>NC_073227.2:10000000-12400000 GCF_029281585.2 Gorilla gorilla gorilla | reverse complement strand
AGCTGGATGGAGTGGGTAGTATATAGTATAGTGGAGTATGGTAGAGTGCAGTACAGCTGGATGGAGTGGGTATTGTATAGTGGAGTATAGTAGAATGCAGTACAGCTGGATGGAGTGGGTAGTATATAGTGGAGTATAGCAGAGCACAGTACAGCTGGATGGAGTGGGTAGTATATAGTATAGTGGAGTATAGTAGAACGCAGTACAGCTGGATGGAGTGGGTATTGTATAGTGGAGTATAGTAGAGTGCAGTACAGCTGGATGGAGTGGGTAGTGTATAGTGGAGTATAGTAGAGTGCAGTACAGCTCGATGGAGTGGGTAGTGTATAGTGGAGTATAGTAGAGTGCAGTACAGCTGGATGGAGTGGGTATTGTAGAGTGGTGTATAGTAGAACGCAGTACAGCTGGATGGAGTGGGTAGTGTATAGTGGAGTATAGTAGAGTACAGTACAGCTGGATGGAGTGGGTATTTTATAGTGGAGTATAGTAGAGTACAGTACAGCTTGATGGAGTGGGTATTGTATAGTGGAGTATAGTAGAGTGCAGTACAGCTTGATGGAGTGGGTAGTGTATAGTATACTGGAGTATAGTAGAGTGGAGTACAGCCTGATGGAGTGGGTATAGTGTAGTATAATGGAATTGAGTGTCGTGGAGTATAGTAGTGCTTAGTGTAGTGGAGTGTGGTGTGGTGTGATTTAATGTAGCGTAGTAGAGCATAAATGAGGAAGGCATAGAATAGCACCAGTTATAGCACGATGAGCAACCTGAGGCTACAGAGGTTAAGTGACATCCCCAAGGTCACCCAGCTCCTAAGTCACAGAGCCTGCCTTCTAATGCAGACCTGTTGGGCTCCAGGGCTGTGTTCCCCACTGTGTCTTGCAAGCAAAGAGCCTTCACTCAGGAAACAGACCTCATCTGTCCTGACAAGTCAGAGGCTGACCAGCCATGAAATGATTTCAAGAGAATGCTTTTGGGTCTGCCGGCTGGGGGCTCAAGAGGAGGGTTTAGCGTCTGTGCTGCCTCCAGGTGTGAGGTGGCCAGGGGGCAGTGGGCGGGGCCTGGGGGTCATAAGGTGTTCTAGACCTTCTACCTTGGTGGTCTCTGAGCCTTGAGGCTGGAGAACACCATGGGGGCTGAGGTTAGACAGCTCTGAGTCTGGGGGCGTGCTCCAACCAGAGGTGGGGCCATGTGAGGAGAGAAGGGGAGCGCCGTGGATTTGGGGGAGAGCAGCTCCTGGGAGCCAAGAGAAGGATGTGTCTCCTGGGAGGAGGCTGATGTCTGAGGCTGAAAGACCAAGGTGCAAGACAGTCTGAGAACCGACTGCTGGACTCAGGAACGCAGGGGCACTGGGGACAGGTTGTGAGTGGTTTGAGAGGTGAAGGAGAAGGTGGGGCCAGGATAGGACCACTGGGGACGTGAGCACATGCACGTCTCTGCCTAGCTGGCGGTCTGTCTTCCCAACAAGCAGGCTCTTTCTGCCCTGGCGTCACATTGTGCTCTAATCATAATAATTATCGGAGCATGATGAGCTCTTACTGCGTGCCCTGCATGGGGCTCAGATATCTGGGCTGGTGGAACATCCTTGTGAAGTGCTGGTCATTGAAGACCTCCCCGAAGTGTGTGTGCGTGGGAGCACTTGTGAGCCTGTGCGTGAGAGCAAGTGTGAGCGTGTGGTCCTGGAGCGCTGGACCAGGAATCCCACATGGGGCTTTGCGCTCCAGCCCCACCCCTCACCACTGTGTGGCCTTGTGGGGTCCTAAGGAGATGCCAGTTTGAGAGCTCCCTGCCACCTCCATCCTCTCCAGGGCCCTGGCACCAGCCACAGTACTCAGCATGGGCCCTGGTCGCTGAAGGGTCATGGTTGCTTATGTGTCCAGAGGCAGAGCTGGAGCTGGAGCAGGGGCTGAGCTTCACTTCTAGTCCCTTTGGGTGCCTGAAGGAAATCATCTCATTCCCACCGAAGCCTCAGTGTCCTGGAGTCAGGCAGAGGTGAGCGAGTCCTCCATGGGCACGTTCTCAGCCGGGTGATCGTCATCCAAGCCCGCACAGCCGCCCCGGATCTTCAGTGCCTCTCTCCAGCTTCCTGTGCTGCTGTCCCCAGCTACCTGGAGCTCAGTGGCTTTGCCGCACTGCGAGTTCCACCTCTCGCAGCTGTGGAGGCCAGAAGTCTAAAGTCAAGGGGTCGGTGGGGCTGGGTCCTCCTGGAAGCTCCCCAGGAGATTCCGTTTCCTTGCCTTTTACAGCTTCTAGAGGCCACCTGCGTTCCTTGGGTTGTGGCCCCTTCCTGGAATCACAGCAGCCTCTTGTGTCCATCATCCCATCTCTGACTCCGACCCTCCTCCTCCTGTGAGGATGCTTGTGATTTATGGGGCACCTGGATCACCCAGGACCTTCTTCCGTCTCCAGATCTTCCATGCAGCTCTTTCCCCATGCAAGAGAACATACTTCCGGTTTCAGGGGTTAGGGCCTGGGCACAGTTGGAGGCCGTTTTTCCTTTGGCAGGGCACCCCCATCTGAAGGCACACTGACTCTGCTAGCTGCCCTCGGCATCTGTAGCACTGGCCTTGGCCTCAGTGACCCACACAAGTTCCGCATGTGCTGAAAACAAGAGCAGGAGCCGCGTGACCTCAGCCCTCCCATCTTTTGAATGGGGTTGACCCAACAGCATGTCAGAGTTGCTGTGCGGGTCAGAGGATTGGTGTGTTGAAATAGGTGACACACGACCCCGCCCTACAGATGCTAGCTGCTGAAGGTGACAGCATCATGGTCGGTCTGCCAAGTGCCCGGGACGGTCATGGAGGGAGGCCCACAGGGACCTCAGACTGCACACAGGCAGAGGTGGCTGCCAAACCCCGACCAGGGGACCCCCACCAAGTAGAGCTCAGGTGAGGAGGGCCTCGTGGGTGGGCGCTTTGCTCATCACTGAGGTTGCTTGCTTGGTGAAAGCCACTTTCCCTGAAGTGCCTGCTCCCAGGCTGGCTCCTAAATGTCAGCTCAGTTGAATCAGAAAACACAGTGCCGCACAGAGCCCGTGGGGTGCTGGGAAGAACCTCGAGAGGCTCTCCTGAGGCTGACTTTCCCCGCATCTGAGGGAGTCCCACCTCTGAGTGGGGCTCAGAATCCCCCCAGGAGAGGTCAGGCCATTGTAGGAATCCCGGCGTGGCCGGGGGGAAGCCTCCCAGGAGTGTAGGGTGGGGCCATGGCACCCGGCTGGTGGCATTCTCGCCAGCAAAGGCTTCATTCAAACTCAAAGTAACTTCAATAGAGGAGTATTAATTCCAGAGCAAACCAGATGGGACCATTCCTCTGCTTAAAAACCTTCTGTGCCCCTCATCAGAAGAGAATTCCCAAACGCCTTTGTGGGGAGCCCTGAGGCCCACTGCCCCACGTCCTGTCTCACCTGGGCCATGGCTCTCAACACCTAGGCATCCATGTGGGCCACCAGCCTCTGGGGACACTTATCCCTTTGGCCTGGAGTGGCCGGCTCTGGTTCCCACTGGCATGCCTGCAGGCAGCTCCATCCCAAAAGACCAAACCCCAAGAGAGACCCTCAAAGGCTCCCCCTGACCCCTGTGCACCTGCAAACCCCGAGAGAGACCCTCACAGGCTCCCCCGACCCCCGTGCACCTCACAGGAGGCTGCTCACCTGCGCAGTTTCCTGAAATGCCACGAGGCCCTCAAAGGTGGGCCCTGCAGGCGAGTCAGGCCTGGGCGGCTGCATCCACCCAGATCTGACCAGGGCTGGTGTTCAGGGGCAGCTTCATAAACACCACACACAACCCCCGCATGGAGGCCACACCTGCACCCCCCTCCCTGCACTGAGCACATTGGAGACGTTGCCTGTCTTCCTCTCCACTGCCCATGGGGTGGACAGATCCTGTCCTGCTTCCACAGATGGGGAATCAGGGGCTTGGAGGACCGGCTCCATGCTTCAGGCTCCATGCTCCACGCTCCACACTCCACATGGTGCATTCAGTTCTCACCGCGACCGCCAGGCAGTCCAGGGTGCACAGCACCATGACACCCCTCCAGCCAAAGCCCCAGGCCAGGGGGGCTTCTCCAAGTCACAGAGCTGGGCGGGCAGAGCCAAGGCTGAGAATGGCGAAGAAACGGGCCAGGCGGCAGATCGGTGTGAGTGTGGCAGCCGTGCCCAACAGGCGCCGAGTGCCAGGCTCAGAGGCAGGCTTTGCTGCCACACCCTGCAGCTACCCTGAGGGTCCACATCGCCGCCCCGCTGTGCGGTGAGGAGCTCAGAGGGGTCAGGGCCATGCGCAGCTTCATGGCCCCGTGTTCCATTGCCCCATCTGCTTGCTGTGTGACTGCCATGGCTTAGATGTCTGTCCCCTCAGACCTCACGTTGACGTTTGATCTCCTGTGTTGGCAGTGGGGCCTCATGGGAGGTGTTGGGTCCTCGTGGCGGTGAGGGGTGAGTGGGCGCCCGTGGGAGCTGGCTGTTGAGAAGAGCCCAGCACCTCCCACCTCTCTCTCCATGTGGTCTCTGCACACACAGGCTCCCTTTACCCTCCACTGTGATTGGAGGCAGCCCGAGGCCTCCAGCAGAGGCAGGTACTGGCTTCTGTGCACGGTTCCGGTGCAGCCTGCAGAACCGCCAGCCAGAGACCCCTGTTCTCTCTACCTCGCTGAGCCTCAGGTGCTCCCTGATAGCAACGCAGAAGGACTAAGCCAGCGACCTTGGGAAAGGTACTTAACCTCTCAGCGCCTCCCCCGCAAGATCTGTTTGGATCCACTCAGGGTCCCAGCTCTGCTTCAGGAGATGATGATCCACTGGGGTCCCTGACCAACGGTCAGGAGAGACCCCGTGGCAACAACGTCTCAGGCGGGGACGGTGGGCAGGACCGTGTCTCCAGGGCCACCAGGCAATAAGCCCCCTCTGCAGCTCGGCAGGGGGGTCGGCAAGCATGCTGGGCCCTGGGCCGTGCCAGGCTGGAGGAGTGAGGTCTGGCCCTGTCACTCACCCACCCGAGACCTTCTGGGACTCCCAGTCACCTAAGCCCAAGAGGTACAGCCTGGCAGCCACATGGCCCTATGACCAGGCCCCAGCACACGCCTGGCCCTGGTGTGCTCTGACCCATGGTGACTCGAGCCTCCAGCCTAAACACCCTTCCCTTCTGCCTCCATCACTGCACCAGGCTGCCCGTGAGACTCCAGCCCCCTCACGCAGCTCCCGACCCTCCCTACACGGGGGGAGCTGGCATGTGTGAGCCAGAGAGGGCAAAAGCACACTCACGCCGAGAGCTTCTGGGGGGCAGGCACCGAGTGCTCATGGCCATGGCCCTCACCCTCACACACACCTGTGAGCTATGTTAGTCCATTTTGAGATGGGAAATAGATGCCAAGGGAGGTTAAGATGCTTGCCCTGCCCCCCACCAAGTAGAAAGTGGCACAGCCAGGTGCAAACTAGAGTTGCCGATCCCGGAGCCCAGCTCCCAGCCCCTCCACTCTTGGCCGGCTGTCCACCCACGCCTCCCGCACTCCCTGGTCCAGGCTCATAGGCTTGTCAATTCCACCCCTCTGCTGATGGCGCCTGGATCTGCACCTCCAGCCCCAACATCGCCCTGGAAGACCAGGCTTATATGTCAGCGATCTCCATCCACTTGATGGCCTAACAGGCATCACATAAAAGCCAAACCTTTTACTTCCCAGCTCAAAGCCTGTTCTAGTCTTCCCCGTCTCAGCTGCTGGCCAATCCATGCTTCTACCTCTTGGGGCCAGTCCTGATTCCTCCCTCTCCCTCTCCGTCTCTGCCGGCTTCCAAATGGCTGGTGAATCCTGTTAGCTCTCCCTTCAGCTGCCATCCAGAGCCCAGCCTGGTCTGCGCCACCACCCTTGAGCATCTGCTTCTCCCTGGTGCCCTGGTCTTGCCCTTACCAGCTCTTCCCTACACAGCACCAGGGACACCTCTGCAACAGAAGGCAGAACTCGTCCCTCTTCTGCTCAGAACCTTCCAGTGAGCTCTGAGCCACTCGGAGTCAAATCCAAAGTCCCTCCACCGCCTCCGAGGCCCAAAGGATCTGACCTCCTGACCCTTCGTCCCCTCCTCTGGTTCACAACTCTGTGCTATACCCGGACTGCACCGCACGCCTCTGCGCTGCGCCCGGACCGCACCGGACACCTCTGCGCTGCGCCCTGATGGCATCGCACGCCTCTGCGCTACGCCCGGACGGCACCGCACGCCTCTGCGCTGTGCCCTGACCACACCACACACCTCTGTGTTATGCCCAAACTGCACCGCACACTTCTGCGCTATGCCGGGACCGCACCGCACGCCTCTGCGCTATGCCCTGACTGCATCACATGCTGCTGCCCCGGGTGCTGCCCCCTCCGAGGGGAGGTGCTGCCCAAGCTCTCCTGGGTCTGCTCCAGTGCCCCTTTCTGGGGAAGGGACCTTCCCTGACCCCACATATAGAATGAAAACCCCCCACGGTCTCTCTGCCACACTGGCTCTACATTCATTTCCTCCTTAGCTCTTAGCACCACCTGGCACATGTGCTTCCGGTTTATCGTCACTCTCTCCCACTGGAATGGAAGCTCCTGGGTGTGGGTCTTGGCACCTTGGTTGTCTGCTGTATTCCTCATGCCTAGAACAGATAGGCATGTAGATACTCTCAGTAAGCATCTGTGGAATGAACCTGCCATCATTTGGGGGGATATTTTTTATTGCTGTATAATACAAGAGTTGTACATATTTTGGGAGTGCATGTGATATTTTGATACATGTATACAGTGTAATGATCAAATCAGGGTAATTAGGCTATCTATCACCTCCAACATTCACCTGCCCACTCATTCTTCTTCCTGGGGGTCTCCTCCGTACCAGACACCACCGCGAGTGCCAGAACCAATGAACTCCGCAACATTCCATTTCACGTTTGAAATCTGCATCAAGGGTAAATCTCCAGGGTTACAAAAAGATCAGTGAAATTCATTCTCAAGGACCCAGATTAAATTTAAATAGAAAAGCACTATTTATCCAACCCAGGAAAACATTTATATAAATGTGCTTATATAATACATTAAAATGCCAAGAAAAGCTACTTGTGCAGTCACATCAGTATTTCTCACGCGGAACACGGCATATGCTGAAACCACTCAAATCCGCTCTGAACCTTCGGCTCTTAAAGCTCTGAGATTAATCCTACATGCTTTTCCCCTTAAGAAATATGTCCTTTCTTTGTTTTACTCCTAAGTAGCTGCAGGTTTTGTGATTTCAAAATGAAATGAAGCCATCCCAGGGGGTGGTGAGCCCAGACCTTTATGATAAACATTCTTCTTTTGTTTTTCTCAAATTTGTGAAGACTTGTTGGTCTCTGTGGGGGAGATGTCGGGTCCTGGAGGGGTCAATCTGATTAGTGGCTAATCTCTCGGTGCTAGTTGCCCAGTGCAGAGGACCCTCCTCGTGCCTGAGCTCAGCTTCCAGGGGTTTTGTCCCTGCCTGCAGGGCTCAGAGCTTCCTCAGAACCTGTCTTCCACAGAACCTTTTGTTCTCGAAACAGCGTGTGACTGACAATTCATTCCTCCGAGTTGAAAAATAGTTAAATGAATTAGACATTCTCAGAAACGCCACATTTGAATTGGGGGGGTGTTGATTCAAATACTGGAAGAGAAATCATTTTGAATTTTTAGGAAATGATGAAATATGTATTTTTTTCTTTTGTATTTTTGAGGTGGGTGACAGAAAATCAGTGAATTTTTTAAAACCTGGAATTGTTTAAAAAATATATCATGTTATGTGTGACAAATTTCATGGTCCCTGGTTGCAGCAGGTTTTATTTGGAGGAAATTTTTCGAAAGCATAAATCTGTTATCTTCCCACTCGCTCATTAGCACCTCCCTGCTGCCAGAGGGAAATGTTTTGCCCTGGGCCACCCCGTGACCCCCTTGCATTGGATCCTGGAATTCTCTGTTGGCAACCTGTATATGTGTTCCCAAGGAAAACGTGGAAAGTGCTTGTTTAAAAAGAAACCAGTGGGGCGCAGTGGCTCACGCCTGTAATCCCAGCACTTTGGAAGGCCAAAGCAGGCAGATCACCCGAGGTTAGGAGTTCAAGACCAGCCTGGCCAAAATGATTAAACCCCGTCTCTACTAAAAAAATAAAAATAAATTTACCCGGGCATGGTGGGGGTGCCTGTATTCCCAGCTACTCGGGAGGCTGAGGCAGGAGAATTGCTTGAACTCAAGAGGTAGAGGTTGCAGCGAGCTGAGATCGTCCCACTACACACCAGCCTGGGCAACAAGAGCGAAACTCTGTCAAAAAGAAAGAAAGAGGGAAAGAGAGAGAGAGGGAGAGAGAGAGAGAGGGAGGAGGGAGGGAGGGTGGAAGGAGGGAGGGAGGAAGGAAGGAAGGGAGGAAGGAAGGAAGGAAAGAAGGAAAGAAGGAAGGAAGGAGACACCGTAATTGATACGAGCTTCATTTGAGCAGATGACAGGGTCAGGTTGATTAGAAAGAAAACTTAATCTTCAGTTACATTAATAGGAGCAAAGTGTCCAGAATAATGGAGGCAATCATTCAGCTGCACTAGGGGTTGATCATACCATTCTTTGCAGCGTTGTGGTTGGTTCTGGGTCCCTTTAGGTAATCTATGCCTCGGCCGATTAGAGTGGGCTTATTAGCAATGATGGGGTTGGAAAGCCAGTCTGAAACTGGGTCCTTAGAGAAATGTCTGAAGGAATCAGAGCTGTTTCACTGAGAGAACAGACTCTGGGGACCTGGGAACTGTCTGCAGATTTCTGGAGGACTATCATGGGGCATGCGGAATGGGTTTCATTGGCCCTGAGGCCAGAGTCAGGACCACGTGGTATTCTGTGCATCTATTCTTGCATTAAAAAAATGTGGCTGTGTGTGCTGGCTCACGCCTGTAATCCCAGCACTTTGGGAGGATGAGTTGGGTGGATCATGAGGTCAGGAGTTCAAGACCAGCATGGCCAAGATAGTGAAACCCCGTCTCTACTAGAAATACAAAAATTAGCCAGGCATGGTGGCAGGTGCCTATAATCCCAGCTACTTGGGAGGCTGAGGCAGGAGAATCGCTTGAACCCGGGTGGCAGAGGTTGCAGTGAGCCGAGATCACACCACTGTACTCCAGCCTGGGCGACAAGAGTGAGACTCTGTCTCAAAAAAAAAAAAAGCTTACTAGTGTAAAACCACAATGTATCATTATGTCTTCCAGTTCTGTGGGTTGACCAGGCTCTGCTGGGAGGCTGTAGCTTGGGTCTCACCACTGGCTGCAGTGGGGTGTCTGCCAGGGCTGCTCTCACGTGGGAGCTCCCCTGGGATGCCCTCCAGGCTCATCACTCAATGCTGTGGCTGAGGCTGGCAGTCAGCTGAGGGCCGCACTGGGGCTGTTGAGGACAGGCCCACACGTGGTCTCTCCATGTGGCTTGGGGTTCTCCGGGATGGCGGCAGGGCTCCAAGAAGGAGTGAGTACTCCGAGATGCCCAGGCAGAGGCTGCTCAGCGTCTTCTGACCCAGCTCGGAGCCCCAGAAAGTCACTGCTGCCATTTTCCACTGGCCAAGCAAGGCCCTGAAGCCAGCCTGGATCCACGCAGGAGAAAGTTTTGAAGGGAGAGGGGCACGCACTGCCAATGCCAGCCTTCGTCAAGGCCAACCACCAGACAAGGAGATGAGGGTCGCAGGGAAACCTGCAGGAGGGGCATGCTTCTCCTTGTTTATTTCCTGCCATTGGCAAAGGCTATCAATGACCAGTCCTGGGGCATCACAGGGAAGGAGGTTTCAACAGGCCTCAGGCAGACAGGCCCAGTTGCCAACCGGATCCATCTGCCCGGGCCACCATAACAAACTAGCGAAGACCAGGGGCTTAAACAACAGAAACTGATGACCTCACAGTCTTGAAGGCTGGGAGTCCAAGGTCAAGGTGTGTCATAGTTCACCTGTGTTGCTGTAAAGGACACCTGAGATTGGGTAATTGATAAAGAACAGGTTGATTTGGCTCCCAGTTCTGTAGACTGTACAAGAAGCATGGAGCCAGTATCTGCTCGGCCTCTGGGAGGCCTCAGGAAGCTTCCCCCAATGGCGGCAGTGGGAGAGGAGCTACCTGTGCAGACCTCACATGGTGAAACAGAAGCCAGCGAGTGGGGAGGTGCCAGGCTCTTTCCAACAGCCAGCTCTCACAGGAGCTAACACAGTGAGAACTCACTCCTGACTGCGAGGAAGACACCAAGATATTCATGAGGGATCCGCCTCCATGACCCAAACACCTCCCACCAGGCCCCACCTCCAACATCGGGATCACATTTCAACAGGAGACTTGGCAGGGTCAAGCCAACCCTATCTAAACCACTGCAGGATGTCACCAAGGCTCCAGGCTCAAGAGTCAAGGCTTGGTGTCTCCCGAGGCCTCTCCTTGGCTTGGAGACGGCCACTCTCTCCTTGCAACCTCATGGGGTGTTCCTGTCTGTGTCTCCATCACCTCTTCTCATGAGGTCTGCAGTCACACGGGGTTAGGGCCACCCTCATGACCTTACTTTACCTTAATTTCTTTTTTTTTTTTGAGACAGAGTTTCGCTCTTGTTGCCCAGACAGGAGAGCAATGGTGCCATCTCAGCTCACTGCAACCTCCGCCTCCCAGGTTCAAGAGATTCTCCTGCCTCAGCCTCCTGAGTAGCTGGGATTACAGGCACCCACCACCACACCCGGCTAGTTTTTGTATTTTTAGTAGAGATAGGGTTTCACCATGTTGGCTAGGCTGATCTCTAACTCCTGACCTCGGATGGCCCCCACCCTTGGCCTCCAAAATTGCTGGGACTCCAGGCATGAGCCACCATGCTCAGTCACCTTAGATACTTCTCTAAAGGCCCCATATCTGCCTACAGTCCTATTCTGAGGTCCAGAGGGCCAGGACTTCCACATGAGGCTTTTGTGGGGACACAAGTCATTCCATAGCACCAAGGGAGTGCATTTCCTCAGGAACAAGGAGAAGGGCCCACGTCACAGAGGCCAGGAGAACTGTCAGCCAGGAAAAGTGTGAGGTGGACATTAGACCAGAAGAGGTTTCAGAGGGTTCCAGGAGGAGATGTTTGCAGCGGAGACTGGAAGAGTGAGCAGGAGTCAGCTGGTGGAGGGGCGGGGGATGAGGGGAGATGGAGGGGGGTCAGGAGCATTTGGATAAACAGGAAGAGGAGGAGGCATCTCTGGTGAGGGGTCTGCAGGGACACACACCTAGCAGTGGGATGTACAAGGTGGGGGCTGTCTCAGGCCAGGAGTCACAGAAGCGGACCTGAGACAAGGGTGACTTCAGGGAGAGCTCCCAGGAAACCCAGGAGTGCATGGCGGGCAGGAGCCCCCGAAAGGGTGTGAACAACCAAGCCCGAGACCCTCCCCACACCTGCACAGGCCCCTCTCAGGGGTGGAGGGTGACAGCAGTCACTGGTGGGGCAGGAGAGTGGGCAGCTGAGAGCCCACCTGAGAGTGCGGGAGGGGTGGGAGGCGGGATCGCCCATGAACCAAAGCTCCAAACTTTCTGTGGGACGTCACTCACAAACACAAAGTCAAAGATAAAATCGTTAGGAATTTCAAGGCGGAGACCTAAAAGCATAAACCCCCAGAACGGGGCCCCTCTGAGCGAAGGGAGGGGTCATGGGTGAACGCACTGGTCTCACAGAGAGCAACTTTGGAGAGACTGCAGTGCCCATCCCCAAGTGCCCTGACGGGGTCGGGGAGGGAGCTGAGGCATTTGCAGGGCTCCTATCATCCGGGCTGCCGGGTGGGGGGTTGGGGGAGGAGGGCCATGTCCTGGGCACACCCTGCTCTGTGCGCACAGGGCTGTGGGCTTTCCGGCACAAGGCTGCCCTCCAGCAGGGGAGGCGGGGCTGGCTGTCTAGAGGCTGCACTCTGGGACGGGGCGTGCGTGAAACAGTTCAGAGTCTCGAGAGCATCTGCTGTGTGGCCACAGGAAGCCCCAACATGAGGGGACCCTCAGTCCGGGGGCCACTGACCTCCTCCTGTTTTCATCCTAATCATGATCAACCCCTTCATCAAAGGAATCCTGACCAGCCCAGACTTGAGCCTTTGGCCCTGCTCCACCTCCCAGCCTTGGCTGACCCTGAGAGGAGACCCCTGTGCCCCCCACCCTGAATCAGCCCGTGCCACCCAGTGCTGCCACTGTCCCACCAGACCAGGAATGTCCAGTCCCCGGTGTCCCCAGCCTCCCAAGCTAACAGGACTCTCTGTGGCTGCTGTTCAGCTCAGCTTCCTCAACGCGGGGGTGGGGACAGCCACAAGTCCAGGACCCTTACAAGAGGCCCCGGAAGCCAGTGGGCTTCAGAATTCAGCCTTGACAAAGCCACGTGGTGCCTGTTCTGTGTATTTCACCACACCCATAGGGGGCTGGGCCAGACCGTCCTATTCAAATGAATCCACTGTCCTGCAGCCAAACAACATCCAAGAAATAGAGATAAATCATCAGGCCAGGTTTTGTCACCAAATGAGTTATTAAAGAAAAACACCAGGAAGATAGATATACTTGAAGTGGTCAAAGCTTTGAGGATAAGGACTGGAACCTGTGACGCCCTCTCCAGCCCCTCCCCCAGGGGTCAGCCTTGGATTAAAAGATCCTGGGTGGGCCAAGCTCTGAGCATGCATTTGATGCTCACAAAAGTCAGGGGTGAGACAGAATGTGGCTTGCAAATGGCTTCAGGCTACAGCTGTCTAGGAGAGAAGGCATCAGTGGTCCCTGCCTCCCCTGCCCCAGAGTCCAGGACAAAGGTGCTGCTTTGAAAAGGCCTGGGAGGAATGCAGAGGGGGCCCTTATTCTATTACTGCCTGTGGGCGTCTATTTGGTAAGACTAAGTGCCTGCCATGGGTCCTTTGCCACCTTTACCGCTGTTTTCATTTGTTCTTCTCCCGTGGAGTTCTACCACCCCCGTTAGAGGCTTGTTTATTGTTGAAGCACAAAGGAGTGGCAGGTGTGACTCGGAGGGAGGCCCAGCCTCACAGCAGGCAGGGAGGGGCCTTCACCTGGGGCTCCTGGGACCCCAGAAAGCCAGGGCTCAGGGAGTATGCAGCAAACCCACGCTTCTCCAGGCTTGGGGGGCCAGGGAGCGGGTCACAGAGGCCTCAGCATTGGGGCGTGCCCGCGGCCCGCCCCTGCAGGGTGATGCTGGGTGAGGCGCCCCCCTGCTCTGAGCTTTGGTGTCCTTATCTATAATAAAAGGAGAGTAAGAATAAGAGGAACAATACATCCCATCCTCCTTGGGTTGCCCCAGGGTTAAGAGATGACACAGAAATGGGAAGAACCATGCGGCAGACTCAGACTCCAGGGCTCTGGGAGAGAGGGCCCTTCACCACCATCACCTCCATTGACAGGCCAGTCAGCTTGGGGCTTGGGAGGAGCACGGGGATGTGGGGACTTCCGCTCTGCTGGGGAAAGCTAAGCAGCTCTCGAAAGTGGGGGTCTTCACAGAAAGCCTTCTCCGCTGCCCTTGCTGCGGTTGCCAGAGAAAATAAGGGATGCCCAGTTAAACTTGTTTGAGATGGGCAAAGAGCAATCTTTAGAATAAGTATTTCTTAATATTGCATGGGATGTATTTATACCAGAAATGTAGACATTGTTTATCTGAAATTGACGTATAGCTGGGTACCCCGGATTTTTATCTGCTAACTCTGGCCCGCCCATTGTCCAGTCGGGAACTCAGGGGCCGGCAGGGTCCAGCTTCCAGCTACCACAGTACCTGTGCTGAGCAGGGTCTCGATCCTGGGAGGAGTTGGCAGGCAACGTTGTCCCAGACCTCCACCCTGCCCCATGTCTGGCTACATCAGAATTCAAAGATCGAGAACAGAGTTTGGGGTGAGACTGTCTTAGGGCTGGGTTGGCCACTTTAGCTATGGGTCCTCTGGCAAGTGGCTCAACCTCTCTGGGCCTTGGTTTCCTCATCTGCTTAAAGGAGGAGGTGCCGACCTCACTACGGTGCTGTCGGGATAAGCAGCAGCACAGGGCTGTCCTCAGGACCTGGAACTCGGCACACGGGGCCCATCCAGGGACCCAATGGGAGGACCCAATGGAAACCAGACACGATGACATCAGCTTCTTGTAGGATCCTTGTGAGGATGAGCAAAGTCACCTGTGTGTAATTCCTGGATCACAGTTTTGAGTCGTCACCTCCAGACAAACGGAGACATGTGTCATTCATCGCTCATTCACCAGCTACCGGCTTCAGGCACCAGGCAGCTCCAATGCCTGGTCATTGTTTTTGACTGGCTCTTTCCCTAGCAATTAATTTTCACAGGCGGCCGGCAGCCTGTTGCCGACCAACTACTGATAGGAATAAATCAGCGTAGGGAAGATGATGGAGCCTGGGGAAGGCAGGCTTTCCATTCAGATGGAAATTAACTCCCACTTTCCACTCCAGTGCCCTGCCTCTGCCTCTCGGCCCCTCCACAGGGTCATGTTCAGGGGAAGGGAGGGCACGGCCCCACCCTCTGCTGGGGCTACCTGCCCTGATGCACCTGCATGGCCCACCAGCAGCACAGTGCCTACCTGAGGTCCACAGAAGTTTCAGGGGCTCAGGAAAATGTTCGAATTTCTTAGAAGTCAGAAGAATAAAATGAACTTTTAGTTTTAGTATGTTTAATTTTAATGTGATGTTTTCCGTTTTAGTGTATAATGTGAATATGCACATCTTGCTAAGCTGCTCCACTGTGGTAGACCAGCCCTGAGCTCCCTGTGGGCAGGGACGTCGGCCCCTCCCTGTGGAACCCCCAGCCAGGGCTCTGCATGCTGCAGAAGGGCATTGCATGCATGAATGAGGGGCCTAAAGCCACTCTATCAATAGATCCCCTTCTTGCTGACGTGGCATGTGGGAGGAATCACTGCACTGAGCGGCTGGTGGAGCTGTGGCCATTCCGTGAACTCAAGCCCATCTGAATCCCTCTCGCCCTCACGGCGGAACTGGGAACCCAGGGTTGAGCCTGGCATCATCTCCAATGTTCCCTCACCTGCTTCCCCTGAGACTGTGACATCTTCAGGAGCAGGTGATGGCGTCCTCTCCTCCTGCCCCCTGCACCTGGACTGGGGCATAAACTGAAGCACCTACATCCATCTTTCCCATTTCCAGATGGGGCTCCACATCCTTCTAAATCCACGAAGGCTTGCTGGAAACCACAAGCCCTGCAAGGGACATTCTGAAAACCCAACCTTTTGTTGCTGTTGTTGTTGAGACGGAGTTTCGCTGTGTCACCCAGGCTGGAGTGCAGTGGTGCAATCTCAGCTCACTGCAACCTCTGCCTCCCAGGTTCAAGCAATTCTCCCGCCTCAGCCTCCCGAGTAGCTGGGATTACAAGTACTTGCCACCACGCCTGGCTAATTTTTGTATTTTTTTGGTAGAGATGGGGTTTCACCATGTTGACCAGGCTGGTCTTGAACTCCTGACCTCAGGTGACCTACCCACTTTGGCCTCCCAAAGTGCTGGGATTACAGGCGTGCCTGGCCTGAAAACCTGATCTTTAGAGGAAGAGCCTGAGGTCAGGGAGGCAAAGCAACTTGCCGCCAAGCTCGATGATTTTAAGCTCTGCTCACAAAGTAAGGCTAATCGTATTAATAACATAGCTTCACATCTGCATAATTCTGAGTCACCCACGAGGCCCTTGCACGGTACACAGGCATGCGAGTGGCCTGCGTCAGCGAGGGTCTGGGGGCCAGGTGTGCGGGTGGTGGAGTGGAGGCCGGAGTGTCCCCGCCATGATGCTTTTCCCTGAGCTGCCTCACTGTCTGCACCTGGAAGGTGGGGCCTGGTGTATGGATGGATGAGGCTCAAACCCATGTCTGGCCGTGTGGGCCACAGCAGAGGTGTCCTGGAGACTCCTTCACGTCTGGGTGTCCCTGGAGCGTGGATCCTCATCCTGCTGCTGCTGAACCATGAAATCCCCTCCCACGAGCCTCCGTTTCTCTTTCTGGGTGGAGTGATGGAATGCACTTTGCCAGATATTGTTAAAGACCCTGGAGAGCGCTTGGCCCGGGCCCGGCCTGTCAGGCAGCCTGGGGAGCCCTGTTCTTTCCCCTTCTCTCGATTTTTCCTGTTCGTCCAAGCCCCTGCTCTCCCTGAATGCCTCCCTCTCTGCCTCTCTAGGCTCAGGAAGAGTTCCTGGAGACATGGAGAAGAAATCAGTGCCCAGGAGGAGGTCCCAACAAACTTTGGGAGAGTCTTGTGATTAGGAACAAAAGCTCATCCCCTGGGCACCCTGTATCTGAGTCAGTAAGTGGCCCCAGTGGTGAAAGTTGGGAGGAGGAGAGAGGAATCCCTGAGGGCTTCCTGAAGGAGGCAGACTCCTCAGTTTTGGAGTGGGAGAGAAGAGAGTGGTCATAGGATAAGGAGTCCAAGAGTCCCACATGAAGTTGGAATGGTCTCCAAAACTCTGACCAGCACATTCGAAACCGTCTTTGCCAAGACTAGGTGTCCAGGGACTGTTACATACTTCTGTGAAGGTAAATGTTTATGAGTGATTCACAAAGCCATCCATCAACTCACCCAAGGCCCCGTCTGGTAGCTCAGCCCCTAAGGTCTGAGCTGTGCTGGGGGGCGGTGCCCACAGACCCACCTGCACAATCAGCAACCACAACCCAAGCCCAGGCAACTAATCAGGAAAATTCTCCAGTCACCGCCAGGCTCTGGCTGGGCAGGAGCCCAGAGGCTCATGCAAGCGAAATGGATGTGTCTAGAGACCAGAGATTTGGACTACTTGCACACTGGCATGGAGCTGGCCCGAGCAGGCATTAAGTGGATGCATAATTTATCATCTGTCGAGAGCCAAGGCAGCTGTCTGAGACCCCCACAGAGCAGGATGAGAGTCGGGAATTGGGGAGCATCTCCCAGCCAGGAGCACGAAATCCAATTTCCATCCTGTCCTAAGGACAAAAAGCTTTCTGTAAACAGCCACACCAAATTCTCAGATCCAATTAACCATGGCCCGGGGGCCTTGCCAAGAGCAAGGGAAATCCAGGCTTCTGAGAGTCCAGCGGCCTAAGTTCTGGGCAGCAGAGTCAGGACCAGTCCCCAGAGGTGGACACCCCACCCTGCCTCTGCCCCACCAGCCCGCTGCCTCCAAGAACTTCTGCACGCATAACATCCCTGCCCGCACACCGGGCCTTCCATCCCGCGTCCCAGACAGGACTCCATGTGCCGCAGGGCCCCAGTCCACCTGACACTCCTTCTCCTCCACCTGCAGAAGGCCTCGGTTCTCCCCTCTCCTGGGCCCTGCCGCTGTCCCCAGTCACCGCCTCTCCTCTCTGCCTCACTACCCAGGGACTTGTTCAGAAGAGCAGCCCACCTTTGTGGCCTTCCTCTCCCGCATCCGTCCTGGCTCTCTGCCCCTCTGACTCTCGACCCCGAGCTGGCCCAGTGCCCCCAGCCCCTGCACGTTAAAGGCACTCCTGTCCAGGGTTCTTGGCTGCGCAGGGCAATACCCACCCCCAACCGCCCCCCAAGCTCCTGGACCTCTCCCAAAGCTACTCTACAGCCTCTGCGGCCCTGCGGGGGTGAAGTGGCTCCTCTGGGCTCTCCCAGGCTCCTTGCCCTGTGACTTTGAAGTCCCTCTCCATTATGGCTTCATGCCCCTCCCAGCTTCTTTAGTGCTGGCTTCACCCCAAATATCCCTGCCAAACTCAGAAAGCGCCCGGTGCCCACTAGACGACCGCTCCACAAGGCATTGCTGGAAAGCCCACCTTTTCCAAAGTCATCCCACAGGGCAGAGCCCGGGGTGAAGTTAATCACTGTGACACACATGTGCATGCACACACATACACACATGCACACATGCATGCATGAGTGTGCACATACATGTTCGTGGCCAAATATGAGGGGAAACTGTCTCTTGGAGATTCAGTGGTGCATTAGCAGATTAAAGACTCTGAGAAGTCTGGCAATTAAATGCAACTGTTTAACTTGGTTTAACCCAGTATTTTCTCAAACGCAGATGTCTTTTTGATGGCACATCTATTAGCACCTTGAGAACAAGTGTTCTATGGGACTCCAGTTTGGAAAATTACTTTACAGCTGGACTTAGAACATCAAGGCTACAAGTGAGAGAAAACAGCAGATGCTCATATTGTGTATGTTTTGTGCTAGGCACTTTTCAATGTGCTTTACCTAGAAGAAGCCTGTTAATGTTCACACCCACCCCAAAAGGTAGGTGCTGTCATTATCCCCTCTTTCCTGTTGAGGAAGCTAAACCACAGATTGCTCAAGTAACATAGGAAGCCAAGTGTATCAGTCAGCTTGGGCTAGGTGATGCTGCAGTAACAAACATCCCCATACTCAGTGGCTGATAGCAATCCATGCCTACCTCTCACTCAAGCTGCCTATCTATCATCTTCACTCCAGTGTCCAGGTGAATGGGGCAGCCACCAGGTGGGGTACTGCCCAGGGGAGAAGTCTCGCAGAGAACCTCATGCTTCCCAAGAGAGACACGTCACTTCCAGTGGCCTTTCATTGTCAAAAGTCAGTCACATCTCTACTCCTGAGTTCAATGGTGTGGAGGTATAGTTGGGCAGTGAACATATGCAAATGGTCATGTGGGCATTTGAGCCCTGGTTGTCCGACTGCAGCCCCTGCTCACATCCACCATGCTCCACAGCACTGGCTCTTAGGTGAAGGACTCTGGTCCTCATGGCGGGAGAATCCCAGTGAGTGACTCTGTGGCCCCCCCATTCCCTGTGCAGGACTCTGTCACATGGTCCACACCATTGCCCCCTCTTAGAATGTCCACACCCATCCCTCCCACCAGCTGAAATCACAAGCACCTGCCCAGGTCAATGTGAACACAGTCCCTTCTACAAAGCACTACTCAGTTCTCCCATTGGAGGAACCCACTTCCTACCCTGAACTTCTGTGTCAGTCTCCTGGAGTTTCCTTTGTGCTCTAGCCATTGGTGGTCTAATTTAATCCCTGCCCCCACTCCTTCCTTAGCCATCGGCTGTGATTCCTTGAGGATAGGGCTCTATCAAGTCCCTCTGACTCCCTGCCCTGTGGTCCTTCCTACTGCAGTGAAGACTCCACCTGACTATGAGAGTCTAGGAGCATGATCACAGCTTTGCAAGACCAGGGGTGGCTTGTCGGTGGGTTCAATGGGCCCACATATATTGCGAAATAAGTAATTACTGGGCACCTCTATGCATAGCTACCTTTAAGGAACACACAACCTAACTGAAGTAACTGTAAACTATCTAGAAAGTATTCATCAACTTAATAGAAGAGCCAGGACTATGGGGCTTATAAGGACCGAGGCAAACCAAGGGTCTGGGGAGGCCAGGGAGGTTTGCCAGGCTGGAGCTGGAGCTGCAAGTCAGAGCCAGCTGCAAAAGGTGGGCAGAAGGAGAAGGGGCTCCCCGGGACAGGAAGCCACTTCGCTTTAAATCACATAAAGGCAGTGGCAGTAACAGCAACATGATGTTGTTAAAATTTGACCTGGGTGAGGGAGTCTATCCCTGACTTGCTCCTGATCTAAGGGGAAAAGCATTCAGTCTTTCACCATTAAGTATGTCAGCTGTAGGCTTTTCATAAATCCCCTTCATTGGGTTGAGGAAATCCCCTAATTCCTAATTTGCTAAGGGTTTTTTTTTTTTCAGTCAGAAATGGATGTTGGATTTTGTCCAATGTGTCTCTGAATCGATTGAGATGATCATGTGGTTTTTCTTTTGTAGCCTGCTAACATGTTGAGTTACATTGACTGCTATTTGAATGTTAAACCAACCTTGCATTCTTGGGACAAAACCCACTTGGCCATGATGTATCATCCTCTTTACATATTACTGGATTCAACTTGATAACATTTTGTTAGAAAATGTTTACATCTGTGTTAATGAGAGATATTGGTCCCTAATTATCTTTTCTTGTAATGTCTTTGTCTGCTTTTGGTATCAGGGTAATATTAGTCTCATAGGACAAGTTAATATGTATTCTCTCCTCTCTTATTTCCTAGCAGTGTTTGTGTACAGCTGGTATTATTTTTATTGAAATCTTTGGTACAATCCAAACATTGGGGAAGCCATCTGGGCCTGTAGTTTTCTTTGTGGGAAGGTGTTTTACCACAAATCCAATTTCTTTAACGCTTACAGTGCTATTCCAGTTACCAATTTCTTCTTTAGTAAGCTTTGATAGTTTGTATTTTTCAAAGAATTTGTTCATATCATCTAGGAGTCAAAAGTATTGTAAAGTTGCTCATAACATTCCCTATTATCCTTTCAATATCTGTAGGATCTATAGTGATGTCACCTATTTCATTCCTGAAACTGGTGATTTATTTCTTCTTCTTTGTTCTATCAGTCTGCTAGAGATTTATCAGTTTTATTCATTTTCTCAAGTAATTGGTTTTGGTTTTATTGATTTTCTTTATTGTCCTTCTGTTTTCTATTTCACTGACTTCTGATCTGCTCTTTATTTATTTTCTCCTGTCTACTTTGGGTTTAATTTGCCCTTCTTTTGCTAGTTGCCTGAGGAGAAATCTAAGATCATTAATTGGAGACCTTCTTCTTTTCTAGTCTAAGCATGTAGTGTTATGCATTTCTCTCTAAACACTGTTTAAGCAACATTCCACCATTTTTAATATGTTGTGTTTTTATTTTCATCCAGTTAAAAATATCTTCAATTTTCCATTTTGATATTTTCTTTAGCCCATGGGTTCTTTAGAAGTGTATTAATTGTTTCCAAAAATTTTGAGATTTTCTTTTGAGATATAATTCTGTTATTGATTTCTGACTTAATTACATTGTGGTCAGAGAACATATTTTGTATGACTTGTATCATTTTGAAGTTAGTAATACTTGTTTTTATAACACAGAATATGGTCTAATGTCATTGTTCAGTATACACTTGAAAGGAATGTACGTTCTTCTGGTGGTGGTAGCATGTGTATAAATGTCAATCAAGTCACGTTGGTGATAGTGTTATTCAAGTCTTCTCTTTCTTTATTGGTTTTGGGCTTACTTGTTCTATTAATTATTGAGAAAGGTGTAGTGAAATCCCAGATCATCATTGTGGAGTTTCTATTTCTCCATTTAGTTATATCAGTTTTATTTATTTTCACTTTATTTATTTTAAGCTCTGTTGTTATGTGCATAAACATTTAAGATTGTTCTGTTTTCTTATTGAATTGATCTGTTAGTCATTACGAAATGATTCATTATCATGATTCATCTTTTCATCTCTGATAACATGCTTTCCTCTGAAATGTACCTTGACGTTGTTTTCAAAACTGATTAAAAATACCCTAGCAATCTGTGGTAACTTGATGCCACTTTCCTGGGCATTCTAATGGTGCCAGTCCATGATATCCAACTTTGCCATTTCCTGATGTCCCTGAAAAGGTGGACCTGGGGCAGGAGCCAAGCTTTCCTTTTGTCTCTGTGAAGCCCAACACCTCTGTTGCTTGCTGGAAATGGGGCAGAGGCCCCTTTCTCATTTGCTAGGCCCTGACTGTGAGGCAGGAGAGTCTGAGAGAACATCACTCAGTTCCATTCATCCCACAGGCTCAGAGCCACTGCCTGATGCCAGAGTCGAGGGCACCAAGCACTAAGAGTTAGCCATAGGGCCCCTGGCCAGCAGCAGACAGTGCAGAGGGTCCAGGTGGCTGGTGTCTGCATGGTATAGGGTGGCACATGGGAGGGGCCCCTTGTGCTGGACACTGAAGGATGAGTGAGGTCACCAGGCAGAGGGTGGAGGAAGCAGCACATGTCAAGGGAAGGGCTGAGGGAAGCAGCACATGTCTGAGGGACGGGCTGCAAAATGGCTCTAGGAATAGTGAAGGCTTTGGGATGTCACATGTAACCAGGGTGGCCCTCGCCTCTCTCTTAGCCACACCCACAATGTCCAAATTGGCCTTACCCAGCACATAGCAATCATGTCACCTCCTCCTCTCCCTGCCCTTGGCAGACATCACTAGTCGATTGTGGCATTATTCCCATGGACCCCAGTGTGCAACTGGAAACCTATTGAACACTGCCAGACTGAAACCCGCTCCCATCACAGCTGCCTGTGAAATTAATTTTAACCTGATATTACAGCTATGGAAAGTTAGAGACAAACGTGAAGGTTTTCCCTGGCTGTTTTTACCTCCCGAAGCTGACTCTGGCCCCAGACCTCACCAAACCCAGCTGTCCTTTGGAAAAAGGCTGATCTGATACTGCTTATCTATACCAACTCCCGCAAAAAAAAGTAATCAGAATGCAAGAACTGAGGGAGAGGCAGAGGGGAGGAAAAGAGCAAAGAGAGAGAGGGAAGGAGACAGGGGAGAGGAGAGTTGAAGAGAGAAGAGTGAGGAGCCCCACGGATGCCTTTGGACACCCCCTATCTGACACTCAGGAAAACCCAGCAGCAACTCTCATGAGGTGGTGGAGAGATCAGCTCTGTTGTGCTGGGAACATGAATTAGACCCTGCAGCGCCCCCTTCAGGCCTGCCTTCCCAGGGCAAGCCCTCTACAGTTCATCAAGAGAAGTCTTTATTTATGTGGGTCTTTTTGAGAAAAATAAAAACTGAAAATGCTGTCTGCATCTTGCCTTTGGACATGTGACCCGAAGAAATGCTTTATTTATATGTCTAGATGTATACCTGTGCCCACACACCTGCTCCACAGCACACACATGTGTGCACACCACAGGAGTGGGCACAACACACACCCCAATACACACCTACATGCACATTCCTCGTCCTCTGATCTGGTGCCCACGACTGCAAACCCGTATCAGCTCACGACAATCTCATTTCCTACTGAAATTGAAGGGCTGTCCCTGCCCATGGCTGACTTAGGCCAAGCCAGGATTTATGTTGGAAGGAACAGAGGCATGCAGGACACAGGCATTTTCAGAAATGCACATACTGAAAGGGCCAGTGGAAGGGTGGGAGCAGATGGTACCCACCAGCCATTCTGCCGACTCACACACATGTTTCCAGCAGGCATTGACAGGGTGTGAGCCTTCCTCCATGAACGGGAAGCTGAGGTAAAGGGTGGTGGGAAGTCTCCTGAATGTAGGGTTGGGGTCTGGGATGGCCCCTTGGTCACCCTATGGTGAGCAGTGCTTCCCCCACTGCTGTGTGCGCACTGGTCAACCGGGGAGAACAGTGGCTCCCTTTTGGGCTGGTGGGCCCCCTGACTTAGGAACCCGGGATGTGAGGGACGCTACCATCATACGTTCCATGTCTCTGTTCCAACTGAGTCCAGAGATGCCAGTGGCTGCCTGGAGCGCCCTTGCCTGCGCTGTTGACCTGCTGCCAGGGAGGCCAGGCATGCCTGCGCCTTCAGCACCACCCTTGCGCGGACAGCTCCACTCAGCCTTCTGCTATGAAGCTCACCTGCTGGTTTGCAGGCAGCGCAGTCACCTCCCGCTCAGCATGGCAGAACCAGCTCCAGACCTCTCCCCATCCTCATGTCTCCCTCCTGCAGCCCCCCCTCTCCCTAAAGGGCACCCCCACCTGCCAGGTGCTCCAGCCGTGAGACATCACGGGCACTTCCCTCCCAAACCCTCTGGCTGTCCCTTCAAGCCTTCAGAGTGTGTTGGAGCTGGGGACTAGATGGTGAGGAGCATGAGAGGAAGGGAGGAGACTCCGAGATGCCAACATGTCAGTGTTGGTGGCGGGAGACACCAGGGGCTGAGAGGGAAGGCGAGGGCAGCAGGATGTTTTGGGGGAGCAGGCTTTGGACTCAGCTGTCGGAGGGGCTTGTTGGACAGCCAGGGAGGTGTCAGGGAGGTGAGTGGAGGTGCAGGGATGGAGGTCGTTCCCAACAGCCAGGGCCAGGCACACAAATATGGGGCCCTTGTGTGGTGTGCAGGGGGTCTCAGGAGGAGCGGCACTGAGCCCTGGGGCCCCAACCCCCAGAGAAATCAGCAACTCAGGTGGGGGAAGGGAGGGGCCGCGGGGCCCCAGACACCCAGAAGGAACCTGTGCAGGAGGACAGGGCGAGCATCCAGGTGGGGGCATTTGAGACGCCAGCACACAGAGGTACCAGGCATGGTGGCCAGGCTTGGTGGCCCAGGGTTGCTGTGGGCCTTGATAAACATCTGGCCAGAGGGTACCAGGGAAGGTGAGGGCAGACGGGGCTCAGACAAACCCCTTCTCTTTCAAGAAGACCTGCTGTGAAGAAAAGAATGGCAGAGCCTAGGGGGCCACAGGGGGATGGCTTGTCCAGGGGTCCCGCACTCCCTGGGTACAGCCTCCTGGGTGAAATCCCTAAGAGGGAGCCTGGGCTCCAGACCTCTGTGCCTCAGTTTCCTCACATGGGGGGTGTAGTAAGAGCTTCGTGTGGGGCTGCAGTTGGCATCTTTAGGGCCTAGGAAGGGTTGATGGGGAGATGAAGGTGGACAAACAGGAATGGCTACAGGAAGGGAGGGTGCAGGAGCTAGGGCGAGGGATAGGCAGGGCGTGGTCTTTGAGGGTGGGTGGGAGACAGGCCCAGGCTGTTCCATCCAACGGCCTCTGTCCTCAGGAAACATGAGCAGGAAGGTCAAGACCTGCGTGTGCAGACAGGAGAGGAGAGAAGTGTTCTTTTTCCTGGGAGAGGGGAGGAAGGTTTGCCACACAGAACTGTGTGCATATGTGTGTGTGTGCATCTATGCGTGTGTGTGTGCATGTATGTGTGTGTGCCTGGGTGTGCATATGCATGTATGCGTGTGTGTGTGTGTGGTCCTAGGTATAAAGTGAAGCCAGCTAGCAGGGCAGGGCAGGGCTGCATGCATGGAGAGAAAGGGACGGGGAGGGAACAAGGGAGAGAGGAGAGGTGGGAGTCAGGAGCACAGAGCTCCAGGTGGGCGGCTGAGGATATAAGGAAGGAAGTCATTACAGCATCATGATGAGGTGGGAGGAGGGACCCCACACCTGTACTTCCTGGGCCTGGAGTCTTGGGGTGCTCCATTAGAGACACAGCCTCCTCCACAGAAGCTGGCAAGGCAGTCAGAGATCACAGCAACAGGCTTTCCCAGGTCAGGTGGGCTGGAGCAGCTCAGAGGATGAGGGTTCTGGGGGCTTCACCACCCTGAGAGGGCAGCGTGATTGCTGAGCAGGGACACTAGGGGCAGCATCAGGTGCCAGCCTCATGCCAGGTCTACGCCCAAGCCCCCATCTCCCTCTATGGGCCCTGGGGCCATCTCAGAGCAGCTGCAGGAAGTAAAGCTGGCCTAGTCTGGCCGAACGGTGCTGCCCAACTTAGGAAAGCTCGGACTGAAGTCAGGAGCCAGCCAGGTCCAGCTGTTATGGGCCAGTTAGCCCATTTCCAAGCCCAGGTCCCCTGGCTGGAAAAGGGAAAATTGATCCACTCCTGGACGCGTCCATCACAGGCACTGCGCCAGGCGCGAGGACACAGCTGTGGACAAAAGATCCCGACCTCGAAGGTCATCTTGATGGGAGGGTTATCATCATTACTTTAAATGCCTTTAATTTTAGATTCACTTCCTCTTTGACTCTGAGCCATCTGGAGAAGACTTTGAGATGGAGAGATAAGGATGGCCATCCCGTTCTGCACAGGTTGCGGTGTGGACGGCTATGGCTGTAGAAGGCAGCAAGCCAGGTGCCAGCCTCCAGGGATGAGGGCATGATGGGGGTGGCAGCCATGGGGAGGGGGGAGGAGGTGTGGGCCCTGAGGATTGGGGTGCAGGGCCTGGAAGCAGCGATGGAGAACCAGGCAAGCCCGGCCAGAGTCCCCAGGGGGCGCGGTGCGAGGGTGGGCAGGCCTGGCTGGGGTTGGGGAAGGGTGGAATGGAGGCGGAAAGGGCTGGGACAGTTCTGAGCAGGACTGGTGGGCTCACCAGGGTCTGAGGTGGAGCAGTTGGTGGGCTCAAGTTAGAAGAACACGTGAAGCAGGGTTGGGGGGACCCAGGAAGGTAGACTTGGGGGGCTGGGACCCTGGAGGCCTGCATTAATTTCCCGGGGCTGCCTTCACAGATGATCACAAACTGGGGCCTTCAAACAGCAGAGATGTCTTTTCATGTGTTCTGGAGGCCAGAAGTCTGAGATCCAGGTGTGGGCAGGGCCTCACTCCCAAGGTGTCAGAGGCTCCAGGGAGGCTACCTCCTGCCTCTCCAGCTCCTAGTGGGTCCAGGCGTTCCTTGGCTTTTGGGTGCATTGCTCCAGCCTCTGCCTCCAACTCCGCGTGGCCTCCTCCCCATGTCTCTGAGTCTCTGTCTTGTCTTCTTATAAAGACACCAGTTGTCGGGTTTAGGGTGTACCCTCATCCAGTATAAACTCATCTTACCTGATTACATCTACAGAGACCTGACCTCCACAGAAGACCACAGTTTGAGGCTCCAGATGGACGTGAATTGGGAGGGGACATTATTCACCCCTCTACGGGGATGGAGGAAAACGGTGACAGGACAGGAAGGAGGAAGCTAGGATGGCCTCTTAGAGGAGCTGCTGGGCCAGGTGGCCACTCTCACCCCCTTTCCCCTGCCCCCATGCCCTCGGCTCTCTGTGGGGTTCACCTCCCAGGTGGCTCCCAGCGCCTCCTCAAGGCTCTTTCCTTTTGCAGCGCCTCAGAGCATGTCCAGCACACTGTGCACAGCCTGGAAGGCCCGGGCCAATGAAAAATCAGCAGAGAAACACCAGCTCCCCGACCCAGGTGGGAAGGTTCAGAAGCAGCCTCTGCCACCCAGAGACCGACCTGACAGCAAAGTCGCATCCTCCCGCAGGACGGGAACGAGCTTGAAGGACGCCCACTTTAAGCAAGGCCAAGGCTTCAGTGCCACCCTCAATATGCCACCTCTCCTGCACTAAAAGAGGGCCCAGGACTTGCCCAATTGCCACTTTACCCCGCTGCAGGCCTCCTTCCCTGCAGACGCGACTGAGTAGATGCCCATCACAGAACTGCCGCTTCCGACCGCATCCAGTCTGGAGACAACCCCACTGCTGCCTCAGCCCTCCTCACATTGCCCAACCGAAGCCCAAACCCTACAAGTTCTGACACCCTCTTACCATCACATCCCATGGCACGCTGTCCCGTGACACACCGAGGAATGAACCTGACCTGTGCTTGGTGTGGCCTCGGACCGCCCCTCCCCTGCCGGGACCCAAGCCCAAATGCCTCGTCTTCTCTTCCCGGCTCACTGTCCTCCCTCCCTGCCTGTGCCCCCTGGGACCACCTCCCAATAAGCTGCCTGCTCCCAAGCCCTCCAGCTTGAGTCCCGGTGCCAGGCTCCAGATAAGCAGTGTGTGTGGTGTCCACGCCACCGTGACATGGCCTGACTTCCTCCTCTGCTGTGTCCACCTGGGCTGGCAGGAGGGGCAGGAGCTGGAGGGCTGGGGCCAGATGGAGCCCCAGGGGCCAGTGCTTTATGTCATCTCAGAAACACTGGGGGCATATGAAGCCAGCCGTGGCTTTCACTCAACAGATACAAGCCCAGCGGCCTCCATCCCCATTCCCTGTGGCCGCCCACCTTACCCCAGCCCAGCTCTCCATCCACACCCTCAGGAAGCTGAACCACGTCTGATCTGCCTGGAGAAAGCCCGGCCTTCCTAATGTGGTTCTTGGTGCCCGCAGGTGTGGGCATCCCACACCCACCCTTGCCCCGCTCCGTACCACCCACCACATGCATGCTCACCTGAGGCCTCTCCCGGGCTCTTCTCTCCCTTTCCACCTGCTCGACCCTGGCTCATTCCCCGAGCTCCTGACGCTGCCTCCAGGAAGCCCTTCCTGGGCCCAGGCACGGCCTCCTCGCCACCCTCCCCAGACAGCAGGCCCATTGTCCAGGGCTGTGTCCGCCCTGCCCCGGGGTGCGGCCTTCAGGGACTGCCCCCGAGGCCTCTTTCATCTTCACGTCTCCAGGACCACAAGGGAAGTCCTGATGAGGCAAAACTGAAGAAGAGTTAAAAGCTTGTGTCTGCACAGAAAGCTGCACTCAGCTTTATAGCAGCTTTATTAGTGATTGCCAAAACTTGGAAGCAACCACGATGTCCTTCAGCAGGTGAGTGGATAAACAAACCGTGCTACATCCCGACAATCGAATATTATTCCTGCGCTTTCAAGCCATGAAGACACACGAAGAGCCCTAAACGTATGTTGCTAAGTGAAAAGAGCAAGTCTGAAGAGGCCACACTGCAGGATTCCAACTAGGGGACATTCTGGAAAAGGCAGCACTGGGGAGACTTCGGTAGCACTGTGGTAAAAAGATCAGCGGTTGCCAGAGGGGAGGGGGAGGGAGGGGTGAGTCAGCAGAGCCCCACGGGGGACAGTGATGTTTAGGGCAGTGTCACTGCTCTGCACGGTATTATAATAGTGGATGCATGCTACTATGTGTGTGTCCAGACCCAGAGAATATCCAACACCAAAATCAACCCTAATGTGAACTGTGGGCTTCGGTTAATGACGCCACATCAGTATCGGCTCATCAGCTGGTACCTCCTCAGTACCAGATGCTCATCATGAGGGAAACGGGGGCACATAGGAACCCTCTCTATGATTTTCTCATTTTTTTTTCTTTTTTCTGTAAACCTAAATCTTCTTAAGACATAAAGTTCATCGTTAATTAAAACATACAAAAGTTGGTTGGTAAAGACACGAGGTTTTTGCTGCTCTTGAGCATCAATCGTTTTGTGTGTAGCCAGGCAGAAAGTGGCCTGAGGTGAAGTTGGCCTGGTCCCCAGCCTCTGGGTCCAGCCCCCACTTTCCCGCGAGTTTGTGGGGAGGATGCTTCCAGTGCGTATGTGCTCCAGGTGGGAGGAGGCCAGCTGGGCCTCCAGGCATCTCAGCTTGCTTGGTCAAGGCTGCAGGAGGCTCCACCCCTCCCTGGGGCTCTCTCCTGAAGGCAGATATCTCTCTCCCACTCTGCAGGGATGGTGCAAAAGAGGCTTGGGCCCTACCTGTGCAGCCCCGCCTACCCTCCTCTTTCTCTCTCTGCTTGGATGTTCAGAAACCCACTTTCCAGGAGTGACCTTGCACACAGCACTGCAGCGATGGAAACAGGCCAGGGAGTGGTTGTGAGATGGAACAGCTGAACCTTTGCCCCCAGCACTGATTGGCTGGCAGCCTTGGCTGCAGCCAGGCCTGGCACGGTGAAAATGCAGAAGGCTGTCCAGGCAGCACCAGCAGGTGGCCACTCAGCTCTGTGCCCAGCACGTCGCCAGCCCTCTTTGTGGCCCTGGGCTGCCAGCCTGGGTCTGCGTGGCCTCTGCTTCTCCCAGGAAGGGAGCGGCTGCCTGAACAGCAGCATTGCATTTCTCGGCACTGCAGATGACGCCAACCTGCAGGAGGCCCCATCTGTGCTCAGGCCTCCCAAAATTCTCTCTGGGCTGGACTTCCCTCCGAGCTTCACACTCAAAGCTCAAGAAGCCTCCTCGCCTTTCTCCCAAGTCCACCCCCTCCTGCAGGAGTCCGGTCATTAGCCTGGGGTTGGGGGGCAGTCTCCATCTCTCTCCTTTCCCTTTCCCTTCCATCCCACCCTCCATAGAGTCCTATTCATAGAGCACAGGGATCATGGCTGGCCCTGGCTGCCCCTCCTCAGCCCTGAGCACGACCATCGCTTTGTGGGAGCTCAATCCATAACCGCAGTATGGCCAGGTGCATGGCTCATGCCTGTAATCCCAGCACTGTCATCCCAGTACTTTGGGAGGCCGAAGCAGGAGGATTCCAGGAGCCCAGAGGCTGGAGACCAGCCTGGGCAACATGGTGCAACCCTATCTCTACCAAAAAAATATAAAAATTAGCCGGGCATGGTTGCACATGTCTACGGTCCCAGCGACTCAGGAGGCTGAGGTTGGAGGAGGGTCACTTGAGCCTGGAAGGTTGAGGCTGCAGTGAATCCTGATAGTACCACTGCACCCCAGCCTGGGCAAAAAAAAGCAGACCCTGTCTCTAAATAAATAAATAACTGAATTGGGCACCTGGGCGAAAGTGAATGCCATAGCCACTTGCAGCGACCTGGGTTACTGCTGGGGGAGGGGTCCTCACATGCCTGCTCAGGCTGATGAGACAGGACCCCACACTCACCGAGTGGGACCCGCAAGTGTCGCTGCCTCCCTGGCTTTGTGGATGAGACCACAGAGTTGCCGGGGTGCTCATATCCAAGACAGAAGCAGGGCTGGCCCCGCCCCCAGCTCCCCCACCAAACCTCTGGAAATTGCACCAAGGTCCAGGTGGGTGAAGCCCAGTGAACCGAGAATCAGGCCCAAGCAGCTTGGCATCAACCCCAAATCCCGCCTTCTCAGGGCCTCAGTTTCCCCATCTGCAAAGTGGTGCTGTCTTCGCCCCAGCCGATCATGCTCCAAATCTGCAGCTGCTGGAGAACTTTCTAGAGAAGGAACAGCTGAGACACGGCTAAAGCAATACTGGCGTTCGCCACAGAAAGAGCAGGTTCCATCCACGGAACTCTCTGGAATCCACATGAGTGAGGCCTGCCTGAGAAGCACGTGCAGGATTGGGGTCTCACCCCTGTGACAGTGCAGACCCAAGTTGGGCCTATGCGGAGGTTCCCAGCGCCTTGGACTTGGTGCTGAGCTCTGAGCCGGAACCCGAACCACATTTCCTCTTTGAAGGTTTGCTAGAAATCTCAAAGGTCAGCTGTTCTCATGTTTCCAGAATTTATTGATTTTGTCTGGGCTGGAAAGGCAACAAAAAGGCTTTTATTGCTGTTTCTGTGGCCGCACTGGGGAGCGGGGAGAGGATGCACTACCCCCTGCACCTGTCCCAGGGGCCCGTCGGCCAACATTCAGGCCCCTAGGGGCCTCCATCGCCTGTCCCAGACTCACCCCACCTCACCCGACCGGCCTGCCCTATTGCGTGTCCTCACACGCCTGTGCCAGCTGATGAGACAAGCCCCCACACGCATGGAGCAGCACCTGTGTCACTGCCTCCCTGGCTTTGCTGATGAGGTGATGGAGTCACTGGGAAGGGCACATCCAAGCCAGAAGGAAGGCTGGCCCCGCCACCAGCTCCCCCACCAAGCCCCTCCCCACCCCAAGGCTCCGGGGAGTCCAGCCCAGCCTCCTGGAATGAGAGGAGACTCAGGGGCACCCCGAGTGCCTCTGAGAAGGGGACAGCCTGTGACAAGGGTGGGAGAGGCAGAGACGAGAAAAGGAAGGCCAGGGCATGAGCAGGCCGGGCGCAGGGAGCTCTGAGGGAAGCTGGTGCACTGCTGGCCACCGCCTGAACTATCATTCATTCCCTCACTCATTCATTCTTCACTCACACATCGCTCCAACCTCCTGGACTGAATTCCCCCTTGTGTGCCCAGCCCCGGCTGATGCTGTCCACCCCGGGAACCGTCAGCCCAGGGCAGCTGTCCGGGAGCCCCTGATCCATCACGGGATCAAGTGCTCCAGGTCTGTGCCTTAGGAAGCCAGGGCCCATCCTTCATGCAGCGGGCAGGCTGCACCCGCACTGTATTCTAGGCTTAGGATCCTATTCTAGGCGGGTGTAAGGAGGCATTGCCTTGGGCCAGCTGGGTGGGGTCCCTCTTCACCCCCGCCCCGGGGCTGTGCTTGCTCGGGTTGTTCCTATTCTCACCGCCCAGGGCTGGGAGGCGCTGCAGACTGTGCGTGGGCGTCTTACCGGCTAGTGAAGCAGCAGTGTTCACATCCTACCTGGACAGGTCCCCTCGACCCCCAAGCCTTGCTCCTCTCCTATAAAATGGGGGTTCTTCAGTCCCCACCCTCGCCGAGCGCTGCTCTGGGGCTGCTGAGAGGTTGATCCCCTTGAGCTGCCATATATTAGACATGCACCACCAGCTGCTGCCATCATGCCGGGTACGTGGCCATCCCCCACGGAGGACAGAGGACCCTCACTGTGGCTGCCGTGGGGACCTGTGCGGAGGAAGCTGGGGGCTGAGGGGCTCACCCCAGGGCTGCTTTTCCCAGGGGGTCCCAGCTTGGTCCCAGCTCCCTGCATGGGTGGCCTTTCTCTCAGCTGCCACCTGTGACTGAGGCTCCTCCCACCCAATTCCTTTCTCCTTCAGGAGTGTCAAATCTGCATCATGGTCTTGTCACAGCCAAGCCAGCCCTGAGCTCCATCCCCCAAAAGGGCAGCCCCTCCGCAAGCCCCTTCCTCCCTCCCAGCCCTGGCATAGGGCCTGGCATGTAGCAGGTGCTCAGTAAACACTCATAGGTGGAGACAGCAGGACAGACGGGAGCTCTGAGTCTCCTCCCCTGCAGTCTTGGTGATGAGCCCCTGCAATGAAGGGGGGCTGCACTGGGAAGTAGTGAGCATCCCATCATCAGAGGCATGCAAGAGGACCAGGATAACCATTTGACGGAGACTTTGTAGGCACAAGGGTGAAACATGAATCAGCACAAAGTATGGCTTCTGAAAACTTCTTTCTTGGCTCAAAACAACAATAAAGCCCTATGCTGGGCGCTCCAAGCTCCATGGGAACGCTGCAGGTTGAGCAAGTGATTTGGAAACATCGCAGTCAACAAGCTGCCGTTTCCCGGTGCGCCCCTTCTCGCTGAGTTCTAAATGAAAGCTGTTCATTAGGGCGACAGGTTTACCATCTTGCAATGAGAATTGCTGGGAGGTTTTTCCCCCTGAGGAGGAGAAATCATGTTTGAGTAGCGAGCACAGTTGCAGGGGACAATGTTTTCGTGGCTGTAGCTGTGGGAAGAGCTTTATTTGGGGATTTTTCCTCTCCGTGTCAGCAGCACAGGAGAAAATGACTCCAGTGAGCTTTGCTGCTGCAGTTTTGTGGCACCGCCAGGACGCTGGGTCTGAAATTGTGCCCATTGCTCAGAGCTCAGTATCTGTTCCTGGGAACTGGGAGGCAGCGGTCGCATCAGTGTGGTCTGGAGGTTCCCAGGTTGGGGGCAGCACAGGCCTCTGGCCCCGGCTTCAGCAGATCCAGCCCTAGCACAGAGCACAGCAGAGCCTGGGCTCAGGGGAAAAGTCAGGGTTGGAAGCTAGGGAGGGGCCCACCTGGGGAAGGCTTGCTCACTCACTCGCTCAAGCAGGGGCAGGGCTGGGAGAAGGCCCTCAGGGCAGTCCTGAGCAGAGGACACCACTGCCACCAGGGAGCCAGGCCAGAGGCCAGAGGGAGAACTTTCTCCATACAAGCCAGGTTTGAAGGTGGTGCAGAGGCAGGCTGGGGCTCAGCAGCCGAGAGCTCCATGCTCCAGGGGCACAGACCCCTGCCCTCGAGGCTGTGAAGCCCAGGGTGTGGCAAGGGAGTGCCGTGCAGGGCAGGACACCTGGAGGCAACTATCAGTGCAGGCCCAAGAGACACCAGCCTGCAGCTGCTCAGGGGCCAGGGGGGCTTCAGGGAGGAGGTGGGCAAAGCAGCCTTACCTCCCCTGCAGGGCCGCCTCCCACCTGAACGACCGCCTGGCGGCAGTGTCTGACGTCCCTGTGCAGAATCATCTCTGTCCCCACCGGAGGCCCCTGGGGCCGAGTGGCTTCACTGCAATTTTGGGAGTGTGTGGGATCTGCCCTGGGACCCCCTCTTCGTGGGGCTGCCAAGCTGGGGTATCATACTGCAGCCGCTGGTGGTCATCCCAACACTTTGTGGCCATTCATGAGAAGCAGGAAAGCAGGTGGGCACCAATGAAAGGAGACTGACCACTGACATCCACACACCTGGACGCAGAGGGGTCTCCCAGCCCCAGCGTCTCAACACGGTGGCTGGAGGGGTGTGATCTTCCTCCCCTTAGTGCTCCTTCCCCAGCCTGGAAGAAGCTTTCAGGGCCTTCCTTCCACTGAAGCCTCAGTTCCCCCAGAAGGCTGGCTACAGGCTCACGTGGGGCCCGAGGGGAGGAGTTTCATGGGGGGGAGGAGTTTGGTGGGGGGAGGAGTTTGGTGGGGGGAGGAGTGTCATGTGAGGGGAGGAGTTTCATGTGGGGGGAGGAGTTTCATGTGAGGGGAGGAGTTTCATGTGGGGGGAGGAGTTTCGTGTGGGGGGAGGAGTTTCGTGCGGGGAGAGGAGTTTCATGTGAGGGGAGGAGTTTCATGTGGGGAGAGGAGTTTGGTGTGAGGGAAGGCGTTTCATGTGCGGGGAGTTTCGTGTGAGGGGAGGAGTTTCGTGTGGGAGGAAGAGTTTTGTGTGGGGAGGATTTTCGTATGGGGAGAGGAGTTTCGTGTGGGGGAGGAGTTTCATGTGGGGGGAGGAGTTTCATGTGAGGGGAGGAGTTTCGTGTGGGGGAGGAGTTTCATGTTGGGGGAAGAGTTTCATGTGAGGGGAGGAGTTTCATGTGGGGAGAGGAGTTTCGTGTGGGGGAGGAGTTTCATGTGGGGGGAGGAGTTTCATGTGAGGGGAGGAGTTTCATGTGGGGAGAGGAGTTTTGTGTGAGGGAAGGAGTTTCATGTGCGGGGAGGAGTTTCGTGTGAGGGGAGGAGTTTCGTGTGGGAGGAAGAGTTTTGTGTGGGGAGGATTTTCGTGTGGGAGGAGGAGTTTCATGTGAAGGGAGGAGTTTCATGTGGGGAGAGGAGTTTCATGTGGGGGGAGGAGTTTCATGTGAGGGGAGGAGTTTCGTGTGGGGGAGGAGTTTCATGTGGGGGGAGGAGTTTCATGTGAGGGGAGGAGTTTCATGTGGGAGGAGGAGTTTCGTGTGGTGGGGAGGATTTTCATATGAGGGGAGGAGTTTCATGTGGGGGAGGAGTTTCATGTGAGGGGAGGAGTTTCATGTGGGGGGAGGAGTTTCATGTGGAGGGAGGAGTTTCATGTGGGGGGAGGAGTTTTGTGTGGGAGGAGGAGTTTCGTGTGGTGGGGAGGAGTTTCATATGAGGGGAGGAGTTTCATGTGGGGGGAGGAGTTTCATGTGGGGGGGAGTTTCATGTGGGGGAGGAGTTTCATGTGAGGGGAGGAGTTTCATGTGGGGGAGGAGTTTCATGTGGGGGAGGAGTTTCATGTGGGGGGTGGAGTTTCATGTGAGGGGAGGAGTTTCGTGTGGGAGGAGGAGTTTCGTGTGGTGGGGAGGAGTTTCATATGAGGGGAGGAGTTTCGTGTGGGGGAGGAGTTTCATGTGAGGGGAGGAGTTTCATGTGGGGGAGGAGTTTCATGTGGGGGAGGAGTTTCATGTGGGGGAGGAGTTTCATGTGGGGGGAGGAGTTTCATGTGAGGGGAGGAGTTTCGTATGGGAGGAGGAGTTTCGTGTGGTGGGGAGGAGTTTCATATGAGGGGAGGAGTTTCATGTGGGGGAGGAGTTTCATGTGAGGGGAGGAGTTTCATGTGGGGGAGGAGTTTCATGTGGGGGAGGAGTTTCATGTGGGGGGAGGAGTTTCATGTGAGGGAGGAGTTTCATGTGAGGGGAGGAGTTTCGTGTGGGGAGGAGTTTCGTGTGGGAGGAAGACATGTGGGGAGGAGTTTTGTGTGGGAGGAGGAGTTTCGTGTGGTGGGGAGGAGTTTCATGTGAGGGGAGGAGTTTCATGTGGCAGAAGAGTTTCATGTGGGAGGAGGAGTTTCGTGTGTGGGGAGGAGTTTCATGTGAGGGGGGAGTTTCGTGTGAAGTGAGGAGTTTCATGTGAGGGGAGGAGTTTCTTGCGGGGGGAGGTGTTTCGTGTGGGGAGGAGTTTCATATGGGGGAGGAGTTTCATGAAGGGGAGGAGTTTCGTGTGGGTCCTGTGGTGCTGCCTGCTGAGGGCAGACATGTGTCCCTCCATTTCTGTTCTCTCCCCTGGCCTGGCTCAGGCCACGTCCAGAGAAGCCACAGAAACTCCAGTAACTGTATGTCAGCTGAGACCCCAACCCAGAGCCGTGGGCGGCTCAGGGCTCTGGGAGGCAGATTTGTGGGGCAGCTGCCTGCCTCCCTGCAAGGTCCATCCCCCGCGAAGTCACAGCCCTGTTGGGAGGGGCTCCCACTGCGTCATGAACGCTGGTCCCCGGCTCACCTCATGTCGGGGGCACCTGGGGATCGAATTCCAATCCCAGCCCCAGCCTAGGTCAGCCCTGTGGCAGGTGCCGGCCGCCCTCTGCTCCCAGCCTCGGCCTCCCCCATCCAGGCGCCTCACCGAGCTTTGGGAGACAGGGTCCTGGTAAAGGGTGCGCAGCGTCTCCAAGCTGCACGACATAGCAGGTGCTAAGCAACTCAGCTATTGGCAGGGTTTGTTAAGAGAGGTGCAGGAATGTGCTGAGGTCACACAGAGGGGACAGGACAGAGCCAGGATCTGAACCCCCCTCAGGGATAGGCCATTCTAGACTCCTGGCATTGCATGTCACAGGCTGGGTGGGGACCTGGCAGGAGTCCAGGGCCAGCCCTTAGGGCAGGTGGAGCCACAGGGCCTCTCCTTCTCCAGGAGCAGAAGTGCCCCATCCTCCTGCTGGCTGGGCCGAGGCCTCTGGCGAGCCGATGGGAGATAAGAGCGCTGGCTGGAGCTGTGCAGACAGGCTGGTAGTTTTCCGTCATCCCTGCAAATGACAAACCTTGCAGGCAGCCAGGTTGGGCTGGAGGGTCCCTCCTCCTCACCTCTGAGCAATGTGACCAGGCTTACCTTTCCAGAACCTCTGGGCTGGGCTTGGGAGCCAGTCTCTCCCACCCTCTGCAGGCCCCGGTGGCTATCCAGCCACCCCATGGCTTACTGAGCCTGAGAATAAATTTTAACTGGGGTGCTGCACTTTACAGTTTACAAAGCACGCCCACACCCACCTCCAGGAATCTCCTGCCACCCACTGCCCCTGTGAAGTCCACGTCAATATCCACATCTACAGATGGAGAAGTTAAATAATGCCAAGAGGACAGAGGGGACTCTGTGCTTGCTGCTCAATTTTTCTGTGAATCTAAAACTGCTTAAAAAATAGTCTATTAAACAAAATGTCACGTAAATGGAGCCAGGGAGCACCTTGACTTCGAGGCGGGCTTCTCTGGCTTTGCGGCTCACCCAGGCCTTTGCAAGCAGCTGCAGCTTGCCCTCTTCACTGCTGAGTAGTATTCCATTGTCTGGAGGCACCTGCAGTTTGTTTATCCATTTACCAGTTGTTTAGGATTGTTTCCAGTTTTGTGCTATTATGAATAAAGCTCTCATGAACATTAAAAACAAAACAAATACTGGCCAAGGGTTGCACAGGTGACAGGCTGCAAAGCCCAGCTCAGCAGGGAACCAGCAAAAGCCATGTGGCTGCCTCCAGAGTCAACATGGCCCGGACCTGCCCTCCGAGGAGCCAGCGCCCGAGCTGGCCTGGCTGCTGCACAGCCATGTGACGGCCACATAACGGCCACCTCCTCCCAAGGCTCCCTCAGTGCAGGCCCACAGGAGGCATGGCCTTGGGAGGAGCTAGGACATGGATCACAGCCTTGCAGCCCACAGAGTTGCCCATGGGACAGGCCTCATGTTCCTGCACCACCAGTGGAGGGACATCAAGGACCCCTCTCCACGCCCAGAGCCACAAACAATCTTAGATGCTGCACCTGTATCCTCGCCAGCCCAGGGACATGAGTGTGGACTGCCCAGCCCTGCCCCTCCCCTGCTGGGGTACCTGGTTATTGCTTGACAGCCCCAAGGCTCACATTTCTCAACTGCAGGGGCATCAAAACCCTCCCTGTAGGCCGGGCACAGTGGCTCACGCCTATAATCCCAGCACTTTGGGAGGCCAAGGCGGGTGGATCACCTGATGTCGGGAGTTCGAGACCAGCCTGGCCAACATGGTGAAACCCCGTCTCTACTAAAAATACAAAAATTAGCCAGACGTGGTGGCAGGTGCCTGTAGTCCCAGCTACTCAGGAGGATGAAGCAGGAGAATGGCTTGAACCTGAGAGGCAGAGGTTGCAGTGAGCTGAGATTGTGCCACTACACTCCAGCCTGGGTGACAGAGTGAGGCTCCATCTCAAAAAAACCAAACCAAAACAAAACAAAACAAAAACCCTCCCTGTAGGGTCAGAGTGAGGCCCCAGCACAGCCACGGGGGGAATGGGCCTTCCCTGACCTGGCTAGCACCAGGCACCCTGCCAGCACTTTCCATGGGCTTCTCAAAATTGCCCCCCACACAGCAGGTGCTGTTACAGTCCTTGGGCTACAGCTGGAGAAATCAAGGCAGAAGAAGGAGGGAACATGCCCCCGTCACACAGGCCCATGTGGGGAGGGAAATGGACTCAGGAGGTGTCATGGGCCAGGGTGTGTCCTCCCCAAATTCCTATGTAGAAGCCCTGACCCTCAGGACCTCAGAATGGGACTGTGTTTGGAGACAGCTTCTTTAAAGGGGTAATTAAGGTAAACTGAGGTCATATGGGTGGGCCCTAATCCAGTCTGACTGGTGTCTGGTAAGAAGGGGAGATGAGGACACAGACACACACAGAGGGAAGACCAGGTGAAGACATGGAGCAAAGATGGTGTCTGCAAGCCGGGAGGGAGCCTCAGGAGAAACCGCCCCTGCCAACACCTTGATCTTGGACTTCCAGCCTCCGGAGCTATGAGATGGTAAGCTTCTGTTGTTGAAGCCGCCCAGGCTGGGGTATTCCGCTAAGGCATCCCCAGCGGACTCATGTGGGGGCTAACACCAGAGCACCCGCTCCCAGCTGCTGCTGCTACAGCTGACCCTATAACCTGCCAGGAGGTGGCTGCCCACCCCAAGCCACCTTCGCCACCCCACCCCACCCAGACAGGGCAGGTCCTTGTATAAAATTGCTACAGTTTACAATTTTGTACTTGCTTATGTGATTGTCTATTGCCTGCCCCATCACAAGACTGCACAGGTCATGAGGACAGGGGTGTCTCTGTCTTGCTAACCTCATGTCCGGTGTGCTGTGGGCACTTGATATATGCTTTTTAGAGGAATGATTATAAATGTGCATTGGTTTTTGCTATATGACAGAATTATAGAAGGGCTTAAACCGTTGCAGGAAATCATGGAGGTTCTGTGTTTTTCTCAGTGTTCTCATGCGCAGCTGATGTTGAATAAACGCTTCTTGAATAAATGAAATGGATGATGGATGAACCAATGGATGGATGGATGGATGGATGGATGAATGAATGAATGAACGAACTTCCTCTCGGAGAGCAAAGCCAAAGATAGCAGAAGCAGGAGCCTCTCCTGACACCTCACAGATCCGGGAGGGTTGTGTTGGGGACACAGTCCCATGGGAATTCTCTTCCAATCTGGAGTTTCTTCTGCCTTTAGAGAGAAGCCCGGTTAATGCTTGGAGAAGGGCTGGTCTCATGGTCAGCCGTGTGTCAGTGAGATCCCGTGGAGCACTGTACTTAAAAGGGTGCCATGCTCAGAGGGCACCCACTTGGGGTTTCGTGCTCTCCAGTTGCCTCTTGAAATTCTTAACAACCTTGGCTTTGAACTTGTGCTTTTTGAGAGATGTATGAAGGGACCAGACCCTTGGCTCACATGTGGTCTCCCCTCTGGCTGACCCCAGGACAGCTGTCATGCCCACTCCCTACCCTGGACACTTTTCCTGGTCTCCTCTCCCCGATCTCATCCTGCAAACAGTCACCTACCACCCCTGGAGGGGCCCAGTGAGACCAAGCAGGCATCCCATGGCATCAGGGCAGGGCAGGGTGGAGGTCACCCCTGGCACGGGTTGGCATTCAGCCCACTCCCCATCCACACATCCAGCACATTTGGGAATTGAGTTTCCATCCCTGGGGACCTCAGGGCAATAGGCCCATAGGCAGGGGAGACTGGCCTCCCTGAGCCGGCGCTCCAAGCTTTCATTTTGCACAAAGCCAGCCCTCCCTCCCTGCTCCTGCAGCCAGTGGGCCTTTGGCCTCTGAGTATGGCCGTGTCACAGGCCCATGGCAGATGCTGTGTACCTGGCCCAACCCCACAGGGCTCCCAGTTAGGGTGGGAACAAACCACAAAAGTACCCACCCTTTCAGGCGGTGAACACTCCCTGGGAAGCCGCTTCAGCCACTCTTGGGCTTGGGAAACCCACATCTCTGGAGGCACCACAGAGAGGGGCTCGGGCTGCCTGCTCTAATTCTGATGTCTGGCTTGGTCGCTGAGCAGCCTGGGGACTTGGGCAAGCCAAGCCACTCAGCCTGGCCGAGCCCTCCCTGGCCCGGGATAACAAGAGTGGGCAGGAGCAGGTGCCTCCCCGCTGAGGGGCAGGGACGTCGTTCCTTGAGATGCCCCTCAGTGGTGGGGAGCACGCAGGACACTGGGTAACAACGCCTGGCCTTGCACTGCAGCAATCGAGCCACACGCGTTCCCTGACCTCAGGTCATACTCTCAGCGCTGTGTCTGAAGCCTCTTCCTGCTCTTGAGTGGCTAAGCCAGGGCGGCAACACCTGGATGCCATGGTGGTGTTCTCTGAGGATCACCTGAGGCTGGGTCAGCCTGGGGAACAGACCTTCATGGAGTTGAAGGGGCCCTCATCCCACCCCAAGAGCTGGGTGACCAAGGACTGGCCAGGTGACCAAGGGCCCTTGCCTCAGCAGCCAGCTCCTGCCCGGTAGGTGCCAGAGGGGGTGGATGGGGCAAACACCCCCGGGTCCTGGTGGAGCTCTCTGGCTGGAAGGGTGGTCAAGGGACCGGCAGTCGGGGGACTCAGGTCAGGGGAGGAAGGGTGCATGCAGCATTGCAGAGGCTGGCCAGGCTGCCCAGTGCTCCTGGGTGACTGTGTTGTCCCCTGAGTCCTGTGGCCATTGTGTATCTGTGGCAATCTGAGGGATGCTTTGAGTGAACCAGGGGCATCCTGTGGTGCTGGAGGCACCCCTGCTCCTTGGACAGAGCCGAGGAAGAGGCGAGAAGCGTGTCCGTTACAAGCACGGATCTCCCAGAGGACCCAGACCTGGGAGCCTGGGATCATCAGCCGCATCTGACGGAAGACAAGACGGAGGTGCAGAGCCTCCCTCCCCGCTACGTCTGCTCTGAAGACGCTGTCCTGCTTCCCCAACCGGATCAGAACCACCTTGAGGGCAGAACTGTACCTTTGACACATTCACATAAATTCTTCCAACATTTATTAAGTGCCCGCTGTGTGCAGGCCTCTGTGCAGGGCCTGGGAGTGAGGTGAGACAGAAGCAGGCTGCCTGGAGGAATTTCTTCCCATCCTAGGACAGGGCCTGAGCACCCAGGCTATGCACAGTTGTCCAGGGAGCCCCTCCCCTCCAGCCAGGGCCATCCTCCCCGTGCCCCCAAGGTCAAGTGGCCACTCATCTGGAGGGCCTGTGCCAGGCCAGCTGGAGCTTTTGGGGTTAAGACTAGGTCTGGTCTGCCCAGAATCAACACCCTGCAGAGTCCAGCCCTTTAATGAGCATGTTTTACATTTGTTCCTGGGGTCTCCAGGGTCCTCATGGCTCTGCACAGAAGCTGTGGGAGGTCAGGGGGATGGGCTTCGGCCCATTCTCCAGAGGACGCAGGCTCAGGGCGCCACATGATTCAGTCAGGTTTCAAGCCTGAGTCAGGGGCCCCAAAGCCTGGGGGCTGCATGTCCAACTTTAGCAACCTTGAGAAACCTACCCCAGTGCCAGGTGACAAAAGCGTCACCCACAGTCATTCCTCATCCCATTCTCATAAGGGGGTCCCCAAAGAGGCTTCGTCACGAGGCTCTGAAACAGACAGCCCTGAGCGGGCCCAGGTGATATCCATGAACTTCCTACAGCCCTCCTGCCCTCTCCCGGCACATGATCAATCGTCTGTTTATTCCCAATTTGCAAATTACGCCCCTGCATTCAGCAAACCCCACCTTGTCAGGGAGCCCCAGCCGTGGCACTGGCGACCGCCGGGCTCCGTGGGTTACTGAACGGTATCGAGAGGAGAGAATCCCTCTATTGTTTGCCTCTTATTTGAATAGTTGCGGAAACAACAGCAATCAATTTTGAATAACAGCTTCATTTGGACTAATTAGAAGAGGACTGATTTTGCTTGAAATTCAGTTTGCAATGGCAGCACACTCTAGGAAACGGGTAACTGATTTTTCACCACTAACATTTTGGCATTGGTGTGTCCTGGGTGGGGTGATCTTTAAAAGCAGCCTCATTGTTCTGAATTGTTCCTAAGATGACATAATAAACACAGAGCCAGGCCTTATTCCCATTGTGAAGGGGCACAGCTCTGCTGTTTTTATGGAGCTGCTGAGGTTTAAGAGCGCGGGTTATGTCAAAAATAATGAAGCAATGCTGGTGGAGTGTGAGTATTGAGCCCTGTCTGATCCCATAGGCTCAACGTGTAATCTAGGCATTGTTTGCAATGGAAAAGGCAGAGCGACAGCTCAAAGTTAGGCGGCGTGGACACCGGATGTGGAAGATAGAAGACAAATTGGAGAAGTCACGTGCACACTCTAAGCCGGTTTTCTCATCTGTAGAATGAAGCTAATATCGTGGACGGTGATGGCTCGCAGAGGGATCCCCTGTGGTGGGGTGAGTATGGAGCACATTCCAGCGTCTGGCTCTGAGACAGCATCTCTCTATGGCAGCCCCTTTCTGGAGCTCAGTTTTCTCATCTGTAAAATGGGTGCATCGATCCTGCCTGGCAGAATTATGAAAAGCACATGCACAGAGCACCCGGCTCAAAGACTGGCACATGGTGGGCACACATCGAACACTAGCTGCTGGGTTCACTGTCATGTCTGCTCTTTGTCATTATTATGCTTGAAGCCACCCCTCTCTGGGCCTCTCTGCAGAGTGGGAAGGGGGCTATTGAATGAGACGGCCCCTCGGGTATCTCTTTCCCCAGCACTCGCTGAGGAGTCTAGCAGTTGAGTTAGGCTTCTAAAGGCGGTATGGAAATGCCTGTTTTCATCGATGGTGCAGTCGGTTAAGAGCTGATTAACCGGGGGAAAAGCCCGCCCCCCACAAGAGCAGAGCAGACACTGCAGCAGCCGGGCCGCACGTGAAGTGGAAAATCGTCCCCCGCAGCACCAGCCCCCAGCTCCCAGCACGCCGGCCTCTTGCTGTAAGAAGTTTCTCACCGACAGCCTGGGGGGCCTGTGTCCTGGCACAGTGAGGACGGCAGGGGTGGCTGTTGGGTTTGGAGTCCGGAGATGATCCTTTCAGGACTTACACATGGGAGAGGACAGGTGGCTCCACACCGCGGGGGAGGCCTGCTCTGCCCAGCTGCCGCCTGGCTGGATTATTCACTGTCCCTGTGCCCCGCTGGGCTCCATGCACTGAGCGGGGCAGTGTCTAGTCCAGCCTCTGGGACCTGGGGCTGGGGAGGGCAGGGTTGGAGGCTCCACGGGCGCTCTGGAGACCGGGCCTGGTCTGAGTGGTGAAGGCCATGTGTGAAGCTGTCACGTGACACCAGGCGGGAAGGGCACTCCTGGGGGACAAAGCATTAATTCACAAAGGCGTGGGGCACGGGCCAAGCCAGAGCAGGAAGTGGGATGAACGGAGGTGAGGACGGAGGAGTTGGCAGCAGGTTGTCACCTGCCCGGGAGCCCTAGGAGGGTGGGATTGTGCTGGGCCAGTGTAGGCCGCACTGCCACAGGCCAGTCTGGGACACCAGGCTGGGAGCCACTCCCCCATGGCTGTCCACCCCCACAGCCTCCCCATGCAGAGCCAGGGCCTGGTGGGGAGTGTTGCTGGAATGAATAATAAATGGCCCAGTCTGGTGCAGCTGGAGATGGAGGCCAGGACGGGGATTTGAAAATTCCCCCACCCCAGTAGGGAATCTGGCATGAATGTCCCGCTGGGGTTCTCTGCAGTCCCCACAGCCCTCCCCTGGAGGCAGAGTTTCCAGAATTGTGGAGGTCTTGTGGGACTGGTTGTCTTCTAGGTGGGTCTAGCTGCCAACTCCTGGTCTACAGACTTTCCTGTCAACCATGCATCAGGTGGTGGAGGGAGTTCGTATCCTGTTTCCCTTTTCTCCATGGCTGCCAGGCAGCTCTGGGCATGTTTTGTGCTTGGACATAAGGGCAGAATGTCTTTAACTGAGCTTTCTGGGCCAGCGCCCCACCTCTACCTTGCATGGTTTGACTCCTTATCAGGACCATCACAACACCATTGTACCCAAGGCTTTTACTAGGAGCAGCCACAAACCCTCTTGGCAGGAAGGAAGGGCATTTTCGGTCCCCAGAGCTTTCTTTTGGCCCGGAGTTTGCAGTTGACTCTGCTTCCCAGGCAGATTTCAGAGGGGTGGCACTGAGCCCTGCTGGAGTAGAGGCCCTGGCCTTGGCAGGAGACACGGCAGCCTATTTACACTGGTGGTCAGGCAGGGCATGCCCCAGGGAGCCTGTCAGATCCCCAGTCTCCCCATCCTCCTCCACTGCCTGCTGCAATCCATGCTCTCCACGGTCCTGCTGGGTCACAGGGGGTGCAGACCCTCGGGAGTGGGGCCGGAGGTCCCCTGGCCACTCAAGGGAAACCCGGTGGGAGGACAATGGGGACCTCAAGATGGAAAAGCTTCCCCTGGGCCTTGGAGTCTTAGGCATCTCCCTCTGCTCCTCAGCTCTAGGGACCCTCCTATCTTTGTCAGCCCCCACCTCACATCCATGTCATGACCCTCAGATCCCCCCGGCACGTAGCGGAGGCTGCCCATGCCTGCCCAGGGACGATGGAGGCACCTGCATAAAGGGGTACCTGTGGCACTCCGCACAGGGCCCTCCGCACAGGGCTGCTCCTCCCCCACCCCTTGCACGTGGGGGCCACCACGGGCTGACGGGAGTGGGGACATGGAGGGGCCGTGGCTGTCCAACCAGACTCGAGATGGGCCTGCAGGCGCCGTGTGTTTTGATCTGACACGGCACGGAATATTTGAGCCCTGCCGATGGATGTGATAGAAAAATACAGCCGGCTGCCAGCACAGCCGGGAAGGGCGGCTTCCTCGCCAGCAAGTGCCACGGCAACGTGTTTCCCCCACCCTCCAGCCCCCACCCCCGGAGTCGGGGGCAGGATCCAAAGCCTGGAGCTGCTTCTATAAAGTACTAACATTGCTGCCTGCACCAAGGAATATTTCCTTTAGAATTCCATACTGAGCTGCAATGGAATATTTGGATTCTTTCTTTTCCCTCCTTTCCTACCAACAGCCATAGGATTAAAATACAGGAGTTAATGAAAACACATGCATGTCTATGTATATTTGGTAGGAGCTGCATCTGTGACAGGCTTGGGCCAGGTACACAGGAACCCTGAGCAGGACGGCGTTCGAGCCAGCACCCTCCACGCAGGGCAAGCCCTCCTCCGTCGGTAGTGGCTGCTTTATTTTATTTTGCCTGAAATCTCCCAAAAGCCCAACGGGGAGCTCTGGCCAGGAAACCGGTCGTGGAAAACGCTGCTCTGTGGCTTGCTTGGGACGGGGTGGGATCAGAGCCCAGGCTCTCTGCAGAGGGACTTTTCTGAGTCCACAGTTTGCTCTGCTCCCTCACCCCTAGGGGTCCCTGGCCACACAGTCACCTCTAGGCCTCGGTTTCCACAACCACATATGGGGGTTGACATCAGGCCACTCTGGATCCATGAAGTCGGCATGAAGAAGTGAGGCAGGCCCAGGCCTCGTCCGTGGAGAGGAGAGCCACTCAGAAAGTGAGGGGCCGCGGTGGACAGGTCGGCAGAGGGGAGGGCCCTGCTCTGGGCGTTGAGAAGTCCCCTTGGCGGGTGGTTCCCGGGCTGGGTTTGGAGGCACTCGGGGCTCATCTTACCCTCGGGGTGGGTGTTAGTGCCCCCTTCATGGATGAAGACACCAGGACTCAGAGCAAGGTGACACGTGTCCCTGAAGCAGGCAGGGTGAGAAGCCAGGTTTCTGTCTCTGTTTATCCAGCTGAAAAGAAAGTCTCTCCAGGCGGCAATCAAGATCGAGTGGTGAACATCTGCCAGCTGCAGTCCCGGCCATAGCCCTGGAGGGTGTGACTGGCAGGGTCAGGACGGGAAGAGGAGGAAGGTTTGCTGACATTCTTCCCCGGGCGTGTACCAGGCTGCGTGCCCTGCTCTACCCTCGAAGTTAATCTCCCAGGATCCCTGGGTGTGGGGGGGCTGTGATTATCCCCTTGCAGGGAGGAGGATCTGCAGTTCAGAGGTGACATGCTCAGTTGGCCACACTGCTGAGGAGGTGACAGGGCAGGCTCCAGCCCTGGGAGGTTGCATTTCCTCTGCAGACCTCACAGCCCCCAGGGGCTCAGATCAAAACCTGACACTCTGTCCAAGCACCCTCCCACCAGCTTCTCCCCTGCAGCCTGGCACACGTCCCCTCTGCCCAGCCTCCTGCCTGCATTGTCTCCCCCTCCCCATGCTGGCACCCCATTTCCTAAAACACACTTGCACCTCCTACCTCCAAACCCTTGTTCATCATGCTGTGCCTCCACGTGGGGTCTGCCCTCAGCTGTGGGAAGTTGCCCATTCCTGAAGACCTCCCAGGAGGCAGTAGGAAATGGTGGAGATACTCAAGAAATACTTGTTATCTGGTTGAATTTGGGGCCAGGAAACCTGGGCCCTGTTGGGTCTTATCACCAGCTGTGTGACCTCAGGCAGGTTAATCCACCTCTCTGAGTCCCATGAAATGTACGAGTTATCCCATGAAATGCTGGTGCTCTCAAGGGAAGGGTGCCCTGGGCGGGACTGGGGGTCTTGAGTGCTGGCAGGTGAGGGGTTGGGGGTCTGCCCTCCCATCTTGCAGTTGTGAGTTTTGGACCCCTCCTGCCGGCTTGGTAAGATGCAGATTCTGGAGCAGAAATCCTGAGCTCTGGAGTCTTTTTCATGTGTGTACAGTGATTCTCTCGCAGCCCAAGGCCTGCCCTCAGAGTGTCCCTGGGTGCGATGCCAGCCATGGAGTCTCTGAGGTGGGGTCTCCTGTGGTCCCAGGCTCAGGGGATAGATTGCCCAACAGATTGGCAGGCCTGGCAGGGCCCAAGAGGGCTCCCAGGACCCCCTCCACTTCCCAGGTGGGGCACCGAGGCCCAGAGAGCAGCGATTTGTCTGAGCCAGTGCAACAGCTCCAGGACAAGCTGGGCCAACAGCTCAGGACTCCCTGCCCAGGCCTGGTCGGGGGAGGTCAGGGATGTCCTCATCGGCCTTGACTGGCCACGTTCTCCACCCCTCCCCTGCCCCCACTGCTGTCTGTATCTCCCCACCTGTGTCTGAGACTAGCACACAGCAGGTGTGAGCATTAGCACATGTGCCAGCTGTGGACACAGCTGGGAGAGCTCTTCCCAGCTGGGGTATCCTGAAGACCCATCATCTGGGGTGGAAGCCAGGCAGCTGCGGCAAGGGGGTTCTCCAAGGGCCAACTCTGGCAAGTCAGGTCCCCCTGCTCTGGAACCTGACTTCGCGGACGGGGGCTTGCAGAAGAACACAGGACCCAGGGCTGACCCCTCCCCAGGCAGACCGTGGCCCCCCATGCCAAAGAGAGAGGTGGGTATCCAGGACGGATCTGGGCTGGGCTCAGCAGGTAGGGTCTGGCAGGGGAGGGTACACATAGGGAAGCCCATGGGGGCCTCCCAGGGATGGGAAGGGGGACGGGAATGGGGAATGGATTGTCACAAGCAGGAGGCCTGACACAGCCCCCACACGCCTACCGAGCTGTCTGTGCGTGTGTGTTGGGGGGACCCTTGCCCAGCTCCTGCCAGGTGCAGGTCCCACTTTTGCCCCTCCCCTCCAGCCATCCTGGCAACTTCCAGGCCCTGTGACACGGCTGAGTCTGAGTGGTCCCTACACCATGAAGGCCCAGCACCAGGAAGCCCACCTTGGTATTCTGTCCCCCACTTTCCACTGCCCTTCCTCAAGCAGCAGTGTGAACAGTGTGGACACCTGCTGGGCCTGACGGTGGAGCAAGGGGGAAAGGCAGGGCTGCACTGGGAAGACCCTGGGGGCACCACAGGAAACAGGCCCGGCCCCAGGCCCCTCCCCAGACATTGCTGGTTTGTTCCACTCCACTGCTCTGGGGCCTCAATGACTTTCATTTTGTTTCGGAAATAAGAAAGTGCCTGTTGTTCAACCTGGCTCTGGCCAGGCCTCTGGCCTAAGAGTGATGGTGTGGGGGCTTGCCGGCCTCACGCCCACCCTCTCTCCACCCAAGAGCCACGGCCACAAAATGTTCAGAGCCAGGAGGACTGGCTCAAAGCTACTCTCAGGCTTGGACTGGAAGAGCCCCACCTCTTTCCACCGGAGGCCCTGAATATCAGAGTGGGGAAGGGCAGGGGGCAGGGATGGGAATGCAGGGAAGACAGTCCCCCAGAATCTAAACTTGGGGTCAACTTGGGGGTTCTAGGCTCCTTTCACCTCTTTGCTACTCTCAGCACAGGAATTTTGAGTACATATTTTCCATGTACATAAAGGCTTAGCTTGAGAAAAAGCAAGACCCCTCCTCCTCATGCAAGAAGGAAGTTGTAACCCGGAGGCCTAGGGTGCCCTCCGTCCAGCCTTGCGGGGTGGGGGAGATGGGGGAGGGTGTCAGGGAGGGTGAGGGTCTGGAAGATACCCCCAGCCCCCAAGCTCGAGGACTGACTGCGGCACCCAACATTAGATTACAAAGGTTTATTTAGAAAATAGTTTGGTTGTTTTGGCTGTTGTTTTTGGCAAACACTTAAATACTTTCAGTAATCAAAGATTGTCGGTGCTTTCTCCTTGCCCCCTGGCAGCCACCCCCCGACTAGGTCCTGGAGAAGTCAGCCCTTGGTCAGACGGGGATGGGGAGTGGTAGTGTGTTTGGGGGGCTCCTTGCTTGCCCATTTAGGGGGCTACCTCTGCCACTGCTCTCTAAAACTCTGACCTCACAGCCGCACCTCGGCAGGGGTCCCACAGCTGGATCCAGGCAGGGAGCCCCAGAAGCAGCCCCTTGCTGAGGCGGGAAGGCAAAGGGGTCTCCCCCTCTCTCCTCCCCACTCCCCGGAGCCCGGCTATCTTTCTGCCAAGCTCCTGCCCTGCCGCACCCTCCCCTGCGCCCTGGAGGCCAATCCATCCCCGGGTCTCTGGGAAAGCTCCCCGGTCCGGGCCGCCCCTTCTGCCCAGCCCCGAGCGCGGAGCTGTCCAGGATTCCCAGACGGGTGCGAGTCACTGCCTGAAGCCCCTTCTCCTCCGTCGGAAGAGGATGTGCTTAAAGGATCGCCGGAAGTCCTGGTTGAAGACCGTGTAGATGACCGGGTTGAGCGAGCTGTTGCAGTAGCCGATCCAGAAGAAGAACTTGAAGAGCGGGCCGGGCACCTGGCAGGCCTCGCGGCAGATGCCGTACAGGCTGTAGCTGAAGAAGAAGGGGAACCAGCAGAGCACGAACACGCCCATGACCACAGCCAGCACAAAGGTGAAGCGCTTCTCGCGCGCCTGGGCCACCTTGCGGCGGCACACGCTGCTGCGCGCCCGGCGCCGGCGCGACAGGAAGAACTCGACGGAGCGCGAGCTAGCGCGCGACAGGCGGCCACCGGGCCCCGGGGACCTGGAAGCGGTCAGCGCCCCCGACTCAGCCGCCCCCGGCCCCGCCCCCTGCCCGTCCGCACCGCCCGCGCCCCCCTCGGCGCCCGCTCGCCGCCGCCCGCCCCGCCGCAACGCGCCCCGGCGCCGCCGCCTCTCGGCCGCTGCGCTGCTCTCGTCCGGCTCCACGTCGGCGGGCGGGGGCGCGCAGTGCCCGTTCTCGCCTGCGCCTGCCGCCGCGCCCAGCCCGTTTTCGGTAGTCGGGGACGCACCGTCGGGGCCCACGGGGGCGCGCTTCTCGCTGAGCGTGCGCGTGCGCAGCTTGGCCACTCGGTAGATGCGCGCGTAGACCAGGCCCATGATGAGGCAGGGCGCGAAGAAGGAGCCGATGCAGGAGGACAGAATGTACCAGGTCTCGTCGTTGAGGCCGCACTGCGGGTAGGCGGCGCCGTCGGGCTGGCGGTAGAGCGAGACCAGCGGCGGGAAGGAGATGACGGCCGAGATGAGCCACACGGCCACGATGGTGGCCTTGACGCGGCGTGGTGTGCGCTTCAGGTTGTACTCGACGGCCTGCGTCACCGACCAGTAGCGGTCCAGGCTGATGGCACACAGATGCACGATCGACGAGGTGCAAAACAGCACATCGAGCGCCAGGTACACGCCGCACCACACCTGCCCGAAGTACCAGTAGGCCATGAGCTCGTTGGCCAAGGAGAAGGGCATGACCAGCGTGGCCACCAGGATGTCGGCCGAGGCCAGCGACACCAGGAAGAGGTTCTGTGGCGCGCGCAGCGCCCGGCTGGTCAGCACGGCGATCACCACCAGCACGTTGCCCACCACGGTGAAGACGATGAGGAAGCCCACCACGGCAGCCAGCCCTGCCACCGCGCCCGCCGAGTACTGGCCGCGCGGCGGCCCCCAGGAAGCCCCCGAGGCATTGGCAACCCCGCCGCTGCCCCTCTCGCCCGCGCCGCTCGCATTGGGGCCCGCCGCTGCCGCCACCGCCAGCGCCGCCGCCAGCGCCGGGGACGCCATGGTCCTCCCGCGAGCTACGCGGTCCCTCCTGGAGCCGGGGCGCAGCCGCGGCAGCTCGGGCGCCCCCCAGCCGGGGTCGGCGCCCGCATCGCCGCCTGCTGCTCGGGCTCGCCCGCCGGGGACCGCGGCGCCCCGCAGCCGGCCCTCGGCCGTGGTGGCTCCGCGGGCGGCGCGCCGGAGAGCGTGGCTGCCGGGCTCCCCGCAGCTGCCGAGCGTGTAAGTGCAGAGCAGGAGGCGCCCGGAGCGAGCGGCGACGCGGCTGCGGGGGGAGGGGGGGCAGGTCCCGGGGTCCTCGCGCGGCCCCGCCCTCGGCCCGGCTCACGGGGAGCGCCCCGGCGGCGAGCCCACGGCGACGCGGCGCCCGAGCGGGCGTGCCTGAGCGGCCCCGTGGTCCCGGAGCCCAGCCGGGGCGCAGGCGACAGGCGGCGGCGGCCCGGGCGCTCCGCCTCCCATCCGGCCGGCTAGGGCTCGGCGCGCCGGGGCGCCGGCCGCCGCTCCTCCGGGCCCCCGCGCCCGCGCGCTCCCTGCGGCTCCAACTTTACTTTCCCGGGCGGGGCGCCGGCGCCGCCGCGAGTCCTCCGGCTGCTCCCGGGCGCGGGCGCCCCCCGCGGTCCACGCTTGGCCGTGTGGCCGCCGCCTCGCTCCCCGGAGCTGCGCCGCCGCCGCCTCCTTCGCCGCCGCCGCCGCCCTGCGCTGGGCGCGAGTGTGGCCGCCTGGGTTCGGCTTCCAACTTGGGTCGAGTTGCGCAGCGGGGCGGGCGCGCGGGGCGGAGCGGGCCGCGGGCCCTGGGGAGCTGGCCGGGAACCGGAGCCCGCGGCCGCCTGGTCGAACCTGCCCGCGCGGCGCCGGGGAGGAGTCCGGGGCGGCGGCGCGGGGCGCGCGCTCGGCGAGGGCGCCCCCTCCAGGGCCGCCTGCAGCCTGCGGGACGGGGCCGAGCGGCGGCCGGCCTGGGCGGTGAGTTCCAGAAGCTGCTCTTTCTAAGACTGGAGCCTCCTTCGCCTCCCCCAGCGCAGGCATGGGCGCAGGCGGGGGCGCGCACACGCGCGCGCGCAGCACGGGCGGCTCGGGGTCCATAGCCTGATGGCAGAGCAACCTCTCGCAGCCTGGGGGAGGACGCGACGCTACCTGCGTGCGCACAGGTCCTGCCGAGCTCAGGGTCCGGACCAGATCCTGGATCGGCGCTCCCCGTCAGAGCCACCTCCGCACCCACCCCGGCCTCAGTTCCCTCGGCCCACTTCCCAGCGCTGCTGGAGCATGAATCATAACTAACGGCGGTGTCTGTGGAAGCCCTGGGCAAGCTCCCAAGCTCTGCACCCATGTTAGCAGTGATTGAAGTTTAATCCTTAGGCTCTCAGGCCCTGCTTTTAAAGGATGGAGAGGTGTTCAAAGTCACCACCTCTGACAAACACCCAGAACGGAGCTGCCTGGATGATGAGCTTTTTGCAAGGGTGGGCTCAGGGGAGAGCGGCCGTTGAGGTAGCCCCCGTGTACCCTCGTCCCCGTCCGTGCACCTCCATTCTGCAGATGTGCACTGTCACGTGCACTGCCACTCTGTGGCCCATGTTGGCTGCTGGCTTCTGCCTCCAGGCAGCCTGGGGTCTGTGGGAGAGGGACTTCCAGGGACGAGGTGATCCAGGAGGAGAGCTGGAGTTCTCAGGCGTGACGTTTCTTTGCTAGGACCGAAGGGACGACCCTTCTCCCAACCGTCCAGAAATGAACCCCAGCTGGCTGGCCTCTCCCTGCATGGGCCCGCAGGAGAGAGGGAGGGAAGGTCTGTCCATCCTGTGGCTAGAACCGGCGGGGAAGGGGCGCTTCTGAGTGCCCGGGAGGTCATCATGAAGAGGGGCTGGAGTGACTGCCCCACCCCCGGGATGCCTATCCATGCCCGTGGCCTGGGGCAGCTTCTCTCTGAGCTCCTGAAGGGCGCCAGCTTTAGCCTCAGAGCCTGTCGTGTTCTCAGCTGCTCAGCCCTACTGGGGAGCATGTCTGTCTCCGCAGAGACACTGCCAGGAGCTACGGCTTCGTTCTTCACCATGTTTGTCACCAGCAGGGCCTGCACTGGGGGTGTGGAGGCCGAGCCGGGGCCCGGCAGAAAGCAAATATTTCAGATGATGGGCCTGCCAAGCAGGGGCGCGCTTTGGAGCCAAAGCCTTCTGTGCCACTCCTGTGCTAGTCTAGGGCACATATGCCCTTCGGGGAAGCAACAGGCCATGGCTGTCCTGTGGGAGGTGTGTGACCTGGGGATGGTGGAGGGTCACCATCCTTGCTAAAGGCCCTCCTGGTTCTGGTTGCCTAAAAGGTGCCACCTGTCCAAGGCACCTGGAGGTGCATTTTTCAGGGAAGCCCACACACACCTGCTTCCTTCGTGGTCGGCCCACTGGAGCCCTTGTCTCTATTGAGCCCTCTGCGATGGCAGAGAGTGAGGGGGGCCTGGCCTCAGTTGAGGTGCGCACCATCTGTGGGTGAATGGGGCCACCCACTGAGGTGAATGCGCTGACAACCGTCAGTGCCCTGGGGCTCCTCCCCCAGCCTGGGAGCGGGGTTGTCAAGGAAGCCTTCCTGGAGGAGGTGACCAAACTGTGCTTAGAGAATGAGGAGGTGTTATGAGGAAGGGGGAGCCCTCTGTAGGCTGTCCTTCCTCCAGTGGGGGTGGGCTTTGTACTGGGGGCGTGGGGAGACAGGAGGACTAGGAAAGAGCAGTGGCAGGGGCCAGATGCAGGCTTTGGAGAAGGTCTCTCTCCCTTGGCATCAGCGTGCCTCCCACCCCCATCCTGAAGGGCTCTCTTTTTGAGAAGTGCTTTGGGGGATGCACAGGGGCATGGGGATCTATCTAGGATCCTGGCTCCTGTGTTCCCAAGAGATGGCAGCCCAGGCACAGGAATTTGGAGGGAAAAGGACACGGAGCACCTGGGGCCCTGAGCCAGATGAACCTCCCACTGCCCAGGAGGGCTGAAGGCAGGGGCCACTCACAGGCCAGGCTGAGGGCATCTGGAGTGCCTGGCCAGTGAGTGGCCCAGGCCCTTGGGGATGGCAGCCAACATGCTGACATGCTGCTGGCAACACCTCCTGGCATGACCAGGGAGGGGGCAGAAGGGTCCACTCCAGGGCCTGGATGGAGCCAAAGGCAAAAAGCTGGGGCCTAGAGCCATTAGGAGAAGCGAAGCCCTGGGCCATGCATAGGGGTTGCATTGCACGCAGGCCTTCCTGTGGTGGGAGGCCCTGGGACCGCAGCTGTTTGCAAGGGAGCTGGAGAGGCCTCTTCCCCCAGACCTTGAAATTAGGCTTGAGGAACTGCTCCAGATTGTCCGTAACAAGCAGAACAGCACGTACCCAGCAAGACTTCCTGTCCTGACGAGGCACGACACGAGCTGGGCACGACCAGGAGGGGCGAAGATGGAGGGTGCTGGGGGAGTCAGGCTGCACTGGCGGGGGTTGTGGGGGCTGTCTGTGTGTACGTGTGCAGGGGAGTACATTGCAGAAGTGGGCATATTTCAGAGGGGAAACCTAGAGGTGTTTCCTAGAACTGAGAACCTAGAAGTGGCGCGTCCTGGAGCTGCAGAGGCGAACCTGTCTGTATCTCACCCATGATGCGTGGGGCCTAGGAGGACAGGGTTGGTCCAGCAGGGCCATACAGCCATGAGACATTGGGCCCTGGCTGCTGTGCCAGAGAGAGCTGGGGGCCGCCGGGCAGACCCTGAGAAGGGATGTGAGTGCGCACCTGCTGGGTGCCTGCCTGGGATGCCGCGCTCTAGGCTTCGTGAGCAGCCTCAGCTCGGGTGGAGGGGAGTTTGGCTCCTTGAGCCCCCTCCCTGCGCATGCAGGCATGCATGCACATACGCAGATGTACAGTGTCCACACACATATATGTATCCACACACATCCTTGTGCACACATAGATCCATGCACACACATGAATATACATATCATGAATACACGTGTGTTCATGCAAGCATGAACACCCATACATACACATATCCACACATGCATGCAAGCATGCAACCTATTCATGCATACTTGCATGCCTTCACACACACATGCATGCACACATCCACACACACACTGTCTACATATACCATGTGGATTCTACAGTGCATCTATGCATACAGAATGTACACACATGCACACATGCCTACGTGTGCATACACATGTCCATGTACTCTTCACATGCAGGTGCATATATACATATGCACTATCATACACACGTGCTTTTTGCACACGTATGTCTACACATGCATATGTATCCCACTGGCATATGTAGAAATGATGCACCCATGCTGTGCACACACCTGTGCATACTGCGTGCACGCCCAGCCTTCCCTGTGCAGATAATACGAATCCATGCACATTGCACACACGTGTGTATGCCTGTGCTGCACACATCTGTCCCTATGCATGACACCAGTCATGCATGTGCACACATGGCTTTGCATATATGGATGTGTACACACATATGCGGCACATGTGGCGTTGCCAACCCTCCTAGGCTGAGGAGAAGATGTATTTCTGGGTTGCTGCTGCAGCCAGCTCTTCCGGGGCTGCGGCTGGGTTCTGCCTCACCTGCCTGGTCTGCACAGCTCCACCTGGCTCTTGCAGTCAGCCCTCCTCTCCACGCTGTGAGGACATTTCTCACTAACTCTTGTGGACCCTGGGCCTGACCATGTGCTGTCCGCAGGCCTGGATGCCCTCTGCGTCATCTTTCCTGGGGCTCGCTTCCTTCAAGACTTGTCCCATGATGTTCCTCCTTCAGGAAGCCTCCGTGACCTCCCAGGCTGGATCTGGGCCACTTTTGCCGGCCTCCTGCATGCCCCATGGAGCATGGCCATCATCAATAACCATACATCTCAGCTGTGTCCCATCCCCACTGCCTGGTCCAGGGCTGGGCTCTCAGCTCACAGAAAGGGCTGAATGAAGACCTGGTGGCAGGATGGGTGCCGTGAAGGGCAGATGGGCTTGTGGGCCTGGCTCCAGCCTCCTTAGCCACACTGATGCTTGCTGGGTGCTGAGTGCAGGGGGTGCCTTCACCTGGTAGCTGCTTGTGCCAGACCCCAGTGCCCCTGGCCAACAGGCCCTTTTCTCGGTTCCATGGAGTTTGGGGTCATCAGATGTGGCTTTAGGCTCCTGCTCATTCCTTTACTTATTGTCTGGCAGTGGGGGAGCCTTCTGGCTTCCAGGGCCTCAGTTTCTCCTGTCTGTAAAATGGGAGCATTGGACCAGAGCATTCCGAGGCCCGTGCCAGCCCTGAGTGACCCCCTCCCCCAACTTGGCTGTGAGCTCCTGGGGGTGGGGGTGGTGCCTGCCTGCCCATCTCTGCCCTCGGTTGGTGTCCGCAGGGGAAAGGGAAGAGGCTGGACTCGGGGAGAGACCCCTCTCCACTCAGCCCTGGTGGGTGCAGGAACCAAGGGAAGCCAGCCCTATCTTCTTGTCTCAAGACAAAGAGGACATGTTTTCTCCCTGGAGCTGAGCTGAGCTTTCTTTCCCTATGTTTATTTGAAATTTCATTTTTAAAGACGAGTCAGGGAAAAATGAGGCTTGCTTCTCTCCCTGCCCCTCCCTGAAGAATTCCAGAAGCTGATTTGTCTTGTCAGGATGTGGCAGGGAGCCGTGGCCTGGGCTGGCTCTCTGAGCTGTTGCATATTGATCAGCATTGATGGGTTTGGCACAGTCGAGTTCTTACAGAGCTGGCGGAAGTCCCTCTGGAGAAAGAACTGCTTCGGGGACTGGCTTTGATTTGCAATGAGTGTAATAGATTAAAGCAGTGGGTCAGCATGTCTTATTGAGCACCAGCTGTGTACCTCAGCCCTGGCCCTGCTGGGATCCAAGCTCAGATCCCTGCCTCCCCCCACCCTCTCGGCTGCCACCGAGCCCCACCTCTGCCTGCCCGCTGCACCTGCTCCAGTCTCCACCTGGCTCCTCCTGCTAGGGGCTGTCCCCTGCCCCCTAGCTCCCTCAGCCTGACATTCAGGGCCCTCCAGTACCCAACCTCAACTCACAGCCCTTCACTGGTTCAGTTGTCATGCAGTCCGCAGACACCAGGGAGCATCCTCTGTGTGCAGCCCTGGAGATGTAGAGGTGACGAAGGCAGGGCGGCCCAGAAGACCTCACCTCCTGCTCCACCATCCTGGGCCTGGGCCTAGCGGGGTAGGCTGGCACAGGCCTGCTGCCTGGACTCTGGGTTCGAGCTGGCTGGGTTTTCCTCTGTGACCTTTCCCAGCCTTGGTGGCCGCCGTGCACACTCCTCAGAATGATGTCTGCAGAGCTCTCAGCCTGGGGCCTGCCCGTTGCAGGAAGGAGGCTGCTTGACCCCGTTCCAGCCAATGATACCTCCCTGAGAACAAGGGTGAAATGTGCCAGGAGGCCCACTGCCTGCCTTCCTGCTTGCTTGGGCACATGTGAGGATGTGATGCCCGGAGCAGCAGCAGCTGTCATGTGACCAGGAGGAGGTGAGGATGAGGATGAAAACCATGGAAGGAAAGAGGGTGTGTCCCCAGTGCCATTGTTCTTGAGCCTCCAAGAACCCACCCGGGACCTACCCTTTGTCCAGACTTCCTCCTGCCGAAGGAGGTACTAAGTGGACTTACTGTTTTACCCTTTTAGGGAGGAAAGTTCTGTAACTTGCAGCTGAACGTGTCTAAGCCATGAGTTGTCCCCCAAGCTCGTGAGTTGTCCCCAGCTCAATTCTGCCTCCTTTGGAGAGTGACGTCCCACACACCTGTGCAACCTTGCATGCCAAAAGGACTTTGCATGCGGGAGGTGATCCCCACGACACCTGTGGACCCAATGTCATCAGGGTCCTCGTAAGGGAAAGAGGCAGGAGGATCCCAGAAGAGGAGGTGTGATGACAGAAGTGGAGGTCAGAGTGACATGCAGACGGGACCCCTGGCTGCAGGATGCAGTGCTTCTGGGAGCTGGAGAGGCCAAGAGACAGACTCTGGCCTGGAGCCTCCGGAAGGCACCGGCCCTGCAGACCACTTCAGACTTCTGACCTTCAGCGTGGGAAGTGGAAGCTTGGTGTGGTTCTAAGCGGTGGCATTTGTGATCATTTCTCACCGCAGCCACAGTAGATGGAGGCAACACCCGTGGGTGTTTGAGGGATGAATGAGTGGAAGCATGCGTGCGGTGGAGGCCACTGCACCGTCCAATTCCAGACAGTCCCGAGGAACACCTGCTGGCAGCCCTGCCTCGGCTGTTGAGTCATTATGTGATCTTGGGCAATTCTGAGCCTCTGCTTCACCACCTGTGAATTGAGGGACAGGACTCAGTGGTCTTTCTCGGTCTTTCCAGGCCCCCAAGTCCTGGAGGGCACTGTGGGAGTGTGAGGTGGAGCCCGGGAGTCCCGTGGATGGAGATGAAAATGCCAGCCCTGCTAGATCCAGGCGGGATGGAGTGTGGGGTGTGGGCACAGCGGCTTGTACAGGCCTGGGCTGGGCAGACTTGCCCAGGAGTCTCGGGCCACTGCGGAAGGAGGACGCGTGGCCAGCAGGTGCCACCAGGAGAGGAGAGGAGGGCCAGGCTGAGCTGCATCTCTGGACTCCAAGGAGAGCTTGGAGAGGTGACTGAAACCCTGCCGCACCCCCAGCCTCTCTCCAGCTGTGGGTCCTTGGGCAAATTGCCTCATCTCTCTGAGCCTCGAATGCGTAGCTTTCAGGACTAACTAGGGTACTGTGTACCAACCGCCTCTGCCAACCCGTCTGCACTGGGCAGCCCTGGGTACCTGGCTTGGGGGAGGAGTAGGCCTGGGAGGAGACTGATGCTACATTTCTCTTTATCTATCCCTGTATTGTTTAATTTGTTCCAAATGCTTGAGTTACTTTGGCAAATAGAAACAATTCTAATAAAGAGAACAAAGACCTTAGGATCCCTGGCGCGTAGCAAGCTCTCGGCAAATCGCAGTTGACCCTCCTCTTCCTCTTCCTCCTCATCATCTTCATCATCATTATCATCATCACTGTTGGATCTGCTCCCAGCTGACATTTGAGTCTGCCTTGTGACGTGCCTCAGGCCGTTCCCAGCCTCTGCTTGCACACCCCAGGCGATGGGGAGCTCACTGCTTTCTGAGCAGCCTGCTTCCGTCTTAGGACAGCTCTGATTATTTTCAACACAGCACACGGTTGTGGTGCTCCGCTGTGTGAGGTTCCATGCTGCGCTTGGGGTCACAGATAAATCAGCCTTGGGCAGTGCCTGGCCACAGGAGCTGAGGGTGCCTGTGCTGGCTTGGGGCAGTAGGAAGGGCTTCCTGTGGAGGGGGCTTCTGCCCGGGCCTTCACAGCACAGGGAAGGCTTCCTGGGCCATTTCCCCACTGCTCTATGGGCCGCCCCTCCCCACCTCAGAAGGGCTGCCAGAGTCCAGGACCTCTGGCCAGTGCATCCTCTACTGACCCATGGAGGCTCACCCCTAGACCTCCCTAACCTGGGTGGCTGTCCCCTGGAGACCTCCGAGGACTTCTCAGAGTCTTCAACAGAGTTGGAAACCTTTCGCTTTATTTCACCTTGATATTTTCCCTGGGGGTTGGGTGCCATGGTTTCCCCACTTTGCAGATGAGAAAGCGGAGGCCGTGGGAGCAGATGCGGCTCCCCAGGTCCCCAAGGAGTGGCTAGTAGATTGGGGCTCGGGCTCAGGCCTTGCCCCATCCAGTCTCTACCCACAGTGACCACCTCTGCGGTAGCCACCCACCCCAACAAAGACCACATAGGGGCCCCTGGATGGACACTGGGGCTTCTTTCCCTAAGGTGGTCACCTCCGCGGGGACCCCAGTCAACCACACTTTCCTGCTGTGGGGGCTGCTGTTTCCCACGTAGCCTGTTTGGGATGCGCACCCCAGTGCTAATCAACCCTTCGCCCCAGCACCCGGCATGGTGAATGCATGAAGGAACCCCTCTCTCCACGAGGCAGGCAGTTTTCCTTCAGTGAAGACACTGAGACCCAGCAAGCATCTGTGCCCAGCTCTCACCGGAGCCACTCTCCACCCTGCATTGCTGCCTCTCATTTGCTGAGCCCTGAATATGTGCACAGCTCCAAAGGGCCACAGAGTGACGCAGCTCCTGTCCCCAGCTGTGGCCAAAGGTTATGGAAACCACAGACGCCACACACCACCTGCTCTCGTGCCTGCGTGGAAAGTGTGGGCAGGACCACAGGTAGCGGGTGCCCATGTGTGAGGCGTGACGTGCTCCCTAAGGCCACCCTGGCCATCCTCAGGTTTGATACCTTGTATTTCAGCTGCTTCCAGGTAGAATCCAGAGAATGTTCTGGGTAGGAATGGTTAATTCAACAAAAGTAATTTATGCCGACGATTTGTGAATCTGACCAGAGCAGACAAGTGCTTCAGAGCTGGAGGGAGTTCAGAGATTTTTGTTTTGTTTGCTTTGAGGTTTTCTTTAATAGGAAAATGAAGAAGAGTCCTTAACATGTTTGGGAAAATAAACTAAGAATGCTCACATTTGCCGTGACGCTGGGAGCTTCCTCCAGCTTCCTGCGTCGATCCTGATTCCCAAGTATTTGTGGAAGGCAGGGATGCGGGCTGAGCCGTCCTCGCCACTGCCCACAGCCCTGGAATGTTTGTGTTGGAACCTGGACACCTTGGGCCCACACTCAGCAAGATCTGCTATGTTTTCTTCTCGAGTTTTCCCCTCCCAGAAAGGCTCTGATTTAAACCAGAAATTTGTCATAGGAGGCAACGGGACTGGACTGAGATAACTGTGAGTAAGTCAAGGTAGAGGTGATGTTGCTGTAACAAGAAAACCCCAAAGCACAGCAGCTTGAGCAAGATAAAAGATCCTTTCTGTCCCACATGGAAGCCTGGGCAGGACTTCCTGGCCCCTTCTGCCTTTTCCCTGCCATCCCCAGTGGGCAGCCCCAGTTTCAGGCCCCTTTTGCCTTTTCCCTGCCATCCCCAGTGCACAGCTTGGGCCCTGGCACCACATCCATGGCATCACAACAGTGGGATGGGGGCCTATGGCCCTTCCATCACAGGGCGACTTCACCTGGAAGTTGTATTCCTCCCTTATGCTGATGCCCCATTGGCCAGAACTTGGTCACATGCCCACCCCTAATGTCGGGGAAGCTGGGAAACGTAGTCTTTACGTGGCAGCCATATTCCCAGATCAGTATCCTACCACCGTAGAACGGGGTTTCTCCACCTGTGTCTTATGACGTTTTGGGCTGCACTCGTCTTTGTCGTGGGGGCTGCCCTGTGTGTTGTAGGAAGTTTGGCAGCATCCCTGGCCTCCACCCACTAGATACCAGGAGCACTCCTCAGTTGCAACAACCAAATATGTCTTCAGATATTGCCAGATATCCCCTGGGGGGCAAAATCACCCCCAGTTGCAAACCACTGGGCAGATCAAGGGCCTGCAACTTCAGGGCTGCAGCACCCAGGTCACAGGAGGGCTGGGAGGGTGGTCTGTGGCACATACCCTATCAGAAGGAGACAGCTACCTCTCAAGTCCACCCTGCAAGTTCTCATGCAGGAAGAGGGACAGAGATCTGGATTTTAATGGGAAATATACTAATTGTTTTCTGATAGCACACAATTAAAAAAAAGAGAGAAAGAAAGCCGTGGTTATGGAATGAATTGTGTCCCCCCAAAAAGATATATCCATGTCCTAACACCTAGCACATGTGAATGCGATCTTACTGGATTGGAGCCCATCCTAATCCACTATGACTGGTGTCCTTATTAGAAGAGGAGACACCCAGGGAGGGAGGCCGTGTGCAGATGGAGGGGGAGACTGGAGAGATGGGGTCACAGCCAAAGAACTCCTGGAGCCCTCAGGGGGAGCACAGTGCTGCCAAAACCTTGACCTCAGACTTCCGGCTTCCATTGCTGTGAGAATAAATTTCTATTGCTCTAAGCCACTAATTGAATTTGCTGGAGACAGAAGGAGGCTCCGCAGACACGTGCTGATAGGCGAGTATGCAGGCCCAGCCGCCACTGATGGACATGCTCACTCTCCATTCATCCAACAAATGTTTATGAAGTGCTCACTCTGTGTTGGGCACTGTCTGAGACCTAGGGATACATCAGTGAACAAAATGGACTCCTAGAGCCTAAAAGGTTGTCAACTGAAGAATGACAAGGTTCGTAAGTTTGGAAAGGAGAGCCTTATTTCTCATAAAGGGTTGCAGCCTGCAGGGCAGCCATTCTGATGGCTGAGAAGCGTAGCCTCAGGCCAGAAGCTGCAAACAGACGTTTTGAGGGAGGGGCAAAGGGAACAGGAAGGTTCCCTTTGCTGAGCAGGGGGTGCCTAATGTACATATTCAACAAGCTATGGAAGGAGTCATGAATATACATGAAAGGAGAAACACGTGCGTGCACTTGAGCTTCCTGCCTCTCCATAGGACCCACGTTCAAGACACGACAATGGCAGCATGACCTAAGGGTGGAGTTTTCCACCCTCTGATGTGGAAAGGTGAAGCAGAGGACACGGAAACCCTTGCTGTACATCCCCCGCCGACTGGCCAGAAGCTCTCTGTGGCCCGTGGTCTCCTATCAGGAAGGAACGCTGGCTGGTTGCTGTGTCAAACTTGCACCAGGGAGGGGCAGGTCAGGTGTTGGTTGAAACCAGGGCGGAATCTTTCGGAAGATCCGGTTTCTCTGCAGCCCTTAGGGGGGAAGCCCAGTGATGGTTAGCAAGGGAGGGAGAGGGTACAACGAGGTGGGTCCCACCTCCCTCACATCACGGTGGGAACTCAGCTTCCAAGGTTTTTCTGGGGTCCCCTTGGCCAAGGGTTGTTCTGCTCAGTCTGTTGGGGGTCTTAGGATTTCATTTTTATTTCTCACGACAAAGGATGTGAGAGCACTCTGCAAAGTGTGACGTCCTTCAGGGATGTATTTGCCTTTTCTCTGGTTGGAAGGTGGTTGGAGTTGGGGTCAGGGCTAGGGTTGGGATGTTGATGGGGTTGGGTTAGGGTTGGAGTAGGGTTGGGTGCTGATGGGGTTAGGTAGGGTGAGGATTAGGGTCAGGGTTGGGGTGCTGATGGCATCAAGGCACAGTGGGATTGGAACGCAGACCATCACCTGTTCCTCCGCCTGCTACCAGCCTCCCGCATCCCTTTCCTTACTTCCCTCTGCCCAGCCCCTGACCTCCTGGCTCTTACCTTGGTCTGGTGCTCTATAACCTTCTGACGCGCTGAGGGACGCACCCCAGGACTCAGTTTATCTTGCTGACAAATGAGTGGGTTGGCTCTGATTTCTCTAAAGACTCTCCCACTTCTAAAAATTCTAATTGGGTGGGATCTTCTTCAAGTGAGCAGGAACTATCAGCTATTGTTATGCAGGAACACAGGAGGACAAAGGTACTTTCGAAATGAAGCCAGAACAAAAGATGAAGTAGATTGCATCAGGCTGGGTATTATACTTAGAGAAACTATTTAAAAACCAAAGTACTTTTGAGTGCAGCGTTCATTGGAATTGCCCTGGGAAAGTGTGTTTGACTCTAACAAAAGCTTTGTATCGACAGGACGTGTTATCGCTCAATTTCTAGGAAAGAGCGGTAATTAGATGCCTCACATCAGATATTGTTTCAATTGCAGGAAAAAAAATACAAATCCTGCGAGGAGGCACATTCCTCCTTTTCATGACCGAGGAGGCACACTTCCTGGTTCCAGGTCACAGGACCCCCGCCTGCCGTGGTCTTGGAGTTCCGCCCCTGCCTTCGTAGCTGGGAGGGAAGGGAGAAAGTGAAGTGCAGGTGTCTTTGGGAAACTTACAGCACCAGCGGCAAGGCCCGCCGGTGCCCAGGAGGGGAATTCCACCTCCCCCACGCCCCACCCCCCACCAGCCAGCCCTAAGCGCCAGGCCCCGGGGGGCAGAGGGACCACAACTGCATGCCTCAGGTGCCATTCTGCCCCTGCCCCATGCACTCCCCCAGTGTGTCGGGGGTGGGGGGGGCTGGCCATGGGGCATTCGGCCTCAGGGGAGCTGTCTGAGCCCAGGCCAGTTGGGCCTCACCAGGAGGGACCTTCCAGGGATCCCCCTCGCTGTTTGGGCAGGAGTGCAGCCCAGCCAGGAGCCCCCAGGGGTGGCTGGGAGCCTGTGCCCCTCCTCATGCCTCCTGCCCCACAGGTGCCACTCCAGGAGACCAGGCTCTGCTCTGTCCCCGTGCCCCCCCAGTGCCCTCCCACAAGGGTGCCTCAGCACAGAATGCCTGTCCCACCCTGACCGTCTTGGCCTGCTCTTCTTTAGCCGCCAAGAACAGCCCAGCCATCTCCTCCAGGAAGCCCTCCTGCCATCTCTTCCAGGAAGCCCTCCTGCCATCTCTTCCAGGAAGCCCTCCTGCCATCTCTTCCAGGAAGCCCTCCTGCCATCTCTTCCAGGAAGCCCTCCTGCCATCTCTTCCAGGAAGCCCTCCTGCACCCCTGGAAGGGTTAGATTTCCCCTGGGCTCCTCAGGACGCCTGAGGGCTGCCAAGGCCCCAGCATGGGGATGAGGGGACGTGAACTCATTCTTTGGCTGCCTCTTGTGCCCTCCGGGGCTACTCAGGGCAGGGACCTGGGACCAGCCCAGGGTGGGATCCTAAGGAATGGCTGGCAGGTGGGTGTGGAGGTGGGGAGAGTGGGCATCCTCAGTCCTGCTGGCTCTCGGGCAGGTTCTGGGCTGGGAATGGCCAGGTCAACCCCCTCTCTCCTCAGCCGGCAGATGCAGCCAAAGGTGCCAAGGGAGGGGGTGTAAAACCTGCAGGAGTCCCCCAGGTCAAACTGCAGGGTGTGCCGAGCCTCAGCGTTCCAGGGGACAGAGGTGGAGGGGCCCTGGGCTGGGGCGTGAGGTGACCGGCCTGGTGGGAGGGGACAGGGACAGGGTAGCCTGGCTCGCCTTGCTCCTGGTCTCTCTACCTGGGCCTCTTTTTCCCAACTGTTCCCCTGGCTGAGATTCGAGGTGTGGGACAGAGGTGGGGTACGGTCTCCCCAGAGCCCTCCCTGCCAGGCCAGGCTCAGGCAGGGCTGCCACCTTCTTGGGAGGCCTCCAGCACTGCTGGGTTCCCCTAGGCCCTGGTGTGGTGCCAGCCCTCACCATTGCCGACTTCCCTATGGGGTCCCTTCTCCCTTGCTCCACACAACCCACCACCGTCTCCCAGGACCCTGCAGAACCCACCCCGAGTGGAGAGTGGTGCAGGCCCCTCCTGGTTGGCAGAACCCAGCAAGAGGCGATGGCGCCCGGGCAGTGCAGGGGAGAGCAGAGGAGAAACTGCGCTGAGTGGCCCGTGGTCCATCTGGCCATGGCCCAGGGTGGCCCTGCACCTGCAGACATAAGGCCTCGGGCAGCCACTCGGGACACAAAGGTGGGAGCAGGAGGGTCGTGCCACACACATTTGTTCAGGAATGATCCTGTCCCTTTGCAGACACCAGGCGCCCGGCTGTGTTCCTGCTGCACACCCTTACTGTGGGAACTGAGCCGGCCTGCCGTCCACCTCCGGTCCCCAGCAGACCTGCTCTGCAGGCTCAAGCGGGGCCAGCTCCCGGAAAGGAGGGAAGCCCTAGCTGCCCAACCCCAGCTCACATCCCGCGGCTGCTGTGGCGGCATTCAGTCGTTGCTTCAGTTTCATTATCAGTCCTGCCAGGGAGCATTCTCTGGTGGAGGACTCTTCCCAAGTGACCAGGCTGCTTCCCTGGGTGGGAACCTCATGCTGTTTAAATATAAACAGTGGAGTGTGCATGAGGAAGGCCAGCACTCCGGGCCGCCTATGGGGAGGCCAAGGTCAAGGGTGCTATCTCCCCACATCTGTGCCCGACTTAGTGGAGCATTTCCATTGACCGCCCTGCCTTGGTGACTGGCACGGCAGCTGGCTGCCTGCAGGCCAGCCCACGGCTGTGCTATGCTCCCCAGCCAGGCATCTCACCTGCTCTTGGGGTTCCTGAGAAAGCTGCAAAGGGACAGGATCATTCCTGAACAAATGTGTGTGGCACGACCCTCCTGCTCCCACCTTTGGGTCCAGAGTGGCTGCCCGAGGCCTTATGTCTGCAGGTGCAGGGCCACCCTGGGCCATGGCCAGATGGACCACGGGCCACTCAGTGCAGTTTCTCCTCTGCTCTCCCCTGCACTGCCCGGGCGCCATCGCCTCTTGCTGGGTTCTGCCAACCAGGAGCACTCAAGTGGGACTTGGGAGGTTTGGAAGCTGAGGGCATGGTCCTGTGACTGCTTCTTCACCAGAGGGGGGCAGACACGTGGGCATGTCCCACCGGCTGTGACTGCCTGAGATCTACTCTTGCTGGTGATGAAGGTGGCGGCCAGGACCCACCTTTCCTGCAGCCCCTGACCCTGACTGTCGTTGCTGGCTCCCCAGACAGTCCCTCAGCATCAGGTCCATGGGGCACGTTCTGGTGTCAGCTGGGAGGGACACAGAAAGTCAGAGACTAGTGAGGAAGAGGAGTGAGGATGGTTAAAATAGAAAGGCAGGACAGGGCTAGACGGTGCATGGCCCTCACCGGTTTCAACAGTGCCTAGTGGGCAGGGAAGGGCAGGTGTCTCACACACACACACACACACGACATGGCTCTGCAGGGCTCAGGGCCGTGGCAGCAGGGGCCGGGGCTCTGGGCTCATGTTTGCTACAGGTGACACGCTTGGCATGTAGTGAAACCAACCAACAGGTGGAAGGGAGGCAGCGCGGCGTGTGGGGTGATGCAGGGCACAGGCCCTCTGACTCCGCCGGCCTCGGGCTGGGGTTTCGCAGACCTTGCCCATCCACACACGGTGATGGCTGACGGCTGTTTGTTGAATCCCCACTCCTGGACCACAGGCCACTCTGTCTCTGATGTTTCCAGAGGGAGCTGAGCAAGGCCCGCCCCATGGGATGGGCACGCTTCCCATCGGGACCAGCATTCATGCGGGTTTTGGAAAATCTGGGCCCTTGTCTATTAAGCCATTAGGAGTGGGTAGCCATGGAAACCATGGTACTTGGGTATTCAACAGGAATGAATATTTATTCAATTAGCAGGGCCGGGGTGCTAGGCGGACCTGGCTCCAGCTGTGACTGGAAGGTGGGGGCTCCCAGGAGCAAGAGCCACCTTTTAGAGGGCAAACCACGCCCGGGAACTTCACCTACATGATCTGATTAATCTTTGCTGTGACCCCTTGAGACAGTCACTGCTGTCCCGTGGTGTGGAAGAGAAGGCTTGGGAGAGCCAAGCAGGACGTGAGGCCCAGAGGGTCTGCCCAGGAGACACAGCAAACGGCCCTTCCACCTCTGGGGTCCCTGGGCTGGCAGCTGACAGCTCTGTGTCTTGGTTCCCCCGCTCGATGGCCGTGGGTCCTCGAGCAGCTCACCTGAATTCCCTGTGCCCTCGTGGGCCGTCTGGGTTGGGCCCAACCTAACGCCTCCTCAGGTTGCTGGTGGAACTGGAGGGGCCTGTGTGTCCTGTGCCTGGCCCAGGGCCTGGCACACAGTAGGAGCTCAGCCAGTGCCAGCTCCAGCTGGAAAGAACAAGGAGAGCCCGGGGCCACCCAGGAGCACGGAAACGTCCCTGGAGGCTCTTCCCAGTGGCACACGGTGGTGGGGGAGTGGAGGCAGCCTCTCATTCTCCTGGTCTGAGTCTGCACTGCCTGGCTGGTGCTTCTGGAAGCTTTGGGGACTCATTCACGTGCCCTGCATGTGGGGGCGTGTGTGGGTGTGCACCCACGTCTGTATTTGTTGCTCCAGAAAGGCAAGGCCAGGGGCCACCCTTTCACATGAGACACGGATGGCTTTGCAGATCTTGGTTTTTCCCTTCTGTCCCTGCTGCTGCAGCTGGCAGCAGTGCACAGCCTGTGTCTGTTGTTTGCATCTCCCTGCCTCCTGCACACATGCAGGGCCACAGCCTTTGGGGATCAGACCCTCTGGGTCCTCTGCCTGGTCCTGGTGCATCTCCCACCCCCAAGCCGCTGGCACTGCTGGGCCCGCCACTTGGTTTTGTAAATAAAGTTTTATTGGAAAGCAGCTGCACACGCTTGTTCAGGAACAATGCTGTCCCTGGCTGCTTTCGCACTGCAACGCAATAGCTGAAAAGCAGAAGCCACCCAGATGTCCGTCATCAGGTGATGGATAAACACAGTGTGGTCCATCCATACCACAGAATATTATTCAGCCTTGAAGAGGAAGGACATTCTGACACAGGCTACAACATGGATGACCCTTGAGGACACCATGCTCAGCGAAATCAGCCAGTCACAGAAGGACAAACACTATCCAATTCCACTTACATGGGATTCCTCAAATTCATAGAGACAGAGAATAGAAGGGTGGGTGCCAGGGAGGCCTGGGAGTTGTTTAATGGGGACAGCTTCTGGTTTACTGAAAACATCCTGGAGAGGTTTGGTGGTGGTGGCTGTGGGACACAGTGTGGATGTACCGAACACTCCGGAACTGGTTTAGATGGTAGATGTTATGTTCTGTGTATTTGACCGCAATTAAATTGTTTTTAATTTTGAAAAAGGAAAGCCTTCTGCGTCCCAGGTGGCAACTGAGTGCTGGCTCAAATGCACTCCCTCTGAGCGAGCTTCTGGGGGCTCGCTGATAGCACAGCCACCCCGCCCAGCTTGACCTGGAATGCAAGGGCCCTGAAGCACTTGTTAGGGATCGCCTATAGCCGAGCTCCACCGGGCAGGCATCCAGGGGATGTGAGGGGCCACAGCCTGCCCACTCCACTCACCCACTGGAGAAAGTCTGTGAAGGGTCAGTGTGGGCAGCTCCCCTTACCCAGGGCGGGGCTCAGTTTGAGGGACCATGCTCCCTGGGCAGTGCTCTGAGCTCTGGGCCAAGCCACCCAGGGCACCAGGCACCAGGGCTGGGCTCCTGCCTCTGCCTGCCCTTTCTGCAGCTGCACTCTGGGCTGGCTTCCCCAGGGGAGCTACAAGGGAGGGTCCCAGGCTCTCCGGAGCTTTGGGGACAGCCCCCAGGAATCTGCACGGCAACAGGTTCCCTGGGGGACTGCCATCCAGGTGGGCCGAGAGACCACCGTTTGAGAAGCTGCTTCAGAATTCCCAAAGCTTTGTCCTTTTCTGATTTCACTTCATCCTCACCACAGCCCGGCAAAACAGGTATCAAGACTCCCCTTTAAAAACTTGACAACTTTATTGAGGCATCATTTATAGAGCACACATTTCACTTCGCTGCCGTGACGATCTGATGGAGTCTGGTAAATGCTTTATAAACTGTGAAGTGGTGTGCACACACGGGGGTTCGTTATTACAGCAGATTATTATTGTTATTACTGTACAAGCTTTATTATTATGATGGTGGGGTGTTCTTGCATCATTTATCTCAAGGGTTCCTGGAGGAGTAACTAGGTAGGGGCATGAGTTGGCCGCTTTGCAAGATTTTTGCAAACAGCAGCGATTTGCTTGCATGCGATGTCTGTGTGCCTCACTTAGACACTTTGGTGAAGAGCAGGGTTTTCGTTGTTGTTTTTCAACATTTTGTTTGGACATAATTTCAAACAACAGAAAAACTACAAAAATAAAAATAGTACAAGAACAGCATAGACCTTTCACCTGGGCTTAATGACTGCACCCAGCCTGCCCCATTTATTTTCTCATTGGCTTGCTTGCTGGTGCGCTGCGGGTGACTTTTCTGAACCATTCGGTATTAAGTTGCAAGCATGTATCACACCTCCTTGCCTTTAAAGAGACCCCAGAGACAGACAGCTCTTCCCACATCATCCCTAACTGTGTTAGGATGCGAGCTTGCCATCACAGCCACATCCTAACACAGTCCTCTCTCCCAGCTGTGTTTCCGTGTTCCCAGCTGACCCCAGAATGTCCTTCACGGCTCTTGTCCTCCAGCACAGGGCCACTCTGGGGTCAGGTGTTGCATTGATGTGTCTTATCTCTGCGGTTCTCTTTCATCTGGAACATTTCCATGGTTTTGGTCATGTACACTGCTGACATTTGGGAAGAACACGGGGCTTTTTTTTAATAGATGAGTCCTCATTTGGGGTTGTCTGGCAGTTCCTGGGACTGGATGGAGCATGCACATTTTTGGCTTCAGCGCCACAGGAAAGAGTGTGTGTCTTTCTTGGGCACAGGATGTCCGTTCGCCTCTCACTGCTGGTGTTGTTTCTGATGCTGGTGATGTTTCTGATGGAGGAGCTGCGGAGTGATCTGCTGGACAACTGCTCAGTGTTTCCTTCCAGCTCAGGGGCACTCTCGGGGGTCGGGGCGGGGGACGCTTTACCACCATGGACACGGTCTGCTCCTCACCAGAGCTTCCCCTGACGGAATGTCCCATGAATGACGCCGGCCAGAATGTCAGCTTTGGAACCCGGCACTTCCCCGACATTCACCAGTCAGCAGCTGGCCTTCTGCTGAAACAACAGCCCTTCCATCTCACCTATCATCCATCAGTCACCTACCATATCTATCTATCCATCTATTTCTCAATCTCTCGTCTATCAATCAGCTATCTGTGTAATCCATCTACCTACCTATCTACCTACCTGTCACATATCTATCTATCATCTGTCTATCTACCTATCACGTACCTACCTATCTATCTTCTACACATCATCTACCTATCAATCATCTATCTCTCTGGCCATCAATCATCCATCAGCTACTATAGTATGTTCTTTTGGATCCCCATTTTTTTTTTCAAGGATTTGTGATTCATTGCTGTACTTCCATATTTTGGTGCTCAAATGGTTCCAAATTTGGTCAGAAGGCGCCCCTCGGTGCTGGCTCTGGAGTCTGTGACATGCCACCTTTGTTTGCGTGTGTGTGCCTCGTTACTTTCTGGCATAACATGATGTTCCAGGCTATTTTTGTACTTTTCTTGCACCAGCCCTAAAATCAGCCACTTCTCTGAGGAGCCCTGGTAATATAATGGGGAATATATTAGCAACCAAGGTCTGGGTATATAATGGGTAATATATTAGCAACCAAGGTCTGGGAGCCAGTGGCAAGGTCTGGGTGCCAGTGTCAAAGATAGAAGGGTTTTAGGCCTTTCAGCCGACAGACCTAAGAGATGCACACAGGCACGCCACCCAGAGACACACACACACACGGACATAAAGACAGGCACACAAGGACACGCGTCTGCACGTGTTCACGCACGCATGCGTGTTTCTGAAATCCTGACTCACGCTGACGTGCAGTCCCTGCCTGAGGGGTTCTTCCTGGCCCTCCACGTTCCTGATGGTCTGTTTCTTCTTCCAGTGACCTGGAAGTGGTGGATGTGTGACCTGGTGTGCACGGCTGTGCCAGCGCCTGTGATGCCTTTAGTGTGGCCATGTTCATTCCACTACAAGAGTAAAACGCATGCACCAGAGAAGCTGCCCTGGGCCCGTTCACACTCCCCGCTTACCTTCTGACCTTGCCTGAGGCTGCCGGACAGACACTGTGTTCATGGCTTCTTGGATTAGTTCTTCATTTCTTTTTGGTTTCCACTGTGGCTGTGTCCTTCATTTGAGATGTAATTTGCCCATTTTTCCCGTTCTCTGTCCATTTTATTTTTCCCTTTCTCATACCTCCTGATTTAATATGTAGAACACGAATATGCTTCTGAAAGTCAGAAGTGCAGAAAAGGTGTGCTGGGCTGCCTCCCTGGAGAATCCCTCCCCACCCCTCCCCCATTCCCTGCAGGAAGCTAATCTAATTGTTTTCTTGTTTATTCTTCCTGTGCTGCTGCTTGTAAAGACAGGCAGTCGTATCTACACTCCGTGCAACAGGCAGCGTACTACTGTGTTGTTTGGCGTGGTGCTTTCTTTCACTTATCAATATCTTCTAGAAGTCTTATAGAAAAAATCAGCAAACTGCGTGAATACACAGTTCCCAAGCAGGGATGTGAAAACGACCCTTAGCTGCCTGAAAAGGTGTTAAACTTCCTCATAGAAGAGAAATGCAAATTGAAGCCACACCAAGGAAACACTTCTCTGCCATCACATTGGCAAAAATCAAACGTCTGAGGACACACCCTGCCGGCGACGCTGTGGGGAAGGTCGTGGGATTAGAGCAGAGCAGCTCTTTTTTTTTTTTTTTTTATGGTTTCTTTTTTTTTTTTTTCTCTCTTTTTTTTTTATTTTTTTATTTATTTTTTTTTTATTATACTTTAAGTTTTAGGGTACATGTGCTCATTGTGCAGGTTAGTTACATATGTATACATGTGCCATGCTGGTGCGCTGCACCCACTAACTCGTCATCTAGCATTAGGTATATCTCCCAATGCTATCCCTCCCCCCTCCCCCCACCCCACAACAGTCCCCAGAGTGTGCAGCCATAAAAAATGATGAGTTCATGTCCTTTGTAGGGACATGGATGAAATTGGAAACCATCATTCTCAGTAAACTATCGCAAGCAGAGCAGCTCTTACACTTTGCATTTGTGCTTCTTAACTTTGAAAAGTTCTTTGTGTAGTAGAGACATGAGACATGAGCCTTTTCTCTAGGAAGCGAGTTCCAAATATTTTCTCCTGGTTCATTTGTCGTTTCGTTTTGCTTAGTTTTTTCCTTGCATAAGCTGCTTTCATTGGCAATTGTATGAATATTTTCTTTGATTACACCTGGATTTGTAGTCACAGAAAGCCCTTCTTCATTGCTCTTATAGAGGAATTCACAAATGTTTGCTTCTAGCATTTGTATATTTAAGTTTTTTGCATTTAGGACTCCCATCTACTTGGAGTTTATTCTTGGGCATGGTGTGAGAAATGGATCTAATTTTATCTTTTTTCCAAATGGTTTTCCACTTGTCCCAGTACCATTTTATGTGAAATACCAAGACGGTTCTAGTGACTGGAGCGCCTCCTCCTCACACACGGCGTCAGTGGGGGGCCTGTCTCTGTCCCTCCTCTCCCACGGCCCTGTGTATTTTTGTGTCATTAGGCACTGTTCTCATTAAAGAGGCCCCACTGCGTGCTTTAGCGTCTGATAGGGCTGGCCCCGTTCACCCCGCCCTTCCCTGGCGAGGCTTGTTTATTTTTCCATGTGAACGTTAGTATCAGTTCTAGCTCTCTTTGAAACAGAAACTCATGGGGTTGTTATTAGGATCGCATTAAATTTATACCCTAAATTAGGGAGAGCTGACATCTTGGTGATGCTGGAACATCCTAACTGTTCTATTTCGGGTCTTCTTTGTGTCTTCAGGAGTGTTTTATGATTGCCTTCGTATAGGTTATGAACACTTATTGTTAAGTTTCTCTTGACGGGTTAGAGAGCGCGGGTTTGGCTGTGTGCTGGTTATTCTCTGTGTGCCCCCCAGACACCCCCACCCAGCCTTACCCTTGTCCCGTATGGCTGTGTCAAGGGGCGCCCCTGCCCACCAGCTGCTCATCATGTTTGGCTAAGAGGAAGCTCACAGAAAATAATGGGGTGGGGCGAGAGAGATCGGGGTTTTATCCCCAGACCCCTTCTCCTGGGCCCGGGCAGGAGCGCCTGCATCTCCCTGCCATGGACTGCTGGGCGGCCCGGGCCCTCCTCTGGGGTCTGCCTGCGTCCCTCCTGTCCTCAGGCGTGGGTCAGCCCTGGCTCCCCGGCTACCTGCCCCAGGTTCTGCTCTGTCCTTTCCTAGTTCCCCTGACTCTACCCATACCGTAGAGACGGCCCCTTCTTTAAACCCTCTGGGCTCACTCTGCTGGTGTGCATCCTCTGCTCCTGCCTGGACTCGACTCGCTCTGCTGGTGTGCGCCCTCTGCTCCTGCCTGGACTCTGCCCCACGCACCTGCCCGGCACCCTCACCTTTTTGGAGAGAGCCCCTTGGGAGCCCACCCTCTTCCCACTCACTGTCCCTTGCCTTGCAAGGAACAGATCCCTCCCCAGCTCTTAAGGCAGCCGCATCAGGAGCGGCACTCACAGCAGACCATCCCCTAGGCCAGAGGGGTCTAGGGCTGGTGCACGGCCCCAGGCAACTCGGGGAGCTTCCATGCGGGGCTTTATCCAGAACTCCCGAAAAGAAGGCATTTCTCCTCACCCTGGAGGGCAGGAGCCAGGCTGTTCTTACCACCGGAAAGCACAAGCCTCCCTCAGACTAAAGCAGAACTGCAAGAAGAGGAGACTCCATCCCAAGACCGGGGTTCGGCTCCTGGATTCCACCACGCCCAGAGCCCGGGATTAACCTCCAGGCTTTTCCATCACGTAAGCCAATAAAGTCACTTTTTTGTTTCATCCAGTTTGGTTTTGTTTCTGTCACTTGCAACCTGGGTCCCCCGACCTGCACAGGCTTCCAGAGGAGTTTTGCACCGTGTGAGCCAGGGTGATAATGGGGAGCCCAAACACGAGGAGGGGCAAGCTGAAACCCCTCAGAGAGAGTCCCTGCACCGCAGCTCAGGCCACAGCAGGACCTGTTTCCAGCCCCAAACAAGAGGTGACCTGAGCATCACACCATTCTTGGTTCAAGAGCCCCTCCAACATGGCAGGGGCAAGCCCACGACCTGCAGCCCACCCGCACCCCGCCCCTGGGGGCTCAAGTCAAGATTCTGCAGGCCCAGGGCCAGCTGACCAGAGGAGCAGCCCCCAGAACCTGCCAGAATGAGGCTGTGCCTTTGGGGCAGGCTATGCACTGCATATGGTCACCCTCCCATCACTTATCTGCACATGGTCCTGGGAGGCATATCATATCAGCACTTCCATTTTGCAGTTGACAAAACCAAGCCTCAGAGAGGCTGATTGATTTGCCCACGGTCACCCAGGGAAGGCTCCTAGTCTGCCTTGCAGGATAGGCTGGCCAGCAGAAGGGGCGCGAGGCTTTTGCTTGTGGCCAGGGCAGTGCTGCAGGGTGTAGCTTGAACGTGGTCTGGCACAACCATGAGATGTCACCTTGGTGGAGAGTTGGATGGGGGAAGGTGGCAGTGGAGTGGAGCCAGGCTTGGATGGCCTCAAACACCAGGCAGCTGAAGACTAATCCTAACACTGCCACAACTTGTAAGACTCTGCAACTTGTAAGGTTCTGCCTCCTTGGCTGCTGGGCTGAGTGGGTCTAGGGCTTGAGGAACACAGTGGATCACAAAAATGGCCTCAGCCCTTCACTCTTGAATGAGCTAAACAAATGGTTGTTGTAAACTGCTAAATTGGGGCTGTTTGTTACGCAGCAGTAGCTAACTGACACAGGGTGACTGAAGGGGGAAAATAAATGAATGTGGTGACTGCAGGGCCTGCATGGCTGGTCTTCTGCTGAACATGATGGTGCAGGGTCCTCACCACTGGGGACTGGCAGCATCCTGTGCCACAGCCTGGTGTGGAGCACATCCACACAGTGCTCCGTGACCCAGCGTCTCCTACTTGAGGTCCCATCACAGAGACTGAGTCCCTCCAAGCCTGCCTTTGATGCCTGATAGAAGGTAGTCCCACCAGGGGCTCATTTTCTGCTATTGACATCTTGGTGGGATGAGGGGCCCCAGAGCAGGTTTAGATGCACTGGAGGAGCTGAGAGCTCTGGGGGTGTGAAGGGGGAAGAAGGGGATAAAGCTCACCAAGGGCAAATGTGGCAGCTAGATTGGGTCCCCTAGATTTATCCATACCCTGGTACCCGTGAACGTCACATTGCATATAATGTAATTTTGCAAGAAGGATTTTGTAGATGTAATTACAGTTACTAATCAGAGGTGTTAAGACAGGGAGATTGTCCTGGATTATCTGGGAGGGCCTGGTCTAAGCACAGAAGGCATTAGAAACAGGGAACTCTGTCAGGCTGGAGTCAGGGCAGTGTAGGAGGAGAAGTCAGAGAGATCCAAAGAGTGGGAAAGACTCCACCTGCCACTGCCGGTTGGAAGATGGAAGGGCAGTGTGATAGGGGATTCAGGGAGCCTTGCAGGGCTAGGGACAGCCCCACTGGCCATCAGCAAGGGACAGGGACCTCAGTCCTAGGATGGTGTATCATTTGGTTTATCTCCAGATAAACCGAACCCAGAGGTCGTGTGTGTGTGTATGTGTATGTGTGTGTGTGTGTGTCTGTGTGTGTGTGTGGTTGCAGGGGCTAAGTCCGAAATCTGCACGGCAGGCTGGCAGGCTGGGAAGAGTTGTGCTGAAGCTCCAGTCCGAGTCCGTCGGCTGCCGAAATCCTCTCTTCCTCCATAGGGAGTGTGGCCTTTTCTCTGAAAGCCTTCACCTGATCAGATGAGGCCCTCCCACATCCAATCAGGTGAAGCAGATGGACGGCCATCTGCTTTACCCAGAGTCTACTGATTTAAATCTTAATCTTTAAGAAAAAAAATTACCTTCACAGCAACATTTAGAATATGGTTTGACCAAATAAATATCTGAGTACCATGGCCCAGCCACGCTGGAGCATAAATTTCACCATTCAAACTCAAGCATCGGGATTCTGCCACACCCTGAACCAGGCCAGAAGCAGGTTCTCCCCAAGAGCCTCCAAAGCACAGCCAGGCCCTGGCATCTTGATTCCGGCCTGGTTAAACCTGGAGCAGGGGGACTGGCTGAGCCTGTAGGACTCCTGATCTACGCAGCTGTGGGAGGAGAAACATGTGCTTCTCAATACCACGGAGCTTGTGGTCACTGGTTACAGCAGCGTGGGCAGCCCACAGGGTAAGCCCTTGATGGCAGCGGGCCTGCTGGGGTGGAGGAGTGCTCAAGCGGGTGAGATCGAGATGCCACACAGCTGAATCTGGGCATTGTCTTGGGCCTTTTGCCAAGTTCCAAGGTGGGCTGGAGTGAAATCTCTTCGCCAGCAGGGCAGGGAGATCTCTGTGACACGGCGGCTGAGGGAGACCCACGGGCCTCACATCAGGGATGTGCTGGCTGTTTCTCAAAGCCTCCAGTGAATAAGCCACAGTCCACCCCTCCACACTGTCACATGGGACAGCACCTCTTAAGCCACAGTCAGCCTTATCCTGATTGCCCTGGGGTCATTAGTGGCCTGCCACCCCTCACCTGCCCTTCTCACCCCAGATGCCTCCCCCTCCAGCCTGTCCTCCAAGTGGCTGGGAGCCCAGGTGTGTTGTGCTCCTGGGACCTCCAGCGGCAGAACAGGAGCTGTTCCCTCCTCCCCTGCTTCATCCCTCAGGACCCTGCAAAGGACTTTGCTCTAAAACCAGCTTCTGCTCAAGTCATTGATCACCTCAATTTCTTGAGTGAGGTGGCATGGCCCTGGGGGATGGGTGACCACCCCAGGCACAGGGACGATAGCAGAGACTCGGACCTCCTGATGCCCAAACCCAGCTCTTCCTCCACAGCATGGGGTGGTGCAGATGATGCTGTCATCCCACCTGTTCGTGGCACTTTGATCATTTTGAGGGACAAAAATCCTAAGTGACAGGTCATGAAATTACGGCCAGCATGGTTAATCAGCAGCGGAACTGGCCCCGGCCAGCGTGGTTGATCGCCGGCGGAACTGGCCCCGGCCAGCGTGGTTGATCGGCGGCGGAACTGGCCCCGGCCAGCGTGGTTGATCGGGGCGGAACTGGCCCCGGCCAGCGTGGTTGATCGGGGCGGAACTGGCCTCGGCCAGCGTGGTTGTTCGGCGGCGGAACTGGCCCCGGCCAGCGTGGTTTATCGGGGCGGAACTGGCCTCGGCCAGCGTGGTTGATTGGCGGCAGAACTGGCCCCGGCCAGCGTGGTTGATCGGGGTGGAACTGGCCTCGGCCAGTGCAGTTAATCGCCCGCGGAACTGGCCCCGGCCAGCGTGGTTGATCGGCGGAGGAACTGGCCTCGGCCAGCGCAGTTAATCGCCTGCGGAACTGGCCTCTCTCCCTGTCACTAGCGGCAGAACTCGTTGAGTGACCTATCGTGCTCTTTGATGAGCGTTTACGGCTGTCGCTTGTGTGAGGTCTGATTCTCACGGAGAGGGCCCCGGACTGGCCTGGGGCCCTTCACAGTCTGGCAGTGCTGCTGTGCTGGGTTTCTGGAGGTGGAGGTTCCTCCCACACCCAGGCCACACCTTCTTCCAGCAAAGCGGGGCAGGGGTGCTGTGGGCAGGGTGGGCTTGCTGGCAAACCGCTGTCACATTCACCCAGATAGCTGTGTTCTCCTCCTCTCCCTATTGGGGACTGGCCACTCCCCCGGGTCCTGGAGGGCCCAAGGACCAGGCTGAGGGAGGGAGGTCTCTTTGCTGAAGCTTGAGGGAGCCTGGGATCCAGGGATCCTGCAGAGCCCACCTGTGCCCAGGTCTGGGGTACAGGTGGCTCCCAGAGGGGAATCCTCAACTGACGGGAAACTGACAAGCTGGCAGGGACTAGAGGGCCGCAGAGGCTCATGGGAGTCCCAGGGGTGCCTCACCCCGCCCAGGGAATCCTGAAGACTCCCTGGAGGAGGCCAGGCAGCTGGGCCACCACAGTTGGTCTGTGACTGTGGTTTCAGGGGGAACATGGTGAGTGCTGCCCACGCACCTCAGCCCGGTGGGATGGCGCCAAGGCCTTGTGGCGCTGGACGAGGTCATCTCAGCTCTGCGCTGTGCAGGGGCCTCTGCCAGCTGCAGGCCACGCCCTCGCCTCATGTCCCTGGGGCCTCACATCGCAGCCCCGGGACAGCTGCACCTGCCACAGGCCAGGTCAGGACTGGCCTCATTCCCCCGACCCTCGGTGTCAGGCCTCCAGGGTGGGAGCATGAGGCTATGCTGGACCCAGAACTGCAGCTGTTGGTGGGGCCAGGTGGAGAGAGGGAGCCCCAGGCAGCCAAGCCTCCTCTCTGTACCCCGAACGTATGAGATCCCCAGGGCTGCCATAAAGAGTGCCACAGACTGGGGCCTAAACAACAGAAACAGAAAGGTCTCTTCTCCCAGCTCTGGAGGCCGGGAGTCCGGGTCAGGGTGTGAGCAGGGCTGGCTCCCTCCGAGGCTGCGAGGGGAGAACGGTCCCATCCTCTCCCCAGCTCGTGGTGGCGCCAGCAGCCGCGGCCGCTCCTTGGCTTGAGGAAGTGCCACCCCAACCCCTGCCTTCTTCCTCCCACGGCACTCTCCCTCTGTGCCTGTGTCCAAATCTCCCCCGTTATAAGGACATCAGCCAGATTGAATTAGGGGCTTCCCTATCCCAGCATGAGCTCATCTTAACTCATGACATCTCCAACGACCTGATTTCCAAATAAGGGCCCACTCTGAGGTCCTGGGGTTGGGACTTCAACATGAATTTTGGGAGAACACAGTTCCCCCATAACCCCAAGCATGGGCCCAATTTGCCCACTGCACGGGGCAGAACTAAAGCCCCATGCCGCCCCTACCCTCTTTGCAGGGGGTCAAGGCCACGCAGAGCTCCCTGAGCCTCCCCCAGGGAAGACCTGACCTCCGGGCCAAGCAGCTCACCCAGGTCCCTCTCCAATCCCACCCGGAGCTCTCTTTGACAAACGCAGAGGTTGCATCTTATCATCTCATGGCCTCTCCAGCCCTGTGGGCGCCGCTTGTAGGCTGGCCCCGGGAAGCTGTCCAGTTTAAAACTAGACGGGCGCGGTGGCTCACGCCTGTAATCCCAGCACTTTGGGAGGCCAAGGTGAGCGGACCATGAGGTCAGGAGATCGAGACCATCCTGGCTAACATGGTGAAACCCCGTCTCTACTAAAAAATAAAAAATAATTAGCCAGGCGCGGTGGCGGGCTCCTGTAGTCCCAGCTACTGGGAAGGCTGAGGCAGGAGAATGGCATGAACCCAGGAGGCGGAGCTTGCAGTGAGCCGAGATCACGCCACTGCACTCCAGTCTGGGCAACAGAGCAAGACTCTGTCTCAAAAAAAAAAATAAAATAAAAAAATTTAAAAATAAATAAATAAATAAATAAACCTGGGGCAGCCGTCTCTCCAGGGTAAGCGACAGTGAACCACACCAGTGGACGGGCAAAGCCAGGGATGAGCAGGGCCCACTCCTCCGTGGGTGGCGAGGGAGCAGCCCACCTCACCTCCCCGGCTCTCTGCTGTAGCAGCCACTGAGGGTCTGCAGGAGTGCCACCCTCACCCCACCAGAAACACCCCACCTTCCTGTCTCCTTTCCGCTCACTGTCCTCACAGCCTGTCCTATGCCCAGCCTTGCCTCAGTGGAGATGAATAAGCCACAGTCCACCCCTCCACTCTGTCACGTGGCACAGCCCTCTCAAGCCGCAGTCAGCCTCATCCTCACTGCCCTGGGGCCGGTGGTGACCTCCTACCTGCCCTCCTTACTGTGAGCGCCTCCCCTATCCAGCCCATCCTCTGAGCGGCCTCCAAAGACCCTCCTAAAATGCCTGTCTCATTGTATCCCTTCCTGGCTCATCCAAACCCCAGTGGACTTACCAGGCTCTGTGCCCATCTCCCACCCCTCCTGAGACCCCACAGAAGAACAAGTGAGAACTGGTTCATGCCAGGAAGGAGCTTGGGAGGGACACAGGCTGCCAAGTAGTGAGAGACGTCAACCAGTTTCTGGACCATGGAAAGGAATGGGAGTGGACTCTCAGTGAACGGAAGAGAAACCCACAGCCTGGCGTCTCCACGAGTGGCCGCAGGGGTGAAGCAGGGTGGGCTCCGGACTCAGAGCCCAGGGACAGCCAAAGGCAGGTGTGAGGGGAGGGGCTGGAGGGGACAACTGCCCCTCACCCCCAATTCCTCACTTAGAGTGAAGACAGAAAGCTTATACCCTAGGAAGTAAATTAGATTATTCTCCAAGCAACTCAAATGAACTGCCTGTGGATACCAGCAGGCCCCCCAAAAGCCTGTCTCCTTCCAGCTCCTGGGACACCAAGTGGGAGAGGTGGCCGCTTTGCCATTCCCTCAAAGTGGAGCTTCCAGGTGACACCTTGTCCTACCCCAGGGGAAAGAAGAGCTACTCAGACAAGAGCAGAGGATGCTCCCGCCTGCCCCTGCCCAGCATCCCTCCAACAGCCTGAAAGGGCAGCATGGACCTCAGGGGAAGCAGGGGCTCTTGAAACAAGTCCAAGCACATCAAGCTTAAAAACAAGAACTTCTAATGAAAATGCTCGGAGGACTCATGAAAATATCACAATCATAGGAAGACACAAATAGAAACAATGAGAGAACAAGAAAGAACACTGGGAGGTTGAAATACAATTGCCAAAATACAAACTTCAGCAGAGAATATGGAAAATAAAGTCGAGAACATCCACCAGAATTTAAGATTAAAGCAAAAGTAAAGGACCAAACCAGAGGACCTAATATCAGACAGACAGAGTCCCAGTAAGAAACACAGGAAACAGAGGGAGACGATGGCCAGGGAATTCACAGAACAGATGGTACAGCACCAATGTCACGATTTCTTCCATTTCCTGTGGCCTTCCCTGGATGGTGGGAGGAAAATAGCCCATAGCCAGAGGCATCGTTGCTGAATTTCCAATCTCCATGGATGGCTTCCAAATTTCCAGGAAAAGAAAACAGGTGAGCCACAAAGGGAGCAGAAGCAGAAGGACTTTATTTATTTATTTATTTATTTTTGAGACAGAGTCTCACTGTCACCAGGCTGGAGTGCGGTAGCTCGATCTCGGCTCACTGCAACCTCTGCCTCCCGGGTTCAAGCCATCTTCCTGCCTCAGCCTCGAGAGTAGCTGGGACTACAGGCACGCACCACCACACCCAACTAATTGACTTTCTAGATCTCACTGGCAACACTGGAGTCTGGGGAGAAGATGCTTTCTCGGTTCTGAGGCAAGTAATGTTCGACCTGGCATTCTATACACAGTCAAATGGTTTATCAAGTGAGAGGACAGAATAAAAACATTTTCACAAATGCCAGAGCACAGGTATTTGTTTTTCATACCCCTGTTGCTAGGAAGTTACTTGAGGATGTGCTCCAGCAGGAGCAGGTGGCAAAACCAAGAAAGGGAAACACAGGCACTATGAGTCTGTAGATCCAGCTCTGTGTGGAGGCAAGGGAAGGTCGGGAATAGTGGAGCAGACCTGGGGGCAACCAGTCCACACTGGAACAGCCACCAGGGGATGCAGGGAGGCTTCTGGGCAGCAGGGGGTGGGACAGAATGGATGTTATGATGGAGAAACAATGATTTTGAGGGAGAAAAATGATGATAAATAAAGGCATACATATAAAAATTGGATCATTAAATCTCCACGAAAACAAGAAATCACACAGGAGACTTGGGGAAAGACTGAAATGTGATATGATCTGGAACAATGAGTGGAGAATGAGTAAAGAACCCATTTGGCTGGGGGCGGTGGCTCATGCCTGGAATCCCAGCACTTTGGGAGGCAGAGGCGGGCAGATCTTTTGAGCCGAGGAGTTTGAGACCAGCTTGGGCAATGTGGCGCAACCCTGGACCGTGCCTGTGGTCCTAGCTACTCAGGAGGCTGAGGCAGGAGGATTGCTTGAGCCCAGGAGCTTGAGGCTGCAGTGAGCCAAGATCATGCCACTGCACTCCAGCCTGGGCGACAGAGTGAGACCTTGTCTCAAACAAACAAAACAATAACCCACTTGCTCTGCAGTTACCCTCAAATTCCCAGGGATTATGGGAGGAGACGTCACGGCAGGCCTGGCCTCACCCTGAGTGACACTTACACAGTCATCACCATCCACACACTCCTCGCTGATTTTTGAATGTCAAAGCATCTCAGGGCCAGGCCTAGTAGGGCCAGGCATGGTCCCAGGACCGAGGACACCCCCAGCCTGGACGCTGTGGAGGGAGGTGGGAGGCGGAGCTGGGTCTGTGGTTGGACCCACAGCTTTTTGGGATTCTGTTCGTTTGCCCACCGGCTCCTCTGGCTTCCGTCGCTCTCCTGCACTAGAACGTAAGCTTCATGGGGCTGAGCCCGAGACCGTCTTGTCCCCTCCTGCTGGGGCCTCCTCACATGGAACCTGGGGCCAGGTGTGCACTGGGCCACATTCACGGGCAACCGACTGAGCTCCTGGGCCACCCAGCCCCTGGGAAGAGCCAGCTGCCACAGTCACAACCTCGTCCCCAGGTCACAGCCGCTGCTGGGCCCTCGCACTCCTCCAGAGCCCCAGGCCCGTCCCTGTGCCGCATCTCCAGCCTCGCCTCTGCCCCACCAGGCCCATGGGATGGGCCTTCTCTCCTAGAGCCTGGGGGTCTAGCTGCATCCCCCAGGGTGAGAGGGCACTGCCTGGTACATAGGGTGCTCAAGGCCACCTCAATACTGTCTATAAAACTGGGTTTGCCCCACTAAGCACCATGGTGATGTCGTCTTTCCAAGACACAGCCTTTGCCTCCATCAAGGGGGTGGGAATTAGGGCCAAGGGTTTAAGCCAAGTTTTATGAAAACAACTGGGTGAAACCTCCATACTGCAATGCCTGTTACACAGTCTCCCACACCCCACACCACGCGCCTTCACACACACACATGGGGACTGAGCGTCTCTCGTCTCCAGGGTGGCTGATGGGACCTCAGGGGCGCCTTCCTTGGGGCCGTCCCACTTTATGCCCTTCCCTCCTTTCTGGCAACAGACCTCTGCTTTTGCTGTCATCTGACTATGCCTGATCCCACGGTCCAGTCTGCCCAGGTCTCTGGGTGGGCACCTGACCTAAGTGAGCCCACTCCCCAGCCACGGGGATTGCCCCAGAGGAGCCCAACAGACCCTTCCCCGGGACACATTTCTAGGGCCACAGGGCTGGACACTTTCCTCTCCCCTGGACTGCTGAGCTGGGCAGACGCGGCGACTGTCAGACGTGCCTGGCAGCAGCCTCCAGCCTGGACTTGGACAGAGATACGGGCCCCTTCGCGTGTCGTTGGGTCCTGCTGTGCCTGGGCCCATCCTGGTCCCCAGACCCCGTTACAAAATCTCGACTGGCTTGAATCAGGCCGTGTGTGGTCCCTGCTGCCAAGAAGGCTACATCATCTGGGGCTGCCCCTTTCCCACGGGGAACCCCCCGTGTCCTCCCTCTTGCACAGGAGCCCCCGTTTTGCCTGTGACCACCCAGGTCTTTGGGTCCCCGCTTCCCATCCCCGCCAGCAGGGCCTCATACACGGTGGGCTGGTTGCCTGCCCAGTGGAGATCTCGGGATGTGAAGATGAATGAGGAGTGTGGCCTCCCTGGTGTGGGGACCTACTCTGTGGCGGGCAGGTTAGCGACATCGTCCTTCACGCCATCTCACCTTACAGGCTCCAAGAGTAACTCATGTGGGTGCAGCACTGGGCTTCGAACCCAGGCCGCTGGGACTCTGGGCCCGTGCCGCCTCACCTTCCCCAGGGGCCAGCGCCTATGGCATTGGGCTTGTTTCCAGATCTCAAGGCTGCAAGGCCGAGGTCAGGGTTGACTTTTACCTGCATATTGAGTGACAAGACTTTATAGGCATCTTTCAGAACCGCTTGGCTTTGGTGAGGCAGTTCTGGGCACCTGAGCTCACACCTGCCTGCCACAGGCAGCGCCTCCGAGCACCAGGAACATGGGGCCGGTGTCTCAGTTTCCCTCAAGAGGCCACTCATGGCCAGCACTGCCCGGTGGCTCCAGGCTCCTGACAGCATTTTGTTATTTGGAGTGATCCCCCAGAGGCAGACGAACTGCTTGAGCTGCCAAATTTCCCCCAGAAAGAAAGAAAAAAAAAGATGATTTTGAAGCTTTTAGAAAAAGCAAATATTTTACTTTACAAAATGCGACCTTCTCTACATTCTTCAAGGGAAGGGTGTGCAGAGAAGTCAGTGGAGGGAAAAGCTCTTCTCACAGAGCTCCGGGCTCCACTCTGGAGAGGCGCTCAGGAGATGCAGACACTTGTCAATCACGGTTCCAGCACGATTCAGGGGAGAGGAGGCAGGTGGGGGGCAGGCTGTAGGTGGCCCGTAGCTCACCTCCCCCTCTATCTTTGGGACAAGCCCCTGCCTGGCTCTGGGCAGCAGTGTTTCTGAAGCTTCTAGCCAATCCTGAGCACGCCTGTGGCCACACCTGGAGTTCCATCCCCCAGGCAGGCAGGTAGGGCCTCAGGGGTCAGCTGCTGGGGCCTGGCTCCAGTCTCGCCCCCCTTCCCCAGGACAGCAGCCACCGGCAGCCCTGCTCCCTCAAGCTCCACTGCAGACCATGCAGGAGCCCACCCGCCAGCCCCGGACCTGAAGCAGCATCTCTGCCCAGAAGCCCTGTGGAGGCACCTTCCCAGGAGGGCGGGTGTCCTCTGGAGTGAGCAGGTGTCCCTCCATACTAAACATATTTACTGCGTGCCCACTGTTCACTGTACATACAGGTATGTTCCTTGTGAATTTCACTGCTTCTGTCTCTCCCACAGATGGCGAACATCTCACGGGACATGGCTAATGTCTACTGAGCATTTTACCCTGGTGGGGTGTGTGTGTGTTGGGGGGAGGCTGTTGTTTGCATTCATTAACTCATTCGGCCTTCAGACCAGCCCTCTCAGGGAGAGATTATGATCATCCCAATTTTACTGAGAAGGAGCAGAGGCCCAGCGAGGTTCAGAAACTTGCCTGAGGACACACAGCGAGGAAGCGTCAGAGCCCACGCTGACACAGACAGCCCACCTCCCGGGCCTACTCTGTCTCATGCTGTGCTGTCTCCTGAAAGCTCCTTGCTGATTAGTGGGGATGAGGCAGCTCCCATTTTAATCGGGGAGCATCAGTGCAGGAGGCCATTCTTATTATCTCACTGTTCCCCATGCTGCATGGAGAAATGAGGAGTTCCTCCGATTTCACAGATCGGGTCCTCAGGGGTGAGTGGGGAGCCACACGTTCAGCCCCGGGCCGTGCTGCCCTTTGGTGAGGACACCGTCTCTGGCAGGGTCTGAGCTTTCAAGCTCCCCCGGACAGGGTGCGGCCACATCACCTGTGCGCGTCTGCAGCCCCGCCTGCCACCGGGCCTTGGACCCACACATGGGCAGCACGGTGAGTCGTTGCCACAGGCCTGGGGGTGGCCACTCCTGGGGCGAGCATTCCCTTGGGTGGCAGGCAACAGGCCTGGCCCGGCTCTCTTTTCTGTTTCTGCCTCTCCATCCTCTGTAAGCCCAGGGAGAAGAGGCTTCCTCCTTGTGCAGTGGGGATGATAAAAAACAGCCCCGCCGGCTCATGTTTAGAAAAGTGCAGGCGAAGTTTCCTTGGAAACGACACCTGCTTTTCTCCGGCATGGAGATGCACCTCCTCGCCAGGCTCCCCCGAGCCCCAGTGCAAACAGGGCTACTGTTGGGGCCTGGCCCCAGCCCCAGGTTGCTGGCGAGTGTTTATCTAAGCCCACGTCTGTAACTGGCAGCCACAGCTCAGCGAGAAATAAGGGCATGTCCTCATTACTGCTAAATGCAGCTTGAAGAAGCTCATGGCTTTCCCTTATTTGATAAAACAAGAAATCGATCATAAGCACTGCTCTCAGAAAATCATGTGGGACCTGGGAAGGGGATCCAGGGGAGCGAGGCTTGGTCCCTTCCCCTGGGGAGCCTGCAGCCCAGCAGGGCATCCCAGCAAAGCAGACGCTGGAGGCCGAATCTCAGAACGCAAGAGAATGGACTTCCTCCACCCCAGCCTGCACTCCGGAATCGCAGAATCTGAGCACCTGAGGCCAGGGCACTCTGGAAGCATGGGCAGTTAGTCTCAGAATGTGAGGATACTGGAGGCTCAAACCCTACAAACTCCTGAGTGTATTTATCTCAGAAGACTAGAAAAACCTGCTCAATAGCAGGGCCAAGAGCCGGGAGGCAGGCACCGGGCTTAGCAAGCATCCTCCCCCACCTCCAGCTTGCCTCTGGACTTCACCGGGGGCTCCTGGATTCCCATGGAGCCCACCTCTGTCTCTGTCAGGCCAGGCAGAGGTCACAGGGCCAGCCTAGGCCCAGCAGCTACACTTCGAATGACGTGGCCAGGAGCCATGGGGGCCATGAGAGCCATTCTGCCTGTGTCTGACTCTCCACGGCCACTGGCTGTCCAGTCAAAGTGGAAGGAGACAGCACTGGCCATGAGAACTTGCCACTTGATAACATTTACGCCTAGTGTTTCATTATTGGAACGCTAAGCCTCTGGGAGTTATTTATATCAACTGCTCAATGTCATCACCAAGGTCTGATTTTTTACTCATGTAAACATTTTAAAAATTGCAACTTCAAGCATAAATGGGTTAAACCCAGAAGGGGCCTAGGGGTGGTGAGATGGGCCCTTGTGAGCTCCCGGCCCTGGGCAGCATGGGCAGAAGAGCTGGCCTGGAGATCCCGGCGGACATGGCCATGATGGCCCTGAACCAGCAGCTTCCTTAAGAGTGAAAGGGCTGACGGACCCCCTACTCCAGGGCCACGGCCTGGCCCCCAGGGAATTGCAGGCCCCCAGCTCCCCTCTGCCAGCTCATCCTGCCACCTCCCACCTCAGGGCAGGCCCGGGAGGTTCTGTGGCAGGTGGTCTGTGCACAAAGCCTGTGGCACCCTGCCCAACTGTTAGCTGTCATGGGAAAAGAACAATGTCACAGGGAACATTGATGACAACTCAGGGTGCTACAGGGCCATGGACTGAGGGCAGGACGGCACTGATATGTATCTATGCACATGTATACAGTTATTTATTTTCAAATGTCTTTAGAGCAGTTTTAAGTTCATAGGAAAATTGAGCAGAAGGTACAGAGTTCCCAAACCTCTCGTGCCCCCAGCCCCCACCAGCACCCGCCCTGCACCCCTAATCCCCACCAGCACCCGCCCTGCGCCCCCTGCCCCCACCGGCACCCCCCTGTGCCCCCAATCCCCACCGGCACCCACCCTGCGCCCCCAGCCCCCACTGGCCTCTGTCCTGCATCCCCAGCCCCCACCAGCTCCCGCCCTGTGCCCCCAGCCCCCACCGGTCCCTGCCCTGTGCCCCCAGCCCCCACCAGCACCCGCCCTGGGCACCCCGAGCCCCCACCGGCACTCTAAATGCCCTGCATGTCCATGGCACTCAGCATCCGTGGAATGTAAACCCGACCAGCTGTGCCCCGAATTCCTGGGAGCCAAGGGGAGGACCTCCCTGCAGGACACACTGGGGGTTTCCTAGGTTTGAGGTGGTACAGGGGAGCATGAGAGGGGGTCTGACCGGAAGATGAGTGGGGCAGCATGCCCTTGGTCCCCACCCTCATGAATAGAAGGGCGAGCAGATGTGGCCCCAGGAACCAACACCACCCTGGAGTCAGGGTCAGAGGGAGGGGCCGGACTGGAAACTCACCAGAGCTAGGGCCACTCTGCTCCTCCCCATTTGTCTCTGGATAGGGGGAGGGTCTGGGTGTGTGCTCGTCCTCCAGGACCACACCTTGGGGTAGGGCCATGGCATCTCCCCTTGAGGTCAGGGGAAGAACTCCAACTTTCAAACAGGTGATGGCAGTTTGAAACAAGGTGGAAATAAGGCCACCCAATCTGAGGCCCTGTGGGGCCCCCCACCACCCTCTGAGCTTCCTGGGGGTCAGGCCCAGTGGGGGCTGAATTTGGGGCATCAGTAATTGAGCTTTTTGCTGTACAAGGAGGAACGGGGCAAGAAGCACGTCAGCTGAACCCTCTGGAAATGAGAGACTAAGCACACAGGAATCCCAGAGCTCCAAATATTCATCTGCTGCCAGGTCTCCCGGCATCCAGCCCTGCAGTGGCTGTTCGCCTGGGATTGACGTGAAACCTGGAGCCGTGCAAGGACGGAAATTCAGTCTAAACAGTCGTTAGCATCTCTACCCCTGAGATCGCACAGAGACTGGATGATCAATTTTTCAGTGACTTTAATGGAATATTATTTCCTTCTCCTTTGAAATCAATTTCACCAAGGCCAAAGCTCTGGTTAGGTTAAATAGCTATTGAAATGCAGGAGACAGAATCAACCAACAAGCTTTCTCAGAACTGAAGTGGGAGAACAGGGCAGATGTCAAAGAACTGGGGAGCCATGGATGGTTCTATGGTCTCAGGAGAGAGCAGGGCCCATGAGTTATTCATCAATCCTTGACAGAAGGGTGGTGAGAAAATGCTAGTAATTGCCTGTGCGCACCTGTGAGTGAGCGGATGGATGAATGACTGAGTGTGCAGGAAGTGAGCTTGTTCACCCGATCATGGGTGTGGCAGTGACCATGACAGTGACAGCAATTGCTTGCCTGCCTCAGAGACACAAAGTGAGGACGAAGTGATGCCAGAGTTCCCCAGCTCAGCCCCCACAGCCCTCTGGGTCACCATCGGGGATTCTGAACCCAGTTGGGTGTTGTTTCCCATGCTGACCCAGGGACCGCCCCGGGTGGTGTTGGATCCTGGGGCCACATCTGCTCGCCCTTCTATTCTGGAGGGTGGGGTCCGGGGGCGTGCTGCCCCACTCATCTTCCACGCAGACCCCCTCTCATGCTCCCTGCACCAGCTCAAACCCAAGAACCCCCCGGGAGACAGACAGGATGCAATGGCCAAGATGGCGAGTCAGGCAGAGCCCAGCAGCGGGTCCTGTCCCTGTCCTGGGGAAGCTCAGCCCTGGGGGTGCCCATGTGCACAGACGGCCCTGTGCAGGGCAAGCCGCAGTGACACCCACGGGAGGGGAGCAGGCCCAGTGCCCTGAGAGGTTCCCAGGGGAAAGCTGCTGCCCGGACGATCTTTTTTCAGGCATCAGGAAACTCTTCCGGTGTTTTCCTGATCCTCACACCCTCTCCCTGGGGACAGGAATACCAGCCCAGGCCTGACCAGGTGCCCTGGGCTGGGTTTCCGAAGCTGGGCGAGAGGTGGGGCCAGGTGAGGGGAGCTTCTTCAAGGTGGTCAGGACCCCAGCCTTCGTGTCTGACCAGTGTGGATTCTGATGCCACCACTCATTGGAAGGCCCTGGGAAAGCCGCTGCCCGCCGTGAGCTGCGGGGCCCCCCTCTGAGGAGTGAGGGGATGGCCCCATCTCTGGGACTCCAAGGAGGACAGTGGAGACAGAGGGTGAGAGAGGCTTGGCACCACACCCAGGGGGAGTCCAGCAGTGGGATCCGGGGGTGACTGGCAGGGGGAGGGGCCCGGACTCTCTCCTGCTGTGTCCCGGGAGGCTGGCTGGGCTCCAAGGCTCCCCGCAGGGGGCACCGCTCAGCATGGGGGCATTGCAGAGGAAGGGATACTTGGACAGCCGGACTTGGGGGTAAACCTGTGGGAGCCCCACCCCCACTGGCCTTCTTGTGGGGATGGCAGGATTCAGGGCCCTCTTCCAGGCCTGCAGACGGCCACAGCTGGTAGCCAGTGCTGAGGCAGGAGCGGTGGCCCCCACGGTGGGGAGGGACTGAGCCCTGAGACCTGGGGAGCCCCAGTCCCTGTGCAGGGAGAGGCTGGAGGACGTGGGGCTCCCCACTGGGCTGTGCGGGGCCATCTGCAGGGAGAACTCTTCGTGTTGCTTCTCGCTTTTCTGATGACAGAACTTGACCATTTCCACCATGGACATTTGGGAGAATGTAAGAAAAGGCAAAGCAAATAAAAATCATTTGCTGCTGATCACCCCACCCCTGCTGAGTAATTATAGGGGCGCAGCAGAGATCAGGGGTCTCAGGGGCCTGGGGCCTGAACCGCAGGGGACATGGCGCCTTCTGTCACCACTGCTTATAGAACACAGGAACTGAAGGTCCCCGCGCTGTCCACATGGTCGGGTGGCCTTGAAGTCAGGTGGTGAGACACATGTGTGTCTAAGTGGTGTGTCCCAGAAACCGACTCCCAGACTCATACAAACCTGGGGGGCTCTAGGGTGGGCCACAACCATCCTGGGGGGTGATGAGGATGGCCTTCCGCTGCTGTGCCAGCCTGAGACCACCCAGCCAGCAGCTCCCAGTGCAGGGTGGGAGGAGCACATGGCTGGCCGAGGGCCAGTGCCCACCCTGCCGCTCCCCAGGGCCCCTCCCTGTGAGTATGGGGGCAAGCAGAGGTGGTGTGCGTGGGGACACCCACCAGCATCCCGGGCCCTGACTGTGGGCTGAGGCTCCGGGGAGATCTGAGCACAGTCTGTCTCCGCCTGAGACCCTCCCCTCAGTTGTGGGGAGATATGGGGGGCAGAGGCTCAGAGGGGGACAGTCCTGCCTGATGCACTTGGCAACCTGCTAGCTGGAGGTGGCCCCCAGAGCCGCTCAGCGCCCCCACCCCTCCACACCAGCTGCATCCCAATGACTCCACTCAATGGGGCCCTGCCACAGGGTCCCCACACTGAGGGGCTCACGGTGGATGGGGAGGAAGAACCGCTGGAGTCACATGGCCGTGGGGAAGTCTGTGGTGTTTTTAATTCCCTGGGAAAAGCGATGAGAAGCAAAGCAGCTGGGTTAGGGCTCAGGGCAGCGGGGTGGTGGGTGGGGCATGTTTTGAGGAGTTTGCAGAGGTCAACACAACCGCCCTGAGGCAGGAGTTGACGTCCCTGAACTGTACTCTCAAGTATCTGAGCCCAAGATACCTAATTCAAAGCCTTGAGCCTGGAAGAATTCAGCCCTCCCTCCCTCTCTCTCTCTCCCTCCCTCTCTCTCTCCCTCTCTCTCCCTCCCTCCCTTCCTCTCTCTCTCCTCTCCCTCTCCCTCCCTCCCTTCCTCTCTCTCTCTCCCTCCCTCCCTTCCTCTCTCTCCTCTCTCCCTCCCTCCCTTCCTCTCTCCTCTCCCTCTCCCTCCCTCCCTTCCTCTCTCCTCTCCCTCTCCCTCCCTCCCTTCCTCTCTCTCTCTCCCTCCCTCCCTTCCTCTCTCTCCTCTCTCCCTCCCTCCCTTCCTCTCTCCTCTCCCTCTCCCTCCCTCCCTTCCTCTCTCCTCTCCCTCTCTCTCTCCCTCCCTCCCTCCCTCTCTCTCTCCCTCTCTCTCCCTCCCTCCCTTCCTCTCTCTCTCCTCTCCCTCTCTCTCTTTCCCTCCCTCTCTCTCTCTCCCTCCCTCCCTTCCTCTCTCTCCTCTCTCCCTCCCTCCCTTCCTCTCTCCTCTCCCTCTCCCTCCCTCCCTTCCTCTCTCCTCTCCCTCTCCCTCCCTCCCTTCCTCTCTCCTCTCCCTCTCTCTCTCCCTCCCTCCCTCTCTCTCTCTCTCCCTCTCTCTCTCTCCCTCCCTCCCTCTCTCTCTCCCTCCCTCTCTCTCTCCCTCTCTCTCCCTCCCTCCCTTCCTCTCTCTCTCCTCTCCCTCTCTCTCTTTCCCTCCCTCTCTCTCTCTCCCTCCCTCCCTTCCTCTCTCTCCTCTCTCCCTCCCTCCCTTCCTCTCTCCTCTCCCTCTCCCTCCCTCCCTTCCTCTCTCCTCTCCCTCTCTCTCTCCCTCCCTCCCTTCCTCTGTCTCTCCCTCCCTCCCTTCCTCTCTCTCTCCCTCCCTCCCTTCCTCTCTCTCCCTCCCTCCCTTCCTCTCTCCCTCCCTCCCTCCCTTCCTCTCTCTCTCCCTCCCTCCCTTCCTCTGTCTCTCCCTCCCTCCCTTCCTCTCTCTCTCCCTCCCTCCCTTCCTCTCTCTCCCTCCCTCCCTTCCTCTCTCTCTCCCTCCCTCCCTTCCTCTCTCTCTCTTCTCCCTCCCTCTCTCTCTTCCTCCCTTTCTCTCTCTCTCCTCTCCCTCTCTACCTCCCTCTCTCTCTCCTCTCCCTCTGTCCTCTCTCCCTCCCTCCCTTTCTCTCTCCTCTCCCTCCCTCTCTCCCTCCCTCCCTTCCTCTTTCTCTCCTCTGCCTCCCTCTCTCCCTCCCTCCCTCTCTTCCCCCCGCCCCCTTCATTATGTCCTGGGGTCAAGTTGCTAAGGAAAGGGACATTTTTTACTTCTCAGGGCCGTAAGGAGCCAGCTCAGGGAAGGGCAGGTGGGGTCCAGCCGAGATGCTCAGAGATAGCCTAAGACCCGACTCTCCCCACGACAGAACAGCCAGGGGAGGGCCGGGGGCTGGCTCCTGGGTGCCCACTGACGCCACATTCATCGAGGCAGGATGGCTTCATGGTTAGGACTGTGGCCCCTGACCCTGGCGGCCTGAGCCATGAATCTCTGCCGCCTACCATGGGTTAGGTGCCCATCGTGGGAAGTTGCTGAACCTCCCATGCCTCAGTTTCCCCCTCTGTAAAATAGGGCTGAGAATGACGCTTATTTCATGGGATGGAACATGAAGCGCCCTGGAGAGCAGGCACAAGGGCACATTATCCCCCCATGTCCTGGCCCCTGTTGCACACATCGGCCACCTCTTCCTTGCTGCAGCCGAGGCTGGGCGAGCCTTTGGTTTGGTGGAAAGAGAAGGTGAGGGGAGGACTTGGGTGCTGAGCTCAGCCCCTCAGAAGCAGCTTGGTCCTACCCACAGAGAGCCAGCCCCGGAATGTGCCCCCTGAGGCAGCAGCGTGTGGGAAAGGGTGGAAGTGGCCCCCCAGCCCCGGCGCGTGGCCCTGCCCACCGCAACCATGGCCGGCCAGGCACATCAGCCCTGACTTCCAGTTCCCAAGCAGGGACCACCAGCCAGGGCACGTTTATGTCAGTGAGGGTTTTTCTGGGGGATGCAGTTCAATAAGCCCCACTGGGGCGCATGCCTCAGACTGCTCTGCCTGGCGCCGGGGGACACAGGCTGGCCCATGGTCCTGGGTACTGGAAAAGGCTGCGCTGAGCCAGGACGTCCGAGTCCCACCTCCTGCTCCCGTACATCCCCAGGCAAATACCTCAAGCTCTCCCCGCCTCAGTTCCCTCCACTAAAAGCAGACCCTAGCACGGGGTGGCGCCTCCTTGATGCTTGGAAAGTGTCCCTTCCCCGCGGACCCTGAGTACCACCCTCAACAGGAAGAGGGCCAGGCAGTCCCCCAGGAAGGCCGGCAGGTGCCAGCCCTCGCACGCACCCTGTGATTTCGCCACACTTAAAACAACTTTTAAAATCACTATTACTCCTCTACTAATTGTGCTCATTGCTCATCCCTTCCTACCATCCTCATAAATCACATGGAATTGTTTTCGGCTGATCCTTTAGAAACCCGTTGTTAACTCGGCTCCTCAAAGTGTCTGCCCCCGCCAGTGTGGGGCGGGGCACAGTGTGGGGCGGGGCACAGTGTGGGGTGGGCACAGTGTGGGGCGGGGCACAGTGTGGGGCGGGGCACAGTGTGGGGTGGGCACAGTGTGGGGCGGGGCACAGTGTGGGGCACAGTGTGGGGCGGGCACAGCGTGGGGTGGGCACAGTGTGGGGTGGGGCACAGTGTGGGGCGGGGCACAGCGTGGGGAGGGGCACAGTGTGGGACGGGGCACAGTGTGGGGCACAGTGTGGGGCGGGCACAGCGTGGGGCACAGCGTGGGGTGGGCACAGTGTGGGGCGGGGCACAGTGTGGGGTGGGGCACAGTGTGGGGCGGGGCACAGTGTGGGGCGGGGCACAGTGTGGGGTGGGGCACAGTGTGGGGCGGGGCACAGTGTGGGGCACAGTGTGGGGCGGGGCACAGTGTGGGGCACAGTGTGGGGCGGGGCACAGTGTGGGGCACAGCGTGGGGTGGGCACAGTGTGGGGTGGGGCAGTGTGGGGCGGGGCACAGTGTGGGGCGGGCACAGCGTGGGGCACAGCGTGGGGCGGGGCAGTGTGGGGCAGGCACAGCGTGGGGTGGGGCACAGCGTGGAGCAGGCACAGTGTGGGGCGGGGCACGGCGTGGGGCGGGGTACGGCGTGGGGCGGGACACAACGTGGGACGGGGCACGGCGTGAGGCGGGCACAGCGTGGGGCGGGGCACAGCGTGGGGCAGGCAGAGTGTGGGGTGGGGCACAGCGTGGGGTGGGGCACAGCGTGGGGCAGGCAGAGTGTGGGGTGGGGCGCAGCGTGGGGCGGGGCACAGTGTGGGGCGGGCCACTCTCGGTGGTTTGGGCAGGTGGGTATTTGGTTTTTGTCTTGGCTTTGGTGCTTTGATAGCACCTGGACGGATGCTAAAATTTCCTCTGGAAGTTGGAAGCTGGTGTCCCAGCCTCATCCCAGAGCCAGAGATGAACTGCCCGGTAACAACAGCCGCGGCCATCTCCAGAGGATTAATTGGGTGCGAGCTCCTGCGTTAGGCGTTTTACCTCATTTTACCTGCATTCTCTGAGTTAATCCTCGCAAGAACCTGATGAGGAAGCCTCGTTCCGCATTTAATCACTCAGGAAATCAGGGCACAGAAAAGTGCCTGTCACTAAGAAAATCACTTTTTCTCCCTCCTGGCCCTCCCTCTTCCTCATCCCCCCAGCTCTCCTCGGCTGGAGCTGCAGGAGGGGGTCCCTGGCTCTCCTCACTCTGTCTCCTTGGCAGTGGGGGCAGCACCTCCTGGGCAGGGCTGGCTGCCTCGCCAGAGCCCCCTCCTGAGACCCCGCTCTTGGGGCACAGCTGCACCAACTGTGGGGGGGACGAAGGCCTCTGGGCGACACTCAGAGCCCCACCCTCGGGGGCCGTGGGTGGAATTTTAAGCTCAAGAATATTCTTAAAAAGCACCCATGCGGTTAGTTAAACCTCCTAAAATAATTGCAGTCAAGCAATTACGTCTTTTAAGGGCCTTCAGAGGTGCTAGGATCCAGGCTCATGTATTTCAAGACCAAAGCAAGTCATTTTGTGCCACGCCTGGGGTGGGATTGCTTCGGGGGCTGATCCTCTCTGTTCAACAGGTGCTCCCGGATTCAGATTCAGGATTTGTGGGGGTGCAGGGTGCAGTGCAGCCTTTTGTGATGACGCCCCTCCTCCTGCCAGCCTGCACACCTCCAGGCCAGGGCAGGGAGCCTGAGGACGAGCCGGGAAGGCCAGGAAGGGGGAGCGTCAGTGCTTTCAGATTCCCAGCAGAAGAAAGAGCAATTCTGCACAAGGCATTTTGGAGAAGTGGCTGCCTCCCAAAGCAAGGCCTGGCTGGCAGGGCCAGTTCCTGCCCCTCTTGACCACCTAGGCTGTCCTCTGCGGGGAGGGGCAGAACAGCTGAGAGGTGCAGGTCCTAGGCGCCCGCCCACCCCGGGGCCCAGAAGCGCTTTTCGGAGTCATTCCTCCCTCCTCTCTCTCTGAGTGTGAGTCTGGCATCTGCATCTTCCGTTCTTCCTCCCTCCCTGTCTTCCTCTCTGTCTCGCCCTCGCCCTCCCTCCCTTCCTTGATTCCTCATGAAGCACTGTTGTGTGCCAACACCATAGGGCAGCAGTGATTCCAGGCAGCCCCGACCTTGGGGAGCCTCCAGTCCTGAGCTGGCAGACAGCAGGGTAGGATTACAGGGGATGGGCACAGGACTCGAAGTGGGTGCCTGCACGGTCCTGGGAACCATGGGTGCTTCATAAAGCAAGGAGGCGGAATGTAAGATGACCACTCAGCAAAGGTCACCCCCGGCCACAGCACCACTGGGAAGCTGTCTTGGCAGTAGGGCCGGAGGGTTGCCAGTGTGAGTATTCTGGGCCCACACCACAGGCAGCTCCTGCCTCTGCCAGTCCCTCTACAAGTGCCCAGCCTCCACCATGAAAAGGGCATGACTGGCTGGTCCCCTGCTCCCGGCAGCAGGGACGAAGCACAGAGCAGAGGAGAACCCTCCGCCTGGAGCCCTGCCTAGCCCCTGCCAGCTCACAGACTCACGAGCAAGAAAGAAACACTTTCTGCTGCAAGCCATTGTGCTGGATGGTTTGTTACGCAGCTTTCCTGTGGATAGAACTGACCCATGCAAGGTGACTCTAATTCCGGAACTTTCAGCCAGTAGGCCTGGGCTTTGGGGGATGAGCAGCCTGGACAAAGGGAATGGTGACCCAGGGAGGGGTGCTGAGCCTGGAACCAGGACTCTGAGCCCACCCCTGGCTCTGCCCACCCTGTACACTCCTCCCCACCCAGCCAGACCCAGAAGGACGCCCTTTGTGGCTGGAATCCAGGGGCCCAGGGACGAGTTTATCTGCGGGCCCAAGGGGCAGGGTCATCTGCAGAGTCAGCTAAGCCAGACTGGAGTTGCAGCAAGACCAGGGAGACCCTCCCATGGGCCCCTCACCATGGGCTCTGCTGTGGCCACGCCCCAGATCCCATCTCTCACCTGCACCTTCCTTTCAGGAACCCTCTTCTCCCCCAGTTCCTGCAAGAGAAGCCAGTTGCACCAATGGACTAACCCCAGGCTTCACCTGCCCCCACTTAACGGTCCATACCCCCCACCCTCCACCCAGCCCCACCTGACCCTCCACCCAGCCACCACCTGACCCTCCACCCAGCCACCACCTGACCCTCCACCCAGCCCCCACCTGACCCTCCACCCGGCCCCACCTGACCCTCCACCCGGCCCCCTCCTGACCCTCCACCCAGCCCCCACCTGACTCTCTACCCAGCACCCACCTCTGGACCTGAGCCCCTGGTCTTTCCTCTGCCTAGGAGAGTCGTCTCTGCCCATGATTCCCCCCGCCCCCTGCTGTGGCCACTGCCCATCCTCAGGACCATGTCTGCCACTCTGGTAGGCAGCACTCCACGTGCATCTGATGGCCCTGGGCACTTTCTGCATGTGGCAGCTTGGTATTGGTTCATGTACCTGTCCATGGCAGTGAGCACTGAAGCCACAGGGGCCCTCGGACAGGTATACACGTGGACTCCTGCAGTTGCTAGGATGCAGATTCCCAGGCCATGCCTCCAGAGAATCAACTGCATTTGACTCAGAGGTGGGACCCTGGAATCTGTACTCCTTGGGCCACATTGAGAAGCATTACCCCTGCCAGCACAGGGCCTGGGTCTGACGCACCACCCTGCCCCCTCTCCTCCCGGGCGTGGAGAGCAGGCATTTGTCCCGGAAGCTGGTCTCCTCCACCGCCAGAGCTCTGTGCCCAGAGGACATTCCAAGCTGTCAGCCTTGGAGATGAAGAAAAATGGCCTGGTTCCCCCCTCTGGAAGAAACACTCCATTTTGGCTTCCTCATTTGGAGAACGGGCTCCACAATCTTGGACCCCTGCCTGGGACCCAGGCGGGTAGAGACCACAACCCCGTCCCTGCACTCCTGCAACTCTGGCAGATGGTGGTCAGCCCATCTCTCCCCGACACCACACACCACCCTGCTCTGGCCCTGGGGCACTGGCATTCCTTCAGGAGGTTGGACCCAGAGGCTTCAGGGCCCCTCCACTTTGACAAACCTGAAAGGAGACCTCTCCCAGTTCCCTCCCACCCCCAGCCCCCAGGTCCCAGCCCCACGAGAATGACAGACGGCAGGCACGGGCCTCCCCCTCCACAGCTGTCCTTCCCTCAGACAAGGTACCTCCTCTTAGCTCCTCAGACCCTAAGCTGTCACAAGAGTGCTGGGTGGCCCTCAGGACCAGAGTCTCCTGGGGTGATCACTGAATGTGAGCTTACTTTCTCTTCCCCAGGCCCCCACTCCCACTAGAGCTTGGGCTGGGACATGGGGCACAGGCAGAGGAACCCCCCAAGACCAGGGCACAGGGCCCACCCCGAGACTGCACGACCACAGAGCACACTCTTCCTCGGAGCCAGGCAGGAGGGGGGTTCATGGCTGCAAACAGGGTCAACGTTTCCTTCTCCTGGCTTTTCAACACAGAGGAAGGAGATACAGATAGCACTGAAGAACAAAACTTGGTACCTCAAAATCAAATCCAGTTCTGAATAGCATTTGTTATTCAGCTGTCCCGCAGCTCTCAACACTGTGAGTGGAAATTTTATGTCTTGGAAGTGAGACCTTTTACTCCCGGGGCTCAGGCAGAAAAGGCCTGAATCATTCCACAACAAATTAACTCCCAATTAGCCAGAGCATCTCAAAACAACAAAGAAAGAGCACTCAGTGGATTTCCTCCACCTATTTAAACATTGCTTTCAACATGGTGCAGAGATGTTTACCCAAATACACATTACAATCCGAGAGGACTGAACAATTAGTCTCTGCTTTCCGAGGCAACCATGTACTGACTTGTTAAGGAAGGCACCAATTTCTCAGATAAATAAACCATTTTTAAGGCGGCTGTAAACTGATTTCTATGTTTACTTAAATGGACTATGGTGATTCCAGTACCTGCTTATTCCACCTGTTACACAGAAAATAAGCACAAATTGGACCTCACACGTTGATTTTCCCGTTCCCGCCTTCACAGGTCCCCTTCCCTCTGTTCACTCCTCCTGGGAGGCCCAGCATGTGTCTCCTGAGGATCTGCGGCCACATGTGGCCCTGGGAGGCCTGGCATGTGTCTCCTGTGGATCTGCAACCACATGTAGCCCTGGGGACAGACACTTGGAACACGTCACCTGTCTCCTGTCTAAATGTATTGGCCTGTTTCAACCCCATCAAAAAGACCAGAAAAATGGAAACCGTGGCAATGCTCACAGCACTGGAAAGCGTGACTTTGGGAGACCCCAGATCACTTAGTGCCCCTGGGATGAAGCTGGAGAGGGCCCGGGGCAGGATAGGCCACCAGCCACCAGTGCCGCGACATGGCAGAGTGAGGGAGGGAGTCAACAGCACTGCAGGGGCCCAGGGCACAGCCTCGTGGTGACTTTGGGGACAATTGCACACAGCATGAGGGCAGGCGGCCTGGGAGCTCAGGAAGGCCCGAGGGGTCTTGTCACCCTGCCAGGGTGTGTTTTTGTGAGCTGGTGGTGGCAGGCAGGGGGCAACCAGCATGGGTTTTTAAGCAGTGAGGAGACTTTTAAGTGAATGATTTTTTTTTTAATCCAAGATGAAAATGGCTTTATAAAGCCAATATCTGTTTGCAGTTAAAAAAAATAGATACCATAGAAAGCTATAAAGAAAAGAATAGAAATCATCCCAAGGCTCCCACCCTGAAATCACAGTCACAGGTCAAGTTTTGATGAAGACCCTTCCGAACAGCAGTGTCTGAACACGCACATCCATCCCTTGGTGCAGCCGGACCTGCTCCATGCTCTGTGACTCGCTTTTGCTGCTCAGTAATAGGTTCTGAATGGCTTTTTCTGGCAATGGACTTAGACCTGGCCCATCACTTTCAGTTGGATGGAATTCCTGGTCAGGATGGACCCAAACACATGAGATGGGTCCCCTGTTGAAGCACATTTAGGCTGGTCCAGCTTTTCAACATCATAAACACCACTGCAAAGAGCGTTCGCCCCCTGCACAGAGCCCTGACGGTGGGAGGAGGTCCAAGTCGGTCCACACACAGCCTGCTTGGTGCCAGGCCCCGCTGGGTGGGCTCGGGGTTGGGGGCAGCTCAGAGCCAAATGATTAGGCAAATGTGTCACGGAGCCTGAATCTTACATACAATAGAGTCACAGATCACCAACATTAGAGAAGACCACTGACATGAAAGACACATCCAAATGAGAGAGGAACTGGGAGCAGAGAGAGAGACTCCCTCGCCCAAGAAAAAGAGAGGCTCAAAGACCTGAGAGAAGACCATACATTCAGAAAATAAGACACAACAGAGTCCCATAGAAAATGAACATTCAGCCCCGATGCCTGCATATTAATAAATGACCACAGACAGCAGAGCAGGGAAAGTGAGGACACACCGCAGGAGAGCAAGAGAACAAAGAGACAAACGTGGAGAAGGATAGGGGAGGTGTGGGAATTGGAGGAAGAACCCAGAAGAGCCAGCAGTGAGCAAAAGCATTTCTGAAGGAGAGGATGGTGACTGCGGAAGGAGGAGCGTTCACAGGAATAACTGACACCTGTCCCAGAACAAAGACCACGAATAAGAGCCCCAGGACCTCCAGCGTCCAGCACGAGGTACAAATACAGAGCCACAAAGGTGCATTCGTGTGCAATTTTACAGCACCAAGAATACAGTTTTCAGGGGAAAAGTGGAAACGGGTCACAAACAGGATGAGGAGTGAGAATGGATTCCAGCTTCTCAGTAGCCACCCTCTGTGGCTGGGAGAGAGTGGAGCTGAGAAGGTTCAGGCCCACCCCTTCCTGGAATTCTATACCCAGCCCTGCTATCCACAAGGCACCAGCTATGGACAAAGATTCTCCATTTACTCAGAGTTTACTGGCCATGCCCCTGGGTCAGGACCTCCTCCATGTTTCTCCTGTGATGTGCACCACCACACAAAGGAACAAAACAATATAAAGGAAGACACAAGACCTAGGAGATGGGGTTCATCATAGGGAAGAGACAGGATGTTCTCTCAGGGTGACAGTGGAGCAGCTTAGAGCAGGAGAAAGCAGAGATGTCCAAGACAGAGGTTCCCAGAGAGAGAAGCGGGCAGAACAAGCCACCTGCTGTGGGACTAGCCACCTGCTGTACCTGACGTGAAAGAGAATAAGGTCACTGCTTTGTTGAAAAGTTCAGGGCTAGAATTAGTAAGGGGAACACAGAGAACCGAGCGAGGAGAAGTGCAGGGCACAATATGAGGAGACGCACGGAAGGGAACACACGGGGTAGGGACTGCGGTCGGCCATGGGGAGAGGGTGGAAAATGTGATGGGTCACGGCAATGGTTTAACTAATGAATTTTTTTGTTGCTTCAACCAAATTTAAAAGATTTAATCAACACGTTGATGTATTGATTAGTATTTGAACAGTAATTAGATCCCAAACATGGTTTTCCTGGATGGGGAGGTGGGGAGGAAGCGGGGATGAGGCTCGGGGAGAAGTCAGTGCCGTCTGCCATAGTCGGAAGTCAAGAGGCGGTATCTAAAATCTGAAAATCAACAGCAGATTAAACATGCCGTTTGGAAATATAGAGAAAAATACCAAATAGTGGAACCAAACAAAAAAAAAAAACAGATGAAAAGTTGAAAGGAGTGGCTCCCAGGGGAGTGAACTCATGGTGGGAGAGGGGGAGGGTGAGAGATGGTTGCTTTTTAGGATAAACCTGTGAGAATGAGTTGGCTTTTTAAATTATGTACTTAACATAATGTTTCCATAAAATAAAAAACTATAAGCAGGAAGCTGCTGATTTAGAAATTGGTCATGTGCTTTCTGTCTGGAAAGAGCAAAGCATTTAGGGCAGGGCCTCCCCAGAGCCCCCACTGCCCTGCACTCAGGCCTCCACCCACCGCTGGAGGTGGATGCTGGGACCCCACTCTAGTTGGTGCAGGGCCAGACCTGCTCAGCAAGAGCGGAGGAGGAAGTCATCAGAGCCCTGCCTGGTCCAGGGCTGGTGGAGGGAGGCCTGGGAAGTCTAGCCCGATGGGGCAGAGGTGCTGTCTGGGCCCAGGTCCAGTGACCCAGTCAAGTTGACCCCTAACATCACCCATCACAATGACGTGGGTGGGGTCCCAGGAGGGCCAGGAAGTCCTGTAAGGCATTGTTCTTGCTGTTCTCTCGCCTGTAACACCCCTCCTCCCGCTTCATACAGCAAATTTCCACTTCAACTTCAAGACCAAGTTCCAGCATCCCCTGGGGAAGGCCTTTTCTGACCCCATGACTGGACCAGGTGCCCCTACATGTTACTGGCCTTGTGCACCCCTCATTCAGAGCAGTGGCCTCATGGTGTCCCTACTCATCCTGCCAGGGTCCCCAGGACACAAGAGGCTCTTGACAAGTGTTTGCAGAACAAGCCTTGCTTCTGGCTCACAAACCCTCCCCAGCAGATGTCGGTAACGGCGGCAGCTGCTGCAAATACCTTCAGTGTCAGAGCTCAAGCTCCAGGGCCAAGGTTCCCCAGCAGGATACATATCTGTTTGGAGACACACTCCTGGAATGTTCCCTGCCTTGCTTCTGTCTCCCCCAGTCCATGATTGCAACTCACAGTGCCTGGCCCAGGGGAGGTGGCTGAGCTTGGCTGGAAGACAGAGAACGGTGGGCCAGGTTCAGCCCTAGATGTCTCTGGAGGGCCCCCACCGACTGCTCCCCTAAACAGACCTACCCAGGAACCAGAGCCCGGGGGGACCTGGAACCCCGTCATCTCCAGGGCCAGCCACCAGGCCCCGGTCAGGAACAGAAGGAAAGGTAGACACATCTGATAGCCCGAAGGAGGGCCCAACAGGGACAATGGCCGCTCCTGGGAACGAAGCCCTGTTTGGGGCAATCTCAGACCAAAGAAAGCCACACATGACAGAGACCCACAAGCTAGGGGAGGGAGAGGGGGCTCGAACAGCAGCAATTCTCTCCCGCACGGCTCTGGGGGCTACAAGTTTGGAAGCCCCCAGGGAGGATCTTTCCTGCCTGTCCTGGGTTCCCAGCCGCACCACTCCGTCTCTGCCTCTGTGGTCCCGGGGCCTCCCTGTCTGTGTCAGTGCCACCTCTTCTTCTTCTAGGGACACCTGTCATCGGGGCAAGGGCTGGTCCTCGTCCAGTACAACCTCAATTCTGCAAAGACCCTATTTCCAAATAAGGTCACCCTGTGAGATTCTGGGTTAGTGCAAGGTTAGCTCCAGGATAGCCAGGCCAGGAGGCTGAGCCAAAATTAGCCTGCGGGGGACACCCCTGTCTCGTGAACCCCCGGCCACTCTGCTCCATCCCTGCTTCTAACACTGCTGAGCAGGAAACTGTGGCCTCTTGGCCTAGGGCTGACCATCTCCCGTCCCAGAATCTCCAGATCCTTCGTCTACTACCAGACTCTGTCCAAGGGCCCGGCCACCGGGCACAGGAGTGCCTTTCCCAGCATCTACCAGAGGTAGCCTGGCATCAACTCCCCAGGAAGACAGCCCCATGGGCAACGGGAGCTGGAGGGCATGTCCTCATCCCATGAGGATGTCTGGCTGCTTCCAGGGACCACGGCTCGCCCGTTAGTCACCTGCGTCATTTCCGCCTTTCCCTGACTCCCCTCCCTTTTCCTCCCTCTTGCTGCCCTGAAATTGCACCCTTCCCTCCCCAAATAAACCCTTAGTGCTTAATCCACGCCTCAGGCTCTGCTTTCTAGAACTCTTAGCAAAGATGAGTGGCAAGGGCAGGGGGGAGTATTTCAGTCAGAGGGAACAGGCTGTGCACCCGGTGGGGAGACACCCTCATGCAGTACGGTAGCAGGCCCAGGCATGGGATCAGCTATCCTAGTGAAATCCTGGCTTTGCCATTTCCGAGCTCACCGTGACAGGCTCCCAAGTCTCCCGAGCCCCAGCCCGCTCTGTACAGGAGGGGCGGTGATGCAGTGTCACCACGGTACGGGGTTGACGGGCTGCTGGAGTGGGCGGATCTGTCAGCAGCGTGGCTCGTGGGGAGGCCTGGCTCCTGGGCCCTGCCCCCACCGGCCCCCAGACCCAGGAACTACAGCACAGGGATGCCCCCCACTGACCCCAGGAAGGGCGGCCTCCAAAGTGAGAAGCCCCGGCGCACCCACCTTTCCCAATACTTCCTCCAGCTTCTATTTGAAAGCCCATGTGTAACTGGAGAGCCTCGTGCGGCATTCGTTTCTCATTTGCACCGGCCAAGGCTGCCCGGAGCCTTTCCTCGTTCTTTCCAGTTGTTTGTTGGCTTGTTTTTGATCAAAGTCAGGAAACTACTTAAAAAAAAAAAAAAAAAAAACAAGGCTAGTGAACTGGAAAATGTGGAGTTCAAGTTTGGGTCAAAATAACCAACTCTGAATTCAAGGTAAGCTTATGGCTCCAAGCAATTCGTTCCAACCTGATCACAGCTGTGTGCATTCACACACTGACACACAGAGACACACACACATACACACATCACACATGCACATACTCACACACACACCCTCCACAGACACGACACACACACATGCACACACACACAGAGACACATACACATCCACACATCACACGTACACACACACACCCTCCACAGACATGACATACACTCACAAACACACATGCACACACACACACAGAGACACATGCAGAGATACAGAGACACACACACCCACACATCACACACATATGCACACACACCCTCCACAGACATGACACACACGAACAGACATGCACACACACACAGAGACACATGCAGATACACACAGAGACACACACACACACCCATGCATCACACATATGCGCACACACACACCCTGCACAGACATGGCACACACTCACAAACACACATGCACACACACAGAGAGACACATGCAGACACACACACACACATCCACACATCCACACATCACACACATGCACACACACATACCCTCCACAGACATGACACACACAATCACACATGCACACACACACAGACACACACATACACCCCACAGACACGACACACACCGAGACTGCTGGACAGGCCCAGGCAGCACAGAACAGGGAAGGAGCTGGGCAGAGCCTGGGGTAGTGCCATGGCAGTCCGAGCCGGGTCTGTGTCCATGTTTTGCTGTGACCCCGGCCTCAGCTCTCACTGCTGGAGCAGTCATTCCTGCCATTTGCTGATCCCAGGGGTGCTGGGGGCTGTGCTGGAGTCACACAGTGTGCCCTTCACTGTGCAGCCAGGGAAACTGAGGCAACACTGCAGAGTGAGGCCCACAGCGGCGGCGGCGGCTCTCAATTTGGGTTTGTGAATGTGGCGGTGAATTTTACGTGTCAACTTGATTGAGCCACAGCGTGTCCAGATATTTGGTCCAACATGACTCTGGCGGTGTCTGTGAGGTGCCCCTGGATGGGATTCACATTTGAATGGGCAAACTGAGTCAAGAAGATGGCCCTTGCCAGTGTGGGAGAGCAGATTGGCCTCGGCCAATCAGTTGAAGGCCCAAATAGAGCAGAAAGGCTGAGTAAGGGGAGCTCCTGCTGCCTGACGGCTGAGCTGGTTTTTCGCTGGCCTTCCAGCCTGCACTGAACCATTAGCCCCTCCTGGGTTTAAGTCTCCAGCCTGCCAGCTTCCAGGCTAGAACTGCACCATCGGCTCTCCCGGGTCTCCAGCTTGCCAACTGCAGATCTCAGGGCTTGTCCACCTCCAGGGTCCGGTGAGCCCATTCCTGACAATCAATCTCTTGCTATCTCTCTATACATATCCGTCCTATTGGTTCTATTTCCTGAGAGCCCTGAATACAGGGAGTGAGGGGCGTGTGGGCTTTGAACCTGGCTCAGTGGGACTTTGCACAGTGATCATTGCAGCCCTGAGATTCCTGGGACACACACATCCACACCAGCCACAGCTCTGGGCACTTGGCTTGTAGTGCCTGCGACACTCATCTGTAGTTTACAGGGGCACACAGAGGACTGAGGGAACGTGCTGGAAGCCATGCAGATAGCAAGCGACTGAGCCGGGGTTTGAACCTGGGCGGGGCCAGCTCCAAGGCCTGTACTCTCGACCTCTGCTCCAAGTCTTGTGGCCCCCATGACCAGGCCACTCTGGCCTTCTGGGCCTCCCCTGCTCTAATCGCCTCAGTGGCTGGGCTGGCCCCGCGGTGGCTGTGCTCTCAGAGGCAGCAGTGGGCAGTGCTGCTGGGACCGTCTTGGAACTCCGCTTGGGTGTGGGAACTGGCCGGGGCAGAGGGGGAAGAGTGGGCGGTTGGACAGGATGATGGGAGCGAGGTGAGGGTCACAGGGGCCACAACTGTGAGAGGTCCCGGCTGATGTGCCAGTCAGCATTCTCCGCTGAGAAACAGCCGATGGGAGAGAGGTCCATATCGAGACATGTATTTTAGGGAATCGGCCCGTGCAGTTGTGGGGGCTGGCAAGATCCCCCTGCGGATCAGGCTGCAGACCCGGGCAGGGCTTCTCCACCACAGTCTCCAGGCAGAATTCCTGCTTCCTCCGTGTAGGCTCAGAGTTTGCTCCGAGGGCCCCAGTGGATTGGATGAGGCTGCCGCAGGCTACGCAGGGCCATCTCCTTTCCTTAAAGTCAGCTGACTGCCAATGTGCGCCACATCGCAAAACACTGGCACAGCAACCTCTAGACACGTGTTGGGATCATGGGGGACCACGGCCTGGCCAGGTTGGCACATACAACCGAGCAGCATGGTTGGGAAGGGACCACAGCAGGCTTGGAATTAGGGGCTCCAAATTCCAGCACCAGCTACCAAGGTTTCTGCAACTTAGAGATTGGTGCTGTAGGTGTGGCCTCAGTTTCCCCATCAGTAAAGGGGGGATCCTGTCCCTCAGTATATTACATCCTCCCCGTGCTATAGAGAGCAGAGGAGAGAAGACCTAGTCCCTGCCCTGAGTCGAGGGGGGCCTGCTGGATTTTGATGTCTGTGTAGGAGTTTGCTGGGCACCCCAGGGCAAGGATGTGCCCCAGGTGGCCGGGTCATGGGGAGAAGCAGAGGGTGTTGGGGAGGTGGAGGTAGGGTGGGCTGGCTCTGTCCTTCTTCCTGCCACAGGCTCTGGTTTGGGGTGAGGAGGAAGAAGCTTGTTGTCCACGAATATGACCCCGTCATTTCCCAGCTCAGGGACTGCCTATACAGACAACATCCAAAGACCCCAGCATGATTTCTGGGCTGCGTTGGTTAGGGGAGGGCACTGGGCTGAGGCCAGCTGGGACGAGGACCCACAGGGTAGGGACGGGGTAGACAGGGCCAGCCCTGGACAGCCCCGCCCCTGGTGGCCCCAGGATGACCACAGTTGGATGCTCGAGTTCTGGGGTGTCCCCTAAAGCAGCAGCCTCGGTGCGGCCGTCATAGCTCAAAGCAGGTTTGGGGCAACTTTGTGATACTCCTCATGGTACGCCCACCTCACTTCCACTGCTGGTGACGTCGAGGGCCAGGTAATGACGCCCCATCCAAGGGCTGTGAGAGGGAGTGGTCTGAAAGCGCCAACATCAGGGGCTGGCACAAGGTCTCACTCATTCATTCCCACATTCATTCATTGAACAAATAGGTCAGAACTCCTGCTGTGGACCAGGCCCTGCCTGGGCTCTGGGGAAACTGGAACAAACAGTCAGCCTCACAGATCCCTGCCTGCCGTGTAGCAGACCTTGGGCAGGGGAACAGGCAGCCTCTGAAAAGTCAATCCACGGCCAAGAAGCTCCGCAGAGGGCGAAGACGGCCACACTGGGGACGGGACGGGGCGTCTGTGCGGGTCTCCTTCTCTTCTGCCCGAGGGGTCTGCTCCCACCCTCTTTCTTACCGAGCAAAGCACGCCCAGACCTTGATAAGCTCAAGCCTGCTCCTGACCACATGGAAGAGAGCAGCTCCACACGGGCCATTCAAACTCTGCAGACAGCACAGGCTTTGCATGTGGGAGACAGAGCAGCCGCCTCCATCACCAAGTATGTTGCTGATGCTCATTTTGTCCGGTTTTTTTGCCCAAGATGTCAAATTGCTCTGCTGCGTGCTCCTGATAGAGGCCTGACAGGGCTGTGGGAGAAGCACGGTGGGGGGTGGTGCTAAGAAGACAGGGAGCTCGCCGGAGACCCTGATGGGACCCCTAGGGGATGTGGATCTGGAAGCTTCCTGGCCACCCCAGGAGCTGCAGCTGAGGAGCTGGCAAGGGGGGTTGGGGACGCCATAAGTGACACAGAGCAGGAGCAAGAACAGGCCAGGCTGGCCTCGAGTGACCCTGGACACATGCCCCCTCCAAGCCAGGCCCCACACCTGCAAAATCAGGGTGGGTGGCCATCACCACCAACACAGCGAACCCGCAGCAGGACCCCCTTCACTCCAGGGTCCCCACTGCCACTCTGTGTCTGAAGGCCCCCCGCAAGGAGGACCAGAACCTTCCGTGTGCCTCCCCGCACACACTGAGTTAGAATTCCACTGGAATGCGGAGCGCGGTCAGACGTGACCTCCCTCCGTGCCTCCTGACAGGAGGCACAGCCTTCTCCCACTCCCCCACCGCAGTGTGCTGGACTAGCAAATTCCAGAGCAGAGAGGCTGTGGCCATGGAAACCTGGCAGAGCTCAGATTCCCCGGGACAGGGCAGGAGCAGAGCCGGGAAGGGCCTGGCAAGCCCACTGCAGGGGGCGGGTGGGCAGGATTGTCAGAGGATGGCCACTGTGGCAAAAGCCTCAGAAGATCAGACGCTTCCAGAGTCTGGACGAGCCGCCTTCCCGGCCGGTGCTTCCCGGCTCTCTGCCCCCTGGGTGAGTGTTCTAGGTGGGGCTCCTAGAAGCAGGGATGGGTCCAGTCTGATCCCTCTGAGTGTCCCAAGTGCTGGATACATGGTTACAGGGCAGCAATGTGGGGCCGCTCAGCTCTCTCCTCCAATTCTTTGGAGGAAAGCACCAAAGCAGGCTCAGAGAGGAGAAGCCACGCCCCCAAGGTCACACAGCTTGGACTCTGCAGAGCAGAGATGGTAGTCCTGGTCCTTCTGACTTCCAGGCAGCAGACAGCCCCGAGGCGTCCCAGAAATTAGCGCAAAGTTCTGCAACCGGGTTAGGAAATCATCACCCTGCAAACCCTGGAGCGGGGAACTTGGTTGAATAAAAGTCAGGTCAGGAAGGCTGGAGGCCTCCGGGCCTCCTCCCCTGGATGAGCACACTAGCGCTCCTGACAAGGCTGTGAGTCCGCAAGCCTTCGGTAGAGGATTCTGGCTGCTTCCTTGTGTCTGGGGCATGAAATCCTGACCATGACCTTCAGGAAGCTCTTCCCCCTGCCAGGAGGGCTCCACTGGCCCTGGCCCAGGTCCTCGGTGGGTTTTCACAGTACCTGCAGCTCCCCTCACCTACTCCATGACAGCCAGAACAACCCCAAACAGAGACCGATTATTAATTTGAGCCCTTCTCACGTCCTGTTCCCCCCAGAATGCATCCAGACCTGGGGAGGTTGTGGGAAGGGGCCTCCTTTTCACAGTCCTCCAGGTCCCTCTTAGCACAAAACAGCATTTTGGGGTGCAGCCTTGCTCCTAGACCATGGTGTGGACAATCGGCCAAGAGTGCAGCACCCCTCCCTGAACAAGCCCCACGACGGAGGTGGTCCCGAACACGTCGCTCCTACTGAATCATCACCCCTAGCCCAGAGCCAGGCACTGCAGGTTTCAGCACTTCCTTGTTGAATAAATATCATGGAAGGAAGCCCTAAGAAGTCAGTGGCAACAGCTCGTATATGTCAGAGCAGGTGTCTCTAGGCTCCCTCCATTTCCGTCCTAGAATTCAATGGCTACCATAACCCCCCATCCCCAGTAGCTAATTCCAGCAGTGAAACCCTTGGAATCCATGTCCCAGTGGGAGTCCCATGCCACACATTCACAGAGGGCTCCCACGGCCAAAGTCTGGATATTAATTAGGATCCAAAAGTGTGACGTGATGAGCAGTTCTGAGGCCTGGATCTTTGCTTTCACCTTTGAACATTGAATCATGGAAGTCCGGGCAGCCTGGAGGTGTGCTGGCATGCCTGGGACCTGAGCTGGTCTGAGGTGGAGCAGATGGGTGTCTGATAAATCCTATATGCCTGAATGTGTGAGTGGATGGGTGAGGGGATGTACAGGTGGGTGGGTGAGTAGGTAGCCTGGAAAATGATTGTGCAAGGCTGGGAGAGTGGATTGTGGTTGAATAATTGGATGGATGGATGGATGGATGGATGGATGGATGGATGGATGGATGGATGGATAGATGGGAGGGCCCAAGAAGGGGCTGAGAGGCCTGCAGCCCAGCCCGCTGCCACCAGCACTGGCTGAGGTCCTTGGAGGGTGCAGTCCCGGCAGGAGGGTTGGGCACGGCTCCCTTGCCAGCTTGGTGTCCTTCTGGGGCACACAGGGATGCTGGAGGCTCCATCCTGGTTTTGAGATCTCAGGGTCAGAGGCTCCAGGTAGCACCTGCGACATCCTGCACTGAGTCTTGCAGAATGGGATGGGATGCAGGTGGTGAGGGGAAACTCTAGTGGGCCGAGTGCTCCAGAGCGAAGGCGGGCTGGGGTATCTGCAAGGGCTGGCCCGTTGGTCCCTCCCTGATGTGAAGCCCTGCAGACCTCCATCCCTTCAGCGCTGGTGGGTTCATTCACCCCTTCTGCAGTAAATTCAGGGTGGACAGGGGAATACCACCTTCCCCTTTAAAGAAGAGGAACCAAGTCCCAGGAAGGCAGAAAGACTTCTGGGGGCCCTTCCACCCTGCAGAGGCCAGAGGCAGCCCCGGCCCCCTGGCCACCTCCCCGTTCTGTCTCCACGATGGTTTCAGGAGGAAGTGGGCGTCCGCGGAGGCAACCAGATGGCCCTTGGCTTGGCTGTCCCCATCACCAGCCCCCGGTACCCTGGGGCGGGGCCAGGCTCTATTTCGGGAGTGAGAATGGAGAGAGGCGGGGAAACCACAGGCTCCCCAAGGGCCTGCTGCCTCACAGGAGTCATCCAAAAAATTCCTGCCATGCAGCCCAGAGCAGATGGAGCCAGTGTGTAGCCAGCAGAGCCCCCAGCGCAGTGGCTGGAGGAGGGAGGGTGCATGGGGGTGGGGCGGGGAGAGCCTGTACTGGGAGCCAGAACCCTGGGTACAAAGCCTACAGCTTCAATGTGCTCTGAGAGAGTAGGCAGAGGTACTTCCCGTAGGCCTCGCTCTTAGCTCCTAAATTGGCTCACGCTGGCCACAGCTCACACTTGAGGCCCCACACCAGGCACTCATCTGCCAGCCACCCGTGCATGCAGGAACTACCATCAGCCAGGACCTAAGTTGGATGGATCTGATCGCCCCATCTCCAGACACGCTGTACTCGCAGCCTCAGCTCTCTGCCCTCTGCTATTCTGCCCAGAATGACCAGAACCACCCTGGACACACCCCTCCTCCACTGGCACATTCTGCTCCCAGACCCTCCAGCCTCCTCCAGACCCCCCTCCATGGATATTCCAGATGTGGCGGTCCTGCAGCCTTGGACTCCCTCGGCCCAACACACTGATGAGTGAGGAAGAGTGTAGCTGAGCTTCCAGGTCCTGCAGCCTCCGGGTAATGTCCAGGGTGTGGATAGACACTGGGCCTGAAGCTCCAGGCTGTGGTCAGCGCTGGGATGGAAGGAGGCAGGTGCACAGGGAGCAGAGGCCGGGGACACAGCTGACTGACCCTGTAAGCATGGACAGAGGAGGAGGTGCTGGAAAACAGACGGAGAAGGAAGGGAGGGAGTGGCCAGGAAGGGCTCTGCAGCAGCGACTCAGGGTCCTGCATCTTCATGGCGGCCAAGGCCCCATGCCCAGAGGAGTGGCGGCAGAGGACGCTGGGTATGGCTTGTGGGGTGCAGTCCCCCCATCACTATCTGGGGCCATTTGTGCCAAAGCCAATGCACTGCCACAGCCCCTGAGTCCAGCACATCCTCGCACCCTGCGTCCCTGGACTGTGGTCCACCCTAGCCAGCAGCACCCAGAGCTCTCCTAACCAGGCAGGAGCTCCATGTGCCAGATGAGGAAACTGAGGCCAGGGCAGGTGGCGCCGACCTCACTCTAGAATAGGCACGGACACTGGGACCCGGAATGCCCGTGGGCACCATGTTGGGAGCTGGATGGGCACTGAGGGTGAGGCGTGACCCCTTTCTGAAGGAGGGACGTGGTGTCTGCTCCTGTACCCCATGGTGGGTGCTCACCATCTCCCCAGCCCACAGTTTACTTGGATAGCCCCACAGTGACCCACTTTCTCCCCGAAATGGGCTGGATCTGCCTCCAGGTGTTTTCTGTCTCGGCCCAGGCTTTCCTGACACCGGCTGGTGCCATCCAAGCCTCCTGCAGGGTCAGCAGATTTGCAAACCACAGGTTTCTCCAATTTCTTTGGAGAAAAAAAAAAAAGGAAAGAAGGAAATAATTTTCCAAAGTATTATGTTTCTTCCCAATAAATCAAGGCCACCAGGCCTGGCAATGGCCCCAGCCTTGTCGGGCAACAGAGCTTGGTGACACCCTGGGATGGGCTGGGAGCAACAGAGCTTGGTGACACCCCGGGATGGGCCGGGGAGGTTTGGGTGTCCAGCATGGGGAGTGGCTCCTACCTGGGGCCACTGCCAGGACGGGAGCATCTCCAGAAGCTACCAGGAGGGATCTGGCCCAGTGAGGTGGGCAGGGAAGCTCCTGTCTACCCCTGCACGGATGGCAGGGCCCCTGTGTTCACAGGGTAGGGAGGCATCACTGCTTTCCAGGTGTGAAGCGGGGGTCTGGAGGTCTCTCTAAACCAGCTCAGTGGCCACCGTCAAAGTTCCTTCCCTTTGACCAAAGTTTCTGGAGGCTGTTAGGGGGCCACCCCTCAGCAGTCCTGCCCCACCCTGACCCCTGAAAGGCCTGGGTCCTCCACCACCAGTGTCAGGGACGGGCAATCAGGGCTCACAGCTTTTCGGGAAGGGAAAGATGCGTGAGGAACATGGCGGCCATGAGGCCCCTGGGTTTGGGGCAGGGCCATGAGGCTCCCAGCCCAGCACGGGGCCCACCTGTGCTGAGGAACAGACAGAAGGTCGCTGGCCGTCCTTCAGGGACATGGTGGAGTACACGGTCACGACAGCATGGCAGGAGTCAAACCCTATCTGCCTTTCTCACCACAGGCTGTTTGGCCTGAATCCCAGTGGGCAGGCAGGGCAGGGCTGCACCTGAGAGCCCTCCCTCGTGGGGTCTCTGAGCACACCCACCTGCCCCTCGGTGCCCACCAAGCTCTGGCTTTCTTCGGTCCTGTTCTGGTTCAGCCGGGAACAGGACCTCCACCCCATGAGTCATCCCCATTACAGAAGCCTCACCAGCCCTCTGTGTCCCGCTCCTTCCTCTGGGCACTCCTCTGTCCCCACCCTGTCACCCAGTGTGGGGAGAGGCACCTGCCCACATGGCCCTGGGAGGACAGTGGTGCCAGCAGCTGGTGAGGTCAAGTCTCCGTGGCCCATGACTGCTGCCCTCACTGACCCAGGGTCGGTCGCTGCCAGCAGCCATTCTTGGGCTCCACCCAGGACCCCTCTGATACTGGGGACTACAGGGCGGGGGTGCCCAGAGTCCTGGGCCTGCTCCCCCTCAGCAGGTGGGCTCCGCACCTCCACACCTCAGCATCACTGGACAGACTCTGAGGGGGCCTGTGGGCCCCTGTGGGCACCTCCCTCTGCATCGTGGTCCAGGAGCCTCAGCCTGCCACAGCCCACATGGCACAGGGAGATGCCGAGCAGTAAGGGAGCCCACCACTGCCCCTCACACTCCCAGGCCATGCACCACCACCTGGCCCTTCCCTAAGGCCTGATAGGCAGAGAAGGCCCATTGTTTCTTTGAAGCATCCCAAAGTGGGAAGTCCCATCTGGTGGCCCTTCCATAGAGGAAGCAGGGAGGGAGGCTGGGCCCTCTGCTTCCCCAGGCCTCCTCCCTGGGCTCCCGCCCCATGCCCGCCTGCCTGCCACCGTCTTTGCTTCTAAGGCTCTTATATGCTTCCCAGTGGGCATTTAGGCTCCTCCAGAGACAGACAGACTAGAATCGGGCTCCTCTGGGATTTAGCCTTGCAGAATCCAATCACTGTGAGCGGTGGGAGTCACTGAAAGCTATACTCACTGGGATCCCTGCTGCCCCCACCTGCCAATGGACAGATAGGGGCAGAGAGGCAGTCCCTGGTCATAGGTTAAATCTCCATGTCCTGTGGGGGTGGTTTCGGCTGTCACCATCTTCATTGCTATACCTATTATCCCACAGACACAAACTCTTAGTAAATGCATGGCTACCTGCAACATTTGGCCTGTGCCCACCTGTGGGAAGATGGTCTCAACTCACCTTGGTTCCCAAGCACCAGATATGTCACAGAATTAAGGAAGGGAGCACAGATCTTCCAGTGCTTATGATCAGGCCCCAACCTGGCAACAGGTTTGGACCTGAGGGCAGATGAGGATGGGGTTGTCAAAGGCTGTGATCTCCTGGGAGATGCCCCAGCTAGGGCTGAAATAGACATTTCACAGCCACCTGGCTCCTTGCACCCCAAGAACTTTCTCTCTGAGCTCCCTGCGCTGACCAGCAATGATGCAGCTGTGCCACTGGGCCAGGATGTATGCACGTGTACACGCATGGGTATGCAATGTATATGCACCCTACACCCTGACATGCTCCAAAAAAGGTGGAAGAATGGCTAAAAGTAAAAAAGAAGAAAAGGAAAGGAGAAGAGAGGAAAGGAAAGGAAAGAAAGGTTGTACACAGATATATATATATATATATATGTTTTATATCTGTCTACACACACTGAGAAAGAGCCAGAGATTTATAGATATTTATTTCCACTGTCTCAATCTATATCTTATTTACATGTACTTATATCTTTAGATAGATGGTACGTAGGTAGGTAGATAGATGATAGATAGATAGATAGATAGATAGATAGATAGATAGATAGATAGAAGAGACAGATTGAAATTAGATATATAGAAAGATAGAAGATAGATAGCTAGAGATAGTAGATAGATGATGATAGATAATAGAAAGACAGAAGATAGATGATAGATAGATAGATAGAAGATAGACAGATGATAGATAATAGATAGATGATAGATAGATAATAGAAGATAAATAGATAATAGATAGATAGAAGATAGATGATAGATAATAGATAGAAGATAGATGATAGATAATAGATAGAAGATAGATAGATGATAGATAATAGATTGAAGATAAATAGATGATGATGATAGATAGATAGGTAGATAGGAAATAGGTCTGCATGGTGGCTTTAACAAGATGTGTCCACATCCTGATCCCTGAGCTGGTGAATGTGCCCTCACATGGCCGAGGCTGTGAGGAGGCTCAAATCTCATGTTGGACGCTTGGAACCGCTTGCTGCCCTAGGAACTGCTCTAGTTCACAGCAGCCCACCAGACAGAGGGAAGCTGCCGCACCTGGGGCCTCTGTCCTAGTGGAGAGGGCAGGTAGAGACAAGCGGGACAAGTGGAGAAAAGAAGGCCATTGTGTAGACGCTTCTGTGTGCCACGGAGGAAAATGAAACAGGAAGGGGCTGAGAGGTGTAGGGTGGGGGCTGTGGCTTACAAAAGGTGCTCAAAAGAGGTCACATTAGATGGGGATGCAGGAAATGGGGTCAGCCGCACATTTCTGGAGGCTGCCTTCCCAGCAGGCGGGCAGCAAGAGCGAGGATGTGGCACGTCAGGTGGGAGCTGCTTCCAGGCCCCACCTCCAATCCAGGCCTCGCGGGGGGGAGACTGGAAGGACCCAAGCACTGTCCCAGCCATCCCATTGTCAGCCACACAGCCTGAGGCTTGGTCTGGAGCCCGCTGGCCGCCCATGGGCCAAGACCAGCAGGAGGGCCCCCTCAGAGGCCGTTCCAATAACCCAGTGGAAAGGTGGCAGGCTGGGAGTCAGCGAGCGATTGACTTAGGGTGGAGGACACATCTCTGGATAAGGGATGGTCAAGGAATGCCAGGAGGACTGTCCTGTGGACATCACAGTCACCAACGCTGGGGCTGCAGCCCGCCTGCCGCTAAACACTGTGGAGAGACAGGACAGCCCTGGAGAGTTGGTTGGACATTTATAGCAGAGGGAGCGTGTGTTTCGTCCCCTAGCCTGCACCTCCCAACCTGGGGCTTTAGGTTGGAGAAAGGGGGCTTCCCCACCAAGTAAGCCATGTGACTGGACATCTCTGTACCTGAGGTAGAGATCATAACCCCAGGGCAGTTTGATGCATTTAGGGGAGAACAGTTTCCCTCCCTCACCTCAGAAGGCTCCCACTCCACCCACGCAAAATAGCAATTAAGAGTCGAGCCAGGAAAAAGAGAAATAATTAATATTTTCTCCAAAGCAGAGTTCCTTGTTTAAGAGCTAAATAACACAGAGACAGCTTAACCGCTACCCAGCAAAATAAATTCTCTCTGGTTCTAATCTGCTCATGTGTGCTTCTTTAATCAGAGCTATTAAGAGACATTTCTGAGAGCTTCAAAGTGGGGTTGTGCTGGGTTTTTGATTTGCCAGAAATGATGATCGGGATGATTATACGCCCACACGAGAGGCACCTCAGCAGAGGGTCATCCTGGCTTCACAGTCCACAGAGCTGGAGGCAGCGCCGGCCGTGGGCACTGACTGGTCCAGTCCTCCCAGCAAGTTCCTTCCTTTCTCTGTGCCTCATCTGTGAAATGCAGATTCCACTAACAATCTCTCTCTAAGTGGTTATGGGAAGTAAGTGGCTTTTGACATGCAGAGGTGATAGAAATAGCGATCTTTATTGCTATCTGTTCGTAACAAGCACTGGGTCTCAGCACCTTAGATTTACTCGTTAGCTGAACCCCTGCAAAACCCCACACCGCTAGATTTCACCATGATTCCCACTTTACAGATGGGAAAACCAAAGCAGAAGGTGTAACTCACTTGCTGTCCAGCAGAGTAGCAGCTGGGGACACTGGGGGCTCAGAGGGTCATTGGTTGAGTGTGTGGTGCTCGGGGGAGTCCCAGGGTGGACCTTGGGGAAGAGAGTCCACGTGGACATCCCCAGGGAAGAGGTTGAGGGGAGGCCCTGGAATTGCAGGGCAGGGAGGTGGAAAGAGTGCCAGTCACATGAGGCTGGTGTGCTTGTGGTGGGGGCGCCCGGAGGAGGTGGACACGGGGTGTGGGGTCCCAGCCAGCTGTCCTGGGAAGCCCAGACACCCTCAGGGGCCTGTGTGTAAGGGGCCACCCTCCCCATTCTCCTGGGACTAGGGGAGTTTCCTGGGACGTGGGATTTTCTGTGCTAAAACCAGGACGGTCCTGGGCGAGCCACGACAATAGGTCACTCTATGAGTTGCTCCCAAACCACAGAGGGTGCGAGGAAGCCCAGGAAGCCGCCAGCCACGGCTTCCCACCCACCTGCTGCCTGGCCTCCCACCGCTCCACATCTCGCCTTCTGGGAGGCTGTCTCCTTGCAGGAGTTTATTTTCACCCACCGATGGGATAATTACAGGGAAGAGGGGAAAAAATGAAGTTGACAGAATCACAGATTAGAGAGAAATGCAGCCCACTTCCTCTGAGTTCCTCAGTGCATTTAAAGAAACCTGAGATCATCAGTGCCTTTGTCTCTGCACACCGCGCCCGCCGGTAATAGCTCTGGCAGCGGCTCCTGTCCTTAGCTGGTCCCAGGGAGGCAGGAGAGTCCTGGGAGATTCCAAAGGATGGGGCCCAGCCCCGAGGCCCATCTTCCCGTGGGGCTGGCATGTCGGCCCTCCTCTCCAGGTCTCAGGTGGCAGTTTGATCCTTCGTGGGGACGTGCCTGGCACTGACAGAACCCAGCCAGGTCCCAACATCCCTTACAGTGATGGGAGCTCTCCCTGAAGTCCCCACCCTGGGCCTCACCCCCATTAGCTGCAGAAAGCCCCCCACACTGACAGGCAGAACTCCCAACTTCCCCTCCCCACCCTCTCTTCTGCCCATGATGCCAGATGGGGCCTCTGGAGGCCGAAGGGGTCCAGAGCCCTGGGCTGACTGTTCCAGAAGGCGGCTGCCCCCACCCTGCCCCCATCTCTGCTGCTACCGTGCCATTCTGTGCTTCTCTCAGGGACAAGCTGCAAATGGCCTTAGGATGGGGACAGGTTCCGGGGTCAGCCACCCTCCTCCAGAGCCACCCGCACCCTCACTGCTGTCCTGCCCCTCACCCTTCCCCCCCTCTCTTAATTAATGGACTTCAGTGTTTAGAGCAGTTTTAGGTCACAGCGAAACTGGGCCTGAAGCACAGCACGCAGCTCCACACACCTCCCGCCCCACAGGCTCCGCGAGTGCCTCGTGCACTGGTGCGGTGGGGGCGTCTGCCGCACTGAGGGGCCATATGGACGCGTCGTCGTTAGCTGAAGCCCATGGTCGGCACGAGGGCTCCCCGTCTGTGTGGCACCTTCTACAGTTGTGACAAATGTCCCGCCCCCACCATGACGGCATCACGTGCTCCTCCTGTCCACCCCTCCTCCCTCTCCTTGGAGCCCCCTTGCCAAGCACGGCGGAGGGGGGCTGGATTCAGAACTCAGGGACTCCAAGGAAAGGGGCAGACCTGAGAGCCAGCGTGGGGTGGGGCCTCCCTGGGTGGGCCAGGCCTGCCCCGCAGGGACAGCTGGGCCCCCCGATCTTGGCCAGCACCGAGGGCTGCTCCCCTGACCTGGGGCAGGCCCTGCACTGAAGCCCCTGTGGAGGCCTCAGCTCTGCACTCCCCACCCCTTCCCCTGCAGCCCCTGCCCCTGGAGTCAGCACTGAGCTCCCCACAGGAGGCTGGACCAAGGATGCTGCCGGCCTTAGCGGAAGGAGGGTCACCCCACAGGGAGAGATAGGAGCAGAGGCAGATGCAGGAGGGAGGGAAAGGAAGAGTGTTGGGCACCAAAATGGGGGGTGCCTGGGAGGGACTCGGGCATCGTAACGGGCACCCTCCCGTCGTATGGGCAACCTCTTATTTTTTGGATGGAGAAACAGGCCCAGCTTGGGAGAGGTTCACCCAGAGTGACACAGTCAGTCCGGGCAGTGGGAGGGGGGTCAGTCCGGGCAGTGGGAGGAGGGTCAGTCTGGGCAGTGGGAGGGGGGTCAGTCCGGGCAGTGGGAGGGGGGTCAGTCCGGGCAGTGGGAGGGGGGTCAGTCTGGGCAGTGGGAGGAGGGTCAGTCTGGGCAGTGGGAGGGGGGTCAGTCCGGGCAGTGGGAGGGGGGTCACACAGCAGAAGCATCTCCTGCAGCCCAAACACCAAGCACCCCAGAGCCCCTGAGGCCTGGGGGCCACGGGATCGCGGCCGAGGGAGACTGAGGCCAGCCTGGAGGTCCTGTCGTGCCCTCGGGAGATGTGTGGCTGGGCAGGCGGCTCTCCTTCTCCGGGCCTGTTCTGTCATCTGCAAGTGGGCCTCCTAATTGTGCAAATACCAGCAGGCGGTCTGAGTTGAAGGGAGCTGGGAGTGCCCCACAGGTGCTGATCTGTGTTACGTGTTACCTCCCTTCCCCCAGGGAACCCACCAAAGTGTTACCTCCCTTCCCCCAGGGAACCCACCAAGAACTCCGGCAGGCACAAAGGCAGCGGTGCGGGAGGAACCAGGGTTGCTGAGGCTGCTAACGCCAGAGCTTGCCTGTTTCTGTAGCAACCTGGAGCTGCGACTCGCTTCTGGAGGGGACGGTGGGGCTCCAGGTTGACCTGGGATTGGGGGGCGCACCAAAAAGAGGGCCAGGACCCAGCCTCCCCCACACAGCCCCTTGCAGCGGAACCCTGATCCTCCCATTCCTGAAGAGACCCCATGATCAAAGCAGCTGCTGCTGCCTGGAGATGGAGCCTCCCGGGCCCTCCGTGGGAGGGGCTGGGGCAGGAGGCTCACAGAGGGCGGGAAGGGGTGACCCCAGCAACAGCAGGGATGGCTCTTGTTTCCCAGGGGCTCACCCCGCCTGCCTGGCTTCCTCTTCTCAGGCCCCCGGGAGGACAGCACCAGCATCCTCCAGCCTTGTTTTCTAAGGAGGATGTGAGCTGGATGGGGAGCCAGGTGACAGCTTCCTGGGCCCAGCCGGGTGAGACAGCCAGGACCCTGCCCTCTGTGGCTGCCAAGGCCCAGGGCACCAGCTGAGAGGGACCAGGGCAGAGCTGGCAACTCCTGAGCCCCCGCGGCCCACCCCCAGTGGAGCCCCGTCATGTGCAGGAGCTGTCCAGGGTGTGGACGGGCTCCGCACCAGTCTCGGAGCTGAACCACAGCCAGTGCCGGGCAGTGGCAGGGAGCTGGTCTGGGCTCTGAGAAGCAGTGACCTCCCTCCCCATCCGTGGAGGATTCATGTGCCCGCTGGCTGTGGGGAGCACCTACAGCACACAGGGTGGACTTGGCGACCGCCTCAGAGGCTCCCCTGGGAGGATCCACCCTCTTAAAGGATTCACTGAGAGAACCTGGCCCTGGGTAAACAGGGGCTCATAGACCAGGGCCAGAAGGGAGAGAAGCCATGGTTTGCCTCCAAAATGCAGAGGCCCTGGTATTCATCCCTCAGAAGAAGAAGGGGTTCCTAGCCCCTGCTGGCATGCAGACAGGTACACCTGCTCACAAGTGCCTCCCCCACATGGATGCACAACCCCCCACACATCCGCATGCAGGCACACAGACCCTACAACTACCACGGCCACGTACGGGGGCCTTGCCGCTTCCACCGCTCACTGAAGGTGGGGTGGGAGGGTGCCAGGGAGGGTACAGAGGTGCGGCGGGCAGCAAACCCCACAAACACAACAATTGCCCCAGGCCATCGCATCAGGAAGGGCCAAGTCCCATGCAGCTGAGGATTACTAAGGCCTGGAACGCTCTTAGATTCCAAACTCAACTCTGAGGCTCCCATTTCAGCAAATCCATCCAGCCTGGCTTAGGCCAGCTCACCTCAAATTTAATTCAGTTCAGTTTATTTTATTTCTATTCAGTCCAGATCCAACTCAATACAGATCCAGATTTATTTCCATTCATTTTAACTCAACCCAATCAAAATGCAGCTCACCCCAACCCATCTGCCCAGTCTGCAAGGAGCAGCGCCTCCTATGAGGGACCTTCCAGAAATTTCCCCCAAAACCTAGTACAGACTGCCCACCTGTCACCTGCCCAGCCATCCGCCTGTCGGTCTGCCCATCCGCCCTCCTGGGTGGGGCACAGACCCAGGCTACCTGGCCCAGCCCCAGAATCCTGTTCATCAGTGCCACCATCCTCTCCTGCTCTCCCTCCTCCTCCACTCCTCCCCCTCCTCCTTCCTCTCCCCTTCCTCCTCCCACTTCCTCCCCCTCCTCCTCCCCCTCCCCTCCTCCCCCTCCACTCTTACCCCTCCTCCTTACCCTCCCCACTCCTCCCCTACCTCCCCCCTCCCCCTCCCCCTCCACTCCTCCCAGCATCGTCATCATTCTTATCCTCTTTTCAGCAGCAGCAGCAGCAGCAGCAGCAGCATTTTCAGCTTCATCATCATCTCCTTCACCACCATCTTTGTCTTCGCTGAGTCCTCCCTCTGCACTGGGGATGCCCAGCCCATTCCAAGCACAGCAGCTTCTATCCTCGCAGGAGCCCCAGGAGACAGTCTTCGTCAACCTTGTCACTGGAGGGAAAGCGGGGGTGCCCAGAGGAACAGGAAGTGGCCACCACAGCCAGGAGCAGGCTGCAGGCCGGGCCCATCCCAGGTCCCGCACCTCCCCTTCCAAGGTTCCTGCCTGGCCCCAGGGGCATTAGTGCTCAGGAGTGTTGGCACTCACTGCCCGGTGCTCCCCAGGCCCCCAGCCCTCTTGCCTCTGCCCCTCAGTGCTTCTAGCACCCTGAGCAGCCCCTCACCACCCGCGGGTCCCTGCAGCAGCTCTGCTGCCTTCTGCCTGGCACCCGGGCCCGTCTGCATCCCCCCCCCCCCCGCCAGGGAGAGAAGCTCAGTGGGTCACATTTGCTGCACCCGCGAGGGCTCCGTGTCTGCCTCCATCTCCCTCCTAGCCTGGGAAGCCCTCCCAGGCCCACTCACTACACTCCCACCAGGCCTGTTGGAGGTTCCTGGGTTGGTTTTTATCAAAACCATTAATGATTTCAAATACCCTAAAGAGGGCCGTCTTCTTCTGCCTCCACCACAGCCACTTAGATCCACTGTGGCTCACTGAGATTTGGCAGAGACTTCGGTTGTCATGGTATGGGTGTGGCCGGCCCCCCTGCTGGGACGGTGCCGACCTGGTCAGGGCAAGCATGGCGCCCAGGAGGGGTCTGTCTGGTGAATGATATAGAAATGGATGAGCAGAGAGGCAGTTTGATTTTTTTTAAAACAAAATTATTTGATGATTGTACAAACACTCTATGTCCAATATGAGAATTTTGCAAAAATACAGAAGAGTGGAAAGTGAAAAGAAGAAAACCACAAGCCCCCAAACTCCCTAGAGAAAACTGCCATGAACATTTTGGGGTTATTTCTTCCATACAGGCTTCCATAGTATGCATAGTTTTGTATATTACCTTTTGCACTTAACATTTTCCAGTCCATTAAATGTCCATTGAAAGCATGATTTTAAAAACCATGTTATTATGGAATTTCTCCAGGTGCTCACCCCCACTTCAACAATCATCAATATGTTGTCAGTCTTACATTTGTCTATTGTCACTCCTATTTTTATTTCTGCTTTTGGTGGAATACCCTTATGGGTTGAATTGTGTTCCCCAAAAACATATGTTGACATGCTGACCCCTCCCTCACAGACCTCAGGATGCGACCTGATTTGGAAATAGGGTTGCTGTGGCTTCCTCTAGTTCAGTTGGCGATGGTCATGCTGGAGTGAGGTAGCGCCTAACCCAATATACCTGGTGTTCTTGTCAGAGGGAAGATTCAGAAAGAGAGACAGAGGGAGAAGGCCACACACACACACCTTCAATCCTATGATGGCCACGGGAAGGTGGAGGCAGAGGTTGGAGTGACAGAGCTGCAAGCCGAGGAGCATGGAGGATGGACGAGGTCACCACCATGGAAGGATTCTACTAGGAGTCCCAGGGGGAGCTCCACCGACACCCTCATTTCAGCCTCCAGAACTGTGAGATGTTAAATTGCTGTTGTTTTAGTCACGCAGTTTGTGGCACCTTGTTACAGCAGGCAGATTTCTCCCTGATGGGGTGAAACTGATACAAACACTAAAGCATGACTGTGTAATGTTTCATCAGATAGCAGTGCCATGTGACGAGATCATGAGTGGAGGAAAATTGATGAAAAATGACGTACAAAGCCTACCACGAAAACGGACACCAATAGAAGACAGGAAGGAAACACATCAAAAAGTTCTTAATTATTGTTACTGAAGGATTCAAATATTTTGAGTCCTTTTCTTGTTTGTTTAGCTTTTTTGGGTTTTTGCAGGGAGGTGAGGTCTCACTGTATTGACCCAGTTGGAATGCAGTGGAATGGTCACAGCTCACTGCAGCTTCAACCCCCTGGGCTCAAGCAATCCTCCCACCTCAGCCCCCTGAGTAGCTGTGACTAGAGGCACATGCCACCACACACGGCTAATTTTTATTATTATTTGTAGAGACAGTGTCTCACTATGTTGCCTAGGCTGGTGTTAAACTTCTGGGCTCAAGTAATCCTCCCACCTCAGCCTCCCAAAGTGCCAGGATTATGGGCATGAGCCACTGTGCCTGGCCTATTTTGAGTCCTTACTCTGTGCCAGGCACCACACAAGGTATTGTACCTCATTTAATATGTCCAAGAACCCTATGAGGTCACTCTCCTGGTAAATGGCCAAGTTAAGATCCAAAACACACCAGACCCAGCCCTTTCTCCATCCCCACCAGGGTTTGGATGGTTACATGTGTCCTGTGTATCTCTATCTCTGTGGATGGTGCCTAGAGCAGACATTCCAGCTCAGCACCAGCTGGACTACTGGTTCCTTGACCTTCTCTTCTCCTCTGATACAGCCATTCACCCCTTCAGTATCTCATCTCCCTGAAAATGCCCTAGATTTTCCCACTGCCATAAAAGGCACACCTTACAGAGTCTTACTTTCAAGACTTAGAGCCTCACGTCTTTCCATCTCATCCCAGCAAGTACTCACCCCAGCAACATGACAGTCCTGGGACTCACGATCCTTTATGCCCATCACCCCTTTACTGGCCCTCACCCCCTTCACACCCTCATTTCCCTCATGCACCTTTACTACCCCCACCCCCTTTGTGTCCTCATTCCCTCACACAAACACACATACGTACACTTTCAAGCATCTTACCCTTCTCTCATTTTAGCACACTCAGTTATAACACCCCAACCCTGGTGACATTCAACTCTCCACCTAATCTGTATTTGCACTTCGTCTAGAAACAAAGAGAGGACACCAATTGCCAATATCATGAATGAAAGAGGAGACAGTACTACAGACCCTACAGACATGAAGAGCATAATAAGGAAATGTAATGAACAACTTCATGTCAATGAGTTGGGTAGCTTTGATGAAATACAAGAGTTGAAAGACAGTTTATCAACATGGACTAAGCATGGATACAGGAATTGCACAATTCAGTAATGGATAGCAGATGGTGGGAGACAGATTTCTGTCTGATGGGGTGAGAGGTTACAGATAAGCAAGGGGAGGAGGCTAGAATGATCCATGTGATAATTGCTTAGGAATAGACCTCAATGTGAACTCATGTCCAGCTTCATATAGATACAGGGGGTTATATATAGAAATACATATAGATACATGTATATACACAGGTTGCTATGCATGCATATTTCCTTGCTTTGTCAGCTGAAAGGGCCGAGAAGCAATGATTCCCCAGTAACAGCAGGTCCCATTTTTGGTTTCTCGTAGTGCTCTGCAGTGAAAAGAACCCGGGCTTTTCAGGAAAATGGGTGATTCTAGGCCAGCGTAAAGAATGATACAAGATGAGTTTGGAGCACCTTGTAGTGCTAGAAACTGAGAAAGTGCTCAGAAGAGGACCACATGCACACACATGTGCACACACACACACACACAAACTGAGGCTGTGTCAAAGGAACACAGGAGTCAAGTGAAAGAGCCTCCAATGGCTAAAACCAGAAAAATTTAAACAACAAAATAAGGCACTACCCAGCAGCCATGAGTTTACACTGATAGGAATAAATGATCAGATACTGGGAGAGAAAAGCAGATCTCCAGGCAGGATTTCAAATAAGTTATGGAACTACTCTGCCCTCATGAGGGGAGCATGACTCCCCACTCCTTAACTGTGAGCTGTGCACAGTGACTTCCTGCCAGAAAGCAGAGTATGGAAGGGGGAGGGGCAATTTTTTGGTGACCAAGGTCAACATCAGCAGTGATGAGCTCTGTTGACACTTTGAACCTTTGAACCACAGACGAGAAGAGCACCTCACAACTGTGGTATTCCTCCCTAAACCCATTGACACTGTTTAGCCATGAGTAAAACATCAAATACATCCCAATTAAGGGACATTTTACAAAACCTTTCACCAGCACTCCTTAAACTCATCAAGGTCATCAAAACAAAGAAAGTTTAAGAAATTGTCACAAGAGCATAGCATGACAACTAAAAGTAATACGGGATTCTGAATGGGATTCTAGCGAAAAACAAAAGGCTTTAGGTAAAAACTAAGAAAATATGAATAAAATATGGACTTTAGTTCATAATAACTTATAAATATTGGTTCATTAATTGTGACATACATCATATACTAATATAAGATGCTAATAATAGGGGAAACTGATCATGGAGTTTATGAAAACTTCTTTCACTACCTTTGCAATTTTTCTGTTATCTAAAACTATTATAAAATAAAACTTACTTTAAATAGTACTATATCAATTAAAGAAGTCAAATTTAATTAAACATGTGTCCACAAAGAAAACTCCCTTGAGAACACTGACAAACATTTTAAAATAAATAATAACAACCCCCCTACAAACTCCTTCAGAAAAAGAGAGGCAGGGAAAACACTTCCCAACTCATTTTATGATACCTGGCACCAAAACCAGGCAAATATATTATAAAAAAAGAAAACTACAGACTAGTATCCTTCATGAACACAAGTATAAAACTTCTTAACAGAATATTACCAAATGGAATCTAGTAAAAATGATGAGGTATGTATGATAAAACTTCATGATTAAGTGGATTTCTTCCAAGAATGCAAGGTTAGTTCTACATTGAAAATCATTCTACATGACTGACTACATCAACAGACTAAAAAAAAGAAATGATAAGATCGTCTGAATAGATGCATGAAAACAAATGCATATGACAAACATCAACGTCTGTTCATTAAAAATGCTCTCGTTAAACTAGGAATACATAGCAACTTCTCCACCTGATAAGAGGTATCTAGAAAAACAAACTTGCAGATCATATCATACCTCATGGTGAAAGAAGAAATACCTTCTCCAAAGCAAGGATTCTACCTTCACCCCTGAGGGTCCTAGCCAGTGCATTAAAGAAAATACGTGAAGAAAACGTCTAGAACCAGCACATGAGTTTAGCAGTCACAGGCTATGAAAGGGGTAGTGTAGTTCTATACACTAGCAACTTAAAATTAGAGACTGAAGTTTTAAAATACCATTCACAATGGAATAAAATACTTTCAAAAGTATTAGAAAGCGAAAAAGTAAGATACTTTAGGATGAACCTAATAAAATATGTACAAGATTTGTAGGTTGAAAACTACAAAGCGTTTCTGAAATAAATTAAAGACCCAGATAAATGGAGAGATATACTGAGTTTACAGGTGAGAAGATCCATTATTATTAAGATGTCCTCAAAATTAATCTATCAATTTAATGTAATCCCAGGCAGCTTTTTAAAAATAGAAGTTGACAAGTTGATAATAAAAATTATGTTGAAGTGTGAAAGACATCAATGGTTAAAGCCATGCTGATGAAGAAGAACATATTTGAAAGACTCACTCAACCTGGTTTCAATACATCATAAAGTTGCAGTAAGCTAGATGGTATGGTATTGGCGTGATGATAAACATGTAGTTTAATAAAACAGCATGCAGTCCAGAGGTAAATCCACAAATGTATGGTCCACTGATTTTCAAAAAACATACCAAGGTAATTCAACAGGGAAAAAATAGTGTTTTCTTAAAAAGTGCTGAAACACATTTAACATCTATACGGAAAAGAAAAAAATGAACCTTAATCTTTAATCTACACCATACACAAAATTAACATTAAATAGATCATCAGAACAAAATTAACACGAAATAGATCATTAGACTTAAATGTAAGACTTAAACCTATGAAACTTCTAGGAGATTACGTAGGAGAAAAGCTTTGTGACATCTTGGTCAAGCAAAGATTTATGAGATCAAACATGTAAAACACAAACCATAAAAGACAAAGTTAATTGGGCTTCAGTAAAATAATAAAATTTCTGATCTTTGAAAAATACCACTAAGAAAGTGAAAAGACAAGCTAGAGACAATGAAAAAGCATTTGCATTACATATATCTGACAAAGGACTTGCTTTCAGAATGTGTGAAGAAATTCAACCCAATAATACACACAACTCAATCATAAGAAAGCAAAAAACTTTAAAATAAGCAAGAGATTGGAACAGAAACTTTACAAAAGAGAAGATGCCAATTAGTAATAAACATACGGAAGGAGGCTCAACAGCATGGGTGATCCAGGAATATGAATGGGGACCACACTGAGACACGTCTGCACAACCTCTGGACAGCTAAGGCTAAACAGACTGACGACGCCCAGCATGGGGCAGTATGTGGGGCACCTAGAACTCTCTAGCATTGACTGCAGGAACGTGAAAGAGGACAATCTCCTTGGAAAACAGGCTCACGGTTTCGTACAATGTTAACTATAGGACGTGGTTTGACTCTGTGTCCCCACCCAAATCTCATCTTGAATTGTAATCCCCAACGTTGGGGGAGGAACCTAGTGGGAGGTGATTGAATCACGGGGGTGGATTTCCCCCATGTTGTTCTGGTGCTAGTGAGTTTGCAAGAGATCTGGTTGTTTAAAAGTGTGTAGCATGCCCCCCCCCCCTTTTTCTCTCCTGTTGCCATGTGAAAACGTGCCTGTTTCCACTTCGCCCTTTTACTGTGATTGTAAGTTTCCTGAGGCCTCCTCAGCCACGCCTCCTATACAGCCTGCAGAACTGTAAGTCAGTTAAACCTCTTTTCTTCATAAATGACTCAGTCTCAGGCAGTTCTTTATAGCAGTGTGAGAGTGGACTAACACACTATACAATCCAGAACATGTCTATGCAAAGACTTGTGCACAAAGGCTTTTTATTCGCAATAGTCCCAAACTGGGCACAGCCCAAATGTCTATCAACAGGTGAATAAGCAAAGCAATGTGCTCCCTCCATACAACAGAGTCCTAGTCGGCAGTGAAAACGGGGAACTCCCTGTGCATAGACCCAGAGGGATCCTAAAAGCATGCTAGTCAAAGAAGCCAGGCACCAAAGCGTGCATACTGCATGGGTCTGTGTAGAGAAAATCCCAGAAGGATAATTCTAACCTGGGTGACCCAGAGCATGTGCCTGAGGCTGGGGGAGGACGGACAGGGAAGGGATGCAGAGGCTTCTGAGGTGACGGAAATGCTTCATGTCTTGACTGTGGGGTGGCTCTGCAGGTGCATAAACTTACCCAAACTCGCCAAATGGTAGAGTTAAAAGCAGTGCATGTTATTGTATGTAAATCATAAAATTTAAAAACATAGAATTATATATTATGGTATAAAAATTATAAAATTTAAAATTGCTACCTTCTCACCCCTCTCCCCTTCCCACTCATCCTCTCTCTACTTATTTTCTGTATAACTTAATGGCCTCTAACATACTATTTAATTTACTTATTTATTATGATTTTTTTGCCTGCCTCTTCCTGAGCAAGAGAAGGGATTTTTATTTGTTTTATTCATGGATGGATTGCACAGAGCCTAGGACCAAGCCAGGCACTTAGCAAACTCTCAGTAAATATTTGCTAAATTAATCAGTTAGTGAGCAAGGAGCAAGTCAGAAGGACTTGCCCTTTTAGATCACAAGCCTTTCTGTAAAGTTATAATATGTTTAAAGTAGGTGGTTTTGAGCAGGGATGGGCACTATCACCAATGGAAAGTAACAGAGTGCCCAGAAAGGGATGCAACCACATAAAGAAATGACCCCAGCAGGGTGGGCCACAGGTCTGCACTAGGAGGAAGGTCTCCCTTCATAAACGATGCTGGGAAAATGGTTATGGTACACGTGAGAACGAACTGGTTGCCTTCTTCACAACAGATACAAAAACTCACATCTAGGTAATTTAGTGCTTTAAATGTGAAAGACAACACTTTAAAACAAAAAAAGGAAAACTATTTTTATAACCTCAGATTGGGTAAGGATTTCATAGCAAGCCACACAACCCACCAACCATAGCAAAATGACTGATCCGTTTAGCTCCATGAAGGTAGTAACTTCTGTTCGTTATAATCCAGCATGTATTCTCTTTATTTTTTAAAAAAATGCCTGGTGAAATATCTACAAGGAAACGAAGTGGAGCTGAGATTTTGATGCAAAAGATATTTAAGTGATTATGGTAAAAAAAAAAGAACAAGACACCAGAAAGAAAGTGAAAAGACAGTAATATACTCAGTGCCACACACATAACTCAACAAAGGATTATGATCCAGAATATGTAAAGAGCATTCACAAACCAACAAGAAAATAACAGTGACACAATAGAAAAGCACATAAAGACAGAAACAGGGTTGCACAGAAGAAGAAATACAAATGGCAACTAAACACTCACCCATTATTACCCCAACCCTTATGCAAATTAAGAATTGCAAATTAATACCACAATGAGGTATCCTGTGAGGCCTGCCAGGTAGCCCAAGGTAAGACATCTAACAACAGCAAGGGCTGTGAGGCAGGGACCTGCAGGGACTCTTCCGCTCAGCCAGAGGGGTATAAATGACACAGCGCTGGTTTGGGCAGATGAACATCCCACTCCCATAGCCCCACAGCTGACCGCAGGTGAGCCTAACCCTTCGAATGGCATTTGCTGAGCGGCTGTGGTGTGCTGGATACTCTCAGCATAGTTCACTCAACCTTCAAAGCATTTTATAAGATGGCGAGCATCATTTTAAGAGGCCATGCAGAAACAAAGTGGCCAGTCCTGGCTGGCCCGCTGCCTCGCCCATTATGCCAAACCCTGGGATATGGCTGTGGGCGCCCAGGAATCTCCTCTCCTGGGGTGATGCTGACATGGGCAGGGATCAGCACCCTAGAGATAAGGCAGGCAGGTTCCTTACATGGGAGGCAGCATGGAAATATTCATGTTACTCAGCTATTCAAATTATTTTTCAAGTGGGTCGGAAACACCTGTTTCTTTACTATCGTGAGGCATCATCAGCCTAGTGCAAGCCATTCTGTGGGAAAGAAGCCTGCGCCCTGTCTGGCAGGGCCTGGCTCATCTCCTCGTCTTTGGAAGCTCCATTTCCCCCATAATGGAATTGGAAAGTTCCTTATGATTATTTAACAGTCGACGCTGAAGCATGGACCCCTGACATGGGCCCTGGGCATCCAAAGAAGAAAGACACAGCCAAGGCCCCCAAGCCCGACCTGCAGGAAACTGGGTGCAGTCAGTGAACAGGAGCCTTGGGCCGCTGCAGTCGCGAGGCTGGGTGGCGGTGCGCCTGGAATTCGCTGCTGCCTGGTCAGCCTTCAGCTAAGCGGCCCGCCTGGAAGACACCGCAGCTCCCCATGGCAGTGCCCTGGGGCCACCTTCCTCTGCGCTGCTCTTGGGCCGGGTGTGGAGTGGTCGTGTGTAAGATCCCTGGAGCGAGGTCCCGGGGTTTCAACCCCAGTCCTTGCAGGATGAGCCAGGGGCCTTGGGCATTCCCCTGGCTTCACTGTGCCTCAATTCCATGGTGGGTAAAAGGGGGCGAGGACAGAGCCTCCCTGATACTGCCCCAAGGACCCAAAGTTACTACAGGTGAGACTCGTTCAGAAGGGCCCTGCACAGGGTGAGTACAGACACACGTCAGCCGGTGGGATTACTATGGCTTCACAGTGTACATGTAGAGGACTCTAGCAGTGAAAGCTTAGCCCGGCCCTCCCCTGCAAATCCCAACTCTGCTGCAAACACGTCCCCAGCAAAACTCCAGATCCCACAACCCCAGCCTGCTCCCCTGCAGGAGGCTCACCTGCTTCCGTCACCAGGGACCTTGTCCTGCCCAGACCTGGAAACCTCAGAGCCCATATCAGTCAGGGCCGGCCGGGTCAGACTGCGGTAGCCCGCAAGCCGAATCCCAGGGACTAGAGCAGGACAGCCAGCGCCCCACCCCCATTCACGCAGTCCCTCGAGGACGCAGGCTGACAGAGGCTTCACCACTCTGGCTCTCAAAGCTGCCACCCAAGGGGATACCTATGTGGCCTCCTGTCCACGTCACTGGCTGAACTCACCCACACCCTGCCCGGCTTCTGAAGCAGGCATCCTGTGGGTGGCCGTGGCCAGCAGTGCCGCCTCCCGAAGCCATCCCTAGCGCCACCTTCTCACACCCAACTCCAGTGATGCTTCCACACATCCCATCGGCTCTGCCTCCGAGTGTACTTGGCGTTCCATCTGCTCTCACCACCTCTGCCGCCCGACCCACGCCCAGGCCGCCATATCCTTTGGAGACCTGCTGTCCCTGCCCGGCCATCCCCCCTTATCTCCTGCCCACAATCTGGTTCAATCCCACGATGGGGAGCTTTCGGAATTCAGGCTGGGCCAGGTCAGAGACCCCTTCCTTCCCGCCTCGCTCACCCGCTCCAGCCACACTGTGATTCCTAGGCCCCGGTGGCCAGCCAGCACCCCAGCTCTGCGGGGCTGTCCCCTCTGTCCCAGCACTCTTCCTGGGCAGCCTCACAGCCTCATTTCCTCACCTCCTGGGCCTCCCATGGCCACCTTGCCCCTCCTGTGTCTGGCTGCCCCCTCACTGTGTTTCTTCCACAGACCCCACCCTTCTGCTGTAGCCTGCAAGCCCCTGACTGCCTCCCCCCTTGTCACAGGGAGGGCAGGGATCGCTGGCTATGCATGCCACTGCACACCTGGGCTCCAGGCCTGGCCTTGGTCCACACCTCCCTGCCGGGAGCAATGGGAGCCGGCTGAGAGTCCCCTCACCTGGGGCACATGAGGACCTCAGTGGTCCTGGGGGCCCAGGATCCTTTTGAGTTACAGATAAAAGCTGTGGCTCCTTCCGCAGAAAACACGCAACCTGCAGATACCTGGGTGACAGCAGCATGTAGGTCATTGCCATGGCCCCGGTCCCCACCGTGCAGCAGCAAGGCCGTCAGGGTTCCGGCTCAGGGCTGAGAGCAACCACCCTGGGACATGGGCCCAGCCTGGAGACAAGCTGCCTGGTATGACACAGACTGAGGTCCTGAGGCTGCTCGCCCGTCCCCACAGCAGGGCCCCCAGCCTTCTGGGGGCCAGCCTGGCTCCCCTGCTGCCCACAGCCCAGGCAAGGTTCACAGGCCTCCACCACGAACAAAATCCAAACTCCCATGCCTTCCAGGTGGAAGCTGGGCAGCCCCTGCCTCTGTCCTGAGAAAGGCATGAGCCATCTCCCCTGCACCTCAGCTCCCAACGGCCCCCTCCCTGGACGAGGCCCTCTCTTCCACCCGCTTCTGCACAGGACAGAAGATGATGTGGGCTTCAGGAATCACACGCTGCAGAGGCCACACCAGCCCCCCGACCTTGCCACACACCTCTCCGAGCAGCCCAGAGACACCGCAGTTTCTCATACGATGTCCTGGAGGCTTGTCAGGTGCGGGGATTCAAAATAATGTCCTCGGGTTGACCATTTCAAAGCAAGCAGTGCACCACGGATGTCCCCGTGGCCTTACCTGTCCGTCAGAAGCGTGACTTTGAATTGCATTGCAGACTTTAAATTTCCTTGAGTAACTGCCCAGTGTCAGACACTGTCATAGTCCATCTTGTGCTGCCACAACAGAATACCGTAGACTGTCATTTATAAAGGAGAGACATTTATTTGGCTCACTGTCCTGGAGGCTGGGAAGTCGAGGTGGAGGCAGCCCCTGGAGAGGGCCTTACTGCGTCCTCCCGTGGCAAGAGCCGCAAACAAAAGGGGCGGAACTCACCTTCCTAACAAGCCCACCCCCACGATCACCACACCGATGCACCTGTGGTGGCAGAGCCCTCATGACCACACCGCCTCTCCCAGGCCCCGCCCCTCGGCACCGCGGCCGGCCGTGGGATCCAGCTTCCACCGCGTGAGCCTCTGGGGACGCTCTCAGGCCATGGCAGGCATGCAGGTGTGTCTCAAGTTCTTCTACCAATAATCAAAGCCTCTGATGCTCCTATTGCTTGTGTGATTTTTTTAAAATTGTCGGCATCACAGACTATCGTGATCATTTTTCACAATTTTCAGTATTCCTTAAAGCAGTGCTTGTCACCTAGGTGGCCTCGATTCCTGTTCTTTGGGTGCAATTTGAAACACGTGGCCGGCTCCTTACTGTGGGATGTGAGGGCTGGCAGTGAATGATCCCTGGTCACACAGCCAGAAGGGGCAGCGCGTGGACAGGGGCCTTCAGGGAGGTCTGACTGTGGCCACAGAGCCTGGGCCAGGGAGGGGGTGGGCGTCCGGTCATCTCAGGATGGCTGCACCCACCTGCACCAGCTTCCTCTCCCACCCTCCCCAGGCCCCCATCGCCCCCACTGCCACTACCTGTCCCCTAGCCACCTCCTGCTCACCATAAGGGATTGCACTTGCCCCGCCTCCTCATGGCACCTGCTCTGGGCTCAGAGGGCGGCTCACACACACCTCCATGGTGTGCTCCCCCACCGGTGGGTGCTCCCTGTCACCTGCACCTCCTCCCTCAGGGCCTTAGGGACCCAGGTGGAGCTGGTCACTTCTGCCTCCCCTCTCCCATCGCCCACCACAGCCACTCACACCCAAGACAGAGTCGGGCTCCAGGCCTCTGCAGCCCCATGTCCCCAGGGCCCCGTCCCAGGACTGCCCTGATCCCCTGCAGAGTTCTGGGGTGTGTGGCAGGGGGCACAGCACACAGAGCCAAACTGTAAACAGCACCCCATGCAGTTACATGAGCATCAGACATTTCTGTCACTCAAGACATGCAGAAGAGACAAATCGGGGAGCGCTCTGTATGACTCACAATACCGCAGCTCGACTGCCAATCCCGCAACCAAGCAGAGAGGTGAGGTCACTGTGCCCAGGACGGTGCAGAACCCTGCAACGTGAGCCTGTCCTGTGTTCTCTCCAACTCCCGTAAAGTGTTAGTTTTAAACTTCACTTCGTCATCAACATTTAAAAACTAGGACATTTTACCAACCAGCCAAATGTCTGGCCTCTCCTAAAAAATCCAGAGTTCAGCCCACCTAGGGCCTACACCCACTCAGCACAGTTGGCTGGAAGCAGCAGCCCCCCAAACCCCCCTCTCCACCTCAACACCCCCCTCAACTCCTGCCAGACTCCCACCCACCCGGCCCCACCTCCAGATGGACTGTGGCCTCCAGTCCCCCCAGACCTTCTGGCCTCTCGGCTCACGCCACCACCTGCCTGGCCCTGCGGGTGCTGGGTCCTCAACAGCCCTGCCAGGCATGCTTTGCAATTGCAGAACAAAACCAGATGTGGCCCCGGAATGCACTAAGGGCATGCTCTGCATCTCCCGCACCTGGCCTGGCTTCGCGGGGAAGATGGCACCGCTGCGCAGACTTGGCCTCCTAGGGCCTCCTGGGAAAGAGTCCAGTCTCCATCCAGCTCCCACGCTGATGCTTCTAGACCACTCCTCCATCTTTCGCGTGGCTCCTCTCATAAATGGTGCTTCAGGCTTGATTCATCTTTTACGCTGGTTGCTGTTAAGGCCTAAGAACCCGCACCTGCCCAGCATCCATGGAGTCCCATCCTGCCGCATCCATGTGCTCGGTACTTCCAGAATGTTTTGTTGTGGTTGAGCCATTTCAGCTTTCTTTTCTCTTTTCTTTCTTTCTTTCTTTCTTTCTTTTTTTTTTTTTTGAGATGGAGTCTCGGTCTGTCGCACAGGCTGGAGTGCAGTGGTGCGATCTCGGCTCACTGCAAGCTCTGCCTCCTGGGTTCACACCATTCTCCTGCCTCAGCCTCCCGAGTAGCTGGGACTACAGGTGCCCGCCACCACACCCAGCTAATTTTTTGCATTTTTAAGTAGAGACGGGGTTTCACTGTGTTAGCCAGGACGGTCTCGATCTCCTGACCTTGTGATCCGCCTGCCTCGGCCTCCCAAAGTGCCGGGATTACAGGCGTGAGCCACCACGCCTGGCCCATTTCAGCTTTCTTGGTGCATAGCCGTATGGGGTAAGGAATGGATAATATTCCTCTCTCTAACTCCCATGCCTCGCGTTTGGGTTTCATGTCAGATTACCCTGACCAACCCAAAAGCATGTGGAATAATCACTGTGACATGAGCTCCACCCTGATACTGATCTTAGTAGAAACATGTGCAATGCTTCAGGCTCATTTTTTTGGGCAACTGTTTTAGACATGTGTTCTTTGTCAGATTAAGGAGACAGCCTTTTCTTTCTGGCATGCAAAACTTTGTTTTTAAATTAAAGAAGTTGGATTTAATTAATTAATATGTTATATTAATCTATCAGCATCTAGCAGTATCTGGCATTTAATAAGTGCCCGATAAATATTTAGAAATAAATGTATAAATGTATGAATCTAATAAAACTGTAGTTTATTTTCCTTATCCTACTCTTTTATGTGATTTATTGTTTTTCTGAATGTACAACCTTTGAATTTCTAGAATAAGCTTTCCTTGGTTACAGAAGATTAATCTTTTCCCGTGATGTGATGCTGGATTTTATCTGCTGGTATTTTGATTGAGTTCTGAGCCTATATTCGTGATGTGCTAGTTCTGTAGTCTGTGTGTCTGTGTATGTCATGTTTTACAGATTTTGACATGAACCTAGCTTCATAAAAATTAATTAGGGGGTTCTCCATCTTTTTCTCTCCCCTGGAAAAAAATTGATAGAGCTCTAGTATCATCAGTTCTTCTGATGTTTAAAAGAAGTCACTGGAAAAACCACCAGACCCTAAAGCTGTGGGAAGAGGCAATGGTGAGAATTCTTCAATATCTTCCTTACACATTCAGGTTTTCTTCTTCCTGTCTTGACATGATCTTGATCATTCATATTTTCCAAGAAAATATCATTTTTATCAGAATGCTTAGATTAGTTACTCAGAACCTCTTCAGGTCTATTTTTGGGTTCCCTTTCTGTTTGCTGGTTTAGAATTCATTTTTTCTTGTTCAAATGGGCTGGAGGTTTGTTTCTGTCAGAGAGTGTGTGTGCACACCTGTGCCTGTGTGCATGCCTGTGTGTGTGCACGTATGTGTACGTGTGTGCATGAGTGTGTGTGCATATGTGTGCACACGTGTGTGTGTGTGTGGGTGGTAGGGTAAAGCTCATAGATCCATGTATCAATTCCGCCATTAATTAAACCTACTGTCGACGCCACTGATCTCTGCTCTGATCTTTTTTATCTGTTTTGACTTTCAGTGCCTCAGATCAAAATACCAGCAGGTAAAATCCAGAGGGCGCTGGTGGCTGAGGAGGAGACCTGGGGTCTCCCTGTGCAGGGTGCAAAGTGACAACTTCAGCTTCATTGCAATCTTCTCAAGTCTTTCCCCCTAAGGTTAGGGCGCCCGTTGTCTCTTAGGGAAGAAAGATGTCCCGGGATCCAGGTCACATGAACCCATGGACATGCGAGTGTAATGACTGTTCAGAACTTGAAAAGAGCGAGTTTCAAGGCTGCTGACAAGGGAAGTGTGGGAAGAGGTGTGTGGCTGGACCCCCGGGAGTGGGGGTCTCGGTGATGAGCTGGACGAGATGCCTTCTCATGTGGATATCTTCCAGCCTCACTCTGCAGCCGCCTTAGTGCATACGAGGGCATGTGTCTGAATGGTCATGTATGAAGGGTCAGTGCAGTAGTGGGGGGCCAACAGCATGGACACCCCCTCACGAAGGCCGGCCTAGCTGCCCTCATTCTTGTATGTCCAGCCTGTTGACAGCCCAGGCCAATGCTGACCTCCCACGAGGCACTGTCCCAGGCTGCCCTATTGATAGGTGGATTCTGGTAGCCCCCTCTCGTGATGGAGGGGCCGGTGGAAAGGCTGCGAGGAAGCTGGGGCTGTCACTCCGCACCCGCACAGAGAGGCTGGACGCTCGTCCTCAGCCATAAATGCCTTTGTGGAAGGAGATACGTGTTTGGGATGTGAATTGCCTTCCCCAAATCCCATTCAACTGTCAGCATCGCCCTTTATGGTCCTGCAAACACCTATTCACTCCCGAGGTATCTCGTCCAACATTATTTCTGACCAAGAAACTCAATTTACTCTGAAAGAAAGTGTAGCTCTGGGCTTTTGTCCCTGGGTTTCGTGGGCCTAACTCACACGCCGTTCCTGGGCACAGCTGGCCTGATGGAAGAACAGAAGGGCCTGCAGGAGACCAGCTCTGGAGCTGGATTCTACAGGGGGATGGGGCACAGGCTTTAAGTGAATGACTGATGCCTGGCGCCATTTCCCCCATTTCCAGTACACTCCATTGGGAGCCACAGGCAGGAGGTGAGAGCAGCCCCCGAACTGTTACTCAAATAACCCATTAAACAGTGCTCAGCCGCCCTCCGTGGCTCTTGGCCGGACGACCTGGAGGGTCCGGTGTTGGTGGGAGGAGTGCTGTCTTAGGAAACAGCTATGGTCCCTGCAGGTTAGGAACTGAGATTGCTGTCAGGCCTCTGGTGGGCTTTACCTTCCAGCCAGCAGACAGGAAAGGGCTTGCCCTGGGTGCTAAGCAAATCCTCAGAGACACGGGGGCCAGGAGGATGCTATGAGTCTCGGGGTGCCTGCCAGCATTCCCATACTCAGTAACACAGGACAAAGAAAACAACCAGCACAGACAGGCCCCGGAGGTCTCAGATCCGCAGAAATGGAGACGGGCCACCTGGCCACCTAGCCGTGGTGGGATGGAGGGTAGGGGGAGCCTGGGAAGCAGTGAGCCCCCGAAGTGGGTGTCTGCCTGCAGTGAGGCTAGCCTGGGGTGAGGATCTGTGTGGCTTCAATCCCCTGGGGAACATGAGCAGGACTGGGAAGGGAAGGAGCTCCAGGAGTGGGGGATGCCAGCCAGTCCCCAGGGGAATTCTGGGGCAGTGCAAGTTGGACATCGGAGTGTCCCCACTGATGGCAGCAGCCAGGGCGTTGACACTCCTGCCCCTTCCGCCACTGGCCCGGAGCAGGGGTGCCTCTGGCCCTCCAGCGGGCAGGTGAAGCACGTTCCCCACAGAGGCAGTGATGGCTGTGGGGGAGGTGCACGGCCGGGGTCCACGCACGGCACCAGGACCTGGAGAACACAGGCAGAGGACTGAGCTGCCGAAACCGTGGGTGACAGGGAAACCCCGAATGATCCTGATGCTGTGAGAGGTTTGAGGACAAGCATCTGAGGGCACAACACCATCCCATCTCACAACAGCAAGGAAAGGGGCACGAGTGGGTCTCGGGGAGGAGTGGCTGGGCCCCAAACATCAAGTTCAACAGGCTTCCTCGGTGTCCAAGCAGGGTGTCAGGCTTGTAGGCGGACGGTGCATCTGGAGCTCGAGGCGCCGCTGGGGCTGTTGGCATCTGGAGCTCGAGGCGCCGCTGGGGCTGTTGGGGAGAACAGTGATGGGGCGGGTGGAGGAGGTGGGGCGGCGAGGAGATGGAGGAGCGAGGGCAGTGGAGAGAGGATGAGAAGCACAGGCGCGGCCAACACGAAGATCAGGAGCACGTGGAAACCTACAGACAGACTGAGGAAAAGGGCGACCCCACCTCCGCAGCTGGGAGGGCCAGCAGCCAACCTCCAGGCCCAGCGTGTGGCCTGCGGCCTTCGCCGTCCAACAGAGCTGCGGGGAGGGGGCCTGACTGGGGGTCCCAGGGAGAATGGGAGGTTGGGGGTGTGGGGCCTGTTTACAAAAGGAACGGAGTTTGCGGCAAGGGGAGCAGGGAAGTGGGAAGTCACAGGACCACAGTGTTCTGCACCCCGAGTCCAGCCACACCCCCACCAAAAGCCTCCCCCCGATATCCCCTCCTGCCCTGTCCCCAATGTCACACTTTCTCCTTCAGTGTCTGGGTGTCTGTTCTTCTCAGGAGGCTCCGAGCTGTAGCAGGACAAGGGTTGGGCCTTCTGGAATAATCCTGCACCTGGCTGGGGTTCTGAGGTGCTGGGGGAGAATCACCATGTGAGCAGAGTACATACGCGGGCTGGGCATCCTGCCCAGGACATGCACCTGTGGCCTCAGGAACCCTCTCCCTTCACAGATCCTCAGCATCATCCTCCGAGGTTGGTTCTCACTTTGCAGCTGAGGAAACTCAGGCACGGAAGTCCCATCATCTGGTCACTTCCCGGGTGACTGCCCAGTAGAGCAGATTCAAACCCGACCTCCCAGCTCCAGAGTCCAGCTTCCACTCCCTGTGCTCCCGGGAACCGGTCTTCTGCGCCAAAGTGATTTCCAGTAACAAAATGTTCCCCCCGTTACGATCCCACCCACCTCATCCTGTAATCCCCTCCTGGGTGTGCTTTGGGAGGCCCTAAAACCAGGGCTCACCCAGGAGAGGCACAGCTTCAGCGTCTTTGCGGGCCCATCGTGACCAGTGGAGGGTCTTGACCTCGAGTCGCCCAGGTTCTTGGTGTTTTGAACAAAGAACTGGATAAAATGCACAAACGAAGCAACGAAAGAGTGAAGCAAGGAAAGCACAGATTTACTGAGATGAAAGTACACTCCACAGAGCGGGAGCCAGCTGGGGCAAGCGGCTCAAGGGCGCTGGCCGCAGAACTCTCTGCAGTCCAAATACCCTCTAGAGGTTTCCCATCGGTTACTTGGCCACACCCCACGCAGACGAAGTAGTGGCCCATGACCAGCCCTGGTGGCCGGAGGGGACTCATCAGAAGTCCCCTCCACCCTTCATCTGTGACGCCTGCGAAGGGAGCAGCCCCAATCCCTCCTGCCTGCCCGCCCCCACCATCAACTTGGGTGTGGAGAGGTGGGGGCCTTCCCCCAACACTCAGTTTCTGGAAGCCAGCATGAATCAGCCCCAGGCTCCCTGCCTCCAGACCCCACTCTCCTGCCTCACAATGGCTTGTTTTGGAATCTTACCTATTGTTTTTTTTGTGTGTGTGTGTGGTTTTTTTTGTTGTTGTTTGTTTGTTTTTTTGAGATGGAGTCTTGCTCTGTTGCCCAGGCTGGAGTGCAGTGGCGCGATCTGGGCTCACCGCAAGCTCCACCTCCCGGGTTCCCACCATTCTCCTGCCTCAGCCTCCCGAGTAGCTGGGACGGCAGGCGCCCGCCACCGCGCCCAGCTAATTTTTTTTTTTTTTTTGTATTTTTAGTAGAGATGGGGTTTCATCATGTTAGCCAGGATGGTCTCGATCTCCTGACCTTGTGATCCGCCTACCTCGGCCTCCCAAAGTGCTGGGATTACAGGCGTGAGCCACCGCGCCCAGCCCCTATTGTTTTTAAGTATTTAAGTTTCTTTTTTTATTTTCCAATTCTGCCTGTATTTGTGAGCCCGAGGCTGATTTTGGTGTTCTGGAAATTTAGGTTAGAACGTGAGGGTGTGTAGATGTGTGTCCAGGTGGGATTTCTGTGGAAAGGCTGGTGTGGTGGCTGTGGCTCAGTCTCAGCAGGGGCCCAGATGGCAGAGAGCCCCAGCACCGATCACAGGCAGGCCCAGACCGGCCACCGCTCCCCAGGAAGAGGGGCTGCCAGCCCTGTGGGCCAGGTTGATGAGATAGCTTTCCTGGAACCAACTGGGGGGCTTAAAACACCAGACATTCGTCCTGCCATGGCTCGTGGCAACCTCCTGTTTGTTCTCTGAAAACATTGTTCAAAAGGCTGATATTGGTCTTTGGAGGCCCAAAGACGGAAACGAAGATGCTGGCAGGGCTGTGTTCTTTCCAAAGCTCTAGGGGAGGCTCCATCCTGCCTCTTCCAGCTCCCGGTGGCCGCGGTCCTTCCTCAGCCGGTGGTGCGTCGCCCCGTCCCTGCCTCTGCCTGCACATACCGCCTCCCCTCAGGCTGCTCCTCCTCTGTCTCAAATTCCCTTCACATTTTCTCATATAAAAAAATTTCTCCTGACGTGTCACTGGGTGCAGGTCCCACCCAGATAATTCAGGATTGCCTCCTCGTCTCAAGATCCTTAATTACACCTGCAGAGACCATTTCTCCAAATAAGACCCCTGCACAACTCCAGGCACTGGGGCGCCTTTGGGTGGCCACCGTTCAACCTATGATGACAAATGCTGGCCAAGCCAGTGAGCAGAAAGGTGATTTAACCATTCTTTGAAGTACACCCTCAGAGAGAGGGTGCATAACTCCTCACTCCCTACGTGTGGAAGAGAGGACAGTGAGGCAGGAGGGGAGAGAGCACCGTCCCGAGGAGAGAGGGGAGCGGAAATGCACCAAGGCATGGGGTCCCGGCGGGATCCTGCGCCCAAGGAAGGCACCGAGGACGGAGGAGGCTGGAATCCAGCTAGGCTATAGTTCACCATGATGGATGCGTATCGGGTTAGTAGCTGTGACACATACACCATGCAAACGGCACACGCTAATAACGGGGAAACTAGGTGGGGCGTGGGCAAACTCTCTAGACTCTTCTGCATTTTGATGTAACCTAAAACTGTTCCAAAAAATAGTCTACGAAGACTAAAATATTGAGCCGGGCGCGGTGGCTCACGCCTGTAATCCCAGCACTTCAGGAGGCCAAGGCGGGTGGATCACTTGAGGTCAAGAGTTCAAGACCAGCCCGGTCAATATGGTGAAAACCTGTCTCTACTAAAAATACAAAAATTAGCCGGGTGTGGCAGCGTGCATCTATAGCCCCAGCTATTCGGGAGGCTAGAGAATCACCTGAACCCAGGAGGGGGAGGCTGCAGTGAGCCAAGATTCAGCCACTACACTCCAGCCTGGGCGACAGAATGAGACACCCTCCCCCACCCCGCCAAAAAAAAAAGAGACTAAAAAATAGAAAAAAAAAGAAGGCATGCATAGGTCAGAAGTGGTGAGAGAAGACGCAGGCACCCACATCCCCCACCCCTAATAATACACACGACCCCAGCCCCGCACCCCCAGCCCAGCGAACCCAGGCCTTGCGCCCCGCACACGCACTGTGCTCTAGGCACCCCCAGCTGTCCTCCCGGAGGCACGGGGCACCGGCGCGGTCACAGATGTGAACGTCCACCTCCAGCCCACCTCCAAGCAGGGAGCATGGAGGGACTGCTCCCAAATCCCAGAATGAGGGGTTCTGCTGCAGGGCAGGACCAGGACCGCCAAACCTCAAGCCAACTGCATATAAGTCTACTGAGCAAGCGGCCTGCCCGGACCTGCAGGAGACCCTTGCTGATAGGAGAAGGCGGAGGTGACTTACTCCCAGCCGCTGCAGCCTCTGGGGCTGGGGGGGGCCCGAGCAGCTGTCCCCCGTCATGCATGATGCATCTGCGCCGAATCCAACGGCTCGTGGCAACCTCCTGTCCTCTGAAAACATTGTGCAAAGGACTGATTTTGACAAAAGGGGCTCAGGGCAGCCACTGTGAAAGAGATGTGTGTTTGTCTAAATTATTTAGAGTGAGGGAAGCGGGCTCGGGGGCAGGAGGCAATGAAGTTCTCTTCTGAATCTCATTTCAGTCAGCCAGGCTTGGAGCCAGTCGGCTGCTCCCCCAAGAAGGCTTGTGGCTGCAGGCAGAAGGCTCCTCAAGCCCCCAGGAACCCCTGGGAAGAGCAGGGCCCCCCAGAGCGAGTCCCAAGCCTGTGGGAAGAGGTGGCCGAGCTGAGGGTACGCAGGGCTGGGGTCAGGGGAGCTGGATCAGGCCTGAGTCTGGCCTCTCCTCTCCGCTGCACCGAGATGAGGAAGTGGCCGAGAAATCCAGTCCAGTCCAGAGCTTTCTTCTTAAACAGCAGATGCTGGTGAAATCAATGAATCTGTGGATTCCTAGCACAGGAAATGGACGACGCGGAGATGCTGTCTGGAGGAGGGTGGGTCCCGAAACCTCTGCTCAGGCTGCCCTGAGCCCATGCTCCCTCCAACATCTCTGAACCCCACATCTCCATCCTCTCTGTCATGGCCGTTTCTGCTCCATCCCCTGCACCCATGACTCCAGACCCTTCCGGACGCCCATAGCAGATACCAGGCGAGGCCGGGCTAGGCCAGCGGGGATCCCGGGGCTCATCAGGACCTGTCTGGCACCCACGTATCCGCCCTGCCTGGGGAAAGGCCTTTCAGGGCACCCTGTGACCCAGGCTCATACTGTAGGGCAAAGTCCAGGGGGCCTGGGATTCAGAGGCCACAAAGCTCAGGTCCTGCCATCCCAGCACCAGGCCAGGGACAGAATTGGGAAGGGGTTGGGGTGCCTCTGCTGTGCGGGCAGCCTGAAAGTTTCAGGGAAAGAAACAAGGTGAGGAGCAGGTACTTGGAGCCCACAGAAATGGTTGCAGAGTCAGCCCTTGCTGGGCACCTCACTCCTTACTCCTCACCTCCTATATCCTCACTCCTCAGCTTCTCACCTCCTCACTCCTCACCTCCTCACCTCCTCACTCCTCACCTCCTCACCTCCTCACTCCTCACCTCCTCACATCCTCTCTCCTCACTCCTCACCTCCTCACTGCTCACCTCCTCACTCCTCATCTCCTCACTCCTCACCTTCTCACTCCTCACCTTCTCACTCCTCACCTCCTCACTCCTCACCTCCTCACCTCCTCACTCCTCACCTCCTCACATCCTCTCTCCTCACTCCTCACCTCCTCACTCCTCACCTCCTCACTCCTCACCTCCTCACTCCTCATTCCTCACTCCTCATCTCCTCACTCCTCACTCCTCACTTTCTTACCTCCTCAACTTCCCTCCTCCTCACCTCCTCACCTCAACTCCTCACTCCTCAACTCCTCAATCCTCACCTCCTCACTCCTCACTCCTCACCTCCTCACCTCCTCACCTCCTCACCTCCTCACTCCTCACTCCTCACCTCCTCACCTCCTCACTCCTCACCTCTTACCTCCTCACTCCTCACCTCCTCACTCCTCACCTCTTACCTCCTCACTCCTCACCTCCTCACTCCTCACCTCTTACCTCCTCACTCCTCACCTCCTCACTCCTCACCTCTTACCTCCTCACTCCTCACCTCCTCACTCCTCACCTCCTCACGTCCTCTCTCCTCACTCCTCACCTCCTCACTCCTCACCTCTTACCTCCTCACTCCTCACCTCCTCACTCCTCATTCCTCACTCCTCACCTCCTCATTCCTCACCTTCTCACATCCTCTCTCCTCACTCCTCACCTCCTCACCTCCTCACCTTCCTCACCCTCCTCTCCTCCTCACCCTCAGCTGCTATTTTCTGCAGAGCCTGGACTTCACTCTGCTGCTCCTAGCTTGCCTTGTTCTTAGTCAACAGTGAACCACAGGCCAGCTGCAGCATCCTCATATCGTGAAGTAACTCAGGCAAGGGCTGGACACAGAGCTTTTACCACGCCTTCTGTCGCTGAGAGCAACACAGAGCTGTGGGGGTCTCGGCTTCCCCCACTGCACAGCAGCTCCCGAGCTGCAGGGAGAGCGGGAGTGCACGGGCACCAAACTGCGCCTCTTGGGGGTGCTGCAGCGGATTTTCTAACAAATGTTTTCCTCTCCTTTATTCTAGGATCTGGAAGAACTGTGCCTCACCTCCGTCTCTCTGCCTCTGTCTGCTCCCTCTACTCCCCAGGCCTTGCTGTCAGCATCTGCAACAGAGCTGTCCCTGCTGTGGTCTGGGGAAAGTTCCAGCCAGGCCCTCTGTGGCGCATCTATCCCTGCGGTAGGGCATACAGGGTATTGAATCTACAAAAATGCATCCATTTCACCTCCAAGTCAGCTCTGTGCACACCAAGCCGTGTGCGGGATAGGCAACCCTAGAAAGCCTGGGTACCCACGCAGGCTTCCACGAAGCCCCACCTAAGTGGCTGCTGCAGGTTCTCATCATCCTGTGCTCTCCGGGAAGGCTGGCAGGTCCACGCCGGAAACCATGGGCTGGGGAGAAGCAGGGCCTTGGTGCTAGAGAGACCTGCCCAAGCATTCTTCTGCAAGCCCCGAGACAGAGAAGTGAGCAAGCCTCAGGGACATGACAGGTGCTCAGGAGAGAGCAGGACACATGCAGAACCTGAAGAGAGCCAGAGAGGGACCGGCCACAGAGAAGCCCATCGCCTGCCAGCACTGACGTGGACGTTGGGACAAGGTCAACCCCCAGCCATGGGCTCCTCCCGCTGCCCTCAGCCCGGCCTGCTGTGCACCGTTCGGCTGGGCGGGGCTGCAAATGTACCCTGCGTGCTTGTGCTCCAGCCACACCAGCCCCGGCTCCCAGTGCTCACTGGGTCCCCACTGCAGCAATGGAGCAGCGAGAAGACCAGTCTGGAGCCATCTAGACCCACTCCGCCCTGCAGCGTCTCAGTTGCATGCTGAATTGGGCACATTCTGCAAACTCTGTGAACCTCGGTTTCCTCGCCTGTACAACGAGGATAGCAGGATTCCTGGGGACAGCCCAAGGCATACCTGTCCTTCAGTAAATGCTGGTAAACAGCGTAAAATAGAGCTGGGAAAGATTAAAACCACAGAGCCAGCGTCCTGAGCGGGGCCTGCCTGTCATTGGTGTTTATGTCGCCGTAGCAGCGACCAGGCAGGTGACTTGCTCCTGGGGGCAGGCCCCTGTTGAATGACCTCCCAGGATGAAGCGCAGATCCCACCCCCTTAGTCCCCAGAACTCCTCACCTTGCAGCCCACTCCTCACACCAGGTCCTCTTCCCTGCAGGTTTCTGCTGGTGGCCCAGCCCTGGCTGAGATTCCTCACTCCCACGCCTCAAGCCTGAGAATCCTTCCGGAAACACAAGGTGAGCACCTGTGACATGCAGATTCCACAGGGTCTTTTCCACATTAGCCGCATGCCCAGTGCTGTTGTTCGCCTCTCTACAGGTGGGAAATGGAGACCCAGAGTGGTCAGGAGGCAGCTCCAGGGAGGCAGAGCTCTGAGCCACACTTGTGCCTGTCTGTCTCCAAAACCCAGGTGGCCTTTCCAGGGGGAGGGTGCCTGAGTGTCCCTGAGGCCCAGCAGGTGGCTGTGTCAGGAGATCTGAGCAGCCCTGGCCCTGGTGTAAAGAAAGCCTGGGACTCTCTCGCCAGAACCTAAGGGGTAGGTCGTTGGCAGAGGCACGGGCAGGCACAGCGTAGAGAGGCAGGCCAGAGGCACCTGACACTTAGGAGCGTGGATGCTGACTCTGCTGGGGGCTTTGTCCCTGAGTGAAAGTCACTAAGCCATTGTCGTGTTCTAAAGCATAAATCTCAGAATCTCAGGGTCTGCAGAAGACTTTGGGGACCTCGGTCTCCACCCTCCCATGCTTCCTCCCCAGCTGGAGCCCCAACTCCCCAACTCCCCACCTCCCCACCTCCCCATTGTCCTCGGAGTCCCCAGCTGGCCTCTCTCAGCCCCCTGGGAAGTTCACAACATTTGCAGCCCCATATCCCAGAACAAGCAGCTGGGCCTGTCCCTGGGGTGGTGGGACCTATGCTGGTTCCACAGCTGCAGGACAGGTTCCGGGTTCCCGGGTGTCCGCCCTTCTCTGAAGAATGTATACCCATCGTGGTGAAACCATAAAATCCTCGCCATACGACAATGCTGATGGCAGCTGTGGGCCACCGAGCCATTTCTCGATTCCCCGTGCCCACACTTGGCCCAGAGTATCACACCTAATCCTTCCCGCAGTGTGTGCTGTTAGTGTGAGCCCCATGTCATGGATACGAGGCACAGAGGCAGAGTGCTGGTAGCCTGTGCCCTGGTTGCAGCCCGGGGTTCCCTGGTCATCCTGATGCCAAAGCTCACCACTTCCCTGTGCTGTCCCCTCTCAGAAAGCCGCCTGCAATGCGCCTGTTGGGGGGGGGCGGTGGGTGGCACATGTGTGCTTGGGAAACGTGCCTGTGCCTCTGTGGATGACATCGGGACTCGCCGCCTCCTGCAGGAGGCAGCCTGGGGCTTCTGGCTCATCTCTATTCTGGCTGGCAGGAGCCGGCCCTTGTCAAGGCTGTCTCGGCCGCTAGAGCTGGGCTTCAGGTGTGAGCCTGTGCCTAGGACATGCGCAAGTCCACAGCACAGCCAGTGCATGCCGGGCCTCAGAGCCTCCTATGTGATGGGAGCCCTTACCTGCTCTGAGAGTGGTGCAGCTCTCAGGAGGGGTCACCTCCGCCTTAGGCTCAGCTCAGCCAGACAGGCTAGCCTCTTACACTGCACACAGTAGGTGCTCAATAGGGAGTTTTTGGTTAATAAATTACTGAAGGAAGGAGGAAGAGAAAGGAAGACAGGGAGGAAGGAAGGGAGGGAGGGAAAGAAGGAGGGAGAAAAGGAAGCAGGGAGGGAGAAAGAAGGGAGGGAGGAAGGGAGGGAGGGAGAGAGGGAGGGAGGAAGGGAGCGAAGGAGAAAGGGAGGAAGGGAGGGAGAGAGGGAGGAAGGAAGAGAGGGAGGGAGGGAGGGAGGGAGGAAGGGAGGGAAGGAGAAAGGGAGGAAGGGAGGGAGAGAGGGAGGAAGGAAGAGAGGGAGGGAGGGAGGGAGGGAAGGAGGAAGGGAGGGAGAGAGGCAGGAAGGAAGGGAGAGAGGGAGGGAGGAAGGAAGAGAGGGAGGGAGGGAGGAGGAAAGAAGGGAGGGAAGAAGGGAGGGAGGGATGATGGGAAGGAGGGAGGGAGAAAGGAAGGGGCAGAGGCAGGGAGGGAGGGAGAGAGGAAGGGAGGGAAGTAGGGAAGTAGGGAGGGAGGGAGGAAGGGAAGAAATGATCTTTGTCCCAGCAGCCTGCTCTGAGCAAGGCTCTGGAAGACACAGGTGTCTACTCTGTGGCTCTGGGCATGGCTGGGTCCATGGAGGTCCACAAGGGCTCAGCAGGGTGTCCTGGAACCACAAGAACAGGATGGGGGTTGTGACCAGGGCAGAGGCCCCTTGGACAGTGACCCTGAGGCAGCTCTCCAGGGACACAGGGTCAGGACGGGGGTCGGGATGAAGGAGGCAGTGCAGACAGGAAAGCTGGCCTGGACCCAGCCCCCTGCACATCAGTGCAGCTGCAATCCCCGGCCTCCACCTCCCCACAGCCCTCCTGTGCTCCTGGCTCCAAGATCACGGCCTACCCCACGTCCATGTGACAGGGCCCTAGTACTGGGGAAAAGAGCAGCAGCAGCATTACCTGTGCAATTGGGAAAATTATGAAAATTATTGATATTTATAAAAAGACCATTTTTTCCAATCCTATGTCTACAAAGAGCCACGGGTCACTTTTTCCTATGCCCGGAGTCTCCTCTGCAATGGAAGGTGGCAAGGATCCTTGGAGGGCCGCCGACTCCACATTCTAGGAAGGAGATAGCCGGAACCACCTAGAACATCCTGTTTTGCCAGAAAGCAAGGATGCTTTCCAGACACCAGGGGTTTTCCAGAAGGACAAATCATCCTGCTTGAAGGCTCTCCCTCCTGCCAAGTTATAATAATCTGAGCACAAAAACAATAATAATTACAACACTGATTAATTAAATCAGTTGAGTTTCAGAAGGTCTCTTGGTCCGTAAGGCTCCTCACAGGAGGAAAGTTAACACACAGCGTGCCACCCCTCATGGTGCGGGCTGCAGACTTCCTCCCTAGGGAGGGAACCAGGCCAGGGCTGCCCCGCCGGACCCACCCCAGGCCCAGCCATGAAGGTGCTCCAGGAGTCTGTTCCGGCCTGTGCCACATCCAGGCTTGGATGGGGCTGGAGATACTGGCCTTGCATCCTTCTCACTCCTCTCCACTCCCCATAGGCTGGACCTGCACCTGCCAGGTGGCCGTGGCCTCGGTGTGGGAGCAACATGGGGAGACCTGGGTCCCTGAGTGGCCATGACCATCGACCTGCAGCAATCAGCTCAGGACTGTTATGTGGGAGCAACAATCATCCAGCTCCTTCAAGCTACAGCATCCAGGGGTCTCTTCATTCCATTATGGATATAGCCTAAGAAATGGTGACAGTAAAGGGTCTCATACAACACGTCCCATTTTTATTAATTTTACTAAATAGGGGAAATTGAATATACATGGATAGTTCATTTGTTGAACTAAGCTTCTGTCTGCTTATAAAGGTTGGATACACGTTTGCTTTTCTGTCTAAGAGGAGAAGAGTGTTTGCAGGAAACTGAGACAGCAGTGTCTGTGTTAAGAGTAGGAAGGCAGGGCCTGCTCCAGAACCTGCCTCCAAATCCCAGAGACCACGGTGCCCCCAGGGTGGCCCGCCCGAGCCCACATCCCAAAAGGGAGAGCTTGTTCACAGGCTCCGTCCTTCAGCACCCAAGACAGGAAACCTGCCAGTGCTAATGACCAGTCCACATATAACAGTCTGGGCCGGGGAACCCCAGGGAGGAAAACCACAAGGCATTGCTGTGAACTGAAGGTTTGCGTCGCCCCCAGATCCCCTGTGAGATGGTGTATTGGTCCGTTCTCACACTGCCAATAAAGACATACCTGAGACTGGGTAAGTTATTTAAAAAAAAAAGGCTTAATTGACTCATACTTCCACATGGCTAGGGAGGCCTCAGGAAACTTACAATCATGGCAGAAGGGGAAGCAAACACATCCTTCTTCACATGACAGCAGTAAGGAGAAGTGCAGACCAAAAGAGGGGAAAGCCCCTTATAAAACCATCAGATCTGAGAGCTCAGTCACTATCACGAGAACAGCATGAAGGTAACCGCCCCCATGATTCAATTACCTCCCACTGGGTCCCTCCCATGAGACACAGGGATTATGGGAACTATAATTGAAGGTGATATTTGGTTGGGGACACAGCCAAACCATACCACATGTATTGAGAGGTGAGGACTTTGGGAGGTGGTTAGGGTCAGACGAGGTCCTGAGGGTGGGACCTCACAGTGGTCCCTTATGAGAAGAGACTCCAGGGAGATGGCCTCTCTCCACCATGTGAGACACAGCAAGAAGGCGCCATCTGCAAATCAGGAAGGGAGCCCTCACCAGACACCATATCTGCCAGCCCCTTGCTCTTGGACTTCCCAGCCTCCAGAACTATGAGAAATAAAGAGCTATTATTTAAGGTCCCCGTCTGTGGTATTCTTACAGCAGCCCAAAGTGACTCAGACAGACACACATCCCAAAGAAAACACCAGGGTGCAAAACAGAGAAAGATGAGAGCCCAAAGAGTCTATCAGCATAAGCCGTGAACTTGAACAATGAAAGGAAGCTCAGCTGCACAGGGGCTGCAGATCTGGGAGACACTCCAGGTCCATGTCATGTTCTCCAGACTCCATGGACACCCTGCAGGACCAGAGGAGGTGTCAGTGAAGGCAGATGTTACTGTAACACCAGAATGTCACCCAGGAGTGGCGGCTCCAGGAGACAGGAGGACAGGGAGGCAGAGGGGGAGGTAGGCAGGAGAAGGGGAAGGAGGGAATAAAGAACAGATACGACAATGAAATGAATATTAACAGGCCACCATGTCACCGGATTTTTAGGCTTGAAATCCAAAACCGTATGTTCTGCTTTTTGAAGTGTTGAAAGCAATAAGGAGATAGATAGATTACTTCCATGATTTTAACTGAATGTTTAGAAGAGTTTGATTATAATCAATGTTTACATATCTGGGGAAATGTAATCTGTTGAATTCCTGTTTTGATGTATTAGTCATGTAAGCCCTGTGTAAATATTTAGAGAAATGTTGGCTGTTTGATGTCTTCAAGGAGTATTTGTCATTTATAGATTCAGAGAAGTGAGGCAGAGGAAAGGCCCCTCCTGGACACCCAGGTCCCTTGGCTTGAAGACCTCCTGGCTGAGTGAACCCCCACTGCCCACTCCATCCCACTGTTCTCCTGCTTGCAGCACCCCCAGAAAGCTCTTCCTTGGCACTGGCCCCCACTCAGCCAGGTGGAGACCCTGCCAGAGCCTTGGCCCCTGCCCTCACCCTCACTGCCCCCCACGCAGGGCTGGGCTCCTTGCGGGCAGTAACAGTGCTGGGCACTGAAGCCCTGTAGCGAAAAGTGATGTCTCAGTGGATGAATGAGTGATTGACAGAACCCTAGAAGGTGGACTTCGTAAAGCAAAGAAGTGGCCTGGCGATGCCCCCTGCTGGTCTACACCTTCCACACCATCCCCATCAGAATCCCAGCTGACTTTGTTGTAGATAGATGGGGACAGAATTATTCTAGAATACATGTGGAAACACACGGGCCCAGAAGAGCCAAGGGAATCTTGAGAAAGAACAACCAAGTAGGAGGACTCCAGCTTCCAAGCCAAGCACACAGCGACAGCAGCAAGGCGGTGTGGCGTGGCGTGGCACAGGGAGAGACAGCCAGACCCATGCAGCAGACCTGAGGGCCACAAACAGGCCCGTTGTCTCTGTCCACTGACTTTCAACATGGTGGCCAAGGCCAGTCTGATGGGGAAAGAATCATCTCTTCCAGGAGGAGCCTGGACCAGGGTGCATGGCTCGGTGGCTCACCAGGTACCTAATAAACATCAACCCAGGCCAGTTCTACAGCCGCCCAGTGAGCCCCTGCCCCGGGCCGGGCCCCGGAGGTACCGGGTGGAGCCAGAAGGCCTCAGTCTAGCCTAGGGGTATCACTGGAATAGAGTGAAGCAACCCCGGCTGGTGTGAACAGCAGAGAGGGCACGTCCGAGACGCGGGAGGAAGGGGAGGCAGCAATGTTCTCCGCAGGGGGCACAGGAGCAGTGGGGGCTCCCCAAGCCTGCTGCTCCCGGGACAGGGCTCCTGCCACAGCAGACATGGAAGCAGGGATGGTCCAGGAATCTTGGTCACCAGAGCCCCCCGCCCATGCGAGTGGGAAATTGCGAGAGACATGGGCTGGGCCAGTCCTTCCACACTCCGGACACACTGCCAAGGTGCTGGACCTCAGGTGGGCAGCAAGGAGCCTTTGGAAGGTGAGTAAGGGGGTCAGGGCTGCACGTTCAAAGGTGGCCTGAGACCTACAGCATGAGGGAGGGAAGTCCAGCCTGCCGCAAGCCCTCCTCACCTCCACGCCCCCACTTTCCTGCCCCCGCCTGCAAGAGCGCACCAGGGTCCTGGCCTCCCCGGACTTCACAGGGGATGCACAGCCTGGCAGCAACACGCCCAGGCTCTGAGGAAGGCCGCTGGACTCGGACACAGTGGTGTTGCTTAATAGATGTGGGACGGGGCAAGCTTGTTCCTTGCCTCCTGTGGGGTCACAGCAGCCTCTGTCTCACAGGCTGATGGTGCCTGGTTGAAACTAAACACTCAATAAATGTCAGTCATTTTCCTTACATAAAATCTGTGCTTTGAAGAGGCTGCTGAATAATTGGAAACTCTGGTTCCTGCTTCAGCTAAATTTGAATACTTAGATGGAAAACCGGGCCTTTTGTTTTTACTGGGGAAGGGATTTAACTCAGTCTTTTGGAAGTACTTAAGAAAGCAGAGAATGTCTCTTTTCTCAGAGAATATTGTACCCTGAATCAAAACAGAGAGTCAAATTATCTTAATGGTTGTTATATAAAGTGGTGCTTAGTCATTTTCTTAAACTATTTGTCTGAAATGGGAAATTTCTCTAAATCACATATAAGACTGAAACCAACTAAAATTCATTTTTCTCTCCAACAAAATCAATGGTAAGTGTCCCGCAGCTGAGAGTCTTCAAATCACAGTCATTGCAAGGACAATATTAATCACGGCACACGCGGTCCCGCCCGCATGTCAATACCCTCACCTACTGTCACATTCAAGGTGTCACCATCTCCAGCAGGCAGGCCAGCTGTGTCAAGGGATGGACACACCACAGGGCCGGACGCCAGCCACACACTCACACCGGCTCAGCACCCAACCAGAGAGGATCTTCCGGAGCCAGCACTCGCGCCGGCGTGGCCCGCCTCCTTGGTTGCCAGCAACTCGGCTTTGAAGATGGAAAGTTTTGCCATGGGCCGGGGCTCTGCAGTTTGGCTTCTGAATTCAGTCCACGGGGACAGACAGGGTTCGCTAAGATGAAACCACGTCTCGATGATGCTGTGTCATGGAAGGTTCCCCGACTGCTGGTGGCGTGGCCCAGCCAGTGTTTGGGCCAGCAGCACAAATAGCCAGTTTCAGTTCCCGCAGCTGCAGCAGCTGCCAGGAAGCTGGGCGATAAAGTGGCCCCCATTTTAAACCGATGGAGCTGCAGTTGGGGGGCGGCCGCGCAGACAGCTGCAGAATGAACCGTGAGCCTCCCGGAGCAACGGTGAAGTTTAAGGATTTGAGTTCTTGACTCAGGGCATCTGGGGTCTTCCAAGCCCTGGAGCAGCGCCCTCTCCCTGGTTGCCCTTTGCTCGTTCCGCAGACACCATTCAAAGACCCCCAAGTACCTCCCAGAGGGGGCGTGTCGAGGGCTCCCACTTGGCCAGGAGGTGCTCCACCCCAGGCCCCCTTGTGCCGCTGGGCCTCCCCATCCTTGGTCCCTGTGGACCTGAGCCAGCAGCTATGCCTGCTGTGTGGGGCTGCTGTGAGGACGGAGCTGGTGACCCACAGAAGGCTCTCCGCAGGGCCAGTGCACAGACGCGCTCTGCCATCGGAAGCCACCATGTGCACACGGGCCAGCCACTAGGGCCTCACGGTCCCGCAAGGGGTCAGGCAGGAAAGGATGAGGGCCCAGAGTGAGGGCTCCGGTGGACTTCCTGCAAGGCAAAGTGAGACACAGAGAGAGGTTGAGGTCACCTCCATCTGGGCACCAGGTGAACGGACAACCCCCAAGGAGAAGGTGCCCCAGGGCCAAGGTCTGGAGAAGTCGGTTTTTGTGTGGTGGGCTTTGGGGATATGGGCATTCCAGGCTAAAAGCTCAATCTAAGCAAGGGCCTGAAGGCTTGAAATCCCCCGAGCCCCATTTGGGGGCTGCAGTAGACTGTGTGCACGCAAGACTAGCAAGAAACAACTGGCGGGGGTGGGGGAGCAAGGGACAGAACGTGCAAGACCTTGCATGTCAGGCACCAGCTTTGGCCTGCAGCCCAAGGGCAATGGGGAGCCATGGAAGAGGTTTGGGCAGGGGAGTTAAGCCAGAAGAGTGCTTAGGGAGGCTGTCCCAGGTGTATCTTCAGATGCAGGGGCAGGGCAGCCTGGACCATGCCACCTAGAGCAGACAAAGGGGGCACAGAAGAAAGCCAAGCCTGATTCAAAACAACAAGACTTCTTAGTGGGCAGGTGACATTATTTTTAGGTTATTGGAGTCATTATTGTTATCATTATTAAATAGCCCCCACCTTACAGGGATATTAGAACTTCATGCTTTTCAAATTATTTACACATATTTTGGCTCATTTGATTCTTCCAAGAGTCAGTGAGGTCAGGTTGCTTCTCATTAGTGTCATTCCTGTTTTCCACACGTGCACGACTTAGCCTCTTACTTGAATCCAGATACCTGTGTGGATTGCATTAGGATGGATATGCAGACCCCCAGTTCCTTGTCCTGGGACTCAGGGACTACAGACTCTTTAACTACCCATCCGAGGAATTGAATCTTAGCAGCATTTATTTTAGAAGGTTTTAGGTCCAAGTGTCAGAGTGCGGGCTAGAGAGCTACGTTGCCCTCAGATCCTCATTGCGGTCTTAGCGGCAGACCCAAAAAAGTGCAAATTTGGAGTATGTGTGTGTCATATGTGTGTGTGTTTGTGTGTGTCTGTGGTGTGTGTGTGTGTGTGTGTGGTGTGTGTGTTTGTGTGTGTGGTGTGTGTTTGTGTGTGGTGTGTGTGTGGTGTATATGTTTGTGTGTGGTGTGTTTGTGTGTGTGCTGTGTGTGTTTGTGTGTGGTGTTTGTGTGTGACTGTGTGTGGTGTGTGTTTGTGTGTGGTGTGTGTGTGGTGTGTGTGTTTGTGTGTGCTGTGTGTTTGTATGTGGTGTGTGTGTTTGTGTGTGGTGTGTGTTTCTGTGGTATGTGTTTGTGTGTGAGTGTGTGTGGTGTGTGTGTGGTGTGTGTTTGTGTGTGGTGTGTGTGTTTGTGTGTTTGTGTATGTGAGTGTGTGTGTGGTGTGTGTTTGTGTGTATGTGTGTCTGTGGTGTGTGTTTGTGTGTGGTGTGTGTTTGTGTATGTGGTATGTGTGTGTGGTGTGTGTGTTTGTGAGTGTATGTGTGGTGTGTGTGTGGTGTGTGTTTGTGTGTGGTGTGTGTGTGTTTGTGTGTGTGGTGTGTGTTTGTGTGTGGTGTGTTTGTGTGTGTGCTGTGTGTGTTTGTGTGTGGTGTTTGTGTGTGGTGTTTGTGTGTGTGGTGTGTGTGACTGTGTGTGGTGTATGTTTGTGTGTGGTGTGTGTGTTTGTGGTATGTGTGTGGGGGGTGTGTGTTTGTGTGTGGTGTGGTGTGTTTGTGTGTGTGGTGTGTGTTTGTATGTGGTGTGTGTGTGGTGTGTGTGGTGTGTGTGTGTGGTGTGTGTTTCTGTGTGGTATGTGTTTGTGTGTGAGTGTGTGTGGTGTGTGTGTGTGTGTGGCGTGTGTGTGTTTGTGTGTTTGTGTATGTGAGTGTGTGTGTGGTGTGTGTTTGTGTGTATGTGTGTCTGTGGTGTGTGTTTGTGTGTGGTGTGTGTGTATGTGGTATGTGTGTGTTTGTGTGTGGTGTGTGTTTGTGTATGTGGTGTGTGTGTTTGTGTGTGGTGTGTGTGTTTGTGTGTGAGTGTGTGTGTGGTGTGTTTGTGTGCGGTATGTGTGTTTGTGTGTGTGTGTGTTTAAACTGAGCAGATGAGATCAACAGAAATCATTAGACTTCAGGAAATTAAGGTCAAGAAAAACCATCATTCGTAGAAAGGGTTTTCTCCTCCTCTCCTCCCCGACTTCTCCATTCCCCTCTCTTCTCCTTTCTCTCTCACCAGGGATCCTCCTCCTGTCACCTTCAGCTCCTCCCAGTTCCATCCTCTCCCTCCCTTTCTCATTCCCTCCTTCCTTCCCTGTCTTCCTTCCTTCCTGTTATTATTGGTGTCCTGAGAATTCAGGCAGTGCCTTTAAAATTCCTGTTCTCTCTCAGTCAGCTATCGCTGTGTAACAAAGGCTTAAAACATAGACCATTCATTTGGCTCAAGATTCTGAGGTTCAGCAGTTCAGGCTGGGCTCAGCTGGGAGGTTCTTCACTGGGACCCTCATGCGTCGGCCAGCAGAGGCAGGTTGAGAGCGTGGTTTTGCTGGTTCCACTTGAGCTTCCTCACATCTCAGGGACTTCTGCAAGAAAGACAGGTGGCTCAACTCTGCTCATGCTGCCCTGTCCCCAGCAGGCCAGCCAGCCTGGCTCAAATGGGGGCAGCAGGGGTCCCGACCAGGACAAACAGCACACAGGGCTTCTTGAGGCTGAGGTTTGGAGCTGCTATGTCATTGTCACTTCCAGCCCATTCCACCAGCCAAGGCAAGACATGAGGTCAGCCAGGGTCCAGGGGTATGGGATTAGGCCCCAGCCCTTGATCAGAGGAGCTGCAAAGTCACATGGTGAATGGTGTGATATGAGCAGGAGTGCAGCCCTGGGGACCCTGCTGCCATGGACCCCTGGCCCTGTGCTCAGGCCTGCCTATCTCCCAGTGTGACTTCCTGTCCTCTGCATTACCAGATGTTGGCATCCCGGGTTGAGGGCCCCCTCAAGTCCCCTACTCCCTGGACCCTTGGGCCCAGGAGCAACTCTGCAGGGCCTGAGCCCCCACCAGCCCAACCTGGGCAATGGAATTCCCTCTGGCCACGACCTCCTTTCCCTGTGGGCCAGAAAGACTTTGGGGAGGAGGCTTGCCGGGGCCAGGCAGGACCCTGAGTGCCACCCCAGTATGGGTGTGGGTTCATCTCCAGGAAGCCTCCCATCGGCCCCCAGAACACCTCCTGTGTCCTCCCATTCGAGGAGCTCTCAGCAGTCTCCCCTGGGGACACCACAAACGTTTCTGTAAACAGCCTCGCACACGAGTACATGCTGGAGCTGCGGGCTCTGCTGCGTTTTCCCTGCAGGATGGACTCCCTGATGGCTGCCCAGTCAAATGCATTTTGCTTTATTTTGTCACAGGGCCAGGCAAACAATGGTCATTGGCCAAATCCAGCCCATGGGGTGTTTTTCTAAATAAAGTTTTATTGGGACACAGCCACACCCAGTCATTCATGAATCCTCCATGGTTGCTTTTACTACAAAAGCAGAAGTGAGTAGTTGCAATAGACTCACAAAACACATAAGATGGGTCACAAAACCAAAAATATTGATTTTCTGGTTCTTTATAGAAAAGATCTGCCAACCCTTGTCCTGTATTAACAGATCCCTGGTGTGATCTTCTAAAACCGATCTCTGGCTACTCTGTGTTTAAACGCTTCAGAGGTTTAAACCCTGATGGGAGGAAGTCCCCATGCCCCTTCCTAGTGGCCAAGTTGTTGTCTGCTCGAGAAACAGAGGCTGCTCAGGGCTCCCTGCACTCATCCACCCAGGGCAGGCCTCTGCACCTCTGCTCCTGGGATCTTCCAGTTTTCTCTGTTGACAAGACCACACTGCCCTGGACCTCCACTTCCTCCATTTCTGAGACTCACCTGCAATTCCAGCAGGACTCAGCTTAGGCCCCACCCTCCCAAGAAGACTTCACTGCTAGATGGGTACCTCCTCTGTGCTCCTGCAGCTCCAGGGCTGCCCTGCCCTATCGGAAATCACTCTCAGTCCCTCTCACAATGAGGCAAGCTCCTGGGAGCCAGCATGGGATCTGTCCCATCTCTGTGTGCCAAATGCCCAGCACAGGCTGCAGGCTGTGCATTTGGAAATGTGCGCATAGGAAATGGCCCATGGATAGATAGGTGGTGCGGGAAGGAAAGAAGGAAGGAAGGGATTGAGTGGGTAAAAGGATGCATGGATGGATGGATGGGTGGATCAAGGAGTGGATGGATGCAAGGATGAATGGATGGATGGATAAGTGTATGAGTGGGTGAATGGATGGGGGTGTGGGTGGGTGGCTGGATGGATGAGGATGGATGGATGGATGGATGGATGGATGAGTGGATGGATGGGTGAATGGTTAGGTGGGTGAGTGGGTGGATGGATGGATAGATCAATGGATGGATGAGTGGATGGGTGGGTGGGTGGATGGATGGATGGATGGATGGATGGATGGATGGATGGATGAATGGATAGAGGGGTGGATGGGTGGGTGAATGGATGGGTGGATGGATGGATGGATGGATGGATGGATGGATGGATGACTGGATGGGTGGGTGAATGGATAGGTGGGTGGGTGGATGAATGGATGAATGGATAGAGGGGTGGATGGGTGGGTGTATGGATGGATGGATGGATGGATGGATGGATGGATGGATAGAGGGATGAATGAGTGGATGGGTAGGTGAATGGATGGGTGGTTGGGTGGATGGATGAATGGGATGGATGGATTAATGCATAGGTACATGATGAATAGATAGTCATGAATGGATGGACAGATAGATGTATATGTGGGGAACAGATGGATGAGCACACAAACTGTCTGCCTGGGAGTCTGGAGACCTAAGATTGTCTGGACCTATAAGTTCCTCCACAGACTCAGCCCTGCCCCTAACAGCAATGCTGTTAAAATTAATCATGGATTTTTTTCTTTCTTGTTCTAAATGTACTGGGTAGCTGAGCCCGCTGGTGGTTTGCAGAGCGGGTTTCATCTGCTCTCAAAGCCAGTGCACATGAAGCCCAGCCTTGGTAGCTGTTCTTCCTCCTCTATCTTTCGAGCAGACGCATTTGGCAGACAGCAGATTTTGTCATTTTTCTTCACTTGGGCTGTTATTCCTGAGTAATAACTCATGCTCACAGGAAGGTTGGACTTCTCAGTAATGATATTGAAATTGGATCCCTGGGCACAGGGCATGCAGCAAGCCAGTGAGGCCCTGGCATGTCAATAAGGCTGGCCTGGCCTGGCAGTGCCCAGGGCTGTCTGGAGAGGGGCTGCTCTTGTACAGCATCTCCCTGAGCCAGGGCCTGGGCTGCACCTCAGCAACCTCCCAACTGCCTCCAACTTGCACAGCAGAACCACAAGAAAATCCCCAGTGAGCGTCTCCTACTCAAGGACCTAATGTGTCTTACCCAGGAGTGACCATGTCCCAGCTCTGAGCACGGACATCTGTGGTAAGAATAGTACCACTTGCCCAGGAGTCAGGCCCTTGTCACTGAGTCCAGTTCAGAAAGCCCCTGGGCCTATATTCAGCTGTGAATGCAGAAGACACAAATCAGACCACACCACTGTAGGACCTAGAAAAAAAATGCAAATGCATGGTCCTCACCAAAAATTATTAACAATTTCAGGATGGCAACAACAGAGAATTAAACCAAGCACCCAGTCCCCTTGAGCACTGAGACCTGAGCACAGGGTCCTCCTGAGCAACGAGTCCTCCTGAGCGCTGAGTCCTTCTGAGCAACGAGTCCTCCTGAGCACAGAGTCTCCCTAAGCACGGGTCCTCCTAAGCATGGAGTCCTCCTGAGCACCAAGGTCTCCTGGGCACCAAGTCCTCCTGAGCATGGGGTCCTCCTGGGCACTGAGTCTCCCTGAGCACAGAGTCCTGCTGAGCACAGGGTCCTCCTGAGCACCGAGTCCTGCTGAGCACCAAGTCCTCCTGAGCAGGGATCCTCCTGAGCACCGAGTCCTCCTGAGCACAGAGTCCTGCTGAGCACAGGGTCCTCCTGAGCACTGAGTCCTCCTGAGCACGGGGTCCTCCTGAGCACTGAGTCCTCCTGAGCACAGAGTCCTCCTGAGCACAGGGTCCTCCTGAGCACTGAGTCCTCCTGAGCACAGGGTCCTCCTGAGCACAGGGTCCTCCTGAGCACTGAGTCCTCCTGAGCACAGGGTCCTCCCGAGCCCAGGGTCCTCCTGATCAGTGAGTCCTCCTGAGCCCGGGGCCCTCCTGAGAGGGGTTCTGTGTGTCTGCTGGGGGCACAGCCTGTGAAGCTGGCCAGGGACACAGCTTTGGCTCTGAGCTCCCTGAGGCTCTGCTCTCTGCATGCCTGGGTTGAGCAATTTTGCTCACAGCCCAGCTGCAGGTTATCAGCTGGGGCCATGCAAGTAGGTGCCACTAAGGACAGGCTTGCAGGTGGCCATTATTCAGGTGGCAGGCACTTCCTCCTCACTCCACCTCATCACCGTTGCCCATCTTCTCCCCAGTGGCCGGCCTGAGCGTGCTGTGGACCTTGGTGGATGGGCCCCGGGCTGTCTGTTGTTGCTGCTGTGGTTCTGTTTGAAAAGCTCCCCTTGTCACCAGGGATGCAGGCTCTGCCTGAAAGGGCTGTCCCTGGCTTCCCCCCGGCCTGTCCTCTCCCCTCCTGTTTGAGTTGCTGTTCTACAGTCTCCATTGCAACCTCACCTTTTCCGAGGTCGCCCATGGGTTGGCACACACTGTTGGCCATGCACTCTCTGCCACCTCTCCAGAGGATGGCAAGGAAGAATATGAGGTGAAACAAAGGCACTCACACACATGGGTCCACTCTCACACACACTATACTCTCACACACACTGCACTCACACACACTACATTCTCACACACTACACTCACACACTGCACTCTCACACACACTGCACTCACACACACACTACACTCACACACACTGCACTCTCACACTGCACTCTCACACACAGTACACTCACACACACTGCACTCACACACACTGCACTTACACACACACTGCACTCACACACACTGCACTCTCACACACCACTCACACACACTGCACTCTCATACACAGTACACTCACACACACTGCATTCACACACACTGCACTTACACACACTGCACTTACACACACTGCACTCTCACACACCACTCTCACACACACTGCACTCACACACACTGCACTCACACACACTGCACTCACACACTGCACTCTCACACACTGCACTCTCACACACACTGCACTCACACACTGCACTCACACACACTGCACTTACACACACTGCACTTACACACACTGCACTCACACACTGCACTCACACACACTACACTCTCACACACACTACATTCTCTCACACACTACATTCTCACACTGCACTCACACACACTACTCACACACACATTCTCTCACACACTACACTCACACACACTGCACTCACACACTGCACTCTCACAACACTGCACTCTCACACACACTGCACTCTCACAACACTGCACTCACACACACTGCACTCACACACACTACATTCTCTCACACACTACACTCACACACTGCACTCTCACACACACTGCACTCACACTGCACTCTCACACACCACTCTCACACACACTGCACTTACACACTGCACTCACACACACTACACTCACACACCACTCACACACACTGCACTCACACACACTGCACTCACACACACTGCACTCTCACACACACTGCACTCACACACCACTCACACACACACTGCACTCTCACACACACTGCACTCACACACACACTGCACTCTCACACTGCACTCACACACACACTGCACTCACACACACTACATTCTCTCACACACTACACTCTCACACACACTGCACTCACACACACACTGCACTCTCACACTGCACTCACACACACTGCACTCACACACACTACATTCTCTCACACACTACACTCACACACACTGCACTCACACACACACTGCACTCTCTCACACTGCACTCACACACTGCACTCTCACGCACACACTGTACACACACCACTGTAGGACACACCACTGTCTCCTATGTGACGAGAGGGGCAGCTCCAGGCCAAAGGTGAATGAAAAGGAGACATTGGTTCTCGGGCCCAAGTGGTGGCATCACAACAGCATCGTAAAGGATTTTCCAGGGTGGTCCCATCTCCACACAACTTCGATGTTAGGATCACTGACTTCGGTGCCTCATGTCTCCCAGGATGACCTCCAGGGTGTTTCGAAAGGAAGAAGACAGCGCCATGGGGCGCCGGAGCAGGTGGGACCGGCTCTGCCCCTGCAGCCTGGAAGAAGGCCAGGGTTCTCCCACTGAGTCACGCGGCTTCCAAAGCTGGGCGACCCCACCCACCTCTTCTGCTGTGAAAGGGTCCTCCTCACCCGGGACGCAGTGCAGGGGCTGCTGCGATTTCAGGAGAGTCCTCTAGAGGCCAAGGACCCCACCTCCCGAGCAGGTTGCAAGACCTGCATTTGGGTGGGACTGTATCCCCAGAGTCAAACGGCAGCTGCGGAAACAGAAGCAAGCTTACTTTCTCTTCCGCTGAACAGATTCCACTTTGGGATGCAATGAAGTGCGACTTCTTCAAATGGACAAACAGGTAGCAAGCGCTGACTTGGGAGAGCGATCTCTCAGAGTAAATTGTAGGACAGCAAAATCACAAGACTCCTCTGCTCTTCCCAGATAGGACTTTCCAGGCACAACTGTGCAGTTGCAGCTGTGAGTGCAGGAAGGGCTCTGCCGGAGGCTCAAGGGCCTTCCCTCATCCGCCCTCCACGCGCCCTCATCCTCTCTCCACGCGCCATCCCTCCTGCCCGCGACCTCTTCTCCAGCAGTGAGCCAAGCCACGTGGCCGGCAGGGGTCCTGGCCGCACTCTCCCCTCTCGGGGTCTACTGTCTGTGCCATGTGACTTTGCCGTTGCTCCCACCAGCCTTGACTCTGGTTCACTTGTGAGTTGTTTGATGGCAGAGGTGATGAAGCAGGGCCTTGGTGTGTGCCTGAGGGGTAACCAGGAGGGGAACACACCCTAGGAGGGCAGCCTCTGCAGCCTGGGCCCCAGGACAACCACCGGAGGAGGGGACCTGCGTGGGAGCCACATCCATCAAGACCACAGCGTGAAACAGGACCAGTCAGTCCTTGCCGTGAGCAGAAGCAGCGCTGACAGGCGCGTTTCCCCACAGCCCCTCTCCATCAGACACTGTGTGAGACTCCCGACAGCTCCAGATCACTCCTGTGAGCTTCAAGAATTCTGACCTTTTTATTTGTTGTTGCAAGTTTTGCGAAATCCTTTTGGAGTATTTTGATGCGTATAGAATCTTCCGGAAGGTCTGGGTTTTATGCCTGAGGACAAGGCTGGTGGTGGGCAGGGTATGTTAGATAAGTGGCCAGGCCCTGGTGAATATTTTCATTTTGGAAGGCACTAGCTCTGAGAATGCTGCACACATGCAGGGGTGCCCTGGGCACCTGCCCCTGCCCGGCACAGGTCGTGGGAAGCTATTAGGAACCCTAGACTGGGTATCGGATCCCAGCTGTATAGCCTCCCTTTGTGAGATCCTGGGGCAGGCCCTCCTCACTGTGGGCGTCGCATGCCCCATCTGTCCAAGGGGACAACCAGACGGGCTCTGGGGCCTTCTGAGGCCAGCTCAGCTGTGGTCTTCGGCCCCATCCACAGCCCACCCTCCGCTCCCCAGCTCCTCTGAATTCTTGTCACTTTGCCTTGGCTGGCAGGGAGGGCACCCCCAACCTGCCTCCAGCCTGCAGACCCCCCTGCCACCCACTGTGGAAGGCTGGGCAGGAGAAAGTACACCACCCAGGTGTCCCCGTCAGAGTTCTAACTGTGTGGCTGCTTCTGACACACCCAAGGGTGTTTTCTTCCACCTCTGCCTCCCTGAGACAGCGTTTCCCTGGGGATCCCAGAGCACTCCCTGACTCTACCACCCCTTCCTTTCACCCCAGGGCCCCCAGCTCCCTCAGGGCCCTCTCACCTCCTGCCACAGTGACAAGGTTAGGGTCAGGGTCAGGGTCACCACACACAAACACACACAACACACACACACACACACCACACACATACACACCACACATCACATACACACACAGCACACACAACACACACACTATACAGCACACACACACTACACAGCACACTACACAACACACACGCCATACACATCACACACACACTACACAGCACACTACACAACACACACGCCATACACATCACACACACCATACACATCACACACAAGCCCTGGCCATGAAGGGCCGACTGTTAGAGCTGCTGTTTAGCCTCCTGGTTGTGGAGGGAGAGCAGTCGCCTCCCTGCAAGTCTGCCGTGCAGCTGGCTTCTCCGCTGGGTGCCGAGGCTGGGCTTGGTTCCCTGGGCCAGCAGCTGCAGGTGTGCTCTGAGCTCTGCATTTCGGGATGGCTGGGCGGTTGTCCGCTTGTGTGTTCAGACACTCACAGCACAGCTGTCTGCATCTCGTGCCTGTCTAACGGGGGATCCTGACCCCACCCCCTGGGAAGACCGTAGGGGATTACGTGAATGACAGAGCAGACACCAGCCCCTGATACAAGCAAGCCCACAGGGCCGCTGAACCGTGACCAGGATTCCTGTCCTCAGGGAGGTGATTTTGGACCCCCCGCAACCCTCCGCGCAGGCAGGTCGCATTCAAGTTCCTTCTGTGACCTGCAAGAGGTCTGGAGGCTCCGGGGCATCCCCAGGTCCCCAGCCCCTGGTCTGTCACAGACGATGGGCGGTTCCGCAGATCCCCTCCAGGCTCTGCCCAAAGCTTGCCTGTCTCTCATCTGGGATAAGCTGCCTGGTGTGGGTTACAGCCCAGAGGAATGTCACCCGCAACCGCTGGACATGGGGAGCCCCAAAGAAATCAGGGTTGGACCAAGGGCCGAAAATGAAGGGAAAATGTGCAGGGTGAGACTACGTAGGGGGACAGCGCTACATATCCATGGGGAACACCGAGACCTGAAACGTCCGGGGACAGGTGTGTGCCCAGTTGCCGGTGACACCAGGCTCTGCACTGCCGGGAGAGGCCAGGCAGAGCCATCTCGGTGAGAAAGCACCGGATAGCCCTCCCCAGACAAGCGCCCCCTCCCCTCATTGGTCAGGGGAGCCACTGGGAACCTGGGAGTTTTTGGAAGGGCCTGTGGGGGATCAAAGGGAGGAGGTGAGCCCAGACAGCTGGCTGCAGACTCCAAGGGAGTGGCTGCGTATCCCAGCGGGGAGGTCCATGCTATCTAGTCAGGTGGGTGGGCAAGTGCCTGTCGGTGCAGAGGCAGATAGCAGGGGCTGGAGTCCAGGAGAGGGGTGGCCCCTGCAGCAAGTCTGTGGTGGGGGGCGTTCAGAGGGAGCAGGGAGAGGTGTGGGACCCCTGCTCACCAGGTCCCTGGTTTAATAAAACGTGACCAGAATGACTCCATCTTGAAGTGTGTAACTAGGCACTCACAAGGCACCTGTAAGGTAATGCTTGTGTTCGGAAAATAGCCACATCCTAAGCTGACCACCAGTGATAATTGCAGAATATTTATGGCCATACAGGACATCTCCTGGCAAGCCTGCGGGACGTCCAGATGTCCTGAGAGTGCAGGCCGCTGTGCTCAGAGGTGAGGACAGTGAGCGGCTGAGGCTGGAGGATGCATGGTCACTGACAGTCCTCGGTTGAGTGAGAGCATCTGCACGTTCCAGGCTCAGTTAGAGCTCCTGATGGTTTCTTACGAAACGGCAGCACCAGCGGAGGACGCTGCCTTCATCCTCCCGCTTTCGGAGGACACCCTACTCTGTAACGAAGTCATTTCGAATCAACTTGCCTCTTTCGCAGAGCTCTGTGACTCGCTTGAATCCTTTCCTGAGTGAGATCCAAGAACCCGTGTTGGGGTCTGGATCGGGACCCACTTTTCCGGCAGCAGCACATCCTCCAGAGCCCTTTCTGGCTGGGGACGCAGGGAGCTTGTGGGCCAGGGCAGAGAGACAAGGGAGAGGAGGGAAGGCTGGGGACAGGGACAGAAGGTCCAGGACAGACTTGGGGGCCATTGGCAGAAGAGACCAGAAGGGCCCAGCAGGAGAGACCACGTGCCCGAGGCTGGAGGGCGGGCGTGTGGGGAGATGTCAGGTCTGCAGACACCGTGTGTCTAGCGGCCCCCATGTCGTGTATGTCAAAGTGTGAGACTCTGCTGGAGCCTGGAGCAGGACAGGATGGAACAGAACAGCCTTTAGGGGAAGGGAAGGGGACTGGGGGCTGGACACCAGGGTGCCTCATGCCGTGTGAGGTTGGGCAGATGCCAGGAGAAAGCCCCAGCCTGGCAGAGAGCCCGGGGCTTCCTGGGGCTGCTGAGAGCTGGCCGGGGTGCCAGCGGGTTGGATTGTGGGGTTTGTATCCTCCTTGTTTTGAAACAGGGACAAGCAGCCTGCTCAAAGCAAACACAACTGCAAGGTAAAATAAAATGCTAGAGAAGCTCCCAAGGAAATCAGAGCCCAGGGAGAGGAAAGATGGCCGAGAGTGACTAAAGCAACGCTGGTCCCACAGTGAAGGCCCCAGGCACTGCGACCCTGGGAGAGGCTGCCAGGCACAGGGGAGGGGAGGCGCCAGGAGGGTCAGAGAGGAAGCACACAGGGGAGTGGGGACCAGAGACAGGTCTGCCCGGGCCCCTCTGCCAGGCCCAGCTGGGTGGAGATGGGCTGTGCCAGGAGAAGCCTGAGCCAGGGTTGCAGGACGCCCAGCCGGCTCCTCGGTGGAGGAAGGCATGGCTCAGAGCTCGGTGCTCCAGGCCTTGGTGTGAGACTGAAGAGGGAGTGCTGTGTATGTGTGCGGGCATGGGGGTGCTCCAGGCGTGAGGCATTGCAAGGCATTGCACCCTAGAGATGTCATGGGGTTGTTTTCTGGTGCAGGGTTGGCAGCCTCCTGTGGGGCCCGGCCGCTGTGTGTTCTGAGCTCTGACACCTCCTCACCACTGGGGAATTCATGACGCACTCCCCGAGAGGGCCAGGGCGCACATACTTGGTAGTTACATTGAGTTAAGAGAATGTTATTTTTAAGTATTTTGGAAAAACACTTGAAGAAGCCAGGACAAATCCCCAAAGCCATGTCAGAGATCCCTGGTTTAGGGGCGACTTCCTCTCCCTCTTCCAGCCTCACATCCTCCACCAGTGAGATGGAGGGTCAGCGACGGAGACGCCAACATTTTCCTCCAGTCGTCTCCTCTTAGGAAGAAAAACGAGCTTATTCTCACCAAAGTGTCAGGGGCTGTGTTTGTCATCAGCATGGTGTGTATTCATGTTTGAAAAACCAGAGAAAGGGAGTCGGTGGGTAGGCGACAAGGGTCACCTGAATGTGGACCTGCAGGCAGAGGGTGAAGCCCCTGCCTTTCCCCCACGCCAGGCAGACCCCATGAGAGGTGGGAGAGGGAGCCCAGACCCCTCCTCACTCAGACCCCAGCCAGCGCCTGGGCTTGGAGTTGGCATGTTGCTTCCTGGCCGTGCTTCTGCCCCTTGGGCCCTCACTTTGCTGATCTGTAAAATGGCCCGAGAATAGTTGTATCCATCCTCATGGAGTTGCTGAGGGGATTGATTGAGAACATGCAAAGTCCTTAGCACCTTAGCACAGGGCCTCCACTTAGGTGCTCAGTAAACACCAGATATTACCATTAGGCACCTGTGCAGAGACAAGGAGCAGGAGAGGAAAGAGGGGGACCAGGGGAGGGAGGGAGCCCACACCCCTGGGCACAGGTAGACTTGACATCCTTATTTGCATGAAAAAAGAGTGCACTGGCTTCCGGGCGTCATAAACCTCCTGTTTCAAGTACGCACAGCCAATTTATTTTTATGAAGCACTGAGGCCTTAGACTGTCTGGAAGCTGATTGGCCACACTCGGTGCCATTTCTCTTCCGACCTGCAGGCCTTCCTGCCTTTTGTTTTGTGTCTTCTTTCCTCTGGGCAGAGTGGGAAGTGGATTCCACGGCTTCGCATTTTTTCCCTTTTTTTGCAATGAATGAAGAGGAAACAGATCCATAGACACAAAGGTGTGGCCTGGCCAGCTCTGAGCATCTGAAGTTTGAGATCATCCGTCTAGGGGGCTCTGGGGCTCAGGCCTGGGCCAGGAGCCAGGCCCTCCCTGCAGGGTGTCCTGCCACAGCTCACAGAGCATGGGCCACCAGCACACATGCACCTGCCACACGCCAGACCCACAGAAGGGATGAGGGAAGCCCTGGGGGTCCCACCAATGATGCTGAGTCCACAGGACTGCGGTTTCATCTTCCTTATTGTTGTCACAACCCCAGACCCTGGAGCGGGACACAGCACACCTGTGCCCCATGAATATTGCGGTGTGAATGAGTAAGTGACAGAAAGCACGGATGGGCGATTTTAAAGAATAGGGACCTGTGGGCTGTGACGGGCAGGATGCCTGCGCCCCAGGGCTCACGGTCTCGGCAGGGATGTGGTTTTGGTAGCCCCTACATCGAGTGAGGACTTTTGTGATAGTGACCATTGTCAATCACAAGAAAGAAACTGAGGCACAATGAACAGAGAGAGTTTATTTGGGTCAAGGTTGAGGACGGTGGCTGGGACATTGGGGGTGCTACCTCGGCCTTTGTTACAAGCAGGTTTTAAAGGCAAAGCGGGCAAGGAGTGGGCAGATACAAAGTCCTCTGACAGGAGTTCTCATTGGTTTAAGAGACAGCATGGATCAGTGATTGGCCGTCACTATTGATTCTAGAGGATGAGTTACAGGGTCCAGCAGGAGGCACTTTATGGCTACCCGGTGTCAGCCTAGAGCCCATACAGCTGGCAGATTCAAGAGGTCGTTCTCTAGCTCGAGGGGGAGTGGGACGTGGCTGCTGTCACATTTTAATGCCTCTCTGGGCCTGATAATTTAACGGAGCTCACATTCCTCAGATTAAAAGTTTCTTTTCTTTCTCACATAAAATGCTGGCGCAGGGTCAGGAGCATGGGTGCTCTGTGGTAACAATCATAAATGTGTTACATTCAGCTTAGCAGAAAGCTGCCTCCTTCTGTATTTTGAGTTCCGCCTAAAGGTTTCTAGGTCTATAGTGAACTGTACCTAACTGCAGGTGTACAGACGTGACCCACTCCTGCAGCAACCAAGCCAGCTGTTTCTGGACATCACCTCCATCTCCGTGGGCAAATGCTATCCAACCGCGGGGCCACCCTGGAGTCTCTCAGAACCTATTCCACTCCCAGGGGCTGCCCAGCTGAGAATCATTCCCTCCTCAATCAGCTTTAATTTGCCTGAAGTTTTTCTCTGAACAAGTGCAACAAGGGAGGATCAGCCTCAGGGGAGGGAGGGGAACAACCCTGGGGAGGGAGGATCAGCCCCGGGGGAGGGAAGATCAGCCTCAGGGGAGGGAGGGGGACAGTCCTGGCGGAGGGAGGGGGACAGTCCTGGGGGAGGGAGGGACAGCCCTGGGGGAGGGAGGATCAGCCCTGGGGAAGGGAGGATCAGCCTCAGGGGAGGGAGGGGGAAAGCCCTGGGGGAGGGAGGATCAGCCCTGGGGGAGGGAGGATCAGCCTCAGGGGAGGGAGGATCAGCCTCAGGGGAGGGAGGGGGACAGCCCTGGAGGAGGGAGGATCAGCCCTGGGAGAGGGAGGATCAGCCTCAGGGGAGGGAGGGGGAAAGCCCTGGGGGAGGGAGAATCAGCCCTGGGGGAGGGAGGATCAGCCTCAGGGGAGGGAGGGGGACAGCCCTGGAGGACGGAGGGAAGATCAGCTCCAGGTGACTGAAGACCCTTGGCCTCCTTCCAGTGCTGCCCAGAACCAGGCTCCTTATCCAGCTGGGGGAAGCGATCCATTTGGACCCTTCTGTCTTCAGGAGGTAGTGGGGACAGACTCGGTGACAGGATGGACAGATGAGGGTTCAGGGAGGACAAGAAGAGCCCCAGCAACCGCAGGGCAGCCAGACTCTCAGGGGCCACAAGTCCAGTTGCCCCAGGCACCAGCTGCCGTGGCACATTGTGAAAGGCTGAGTGTCTCCCGACTCAGAGAAGCTGGTCATGAAGACACCAGAGCCAGCAGAAGGGATCACATGCCACCCAGCATCTCCACCGAAGAACGGGTCACTTGGGCCCTGGCCCTGGGTGCCCATCACAGAGAAGGAAGCAGGGCAGCTATTGGTGGGCAAGTGTCCCCAGGTAGATGGAGCCGTCCTGCCCCCACCATCCTGGAATGGAAGGGTCATCAGACTTGGGTTTGAGGAAGACCATGCCGCTGGTGCCGCATATGTCAGAGGGGCCAAAGTGAGAGTGAGACTTAGGTGAGTGGTGGGGTCACAGAGAGGAAGGGGTGGGGCAGGCCTGTGTCCTCACGGGACCCTCGTGGGGTGTGGCATTACCCTACTCCACAGACCTCAAGACCCAGGGCCAGAAGCAGTGAGCAACCACCCATGGTCACCACCGAATACAAACGCGGGGCAGGGGCAGGCTTCATGCCCAGCACCCATGCACCACGCCCCACACTATTCTTGTGGGCTGAAATCAGGGTCTCCAGGGGCAAAGGTCTTGGGGAGCAATGGGCTCCCGAGCCTAGCGGTGCACATGCTTTCACACTGCCTTCCCAGACGCTGCGGCCACGCGGGTGGGGCCTCTCCTCCCGGGACCTGGCCTGGGGAGGGGCCTGAGCTTTCAGGATCCCCTGACTGTTTACTGGTACCTTAGCCAGGGAAGAGCTCTCAGGGCACCAGAGAACTGCCCAGAGCCGCAGAAATGACCAGACGGGGAGCAGATGCTCCAGAACCGCAGAGGACGAAGTCTTGGCCGTGCCAGGTTCTGCACAGGTGGGCAGCCAGGACCGGCACGTGGACAGAGGAGCCTCAGTCAAGGAGGGACTGCAGAACCTGCCAGAACCTGCCGGGACCTGCTGGAACCTTCATTCTCCCTGGAGGCTGGGTCTGGCCAGGTCCACTCCTCCCAGTGGCCTGGAATTACCTGCGGCCGACCTGCTCACCGCTATGGGCAGCAAAGAGCACCTTGGAGCTGCCAGAGGTGGCTGAGGACGGATGCCATGCCGGGGCCTCGGTTTCCTCCTGAGAAAATGGGAGTGATAACCCTGCTTGCATGCCGTAGGAGGATGTGAGGTAGCGCTGGTGGGAGATGCACGCAGGGCCACTCAACTTCCCTCCACCTCCTCCCCGCTCAGGGCCTCAGTTTCCCCACTTGCAACTGAGAAGCCTGAATTAGACCATTTTAGAAGGAACTCCTGTCTGGGACTTATTTATTCAACCACATATTCCATTCTTTCGAGAAGTATTTATTAAGACTGCTTTGTTCGCAGACCCCACAGCCAGCAAGGGGAGGGCTCCCTGGTCTCCAGCAGAAGACAGGTGAACAAGTAAGCGGCTCAGGACCCTCAGCGGACAGAGTGGCTGTGCTGGGAGGGCAGGCAAGCAGAGGAAGGGCGGAGATTTAGTGGGTGGTGTGCTTGGAGGTCATGGGAGAGGTGCCTCTGCAGAGGGCAACAGGAGGCGTGGAATTGGGGAGGGGACGGCAGGCACAAAGGCCCTGGGCAGAGGCATTGGGCCAGGCACACTCCCTGGACTCACAGATGCTCCTTCCCCTGGTGAAGGCTTGAACCCCTGGCCAGGCCTGGGCCGGGGAGACCCAAGGAGGCACAGTAGCCAGTCGGAGTTTTATCCAGAGCATGAGGGGCAGCCCCTATGAGTGTCAGCTGGGGGCGGTGGCATATGGTGTCTGCCTTCCACTCTCAAAGGCCTCTCTGGCTGTCTTCAGGACCGCAAGCAGAGTGGGAGTCCCCGGCCAGGGCCAGGCCATGGGAACAGTCCGGGGAGCAGCCAGGGTAACTTGTGCCAAGCTGACAGCCAAGGAGGTGAGACTCAGGTGCCTTCGAGAGCAAAGTCCGCCTGCAGACCGGGGGGCATCAAAGCAGATTCTGGGGTTCTGGGCTGAGCCTCTGGACAGGCGGCAGGGCCGGACCTGAGATGAGGCAGAGAGCAGAAGAAACCAGCGTCCATCTACACATGCTCAGGCTGTGGTGCCTGTCAGATACCTGCTGGAGGAAACGAGGGATTCTGCACGGAATTCTTCAGGGATTCTTACCAACAAGCGGGAGACAGACGGGCCCTGGGACCCAGGCCAGCACTCTGCAAACTGTTCTACACACCTGGGGAGCCCACGGGAGAGGGCAGTGCTCAGGGCTGCCGCTCAGGGCCTCTGCGCACAGAGGGGAAACTGAGGCTTAAAGAGGAGGAGCTGTTGACTAAAGGTCACAGAGCTGGCCCTGGAGCCCAGACTCCCCCTGCCAGGTCTGCCCCCACGACCTGCAGTGAGTGCACACGCACTCAAGCACAAGCACACACGTGCACACACGCACATGCACATAAGCACACACATGCACATACGCACACGCGTACAAGCACATGCACACACGCACACACTCCACACACCATGCAGCCTTGTTCCCGGCAGCCGACAGCCCCCACTCCCTGGCGTACTGCGTTTGTTTCCTCCCGAAGGCCTCACCCGCCCGTCAGTGCCTCTTCAATGCTGGAAGATGCCAATCTCTGCCTTGAGAGGGCTTGGAGCATTTCATTTCCCTTTGCCTCCTCCCTCTGACCCACCAGCTGCTCCCCTTTACCGGTGCACCCAAGAACCCTGGGCACAGCAGCAGCTCCAGGTGCAGCAGTGCAGAGGGTGAATTCAGACAGGCCCCTCCCTCCCTCCAGCCACTGGGTCAAGCCCCAGGGAGGAGAGGTCCCTGCTTGGGGCCACGGCGGGGAAGGAGAACAGAAGGAACTGAATGGAAACCCAAGGCTCCAACCCCGCCCCCACCTCAGTAACCCTGGCCCTTAGGGCGAGGAACATACCCTCGTATTTATAATGGATTTTCCACATCCTTTGATGTCTTGCAAAACATCATAACACGCAGAGTCATTTTTCAAAAGCAAGTGCGCTGAAGTTCGCTGAGAGGGGTCTGCCACCAATTTACTCAAAAGCAAGCCTTTCTTTTCCCCAAGCCGCCCTCTCAAGAGGTGCCAGTGCAGAAGCACAAGAGGTGCCAGTGCAGAAGCCCAAGGGGCGCCAGTGCAGAAGCACAAGGGGCGCCAGTGCAGAAGCACAAGGGGCAAGGTGGGCCAGGACCTATCGACGGGAGAGCTGCTCGGACCAGGATGTGGCTCCAGGGCTTAACCCAGCAGCCAAGACAAACTCGGCAATTAACCACGGATGACAACGAGCACCTTCGGGATGCTCCTGAATCCCCAGGATTCCCCAGGGAGGGAGCTGCCTCCAGAGCCTCCAACCCTGTGGGGAAGGGCAGGGGAAGGACCGTGCCCTGCGGGTCCTGCCCCCACCCACTACCTGAAAGTGGGCCCAGCTGGGAGCCGGGGAGTGTCAGGCAGAGCCACCCCTTCTCAAGCCCTCCGCTTCCCACTGTGAGCTCCCTGAGCCCTGGCGGGAAGCTCAACATCCGCGTGGGTAAATGGTGGTGAAGGCAGCGGTGAGGGCCGGAGAGATGACACTCGCTTTTACTTTAGTTAGCACCAGCTAATAGCAAAAGAGAGGAGGATACTGCAACTGTTCAGTAATTGATTAACCGGTGTAAAGCAAACTGGTGAAGTGACTTATGTCATTGGTTTAAAAGAGCAAAGACACACTACTATATTAACTTTTCAGTTTGTAGGTTTGTAGGGGAAGGAGAAAGATGAAAAGCTCTAACCTCACTAAGCTCCGGGCGCTGGGCAGCCGTGACCGCAGAGCTGGTGCACACAGGCTGGCACTGTGGGGTGGCCCCTCTGACTGCCCTGCCCACGCACTGCCATTCCACAGTGTACAGATGGGGAAACTGAGGCACGGTACAGGGACATGGTTTCCCCCCTTCATGGAGCCAGGACCCATTTCTTTCTCCACCTGGAAAGGTGGGCAGCAGGAAAACACCACACACCTCTGCTTTGAGATAAAAAGATAAAGCTGCTGGCTGCTGGCACTGCCAGGAAAGGCAGCCCCAGCACTCCAGGCCCCTCCACAATGTGCTGGGCGGCTCCCCATGGAGGGCTACCGAGTAGAGTTCCTTCAGAGCATTTGGGTTGGGTGGGCTGGCAGACGGGACAGGTCAGAAGGTGAGGCCAGGCCGAGCCACGTCTTCCATCCATCTTGCAGGCAGAAAGAGGCCACTTCCAGAGCTCCTGGGGTCTGAGGCCATGTGAGAGACGCCGGCCATACAGCAGCAGATGCCAGGCCTCTCCCTGTCTGCACGCAGGGATGCCAGAGTGCAGAGCCAGGACCAGCTCTGTACAAATAAGTAACAGTCTAGGTATCAGACCTGCCCCGTTAAGGAAGTGGCCACCCCATGTGGGAGTTCCTTGTCCCTGGAAGGGTCCAAACAGAAACCACGGGACCCCATCTCAGAGGAGCTATGTGCAAACATTTGCTCTATGTGAAATATATTTGTTACAGTATTCAACCTTAAAATGGAAGGAACGGCCAGCACACCGTGACAGGGAGCACCTTGAGGGCATTGTGCTCAGTGGAATAAGCCGGTCACAAAAGGACAAATCCTGTAGGAGTCTATCGTACGAGGTCCCTAGAGTCAAACTCATAGAGACAGAGAGAAGGGCAGGTGCCACGGGCTGCGGGAAGGGGAGCAGTTGGCGTTTAAAGGGGACAGGGCTTCAGTCTGAGAAGAAGAAAGGCTCCACGGGTGGAGGGTACTGAGGGCTGCGCAGCATTGTGAATGTGCTTAGTGACACTGAACTGTGCATGTGAAATGGTTAAAATGCTAAGTTTTATGTCATGTTATCAATTACATCTTTAAGAATGCATCCATCATCACCCGCCCGTACTGTGAATGACAGACACTGTCCCTGTTTTCGAGACTTATGGTCTGAGGGGAGAGGCAGCCTGGAAAGCGGCAATTAGGATGCCCAGAGGGGAGAGAGAGCAGCAAAGAGTGAGGGTGTCCTGGGAGGGCACAGAAGAGCAACCAAGAGTGGGGCGGGCTCCCAGGAAGGAGTGAGTGCCAGTCCCAGGTCGGAGTAAGGGGCCACTCTGGCAAAAACCACATCCAAAAGCCCAGAGGAGACAGAAGCTGCACATTTGGGGACCTGAAAGCAAACCCGGAGGGCCAGTGTCACAGACAGAATGGGCAAAGTGGGAGGAGGCCTCATCCCAGAGCATCCACGCCTTGGAAAGGAGGTGCCCCTGGGAGCCAGGCAGCTCCACGCTGCCTTCCCACCTAACAAAGAAAACAAATGAACAAACCCCGGCTCCCGAGGGGCCAGGCCCTGGGCACTCAATTCCCCAGCATCACCTGACTCAGTCCTCAAGATCCCCCCAAAAACGCCCGTAACAGTGGGTATATTACTCCCATTTTACAGATGAGGAAACTGCAGCCTGATGGAGGTGAGCTCCGCCTCGATGCAGGAAGTGTTTTATGACAGTGCGGTAGAATTTTAAAACAAAAGAACACGCGATCAGGCGTGCACTGTGCCACCCACGCTGACCGAGATGCGTCGACTTCTCACAGCACAGATTCCTCTGCTGACTCTAAACCCAGGAGCTTCTGAGCCCTCAGCCCTAAACCACAGCAGCCACTCTGAGCTGAGTGTCTCCTCTGCATCCGGCACAATTTCAGACTTGACGGGGGTGCAGAGAAAATGTGAGGCATCACCTCCGCCCCTCAAAAACTGACATTTTAAATGAGAGGTGCAGTCTCCCATGTGGGAAAAATTGGAATAATTGTGAGACTGTTGGTTTAAAACGGCCCCTGGTCCACGGTTCCCCATCTCAGGGCTTATAAGAGAACAAGGCTCACAGAGCACTGGAAGCTAGGACAGGTATGAGTGTGTGTCGCCTACAAAGTGATTCCAAACGCAGTGAGGCAGAGAGATGCAGCCAGCCCACCAGGATGAACACAGGGAAGGAGGTGCTTCATCTCCTCTCTCATGTCCCAAAATAGAAAAATGCTTTTCCCCACCAGAAGACGGGGTCTGCCTCCTATGCACTGACACTGCCTTCTCTTCCCACTCATCAGTCTTCAAAACCCACCAGGAGTGGGGACAGTTGAGCTGGAGGTGAGCCCTGCATTCAGAAGGCAGCATCCTGCTCTGGACCATGGCCCTGTTCACACTGGGTATACAGAAGGCGTTTTGTCTGACACTTCATCCATTCAGTGGGTCGAGAAACGGGGCTCCCGGAAAGAGACAAACCAGAAATGTGTCTCCCAGGAGCTGTGCACGCCAGGCCACCCCTGCGGAGTCTGAGGAAGGGGTTAGACTGTCAGCCCGGGGCCCGGCCACTTGGGCTGAGGGCCATCCACTCATCCCGAGTGTGGGTGAAACCTGAGTGGGTGGACCCTTTCTCACCTGAGGATGAGGAAGAGGAAACCCAGCAACCGGGGCCTTGGAAAATTGTGGCAGGACGAATCAAACACAACCGCATCTCAAAGGCTGGGAGGGAGGGTGTCCCATGAAAATGATTTCTCCAGCCGCCCGCCCGAAGGGTATTTTTAGCAACTGTCGCATGCCCACCATGGGCAAGTCAGGCTGATGAGAAAGACAGCGGGAACTGGAGAATGGAATGATGGCAATGAAATAAAACCACGCGTGGATCAAAACTGCCTGGGAACAGAAACATACAGAACTGATGCTGAAGAAGACAAAATATGTGACGCGGAGAATGAAGCGGGGAAGGAGGGAGCCCGGGCATGGCAGGAAGGGGCAGGGAGCTGGGCAGCAGGTGCTCCCCAGAAGAAAGAGAGGCAGGGTGGGGAGCAGGTGAGGAGGAGGAGGAAGCGCTGAACTTTCTTGAGCTGCAGAGGCAGGCGGGGTGGGGGGTGGTTTGGGGACAAACCAAGTTCCCAGTAACTTGAAGAAGTGCACTTCAGAGGACCAGGCCTCACGCAGCTCCGGCGGAGTTTGTGAGCCCGGTGATGCAGCAGCACCCTGGCCTCCACGCCCGGAAGGAACATGTTGGTGCCAGGCCACCTTTCCCGTTCCTGAAGGTCGCAGAAGGGCCTTCTCAAATCAACGGGCAGACAATGCTATCCTCAGGAACAACTTTGAAAAGCTGACTTGAACATGAGCCCCAAACCCTGAGGGATGAATCAAAGCTAAGAATTCAAGACTAGGGAAGTTACTGGGACCCCAGACTCAAGAATCAGGCCGTCGCTGGTGCAGGGTAGGGGCAAAGAGGATGGGGTGTGGTGGGGAGTTCTGCCCCCAGGGCTTCCCCGCCCTGCTTTTCTTGGGCTTGGTTCCTTCCTTGGTTCTACAAAATGTGCTTTGGACCAATCAGTGAAACGATATTAAATTGTCCATTTTGTAGGTTAAAATTCTATAGGGTTCAACCTAATACTTGGCTTTGCGGTTCAGAGAGACTCTCTTTCCGCGTCTGATTCTTCAGCATTGTACCTGGCACCAGAGCCTTCCACATGCCAAGCTGTTGCAGGCTGGGCCCCCATCCAGGAGCAATTACTGAACGAAACACTTCTTTTTCCCCTTAAAAAGAAAAAGACTCGTGAAGCCACACCATGCCACTGTTATTGCCAAGGTGCTTGAGCGATGATTTTCTACATGCTTGTGGCTGCAACTTACATTTAATGACATGAGTCAGGGGCTTGTTTCTGCACTAGAAGACCAATAAGCCTCCCGGTGACAGATAGGGTCTGTCACCCCATTTCTCAAACTCTACGTCATGTCATCTCATGATATTCCCAATGATGCCTTACAGTCGCCATATGCAGAACGGCCTCCGTAGTACGCAGCTGAGTGTGAAACATATGGAGAGAGTAAAAGGCTGTGCTAATGTCTGCAGGAGTCAACGATTCCTAAGTGGAGGGTCTGTGCCATTTTGCTTTTTTCTTTCTTTCTTATAATTTTCTGCAGATTCTTCATTTTCTACAGAGCATGTCTCACTCCGTTCAGCTTTCTGTAACAAAATACCATAGACTGGGTGGCTTATAAACAACAGGAATCTATTTCTCTCAGTTCTGGAGGCTGGAAGTCCAAGATTAAGGTGCCTGCAGATTTGGTGTCTGGTGAAGCCACCTCCTCATTGGACAGCCGTCTTTTTGCTGTCTGGCACGTGGCGGAGGGGGTGAGGGGTCTCTCCCTGGCCTCTTTCATAAGGAAACTAATTCCATTCATGACCTAATCACCTCCCCTCGTCCTAGCATCATCAGCCTGGGGATGAGGTTTCACCTCCCCTCCTCCTAGTCTCACCAGCCTGGGGATGAGGATTCACCTCCCCTCGTCCTAGCATCATCAGCCTGGGGACAAGGATTCACCTCCCCTCCTCCTACCATCATCAGCCTGGGGACTAGGATTCACCTCCCCTCCTAGCATCACCAGCCTGGGGACGAGGAGTCACCTCCCCTCCTCCTAGTATCATCAGCCTGGGGACGAGGATTCACCTCCCCTCCTCCTAGTATCATCAGCGTGGGGACAAGGAGTCACCTCCCCTCCTCCTAGTATCATCAGCCTGGGGATGAGGATTCACCTCCCCTCCTCCTAGCATCATCAGCCTGGGGACTAGGATTTCAACATCTGAGCTTGGGGGACAGAAACAGCCTGTAGCAAAGCATGTGCATTTTTATCATGGAAAACATGTTTTTCAAATTTGAATCAGCATTTTGTCTAGATGATGGCATAGACACCAGGGGTCCCCACCTGGTCCCCAGCACTGGCGGCTGCACCGTCACCAGCTCCTGGGAGTGAGGTCTGACAGCTTGCAGCCACTCCATTCCCCAGATAGCTGAGTCTGGCCACAGGTAGCTGCTGCTCCTGGGGAGCCGTCCTCCCACCAGTGAAGGCCTCGCCAGTGACTGACCATGTGGAGGCACAGAAGGCGTCCCCTGGCCTCAGGGCAGGCCCACCCCATGGTGCAGCTCCCACTCTGGAGCACCTGTGGGGGACCAGACCACGGTGCAACTCAAGCTGAGGTCACCTCCCTGCTCAGCCCCTTCACCCACCCGGTCCTGCTCCCCACCCTCTGTCCTGAGGAAACCCCAATAAATCATGTGATGTGATGAGAATTATGTCACTGCCACAGGACTGCTGTGAGAATCGTGAAGTAAAGGGGCTGACACCTGGTACACTGAGGGGCTCACCAAACTCCAGTGTCCCAGCACTGTGGGGCTCCAGCCGGCCAGGCATCTGATACGCAGCGCCTTGGCATTCCAGAAGGGTGGCTGTGAACGTGGGGTTCAGAGCCTGCACACCGGCAGAGGCGTCTGCACCACAGACCGAGCCAGGTGCCGGGGCAGAGCACAAGCAGCCTGTCCTCCCTCCAAGACCCCAATTCCCCTTCCCCTGTCAGTGGGAACCTGGGTCCCAGGCTCTCTGTGGAGCCCCATGCTCATCGGCTGCAAAATACCTTAGTCGGCGCCCTGTTCCTGTCAGGCCCAGGTTCTGGGGAGAGCAGGGGTGGGAGAGGGTGCTGGGTGCTGGCCAGGGCAGTGCACACAGTTGTCTGTCCTGGCCGTAGGGCAGTGACCCTGTCCCCACCACAGGCGGCCCTGGCAGGCAGGCAAACCACCAACAGACCCCAGGCCCTGCACCTGACGTCTGCTCTGGAAGTCGGTCTGCATTTAGTTTTGGGTTTAACAAACATTTTTAACCCCATCATTTTCAACAAGCGTAAGATTCACAAAAGAGTTGGAAGTTCTATTAAAAAGAGGCTCAAAATTACTACAGAAACTAAAGGACAGAGTTTTAAAAATAGCACCTGGTGAGAAAAATGGCAAATGCCGCACATTTGATGGAGTGAGTCATCTCCTGGCGGCACCATCCTCAGCCACGCCCGAGTGAAGGGCTGCGCCTGATGCTGTCCTCAGGGACCAGCTGGACAGGGATGCGGGGACGTGCTTCTCTATGTGCGGGGAGAGGCGGGCGTAGGCGGCTGGCACTGGCTCCCCGACGGCAAACCAAGGAGCTTAAAGGCCAGGCAGGGACAAGGGGTTGCTGAGGAAACTTCCGGGGCTTCTCAGGTCCAGGCTGACCAGGTTTACACACCAGAAAGTGAGGGCCCCACGCAGGGCAGGGATCCTCGGCCAGGGCGAGGTGGGCAGGGCAGGGCTGCCCCATGTGGACATTCATTCATTCCTACCCGCGCCTGCCACACATTCATTCGTTCATTCCCACCGTCGCCCACCATTCATTCACTCCCACCCATGCCCGTCACATATTCATTCATTCATTCCCACCAGCGCCCATCACACATTCATTCCTTCCCGCTGGCGCCTGCCACACATTCATTCATTCATTCCCACCAGCGCCCATCACACATTCATTCCTTCCCTCTGGCGCCTGCCACACATTCATTCATTCATTCCCACCAGCGCCCATCACACATTCATTCCTTCCCGCTGGCGCCTGCCACACATTCATTCATTCATTCCCACTGGCGCCCACCATTCACACCCAGCTGCACCCGCCACACATTCATTCATCCTACCCACCCCCGCCACTGCCACAGACCCCAGGACTCCCAGGGAAGGACACACCCTTGGAGAATGCGGGCATGGAGTTCCCAGGAGCCCCTCACTCTCTGTGGACAGAAAAGCTCTGGCTCACAGTCCAAAGGGCCTGATCCATCTCCTGCTCAGTGGAGGCACCTCAGAAACTTCTGGAAGGTTCCTGCCCTAGAAAGCTCACCTTTTTTGCCTCTCTGAGGCTTCAGGAAATGCTGCTGCCCCGACCCTTCAAGACCTTGCTCTGAACCAAGGAAGGGTTCTGACGTGGGGAGCCTGCACCGTCCTTCCCACTCCATCCCAGCACCCCCCAGGCCCAGCACAAGCGTGGCAACAACAGAGGCAGCTTCAGCGAGGACCCTCTAGAGGGTGGGAGAGAGCATCTGGGAAATCAACCCCAGAGGAGCATCCAGAATATCACAGAGAGGCACCTGGTCAGACTCCACAGGGCACAGGATGCCCACCAGCTTGGCCTGGCCCATCCTGGGGCATCCCACCCAGCCTGGGCTGACCCTCGGATCCCAGTCCCGGAGCTGCCTTAACAAAGACCCACAGACTGGGAACTCAAACAACAGGAATGTTTTCTCTCCCTGTTCTGGAGGCCGAAGTCCCAGATCAAGGCGTCAGCCTGACGGTGCTGCCCCTGGGGGCTCCGCGGGAGGCTCCTTCCTGCCTCTTCCAGCTTCTGTCGCTGTCTCCACATGGCCTCCGTCCCTGTGTGCGTCTCCCCTCGTTTCTGATAAGGAACATGTCCCTGGATTTCGGGCCCATCCGCGATGGCCTTACCTCAAGATCCTTCACTTTATAGCAGCTGCAGAGATGGCTTTTCCAAATAAAGTCGCATCCACAGGATCTGGGGCTGGGGATGTGCTCATATCATTGAGGGCCACCATTCAACCCCTCCAAGCCCCTAGGTCTCCTCCGGCGGCCGAGCTTCCCCAGCACCCGCCACCTGGAGCGTCCTCCCAGAAATGTCAGAGTCTCTCCCCTGAGGGGCTCCCCCATCCCACCTGCACAAGGTCCACCCAGTCCCACTTAGGGCCAGGGGTTGAACTTCGTCCAGGAGTGGCCTCCCACTCTGGTGGGGCAGGATGTGTCCCCGCCCCAGCCCAAGGTGTGCCAAGGCCTCACCTCCCCGTGACAAACGCCCAGCAAAGAGGCAGTGAGTGTGGCATGGGGGTAGGCCACTCAGCTCTGCTCCTGCCCAACTGTGCAACCTTAAGCAAGTGCCTACACCTCTCTGAGCCTCGGTCTGTCCCTCTGTGGAATGGTATGTCCAGAGCAGTTCACCCACCTCCAAGGTGTCAGCCTGTCTGTGAGAGTCAAACAAGGCCAGGGTGCCTGGCAGCCGGGCACCTCACTCAGTCCAGAGCTGTTGTGATTAACCTGTGCTGCATCCAGGAGACAGGCCTCCCAGAGCAGTGGGGAAACCCACACCCCATACACAAATCAGCCCCATGCCCCGGCAACAGAGCAGGTCACAGGGAGGGGCAGGGGCTGGGCAGGCCGCCCCAGGACCCCCACGTCCTTGCTGAGCCTAGAGAAGGAGGAAGAGGGCATTTCCTGTGACAGCGTGGGGGTGGGGGAGGTGGGGAGAAGCCTCCAGGCGGAGAAAGGTCACCTGGCATCGCATCCAGGGACCATGTGCCCTGGGCCTCCTCCGGCTTGTGGGGAATTTCAGCCCTCACCCTCGGGGCAGTGGAGAGCCAGGACAGCCGTTGGGCTTCCAGCTGCTGGAGGGGTGCAGAGGAACCGCCCTGCACATGTCCCAGCAGGAGACCACCCGGCCTGAAGGACAGGCTGCCAGGCCTGGCTGTGTCATCTGGAGAAACCAGGCCTGGAATGCTCCAGCCCCGTCCGGCAGGCAGGGGTGACTGAAGACTGTACCTGTCCCGCCTGCCTGCATGGGGTGGCTTTTATCTGGAGAAAGCACTTGGCCCCATGCAGACACACTCAGTACCCCCCGTCTCCACACTGATGTCCTTCCCTTAACACGGGCCTGGAACCCGCAGAGGGTCCAGCCAGCTCTGGAACTAAACTAATATGGAGAAACCCCCCAACCCGAAGGACAGAGACCAAATAAACCTTCGGAGGAGGATAGAAGAAGGTGGCAATGGCGCTTCTGTGGGGCAGCCTGGAAAGTAATCCTCTCTCCCCGGCACACGGCATCCTGACGGTGGGACAAGAAGAAGATGCCTGGAGAAGAGCACAGAGCACGTGAGAGCCCCGGAAACCCGCGCAGAGCACGTGAGAGTCCTGGAAACCGACTCACACAGAGCACATGAGAGCCCCGGAAACAGACCCGCACGAAGCACGCGGGAGCCACCGCTTCATTCCACGCACCACCCACTTGCTGGGCGTCTTCAGAGTTCTAAAAACCCAAGAAAGAAAAAGATTGGAAGAGGAGGTGAAGACGTCCCAGAAAGTGGAATAAAAATGTACCGAGATAAAGCGCAGAGACAAAGGCAAGACCCGAGTGCTACAGTGAGGCCCAGCTGCCAGGAAGAAGAGTTGTAGAAAGTTCCAGAGAGTGGGAAAAAATGGAAGGGAAAATGGAAGGTGCCCAAGCGACATTTAGGAGAACACTTCCCAAAGCTCAGGCCAAGCAAGTCCATCTGGATGCCTTGGAGTCCCTCGCCCTGGGCAGGGGGCCCAGGTTTAGCCTTCTCCTGGTACTGTTTTCATAAACAAGGCTCGGCCGCTTCCCGTCCGGCAAAGCAAAGCCCGCGCACCACAAAGGACGGGAGCACAAAGGCATAGATTTTCTTCCTTATGACTTTCTTTTCTCTCTCTCGCTCTTTTTTTTTTTTTTTTTTTTTTTTTTTGTGATGAGGTATCACTCTGTCACCCAGGCTGGAGTGCGGTGGTGCAATCTTGGCCCACTGCAGCCTCCGCCTCCCAAGCTCAAACGATCCTCCCACCTCAGCCTCCTCAGTAGCTGGGACTGCAGGCGCATGCCACCACAACCAGCCAATTTTTGTATTTTTAGTAGAGATGGCGTTTCACCATGTTGCCCAGAGTGGTCTCAAACTCCTGAGCTCAAGCCATCCACCTGCCTCGGCCTCCCAAAGTGCTGGGATTACAGGCGTGAGCCACTGTGCCTGGCCTTTTTTATTTTCTTAACATTTTCTCTTCTCCAGCTTACTTTATTGTAAGAACACAGAATATAATACATGTAACAGACAAAATATATGTTCATCAACTGTGCATGTTAACGGTGAGGCTTCCGGTCTGCTGGTGGCTATTAGTGGTTATGTCTGAAGGGAGTCCAGAGTTACATGCAGACTTCTTATTGCTTGGAAGGTGGGTCCCCCTAACATATACACACATGGACACACACACACCTGGTTTTGTTTCACTGGAGAACCTGACATACATAGAAAATAAGCAAATGAGAGATGGGCAATTCGCTCCAGGAAAACAAGATCAGGAAAGAAAGGGACGGAGCATCACACAGTGGAACAGCTGAGTCTTCTCTGAGCCAGGCAGGTCTAAGCAGCCCATGCTCCTTGGGGAGCCCTTGGCCAGCCTTCTCGTCCCCACGGACGGCTTTGTCCCTGGGGGAGCCACGTGTGGGTGACTCAGGAACAGCATCTGAGTCACCGTCACGGTCCCAGGCCGCCCCCTCTCTGCCCCTCTCTGCTGTTTCCAGGGCCTCTTCCCTCCCCTTCCTCCACATGACGTTCTCAGCGTTGGCCGCCCTGGCGTCTGCCCCAGGCTAACTGATTTGACCCCATGACTTTGAGACTCCCGGCTTCTCCCTGGTCCACCCTCTTCCCATCTTGTCTCTCTCCTGTGCCTTCTTCCCGTCCGCTCTCCTTCCAGAGCTGAATCTCCCGGGGGTCCTCCACCTGGAGCCCCGTGCCCACAAACCTCAGCTTTCCTGATCCCGCCTGAGCCCCTCTTCCCTCCCAGGCCCTTTGCTCCTCCACGGCCTGCTCTCCTGGGGCCTGGCCTCCTCCTTCTCCCTCCCACTCAACTTCCAAGCCACATCTTGCCAGCCCCTCCCTCCTCCCACCCCATGCCATCAGTCGCAAGCCCCCACGTGCCCCCTAAGCCACTCCTCTCCCGCTGTCTTCCAGCCTCTTCCCTGAGCACCGGCACCCTGCGGAAGGAGCTGAGCTCTTGCTTCCGGCCCCTCCTGCACTCCTCATCCCCCACAGTCCTAGGCTTTGGGTCCAACCACATCAGTATCTGCTCTAGAACCTTACTGAGCTCCCTGTGACCCGCCAACCCTCTGACTCGGTCACTCACCTTCCCTGGCTCGCCTGTGCCATCCATCCTAGACCAAGGCGAGGCTTCCCATGGGCTTCCCGAGGAGCCCTAGATCCTCGTGGACTAACTGCACAGCCAGCACTAGCCGGAGCGATGCTGCTGGTCAGACAGACCTGGCTGGAATCCTGGCTCCACTGCTTTCTGGCTGCATGTCAAGGTGCAAGTCACTGTGCCTCTCTCTGGACCTGTTTCTTCATCTTTAAAGTCAGGGAAAAATTTCACAGCACCTCGAGGTGGTTGTGAAAATTCAATAAAATAAATAATATATGCCCCCCACCTATTGCAGAGGCCAGGATGGGGCCAGTGTTTATATCCCAACCTCACAATTTGGCACTGAACATGGACGTCCCAGGCAGCTGGGCCCCGTGTGAGCATCCTGACTCCCCAGGCAGGCTGCATACTCAGAGCAAACAATGTGCCTTCCTTTGATCTGTTCACCCCTTGGGGCTTCATACAGCCCGACGCCCGGCAGAACCACCAGAGACTGAGTAAGCGAACAGTTGGGAAGTGTTTGTTCCTCTTTAATTTTCTGGAAGAGTGTCTCTGGAATTGGCATTCTTTCTTCTTTCGATGCTTGCTATGATGCACCATTGCAGCCCTCTGGACCCAGAAGTTGCCTTATGGAAAAGTGTTTAACTAAGAATGCAATGTCTCTAATACCAGCATGGCTATTCAGGGTCTCTGTTTCTTCCAACGTGAGCTTTGGTAGTCTTTGTCTTTCAGGGTATTTGTCCATTTCATCTAAGCTGTCAAATGTACTGGCCTAAGGTTATTGACAGTATTCCCTTGTTATCACGGAAGCACCTGTGGAGTCTGTGGTGGTATCACGTCTCTTGTTCCTGATAGTGAAGCTTTACATCTTCTTTCTTTTTTTCCTGACCACTACAGCTAGAGGTTTATGAATTTTATTGATATTCCAAAGAACCATCTTTGGGTTTCATTCATTTTCTCTGTTGTTTTTCTGTTTTCCATTTCACTGATTTCCACTCTTATCTTTATTATTCCATTTCTTCTAGTTATATTGGGTTCAAATTGCCCTTCTTTCTTCTGGTTTTGTGATGTGGGAGTTGAGTTCATTGATGTGAGACCTGCCTTATTTCCTAATACAAGCATTTGAATGCTATACAACTCCCACCAAATACTGCTTCAGCTGCATCCCATAAATGTTGATATATTGTTCAGTTAGAAACACATTCTAATTTTCCCTTTGATTTCGTCTTTGACTCAAGAGTTCTGTGGAAATGTGTTAGCTGTTTTCCAAATATCTGGGGATTTTCCAGATGTCTTTCCGCTGCTGCTATTGATTTGTAAGTTAGTTCCACTGTGGTCAGAGAAGATACTTCAAATGATTCAAGTCCTTTTAAATTATTAAGTCTTGTTTTATGACTCAAAATATGACCTGTCATGGCAAATGTTCTGTGTGTGCTTGAAACGAAGTGTTCTGCTGATGTCAGGGTAGGGTTTCCATAAACGTCACTTAGGTCAAGATGGTGGATGGAGTTCAAGTCTTCTATATCCTTGCCAGTTTTATGTCTACTTGTGTCAACTTTTGAAAGATGAGTGTTGAAATCTCCAATTATAATTGTAAACTTCCGTTTTGCTTTGTAGTTGTTTCGACTTGGAAGGTCTGCTAGAAGGTGCATAAACTTTGAGGATGTTATGTCCCTCGATGAACTGACCTCCATGGCGTCATGAAGTGACCCCTTCATCCCTGCGGCCACTCTTACTCTGAAGTCTACTTAGGGAGTAACATCTCCACTCCAGCTTTCTTTTGATGAGTGGTTGCATGTATGTCTTTTTCCATTCTTTCAGGTTTATCCTATTTTGCCTGCATATTTAAAGTTTTTTATACCTATCATATTTTGGTTCTTGCTTTTTCTTTATCTGACAAACTCTGCCTTTAAATTGAAGTGTTTAGAACATTTATATTTAATTATTAATGATCACTTTTAAAACTGTCGTCTTGCCGTTTTTCCCCCCTTTTTGGGTTCCTGTTTCCTCTTTTTCCACCTTCTTCTGGATTCATTGGGAATGTATTACGGGTCCATTTCATGTCCTTTGCTGGCCTGGCCACGGCATCCCGCACTGAAGCCAGGACATTCTCTGCAGGCAGTGAGCTGGGGAGGCACTGGCAAGCAGAACGGGTTTCCTGTCTCTCAGCAATTGTGCTCCTTGGCTGAACTGCAGCCGATGTCATGAACGCCATGTTTCATATGTTCTCTCTAGAGCTTTGGCTGTTTTGTATTGTTCCCTGTTATACCATTTTGGCTGGAATTGGAAATCTCTGAAAATCTCTTTAAAATTGAGTCCATTGGAGCCAGCGTCTCTTTGCTTGCAACCAAAGACTTGGAACTGAGCCTCCCCCTGCTGTCTGCATCCTGTCCACCCCGCCGTGGCCTGGCATCTCCCCCTCTCCTTCAGGTCTCCCTTCAGACACCAGCTCCTCCAGAGCCTCCTGGCCCCAACGCCTGCCTTAGATGCCTCACCCATCCCGGCCCCTCCCCACCGTGCATCCATTGTCTGCCTCCTGTTGGCCTCCCCCACCAGACTTGGGGTTCCTTGAGCATGGGGACTGCCCCATTGCCTCACACTGTGCCTGGCACATAGTGAGTGACCAGCTGGCATGTGTTCACCAAATAATCAGTGATTTTCACTTCTCCTACCCATGAGATCCCAAGCCTTTCCTATCTGGAAAGAACAAGGCACATTGGGGAGAGCTTACCTGCTGAACCCTGGCCCCCACCTCACCAGCTGCAGAGGCAGGAGTGCAGAGTGGGTAGGACCCGAGACCAGGGTCAGCGCCTGGGTTTGAAGCCTGTCCTGAACAGGTCTCAGCCGTGTTGCCTGGGGCGACGTACTCGCCTCTCTCATCTGATGTTCCTCCGTGACTGGTAACAGTGGCCATCGCCCTAGTCCTCTGGAAGACCAACCAGTGCCTGTCCAGGGTTGGCAAGTGCTGGATGGATCCATGCTGTCACTGCTGTCCTTCCATCCCCACCCCATGATGCAGGGTACTGTGCTGGGCACACCAGGGAAGAACACAGACAAAAGTCTCTGCCCCACGGAGACAGCCCACACACAGGAAACCAGGCAAGTGAGTCACACAGCACATCAGGAGGTGGTCATGCTATCGGGGGAGATATCAACATGGAGCAGGGGGCAGGAGCAAGAGGAAGAGGTGCGGCAGGGGCAACATTGAGCCCGGTGGGTGGCGTGGGCCTCCTTTGAGATGGGACTTGGAGCACGACCTCCAAGGAGGTGGCCATTATCAGACTTGCATTTCAGAGCAATTGCCCAGCTGCTCGTGGAGAAGGTGTTGAGGTGGATGGGGTTGGGGGACTGTCCCCAATGAGATGCAGATCAAGGGGTGGTACTGACCACATTGTCAGTACAGAGGCAGCCATCGGGAGGACTGTGAGACTGTGTAGTATATATTTGGCCTTGTCCCTGTTTCCCGGCATACAACTCCTAAAGCCGTTGACTCTCTGGAGTGGTGAGAGTGTCTTCTGTGTGCTCATGAGCTGGCTGGGGGCTGGGGTCTCCTAGACAGCTTCAGGATGGAGCTGGTCACCCAGAAAGACCAGGCATGATTAGAGGATTAGGACTTCCAGCCCCACCCCTTGACCTCTAGGAAGGAGAGATGGGAGGGGCTGAAGGTTGAGTTGATTGCCAGTGGCCTATGATGCAATCAATCAGGCTAGGAAGGGGAGATGGGAGGGGCTGAAGGTTGAGTTGATTGCCAGTGGCCAATGATGCAATCAATCAGGCTAGGAAGGGGAGATGGGAGGGGCTGAAGGTTGAGTTGATTGCCAGTGGCCAATGATGCAATCAATCAGGCTAGGAAGGGGAGATAGGAGGGGCTGAAGGTTGAGTTGATTGCCAGTGGCCAATGATGCAATCAATCAGGCTAGGAAGGGGAGATGGGAGGGGCTGAAGGTTGAGTTGATTGCCAATGGCCAATGATGCAATCAGTCAGGCTAGGAAGGGGAGATGGGAGGGGCTGAAGGTTGAGTTGGTTGCCAACGGCCAATGATGCAATCAATCAGGCTAGGAAGGGGAGATGGGAGGGGCTGAAGGTTGAGTTGATTGCCAATGGCCAATGATGTAATCAATCAGGCTGAGTAATGGAGCCTCCATAAAACCCAAAGGACTGGCTCAGGGAGCTCCTGGAAAGCTGAACACACAGAGGTGCCTGGAGGGAGTGCCCAGGACGGCATGGAAGCTCCGTGCCCCTCCCCGACACTTCACCCTACGCATCTCTTCATCTCTATCCTTCACAGTGTTCTTTAGAATAAACCAGTAAACATGCATAAAGTGTTTCCCTGAGTTCTGTGAGCTGTTCTAGCAAATTAAACCCAAGGTGGGGGTCGTGGGAACCCTGACTTAGAGCCAGCTGGTCAGAAGCACAGGCTATGCCGGGACTTGCCATCAGCCTCTAACGTGGGGGCCGTCTTGCAGGACTCAGCCCTCATTGTGGGCTCTCAAGTCACTCCAGGTGGGACCAGCATCTGAAGAGGGGGGGGGCCGTCTTGCAGGATTGAGCCCTCACTGTGGGCTCTGAGGCTCACCCTGGGTGGACAGCATCAGGTTGGAGTTGAATAGAGGACCCCTGGCTGCTGTCCACTGCAGGACCGCTTGCTGGTGGGGAGAAACGCACATGTTTTGGTGATCAGTCAGCTGTGTTGACTGAGGACGGGAGGAACCGTTTGGTTTGTCCCTGTGTTTTACAAAGGTTGATGTCACTGCACCGACAGACGGACGGGCCTAGAGTGGTGAGGGGAGAGGCCTGGTGGTCTCCCGCTGCCCCCGCCCTTCGCCCTGCCTCCCTCGCTCCCTGCTTCTCAGCACTCCCCACCTCCATGATGGTTTTGAGGCCCTGGGCCTCAAGTTTGTTTTGCTTCAGCCCAAGGTAAACATGCCTGTTTAATTTATGGAGAAACATCTGCAGAGTCCAGTTTTATGGCTTGTTCTTTGAAACGATCACTTCGGATACATAAAAAATGAGGTCAGTAACATTGAGTCCCAAAGCAAAGAGCCGGCCTTTCCGGGCTTACCACGTAGCTTCCTCCCCGGCCCTGCTCATGACCCTGCCTGGCTGTCTCCTCTGCCTGGAGGCCTCTCACTCACCTTTAGGGTGGGCTCCTGGCAGGGCAGGGTGGCCTGAGGAGCCTTAGGGAGGATTTAGGGGTGAACACCCAGGATCCCAGGTCCATGAGATTCCTGGAGCCAGGAGAAGGTGGCTTCACCACTCAATTCAGTCATAGGGACCAGCCAGGCCCAGTCCCACAGTTGAGGAGTCCTGGACGGTCCTAGGCCTGGTAAGGGTGGTCCTTGTTCTACAGGGGGTCCCCTGGAGAGTCCCGTGAGTACTTGGGGGAGATCCCCTGGTGGGCAAAGCAGTCCACGAGGGAAGCACCTCAGCCACACCCCTCCCTGGTCAGCTCGGGTCCTCAGGAAGCAAACACTGAGCGGACCTGGGGCATGCGACAGGTGACAGTAATGCCCAGAAGAGATGGGGCGTCAGGAGTCACCCGACCGGCCTGAAGATCTGATGGCACCTCTAGCGCCACGGCGAGCTCTGGGGCCAGGGCCGCCTGCTGCAGGGACCACGGGTTGAGTGGCAACATCCAGGCCCCAGCCACTCGCATCTCAGCCACTGGGAAGGTGGGGGCCTCTGGGGGGCTACCCTGCTCACAGCTCTTTCTAGGGGACACCCCAGAGACGGCCTCCCTGGAGCCACATTGCGAGTGGCCAGAGCCGCATCCCGCATCACCCCCTCTGAGGGGCCGGCAGACAGCTCCAGGCGGAGCTCAAAGTGTCCTCAGACTCCAGCAGGAAGTGCTGGACTGGATGTCGGTGGGGGCCTTTGAGACCCCGATTCTGCAACCTCAGCCCCCGGGGCCCTCCAGGCCCACAGTCCTGCTGACTGAAATGTCGGCAATGGTGGCCACCGCGCCTCTGCTCAAGAGTTTGCAGGAAGTTCCATGCGGGAGATCAATTGAGAGTGGCCAGGGGCCTCTAGCAATGACCAGCAGACAAAGCCTGGTCTCCAGGCATCACCAGGCCACTGGGCCAGGAGCCTGAGCTGTGGGCTCTGTTGTGGGTGGATGCTGGTTTTCTTCACTGGTACGGGAGAAAATGGGGATCCTGAGAGATCCCATGGAGAAGCTTCCAGCAAGCTGGGCCTGGATCCCAGCCCGCCTCTGCTCAGGTGTTCATAGTTGTGGACGCTGAGTATCTGCCGGTCCTAGTCCCTCGGAGGAACCCATGCACTCCAGGACGCAGCCTCAGACCCAGGGAGGTGGTATCATGCACTGACGATGGCAGGGCCTCCTGGAAGCCCCTGGGGCAAAACCTCTTGGCAGTGCTCAAGGCCCCACACTGGAAAGTGGACACAGCACAGTGATTTGCCATGTCCAGGCCGGTGCAGAGCAGCAGGCAGCCCACGTCACTCTCCTGGGTCATCTCTCTGCAGGGGACAGCCACCATCCGAGCCCCCCATCCAGGGGTTCCCATGTGGGGACACCTTCTGGCAGCCCAGCTGAGCTCCCACCCCTGGCAAACACTGCCGGCCTCCCACTCCAGAGCGCTTTCAATGGCAGCAGCCCCCGAGGGCACCCACTGAGAGACCCCAAAGGAGAGCCCCCAACCACACCCTCCAGACTCCTGGCCAGTGGGACGGTGAGGAGGCCCAAGATCTGCCTCACAACTCGGTAACAGAGCAGAGCACGCCTGCTCCAAGCCGGGGTCCTCTCCAGACATGGAAGGAGGGAGGGAGAGAAGGAAGGAGGGAGGGGAAGGGGGAGGGGAGGGGAGGGGCCAGGGCGGATAATGAAAAGGACCTGGCACTATTTGTAGAGACACTTCTGCCCACTGAGAAGGTCCTCGGCCTTGATGTCCAGCTCTGCGGTGATGGAACCCGGACAGAGAGAGCAGGACCCCAGCGTGAGAGTAGCAATGGACGCCACAGCAAAACATCCATGTTTCACAGTCACGACTTCAAGGAGCAAACCGAGCCGCTCCAGCAGCAGGGTGAGAGGTGACAGGGCACAGTTGAGGAGTCCCAGGGCTGCCGCGATAGGGGTGCCCACACAGGGCTTCAACAACGGGCGTCCACTCCCTCGCAGTCTGGAGTCCCACGTCCCAGATGGAGGTGCGGGCAGGGCCGCGCTGCCTCTGAAGGTTCTGCAGGAGCACCCTTCCTGCGTCTTCCACTCCCGGTGGCTCCAGACGTCCTTGGCTTGTGGCCGCATCACCCCACTGTCTGCTCTGTCGTCTCAGCCTCCTCCTCCTCCTCTCTGTGTCTGAGTCTGGATTTCCCTCTTCCTGTGAGGACACCCGTCACCAGGTTCAGGGCCCACCCTACCCCCGTATCTCATCTGAACTAATTCCACCTGCAAAGAGCCTATTTCCAAATAAGGTCACATTCTGAGGTCCTGGATGAACATGACTTTGCGGGGGACACTGTCTAACCCTGAACATATGGTGTCGGGAGCAGGCACTGCAGAACTGAGGTGAATCTGTTTCCATCTCTGTGACTCCTGGACACCCCAGACAGCCTTAGAGCCATGGGGAGGCCGCAGTGCCACCAGTCAGGCTGGAGACCCCTAAGTGGGTGCCCAGACAGGGCCCATGGCAGGAGGGCAGTGGGCACAGAGGAGGAAGGCCGGGCTGCTCCCTGCTTCTCCTCTCCCTCCTCCTTCTCCACTGGAAAGTTCCACAGAAGAGTCATTTGGAGGTGAGCAAGGACTCAGTAGGGCTATTGCCCTGGAGAGGAGGCGGCCGAGGAAGGAGAGTCCAGCACGGCTCTCGGAGGCTTCGCAGGGAGTGGGAGTCAAATACCTGGGAGGAATGAGGGCCCTCTCCAGGAAGAAAATGTCTCCAAACCCTCAGAACCCTCCGCAGACCTCATTGCCGAACAAAGAAACATGTTTTCTCAAGTTCCATCCTCAGCTTCAAGAAGACCCTGCGTGGGCGAGCTGTGTTTGTTTGACCCGTCTGGACCCGCGTGAACCTGAAGACATGGGCCCCAGCCGGAGAGGAGGGGCCTGTGGTCACAGCCCGGTCACCAGCCCAATCTTGGGTTCTTGGACCCATGACAGGCGCTGAAGAAAGGCAAGGGGGCTGGGGTCGCTGTGGGTGGTGCCACGTGGGAGGACACGTGTTAGAGGCACACAGCCGGTGTAGGTCCCTCCCTTTGTCACTGGCCAGCAGTGTTCTGCCCCCGGTCAGCTATTTCCCTTCCACAGGCCTCAGTTCCCTTCTGAAAACACCAGCATCACCGGCCAGTGGTAAAAATTAAACACGCTCTTAATCTTCCAGGCTCTGTCCTGGACACACGGTGACCATCACCAGCATGAGTCAAAGGCCAGGAACCAGGCATGTGTGGCTTCAGGACGAATGGACTGCACCCACACCCCATTCAGTGGGGTGACCCCTTCCTGCTTCATCCTGCTCCCCAGCAGCCACCTCCTCCCTCGGGGTGCTGGCTCTCCCCAGCCGCACAGCAGGGCTGCTGTGCAGGGGGAGACCCGTGGCCTGTGTCCTGCCTCCCCATCCCCCCAGGACAGCCAGGCTGTGTAGACAGGGCAGGGGACCAGCATCTTCTGAGGCCCCACACCTGGCTCCTCAGGCCCCGCCTTTGGCCCCCACACACCTCCACCCCCCAAGGGGGATCCTCACGGGGCAGCAGCGATGCCCCACGGAGTGTCCTGGAGGGTGGGGCGGGGTGAGCGCCCGTGCAGGCAGGGCGAGGCCATGCAAGGCAGGCTCCCCATCTCCGGCTCATCAAACATCTGCTGCCGCGGGCCCGCCCAGAGAAAAGTGGGATCAAGGCCTACAGAGGCCCCTGCCTCGCGCTCTGCTGGGGTCCCCAGGGAGGTGAAGCCTCTGCTGGTCCACTGTGGCCCTAAAGGCTGCAGTTGAGACACCCGGGCTGCCAGCTCCAGACTTACAGGGGCATCTCCACCCTTTGCATGCCTAAACACCAACCCCCGACCCCTCCTTCTCCCACACTGGGACCCTCCCAGGGCACTGGACCCCACCCGGCCCCAAGGTCCCCAGGGGCCATAAGACCCCCCTCCCACCCCACCCAGGAGGAGCACTGCCTGTAGCTCACTGAGGCAACATCCAGCCTCTAAGCCCAGAAGCTGCCTGTGCTGGAAAATCACCTCCCATTTCCAGATGAGGCCTGGGCCGGGAGAGCGCTCTCTCCCCACACTCCGCACCCCGCCCCAGCTTCTTCCCCTGCCTGCCATGTGCCTCGGCCCCCAGGAGCCCCAATCCCTGCCCACAGCCTGCAGCAAAGCCCCATTCACACCTCCTATGACATGGTCCTGCTGCCCTCCAGGACCCTATCGCCTAGTGCAGGAAGGGTGACCAGCAGGCAGGGCACAGCAGCTAGGAGCAGCTCCTAGGAGCCCCCGAGCCTCGCCCTGGCTGATGCCTCCTGGGCCATGTCTGACACATCCTCAGAAGCCCATTTCTCAGATGCGGTATCCTCAGCCTTTGGGAGGGATTTGGGACACTTGAGCAGGGCCCTGAAGCATGTGTAGGAGTTCTTCTATCCCGACTTTCAGGCCACCTGTGGTCAGGGGGCTCCCTGTGCTGCCCAAGGTCCCACAGTGCCCGCTGCACTAGCTGGGGTGCCCTCCCTTTCAGCAGTCCTCAAAGGAGTCTCGCCATGCTAGGAAATTGTAAACCCCAGCCTCAGCCTGCACGGTCCCCTCCCCCTGAGGCACCCCTCATTGTCTTGTCCCCTCTTCTGTGGGTGCTCCCTGACCCTCCTTTTCCCCCTCCAGGCTGGCCCCAGGCGCTCCCTCTCCTCCTACAGCCCTGAGAGGTCATAGCTTTGACCTCCCCACATTGCCAGCACTCATGTCTGGGTCTCTGTCTCTCCCACCAGAATAGGGGCTCCTTTACGGATGGGGGTCCTGTCCAGCTCCTCCCTGAACCCCGGAAGGCACAGGGAAGGAGCCACTCTGTGGCTCCAATTCCAAGACTGCCTCTGAGCTTCATAACTGCCTCCCTCTCTGCCATTGAGGGCTCATGCATTTTAAAACTTTCTCTGGAGGAATAATTCACTCTTTGCGTGACCCAATTATCTTTCCAGTTTCTGGGCAGAGTTGCTGAGCGATGTTCTGAGGGTGGCTTGGTGGGCAGGCTGGCAGCGGGAGAAGGGTCTCACCTGCAGGCTGCCCAGGGGCTCTTCCTCCCACCCTCCCGGGCCCGAGGCCTTCCCACACCCCTAGCTCCAGAGCGGCAAAGCAGGGCTGTGGGGTGGGCCAATGCCTCGAGGCATCATCACAGCCAGGCTCTGGAGCAGAGGGCCCTGCATCTGTGTGGGCTGCCTTTGCAGCCTCAGTTTAGGCTCAGGCGCAGCTCTAAGCCTCAGTTTCCCCAGCAGTAAATGGGCTGGTTCGGGGATTCCATGAGTTGACGCCTGTTGTCAGCACCGCACTGGGCACCAAGTGAAGAGCCCAGAAAGGGACTCTGGACTCAGAGGGAGCCACGGCCCAAGCCTGCTTCTCCTGCTGCCTGCTGGTCTGTCTTGGGGTCTGCCTTCTGCTCTGTCATGTCCCCCGCTGAGCCTCTGTTTCCCCAAACGTAAATGTAATTGAGGTTTTTAGTACCTTCCTTACTGGTAGCTGGGAGGACCAAGTGAGAAAACGCCTCTGAAATAACCTAATCAAGTAGACAATGCTCGCCAGATGAGCTCAGAGGCTGCAGTGGAGACGGCGTTCCTGCACTCGACAGACACTCCAGGCCCGCCCCAAGGAGCCCGTCCGATGGAGGAGGCACGCACATGTGTTACAGGACCAGGAGATGTGTATGCCCACAGCGCTGTAACACACCCCTGACGTGGAGACAGCAGGGTTTGCAGCAGAGAAAGGGCTTATTGATCGCAGGGCAGTGAGTGAGGGGGTGGGAGGGAGCCGCAAATCCCTGTCCCTGAAGAGTTCCAGGCTGGGGTTTTTCAGGGGATCATGGAGGGTGAGAGGCTGGAGAATTGGGTTGGCTGATTGGCCGGGGTAAGGGGCTGAAATCATCAAGATGTGGGGACTTCATGATTCTTCGGCAGCTCAGGTCCTCCAGGGTCCTACAGGCCGGCTGGCGTCAGGAGCTTCCTCGGCACGCAGGGCCTGAAGGGGCATCTCAGAGGGAAACACGCGTTCCCAGCGCTCATCTGCAGAGCAGTCGAGAAGGCAGTCGACTTGTGGCCAGGCCTGTGTGACTCTGGGGCCACAGGCAGCAGACAGGCTTGAGGCAGCCCGTCAGAGCACGACCACCCAGGGACGAGTGTGAGGGCGCCAGGCTGGGTTCATTTTTGTTTCTCCCCCTCCCTTCTTCCCTGGTTAATTTTATGAAGTTTATGGGGACGATTTCACACACACACCTGCGCGCACACTCCTGCCCACTCCATACAGCTCCCAGGCGGTCACAAGGTGAAGGCTGCCCTTCTGACAAGGGGCTGGTGCTCTGCCAACTGGAAGGGGCACAGGGAAGGGACCCCCCGCCAAGCCCGTTGGCCTCCAGCATCCTCCCAGGAGGCAGGTGTTCAGCCCCAGACACCCCCACCCCAGCAAGCCGACGCAGCTCAGGAGGGGGTGGGAGTGGAGCTGCTCCCGCCACAGCGCACTCACATTGCCACCCCAGGTGAGGCGGGGACAGCACCGTGGGAGGCAGGGAGGGGCACAGTGACAGCTGCACACGGAGACGCAGCGAGACAAGTCTCAGAACCTTCCAGACAGAGCTGGTCAGAATCTCATCAGTTAAGGTTAACGTTAGCATTGGGAGGCAACTTCCAGCCCCGCTTAGAGTGGTGCAACCACATCACCCCAGTTTTTGCTGTTGGATTCTCCAGGCAGCACTGGTTTCTGGATCCCTGACTTTTAAACAGGAACTAGTGTCCTTTTTCTGCCCGGCCAGCATCTCCTGCAGGCGGGCCTGGCTGCAGCTCAGATGCCGGGAGAGTAGGTTCACATCAGGACATGCCGAATCGATCCCTTACTCTCATCAGGACCCCCACAGGGGGAGCACCAGCTCCAGGGTTTCCCATCAGCCTCTGGTCTGAGTGGCTGCTCCTAGCCCCGCTCCCATGAAACTCCCCAGCAGGAGCTCTGGGCTCTCACAGGCGGGGTTCAGCTCCAGAAAACTCCCGCTGAGGATCTGTGCTGACCTGGGGCTTCCTGAGAAGAACGAGGGTCCCGAAGAGTCCTACAGACCCTCAACCACAAGCGTCCTTGGAGGACAGGAAAGGAGCTGGGAAGCAGGACACTTCGGCTTTGGCAGGGCCTGATCCTGTGAGCCCCCAGGTGCAGGGCGGGTTACAAGATGGGCTGTAGGATGGAGTCACCCACTGCTCAGTCCAGCCAGCCAGCCACATGACCATTCATCCAGCTGCCAGCGCATCCCCCTCATTATCCATCTACACACGGCCATTCATCCTCCATGAGTCTATCCCCACACCAACACCTGCCAGTGCAGCCCCCTCACCATCCATCTACACACACACCGGCCAATGCCCAGCTCCTCCAGTGCCACCCACCATCTCCCACAAGCCCAACCTAACAGTCCTCCTACCCACTAGCCATTCATTGCCATCAAACCATCCACCTACCTGCGTACCCATTCTCCATGCACATCCAGCCAGCCACTCACCCTGACCCACCTGTCGACCTACCACCCATGTGCCCTTCATTTACCCAACACACACTTAGCAACTAGTTATCCAGTTGCTTGCCACATCAATCCAATAGCAACCAGTACCTCCATCCAATCAGCAAAAGATTCATTGATCAGCCCCTTTATTCAACCAGGAATCCATTCACCCATCCACCCTAACCCAAACCACCTCTTCAGTAATACAACCACACACCAACTAATCCACCAGCCATCTGTCAGTCTGGCTGATCCTCCTATTCACACATCACCAAACCAACTATCACCCATCCATTTAACCAGCCACCTACCCATCTGTCCATCAATCTATCAGCTATCCACCTGCCAAACCATTTGTCCACCCACCCCGTCATCCACCCATCCATCCAACACCACAGGCAAGCATCCATAGTGACTGCCCCCCATCCATCCACCCATCTCTTCACCTGTCATCCGTCCACCCCTTCCAACTATCCAGGCCACTTCCTGAACCCTCCTTCCATCTCTTCCCCACATATCCAGCCACCCACAAATTCATTCAACAAATATGCATTAACTAACAAACACTTAGCAAGCACTCTCCAACACCAGGTGTTGACTGAGGTGCTGGGTACACCTCAGGAACAAATTAGACAGAGGAGCACACATTCTAGCCGGGTGAGATGAACAGGAAACATCAACAAAGAGCTGTTGCACGTCAGGGGATAAGTGCTACACGTAAGGCAGAACTGTGTCCTGGAGGGAGAAACGGGCTTCTCTTCTGGGTGAGGCGGTGGGGAGGGCCTCTCCGAAAAAGGCGGCATCCGAGGAGATGAGGGAGACATGAAGCACGAAGGGCATTCCAGGTAGAGGGCACAGGAAGCACGGTGGCTCTGAGTCCCAAGCATGCTCTGGAGGTTGGAGGGGACTGAGTGGCTGTCAGCCATCCAGAACCGATGCCATGAGAAGCAGCAGACGCCAGCCCCTCTGTGGGTGAATAGGAGGCAGGGCTGGCCTGCACAGGTACGATCAGCCTCACATCCCAAGCCCGGGCCACCTGCCGTAGCCCCAAGCCCCTGGAAACAGGCTCATCCTCCACCTGAGTGACGTTCAGACTTGGGAAAGGGTGGGAGCGGCTGGAACATAGGCTGGGAGGTCAGCGGGGCCCGCCCACCGGCAGTGGGCTCAGAGGTGGCCGAGGCACTGACTCTGGGCGGGAGCTTTGCCCTGCCTCCTGCAGCCCCCAGCTGCCTGCCTTTCCCTCAGAGTCTCCACATTTGGCTGTTCCTCAGTCCCACGGTTTCTCGGGACCAGCATCAGGGCCGCATTGAGCCTCCACCTTTGACGCCACACCAGGCCCCGGCTGGGTGGACCCCTGAGGATCCAGACTCACAGAGGCCAGGCACACACACCACCTTGACACGTGTTGCTTTCCACCATGAGGATCGTGTCTGCCGCCAGCTCCCCTCAGGCTGCTCAGGGCCGTGCCCTCCACAGACCACTCACCCTCAGCAACCAAGCAGGGGTCCTGAGACGAGGCTGGAAGGGTCCAGGGTTCCTGCCCAGCCCCCGTTCCTGTTCAGGTGGCCTTGGATGAGTCGCTTTCTCTCTCTGTTCCTAAGCTGCACTGTTCCTAGAATGGGATCTCGAACCTGGACCCTGAAGAGCTGTGGTGACAATTATATGTGACAGCCGATGTGAAAACAAGTTCTAAATGTTTTCTGCACTGATACCGAACTTCACCGGGGCCCTGGGCTCCTGGACCCAGCACAGGCTCGGACATGCCCCGCCTCTGCGTTCCTGAAAAGGGCTTCCTGAAGGGAACCGCTTCCCCATGGGACTCAGGCAAGACTCACAACACCCCCTGGTTTACCGGGGCAAGGCCAGCCCCAGACCCCCCAGTCCCTCTGCCTGGTGAACGATCCCCCTGACTGCTCCTCCCACTGAGCCACCCCGCTGTGACCCAGGCTTGGGTTAACATGGCGCCGCCCTCCAGGTCCTCAGCTGAGGCCCCAACTGGAGGCAGCAGACAGCCCCTCAGAGGCCAGGGTGGTTCCGGGAGGAACTCTGCTCCACTGTCCCATGGGTACCGTCATCCCATCTCCCAGCACTCATGCCTCTAGCCTTGCTGACCCCTTTCTGTAAGAGAAAACCCCTGTCCCAACCCTCGAGACGCCTGCAAAGCTCATGGTCAGGCATCCTCCTCCCTGCAGCCGTCCCCTCCCCTAAGACTGCACGTGTCTTTCTCTGGCATTGGTTCTCAGTGGTTCTTACGATGGGGACAATGGTCCCCTCTCTTCTGACCGCACCTGCCCAGGGAAGACACCACCATTCCTGGCCCCATGTCCAGCTGTGGCCCAGGGCTCCATGAGGACCCAGGAACTGTGGCACACAGGGTCCCTCTGCTCGGTGGCTGATGTGGTAAGGAGGAACAGACCCACTGCGAGGCCCTACGCAGGCACTGTACAAATGACCCTTCTCACAATGGCACAGGCTCTCTGGGGGCTCACATATGTGACAGCTATGGCGGGAGGGCAGGAGGCTGTGGGCTAAGCCAAGCCCCAGGTCCCGCCCCACAGGTCCAGGAAGGGACAGGATGACAGGCAGGACAGGCCAGGGTGAGCGAAGTCTTGACCCTGGTGTTAACCCAAAATATCTGAGATGGGTCTCAGTCAATTTAGGAAGTTTATTTAGCCAAAGTTAAGGACGTGCGCCCGTGACACAGCCTCAGAAGGTCCTGATACCCAAGGTGGTCAGGGTGCAGCTTGGTTTTATACATTTTAGGGAGGCATGTGGCATCAATCAATATGTGTAAGAGGTACATTGGTTTCATCCAGAAAGGCAGGACCACTGGAAGGAGGGAGGGGGCTTCCCGGTCACAGGCAGGTGAAGAACAAACTTGCATTCTTTTGAGTCTCTGATTAGCCTTTTCAAAGAAGGCAATCAGATACGCACGTCTCTCAGTGAGCAGAGGGATGGCTTCGAATAGGGAGGCAGGTTTGCCCACAGCAGTTCCCAGCTTGATTTTTCTCTTTGTGTAGTGATGTTGGGGTCCCAAGATTTATTTCCCTTTCACACTGCCTTCAGCCCTCAGGTCACCCAGAGGACAGGCTCGGTTCTGGGAGGCTCCGGGCGAGATGGGCTCTTTGAGTCCCAGCTGACCGGGCTGCTTGGGAAGGCACTGAGCACAAGCTCCTGTTTAACCTGTGCTGTGAGCATCACTGCGAGTCCCTGGTGGACCGGACTGCAGGGATAAGGGACCCTCGAGACCACAGGCAAGGAGGCCGGCAGGCCAGTGTGGTCCACGTCTGGTGACACCACACCTCGCCGGCACCCTGCTCTGGGTATTAGTAAGCAAGGATGACCCCTCGCTGGCACCGTGCTCTGGATGTTACTAAGAAAGAGCGACCCCTCGCCATCCCTCCCTTGCCTCCCAGCCCTTCCGTGAGCTGAGAAAGAGCCTCTGAAGGCCGCGGGGCATTCGAGCAGCCCCTGTGAGCCATTTTGCTTCCGCATCTCATATTTCCCTGCGTCTTTTCACCAAATATATGAAGCTGTGAACACAAAACTGTCAACTGAGCTAGCTGTCTCCCTCTAACAAGATCAGTCCCAATTATGCCAGCTGCCAGGAGGGTGCTGAGAGCTGCGTTCGTCTGAGATCCTGTCTCCTGTGGTGACGCGGTGACAGCACAGGGCAGGCCCAGGGAGCGTGTTCGAGAGGCCCCTGTGGCCGCTTCCAGAGCACCATCAGAGAGACTCAGAGGCATCCAGCCTGAGCAACACGGCAACACCCCTTCTCTCCAAAAAAGAAATACAAAAATTAGCCGGGCATGGTGGTGCATGCCTATGGTCCCAGCTACTCAGGAGGCTGAAGAGGGAGGATTGCTTGAACCCAGGGGACAGAGGTTGCAGTGAGCTGGGATCGTGCCACTGCACTCCAGCCTAGGTGAGTGAGAATTTGTCTTTAAAAACAAAAACAAAAAGATAGAGGAAAGAAAATCATAAGGAAGAAAAAATATATTTGCTGAGCTGGCACAGCAGGAGGGAAGGGGTTTCCTCGTGGCGGATCCTGGATTGGGGGCATGGGGGCAAAGCTTTCAGTTGGACATGTCAACACTGTCCCCACAACAGCAAAAACACCAAGGATGGCAACCCCTGGGTAGGGGCGGCCCCTCCGAGGCACGCTGAGCCCTTCCTTATTTCACATGTGCTCACGTCGGCCCTGGGGGGACAAGTCATTGCCAGTCACACTAGAGTATACACAAGGTGTCCCCCTGTGCCTGGCCCTGGGGAGGAGGAGGCTGGTCCTACCTGGGGCAGGAGGATGGAGAGAAAGGAGACCAGAGCCAGCTGTGAGGCTCCGACGGTTCTGGCCAGGCAAGCAGGGGCAAGCAGCATCTGCAAAGAGGCTGGGGTGTAATTCTAGCAACAGCTTGATGGGGATCTAAGTGGGGGAGGCTGGAGAGGTGGCTGTGAGTAACCAATGAACTCTACTAAATAGGAATTCAATCCAGGGCCTGGCACTGTAACCCAAATATCTCCAGGGGTCCAGATGGCCCAGTCCATGCACAGACTTCCCTTCAAAGGAAGCCAAATCAGAACTGAGGGACTTGAGGAATTGTAGTTCTTCACTGTCAATTTCCTCGTTAAACCTCCCTGTGGTTTACAGGGAACACCATGAAGAAATCCAACCCAGACATCTTTCCTTCACAGACTCCACACTCAGCTTCTCCCCCTCCCATGCTGCTCCTCCCTGTCCTTCCCAGACCCCACACTCAGCCTCTCCCTCACACTGATCCTCCCTAGTCCATCCCAGACCTCATCCTCAGTTTCTCCCCATCCCACACTGCTTCTCCTTGTCCTTCCCAGACCCTATGCTCAGCTTCTCCCCCTCTCACGCTGCTCCTTCCTAGTCTTTCCCAGACCCCACACTCAGCTTCTCCCTCCCAGCTGCTCCTCCCCAGTCCTTCCCAGACCCCACACTCAGCTTCTCCCTCTCACACTGCTCCCCCCTAGTCCTTCCCATACCCCAGGCTCAGCTTCTTCCTCTCACGCTGCTCCTCCCTCATCCCTCCCAGACCCCACACTCAGCTTCTCCCTCCCACCTGCTCCGCCCTTGTCCTTCCCATAACCCACGCTCAGCTTCTCCCCATCCCAAGCTGCTCGCCCCATCCCTCCCAGACCCCGTGTTCAGCCTCCCCCATCCCAGGCTGCTCCTCCCCTGTCTTTCCCAGACCCCAAACTCAGCCTCCCCCTCCCAGGCTGCTTCTCCCTGTCCTACCCAGACCCCACATTCAGCTTCTCCCTCCCACACTGCTCATCCCCTGCCCTTCCCAGACCCCACGCTCAGCCTCTCCCTCCCACGCTGCTCCCCCCTGTCCTTCCCAGACCCCATGCTCAGCTTCTCCCTGCCACGCTGCTCCCCCCTGTCCTTCCCAGACCCCATGCTCAGCTTCTCCCTGCCACGCTGCTCCCCCCATCCCTCCCAGAACCCACGCTCAGCTTCTCCCACTCCCATGCTGCTCCCCGCGTCTTGCTGCTCCCTGCTCCTTTCTCCTTCCTCCTGGCCTCCACCCACCCATCCTGCCTGCTGGTCACAGTCACTGTGCTAACGCCCTCCCCCACACAGCCCACAGGGCCCACCCCCCAGGCTCGCTGTAACTGCTTTCTCTGAGAGGGCTGTGCGTGGGCAGCTCTGGTGACACACACTGGCATGTCACCCTGGGCGTGTCGTGGAGAGCCACTGGAGAAACCCTGCACTAGAGCAAGGAATCAGCAAGAAGAAGGGCAGCCTGAGCCAGAGCTGGGAGGGGAGTGGGAAGGCTGTGGGGTACAGGGAGGCGGCAGGGCGGGAGTGGCGAAGCCCTGCGGCAGAGGGGGAAGCTGCTCCCGCCCACATCTGCTCCCACAGGAAGATGCCAGAAGACCCTTCCCCCGACTTTGCCTTTAGTTTCTGGTTTCCAAGGAAATCTGAGAGCCTGGACACGCTTTAATGAGCCCTGGAGGTGACACCTCCTGGTGGGTCCCACTTGAAAGGCTGTCAACTCTGCTCTAGGCCCTCCCTTTGAGCCATCCTGGGGCACCTGCCTGGGACATACATCCCCAAGGAGACACCATCCCATCAGGCACAAAGCCTGCACTAAGCGTGCTGCAGTCACCTGCTCTGTCATTCTGGAAGGGGGCTCAGCCCACCCTCACTGGGGCAGAAGGCAGAATCAGACCACCTGTGTACAAGGGGCAGTGATATGCAGAAAGAAATCAGCACTGAGCTTATGAAAACACCAGCGGCACAAGCAGAAGAGCAAGGGAACAAGGGCTCAGAGGAAAATCCTTCCTCACAAATAGATGTGCTTCACGTAACAGAAAAACATATATATATATATTTTTAAAAGATTTACTGTGCTATCCATAAGGCACAAGGACTGCAGCTGCGAAAAATCAAAATCAAGCTCACAGGGGCCAGGACACTCTGATCAACAGGAGGAAGATTCTAAGAGGCAATGTCAATGGAGTGATTGCCCACCACGTGCCAGAAAACGGAGTGCCCCTCACACATATGGACTCAGCACTTCCAGGCGGAATGCCCTGGCATGCAGGAGTAGCCTGGTATGTGGGTGAGTCACAGGTGAGTCTAGACGGGGTGCCTGGTCCTGTATCCTCCAGATGTTGCATGGAAATTGTCATTATCTTTGTCTTCCCCCATGAGCACAAAGCTGAGAACTGCTGTGTGCACTTCATCCACATTCTAAGCTCCAGCGTTCACTACAAGTATCCTCATTTTAAAGACAGTAGGCCCACACGAAGTAATTCTCCCAAAGTCACGCATTTCAACGTGAAGGAACCAAGATTTGAATCCAGGCAGTTTCACTCCAGATGCTGTACGTCCAACCACTAAACTACAAAATCACTAACCTTTACTAAATGCTTTCTATGTGCCAAGCACAACAGCTGCATTATCTCATTTAATTCTCCAAGAGACTCTCTACGATAGGAATTTGTGTTTCTGTGTTAAAGATGGTACAATGAGATGAACTGAGGCTAGGTTACACAGCTGGGATATGATGGAGTTCTAACAAAATGGTTCAGGCTTTGAAACTAAAATCAAGGGAAAAGTGTATCCGAGACCACCTGATCCACCAAGGAGAACCAAACAAGTAGATCACCCTTGAAAACAATAACAAGAAATTAAGACAGTGTGGCATTGGTATAAGGATAAGCAAATTGACGGGCAGAACCTAAGAGAGAGTCCGGAAGCCACCGCCATCTGTGCAGTCACCTGATCTATAACAAAGACAAGGCTGAGATGGGGGGCTGGGGGGCTGGTGGGGTGTGGTCTTTTCCATTGCTGAGTCGACTGGATATCCAAATGGAAAAAAGAAAGCAGCCTTACCCCTGCCTCACACCACATACAAAAATAAATTTCAGATGGCCTGGAGATCTAAATGCAAAAGGGAACACAATAATGCTTTTAGAGGAAAACACAAAAAAAAACTTCATGACCTCAGCTTAAGCAAAGATTTCTTAAAGAAAACACAAATCATTAACCCTGCATTTGTGGGAGGCCGAGGTGGGCAGATCACTTGAGCCCAGGAGTTTGAGACCAGCCAGGGCAACATGCCAAAACCCTGTCTCCACAAAAATTACAACAATTATCCAGCTGTGGTGGTGCACACCTGTAGTTCCAGATACTCAGGAGCCTGAGGCATGAGGATTGCTGAAGCCTGGGAGGTCAAGGTTGCAGTGAGCCAAGATCGCAGCACTTTACTCCAGCCTGGGTGACAGAGCGAGACCCTGTCTCAACAAACGAGACAAAACAACAACAACAAAAAACTTCATATCATCAAAAGACACTGTTATGAGAACTGCAATTCATATATCTGAAAAAGGACTCTTAACCAAAACATATGAAGAACTCAATGTAAGCCAACAAAAATAAGATTGATATTCCATAGAAAAGGGGAAAAATACTTGCACAGATGCTTCGCAAAAGAAGCAATTCAAATGGCCAAGCAATATACAGAAGTGTTTGACACCATTAATCATCAGGAAAATGCAAATTGAAACTACAGTGTAATCCACTTACATACCCACCAGCATGACTAAAATAAAGAGACAGAAAATAATAGGTGTTGGCAAGGATATGGAACAACTAGAACTCTCTTGTAGCTGCTGGTGAGAGAGTCAATGGGGCAGTCACCTGAGGCAGAAATTTCACCCAGCCCCAATATGACCTCATCTTAACTGATAACATCTGCAACAACTCTATATACTAATAAGCTTGCATTCTGGAATTACTGGGGGTTAAGGCTTCAATGTATCTTTTTTATTAATTAATTTATTTATTTGAGACAGAGTCTTACTCTGTCACCCAGGCTGGAATGCAATGGTGCAATCACAGCTCACTTCAGCCTTGGACTCCTGGGCTCAAGAGATCCTCCCATCTCAGCCTCCTGAGCAGCTGGGACGACAGGTGCATGTCACCATGCCTGGCTAATTTATTTTATTTTTTTAGATTTGGGGGTCTTACTATGTTGCCCAGGCTGGTCTTAAACTTCTGCTGGGATTACAGGTGTGAGCCACTGTGCCCAGCCTCCTGCAACATATCTTTTGGGGGGACACTATTCCACTCATAACAGTGTGTTTGTCTATAACACACCTTATACTCCAATAAAAGTGTGTTTGAATTCACAATAAAAATAGCTGATGTGCCTTAAACATTGGCAACGACCTGGCCTCTGCTCCATGCACTATACATGCCTTGCTTCCCCCTCACTCAAAGTGCTCTGGATTCTTGGAAAGGAGGCCTAGACGTGGGTGCAGTGGAGAGAAAGGGAGAGGGGCCTGCAGCCCATCCAAGGCAGACTGTCCTCATGTCCTGGGCATTTGCCTCAGGAGAATGTAATGTCTGTGACCCACCCCCCCACCCCCCACCCCCAGGCTCCTGCCCAGGAGAAGGTCAAAAGCTGGTTGGGTCTTAGGGCATGACCCAAACAGAAGGCTCACTCAGCTGCACTGAGGCAGGAAAATAGGGTCTGGAGGCAGGGAACCTGAGGCCAATTCACGCTGACTTCCTAGAGCTAAATCAAAAGGAAAACCTCAACTTTCCACACCTAAGTAACAGAAGGACCAGGGGCTATTCCCTTTGCAAACCCCCCCTCCTTTACTGCTTGGCAGATTGAAAATTGAAACTACCTCTGATTGGTAACTTTCTGCAACCAATCAGATATTTGCATAGGAGTGTAACTTTGTAACTTCACTTTAGCCTCTAATTGGTTGCTTTCACAACCAATCAGACGCTTGCATAGGGTGTAACCTTTGTAACGTCACTTCAGCCTCTGATTGGTGGCTTCTCAATCAGACTGATTGCCAGCCATTACCTCATTTACATAGGGTGTACACCAAGTAACGAATGGGAAATTTCTAGAGGGTATTTAAATGCCAGAAAATTCTGTAACGGGGCTCTTGAGCCCCTGTGCTCAGCCAGCTCCCAACTTGTAGAGTGTACTTTCATTTTCAATAAATCTCTGCTGCTGGCTCCCACCTTGTAGAGTGTACTTTCATTTTCAATAAATCTCTGCTTCTTTCCTTGCTTGGTTTGTGCATTTTGTCCAAGTCTTTGTTCAAAATGCCAAGAAACTGAACACCTTCCACCAATAATAATGCCTGGTGCCTGTGACCTGCTCCTCTCTGTTTCTTCTTCCCTGAGGAGCATCTTGCTCAGCTCCTCTTAGGAACCAAATATTTGGGTCCCCCCAAAATGTATACATTGAACCCCTATCCCTTAGTGTGGCTATAGTTGGAGCTGGTGCCTCTAAGGAAGTAATTAAGGTTCAATGAGATTATGAGGGTGGAATGCAATCCAACAGGATCAGTGTCCTTAGAAGAAGAGACACCAGAGAGCTCTCTCTCCCCCCACTCCCTCACACTCAGAGGACAGGCCTTGTGAGGACACAGTAAGAAGGCGGCCGCCCACAGCCCAGGGAAGAGCCCTCCCCAGATGCTAGCCCTACTGGCCTATGGATCCTGCACTGCCGGTCTCAGCCCTTCTGGCCCCAAGATCCTGCACTCCTGGTTTCCCGAAGTGTGAGGGATAAATGTCTGCTGTTGGAGCTGCCCAGTCTGTGGCATTTCCTTATGGCAAAGAGAGCCAACTAAGACAACTCCTGACATTCATTAAGGAAAATGGAAGAGCCGGTAGTAACTCTGCTGCTTTATCCTTCACAGAGGCAGGAATCTGAATTTCATCAGGATTTAAAACTGTCTGTCGCTGGAGGCTGGGTAATGCTGACCAGGACAAGATCATTATCTGTGGAGGCCCTTTCATTTCATCATACTCTCAAGGCTGAAACTTGATTTCTCCCTCAGAGCTCAAGGCAAGACCAATACTCTCCTCTGTGAACAAGAAACACAACACCTGCTGTAAAATCTTCAGTGTAAATGGCAGACTTGCAGCTGCAGAAAAGCAAAGTCGTGGTACAACAGAAAAATTTGAGAAACACTTTCAAATCTCAAGCGAAATTAAAATATAGAAGTGAAAAGTCAAGAACGGAGGCAGATTGGATGTGAAGGTCTTACAGAGCCAAACCACACATAGCAGATGCTCCTGAGGAGAAAATGAAGAAGGGAGCAGAAGTAGCAGCCAAAAACATAATAGAAGAAAACTTTCCAGGTGGAGAAATTGAAAATGCTGGGCAAAAACATAATGCAGAGAGAGCAATAATGCCAGAGGGTGTTGTGCTACACTGAAGTTTGCACTTCAGGAAAAACAGGACATCAGAAAAGCTCCCAAGTGGAAAAAAGTAAACAGATTATCTTCAAATAAGCCAAAATTAAGTTGTCTTCAAATGTGTCTGCTGAAATAAAAGATGCCTCCAGACCATGTGATATGGTTCTGCTGTGTCCCCACCCAAATCTCATCTTGAACTGTAGCTCTCATGATCCCCAAGTATTGTGGGAGGGACCTGGTAGGAGGTAATTAAATCATGGAGGTGGTTACTCTCATGCTGTTCTCATGATAGAGAGTGAGTTCTCACAAGATCTGATGGTTTTATAATGGGCTTTTTCCTCTTTGCTCAGCACTTCTCCTTCCTGCCATCATGTGAATAAGGACATGTTTTCTTCCCCTTCCACCATGATTGTAAGTTTCCCTAGGCCTCCCCAGCCATGAAGAACTGTGAGTCAATTAAATCTCTTTCCTTTGTAAATTACCCAGTCTCAGGCAGTTCTTTACAGCAGCGTGAGAACGGACTAATACACCATGGGATAACTGATACTGGCATATCTGTGTGGGAAACCCCAGGACCTGAGAACTTTCTGGCCATTTCTAAAAGCTCCAGATGGCTGCACCTGTTGCCTCTTCTGTAAAAGCTGCTTGAACGGAATCCTTCAAAATACCAAACAGGACAGCAGGGACATCACCATAGAAAGAATTGGGCTGGAATGATAGGCCAGGTAAATATAAGAGAATCAAAGCATTCACAACTCTTGTGAGAAAGGCTGCTGCTGACACAAATTTAAAATACGGTTTATAACAATGCCAACAAAGTGGAACACATTGGAAAACTTTAAGGGGTTTAAAATTTCAGGTAAGAAGCATGAGGTTTGTAAATTCAGAGGAAATTAATGCACTTAGGAAAGGGATGAAGATAACAAGGAGGAGCAGCATTAAGTTCTCTGTTTTCCATAAAAGGGAGTCAAAAGTCATTGTTTAATCTTTCATTGTTAGACAAATATAAGTTTAAGACTGTTTCAAAAACATGATGTCTGCCTTCTAAATCATTACAGATGTTTTAAAAGAAGAAATATGTGGACAGAAAATATGTGACTGAAACACCAGGAGTTTGATGTTGGTCTTGTTGCTCACTGCACAGAAAGCCAGTCACCGAGACAATGAATACTGTAGGGAAGAAGGAAGGCTTCATGCAGGTGCGCAGCTGAGGAGGTAGGAGCTCATTCTGAAATCCATCTCCTCAACTAGCTAAATTTAGGGGTTTATAGAGCAGGGAAGAAAAGTAACCACATGTAGAAAAACAAGAATTGGGGGGTGTGAAGAAGAGGAGGTGATCAGGTGGTCAACAGGAAGAAGGTGGTCCCTTAGACAGTCATGATGGGTGCAGGTCAGCCGTCTCATTGTCCAGGAAGGGGGGGAGGGGAAGGGAGAAATGGGAGGGAGAAAGGAAGATAGGGAGGGGAGGAGAAGGGAGGGATGGGAGGAGAAGGGAGGGATGGGAGGGAAGAAAGGAGGGAGGGGAAGGAAGAAGGGAGGGATGGGAGGTGGGAAGGAAAGGAGGGAGGGGAGGGAAGAAGGAAGGGAGGGGAAGGAAGGGAGGGGCGAGAAGGAAGAAGGGAGGGAGGCGGGAGGAGAAGGCAAGGAGGGGAGAGGAAGGGAGGGATGGGAGGGAGGAAGGAAGGGAGGGATGGGAGGGAAGAAGGAAGGGAGGGATGGGAGGGAAGAAGGAAGGGAGGGATGGGAGGGGAAAGGAGGGAGGGAAGAGGAGGGGAAGGGAGGAATGGGAGGGAAAAGGAAGGAAGGGAGGGGAGGGGATGGAAGGACAGGAGGGAAGAAGGGAGGGAGGGGAGGGAAGGAGGAAGAGAGGGATGGGAGGGAGGGGAAGTGAGAGATGGGAGAGAAGAAGGAAGGAAGGAATGGGATGAGAGGGAAGAAGGGAGGGAGGGGAGGGGAAGGGAGGGAGGGAAGAAGGGAGGGAGGAAGAAAAGAAGAGAGGGAGGGAGGGGAGGGGAAGCGAGGGAAGGGACGGAGGGGAAGGGAAGGAGGGGAGGGGAAGAGAGGGATAGGAGGGAAGAAGGTAGAGGAAGAAAGGGACAGGAGGGAAGAAGGAAGGGAGACTGGGAGGGGAAGGGAGGGACGGGAGGGAAGGAGGGAGGGAAGGAGGGGGGAAAGGGGGAGGGGAAGGACGAGAGGTTAATATGACACACTCATTCCAAATACCAGGTAGAATTATGTAAATATAAAGGATTTCTGATTACAAAAAAAAAGACCAGTCTAATGTCTTACCACTTATAAGAGACTTCATAAAGCAAAATAACACAGAAAGGTTTAAAATGAAAAGATGAAAAAAAGCAGACTATAGTAAAAGTCAAGAAAGCTGGGGCTGGCACATTAATATTGCAAAATTGAATTTACAACAGGAAGCATTGACTGTTACATCAGGAATCATTTTATAATCTTCACATATGCAAATAAAGATGGAGTGCTAACAGTAAGCAGCATTTGTGAACTCACCAAGACAGCAGCAAAACACCAAAAAAAAGGGAAATCTTTATAAATACGGGGGAAGGGATTAGGTCCACTCTGAAGGCCATAATAAATAAGTCCAGCGAGGGGTGGGAAGACAAGATGAGCAGGGCTTTGGCGTTGCAGGAGCGCCTGGCACAGGGTTGCCTACTGCAACCATTGAGATGCAAAGTAAATCTAAGTAAATATTTAAAATGCAAAATTTACACCACTCTTGCTTTCTTGTAATGCAATGAAGCTACAAATCATAAAAGTTTAAACAAAGAAGCCAACCGCTTAGAAATATAAAAGTAATGGAGCAAAGAGGACATACAATGACGTATCGTTTGTAATAAAATAAATATAAGCATACTACGTAGCAAACAAGAGACAGAGCCCAAACTGTCATTGGGCATCAATCTGTAGCTTCAACAGCGAATGCCATTTCTTAAAGTCAGACAAAAGAAACATGTGGGGCGCAAACCCCAGGAGTTTAGGAAAACACTTCTGGTTTAAAGAGGCATGTCAAGTGGCCCTCACACAGACCCCGCCGACCCACCACCAGAATCCCTGCAATCCACAGAGACCACAGCTCACACCGCCGCCACTCCCGCAGGTGGACAGGCAAGCCAGGCTGGGGAAATGGGGTGAAACGCACCACTCAGTGCCGCCTTAGGCCCCCTGCCCCTGCCCCTACAGGGACCCCGTGCCTAAGGTCCACCCAATCCATCTGTCAAAGCCCTGAGTCCCAGGACTTCAGAATGTGACCGTGTTTGGAGACAGGGACTCGATAGGGGAGATTAATACAAAGTGAGGTCACATGGGTGACCCTAATCCCATCTGACACATGTCCTTATAGGAAGAGGAGATGAAGACACAGAAACGCACAGAGGGGCAGCCCTGTGAGGACACGCGGAGAAGACGGCGCGTGCGAGCCAGGGAGACAGAAACCAACCCTGACAACCCCTGATCTCAGACTTCCAGCCTCCAGAGCTGGGGGAAAGTACGTTTCTGCTGTTGAAGCTGCCAGTCTGTGGTGCCGGGTTACGCGCCAGTACCCACGCGCCAGCCGAGACAGCAATAGCGAGACACTCCGGACAGGTGAAGGGCGTGCGGCCTTCCCACCGCCCACCTGAAAACACTGCCTAAAGATGAGCCCAGTCCAGGAAGCCTGCATGAAATGACGCATTCAACAGCAGGGAAGACCTGGGTGGTATAAAAAGAAAAAGAGTCAGGGAGACCAAGTCAGGCGAGGGGAGAACGAGACTGGAAATGGTTTGGCTGTGTCCCCACACAAATCTCATCTTTAATTGCAGCTCCCATAATTCCCATGTGTTGTGGGAGGGACCCAGTGGGAGATAATTGAACCGTGGGGGCGGTTTGCCCATAGCGTTCTCATGGTAGTGAATAAGTCTCCTGAGATCTGATGGTTTTAAAAGGGGAAACTCCTCTCGCTTGACTCTCATTCTGTTTTGTCTGCCGCCACGTAAGACGTGCCTTTCGCCTTTCACCATGATTGTGAGGCCTCCCCAGCCACGTGGAACTGTGTGTCCGTTAAACCTCTTTCTCTTCATAAATTACTCAGTCTTGGGTATGTCATTATCAGCAGTGTGAAAACGGACTAATACAAGACTCTTCAAAGGACGCCGAGCCCAGCACCTCCCCAAAGCCTGAGGAACTGGAGCGACATGAGGGCTTGGTTCAATCTTCCTGACCGTTGAGTTCTGACCCCACCTCCCGGGGGGCAGGGAGATGTGGGGTGAGGAGGTATTCACTGAACATTTCTGGACAAGTGGAGGCCGCAGTGGGCACTTGGGCAGACAGCAGTCTGTGACGTGCAGGCTGCCCAGGAGGCTGGAGCTGGGTGCAGGGCCCCATAGCAGTCAGCCCCCGCAGCCAACAAGCACCTGTGAAATCTCGATGGCGTGCAATGCAGTAATTTATCTGGGCTCCGCCGGGAGGCTGGCTGGCTGGAGCCGTTGGGTCTGGGGTGTCCCCTTGTTGCTTCTCCTTCGTGGACTGGGGGCTGGTGGGGACGAGCTGCTTCCCTCAGCAATGGTGAAGGTGGTGGGGAGAGTAGAAAACCCTCCACCTCTGTAGGCCCAGGCCCCGGGCCTGCACACTCTCTCCTCCGCCCACGTGCCCCGGGGTGAGCCCAGTTCAGGGCCAGGACACGCATTCCTCCTTCTGCGGGAGGACCGGTCTCCTGGCAGAGGGCCTGGATGCAGGGCAGAGTGAAAAATTGTGGCCAATTATGCCATCTGCCACACCAGCCTGAGAACTTGGACTGCATCCCAGGGCAGCAGGGGCCATCAGCAAGTGACAGGGAGCTGGGCCGCAGGGAGGTGGGAGGCCGAGAGACCTGTCGGAGGCCACTGTAGTTCATCGTCCAGGAGAGAGATGGCAGAGGCCTCGATCCGGGGGCAGGAGAGAGGGCAAAAGGCCACAGAAAGAGGTGTTTAGGAGGCAGAACCTTAGGTCTGGACCCTGGCTGGCTGCCAGCTGGTGGTTCAGGATAAGTTCCTGGTGACTGGCTGGAGAAGCTGAGGATGGGAGGGGCAGAGCCCAGGGGCAGAGTCACTGGGTAGGGGAGCCCTCCTCCAACCCAGACTCTAGCCCGTGTGGCTGAGACTCCGTTCTGTGTTGTGTAGTGTGTGTGTGTGTTTACAGCAGTATGCGTGTGTGTGGTGTGTGCTGTGTGTGGTATGTTTGTATGTATGATGCATATGCCGTGTGTGGTGTGTGTGGTGTGTTTGCATGTCTGATGCATGTGCCATGTGTGCTGTGTGGGGTGTGTTTGCATGTATGATGCATGTGCTGTGTGTGGCATATGATGTGTGTGGTGTGTTGAATGTATGATGTATGTGCTGGGTGTGTGGCATATGCCGTGTGTGGTGTGTGTGCTGTGTGTGTTGTGTTGCATGTATGATACATGTGCTGTGTGTGGTGTATGTGATGTGTGTTGTGTGTTGCTTGTGTGGTGTGTGTGCTGTGTGTGTCATGTGATGTGTGTGGTGTTTTGCATGTCTGATGTATGTGCCATGTGTGGTGTGCATGGTGTGTGTGGTGTGTTTGCATGTATGCTGCATGTGCTGTATGATGTCTGCATGAGTCTGTGGCATGTGTGTTGTTCTCCATCAGAGCACCCCCTTCCTCAGGGATTGGGGCATTTACACCCCTAGAATAGACCCCCCATCCCACCCTTCTCCCCCAGATCTCTCGGACCCCTGGACTGAGCTATGGGGAGCCTGCCTGCAGCTCCCTCCCCACCCTCCACTGGACCAGCCCCTCCCCAGAACCTAGAGCCTGTTCCCCTGCCTGGGATCAGGTCTTGGGGCCTGGAGGGTCAACACAGAGGCCATCTGCTGTCTCCCAGCCTGGAGCCTTGTGGGAAAGAAGTAGCTGGTTGCTGTGGCAACCTGCAGATGGGCCCACCCCTCCTCCCCACTGGCTAAGCCTCCGGGGTCTGCCCACACCTCTCCCAGGTGGGCAGGGAGAGAAACCCGAAATCTCTGATGCACTGAGACCTATAGCTTCACTGCCAGGAGGCCAGGGTCTCTGAAATGAACAATCCCAGAGGGGAGGCAGAGTCCTCCTGTCCCAGTGGCCTGGGACAGTGGCACGGCACTCCCTGCCCTCGGTCCATCATACACGCAGGGATGCCCTCCCTGAACCCCTCAGGGACCCCCACCCCTAGATCTGTCCTCCAAAATCCTCTCAAACCCCCACAGTCACTGCCTCCTCCTGCCCTACACCCTTTAAGTAAACTCAAACAGCACCAAGAGCTAATTAAGGCAAGGTGACTCCATGACTCCAGAGCTCCGTGGGACCCTGGGGACACCCCACATGCAGAGTGGGCTTGGGGAGCAGGGTCTGCTCTCAAGGTCTTGGGTCTGTGAGGCCGTCTCCCACATGTGGGCCCCAGTCCCTGAGCAGAACCCACAGGCATCCTCAGCTCTGTCTCCACACTCCAGGTGGTCAGGAAGACACAGTCCTCGCCCCCAGCCTTCCCAGACCACGCAACCCTCGACTCCGCGAGGAGTGACGAGGACCTTTCCCTTCTGTAACCTGCCGCTGGGCCCCCAGGGCGATGCACCCTGAGAGGATGCCTCTCTGCCCAGCCTCGCTCTCCGCGCTCCACACGCCAGCCTGTCTCTCAGCCCCTTAGGCTGGTGCCCAAGGCCGCTCCCATGAGAAACCTCCCCCCAAAAATAAAGGAAGTCCCTGCTTTTCTTCTCTCTTTGGTCTTCACAACCTGGGGAACTTGCAGCCTGGGTGCTGCTGGAGGCAAGGGCGCCAACCACCCTGCCCCACCACCCCCGGTACACAGCAGAGCCCATGTGCAGCTCCAGGCCGGCTCCGAGCTAACAGCCAGGCCAGCAAGTGCGAAGGGCCTCTCTCAGCTCTCGCTCAGCTGGGAGCCTCCCCAGGCAGCAGGGCCAGGAAACGGGGCACCCTGCTGACCCCCCACCCTCACTCAGGGGCCCTCATTGTGTGGGGGCTCCAGGACAAGGCCCTGCCCCTGGGCACAGATGGTGAGAGCAGGAGGCCAGGCCAAGGTGTCAGAAACCACCCCCACCTGGACGGAGGAGAAATCCCGCTCCTACAGAGAGCAGGGGCTGAGTGAGAGAGGGGAGTGGCAGGACAGTGTGAAGGGAGGGCAAACATCCCTGCCCGTGTGTGGGTGCTCCTGGAGGCCTCTGCCCATGAACATGCATACACAACACACCACACACACACAACACACTTACAAACCACTCACACAAACCACACAACACAAAGACTGAGGTGAGCAGTCTTCCCGAGACACGCAGCATGGCCCCAGGAAGATTGATGGTTTGACAAGGGCAAGTGAGGGGGGAGGAAATACCTGTTTAGACAGATGAATGGATGGGTGACAGATGATGGGTAGATAATGGATGGGTGAATGGATAATGGATGGATGGATGGATGATGGATGGGTGGGTGGATGGGTAGATGGATGGATGCATGGGTTGATGGATGGATGGATGCATGTGTCGATGGAGGTTAAGGTGGGTGGATGTATGGGTGGATGATAGGTGGTTGCATGGGTGTAACATGGATGATGGGTGGATGGATGGATGAGTGGATGATGGATAGATGGATGGATGAGTGGATGGGCAGATGGATGATGAATGGGTGGATGGATGATGGATGGGTGGGTGGATGGGTAGATGGATGGATGCATGGGTGGACATTAAGGTGGGTGGATGGATGGGTGGAGGATGGATGGATGGGTGGTTGAATGGGTGGATGGATAATAGATGGATGGATGATGGATGGGTGGATGGATGTTCAAGTGAGTGGATGGATGGGTGGATGGTGGATATATCACGGATGATGGATAATGGATGAGTGGATAGGTGGATGGGTGGGTGGATGATGGATGAGTGGATAGGTGGATGGGTGGGTGGATGATGGATGAGTGGATAGGTGGATGGGTGGGTGTATAATGGATGAGTGGATGGGTGGATGGGTGGGTGGATGATGGATGAGTGGATGGAGGATGGATGGATGCATGTATGCATGGATGGATGATGGATGGATGGATGGATGGATGGTTATATCATGGATGATGGGTGGATGAATGGTACATAGGTGGATGGGTGGATGGATGGATGTTCAGGTGGGTGGATGAATGAGTGAGCAAATATTTGGGTCATAAATGAAAAGTGTGTGATAAGTGAAGGGACAATGAGTCAATCAACGGCCCAAACTGGGGCCATATCCTAGCAGAGTGTGGCCAATGAACAGAGGCCAGATCAAGCAGCCCGCAGGGTAGGGCTGGGCAGCTGTCAGAAACACACCGTCTACAAGCCCAAGCCAGGGGAAAGACGGCAGCAAGACAAGGCTGCACAGCCTTGAGCCTCACCTGCCTGTGTGTGTGCATCTGTGTGTGGCTGTGTGTACACAAGGAGTTGTGTGTCTGAGAGTTCCAGTGTGTGTTTCTAACTGTATGCAAACCTGTTTGAGTGTGCTCTCATGGGTGAATGTATGTGTGCATGTGTCTGTGTGTTGGAGCATAGCTGTGCCTGTGGCATGTGGGTGTGTGCATGTGTCTGTCTGCCTGTCTGAAGTCTCTGTGTTTTCGCATGTTGGATGTATCTGCATGTAAGCGTGTCTATATGTGCCTGCATGTGCTGGGCGTCCTCTCCACACCTTCGGCCTGGGACCTTTCTCTGTTTTGAGCTCTCCCTCTTCCCTGTCAGTGCCGTGCTGGTAAAGATTTAACAACTGGCTCTGCATCGGGGCTTGGGAGAGCCCTGACTTTAGCATTTGCTGATATCCATGGTGTAAACCCAACCATGGCTGACTTGGAGCCCCCAAGGCACTGAAAGCAGCATTGGGAGGAGACACAGGAGCACAGCCAGCTCTCCAGAGCCTGTGTCACTGACCCCAGATACTTCAGCCTGGCTCTGACTCCTCATGCATCAAAGCCCTCCTCACGTGGTTCTACCTTGGACCACAGGCTCAAGCACCTCCACGGTGGCCTGCGGCCTCTGCTCTCTCTGCACAGTCAGGGGCCAGCCTGAACCATCCAGGTGTGCTGGGTCACAGAACTCTACCCAGGGGTTCCAGGGGCAGGACAGGGCAGGGCTCTGCAGAGGAGAGGACCAGCAGCTCCCCAGGGTTGGCGCCTGCAGGCCACAGCCCTGGAGCTAACTCTGCCCTGAGAGAGTGACCACCCCATGATCCTTCCCTGCTCCAGTGCCTCCAGGAAGCCCTCCCTGCCCCACCAGCCACCTCTCATCTTGCAGACAGCAGTGCATTCATCGTGGAACCCTCAAGTATCTCCTTGAATGCGTGCCACGCTGACTCGAACCCAGGGTGGGGCTGTGGGACACCACTGCTGATCCATTCTACAGAAAGTCTACTCTCCTCCACTCTGTTCCAAGCATCGTGCTAGATGCTGAGAGTACAGAGACAAATAAGGTCTATCCCCGCTCTCATGGAGCCCCCTAAAATGAGCCCCACCACTGCAAACTATCACTCCTTCAAGCTCAGGCTGGCCCCTGGCCAAGCTATATCCAGACCTGACAGCTGCATGCTAATAAGCCCCTCCTCTGCCATGGCCACAGCGCACACTGAGCAGCCCCACCTGGCCGGTGGGTGCACCACCCCTGCAGGCTGCCTAGACGAGGGACAGCCCTGCTCACCCCCCGGGGCCCCCATCTCTCACGTACACACAGTCGGAGGCAGGACAGAGCTCAGCTCCCTCTGCCCAGGGCTGCCTGCCAGGTCAGAAAGCAGTGCCCCCACCTCAGTGGAGAGGGAAGAAGGGTGCGTGCCCTCGGCAGACAGTGTCCGGGGCGGGGGTGGGCCCTGGGCTCTGCGCAGATGGAGGAGGCCTCTTCACTCTTCTGTGTCCAGCGAGGTCAGATGGCCCCTGGCACAGTCTCCCTGCTTGTGAGTGTCTCACCATCTGTGCACAACCTTGGCCGCCAGCTCTGCCCTGGGCCTGCCCCCAGCCTGGCCCTCCTCTTCCCCCACCCGTCATTAACCTTCTCCAGGGAGGGTTCGTCCAGCATGGCTCTGCCTGTAGCCTCTGTGGCTTCCCATTGCCCTCGGGACAAAGCCGGGACTCCTATGCAGCTAGCACAGACCGTCTCCTCTGTCCCGGGCCGGGCCTGGCTCTGCTCTCCACATAGACCGTCTCCTCTATCCTGGGCCTAGCCTGGCCCTGCCCTCCGCCCAGGCTCTGGACACATCCTTCCTCTCCCCTGGACACTCAATGTGAGGCCTCAGCCCTGTCCTGGGTTCACGGCTGCACACGCCTGTGCATAGCGCGTTTTGCACTGCTCCTTGTAGACCATTCCTTCTTTCCACATGCACTCCGAGTGCCCGATCCATGCCAGGAAAGCCACAGGGAGCAAGAGTGCACGAGAGACAAAACCCATAAAACAGGGGGGTCACCTGCAGGGGAGACCTCGCTGGGGTTGCTTAAGGAGAGACACGGGGGCCGGGGAGGGAGCCACGTGGACACAGGGAATCGTGTTCCAGGCAGCAAGTGCAAAGGCCCTGAGGTACCAGCTTCCAGCAGGCTGAGGAAGAGCCTGAGGGGCAGGGCAGCTGCGTGGGGTGAGGGCCGTGGAAGATGTGCTTGGGAGAAGACAGGGCTGCCAGGCTGCAGGGTGGGCATGCCGGGTGTGTGAATTCCGTAGGATGGGCTTCTGGGAGCAGCCCACAGAGTGCCTGGCCCAGTGATACTGATACCTAATCGGGCTTCCCATGTGCAGGCCCCGCCCTACATACACATTCATGCACCACAGTTATGCAATCCTCACAGCTCCCCCACTAGGCCCATTTTGCAGATAAATAAGCAGAAGCAGAGAGGTGAAGTCGAAGGCCCAGGGCCAAGCAGCAGGCAAGAGCAGAGAAGGAAAGGAAAACCAGGCAGGCGACTCTGCATTCACCCACGTGCCCCACCCCACTGTGGCTTGGTCCCCAGGAACAGGGATGCATCCTCCTCCTCCCTGAGCCTGGCCCCAGGCCAGTGAGGCCCCATCTGCGTGGATCATGAGGTGACAGCTTAGCACCCCACAGCATCCAGAGACCTCCCAGGAACTCGCTGAACTGGAGGGGCCTAATGCACCTTCGTCCTCCAGGGTCTATGGGCTCTGAACTCACTAATTCGTTTCTTCATTCCCTCACTCATTCCCTCACTCATTCACTCACCTACTAACTCATTCACTCACTCACTAATTCACTCACTCACTCATTCGCTCACTCATTCATTCACTAACTCATTCATTCATCCACTCACTCACTCACTCATTTACTCATTCACTCATTCATTTGTTCACTCACTCATTCACTCATTCACTCCTTCACTCATTCACTCACTCACTCATTCGCTCATTCATTTGTTCACTCACTCATTCACTCATTCACTCCTTCACTCATTCACTCACTCATTCGCTCATTCATTTGCTCACTCATTCACTCATTCACTCACTCATTCACTCATTCATTCGCTCATTCATTCATTCACTCACTCATTCACTCACTCATTCACTCACTCACTCATTCACTCACTCATTCATTTGCTCACTCACTCATTCACTCATTCATTCATTTGCTCACTCACTCATTCATTCGCTCAATCACTCATTCACTCACTCACTCATTCACTTGTTCACTTATTCACTTGCTCACTCACTCACCCACTCATTTTTTCATTCACCCATTCACTCACTCACTCATTCAGTCATTCACTCACTCACTCATTCACTCTTTCACTCACTCATTCAGTCACTCATCTATTTGACACATCTAGCCTAGCCCTACCTACTCCCTGGGGCCAAGCTAAAAGTGCTGAAATGCATCATTGTTGTCCCACCATGGGGACATCTCAGGCTGGTGCTCATGGACACAGACAGGGACAAGGAGGGAGGCCCAGGGATGTCTGAGCTCTGAGGAGACCTCTCTGCTGGGCAGAGTCCAAGGGCACTCCCCTGCTCGGTGGGATGGCAACCCTCTCTACCCTGTAGGGCCACAGTGTCCATTCCTGTCCCAGGTGTCTGAGGGACACAGAGACCCTGTGGTTTCCTGCCTGGCCCCACATCCTGCTCTGTGTCCCTGCCTGAGAAAAGAGGAGTCACCTGACAGTGGTTACAGCGATGGCATGCAGCCTGCCTGCCATTCCGGCCAGCATCAGAGACCGCTGAGCTCAAGGGGCTGGCAGACAGACTACAGCAGGAGCTGGCTGTGCCTGGCAGGCCCTCGGACAGATGGAAGCGGGCAGGGGCTGGTCAGGCCAGACCTCAGGCAGGGGGACGTGGAGCCAAGGTCTCGAGCCAAGACGGACTGGGAAAGAGAGAGGGTTAGCTGTCCTTGCCTCAGCCCACGGGGGAAGGGGTGGCTGGAAGGGGCTGGAGATGTGGTCACTGAGGGGTCCCAGACACCAGACAAGCCGGAAGCCTAAAGCAGAGGGAGCCCCGCGCCCCACAGGACAGCCCAGGGAGACTGCAGACATCGGAGCTGGGGACCTGCCGGGCTCATCACTCCTGGCTGCACAGGCTTGGGGTAATGGTGACAGCCAGCCCATCTGGAGCAGTTACTGGGCACCAAGCCCACACCTGGCCTCACCATCTTTGACTCACTCGAGCCTCGTAACAACCGGTGAGGTCTCCATGGTTCCCATTCAGTTAACTAAAGCTCAGAGAGGCCAACGGTCTCCTACAAAGGGGGCTATGAGCCCACCACAGTTGGGGAGCCTAGAGCCCCTGCTCCCTGCCCCTCCAACCCCTTACTGAGGAAACGGGACACATAAACATTCCCTATGGACATTCCCTAAGGAGGCCCAGAACCTGCCACTTCACTAGTGGGGTCCTGGGCCCGAGACCCTGTGGGATGATCAGGCCAGCCCCAGGAGCCTTCCCTGCGAAGCTTGAAGTGCCCCGCCCCACGTGCCCAAGGAGGCCAGCCTAAGGAGTGACGAGGGCTCCAGGCATGCCCTGCCTGCCTCTCCCTGGCCCATGGCCTCGGGCAGCTCAGCTCACCCTCAACCCACTGCCTCCCTGACCACCTATAGGCCCCGGTCCTCATCCCCACACAGCTCCCACAGTCCCACTGGAGGCCCCCCGCTGCCCCACCTCTGGTCCTCAGACATCCTGGCAAGCCCCTCCCGAGCCCCTCCCTCTGCAGGAGTCCTAGGGACCTGGAAGGGAGGTGGGGCAGTGGGCGGTCCCACGAGAGGCTTCTAACAGGAGTAGCCTGGTCCTGGGCTCAGGCCAGTCCACGTCCCACAAAGGCCAGCCCGGTGGCCAATGGGCTCTGCCTCAGAACCAGCAGGGAGGTGATAAATGCAGCTCCCTCACCTCATTCTGACTTCCTGAGTCCAGGTCTCCAAGTGGAACCTGGAAACTGGATTTTACAGGTGCCAGGGCCTTCTTAGCGGGAGGCTGGTGAGCTGAGAATGCTGGTCCCAGAGGCCTGGCGAGCCCCAGCTTGTGAGCCCCCGCCCGCAGAGTAGCAGCTCCTGAAGCAGAGCCCAAAGGCCACTGCCCCCCATGCTCTTGGTGCCCAGCACAGTGTGGGCAAAGTAAGGAGCCAGGAGGATGAGTGAATGAATGAATGAATGGGTGAATGAATGAATGAGTGAATGAATTCAAACTCCCTTCCAGTTCAGCCAGTGCAACTGCCCCCCGTGCCCTCGGTGCCCAGCACAGTATGGGCAGAGTAAGGAGCCAGGAGGATGAGTGAATGAATGAATGAATGAATGGATAAATGAATGAATGAGTGAATGAATTCAAACTCCCTTCCAGTTCAGTCAGTGCAACTGCCCCCAAGAGGCCTGCTAATCCACAACAACTTAGAAGAATGTTGACCCTGGCCCAAGACCCTCGGCCCCTCAATGCACAGGGCCTCCTCATGCCCCCTCCCACCCTGGGGTCCCTGCTCCCCTGACTAGAGACATCAGAGACCAAAGTGGCCGAGACAGAACGACTCGGGGTTAATTTCCTTGTTCTTTGGGCTGTGTGCCCCAGGGCCAGTAACTCAACCTCTCTGAGCAGCCATTTCCCACTTCTGAAAGCCCTACTTACTTCCCAGGGGTGTTTGGGGCCCAGTGAGATAACAGATAGTCTGGCCCAATGGGGAAGCACAACCCACTGGAAGGTGCTGACCGGACAGGGCTGGTACGGCGGCAGCAGCATCCTCACTCTATGCTCCACACACACAGCCCTGAAGCCACTGGGTCTCCCTGCCTGGGGCTTTGCACACACGCACATAGGCCCAGAGAGGTGAGCAGGTTGCCAGAGGTCCCAGCTCCTCCAGGTGTGGGGCAGGATTTGAACTTGGGGCTCCCTGGCCTGTGAGCGCTGCTCTGAACCCTTCTGCCAGCACAGGTACCCCATACACACCACACTGGCTCCTCCACAGCATTCCCTCTGCTTGGAATGCCTTTCAAAGTTCAGCACAGACCAGCCACCTCCTCCTGGAAGCCTTCCCTGACTTCCCAGCCCCACAAGCTACTGGTGTACATGCCTCCTCTCTGGCAGAAGCTACTCTAAAGACACATGCCCTGTTGTTGGTTCATTCAGCACACTCTGTGCAGCCACCATGTGCTTCTCAGGGGTGTTCTCTCCATTCCCTGGCACACAGTAGGGCTGGTACTTTGCTGGCGCCCTGCTCCATGGGTCCCTGTCTGAATCATTTCCACCCTTGGGCAGCTATGAGTAAATGCCGGGACCTCCAGCCAAGATCTTTTCATTGGCTCTTTGGGCTGTTTTTGCCCTTTTAAAGTAAAAATAGTTTATTTTTAACATATTGATGCTGTTGTTTTCTTTTTAAGAAGGTGCAAAAAAAAAACCAGGCTGGTTTCTCCTCTTGGCCAGTATGTCTGTGGCAGCCCTTATCAGACACCCGGAAGCTCTGTAAAGGACCCCCAGGCACCCGGGTTCCCGGAGAGAGAGTGGAGGGGCTCAGGATTGGGGGCGCTGCCACCAGAGGTAAAGGAGGCATGGCCTGTCCTCTTGGGGACAAACCAAAGGTGCAGGGGAGGGCCCAGAAGGACCCTCTACCCCTGGAACAAGGGCCTCTGTGGGTGGAACCAAGAGCGTGAGAGCTGCCTGGGCCATCTGGAAGACGAACAGCAATCCTCTCTGCAAGTCCCTCTGGGCAGCGCCTCCCTAAAGCCAGCTCTGCCCTTGGGAAGCTCACAGGACAGAGAGGGAGGCAAGAGGAGTGGAGGGCTGAGGCCAAGTAAGGAAAGGGGATAGGGACACAAAGAAGAGCCCAGGAAGGCCTCTTGGGAGAGGCAGCTCCTAAACCGAGCCCTGAAGGATGATAAGAGTTATGCAGATGAACAAGGACCAGAAAGGACACTGCAAGGAGCCGCCCCCCTGAGACGGTAACCGTATCCCCCACCTGGAGACTCAGTCTCCTACGCTGTCGAATGGGACAGTCCTAGTGGGTCTGGCCAGGCAGGGTTCTCACAAGGACCCAGCAGTCTCACTACCCATTTGTTCATTGCTTTCATGATCAATCGTCACCTGTCTTCCTTGACACCATCCCATGCCAGGGCCTGGAGAGGCCAACAAGGATCAGATAAGGCCCTGGAAGGTTCTGGCTACTCCCAGGCCAGAAAGGAAGATGGATGAGAGGAGATGATGACAGTCTGCATTCAGGCAGGGTCTCCAGAGGGGGAGGGTCTGAGTCTTTCAGGGATATTCATGTCCACTTTGCTACTTGATCAAGGATGAAGAGGAGGTGGGTGGCTCTGGAAGGCCAACAGGGAGATGTACTGAATGAGGAAAAGTCCCCAGGCAGGGCCCCCAAAGCAGAAAGCTGAGGCGGGAACTCAGAGACCCACCCTAGCTCGAATATGCCACAGAGACAGCAATGGCTGCACTGAAAAGGCGGTGGGACCAAGTGCAGCCACCCACAGCTCTGCCCACACTGCTCTGGCCCACAATTGCCCAGTGATCCCCACAGGGACTTGCTGAGGCCTGGGGTGGGGCCCACTCTCCAGGGCAACCAATCAGAGACAGCTGTGGCACATGGACATGAGGCCGAGGGCAGGAGCAGCTCCTGTCTGGGTCTCAGTTCTCTCCTCATCTCCCCCGTGATAAAGTAAAGACAAAGTGAGGCTTCCAGGAGCTCAGCACTGCAGAGGTGGCTGTCGCCATGGCAGTCTGCCCTGAGCCAGCAGGACCCAGTTCCTGATGGGGAGGTGGGAGGGGGAGAAAGAAGAGAGAAGCAGGTGCAGCCGGTCCCCTGCCAAGGCGCCTGGGCCAGCGCTGGATGCAGGGGATCCCACAGCACACCATCTGCCCTACATGTAAAGACTTTCTGACCATTGCCTAGGTGTGGTTCTCTGGGCTGGGAGCGGCCTCCTTCCTGCCCTGCAGACCATTCCCCAACAGCGGCCAGAGGGGTCTTTCAAACGCCAGAGTCACCCCCAGGCTCAAAACCCTGGGAGCCTATTGTCTTCAGAACACATTTCACAGTCCTTGGCCTGGGAGGCAGCCTGGCTGGGAGTTTCAGGCCTGGGCCTAAATCCGGCCTCTCAGAGCACCAGCCATGCGGGTGGTCAGTGCTCCTGCAGCCAGGCCCAGGGCCTCCCTTGCACACAGAGGAGGGTCCATGGCGTCGGAAAAACAAAGAAAGAGTATATATGGGCCAAGCTCCTTGCTGTCAGGCACGCACAGCCCTCAAGGACAGAGTGGACGAAGTCACAAGCCTCAGCCCTGGACCCAGGCTTCCCCTGCGCACAGAATCCCTCAGGCTTCCTGCCCTCAATGAGGTGGGTCTGGGCACGTGAGGCCCCTGCTCCCTGACCGCTGGGCTGTGGGAGGGCCACCTGGGTCACGCCAGAGGTCCAGCAGCTCCTGGAAATCAGTGCCCACCAGGTGCGGGAAGCGCCTCTGCCCTTGCCCCTCCAGGCCCAAGGCAGGGAAGGGTAATTTTCTGGACAATGTCCAGGTGAGGCTGCTCCTCCAGGTTTTCCCAGGTAAGCGCCAGGTAAACGGGCTTTCCCAGCCCCTGCTGGTTTCCCTAACCACCCCTCTCACCCCAAAACATCCTTCATCAGCCCCACAATTGCCCACTGGAGATTCTGTGGCTCCTTCATGCCAGGCCCCTGATTCATGGAGAGTCACTCAAAGGGAGACAAACTAGAAAGTAGAAGTGGTGGCTGACGCCTGGAATCCCAGCACTATGGGAGGCTGAGGCAGGCAAATCACTTGAGGTCAGGAGTTTGAGACCAGCCTGGCCAACATTGTGAAACTCCGTCTCTACCAAAAATACAAAAATTAGCTGGGCATGGTGGTGCATGCCTGTAATCCCAGCTACTCAAGAAGCTGAGGTATGAGAATTCCTTGAACCCGGGAGGCACAGTTTGCAGTGAGCTGAGATCGCACCACTGCACTCCAGCCTGGGCGACAGAGGGAGACTCCATCTCAAAAACAAAACGTAGAAGTCCCATAGCCTCAGCCCCGGGAGGCTGTGAGAGACGGCCCGGTCCCCACCCTCACTCCCTGCCTGGCCCAGGGAGCAAAGCCCCCACAAAAAGCAAGTGCAAAGCAATGCATGGGCAGAGGTGCAGGAGGGGAACTAGGCTGGCAAATGCAAATTTAAACGAGCCATTCATTGCCAAGCAGTGCGTCATGGCACTCAGAGACATATAAAGGGACGCTTGACATAAAAAGGACCCCCTTAGCTCCAGGCCCACCTCCTGTTCTTGTTCTGCCCGATGCTTCACCTGCAGGCATGAGGCTGGGTGGGGTGTCCCTCCCCTTCCTATGATTTCTCCTGCGAAAAGCATCCAGGGCAGCATTTATGGACGACCTGCAGCACACCTAGCCCTGGGCTAAAAAAAGTAAGGAATGTCAACTGCCGTGTCTGGAAAGGCTTGCTGGTGCTGGTGACCAGGGCAGGACGCTGAGTGGACACAAACTACGGAAGGGGTGGGGCTTGGAGTCACCACCGCCGGCGGCCTCCCGCCTCTGAAAAGGTCCCTGTCCTCGGGCTGGGCCCACCAGCTGCATGGCTCAAATTAATCTTCCTGCCTCTCCAGCCTGTGGAGAGGGGAGGAAGCTCTGAGGGCCTGGGACTGCCTGGGACTCCCACTAACACTGTATCTGGGAGAGCAATGCCCCCCCACACACACAGATGCACACAGACACATATGCACACCTGGCCCACACACACAGACACATGTGCACACCTGACCCACACACACAGACAAATGTGCACACCTGCCCACACACAGTGCATACCTGCTCACACAGACACATGTGCACACCTGCTTACACACATACACATGTGCACACCTGCCCACACAAACGTGCACACCTGCCCACATGCATACATACACATGTGCACACCTGCCCACACACATACACATGTGCACACCTGCACACACACATGCACACCTGCTCCCACACACATGCACACCTGCTCACAGACATATGCACACCTGCTTACACACATACACATGTGCACACCTGCCTAAACGTGCACACCTACTCACATGCACACAGACGTGCACACCTGCTCACACTCAGACACACATCCACACCGGCCTTCACATACACACATATGTGCACACCTGCTCACACTCAGACACATATGCACACCTGCCCACACACATGCACAACTGCTCACACTCAGACACACGTGCACACCTGCCTTCACATACACACGTGCACACCTGCTCACACATACATACACATGTGCACACCTGCTCACATGCACATGCACACCTGCTCACACTCAGACACACGTGCACACCTGCCTTCACATACATACACATGTACACCTGCCCCCACACCCATGCACACCTGCTCACACAAACACACATGCACACCTGCTTACACACATACACATGTGCATGCCTGCCCCCACACTCATGCACATCCGCTCACATGCACAGACATGTGCACACCTGCTCACACATACATACACATGTGCACAACTGCCCACACACACGCACAACTGGTCACACACAGACACATGCACACCTGCTCTCACACACACATATGCACACCTGCTCACACACATGCACATCTGTTTGCATGCACACATATACATGTGCACACTTGCTCACACTCAGACACAAGTGCACACCTGTTGCCATGCACACATACTTATGTGCACATTTGCTCACATATATGCATACCTGCTCACACACACAGGCATGTGCATACCTGCTCACACACACATACACAAGTCCACACGTGCTCACACACAGACATGTACACCTGCTCACACACATACATATATGTTCATGTGTGCACAGCCCCAGCAGGTGCATGTGCCCTGTGGTTGTCTGACTTCCACACCACACACTTGTGAAAGTGATGGGCACTAATGTTGCCAGCTGCATCTCTGGGCAGGTTTCCTTGGCAACCTCTCTCTCCTACTCTCTCAGTTTGGGTCCCAGTGTCTCCGTGAGAGCATCAGAGCCATTGGGAGCAGAGTTCTGTAACCTCTTAAAACGATGTGTCAGGGTTGACGAACACATCTTGGTACAGCACCCAATCATGGAGCTCTGCGTTTCAGGTGCTGGCCTCGTGATGGAAACCTGCTTGGACCCCAAAACGCTGTGCAACCTTCTGGGAGACTCGGCCTTTCTGAACCCCAGCTCTGGGGCTGAGGCCATGGGAGCAGTGCTGCTGCCTCACAGGCTGCGTCCAGCACACGTAGCTGGGAAGGGCAGCCAGTCATCCCAGGAGCTGCACCTGGGACACGCTCTCCCTTGCAGACCCAGGAGGGAACCATCCCTGCTCACACCTTGACCTCGGATTTCTGACCTCCAGAATTGGGAGACGATTCATTTCCGTGGTGAAAGCCCCTGGTCTGTGGCATGTTTTCCTGGCCACCTTGCACTGTGTCCTAAAGCAGAGGGACAGCCATCAGCCCCACCTCCACCGGCCCCGGCCACCAGCTCTGTTGCAGGAGCCTCAGGTCCCTGGGCCTGTGTCAACTAACCCAGGGGTCAGTCAGGAAGCTTTTGAGAGCAACTGAATTGAGCCGTGAGGGACCAGCCAGTTGGATCCGTCAGAACTGACCCTGCCTTCCGATGGATTGGACACCTTCCGGCTGCAGGATAGAAAGTGATCTTGGGTGTAGGGCCAGCTGCACATGGAAGACACCTTTGGAAAAGCTTGTCCTGAGACCGGATCCCTGGGGCCTGCCCCCTCAGCCCGGATCCTGTCCTGCCAGGCCCGGGTGCCCCTCCCCTGCCTGACTCAGCTTCCCTGACCCCACCCTGGACTGTGCTTCCGCAGCCTCACCCCATAGCCCAGGACTTCCCGACCCTGTTGGACACCTGCACCGGGCCCCCGAGTCTAGCGGAGCCTTCCCGCCCCTCCCTTCTGCTCCGCTTCCACAGCTTGACCCTCAGCTTGGCTCTTGAGGTGTCTGCGGCCTGCCCCTCGCAAGGTGACCCCCAGCCAGCCTCCTCCACCCCACAGGCCCCTCCTGGACCTGCCACCTTCCTCTTGTCTGGATGGCACTGAGGCAGGGGCTTTGTCCTTCCTGCACAGTCTTCGAGGGGCTGGAGGGTCCTGAGAGGCAGAGCTCCTGGGGGCGGTGGGGCCATCACCTCAGTGGGAGGAGCAGTCCCATGGATCATTCACCAGGCAGAGGGGCTGGGGGGTCTGGGGCTGGCCTTGCCCCTGGTAAACCAGGGGGCGTCGTGAGTCTTGCCTGAGTCCCTCGAGGAAGGGGCTCCTTTCAGGAAGCCTTTTTCCAGAACACACAGTAGGGGGTACAAGCGAGCCTGTGCTGAGCCCAGGTGAAACTCAGCATTATAAGAACAACTGGATAAACATTTAGAAAAGATAGAATGGGATCTGACTTTATGGCATATCCCAGAGTAAACTCCAAGTGGATCAGAGATTGAAATGTAAAAAATGAAACCACAGGGCCTGGCGCAGCGGCTCACGCCTCCCAGCACTTCGTGAGGCTGAGGCGGGAGGATCGCTTGAGCCCAGGAGTCCGAGACCTGCCTAGGCAACTTAGGGAGTCCTCATCTCTATTTTTTAAAAAAAAGAAAGAAAGAAAAGAAGAAATGAAACTACAAATGATCCCAAGGAATTTGCAGCGTGCGAATTTTTTATAATCTAAGAGCGGGAATAACTGTGGCTCCAAAGTCAGAAGCAATCATGGAAGATACTGATGATATTGATGTGTGAATGTTATAATTACATATAAAAAATTGAGACCATGCCAAAAAGCAAAATATAAACAAAGTTAAAACACACATGATCAACACAGAGGGGAAAAATCCACAATTTATGTCACGGTCAAAGGGCTGATCTCCCTAACGCAGAAAGAGCTCTGATAAAAACAGGGAGGGAAAAAGACCAAAACCTGATCAGAACAAAAGGGACATAAAAGATGTCAACAGGCAGGTCAGAGAGACACGCAGACATGCAGACCACCCTCAAACAGAAGCCATCAGAGGGACCTCACTTAACAAGGGTGCCTGGGAGCTGCCTGGAGACACCGCTTCTTCCCCATCAGTGGGCGCTGCCCTGGGGCTTGACCACGTGCTCTGCAGGCAGCTGTGCGGAGAAGTGGGCCCTGTCTCCCACCGCTTGGAGCATACACGACAGTACCATTCCTGCGGGGCATAAAGTGCCGCAGTGCACAGGGAAGATCCGGCAACCTATGAGCAAAGTACAGGTGTAATCGCCTGAAGCAGCCGTCTCCAATGTAGGAAATCACATACGCCCAAGGGCGTTTGTCATGGCATTATAAGCAGTATCAAAACAACGGAGACATTCCAGCTGTCCTTCAGCAAGGGCCTGGTCAGATGAACCAGGGTGCGGCCATGCGGTGGGCACCAGGCAGCCGTGAGGAGGAAACAGTCCGCTCTCCGCGCTCTCCCGCACCTGCTCTCCAGGACACGGCCTTCAGGGACAACAGAGAGGAACAAGGAGTGCAGAATGCCCCCTTCTGTGCAGCGGAAAACATGCACTTGACCTTCTGCTTCTGCCATGACAAATGAACATGCACAGGACAAGCATTCCTACCATACACGACTATCAAGCGGGGCAAAATCGACAAAGCGGCTATCTGCAGACACTGGGCCACAGGCTGTGACACTGTGCCCTGTGCTCTCCCTAACTTCTGCCTGGAGGCACTTTCTGGACACAGGATGGGCAGGTGGAGCCTAGGCAGAGCACAGGGGTCTCACTGAGCTCGGTCAGTCTGGGGAGACTGAGGCAGCTGGGATTTGCAGGGCAGAGGATCAGAGAGGAGGGAGCTGCACAGAGAAGAGATTCAGAAACGCACGGAAGGTCCTCTAAGGGCTTCTGGATACTGAGCTGCCCACGTGAAAGGCAAGAGGAGGCCTGACAGAGGACATCTCTGAATGAAGGGACTGGAGCTAAGGACAGCCCGGAGGCGACATGCTGCTGGGAGTCATTCACATCCCAACCAGCCAGAGCAGGAGGCCTGGGTGCCCAGCAAGAATGCCAGGCATTGGGAGTTGGCTTCTTGGCCCTAGAGTAAAGGCGGCACCAGACCCACCCTACCAAAGCTGAAAAGCAGCTCGGCAGGACCATCTGACCCAGGAAAATGCCCACCAGTGAGGATGCACTGTTGCAAGTCCAGATGCAACAGTGGAGCATCTTTAATGTCCAGCGTACGTTAAAAAAAAAAAAAAAAAAAAAAAAAAAAAAAAAAAAAAAAAACCTACACATGGAGATTTGGGAAAATCTGACACACAGCCAGGGAAAAGGACTAACAGTAAATAGAAATACACCCAGAGACACTGGAGTTCACAGACGAGCACTTAGAAACGGCTATTACAAATATGTTCAAGAGCTTAGAAGAACAGACAGTGACGATAAGCAAACAGATGGAGACTCTCGACAGAAATGAAACGCCCTGAAACAAAATGGCAATTCTGACACTGAAAACTACACTCTCTGGAACAAAAACAACCCTGGGCGAGCTTCACAAACAGATTGGAGACGGCAGAAGAAAGAATCAGTGAACTGAAAGACAGAGCAACAGAAATTATTCGATGTGAAGGAAAGAGAGAGAAAGCATTCAGAAAATAGAGAGATTCAGTGAGACAATGTCAAGTCGTCTAACGTAAGTGTCAATATCCATTGAATCCATTCCTGGAGCCCCAGAAGGAGAGGAGAAAAAGACTGCAGCTGGGATAAAAAACGGATTTGAAGAAATAATGGACAAAATTTTTCAAAATATCATGAAAAATGCCAGGCACAGTGGCTCACGCCTGTCATCCCAGCACTTTGGGAAGCCGAGGTGGGTGGATCTCCTGAGGTCAGGAGTTTGAGACCAGCCTGGCCAAACTGGTGAAACCCCGTCTCTACTAAAAATACAAAAATTAGCTGAGTGTGGTGACGTGTGCCTGTAGTCCCAGCTACTTAGGAGGCTGAAGCAGGAGAATTGCTTGAACCCAGGAGGCAGAGGTTGCAGTGAACCAAGATCATGCCACTGCACTCCAGCCTGGGTGACAGAGCGAGACTCCATCTCAAAAAAAAAATCATGAAAAACATCAACCTACAGAAGAAATAACAAGTCCTAAGCATAATGTGCATGCATGCACACACACAGACACACACGCAAACACACAGACACACACACAAACATACAGACACACACAGAGACACACACACACACAAACACGCGGACAGACACGGAGACATACACACACAGACACACACAGAGACACACATAGACACACACACACCATACACAGACACACACATAAACACACAGACACACACATAAACACACAGACACACATACAAACACACACAAACACATAGACACACACAGAGACACATACAGAAACACACACACCATACACAGACACACACGGACACACACACACAGAGACACATACACAGAAACACACACAGACACATGCACACCACACACATACAGACACACACACAAACACACACCACACATAGAGACAAACACATGAACACACACAAACACACATACACACACACAGAGACACACACACAGAGCCACACACCACACACACACACACACACACACCACACACACACCCCACACAAATATGTGCATGCACACACCCCACACACAGAGAGACACACACACACCATACACATACACAAACACACCAAGGTACTTTATAACAAATACTGAAAACCAAAAATAAAAATACACTCTGAAAAGCAGCTAGAGAAAAATTAAACATGACATGTAGGAGGGGAAGAAAAGAAATACCTCCAGCTTCTCATTAGAAACAATGCCGGCAGGAGACAATGGATGACATCTTTGCAGACTGAAAAAATCGTCAGCCTAGAATCCTACATCTCACAAAAATACCTTTCAAGAGCGAAAGCAGATTTCCAGTTTCAGCTTGAAGACAGCAGAAAGAGCCTTGCTTCAGCCCTTACAATAAGAAAAAAAAGCTGAGAAACTGCAAGTTAACGATTTTTTCATCAGGCCTTCAGAGAAATGGAGTCACAGGGGAAACAAGCAAGCCAAAATCTGGAGAAAAACAGGCTTCCGGGGAGAAACAGGACCTGAGCATGTTCTCACCTGGGGCAGATGCCACTGAGTCTATTGCAAGCTGGTAGATATAGATCTATATTGGGTAGAAATGTGTAAGAATTTACTAAAGGCCAAGCATGGATAAGCATGGGAGTGTGACACCCCTGGTGCCACAGACATATGGGAGGTTCTCACCCTCTTGAAGCTTTTCTTCCAAGGATCCCACCAACCGCTCCCAGGGAAGACACAAGGAAAATCCTAGGGAAGCTTTACCTGGGGTACTGGTGGAAGGAAACACATTTACCCCCAAAACTCTGCCCAGACCCATCCCCACTCTCTGCCCAATGGAACAAAGTCTGCAAAGAAAAACAACAACAACACAAATCCGAGCCTCTGTCACTGGTAGGAGTCCATGGAAGCTGGGAGAGGAAAACAGAAAAAAGAAAAAACTCTACCTTAGGAGAGGGTCAGACACACATGCTAACCATGGCACCACCCCGGAAGGGGGCAGGCACACATGGGAAGAGCCTGGAACAACATTGGATGGCCTAACATACATGTAGTGCAGTTGCAGAAGGAGAAGACACAGAGAAGAGGCTGGAAGAAGTATTTGAAGACCTAACGGCAAAAATTCTCCAATATGAGTGACAGACACCAGATCACAGATTCAGGAAGCCCAGAGAACATCAAGAGGGGTAAACACCAGGAAAATCCACACCTGGATGCATCTTCAAACCACCACAAATGAAGGACACAGACAATCTTCTTGAAACCGGATGGGGAAAAAGATACATTATCTACAGAGAAACGTAGATAAGAATTTCCACAGACTTCTCATCAGAAACCATGCAAGCAAAAAGACAAAGGAGAGATTTCTTTTTTTTTTTAAGAACTGAATGAAAAATGAAGACTTCCAAAAAAAAAAAAAACAAAAACCTGAAAGAATTCATTACCAGAAAACCCACTCTACACAAAAAATATTAAAGTCCTTCAAGCGGAAGGAATATTATATAGACAGAAACTTGAATCTAGAAAAAGAAATGAAGATACTGGAAATTGACTGAAGACAAAAGAAAATCATTTTTAAATTTAATTTCTCTAAAACATCATTGTTTAAAGGGAAGATTATAATAATTTATTGTATGTTTGTGACATATGTCAAAGCGAAGTGTGTAATAAAAACGACACAGGAAGAGGAGGGAGGAATTCCATGTATACTGGTCCTTACACTGCACTTGAAGAAGTACAATATTATTTTAAGGTGTGCTCAGATTGTTTAAAAATATAAATTGTGGGCCGGGCGCGGTGACTCACGCCTGTAATCCCAGCACTTTGGGGGGCCGAGGCAGGTGGATCACAAGGTCAGGAGATCGAGACCATCTTGGGTAACATGGTGAAACCTCGTCTCTACTAAAAACACAAAAAATTAGCCAGGAATGGTGGGGGCACCTGTAGTCCCAGCTACTTGGGAGGCTGAGGCAGGAGAATGGCATGAACCTGGGAGGTGGAGCTTGCAGTGAACCGAGATCACGCCACTGCACTCCAGCCTGAGTGACAGAGCGAGACTCCGTCTCAAAAAAAAAACTGTATATATATATATATAGTGTATATATATATATATATATATATATATATAGTGAACCAGAAGAATACCTCTAAAAGGTTTTTTAAAGAGGCATCAATAAGTCAATAGAGGAGATATAATGGGATAATAAAATGCTCAATTATGATCAGAAGATGGAGGAAAAGATGGGAAATGAGACAAAAAAGCAAATGTAATAACCTGTCACGTGGTCCTGAAGCACAGCAGCATAAAGCATAGCAGTACAAAGAACATAGCTTCACTTATGGAGCATAAAGTGAATCCTTATGAAGGATTTATACCTAAATTTCAATATACAGAAAAGACAGGGGGACAGAGGAACAAGCTGAACCTGTCATGAAGAAACAGAAGAACTCAAGCTGTGGGCGCTCTTCAAGACGTAGCCCTTCAAGAGGAAAAGTCAAGAAAATAATGTCGAGAGACTATATTTTTAACCTAAAACTTTCAATCTGGAAGGAACAGGAACTTTTCTAGTTTTAGAGACAGGTGAGGCAGTGCGCAAAACTTGGTTAAGTCTTGGTTCAAAGTCACACCTATGAGAGATGCAGGGAGCACTGGGCACTTTTAACCTGGACAGGATATTAGATAGTATTTGACAACTGATTCCTAATTTCCTTACATGTGATCAAGGTATTGTGGTTCTGTAGAAAATGTCCTTGTTTTTAACCCATGCAAGTGAAAGGATTGGGAGCAAAGTGTCCCAGTGCCTCGGACTCATTGTGAAATGCTCAGCAAAACTTTAGAGGAAGGAAAGAGAGAAACATACATGGCAATATGCTAATAATTGTTGAACCTAAGTGGGAGAGATACAGGTTTTCATATGCTCTTCTTCATTTATTCTTCCATAATGAACATTTTCATAATTTAAAAAATCCTCCCATTATCCACAGACCCGATTTTCAGGAGGTGCCACCATCTGGTTCACAGGCATATGCCCAAAAGTAAGCGAGGAGCTCTGAGCAGCCAGCGTGGCAGTCACCAAGCCCTCCAGGCTGCAACTCCCAAGGTGGGTGTTTATTGATTGAGCTCAGCGTCTGCTCCCCCTTCCCATCTGCTCTGACTTCCGTTTGGAGATCCACGTGGTTTAGGAGAAGCTGGCTCCCCCCCAATCTGAATATTCTATCCCCCGACCACAGAGAGTCAGGGACACACATGTGATCTAAGGCAGTCCAGTCCCCCCACAGGGGGCAGGAGTTGCCCACAACCAGCTCAAGAATGAAGGGGAACCAACCTTAAGCAAAGCCAATCCTGCAGAAGCAGTGCCCAGAGGTTAAAGGACCTTGGGGACATCATGGAGAGCCCCTGGAGCATCCCTCACCCGAAGCCACCACGTCCACCAGATTGGTCTGTTGAAGAAGCCAATAGATTCGCTTAGGCTGCGACTCTGCTGCTTGCAATCAGAAAGATGCTGAGTCATACAATTCCATAGAAGAATCCCTCGGGCCCTCACTTCCAGCCGGAAATCAGTAAACAATGTTCAGGTGCCATTCTGAAATCTGTATCTTGTTTCCAGGAACTCAGGAGTGGAGACCCTGTAGACTAAGAGAGGCAAGGGCCATGCTGGCAGGCACGCCACCCGCACCCACAGTGAGCACTGACAGCCCGCAAGCCGGCAGGCTCTTCCCAGGAGAGGAAGCCTGGCACTCAGCCTCTGCATAATTAGAGAAATGGAAATTAAAACCACAACAAGATCCACTTCACACCCACCAGGCTGGCAAAATCTCCAAGCCGGGGTAATATCCAGTGCTGGCAAGGATGTGTGACACCTCAGATACCCAAATGCTGCTGGTAGGAGTGTAAATTTATGGAATTCACGTTGGATAGCAATTGGCAGATATCTACATATGTTATATGCACGTGTATATACATGTATATATGTGTGTATGCATATGCTTATGTGTGGATGTGTGTGTGTGTGTGTGTGTATTTCCATGTACAGTCATGTGCCACATAACAGCACTTCCGTCAAGAACAGACAGCATATACAATGGTGGCCCCATAAGATTAGAACAGAGCAGACCTTGTACAGGTATACCGTATTTGATCTTTTATACCGTATTTTTACTACACTGTTTCTATGTTTAGGTATGTTTACATGCACAAATACTTACCATCGTGTTACAATCACCTGCAGCATTCAATACAATACCACCCTGCCTGGGTTTGTAGCCCGGGAGCAGGAGGTCCTGCCATACAGCCCAGGCGTGTGGGAGGCGATGACTCTGCGCCATCTGGGTTTGAGTAAGTTCACACTATGATGCTCGCACGGCGACGAAATCGCCTAACAGCGCCTTCCTCAGAACCATCCCTGCCATCGGGCGATGTGTGACTGTATGTGTATATGTGTATACACAGACATGTACGTGTATACATACAGTGCAAAATATTGACAGTTGGTGAATCTAACTGAGGGGCATGCAAGTGGTCCTTGTCTATTCTTTCAACGTGTCTGTTTGCTCGAAAATCCTCAAGGTAAGCTGGGGGAAATCATCTAAAAGGCGGCAAGAAAGGAAAGAAGTTATACACAGAATCTGCAAACAAACAGTATACGTAAAAGAAAACAGCAGCTCCAAACTTAGATGTATCAGTAATTGCATTAAGTATAAACAGACGAAGAGCTCTACTTGTGAGCTATGTCGTTGACTCTGTGTGTGTGTGTCTGTGCATGTGTGTGTGATGGATTTGTCTGTGTGTGTGTGTGTGTCTGTGCGTGTGTGTGTGATGGATTTGTCTATATGTGTTTTCTATTTTTTAAAAAGCCAACATTGGCAGAGCAAATGCAGTTACCTGGAGCTGTCCAGCAAAGGTAGCCTGATACCCAGCATCCTCTGCATGTGGCATGTTCGGGGAACGTTTTCTCTAAAATAACTAAGAAAACAAAACAACACATTCACACATGGGGGATGTCTCTAGCTGTCACGCCATGGACTTAGGGGCTGAGGCTTGGCGGATGCCCCAACCCCAGGTGGCACTGCTTGGCGCCCTCCCCAGCGAGGGTGTCCTAGCCTGGCTCACTGAGAAACCCCACCGCAAATCACCCTGGATCTGCCTCAAGGAGAGAGGTTCGCTGAACTGCACACCCCAGAGACCCAGGTGCCAGCCAGACAGACGCCTTGTATTAGGTGACCTGAGGGATGGGCCATCTGGCAGCCAGACCTTCCTGTCACTGAGCCAGGGCTCTCCTCCCTGGGGACAAATCCAGTGGGAAGGCAGAACCACAGGACAGCTTAGGAGCCGGAGCCAGGCCAGGAGAGGGGGCAGCTTCAGCCAGGTGCTCACCTCCAAACAGGGGCAGTGGGGCAGTTGGAGTTGGGGAGAGGAGACCCTCCACAGTGCTGCTGGGGATATGTTCACCTCCACATATTCAAGGCTTCCTGGCTGTGTTGAGACTGGGATACCTTTGGTCAGGTGGCTTTGTCCTCCCCCTCCATGTCAAATGTCTGCATGTCCCTCCTCTGCACCTGCCACCGCCATGTCTATCCACCCTATTCAATCCTCACTGACCCTGGAAAAGCCTACCTCCCAAGACAGCACTTAAGGTCAAAGGTCAAAAAAAGCCAGACACCTGTGGAATGCAGCCTAGGTCTCTTCTCCCTGGAAATTCACCTGAGAGTCTGTGCCTGGAGGCGCAGGTGCACCAGGAAGTTCCACCTAGAAGTGCAGGTGCTCAAGGGATTCTCACCAGGAAGTATGGGTGCATCAGGAAGTTCACCCATAAATGCAGATGCAGCAGAACATCTTACCTAGAAGTGCAGGTGCATCAGGAAGTGCAGATGCCCAAGGGATTCTCACCAGGAAGTGCAGATGAACCAAGAAGTCTGCACCAGGAAGTGCAGGTGCACCAGGAAGTGCAGGTGCACCAGGAAGTCTGCATCTGGGAGTGCAGGTGCACCTGGAAGTCTCATGTGGAAGTGCAGATGCACCAGAAAGTCTCATCTGGAAGTACAGGTGCACCAGGAAGTCTGCATCTGGGAGCGCAGGTGCACCTGGAAGTCTCACCTGGGAGTACATGTGCACCAGGAAGTCTCATCTGGAAGTGCAGGTGGACCAGGAAGTCTCATCTGGGAGTGCAGGTGCACGTGGAAATCTACATGTTCCACATGAGGTGACTCCTGGGCCTGCTTTCTGATTCTGTTTCCAGCCCTGCCGACATTAATCCACCACCCCAGTGTCTCTCAGCTCTAAAGCCATGACCCCCTCACACTCCACGATTCTGGCCTGGCCTGTGCCTCTTTGCCCCTGTGACAGGGAAGGGTAGCGGAGCAAGTGCTGCACATAGGAGTCCAGGGCTGGCCGGTCATGGCCACCTTGGGCCCAGGCCTCCTCCTCTTGTGAGGAGGCAGGCAGGCAGCCAGTGATGCCTGGGCCCCCTCCTGACACTGTGCCCTCCAGGGAGGACAGGAGTGCCAGGCCTGGGAGTGGAGTATGGAAGCCTCAGAAGTTGCCTGCTCCAAGAGCATGGGGGGCTGGGCCAGGCTTTCTGCCCAGCCAGGAGGACCCAAGGGCCCCTTGTTTCTGAGTGCCCCTTGTTTCCGAGGGGCCCTGCACTTTCTGAGGAACTTCCTTGGATTCAGCCCTCTGCCACGTCTCAAATTCTCTGCCTCCTTCTGCTACATGCAGCCATGAGGTGGGGCCCACCCAGCAGCTCCCAGCTCCACGAGAGTGAGTCCACGGCCATCTCCAAAGACCACAGTGGCCTGGCCAGGTGGATGTGACATCTTTACTGCCCACTGCTGAGACCTTTCTGCCTCTTGTTTCCGTGCTGGGGTGTTCAGGGAAGGACTGCCAGGCCCGGGGCCTCGGGGCAGAAGCTCCATTTTCACCAGAAGCTGAGAATGAGAGGAAGGTCCAGGTAGGTGCAGAGGTGAGAACCCTGCAGGGGCTGAGCCGGCCCAGCCCAGCCAAATCCCAGCCCAGGACCAGGGGCAAACTGTTTAACCTCGGTGCCCACAGTTATAAAGCAGCAGTGATGGCATCTCCAGGCTCCTACGCACTTAGACAGGCACGTGGTGGCCTAAGTGAGGGCAGGCCGCCTGCCCAGGGCCCCCGCTGCTGCAGCTACGTTCCTTGTTGTTGCTGTTGGCACTGTCCTATCAGAAGCACCTGGGCACACACCACAGCAGGAAAGCTGGAAGTCTCATCTGGGACTCTCATCTGTGGCTCCCATCCTGGCAGAGCCATCTGGGCTGTTCTGAGCACAGGTTCACCCACAACCTAAGGAACGGGAAACTCCTTACATTCGACGCCTCTTAGCTTGTTTTAAACAAGGCCCACGGCTTCCACTTTCCTACACTATGGCAGGCCATGACCTTTACTCATGCCTCCCACACAACAAAATCAAATAAAATAAATCCTGGGTAATTTGTGAACATTTCTTTAAAGTATTGATAAACTGACAAAGAAGCTTTATTCCAAGAGCTTGGGTTAGAGTTCAGTAGGGACTGACAGGGCCTTCAGGAACACGGCAGAAGTAAACACAGATCCCTTCTGTACCACAGGGCCCCCAGCACTTTGGGAGGCTGAGGCTGGCAGATCACCTGAGATCAGGAATTCAAGACAAGCCTGACCAATATGGTGAAACCCAGTCTCTACTAAAAATACAAAAATCAGCCATGCATGGTGGCATGCACCTGTAGTCCCAGCTACTTTGGAGGCTGGGGCAGGAGAATTGCTTGAATGCGGGAGGCAGAGGTTGCAGTGAGCCGAGATCGCCCCATTGCACTCCAGCCTGGGTGACAGAGCGAGACTCCGACTCAAGAAAAAAGGAATTCAGATAATCAGATAATGGCCTTATCACACACAGAGGACGAGAAATTAAAGGACCAAAAAGATTCGAAAAATAACTATGCCCACCCTGAGAAGCTCTCCTAGAATGAAAATACATAACTGAAATTCAAAGGCAATGAATGCATTTCACTGCAGAGCAGACACAGCAGAGGAGAGGATGGATGAGCCTGGGGGAAGCAGAAGCCGTTCTCCATGCAGCACAGGAAGTCAGACAGAAAGTGCGGAGGAGAAAATGGGAGGAGGGGAAGCCGGCAGAAAGGGTCTGGCACACATCCATGTTGACACCCGGAAGGAGAGAGAGGAAAATGCAGAGTAAAGTCTGAAAAGAGGGTGACTGACCACAGGTCTGTCTGATTCTGTCAAGAACAATTCAGAAGGAGCTGCAAGTAAAGCACTTGGGTTAATGAGTTTGGCAGGTTTGCTAGATACAAACCAAAATGCAAACATCTGTTGTATTGCCATATATGAGCAACAAAAAAAATAGAAACCATAACTTTTTAAATGATGCTGTATTAGGGCTGGGCATGGTGGCTCATACCTGTAATCCCAGCACTTTGGAAGGCCAAGGCGGGCAAATCACCTGAGGTCAAGGGTTCAGCCAACCAACCTGGCCAACAAAGTGAAACCCCATCTCTACTAAAAATATAAAATTAACCAGACATGGTGGCACACGCCGGTAGTCCTAGCTACTCGGGAGGCTGAGGCACAAGAATCACTTGAACCCAGGAGGCGGAGCTTGGCAGTGAGCCAAGATCATGCCACTGCACTCCAGCCTGGGTGACACAGTGAGACCCTGTCTCAAAAAAACAAAAACAAAAAAAGATACTGTATTAGTTAGGATTCTCCAGAGAAACAGAACCAACAAGATGTGTGTGTACGTGCATGCATGCATGTGCCTGTGTGTGTATGCATCGTGCACGTGTGTGTGTGCACATGTGTTTGTGTACACAGAGATTATTGATTTTTTTTTTGAGACAGAGTTTCGCTCTGTCGGCCAGGCTGGAGTGCAGTGGTACGATCTCGGCTCACTGCAACCTCTGCCTCCCAGTTTCAAGTGATTCTCCTGCCTCAGCCTCCCAAGTAGCTGGGATGACAGGTGCCCGCCACCACACCCAGCTAATTTTTGTATTTTTAATAGAGACGGGGTTTCACCATGTTGGCCAGGCTGGTCTCAAACTCCTGACCTCGTGATCCACCTGCCTTGGCCTCCCAAAGTGCTGGGATTACAGGCGTGAGCCACTGATTTTTTTTAAGGAATTGGCCCACATAATTGTGGAGGTGTAGCAGGTCCAAAGTCTGCAGGGCAGGCCGACAGTCTGGAGACTCAGGGAGCAGTTGGAGTTTGAGTCCAAAGGCCACTTGCTGGCAGAATTCCCTCTTCCCTTGGGGAGGTCGGTCTGTGTTCTAGTCAGGTCTTCACCTGATTGGACGAGGCCCACCCACATTATGGCGCGCCGTCTGCCTAACTGAAGGTCAGCTGATTTCAGTGTGTATCTTATCCGAAAAGCAGCCTCACAGCAACATCCTGACCAAGCACTTGGGCACTGTGGCCCAGCCAAGTTGGCATACAATTAACCATCCCAGAGACCATTACAGTAGTACAGCTGGCAAGAAGTATCTAGGAATAAACCTAACAAAATACGTGCAAGATACACAGAGAAAAAATAAGAAATTTTACTGCATGTCATGAATGAAGATCTAAATAAATGGAGAAATAAAACATACTTGTTTTCAAAAAATAAACGTGTATATGGATTGGAAAACTCAATAATATTACAGAGATACCAATTTTTCCCCGAAATGATTTGTAGAGCCACTACAATGCCAATCACAATCCCAAGTGGTGTGTGCATGTGTGTGAGTGTGCGTGCATGTGTGTGAGTGTGCGTGCATGTGCATATGTATGTGCATGTGTGTGTGCATGGGTGCATGTATGTGCATGTGTGTGCACATGGGTGTGTATGTTTGTGTGTGTGTTTGTAGACTTTAACAAGATGATTCTAAAATTTACATGGAATTGCAGCAGGCACCAGTGTGAACCTATTCTGATTCTGGTGCCCGATAAAGATCTTTTTTAACTTTTTAAAAAGAACCAGGAATAGCCAAAATATTCTTAATGAAGAATAAAAAGCGGGAAGGTTGGTCTTTCTGTTCCCTAAGATTTCCTTTAAAGCCTTAGCAAAGCAGACAATTAGGTATCGGCACACAGGTAACGCATACCAGACGGAAACAGAGCAGGCCTGGATGCTGGAGGAGAAAGGCAGATCGATGGGGACAAGACAGTCCCATTCAAAATCAGTTTGGAGAACTGATTATCCATAGAGGGAAAAATATTACTTACACTCCTGCTCTGTACTGTCCACAAAGGTCAATGCTGAGAAAAAATAATTTTAAATCAAAAATCAATACCAGGTGGATTAAATATGAAAGATGAACCCACAGATCTTTTGGAAAGGCATAAAGGAGAAAATCTGACTTCAGAGTAAAGAGACATTCCTTAAGCAAGACACAAAGGACACAAGCCATAAAGCAAAAGAGGAATTAATTGGACTTCATTAAAATGTACTACTTCTGTTCATCAGACACCACATTGAAATGGAAAGATAAGACACACTGGGAGAAGATGTCTGCAGGACGGATAATTGGCAAAGAGTCACTTAGGAAATATATAAAGAACTCTCGTAACTAGTCACCAAAAAACAAAAAATATGTAATGGACAAAAGACTTGAAAAGTTGCTTCACATAAAAGAAAATCCAGTTGGCAAATACACATAAGCAAAGATGCAGAACCTCATTCCCTCCCAAGGAAATGCAAATTAAAACCATAGCAAACTAAAACCACAGCTAGTGCTACTTCACATTCACTAGACCGTCAACATGGTAAAATCTCAGGAAGCTGGGAGAATTGCTTGAGCCCAGGAGTTCAAGGCCAACCTGGGTGACATAGCAAGACCCCATTTCTAATAAGGAAAAAAAGTTTTAAAATGTTAAATTCAGACAAAACCAAGTGTTGACAAGGATGTGGAGCAACAGTACCTTTTATAGGTTGCTGCTGGGTATGCACTTTAGAAAATCATTCAGCAGTATCTAGTAAAGTTGAAGCTGTCCAAACTGCTGACAAAGTAGCTCTGGCTATTTTCAGTAAATACCTGCTTGGAAAAGATGGTTCCAATGTTTACAGTGGTCACAGCAGCATTTCTTTAGTGGTGCAGGCATACCATGGAATACTACACAGCCAGGAAAATGAACAGCGACAGCTACACACATCTGCAAAGAAGAGTTGTCTGAGCAATAGAAGTGAGTCACGGAAGCATTCCCAGGATGTGATCCCATCAGGTAGCATTCGAAAACAGACAAAAACTAAACATCTGTTTAGGGGTGCCTACGTAGGTGGGAAAATCGTAACTAAAAGGCAGAAAATGATTACCCCAAAAGTCAGGTGAGTGGTCCCCAAGGGGAGAGGGAAGGAACCCAGGAAGTTTCTGGGATGGTGGCAATAGCGTGTCGCTCCAGGGGCTCACATTACCATTTGTGTGTGCCATTCACTTCATGAGAATAAAATCATATTGTTTACAAGGATGCCCTGCTCTGCCCATTGGTCTGGGAGGGGCTGTCTTGCCCTGTGCAGAGAGAGTGCAGGTGCAGAAGTGCAGAGGGACCAGGGGTGAGCCCAGTTCTGGGACCAGACTGCCAGGAGACCAGAAGCACGGAGGCCAGGGCCCTCCCTGAAGGCATCTAATTTGACTGAGTCATGCATGGGGCTGCACCTGTGATGGCCACAGAGGCCCTGCAGCTGTGCCTGGCAGACACCTCCCTGCTCCGGAAGGGCTCCACCATCTCTGACCAGTCCCCCCATCGCACTTCCTCTTACGGGAGCCCAGGAAAGAGCCCAGGCAGGCACCTCTTCTCCTCCAAGGCATGGCACAGCCCCGGTCACAGAAATGGGAGAAAGTCTGCTTTGACCACCCTTCAGTGTGCCCCTGTCCCCACTGACTCAGACTCCAGCTCCGCCCGCCCCCCCCTTCCAGCCCCCTTTGAGAACATATTGGTCCCCTCCCTTTACAGAAGAATCTCAGACTCGCTGGCTCTGCACCTACCCAAGCCCCACGGCAGGAAACAGGCTTTGCCTGGTGCCTGCACCCTGCCCCCTGCCTGTGCCCGGCCTTGTTCTAGAACATAATGCAGGACCAGCCCTGCCCGCTGTGAGAGCCTGGAGGAGGCAGCTGGGTGGGGCAGGGGCAGGCTCTGAGGATCCAGGGGACCATCCCCACCAGGCTGCCCAGAGGACAGGCAGAGTGACCAGCAGGCTCCTGGCACCAGAGGGACCATGGGCCTGGCAGATGGCGGTGGATGGGGACAGTAGGAGCTCCCCACGCCACAGGGTAGCAGCCTTCGGGACAGGCAGGCAGAGGGTCTCAGGTGAACCTGGAGCTGAGAGCATTCAACATGACCACAGGGGCCATGGGGCCGCAGGACCAGGGCAGCCCCGCAGAACGCAGGGAAGATGGCTGATTCTCGAGCCCCATCTGGAGCCAGGGCTGGGGCCGTACCTGAGCGACCCACGTTGGGGACACAAACAGCCTCTCCCCAGGCCTCTCTGCACCCTATGCTCCCTGGGAGGAGCTATGGGAATGGGCTGTCTACTGTGCCTTCCAAGGCCAGCTCATTATTCCAGGTCAGTCCCTGCAGCCCAGACCTGGCTCTGTCAGGCCCTAAGGGCAGTGCAGGGAGAGCTTAGAGGAAAGCCCCCAGAGAGACTGGATTCCCTTTGGTGGGGCAGAGGCTGTTCAAAATGGAAAGCCACCCCCTTCTCTTCATTTCTCAGAGCAACACATTCAGCCCCACTTAGCTCTCTTCACAGCCGCAGTAGGACTTTGGTCTGTGTCCAGAACCCCCAGAGGCTACTCCGCCTCAATGCACACACACGTCCGGATGAGCCAGCATCTAGCAGGATGCCTGGCTGTAGCTCAGCACGGGCAGTGTTGGCAGAGGCAGGCCACAGTCCAGGCTCTGCTCCCACACACACCCACACGCACTGACCCGTGGCCCTCACCAGGAGCCTATGAGGTCGGTGCCCCTTTGTCTCCGTGGACCAATGTCATCCAGCGAGCAAATAGTAGGGGTGGGATTTCAACCCAGGCCATTGGTACCATAGCCCACATGCTAACCACTGTGCTCATGATCGCCAGATCACTGTAGGGGGCGAGATAGCAAAGTCAACGAAAAATGACAGAGCAGAGGGACAGGGCTAGTCTCTCCCAACACTGAGAAGTCAGAAAAGTCTGTAGGTCCAGAAGCAGCTCCCCTTTAGGTGTAGGTACTTTTTTTCTAGTGTCTGCTGCCTACTAGGTCCTTTAATAAATATTTCCTAGGTAGATAGGTGAATGGGTGAATGGACAAGTAGATGGATGGATGGATGGATGGATGGATGGATGGATGGATGGATGATTGGAGGATGGAAATGGGTGGATGAATGAATGGATAGGTGGGTGGGTGGGTGGGTGGGTGGGTGATGGATGGATGGACAGACAGACAGATGGATGGATGGAGGATGGAAATGGATGAATGGATGGATGGATGGATGGATGGATGGATGGATGGATGGATGGATGGATGATTGGAGGATGGAAATGGGTGGATGAATGATGAATGGAAAGGTGGGTGGGTGATGGATGGATGGATGGATGGATGGATGGACGGACGGACGGATGGTTGGATGGATGGAGGATGGAAATGGATGGATGGATGGATGGATGGATGGATAGATGGATGGATGAATAAATGGGTGGGTAGGTGGGAGTGTTAAAGGACAGGTGGATAGGAGGATAGAGAGAAGGGAGAGTAAAGGGTAAATAAGTGAGTGGTTGGATGGATGGATGGGAGAATAAGTCGGCATGGTGCTAATGTCATATTTATTTTATGTCCTCAAAGGCTTTTTTTGCACATATGATAGATTATTCAGAAATTACTTTGGGTTTTAAAAAATTAAAATTTGTATGTACTGATGATACAAAATCAGAAACGTATGTTTTTCTCCCTTAAACTATTGAGCCGAATCTACAAATCTTATCATTATAAGTTCAAGAAATCTCAAAACTCTAAAAGTTATTTCATTAGCAGTAGTTCCTACTACTTAATAAAACACCTTCAAAAACTTAATTACATTAACAAACTTAATATATTAGATCTTGCCTGACAAATCTTCCCAAATTAAGTAGTTCTTTTAAATTTAAAAACATAACTTCCTAATATGATGAAACTTAGATTCTCTTAAATGTTCCAACATTTTATATAAACTTTATGGTTTCAACTGATAGTCATAAGTCTAAATCAAGTAATTAAGTATATATTTCAAATTTTAATTAAAAGGCCGAACTGTCCTTCTAATAACCCCAAATCTCTTAAACATCACAAATGCTTATAATACCAAACATGCCCAGATTCCTTCACTCAAAAGTATGAATACTGGAAGTTGATACCATAAAACATTTCTGTACCTAATTCTAAATATTCCCTTGGGTTTAAACATTTTTTTTTCCACTGAGGAAACCACTAACAGATTTGAGCAGCATTATCTAGGTGATTGGAGGTTAGAAAATACTAGCATTATCAGTCAGTGTACTGATGGTATTTTCATCTACCACACAGACGGGAGTTGCAGAAACCTATTTATGTATTGTTACAGGGACTCCAGATCTTAGAGTTTGGTTTTGAGCCCTCGACTCCATATAGGACTTGATCCTATTCCTTTCATGCACATCTATAAACCCCACCCAGGGGGTTCAAATGGGTTTTGCATTTATCAGACTTCTCCATGATTGGCATAGTCTTCCTGGTGAGACCTGGAGTGTGGCTCCCAGACACCCAAACTTGTCTGGAGTCCTGAAGCAGGCGCAGCTAATCTGGCTGATCTACTCCTTCACACTCGTGGAGCAGATGGGGAAACAGACCAGAGGGGCAGCCCAGGAAGCAAATTTGGATGATCCAAATCTCAAAGCTGAGTTAGAATCTGTGGACAAAGCTTCTAAAGTCATACCAGTGATGTGTGGTGTTTGGATGGATGAATGGATGGATGGATGGATGGATAGATGGGTGGATAGAGGATGGATGATGGGTCGGTGGGTAGATGGGTAGATGGGTGGATGGACAGGTGGGTGGACCACAGTCTGATGGGTAGATGGGTTGATAGGTGGTTGTTTGAGTAGGTGGATAGAATGGATGGATAGAAGTTTTATGAGTGTATGGGTGAATGGGGAGTAGTGGATAAGTAGGTGAAGCAGTCAATGGGTAAGTGAGTGAATGTGTAGGAGCATCATGCATGAATGGGTGGGTGGATGTCATGGTATATGGGTATAGGAGAGGTAGATAAGTATGTGTACAGATGGGTAAAGGGAAGGATGTGGGCGTGTTATGGGGTGGTTGGGTAGGTTGATGGATGGATGGGTGGATAAGTATTGTGTTACATGGGAGGAAACAAGTTTAGTTAGGTTGGTGGGTGAATGGATGAGTGAGTAGTTGGATGTAGACATGGAAGCTGGCTGGCTAGGTGGATGGATGATGGGTGAGTGAATGGATGGGTGGGTGATGAAAGAAAGGGAGGACGGATGGGTGGATGGATGGATGAGTGAGTGAGTGAATGAATGGATAGGTGGGTGAATGGAATAGGTGGGTGAATGGAATAGGTGGATGGATGGATGGATGGATGGATGGATGATGAAAGAAAGAAAGCATGAATGGATAGGTGGGTGAATAGAATAGGTGGATGAATGGATGGATGGGTGGAAGGATGGATAGATAAGTGAATAATGAATGGGTGGACGAATATGTGGATGAATGGACGGATGGGTGGATAGATGGATGATGAAAGAAAGAAAGGATGAATGGATGGGTGGATGGGAGAGTGAGTAAATAAATGAATGGGTGGATGAATGGGTAGATGGATGGGTGGATGGATGAATGAATGAGTGAGAGGATGGTTCGTGATGAAAGGAAGGAAGAAGGAGTGGACGGGTAGGTGGATGAATGTATGATAGGATGGAAGCTGGCTGGATGTGGGGGTGGATGAGTTGAATGGACAGATGGGTAAGAGGGTGAGTAAGTGGGTGGATGGTGAAGGAATTAATAATGTTATTATTATAAACATTATTATTATTATATGAATAAGTTTCTGGTTTAGAAGACTAGTATCCTTCTGAGAGCTCTCTCCGAGGGTCAGGCTCTACAAATTTGCTTCCTGGGCTGCCCCTCTCTAGGTTGTTTCCCCATTTGCTCCATGAGTGTGAAGGAGTAGATTGGCCAGATTAGCTGCGCCTGCTCCAGGGGCCCAGCCCAAGCCCAGGTGCCTGGGAGTCACACTCCAGGACACTCGACCCCTGCCCTCTGGGGCCAGGGTCAGCAGCCTCTGGCCAGACCCCTCCTCTTAAAACAAGCTCAGGTAGGGAGAGAACACTGCCCTGCTGGTGGTTGCCATGGAAAATCCTTCATTGCTTGTTTTTCTCCTCGACTGATTAAGAAAAGGGAGTCATAAGATGACAGGGCATCACTGGGCCTTGCCGCTGGCCAGCTTTGACTTATCCCCTGACATTTCCCAGGAGCCAGCTAACCTTTCTGCCACAAATAGACTGAAGCGGGTCCCTTGAGGCAGTCTAGCCTGAACAGAGTCCGTCTCAGGGGAGGCGAGGACCCGGGATACAGCAACAGGAGCCGGGTCATTCGAATAACCAGGAAGGAGAGCAGACGGTGCTGGGACCGAGAGCACAGCGAGGACCCTAAGGAAGCCACCAAAAAACAGCCTTCGCAACAGTCAGGACTGCTGTCAGGACCACCAGGCAGAGCCCAGGGAGCAAACACCTGCTCTCCCTCCCTGGGGTCCCCGCTGTGTTCCCAGGCATGACACTCGCCTCCCAGAGCAGCAGCCTGGCCTCTGCTCCTCTCCGGGCAGAAACGACACAGGGATGCTCCTCAGTCAGTGTGCTGGGGTCCTAGGGGCGTTAGCGACGCCAGGGCAGGTTCCACCGTAGATCCTGCTGCCTCAATCCAGAGGGCTTTCGGAAGGCGCCCCTGCTATGGCATTGCAGAGGGAGGAGACCCGGGATGTGGCCCAGCAGGGCTGTGTATACACCAAGATGCCTCCGTCTGCCCTTCCAGCTGTAAATCAAGACTCAGCCGTGGAGAGGGAGGAGAAAGTCCACAGGGGCTGAGCCTCCTCCCCGGCCCTGGTCTCAGCCTCAGGATAGAAGACTTTAACCCCAGAAGGCTCTCAGGAGGCCAGGCAAGCCAACACCCTCGAACCCGTGCCACGATGGGGGGCGATGGGGCGAGGACAGAGCCTGGAGTCACAGACCAGGAAACTGGGTTGCCTCAGCTCACCCAGGGTCCTAAGGCCAGGACAGGGCAGAGCCGAGACCAAAGTCCCTGCGAGGCCACCCTCATGAAGGGACTCGGGAGGGTTCACTGGGTGAATGGATGAGCCTGTACGGCGAATGAAGGCCGAGCCCACAGCTGGGAGCTGCCATCCCCGGCTTCCTCTGAATACAGACAGCCTGATGCGCAGGTCTCAGATCTGGGAGGGGACCTGGGCCCCTTGACCCCATCTCTTCATTTACTGATGGGGAAACTGAGGGCCAGCCTGCCACAGTAATGCCATGGGTGCCTGAGTCATCTCCTCCTCCTCCTCCTCCTTCTCCTCCTCCTCCTCTTCCTCCCCCTTCCTCGTCTCCCCCTTTCCTCCTTCTCTTCCTCTTCCTCCCTTCCTCCCACCCATCTCCCTCTCCTGAGCCCCAGCTCTGCTCTGCCACCAGGCCTTGTCCCTTTTAGGGTCCAAAAGAGCAGGTCCTGCCCTGGGGCCAGTCAGCATGAAAAGGGATGACCATCTCTTCCTCCAGAGGACAGGGACTCTATGCCCCAGGCACTCCGAGGTCAAACCTGGCTCCCACTCAGACTATGAAGACAGCATCCACTGGGTCAGAGTCATGAAGCCGCGGGTCCCAGGGGACAGCTCAGGTGGCCGCAGGGCCAGACTGGCAGGCTGCCCTCTGCCTCCTGTTAGCACAAACGCCCCTCCCCTCAGGCCTGAACTCTGACATGAGCCAGTGGGCACCAGGCCCTGTCAGGAACAGGAGGAGGCCACAGCCATCCTCAGGAGAGAACAAAGGACACACAGGCCTCCGGGGAGAGCAGTGGGTGGCAGTGACAGGAGGGGCTACTCAGGATTCATGAATGAGGGCCAGGCAGCTTGGCCACCTTGGAGGAGCCGCTGCACCTATCCAAGCCCAGGTTTCCCTGGTGAAGGCAGTACCGGTGTCTCCTCCTGGGGGTGTTGAGTGGGTCATCCCAGGCCAGGGAGGTCGAAGGGCTCTGTGAGCTGTGAAGCGCTGGGCACCTGTGGGGCGGGGGCATACGTCCTGCGGTCAGGCTGCCCTGGAGGGCGGAACACCTACGCACTGTTCCAGCGGGAGGGGTATGGCGTCCAGTGAGGCCCAGCTCCCCGAGCCTTTCCTGATGGCACTGGAAGACAGGCAGCATCCCAGAAACATATAAAAGGCCCAGGGGCTGGTGCTGGGGGCACATGGCCGGGGCGACCCTGGGCTGGGCTGTGTACCCCCAGAGCACTGCAGCAGACAGAGCAGGGGTGCAAGCTCCAGGGTCCCAGGATCCATCTCCTTCCCTGCAACAAACCCCTCTCTGCTGGAAATCCCTGGAGCGGTTCCTCCATCCTGCTCTGAACCTCCTTGACTGATCCCAACGACCGGTGCACTGCACAGCTGCCTGGAGACCAGAAGATTCCATACATCTCCCTCCACCTGCCCAACACCCACAAGCCCAGGAGGCTGCCCTCCATAATTCTGGCTTTTCTGCATATTTTTCAAAGCACAGGGCACTGGAAGAATGCCTGCATGAGACATTCTTGCAAGCCAGAGCCCACTGGAGGCATGCAGGAGAGCAAAACCTCCCTGCTGTGTCTGCAGATTTGCACACATTTCTGGGAAATAAACCTGCGGCCCCTCCTCTCCCCGAGACGTTGGTTTATCTTCCAGGGCAAAAGGATACCGTCTTTTCTGCGGCAAAGATGGGGGCGAGATGGCTAGCAGTCCCCTTAGAAGATCAAGGGTTTCCTCGGCTGACACAAACCTGCTCTGTTTGCCCCCTGAGATGTGGGGGACAAGGCAGAGGGATAAGGACATGCTGTACCCTGAGTAATAAATCGTCAGGACCCTTCAGGCTTGTCGCCTCCTTACTGGTCACGTTTATGGAAGTGTCGCGCAAACGTGGCCGCTACTTGGTCAAGTGACTGCGAGTTCCCGTGCGTCTCGGGTCACCAGCGTTTCTCCCTGGCTGTGCCCACACCTCACCTGGCCTCCCAGGCCCTGTCTCCCTGAGCTTCTCACAGCACGCTCCCTCGCGGTCTGTGTACCGCCTCTCGGGGTGCCTTCCACACCTTGAAGCAGCAGTGTGAGCTCCTTCTGCGGACCCGGTGCGGGCTCCTGCGGCCCCGCTCAGCCCGTTCTCATCCTTCAGGGAGTCTCAGATTGTTTTTTTTGTTGTCTCTTTTTTTTTCCTTCCAACTTCTATTTGAGGTTCTAGGCATACACCTGCAGGTCTGTTACATGGGTAAACTGCATGTCACGGGGGCTTGGTGTACAGATTATTTCATCACCCAGGCACTGCGCATTGTACCGACAGGTGGTTTTTTTTGTTTTTTTGTTTTTTTTTTTCTGAGATGGAGTCTTGCTCTGTCACCCAGGCTGGAGTGCAGTGGCACGATCTCGGCTCACTGCAACCTCTGCCTCCTTGGTTCAAGCAATTCTCTGCCTCAGCCTCCCGAGTAGCTGGGATTACAGGCGCCCTCCACCAAACCTGGCTAAATTTTTGTGTGTATTTTTAGTAGAGACGGGGTTTCACTATCTTGGCCAGGCTGGTCTTGAACTCCTGACCTCGTGTTCCACCTGCCTTGGCCTCCCAAAGTGCTGAGATGACAGACATGAGCCACTGCGCCCAGCCAACAGGTGGTTTTTCTATGCTGACCCTCCTCCCGCCTCCACCCTCAAGTGGGCCGGTGTCCATGTGTCCATCTGTACTCAATGTTTAGCTCCCACTTACAAGCGAGAACATGTAGTATTTGGTTTTCTGTTCCCATGTTACATCACTTGGACAGGAGTCTCAGAATAAACACAGTCTCCTCAAGAGAGGCCTTTCCTGGCCACTTTCCCAAAACTAGTCACCCCTCTCCCACGTGTCACACTCCCCTCCCGTCCACCTCACACCCCTCTCCCACGTGTCACACGCCCCTGCTGTCCGCCTCACACCCCCTCCCACCCGTGTCACACCCCTTCCCGTCCGCCTCATACCCCTCTCCCACGTGTCACACCCCCTCCCGTCCACCTCACACCCCTCTCCCACACGTCACACCCCCCTCCCACGTGTCACACCCCCTCCCGTCCACCTCACACCCCTTTCCCACCTGTGTCACACCCCCTCCCGCCCATGTCACACCCCACTCATGCCCACATCACACCCCTCTCGCGCCTGCATCACGCCCCTCACCCACCCGCGTCACACCTCTCTCCCGCCTGCCTCACACCCCTCTCCCGCCTGCCTCACACCCCTCTCCCGCCTGCCTCACACCCCTCTCCCGCCCGCCTCACACCCCTCTCCCGCCCGCCTCACACCCCTCTCCCGCCCGCCTCACACCCCTCTCCCGCCCGCCTCACACCCCTCTCCCGCCTGCCTCACACCCCTCTCCCGCCTGCCTCACACCCCTCTCCCGCCTGCCTCACACCCCTCTCCCGCCCGCCTCACACCCCTCTCCCGCCCGCCTCACACCCCTCTCCCGCCCGCCTCACACCCCTCTCCCGCCTGCCTCACACCCCTCTCCCGCCCGCCTCACACCTCTCTCCCATCCACATCACACCCCTCTCGCGCCTGCGTCATGCCCCTCTCCCCCCCCATGTCACACCCCTCTCATGCCCGCATCACACCCCTCTCATGCCCGCATCACACCCCTCTCCAGCCCACATCACACCCCTCTCCCATCCACATCACACCCCTCTCCAGCCTGCCTAACACCCCTCTCCCGTCCACATCACACCCCTCTCCAGCCCGCATCACACCCTCTCCCATCCGCCTCACACCCCTCTCCCACCCGCCTCACACCCCTCTCCCATCCGCCTCACACCCCCTCCCACCCGCCTCACACCCCTCTCCCATCCACATCACACCCCTCTCCCACCCATGTCATACCCCTCTCCTGCCCACCTCACACCCCTCTCCAGCCTGCATCACACCCCTCTCCTGCCTGCCTCACACCTCTCTCCCATCTGCATCACACCCCTCTCCCACCCATGTCATACCCCTCTCCCACCCACCTCACACCCCTCTCCCGCCCGCCTCACACCCCTCTCTCATCTGCATCACACCCCTCTCCCACCCATGTCACACCCCTCTCCCACCCATGTCACACCCCTCTCCCACCCATGTCACACCCCTCTCCCACCCATGTCACACCCCTCTCCCGCCTGCCTCACACCCCTCTCTCATCTGCATCACACCCCTCTCCCACCCATGTCACACCCCTCTCCCACCCGCCTCCCACCCCTCTCCCATCCGCATCACACCCCTCTCCAGCCCCCATCACACCCCTCTCCAGCCCCCATCACACCCCTCTCCAGCCCCCATCACACCCCTCTCCCATCTGCATCACACCCCTCTCCTGCCCACCGCACACCCTTCTCCCACCCGCCTCACACCCCCTCCCATCTGCATCACACCCCTCTCCCATCCTCATCACACCCCTCTCCCGCCCGCCTCACACCCCTCTCCCGCCCGCCTCACACCCCCTCCCATCTGCATCACAGCCCTCTCCCGTCTGCCTCACACCCCTCTCCCACCCATGTCATACCCCCTCCCATCTGCATCACACCCCTCTCCCGTCTGCCTCACACCCCTCTCCTGCCCGCCTCACACCCCTCTCCCGCCCGCCTCACACCCCCTCCCATCTGCATCACAGCCCTCTCCCGTCTGCCTCACACCCCTCTCCCACCCATGTCATACCCCCTCCCATCCGCATCACACCCCTCTCCCGTCTGCCTCACACCCCTCTCCTGCCCGCCTCACACCCCTCTCCCGCCCGCCTCACACCCCCTCCCATCTGCATCACAGCCCTCTCCCGTCTGCCTCACACCCCTCTCCCACCCATGTCATACCCCCTCCCATCCGCATCACACCCCTCTCCCATCCGCCTCACACCCCTCTCCCGTCTGCCTCACACCCCTCTCCTGCCCGCCTCACACCCCTCTCCAGCCCGCATCACACCCCTCTCCCGCCCGGCTCACACCCCTCTCCCATCCTCATCACACCCCTCTCCCGCCTGGCTCACACCCCTCTCCCACCCGCCTCACACCCTTCTCCCGCCTCACACCCCTCTCCCACCTGGCTCACACCCCTCTCCCGCCCACCTCCCACCCCTCTCCCACCCGCATAGCCCTTTTCATGCCATCTTATTCCAGGTCCTCTGCAGAGGAGACACCAAGCAGGATTAAACGTGCAAGGAGACTTTTGAATGGAGGGACGCACCCACCCCTGAGTGGCAGCACAGAGGCCAGGAAGACTGGTGAGCATGAGACCTTGACGAACACGGGGAGGCCAGGAGGAGGCCCCTGGGCCCTGGGAGGCTAAAGAAGGTCTGCAAGGCCATCTGGATGACCATCAGCAGGGGCCCAGCATCCCAGGCACGGGCCTGCCTTGGTGTCCCACCACGTGGGGAACACCTGTGACGTGGGATCTCAGCCTGGCCCTCTGCAGCTGGAGGTGCATGAGCCAAGTCCTGTGAGCCATGGACAGACGCTCTCCACACTGGAATGTCCCCCATCCCAGGCATTGCCCAGCCCGGAACCCATTCACCGGCACGCAGCAGATGCTTCACTGATGGCTGAGTGCGGTGTGTGCTAACGGGCAAAAACAGCTGCAAGCCCCCCACCCCACATGCTGTGTGCACACCCCTTTACATCTTTCCATATAACTCAGAGACTCCATCGGGGAGTAGACCATCTTTCTCCACCCCTCGACAGGAGCCTGGCCTTGCGACCTGCAGTGCCACAGAGGCTGGAGAAGCAGGGCAGAGGGGATCAGCCCCCACCAGGCCATGCTGGAGGGTAACTCGCAGTGGGGCTCACCAAGCGCAGGCAGAGGAGAGAGGCCTCTCTTCCTCATACACTCACATGAAGCAGAAGTGCAGGGCATCCTGGCACTGTTCTTGCAACTACGTTCTAATTTCCTCTCTTCTGTTCTCGCTCCGTGAGCCCCTCTGCAAGTGCCTCTGCCAGCATGGCCTCCTGGGGCACGATCCTCTCTGCCTGCTGTTCCCACGACCAGGATGATTCCTGGAGCTCCAGTTGGAGCATCCAGTCAGAGGCGGGCGGCAGACAGGGGGCAGCAGGGACAAGGCCACGCATGGGCCTGGGAGGCCCCTGGCAGGGACCCGCTTTGCACAAAGCTCTGGGCACTGCTGTGCTTCTTACGGCACCACCTCTGACTGCGTCCTGGGGCTGGCTCACCCTTGCTTGCAGGAAGCCTGTGACTCCTCCTCCTGAAGGTGCTGGGGCTCTGGAAGGTGACACCAGCCCGGTCATCCCCATCTCTCCAGCTGACATCAAGCCCAGCACCAAACAAGGGAGGGAGACCATCTAGAACTTCCAAGCCACCAGCTGACCAGAGAGACTGCCACCAGCTGAGACCAGGGAAGCCGTCACCTGATCCAACAAGCGTCGGCTAAATAAGATAGCTGGTGTTTTAAGCCACCCAGGTGCAAGGAGTTTTATACAGCCAAAGCTGGGGAGCCCAGACTGCTTTTCCTCGGGTCCCTATGGGCACTGCAGGCCGAGGCTGAATGCAAGAGCCCGGTCCCCCCGGAGATGCAGACGCAGCATCCCCCACACCTCCAGGACGGGGTGCGGGCTCCAGGTTCTGCTGCAGTCCGCCTCCGTCAAGCACACACACGAGGAATTCCACAGGACAACACGGATATGCTTCCATTCATCACCCAGCTAGTTCCCCAAACTGGAAAAAGATGGTGCTGTGCGTTTTTATTTCCCTACTTCCCAAAAAAAGTGAAGGAGAAGGCCGAGCAAGGTGGCTCACGCCTGTAATTCCAGCACTTTGAAGGCAGAGGCAGAAGGATCACTTGAGGACAGGAGTTTGAGAACAGCCTGGGCAACATGGCGAAACCCCATCTCTATAAAAATCAAAAATTAGCCAGGCGTGGTGGCGTGCACCTGTAATCCCAGCTACTTGGGAGGCCGAGGGGGCGGATCGCTGGAGCCCAGGTGGTCGAAGCTGCAGTGAGCTGAGATGATGCCACTGCATTCCAGCCTGGGCAACAGAGCGAGACCCAGAAGCAAAGAAGAAGAATCATCCTGGTCATGGGAACAGCAGGCAGAGAGGATCCCCAGGCCATGCTAGCGGGGGACTTGCAGAGGGGCTCACGGAGCGCGCACACAAGAGAGGCAATCAGAACACAGTTGCGAGAACAGCACCAGGGTGCCCTGCACTCCAGCTTCCTCCCTCACCCCCATGGCTGTGGGGCAGACACAGACACAGAGACACACACATCTCCAGCATTGCTAAAACATAACTCGTTGTTAACACGGACACGATAATGATGCCTAGTGCGCAGCAAATACTCAAAATGTCCCAATTCTCCAAAATTGTCCTTTCCAGCCACATATACATATATAGAATCCAAAAGTCCCAGAGAAACACACGTTGCAGGCGTCGACAGGGCTCTCCGGTGCCTCTTACACCAGACGAGCTCTTTTCCTTTAGTGATACCACTGGCTTCCAGGGTCTGGCCAGCTGTCCGGCAGGATGCAGCATAACCCGGACTGGCCCAGCATGAAATTCGGGTGTGGTGTTTTGTGCAGCAACACTCACAGGAGACGCTGTCCTCCGCCCGTCACAGCAGGGGACATGTCAGCTGTACCTCCCAGGTGATGCTACATCCAGTCATGGGGGAAGGACTGTCGCCAGCTCCTCCTGTGTAAGTCCCCCCTCCCCTTTGTAACTGGTGGTCCTAGGAGCGTGAATATCCTGTTCCCCAACAGCCCTTAACTCAATGGCTTTGGCACCCGAGTTAGTTGCCTGTGGCTGCTGTAACAGATTACCACAAACAACACAGGTGTGTTCTCTCCCAGCTCTGTAGACCGGAAGTCTAAAATGGGTCACACCAGGCCGAGATCGGTGTTGGCAGGGCTGCATTCCTTCCGCCTGTGTTCCTGGGTACATGTGTGGCCGTTTCCTCCGTTTCCAAACCCCATCCCTCCAAGCTCCGCGTCCATCACTGCATCCCCTCCTCAGGCTCTGACCCTCCTGCCTCCCTCTTAAAAGGACCCTGAAGATCACCAGGGCCCACCTGGATAATCCAGGGTGGCCTCCCCATCTCCAGGTCCCTCACTTAGCCACATTTGCAAAGCCCCTCTTGCCATACAAGGGGACCTGTGATTACAGGTTCTGGGGCTTAGGACAGGCACCTGCCTTGGGGATGCTATTCAGCCGACTTCAACATCCGCTGGTGATCTTCACATGAATGTGTTCGTTCCAGGGGGAGTGCACAAATGGGGACTTTCAAACCCATCGCCTCTCCCACGTTGGCTGGATTGTTCTAGGAGGAAGTGCTCCCTCCTTCTAGGGCCGCCATGGACTATACTGTCCATCCAATGCTCTTCATCCTATGTCTCAAATTTGGCCACCAGAGCCCCTTCCACCCGGCCTTTTTGGCCTGTTGAGGCATCCCCGTCTGTCCTCAAGTGCATCCGCCCTCCTGGCGCAACGCGATCCGTACTCCGGCTCATCCTGTGCCCACCTCCACCCAGATCTGGACTTAGGCCCCATCGTGCCGCACAGCTTCGGAAACCACCCGTGTGCCTGTGTGCTTGGGTAGCACCCATGTTAGCTCCTTTCAGTGGTTAGAGACAGAAAATGGATTTTTTTTGAATTATGAGTTATTGCTGCCGCTTCCGGTCCAAGCACAAGCCCCCAGGAACCCTCTTTGTCTCCCGTTCCACATCCCTATCTTCTGCCTCCCAGCGAGAGAAAGAGTCCTGGCTCCCAGGAGGACCACCAAGCTGCTGGGGGTGACCAGCCCTTAATCCACAGACAGTGGTTTCAGACGACCACAGCAGCACTGCTGCTGTGACACAGCCGGCCTGCGACGCGGAGCTGCGGGTCCCCACAGCCAGAGGCCCCTTCGAAAGCCACTTCCATTCTTGTTTCCATCTGGTGTTGCTGTCAGTTGTTTTAGGTTCATTGATTTCTGTTTGAATTCAATGTTCAATTTTTTTGTGCTTGTCAATTTAATTCTATTTCTGAACGTGTAAACATTTACATGTTTCAAAAGTCAACACATATGTAAAGGATTCTCCGACTTCTCACTCCACCCATTCCTCCCACCTGGTGGTTATTTATGTCTGTGTGTAGTTTCTGTATGTAGTTTACATGTGTGTGTAGCCCGTGTGTATGGTTTATATTGTGTGTACAGTTTGTGTGTGTGGTTTATGTGCATGTGTATAGTTTGCATGTGTAGTTTATATGTGTGTAGTTTATGTGTGTATACTTTGTGTGTGTGGTTTATATGTGTGTGTGTAGTTTGTGTGTGTATCATTTATATGAATGGGTAGTTTGTGTGTGAAGTTTATGTGTGTATAGTTTGTGTGTGTGGTTTATATGGGTGTGTATAGTTTGCATAGTTTGTATGTGTGTGTATAGTTTCTGTGTGCAGTTTATGTGTGTGTAGTTTGTGTGTGTGGTTTATATGTGTGTGTAGTTTGTGTGTGTATCATTTATATGAATGTGTAGTTTGTGAAGTTTATGTGTGTGTAGTTTGTGTGTGTGGTTTATATGTGTGTGTAGAGTGTGTGTGTGTAGTTTGTGTGTGATTTATGTGTGTGTAGTTTGTGTGTGTAGTTTGTGTGTGCGGTTTATATGTGTATCATTTCTGTGTGTAGTTTACGTGTGTGTACTTTGTGTGTGGGGTTTATATGTGTGTGTATAGTTTATGTGTGTGTACTTTGTGTGTGTGATTTATATGTGTATGTATAGTTTGTGTGTGCAGTTTACATGTGTGTACTTTGTGTGTGTGGTTTATATGTGTGTATAGTTTGTGTGTATAGTTTATGAAAGTGTACTTTGTGTGTGTGGTTTACATGTGCGTGTAGTTTGTGTGTGTAGTTTATGTGTTTTTGTATAGTTTGTGTATGTGGTTTATATGTGTGCGTGTGGTTCGTGTGTACTTTATGTGTGTGTACTTTGTGTGTGTGGTTTGTGTGTGTATAGTTTGTGTGTGCAGTTTACATGTGTGTACTTTGTGTGTGTGGTTTATATGTGTTTATAGTTTGTGTGTGTGGTTTATGAATGTGTACTTTGAGTGTGTGGTTTATATGTGCATGTAGTTTGTGTGTGTAGTTTATGTGTTTGTGTATAGTTTGTGTATGTGGTTTGTATGTGTGTGTGGTTTGTGTGTAGTTTATGTGTGTGCACTTTGTGTGTGTATAGTTTGTGTGTGCAGTTTACATGTGTGTACTTTGCATGTGTGGTTTATATGTGTATGTAGTTTGTGTGTGTAGTTTATGTGTTTGTGTATAGTTTGTGTATGTGGTTTTTATGTGTGTGTGTAGTTTGTGTATAGTTTATGTGTCTGTACTTTGTGTGTGTGGTTTATATGTATGTGTATGGTTTGTGTGTGTACTTTGTGTGTGTGGTTTATATGTGTGTGTGGTTTGTGTGTATAGTTTGTGTGTACTTTGTGTGTGTTTTTATATGTGTGAACAGTTTGTGTGTGTAGTTTATGTGTGTGTGGTTTGTGTGGTTTATATGTGTGTGTGGGGTTTGTGTGTGTAGTTTGTGTGTGAATAGTTTGTGTATCATTTATATGTATGTGTAGTTTGTGTGTGAAGTTTATATGTGTGTAGTTTGTGTGTGTGGTTTATATGTGTATGTATAGTTTGTGTGTGTGGTCTATATCTGTGTGTAGTTTCTGTGTGTAGTTTATGTGTGTGTACTTTGTATGTGTGGTTTATACCTGTGTGTAGTTTGTGTGTATAGTTTATGTGTGTGTACTTTGTGTGTGTGGTCTATATCTGTGTAGTTTGTGTGTGTAGTTTATGTATGTGTGTAGTTCACAGGTGTAGGTGTATGTGCCGTGTGTGTGCATGTGGGTGATTTATGTGTGTATAGTGTGTAGTTTATATGTGCGTGTATAGTGCGTGTATGATTTGTGTGTATAGGTTGTGTGTGTAGTTTGTGTGTGTGTAATTTACATATGCATGTGTAGTGTGTCTGCCTGTGTGATTTCTGTGTGTAGTTTATATATGCGTGTGTAGTGAAGGAATGTGTGATTTTTGTGTGTATAGTTGACGTGTGTGGTGTGTGTGCGTGTATATGATTTGTGTGTGTGTGGTTTACATGTGCGTGTATGGTGTGTGCCGTGATTTGTGTGTGTGTGGATTATGTGTGTGTATGATGTGTGTGATTTGTGTGTGTGTGGTTTATGTGTGTATGTGGTGTGTGTGATTTGTGTGTGTGGTCTCCATGTGCATGTGTGGTGTGTCTGATGTGTGTGATTTGTGTGTTTGGTTTACATGTGCGTGTGCAGCGTGCGTGATTGTGTGTGTGGTTCACATGTGCATGTGTGGTGTGTCTGATGTGTGTGGTTTGTGTGTGCGGTTTAAGTGTGTGTGTAGTGTGTGTGATTTGTATGTGGTTTACATGTGCGTGTATGGTGCATGTGGTGTGTGATTGTGTGTGGTTTACATGTGCATGTGTGGTGTATCTGATGTGTGTGATTTCTGTGTGTGGTTTACGTGTGTGTGGTGTGTGATTGTGTGTGTGGTTTACATGTGCGTGTGTGGTGTGTCTGATGTGTGTGATTTGTGTGTGTGGCTTACGTGTGTGTGTGGTTTGCATGTGCATGTGTGGTGTGTGTGTGTGTCCCCTTACACCCCCTTCTCACCTACCTGCAGACGCCCTCGGCGCTGCACCTGCCACACTGAGCAGCCTGTCTGTCCTCCCGTGCTCCGACTCCCTGAGTTCTCCCCAGGCCCCCCAGGCTCCCCACGGCCACATGATGCCCCGCGCTGTGGCTGTTCCCGTTTGCGCAGCCCTGCCTGGTGAATGAGCACTCAGGTCGTTCCCAGTGTCTCGCTGTGACAAATGAGGCTGTGCTGCATCCCTCAAGCATGCACTGTTCCCTATTTGCAGAGGTGTCCCCTCGGGGGAAATTCCTAGAAATGGAATCGCTGGGTCAAGGGGCAAAGCCAGTGTAATTTTGTTAGCTACTGCCACCTTCCGCTCCCTCGGGTGAAGGACAGTTTCCCTCCTAGTGTCTGAGGGAGCCAGTTTCCCACGGCCTCCTCCGCCGCAGTCGCGCTTTTGAATCGCTGCCAGTCTGATATGTGAGAAACTGCATCTCCGCATAGCTTGTATTTGCATTTCTTTACTACGAGCCTCTTTCCCTATGTTTCAGAGCCATTTGTTGTCTTGTTCCACACACTCTGTCCATGGATTTTACCTACTTCTCTGTAGAGTTTCCGGGTTTTTCCCATTGGCTTGAGTGAGCCACGCACACAGGGAACCAGAGGCAAAAGGGACGTGAGACCTGCCCACGGGAGGATCAAGGAGGCGACTGCCCCACAGACGGCCTGGGGAAGCCCACCCAGCTGGGAGACAGTGGGCGCGTCGCCTTGGCTCTGGAAGCAGTGGGAAAAGCAGAAAAAGGTCACCCCAGGAAATTCCAGTCACAAGCCCACCTCAGGGGCAGTGTGGCCAGAACTCACGCTCACTGGATGACTGGAAAAACCCCAGGCCAAAAATTTAGTTTGAGGGAGTCCTGGCAACCCAAGCTTCTGGGAGAAGCAAAGGCAAAACCTTTCCAGAGAAAGGCGTTGGAAACCTGGACCTCAGAGAATCCTCGCAGACGGGGGTCCGGGGAACGCAGCCTTGCCACCTTACAAGTTACCCACACGCAGGAGAAAATCTGCCCTCCCCAGGACAGGAGCCCCCCGCAACGGCGTCTGGGAAACGTCAGGTCCACTCTGCCAGCCCCAAGGCCCCTGGAAGCAGCGTGGCCTGGGTGCAAAGCAGCCGACACCTCACCCGCGCCCCTGGGCCTCCTGAGGAAAGAAAGCCCCAGGTCCCCAGAGTGCCTGTGCGGCCCCTCATCTCCCTGCATGACAGCCCCTTTGGCTGTGACCTGGGGGAAAGAAATTGAATCCCATCATTTGGGACTTTCACTTAAAACTCAAAGTTCTGAGCTTTGGCTTTCAAATGGTGAGGGCAAGAAAATGCATTTTCACTTTAAAGTCTAGCAACTGTAATTGGCAAGGGCGTTTGACCTACGGACTTCTTCGATCAAGTAATACAGGAATGGAAGAGTCCCCCACGTTTGGGTCCCTGTGTGTCACAGTCTTGCCGTCGCCACGGCAGAGCGGCAATGTCGCGTGACCGTGCAGCTGGATACCACGTGGAAGGCGGGTGGGAGGCATGAGTTCCAGCTTTGGCACAAAGGAGCTTTGCGTCAGTTTCATTAATCCTGGTGTAACCGCCCAGTGTGTTCACCTCGCCGGCTGCCTAGACACAGCCGATTTATCAAGACAGGGGAATTGCAAAGGAGAAGGAGTAACTCAACGCAGAGCCAGCTGTGCGGGAGACCAGAGTTTTATTATTACTCAAAAGGGTCTCCCCGAGCATTGGGGATCAGAGTTTTTAAGGATAATTTGGCAGGTAGGGGCTCAGGAAGTGGGGAATGCCGGTTGGTCCGTTTGGAGATGGACTCACAGGGGGTCAAAGTGAGTTTTTCTTGCTGTCTTCTGTTCCTGGGTGGGATGGCGGAACTGGTTGAGCCAGATGGCTGGTCTAGGTGGTGGCAGCTGATCCATGAGTGCGGGGTCTGCAGAATATCCCCAGCACTGATCTCAGGTTTCACAATAGTGAGGTGATCCCCAGAAGCAATTTGGGGAGGTTCAGACTCTCACAGCCGGAGGCCGCAAGACCCCTAAACCACAATTTCTAATCTTGCAGCTAATTTGTTAGTCCTACAAAGGCAGACTGGTCCTCAGGCAAGAAGGGGGTCTATTTGGGAAAGGGCTGTTATCAATTTTGTTTCAGAGTCAAACCATGAACTGAATTCCTTCCCAAAGTTAGTTCGGCCTACGCCCAGGGATGAATAAGGACAGCTTAAAGGTTAGAAGGAATATGGAGTCGGTTAGGTCTGATTTCTTTCACTGTCATCATTTCCTCAGTTTTAATTTTTGCAAAGGCAGTTTCATGGGGGGTAAACCCAAACGGCCCCCTGCAGTCCTGGGAGTGGCTTCATGAAGGGGACCCCGACAGTTCTCCTCTCCCTAGGGGCGGCCCCCCAGCTGACCACAAGTGTGACCACGAGGCCCTTGGGTAGGGCAACAAAAGGCCGGGGAAGGTGGGGGTGTCCTCCCCAACTCCCGAGCCTCCTTCCACGTAGAGAAAACTGACTTCTCCGACCCCTGCCTCTCTCCCACCATTTGTCACCCACCCCCACGCAGGGAGGGGTTGGCAAATCCAGGCGGGGTCTGCAGGGCAGGCTGAGCTCACTCTCCACTGCCACCTGCAGGGGTGGCCTGCTCTGCTGAACAGGTGGGGGCTCCCTGGAGGCTGGCCTGGGCTGCGCCTTTGGGCAGGTGGCCCCTCCACTCTGGGGTTCAGGGAAGGCTCCCTTGGCCTTCACTCTGAGCCGCGTCTTCCGACCAGCCTCCATTGGGAATAACGGGCAGCCTGGCATCACAGCCTCTGTGGGCCCCTCCTCTGGGCTAAAGTATTACGAATGATGTTTCATAACTGCGTTGGTAGAAAGATGACTATAGCCCAGGCTGCACTGTGTTTATTATGATTTTAGAAGGCATTAAACCACTTTCCTGACCCCTAAAAGTCTCCTGGGCCCTGGCACTAAGCCTGCTACACCCTATGAAAGGAAAATCAATGTCAGGCCCCAAAATTACCAAGCCAAGGGAAGAGTCAAGCTGGGTACTGCTCAGGCAAACCTGCCTCCCAGTCCACTCCTGAATAAGATGGCTACAGAGACTAAAAAGCCACGACCTCCCTCAAAATTTGCCCACGAGGAAATTCCTCATAGACAAATGACAGACAGGACCCAACGCCATCCCTCTGCTACCCTGAGACAAATCCATATCTGATGGCTTCCTCTGCCCTATTGTTGATATAAAAATACAGATTCCCTGAGCCAGACTAAATTGTGTTTCAGTGGGAGGCCGATCAAGGTCTCAAAAGAATGCAACAGTTTGTCTCTTACCTACTTATGACCTGGAAGTCCCCCAACCCCGCAAGTTGTCAAGCTGCCCCACCTTACCTGACCAAACAAACGTACATCTTACACATATTGATTGATGTCTCATGTCCCCCTAAAATGTATAAAAGAAAGCATGGTGGCTCACGCCTGTAATCCCAGCACTTTGGGAGACCAAGGCGGGTGGATGACGAAGTCAGGAGCTCGAGACCAGCCTGGCCAAGATGGTGAAACCCCGTCTCTACTAAAAATACAAAAACTTAGACATGCATGGTACCATGCGCCTATAATCCCAGCTACTGGGGAGGCTGGGGCAGAGAATTGCTTGAACCCGGGAGACAGAGGTTGCAGTGAGCCGAGATCGCACCACTGCACTCCAGCCTGAGCAACAGAGTGAGACTCTATCTCAATGAAATAAAATTAAAAAAAAAATAAAAGCAAACTGTACCCTGACCACCTTAGGCACATGTCATCAAGACCTCCTGAGACTGTGTCACAGGCCCTTACTTCACCTTGGCAAAATAAGTGTTTTAAATTTATTGAGACCTGTCTCAGATACCTTTTGGTTTACAACCTGATGGAGGGGTTGGCACTGATAGAAGGGTTTTGGGTTTCCAGCACCTGCCTTCATGCCTTACTTCTCGGTGGGCTCAGGACTCAGAATGGAAAAGAGTCCCAGGAGACCCCAGTAACTCTTCAACTCTTTTACTCTCGCTGTTTTCTCTCCTTTACAGCAGACACCACTATCTGCAAAGGGTCCTGTTCGCTGCTCCTGCCTGCCAGGAAGCACAGCCTAGAGGGCAGTGTCCATGACTGTCCTGAGTAACGACTGGGTCCCCAGCATCTCAGCTTCACAGCTGTTCCGTAATGACCTTCAGACGGAGGGACGAGGCGGGTGGGTGGGTGGATGGATGGATGGATGCATGGATGGGTGGATGGGTGGATAGGTGAGTGGGTGGGTGGATGGATGAGTGGGTGCATGGGCAGGTATGTGGATAGATGGAAGTATGGGTAGATGGATGGATGGATGGATGGATGAGTAGATGGATGCATGAATGGATGGATGGATGGTGGATGGATGGGTGAGTAGGTGGATGGACAGATGGGGAATGGATGGATAGATGAACAAATAAGTGATGGATGGGTGGGTGTATGGACGGATGGGTGGGTGGATGGGTGGGTGGGTGGATGGATGGATGTGTAGACGGGTGGATGGATAACTGGATGGATGGGTGAATGGGTGGATAAGCAGATGAATGGGTGGGTGGAGAAATACATGAGTGTGTGGATGAATAGGTTACAGAGTAAAATGCCACCACCAGAGCAGTGCAACAGCATGCTTTGCACTCAGCTCTGCCATGGAAAAAGTGGTTCCTTCCCAGGCTCTCACCAGGCTCACATGGGCTCCAGACCCCTGCACCCCCAACCAGACTGGGGATACAGGGACTGTCTGCTCAGCTCTGCATCCATGCACCTGGCCAACACCAAGTGAGTCACAGGGAACCAGGTGGCCTGAGAGAAGGACCGATGACAGATGGCCTCACCCATGTCCCTAGGAGGCTTGGGTCCCAGTCCTGTGGCCCCACCAGCCAAGAGCTTGTGGACATTCAGAATCAGGCTTGCTGGTTTAAGCCCGGGCATGCAGCACCAACACTGTCTGCCCATGGGCTCTCTGGGTCGGGCCCTGCCTGACTCAGTCCCTGCATCACCAGTGCCAGGCCAGGCACAGACAGGCTCAGTGGGGTGGGCTAAGTAGTGCTGGGGACCCAAACCAGGCATCAGAGGGATTGAGATGCCCCCAGGCTTACTCCCACTCGAGCGGGTCCCCCCGCCTCCCCCCGAGCCCATCCCCTCTGTCCACCTGCTGCCACTCTGACAGCTACAACCCACCCAGGCTCGGGGCTGCCTGGACTCTGCCTACAACTTCACAGGCTCACTCCCATGCTGTCCTTCACACTTGGAGAAGTGCCAAGGTTACCAGTGCCACAGAACAAACAGCCGCATGCACTCTGCACCCTGCTCAACCATTGAGACAGCAGATTCTGTAGCTTTGGGCAGTTCCCACATCCTTCCAGTCCTGATCTTTCCCCTGGAAGCCAAGGAGCATTCAGCGCCTTCTCTACGTGCTCTTGGCCCCTGTCCACAACAAAGGCCACAGGTCCCTTGCTGTGGAACTACGAGTGAACCCAGCATTCTCCCCAGGGACCCCAGCACAAAACGAGCTCTCAACACACATGAGTGAATAAAATTGTCCCAGAAAGCGGGAGACTTTACACAGTGGCTACAATGTCCCTAGTACACTGCCACAGTCCAGAAGGGAGAGAGAGAAGGGGCTGTGCACACCAGGAAGCCAGAAGCCCACATGCACCTGCCCAGGGTCTGTGCATGGAGCTCCGGCAGGTCCAATCTCTTGGCCTTCAGAATAATGATGTAAATACAGGGACAAAGATGGAGCAGGTGCCACTCAATGTGCAAACCCTCCCCCTTCTTCTGGTGAGGCCAGAAGTACCTAGGTAGGAGCAGCCCCTACCTCCGACCACCTCCCTCCCTGCAGTGGGAATAGCAGCCCAATCCCCAGGCTGCAGGGATCCACAGGCCGTGCAAGTGTGGCTCTACCCCCAGCATGCCCTGGTGTGAAGCTGTGCCCAGGGAGATGTTATCTGCACCCCAGACTGCCTGTGGTGCTACAGAGTGGTGCCGAGGAGGGAGCAGGGCACACCTGGAGTCTATATCACCTGCCTTCCCCAGGGAGTCTTGGGCCGTCTCCACATTCAAGGCGAGGGGAGCAGAGGATCTCTACGAAGACCCCCTGAGCACCTCCCTTCTCTTTTTGCTGATAGATAACCCAAGGCTTAAGGGGTTTTGGAACCAAGACATGGTCACTGACCTTAGAGGAATGGCTCGCTCTCCCTCCTAGCATCCCTACCTGGTAAGGGGGGGCAATTGACCCTTTCCAAAGCACCCTGGTTGCTGTAGGAAGGAGAATGGAGACATCAGGCTGAGCCCACTGGCCTCCTTCAGCGCTCGGGCTCTCCCCTGCAGACAGCCTTCCTCAGCAGCCGCACAGCTCAGGGCTTCTCCTCCCTGGGTGCCAGTAAGCCCAGGTAAGCCTCTGGCTGCCCAGCAATTCCAATACCCAGAGGGAGGAGCCAACAGGGCAGGCCACGTTCTCACCAAGCCATCTGCAGAGGGGTCAGGTCCACCCTGAGTCCTCCCTTCTCAGTAACAAGCTGCTGCTGTGTTTTCCATTGTCCCACAGCTGATTTGTCAGTCGGTGCAATCACAGCGAGGACAAACACTAATGCCCCTCCTGAGACCTCTCTTCCGGCTGATGGTGTGGACCTTGACTCCACAGCAGGTGTCTGCAGGCCCTCCAGCTGGCCCTCGGTAGCCTGGAGTGGCTCGTCCTGGACAGACTCACCGCTATGACGCAGGGGGAACTGCCAGGAGTCCCTGAGCGAGGTGATCTGAGAAATGCCATTGCAGTGTTCTAAGCCAGCAGCCTGGCTTACCCACAACCTCTCCGCTGTGTGACCTTGAGCAAGTGCCTTAACCTCTCTGAGCCTCAGCTTGCCCCTCTGTTAAAGAATGATCATATATGACACCTAGCAAGGTTATGTGGAGTATCAGCAACAAGGAATCCACTGCAGCCAGTGTTGCAGGTGCAACTGGCTGGGGCTGGTGTCACGGGTGGTAAAAGAATTTACCGAGACAGTCGTGGGTAAAGAAAGTCTGAAGACACCTTGCAAGAGAACAGCAGGCAGCATGGCAGAGAGAAGGCCACCTCCCCAGGGGCAGGGGCCAGGGGGAAGTTTGATAGGGTCACACTGGAGAGCCGACATGCAGACAGGGTCATGCTGGAGAGGCCACATGCAAACAGAGTCACGCTGGAGAGGCCACATGTGGATACGGTCATGCTGGAGAGGCGACATGCAGATAGGGTCACTCTGGAGAGGCAGACAGGGTTACTCTGGAGAGGCCACATGCAGACAGGGTCATGCTGGAGAGGCCACATGCAGACAGGGTCACTCTGGAGAGGCCACATGCAGACAGGGTCACTCTAGAGAGGCCACATGCAGACAGGGTCATGCTGGAGAGGCTACATGTGGAAACGGTCACACTGGAGAGGCGACATGCAAACAGGGTCATGCTGGAGAGGCCACATGCAAACAGGGTCACGCTGGAGAGGTGACAGGCAGACAGGGTCACGCTGGAGAGGCCCCACGCAGACAGGGTCACGCAGGAGAGGCCCCATGCAGACAGGGTCACGCTGGAAAGGCCCCATGCAGACAGCGTCACGCTGGAGAGGCCGCATGCAGACAGGGTCATGCTGCTGGAGCTAACGTGCAGAGCGACGTATTTGGTAACAGGAGGTTGTGCAAGCGGGCTGCTTGTGGTTATCCATTTCTTAGAACAATGGCTCTCCCCCACCCTAGTTCATGTTCTTGCCAGCTAGGGCCTGTGGTGCCGTGGAGTTGTGCAGAGGAGGGAACCCCTTCCTCATTTCTATCAGCTGATCGGGACTCCACAGTTTGGTTTTGCTGCATATGACAATCCCAGCAAAAGAAGCATAAACAAGAAAGAAGCTGATTTCTTTCTGAAGGGAGAATCTGGGGATGACTGATTGAGGGTGAGGTGGCAGCTCCTCGATGTCCTCAGGGACCCAGATCCTGGCTGTCCTGCTCCTCGTCCTCCACGCATGGTGTCTAGCCTCAAAGCCACCCCATGGTCCAAGGTGGCTGCTGGTGCTCCAGCCATCAAGACCACAGGACAGGTGGAAGAAAGCTAGAAAAGTACAGGGCAGAAAAGGGCCCCTCCCAGAAGTCCCAGCTGAGTCAGCTTGTTTTTTAGCCATCTTCCTGGAAGTCTCCTACAGCACTTCTGCCTTTAACCCACTGGCCACGACTTAGCAGCTCGGCTCCACTTAGCGTCAGGGAGGAAGCTGGGAGATGCAGGTTTTCATTCCGGCCAGCTACATGCCCCACCATGCATCAGGGTTCTGCTTCCGCGGAGGAAGGGAAGAGGACCATGTCTGTACAAGAGGAGCTAGACCCACGATAAACATGAGCCACGCTAATGTTGTCAGCATCCCCAGAACAGCCGGCAACACAGCCTCGCATCACACCCAACCTCCCACCAGCCTCCAGCCCTGGGCAGCGTCCTCACTGCACCGCAGCCTAGAGAGGGAGCCAGGGTGCAAAAGGGACAGAAAGGGAGAGAACCGGAGTCCAGGCTGACCCGAGCAGCCAGGGACAGAGGACAGACCCGGGAGGCAGATGGGAGTTCAGGGCAAGGAAAGTCTTGGGGGCTGCCTGGGGCGGTGGGAGGGAGATGTGGGGGGCAGAGGTAGGGGTGAGCTGCACCTGGGAGGGAACACGCACCCTCTTCCTAAGGAGACCCTGAGAGGCTTAGGGGAGACGGTAGCATGCAACAGCACCTGCTGCTCCCCTCTGCAGGAGGCCGACTCCACGGAGAACCATGCTCTGGCAGAGGAACCCAAATATGCATTTCTCCCACACCTCAGCCTCTCCTGGCCCCAAGACAGGTACAGGCTCAGAGCTGGGGAACCGGCTGGAGACTTTCCTCTTTTTGCTGACTCTGCCCTGGCATATTCTGAGATACAGGGGTCAAGACTTTAACATATGAATTTGGGAGTCACAGTTCAACCCAGCATGCTATACAGATCTCAAGGGTGTCACTCAGGGAGTTGACAAAGGCAGACTCCACCAAGATAAGAACCTGACCACCCCCGAGATATGTGCTCATCAGTCCCCACTGCACCCCCTCCAGAGGCGACTTTTCATTGCAGATCAGCGTGACCTGTTCTAGAGCTTCCTACAGGCAGAGGCAGGCCGCACTGGCCCGCCCCAGCTCTCAGAGGCCCGCCATCACTGTGCACCCACACACCACCAGCTGTAACCCAGGCACAGGACCTCAAGGTGGGCCGGCTCAGCTGCCAACAGGAGCAAGTGGTGCTGAGGTATCCAGCAGGGCAACACATGGCCCTCCCAGGAGCCGTGGCGCAGCACCTCCTGGCCGGAATAGCCATCCTATTCAAATAAACGAGTAACAAAAATGGGCACGCTCTCCACTTCCAAAAGCAATGCTGGCCAGGCGCAGTGGCTCACGCCTGAAATCCCAATGCCAGAGGCGTTGGAACCAGAGCAACTCCATCTTGAACAGGAGCTGGGTAAAATGAGGCTGAGACCTGCCGGGCTGCACTCCCAGGAGGTTAAGCATTCTAAGTCACAGGATGAGATAGGAGGTCGGCACAAGATACGGGTCATAAAGACCTTGCTGATAAAGCAGGTTGCAGTAAAGAAGCCGGCCAAAGCCCACCAAACCCAAGGTGGCCACGAGAGCGACCTCTGATTGTCCCCACGGCTCATTATATGCCAATTAGAATGCATTAGCTGCTAAAAGACACCCCCACCAGCACCATGAGAGTTTACAGATGCCATGGCAACGTCTGGAGGTTACCTTACAAGGTCTCAAAAGGGAGGGGAGGAGACCTCAGTTCCTCTTCATCCCTTTACTTTCCTGATAAACTTGCTCTCACTTTACTCCGTGAACTCGCTCCAAATTCTTTCTCGCATGAGATCAAAGAGACCTCTCTTGGGGTCTGGATCAGAGCCCCCCCTTTTCCAGTAACACCAGCACTTTGTGGGAAAGACAGAGGCGGGAGGATTGAGTGAGGCCAGGAGTTCAAGATCAGCCTGGCCAACATAAGGAGACCTAAGTGTCTCACTTAAAAAAAAAAAAAAAAAGCCAGGCACGGTGGCTCACACCTATAGTCCCAATACTTTGGGAGACCGAGCTGGGCAGATCACTTGAGCCCAGCAGTTCGAGACCAGCCTGGACAACATCGTGAAACGTCTCTACAAAAAAAAAAAATATATACGAAGAAATTCCCAGGCACGACAGTGTGCACCTGTAGTCCCAGCTATTCAGAAGGCTGAGATGGGAGAATCGCTTGAGCCCAGGAGGTAGAAATTGCAGTGAGCTGAGATTGCGCCACTGCACTCCAGCCTGGGTGACAGAGGGAGACCCTCTCTCAAAAAAATAAAAAAAGAAACCCAGGCAGGCATGGTGGCACGCACCTGTAGTCCCCAGCTGCTCCGGAGGCAGAGGCAGCAGAATTGCTCGAGTGCAGGCTGTAGGTCAAGGCTCTAGTGAGTTACGATTGTGCCACCGCACTCCAGCCTGGGTCACAGAGCAAGCTGCAGTCTTAAAAAATAAAAATAAAAAATAAAAGCAGTGCTATTTTCCTACAAATGAAGAAATCTCATCAGACAAATACTGCCGCAAACCAGATGAAAATCATGATCTAATATTCCAACAAGAACTTCAGCTCTGAAGGGAGACTACAGCACAGAATAAGAACGGAGGAGAATAAACACAGAATAAGAATGCAGGGAAGAGGTGGCCAAACGGCAGCGGAGTCTGTGGTAGGAAATGACAGAACTCAGGAAGGAAACTGAAGAAAAAGACAAAACCATTTCAGAAATAAAGAAATGAAGTTACAGGTAATACGAGAGCACAGACACCACGGAAATCACGTAAAAAAGGAAAAAGTGAGCAAATGGAAAGAAAGAGGAAAGAGATTAAAAAGGATTAGAGAGAAAGTGACTATAAAAGACCAGTAAAGGGCCGGGCGCGGTGGCTCCCGCCTATAATCCCAGCTCTTTGGGAGGCAAGACCGTTGGATCACAAGGTCAGGAGTTCAAGACCAGCCTTGCCAAGATGGTGAAACCCCGTCTCTACTAAAAATACAAAAATTAGCCAGGCATGGTGATGTGTGCCTGTAATCCCAGCTACTCGGGAGGCTGAGGCAGGAGTATCACTTGAACCCAGGAGGCAGAGATTGCAGTGAGCTGAGATTGTGCCATTACACTCCAGCCTGGCAACAGAGCCAGACTCTGTCTCAAAAAAAAAAAAAAAAAACAAAACAAAACAGTAAAGGGGCTCCAGCGTACACATACGATAGGCAAAACTCTAACAGATCAGAACAAGTATTGACTGCTTGATTTATGTGAGAGGTGATCTCATATAAGCTAGTGTTGCCCAGGCTGGCCTTGAACTTCTGGCCTCCTGAGTAGCTGGGACCACAGGTGTGCACCACAGCACCTGCTGAACAAGGATTGAAACTATCATTCAAGACCTCTTTATTGAAATGCAGGCAGACTTGCGCCTGCCTGTAAAAGTACATGCTGTATACTTGTGTGTGTTGGCCCAGAACAGTCAACACAAAACATGCCTTTGTAAAATCACTGGACTTTAAAGATAAAGAAATAATTCTTTAGGCAGCCAGACAGAAAGACCAAGTATCTTATAAAGCAAAGAAAACCAACTTGACATCAGACTTCTCCAAAGTGACATTCAATACCAGAAGAAAAAAGAAGTAATGCCTCCTTATCTAGAATTTGTGGATAGAATTCTGTCCCCCAAAAAGATATGTTACACTTTGGGAAATTGAGGCAAGTGGATCACTTGAGATCAGGAGTTCGAGACCAGCCTGGCCAACATGGTGAAACCCTAGCTCTAATAAAAATACAAAAATTAGCCGGGCATGGTGGGGTGGGTGGGGGCGCCTGTAATTCTAGCTACTCGGGAGGCTGAGGCAAGAGAATTTCTTGAACCCAGGAGGTGGAGGTTGCAGTGAGCCGAGATCGTGCCACTGCACTCCAGCCTGCGTGACAGAGCAAGACTCTGTCTCAAAAAAATAATAAAAATTTTAAAAGGTGTGTTAAAGCCTCAACCCCTGGTACCTATGAATGCAACCTTTTTGGAAATAGGGCCTTTGCAGATATAATCAAGTGAAGACGCAGTCACACCTGATTGGAGTGGGCCCTGATTCAATACAACTCACCTCCTTATAAGAAGACAGAAAAGGCCGGGTGTGGTGGCTCATGCCTGTAATCCCAGCACTTTGGGAGGCCAAGGTGGGTGGAGCACTTGAGGTCAGGAGTTCGAGACCAGCCTGGCCAACATGGCGAAATCCTGTCTCTACTAAAAACACAAAAATTAGCCAGTCGTGGTGGCGGGCACTGGTAATCCCAGCTCTTTGGGAGGCTGAGGCAGGAGAATGGCGTGAACCTGGGAGGCGGAGCTTGCAGTGAACAGATATCATGCCACTGCACTCCAGCCTGGGCGACAAGGCAAGACTCTGTCTCAAAAAAAATAAAAAATAGAAGATGATTCGGCTCATGATTCTGGAGGCTGGGAAGTCCAAGTTTGAGGGGCTGCATCTGGTGAGGGCCTTCCTGCTGTGTCATCACATGGCAGAAGGCATCACACGGCAAGAGAGTGTGAGAGAGTGAGAGAACACATGCCCAGCCTCCAGGCCCTTTGTTACCTGCATGGATCATCCTAAACACCTCCCCTTAGGCCCTACCTCCCAACACTGTTGCACTGAGGACTGAGTTTCCAACACGTGTTTTTAGAGGGACACATTCAAATCACAGCTTCCCCCCTCCACCACCCATTTTAATCCTGGGCTTTGCCTGGCTCCAATTCCTCTCTTATGTAAAGCAATGGATCAGACACACAGCCTTGGGGGATCTGTGAGAACTGAAGGGACTGGGGCCTCTCTCACACAGAACCCCAAAACCCTCCCATGCCTCCAGGACCCCCAGCAGGGAAGAACCCCATCTAACTCAGGGCCCAATCAGAGGCAGGGCCAAGGGTTATCCCTGCCCTCAGACTGGTTTTCCCAGGCTAGGGTCTGAGAACCCCGAGCAGCCAGTCCTTCTTCCCATGGGATGCGACTGGGCAGGGCCAGTGAAGGAACCCAGAGGCATGTTAGTCAAAGTGGGTTTCAGGCTCTGGGTGAGGGGTCCTGCATGGTGAGAAGCTGGGCCCACCTCCCACAGAGCCCACAGAACAGACTCAAACTCAGACACCAACAAGAAGATGCCAAGGCTGGGGAGGGCAGGCCCAGCCCGCAGAGTTCCTGCAAGGACTCTTCCCTGGCTGTGGTCGGAGTAGCTGCTCAGGAAATCCCTGGCAGCAGAGTGGGCACCCCATCCGGGCACCAGGAGGAGAGGTGTGCAGGGGGGATTCCGGGTCAGCCATTGGGATTTGAGACTCGCCTGGACACCCACATCCACTTCTCCCCCACCAGGCGTTTCTCCCATCAGGGAAGAGGAATGCTCAGATGGGCCCAGAGGCCATGCAGAAAGAAGGAGGCCTCCCCTGGGGCTGAGAAGGCAGTGATGGGAGGCCGGCCCCAGGCTTGGGGTGTGGGTGGTTTCAATTGGAAAACTTTTATAATAAAAAATTGGAAGAAAGAATGTAATTCCCTCTACAAAAATATGTCCTCGTGATGCCACGTACCCACCTACACCCACCTGACCCCAGGCGCCTCCTTCCACAGCCAGCCACTGCAAAGGAGGCCAGGGAATGTGTCTTCCTGGTGCCCACGAAGGAGACACAGAGCTGGAGGGCATGGAGACCCAAGGTTCCAGGCTTCGGAAGGGAAAGCGTCCACAGCGACCCCACAGTAAGGACAGCCTCTGATGGCAGCCCCCACTGGCCAAACTACATCCCCCTGGGCAGAGTGCACCGGGCCTGGCTTCCCTCCATGCTGGTTCCAACTCACAGCCGGGGTGAGGCCAGGGCGAGGCCAGTTCCCCGTCACAGGGAAGGCTCCCTGGGTGCTTCCCTGGTCAGGGATGTGCATTCTTGTCACCAGTCCCTCCCTGACCCCAGTGACTCTGGCTGGGCCTCCACCCCTGCCCAGACCCACCCCACCACAGAAGACCCTGACCTACCATTCACTCTTTTTTAAATAGTTTATTTTTTCAGAGACAGGGTCTCACTGTGTTTCCCAGGCTAGAATATAGCGGCTGTTCACAGGCATGATCATAGCTCACTGCAGCCTGGAATCTCTGGCCTAAAGCAATCCTCCTGACTCAGCCTCCTGAGTAGCTACAGAGCCACAGGCCATGCCTGGCTCTCAGCATTCCCTCTTTTACTTTATTTTATTTATTTATTTATTTATTTATTTTGAGGTGGAGTTTCACTCTTGTCACCCAGGCTGGAGTGCAATGGTGGGATCTCGGCTCACTGCAACCTTCGCCTCCCGGATTCAAGTGATTCTCCTGCCTCAGCCTCCCCAGTAGCTGGGATTACAGGCACCTGCCACCACGTCCAGCTAATTTTTGTATTTTTTTTTTAGTAGAGATGGGGTTTTGCCATTTAGGCCAGGCTGGTCTTGAACTCCTGACCTCAAGTGATCCGCCCACCTCAGCCTCCCAAAGTGCTGGGATTACAGGCGTGAGCCACCATGCCTGGCCGGCTTTCCCTCTTGAGCACATGCATGTAGGCAGGAATCCCAGCCCCCTTTGCAGATGAGCAAACTGAGGCACAGAGAGGTTCAGCCACCTGCGAAGGTTGCACAGCCAGGATGCACCGCCTTCTCGCATCACCCACCCTCTTCCCAAGGAGTGCCCAGTTCAGCAAGGCAGGTGACACCAATCCCAACTGGGCAGCCAGGTTTTATGAGGCCAGGACAAATCAGTGCTAAACTGATTTGAAGCCTCGTAGAGGGGTTCAAATCACAGGCCCTGCCACAGGCTGGCCTCAGGGTCCTGGGGGAGCTGTGGGCATGCTTCTGAGCCGTAGCTCCTCTATCCACCCAAGGGAGCTGGTAGCACTGGCCTTAAGAGTGTGCTGCGAGCCCGGGGGGTTGCAGGTGGGCATTGAATGATTCCTACCACCCCACAAATACCACTCTGCCCCTCCAACGGGGGCAACGCCTCATGGCCTGCCTCGGCAGCCTGGAAGTTACACTCTATTGCATCACCCCCAGGAAGATGGAGAGAGGCCCCCAGGACCTCATGAGGGTGGTTTTCTGCGTAATTAGATGTCTTGGATATTCCTAGAGGTCCGAGCCTAGGCCTCTGTCAGCACATCAGTGAATGCAGCCCTGCTGGACAAGCTCAGGAGGACTCCAGGATCCCGAGTGGCACATTCCACATCCACACAGGCAGACCGGGGCCTGCAATTACAGATGGGAGGTCCCAAGGTCCAGGTGGGGGTTCCCACATGTTCCCAGGAAAGCACCAGGCAGGGAGGGTGGTGGGCAGCAGTTCTGGGCTTTGCTCCTCCCCAGGCCCCATTTCTTCATCTGTAAAATGGGGAGAAAATATTTTCCCTTCCTAACTGCATTGGAAAGACAAGATAAGCAGCCGACTGGGGAAGGTGGAACTTCCCACTCACGCAATATTGGGCGAAATAAGTGGGTTCAGAGACTGAGCGGTGGTGCTGGCCCCAGACACTGGTGTGGATGCAACACGTCGCAGGACTCAGCCCATCGAACCCCTGCCCGCCGCTGCACTGATGCCCCCTTGCCACTCACAGAGCCCTGATGCCCGGCCATCCTGATGGCGGGAGCTCCCCTAGGCCTCCACAGCCGTGGTCCAAACGAACCCTGCACTCCACACCAGGGCTCCTCACCACTGGGGCACCCTGGGCTGGCCTCGGGGCTGGCACTCTCGGTGGTGGGGGCCGTCCCATGCCTGGTAGGATGCTAAGCGGCACCCCCGGCCTCCACCCATTAGACGTTGGTAGCATTCGCTGTGACAACCAATCTATACCCAAACATTGCCAATACTGCCCCCAGTGGAGAACCAATGACGGGTAGTCTAGACTGTCCATGTCACCTTCTCTTAGTCCTTCCCCAGACTGGGACGTCTCACAACCAAGTCCTTGTCCCACCCCACTCTCTACATCCCGGCATCCAGCACCGCCCCCTGCTGAGGGCTCGGCCAATGTTTCCTGAATGAACGAGTGGCCCCTGGATGTGAGCATGGGTCACACACCTCATGGTGATTGGATGGGGGTTTCTCATGAGTAGAGGGACCCCCACATGCCAGGGCTGCGCTGAGCAGGGACGTCAGTGGCTCCCTCTGTGAAGGCGGCCACTTGAGGCAGGATTCTAGGAGCCTCTGTCACACCCAGCAGTGCACAGGATGATTCAGAGAGAGGCTGTCCCAAGGCCTCCCGGCTCACTGGTCGCAGTCTTCCCAGTCCTCCCGCCACCCTCCACACAGCACCACTGCCACCCACATCCCTGCTGAGCAGGAGAGGGGGTCGGGAGGGCAGACACAGGGCAGTGGGCGAGTCTGATCCAGGTTTTGTGAGGCCTCCCTATAAAGAAAAGAATACAAACTTACAAAAACAAAATTAGGTATGACAGTGTATATTTCTTTAGGATGAGGAAAAAAAAAGCAAACATACAAAATCCAGAAAACCAACATCGTGTTTTTACGAAGGGCCTGCTCCATCTCCATAACACTTCTTCCTGCACTTTTTGGCTGCGTACTTTTTATCTATCTCATTGTTTGAGAATTTTACATCACCTACGATAGAAGGAATAGAAACATAATTGCTCTTCCTCCAGCATGGCTGATTGAAATTTGTTTTTTCTTATTTATAATTAGAACACATAGAACAGATGACTTAACACATGTGCACACAGCTTTGCAGTACAGCTAGAGGTCTGTGTACGTTAAACAACAAGTTCTGATCAATTCTATTTACAAGATTCCTGTTTGCAAAAGGAAGCAGGCCAGGCATAGTGGCTCCCACCTGTAATGCCAGTACTTTGGGAGCCCAAGGTGGGCGGATCACTTGAGCGCAGGAGTTTAAGACCAGCCTGGCCAACATGGTGAGATCCTGTGTCTCCAAAAAAAAAAAAAAAAAATAGCTGGATGTGTAGTTCCAGCTACTCAGGAGGCTGAGGCGGAAGGATTGCTTGAGCCTGGGAGGTTGAGGCTGCAGTGAGCTGTGACTGCCCTACTGCACTGCAGCCTGGGCGACAGAGCAAGTCCCTATATCAAAAAAAAAGAGGAAGCAGCAATGCTGGGTGCACATTTATAATTGTATACGATGCATTTATCAACAGACCATTTCTGCTCTGGCGAGGCCCTGATGAGAGCTGAATACTCTGCTTACAATGGCACACGCCCGAGGACCGTCAGAGGGTCCACCAGGCGCTTGGGCTCCGTGTGTTTCAGACCAGCCTGGCCAACGTGGTGAAATCCGCATCCTTGTGCAGTGCAGAGCATGGCAGGGTGCATTCTCCTCCTCACCGTCTCTCCCAAGCACCTTCAGGTCGTGATGCCGAAGAAACCATCTATGCCCAGGTCTTAATCCATAAAGGTGCCTAACAGAGGTCAACACTATTGAAAGGAAAGTCTAACATCACTCTTGAAACATTCGCTAGAAACGAGAGACGTGGCAGGCCCCGCAGGGCGGCAGGGGGAAGCCGCAGGCAGACCAGGAGGCAGAAAGGAGCGACGGAAAGACCAAGCCACAGCCTCTGTTGGCTTCCTGGGAAAGCCGGGCAGAGCAGGGGAGACAGCTTGGGAAGGGCTCATTTGTCTGATTCTGGGTTCCGGGGCTGTCCCTTGTGGTCTGGTTCTGGGCCTAGGTTGACACTGGGCAGGGAAATATTGGCTGTGGGTACAGAAGATGAAGGAAGTGGTTTGGAGCAGGGGCTCTGGGCAGCAGGGGAGGTGCCAACAGCCCTGGTCAGGAGGTTGGCCCTGTCATCATGACTGCAAGTAGTCAAATGCAGGATCTAAGGAGGCACAGATCAAGGACAAAGCCAGCAGGAAGGTCAGTGGCGATGAGGGGGACTTGGGGTCTTTCTTCCTCTGCCTCCTTCCCCTTCCCCCACTGGAGGGTAAATTGTGTTCTTCTGTGAAAGTCACAAGAACTCTCAGACACCCAGAGAGAGTTCACACACAAACACAGGAAAAGACACAAGTCGTATGACCATCTCAACAGATGCAGCCGAGTGTTTGATGACACTCACTGTCTGTTCTTAAGGAAAAGCTCAGCCCTCTGGGAAGAAAAGACCCGTTGTTAAGCTGATGAAGGCCATCTATGGAAAAAGTCAGAGCTGCCAACAGAGCTAACAGGAAAATGTTGAAAGCTTTCTTTACAAGATTGGCAAGGGGACAAAGACATCTATTAGTGCCACTGCTATTCAATATCAGCCTGGATGTGGCAGACCGCACAGTGAGTCGGGTAAAGTTTGTGAAGAAGAAAACAAAACTGTCTTTATTCACAGATGATATGGTTGTGTATGCAGAAGAGTCTACATAATCCACAGGGAAATTCTGAGGATTCAGAGGAGTTTAGCAAAGTTGTTGGGTTCAAAATCCATAGGCAAGATTCCATTTTCTTACTATATATTAGCAACAATGTTGGAAAAATAAAATCTATAAAAAGACATAATAGCACAAAATATCAAGAATCTAAGAATAATGTACAAGGTCACTGTACAGAAATGTTACTAGTAGGCATTAAAGATGGTCTAAACAAATGGAGATACCATGTTCATGGATTAGAAGACTCAAAATGAATTCTTCCCAAATTAATTAATTTTTTCCAAATTGATTTGTAGAACTAAAGAAATTGCTATCCAAATCCTAACCAGGTTTTTGTGGAACTTAAAATACTTATTCTAAAATTTGTGTTGTTTTCGTTTTTGATTTTTTTTTTTTCTTTTTCTTCTTCTTCTTATATTGAGACGGGGTTTCTCTATGTTTTCCAGGCTGGTCTCAAACTCCTGGGCTCAAGCCATCCGCCCGCCTCAGCCTCTCAAAGTGCTTGGATTACAGGCATGAAGCACTTCATCCAGACTAAAATTTGTATGGAAATACAAATTCAATTTGACAAATATTTGGCCAGGCATGGTGGCTCATGTCTATAATCCCAGCACGCTGGGAGGCTGAGGCGGGTGGATCACTTGAGGTCAGGAGTTCGTGACCAGCCTGGCCAACATGGTGAAACCCCGTCTCTACTAAAAATACAAAAATTAGCCGGAAATCACTTGAACCCAGGAGGCGAAGGCTGCAGTGAGCCAAGATTGTGCCACTGTACTCCAGCCTGGGCAAGAGAGCGAGACTCCATCTCAAAAAGAAAAAATAATAAATAAAAAATATTTATTGAGCCCCTTAGTCCAGGGACTGCTTCTGGTACTTGGGATGCCTCTAAGAACCCCACCCACAAAGACCCTTCTTCGTAGACCTTAGCAGGAGAGACACACAGTAAAGAGTAAACACAATACATAAGCAAAGTACCCAGTATGGCAGGAGGTCATAACTGTTTTGCAAAAAACCAAGACTACGGAGGGGAGGGTCACCAGGACATCTACGGGCAGAGGTGGAGTGAGAATCCAACCTTCCACACGGGCCATCTCTGCGACCCATCTCTGTGACCCCAACAAGAGGCTCCTCGCCAGCCATCCCGTTCCAGCTTCTGATGTCCTGATGTAGAAGCGGCTCCTCTGCAGCTCTGAGGTGAGAGGCCAAGCCCTCCGTGACCCCAAAAGGCCAGGGCTCCCCAAGTGTTATCCACAAACACCCCTGTGGGGACTGCAGGCTCCTACAAGGCGCCCTTGCACAGGTCTCTTGCAGAGCTTCTCCACCCACTCTCTGGGCCCTGACACAGTGGGAGGGTGCCTGTCCTTACCCCAGCCGGATGTCCCACCACACTCCTGCCTGGGGACTTCTGGCATGCAGGAGAGGCTGGACATGCAGATGCAGAGAGGCTTGCCCCAATGCCGTTGCCCGTTTTACCTTGAAGTTCATGGTTCTTTAATTCATGCTCCAAACTGTGAGTCAACCTTTCAAATATATGATATTGAAGTTCTCCTTCAGCCTCCCATCTTTCATCAGAGTTAAATCCAGAGATTTCACGAGCAGTAGATAAATCTGCAGTAGAGAAAAGTGCTCCAAAGGTGGGCGCGCCAGGCTCCCATTTGGAGCTGTTTATAAATGCTTTTATGTAGACCCCTCCTAGATGACGAGGAATGGCCTCAGAGCAACCCTGGGAAGGATGAGGAGGGGTCCGGGGACTCCAGACGAAATCGCACAGCCGCCTACCATGTGAGTGGAAACCCATGCTGCTTCTGCCTGGCCTCTAGGATCCGCGTTCAGGGGAAGCCGCGTCCCTGCGGTCATGAGACGTGATTGTTCAGACCAGTGGATGAGGCTGAGCAGAATCATTTCATTTCCCCCGCACTTGCCAAGGGCAGGGATTTTCCTGTTTGTCCCTGCCTGATATGCAGGAAGGGCTCAGAACTACTTAAGAACAAATCAATGAACCTATGGCTTTATGGCAAATACCACAGAAACAACCTTAGAAATGGGCTGAGGAGGCTGTCTGGCCTCTAACAAATGACCTCATCTCTGTGAACCTTAATTTCCTCATCAGTAAAGTGGCAGTGCGGCCCCTCCCTCACAGGACGCTCCCCGGCAGAGTGCAGCCCTGCTGTGCAGCAGCCGGTATGACCTCGTCCTTGTGATCAGGAGGGCCCTGCTGAACTGTTTCCGCCCCGCAGGTGCCTACGAAGCCCGGGAAATGATGTGGCCTTCCTGGAGCCATGCAATGGCACTGTTGTCACCAGGAAAAGGGCCTGTGGCACCCACCTGGCCACTCACGTCCTAAATGAGACAGGCCCTCTTCATCGGCCTCAGTGGCTCATTGAGATAAGGACTTGGGAATTTTGCTGTTTCACAGAGCAACTGAGCACCCAGATGGCTGCCCCAGCAGACCCTGGAGACGTTTCAGGAGACCTGGCAGGGACCCAAGCCTCTGCCACTGCACCAGGCCCTGGCCAGAGGGCTGGGCTCAGAGCCCTTTATTTTTTTATTTTTATTTTTTATTTTTTAGAGACAGAGTATTGCCCTCTCTCCCAGGCTGGAGCACAGCAGTTGAAACCATACCTCACTGCAGCCTCGATCTCCCAGGCTTAAATGATTCTCCTGCCTCAGCCTCCAAGTAGCTGGGACCACAGGCATATGCCACCATGCCAGCCTTATTGTTAAATGTTTTGGGTAGATCCCATCTCCCTATGTTGCTCAGGCTGGTCTTGAACTCCTGGGCTCAAGCGTTCCTCACATCTCAGCCTCTTGAGTAGCTGAGACCACAAGTGTGTGCCACCGCACCTGGCCGCAGAGCCCCTTTTAAACTGCAACTCACAGTCTCCAAGTTAGACTCACACAGAGAAGATCTAAATATGTGTCTCCTTGAGGGAGGCTGAGGAGTGGAGGAGGATGAACTCTTACAAAACGTCAACCTTTTTAAAAATGTGTTTTCAGTAATTGCTGTTCTGCGCCAAGTTTTATCCTAGTGGGAGTTTCATGTCGGAATTACTAAGTAGGAGTTCATAACAGACAAGTTAATCGCCCTTGTGTAGGGGCGAGGCACCGAGCGATGATCTCTGTATCCAGGTAGGTGCTTCCTGGATCCACACAAGCACAGGAGATGGCAGGTGGGGAGTGGGTGGGGGGTTATGAAGGGCAGCCGAGGAGGGGCAGGGGGCAGGGGGAAGCAGGATCTCTGATGGTAGAAGGGAGTGGTCACTATGTCCCCAACACACCCCCTTCATGTCCCCGCTATAGCCACACACCACGGGGGAAAGGCTACAGGCCAGCCCCCATCCCCTCAGGACCATGATGCGGGCATCTGCAGAAACGGGTGGGGGCTGTCTGGCCTGAGAGGCCTAGAGCCAGGAAGAGGTGGTTTAGAGCTGCCCTCCTCCTCCAATCTCAGCCCCAACCCCCTTCCTCAGCAGCAGATCCCACCTGAGTCTCTCCTAGGCCTGTTCTGGATCTGAAGTGGGTATGAGATATTCACCATCTATTCCTTTGCTCCACCATCACCAGAGGCTTTGTGGTACCTTATTTTTGAGAAGAGGCAACATATTCTAGGACTAGGCTGGGAACAACGGAGAAATTCATCATGCATCCCTCCATTTATCCATCCATCCATCCATCCATCCATCCATCATCCATTCTCCCACCTACCCACTCATTCCCCATCCAGCTACCCACTCATCCATCCATCCATTTGTCCATTCACCTACCAATCCATTTATCTATCCATCCATCCCCATCCATCCATCCACCATTATCGATCCATCTATCCACTCATCCGTCTATCCACCTACCAATCCATTCATTATCCATTCATCCCTGTCCATCCATCCATGCATCTACCTATCAATCCATTCATTATCCATCCACCTACCAATCCATTCATTATCCATCTACCCCATCCATCCATTCACCTACCAATTCTTACATTATCCATCCATCCCCATCCATCCATCCATCCACCCACTCATCCACCTATCAATTCATTCATTATCAATCCCTCCCCATCCATCCACCCACCCACCCATCCATTCATCATCCATCTATCCCCATCTACCCATCCACCTACCCATCCATCCATCCACCCATCCATCCACCCACCCACCCACCTATCAATTCATTCATTATCAATCCCTCCCCATCCATCCACCCACCCACTCATCCACCCACGCATCCATCCATCCACCCACTCATCCACCCACCCACCCACCTATCAATTCATTCATTATCAATCCCTCCCCATCCATCTACCCACCCACTCATCCATTCATCATCCATCTATCCCCATCTACCCATCCACCTACCCATCCATCCATCCACCCATCCATCCACCCACCCACCTACCCATCCATCCATCCATCCATCCACCCATCCATCCATCCACCCATCCATCCATCCATCCACCCATCCATCCACCCACTCATCCACCTATCAATTCATTCATTATCAATCCCTCCCCATCCATCCACCCACCCACCCATCCATTCATCATCCATCTATCCCCATCTACCCACCCACCTACCCATCCATCCATCCACCCATCCACCTATCAATTCATTCATTATCAATCCCTCCCCATCCATCCACCCACCCACCCATCCATTCATCATCCATCTATCCCCATCTACCCATCCACCTACCCATCCATCCACACATCCATCCTCCCACCCACCCACCTATCAATTCATTCATTATCAATCCATCCCCATCCATCTACCCATCCACCCACTCATCCATTCATCATCTATTCCCATCCATCCATCCACTTACCCATCCATCCGCCCACCCATCCACCTACCAATGCATTCATTATCCATCTATCCACCCACCCACCCATCCATTCAGCATCCATCTATCCCCATCCATCCATCAACCCACCCACCCATTCAGCATCCATCTATTCCCATCCATCCATCCACCCACTCAACCACCCATCCACCCATCCATCCATCCACCCACCCATCCACCTACCAATTCATTCATTATCCATCCATCCCCATCCATCCACCCACCCACCCACCTATCAATTCATTCATTATCAATCCATCCCCATCCATCTACCCATCCACCCACTCATCCATTCATCATCTATTCCCATCCATCCATCCACTTACCCATCCATCCGCCCACCCATCCACCTACCAATGCATTCATTATCCATCTATCCACCCACCCACCCATCCATTCAGCATCCATCTATCCCCATCCATCCATCAACCCACCCACCCATTCAGCATCCATCTATTCCCATCCATCCATCCACCCACTCAACCACCCATCCACCCATCCATCCATCCACCCACCCATCCACCTACCAATTCATTCATTATCCATCCATCCCCATCCATCTATCCCCCCACTCATCCTTCCATCCATTCATCATCCATCTATCTCCATCCATCCATCTGTCCCCACCCATCCACCTACCCATCTACCCACTCATCATCCATCTGCCTACCCATCCAGCCACCCATCCATTCTTCATCTGGATGGACAAATCTTCACTGAGCACCAATTCTGTGCTGGGCAACAGGAGACAGAGATGCAGGAAACACAATCTCTGCTCTCAGAGAACATGCTTTCCAGGGACAAGAAGACATGGACAGAAGCACCAGGTGAAGATGCTAGGACATGGCTGATCTGTGGTCCATATCCTGTTGGGGAAAACTGGGGGCCTGGGGACGTTGGTCTAATGAAGAGAAGACTTGGAGGAACTGGCATATGCTGCTGAGAATGTTTGGTGCCCACCATAATACCTGGGAGGGGGAAGGGAGGACAGAGGGGTGACCACAGTGAAAATGTGGAGGGATCAGTGGAGTGTAAGCCCAGCCATTGAAGGAATGTTTAGATGAGGCACTGCAGAAGTCAGCTGGACACAATCAGGAGTGTAAGTGTTAAAGAAAGAGGAAAGAAACACAAAACGCAGCCTTGGGGCTGACATATCTCTGGCCGGAGGGGAGGTTATCTCGGGGCTGGCATGCCTCTGGTGAGGGAGGGGTTTGGAATGTTTCTGGTCTGAGATGTTATTTGTGGTTTTTGGTCATGCTGACCTTAGCCATTAGGCTGATGCCCTTTGGATTTAGGCGGTTTTTGATCAGGGTGAACTTAAAATGGCAGTGCTTGTCCAAGATGGCAATACTCCTGCTGCTGGTTGGCCACTCGGAATTGTCTTCGTGGAGAGAGAAGACTTTATGGTTATGGGCCACAATATCTAGGGTGTGGCCATGGGAGAGGAGGGCTGGGGTAGTTTTGAGGTCAAGACCATGAAAGGAGAGCAGGCCAGGGTTTTGCAGGGATCACCCCCGGAAACAGAAATCACCAAAAGTTATAAGAAGAGGAGGAGTGCTGGAGAGCGATGCGGTCCTTGAGGGGCGAGCGGGTGTCCATCTCCAGTTACAGCACAGTCAAGGGGATGCTCAAAGTGTCGACAAAAAAGAGTCAAACTCTGTAAAATATTTGAAGAGAGTTATTCTGAACCAAACCTGAGTGATCATGGCCCATGATGCAGCCCCCGGGAGGTCCTGAGAACATATGTCCAAGGTGGTCAGGGTGCAACTTCATTTTACACATTTTAGGGAGACATGAGACCTCAATCTAATACATTTAAGAAATAAATTGGTTCAGAAAAGCAAGAGAACTAGAAGGCGGGGGGTGGGTGAAGGGGGGACTTCCAGGCTATAGGCAGATTTAAAAATTTTCTGGGTGACAATTGGTTGAGTTGATTTAAAGACCTGGGATCAATAGAAAGAAAATGTTTGGGTTAAGATAAAGGATTGTGGAAACCAAAGTTCTTATTTGCAGAGGAAGCCTTCAGGTGGCAGGCTTCAGAGAGAATAGACTGTGAAATATTTCTTATCAGACTAAAGTGTGTTGATGTTAATGCTGGAGCGATAATCATGCAAGTCCGATCCCCACTTCCCATCATGGCCTGAACCAGTCTTTCAGATTACATTTTAAGAGTGCCCTGGCAGAGGAGGAAGTCCATTCAGATGGCTGGGGGGCCCTCAGAATTTTATTTTTGGTTTACAAAAAGTTTAGGATATGGGGGACATTGCTCATGGCTGGTCAGGAGCTCGAGAGTGGAAGGGTTTGAGGGAACTGGGGATGGGGGAAGGGGTCTGAGAAGGGGATATACAGAGCTGTCTGGGGCAAGGGGTGGCCTGGGGGGACTCGAACTTTCCATACAGAGGGAGAAGCAGCATAATGAGCTTCATCCTGGGGTCTACAGTGGCAGACAGTGGGGAAAGCAGTGACAGGGAGTTTGCCAGCAGAGGAGGCAGCTGAGGGTGGTCTTACTCAAAGACCCTCCCTGAATGCTGGGAGCTGGGAAGGGGTTGGTTTTGCCCAAGCACATGGGGTCTCACTTGTCTTCAGGCAATGGTGGCTGCCTGAGGATAGCGGAGGCTCATTGCCCTAGGCCAAGTGGGAAAACTGCCTCACCCAGAAGGTCACACCCTCCCCCACAACCCAGTGCCTGATTGATGAGGGGAGGGAGAGGAGACACAAAATGGTCCTGGCCTCAAGGCAGGGACAGCCGTGAGGTGCAGTGCTCCCGAGCTCCCCTTCATCCAACCAGGCTGAAGCAGTCACAGCCTTGCTCAGCTCCCTGCACTGGCTCTCTACCCCCACTCTCCTTTCCTAGGAGCACCCCCTCCATAATCACCTCCACAGGAATTCCATCTCAGCTCTGCTTCCAGGAAACCTGACCCAAGACAGAGGTTGTTGCAAGGGCAGAGGCCACAGGCATCCACACCAGCCTCTGTGCGTTCAGTCTGTGAGCGGCCCAATGCTCCCCATGCACTCCTCCTTAAAGCCTACTCAACCCTGGGGTCTGCAGGCAAATTCCTCGTGGGTGCCTTCCCTTGTCCTGGCTGCCGCTCTGCTTCCTTTGCAAGCTCCTTCTCGCACCCTTGCGCTGGCTCCCTCCAGAGGGCTCCATCCTCTGCCCACTGTGCCTTCGTGGGTGGTGCCCAGATCTCTGTCTCCTCTGCCCTGGACCCCTCTGCCCCTGACTGGCAGATCTATAGAGTTCAATGCCCCTGAAGGGCTCCACGTCCATCCCACAGGGACCCGGACTCTCATCTTCCTCCTGAGCATGCTCTCCCTGGAGACCTGGCATTGGAATTCGCCCTGCCACCTTCTGGTCTCCCTGAGTGGAAACCTGGGTGTCAGTCTGGACGCTTGTCACCAAATTCTGTCCCTTCCACCTTCACATGGCCTCTCCATCTTCACCGCCTCCGTGTCTCTATCTCGTCCCGATCACCGTCGCCTCTCCTCTGGCGGAGAGCACCAGCATTCCCACTGGTCTCTGCTTTTCCTCAAACGCATCTCTGTGTAAATCTCCCCTCAGGATCACTCTGTGGCCCCCACTGCTCTGGGTGGAATCTTCTTTCCAGCGGCGTTTCAGTCCCCTGGGTCTGCCTCACTCCTCACCACCGTCTTGTGCTTCTGCACTGAGCTCCAGCCAGACCACCTGCCTGCAGCCACCTGGCGCTACCTGTTCCCGTGTGCTTCCTGCCTTTGCCTGGAGAGAAGAACAATCTATAGTCCAAACTCAAGGACAAAAACAAACTGCTTTTTGGCCGTGGTGGCATGAAACCCCAATAAGTCAATGACAATGCTGCATGCTTCTGAAAGCCGGCCAGTCAGGGACAGCCCCACACTACAGAACAGGCCCAGGCAGCAAGAACCTTGTGCCCCTGAAGTCAGGCTGAACACTCGCTTCTGAAAGCTGGACAATCCTCAATGCCAGGCTTCCCAAGAGACTCAGTTTGTTTTGCTCTGAGAGATGGTCCTATAAGCACAGTTCCCCTTTGCTCTAGTAAGCAAGATACTCAGCTTCAGCACTGACCAGCCTCACAATCCGTCCTCACCAAGCGGAGGGCCCTCCCTCCGGGTTCCTCCACGGCCGTATCTGTCTGTGTTCATACACCTTCCCCTCAGCACTTAGAGACATGGGCTGGCATGGGGGGTGCTGGCGGCAGGGGTGAGAAATAAACTTTCAGCCCTAGAGGAGGAGCCCAAGAGGAGAGCATGCCGTCACCTGGAGTCTCTGGTATGTGCCTGGCACCTGTACTGATTGCATTAACCACTGTGATTTTTTAGAAGATGTACTAGTTTGAAATGTATAATACATACGGAGAAGTGTATGAAATATGTACAATTTAAAGATAAGGAAAAATGCATGCCTGTGTGCCCACCACCTAGTGAAGAAATACAACCTGGACACCACTTTGGAAGCCTGTCTGTGTTCACCCATCGCATTCTCCCTCCTCCCCCAGCCCAGGTATCCTCCATCCTTTAGCCATCCCCTGACTTTCTTTAGTTTCATTGCCTGTGTATGCAGCCACGAATAAAATATTGCTTAGTTATCTGGGAAACCGGGCTGTATAGGAAAAGGGCTCTTAGAACCCCACACCACTGTCAGATGCAGGATCCCAGAAGACTCTGCTCCCAGTCCAGCTTCCAATTCCTGTGGCTTTATAACGGGCCTTTCTAGAGACACTGGGGGCAGGATTCACAGAGCTGGAACATTTGCAGTGAGGACCACATTCCAGATGACCAACAGGGACATGCTTGGGGGGGATAGGCCAATTTGGACTGTCCCCTTCTAAGCCCACCAAGACCTACCTGTAGCTCTCAGGAGTGGGGTCAGGGCAAAACATGTATGTGGGGTAAAACAGGTGACCTCTGATTCTAGGCACCAGGAGATGGAGAGAAGAGCAGGAATGAGGGAACAGAAGGGGAAGGCAGGCACAGGTGAGAATCTAGGCCAGGCTCACCTGGCCATTCTGTCCTGAGGCTTAAAAACATGCAATGATGGCAATGACAGCATTTGATCTGTCTCTGGAGTCACTTCGCATGAGGTCATTCTCCCTCCACCACCCTCCTGGGGGATTCCTTTACCTCCTCTCCCCCATACATCCCATATTGGGAACTTGTGCTTACAGCTAAGATGCAGTAACAGACTGAATTTACCCTCTTGCCTGAAACAACTCAACAGCTGGAAAAAAAGAAATGAAACGATGGCTCTGAAAATACTAGAAAAGCAGCACAGGACAGCAGCAGATCACCTTGATTCCAGGGACCTGAAATCTTCTCTGGAACAACACAAGATACAATTTAAATGTAAATTAGGGTAGGCCCAGTGGCCCACGCCTGTAATCCCAGCACTTTGGGGGACCAAGACAGGAGGGTTGCCAGGCGCGGTGGCTCACGCCTGTAATCCCAGCACTTTGGGAGGCCGAGGCAGGTGGATCACGAGGTCAGGAGATCGAGACCATCCTGGCTAACACGGTGAAACCCCGTCTCTACTAAAAATACTAAAAATTAGCCGGGCTTGGTGGCGGGCGCCTGTAGTCCCAGCTACTCGGGAGGCTGAGGCAGGAGAATGGCGTGAACCCAGGAGGCGGAGCTTGCAGTGAGCCGAGATCGCGCCACTGCACTCCAGCCTGGGCGACAGAGCGAGACTCCGTCTCAAAAAAAAAAAAAAAAAAAAAAAAAGACAGGAGGGTTGCTTGAGCCCAGGAGTTGGAGAACAGCCTGGACAACATAGGGAGACCTAATTTCTACAAAAAAATTTCAAAAATTAGCTGGGCGTGGTGACACGTACCTATAGTCCCAGCTACTTGGGAGGCTGAGGCAGGAGGATCACTTTACCCAGGAGGTCGAGGCTGCAGTGAGCCATGATCATGCCACTGCACTCCAGCCTAGATGACAGAGACCCTATCCCCCCACGCAAAAAAAGGAAATGAATTAACATTAATTCCTCTCAAGATGCCCAGGCTCTATTCACCCCCTTTGTCATTGTCCCTCCAGTTGGAAATTCCTCCCTCCCCCGGCAAAATCCCGCCCACCCTTGGAGGCCTTTTCAGATCATTCTTGCCAGATGAGCTCCCCTTGTCCCTTCTCTGAGCCCAAAGGGGCCCAGCTGCCGTCTGTCTCCCTCCTTCCCCTTGTTTCCCGCGCTACCTCCAGGGCACTTCCCAACTCACTGGCCAAGCCCCCAACGAGCGGTCTATGCTAACTTTGGCTCTGTGAATTTCCTAGAGTGTCATGGGTTGGGGAAAAGCGCTCGAAGTCCTGCCTTGCAGCAGGCGCGAGAGCAGGCGCTTGGGACGCGGGTTGGGGCAGGGGCCCCGGGACGTAGGGGGACGTCTGCGCGGTCCTGCGTCCCCGGGACAACCTCGCCTGGGCTCACCCACGGCCAGGCGCTCCGCGGAGGGCAGAAGCGGGCTGGGCCAGGCTCCTCAGCGCCAGGCCCGGGCCGCAGTGCCAACCCCGCAACGGCACTGGACATGCAAGAGTCGGCGTCAGTGCGCGTGAAGCCGGAGCATTATCAGGCTCAGCCAAACATGGCCCGGTTCTTGGGCTTTCCGCTCTTTCTGTGGGGCAGAGAGGGAAAGAGGCCTCGAGTCGTGCGGGCTCCAGGCTCCGGGCTCTGGGTGAGGCCTGATCCCTGCTCCCGCCCGGCCACCTTCATTCTCCAGTTGTATCCCCTGCCAGAGTCTGCAGCCTCTGGCCGCGGCGTGGTTGCCTGGGAAACGCTTGCGCCTGCGCAGGTCTTCCTAGGCGCTGGAGTCCGCCGGCGGCCTCGCCGCTGCCGGCCGCTCACGGAGGAACTACAATTCCCAGGAGACCGCGCGGTGGGTGGGGGCGGGGTAGTGGGCGGGGCATCGGCAGGCTAGGTTCTCTCCGCGCAGCGCCAGTCGCAGAGGAAGATGGCGCCGCGGAGGGTCAGGTCGGTTCTGCGCGGGCTCCCGGCGCTGCTACTGCTGCTGCTCTTCCTCGGGCCCTGGCCCGCGGCGAGCCACGGCGGCAAGTACTCGCGGGAGAAGAACCAGCCCAAACCGTCCCCGAAACGCGAGTCCGGAGAGGAGTTCCGCATGGAGAAGTTGAACCAGCTGTGGGAGAAGGCCCAGCGGGTGAGCGCGGCCCGCGGGCGGTGGAGCGGGGCCTGGGGGCGGGGGCCGTGGTTGGGGTCGTTGGAGCGGGGCCCAGGGGTCGGAGGCGGAGGGGGGCGCAGCCGGGGCACCTGTGCCTCACGCGTCCTGTCCTTGGCACAGCCTCCCCCAAGTGTCAGGTGGGGCGCCCCGACCCCTTCTGCAGCAGGAAAGGTACCCGCGCCGGGGACGACGCCGTGTGAAGCAGGTTGCGGCCGGCACCCCGAGGGTCAGTGTCGCCCTCCCCAGCCTGGGCGGCCTGCTGACCTGAGCGTAGGGACAGAACCTGGCTAGATCACAGGTCTCCTGCCTCCCGAGCCTTTGCCTGTTCCCTCAGCCTTATCTCCCTATGTGGGGGAACAAGAAAAACAAAATGTTGGGTAGAAAGACGTGTCCAGGGACAGAAGGAATCCCAGTAGCAAGCCCGTGCTTGTTCATTTGAGCGAGAAATGAGGAGGTGAGGAGATGGGATCGGTTTAGAGCACTTAAAACGCGACCTTGGGAATGCTGAAAGTCAGTCTTAACAGGGCGCTCAGCTGACCTCTCCTTCATTTGAGAGATGAGGGTACGGAGGCCCCGAGGGGAAAGGGCACCCCCAAGGTGGCTCGGCCGGTGGGGCCCCCCGGGACAACAGCTTCCTAATTGGTGCGTGACCCTGGGCCAGCTGCTCTCTTCATTAAGATACGGTTGCTTCATTTGTTAGGTGTTCCTGAAAACACCTGAAATGGGTGTTTTCGAACTATGCCGACCATCTGGGCCTCATTATCTCATCTCAAATGCAGGAGTCAGATTAGATCTCTGTCTCAATAGTCCAGTTTTAAGCATTCCTGAGTCTTTGAGAGGGAAGGTAAATGATTTGCAGAATAAGAAGGAACTTTTGGAACGAAAAGGGAGAGGAGAAACAGGTGGGGGACAGACAGACGGTTATAAGACTGCGTGGGGATGGGGATTGACGCCTGGGCATCAGCTCCACAGGCCCTTCCTGAACTGCTCCTGGGACGAGCAGTCAAGCCCCACGCCTAATGTTCAGCCTGCGGAGGTGGGAGAACGCTCTGGGCTGGAGCGGCAGGGCGGCTTCTTGGAGGAAGGGATTCTGGAGGGGCTGGGGACACGGCTGGGTTTGGATGTGTTGATGGCCTCCCAGCAGCAGGGAACAGGTGTGACCAGGAGCAGCCGAGATGCAGTGCTGCCTCCCCGTGCCCACTGCACTGGGCATCTGTTGAGTGGGTGGAGTCCCCCCTCCCCATGAGGAATGGGGAGCCCGAAATAGACTCCCTGACCAATTGGAGGTGGCGCTGAGGAAGTGCACTCGGGCCCAGGAACCCCAGCGGCTCCCTTTACTTTTGGGTGGTGGCCCAAGTCTTCCACCTGCTCTGCAGGGCCGCCCTGGTGCGCTCCACCTTACCTCCAGCCACCTCCAGCTGGTCCTCTGTCTTTGTCAGCCCAGGCCCCCTGCAGCAATACACCTGCCCTCAGGCTGCCCCTGCACTGGTCCGGCTACCCTCGGGCTGCCCCTGCACTGTCCCCCGGTGCTGGGTGCTCGCCTGACCAGTTTCAGTCTTGGGTCGGGTCATGTCTCCTGAACCTCCCTGAGGTTCACTGGGCACCATGGTAGGGCAAGCTGCTCACCTCCACTTTGGACTGAGCCTTGGACTAGATGATCTTTCTGGTCCCTTTAAGTCCTGAAGTTCTAGTTGTGTGGGCAAGTCTTTTTTGCTGAACAGAACGTGAAGTTCTTCAAGGGTGAGAGTGTTTTGGGGGATTTTGTGTGTCTTCCCCCCTTCCAGAGAGCCTGGTACTATGGCAGGCAGGCCTGCAGAGCCCATTCATCTTGATTTTCCTTCCAGATAACGGAAGCTTGGAGGGTGGCGGTGCTGTGAGGGTGTTCTATCCTGGAGCCAAGTGTGCAGGCGTCAGACCCGTCCGGGTCTTTTTGAGGTTCTCAGTGGCGGTAGCGCATCCCGGGTGGTCTTTGTGCTGTGGCTCTTGCTGCCGAGCGTGCCAGGGCCCAGGGTGGCCAGGAGGCAGGAGGAGCCACAGTCAGTTCGAACGTAGGGGCAGAGAATTGTTCGTGCAAACAGTCACTCCAGTCGGCTTCTTACCCCACCTGACTCGCTGCTCTAGGTAGGTATCAGACGGAGACGGGGTCTTGGATCGCCCCCTGGAAGATAACTGAGGTGAGGGCTGCTTTTTCAGAGAAGCACGTCCTGCCCTGTTCTGCAGCCACTGCTCTCAGCCTCCTGCGACCTGCGCTCATCAGCCAGGACGGTCTTGTCCTTTCTTTGGTTTGCTTCATGAAAACATCGTGTCCCTGTTTTCTGCATGTAAAGCCACATCCTGGCATATAGGAGTGCGTAGTGTGTCAGTAGGCATAGGGTGAAGGGAGCGTTTCAGGAAACCTTTGCCTTTGATGGGCTTGGGCTGTGAGACCTGCGTTGAGGTTGCCGCCAAGAAGATGCTGAGACCCGCTTTCATCAGGCGAGACCCGGCCGGGGGGTGCTGCTTCATCCTCTCCAGCAACTTGAATCTTGACTTTCTGTGACTCTCCCAGTTCCTCTTTCACAGGTGGGCTCCACTGTGTTGCAAGACTCCTGAGCAGAGGCTGTCCCTGGAGCTTTGGAGGTCGGAGGCCATGCAGAGCCCTTGTGCTCACAGACGCCTTCTGAGGACTCTGCCTCTTCAGAGCTCAGTGTGTTGTGTTGATGCTGAGGAGTAAGCTCCAGGGTCTGCATGGTCCAGCTGCGGCGCTCAGGGACACACTCGTGTACCTCTTGGCCTGGGCTGCACGGTGCCATGAGCTCGGAGTCCTTGGCCATAGGTCCTTAGTTTTTTTGGTTTTTTGTTTTTTTTTGAGACAGAGTCTCACTCTGTCGCCGAGGCTGGGGTGCAGTGGCATGATCTCGGCTCACTGCAACCTCCGCCTCCCAGGTTCAAGCGATTCTCGTGCCTCAGCCTCCTGAGTAGCTGGGATTACAGGCATGCACCACCATGCCCTGCTAATTTTTATATTTTTAGTAGAGACGGGGTTTCACCATGTTGGCCAGGCTGGTCTCGAACTCCTGGGCTCAAGTGATCCTCCCGCCTCTGCCTCCTAAAGTGTTGGGATTACAGGTGTAGTCCCAGGAGGCACCGCACGCAGATGGTCCTTAGTTCTGACATGAATGGTGACTGCAATGAGAGTGTGTGAAGCATCTTGTTCTCAGAGGTCTGACGAGTGGAAACTGAGGTCTGCAGAGAGGAGCCCTCAGAGCCCCACCCCAGCTCTCAAGCGTCCCCCCTGGCTTGAGAAGGGCCTCTGAGGATGGGCCAGCCAGTGGCCTCCATGGGCACCTAGGACTCGCCAGGCCAATGCATGACCTCACAGCAGCTCAAGGCGGGTACGGCTGTGCCCTTGTCCACGGAGCTCAGGTGGAAGGAGCTGGGGCACAGTGGCTGGGCTGGGACAGTGCATGCCACCTGCCGTGGTGAGACAGGTACAGCGTGCCAGGAAGCCTTGGTCACCGCCACAGCCTGCTCCTCATGGTGGGTGCCTTGCAGTCTGGCGCGGGCACTCAGGTGAGCGCTGGGAGGATGGCACATGCCCTCTGAAGAGGTGTTCCATTGGCGGTCCTGGTGGCATTGGAACCTGCCCAGCCTGAACTGTGCTGTGTGTGCAGGTTGACACCAGTGGTGTAGCTGTGGACCCTGGCCTGGGTTTCCTGGGGCGTTGAGAAGCAGCAGCAGGTTATTGGAAAGTTCCAGAAAGCTCTCCTGGCACGCGGGTGGTGCTGTGTGGGGAAGGGCCACTGCTGAGGTCCCGAGCAGTGCTGGGCCCTTGGGTCTGGTCAGGAGGACACGGTCGGCTCTGCTTGTGTCTGAGGACACAGGACCGGCGTCGTTTGATCAGCTGAGCCGGCTTTCTTGCCTGCATGTATACCCTGGTTGTTGATGATTTGCCTCGCTGCTTCATGTTTGACAGGTTCTTTTCTGCAGTTGGTTTCCACAGGGTACTTCTAACTTGATGCGTTAGCATTTAACTTGAGAGAGGTGAAAGAATCCAGACGTGGGGTCTGGGATCTGCACGTGACCTGCTGGTCTTCCTCTGTGCAGAGCTGGGGCTGCTTTCTGTGGTGGTGCTGCCAGGCTGGCCCCTTCCGCGCTGAGCACTGGCAGCCACACATCAGGGGAAAGGGAGCTGGCTTTTGTGAGACATGCGGTGTGAAATTTAGACCCCCTGTTGCCTGAGAGTTGGGGAATCAGAGGGAGAAAATGGGTTGCAGATTTTACAGCCCACGGAGCACCTGCCCTTGATTCTCCCAGCACCCTAGGGAGGCAGACAGGAAGCCAGTGAGGACCGCAAGTTACAGGGGTTGGTGCCTGGCTGTGAGCCTGCCAGGATGGGCCCAGGACTTCAGCAGCCCTGGGTCTTCAGCTCCGCTTTCCAGCAGGCAGCCCATGGGCAGTCATGGGACACCTGCGTCCTCTCCCCTGCAGCCAAAGAGGGCAGACCCGGGGCCCCTCAAGGCCAGCACACACTTGAGAGCATGGGCCTGAATTGCCTGCCCCAGGGTGCTGCTTCTGGCTCGGACCATCACTGTGGGCCTCGCATCTCAGACCCTCCCGGGCAGTGCAGCGCGGTAAGTAAGGCGCCTACAGGGTAGCAGCAGCCACGGGGAAGTAGAGATGGAAGCAGACCTGTTCCTCCAGGAGTTTGGGTCACAAACAAGATAGGCAGGTGTGGGCTCCCCCTCCTCCTGAGGCACAGACTGCCCCTCCTGAGAGTTCAGCGTCACTCAGGTGCCTCATTGTCCTGGGTCCTCCTGCTGGGAATGCTCAGATCAGACCTCAGGTCTCCTAGGGCCTTCCAGTGGACGCCGCAGGCGAGTGTCCAGGGCACAGAGGGGCACGGGGTAGAGCTCTGGGGAAAAGGGGCTGGGTGGATGGGGCTGGTTGGGGAAGAGGCACGCAGGTAGGGGTGTGTCGAAGGCTGCCAGGGAAAGGGTTTTCAGGTTGGGACAATCCTGGAAAGCAGCCCCTGCAGAGATGGGGGCTCAGAGCATCTACCAGGAGGGCCCAGACAAAAGACTGTCCTGGGACCACCCACCAAGGGTTAGAGAACCTTCTAGAGAATTAGAAGCTTTCCTCTGCCCTAGGCCCTGCCATTCATTTTGTGCCTACCGTTTGCTATCTTTTTACCATTGGGGATCTTGGCTCAGTAATCTGAATTCGTCCCTAACTAAATTTTAAACTCCTGGAGGGTGGGGCCTGTGTGGCTAGGGCAGCCGCGGAGTCAGGCTGGGCTTCTGAGAGAAGAGAGGGCGGAGCTGACAGCGCCAGCACCCAGCTGGAGACAGGGCCTGTGGTCAGGGATCTCCTTCCTCCCAGGCCCAACACAGACTGAGCTGCAGGGAGCAGGATGGGCTCAGTCTAGATACAGGCAGAGTGAGGCGAGGAGGTTCCGGAGTGTGAGATGTGCCAAACACACAGAATTGGCTTCGTGCGAGTCTTGAAAGAAACGTGTGCCCCTGCGCGGCGCGGACCTGAAGTCTGGGCCTCCTGAGGTCTCGGGCTGCAAGGCAGTGTGGGCCGCAAGCTGGCGCGGGCTGCGGGACACTGGGAAGGCAGCCGGCTCTTGACGCTTCCTGGGGATGTTCACTGTTTTACGTAAACTTTATTGAAATATAACACACATACTTTGGATACTAGCTTGTGTTGTATTTATGTTAGAAAATAGCTAATGAAATATAGATAAAAGATTAATATTTCAAACCTCTAAGGGAAAACAGACTCCATATTGAAACACACATGATCAGAGACAGGCGTTAGGTGATGGGCACCTGGAGCTCAGAGGCAGGAGCTGGGGTTCCCTCCTAGAGCCACGGGCAGCTCATGAGGACCAGCCCCGGGGGAATGTGAGAATGCAGGTGCTCAGGGAGGGGGACCCTCCTGAGAGCCGAGAGGTTTGGGGATCTGCACTGCACAGTGCCGAGCACTTCCTTTGCTGCAGGACTCCACAGAGCCTTTAATGCGCTGGCGTCACGACAGCCATGCGGTGCAGCCTCCCCAGTTAGCCAGGGACAGCACCCTGTCTCCGTGAACCCTGGTCCCACCTCATGACACGTTCTGGTTCACACAGCTGGGCCACTCTGCTCTGCACGGAAGAGCCTTCGCTTCCATGAAGGGCTCGCCTGCCCCAGCGCACGCCTCTTAGCGGCCGGGCCAGCCCCGAGGCCAGAGTTGATGAGAGCTGGCCGGTGGGTTTCCTTCTGCTGCTTGCCTCGGCCACCTGGCATTCTGGCCCAGTCATTCTGACGTGGGGACACTCTTGGCCTAAATCCTGTCTTTGCAACCAAAAAGCAGTGTGCCCAGCGGTCACCTCACTTTCTCCCTTCTCTCACCCAGGGTCCCAGAGCTGGGAGGGCAGGGGTGGGATGAAGGAAGCGTGGCCTGCCCTGCGGAGAGGGATGAGGGTGGGGCGGGGAAGTTCCTCAGCCCCAGTGCGGCAGCTCGTTCCGAGGCGCTGCCTGTGTGGTCTACGCCAGCAGGTAAGTGAGAGGGTGACAGATTCCTGCTCCAGAAGGATCTGGGGCTGTGTAAGAACCGTCTCAGCAAGACAGTTCGGATCATGGTACACTTGAGAGGTGGTGACTGAGGGTCTTTGGGAAATGAAGATGGGGCAGATCTGAGATTACAGTGATTTTTTTAAAAAGAACTTCTAGGTGTCTGTGTCCTTGCAATGTGTATCTGCAATGGTAATGCAGTGGGTATCTTCTTCCTGCTCTGTTTATCCGAGTGCCCGATGACTGTCCTCAGGTGCTAGGGTGGGGTGTCCTGTTACAGCCGGACAGGAATGAGCAGCCGCTGCTGGTGGGGAGCCCCCGATGGACTTGGGGTTTCCGGATCGTGTATACAGACAGGCCTAGAGACTGGTGTCCATGTTGAGTTCTTGTCTAAACCTGTGGGGTTTGAATCCTCCTGACAGTGACCCTGACTCCACCTCTTCCTGGTCTCCCAGAACCTCCCGGTGGCCAGCCTCCTCCGAGGTCAGTTTCCCGCTGTGTCCTGGTCCATCCTGCTCGTGGCTCACAGGCTCCTCCCCTTCGTTCGCAGCTGCATCTTCCTCCCGTGAGGCTGGCCGAGCTCCACGCTGATCTGAAGATACAGGAGAGGGACGAACTCGCCTGGAAGAAACTAAAGCTTGACGGCTTGGACGAAGATGGGGAGAAGGAAGCGAGACTCATACGCAACCTCAATGGTACGTTTGTTTCTTTCCTAATGCAGGTCGAGTATCCCTCTTCCTAAATGCTTGAGAGCGGCAGTATTTTGGAGGTCGGATTTTGTTTTTGGATTTGGGAATATTTGCATTATGCTTAATCAGGATATCCAAAACGAGCCTTTCCCTGAGCATCCTGAGTGCCCAGAAAGCTTAGGATTTGGGTTGGGGGCTCACCCTCATGAGGGAGGTGGCCACTGGCTTCAGTGATTGGGGGGCTAACCCTCATGAGGGATGGTGGCTGCTCGCCTCAGTGCTGTGGGCTACGCCTCTGACTCCTTGGCTTTTGGCCAAGGGGCCCATTGGGCACAGCCTGCGGGGGGCTCTCCTCCGAGCACAGATGCGCCCTTGGCTGTGGTCTCGGTTTGCTGTCACAGATGCCATTGGCACGCCAGAGGGAGGGCCAAGGCAGGGGCACTGGGTGCAGGAAGGGGCCGGAGGACAGCAGGAGGCTCTGTCACCCAGAGGAGGAAGCAGTCTCCCGTAGCATCTTGAAGTTTTGGGGACATACTCCAGATGTCATCAGAATGGACACTTAGTTGTGATGCGCTTAGTGAGCCCTCGTCCCTGTGGGTATTCAAGAAGAGGCAGGACAGTCGCCTGCTTGGTACCAGCATACGGAAGACAGGTGTGTCCTCAGAGCCAGGAGGGTTTTAAATGACAGAGTTGCGACTGTTCCTTTTGGACCCCTCTCCGCCGCCATCCTCCCTCACCACGGGCCCGTCGGCAGGGCACTGGCGGGCAGAGGACGCACAACAGGTGGGCCCGTGGGACTGGGGTTGGGGCTGCTCCGGAGAGTCGAGTGCTCAGCTGCCTGCTGTCAGCTATGTGTAGCAGCCCTAGGAGCTGCTGTGCCTCCACCCAACTGCTGCCCCTGGGCCTGACCCCAGGCACCCCTTCCCCAATCCCCTCCCCCGCTGCTCCCTGTGTGACCTGGGCCCCCGGCACAGTCCCCTGCCCCCCACCTCCGTTTCCTCCTCCTGTCTCACAGGACGGTGGTGTGAACCAAGTGGGATACTCCCCACTGTGGTGGGGGTGGGGGTGGCTGCCATCGCACTTGTTGCTGTCGTGAGGGTGGCCCCAGAGCCCTGGCCATGTCTGGAGTCTGCTGTAGCCCTGCTTTTCACACGCGCTGATGGCCTCAGGCATTGCAGCGCCCGGGTTGTCTCTGGTAAGGAGAGGAGGTATCTACGGAGTTCCTTCGTTAGGCCTGATGCTCTAACACCTACTCCTCAAAACTCGTTGTCGTCCCGTTTGACAGGCTCAGAGAGGGTGATTTGTCTGGAGTTGCAGAGCCGAGTAGTGCAGCAAAGATTTGGAGTCAGGGTTTTCTGACTCCTGAGCAGGTGGTCTGTTCCCAGCCACCCCTCTTCTCCCATTGGCAGGCATCAGCAGACATGTCATGTGGCTGCGCCCGGGTTAAAGACAGAGGGCCGGCTTCATTTTTGCTGGTTTATGCCACCATGTTCAAGAGTCTGGGTGAGACGTAAGCCAAGATACGGCGGCAGGGACTGCCTGGGGAACAGAGACATGGCTGAAACAATTCTGGATGGTTGCGTCCCCACCAGCGTGTCTAGTGGGCCATTCCCAAGGGCCAAGAAAGAGCCTGTCCTGGAGGTGCCCCCAGGAAGAAGGGACTGGCTATGCAGCAGGGCAGCATTCGGGGCCTGGAGGAGACAGAGCAGCTTGCAGGGGGCACAGAAGTGGGCTAAGAACCAGCTCCCTCCTGCAGGCCAGGCAGTGTCCTTGCAGGGTGTCCAGGTCTGTGGCCCAAGTGGAGCTGTCTTGTTTTCTGCCATTGCCTAGTGACCTGGCAGAAAACTTAGTGGGACTCTAGGAGCCGGCGTCCCAGAAGCAGACCCTGCCCACACTCAGGAGAGAGGCTCGTCCTGGCCAGTTCCCCGCCATCTTCTGGGTGTGGCCCCTGGACCCCCGAGGTCCCCCGTGCCATTATCAAGTCTGATACCATACCTGGGGGACCAGCCATAGCCAGGTGTGCCTGCCCTTGGCACCCTCCATGCTGAGGTCCACCCTGAGACAGACGGGCCACGCTCCACTCTGCCCTGCCCTGCTCTGCTCTGGGGTTCGCTCCTGTCCTCACCCCCACCGCGCCCCCAGGGCCACTTCACTCCCCAGGCAGGGAGTGTGGGGCGGCGTCCGTCCTCCCCAGGCAGGGAGTGTGGGGCGGCGTCCGTCCTCCCCAGGCAGGGGGTGTGGGGCGGCGTCCGTCCTCCCCAGGCAGGGGGTGTGGGGCGGCGTCTGTCCTCCCCAGGCAGGGGGTGTGGGGCGGCGTCCGACTTCCCCAGGCAGGGGGTGTGGGATGGTGTCCGTCCTCCCCAGAGGCAGGGGGTGTGGGATGGCGTCCGTCCTCCCCAGGCAGGGAGTGTGGGGCCGTGTTCATCCTCCCCAGGAGCTCTAAGGGCTCGGTGCTCCTGAGGCCGCCTCCAGCTTCAGTGCTCTGTGACTCCATTCCATGCAGAAGAACCCAGCACCTCCAGAATCCAGAACCTTCCATAGTCCCTGCTGCTGATCGCAGCCGTGGGCACTCTGCCTTTTGATGGGGTCTGACCAGCCACTTTGGGCTCTGGCTCAGAGCTTTTGGCTCCAACTAGGAAGGCTTGAGCCAGGCTAGTCTCAGAGCCCCAGGACATGGCCCACCCTCCCTGTCTCCCCCTCTCCTCCTCTCGGGCTCAGGGGTGCACGGCCTGGGGGTGTGACCTCAGTGCTGCTGAGCAGTGGCTGGACTTGGGGGTCTGGGCAGGACGGCCTTCACAGGCAGGCCTGGCACTGGTTTTCTAAGGCCAGGAGGCATCCAGGCCACTTTTTTTAAAAGTTTGTGTATTTTTGTATGTATTTATTTCATTTATTATCTCATCCCCCACAGCCGGTATTATTTATTTAATTATTTATTTATTTTAAAAGATGGGGTCTCACTTTGCTGCCCTGGCTGGTCTTGAACACCTGGGTTCAGACGGCCCTCCTGCCTTGGCCTCCCAAAGTGCTGGGATCACAGGCATGAGCCACCGCGCCCGGCCTAAAATAGTTATTTCAGGTATAAATTCCCTGCCATGGAAGACAGGCCCAGCATGTGGTTGAGCTTTGAAGCGTGCATCTACAGGACCCGTGCCCAGCGCCAGCAGCTCTTGACTGCTGTCAGGAGAGACGGCTTTCCTCAGGGACAAGACCACAGGCTGGTTTTTCACGCTTAGGAAGATCACAAGCGCTTCCAGGCTGGAACACGAGAAGCACATGCTGCGTGTGGCCTTGAGACCCCCATGGCCCAGGCTTCCAGACAGAATGAGACAGGAGGGATCAGAGCCCAGGGTGGTGTCGATGAGAAAGGAGGCCTGAGGCTTTCAGGGTGTCCCTCGAGCAGGGACAGTCCCCAGGGCTGGCAGTGACAGAGGATGGACCTTTGGGAGAGGTGCGGCGGGGGGGCCTGCTGAGCCCAGAGCATGTGGAGGCCCCGCTGGGAGTAGTTCTGTCCAGTAGGGTCACGGGTGAAGGCCCAGAGGAGGCGCTGGGGTCCAGGAGTCACCATCTGGGTGAAGAGGTCCTCGGGGTGAGGGGAATTGTGAGGCGAAGGGAGGCTCCGAGCCCAGCATCTTGGGAGAGGCCTACTCGGGGCCCTATCGGCCCGGAGGGGAAGGCAGGACCCCATTCTGTGGGAGGCGGGGCCCTGGGAGAATTCCCCCAGCCCCCAGGAAAGGGCGGGCAGGCAAGCCCACCGCCCGCTAAGGAGGCGGGTGGGGTTGCGTGGGCCCCGGATTCCAGGGGACCTAGTAGAGGGCCTGTCACACAGAGCCACAGCACAGGACTTGGAAGTGGGAACTGGGGCCTGGGGAGAGCTACTGCCGTGGAGGGCGAAGCCAGCCCCCAGGCTCTGCTGTCACATCCCAAGTGCAGGACTTGTCCGCAGCTGAGTCCTGTCGGCACCAGGGCCCGCGTCGAGCGCCTGCTTTCATATCATGTTGGTGGCAGCGTGTGGTGACAGACACAGCCCACAGATGCCAGGTCCCCCCTAGGGAAGCGGGGCTAGGGGAGCACCACGTGGGCAGATCCTAGAGGGCTCCCCGAGTGGCTGGGCCACAGCACACTGCAGACTATTTATTCCTCCTGGCTGCTACCAGTAACTTTTTGTTAGAAGCTGCTGACACTGACGTTTCTCCTTTAGAAACTGTTTTTCCTCCCAATAAATATAAGACGTGTGCTGTCAGAAAGCCCTGCCACCCTGCACACTCTGCAGGTGGCCTCTGTCCTGTGGTCCTTAGAGTTTTTGCCCTATGGCAGCAGGTGAGGCTGCAAATTTTGTTCTTGAAAATCTGTGCAGCTGGTCGCTAAAGACGGGCCAATCGGTAACCACTCTTACAGCCCAGCCCACCAGCTGCTTTCGACAGCTGCGTCTCAGGGGGACACAGCTTGATGGAGGACTCCAGCCGGTGTGTCCCTGGTAGGAAAGAGGGAGGTCCTGGGGGTGTCCTATGAGTCGCCAGACCCGTTCCTAAGCGCTGGGAGACCACAGACCCCACGCTTGTTTACATTCTTGTTCTCCCCCAGATCTCCAGTGGTCATCCAGGAAACAGGTGAAAGGAAACTACTGGAAAATGAGAGACAAACCTGTCTCACCCACCGTGGCAACCCAGATGTGTTGGCTGTTGACTGTTTTTCACAGGAAACCATATCAAATAGAACCTCCCCTCTCTCCTAGTCATCTTGGCCAAGTATGGTCTGGACGGGAAGAAGGACGCTCGGCAGGTGACCAGCAACTCCCTCAGTGGCACCCAGGAAGATGGGCTGGATGACCCCAGGCTGGAAAAGCTGTGGCATAAGGTACTCTTCGATTGTTTGCATACCTTGCAGAATTGGTGCCGTTACGTTGAGTGTTAAGGCGGGGGCTGTGAGGGGCAGTCTCTGCTCTGCATGGGAGCCGGGGTTTGGGAAAGTCTCAGGAAGACGGTGGCTTCCTAAGGAAGCCATTCCACTGTCGTTCTGTGAATCTTTTCAGCTTTCCTGTTTAGAAGATTCCTTGCTCTTTGAGTAAAGGAGCTCTGTTTGGCCTGCAGCTGTCAGACCTTCAGCTCAGGTCACGTGTGGTTAGGGATGGTGACGTAGCATGGGCTGCGTTCTTTACTCCGTGTCGGATTTTTAATGTAGTGAGTGGTGCCGTGGACGTGCCTCTGTGATTAGAAAGGTGCCCTCGTGTGTGGGGCTGGGCTTTCACCCTGTGCCTGGGAAGGGTGCGGGGGCCTGGTGCGGGGCCAGGCGCTGGGACCCAGCAGGGCCTGGTGGGCCGTGGCAGGGTGTTTACCTGCCGCAGCTCCCCCATTTCCAGCGGCTCCTGCTCCAGAACAGTTTCTCTGGATCACATTGATTTGGGGTCAACAGTTAGACTTCTTGTACTAGCCCAGTCTCAGCTCATTGTCCTTGGCCAGGAGAGATGGAGCCGGTAGAAGGGGGCAGAGAGGGAGAGAGGGCCCTGTGTGGCCTCCCTGGACGTGTGTGAGCCACGTCACCCCACAACCAGGAGGCAGGTGGGATGACAATGAGGGGCTGGCAGAGGTCCCCCTAGGAAGGTAGCCTTGCTGTCCTCACCACCTGCAGCCGGGAGAGCCAGGCAAGCCCGGGGTCACCGGGCTGCTGCCCTGTCCCCCTCCTTGGGATCTTCTGCTCCCCACCCCAGCCAGCTCGGTAGCCGTCCCCTGTTGAGCCTGGACACGTCCAGGAGAAGGGTGGTTGCCTGCCGGCAGCTCTTCTCCGGTTTGTTTTTTGTTTTCCTGCCCTTCGTGAGGCCAAGAACCTGGCCCGGCACTCACATAGGCAAGGGCCTGCCTGGCCATGAGGAGTGGTCGGCTGAAGAGCGGCCCTGGCCACACGAGCCCGCGGCGGGTTCACTCCAGGCCTTGTTTCCCTCTTAGGCGAAGACCTCTGGGAAATTCTCCAGCGAAGAACTGGACAAGCTCTGGCGGGAGTTCCTGCATCACAAAGAGAAAGTTCACGAGTACAACGTCCTGCTGGAGACCCTGAGCAGGACCGAAGGTGCACCCTGCCCCCACCCCCTCCTGCCCTCTGCCCCACCCCCTCCTGCCCCCCACCCCTCCTGCACCTGAGGCTCGTTGTGCTCAGTGGGCAGCCTCGGCTCCCCTGGGGAACACGGCAGGGGCAGGGAGGCAGCACCAGACGCCCTCTCCCAGGGTTCCACCGGACTTGTGAGTGGGGAGGTTGCTGTGCAGGCAGGGCTGGCTCTGGGAGTCGCCCGCCTGCATTGGATGAACCAAGTCCCACCGGCGCCTGTCCCCACCATGGGCACAGCTGCTGCCTTTGTCAGACCTGAGCTTCGCTGATGGGTCCTTCATTCTGGACTCGTGACCCTCCCCAAATGTGTGACTTTCCCACCCTACAAAGCTGGAGTAAAATGGAGGGTGACCCAGCAGAGAGGGGGCAGGGCAGGGGTCCAGAGTCAGCCCCCAGGGGACCTGGTGCCCCAGCTGTCACCGCCAGGCGCCACTTGGTGCGCGTGTCCCGGCGTCTCGCCTGTCTCGCCTGGAAAGGAAGCTGTGCCAACGGTCGTTTCTGCGGCGCTGCAGGACCGCGGAAGGGGGACATTTTCAGCCCAGAAATGAGAGCAAGTTTGAGCTCCCCAGCAGTGGGCGTTCTAGACAGTGGTCTGGGCAGGCAGGGCGAGGACTCCCAGCCTCATGGCATCCTGCCTTCGGTTTTACAGAAATCCACGAGAACGTCATTAGCCCCTCGGACCTGAGCGACATCAAGGGCAACGTCCTGCACAGCAGGCACACGGAGCTGAAGGAGAAGCTGCGCAGCATCAACCAGGGCCTGGACCGCCTGCGCAGGGTCAGCCACCAGGGCTACAGCACTGAGGCCGGTGAGTGCCCGCCCGGGACTGTTGGTTCCTGAGGGTGGGGCCGTCTCTGGTTGTGTTTTGGGGACAAGCAGGCAGGTGCTTGTAGCGACGGGAACCTGGGCCTGTGCACGCAGCGGAGACCCTCGGCGCGCTCAGTCTACCCAGGGGTGGTCACAGGCCTCGCTCCCAGGAGCTGCTCCGTGAAGGTCACTCGCCGTCCCCAGCCTTGTACCTGGAGACTTGCGGAGGGCAGTGGCGGCAGCGGGCCTGGGAGCAGCCCTTCCCAGCATCTCCCCAGCCTCAGGAGCACGGCCCCTCCCATGCTGCTGTTGGCCAAGAACAGAGACCACTTGTCAAACACAGCTCTGTCTCCATCTCATGCCACCCACACTGTCCATCAGTCCCCTTCAGCCCAGCAGGGGCAGGACGCCCGCTGAGGCCACAGAGCTTGTGGCTCCATCTCAGCAGCTCATCTCCCTCCACTGCAGGCCCTCAGTGGCCAGGCTCTGCACCACTGCTTCTTGCCCCGGACCCGGGCCAGAGCCTTGTGCAGGGTTTACCAGAAGCCTGCTGGCCTCACTCACACAGCTTCCGATTCTGTACCTCATCCTCCACGTGCACACTGAGCGCCAGCTGCACGCCAGGCACTGCTCTAGGCTCGAGGAGGCAGCAGCCGCCAGGAGATGGCATCTGTGCCCTCATGGTGATAAGACAGCAGGGCTGGTCTCTGTCCCTGGTGCCAGGCAGAGCCACCGCCTCGTCTCCAGGATGGTCTGGCCAGAGGCAGCCTCCAGCACAGCAGTCAAATGTGTCCACGCGGGCCCAGGTCCCCTTGGTTGGCTGTGCTGCTGTCACCTGAGTGCCCTTGGGCAAGACCCCTCACCACCCACCCCCAAACCCAGGCTCCCTTAGCCTGACCTGGTGCTGGTGACTGTGTCAGCTGTAGGCTTTTGGCCGTAGTGTTGGGGGCTGGACCACCTTGTAGGCCTGCGATGCAGTTTGCTGAGTGCCTGTGCTGGAGAGACCCGGATGAGCCTGGCTATAGTCCATGCAGGAAAGGGCAACTCAGCCCCACACACTCCTCTTCCCACCTCGGGCTGTCCCCAAGGCAGTTGTGTCCAGCGGCTCCTGCAGTTCTCTTGCAGGTCTGCCAGGGCCTTCCAGCAAGCCCCACCAGCCCAGGGTCCTCAGGGTCCTGAGCAGGAAGCGGTCAGCAGAGGACGGAGCAGGGGCCACTGTTGCGGGGCTCCATGGGCAGGCGGCTCTGGACTACTCGCTCCTGGATGGAGAGTGGTGACAGCCCCGGAGTCTCTCACTGCGTCCCTTCGTGAGCACCAGGGTCCAGGAGCCGTCTTGGTTTGTTTGGCTCCTCCCAGGAGCCCGAATGTTTGACTTTCACGAGCACAACATCCTGCTGGAGACCCTGAGCAGGACCGAAGGGAAACAGCCTGTGCCTGCGTCTGGACCTGGCTGAACTTGCAGGCGCCCCCACCCGAGGTCCCGAGCAGCCTCTGCACACAGGCCACGTCCATCCTCTGCCTCCTGCTTCAGAGGCAGCCAAGGCGGGCTGTGGCACTTCCCAGGCTCTGATGGAGGCAGGTGTTTCTGGACACAAAGGAGAAGCAGTTGTTTGGCCAAGGGGACAGAGAAGCCACATTTCAGCAAGGTCATGTGAGCTACTGAGCAGATGCCCTCTGTGCGCCATAAGACTTTGAGTGCACGCACCCGTGTTTCACACACATGCAGGTCGCGCCTGCAAACCCTCATAGGCTCCACGCACACTCAGCGTGGTTGCCGCGGGGCTGGCTGTGGTGTGCACCCCGGGTGCTGCTGAGGCCACTCTTGCTCCTCCCCTGCAGAGTTCGAGGAGCCCAGGGTGATTGACCTGTGGGACCTAGCGCAGTCCGCCAACCTCACGGACAAGGAGCTGGAGGCGTTCCGGGTAAGGCAACACGGCCCTCTCCTTCTAGCTCTCTCCTGTGGTGAAGATTCTCTTGCAGTTTCCGGGTAAGGAAACACGGCCCTCTCCTCCGAGCTCGCTCTCTCAAGATTCTCGCAGTTTCTTCCTTAACCACTCGGTGAACCTGCTTGCGTTTTCCTTCTCATCTGCGTGGGAACTCGTGTTTCAGGGGCGGGGCCAGGCTCTGGAGGGAGGGGCTTTGGTTCTTTTGTCCGTGTCCACGTCTGAGCGTGGCCTTGGTGCGGGTACTGTGGATGGTCAACAGTTGGTCGGGACCCAGCCACAGCCTGGGGGGAGGGGACCAAGGACACTACCGGGATCGTTTAGGGGTGTCACCGCTTCCTGAGATGGAGGCCCAGGGAGGGAAGGAGACCACCTCAGGTGGCAGGGGCTCCTGGGGCGTGTGGAGTGCCAGATCATTCTGAGGGTGGAGAATTCATCAGCTCGGTGAGCACCCAGCAGGGCTGTGAGGAGTGGGGAGTCCAGCGGGGGTCCTGGGTGGGCAGCCTTGGGTATGGTATCCGGCCGTGAGTTCACCCAGGGTCCCTATAGCTGGTGTCTGTTGGGAGGGAGGTGGGTGTGGTCCTGCCCTCATAGGACTTGGGACTTTCCTGGCCCCAGGAAGGGCCCTTAGCACCTCCCCCAGAAAGGGGTCAGGAGCTTCCCTCTGGGGCTGGGGCACCTTAGCTGGCCGCAGGCATGTGCATGGGGCTTGGCAGGTGGGGCCACATGGAGGGCCCTGGGTCTGGAGCGTGGGGTCAAGGCAGGGCAGGGCGCCTACAGGAGCAGGGACAGAGCTGCAGTCCAGCAGCAGTGGAGCCCAGGCAGGCTGGGGGCAGGATGCAGAGGCAGCCACCACAGAAGCACAGCCCCTGGACATGGGGTCTGGCTGGGAACGAGCTGGAGGCCCCCCAGATTCGGGGGGCGGGGGTGCCATTTGCAGAGACAAGGAAGGGGTCGGCTTAGGGCTGCCGAGGAGGCGCGGGCTGGGACCCGTTGCTAGTGTGATGGCCTCCCAGCTGCCGCCCCCTCATTGCCCATGTCACCACAAGGCCTGTCCTGCCCCGGGTATGGCGCCGTCCCTTGGCGTCCTTGCAGTTCACCCGGGACCACAAGATGGCGTGGCGAGCACGGGGAGGGAACACTCACCTATGGAAACCTTGTTCCAGGAGGAGCTCAAGCACTTCGAAGCCAAAATCGAGAAGCACAACCACTACCAGAAGCAGCTGGAGATTGCGCACGAGAAGCTGAGGCACGCAGAGAGCGTGGGCGACGGCGAGCGTGTGAGCCGCAGCCGCGAGAAGCACGCCCTGCTGGAGGGGCGGACCAAGGAGCTGGGCTACACGGTGCGCACGGGTTCCAGGACCAGGGAGGCCACAGTTCCCCTGCAGGAAAGATGAGGCCGCCCACATGCAGCTCAGGGCTTCCTGTAGATGGGGTGTGGGCCCCACGCTGTTGTCTTCCCTGTCCGAGTTGAACCCCAGGGCCACAAGTGTGTGGGGCACTGAAGGCCACAGCAGCCATGCTAGGGGCGCCCCCCGGGCTTGTAGTGCAGTCCCCTGACCCTCAGGTGTGAGCGCAGGCCCCGGCAGGCCACTGCCTCGTCCTCCTGTGACCAGGATGGGGCGTGACCTGGATACCCACAGCCAGCCCATGAGTCAGGGCACTCTCCAGCCCTTGAGACAGGCGAGCCCCCTTCCCCACAGCCCCTGGGATGTGAGGGGAGGAGGGGCAGAGCCCAGGAGAAGCCGAAGCCAGCGCACAGCCTTGCCACAGAGGCACAGAAAACCTTGGAAGCTCATGCCAAGTTCTTTCTGGAGGGAGCTGGGGCTCAGGAGCCCCATCTGTGCCTTTTAAACTTTGAACTGCAGGCATGTGTTACCGATTCAAAAATAGGAAAGGCCTAAAAAATAAATGAAGGTAGAAGTTCTGATAGGAGAGGGTGGTGCGGGTCTGCCTGGCAGAATGTGCAGGAGAGCAGCCTGTGGCCCTTGCCCATGGGCAGGAGCTCAGGTCCAGGGTGAGCACCACCATGTGGGGTTTGCAGGGCGCTCCCGTGAGACGCGGGGATGGAATGCTAGCGTGCACCTAGCTTCACCTGACCACGGCAAAGCTCGGTGTTGGTTAAGAAAGCCGTGTGGCACTGCCTGAGGCACCCGCACCGTTGGGGCAGAGGTCAGGGCCGCTGAGAGAAGGGACCTTCGGTGAGTTATTCACCCTGAGCCACGGGCTCCTATGTGGAGAGGGAGGTGGCGCCCACGAGCAGGGTTTTGTGAGAATCTGGGGAGAGCTACAGTGACCCCGGCCCAGGCTGGGCTGACGCAGCACCTGCTGCCACTGGGGTGGTATCTGTGGGGCTGCTCTGGGCTGTTGTGATGTGAGGAGCTGGAGGTCCCTCTCCTTCCCTCCCAGGCCCTGAGGAGGAAGGCGCCTTTCCCAGAGCTCTGTCCCAGTCTCTCTGGTCATTGCTTTTAAAAATAACACTGTGGGGCTGGGCACAGTGGCTCACACCTGTAATCCCAGCACTTTGGGAGGCTGAGGTGGGTGGATCATCTGAGCTCAGGAGTTCGAGACCAGCCTGGGCAACGTGGTAGAACCCCATCTCTACCAAAAATAGAAAAAATTAGCCGGGCGTGGCGGTGGGCACCTGTAGTCCTAAGTACATGGGAGGCTGAGGTGGGAGGATCACTTGAGCCTGGGAGGCAGAGGTTGCAGTGAGCTGAGATCATGCCACTGCACTCCAGCCTGGGTGACAGAGCGAGACCCTTTCAGTAAGTAAATAAATAACACCATGGGCCTATCACAGAGACCCTGAGCTTTCCACTTCAGCATGAACTGCTCCTGGCTGGTGGCTCTTAGCGTTCTTTGGTGGGATTTTCTAGTTAGCACTGAGCTGCTTTTGTGATTTGAGCATTTCTGGATGGGTGTGGAATTGGAAAGTCAGATGTGCAGGGCTTGCGCCTTTTCCTTTTGGATCGCGCGTCTCCTGACGTGAGGCTGAGCTCACAGAGCTGGCCTCGAGGCGCGCTGTCCCCAGCTGATGAGACGTTTCTGTCCACAGGTGAAGAAGCATCTGCAGGACCTGTCCAGCAGGATCTCCAGAGCTCGGCACAACGAACTCTGAAGGCATTGGGGAGCCCAGCCCGGCAGGGAAGAGGCCAGCGTGAAGGACCTGGGCTCTTGGCCGTGGCATTTCCGTGGACAGCCCGCCGTCAGGGTGGCTGGGGCTGGCACGGGTGTCGAGGCAGGAAGGATTGTTTCTGGTGACTGCAGCCGCTGCCGTCGCGACACAGGGCTTGGTGGTGGTAGCATTTGGGTCTGAGATCGGCCCAGCTCTCTGACTGAAGGGGCTTGGCTTCCACTCAGCATCAGCGTGGCAGTCACCACCCCAGTGAGGACCTCGATGTCCAGCTGCTGTCAGGTCTGATAGTCCTCTGCTAAAACAACACGATTTACATAAAAAATCTTACACATCTGCCACCGGAAATACTATGCACAGAGTCCTTAAAAAATAGAGTGCAGTATTTAAACCACCCGCTTGTTGGCTGGTCACTAAGTGTCCTGGTGGCTGGGGCCGGAGCCAGTGCTTGTGAAGGGATCGCGTCATAGCCAGCTTCCCCTCTGGGCCCCGTGGGTCTTTGCAGCCAACCTCCTTTTCCCGTGAGACGGCCCGGCCTGATTTAAAGCCAAGAGCGCTTGAGTTGAGTTTGAGGGGAAGATGTGGAGCGTGTGGTTCTGTGGACAGTCAGAGACTGTGGCCTGGGGGCAGCGTCTTTCAACTCTCACCTCTGCAGCTCAAGGACCTCAGGAGACCCCAGCAAACCTGCAGGGCCTCCGTGTCCCTAAGTGTGCTGTGTAAATGCCCCATCTCACGGGGGAGAGACAGCCATGGAGGCCTTCCTCTGACCATAGCTGATGGAGTGGCGGTTGCTCAGGTCCGGCTCCGAGCATGTTCCCGTGTCTGAGCCTGGAAGAGGCTCGGGTCTGGCTCCGAGCGTGGTTCCCTTCCCGTGTCTGAGCCTGGAAGAGGCTCGGGTCCGGCTCTGGGTGTGGTTCCCGTGTCTGAGCCTGGAAGAGGCTCCACCAGGCGTATTGTGTTTTGACTGCAGCTGGATCTTGGCTTGACTGTTTAGATCTGCCAAACATCCGCTAAGCTATCATTTCTGAGAAAGGTCAAGGCTAGAGGCAGCATGTCGGGAGTTGGTGCATCAGGGTTGGAAGGGCCCCAGGGTACAGCATGTGGGTGCCTGTTCCTATGTGGACTTGTGTGTGTGTGGCTGGTGGGGCGGGGGGTGGATTCTGGTTCTTTTTTTTCCCATTATCCTGAGAGCCTTAAGGTACTCAGTGTGTTGGTAAGACTCAGCCCTGTCATCTAGCAGAAGCGTGTTCCTTTTCATTGCTGTATAGTATTCCATTGCATGACTGTCCTGTGCTCTGATTTTAATGCACTTTATTGTGGGTGGATATTTGAGTTGCTTCCTTTCTGGGGTAATAACACTCACTTGGAAATAGCTGTGGTGAACACTCGTGTGGGGGTGGGGGTGGGGGCCGACTCTGGGAGCACCTAATGGATCTTACAAAGTGTATTGTCCAAGTATAGAGATGATTCCAAAGTGGTTGGACTGTGTTTCTTTCTCCCAGCTGGGTGGAAGGAGAACACTAGTGGATTGTTGAGACTTGGTGCTCGGTATTTTTAATTATGGACAGCCTGGCTGGCGTTTTGTGGTGTCTAATTGCGGAGTAGCGTGTCTTACTGTATAATGGCCTCTTTTGTATATGGGAGACCATGGTGTTGAGGGGAGGCAGTTACACAAAAAGCCCAGATACCCAGTGTTAGTTCCATGGGTGTGGCTGGTCATGGTGTGCACTCACGAAGGATGTAGGTGATGCCCTCCACTCCGCAGAGCCAGTCCCACAGGGGTACCCATTCTGACTCCTACCACCGCAGCTCCCTACCTCCCGCCTGCCATGGGTTCCACGTGCATGGCTCTGGGCAGTCTGTGTCTTTGCGTGCGTCTGTGTATGTCTGCGTGTATCTGCTTACATTTGCTCAGCATCTGAGATTCACCCAGGCTTTTGCGTGGATCAGCGGCAGACTCCTGATTGCCGCGTGGCGGCCTGTTGTGTGGGTGTGTTCCGCGTGTGTATCCAGTCCCTACTCAGGAGTGTACGTTTCCAGTGTGGGTTGCAGTCAGGATCCATTTCTCCCTTAACTTTCAGATTATTTGCTGCATAGGCTTTTTTCTCCTAATTTGGCGCCTTTGTCAGAAATCAACTGACCTACCTGTGTGGGTCTGTTTCTGTTTGTCCTTATGCTCTTGCCATTGCCACACTTTAGACAAGGTCTTGCTCTGTCCCTCAGGCTGGAGTGCAGTAGCGTGATCTCAGCTCACTGCACCCTCGACCTCCCATACTCCAGCAGTCCTCTCGCCTCAGTCTCCTGAGTAGTAGCTGGGACCACAGGCGTGTGTCACCACACCCAGCTGACTTTATTTTTTTTATTTTTATTTTTTTTGTAGAGACGGGGTTTTACTATGTTGCCCAGGCGGGTCTTGATCTGGGCTCAAGTGGTGCTCCTGTCTCAGCCTCCCAAACTACTGGGATTACAGGTTGTAGGTGTGAGCCATGGTGCCCGGCCGCCACACTGTCTTGGCTACAGTTGGGTTTATAATAAACCCTGAATCGAGGTGATGTGCATTTTCCAACTCTTCTTTTTAAAGAGTCTTGTGGCTGTTTATGTCCTTGGTGTTTCCATATATGTTTTACAATCAGTGTCTCAATTTCTACCAAAAAAACATGCCTTCTGGAATTTCAATAGCAATTCCCTTGAACGCATTTTTGAATACCTTTTCTGAATGTCTTGAATACATGTTGGGAAGAATCGGTGTCTTAACAGTCTCCAGTGTCCACGCGTTGACTGCCGTGTGTGACTCCAGTCGGCGTCTCAACAGTCTCCAGTGTCCACGCGTTGACTGCCGTGTGTGACTCCAGTCGGCGTCTCAACAGTCTCCAGTGTCCACGCGTTGACTGTCGTGTGTGACTCCAGTCGGCGTCTTAACAGTCTCCAGTGTCCACGCGTTGACTGCCGTGTGTGACTCCAGTCGGCGTCTTAACAGTCTCCAGTGTCCACGCGTTGACTGCCGTGTGTGACTCCAGTCGGCGTCTCAACAGTCTCCAGTGTCCACGCGTTGACTGCCGTGTGTGACTCCAGTCGGCGTCTCAACAGTCTCCAGTGTCCACGCGTTGACTGCCGTGTGTGACTCCAGTCGGCGTCTTAACAGTCTCCAGTGTCCACGCGTTGACTGCCATGTATGACTCCAGGTATTGAGTTCATCTTCAACTTCTCCCAACAATGGACTGGAGTTTTCTGTGCATGTGTCTGGCATGTTTTCCTTTAGATCTAGTCCTAGGTGTTTGATATGCTATTGAGGACTGTGTATTTTTATTTCATTTGTCACCTGTGCGTGGTGCTTTAATCCTGTGCCCTAAACTCCCGCCTTGGCCATGGCGGTGTTTCTGTGGACTCGCGGGGTTTCTGTGTGCACACGCGTGTCCTCTGTCTGACAGTGGCTTTGCTTCCCCATGTCAGTCTGTGCCTCGGCTTCTCACTGCACTGGCGAGGTGAGCCGGCGCTTGCTTATCTTATTCCCAGTCTCGGTGAACATGGGCTCGGTCTCTCCCGGCTCAGTGTTGGGTTTGCACTGGTGCACTTACAGGCGGAAGAGCTTCCTCATTTGCTGAGGGCTTTTCCTGAATCCATGTTGAATGTGGTCAGCTGCCTTTCCTGCACCTAGTGAGATGCTCATGAGGTCACTTCCTTACCGCATTACTGTAGTGAATTACGCTGACTTTCATATGCCAAGATGACCTGGCATTTCCAGGTAAGTCCCTGTGGCCATGGTGCATTGGCCTTTTCTCTGCATGGCCAGATGAGATTTGCTCATACCGGGCTAAGGACCTCCTGTGTAGGAATGCTCATGAGGGACACTGGGCTCGGATGTTCATTGTCTTGTCATGTGATGTGTCTGTCATGGTTTGATATTGCATTAAGTGGGCCTCCTGAAACAAGTTCTGCCATAGTTTGTATAGGATTGGCATTATTTGTTTCATAGAGATGTGATGGGTGAAGCCATCTATGCCTGCCATTTTCTTTTTGCTTAGGTTTTTCATTAAGAACTTGATTTTTAAAAATAGACATGAGGCCTGGCATGGTGGCTCACGCTTGTAATCCCAGCACTTTGGGAGGCCAAGGTGGATGGATCACCTGAGGTCAGGAGTTTGAGACCAACCTAGTCAACATGGTGAAACCCCGTCTCCATTAAAAATATAAAAATTAGCAGGGTGTGGTGGTGCATGCCTGTAATCCCAGCTACTCTGGAGGCTGAGGCAGGAGAATCACTTGAACTCAGGAGGTGGAGGTTGCAGTGAGCTGAGATCACACCACTGCACTCCAGCCTGGGCAACAGAGCGAGGCTCTGTCTCAAAAAAAAAGACATGAGGCTTTTGGATTTTCTGTTTCTTCCTTTGTCATTTTTTTAAAGATAGGTTTGTCGCAGAATTTCATCTAAGTTATCAAAACAATTTACATAAATCATTCACAGTATCCTCTGTGCAGTGATGTCCATTCTCATTCCTGCTCTGGGCCATTTGTGTTTTCTTTTCCCCCTGATCAGACTAGCTAAGAGTTTATCATTTTTACAGATATTTTCCCCAAAGAAACCTACTTTTGGGTCCATTGATTTTTTTTTCTATTGTTTTCTTTTTCGTTGACTTCTGCTCTTTTCTTATGAATTTCCTTTCTTCTACCTATTTTGTGTTCAATTTGCTGCCCTTGTTTTAGGTTCTTTTGATAGAGGCTTAGATCATTGATGAAGAATATGAAAGAATGGGATAATACAGTTAAAAACTTGGTCTACTTATGCCCATTAGAGAAAACATTCTTAAGCACGCGTGGAATCTTTTAAAAATGGACAAGGTCCTAGGACCCAAAGCAAATGTCAGTAATTCGCAGATGATAATGTAATGTATGAACATATGATATGTAGGTAAATAATACAAATCACATTCTTTGGCCAGAGTGCAATTGAGGAGGAAATCAGTAACAAAAAGACAATTAAATCCATTTGATTTTTTTGTTTTCGTTTTGTAGTAACTTGCACTTCCCTGGTGCCAGAGGCACAACACCTTTTTGTCTGCACTTGGCCATTTGGGTGGCATCTTTGGGAAGGGCCTACTTAATTCTTTTGCCTATTTAAAAAACTGGGTCTTGGAAATCTTGTCTTTTTTTTTTTGAGTCAGGATCTTTCTTGCACAGGCTTGGAGTGCAGCGGTGCGATCATAGCTCACTGCAACCTCAAACTCCTGGGCTCAAGCGAGCCTCCCACCTGGGTCTCCTGAGTAGCTGGGACTACAGGCATGCATCACTATGCTCTGCTAATTTAAAGAAAAGGTTTTTTTTGTAGAGACTGGGTCTCGCTGTGTTGCCCAGGCTGGTCTCGGAGTCCTGGTCTCAAGTGATTCACCTGCCTCCACCTCGCGGAGTGCCAGGATTACAGGTGGCGGGAGCCGCCACACCCAGCCTGGTTTTAGCGTTATTCCCAGGTCTAGGTGTGAGTCCTTCCTCAGATATGTGTTGTGAATAATTTCCGATCCTCTGGCTTGCTATTTTACTTTCTTAATGGTTATCTTTTGGAAAGCAAAGGTTTCCAGTTTGATGAAATCTAATTTTTATTTTTTATTTTTCCGTTCTAGTGGTCTTTCTATTTTCTCATCAAATTGAGACTTTGGGGAAACTACAGAGCAGCAAACCAGGATATATCCTCTTAAAAACAGCTCGAGCTGGCCGGGCACAGTGGCTCACGCCTGTAATCCCAGCACTTTGGGAGGTGGAGGTGGGCGGATCACGTGAGGTCAGGAGTTTGAGACCAGCCTGGCCAACATGGTGAAACCCCATCTTTACTAAAAATAAAAAATTAGCCAGACATGGTGGCAGGCACCTGTAATCCCAGCTACTTGGGAGGCTGAGGCAGGAGAATGGCTTGAACCTGGGAGGCAGAGGTTGCAGTGAGCCGAGATCGCGCCATTGCACTCCAGCCTGGGGGACAAGAGCAAGACTTCGCCTCAAAAAAAAAAAAAAAAAAAACCCCAGCTTGAGCCAAGTGTGGGTGGCTCCTGCCTGGAATCCCAGCACTTTGGGAGGCTGAGGCGGGCAGATCACTTGAGGCCAGGAGTTTGAGACCAGCCTGGCCAACATCACAAAATCCCATCTCTACTAAAAATACAAAAATTAACCAGGAGCGGTGGCAGCATCTGCCTATAATCCCAGCTACTCGGGAGCCTAAGGCACGAGAATCACTTGAAGCTGGGAGACAGAGTTTGCAGTGAGCCAAAATCGTGCCACTGCTCTCCAGCATGGATGACAGAGCAAGACTGTCTCAAAAAAAAAAAAAGCTTGAAAATTAAAAAATATCTCAATAATTATGAGATGCAGTGATTTTTTTTTTTACTTCCCTAAGCTGGGTTTCCAGGTATCTCTAGGTTCAGCTCCTCCGGGGCTGGAAGTACATGAAGGGCAGCATTGCCCACCTTGACCAGAGCAGGCTCGGAGCAGGGCAGTGGAAGAGCTGGTCCCAGCTCAGCCCAGCCTGCTGGGTCAGCATCCGAAAGGTCATCTCTACCCAGGAACTTGGTGGCTTCCAGCTCCACCCTAACAGAAACCTCCCCAGCATCTTGCCGAGTTGTAATCCAGGGTGGTGGTATAGACGGTCTTGGGGTAGCTGGTATAGACGGTCTTGGGTAGCTGGTATAGACGGGCTTGGGGTAGCTGGTATAGACGGGCTTGGGGTAGCTGGTATAGACGGGCTTGGGGTGGCTGGTGGTGGTGCCGAGGAGGTGTGTGGGCTGGTGCTGCAGCTGGAAGCGCACCTCAGCCATAGTGTTGTGCCAGGTGTGGTTGGGGATGCAGGGGACCTTCCGGCCGCAGGAGGCCCCTGCCAGGCACAGGCAGCTGCGCGGTGTGGAAGAAGTGCCGCTCGGAGTCGTGCTTGACAAGGAAGTACACCTTACTCCTCTCAGTGGTGAGGGGTCAAACCACTCCTTCGCAGCGATGGGGCCAGCAGCCTGGCGAGGGCTAGGCACCAGGGAGGGATGCTGGATTTGGAGCTGGGGGGAAGGGGTCACCCTGCATTGGGCTCCAGTGCTCCGGGTGCCATGCCTGCTTCCCCACCACTGCCCCCGCAGCCGCCGCGGGACCCCAGGGGCTGGGGCTGAAGAGCAGCCTCGAGCCGGGCTGTCCAGGACGCGGTCGCTCTTCTTCCTCGCGTCCGTGAGCTCAGGCACAACCTGCAGCTTAGCCAGCCCACTATGGCTGCGTGCGTGGCAGGGCCCGGGCCACCATGGCTGCCTGCGTGGTAGGGCACATGATTATTTTAGCCTCTGGTATCGCTAGCCATCTCTAAAGTCTCCAATGGTCTGTTCCTGTCTTTCCCTCTGGTTCACTTGTGGGGTCATGTTGTCTTCTGTTCTTTGTTATTTCTTATTTTTTTCTTGAGACGGAGTCTTGCTCTGTTGCCCAGGCTGGAGTGCGTTGGTGCGATCTCGGCTCACTGCAACCTCTGCCTCCCAGGTTCAAGCGATTCCCCTGCCTCAGCCTCCCAAGTAGCTGGGACTGTGGGCACCTGCCACCATACCCAGCTAATTCTTCTGTGTGTGTGTGTGTGTGTTTTGTTTTTTTGTGTTTTTTTTGAGATGGAATCTCACTCAATTGCCCAGGCTGCAGTGCAATGGCACAATCTTGGCTCACTGCAACCTCCACCTCCTGGGTTCAAGAAATTCTCCTGCCTCAGCCTCGCAAGTAGCTGGGATTACAGGCCCCTACCACCACAGTAGGCTAATTTTTGTATTTTTAGTAGAGACAGGGTTTCACCATGTTGGCCAGGCTGGTCTCGAACTCCTGACCTCAGGCAGTCCGCCCACCTTGGCCTCCCAAAGTGCTGGGATTGTAGGCATGAGCCACCATGCTTGGCCTAATTTATCTATTTTTAGTAGAGACAGGACTTCACCATGTTGTCCAGGCTGGTCTCAAATTCCTGACCTCAAGTGATGTGCCCACCTCGGCTGCCCAAAGTGCTGGGATTACAGGCGTGAGCTTCCGTGCCCGGCCTGAACTGTTAAGTGTTTGTGAAGAATTATTTGGGGGCCTATTTGAGAGCTGTTATATGGATCATCCTCCTGGAGAGGGTTCTTAGCCTCTGAGACCGGGTTTAGGGCTGAGGCTTTCTGACCCACACAAGTCATGCTGACCCCTGAAGGGCCGCAGGCCAGATCTTGCCAGGTGAGCACTTTCCCCGCTCACATTCAGGATAGGGCGAGGGGGTTGGTACCGATTCACCCTGAGGGCCTAGATTTGGGGGCTTCCGCTTGCTGCAGATAGGTGCTCCCTTCACTCTCACCTGAGGCTGGGCTGGAGCCTGGTGTCTGCCCCACCCTGCTGGTCAGCCCCCCAGGACCTGAGCCCCGTAAGCCTGGACTGGCCACGCCCTGGGGCAGCAGCACTGGGTGCTTGGCGCTCACGACCTTCCTGGGCCCCTGCGTCCCTCACTTCTCCCTTGTTTCTACCTTCCTGGCTTGTCAGATTCCCACAGCTCTTAAGGAGAAATTCAGTATTTACTGCAGCATGTGTTTTCAGTGTGATGGTTCGTCCAGGTACCCTAGCCTGTCATTGCTGGAATTGGAAATCTTTGTTGTCTGCTGTTGTTTTGTGAAACAAGCGTGTGAGGTTATAAGTTTCCCTCAACGTACCACACTAACCATATTTCCCTAAGTTTTAATGTGTAGTATTTTCACTGCCATTCAGTTCAAAATATTTTCTCATTTCAAGTATGATGTCTTCTTTGATCCATGTGTATTTTTAAGTTGCTAAGTGTACTTACTTTGGCTGGGCATGGTGGCTTACGCATGTAATCCCAACACTTTAGGAAACTGCGGGGGAAGGATCACTTGAACGCAGGAGGCTGAGGCTGCACGTCACGGGGAGAGACGGGCCGCAGTGATGTACGAGCTTCCTGTTGATAGGCAGTTAAGTTGGTTCGGGATAACGTGGCCTGCCTGGCACGGGTATTCCCAGAGTCACAGATGCTCACCCGTGCCAGCGTTGGCTGCTTGGGACATGGGGACGGCGAGGTCCCCACACCCCACATGTGAGCTGCTGGTAGCTGGGCTGAGCCCAGGTCCCATCCGTGTGTGGGGCGTGAGTGTGCGGTGCCATCGGGTCTGCACGGGCCCCGCCTCGTCCCGGACGCTCCAGGCTTCCTGCGGCACGGGTGCCGAGAGGGACCAGCCTGGGCCTGCTGAACAGAGGGGGTGGCCTAGGGCAGAGGCTCCTGCTCTGACAAAAGGGAAGGTGAAAGGCAGGAGCACCAGGAGGGGCAGCACGAGGACAGGGCGTGGGGTGGCAGCCGAATGGGTGGTGTAGCTCGAGGGCAGTGGGCCGAGGCCGGGGCAGTCTCAGGCCCAGGGATGGAAGCCCCATGCAGGCACAGGTTGGAGTCCAGGGTGCCCGAGACACGATGGCCCGTGTGCTCCACCTCCTCACATCTTCAACAGCTTTGCAGAGATGACCCTGTCAGGCTTTGGCTGCCGGTCACAACTCCAGGGGAAGGTCAGGCTTCCTGTTCAGTTTGTCCAGTCACAGCTCTGGCCTTGAGTGGCTGTCCTGGGCCAAGGGCAGCTGCCCTGAGATCAGAGCAACCCCGCCTTGGCCAGCATCATCCCTTCCCACGGCTCCTCCACCACACAACTGGGACCCATGGGTGCCAGATACAGCGTGGGCCATCACAGCCTCCCCGGGCACTCTGCTGGAGGCCTGGGTGTACCTGAGCCCCATACCACGCCCACCCGTGGTGCCCTGGCTAGGTCTGACTCTGACCCCTGCTTCCTGGCTTCCCACAGCCGTGGGACCAGCCCCAGCCCCACATCCACACTCTTCGTGTGGCCATTTCCTCAGGACATGGCCTGGCCACTCCATCGTGCTGAGAGGATGTGGCCCAAGGGCACACCCAGACACACTGGGTCTAGGCTCCAAACCCGCCCCCACAGCCCCACGATCCCATCAGCAGCAGAGGGGCTGACCCTTTCTCCCACTTTGTGAACAGGAAGCCTGAGCTCCAGCAAGCTAGGGTCACGGGGAGGGGTGGGGCTGTGCCACCCAGGTTGCGTGTCTGAGCTGGTGCATGTGGCCAGCCCCGGAGGTGGACATCTCAACTCTGCCACCCTAAGGGCCCGACACGGCTGCAGCCCTGGATCAGGGTGCAGGCCATGCCTTGCCCCAACTTGCAGCTGAAAGTCTTGTCCATGGACCCTCCAGGCTGAGAGCCCTGCCCTGTCTGTCAGAATGCTCCCCAGGGCCTTTGCGTCTAAGCGGGAGATCTCTGTCCTGGCCCCAGCTGGCTCCGGTTGACCCTGCATCCTGCCACCTTGACGCCAAGCGTCCTCAGCAGTCACATGCGGAGCGGGGGCGCCAGGAGGGCCAGTGCTCTGAGCCTGCCCACTGAGGGCCCCGCTGAGCAGCAGTGGCAGCTGCGTGCCATACCCGGGGCAGGCCAACCACAGACTCTCTGGGTCCTTGGTGGGCTCCTGGGGGAGGGGCGGGCAGGAAGATGAAAGAAAGGGACGAATACGGATGGAGCCAGGCAGAGCAGAGAGCCCCATCTCCAGGAGCAAGGCAGGGGGCCCGCCCGGTGCTTCCTCCTGCCACAGGGGTTGAGGGCATGCAGGACGCCCACCACCTATGCACATAGCCCCGTCACCTCACCCACCCCCAAGCCACAGCACCGCACCAACGCAGGAGGAAGCCCCAACCCCATGCCACCAAGGAAGGCAGCTCTGCTCGCCCCAACCCCGAGCACCCCCAGGTGAAGACATCAGACCCATGTCCAGGAGCAGAAACCAGGAGAGAGAGAAAATAGGCATTGTCAGAAACAGAACAGTCACAATTTTAAGCTCTTTACATGACTGGCTATAATAGGTCCCAAGAAGTGGAGCAGTCAGGTGGCTGGGAGAGTCCAGGCTCCGTCCCCAGGTGCAGGGTGGCGGTGGCCCAGGCAGGACAGCCGGGAGGCGGGGAGGGGATGCCGGGAGTGTCTGAGCCTCCGGTCTCAGGAGCGGGCATGGTGCCAACAGCGGGAGCAGGCACTGGGCCCTGGCTCTGCAGGGCCGCAGCACCCAGGTGAAGGGATGAGCATTTTGGCAGGACACGGCTGTCATCCGTGCAGTCACCCCCAGGGTGAGAGGGCAGTTTGCATCCCAGGCACCACAAACCATGCTCCCAAACTCCTGGGCAGCGGCCTCTGCCTGAGACGCCACAGCAGGGACCAGAGCTGCCTGATGCCTGGAAGCAGGGCCTCAGTCGGCCCTGGGGTCCAGAGCAACTCTTTCAGGCCAAAGGAAGGGTCAGCCCCGGACACCTGCGAGGCAGGAGGCCTGGCCGTGGGCCCTGAAAACTTCCTGTTTGCACCATGGCCCGGAGACCGGCCATGCCTGCTCCTGCAACTGGGGGCTCCCTGGGGACCAGACCACGGCCAACAGAAGGGGCCGGCCTGCCGGAGGCCACGGGGCCGCACAGCGCACCGGGTTTGTGGTCAGCTCCTGGCGCTGTGAACTCACTGCGGGGCTGCCTTCCTCTGCTCCAGCTCCGACAGCTGCTCCTCCCGGGCCCGTGCGTGCCGCGCCCCCACTCTGTGCGCCGTCTCGGTGGCCGTGATGTCGATCTGGGCGTAGAGGGAGGCGCCAGCCCCTGAAAGAATTCTGCAGTGAGCGGCAGCCTGCGCCCCCGAGCCACCCAGCCCTGTGACCCTGCCCTCCACACCAGTCCCCCAGCCAGGCCCTCGGAAGCATCTGAGTGGGGACACCCTCAGGGGATGTGGCCTGGCCAGGGATAGAGTTGGGGATGTTTGCCTCCTGGGGGGGAGGCCATAGGAAAAGCTCCCTGGCCAAGGGCTGCTGGGTGGGGCTGGGGGCTCAGGGCCCTGAGGCTGTGGTCCCAGCCCCCCACTGTCAGGGCTTCCACGCAGGGCGGGGACCCACCTCGGACACCCTCGCTGGCCTCCTGGAGCTCCAGGCCCATGTAGTGCAGCTGCTTTCTGGAGGACGGGCTGACGGGGATGTTCACGTAGGTGGGCGACTCGCCGCGCGGCCTCTCTGGCCCTGGGCTGTCCACAGCCACGGGTCCTGGGGATCCTGTGGGGGGAGCGGCTGTGAAGCCCCGGTGGGGACCGAGAGGGGCACAGATCCCAAAGATTGTGCAGTAAAGAGCTGCCCACCCTGCCTAGCCCCTCCTCCCCGCTCCGCCTCTCCTGCACCTTGGAGGTTCCCGCTCCATTTTCCTGACCGTCCATCTTTGGCCCAGCGCTGCCCCATCCTGAGGCCCCCCCACACTGTCCACTCCTGGTCCAAGTACCCACAGAGCAGAAGGAAGCGCTGTCCCCTCCACTGTGCCGCCTCCCCTGCAGGAATTGCCGACCCCCCCATGGGCCCCCCAAGGCCCACTCTTCTGTCCCTGCGCCCCTCGCCCCGCACCTTCCCAACTCTCTCCACCAACCGCCCCTCCTTGGCTGTCCCAGCACCTTCTCTCCCTAACCCTCCCGGGCCAGCACAGCCCTGCTTTGTCCTGGCCCCCAGCACCTCCCCCTAACTGTCCTCCTGGGTCACCCCCACCTGCTGCAGGTTCCAGGGACCCCCTCCTCTCCTGCACACAGGCCCACGCTCCCTCTGCGTCCCCTCCAGGACACCCAGGTGCCCCACACCCTCTCTCCCCTCATAGGAGCTACTCCCTTCCCCCCACCCCCTTCCTAATAGCTGATGGTTCTGTCTGCAAACCCCATTGGTGCTGGGGAGGGCAGAGCAGGAGCAGGATAGGAGGGGACCCCACAGGCCCGGCTGGGTGGGACTTGAGGCAGGCTCCCACCTTAGGGGGTTGGACGCACACTGGCCCCTCCTCTGCAGGCCTGAGGGCTCCGCACCGTGGGCACCCAGGTCCTACAGGAAGGACCCCGTTCTCCAGTGCCTCCTCCCATTCTTGTCATCAGGACCTCGTGAGGGAATGCACAGCCACGTGAGGCAGGGGAGGTGACAGCAAGTCCCCCCCCCCCCATTCCCTGAGTCAGTGGCTGGGAGACACAGCCAAGCCCCACCCACGGTGACCTCCCCACCCCCAGCACACTCTGAGCCCTCAGAATTCAGGTGGGGGCTGGGATCCAGGGGGTGACAGCCCTGCAGGTCGGCCTCCCTGAAACACCTGCCTGTCCGGGGGAGGGGCCTGACTCAAGGCTGGGCCTCCCTGCCCCAGGGATGCATCCTCAGCAGACCAGGTTCTCCTATGGCCACCTGCTGCCCGGCACCTGCTGCAGACATCCACTCTGCCTGGCTTCTCTCACCCTTGTCCCCGTCACTCCCTGCAGCAGGGCTAGGGGTGAGGAACTTTCACTTGCTTGCTCCCAGTGGGGAAACTGAGGCCAGAGAGACCTGACTCGCTGATTCTGCAGGCAGCAGCCGGGACAGAGCGAGACGGAGCCCAGGTCGATGAGGGTTCGCTCACCTGATTCCATGAACTAAAGCAACCAACACAATTCTGCCCCAACCCTGCCTGGCCCTGAGGCCCTGGGGAGACCCCCCTCCTGCAAATGTGTGGTCCTAGAGGGCTGGTCCCCTCGGAATGCCAGGACCCCTTCATCGAGATGAGCCACAGAACATAGCGGCCAAGTTCTGGTGCCCAGGCAGGCACCTGGGCCAGCAGGGACAGGGCCAGCAGGGCCAGCTGCCTAGAGGAGGGGGCATGGCTGAGGGGCTGAGGCCAAGAGGGGGTGGTGGGAGAGGCAGGTGGGGTGAGGGCCTGGGGAGAGCTGAGGGAGCGCTGGGGCCTGGCGTCTGGAAAGGGGGCCTTGAACCCAAGGGGCAGGGCCGGGGCTTGCCCACGGTGGGGCTGGACACCCCCCTGCAGCCTGGTACCTTGTTTTAGGATTGCATCCGTTCTTCCAAGTTTGCTCCCAAGGGTAGGCGGTGAGGGGTGAGGGGTGAGGGTGGAAGCAGGAAAGCGTATGAGGCCTAACTGCAGGGAAAGGGGACGAATGTTCCCAACACCACCCGGAGTCACACGGGGGCTGTAAGCAGCGCTGGGCCAGCAGTGTGTCCATATCTGCATCTCCCCCAAGGCCACTGGCTCCAGGGCCCTCAGTGCTCCTCCTCCCGTCCCCTCCTTGGGACTTGGATTTTGCTTCGGCTTCTGTGAACATCGCTTCCAGTACCTCGGATACTCTTTCAGTGAAGCAGCAACCGGGAATCGGCTGGCCCTTCTGCACCCTCCTCCCAGACCCCGCCCTGGGCTGGCGGCCCGACACTACCACTTGGGCCTGGCTCACCTCTGTCCCATGACAGACCCCAGGCGCCCCTCCTGAGCCCCCTGCCTCTGTGGAAAAGATTCACATCCTCCAGCAGATACTGGGCCTGTCCCCTTGATCCCCACACCTGTGTCCCAGGGCACCCCTGTCTGGGTAAAAGACATCTGAAGGGTATGGGTGGCCTCGGGGAGGCAACAGCAGGCTGCCCAGGAGGACCCTTGGGGCAGGGCTGGCCCCACCACCTCTGGTCTGGTGGCCGCCTCAGCACGCTGGACTGCAGGGATCGGTGTCCAGCCCAGGGCCAAGGCCGACTGGTGGGGGCTTTCCCAAGCTGCCCCTGCCTGCCTGTGGCCCTGCCCCCATCCCTGACTGTCTTCTCCAGGCCTGCCTGGGCTCCTCCCCCAACCCTGGGTGTCCCCTCCAGGCCTGCCTGGACCCCGCCCCCCTGTAGGTGCCACCTGCCTGGGAAGAAGGGATTGAGGAATCCAGGGTTCAGCCCGCAGTGGCTCCTACTCCACAAGGAAACAGGCACAGAACTGGCCCTGATGCCACCCATCTACCCCAGGCCAGCCGCCCTCACCTCCAGCCTCTCCCAGCCCTGCCCAACCTTCAGCAGGGCTCTGGCCCCAGTGACTGCCAGGCTTCTCTAGGGAGACCCTGGGGATCCGTACCTTCCCACTGCCTCCCTGCCTGGCCCTCCCTCCCAACCTGGCCCCAAAACTGCACCTGCCAGGGCACCAATGCCCTGCCCCTCGCCGAGTCGCTTACCAGCAGCCCAGCCTCCACAGGCCCCCTCCACTGTCTGAGGACACAGCCCCTCCTCCCTGAGCTGGGGCTCCGCGACCCCAACCCTGACTGCCTTCCTGCCATGCCCCCTCCCAGGAACAGGTCCACACTCGGCTTGGGCACCCACGGACCCCAGTCTGTGTCTCCCAACCTTCAGTCCATCCTCCAGCAGCCTGCCCTCTACCCACTGCCCTGCTGTCCACACCTGGGCTGGGACTCACCCCCACTGCCACCCAACACCCAGTGCCACCCAGCAACCACTGTCACCTGTCACCCAATATCCACTGTCAGCCAACAACCACTTTCACCACATTGCCCACATTCCCTGCTGGCAGTGGGCCCCCCACCCTCCCCACCTAGCCAAACTCTGGCTGCCATCTGCACCCACCCAGACTCCCGCCTCCCTGTCCCCGAGCTCTGGGGGACCGGCTCCAGGTGCCTACCTGAATGTGCTGTCACAGGTCCCGGGGCTGAGGCTGCCACTCCCTAGACCAAAGAGAACCTAGGTCAGTGCATCCTTCAGTCTTCCCCTCATCCTGTGCCCGGGGGGCCCCCGAGAACAAGGACACTACCCCCCCAAGAGTGACACAGGCTGGAGGACCCGGGCCACCTGCAGGGAGTCCAGCCTGCCATACCTGATGCCTTCTCTCCAGGGCCCTTTGCCCCACAGCCCCCGGATCTCCGGGCCACCCACTGCCTTGACCACCCAGCCTGGTGGTAGCCCCCATAACCACCCATGGGGGAGCTGGAGGCCTCGGCATCTGGGGAGGGGGCGGTTCCGAGGCCCAGTCCAGCCCCACTATTTTGCTATTAGAGCTTTATTGGAGGAGGACCACACCCATGCAAGGTAGTGTCTGGGCTCCAACCTCAGAGCTGAGCAGCTGCTCCGAGGGCGCCTGTGATTTCCTTTCCCGTACTTGAGGGTGTGGGCCCTGCTCTCAGCAGCTGGCGGGGAGGGCTCCGCAGGGGGGTGCCCCTGGAAAATGCCCCACTGGGAGGCCCCAGGTGAGATGAGCAAAGTTCCCTGACACTGCAGGCGACCTTCTCCTGGGCCTCTGAAGTGGGCTGTGCCTAACAGGGTGCCCCAAGTCCCTGGAGGAGCCTCCGGTGGGGTCTGAAGGGCGCTTGCGGGAGGGACAGCGGCCTACGGCTGAGCAGAGGCTTCCTGCCCACCTCCATCCCAGATGAGCAGAAGCGGGGCCAGCCCAAGACAATGTCCCACATGGGCTCCGCTAGCGGGCAGCTAGAAAGAAGGCGCAGCACCCTCCTGTTCTGAGGGGCCTCGTGGGTAGGGGCTGGGAGGCCAGAAATGGGGGCTCAGCACCTAGCACTGGTGCAGGCCAGACTCAAGGGCAGTCAGTCACAGGGCTGGGACCCTCACACGAGGCCCCCTGCGCAAACTGAGCTGGTCTAGACTTTGAGAACCTTCGACAACAGGCCGACACCCCCTGAGCTCATCACATACACAGGCTCCTGAGGGGGGCCCTCCCCAGCTGCTCCCGGGGGGGCCAGGCGGGCAGGTGTGGATGGTGCAGAGCCCGAACCAGCGAAGGTCCACCTTGTCCCCTGCCTGGCCAGGCCCAGGTGCTCCAGGGGCGTCAAGAAAACAGAACCAGTGTCTGTCCCATCTGGTTGCCCCTGGCCTGAGGAGAAGCCCCCAGCCTGTTGGCCACCCACCTGGGAACTGGGTACTGAGGCTGGAGACCCTGGGCTGCCATAGCAGGTGGTGGCCGGAACCTTCAGACGCCCGGAGCGAGGCCCACTCACGAGCATAGTGAGGAGAGGCAGATGGCCCGGCCGCATCCCCACAGGGAAAGGCTGTCCAGGGGGCCCAGCCCCGCCAGGCAAGAGGCCCCATGACTCCAGGCCACCGCTGTGGGGTGCCTCAGTCTGCTCTCATCAGAGGGACCTTGCCCCCACTAGCCTTGGGCAGGCGACCCGTGGGAACACAGAGGGCTGAGCGTGGATGATGAAGACTGGCGGGAAGGGCCTGGCTCCCCAGCAAAGGAGCCACAGCCTCACTCGTCCTGCAACAAGATTGGCGCGGCCACCTCCGGAGGTGACAGCAGCAGGGGTAATGGTGACGGGCAGCTATTGAGCGCCTGAAGAGTGACCTCATCAGACCCTCAGTGCAGCCCAGTGAGGCGGGGTCTGTCATCCCGTTTGCAAGAGGAAACTGAGGCGCAGAGAGGGGCGGGGCTTGCTAGGGTCACCCAGCCAGCAGGTAGTGGATGTGGCCCAAACTGACTCCCCAAAGCCCACGCTTGCTCACCAGGCACTGCTGCAGAAGCCCTCCAGAACTCCCCGCTCAGTCAGTCCCCGACAGGGTGGCAGGCAAGGGGACAGGCAGGTACCTACAACAGGGTGGCAGGCGAGGGGGCAGGCAGGCACCCACACAGATGTGCAGGGGTGACTGAGACAAGCCCGGAACTCGGCCCCATGTGGGGGAGACAGGCAGGGCAGGGGCCCTGGGCTCAGAGCCAGCCCCCTCCTGAGGTCCGCCCTCACCGGGACCTGAGGAGCCCCGTGCCTGAGCCTGAGGGACTACTGCAGACCCCACTGTGGTCTCCAGGACACACCCAGGAATGTGCCACACATGCACATCCCAGCCTGAGGGCTGCCCGGAGCTGCCTCTCCGCACACCACAGCATTCAGGCCCAAGGCTCACAAGACAGACGAGGCCTCTCGCACTCTCTGAGATAAAGGCCAGGGAGGCCGGGCCCGGGGACTTCGCATCCAGGCAGACGCCCCACATGGAGGGTGGGCAAGGAGGCGGAGAGGGCTGGGCAACGGACTAGGACAAGGTGGTAAGAAAAGAACATTTTATTTCCAGTCTATTACAGTGTCTGGGTTTAGAAACAGCCGACAGTGAAGGGACAAAGAGGTGTTCACAGGGAGCTGCTGGGCTGTGCAAGAGGAAGCCACCCAGGGCGGGGGACAATGGGCCCAACACAGCCCCACCTCCGACGCAGGTGAGCCCAGCGGCTGAGGCCTGGGCCAGGGGAAACACAGGCCAAGCCAGCCTTTGGCCCTGTGAGGAGGTTCAGACAGGAGCCAGCGGAGCTCCCACCAGGGGCCCGAGGCACAGGGCCTCTCCCAGTGGGGTCAGCAGGCGAGGCTGCTCTGAGGATACCACCTGCTCCCAGAACCTTCCCACGAGGGCTTCACTGGGGAACAGTGGGGCCCAGAACCCAGAGACCCCGCAAGCCACGCAGCCTCCTGAGCTTCAGTTTCCTCCCATAGATGGGGATGAGGCCCAGCGCACACGGAGCCCAGGTGGCCGGAGCCTCTGTGGGTAGCCTGGTGCTTAACAGGTGGTGTGACTGCCCCAGAGAGGTGATGGGGAGAACCGGCCACCCACGAAGGGGGCATGAGGCCCAAGGAGGACAAGGCCAGCAGAGGTGCAGCACTCACCTGATCCTCAGGGGTGGGGGACACGGAGTGAAGCAGCTGGGCCCTGGGGCTCTGGTGACCCCGACCTGCCAGACCCAGAGCCCCTGCCTTCCAGAACTCACCTCCCCAAGTCAGCCCCTTCCTCCACTGGCAGCCACAGGGCGCGCCCTCCAGCTCCCCTCTCCAGGAGACCCCCAGTCCCTCCCACAGAACGCAGAGCACCCGTCTGCAAGGAGGCTGGCGCCACCTCCTCTCCCATCTGGGGGCAAATTCAGCCCCTTTGCAGCCGCGGGGCCGGATCTGTGGCTCTCAAGGAGGGGGGTTTACCTTGAGTCCTCCACAGACTGGACATGCCGAAAAGAAAGCCGGGGGTGGCCCCGCGTGAGGGCAGCCTGCTTCCCAGGGCTCGCCGGGGGCAGGGCCAGGCAGTGTGGCCTCAATGCCCTGGGGGGCCTCCATCACCAGGCCCCGCCGTCTCATGCCCAGCCAGCCAGAGGGACACCCGGCGGACGTCTGGCCGCCTGAGTCCCCGGCCACACTGTTGCCAGGGCTGCCCTGCGAGGGGGGGCTGTGGTCTCTGGGAGCCAGGCGAAGGCTGCGTGGTGTGTCATAGTGGGGCCGCAGGGAGGTGGGCACCTGGTACTCGACTGTCCCGGGCAGGCAGGTGCACAGGCTGGGCTCGGGGGCCCCTGCTGCTGGCAGGCTGAGCAGTGAGCCCAGTTCGTCCGTGGCCCGCCACACGTCCAGGCTGCTGCCCGCGTAGGACGAGAGGCTGCCGGAGTAAGAGGAGTGGCTGCCAGTGGCGATGCCGCTGTCCGAGGAGCTCTGGCGGCCGACCTCCTGCAGCTGCCGCGGACGCAGCGGCTTGGGGGGTGGCCTTGAGGCACCCACCATGGCTTCCCCGGGGGCCTGGGCAGCTGCTGGTCTAGGCCCCTCCTGCGACGTGCTGGCCGACGACGAGGGTTGCTCTGGCCATGCGGTGAGCCGGCTGCTGGCGCTGACGTCCAAGTGACTGGCCTCCGAGGACGAGCTGGACAGGCTGCGGTCATCCCCTGAGACAGAGCAGGAGGCCAAGGCAGTTGTGGGGGTACAGGGGTCTGGGCAGGACGTGGCTGATGTCTGGCAGACCCCCACAGGCCAGCACTCTCTGGTCTTGCCCCACCCCTTCCAGCCCCCAAGCCCCGGGGGCTACAGCAGAAACCTGGCTTCACCAACAACAACCCCTCCACTCCTCATCCACTCCTGTTCTTTGTCCATTCCTGTCCTTCTGCCACCTGCTCTCCTAGGGCCTGCGCCCCTCCCTCTCAGCACCCCTGCCACTACCTTGGTCCCAGCCTCCTCCCCTCCCTGCCTAACAGACCCATGCTCCATACCCAGCCATCCCGACTACCTTCCACGGCCACCTGGGGCAGCTCGCCCTCTGCACCGTCACAGCCCCAAGGCTGGTCTGGACGTCCCTTCCCCGAGAACTTCCCAGGCCCTGCCAGCCTGGACACGAGGCACCAGCTGTGCCCACACACCTCGACTCGCCCCCTGCCCTCACCATGCTGGTGGTCGTTGCCTCACTCCCAGTCTCCCTCCCCGCGGGGGATGAGAAGCACACCCAATGCAGATCCCAGGCTGCCTCCCGCCTGCCAGGCCGGGCCCCTCCCGTGCTCTTGGGAAAGCCACTTTCATCTCTGCTGCGTCTCTAAGCTGCCTGCTCTGCCTTCCAGGGCTCCCAAGTGGAAAGCAGTTGTGAGTCACCCCCAGGAAGGCAAAAGCTTATTGCAAACCTGAGTCCCCTCCTCCTGGGGCAGGGCAGGAGGGGAGATGACCACTGTCTGCTCAGTGCCCTCTGGGGGACAAGCAGTGATCAGAGGGCACTGGCCGGACCAGCATGGCTCCTGCACTTGGCCGTGGGAACACAGGTCACCCATGCAGCCACCCTTCTGGGAGCACAGCGGCCCCTCCTGCTCTGCCAGCCCCTTCCACCACCTCCTCTCCCCACAATGGCAACAGAGCCAGAGCCACCAGCAGCTGAGGAGGTGCCTCTGCTCCTGGGCAGCCAGCTCACCTGCCTTAGAGCCTTTTGTCTGGACACAGAAGGTAAAACCAACACGCAGGGCCTTGGTCTCCCCTGGCCACAAGTTGGTGGGCAGGAAAGGATTCAGAGGCTCTCAGGGCAGAACCACCCTTCCCGTCAGCACCTCAGACCAGAGTTTAGTAAATGTGGAACCGTAAGTGAAGGAAGGAATGAATGAATGGGTGGGAGAAGGAAGGAATAAGCAGGAGGGAAAGGAAGGAAGGAATGGGGAAGGCAGGAATGAATGAGTGGGGGTGGGCGGAGGAATGAATGAGCGAGGTGGGGAAGGAAGGAATGAATCCGCAGGGGAGGAAGGAAGAAATGAATGAGCAGGAAGAAGAAGGAAGGAATGAATGAGTAGCAGGAGAAGGAATGAATGAGCAGGGGGGAGAAGGAAGGAATGAGTGGGGGGAAATGAAGGAAGGAATGGGAAGGGAGAAATGAACGAGCAGGAGGAAAACGAAATGAATGAGCAGGGGGAGAAGAAAGGAATGAACGAGCAGGGGGAGAGGGAAGGAATGAACAAGCAGGAGGGAGAAGGAAGGATGAATGAGCAGGAAGAAGGAAGGAATGAGCAGGGGGAGAAGGAAGGAATGAAAGAGCAGCAGGAGAAGGAAGGAATGAGCAGGGGAGGAAGGAAGGAATGAGGGGGAAAAGGAATGAATGACGGGGTGGAGGAAGGAATGAATGAGCAGGGTGGGGAAGGAAGGAACGAATGCGCCAGGTGGGGAAAGAAGAATGAATGAGCAGGAGGAAGAAGGAACGAATGAATGAATGGGAGGGAGAAGGAAGGAATGAATCCGCAGAGGAGGAAGGAAGAAATGAATGAGCAGGAAGAAGAAGGAAGGAATGAGTAGCAGGAGAAGGAATGAATGAGCAGGGGGGAGAAGGAAGGAATGAATGAGCAGGGGGGAGAAGGAAGGAATGAATGGGGGGAGGAAGGAATTAATGAGTAGGAGGAAGGAATGAATGAGCAGGAGGGTGGGGAAGGAAGGAATGGGGGAAGGGAGAAATGAACGAGCAGGAGGAAAATTGAAGAATGAGCAGGGGAGAAGAAAGGAATGAACGAGCAGGAGGGAGAGGGAAGGAATGAAGGAGCAGGAGGGAGAGGGAATGAATGAGCAGGGGGATCGGAGGAAGGAATGAATGAGCAGGAAGAAGGAGGAAGGAATGAATGAGCAGGAAGAAGGAGGAAGGAATGAATGAGCAGGAGGGAAACGAAGGAATGAGCAGGGGGAGGAGGAAGGAATGAATGAGCAGGGGAGAGAAGGAAGGAATGAATGGGGGGAAGGCAGGAATGAATGAGCGGGGGAGCGGAGGAAGGAATGAATGAGCCGGGGGAGAAGGAAGGGATGAGGAGGGGGAGAAGGAAGGAATGAATGGGCAGGGTGGGGAAGGAAGAAATGAATGAGCGGGAGGAAGAAGGAAGGAATGAATGAGCAGCAGGAGAAGGAAGGAATGAGCAGGGGAGGAAGGAAGGAATGAATCAGCAGAGGAGGAAGGAAGAAATGAATGAAGAGAAGGAAGGAAAAAATGAATGAACAGGAGGAAGAAGGAAGGAATGAATGAGTAGCAGGAGAAGGAATGAATGAGTGGGGGGAAGGAAGGAATGAATGAGCGGGGGGTGGGGAATGAGCGGGGGGTGGGGAAGGAGCAGGGGAGGAAGGAAGGAATGAATCAGCAGAGGAGGAAGGAAGAAATGAATGAACAGGAGGAAGAAGGAAGGAATGAATGAGTAGCAGGAGAAGGAATGAATGAGTGGGGGGAAGGAAGGAATGAGCGGGGGGTGGGAAAGGAAGGAATGGGGGAAGAGAGGAATGAATGAGCAGGAGGGAAATGAAGAAATGAACGAGCAGGGGGAGAAGAAAGGAGTGAACGAGCAGGGGGAGCGGGAAGGAGTGAACGAGCAGGAGAGAGGGAAGGAGTGAACGAGCAGGGGAGAGAAGGAAGAAATTAATGAGCGGGAGAGTAATGAAGGAATGAATGAGTGGGGGGCCAAGGAAGAAATGAGTGAGCAGGGTAGGGAGGAAGGAAGCAATGAATGAGCAGGCGGAAAAGGAAGGAATGAATGGGGGGGAAGGCAGGAATGAATGAGCGGGGGGGGCAGAGGAAGGAATGAATGATCGAGGTGGGGAAGGAAGGAAGGAATGAGCAGGAGGAAGGAAGGAAGGAATGAGCAGGGAGAAAAGGAAGGAATGAATGAGGGGGGGAAGGAAGGAAGGAATGAGCAGGGGGAGAAGGAAGGAATGAATGAGCAGGAGGAAGAAGGAACGAATGAATGAGCGGAAGGAAGGAATGAATGAGCAGCAGGAGAAGGAAAGAATGAGTAGGGGAGGAAAGAAGGAATGAATCAGCAGGGGAGGAAGGAAGAAATGAATGAGCAGGAGGAAGAAGGAAGGAATGAATGAGTAGCAGGAGAAGGAATGAATGAGTGGGGGGAAATGAAGGAATGCATAAGGGGGGAAGAAAGGAATGAATGAGGGGGAGAGGAAGGAATGAGTAGGAGGAAGAAGGAAGGAATGAATGAGCAGGGGGGTGGGGAAGGAAGGAAGGAATGGGGGGAAGGGAGGAATGAATGAGCAGGAGAGAAATGAAGAAAGGAACGAGCAGGGGGAGAAGAATGAACGAGCAGGGGGAGAGGGAAGGAATGAACGAGCAGGGGAAGAAGAAAGGAAGGAATGAAGCAGGGAGAGCAGGAAGGAATGAATGAGCAGGGAGAGAAGAAATGAAGGAATGAGCAGGGGAAGAAGGAAAGAATGAATGAGCAGGGGGAGAAGGAAGAACAAATGAGCAGGGGGAGAAAGAAGGAACGAATGAGCAGGGGGAGAAGGAAGAACAAATGAGCAGGGGGAGAAAGAAGGAACGAATGAGCAGGGGGAGAAGGAAGGAATGAATGAGCGGGGCGGGGGGGTGAAGGAAGGAATGAATGAGCAGGGGAAAAGGAAGGAATGAATGAGCAGCGGAGAGAAGGAAGGAATGAATGAGCAGGGGGAAAAGGAAGGAATGAATGAGCAGGGGGAGAAGGAAAGAATGAGCAGGGGGAGAAGGAAGGAATGAATGAGCAGGGGGAGAAGGAAAGAATGAGCAGGGGGAGAAGGAAGGAATGAATGACCGGGGAGAAGGAAGGAATGAATGAGCAGGAGGGAAATGAAGGAATGAATGAGCAGGGCGGGGGGGGGGGGTGGAAGGAAGGAATGAATGAGCAGGGGGAGAAGGAAGGAATTAATGAGCAGGAGGGAAATGAAGGAATGAATGAGTGGGGTGGGGGGGAAGGAAGGAATGAATGAGCAGGGGGAGAAGAAAGGAATGAATGAGCAGGAGGGAAATGAAGGAATGAATGAGCAGGAGGGAAATGAAGGAATGAGCAGGGGAAGAAGGAAGGAATGAATGAGCAGGGGGAGAAGAAAGGAATGAATGAGCAGGAGGCAAATGAAGGAATGAATAAGCAGGGGGAGAAGGAAGGAATGAATGGGGGGGAAGGAAAAGTGAGTGAGCAGGGGGAGAAGAAAGGAATGAATGAGCAGGAGAGAGAAGGAAGGAATTAATGAGCAGGAAGGTAATGAAGGAATGAATGAGCGGGGGGGAGGAAGGAAGGAATGAATGAGCAGGGGTTTGGGGAAGGAAGGAAGGAATGAATGAGCAGGGGTTTGGGGAAGGAAGGAAGGAATGAATGAGCAGGGTTGGGGAGAAGGAGGAATGAATGGGGGGAAGCCAGGAATTAATGAGCAGGGGAGAGAAGGAAGGAATGAATGAGCAGGAAGGTAATGAAGGACTGAATGAGCAGGGGGTGGGGGAAGGAATGAATGAGCACGGGGAAAAGGAAGGAATGAATGGGGGTAAGGCAAGAATGAATGAGCGGGGGGGGGGCAGAGGAAGAAATGAATGAGCAGGTGTAGAAGGAAGGAATGAATGAGCAAGGTGGGGAAGGAAGGAATGAATGAGCAGCGGGAAAGGAATGAATGAGCAGGGGAGGAAGGAAGGAAGGAATGAGTGAGCAGGAAGAAAAGGAAGGAATGAATGGGGGTGAAGAAAGGAATGAATGAGGGGGAAGGAATGAATGAGCGGGGGGGTGGAGGAAGGAATGAATGAGCAGGGTGGGGAAGGAATGAATGAGCAGAAGGAAGGAATGAATGAGCAGGGGAGGAAGGAAGGAATGAATGAGCAGGGAGAAAAGGAAGGAAAGAATGAGGGGGTGAAGAAAGGAATGGGGGGAAGGAAGGAATGAAGGGGGGAGGAAGGAATTAGGAGGAAGAAGGAAGGAAGGAATGAGCAGGGGGGTGGGGAAGGAAGGAATGAATGAGCAGGGAGGTGGGGAAGGAAGGAATGAAGGAGCAGGAGGGAAGAAGGAATGGGAGGAAGGAAGGAATGAATGAGCAGGAGGGAAATGAAGAAATGAATGAGTAGGGGGAGAAGGAATGAATGAATGAGCGGGGGGGGAGAAGGAAGGAATGAATGAGTGGGGGGGAATGAAGGAATGAATGAACAGGAGGAAGGAAGGAATGAATGACCAGGAGGAGAAGGAAGGAATGAGCGGGGTGGTGGGGGAAGGAAGGATGAATGAGTAGCGGGCGGGGCGGGGTGGGGCGGGGAGTTGGGGGAAGAATGAATGAGCAGGAGATAGAAGGAATGAATGAATGAGCAGAGGGAGCCTGCAGCCCCCACACATGCATGGATGGCTCCTGAGCTCTCCTGCTGGAGGCTTAGCCGAGGTCCCACAGCCCAGGTCAGCCCCTGGCCCTACCTCCACTGCCCGGCCTGCCCGCATGTGAGAGGAGGCTCAGCCGCTTCTCCAGCTGTAGGGTTTCCAGGGCTTCCTGGGCCACACGCTCCTCCACAGTCGAGGGTCCCGGGGGACTTGGGTCTGCAGCAGAGAGAAGACTCGGTGGAGGAGGTGGCCACCACCGCCCACCCTCGCCCGCAGGCACCAGGCCCAGCCTAACTCAGTGTTTATCCCCCTCTGTGGAGTGGGAGTCCCCGCTCCTCCCGATGCCTCATCCCAGAGGCCGGGCCTCAAACGCAGACACCCACGCCGCCCCTATCCAGGCCACCATCCGCCCAGCTGGGTCCTGTGCCCGTGGATGGCCCTGCCACCTGCCCACTCACCAGGACCCCACACCGGCCAGACCCCTCTTCCTCATCTTCCTCACCACCGAGTTTTTCAATTTTCTGTTCCAAAAAATGACCAGCCCCTCCCCCATCCCCAGGGCTGGCCTCGCTGCAAGAGGGGCTGCCTGCCCCTCATTCACGGTGCCCATTTCTCACAGGCTCCCCTCCGCCTGGGGAAATGCCCGCCCACCTTGCAGTGGCCCCACCGTTCCCTGGGGTCTCGGATGGAGACTCATACTGTGCCCAAGGCTCGGAGCATGGTGGTCTGCGGACCCTCAGCCCCACCTAGCCCCTCCCCTCAGGGCTGCATCCAGGGAGCACCAGCCTCGCCCTCTCTGTTCATCGTCCATGTGTCCTCTGGGACTGAGTGGCAGGAAACCTCCCCTTCCTGCCCAGGCAGGGTGGGACCTCTCACTGGCCCCTCAGCACCGCTGCCGCGAGCCTCAGCATCACTGCCCTGGTCCCCAAGCCCCCGCCTGTGCTGGGATGTCCCAGGCACTAAGTGATGTGAACACTGGGCCAAGTGGCTACCTTGCTCCAAACAGCAGGGCTCAAGACCCTGCCCCTTCCACATCCACAGCACCCACGGCCACAGCCATCCCAAAGAGTTTCCCTGGCAGGGAAGCCACAGCCACACCCACAAGAGCAAACCGACCCCGTCCTGCTCCAAGTGGCCTCCTCTGGGCCTCCAGAACACACCTCCTGACACCCACCTTGGGGGCACCTGCAGGACTGAGCCGAAACAGGTCCAAGGACCTGCTCTCCCCAAAGTCCAGGAGCAGTGGCAGCATGAAAAGTTTACACCAAATTCTGCAGCACACAGAGGACCAGAAGGTACAGTCCCCAGCCTGGGACACCTAGATCAGAGCCTCAGCGGACAGAACCCAGCCTGGCGGAGGCTGGAGCCGGATGTCCCGACCCCATAGTCAGCGCTCCGGAGAAACAAACAGAGAAAGCAATGGTGTCCCTGTCCAGGTTCACATCTAGGCTGAAGAGGCCCTGTCCCTGATAGGACACTGTCCTCTGCTGACACCTTCAGCCCACACAGGTGCCCAGCTGGGGCCTGTGTGCAGTCAGGATGCAGGACACAACCTCCCACCATTTCCCGTCCAGTAACTGGTGGGCCAGCAAGACACGGATCGACTCCCAGCTCCACCACACGCCCCCTGAGCCTCTCACCCTCATCTGCAAAATGGGGTGCAGCAATGGTGCACCCCCGTGGAGGCCGGGCCAAGAAGGTAACATGCACGCCATGCTCGGAGCGTGGTGGGCCCCGGACCTCTGAGCCCTTCCCTCCCGCTCCTGGTGGGTCTGGCTGCCTCTGGGCCTCGGTGTCCACATGCGGAAGACCAAGGGGCCGGACTTCCTGCATCTCTTGGCCCCTCCAGTGGGTCACAGCGAGCTCAGCACAGGAGGACTGCAGAAAGCCCAGAGCTTGAGGATGCTGCCCGCAGGACTCTATTGTGGGAGTCCTGTGATCACGGGGCTCCAGTGTGCTGCCAGCACAGGCAGACGAACCCATCAGCCCAGACCCTCCAGTAAGTCCAGCCTGCGGGCGCTGGGCCCACGGCTTCTCTGGCGGGGTGCTGCCCAGCATAGTGTCCCAGCTCAACCAGCACCTCCGGGTGGCCTGAGGCCCCCACACACCTGCAGAGGCACAGCTTGGGGGCACAGCTGGTGGCGGGGGGGCAGAGCTGCAGGCCGAGGCCCTGACAACAGAGCTTTCTGAGAGCTCCCAGCTGACTCTGACAAAGATGTCCTGTGGAGTGGGGTCTGGGACTTCTGGTCAGCCCCACCCCCTCCAGCCGTCAGCAATGGCCCTGCCTGGGGCCGACCCGCGTGCTGCCTGCGGTGGAGCCTGTCCCATCTAGTGGCTGTCCCAGGCAAACCCTCCCTGGCATCCTCTGCCCAGTACTGCTTCCCTGCTTCCCTCTGCTCCCTGGGAACTGCCTGAGGGGAGCAGGAGAGAGCAGGGAGCCCTGCTCAGCCTCCTGCTGCCCCTGCCCGGCCCTGTCCCCGCCCTGCACTCTGCACACCCTCGCCTTGCACAGCCAAACACACCGACCACGTCATCCACGCTGACCACACCATCCACTCCTGCCTGCAGCCGCTAGGCAGGAAGACACCTGCAGGGGTGCATCCACTAGGCAGGAAGACACCTGCAGGGGTGCATCCACTAGGCAGGAAGACACCTGCAGGGGTGCAGCTGCACCATCCAGCATGGTGGGGCAGCAGGGAGGGCGCTGGCCATAGGTGCCACCTCCCCACTCCCAGGGCTGCCCCCAACGGGACTTTGCTGGTGTGGGCAGGGGGCGTTGGGGGCTGTGGCCAGGAGAAGGGAGGCCCAGGTCCCGCCCCACATGCCGCTCGCCTCTGCCCTCCCAGTCACCCTTCCCTGCCACGCCACGGCGGGTGTGCCAGTGCCAGGAGGCGCCACATGTGAGCTTGCTGCTCACCCGCCACGTGGCCTAGGCCTTGGCCTCACTTGGACGTTGGGTCAAGCGCTGCCCTCGTGGAGCTAGAGGAGCATTTGAGAGAGCCCATGGAGGCACCTGCCCCGACCTGGGGAGCCCCACCGTGCCCAGGCACCAGAGCCCCTCTGGGGTCCAGCAACATCCCTGGCCAAGGACTCCTGCAGAGAGTGCCGCAGCCACAGCCAAGGAAGTGTGGGTGAGACAAGACGAGTCCCCCTCAGCCCAACGTGTCCTGAGACCCCACAGCCAGGGGACCTCCCGAGGTGGCCTTGGGCCTAAACACCAGGCTCAGGCAGAGCCAGTTCCGACCCCAGCTGCAGAGTCAGACCAGCTGCCTCCGGGCCACCGAGCTCGGGCAAGGCCTTCCCTGCTCCTGGGCGTGGAAGATGGTGGTGGTGGGTCAGAGAGTCTCTTACTGCACAGTGGCAGCTGTGGCTGACTGTCCCAGCCAGAAAGCTCTAGGCCCAAGCATTCCAACAGCTCGGACCCCCCAGGGAGAGCACCTGCAGGTACGAGCCCAGCCCCCGCTGCTCTGAATCCCTCAGCAGGGCTTGCGGAAGCCCAGGCTGCAGTCCTGGCCTGGAAAGGCTCTGGTTCCTTAGCTGGGGGTGGGGAGGGTGGCCATCTAACTGGGCTGACAAATCACTGTGGCCCCCGCCCCAGGACGTCGCACAGCCCGCCGAGCGCACCCTCCCCGGCCGGCCAGGCTCCCACACGCACCTGGTAGAACTGGCCGCAGCCCAAAGGGGCCCTTGGTGGGGGAGATGCCTCGGACGATGCAGTCGAACAGGAAGCTGATCTGCTCCCCCTCGGCCGAGGACAGGAAGAAGACGCCAGCCCCTGCAGAGGAAGGACAGAGACAGGTCAGCCTGGCCCGAGCGCAGGCTGGGGACCCTGAAGAGGAGGAACGCAGGAAACCGGAGCAAACTCCACCAAGAGCTGACAACGACACCCCGCCTGTCCCCACGAAATCAGATGCCCAGAGCCGACACCCCGCCTGGCCCCGTGAAGCCGGGTGCCCAGAGCCGACACTCTGCCTGGCCCCGCGAATCCAGGTGCCCAGAGCCAACACCCCGCCTGGCTCTGTGAAGCTGGGTCCCCAGAGCCTCTGGACTCCCCAGGGACCCCGCTGTACCCTTCAAACTTGGTCGCTGGGGTGAGTGCTGCCCCGTCCATCCTAGGTCCTGCAGCCGACAGGGCATGGGGAGGAGGAGGGAGGGGGTGCCCTGCCCTGGACAGATGGGTGCCCCCGCCCACATACCTGCCTTCCGGGCTTGCTTGGGGGGATGGGGGGATGTGGCTGCTCTGCCACCCAGCAGGCACTTGATCAGTCCCTTCTCTGCTCCAAGGTCCCAGCGACCCCGCCCCCACAGCCGTCTTGAGGGCAAAATGAAGCAGCCAGGAGACCCCAGAGACATCAAGTGGGGTCCCCTCAGGGCTCCAAGGCCACAGGAGAAGGGAGCTGTGCCACCTGGAGCTGGGGTCACATCCCAGGACAGCTGCCATGTGACCGCACTTCCTTCCCCCAGGCTGTCGGGAGGGCTGCATTCAGATGTTTGTAAAAGGTGTGGCATGGCACCTGCCCACACATGCTGCAGCCGTCACTGTCACTGCTGGCCAGCACCACGTCCTCCCCACCTCCTCAGTCATCTTTCAGGGGAAGCTGGAGCTGCCAGTGTCTGGGTGCCGCCCTGAGGCCGTGTGCAGCATCCTGGGGCCAGCATCCACCCCTGCACCCCCACAGCAGCAGGAGGGCCCCCGGGGACCAGCCCAGCGTCACTAGCAGAGCGATGCGGCCGCCACCCGTGGAGAAGCCCCAGCTGCAAGTCACGGGGGCGCTGCCCTCCCGGCCAGGGGTGAATGAAGCCCTGGCGGCCGCGTGAATGGGCCACTGGGCTGGCTGCACCCGGCTGGACACTCCAGCTGGCGTCACCTCACAGGAATCCCGCCTGCTCTGGGGCCTCTGCCCATTGCCCAAAGAAAGGTACGCAGGAGGGAAGGCGCCGGGGCGGGCAGGAGTCGGGGGGAAGGGAAATCTCGGCATTAGAACCCCCGCTGCCTGCTGCCCAGTCACGCTCTGCCTTCACGGAACACACGCTGTAGATTCCAGGGACACGGAATTCGGGCCAGCCCCGACACGTGGCGACGCTGCCGGCCCCTTGGCAGCCACCCCAGGCACACGAGGGCAAGCGGCACCTTGTGCTGTGGATGCTTCCTTCCACCTAGTGTCCCCAAACCGGGTCACAGGACAGCGCCATTCCTACTTTAGCAAAAAGGACACTGAGGCCCAGAGAGGGCACGCCACCTGTCCACCATCACACAGCCACGAGGTGGACTCAAGTCCAAGTCCCCTGGCCCCCTGAGCACCTCCTGGTCCGACAGAGCTTCCAGTCCTGCTGTGGGTGAGGGGTGCTCCTGATCAGAAGTGGAGGTGGGGCATGGAGGGGAGGCCAATGCCCGCTGCGATGCCATCCAGGAGGATGCCCCGAGAGGCTTATGAGGGCCGTGATGGGGTGGGGCCCCCAAGCTGGATAGGGTGGGCAGAAGAGAGCCCGCACCAGGCCCTGGGGGCAGGCAAGGAGAAGGCCGTCATGCTGTCTGCTGGCTGGCTCACTCAGTGCCAGGCAGTCGCTCCCTGTCCCCATGGTCCACCCCTCCCTGTGAAGGGCTCAGCCGGCCCAGCCCCAGCTCTCACGAAAGGCCAGGCTCTCTAATCCTGAGCTTACAGACAGCTGGCAGTGGCCGCGGGACAGTGAGTCCCCCGACTATAAAAAACCACACTACGGAAGGAGTGGAGCCGGCCCCGCATTCCATGGGGCGTCTGCGGAGCGTCACTCACCCCGAAGACACGGTCAACCGGGCAAGGCCTGGAGCACAGCTCACCGCCAGCCTTGGGCTCCCACGTGCCCACGCGACACCCTCGCCAGCCACCCCCATCATCCATGCCAGCAGAGCTGACATCAGTGGCCCTGGAGGAAGATGCCCATCTCCAATAGTGGTCTGCCAAGGTCTTGGGCCATGGCCTCCCAGGACACCGCACGACTAGGCTCTCGCTGGGCCTCCCTGGGTTCATGCTCCACCCCTGCCCGCAGCCTCCCCGCTCCCACCCAGCCCCCACAGTCTTGGGAATGCGCAAAGCTCCCTCTGCACACCAGGTCTGCCTGCCATCTCCACTCAGGAGGCTGCCGTCCCCACCCTCCACACCCCTGGCCACCTAGAACACCCCGGACCTTTCCAGACTCAGGCCACATAACGACACCTTTCATGGTGCTTTTCTTGGCCTCTGGCCCCCTTCAGTCCCCTGACCCCGACAGCCCCTCTGTGGTGCTCTCACGGACGCCTCCTCTGGGGCAGAGCCCCACCTGCTGCTGTCCCGGCCGCCAGGCTGAGCACCTTGCCGGCAGGGAGCCCAAGCCGTCTGTGGTCTCAGTGTCCACCCAAGCGCCCATAACCAGGAGACCCCCAGTGCTCAGCCTTGGGTGGAAAGACATAGGCGAGAGGCTGCTGACCGCCCCCCTGCCCCTTCCCCAAGACAGGGTGCGCATGTTTCCTGTTTGCCTGTGTGTTTGGGGAAAGGGGGGAGAACAGGGCCTGTCCCATTTTGCGGTATCACACAGGTGTGACTGCAGCAAAGCCGGCCACTCTGTTTCCCCTATCCCTGCCCTCGGAGGCCACTCCTTCTCCAGAGGCTGGTCCACTCCCTCCCCGGAATCGAAGCCAGCCAGTGATGGCTCTGGCATAAAGTGGCACGAGGGATGCTCTCCCAGCCCTGCCCCAAGACCATCAGAGGCCTGGCAGCTTCTGCTTCTGCCCTCTTGGAACCTATTGAGAAGCCCAAGGTGTCCTATCGGAGGGTGAGGTTCCTGGAGGGAAACGGAGGCAACCCAGCCAACAGCTGGCACAGCGCTTTCCTGGGCCTTTGGGCCCCACCATAGCCAAATGCCACTGCCCGAGGGACCCCAGGCAGCACCTCATGGGGCAGAGATGAGCTGTCCTCACTGAGCCCCGTCCAGATCCCTGGCCCACAGAATTGCCAGCGAGGGAACAGCCACCAGCCGCTAGGTGTGGCAGGGTAAATAGGAGTTAGCTCAGCTGTTAGAGGGTAAGGGGTGGAGTGGGGTGAAAAGGGCACGTCAGACATCTTTGAGCACAAACGGGTGTCCCAAAGGGCTGTGTAGGAGCCCTGTTGGGGGGGATAGGAGGCGTGAGGGTAAGAGGAAAGAGCATGGGAGACGCAGAGAAGCAGGACAGAGTCAGCAGAACACAAGCAGAAGGCCAGGACCTGCGGGGCTCAGGGCGGTGCCAACTCTGGACAGAGGCTGGGGTTGCTGAGCGGCGGGCAAACCTCACCCGTGTTACAGACGCACCTGCTTCCTGAGAAACACGTCTCCAGTGAAAAAGCTGTTGCACTAACTCCAGGACTCACCGGCTTTAGAAAGAAAATGCTCCTCCACGCAGACATTTAATGAGCCAATTAGATCTAAGATGGTTTCCATCTGAATATTCTTGAGTGCCCTCGTGGCTTCCACGCAGACATTCAATGAGCCAATTAGATCTAGGACGGTTTCCGTTTGAATAATCTTGAGTGCCCTCGTGGCTGCCCCTTGATGTCAGAATCTTAAGTGCTCATAATCCCAGCTCCTCAGAGAACAAACATCGGGGTGACCAGGGTGTCCTGCATGGCTCATGCCAGATAGGCGTGGGCAGGACTGAGAAGTCTTGATAACATGACCCTCAGCCCTCTCCATCCCCCAAGGTGGCAGCTTCTTGTACACTTGGGAGTGACCCCACCTGGTGGGTCTCGGGCGGAGGAAGGCCTGGAGCCTGGCAGTGGGTGTTGGCTCCCACCCCTCCTCTGCCCTCCTGAAGCAGCCCCAGTCCAGGGGCACCACTCTAGAAGGCCCCCCTTCCCGGGCCGGCCCTCCTTCCCTTGTCCATCACCACCTTGTTAACATTCCTGCAATCCACAGGGTTCCCATCCCCCAACCAGGCAGCTGCTGCCTGGGGCAGCCTCGCCCTCCATCTTCTGGACCTCAACCAGAACCTTCTCTGGCCCCTGCCAGCCTCTTCCTCCAAGCTCATCTGCACCCCGGGGTCAACATTAGCATATAAAACACTCCCCCTGCTCAAGCACCTTCAATGGCTCCCTGCTGCTCCGAGACAATGGTGCAAACACTGGTCCAATTAGCCAGCTCTCTACAACCCAGCCCTGTCTCCTCCTCCTCCTCTACCCTCACGCCTCCTATCCCCACCTAACAGGGCTCCTACACAGCCCTTCGGGACACCCATTCGTGCTCAAAGATGTCTGAAGTGCCCTTTTCACCCCCCTCCACCCCTTACCCTCTGACAGCTGAGCTAACTCCTATTCACCCTGCAGAAGTCCCCTGAGGCTCACCCCTCCAGAGAGCTTCCCCCCAGTGCCCCAGCCTGGGGTCTGTGCCCCTCCTGGCTCCCCTCGCACCCTCTGAGGACTGAAAATGCCTCATTCAGTCTCACGCAGCCTCTGAGGCCGGACCATCTGATCCCTAGGCCCAGCGCTCGGCAATGAGAAACCGCTGAAGGCGCTCCCTGCTGCCTGACAGAGGCCAGGGTTCCAGCCAGCTCTGTCCAGGCTGCCCCCGCAGGCTGCAGTGGCCAAAGGTGGCCGGCAGGGGGCTCTCCAGAGCTGGGCAGATGCCGTGTTCATGTAGCAAGAGCCTCCCTAGTTCAGGTTTTCATTTTTTACACTTTTTTTTTTTTGAGACAGAGCCTGGCTCTGTTGCCTTGGTTGGACTGCAATGGCGGGATCTCAGCTCACTGCAACCTCCAACTCCCAGGTTCAAGTGATTTTCCCACCTCAGCCTCTGGAGTAGCTGGGATTACAGGCACCTGCCACCACACCTGCCTAATTTTTGTATTTTTAGTAGAGATAGGGTTTCACCATGTTGACCAGGCTGCTCTCGAACTCCTGACCTCAGGTGATCCTCCCACCTCTGCCTCCCAAAGTGCTGGGATTACAGGCATGAGCCACTGTGCCTGGCCACATTCTTAATCATTTTTAAAAGTCAAAAGGAGTTTCAAATGCTCCAGGTGGCCCCCAGAGGCTGGGCGAAGAGGCAGATATGGTCCTTGGACTGGACCCAGCTGGAGAGAGCAGGTAAGGGGGGAAAAAGGGGGCACCTCCAAAAGCTTCCATTCACCCTCAAGGCCCAGCTCAAATGTCCCCCTGCGCCTCCAAAGCCCTCCCTTCCTAGGCTCTGGGTGGGCTCACCCTCTCTGGGGCCCACCACCGTCTGTGCTGCAAGCCGAGCCTGTCCCAGGGCGAGTGGCCCTCTCTGCATTACTCTGCACCACGCACAGTCCGTCCCCGAAGGCGGGGCCCAGTCACTTGCCCGTGTGTGAGGCTGGAGCCCGCAGCCCTGAGCTGTCCACAGACCATCGCCTGCCATGTGCCAAGTGCGCTCGAGCCAAGCTCCAGGAGTCCACACTACAGGCCCGTGACCAACAGAGATGGGGAATTGGGCCACACTGGGGACCTGGGGGTTGCTGTCACCAAGCCACCTCCTGTCCCATTCTGAACAGGCAGCTGTCCACAGACCTCCGCCCCCCAGGCACCAAGACCAGCCAGGCCTGTCTCCACCGACCCCCACCAGGGCCCCCGTGATGCACACCCATGCCCAGCGTCTCAGGATGAGTGAGGCGCAGCCATCGCCTTGGGCCAGGGTCACCCTTTCTGCTCTCTGCAGAGCTGGCTGTGGTGGGGCCAAGTGAGGCGATTCTGGGGATCGGGGGCCAGGCTAGGACCTGTCCCTGGGGAAGGAGGGAATGTGAATTTCCTACACCCAAGAACTTCCAGGGCCTTCCCACAACTCCAGCCCAGCTGTGACCTCCAGACTGAATGTGACGACACCCACAGACTTATTGGGATTCAGATTCTGGATATTTCTCCGTCCCAGTGGCCCCGGTTGTCGGCCAAGTGGTGGCCCACAAAATGTGTTCACATACCAGGGCCTGTGAACAGGAGCCTCTGCGGATGGAATTGATGGTCTCGGGATGGGGTCACCCTGGGTCATCCAGGTGGGCCCTAAGTCCACAGACTGCAAGACTGAAGAGGAGGCCCACGCAGGAGCCAGCAGGCGCAGGGACTGGAGTGGCACAGCCACGAGCCGAGACCGCCAGGGCCACTAGCGGCTGGAAGGGGCAGGAAGGACCTTCCCATGGGTCCTCCCCAAGAGCTTTTGGAAAAAGCCAACCCTGAGGACCCCTTGATTTGGGACTTCTGGCCTCCAGGCTGCAGAAGGAACCCGTTCTGGACACTTGGCCCTCTCTTGGGGGTCATCTGCTACAGAAGCCCCAGGAAGCTGATGCCGCTGCCCCTGGACCACCCGAGTTGCCGGCTCCCTCCCGCCGGAGGCCCCAGGCTGCCCACACGTGCCACAGACGCCCCGTCCCTCCAGCCACACGGCCTGCACTCAGTGCTGCGTTGAGAACACCATCGCGTGGCGGAGTCTAAGACCCAGCCTAAACCACCCAGGGTGGTGGCCACGCCTGTCTCCAGGAGGATACAGCCCAGCAGGGCCTGCTGGGGACAGGGATGGGTGGCTCGGCCAAGCCTTCCAGCCTGGCCTCCAGAACCCACCTGCCCTACGGGGTGTGCAGCCATCGGTGACCGAATTCCCAGAGCCCTTCCTCTCTCAGGCCAGGGTACCACCGGGGACGAGAACATTCAGCACTGAGCTGCAAAGGCGGGTTCTGTGGGGCCAGCCCCCGTTTGCAGGTTCTGTGGGGCGAGCCCGGTTTGCAAGTTTGCGGGTTCTGTGGGGCCAGCCCCTGTTTGCAGGTTCTGTGGGGCCAGCCCGGTTTGCAGGTTTGCGGGTTCTGTGGGGCCAGCCCGGTTTGCAGGTTTGCAGGTTCTGTGGGGCCAGCCCCCATTTGCAGGTTCTGTGGGGCCAGCCCGGTTTGCAGGTTTGCGGGTGGGGCTGCTGTAACAGCTTGCCCCGGAGAGGCAGCAGCGACACAGACGGCCCCACAAGAGTGCCCCCGGCTTTTGAGCAGCCCAGGAAAACGGCACAGTAGCCTCGCCCTGGGGAGAAGCACAGCCCCAGGTGTGGGATTGTTTACCAGCGGAAAAGGGGCCACCCACACCTCGGCAGGGATGTGAACCTCCACGGCCTCAGAGGAAAAACATCCAGTGTCCCCATTCCATTATGGCCCAGACAAAATAAGCAGGTCTCCAAGGAAACGGGTCCTCCTGCTGTGCCCCGGCTTAGAGGGTGAGCACGCGGCGCCACCCCGGCCGGCTGCCTGCCCGTGCCAAGGAATTCCACAGACAGAAAGGAAGGTATGGGTCCCCCTCCTCCAGGCACCCCCAAACCTAGCACACAGCAGACAGGACAGGCTGCCCGTGCCAGGACAACTACAGCCTGCAGCTCTGGCTTCCCACACGACAAAGGACAGGGACGCTGGGCCCACCCACTGTGCCCAGCCACCGCCAACCCACTCCCCAGTGGCTCCCGAAGCCCCAGTACTGAACCTCTGGCCTGCCGCAGGGAGGGCCTGGGGGCAGATGGGACCCCGACAGGTGTCCTAGCTCTCCCGGGAACCACCCCCCACCCCACCCCCCCACACCAGCTCACAGCTGGCGTAGGCAGCGGCCCTGCCCATCCATACTGGCTCTCCAATCCCAGAGGGGCCAAGGCCCTTTGGACTCTGGCTATGGCCCCTGCCAGCCCCAAGGGCCGAGACTCCGGGCCAGCTCTGCCCTACGTGCCCGTGCCTCCTGCAGCTGGCTGTGTACGCACCCAGTCCGTGGAGCCTAAGCCTCACTGCCCTGTTCCCCTTTCAAGGGTTAGATGTCATCTCCTCAAAGGCCCCAGCAGGGCTGGCTGCTGCCACAAGGCCCACTGGGTTTGCTCCCAGCGCCCAGCGCAGAAGGTGGCAGAACGTGGCACCCAGACGGGCTTGCTCCCGTGCCCCAGCTGGCCTTTGCAGGATGAGGTCCCAGGCGGCCAGTGTGGCCCGTGTCCTTGCCTGCGTTTCCTCCACCCAGACACATCCAGGCTCCACCAGAGCCCCCACCAGTGTGAGCCAAGTGCAGTCCCTCAGTCCTCTCAGCCCCAAACCAGGCCCACAGGAGGTCCCTCTGCCCGCCTTTAGCCCGGCCAATGAGCAGCTGCCCCTCCAGAGAGAAGAGAGGAGGCGTCACACCCTCCGCGGGGACTGCAGGTCCACAGGGCAACCTGGCGCATCTGCACCCAACATGGAAGAAAGTGGAGGGGGTTGCTGGGACAACCTGCTCCTGCAGCAGCCCCGGCGGGCACCTCAGACTCTCTGGGGAGGGCCGGGTGCCTTCCTGCTCCCATTTCCCTCACTCCCCTGGCTGAGGACAGCTCTCAGGCCTTCACAGGCCCAGAGGACTCAGGCCATCCCCATCCATGGCCTGGCCACCTCACTGGGGACATTAGGGCCGCTCTGGGCGGCCCACAGGCCGGGTGGCTGGCATGTCCACCAGGAATTCTTGGTCCAGGAATGTGTTTCTGCGGTGCTTATGCGGGAGCTCACACTCCCCACTGCTAAATGCGTTTGTTCTTTGTTTTTTCCTTTCCATGAAATCTGGATATGAGCGGCTCTGAGGCTATGTGGCCTCAGGCCCCGCCTCGCATCCCTGAACTCTCTCCCTCCAGTGAGGAAGAGCAGAGGTAGCCAAGGCCCAGCCTCGACACTCCACCCTGAGGTTCCTGCGGGCAGAGGACCTCGGACATCGAGCGTGGGGAGACTCCGTCCACCTGCCGGCGCATTCTGGAAATGCCAGCAGGCCAGCCTGCAAGTGGGGTCGGCCGGCCCGAAGCCAGCAGTTCTCGGGGGAAGTAGGGGGTGCTGCTGCTGCCCAGTGACCCCACACATCCGTACTTACAGTACCCACACCTGGTCCCGCCTTCAAAGATGAATCCGCTTGGCACGGCCCCGTAGCGCCGGAGGTCGGACAGCTTCCACTGCCCCGTGACAGCCGGGGGGATGTCCCTGGCCAAGACGAGGACATCATTGCAGAGGTGCAGGGTAGCCGGGCCGCTCTCCAACTTGGTGCCTGGAGCCACTGTCACATGGAACCTATGCACTGCGGGCAGGCGGGGCGAGAGGGCATCACGGGTGGGCAGGGTGAGAGGACATCATGGGCGGGTGGGGTGAGAGGGCATCACGGTCAGGCTGGGCGAGAGGGCATCATGGGCAGGTGGGGCGAGAGGGCATCATGGGCAGGTGGGGCGAGAGGGCATCATGGGCAGGTGGGGCGAGAGGGCATCATGAGAGGAGGCAACAGGGGCCACTGTGGACAGGTGGGGTGAGAAGGCATCTTGGGAGGAGGCAGCAGGGGCAGGGGCCAGGCTGGGGCAGGTGGGGGCAGCCGCCCAGGTGTCAGCCGGGGAGGCAGCGACGGCAGGATGAGCAAATGGCACTCCTCACAGCCACGAGGGGGACTGGTGGCTGCACTTCTCTCCTTGCCATCCTCCCAGGAACTATCTTTGTTCAGGGGCAAGGAAGTCTCAGAGGGGCCTGACCTCGGACCTCCACCTCCCTCCCCTCCACCACGGAGGTGCTAGGGAGGACAGGGCAGCTGAGTGCCCTGGCTGGGCTCCCACCCCCAGCACCTCCTCTCCAGGAAGGCTCTCTCTCCACAGCTGTGTGGCTCCATCACAGAAGGGGAAACTGAGGCTCAGGGACCCCCCCGCCCCCAGCCTCCAGTTCGGGTGTGGAGAGTCTGGAGTTTGCATCGAGGCCCCAGCCTGGCCACGGGAACCTCAGGGCACCACCGGCCCTCTCTCCATCCAGGTGGCCATTCACCCGAACCCTGAGCACCCCCATGGTCCTGTCCACTGGCTCTGCCCAGGCCCCTGCCCCTGAAAGCCTCAGAGACGACAGTGGTCCTGAATGCTGTCCCCGCGTCCCCTGTCTTCCCAGGTCAGCACGCCAGGCAGACAGCAGCCTCCCCACCAGGGGCCCCACCTGCTCCATCTCCAACCCCCAGAGCCAAAGGGACCCCTGTTCCTATCCCACCTCCCCCTTCTCTGCCTCCTCCACCTGCTCCAAGCTGTGGCCTCAGGCGCATCCTTGTCAGGCCACATTCTATCAAGATGAAACTGCCTGGGCGGTGCCCAGCAGCCTCTGTGCCATGGCCCTGCGCCAGCGGATGAAGGAAGCAGACCCATGCCGCTGAGCCAGGCTGGAGGGAACCCCCAACGGGAGAACTTTCTGGAAAGATGCAGTTCTTCCCTCCTAATGTCTCCTTCCCCTGCGCCCTCCTGCAGAGCCAGCCGCACCTCCGCCCACTAAGCTCCCAGCTTCTCCTTCCCCACTCAATGGAGCAGGAGGGGCTGCTGCCTTGGGGCCAAGACTGGGGGAGCGGGACACTCACCCCCAAGGCCAAAGAACTCAGCCATCAAGGGCCAGGATATTTTAATCAGTATTTTAAAAAGTAAAGTTATGCAGAGTCCATGCTGATCAAAATAGCAAGTTTTTTTGTGTTTGTTTTTTTGAGACAGGGTCTCACTCTGTCGCCCAGGCTGGAGGGCAGTGGCACAACCTCAGGTCACCGCAACTTCCACCTCCCAGCTCTTTTTTTTTTTTTGAGATGGAGTCTTACTCTGTTGCCCAGGCTGGAGTGCAATGACGTGATCTCAGCTCATTGCAACCTCTGCCTCCCATGTTCAAGCGATTCTCTTGTCTCAGCCTCCTGAGTAGCTGGGATTACATGTGCCCACCACCACACCAGGCTAATTTTTCTATTTTTAGTAGAGACGGGGTTTCACTATGTTGGCCAGGCTGGTCTTGACCTCCTGACCTCAGGTGATCTGCCCGCCTTGGCCTCCCAAAGCACAAGGTTTACAGGCATGAGCCACTGCACCTGGCCATCATTTTTGTATTTTTAGTAGAGACGAGGTTTCGCCACGTTGCCCAGGGTGGTCTGGTCTCTATCTCCTGGGCTCAGGTGATCCACCCACCTCAGCCACCCGAAGTACTGGAATTACAGGTATGAGCCACCGCGCCCAGCCTAAAATAGCAAGTTTTTAAAGTGAGGGCAGCTGGGGTTGCTGGGATTATTGGGTGGGTGCCAGGGTAGCACCAGGACTCAACTCAGTGGACATTCTACTGTTTTGCTCATTATGGGGTTTTGGCACTGATTTTGGTTTCTTAGGAGATGCAGGATTATGCTTGCTCTGCCGCTGAGTGCCCAGGGTCCCATCACCACCCACCTCTGCTCACAGCCCCAGGGCAGCTCAGCCCCCAGAGGCCCCCAGGCACCCATTCGAAGCCCCTGCAGGGCTGGGACTGACATTCCACCTCTTCCAGGGCCGGTTCCGCAGGGGAGCACTCCCTTCCCCTCCCTCTCCCCTCCCTCTATTCCCTCCCTCCCTCCCATCCTGTTTTGGGGGGAAGCTGGGGTGGGACCGCCCAGCCTGGGGCTCTCCTTCCTACCCAGGCTCTGGGCTCCACTGTCCAGTGTAGGAAGCAAAGGGCAGGGCTTTGGGAAGCCACGTCCCTCCAAAGGCCACCAGCTTGGGTTAAAGGCTCCAGTTGTAACTAACGGTCAGGCTAGGGAGCTCTAAAGACACCATAGCCCAGCAGACTCCCCCTCCCAAACCCTCGTGGGCACCCCCAGGCTAGAGCTCAGTCCACCCTAAGGCACCCATGAATGTCCCATCTTCCTGCACGGTTCCCTGGAGCCGCTCCCACCTCCGCAGCCCACGTTGGTGAGGGGCCCCGGCACACCTGAACAGGGAGCCCCCGCCCAGCCCCGGCCCCCGTCACTCACCCTCGCCGAGCGCATAGCGGATCCGGGCATCCCACGCACACATGGCCTCGTGGCTGTCAAAGCCTAGCATGATGGCCTGGGACAGGCAGACAATGGCCAGCGTGTGGGCCAGGCCCTCGTAGGGCAGGCCGGGCTCCAGCCCGCAGATGTCCTCTAGCGTCAGGCTGCTGCGCTCCCGCAGGCCCTTGGTACGCTCCGACTTGTCCTTGTAGACCAGCATCAGCAGGCAGTCTGCAAGGAGCGCGGCCATCAGGGACGCCAGCCAACACCGCCTGCCCACACCCTTGGCGTCCCCGGGGAGGCCGTGACAGTGCAGAGACCCAGGCTGGGGTCATGACCTCAAGCCAGCCACTCAGCCATGCCAAGGCTTCGACTCCCGGCATACAAAATGGGGTGATCCCCTCCCCTTGCAAGACCCACGGGCTGCAAGAGCAGAAATGAACTCAGAATATTCATGTCTGTGCCCGGCCCCCGACGCTGGCTCCCATGACTCGGTTCTGGACCTTCACCTGCGGATTTGCCCTGTCCCAGGCCCTGGAGCGCCCTGGGCCACACTGAGGGCTGCAGGATCTGTGGTCAGGGGCTTGGGGGCCCAGCGTGGGGCCTGCCCGGTGGCTGTGGCCTCCTGCCCTGGTTCTGCCAGCCCGCTCCTATCCTGCCGCCCTGCCAGCCACACCTGTGCCCACTCCCTGCTGCCTGGAGACCCACCGCCCCTCCTGGTTCCTTTAGTTCTCAGGGTGTGGCTGAGCTTCAGCCCCAGGGAGTAGGGGAGGTCAATGGGCCTTGGGTCCCATCCCCATCCACCTGGCCACTGCCCAGCACAGCAGGCCCTAGTCTCTTCCTCGGCTGCTGGGGACCTGCCTGCGTTCTGCCTCCCGGACCCTCCAGGGCAACTCGGTTCCCCGTCCCCACCCCCACCTTCCCATTTTCCAACATCACTGTCACCACAAGCAACCGGCTGGTGCCGTCCACTCCACCAGGTGCAGCTCAAACCTGGCACAGCACAGTCCCTGTGTGGCCTTGGGTGAACCACCTGGCCCAGGGACACTCCTGTGAATGGAGGGGGCAGCAGTCTGCCTGAGAGAGCAGAGAGGATGGCGCAGGAAGACTCCCGGCCCTCCTGGCACAGCTCCAGGCTTGACGACCAGGCCTCCTCCCACCTAGGCCCCGGCAGCTGGGCTCCAGGATACCCGGCTTCGGCGAGGGTGTAGGTTTTGGGACCTCATACAAACACCCCAAATCCCTGTGAGCATGCAGGAGGGGATGGGGGAGAATGTCCCCGAAGAGGATTGCAGAATGACATGTCATCTGAAGCTCTGAAAAGCAGGTGCTCACTCTTCACACAGGCCCTGCAAAGCCACGTGAGAACCAAAATCCCAAATGAATTTGACGCAGACACTCATTTTTGCAATGGAGTCCAGAGCAGACATGGTGCTCAGCTTCCCTCCCCAGCCGTGCCCACCTCCCCGGGCCACATGGCCACAGCCCACAGAGCCAGGGTGTCTGTGTGACCACAGGGGCCAGCGGTCAGCAAGCTTCCTCCGCAAGGGGCCAGAGGGCAAGCATGCAGCTTTCAGGGCCACACAGGCTCTGCAGCCACTGCTCAGCACCGCCACCCTTGCTGCGTGAAAGCAGCCTCAGACCATGTGTAGACCCACAGGCGCAGCTGCATGCCGGGAAACTTGATTCACAAAAGCAAGGCGCGGTGTGGGCGCGGCGACAGGGCGTTCACTTCCCATTGCAGGATCTGTCCGCAGTGTCTGAAACGTTTACAGCTAGAAAAAAGCTAGGCATTCCCAATTTGAGAAAGAAACCCCCTCATTCCCGCACCTACAGAACTCCACCTGCCCAGCTGAGGCTTTCCAGACAATCTCCTGGCCCCCTCTGGAAACTCCAAGGCAGGAAGCAGGACGCCCGGCCCCGAGAGAGAAATCAAACACAGCGGCGTAATCGGAATTCACCGTAACAGCAATGTCCCCCAAATGCAATGTCCCCCAAATGCAATGTCCCCCAAATGCGTCACCAGAGCACCCAAGAAATGACGGTGTGTGGGAACAGCATGAACACGGGTGTCTCCGCACAGGACGGGGGCCCCAGGGCCGCTTGAGCCGGAGGACAGCCCACAGTCTCCACCCTCTGCAGTTGAAGTGTGTTGTGAGATCGCTGCAGGGGCCCGGGCCACCTCTGCCTCGGGGGACCCTAAAAAGCTGAGCCACACCCATGTGGAAACTTCCACTGAGGATAATCACGCACCACACAGACCACCCCTTCACTCCATTCCCCTAAGGGGCAAGGCCCCTGGGAATCCCTGCTCTGACCTCCCAGCTGCATGGCCTTGGGATCTTGGCCTCAGTTTCCTCATCTGTGACCTGGGGACAGTGGCACCCCCACCTGCAGCAATGCCGTAAGGACCATCTGCAGGAAGGTGTGGAGGCCCTGTGTGCAGTAAGCACTCAGTACATGCTTGCATATTCAGGTACACATCTGTCTGCATTACCAGCTGTAAGGCCAGACCGGCTTCCCTGCAATCTGGCTGCCCATGCACAGAGGGACCAGGTGACCCATGGCTCACCCTCAGTGCTCAGCAAGGGGCACACACTGGCCAACCATCCGCCGCCTTCCACCTCGAGGACCTCAGCTTTCTCGGAGCCTTGGTGGGCTGATCACCCAGAAGCCAGGCAGGGACCTTTCCTCCCCTGTGGCTCTGCTCTGTGGTGGTGGCACCTTGGCCACACCCTGGCAGACAGCTCCGGCACCTGATGACAACCAGTTCTTTCCATTGCCCCCAAGCAGCACCTCCTTTGTTCAACAAGTTACACTCCCAATACTACAGTCAGGACTGGGGTCAGGAGCTTGCCTGTAAAGAGCCCGACGTCACCCTTTTGGCTTGATTGAGCTTTAAGTCTCCTTTACCATACTTAGCTGGAAAGCAGCCACAGATGACACATGTGGGAATGGCTGCGAGCCAATAAAACTTTATTTACAAAAACAGGTTCCGGCAGGATTTGGCCCAGAGACCACAGTGAGCCGACTCCTGGCCAAGAGTTGAATTTGCCACGACGGCTTCTCACACCTTCCACAAGCCAGCCGGCCCCAGCCTAGACCTCTACCCCTGCAAGGCTGGTGGTGGCACGCATGCTGAACCCACGCTCGACCCTCAGACCTTTTTCTGATTCACGGACGCCACCCCTCGGCCTGTCTGATTTTTCTGGACTCTGTCTACAAATGCAGACTCACACCCTGCACCTTGGGAACGCCTGAGAATCCAGGAGCACTTACGTGCAGGGGCTGAGCGTGGCCCCCAGCAAGACGTGTCCACTCCCGACCCCAGAACCTGTATGTCCTTATTTGGGAACAGGGTTTCTGCATATGTAATCGAGTTCACGATCCTGGATTATCTGAACGCAGCGGCAAGTGTCCTTGTAAGGGGCAGAACAGGAGGCGCAGACACAGGGAAGTTCACCTGAGTGGGGACGGAGGCAGGGACTGGAGCGCTGAGGCCACAGCCAAGGGACACCTGTGTCTAGCAGGGGCTGGGAGAGGCAGGAAGGAGCCCCTCTGGGAAGCCTGGAGGGAGCGTGGCCCTACGGCCCCCTCGACTGCAGAGCTCTAACTCCCAGGACTCAGTGGGTGAATTCTCGTTGTTTGAAGGCCCAGCTGTGGTGCTTTCTTCTGTCGGCCACAGGAAACTGACGACCACCCAAACCACCGATTTCATTTTCAAACATGAACAGAAGCGGAGAGGTCAGAGCTGGGGGCTGGCTCGCCCTTCCTGCCTGGCGGAAGCTTCTCTGGCAGCTGACGCCCACCCCCTCACCCTCAGGCCGCCCTCTCCTCATCACCGACAATTAATCGATCCTGTTTTTAAAGTGCATCTCTCGGGGAGTGCCAGGGGGCAAAGCGCTGCAGGAACTGGTACCAGAGAGATGGAAGCTCCAGGCCCAGGGCTGAGACCAAGCCAGGTCAAGGCCGGGACACCAGAGCCCCAGGACGCAGCGGCTCTCCCTGGGACACAGCACGTGTGCCAGGGAGACACAGGTCTGAGGGACTCAGGAGTGGATGGCCACCGGCCAGCTCCCCGGGCGCCAAGCCCAGAGGGCCCCAGCCACACCCTCCCAGGAGGCCTGGGCACCTGGGGGTCTCTCACCCAGTGGCTGAGGAAGCACCATCGGCCCTGCTCACCCACCCTCCGGCTGGGGGTCTCTTGCCCAGTGGCTGAGGAACCACCATCAGCCCTGCCCACCCACCCTCTGGCTGCTCCGCGCCCTTGGGCATTGGCTGCAACCTGGCCAGGGAAGGCTTTTGCAGAACTTGGAGGGTTCCCGGGGCTCTGGCAGGCAGCACTGGGCTGGGTGGAGGGCACCGGGTCGTGATGGTGAAAGGCGACAAACGAGGAAGAGGAACCAGGAGAGGCCAACCAAGGCACAGAGACCATGTGGAACAAGCAGGCACACACGCACACTCACACACAGACACACACACACATACATGAACACTCACACAGACGCACACACACATGCACACTCACACAGACACGCACACACACACAGATGTTCACACACATACATGCACGCAAACACAGGCACACACATGCACACTCAGGCACACACACTAATACATGCACACACACAGACATGCACACTCATACACATACACAGGCACACATTCATACATGCACACACACATGCATATACAGGCACACGTACACTCATACAGGCACCACACTCATACACGTGCACAAAAGCACACACACTCATACACACACTTATACACACACAGACATGCACACATACACAGGCACACTCACGCACACACACAGAGGCATGCACACTCATACACGCGTGCACACATACACGCACGCACACACACTCCTACATGCATACACAGGCACACACATACATGATCACAGGCACACATACATGCACACACACTCATACACGCACACAGACACAGGCACACATACAGGCATGCACACTCATACACAGACACATACACAGGCACACATACATGCACACACACAGGCATGCACACTCATACACACAGACACATACACAGGAACACACATACATGCACACACAGGCATATACACACATGCACACACAAAGGCACGCACACACCAATACACGCACACTCACAGACAAGCACACACATTCATACATGCTCACACAGGCACACACTTATACACTCACAGTCACACACATACACGCACACACGCACATGCACTCATAAATGCACACAGGCACACTCATACATGCACACACAGGCACACAGACACACTCGTACATGTACATTCACACAGGCACACACACTGCTGCACACCCATGCAGACACCGGCACACACTTGCACACACAGACACATGCACACAGACAAGCATTTGAGCTCTCACACACACTCGCACACACAGGTATTTACACGCATGTGCACACATGCACACACTCCCACAAGTATTCACATGCATGCGCACACACACTTGCACACATACACCCCCACACAGGTATTCGCATGCACGCGCACACACACTTGTGCATACACAACCCCACACACAGGTATTCACATGCACACACACTTGTGCACACACACCCACACACAGGTATTCACATGTACGCACACACACTTGCACACACACAGGTATTCACATGCACACACACTTGTGCACACACAGGTATTCACATGCACGCACACACACTTGCACACACACCCACACACAAGTATTCACATGCACACACACACTTGCACACACACCCACACACAGGTATTCACATGCACACACACACGTGGACACAGACATGTGCTTGCACTCATGCTTGTGCGCGCACACAGAGAAACGTGCACTCATGCACTCAGTGCTGGGGTCTGAATCTGAAATTCCAGGGTTGAAATCTTCACCCCCAAGGCGATGGGTTAGGTGGTGGGGCCTTTGGGATGCGATGAGGTCATCAGGGTGGAGCCTCAAGAATGGGACCAGTACCTGATGAGGGGGCCCCAGGGCGCTTCCTCCCCCTACACCATATAAGGACAGAGAAAGCGCCACCTATGCAGCAGGACATGGTCCTCACGAGACACCCAGGACGCGGATCCTCACCAGACACCCAGGCTGCCTTGATCTTGGACCTCCAGCCCCCAGAACCGTGAGCAGTGACTGGCTGTCGTCTGAGCTACCCAGGCTGTGGCATTCGCTAAGAGCCACCTGAGCTAAGACAGCCACACAAGCCCACACTCACACATTCACTCTTACACACTCACCCAAATGTTCACACTTGCTCACACGTGCACGTGCTCCCACGGTGTGTACAGGTGCACATGTACATCCTCACACACACGCACGTGCACACACGCTCCCCCTGCATTCACCTCCACAGCCACAGGGAAACGAGGAATCCAGGATGAGCCCTGGGACTTGGGTGGGGGAGGGATGCCTGGGGACCCTTCTGGGGTGGGGGCTGGGGTGGGGGGGTCTTCCCTGGACACGTGGGGCTGAGAAGCCCACCAGACACCGGGCGGCAATGCACACAGGCAGTTGGACGCAGGCTTCTGGAGATGTAAAAATAACTGTGGAGTCATGAGCACACGGAAGGCCTTACAGCCAGGGCGGAGAGCCGGGGAGGGCGGGAGGGAAGAAGGAGGAGGGGGAGAAGCCGCAGGGAAGATGGAGCGAGTAGGCGTGGTGACCCAGGGAAGGCAGGGGCGTGTGTGGGCCGGGGACGCAGTGCGGGGGGGGGGGGGGGTCCCCGCCCACACTGAACACGATGGGAGTCCGCAGAAGTGGCTGCGGGACAGCCTTTGGAGGTCACAGTGACCTTGAGGCTGTGCCCTTAGCAACGCAGGTGGTAGCCGCCTGAGGGGACCCTGCTGGGGGTGCAGCAGCCTGGAGCCGCCCCCAGAAGCTGGGCAGGAGCAAGGGGGGCGGCCATCGACCAGGCCGGCCTGCTGATGCCTCCTCGGGCCAGGCCACAGCCAGGACACACGAGACCAAGATCCAGTGCCTAGCCCTGGACCCATTCACAGTCTGGTTCGGGAAGGAAACGCGTGAGGGTGCCCCTGCCCGGCACAGGTGTTGGAGGTGTGGTGCAGGTGGGCCCCCCAGACCACAGACATCACCAAGGGCAGCCCAGGACGAGGCTCCAGATGCCAGGGCCAGGCCCCCGCGCCCACCTCTCCATCGCCCTCAAGAGCCCTGTGAGTAGACGAGGACGCAGGTGGGGAAGGAGCCGTCCCAGGTCACCGCTCCCACATGTGGAGCTGAGAGCTGCACCCCAGCTCTCTGATTCCCTGTCCTGACGCGGGGGCTGAGGGAAGGTCGCCCTGTTCTTGATGTTTCTATGGGGAGAGGATAACTGGCCACCACCCACGCCCGGTCTTCAGCCCGGAGCTGGGATGTCAGCCCCAGTCCGTTGGGGCAGGAGCCAGATGCACAGGAAATCCACCACCAGGAGGCTCTGCTCAGGAAGGGCCGACCCAGTGTCCACCCCCAGCCCCTCATTAGCAGGGGAGCTGTGGAGGGCAGGGCCCCAGGACAGCACTAGCCGTGGGGAAGCTCCGGGGCTCAAGGGGCACCTGCCAGGGGACTCCCGGCTCCTGCACCGTCTCCGTGGGGTCCCTCCTGCAGGCCGGGCTCAGTCCCACCAGGCTGCCTTTGAGGGCGATGCAGAACTGGGAACCCTGCCCTCCGGGAACTCAGCATTAGAACCGAGAGCAGGGATAGGGGAGACTAAGCAAGGGCCCAGCCATCAGCCCCGGGGCAGGCGCGGAACTTCCAGCCAGCTGTGGGGGGCAAGGTTTGGGTTGGTTGGGGGGAACTGGGCTCTGCCCAGCAGTCTGTGTCTTGGGCCAGATCCCTCGAGTTTCTGAGCTTCAGCTTCCCCCCACCATGGTGACTCCAAGACCCTGCCAGCTCCAGGACTCGGGCCCTCCCGGTGGCTTTTCTGAGCTGGATGAAGCCCCCAGGGGCAGCCCCTGTGGGAAGCAGACCCCCTCAAGTGTCTGGCCCGGGGCCACACCCTCCACAGGATGTCAAGAACACTTTCCTCACCACCCCCCGCTGCCGCACCAGGGAGGAAGAAGAGAGGGGCTGGGCCAGGCGCCGCTGGCATGCAGGGCCACCAGCAGTGAGTCCTGGGCCACGACTGGACACAGACCACCCTCCTCCCCCACGGCCCTGCCCAGAGAGGGGACGCAGACACGCATTCCGCAGTGAGGACGCGGTGGAGACCTCGAGGAACGTGGTCCCACTGCAGGGCACCCTGCAGTCCCACACCGAGGCAGACGGCCCGACGTCCACTGGCCATGCCGGGCGCTGCAGCTGAGCAGCCCTTTGATAAAAGGGTTTCCCTTTCATTCGCTAAAGCTTGTCATAACAGAAAGACGTGCTCACGATTGAGAAAAACGCAAGGAGGAGAAAGGAGCCAGTGGAAAAGGTGCACATCGGGGCCCTTCCCAGAAGGAAATCACCACTGGTAACAAAAAGAACCCTGCCTGTCTTACAAGGAAGCAGACGGGACCCTTCCTCTCTCCCTCACACCAGGAGCGCAGGGTCTGTGCTGTCTGCTCCTCCAGGGCTGGGGCCTGCTCCCTCCACGCCGGGCCCATCCACAAGGGAGGTGGTCTCCAGCGCTGAGCGGGAAGGCAGCTGGGTGAAGGCAAAGGGGGCAGCATCCAGGGAGGCTTATGAGGGGCCGGGGGAAGAGGCATCAGGGCCTCTGAGCAGAGAGGAGGTGCCAGGCTGGCCTGGTCAGGGTGGGGAGGTGGGCGTGAGAACTCCGCTCTGTCCCATCCCCTCATCTGACTGACCTCTGGGCAACCCCACAGGGTGTCAGTTCCAACCCTAGGCTGCTGGAGTGACCAACACAGAAAGCAGGTGTCCAAAGCAATGGGTCCCAGGCCAGTGAGTCAGTGGGTGCTAGGGACACCTGGCCGCAAGGCTTGGAATGAACATCCACCCAGAGGGGGCATGGCACCTTCCACTACCCCACATCACCTCCCACGCCAGCCCCACAAGGCTGCAGATCTCAACTGCGCGGGATACGGGATAACCCAGCAGACGCTCGGGAGCCACCATGTTCACCTACAGACTCACAGATTGTCCCACCTGGGGGACCCATTGCAAACTCCTGTCACTCCACTCAGGCACTCACCGGCCAGGGGAGCACACCCTCTTGAGGCTGGCAGGCCCTGCCTCCTGGGACTGTCTGATCCAGAAAGAAAATCCCTCCAAGAGGGACAAAGACCTCTCCCCCAACACTCCTCTTTGGGGGCTGCTGTCCCGGGTGCCTTCCTGGGCTGCGGCCTCTCTGGAGGGTCTGCACCGGCTCCAGCCCAGCACCGTCCACCAAGCATCACCTGCCCCACCACGGCCCCGACCCAGCTACAGCTGACTAAAGCCTGTCATCCGCCCCAGCCTGGCAGGGCCTCTCATTCTGCCCAGACCCCATCCCTTCCTATACCAGGTCCCCTGCAGCCCCGGAGGACAAAGACGCCCTCCCAGGCTCTGCTGGTGCCCCCACAGCTCCAGGCAGGAGGTCTGGGCACGGAGGGCTGAGTGGAGAAGTGACCAGCGTGCAGTCCAGGCCCTGCAAGGGGAGGCGGAGGCAGGCAGGAAGTGCTTTCCTCCAGGACCACCTGAGGCCCTGCAGAGGGGACGCAGGAGGGATCCCTGCCCCACACCCTCCCTGGGAGTCACAGACACCCGTCCTGGAGGGCGCTCTGGCAGCCCCCTGGCGTACAGCCCCCCATGCACGCAAGCCGAGCATCCCACCCAGACCCGGGCCTGGCCGGCTCCGCCGCACCTGTCCTCTGGAGCAGCTGCAGGCGCGGCTCAGCCCTCCCTACAGGCCCAGCGCTGCAGGCGGCCTGGGCTGCCAGACCTGGGGGCTCCGTGCCGACCCTCCCCAAGTTGGGGTGCTGGCTCAGGGCGGGGACTGTGGGGAACCCCTGCCTCCTCCCAGAGGACTGTTCCCCCAGCAATGTAGCAGTCACTCTGCCCTGCCCCACCGCAGCCCAGCCTCTCCTCTGCCTGGGAGGGGTCCAGGGTCAGCGCTAACCCACGCAGCACCCCTGGAGGCTGGGTTCGGGGGCCCTGCTCTGAGCGTTTCCACAAGCACAGCTCAACCCTCAGGCATGTGGGGCTTTGCTTCTGGGGGGCCCCTTGCTGCTCTGCTGGGGTGCTCATGGCCTGCGTCCCCTCCGCCTACAGGGCCACCAGGCAGCCCCCTCGGGCCTCAGTCTGCCCTGCTGGAAAGAGGGTTCTTCCGTCCAGGGCCCCCACCTGCGCTCCCAGGGGCGCCGTGGGGTCCGGGTCCACGCGGGGCTCTCGGGTTTCCCGGCGGGGTGACAGCGGCGGCGATTTTGGGCAAACTGGCATTACTGCCCCGGGCCTCGGTAACCCGTGTCGCTAGGCCCCCCGCGCCCACCGTCCCCCGCCCGCCCCGCTCACCTGCCACGGGCGACGGCTTGCGCAGCACCAGCCACCTACTCTTCCACTGCGGGGACAGGGGGGAGCGTGAGCCGCCGCCCGCGCCCGCGTCCCCCCCCGCGCCCCCGACGCGCCCCGACCTTCTTGCCGTCCCGCAGCTTGACCTGGCCCTCCACCAGCGCCGCCTCGGTCATCTTCTGTCATGGTTCCGCGCCGCCGCGCTCGCCCCGGCGCCCCAGCCCAGGGTCACTTTCAAAATAGCTCCCAGGGCCCTGGGCTGGGCCAGGAGGGCGGGCCCGCGGGCAGGGCGGCGACACCGGCGACTCCAGGGCCGGCGCGGGCGGGGCTCCTTCTCCTGTGGGCGGCTCCCCCACCCCCACGGGCCCCTCTGGCCCCACCGTCCCGCTGCGGCCACTGGAGCCGCCCGCCCTCTGGAGCAAGCGCACCATCTGGGCTCAGACGCTCAGACCAGCGCCTGGGGCGGGGGGTCGGGCGGGGACTTCTTTTTCAAAAAGCAGAGAAAACCACCCAGCAGACATCGGCCCCGCTCTGGGCACTGCTCCCAACTTTAAAGTTGCTCTTCAAACAATCCGGCTTCCCAGACTGGCATCTGCCCCTCCCACCACCCCAGGGGTCACCAGACACCCCGACAACAGACTGGCCACGGGCAGCCCAGGCCCAGGATGCTCTCACATCCCCAGGCTTCCCCCACACTGAGGTGACCCCTCCCCAGGCAGGCAGTAGGGGTCGAGGAGCCCCTGGCAGCCTCTGTCTCTTTCTCCATTTCTGTTCCCATTAAAAGCCTGCAGGGACCCCAGTGCAGGTGGGCGGGTCCAGGACCCACATTGCCGCCTCAGGTCCCCAGGTCTCCACCTCTTCTGCCCCCATCCCAGGCAAGAGCAGGCCCTGGTTAGGCCAGCCGGCTCCGATGGGCAGAGGAGCTGCCTGCTTTGTAAAGGACCTGCCAGCAGCCCTCCCAGCTGGTGGACTTTGCGTTTCTGGACTCCCCCTCCTTGACCCTGTGGCTCCAGTCCAGCTGTCCCCAAGCTCTGGCCTGGGCATTAGATGTCACACCCAGGTTCTTTTGCAGAGAGGCCATGTGCTTTGGGGAACCTGGCAGGTCTGTGCCTTGGGTGTCAGCCCCATCCGAGAGACGGCCTCCACCACCCTGGGGTTGGGGACACCCAGCAGATACGGGAACAGCAGTGGGGAGGGGCGATGGCACCCTAGAAGATAAGCACCTGGACAAACAGCAAAGCTCCGTCCACATGCCCTACCCTAGACCCCATCCTCACGGGGCTGACGGTTCTCGGGGGAGAAGAAGGAAGGGGTAGACAGTGTCCCGTTAGGGAGGAGACGTCTTCATTTCATCCCATCCAGACCCTAGGCTGGGCTCTGTCTGCCTCGTACTGAGGAGGAAATGGAATCAAGGCAGCGTGAGGCCTCACAGCCAGGACTGAGCCACATCGGCTGACCTCAGAGCAGGGCTCAGAGGCATCGGGAGCCCTGGGCGCCCCTCCCCACTGCCCCTGTGATCCAAGAGACAGGTCTCCTCCGGTGGGCCACAAGGGTTGGCTGTGATGCTTCGGTGATGTCTTGTCAGGGCCTCATGCAAGGCGGGGGACACCAGGCCCAGGAAGCAGAATTTTGCATCCGCCACCCACCCCCGCAGTCACCTGTGCAGCCACCAGCCGCCTTCCGCAGAACAGTTGCTGGGTCACAGAGCCCCATTCATGCTCCCCACACATCCCAGGCCCCCGAGGGGCTGGCCCAGGACAGCCGGTGCAGAGGCGGGGGCCGTTGGGGCTGTAGCCACAGACACATCCGCTGCCCTGGGCGCCTGGCACTTGCTCATCCCTACAGGGAGAGGCAGGGCCCCACTGCATTCCTGAGTGCTGGCCCGGGCCCAGGCTCCTGCCATGCCTGGCAGCTGCACCTGCTCCCACACAGCCTGGAACACACAGGATGCCGGAGGGTAGACAACTCCCTTCCCTGCTCCATGCGGCTCCAGGGCTGCTGAAAGGTGGAGGAAGCTTCCTGCAGGAGGAGGAGGTGGCCTGGCTGCCACTCCCAGACTGGCCGAGAGCGCTGTGACCCTGGGCAAGCTCCTGCCCCGCTCTGTGCCTCAGAAGTTATAGCCAGAAGTTTCCCCAGAAGTTATAGCCAGGGTTGCTGGTTGCAAATGGAGAAATAGGCTGGCCACTGAGTAGGAAGGGGTTGATTGGAAGCAAATCAGGTCTCCAAGAACCAAGGGGAAGGCTGGAGAGCTGGTAGGCAGTGAAAACAGAGCCACGTCCTGAAAAAGGAGGACACCACAGCTCAGCCCCACAGCACAGCTGGGCTCCACACGAGGGGCAGGGTCACCACCTTCAAAGGAGCCCACAGTCTCGGGTCACAGCAGCACCCCTGTCTGACCACAGAGCCCTGCTGCGGCTGCCATGCTGCTGCTGGACACTGTGGCCAGGGACACTGCCATCTCTGCCAGACCCCATGGTCGTGGCACATTGCCGCCCGCCAGTGGCTCTGTGGCCAAGGGACCTGTCCCTGACTAGCCACACCACCTTCAGCCACCGTGTGATCTTACTGGTCTCAGCTTCCTCTTCTGCCTTGATACTGTGATGAGCCCCAGTGAGATGGCGTCCATGAGCATCTTTCAAAATGATCCAGGGTTTTCCAAGGTGATTCCAAGGGGATGATGGGGACCAGGGGTGGGCTGCTTTGTCTTGCATCTCCAAGTGGCCTAGTGTGTGGGAGAGAAACACGTCAGCTGTGTGTGGCAAGCACTGTACCCTGTGGTCACACCCGTTTGTGCATCCACATTTCCCAGTACCACCACCCCCGCCCCCATCAGGTAAGGCTGTATGAGTGAGTTCTGGCCAGTAAGGCATGGGTGGAAGGGGTAACCAACACTTCTGGCCTGCCCATAGGATGCCTGATACAGTTCGGCTGTGTCCCCACCCAAATCTCATCTTGAATTGTATTAATAATATTAGCTCCCATAATCCTCATGTGTTGTGGGAGGGACCCAGTGGGAGGTAATTTAATCATGGGGGTGGGGTTTTCCTGTGCTATTCTCATGAGATAGAATAAGTCTCATGAGATCTCATGGTTTTATGAAGGGCAGTTCCCTGCACATGCTCTTTGCCTGCCGCCATGTAAGAGGTGCCTTTGCTCCTCCTTCACCTTCACCATTTCCCTTTGCCTTCAGCAAGCACCTCAGCAGTTCATGTTTTTTTTTTTCCTGGTGGAGTGACCCAAACCTTCATTCCTGAAGTGTCTGGGTGATTTGTAGTCCTGCGTGGATTGGGCTGTTGTAGTTTCCCATTGACCTTAATCACAGGGCATGGTAATATTAATAGACGCCCTAATGGATCTTTTGTAATTCTATGCATACTCTTACTTACCTCCTTTGTGGAGTTGTAGACTGATTTCATCTCGAGAGTCTGGGTCAATCACTCCAGCCAACACTGTAACTCCTTCTTAGCCTGTTGACTTAAAGGTAGGAGGAGCCCAGAGTGTCCAGGTGGCAATCTTCTAGCTTAATGGAATAGTTGTGTCTCCTGGTGGCAGCCTTCCTCCCTCTGGAACTAAGACCTCTAGGCCAGCAGAACATAATGTCGTGGGAACAGGAAGCAAACATTTTGCTAGTGGATCACTAAGGGTGATGGCGAGTGCTGCCGCTTCCACTTCAGTGCCTTGATTCCTGGACCCGTGCATCCTGGCTAAGGGAGAAACAATATCATATCTTGGATGCTGATTCAGAGCATACATGGCCTTCTGGAGAACTTGGCCCCAGCCCTGCAAAGTATTGTCACCTAGTTGGTGTTGTAATTGTGACTTCAGAAGGCCATTCCACCGTTCTATCAATCCAGCTGCTTCAGGATGATGGGGAACGTGGTAAGACCAGTGAATTCCATGAGCATGAGCCCACTACCACACTTCTTTAGCTGTAAAGTGAGTGCCTTGCTCAGAGGCAATGCTGTGTGGAACACCATGATGGTGGATGAGGCATTCCGTGAGTCCATGGATGGTAGTCTTGGCAGAAGCACTGCGTGCAAGATAGGCAAACCCACATCAGGAGTAAGTGTCTATTCCGGTGAGGACAAACCTCTGCCCTTTCCATGATGGAAGAGGTCCAATATAATCAACCTGCCACCGGGTAGCTGGCTGATCACCCTGAGGAATGGTGCCATATTGAGGCTCAGTGTTAGTCTCTGCTGCTGCCAAATTGGGCACTCAGCAGTGGCTGTGGACAGGTCAGCCTTGGCTAGTGGAGGGCCACGTTGCTGAATCTCCATGTGTAATCTCCATCCCTGCCACCATGGCCACTCTGTTCATGGGCCCACTGGGCGATGACAGGGGTGGCTGGGGAAAGAAGCTGAGTGGTGTCCACAGAACAGGTCATCCTACCCACTTGATTATTAAAATCCTCCTCTGCTGAGTTCACCCATTGGTGAGCACTCACAGGGGATACAAATATCTTCCGTTTTTGACCACTCGGAGAGGTCCATCCACATACCTCTTCCCCAAATTTCTTTGTCACCAATTTTCCAATCATGCTTCTTCCAAGTCCCTGACCATCCAGGCAAACCATTGTCTACGGCCCATGAATCAGTACATAATCACACACCTGGCCATTTCTCCTCCCATGCAAAGTGCACAGCCAGGTGCACCGCTCCAACTTCTGCCCACTGGGAAGATTTCCCTTCACTGCTGTCCTTCAGGCATGTCCTAAAAAGGGGCTGTAGTGCCGCAGCTGACCACTTTCGGGTGGTGCCTGCATATCGTGCAGAAGCATCTGTGAACCAGGTCCTAGTCTTCTCTTCCTCTGTCAAATGATTGTTGCAGGCCGAAAGAGTGAGGGTCACGATCAACTCAGTATACCACCAGAGGCTATACGAGTAAACAGCAAACTGTTCTCATAAAAGCAGGTTGTTGGTGAAAAGACAAACCACATATGCTGCCCAGAAGGACTGCTGACAGCAGTCACAACCCACGCACAAGTGTTTCTTGTGATTAGGCAACTACGAAGCCTGTTAGCAATAATGTGAACCTGTGATCAATTAAGGAGCTGACCAATCGTTACCTCCTGCTCCCTGCTCTTTCTACCCAACATGAAGGGCTATAGAAGCTCAGGGTGGCTGCCCTTGCTCACTGGAAACTGGGAGCCCTCTTCTTCCCCTTGCTCTTCCTTTAAAATAGTTTCTTGTTTTTTGTTTTCATTTCTACATTCATCTTCCTTCGTTCAGTCCCGTAGTAACCATGGCAAACCACGGCAAATGATCACAGGGAACTCCCCATGAGGCCATTGGTGCAGGCTGGGGGAGAGGAGGCAGGGTGGCAGGAGTGGAGACCATGGGCATTTGAGCCACTTCCTCATGTAAAACTTACTTGTGCCTTCAGGATCTGCTTGAGCCCAGTCACATATATACCACTTCTCTTTGATGACGGAATGCTGCTGTGTATGACCCACTTTATGGCTAGATGGGTCGGAAAGCACCCAGTTCATGATGGGCAGTTCAGGTCGCATGGTGACTTGATGACCCATAGTCAAATGTTCAGTTTCCACCAAAGCCCAGTAACAGGCCAAGAGCTGTCTCTCAAAAGGAGAGTAGTTATCTGCGGAAGATGGCAGGGCCTTGCCCCAAAATCTGAGAGGCCTGTGCTGTGATTCACCTATGGGGGCCTGCCAGAGGCTCCAAACAGCATCCCTATCTGCTACTGACACCTCAAGCACCATTGGATCTGCTGGGTCATATGGCCCAAGTGGCAGAGCAGCTTGCACAGCAGCCTGGACCTGTTGCAAAGCCTTCTCCTGTTCTGGACCCCACCCAAAGCTGGCAGCCTTTCAGGTCACTCAGTAAATGTGCCATAGTAACATACCCAAATGAGGACTGTGTTACCTCCAAAATCCATATAGGCCCACTAAGCATTATGCCTCTTTCTTGGTTGTAAGAGGGTCCAAATGCAGCAACTTATCCTTCACCTTAGGAATATCTCGACAGGCCCCACACCACTGGATCCCTAGAAATTTTATTGAGGTAGAAGTTCCCTGAATTTTAGTCAGATTTATTTCGCATCTTCTGGCACACAAATGTCTCACCAATAAGTCCAGTGTGTTTGCTACTTCTTGCTCACTGAATCCAGTCACCGTAATATCATCAATGTAATGGACCAGTGTGATATCTTGCAGAAGTGAAAAGCGATCAAGGTCTCTCCGAATAAGATTTTGACACAAAGCCAGAGAATTGATATACCCCTGAGGGAGGACAGTAAAGGTGTATTGCTGGCTTTGCCAGCTGAAGGCAAATTGCTTCTGGTGGGTCTTATGGACAGGAATGGAGAAAAAGGCATTTGCCAAGACAATGGCTGCATACCAGGTACCAGGAGATGTGTTCATTTGCTCAAGCAATGAAACCACATCTGGTACAGCAGCTGCAACTGGAGTGACCACTTGCTTAAGCTTACGGTAATCCACTGTCATTCCCCAAGATCCATCTGTCTTCTGCACAGGCCAAATGGGAGAGTTGAGTGGGGATGTGGTGGGAATCACCACCCCTGCATCTTTCAAGTCCTTGATGGTGGCACTAATCTCTGCAGACCCTCCAGGGATGTGATATTGTTTTTGATTTACTCTTTTTGTAGGTAGAGGCAGCTCTAATGGCTTCCATTTGGCCTTCCCCACCATAATAACTCTCACACTCTACCTGTCAGGGAGCTAATGGGGTTCTGCCTGCTGCTAAGTATGTCTATACCAATTACTCATTCTGGCACTGGGGAAATGACCACAGGATGAGCCCAGGGACCCACTGGACCCACTGTAAGTCAGACCTGAGCTAAAACTCCATTAATTACCTGACCTCCATAAGCACCTACTTTAACTGGAGGACCACAATGACGTTTTGGGTCTCCTGGAATCAATGTCATCTTAGAGCCAGTGTCCAGTAGTCCCCAAAATGTCTGATAATTTCCCTTTCCCCAACATAGTTACCCTGGTATAAGACTGGAGGTCTCCTTGGGGAAGGATGGGAGAAAGATTAACAGCATAGGCCGGGTGTGGTGGCTCACGCCTGTAATCCCAGCACTTTGGGAGGCCGAGGTGGGTGGATCATGAGGTCAGGAGACCGAGACCATCCAGACTAACACGGTGAAACCCCATCTTTACTAAAAACACAAAAAATTAGCTGGGTGTGGTGGCGGGCGCCTGTAGTCCCAGCTACTTGGGAGGTTGAGGCAGGAGAATGGCGTGAACCCGGGAGGTGGAGCTTGCAGTGAGCCGAGATTGCACCACTGCACTCCAGCCGAGGTGACAGAGCAAGACTCTGTCTAAAAAAAGAAAGAAAGAAAGAAAGAAAGAAAGAAAGAAAGAAAGAAAGAAAGATTAACAGCATAAATTGTCAGTAGTGTAGTGGAGTCCTTCCTCAAGGGGACCCAGCCTCCCCTTCATTCACGGGGTTCTGGGTCTGTAAACTGTCTCAAGTCTGGAAATTGATTGAGGGGCTGTGATTCTCTGTTTTTATAATTCATATTAGTCTTTTGTCCATTCGACCTACAAGTTTTCTGCTTATATAAATTAAGCAGGATTGCAGTAGGCTTCCAGTCAATTTCACTTTTAGGAACACCGTGATTAATTAACCAATGCCAGAGCTCTACACAAGTCAGACTATTCTGATTGCCACTTTGCCTCTGCTGTCCATTATGGTAGCTGTGCCCACCTTGCCTTTGATGGTTGAGTGCCGCCACTTGGCCCCTGCCACCTCAGGATCCAGTTATTCCCATCATCCCATTAAATCATATTTAAATTTTGTAGTTGAGTGACTGTGGTTCCCACTGTTAGATCTGACATACAGAGAAGAGCAATTACAGGGCCCTTCAAAGACGCAGGTGCTGCCCTCAAAAATCTATTTCGCAAGGCATTGGTCAAGGGTATATCTTCTGGACCCTCCCAGCTGGGATGAGTAGGTCTAAAGTGACTAATCCACTCCACCACCTCAATCTCCCTAAGCCTTTGGATCCCTTCCTCTACATTAAGCCAAGGGAGATCAGGCATTTCCAACTTGCTCACAGTGGGCCATCTTTTAATCCATATTTCAGCCAACCAAGCAAATAAACTATTAGAACCTTTTTGAACTCCTGAGCTGTGACATTAAATGCAGAGTCCCTGCTTAGTGGGCCCAAATCAATAAATCCAGCCCGATCCAACTCTATGTTCCTTCCACCATTATCCCACACCCTTAATATCCATTCCCATGCCTGTTCTCCAGATTTCTGTTTATATCAATTAGAGAACTCAAATGGTTATTTTCAAGTGTAGCACACCTCCTTATGGGTCACACTCTCAACCCCACCTCTAGGCGCCCACTGGGACTTTACTCTAGTTATAGGTGGAGAAACAAACAGGGGTGTTAGGGGTGGCTCCTCAGGAGAATCAACATTATCTTGTCTGGCAACTGCCTCAGGGGAGGCCATCACTGTTGCCTCAGGCAGTGCAGGATTTATCTCCTCAGACAAAGGTGGAAAGGCTGATGGCAGCGTGGGTTAGGGAGGGAATGTTGCCACTACTGGGGATGGGGAAGCTCTTTCTTCTGGTGAAAAATGTTCATCAGAGTTTACAAACTCAGTGTCCCCAGCTTCATCAGGGTCCTCCCACACATCCCCATTCCAAGTTGCAGGGTCCTATTATTTTCCAATCAGTGCCCTCACTTTAACAGTAGACACCTGGCGAGGCTGTGCACGTACCTTTCATTGCAGGTCAGTCACTCGCACGGTAAGAGCTTGTGTCTGTTTTTCCACGATTTCAGCTCTTTCTCTAAAGGAGATAAGACTCTCAATGAGGGCAATCTTAGAAGATTTGAGGCTCAGTGTCTGCTTCTGAAGCTGAGAGTTAGAATCCCTGAGTTCATCATTTTCTTTCATCACTTTGTCCACCGAACTTTAGGAGCAACCAACCAGCTTCATTAGTTCTTTGGTTCTCCACATGTGGTCAAAGGTATTATGTATAGAGTCACTAAACTCCTTGCCTCTCATAAGCAGTGAATCAAGAGTGTCAAATGCATTTAGTTTGCATAACTCTCTAAATAGTTCATGCCAAGGACTATTGGTGTTCTCCATGCCATTAGAAGTAGAGTCCTTAGCATTTTTGGGTCTAGTCATATTAAGCAGGCAACTCCAGAAATCCCAAAACCAACAAAAGAACTCCATCCTTAATATTCTGTTCTTCTAGAACCACTCCTGGTACCAGGGCTCTCTAGAGGGACAGAACTAATAAGATAGATAGACATATATGAAGGGGAGTTTATGAAGTATTAACTCACATGATTACAACGTCCGGCAATAGGCTATCTGCAAGCTGAGGAGCAAAGAAAGCCAGTCTGAGTCCAAAAACTGAAGAACTTGAAGTCCAATGTACAAGGGCAGGAAGCAGCCAGCACAGGAGAAAGATGTAGGCTGGGAGGCTAGGCCAGTCTAGTCTTTTCGTTTTTGTGCCTGCTTATATTCTAGCCACACTGGCAGCTGATTAGATGGTACCCACCCGGATAAAGGGTGGCTATGCCTTCCCCAGCCAAATGACTCAAATGTTAATCTCTTTTGGCCACACTCTAACAGACATACCAAGGATCAATACTTTGTATGCTTCAATCCAATCAAGTTGACACTCAGTATTAAACATCACAGTGGAACTTCCTGAGAGTGCGTCTTCCTCTCCCAGTCCACTGACTCAATTGTTAATCTCTTCTGGCAACACCCAGAAACACCCAGATACACTCAGAAACAATAATTTATATCCTTCGACCCAGTCAAGTTGACACTTCATATTAACCATCACAACCAGGAACAACTTTGTGTCAATGAATATAAAAAATTAGAAAGATGAATTTTTTTTTTCTGTGAGACAGAGTCTTGCTTTGTCACCCAGGCTGGAATGCAGTGGCAGGATCTCAGCCCACTGCAATCTCCGCCTCCTAGGTTCAAGCAATTCTCTTGCCTCAGCCTCCTGAGTAGCTGGGATTACAGACACCTGCCACCACACCCAGCTAATTTTTGTATTTTTAGTAGAGATGGGGTTTCACCATGTTGGCCAGGCTGGTCTCAAACTCCTAACCCTGTGATCCACCCGCCTCGGCCTCCCAAAGTGCTGGCATTACAGGCATAAGCCACCACACCTGGCTGACAGATAAATTTATAAAAGCATAACTTCCTGTAACTGACTCAAGAAGAAATAAAACTAGTCCCATAACTATTAAAGACATTGAATCAGTAGTTAAATACAATCCTGTAAAGAAAACACCAAGACAGGTAATTTTATGGGTGAATTCCATTTAACTTTCAAAGGATAGATCCTTCCAACTATATACAGAATTTTCCAGTGAATTTTGCTAAAAGAAGAACTTATTTTATGAGGCTGGGATAGCCTTGATAACAGTCATTCAGATAATATAGGAAAGGAAAATTATAGGCCAATCTTATAAACATACATGCAAAACCCTAAATAAAATATAAATTTTAAAAAGTTTTTAAAAACCAATACAGCATGTATCAGTCAGGGTCCCAATAGGCGGGCACACACAGTGGAACAGTTCAAGGAGGGTTTTTATATACAAAGCTGTGGTCAAAATGTGGACAATCACAGTCAGAAACTCCGGAGCCCAGGGCTGGTTAAGGTGGAGGGGCCACACCAGTTCTAGAATGCTGGCAATGGCAGGAGTGGACCCCGGAGCCTCAGAAGGAGAAAGTCATTTACATCTTGAGAGCAGCGCTGATGCAGCCAACCTGAGGGTATTTGTTTGCTACGGGGACCATAATAAACTGCCACAGATTGGGTGCCTTCGACAAGAGAAGCTTATCACCTTGCAGTTCTGGAAGCCAGAAGTCCAAAACCCAGGGGGCAGCAGGCTTGGCTCCCTTGGAGTCCAGCAGGGGGCACCTGCTCTAGGCCTCTGGCCCTGGTTTGTGGACGGCCATCTTCTCTCCAGGTGTCTCCCATCGCCTTCCCACTGTACATGTCTGCGTCCTGTAAAAAGAAGCCATTCAAAACCAAAGCTGTTGGAACTTTAAGTTATTTTGCATCTTCAAGGAACATGATTATAGGACCTGAGTTGCGTATGACAGGCAGCTGTAGCTTAGGCAGCTGTAACCTTTGTTCCTCTGATTATAGATTAGCTTTTTCTTTACCTACATTGTTCTGTAAAATGTTATAAAATACTACAGGACACCAGGGAAGACCCCTTCCCTCTTCATGTTGATCTTCACTGTAGATTTGCTCCCCTCTGACTTCTCTTACACAGAGACCTCACTGGCCACCACGTTGTCTAAGACAGAATGTTCAATAGACTCTTTCAAATTGGAAAAGGAAAAGAAAACAAGCTGTGATTAATCAAATTGCTGTGACTCATAAACCAGCCTTGCATGGGAAACACTGTAACCCTGTTCAATTTGTTTATTTTCTGCCTGTATAAGCAAGACCTTCACTTTTTGGCTTTGGGGTACTGGCTCTAATCCTCTGGAGTCTGTGTGTCCCGAGTGGCTATTTTCAGCTTCGTGCCTGCATATGCTCTTTTAAACTGGATTCTGATCCTTTTGATTATTTCAGGTGGATAGTCCAAATTTTCTCTTCTCATTAGGACACCAGTCATATTGAGTTAGTGCCCATCATAATAACCTAATTTGAACTTGATTGCCTTTTTAAACATTCTATCTCCAAATACAGTCACATGCTGGGCTATTAGGGGTTAGGACTTCAACATATGAATTAATTAATTTATTAAAACAGGATCCTGCTCTGTACCCAGGCTGGAGTGCAGTGGCGTGATCATGGCACACTGCAACCTCCACGTCCTGTGCTCAGGTGATCCTTCCCCTTCAGCCTCCTGAGTAGCTGAGACTACAGGTGCATGCCACCATGCCCGGCTAATTTTTTTGTAGAGACTGGGTTTCGTCCTGTTGCCCAGGCTGGTCTTGAATTCCCACCTGGGCCTCCCAAAGTGCTGGGATGACAGGTGTGAGCCACTGCGCCCAGCCATCATATGAATTCTAGAAGGACATAATTCCACCTGAAACACTGAGGTGACTGACCCCAAAGAAAGGGAGCCAGGAAAATACATGCCCAGTCTCTCTCCCCTGCCTCTGATCTCCCAATAGCCCAGCAAGAAACAAGAGAGTGCACAGCCCATTGCAGACCAGAGAGGCCAGCCTCCCGCAGCAGAGCACGACGGGAACAAGCAGGGCACAAGTGGGAGGGGCAAAGGGAAGACCCCAGCTCGCACTTCAGCTCAATACCGTCCACTCCAGGAATACAAGGCCAACCTGAGTTAGAAAACCTATCATGTGCCAGGCGCAGTGACTCACGCCTGTAATCCCAGCACTTTGGGTGGCCGAGTTGGGCGGATCATTTGAAGTCAGGAGTTCAAGACCAGCCTGGGCAACGTGGTGAAACCCCATCTCTACTAAAAATACAAAAATTAGCCGGGCGTGGTGTCAGGCACCTGTAATCCCAGCTACTAGGGAGGATGAGGCAGAAGAATCACTTGAGCCTGGGAGGCAGAGGTTGTGGTAAGCCAAGATCGTGCCACTGCACTCCAGGCTGGGTGGCACAGCGAGACCCTGTCTCAGAAAGAAAGAAAAAAAATGAAGAAAAGAAAGAAAGAAAGAGAGAAAGAGAGACAGAAAGAAAGAAAGAAGAAAGAAGAAAAAAGAAGAAAGAGAGAAAGAGAGAGAGAGAGAAAGAAGAAAGAAAGGAAGAAAAGGAAGGAAAGAAGGAAGAAGGGAGGGAGGGAGGAAGGAAGGAAGAAGGGAGGGAGGGAGGAAGGAAGGAAGGAAGAAGGGAGGGAGGGAGGAAGAAGGGAGGGAGGAAGGAAGGAAGGGAGGGAGGAAGAAGGGAGGGAGGGAGGAAGGAAGGAAGGAAGAAGGGAGGGAGGGAGGAAGGAAGGAAGGAAGAAGGGAGGGAGGGAGGAAGGAAGAAGGGAGGGAGGGAGGAAGGGAGGAAGGAAGAAGGGAGGGAGGGAGGAAGGAAGGAAGGAAGAAGGGAGGGAGGGAGGAAGGGAGGAAGGAAGAAGGGAGGGAGGGAGGAAGGAAGGAAGGAAGAAGGGAGGGAGGGAGGAAGGGAGGAAGGAAGAAGGGAGGGAGGGAGGGAGGAAGGAAGAAGGGAGGGAGGGAGGAAGGAAAGAAGGAAGAAGGGAGGGAGGGAGCGAGGAAGGAAGAAGGGAGGGAGGAAGGAAGGAAGGGAGGGAGGAAGAAGGGAGGGAGGGAGGAAGGGAGGAAGGAAGAAGGGAGGGAGGAAGGGAGGAAGGAAGAAGGGAGGGAGGGAGGAAGGGAGGAAGGAAGGAAGAAGGGAGGGAGGAAGGGAGGAAGGAAGAAGGGAGGAAGGGAGGAAGGAAGAAGGGAGGGAGGGAGGAAGGGAGGGAGGGAGGAAGGAAGGAAGAAGGGAGGGAGGGAGGAAGGGAGGGAGGAAGGAAGAAGGGAGGGAGGAAGGGAGGAAGGAAGAAGGGAGGGAGGGAGGAAGGAAGGGAGGGAGGGAGGAAGGAAGGAAGAAGGGAGGGAGGGAGGAAGGAAGGAAGAAGGGAGGGAGGGAGGAAGGAAAGAAGGAAGAAGGGAGGGAGGGAGCGAGGAAGGAAGAAGGGAGGGAGGAAGGAAGGAAGGGAGGGAGGAAGAAGGGAGGGAGGGAGGAAGGGAGGAAGGAAGAATGGAGGGAGGGAGGAAGAAGGGAGGGAGGGAGGAAGGAAGGAAGGAAGAAGGGAGGGAGGGAGGAAGGAAGGAAGAAGGGAGGGAGGAAGGAAGGAAGGGAGGGAGGAAGAAGGGAGGGAGGGAGGAAGGGAGGAAGGAAGAAGGGAGGGAGGGAGGAAGGAAGGGAGGAAGGAAGAAGGTAGGGAGGGAGGAAGGAAGGAAGGAAGAAGGGAGGGAGGGAGGAAGGAAGGAAGGAAGAAGGGAGGGAGGGAGGAAGGAAGGAAGGAAGAAGGGAGGAAGGGAGGAAGGGAGGGAGGGAGGAAGGAAGGAAGGGAGGGAGGAAGAAGGGAGGGAGGGAGGAAGGGAGGAAGGAAGAAGGGAGGGAGGGAGGAAGGAAGGGAGGAAGGAAGAAGGTAGGGAGGGAGGAAGGAAGGAAGGAAGGAAGAAGGGAGGGAGGGAGGAAGGAAGGAAGGAAGAAGGGAGGGAGGGAGGAAGGGAGGAAGGGAGGGAGGGAGGAAGGAAGAAAGGGAGGGAGGAAGAAGGGAGGGAGGGAGGAAGGGAGGAAGGAAGAAGGGAGGGAGGGAGGGAGGAAGGAAGGAAGGGAGGAAGGAAGATGGGAGGGAGGGAGGAAGGAAGGAAGGAAGGAAGAAGAGAGGGAGGGAGGAAGGAAGGAAGAAGGGAGGGAGGGAGGAAGGAAGGAAGGAAGAAGGGAGGGAGGGAGGAAGGGAGGAAGGAAGACGGGAGGGAGGGAGGAAGGGAGGGAGGGAGGAAGGAAGGGAGGGAGGAAGAAGGGAGGGAGGGAGGAAGGGAGGAAGGAAGAAGGGAGGGAGGGAGGGAGGAAGGAAGGAAGGGAGGAAGGAAGAAGGGAGGGAGGGAGGGAGGAAGGAAGAAGGGAGGGAGGAAGGAAGGAAGGGAGGGAGGAAGAAGGGAGGGAGGGAGGAAGGGAGGAAGGAAGAATGGAGGGAGGGAGGAAGAAGGGAGGGAGGGAGGAAGGAAGGAAGGAAGAAGGGAGGGAGGAAGGAAGGAAGAAGGGAGGGAGGAAGGAAGGAAGGGAGGGAGGAAGAAGGGAGGGAGGGAGGAAGGGAGGAAGGAAGAAGGGAGGGAGGGAGGAAGGAAGGGAGGAAGGAAGAAGGTAGGGAGGGAGGAAGGAAGGAAGGAAGAAGGTAGGGAGGGAGGAAGGAAGGAAGAAGGGAGGGAGGGAGGGAGGAAGGAAGGAAGGAAGAAGGGAGGGAGGGAGGAAGGGAGGAAGGGAGGGAGGGAGGAAGGAAGGGAGGGAGGAAGAAGGGAGGGAGGGAGGATGGGAGGAAGGAAGAAGGGAGGGAGGGAGGGAGGAAGGGAGGGAGGGAGGAAGGAAGGAAGGAAGAAGGGAGGGAGGGAGGGAGGAAGGAAGGAAGGGAGGAAGGAAGAAGGGAGGGAGGGAGGAAGGAAGGAAGGAAGAAGGGAGGGAGGGAGGAAGGAAGGAAGAAGGGAGGGAGGGAGGGAGGAAGGAAGGAAGGGAGGAAGGAAGAAGGGAGGGAGGGAGGAAGGAAGGAAGGAAGAAGGGAGGGAGGGAGGAAGGAAGGAAGAAGGGAGGGAGGGAGGAAGGAAGGAAGGAAGAAGGGAGGGAGGGAGGAAGGGAGGAAGGAAGATGGGAGGGAGGGAGGAAGGGAGGGAGGGAGGGAGCGAGGAAGGAAGAAGGGAGGGAGGGAGGAAGGAAGGAAGGAAGGAAGGGAGGAAGGAAGAAGGGAGGGAGGGAGGAAGGAAGGAAGGAAGAAGGGAGGGAGGGAGGAAGGAAGGAAGAAGGGAGGGAGGGAGGAAGGAAGGAAGAAGGGAGGGAGGGAGGAAGGAAGAAGGGAAGGAGGGAGGGAGGGAAGAAGGGAGGGAGGGAGGAAGGGAGAAGGAGGGAGGAAGGGAGGAAGGAAGATGGGAGGGAGGGAGGAAGGGAGGGAGGGAGGGAGCGAGGAAGGAAGAAGGGAGGGAGGGAGGAAGGAAGGAAGGAAGGAAGGAAGGGAGGAAGGAAGAAGGGAGGGAGGAAGGAAGGAAGGAAGAAGGGAGGGAGGGAGGAAGGAAGGAAGAAGGGAGGGAGGGAGGAAGGAAGGAAGAAGGGAGGGAGGGAGGAAAGAAGGAAGGAAGAAGGGAGGGAGGGAGGAAACCTATCATGGAAGTCATCATGTTAGTGAAGCCAAAGGGAAAATGTGTACATTGATCTCAACGGAGGCCGAGGAAGCATGTGAAAATGCTCACCGCTCACGGCGGAAGGGTCAGGGACGGCTCACATCGGATGTGGGTGAAGTGGGGCTGAAGCCATGCAGTTCAGAGCCCCAGAACCAGCTGCTGGAGGCCCCCACACTCAGGAGGAAGAGCGGCTCCACTCTCAGGATCCTGGGGCACAGGTGCCAGCCTCAGTCCCCCAGCCACTGCCCAGGCTGCACCAACACTGTGGCGGGGGCAGGGTTCTTCAGTGGCAAGTTCGTTCCGTGAGCTCGAAGGCTCTGAGGCCCATGCACGGCAGCAGGGGCCGTGGGGAGAAGGGCCTGGCCATGTCTCTCTTCCCTCTTTGCTCAGAACCCGGCTTTGCTTGGGGCGGTAACTGTGTGGCCCCAATGCCCCCGTTTCCTGCCCTCCCAGCCTCCTGTGCAGCCTGGGGTGGCGCCAATCTGCTGGGGAAGGGGCTCCTGACAAAAGGGAACAGCTGTAACTGCAAACCACCGCCTCCCCGAGACCAGGACGCCAGGAAGGAGGTGGGGCGCAGGAGAGAAGGTCCTGGGTGCCTCGAAGCAGGGAGGAGGCCTGCCCCCCACCAGCCACACTCCCACCCTCTCTGCCCTCTGGCCCCACCTCCCCCTGTCTCCTGTCCTCCCTGGCTGGAGGGAGGGTACGGCCTCTGCCAGCCCAGCAGTGACCCTCTAACTGGGCCCCATCTAGCATGTGGGCCCCTCCCTCCCTCAGCCCCCACAGAGGCAGCCTGTGGCCTCCTCCCTCCGGGGAAGTGCAGCCCAGGCTCAGGCAGGCGGGCTGCCGTCTGGAAGGCCAACGACGGCCTACGGGTGTTCCCGTGGGGCCGCTCTTTCTTCTTCGGGTTCAATACTCCGTGCACCACGCGGATCGGACCCCTCCACGCCTGGGGGCCTGGACTTGGTTTCCACTTCCTGCCCTGGGACAACCCAGGTGCTGAGCCCCGGCCTGGGGCTGGCCTGGGAGGCGGCTGGACTCTGCTGGGGCCTGGAGAGGCCCAGACCTCATCCCCTGACAACTCTCTGGGCCGTGGGGCCAGACCCCGCTGTGGGGCCACAGGCTCCGTCTCCACTGAGGACTGTGTGGGCTCCAGAACGGCAGCCTGAGGCCTGCTGCGCATAGACCTGGGCCCCAGTCATGGCCTGGAGGGGAAGGCGGGGCCGCAGGCAGGGGCCAGGTAGCCTGGGCCGGGTTCTTGGAAATATCTTTATTGTCAGCAAGGCAGGGAATGGTGGGAACCAGGGTGTCCCGCTGGAGGGTCAGGTGGGAGCCACAAGCCTCCTGGGAGGCCGTATCCGGTCGTTGATCCAGTCCACATAGTTGGCCACGCGGGTGTAGACCCCCGGCTTGTGGAGCCGCCCGCAGCCGTCACCCCAGCTGATGATGCCGTAGAGGTAAGCCACGCCGTTCTTCTCGCAGGCCAGGGGCCCCCCTGAGTCCCCCTGGGCAGAGACACCAGTCAGAGCCACCCTCCCAGGGGCCTGGTTCAGGGACCCCCCTCTCCCCCAAGTGGCAGCTTGGGGACAGAGGACAAAGGCATTTCTGAGCAAGGGAGCTGATCCACTCTCCTGAACCTCATGAAAAGATGTCTCATTCCCTGGGGGCAGCACCTGCTGGGCCAGGGCATCCAACCACGTTATTCCCCTACCTGAAGCCACGGTCCCCCTCTCCCCACCAGCATGAACCCTGTGTGGACCACACAGCCACCGTGTGTCCCAGCATCTCCTGAAATGACTTCTTCGCTCCCTGGAAAACTCCTACGCATCACTCAGGACCAGTGCAAACACTCCCTCCTCCAGGAAACCATCCTGACTTCCCCTATCGAGGTCCAGTGACAAGCCCTACCCACTCTACCACTCCTGGGCTTTGTGGCCTTGGAAGAGTGAATTGACTGCCTGGGGCTCAGTCTCCCCAGCTATAAAATGGGGCATAAAAGAGCTGTCGCATGCCGGGGTTGCCGTGCCGCCTGAGCACACAGGCCTGCAGAGCCCAGGATGTGGTTGGGCTGTTGGGCTTATTGAAGGTTGAAGAACTTATTGAAGGTTGAAGAGCTGGCTTGAGAGAACTCGGGGCAAAGGGGCCTTTGGTGCCTAGTGTCACACGGAAAGCACTGCCTTGGGCTGGACAGCCAGGAACTGTCCGGGCTCTGTGGGAACCCAGGCCCCTCTCAGAGCCTGGGTCTCCCCTTCTGTGTGAGGAGGATGCCCTTCCGGCAGGGCTCTGGGTGGCCCTGGGGTGCTGGCCACTGACAGTAAGTGTGCTCCCTGCCCAGGGGTCCCTGGCTGGCCCTGCCAGGTTGGGGTGCCGCCAGGCTCTGGGCTCCCCAGGGGCAAGCATCTCGGAGACTCAGGACCAGCTGAGCCCCCATCAGTCGGGTCCTGGTGGGGCGGGCACCAGCTCACCTGGCAGGCATCGGACTTGCAGTCGAAGTAGCCGGCACAGAGCATGTTGGGGCTGATGTCGGCGCCGTAGACCTCAGGGCTGCTGCACTTGTGGTCGGCGACCAGGGGGACCAGGGCCTCCCGCAGGGAGCTGGAGTAGCCGCTCACGTCTGTGGGACATGATGCCCTCAGCATGACACGCACACCGTGGCTGGCCACTGTCCACCCTGGCGGGGTGCTGGGCGCCCCCCTCCCAACTCACTCTCATCCAAGTGGCCCCAGCCCGCAATCTGGCACTTGTGTCCTGCAGGGAAGGTGCTGCCAGGCTCGGGCAGGCAGATGGGCTGCACGAACTGCGAGCGTGTGGCACAGCGGTCCCCTTTCTTCTTCAGCCGGATCAGGACTGATCAGAAGAGCGGCCAGGGTCAGCCTGCGGTGTGCGGGCTGAACGGGAGGCTGTCGGGGCCCGTGATGGAGGGAGGGTAGCCAGTGGGTTCCACGGGGCAGCCTGGGAGATCCAGAAGGGAGCGGTGCCCTGTCCTCCCTGCCCTGCCCCCAGCTTCCCCCGCACCACATGTCTGCCCAGCTCCTGCCCCTGTCTGGGCCTGGCCTGGGGAGCACAGGGCCCACCTGCCCAGAGTGTGGCCACGACATGCCAGAGCTCACCGAGGTCGTGGTCGCTGGGGTTGAACACCGAGTACAGGGTGTACGGGATGTACTTCTCGATGCCGAAGGTCTGCGTCACGTCCGTCGTGCGGTTGAAGAAGTGCTGGCCCAGCACCACGGAGATGCTGTCCCTGGGGGGGCTGTGCAAAGGGGGCTGGAGGCTGCACGGACCAGCCCTACCCCGGCCACCGGGCTCACCTCTCCCCACCCCCTGTCGGGCCCACGGAGGCCAACGGTGTGGGACCCTGGTCCCAGGGAGGGGTCTGAGCAGGTGCCCGGGTGTGGGCTGTTGATACTGGGGAGACAGGGACCACCAAGCAGGGGCTATTGCCAGTCACCCCCAGATCCAGGCATGGGAGCTGAAGTGCGGTGCCATCCCTCCTGACAACACTGGTCACAAGCCCTGGGGGGAGTCTCAGGCCAAGCCCAGGCAGGATCGGCTGCAAGGCCGACCCGAGCGGGTGGAGACCTGGCCTGCACAGGCCCTGCCCCAGCTTCCATCCACATTGTGGGGTCCCCAGATGCAGCCCTCACTCCTGCTGGGCACAGATCCCAGGCCCCTGAGCCTGGCTCCCATCTTCTGTGTGGAGGTCACTCCACCCTGCCTCGGCCTCCTGCCCTGGGCTCCATGTGGGGAACCCCATTTCTCCACATTTGCAGGCCCAGGAGCTGCCGACTGCAGGTTCTGCAGGGCCATGCAAGACCCCACCCTGGGAGCTGTGGTCCTCGAAAGGCCGCCAGACCCTCGGCTGGCCGGACCCCTGCCCCTAATTACTGGGGTGCCCATCGAAGGTGGAAGGGCGTCTGGCCCAGGCTGCTCCGTCTCAGGGTCTCCCCACTCGAGGCCCGCCTCCCAGAGTGTGGGCCTGGGTGGCTGTGCGCCCCCACTGAGGGGAGCCAGCTGAGTGGGCTGGGCCTCAGTTTCCCTGGCTGTGCTTGGGCTCCTAGGGCTCTGACGCATTGTCACTGCGCTCTCTGGCTCCCTACTGAGAGCCAGGACTCTGGGAGGGGCGGGGCCTGCGGGGAGGACAGGACCTGGCCTACTGCACCCTCCGCAGGCGCTGGGTCCTCTGTGGAAACGCCACTGACCCCTGGCCTCCCTCAATAGGGACAAGGTTTCTGGAGTGTCCATGCATGCCCAGCTCAGGACTGAGCCCCAAGACCCAGAGGGGTCAGAGAGGGTTACCGGGGACCCCGGGAAGGGGTCAGCAGAGGCACCAGGATGGGGTCCGCAAGCGGGTGGGGACAGGTGCATAGTGACGCTGGATGGTGTGTGGGGCCTCAGGGCAGGTGACTGGGGCCCAGAGGAGGTGCACCTGTGGGAGAAGCAGTGGGCGGCCGACACCACCCAGCAGGTGTGGACCAGGCTCCCGGCGCAGAAGCTGTCCCCGATGTAGATGGCGGCCAGCCAGGGGTGCGAGCCGGGCAGCGAGGAGGAGCCGCCGATGATACGTGGCCGCAGGAACGTCCTCTTCTTGTGCCTCCTGCCGCAGGCCTGGCGCCCCGGGGAGGCTGGCTCAGGCAGGGTCGCCAGGAGATCCGGTGACAGTTGGACTCTGGTGAGGGATTCTGGGAGCAAAGGTCACTGGGTCACACCCCTGGGGTTCACAGGGCCAGCCCCCTTCCACACACAGGCCCTACCCGGCAGGAGGCGCTGCAGAGGGCCATGGCCAGACCCCCTGTCCACGCTGCTCAGGCCCTGGCGCCTGCCCATCTCTGCCCTCAGTTTCCAAATCTGTAGAATGGGGTTTGATGCCCAATCCCGAGGCTCTGTGAGGGCCAGAGGGGCTGGACACACGGAGGCCTTTGTGGCCCCCTCAGCAGCCCGGAACCCCACAGCCAGCCCCAGCATAGTCAGAGACCCCCACACGAGAGCCCCGGGCTGGCCCCGCCGGGGTCCTAGGGAGCCGGGGGGCCTCTCCCCAGGGCAGGAAGCAGGTGGCCTCTGGGGGGCCTGCCCGCCCAGGGTCTGATGCCAGGGGTGCCTGTGGGGAGCCTGCACGCTGTCCTCCCTGCACCTCCCTGAAAGCCTTCTGGGGCCATCCTGGGCATGGTCCAGGCTGGGCAGGTGCCACCCCAAGGCCGTCGCCTGGTGACCAGCCCCCTGCAGCGGGCTGCTTCACCACTGTGACCCCAGTACCGACCCACTGCGTGACCTTGGACCAGCCTGATCCCGTGAGCTCCAGTTTCCCCATTTGTCAGAGATGCAGTAGCCAGGTGTGGGGAGGGGCTAGGAGGATCACAGGGAAAACTGCTGTGACCTCGGTGGGGCCCAAGGCAGCACCCCCCGCCAGCCGCGCACCGCAGGCCTCCAGGCGGCAGTACTCCCAGGAGAGCGCGCTGTCCTTCACCACGTAGCACCAGGGCCTCTCGTCATTGTCCGGATTCCTGTGGTGCATAAGTGGGGGCTGGCAGGGAGTCACACTGCCCCTCAAAGAGGGCATGGGGAAGGGGCATCGGAACCCCCAGCAGGGCGGCTCCCCACACCTGGAGCAGTGGAAAGAGAGTGGCCCTCCCTCGGGCAGCCTCCCAGGCAGAGGTTCCGGGGCCTGTCTGGACGGAGCTGGCCCCGCCTGGGTCCTAGGGAGCCGGGGGGCCTCTCCCCAGGACAAATCCTGCCTGTCCCGCGTGCAGCGGCCTGGAGTGGCGTGGTGCTGACCGGCAGTAGGCATGGGGGCCCAGGCCCAGCAGGGCCGCGGCGCCCACTGAGTCCACGTGCAGCTCCTGGTAGAGCAGATCGGAGTTCCAGGCCAGGCAGCTGAGGCCCGAGGCTGAGGTGCTGGCCACGCCACGGTACCCAGTGCCGTTCCCCAAGAAGCAGCGCTCATCAGGCTCTGCGGGCAGAGGGGCAGTGAGGCCGGCCCACAGTGGGTCCACCCGGCACTGCCCCAGGGCACCCCGGGGGGCTGGCCCACTCACCGATGTTGCAGAGCCGTCCAGCAAAGCCTGGTGGGCAGGCACACACGGTGGTCCCGGTGGCCACGATCAGGTGGCAGGTGCCCCCGTTCAGGCAAGGGCTGCTCAGACAAGCTGGGGGCAGGGCCAAGGAGCTGGGCCAGGGGCCACGCAGTGCCCCACGACAGCGGAGTCGGGGTCCACCCCTTGTCCCTTGTTTCTGGGTGACCTCAGGCCATTCCTCCCACTTGGGTGGGGACAGGGACACCCGTCGGGGGTCAGCGGCATGGCTCACACCCCATGGCGCACCTGTATGTCGGGTGCCTCCGCACCAGGCCTGGCCCCCCAAGCACTGGCACTGTTCCACGTGGCCCTGGCGCACGCGGGCCCAGCGGTCGCCCGCCTCCAGGTACTCGTAGCGGGTCTCATCAAAGCATTTCTCTGAGGGGTGCACAGTAAGCCCTCACACCCTGCCACCTGCTGTCCCCGTGCAGGGCCCCTGCCCTGCACTCGGGAGCCACCTGTTCTCCCATCCTCCGGGGACTTGCTCCGGCCCCTGGACCCCCGCGGACCTCCGAGGCCCAGCTCACCTGTGCCGCAGTCCTTGCCGGTGAAGGCCCGGGGGCAGCTGCAGTGATAGGACTGGGGGTCCTGGGTATTGGAGCAGGAGCCTCCATTGAGGCAGGGGCCGGAGGCACAGGGATCCAGGGCAGCTGGGGACATGCGGGAGGGGACGTGAGGGGCGGAATGGGAGGCTCAGGGTCCCTCTGTGACATCCTCTGCTTGCTAAGGCCTCCATCAGGCCCCAGTGAGGGGCTCTGAAAGCAAAGGGGCCCTCTCTACGCCCCTCGGGGTGCAAGGTCCCTGGGAGGGGCACAGACCTCCCCTTCCTCCCAGCGTCCCCCACTCAACACCTGGGCCACTGGCCCAGCTGTGCACGTGGCTTCCTGGAAGCCTGACACCCACACTGTCAGGCAGCAGCCCCCTCCCATGTGTCCCAGGACCCGTGTGAGCAGGGCGGCTGGCACCGCACCCCACAGACCCTGCCCACCTGTCCCCTGCCTGGGGCACGCCTGTGTGGCTGCAGGGCCCAGCCTCACCACCAGGCGGCGCCTTGGCCCCAGCGATGGCCGCGCAGCCACCATGAGACGCAGGTCCCGCCTGGGAGAGGCTCTGGCCCTAAGTGGCACCCACCGGGGTTAATCCCAGAGCTCCTCTTCTGCTCCCCTCCAGCCAGGACCCCTGCCCGGGTCTGCCCCATCCTTCCCTTGGCACTTCTGGCCTGGCCCAGTGCCCCCTGCCCGCCCCAGGCTACCCAACCCAGCACCCACCTGAGCCCCCTGGAGGCGGGGTGGCCTCCACACAGTAGCCCCAGGCCCTGTCCCGGTCGTAGTTGTGAGTTGTGGCACACCTGGGGGGCGACACCTGCGTGCGTGGGGGTCCCAGGCAGAGGCCCCCCACCCCACCCCACCCCACCACCCTGGAGGGTCTCTGGGTTCACTGGGTCCGCCTGCTGCGTGGTGAGCGCCTACTGTGTGCCCGGCTCCCAGAAAAGCAGGCAGCGTGGGGCAGGTGACCCCAGCTCGGGTGCCCCGGCTGCCCGGACCCACCACTTCCTGTGTGCACTGCCCTCCGAAGTGCAGGTGTGCAGCATGCGGCCCCCATAGCGGAAGGGGAACCTGCAGGGCCTCCCGTCCTCGGTGAGTGCTGTGGGGAGGGGGTGGCAGGGTCAGGGCTCCCTCGAGGGGCACCCGAGCCCCTCAGGACCTCCAGCCACAGCCATGCTCCTCCCACCCAGCCCTAAGGTGAAGCACGACACCTCCTCCCAGGCCCACCTGACCCACCTTGGGCCTGGGGGCTACTGCTCGAAGGACCTGCCCTGGGCCGGGGCGGGAGCCCCCCACTTTGGGGTCCCTCTGCCTCTGGAGCACTTGTTGCTGGGGTCTCAGAGGTCACAGAGGTCACCAGGATAGTGGGGATCGCAGGGGTCGCTGTGGCATTAGGTTCTGGGGACTCCGTACGGTTCTAGGAGGAGCAGAAAGGGTGTCAGTGTGGGACAGACCCTCACACTCAGGTCCTGCCGGGCAGGAGGTCATAGCTCTGAGCCTGTTTCCATACTGGGGCCCCCAGATCTCGGAGCAGGTTCCAGGAGGACACACGACAATCCTGAGGCCTCAGCCAGGCCCTGACACCTTCCCCGCCCTCGGCCCCTAGTTAACACCTGCTCAGGGTCACTGCCCAGGCCCAGGCACTGCTACCCACCAGGCTTAAACCCTGACGTCAGTTTTTGGTGATGGGAGCAGCTAGGAGGCCCTGGGGGGTTCCCCCAACCTCACGCATCCAGACCCAACAACAGAGGTCCAGAGAGAGGGGGCAGCCCCCAGACCCATAGGGGCCCAGGCCAGGCCGCACAGGGATGACAGCCCCCAGGTGGGGCTCCATGAGCCCAGGCCCCAGCCTCCAAGGCCAGTCCAGCACCCACCTGCCCTGTGAGGGCCAGCTTTCAACGTGAGCCCCCTGCTCGGACCCCCGCCCCCTCAAATCCCCACGCTCTGCAGCGACCCTCCCTCTGGCCTCCTCCCAAGGACCCCAAGTAGCCACTGGGAACCTCTGGTCGCACTGCGACAAGGTCAGTGCTCACCCCGCCAGGCTGGGGCTGGAACCCCCGTGGCAGCAGCAGCAGCAGCAGGAGGAGGAGGAGGAAGGGGCCCAGCCCCAGTGGGGGGCAGGGGCTGGGGACCCAGGCCCAGCGCCCCATGGCTCCTGAGCTGGCCTGAGGGGCAGTGGGAGGCGGGAGCAGAGCGGCCAAGGCAGGTGGGGTCAAGGCTTCGTGGAAATGATTAACCCTGGCTGCCTCCCACGTCAGGCGGGCCCAGCTGGAGAGGAAGTCCCCGAGTCCCCTGGCCCCCACACCTGCTGCCCACCTCACTTTGACCCTACCTGGAAGCCCAGCTGTCTCTCTGGCCTCGGCCTGCACTGGTCCTAGTCCTAGACCTGACATGGTCCTTGGGCCTCTGCTTAGAAGCCTCCTCCAGGAAGTCTTCCAGGATAATGCAGATAGGTTGGGGCCTAGATGGTCTGGCACCACTCCCAGTCCCTGCAGGCCACAGAGCTGGCCACCATCTGCCTGTGAATTGTTCATGATGAGAGCCGCTACGGGTGCTGAGCCTTGGAGGTGTCCAGCTCTGTGCCCAGCACAGCACAGACAGTAGCAGTGGGGATGGGATTGTCCCTGTCCCACAGATGGCAGCACTGGGGGCTCCTGGAGGGTTTGGTGCTGCCTCCTCTCGGTGGCCCCAGGGCTGGCCAAAAGGCCAGGCACAGGGAGGAGAGGGGCCACGCAATGGCTGAGTGTAGTATAGGATGACCTGAGATCCTGCCCCACCTGCCTGTTCTGACTCTGGGGGTGGCCAGAGCCCCCCAGCAGCCCCTGGTGATGTTCAGAGTGTCCCTTCCTCCCCGTTTCCCAGACAGACCCAGGAGTCCACTCCAAGAAGCCTTTCCAACCCCAGCTCCCCACCGCCGCCTGGATGGTACAGGCCAAGTCTGCGGCAGCACAACCCTGGGCCAGGTACCCTGGGGCCTGGGATGGAGCTGGAGTCACGGAATTCGTGACTTGGGGCTGTGGGCAGAGCTGCCTGAGGAACCTCTTCTGCAATATTGGAGCAGCCGCTACGGCACCTCGGGTTCCTCCTGAGTCAGCAGCGACATCCCAGGGCTGCCGAGGTGGGAGGAGGGGCGAGTGAACCACTGTGGCCTGGAGACCAGCGAGGGCTGAAGCTGCCTCCCTGTATCCCCTAAACCCCCTCTCTCTGCCCCCCATTTGCCTGTCTGTGCAGAGGGAGAGAGAATGGACACCCACTGACCACCCAGCTTGACACCGTGGGCCCCAGGGGGCACAGTGGACATAGAGGCGTGGTGGGCCCTGGGGGCACGGCGAATGGGGGGTTGGGGGTGGGGGGGAGGTCATGGTGGGTCCTGGGAGCAGGATGGATGCGGGCTTGTGGTGGGCCCTGGAGCCACAGCGGGCACCGTGGTGGGTGGTACACACAGCTGGCAGTGGGCTTCATCTTCCATTCCGACCCCTCCCCCAGCCCCCTTCCTAGAGCACCACTAAGTGGGGTGCATCCACTCCCTGGAAGCTTCTAGAACAGCCCCAGGGGACTGGCTGTGCTCTCGGGCCTCTAGGATGCTCTGAGGAGCTCACCAACCACCCTATACCGAGGGTGCTCGGCTTCAGGGGTTCCATCAAGGCAACCTGGGGAATGGCCCTGCCTCTTCTGACTCAACCCAGCCCCCAAGGCCCCGGCCTCCCCTGCAGCCACACCTGGCTCCCCTTCTGTAATCAGACCCTCCTTAGCCCCAGGGCCTTGGCACAGGCCCAGGGCTCTTTCTAGACTTCCTCTGCCGTCCAGTTGCAGTTTACATGGTCCCTCCCCAGAAAGGCCCTCAGACCACCCTGCTAAACAAGGCTGGGGCAGGGTCCCCACGTGACGGCGAGAGCCAGTCTCTGCCATCTGGTCCTGGCCCTCAGGCCCCAGGAGCCAAGCTTCCCTCTCCTCAAAGCCCCCTTGACCTTACCCTGGGGCACTTCTCCTCCTCAGGCCCCTCTGTTTCCTGCACGACCTCCTGGGGATGTGCTCGGAGTCCCCGAGAACGAGGAGTCTGTGTCCCCAGCACCCAGCACCAGGCCGACGCTTGGGTCCTCAGAAATGCTTTATTGGGCAGCAGGGGGCCAGGGCCAGGGAGCCCCATGGCCAGCATGGTGAATGTCCGGGGCCAGTGCCTCCAGCGAGGTCACCCCCTGCCCTCCTGGCTGGGCTCCTGAGGGTGTGGAGGCCAGGGTGGCCCCTCTGAGGCCCACAGAATCCACCTGGGCTGCCCCACCCCGACATGTCCACAGGAGAGCTGGCCAGGCCAGGGCAGCTCAGACGAAGGTGGCGTGGTGTGCGCTGGTCTTGGGCTTAGCAGGCTCACCCGGGACGGGGCCCAAGCCAGGGAGGTCTGACGTAGGAGGCCCACCACTGGCCTGCGACCTCCCAGGGCCAGCCCGTGCCCCCGCTATGCCACCATCCCGCCCGGGCGCCGAGCCAGTTACAAGATCCACATCGATGATTCTGTTGACTGGGAGGCCTCGGCTGCCATGGGTCCCACTTCCTGTCACAAGGAGAAGAGAAGCTGTCACTTGCCTGGCCCAGCCCTGGGCCCCGGAACCCACCCCCTACCCCAAAGGCCCCTGCACAGTCAGCATGGGAGGGGTCCCTGAAATACCCCAAACACATCCCAGAGGCAGCTGGCCTCCCGCTGTGGGCCTCCAGGCTGGGGCAGGTACGCCCAGGGGAGGTGCAGTGTTCCCAGAGCCCTCCACATAACACCTGCCACCAAGTGGGGGAGCCAACCCACTCAGAAACCCTACCACCCTGCTTCCCCACTGCAGCTCAGGAACAGAGCTGGGCCCCCGGTGGAGCCCCCGCCCCAACTGCCCCCCTAATTCTTCCTGGGGGCGTCCTCAGGGCCCCCCCCAGGCCCAGGCCCAGGGCCCGTCCTCAGGGCCCCCCCCAGGCCCAGGGCCCATCCTCAAGGGCCACCCCCAGGGGGCTGAGCACTAGGGTTCAGTTCCAGATAGGCTGGACCCTCTTGGCCTGGTGGAACGGGCCCTGAGCCCTGCGTCTGCTGCCCCATCCCACCCTACCAGGCTGGCCACCTGCTCGCCCACCTGGCTCGCTGCCTCAGCACCGTCTTCACCACACACACCCTGCTCTGGGCCTGCCGGTCGTGTCCCCTCCCCCTCCATCCCTGGCCTCCCTACTGAGGCCCCTCTTTCTGGCTGGTCAGTGACTCTGGCCCCACTTCTGGCTCCAATGCCCACTCCAGCCCCAGGAGATCCCAGCTGCCTGAACCGGCCTTGGAAGCTTCTAGACCCAACATGGGCAGGCCATCTCCTTGCCAGCACCCCCAGGAGGCCTCCCTACCCAGGGCGTCACTGCCTTGCCACATCTGGTGACCTCCACGTGGACCCCTGGAGGACACAGTTGTGTCTATGCCAGGGTGGAGTCCCCAGGGGCCAACGAAGGCTGGGGCCAAGGAAAGTGAACGGTGCACGCAGAGTGGCTGGGTTCACGTGCCGCCCAGAGCTCCATGACAGGACCCCAGGGCCTGGGCAGGGGCAGTGAAGCCCCCATGCTGGGAGAGCCCAGCCCTTCCCCGCCCAGTGACCCCACCCCCCCATCTGTACGGTGGGGGTGACGTTACCGACCCGCCCGGTGACCCCACCCCCCCATCTGTACGGTGGGGGTGATGTTACCGACGCGCCCGGTGACCCCACCCCCCCATCTGTACGGTGGGGGTGACGTTACCGACCCGCCCGGTGACCCCACCCCCCCATCTGTACGGTGGGGGTGACGTTACCGACGCGCCCGGTGACCCCACCCCCCAATCTGTACGGTGGGGGTGACGTTACCGACCTGCCCGGTGACCCCACCCCCCCATCTGTACGGTGGGGGTGACATTACCAAGCCAGAGGAGCAGGCTTCGGGGGCAGGTTCCTGCGTGCCTAGCGTGTCTCCCAGGCAGGGGTCCAGGAGCTCCCTTCCTCAGTGAGCCTGGGTCTGAGGCCCTGAGACAGTCATGTCCATGCCAGGGTGGAGGCCTTGAGGCGCCTATGGGGTGGCAGGGGCCCCAGGCCTGGGCCCACAACAGACAGGCTGCAGGAAGAGCCAGCCCCCGGCAGATGAGAACCAGGGACAGGGGGTCCCTGCTACCAACTGCTGCCCTCCACAGGTGAACCGAAGGCCTGGGAAGGTGAATACCCTCCTCGATCTACACTTCTGAGGTCCCTGAAATGGCCGCAGGGTCCTTGCTGCCCCAGCGGCTCTGTGGCCACCAAGGTCCCCAACCCCAGCGTGCCCCTCCTCACCCTCAGTCCGAGCTTCCGCAAGCAGCCTCCACGAGGCATCTGTGAACAAGTCCGGGCTGCGGGCGGAAGGTGTGGCTCCCCTCTTGAGCGTGCCCAGCCCGTTCTCTTGAACAGGTCCCAGCAGTGGCCCCAGAGGCCCTCATCCTGGCCTCGACGCAGCAGCCCAGCCAGCATGTGGGAGCTGTGTGGGGCCTGTGTGTCTTACTCAGCCAGGCCCGGTGGAGATGCCATCTGGAGGCGCAGGGGTCCATGTGGAGCAGCTGAGACTAGAAACTTCTCCCAGTCAGGCCTCTGCTCATTCAACAAGTGTCCTACTAGGTTCTGCCAGGGCTAGGAGCTAGCCCTGCCCCCAGGGGACAAGGGGACAGTTCTGCCCATCTCCTTCTTGTCACCAGGTCCGCATGGCTCCAGATGCCAGGCTGCAGGGCTGGGAGAGATCAGGTGTGGGGAGAGGCAGGGGTTTGCCCCCCCTCGCCGGTCAATACCGTGGGCATTTGGGCATTTGCCTGGAGTGTTCATAGGGCTCTGAAGGGGCCTGCAACACCACACATGTCCAGAAGCCCGGCTCTACCCCGCCAGCCCCACGTGGACAGATGGGAGGACAGGCCCCTGAGGGCCCCAGGAAGCTAGCGTGCTCAGGATGGAGAAACACTGGTTTCTGGAGACAGGACAGCTGTATGGACCAAGGATGTCCACATCACAAGGAGGGGGCCACAGCCAGGCCCTTCCTGCTTACGGGACCCAGCCTCGCCCTCCTGTGCAGGGCAGCCATCCCCAGGCCTGTGACTCAGCCGCCTGGCCCAGCCCTGAGCAGCACGCAGCCTCACCACCTACATGCCAGGGCCTGCCCGGGGAGCACCTTCCTGCCCAGCATTTCCCTGGCAGGGATGGCAACACAGAGGACCCAGCAGAGCCTGCACCACCTCCAGAGGGGCCTGGCCTCCTGGTCTCACTCCTGGTGCCACATCTCCAAACATCCAGACCTGAGGCCACACTGGGATCTTGTTCCCTGCCGCTTGGGCCATGCCGCTTGGGCCACCTGTGAACCTCTCCCCGGCGCCCCACGGCTCCCTGCCCTCGGCTGGCTGGTCCTGCCAGCTCTGACTGTGCTGTCCAGCCTTCCCAGGAGGGGGTCCTGCTGGAGGCCCCACAAGATGCAGCAGGAAGGCCCCTCTTTCCACATGCGCAGGCCCCTCACCGGCTGCCGGTCGCCCCCAGGCCTCCCAGACACTTGTCCATGAATGTCTCTGTGCCAGCCACTGCCAGCTGCTCTGGTCTAGGCCTCGGGCAGGACCCCGCCCCACCCTGGTCCTCAAGGCTGAGTCAGGAACCCTGACAGGCACAGCGGGAGCAGGGGCTGCGCTGCCCTGGCCGGGGCAGGGGCATGGCCTGAACCCTCCCAGGCTCTCCTTCGAGACCCAGGCCTGGCACCTCTCCCACTGCCCTTCCTGCCCCCAGAGGGACCCTGTCCCCCAGGCACTTTGCTCAGCCTCTGCCTCCATGCTCCAGATCATCTGTGCTGCCAGGCGCAGCCACCTCCTCTGTTAAGCCTCCCCAGCGCCCCTTGGAAGCTCGCAGGGCACAAGGACACCCAGGCATGGCTGAGCCGGCTCACACTGAGAACACGGCAGGAAGGGGGGAGCGAGGGGAGCCAGAGGCAGGGACCCTACAATCCACTGTGGCTGCCAAGGCCCCTTCCCTTCCCAGCCTTCCCACCACAGCGCACCCCACGGGCTCCTGCTAAGGCCTGTGCACTCCTGCTGATGGGCCCCCATGGGAACGAGAGCCCCCCCAGAACCTTAGTTCCAGAGTGTGACCCCCCAAGGTCCCCCTGTCCGTGTGGGTCCCCAGCCAGGATCATGACTGTGTGTGATGGGCTGGGGCTGGGATAGAGCTCCTCAAATATTTGCTGGGCATTGGCGAGGGAGTGGACAGCGCCCAGCAGGGTGCACAGTGTGGTGAGTGGGGAATAGGGGAGTGGGGGTGACTCAGGGCACAGGAGTGCATGTGGCAGACCCCAGGGAGGGGCTTCAGGCCGGAGCTCCAGCAGTGCCGGCTGAGATGGGCACGGGTGGCCAGTCCTGGAGGGAACATGGGGGTAGGCCAGGTCACGGTCACTTGCAGGCCTGAGACTTCCACTCTGCAAGACCTGGCTGGAACTTCAGGTGGAAGGCAGACACTTCAGGGGAGGAGGGGGAGCAACCTAGGGTGGCTTCTGGTGGGATCCGGGAGGACCACGTGTCCCCCAGGCTGGGGGCTGTGGAGGAGGGCCCAGGCCAGCTGGTCAGTTCAGGAATCCCCTGGGGAGCCACGGAGCTGGGCAGGAGCCAGGAGATGCTGGGGGGAGACAGGGCTCTGGGGAGACGGGGCTCTGGGGAGAGGGGGCTCTGGGGAGAGGGGGCTTTGGAGAGGCACCTAGCAGATGCCCTCAGCAGCTTTGCAGGCCTGAGACCAGTGGCAGGCTCCTGGGGCTGTGTCCCCAAGAAAACCAGCGGTCTCAATCCACATCAGAGTGAGGGGGTCTAAGCTGCATCTGCTCCTGGGGAGGGCGGGGCACAGGAGCTGCGGAGGAGGCCTCTCTTGGACAGAGCAGGAGCCAGGTGGGGCTGCATCCTCACCCGGTACAACACAATGGCCGTGCCATGGGGGGTACTTTCACCCCTAGGGTGAGGGGCGTGACCTCACTTCCAGGCTGCAGAAGCCCCGGCAGGCAAACATCGCACACCTGGCAGGTAGCTGAGCTCCGGGGGCCCTGAGGGCAGCCACTGGGCCCAAATGTGTTCCTAGGGGATACTGGCAGCTGTGACACTGGGGCCTCCAGGTTGAGTGACCCCTGCCCCTGCCCAGTGAGCTGCCCCAGGGGACCCCAGCCCCAGGAGAGCTATGCGGGGACCCCTCCTGGGGTGGTGCCTAGCATCTCCCTGCCAGCAGGTGGAGTCCATCCTCTTGGGACGTCTGCACCAGGAGCTCAGTCAGGCCATGGGGCTGGGTACTCAGCCTTACCAAAGGGGCTGGGAGGAGCCACTGGCCTCCAGCCCCCAGCCAGGACCCCTGACTGTCGCCTTGCAGCCAGCGGGGCAGCAGTGAGACCACCCAGCTCCCGGGCTTTTTGTTGGAAACCAAGCAGATCTGGTTAAGAAGGCAATTGGGAATTATCACCAACACAACCTAAGAACCCGTTTTAAGATGGCGCGTACGGAAGGAGCGCTGTGCACTGGAAACTCGCGTGTGGGTGCACGCGACCTTTTGAATGCCTCTCTCCTTTGTGAAAACACAAAGCGCAGATGCCTGCTTCTGTGCAGGGGCGGAAGATGACTGCTAAAGGCGGGACACAGCAGTGCTGGAGGGACAGCTGCTCCCTCCCCACGAGAACAGAAGGTGAGCATTTTGGAGGGTCCCTGTGTCGAGACACAGATATGCACAAAACATGTGCCATGCAGACACATGGCAGGTGCACACACCGACACATGCCACACGAACACACACCAGGCGTGCACGCACATGGGTGTATCTGCCTGACACACTGGTATGGTTTGGCTCCGTGTCCCCACCCAAACCTCACCGTGAATTGTGATAATCCCCAGGTATCAAGGGTGGGACCAGGTGGAGGTGACTGGATCATGGGGGCAGTTCCCCCCATGCTGTTCTCATGATAGTGAGTCTCAGGAGAGCTGATGGTTTTATAAGCGTCTGGCATTTCCTCTGCTGGTTCTCGTACTCTCTCCTGCTGACCTGTGAAGAGGTGCCTTCTGCCATGACTGTAAGTTTCCTGAGGCTTCCCCAGCCATGCAGAACTGTGAGTCAATTGCACCTCTTTTCTTTATAAATTACCTAGTCTTGGGTATTTCTTCATAGCAGCATGAGAACGGCCTCATACACACAGCACTGTGTGGACACATGCACACCCCTGCCAGCGTGCCCTGGAGCCTCACGAGGGGCCTGACACTTCTCCCGCTTGCGGCCTCTGTTGTGTGTGTCAGACAGCTAAGGCTCAGGGCCATTAGACTGGGTGGCCTGGCAGCAAGTGGCCAAAGCGAAAGGAGACCCACCCACATGCCTCCGGGGACCAGACATGCATGGGGGCACCGGCCAGCCTGCAGCACCTGACGGGTCTCGGTGCTTGGTGCTAGGGCTAGACAGACGGGGTGGAGTGCCGCGTGGCGTGTGGCGCTGGGGCTAGAAGCATGGGGCGGTGCGGTGCATGACACTGAGGCTAGAAGGGTGTGATGGAGCACCACGTGGCGCTGGGGCTAGAACAGGGTGGCATGGCACGTGGTGCTGGGGCTAGGATGGGGTGGTGTGGCATGTGGCACTGGGGCTAGAAGGACAGGGTGGCACAGTGCGTGGCACTGAGGCTGGAAGGGCAGGGTGGTGTGGCACAGCTCTGTGGAGACTCCCCCTACCTCAGGGCTGTTGCTGGCAGCCCCCACGCGTAGCCAGCATGCTGCCCACCATGGCAATGGGGAGGGCGGGAGCCCGTGGGCTTGGCTGCACCTCCTGTTGTGTTTCTCACCCCGGACGCTGGGTCCAGGGCGGCTGCCACATTGTGAGGAAGCATCCCACAGCAACTGTCAACGTCGGAGAGCGTGACCCGGGATGACCCCCAAGCTCCTAAACCCTGACAATGGACAGGTCAGCACTCAGTCCAGGCTCGCCCCGGCCCACAGATGTGAAAGAGGTTCCATCAGGCCACCACGGCATTCACAGCCTGTTTCCTTTGCCGCCATGGGCAGGTGAACTCTCCAATACAGAGAATCCCATCAGAGTGGGGGTTCCGGAAGCAAGCTGCACAGAGCAGTTTCTGCCCCAAGGCCCCCCAGCAGGCTTGAGCCAACATCACAGGAAGACTGGGCAGGTTCTCAGCAGTTGTCCCGTGTCGCCACGGACAGGCACGTGGAGGACACACACCTATGACCTATGGCCAAAGCCACTCCCACCTCCTTCTCCCACTCACTGGGTCTCCTCCTAGGAGACAGCCCAAGAGCCAAGGATCCAGGGGACCCACCTGCCCAGGGGCTGAGGAGCCCGCGGGGCGGGGAACCAGTTCTGGCCAGTGGCAGTCGGGGCAGCCACCAGAGCGCAGGGGGACCTGCTCCTCCCAAGGCCGGTACCACCCACCCTCCTGCCACAAACAAGTCAGGGACGTCAGCCGGGGCGCTCGGCTGGGCCTGCGCTGTAAACCACCTCTGTGCTAATGGCCCTTGGCAGGCAGGAGAACTGACCCCCAACGTGGGTCTGTCTGGCCCTCCCAGGCAGCCTGACACACGCCACACCTCTGCGCAGAGACAGCCACAGCCCCAGGGCCGCAGGGCCGGGGTGTGGGTGCGGGACTGCAGCCCAAAGGCCAGCAGGCCAGCTCATCTCAGCACCCGCCACCGGGCCACCAGCTCTTCTGCTGTCCCGCCGCATGGCTGTGCTGCTGGGAGCACACCAGGTGCTCAAGAGTTTTGTTCAGTGGATGGTTTATTTTTAAAAGCCAGTAGATTACGGTAAATCCACTTAATCTCCTAAAAATGTGTGATATTTCCCCTAGATTAAAATACTTTTATTATTTTCTAAAGTGGAAACAAAGTTTCAAATGAGAAAGAAAAGTTGTAAGCCAGTCCAGTGATGATGTCCAGAATTTATTACTCCTGGAAGAACAGACTCAAAACGCAGGTGAGAGCCACACGGGTGTCCACCAAGACGGATGGAGGGGGACTCAGGCCAGGGGTGGAGGCTGCAGAGTGGCACTGGTGGGCATGCCAGGCACCTCAGGCTTTCTCATCCAGGCGTGTCCTGGCTGGGAAAGGGGCCAGGTAGCCCCTCCCATGCCACACGTGGCCTCCAAAGGCCCAGATATGTACAGATCTACAGATGTGCACTCCCTGGTCCCCCGGCGAGGTCCAGGCTACAGGTCTGACAAGACCAAACCCCACGGCAGGCCTCTCACTGCTGTCAGCATCCTGGACCAGGGCACAGGACGGAGAGGCGCTCCCATCGCCCCCAGCAGCAAACCACAGCAGAGGTGTCCACGCGCCCCTGAGCACCCTCCATGACGCGCACCCTGAGTGGCTCCTCTCTCCAGGGGATGGCCACGCAGGCCACGGAGGCCACGGCCCTCAGACCCCTGGAAACACCTTTCCCTACCGGCTGCTGGGAGCCTCGCCTCAGTTTCTGGTATTTGTGGCTCACGGAAACATCCCTGCTGCCAGGCCATCCTGTTCACCTTCACACTCACTGAATCCCCTGCTTCCCTTGAGAAATGCCCGTGACACCTGCGGTCAGGGAGCGCTGCTGACGTCACCTCCACTCCCGAGCACCCACACCACCTGCTACGGGGGGCCACCGGTGGGTCCGAGCTGCACTCTCAAGGCTCTTCCGAGAAAGGGCCTGTGTCTGGGAGCCCTCTCCTGCTATGAACACAGCGGGCTTCACTTCCTCACTCAAGACAAATGCTATTGTTTTCCAGTCTTGAGACAGAAACACTAAAAACGATCGCTGTCCAGATTTGGAAAGGAATGCCTCCATTTTCGGAAACTCCCAGGCCTCACCCAGGGTGTTCCCGGACCTGGCTGCAGGCACTGCCATGTATCATTCCTGCAAGAGCCTCTCGGGACACCAGGATGCCTGCCCGGAGCGCCTCGGGGGGACCATCCTGACAGACACCGGCCTGGGGCCACACGAGCCCCTCCTTTCCAAGAGGGCCAAGGAAGCCCCCAACCAGCAGGTGAGGAGGGGGTCACAGAGACCACCAGCAAACAGTGGCAGCCGGGGGCCCACTGTCCTTTCTGACTGGAAGCTGAGCAGACCACGCTGACAGGGCCAAGGTGGAGGGATCAGAACCTGGAGGTACCTGGTCTGGAAGGTCCTGGCACGTCCTGGGGGGTGGAGGGCGGCGGCAGCAAGGTGCTGTTGGGGCTGCTGATGTCCCCCTCCCCCATCAGGGTCAGCTCGGCCACGTGCTCATCCTCCACCGTCTGGATGCCCCCGGCCTCCACTTCCTGAGACTGCCTCTTCCAGATCTGCGCGGTGCCCTCCTGCGCGAGGGAGACGGGGGACTGGGGAGTGCAGAAGGGCCCGCTGGGAGACTTCTGCCCAGGGGGGGTCGTCCCAGGAGGTCCAGGGGAGCTGGGGGCTGAGCCCGGGCTGGTGGACGGGCTGTCGCTGCTCTCCGGGGCCGGCTCCCACTGCTCGCCGGGCTGGGAGGCGCTCTCCCGGCCGTTGTCTGTGGCGCTTCTCTTGCTAAAGTCCTTGGCCACAGCAGCTGGAGTGGGGAGGGTGAGTTCTGTGGAACCAGGAGGTAAACGGAGGAACTCTGGCAACACCAGGTCTTCCTTCCTTAGCAGCCCACGTTGGTCATCTGCTCTGTTGCTCTGAGCTTTGGAAATAAGCTCAAAAAACTCTATTGGAAGAAAACCCAGAGTGACCGTGTTTTAGAGAGTTTCACATTAATGACTGTCACAGCAGAACATTCTAGAAAGCTCTCATCCTGGGCTGTCCTAACGCCCTATCAGCTGTGGGTCAACAAGAGCCCTTTTCCGTCCACACTATCTTCCCACAGACAGCGGAAGGGACAGCCCTAGGGCTTCTAGCATACTCTGTCTTCAGGAGTCTGAAAAAGCTGTGTACTCCCTAAAAACCACGCTGTGTGAGGTCCAGACTTGAACAAACGAGACGCTTGACTCAACACGGTTACGCGCTGATGCCGTCTGAGTAGGAAACTGTGGGACTCTCTGGCCTGGGCTTTCAATTTAACACTTGGGGCCCTCTGAGCACTGGCCCCCTCCTCCGGTTGGTCAGCATCTGAGGCACCCCCCCGGGTCCCAGCTGCAGCTGCAGTCCTCAAAGTCGGGAGCAGAATGAACCCGAGGAGGGGAGGTAGAGGAAGGACCTGAGACGGGTGGTCTGGGAAGGGGCACCCTCAAATCCACGCCTGCCTCTCGGGGTCATTGCCTCTGGGCAGAGGGTGGTCCTCCCAGGCCTAGGGCAGAGGGGGCAACACGTGCTCTCCCTCTCCCCACTGAAGCTCCACAGCCCCGAGGGGCCAGGACGGGTGCCCCTGGGCCTCCCACTGCCCAGCCACTGCAGGGGCCTGCAGGCGCCTCCAGCTTCTTCGCTGGCTCCTCCAGAACTCTCCTTTTCTTACCTGGGCTGGGTTTTCTAGTGTAGCAGGCCCCAAGGCCACCATTCGAGGTAGATGGCGTCTAAACTGGGCTTTCTCTAGCATTGGAATTACACTCGGAGTTTTTAACAACTAAAGGAATCTCAAATCTCCGACTTCACTGGTTCTCAGAAACATACAAGCCTCAAAGAGGGCGCGTGATTTACTTGTGCTTGGTGGCCAACAAAGGCTGGAGGTGTGTTTTAGTTTTACCGTGAGGTCAGACTCCACAGCCAGCTGTGACAAAGCCGTGACACGCCAGGTGGACTGGCAAGTACGCCCTGGATGAAAATTCAGGTCACGGTGACAGCTGTTGGTTTTGACTCTGTTTTCAATGCTTCTCCTTGTTATAAACTTCTGGAGAAAAAGGAGCTTCAAGAAAGGACTCATCTCTCCATCTCAGTCTTCCAGTGTGCCTGTTGTCTCTCCTGGAGGCCAGGGGTGTGCAGGCTGACCTTCCTCACTGACCCCCGTAGCCAAGAGAGCTCAGCAAGCCCACGGTCCTTCCAGGCCAGTGTGCTCCACCTCCCCTCACCTGGGTGCCCAGCTCTGCCTGGGGTGGACTCTCTAATGCTAACTGTGCCTCCAGCCATGCTGGGGACCCTGGCACAAGCCAGTGGCGGGACCATAGGGAGGAGCTGGGGTGAGAGGGAGGCAGAGCCTGCGGGGGCCTCTGGCATCTCAGGGCAGACAGTGCTGCTCACATCGGCTGCCCCTGACGCCCTAGGAGGCCTGGCACTCAGTCTCAAAACTGGGGTTTCGGTGAAGTGATCCCAACAGCCCACAGACTGCCCCCGGGAGAAACATGTCTTCCAGGCCACAGGGACGGACCGCAGTCACCCAGATGCTGACAGCTCAAAGCAGATCTACTGACTATACTGGAAACTAACTGTGCATTTACTAAAAACGTGGAAGTTTTAAAAAGTTCACATACCCTCTGCTTCGTCCAAATTAATTTTCTGATATTTTTTTTTCCCAATCTTTGCAATAGATTCTTCTCTCTTTGAAAGCCGGGGATCCCTAGCATTTTTTCCATTTTCTCCTTTTATTTTAATAGAATTAGACTTGCCTAGTGTTCTTTCCTCTCCCTGCATTAGAAGGAAAGTCAAAGTTCTACTTTCATTTCAATACACGACAATACATCATGCATTAGTTAGAGAGTAGAAGGCTCTATGAAATAGATTGCATTGATACAGAATTTACATGCATTGCAGAAAAACCATTGCAACGATAAAGATTACAAACAAGAATAGCATTTAAGGCACAACCACTCCCACCTCAGAAGAAAAGAAAGCCAGTCCTTCACAGGTAAGAGGGAGCTTGGCATCGGCAGGGACGAGAGAGACCCCGCCAAGGAGCGTGGGGGAGACACACAGTGATAAGCAGGCGGTAAGGAAGCACTAGGGCACTGCGCAGGGCAGGCGGGGGCCACAGCGAGAGGAGCGGGGCACAGGGTGGGCCAGGGTGGGGAATTACCGTAGCCGAGTGGTTTCTGGAGCTGGAATTTACAGCTGTGTTCTGTTTCACTGGCACACCTTTCTGTTTATCTGTGGATGCTAAACATAAGAAAGCTTTATGACTTCAGGGACTCGCAAATCCATCTGAATGTTTCATAGACAACCTGCTCCTACTGTCTCTGAGAGCAAAGCTGTAGAGAAGCCACAAGGCATCTGCTGCCCTTATTCACCACGCACAGCCCTGAGGGGAGTCCCCATGGGACAGGAGAGAGGGCCCGTCCTCCACGCGCACAGCCGGGCTCCGTACATCTAACTAGGGACTTGCTGGGGGAGTGATGTTGAAATTGAAAAGCTCATTTCATATACTATTTGGTATAAATATTCTCTAGAAAGTCAGAGTCTTACATTTATGACATATTTTCTTTCTCTTTTCTTTTTTTTTTTTTTCTTTTTTTGAGACAGAGTCTCACTCTGTCTCCCAGGCTGGAGTGCAGTGGCACGATCTCGGCTCACTGCAACCCCCACATCCTGGGTTCAAGGAATTCTCCTGCCTCAGCCTCCCATGTAGCTGGGATTACAGGCATGCGCCACCACACCCAGCTAATTTTTGTATTTTTAGTAGAGACGAGGTTTCACCATGCTGGCCAGGCTGGTTTTGAACTCCTGACCTCAGGTGATCCACCCACCTTGGCCTCCAAAAGTGCTGGGATTACAGGCATGAGCCACTGTGCCAGTCCGTGACATATTTTCAAATACAGCCTTTGCCCCATGCCAGGGCCACAGGCTGGCCTCTGCTGGCACTAACGGCCTCAAGCCCATTTCTGTGGCCCAAATGTGACTGGAGGAGTCGCGCTCCTGCCCCATATACAGCCCTACAAAAACGCTGAGCGCCAAGCTCCACCACAGGACTTGCCTGTACACAAACAGGCCCCGAGGCCCAGCAGGCCCTGGGCACAGAGGGTCAGCCGGGGCAAAGCTGCTGGCCGCCCTGCTGGGTTACACATGCTGTGCCTGCCCCACCTGCCTGGGTGCGTGTCAGGGCCCAGGGTAAGGCTTTCCCTAGAGCAAAGGGTGGGCTCGGGGAAGGGTCTCTGCTCTGTGAGGAGTTGGGGAGGGGAGCAAGAGTTGGCGCTCCAGGACTGATGGCCTCAGCGCTTGCTTCTGACTGGGACCCATGGCCCAGGTCTCCCTGGGTGGGGACAAGTGAGCCACGTGCTCCCTGCGTGACATCATCAGGGCCAACAACCTGAAAGGCAGAGGGGCAGCCCAATGTCACCTGAAGTGGCTCCTCACAAAGTGAGCTCTCTACCTAGAACATCTGCAGGTGGGTTTCCAGAAAGCTCCTTCCAAGACACACCTCCCTATGGCACCTGCACCTGCAGGCCCCAAGGCCACGCCTCTGCCTGTCCCTGGGGACAGCTATAAACAGGACCCACCCTCCTGGGTCTGAGTAACCTTCCTCACGCACGGTTCTCAACAAGGGCTCTAAGGAGGGCCGGCTCCTGCGCATCAGGATGAGGTGGGGGCCGGGCGACGAGCCCATCTCCGAAGGCTGCTGGCCAGACCCAGCTTCCCCAGGGCAGGACCGTCATGACCAAGGCAACACGTGGGAAAGAGCTCTGTCGACCGCCCAATTCCCTGCATGCAAGGAACTGCAGAACCAGCCCAAATGACCGAGTCTGCAGCCTCCGCTTTGCCGGGCAGAGCATAGGCGCCTACTGCCCTGGCTTCCTGTTTTGTGCCTGGAGGGAAGGGCGCCAGATCAGGGCACCGAGGAGGGACCAGGGGGCCCAGACCAATTCTCTTTTGTGTACTAACTCCAAAGCCTCCCCCTCCCCTGGGCCAGCCCCGCCTGCCCTCTCTCCAGCGCAAGCCCCACTCACCCCCTCCCCTGCACTGGCCCCGCTCACCCTCTCCCCTATGCCAACCCCACAGCCCCCTCCCCTGCACTGGCCCCGCTCGCCCTCTCCCCTATGCCAACCCCACAGCCCCCTCCCCTGCGCTGGCCCCGCTCGCCCTCTCCCCTATGCCAACCCCACAGCCCCCTCCCCTGCGCTGGCCCCGCTCGCCCTCTCCCCTATGCCAACCCCACAGCCCCCTCCCCTGCACCGGCCCCACCTGCCCACTGCGCTGTGCAGGCCCCACAGCCCCCTCCCCTGCGCTGGTCCCACCTGCCCACTGCGCTGTGCAGGCCCCACAGCCCCCTCCCCTGCGCTGGTCCCACTTACCCTCTACTTTGTGCAGGCCCCGCCCACCCCCTCTCCTGCGCAAGCCCCACCTGCCCCTCCTCTGCACTGGCCCCACTCACCCCCTCCCCTGCACCGGCTCCACAGCCCCCTCCCCTGCACTGGACCCACTCACTCTCTCCCCATCCGCTGCACCAGCCCTACTCACCCTTTCCTCTGGAAGGATCCTTCTCCTCCAAGACAACCCGCTGTCCGTCCAGACTCGATATAGGGGCGCCAAGGTCCAGGGGCTCCTTCTCTCCACTCTAGGGCAGAAATGGGCACTGAATAATTTACCCAGACTGGAACTTCAGGGAACAGATGTGTGTGATCCCACCCGACCGCACGACTGTCCTAGGCTTGATGGAGTCACGCAGGAGATGGCCCCGAGGTGAGGCCTGCCTGACTGAGGCACACAAGCTGGGGCTGAGCCATGCTCCTAACATGGGTCCCGACTGCACGACCGTCCTAAGCTCGATGGAATCACGCAGGAGGTGGCAACCCTTGGTCGCTGCTACAAGGGGAACACTGACCCTCGGACGCTGCTATGAGGGAAATACTGACCCTCGAAACTGCTATGAGGGGAATACTGAGAGCAGATGTTCCCCTTTGTAAACAAGGAAGCAAAGACAGACAACTTTAGGACCAGGTTTGAGGCTGAAATGAAGTGCCACTAGCCACAGGGCTGGAGTTCTTGTCTCTGCATCAGAGCTCTCCTCTGGCAGAGAATCTGACTCTTCACCTGCCACAGTCACTCTTAAGAAAAGACATCTGAACGTGTTTGGCATTCACGATCTGTCAGTCAGAGGAATGACAGCCTTCCAATGCCAGGCGGGAGAGGCTCTAAGCTCCTGAAGGGGCCGGTCCGCTGGGCAGGCGGGGTGGGCCCTGCAGGGGAAGCAGAGGAACTGCCCCAGGTCCCGCCTTCTCCACCACATTCGTGGACACAGGGGGCCACAGAATTCACTGGAGAGGTCAGGAGACAGCGTCCAAGGAAAAGCCACATCCCAAACAACCCATTCCACACGAATTCTCCATAGCCCCCACAGCCCCAACCCTGCCTGGCCTGGAGCCCTTGGCAGCCGAGGGCCGCAGCTCACAGGGAATGAGCCTGACCGCAGCCAGCCCTTCCACCCTGGCGCCCCCCAACCATGCCACGAGCATGCTGCCACGACCAACCCCATTTTACAGTCAGGGAAACTGTGACACACAGGGGCTAAACAATTGCGCAGCGTCTCGCCAGAGTCGGCCAGAGGGGCACACCTGGGAGCCAGGCCAGGTCTGTCTCCCACCAGCAGATTTCTGGACTCCAGGATGGAGCCTGCAGTGCGGGGAAGAGGCTTCAGGTTACCCTCGGAGGTGGTGTCTGTAAATAATTTAATAGGTTCTTCTTGTTCACTTCAAAGCTCTTGAATAATTTTGAGTGTAGTTTCAGGGAAAACTAAAATCCTGAAAATACTTGAAATCATTGCTCCAATAAAGTTTTCAAGGAAAGAAGACTAGGCAGACGCTGTGCCCTGAACGAACCCCTACGCTCCGGAGCACCCTCAGCGGGGCCCAGCTCTCGCTGTCTCGCGTGGCCTGCCCAGCACCTGCGGTCACCACCCCACGCGGTGTTTTCTTTCTTAACCCCGTTCACATCATAATGGCGCAGGCTGGAAATGCCAGCTGAGTTCTTCCATCTACAAAGTGCAGGTGAGAATCAGGACATCTCCATGTGACCGTGCACTGAGGGCATCAGCACAATGCCCGGGCCCAGCAGGTGCAGTGGGGGCAGGGCCATCTGCACTCTCTTATCTGATCACATTTGCCAGGATAGTCCAGGGTTGGTTGGTTTGTTTCTCATTTTGGCCTCCCTGGAGCAAAACCACATCTCAAATATCAATTCTTTTTGGAATGACCAAGGTACAAATAAACCATGATGGCTCCCACTGCACAGAATGAGAACTGGGGATGGCAGAGGCTGTGTCCTCTCCTCCAAGGGGGACAACCAGATCAGGGGAAGACACCGCTTCTTGGTGTGCCCTCTTCAGTGAACAACACAGAGGCTGCCAAAGGGAACAGACAGTGCCTGCAGTGACGACGCCCGGGCCCCCTGCAACACTCACCAGCCTCACCAGCAGGCCGCTGAGGTCCAGGCCGTATTTGGCCACCACGGGCCGCAGCACCTCCGTGACGGGCTTGGTGGGCTTGGCCTTGAGTCCCACTGACCGGTTAATCGGAACAAGATCCAGCCTGGTGGGGGATGAAAAAATTCACTACCAACTCATGTCAGCCCTCATTAGCAGATCAGTCTCATGAGCAGAACTACAGCACAGCCCCAGGCCGCCCTCAAGGCCTCGGTGTGCCCCCCAGTTCAGCCCCAGCTGATCAGAACGTGCCTTCCTCCACGTGGGAAAAGTCAGGCCAAGCAAGGGCTATGGTCTCCTCCTCCAGGGATAGCAGTGTCCTGCAGAGCAGCATGGCTACCTGTGGGGCATCCACGCTACAGAGAGCACTCCTGCCCCTCCCTCTCGGCATCTTAGGGGGCTGGGCTCACCAGGCCAGGGCAGTCCCTGTTCACGGGGCAGGGAGGAGAGGGCGCCTCTCACCCCCGGGCTTGTAGGGGGGCTGCCTCGTGTGGGCCTCCACCCTCCCCCTGCCCCCCCGACACCCCATCGTAGCCCAGCATGGAGCATCCACAGGCTACCCGCTAAGCGCAGAGACCAGCAGGTGGTGGGCACACGGGGCTGGCTCTGGGAGCCTCAGGTGAATGACAGCGATCTTCCTCTTACCGAAACAAGGTGCGCTTTTCTAGGCGCAGGTCCCTTGACTCCAAGATGCTACTGTCTTGGTGCAGCACCAGAGGCTGAGGAACAGAGAGAGACCAGAATCAACGTGGGCACAGCAGGCAGCCCCCCAAACGCAGACCCACGTGCCCCAGGCGCACAGCTGTGCAGAGCGGAAGAGCAGCTTCAAAAACAGCCATCCAAAGAAAGCGATCACTCTTTCCACACCAACCCAGCACCCACGTGCAAAGTGCTCCCAGCAGATAGCTCAGTTCAGATAATCCGGCCTCCGCCCCAGGCGCTGTTGAAATGAGGAGTGCAGGAGGGGGCAGCCTGAGGACTCTGACAAAGCTGGCGGCCAGGGAGCGGGGAGGTCATGGCCTGAGGGCAGCACGAGGGTCAGGCGGGCCCAGTACCTTGTCCCCGCCCACCAGGAAGAGGTCTGCGGCCGCCCCGTTGATGCCATGCCGCTCACAGAGTCCGGACAGGATGTCTTTGATGGAGAAGCCCGCCTTGACAGCCACCACGCAGGATGTCCCATCTGGGAGATGAATGCAGCAGTGCTTGGTGGCCTTGTCCTTCTCGGGTGCCAAAGTCCTGCAGGCCTCCGACTGGGGAGCAGCGAGACAAACAGCCGTGAGGGAACCAGCGTCACAGGGGTGCGGGGCACCTCCCAGAGCAGCCCAGCTGGCCCAGGCCGCACGTGCTGGGGAGGCTGGCGCCCTGCCACTGTCCCACCTGCAGCTCCCCAGGTGCACACATCTCAGGCTCAGTCCACACTGCCTGAGGCGCTGGGTTTTGTGAATTAACACGAGAGAGCGGTCATCATTCTCTCAGCTCTGGGCCTCACGGGCCATCGTGCTCAGGACAGCACTGGCCCTGACGCGGCTCTGCTCAGAAGGCACATCTGGGCTTCTCCACCCAGAAGCAGGGCCGTCCTGCGGGACCCACTGAAGCTGCCCTGTGAGGACCACTCCCTCCCAGGGCTCTGGGTTCCAGCACCCTATCCTCTCTATACACAGCTCCCCATGCACATCGTTCCAATGGAAACGTCGCCTGGACTGTGACTTCGTCGGCACTGCCTTCCGGTAGTCTGAGGTCTCTTTTCCCTGAGCATTATTTCAGGAAACTAGTTTGTACAGTGGTAGGCTGGCTGCACAAGTGGTTCCCAACCATCCCCTTCCCTGTATCTGTGCCCCTCATAATGCGGCTCTGTGGCTCCTCCCATGAAGAGGTGGAGTCGGCCCCAGCCCAGACCTGGGTGGGCAGAAGGAGCGGCTCCAAGCCTGGGCCTCCAGAGGCCGTCCTGCTCTGCTCACTGTCAGGGTCCCTGAGCCGGCTGTGGGACGGGGTGAACTGGCCTCAGCTGAGTGAGGCGAACAAAGGGTCCTGTCAGTGCTCCTTCCCCAGCCAAGGGCCAGCCATGCAACTGAGGGCCTCTGGGACCAGCCAGCTGGCTCACGTGCCAGGTAACCAGAAACACACAGCAAGGCCGGCCAGAATGGGCAGAACCACCCAGCCGACCCAGACACCCAGCACAACAGTAATTGTTTCCAGCCTCTGAGTTTGGGGGTGCGGAGGTATTAGGCAACAAGAGCTAACTGATACCTGGTAAATCCTTACAGCTTTCAATGTTATTTGGAACAACTGAAGAAGAAATTATATTCTACATTCATTCCTGCCTGAAAATTTCAAATGACCAGGATGCTGGCAACCAGTGAGGTTTTCCAAAATTCCTGTCAAACAACATCTAACGAGCTCACGAGTCCTGCCTGCGCCTGCTTATCTCCCTCATCTGCTGGAAACTGGGGCCAGGACGAGCACCAGCCAAGCAGTGAGCAGGTGTGAGAGGGTGTGGGTGAGACAGGCGGCCCGCAGGCAGAGGGGTAAATCCTGCAGTGTGGGAGTGGGTGGGATGCTCACGTGCTGAGACAGGGAGCGCCTGCTTTCGACACCTTCTGTTGATTCTTAGTGGGAGTTCACAAAAACTAAATTACAACAAAAAGACTTAAGAAATAAATCCAAAGATACTTTGAGTTCCCTCCCTCGTATAACTAATAGTTTTTTGTGCCCTCTCAGGAGCCCTAGGCTGGGGGACCATGAGGCCAGGGCCTGATGGGGCCCTGGGCCACCCTGCACTTTGCCACTGTGCCTGGGCCGGCACCCGAGCCTTGTCCCCCGGCTTTACAAAGTGAACGCTGCGTTTTGTAAACACAGGTTTCCATGGGAGAGAGGTGTCATCGATCAGCTGGTGGGGACAGCCCTGAGGCCTGTGGGACGAGGGGAGACAGTGACTCACCAGGTCCAGGCTCCCCGCAGAGGACACAGAGCCCTGCGACTCTCGGCGACACAGGCCTCCATTGGCATGCAGGGCATCTTGACAGGGGAAACACAGTGACTCACGTCAATCAGAACCCTGTTTATTCGGTCACATCTCCCAACCCTCTGCCCCCTTTAGGCTGAGCAGACAGATGCCAGGAAGCCCCCCCCCACCCATCCCCCACCAGGCATCACTTCGCCTTGTCTGGTGGAGACGAGTCACATGTGTCTTCCTAACCCTGGAAGCCAGTCAGGGACCAACACGGCTCTACCCACCATGCAGCAGAGATGCCACTCTCTGCCCTGTCTACTGCCACATCCTGGCTCCAAAACATGCTTGGCTCATGGCAGGTGCCCAACAAATCACATCAGTACGTGCAGTTACACAGCACGGACCCAGGTGCATGTCCCGGTCAGGGCCTTTCCTCCATTCCATCTGGAGCTTTCATCCCCAAATGTAGTTTCTGGGCCTAACTGGAAACCCCCAGCTGTGGCAACAGCCAGCGCTCTCAGCCGGATGCAGCCTCCAGACCCACTCGGTCCACGTCCTTTTCCTCTGACGTCCTGACATGAACCGTAATGAAGTGTCAATTTTCACCAACCTCAACTAACTATATTCTTGGGCTAACCTACAAATCATGAAAATTCGGACACAGGACTTTTCAAACAGCACCTGCTCCCAAACCACACCGCTGCACATGGGCTCTGGGGCCTGAGGAGAGAGGGGAAGGCAGCTCCCAGACCCACTGGCCTGCAGACTGCAGCCACCTTCCACAGAAACAGATGCCCAGGCCACATCCTGGGCCAAGATCAGAATGTGTTACTTCTGGGGGTGCCTGCAGTCTGGGTTTTATTTTTTGGTTTGCTTTGTGTTTTTTAGAGACAGAGCGTTGCTGTGTCCCCCAGGCTGGAGTACAGTGGCACAATCATAGCTCACTGCAGCCTCCAACTCCAGGACCCAAGCAATTTTCTTCCCACCTCAGCCTCCCCAGTAGCTAGGGCAACAGGTGCGCCACCACACTTGGCTAATTTTTAATTTTTTTTTGTAGAGATGAGTGTCTTGCTGTGTTGCCCAGGCTGGTATTGAACTCCTAGACTCAAACGATCCTCACACCTCGCCCCCCCGCCAAAGCGCTGGGATTTAAAGGCATGAGCCACCAGGCGCCACTGCTGTCAAGGTCTGCTTTCATTTATTCATTCATTTATGTATTTATTTATTATTTTGAGACAATCTTGTTCTGTCACACAAACTGAAGTGTAGTTCTCGGCTCACTGCAACCTCTGCCTCCCGGGTTCAAGCGATCCTCATGCCTCAGCCTCCTGAGTAACTGGGACTGAAAGTACCACCATCACACCCAGCTAATTTTTTTTTTTTTTTTTTTGAGACGGAGTCTCGCTCTGTTGCCCAGGCCGGAGTTCAATGGCACAATCTCAGCTCACTGCAACCTCCACCTCCCGGGTTCAACTAATTCTCCTGTCTCAGCCTCCTGAGTAGCTGGGATTACAGGCATGTGCCATCACATCTGGCTAATTTTTGTATTTTTAGTAGAGGCGGGGTTTCATCATGTTGGCCAGGCTGGTCTCGAACTTCTGACCTCAGTTGATCTGCCCACCTCAGCCTCCCAAAGTGATGGGATTACAGGCACGAGCCACCATGCCTGGCCCCTCATTTTTTTTTTTAATTTTTTTTTTAATTTTTAGTAGAGCCTTACCATGTTCCCCAGGCTGGTCACCAACTCCTGAGCTCAGGCAATCCGCCTGCCTCAACCTCCCAAAGTGCTGGGATTACAGGCGTGAGCTCCCACGCCTGGCTCTATCAAGGTTTTCAAAGCCCTTTGCAGATCTGCCAGGTATGGGGATGGGCACGAGTGGATGGACTGTCTGAAGCAAACACTCCCATCTCCCAGGTACTCGGGAGGCCTGGCCCCACCTAATAACATAGTGTCCATCTCCCAGGTGGCCTCTGACAAAGGTGAACTCTACAACTCTCAGCTGCCTTTGCTCGGAGAAGAGCACCTCACAGCATGGCCAGAAGCTCAGGGCTGGCCACGTCAAGCCCTCACCAGCGCGTCCTTCAGCGCCCCGGGAACAACACTTCCCCCTGCAGGCGGGGAGCAGCCACGCACAAATGCTTGGCACTGCAGGGCACACACAGGAGCCGCAGCCACGGAGCGCAGAGCACCCTGCTCACCTGCCTCCACCAGGGCCATGCCGGCTGGTGCTAGCGCAATCACCTCACTGCCTGATTTAAACTTGGAGACCACAGGCTTAGTGCCAGTCCCCTGCCTTCAGGCAGGACACTCATTCCTGAAAACTAATCCCTTTCCCAAAAATCTCTAGAGAAGAAAATCTTCCCAGTTCTCCCCTGTGTGCTTTTCAGCACCTGGTACAGAACAGCCTCATCTTCGCCAGCATTCAGCATGGGCATCTCCATGCCCTCTGCCCTGCCACCCGCCAACACCACCCGGCTGGTGTCTGGAGCTCGGCCAGGAGCCACCAAGGGCCCTGCAGCTCCACCCCCTGGCGCCCTGGGAGCCGTCTCTCTGCCTAACTTTTGTTACAGGAAGTCTCAGACGTGCAAAGAGAAAAAAGGGACAGAGCATCCAGAATGGGCAGTCCCCAATATCCAATACCAATCTTAACTTGAAAAATGCTCACTACTCCAACTATGCTACTACATTTTAAAAAACCACACACATGTAAAAGGCACATGGACCCTGACATCCACCTAGGAAAAAGCCCTGGCAGAGAACCAAGCTGCCATTGGGGGAGACACCCAATAGCACATTTGTGTGTTCCTATTTTTACTTGATTGTATTTTCCAAATTTTCTACCAAAAACACCTATTACTTTGATAGTGAAAAGCAGGAGAGGACACAGATGTTCAGCCGCCACTGTGCGGGGTAGGCCTGAGGTAGGCATGGGCTGAAATGCATTGAGCCCTTTTCTCTGGAAGATTCTGGAGCAGCCCTGCTGCCCTCTGGCTGGCTGACAGGTCGTGTCCCCAGACACAGCGGCATTCCTTATTCATTCAGAGAAGCTTCCTCGACCCGCCAACAGGGCCTCTCACTGCACACATGGCCCAAGGTCACCGCCAACCACCAGAGCGACGCCAGGACGGGGACGCGGCTGCCTGGCCTGGACACCACAGCCCAGGAGCCACCCCACAAACCATCTGCGTGGTCCCCGTGCTCCCTCTTCTTCTGGGACCTCCCGGTGCTCCTGGTCCGCGACCACGAGAAAAACGCGCCTTTCCGCTTCTTCTCGCTGTCCTCATCACCCAGCTCTTCATTCAGGGATCGGCCGGATTTTGATTTTCCACTTAACTGTCATCAAATGGAAACCTTGGTTAAAACAACGTGAAGTTATTTTACTATTACATTAAGTGCAAACGAGGCATTACTGAGCTGTAAACACAAGCACTCTATGGGATGGTTTCACTTCTACAGGTCATGGTGTGGCCCTGACAGGACTCCAGACAGCAGCTGGAGCGTCACCCACCACTGGTGAAGATGCCGACAGGGCCTCTTTTCACTTCCCACAGAACAGCTCTCGGCTGATGACACACAACCCACAGGGGCGTGAGGCCAGCCTCGGGGAGGTCACCTTTTTTGGCGTGGACACACTGGAGTGGTCTGAACCGAGGCTGTGCTTGGAAGCCGGGCTGCTGGGGACCTGCTGCGAGTCCGGGAGTGCGCGGCCCTCCACTTCCGCCAGGATGCATTCCTGGTACAGCGGGGACTTCAGAAAGCGAGTGTAGCTATCAAACTTCATGAGATTGAAGATCTGGGGAGAAGATGTAAGGCGGGACAGTCACAGGAGGGACCCAGACATGCAGCCTCAGGCGCAAGGCTGCTTGGCCACCTGTAGGCAACCACTGGCCCTGTCCTGAAAGGACATCGTTTCAGTCCATTTTCCCCCGCCAGCCCTGAGGGTACTTAAGAGTTATTTCCAGTGTGCCTCTATATCTGAGTCTTCTTTCTCATAACGAACGAGCCTTTATCACTCTTAAAATTAGTGAATCCTGACAACTTACAGAAGCCATCAGCACGAGCAGACTCCAGAGAATTTTTATTTTGTTAAATGAGATTAAAACCAAAAGCGACTAGAAATCTAACAGCAGACTGCTTTGAAAATGCCGCCCTATGCTTCTGTGAACGTTACCACGTGCCGCAGCGACATGCACAGGCATGTCTCGAATAGCCTGGGGCCTAATGCCCATGACCACAGCAATGTCCTACGATGCAAAACTTCAAACGCAGATGCGCCATCCCCCAGGCAGGTGTGATTCCACACAGACGCACAGGCATCGAAACATGAGCCAGCGCGAACAGCCGGCTCATTGCAGACAGACACACAGTGGTTCCGGACTTATTTCATGGCCCTACTGAAAGCCCCGCTTTCTGTCTGCGTTTCTCTACCTGCGTCTGTGATGCTCTCGATCCACTGGCCTGCCTGATAGCACGTGTTCTTTGAAGGTGGACCCTATACCCCGAGCCCTAGCCTGGACTCCCCACAAGCTCCCACAGCCTGGGGTTACCTGGAGCTGCTGCTCCTTGAACATGTCTGGGTGAGGTGCGCGGAGGACATCATCTGCTAGCTGGGCCTGGCTGTCAATGTTGACCGGGGTGGTGGCTTTGCTGCAGAGAAACTTACTGAAAATCTCCCGGGCCCTGTAGGAAAGCTGACAGGAAAGGCACCTGAGCAGCCCGGCAAGGCTTCCTCTCCCCGCACTCCTGCTGCCTGCCAAGGCCCGACACCCCTGGGCACTACAGATGTGTTCTCACGGGCCCCAGTAAATACCTCTTGCTTGAATAAATAAATAAAAGTGTGGCCAGAATGCAGCAGCACTGCGCGGGCTCCTCTACGATTGTTTAAACGGATACTTAAAGTGTCCCAAAGACCCGGGCGATGCTAGCCCAGCAGCAGCTGCGCAGGGGCAATACTGCCGTGTGTCGACACACACCTGGTCTTGGCAAGGTGGGAGTGCAGGAGAGCAGTGCCCTCTGAGCATTGCGAGCAGATGAAAGCAGCCCCGGAGCCTGGAAGCGAGGCCACAGGCCAACTGAGGAAACAGCAGCCAGGCCGGGCCAGGCCAAGGCGTCTCTCCCAGGCTTCTCCTGCGCCTCATGGGAGGCGCAGGAGGAGCTGTGAAACCACGGCCTGGGATGCCCTCCTGCCTCCAATTTGCTTTCAAATTCCCCTAAATACACATTCCTTCCTCAGAATTCCAGCACACTGAAAGACACTCCATCTGCTGTGAAAGCTGTGGCCGAGGGCGTTATACAAACCAGGTTTAGGCAAAATTAAATATCATGTATATTTAAAAATTTAGTCTGAAAAAGAAATGATTTTTTTCAAGCCATGTGAAAATATTTTATCATCTACTTTCCAACTGCTCTAGATGCTCCCTGCACTGAGCCAGGCTCCAATGAGGCCACGCGGCCCTCACACACATACGCGGCCCTCTCACACGCCGCCCTCTCACACGCCCCTCTCACACACGCCCCTCTCACACACACCCCTCACACACACGCGGCCTCTCACACACCCCTCACACGCCCCTCACACGCCCCTCTCACACACGCCCCTCACACACACGCCCCCCACACACGCGGCCTCTCACACGCCCCTCTCACGCCCCTCACACACGTGGCCCCCTCTCACACGCCCCTCTCACACATGCAGCCCTCTCACACACCCCTCACACGCCCCCCACACACACGGCCTCTCACACGCCCCTCTCACATGCGTCTCTCTCACACGCCACTCTCACACAGCCCCCACTTCCCAAGCGTGGACTTACCTCCTTTTTGTCATGTGCAGGAACATGATTAAAATATTCACAGGCCTGCCAGAATAAAATGTTTTCTTCACTGAATTCTTTCCTTAGAAAATCCTAAGAAAGACAAAGACACCATTTATTAACATTGACACAGGGTCCTCCTTTTTCCTGCTTCCCATTCTACAGAAACCACGGGGTCACTGGCTGCTCAGTGAGCTGCCCGAGGGCCTGGAGAGAGAAACCTCATCGCTGCCCAGCACTTTAGGGAACCGCACTGCTGCTTCCAGCTGTTTCCCCAAAAGCAAAACATCTCTTTGAAGAGCTGGCAACAGGCACCTGGCTTCTTAACGCAGATAGGAAGCTCCAGTGCTGCGGGCTGCAGAGAGACCCCAGTAGAGAGCGAGAGGGCCACGGACGCTCCCTGGGGGCAGAACCAGGGGCAGGATTCAACCCGCCCTCCTCTGAGCTCTTGAGAGAGTGGCGGTCCAGGGAGGGGAGACCCCTGCCACGGGGCTGCTCAGGGCCCACAGATCCTGCTCAGTAGTCTCTGCAGAGCACAGACTGCCCCGCTGGTCCTGGGCCCTTCCCTACTCACAGAGAAGTAGCGGACACCGACGGGGTCCTGCAGCAGGCGCTCAAAGGACACGGCCCAGCTGGCAACCCTCCTCTCACGCAGGCGCCGGCAGCTCTGCACGCTGGGGAGGCTGGCATTGCTGCTCAGGCTGTTGTTGCTGACGCAGTCCTTCAGGTCGGCGCCCGTCAACTCTGCGGGACCAGTACACACAGCACCTGCACCCCTGCCCTCCGCCCCGGCCCAGTGAGTGCTCTGCCCGCCCACAGGAGACCCTGGGACACGCAGCAAGCTCTGTCCCCTCCAACACCCATTCAGTCGACAACTATGCACAGCACACCTACCACCTGCCAGTGCATTCTACACACAGGGATGGAGCAGGGAACAAAACACAGACCCCAACCTTGAGCGGCTGCACATGTGTGTGCACGAGCACACACACATATTCACATGTGCAGGCCCACACAGCACCCTTGCACGCACACTCATATGCTCACACGTGCACACTCGCCAAGCAACAACAAACTACAGCCAGAGGGTTGAACAGGAAAAGCAACTAACCTTACACAGGAGCATGTGCACACAGAGCGCTAAGACCATCATGGCAACAAGATGTTTCCCAAACAGGCTTGCTAGAGCGAAAGCAGCTGGGCGCAGGGCGCCGTGTATGCCACGTGAGTTACGTCCTGACCCGCAGTGCCCTCGGGAGCGTGCACAGTCGAAGGGGGCACGAGGCTCACCTTCCGGATGCGAAGCCCACACACCCGTGACTGCACACTGCTCTGCATGTGTGCTCCTTCTCAACACGAAACTCTCAGGCACAGTGTCCAGAGCTAAGCCCTCAGCCACGCATGTCAGCTCAGCGGCTCATTTACAGGAGACCCGACGTGGGATATGGCACAGCACGCATCCCAGGACACCGGATCCTGCCTGACGTGTCTGCAAAATGGCCCTCAGTGGCCTTTGGTTCCCAGTATCTCCTGAGCTCTCGAATAAAGAGAAGGGAGGTCCCCAGGAAATCCCCGTTCATCACCCTTGTCCACTGGACGCGAGCAGTGTGGGGGCACCCCCGTCCCTCCTGACGCGAGCAGTGTGGGGGGCGCCCCGTCCCTCCTGACGCGAGCAGTGTGGGGGGCGTCCCCGTCCCTCCTGACGCGAGCAGTGTGGGGGGCGCCCCGTCCCTCCTGACGCGAGCAGTGTGGGGGGCGTCCCCGTCCCTCCTGACGCGAGCAGTGTGGGGGGCGTCCCCGTCCCTCCTGACGCGAGCAGTGTGGGGGGCGTCCCCGTCCCTCCTGACGCGAGCAGTGTGGGGGGCGCCCCGTCCCTCCTGACGCGAGCAGTGTGGGGGCGCCCCGTCCCTCCTGACGCGAGCAGTGTGGGGGGCGCCCCCGTCCCTCCTGACGCGAGCAGTGTGGGGGCGCCCCTGTCCCTCCTGACGCGAGCAGTGTGGGGGGCGCCCCGTCCCTCCTGACGCGAGCAGTGTGGGGGGCGTCCCCGTCCCTCCTGACGCGAGCAGTGTGGGGGGCGTCCCCGTCCCTCCTGACGCGAGCAGTGTGGGGGGCGCCCCGTCCCTCCTGACGCGAGCAGTGTGGGGGCGCCCCGTCCCTCCTGACGCGAGCAGTGTGGGGGGCGCCCCCGTCCCTCCTGACGCGAGCAGTGTGGGGGCGCCCCTGTCCCGGAGTGGGCGGCCTGGCCTGAGCCCAAGAAGAAGGGATGTGGGCCAGTGTGAGCCCAGCTTCAGGGACCGCTGCCCACCGTGCTGGAGCACGTATGTCTCCTCTGTGAGCATAGGGTGTCCCACACGGGCTGTCCTTAGCCTGCAGCTGAGCCATGCCCTGCTGACCACAGATGACGTGTGACAAGGTGTCCACTAAACCTGTGTTGTTAGGAAGCCCTGGGCTTTGGGCTTGGTTTTCTGCTGCAGCTTTATGGAACGCAGCTGACTGACAGAGCAGCCTCACAGAATGTTCTCAGCAGCATAATAAAATACGCTATGTTCCCCTCCTGCCCCTTCCCCAGCCTCCTGCGGCACGGTGCGCAGGATAAGCCGCCCAGGCTGGCACTGCTGTAAAGTCAAGGCCACAGGACTGATCCCAGCGGACAAGTTGATGAATTCCAGCTCCAGGCCAGCAAATAGAACACATCTTATTAGCAGCAAGGGACCAGAGGTAGAAAGAGACCAGGAAGGGGGTCAGTGAGGCAGCATCAACTCCTCTCAGGGGCAGAAGCGACACTAAACCTTATGGATTCAGCCCAGTCTGCAGACGTGCTCTAGGCGACAGGCAGAGGCCTGGCAGGAGGCTTCCAAGGAGGCCACAGTGTGGGCCCCTCTAATCAAGAGAAAAGTGGAGCCCTAGAGCCCAGGAGACCAAACCAGGGATTTGATCCAACAGTGTCCCTCATGGTCAGCACGGCAGCCAGAGGCTACGCTCGGCAGGAGTCATTCAAAGTGCGAAGAGCATTTAGATTAAAAAAGAAAATGTTAAAGAATAATCAAATAATTTAAACTGCTATAGAAAAAAATTAAAAGAAGACCGAAAGGAAGTTCTAGGATAGGATCAGAAACACAGTGTTAATGTCTCCTTGAATCCACCATGCTGTTGATCTGCTATAGATCAAATGTGTGATCGCGGTGGCCGCCAGCATGCACTGAAGTCTCAAAGGCCTGCGGCTGGGGCTCACACGGAAGCCCTGACTCCGAGCTGCGGTGGAAGGGGCGGCACGCACTGCGAGAAGACGCGCACCAGCGCTCACACTCAGGACAGGGCGGCCAAGCCAGGAGGGCTGGGGCCAAGGACAGAAGGACAGGGGCCATGTGAAGCTCCCTCAAAGAATGCCAACATCCAAGACTCCCCGCCATGTGGCAAGTGCCCCGTTCTGCATGTAAGCCAGGTGTGAAACTCTCACGCATACACTCAACTTGCACACTCACTCTCTCTGGGGCAGGGGCCCTCGGAGTGGGCCGACTCTTTGTGCTTACCTAATATCCTGTCACCAGGGAACTGAGGAGCAAAACATCACAGACAGGAATTCTCCCTAAATGGACATATCACGCCGATACTTGCCTATGGGTGTCTTGTTAGAACCACACAAGTGGAGCATGAAAGCTCCTGTGGAAAGCTACACAGAAATGAGGGGAACAAACGAGACGAGCAAGACGCCAGACCAGGCCAGCCTAACACGAGAACACACACAGACCACAATCCCGAACACGCAGAGCCAGGCCAGCCTAACACGAGAACACACACAGACCACAATCCCGAACACGCAGAGCCAGGCCAGCCTAACACGAGAACACACACAGACCACAATCCCGAACACGCAGAGCCAGGCCAGCCTAACACGAGAACACACACAGACCACAATCCTGAACACGCAGAGCCAGACAGGCCTAACACGAGAACACACACAGACCACAATCCCGAACACGCAGAGCCAGGCCAGCCTAACACGAGAACACACACAGACCACAATCCCGAACACGCAGAGCCAGGCCAGCCTAACACGAGAACACACACAGACCACAATCCCGAACACGCAGAGCCAGGCCAGCCTAACACGAGAACACACACAGACCACAATCCCGAACACACAGGGCCAGGCAGGCCTAACACGAGAACACACACAGACCACAATCCCAAACATGCAGGGCCAGGCAGGCCTAAAACGAGAACACACACAGACCACAATCCCGAACACGCAGGGCCAGGCCAACCTAACACAAGAACACACACAGACCACAATCCCGAACACGCAGGGGACAGCATCGGTGTCACCTGCAGGACACAACAGAGTACAGAAACAAACCCTGAGTGTCTAAGTCACGGTCAGGGTAGTGGGTGGGGTGCACGGGGAAGATGACCTCTGAAAAACTATCTAGTCGGATCTCTTCCTTCCAGCACACACTGAAACAAATCCCAATGAATCAAAGATTTAAGTGTAAATTAGAGAAATACCAGAAGAAAATGTGGGATGATCTTTTAAAACATTGGAGTGAGGAAAGCCTCCGGAAGGAAGACACGAAGCCCAGAGCCACGAAGGCAACACTGATACAATGCACGGCACAAAGGCGCAAATCTCAGTAGGGAAAAGCACCATCAGCCAAGTCCCTGGACAGGAAACTGTGGGGCACCAGCCACACATCACACAGGTGGCGGGCTGCCTCCCTTTTCTACATCAGAGCACCTAAACGCCAAGAAGAAAACCATCAACAAGCCAAAAGGAAAACAGAAGGGTACAGGCGGCCACCAAGTAGGAGGAGGCCCCCGGACACTCGTAGGTTCACTGGCCTCATCACAGAACGCCAGCCATGAGCCTAAGCCTCAGGCTGTTTGTAGCCATCCTCCTGGCCAAGATCATGATGGCAGCGAAGTCTGAGCCAAGAGGCACCTTCTGCACTGCTGGGAGGAGCAAACGCAGATCAACCCCTCTGATGATATTGATCAAACATGAAGTACAAATGCCCAGAGCCGGCTACTGCTGCCGGGGTGCAGTTCGTTCATCAGCCATGGTGAAGCTGTAGGACCTCCCGCCCGGTGCTGGGAGACGGAAGACCAGAGCTGGCTGGACAGCCCCCCGCAGGCACACAACACACAATGGCACGCCCTGCACCAGAAACAGCCTCGGGGGCCGATCCTGTTCTGTGTACATTCCAGTGCATGGGCACATACTACCTATTTAAAAAATAAGATCATGCAGGCTGGATGATCACTTGAGGCCAAGAGTTTGAGGCCAGCCTGGGCAACACAGTGAGACCCTATCTCTACAGAAAATGAAAATAAATTAAAAAATTAGCTGGGCAGGGTAGCAGGCACCTGTGGTCCCAGCTCTTCCAGAGGATGGCTTGAGCCCAGAATTCGAGGCAGTAGTGTTGCTAACCTTGCTATATTTTATGCTGACAAATGAGGCAATCCTCATGAATGAAGTTTCTGCATTATGAGCACCACGACATTTTTCCTCCAGCTTTTTTTCCTGAGACAATAAAGGCTAGCTGAGAACTGAGGGAGAAACAGAAGTTAACTGGCCTCCAGGGAGCAAGGGAGAACTTCTTCCATGACAGGACAAGCCACGCTGAGCTGGGCAGAGCAGGGAGCCAGCACGGAGCAGCACGAAGTTCACCCTGGGGGTCAGTGATGAGCAAGAGACTGCAGGGTCCCTCTGGCTGCCTGGAGGGTGGCCTGGAGGCTGCCTAGGCGAGGCCCAGCTTAGGGGCCCTGGGAAGAACCAGGACGGGAAGACAGGGGAGGCAGAAAGGAGGCTGCCCCACTGCACACTGTGGCTGGCACAGCTCAACCCCCCATGAGTGCTGACGCTTTTGCTCCTCAAACAAAAGGTGTTTCAATTCCAACACACAAGCACGGTGACGTGAACCGTCTGCCTCCCTTGCTGCCGGTGGAGGGGAGATGGGCCCCTCCCTGGTACCATGTGGAAGTCCCTCCCACACCAGCCCCCGGGCCCACCTCCCCTGTTCCCTGGCCGCTCCCTAGGCCTTGCCGCCTCCCTCAGCAATGGGGCCAGCTACCCACAGGGCTGCTCTCCCCATTCCCACACTGGTGTATTTGTGGAATGAATGAATGGTGACTGATATAAATTCTGAGTGAAAGATGACTGGTGTATTGACTAACATCATGTTCAAAAGTTTTGGCAGATACTAATTATTTTCTAAGACTCACAAATCAATAATTGACTTTTTAAAAGTCTAATCAAGAAAGAAACATGATTGTATTTTAAATAGCAAATGATGACCTGTCTGGTGTGCTCGGCTCCCCTGTGCCAGGTGTGCCCGCCCAGGGAATCTGCATTCCCTCCCCAGTGTGCTCCTGCTCCTGCCCTCGGGGTCCTGCAGAGGCAGATGCTGTGTACAGGAACCCACATGGCAGGCCCTCCTGAGAGAGCACAGCCTCGGGTACAGAGGAGCACGGCAGAGAGCAGATGCAGGCATGGCTCGGGGGCGGTGTGGGTGCCAGACCCTCTCCTGGGCCTGCCCAGGCTCCAGGACCCACTCAAGTGAGAGTTGCTTTAGCTGCAAATAAACCATTTCCAAGGAAGGGAAAGAGGTTGCAGTCCGTGCTCTTCTCTGGTATTGCAAAGACAGGAGGCGTCACCTTGCCAATTGCTCCCAGCACTGCTGGGGGTGAGAGCCACGCCCCCTCCACACAATCTCATTTTGTAGCTTTCTGCTGACATAGGAATTGTGCTCCAGTAATTCCTCCCAGTGTGAGGCCACAGCAAGGGGGGGCCTCAACTCAAGCACAGGAGCCTGGAGAGTGGAGGAAGCAGACACATTACCTGGAGGAGCCGGAAAGAGAAGGCTCTGGGCCACAGCCCCGGCTGCCCATGCCACCCCTGCCTAAGGATCAGGACAGAAAACTCATGACCCAGCTCCTCAGCTTCCCGAGGGCACAGGCGGGACCTGCTGGGCACATGGACCTTCCTGAGTCCAGGCACTGAGTCCAGCCATTCGCAAAGGACAGTGGAATCTCCAGCAACACACACGTTTTTCAAAAACTGGCTACCGGAAAACGTCCACCCAGAATTCTTGTAATCATAAGCTCTCCTGGTGAATTTTTACGATTCCATCTGGACAAAATTCATGCAGGTGACTTGCAGAGGAACACAGCAGAACCAGGTGCGATGCAGAGCCCCCTGAGCACCATTTTTCTTTGCTACGTGGCTCAACACACACGGAAAGTCGTCTCCTCTCTAACACTCACTTTCAATTATGGATTTCACAATTCACAGCACTTTCATGTGCTCTGGAGTTGTTCTCGTCACGTGGAAAATAGTGCACAGTCACAAAAGGCCTGACCTTGAACCCTGAGCAGCACTCACCTAAAATAAAATTCCTTGCACAAGCCACCATTCCGACCCCAGCTTCAAGGCCAGAACGCGGGAGGGATGCCACCACGTCTGTAACTCACTGGCCCGCTTGCAGTGGCTTGCCTGATTCTCTGGTGCTGAACACGTGAGTCAAACCCACACTTGTGATCTGAGCCAAAGAAGAAAAGAGATCCACAAAACACAGCCCACATCCCCACACCACCTTAGAGAACACGGTCCAGTTTACGTTATTGTTGTGGGATTTTTTCTTTCAACTGACCCATCTGAGTCAAAGAAATGCTTTCCTGGTGAAAAAGAGTTTAAAGTCTGTTCAGATTTGCTGCTAATTGGAAAAGCCGCCATGTATATATTGGTGGGTCAAACATGTAGGTTACGTTACAAATTTTAATACCGTAAGATTAAAAGTTTGCAGTTAGTTCTGTAACACACGGCCTGGGCCCATTATTATCTCATCCAAACCGTAACCTCAAACACTCTGACTCTTTAAGTCATAACTCCAAGTCAGATCACGAAACACGTCACTGCACAGGCACCCCTATTGGCCCCTCATCCCCGACACAATCCCGCTGCGGCAAACATACCTGAAGACCACACAAGTCAGTGTGCCCCTGACAACGCGACAAGGTACACAGATGGGGACAAGGGACTTTACCTGGGTAGAGCTGATAAGAGCCACTGTGATGCCACTTAACCAAATACTTCCAACCATGCACTGCAAACCACCCCTCTGAGTCCATACCAGGGTCAGCCGGCAGAGCCCGGGCGACCCCGAGCAAAGGCCTGGGTCCCACACAGGGACATTGCTCCTGAGCTCACACTCCCAGGGGGCCAATTATTGCAGTTTCTCCCGCGATCCCAGCACACGGCTGACAAAGACGGCTCTGCCCTGCCTGCATGCAGGCTCACGGATGGGAAGCCAACAGGAGACGTCGCACGAAGCCTTGCCGAAGACGCATGCATAATTCACAGCAGCCCCTCAGCTGCTGCCGCCACGGAGCCTGAATTATTGAAGGCGGGCCGAGCACAGCTAGGTGACTGCACGTGGCATAAACACTGCAGATGGAACCCCGGCCTCCCAACACGCTACTCCACTTCAGCAATTTGTGCTTTATTAAACAAGCAGTGGCAAAGGAAAAAAAAAAGTACTTGTAGGCTTTTTGTATAGTTTTTAACTCTTCTTTCCACATGTAACTTAAATTAAAAATTTTTTAGTCCCATAAATATAAAACCTATCTTTTTATAAGCAGGTGATCACTCAAACAGCATGTTATCAGGAATATGTATTTAGTTAGGAAATAAGCAACTACACCAAACTGGACCCCCTGTGAACCATAAGGAACATTTTTACAACCAAGCAAAATATGCCAACTCATAGACATTTCTGAACAACCTGTGGGCATCCTGGAGGCGGCCTGCCCACCACATGGGGTGGTCCCTTTCCGAGGTGGGGTGCCACACCCACCTCTGTTGCTCCTGCCCCCAGGCCGAGCAGGGCCTCATCTCTGAGAGGATCTCCCGGGTCTTGCTTCAAGGGTTAGGAAACATCCGCTAACACCACAGGTGAGGCCCAGCAAAGTTCCCTGGAGAGGGCGGGTGACACACGGTCTCCATTTTTCTAGGACACTGCACTCTCTGCAGTTAGGACAGAAGCGGCCTCCGACAGCAACTGCAGGAATGGGCATGGCCATCCCACTGACACTTCATTACACAAAGCTGGTGGTGGCAGGGTTTGGCTGAAGGCGCTGTTTGCTGACCCCATCTACTGACTCCCGGATGGACATTGCCACACAAGCAGCTCTAACTTGATGGCAGCTCCACTACAAAGGCATCAAATCAAGCTCCACATTTTCCAAGAAAGAAGTCCTGGAAAGGCTGTAGAAGGCAGTTTGGCCTCATTCGGCCCACCCTTCCATCATGTGCTTCTTGGCCTCCAGTTTCTGAGGCACAGGAAGCCCTTCTCCCCCGCTCACAGGGCGGCCCAGGCAGGAGGCGTGGGTGCAGGCTCTGAGCCCGCCCTGGCCTGAGTTCTGCACTCCTTTCTGGCCGGTCACCTCGGCGGGGCCCCACAGTCCCGTGGGCCTCAGTCCCCGTGTCCATCTGCGGCTGGCAGGGGCTTGCAGGGCTGTTGTGAGGGCCAGGAGAATGAAGATGGGCAAGTGGCCGAAGCCCAGATGTAGGCACTATCAGTGCAGCTAAATGTGCTTATGGGGGAGCCGGGACATACAAGCACCAACATGCCACAGGAAACCTTTGTTCACACCCAAACCAGCCCTCTCCTAGGCAATGTGTGCCATCCTTTTTGGGGGGGCAACTTTTTATTTTGAAATAATTTCAAACTTGCAGAAAAATTATAAGAATAATAAAAGGGACTCCCATATCCGTTTGCCCAGATTCACCAAATGTCCGCATTCTTCCTGCTTGCTGTATCATCCCGTCCCTCTCCCTTCCGCCCGTTCTCCCTTCCTCTAAACACGTTCACACCAGCACACATGCAACCTTTTTCCAGACTATCTGAGATTAAGTTGGAGACAGCGTGCCTCTTTGCCCCTAAACACGTCAGTGTAGATTTCCTAAGAAGGTGGACATTCTCTTTCATAACCAAGTACCGACATCAAAATCAGGAAATTTAACAAGCCATCTTCCAGCTTCATCAATCCTGTCCTTTCCAGCTCTTTTCCCCAGAGCAGGGTGGAACTCAGGGTGGCTGCTGCTGTGTGTCTGCAGTCTCCTTCCATCTGGAATGTTCCCCAGCCTCTCTGTGGTTCCAACCCTGACAGAGGCTGGTTATTTTTAAGACTGCCCCTCAGTTTGGGCTTGGCTGATGTTTCTTTGTGACTGGCTGGAATGCCCTGGAAGCCATGCGGTGTCCCTTCGGGACCTCCTCTGAGGAGGCACGTGGTGTCAGTTTACTGCAGGGTGGGTGACGCTGGCTCTCATCATGTGGCTGGGGCACCAGATTTGTCCGCTGTCGTTTCTAGGGTTCCCTGGTGATAATAAGCTTCGTGCAGAACTACCCTGAGGCTCTGTAAGTGTCTTGCTTCGCATCAAGCCTGAGTCCACAACTTTAGCACCCTCTGATGATTTCCTGACGCACTGTTCAGCTGTATTCTGCTCTAAGAGCCCCCATCCTCTTACTACAAAGCCATTTATCTGTGTTAGTGTGGACTTGCTGGGTTTTTATTTTAGTCCATGGCTCATACCCCATGAATACCTTTCTTTTTTGGAAGCTCAGTCCCTCCTTCAGGCTGGCACCTGTATCCTGCTCATGTGTCCTCATCATGCCTTAAGCACTGCCTTATTTTCTGGTGTAAAAAAAAATAAAAGCGAAGCTCCAACTTCATCCTGTGTTTTTCCCACTCCAGCCCAGGAATTAGTCTTTGCTCCACAGAGCCTGACACCCTCTACAGAAAAGAGGTATTAGACACCAAAATCTGGACAAGCGGGTGCCCACTGCTACTGGGGTTTCCCTGCCTCCAGCCCCACCCTGGTGGACAGAGCTGGGAAATGTGGATACACACACACACACTGCTATGTCTATCTCTCCATCCACACATCCCTCTATTGAAAGCCATCGGTTCATACTGACGCCTCCAATGCCAACCCAACACCCTGAGCACATCCTCACCTCCTCTTCCATCTCTGTAACTCCCTGCTGGCAGTGGGGAACTGGCTCCCATGAGCTCTGATGTGTTTGTCCCTGTGCTCAAGCCTGGCACAAACAGAAAGCAGCTTAAGAACGACTGACCCACACCCCTGCACAGACAGACCTACTTACTCACCCAACTTAAAATCCTACCATCTACTGTTTAAAGCCTGCACTTGATCACCAAAGTGAATTTGTTTCCCCTTCGAAACAGCCAGGCCTTGTGAATACCTACCATGCGGTCACTACAGCGGCAAAATTCAGTTTCACAGAAAATCCCCATGTGGAGACTTGTGCCTCAGGACAATCCTTCTGTCTCTGGCTGCCATGATGTGACTGATCACATGGCCTTGAGCATGTCTGTGCCTTGGTTTTCTCATGGAAGAGAACTAATCTTTGCAAGGCTTGGGGCAAGTGTAGACGAAGGAGCTTACACCATATATCTAAATGCTGGAAAATTATAACAAAGGCTAACACATTGTTAAATAAGCTATAAGCTATATGCCATCTCGCTACCCTCCAACAACCTGGAAGGCCAGGTTTAATTTAGAATTCTGGAACCTAAGTTCTGCACAGAAGTGTGGTAGTGCAGGGAGGGCTGCCACAGCCCATAGCCCCCTCCTTACTCCCTTAGCTTCACCCCAGCCTCATACTGGGGTGTGAAATTTTGTATCCAAATTTTGTCACATCACCCCACGTCAATAGCCCCCTTTGGGTCTCAGAGTATCTATTTCATTCCCCAGTTATCAACTGGAAGATGCTTTTCAAATTTAAAGCAATGAGGCCTTTCTTCCCAGAGAAATCTTACGGGAATCCCCGTGAGGGGCTGGCTTGCGGAGGAAGGAGCACATGTGGGGCAAGAACAGGTAGGGTAGGCTCAGGCCCCCTCTGCTTCAAGCAGCACAGGCTGCGGAGGCCGGCCCAGCTCTGCATCTCAACAAAAGCCTGCCACAACAGCAGAGCCTGCTGAGGGTTAGAAAACAGGGATCTGGAATAGCACCTCCTCAGAAAAGTGTTTACATGCTATCGATCTCAGTCAATCAGCCCATTTTACAGATGAAGCTGCTGAGGTCCAAAACATTCCATGACCTGCCTGGGCTGACATCAGTGACTATGCTGGGCCCAGACTCCACATTCTCCATGGTGAGGTCCCGGTATCCCCAACAGCACTTTCTGGGCTGACCGTGAGTCTGGCCCCCACAGCCAGCCCCCACAGCCAGACCTCACAGCCCTACAGAGGAGCTGCCATGCCTGGCAGGTCTCACGGACCCCTCGAGGTATAGTGTACTTCCCGTTACCTCAGAGGGCCAGAAGAAATGTGGGCCCAAACAGGAGAAATCTGAATTCTGGGTCTTTCCTGGAGTCAGTACTAGAAACGTGTGATTTATAACTATTCTGGCAGAGCCCAGCAAAACAAACTCTCTACGTCCGAAGTGACACCAAGTCCTTCTGGAGAGTGAAATGCCAACAGGCGGGGGTGAAATGCTGCCAGAGCCCATGAGGCCATGCGAGTCAGCAGAGCGGCTCCTGCGAAGGTCAGTGTGGGAAGTGTTAGGCGATGTGCAAAGACGAGTGAATTATGTCACTTGTCACTCTGAATTTTTAGGATTCTAGGCTTAGAGCTACCAACTATGACCATAAGTAGTTGGTGAGGTCACATCTGACCACAGGGAGCCCTCAGGATGCTCCAAGAAAAGACGCAGAACATTTTTCAAAGATCAACCCTAACTGACTTCATTTATCATGCTTACTTGAGCTGAAAAAACTTCACATTACTCATTTAGTGGTTAATTCCTTTGTGAAACTGATTTACTTCATTTTGATGAATAAAATATTTATACTTTGTAAAGACATTCTTCTTCTATTCTTGTGCCAGTGGCCACACAGGAAGTTCAGACCTTCTGGTTGTGGCTTGGCCCCACCAGAGGACACCACCCAATGCAGAGGATGCCACCCAACGCAGAGGACGCCACCCAATGCAGAAGCCCAGGGGCCCCAAATGCTGACCTCATGAGGAAGACTCAAAAGTGGTCCTAAACCCTTCCCTCAAGCCAAGGTGGGGCCATCCACACAGAAAACTGAAGACACAGTCCTGGGGCCCTGTGCTTCCACTGAAAGAGTCCAGGGATAGAGACGACGAAAGGGCACCCTACCCAGCAGGACTGAGGCCAGAGGACCAGGCTTCAGGGAAGGAGGAGGGGTCTGAGTGTGTAAAATCATAAAGGATTTGTGACATTTAGAGGCCACCCCCATAAGCCAAAAAGAGGTAACACAAGACACAGAAGAAAGGCCTACTCTACACATCAGGGACAGATGGTGGATGCTCTCAGCCATGGTGGGCATATAAATGGTATTTGCTGGGACTGTGATGACTTCACATAATTTTAATAATAAATATAATATGTTAGATGTAAAACTAAGCATAATGCAATGTTTGTACCTTTTATATAACTTCTGATATCAAACAATCAAACTTAAAAAGTCATTTGTCCTAAACCGGGGTTCCAAAAATCTGGTCACCATGCTGGTCCCATGTCCACTGGCCCAGGGAGGTAGGCAGCGCTCACGGGCTCCAGGGCCTGCTGCCTGTGGTCTGGCCCCTTCCCAGGGGTGGAGCTGGGGCTCAGGGGGCCACCTCTGGAGACTGCTTCTCCTTGCTGACTGTGGAGAGGCTCTGCAAAGCCCTGGACTTTTACGCAGCAAGAGACGAGGCTGAGGCAGGGCTCTCCTCCATGGGGAACCCAGCCATTCCGCCCATTCTCTTCCTAAAACCGGGTGGGCAAGTTTAAGGTGAGCATGCGGTAAATGAGGCCACCGCCTCCTTCTCACGATTCACAGGTGCTGACGGGATGTCTGCTCTCTGGCAAGCTGTATTCGAGGAGGTGGATCCTCAGCCTGGTGTTACCTAGTCCACAGTGTGCCGGTTCACGGCATGGTTCCAGAGTCACACTGTTTGGATCTGACTCAGAGCTCCGCTCCTTCCTCACTGGGCAAGACACTCCCCCCACTGTAAAACCGCAGTAAAAACCATGCTCGGACTTCACAGGGACAGCGTGAGAACTCCCCTCCTCACCAAGTAACTTACGAGTTACTTAACTTTCCTATAAAGCTGGGATAATAACTATGCATCTATGCTGACATGAAAGGAACACTGTGACAAACAGTGCGAGGCACATCCTAGGCATCCAATAACATCGTCTGACTAAGTGGATCGCTTGTCCCAAGTAACAGCTAATGAGAGACTACAGGCTGAAAGGGATATAAACTGACATTATAATGCATAATTCATAAAATATTTTCTTCCTTGAAAAAATGTAAATATAAATCTAAAATCCCTATTGAGCTTATCACTTGAAATTCTGGTCCTATACCCCCTCCCCAAAGATAATCCATCTTATTAATTTGGTGTTGGTCTGTCCAATTTTTAAAACATTTTTACCAACATACATATGCTCCCATGGAAATCATGTGTTTTGCTTAGGAAAGCCGCCAGGGTTGATCTCACTGAACTCTGCCAGGTTTAAAAGTTGGGCCTGGCCATGGGCTATGCTTTCGGTTTTGTATAATAGTTAGATAATAATATTATTTGTAAATGATGATTATCTTGTTTCTTCCCAAGTTTAATATTTTTTTCTTGCCATGTAGTGCTGGCCAGAATCTCAATACAATGTTAAAACAGTTGCTGAGATAGAGAACATCCTTGCCTATTCCTGGCTCTAATAGGAATTCTTCTAATATATATACTATTACTAATAGTATACATTATTATTATATGTATTCTATTAACTATAACTTTGTAAAAAAGGAATGAGTGCTTTTTCTATTCATTATCATATATATTCTATTACTAATTATTAATACTAATGAGTATTACTAATACTAATTAGTAATTAGTATTACTAATACTAATACTAATTAGTAATTAGTATTACTAATACTAATACTAATTCTAATAGTAATACTAGCTAGTAGTTAGTATTACTAAAACTAATACTATTACTAATAGAATATATATTATATAATATATAATAATTAATAGAGTACATTCATGTATTCTATGAAGTATAACTTTTTAAAAAAGGAATGAGTGCTTTTTATCAGTAATTCTATTAGATGCTCCTTTGGCCTCCAGTGTGGTAATAATACGATTTTCCTCCTTTAATCTATTAATGTAACACAATCCGTTGTTTTGTTCACCAATGTATCCCTAGTTCCTAGAAGAGTTTTTTGAAGAAAAGTGAGAGCCCCACAAAAATCACTGTTGAATGAACGGTGGGATGAATGGAAAATTCCCTAATGGTGAACTATCTTTGCATTTCTTGTGTAAACCAAACTTCACAAGGATGCATTAAAAAATGCTACTGGATTTGATTTGCTAATATTTTATTTAGAAACTTCTATATTTACTCATAAGTGAAACTGGCCAATAATTCAATTTTCCTGTGCCATCTTTCTCCAATATTGGTATCAGGAATATGCCAGTTTTGCAAACTGAGGTGAGAAGCTTCCCATCTTCTATGCCCTGTGTAAAGACAATATTAAGTTGGAAATGTTTGTTGCCCCTCCTTGTGGAAGATCATTCAAGCCCTGTGTACTGACGTCAGGCAAACCATGTGTTATGCTTTGGCCAATGAATGTGAAACAGTATGGCTGAGAGCCATGACCTGATTCTGCCCTGCCGTCTTTTCCCTCGGCCACAAGGCCTGCAGTGCCCCATTTAGGAAGCGCTCCAATAGCCTGGCTCCTGGAGGAAAACACTCAGAAGAAAAACAAAGCCAAACTGCAGTAGGCATGTAATGTAGTGTAAGAAATGAACTTCTGCTTGGTTAAACCCACCAGGATTTTTGGTGTTATTTGTTATTGCAATATTACTTAGCCTAAGCTGACTGATATACTCATCTGTATATTGGTTTGGGCATGGTGCCTATGGGGGGTTTGATCTTTGACTTCCAAATCATTTTTGCCTATGTTGATTTATCTAATCAGTTTCTACTTCTTCTTAGGCCAACTCTGATCATTTATATTTTCCTAAAGATTGTCCGGTTAATCAAATGTACACTATAAAGTTGTTCATGGAATTGTCCTATAGTGTTATTTCTTAGTCTCTACTGTACTTAGGACCTGTCTTTCATTCTTGATGTTATCTTTGTCCTCTTCCTCTTTTTCTTTTTTTGTAGAGATGGTGTTTTGTCCAGGCTGGTCTCAAATTCCTGGGCCCAAGTGATCCTCCTGCGTCAGCCTCCCAAAGTGCTGAGATTACAGGCATAAGCCACTGTGCCTGGCCTCCCTCTTTTTCTTGATTATACTTTTGTTCATACTTTTAGTTGCATACTGCTTGGTTTTTTCTATTTTGATAATTTCTGCATTTTATCTTCATTTCCTTAATTTGCATTCCCTTTTTTCCCTACTTGCTTCTGTTGAAAACTTATTTCCTATATTTTCAAACTTTTTTTCTAATATATACATTTAATGCTACAATTTTTTCACTGAAAATCACTTTGATTATATTCTACTGGTGATGATGTGTAGTATAGAACCATAAATGGTTCTAAACTGTATGATAATTCCCATTTTAATTTCTTCCTTGACCCATGGATTACTGAGAAGTATGGTTTTAAACTTTAAAATGTATGAATTCTTTTTTATTATCATTTTATGATCGACTTCTATTCAAATACACTGCTGTCAGGAGCTATTCTCTGTATGCTATAATTTTTTTAAATTTGTAGCAACTGCATGTGTGGCATATTGTATGCCACAACTTTGGTAAATGTTCCACGTACTTTAGAAAAAAAGTGTATTTTCCATTGGGTACAAAGCTCTCTATGTGTCTGTTTGATTTAATTTGTTCATTTTTCCATTCACATACTTTGTAATCTTACTATTTTTTTTTATCAGCTTGATCTCTCGGTTTCTGAAAAAGGTGTATAATAATTCCCCCTCGGAGTACTTACCCATGTTGATACCGTGCCATTTACTTCAGCTCTGCAAATCTCATGCTACTTTTGGTGCACACTGTCTTCTTTGTTCTTTTTATTGCTTTTTCACTTTGTCTGATCTTAATATTGTTATGCCACTTCTCCTTTTTCTTAATATTGCTTGTTATATCCTCTCATTTAGTTGTTTTCAAACTTTTGTCACTTATTGTTTGTTTGTTTGTTTGTTTGTTTTCAGAAGGAGTCAAACTATATTGCCCAGGCTGGTCTCAAACTTTTGGCCTCAAGTGAGCCTCCCGCCTCAGCTTCCCACGCATTCCCTGTAATCCACAGCTAGGATTATAGGTGTGCACCACCGTGCCCGGTTCAACATCGCTTATTTTAAAATTGGGTTTTTAACAATCAAAGTGGAGAGTTTTTCTCCTCTGATGCTCTTTCTCTTGTTGATCTTGTAAGCTTCTTCAGGACCTCCTGGCTTATTTTCTCTACCCAGTCCCTCTAAATAATTTTATTCACTTCCAGTGGTCAATTATATTGAAAATGCAATTAAAATGCCATTATAAATAATGGCAGTTATCATTTATATAACTCCTTATTATGTACCAGGTATTGTCCGATGTACTTCACATATATTAAATCATTTACTTCCCGTAAGAAGTCTGTAAGTAATGGGTCCTACTATTATTCCATTTTACAGATGAGAGAAATGAGACCCACAGCTAGGAAGTAGCAGAATTAGGATGTAAACCTAAATAATTTGGCTCCAGAGGCCATACTCTTAATTGTTCTATGTCCTATTGCCTCTCAAACCACATCTTCAGCATCTTCTGGTTTCCCATGTGTCTTATGGGTTTGAGACTCGCCTTTTCTGCATGATCTATAATTACTCAAGTTTACCAAGCCAATGAGTTTCATTGAAACGCTGATGACTCCCAAATTTCTATTTTCAAGCCCAACCACTTTTCTGCATTCTGTACTCATTTATCCAACTGTCTACACAATATCTCCAATAGATTTTGAATAAACATCTCAAAAATCCCATGTCCAAAGCAGAATTCTTGGTTATCACCCCCCATCTGCTCCTCCCACCCTAGTCTTCCCCATCTCTGCAAACACCCTCATCCTCCGAGCTGCCTGAGGCAAAACCCTGAGGTTAGTCTTGGGACCCCTCTCACGTCGTTCCACTGCTCCCCCCATGGACATGTGCACACATGACTACTCTCTCTTGGGTTCCTCACAACCCCCTGGCTGCCATCTCAGCTTTTTCCTGGTTCTTCCTGTCTTCCCAAACTCATATGAGGGTTAATCCTCACCCATCTGTCAGGTCTCAGCTCTGCTCGGCCATCCTGACCACAGGGTGGGCTCTGGCCCGGCCACGCACTTGCACAGCTCCTTCTTCTTCTATCGCAGCCAGTGTGGCATCCCACCACAGCCCACCTCGGCACCCAGAGGCACACAGGGGCTTCCCACTGGCTTCTCTGATGCAACCAGTCCCTTTTTTCTCAAGTCCTTGCAAGGTCTTGTGTGTCCCAGGCTGCTCCCTCACCTTCTTTTGAGCAAGAGTCTATTTGAGCGTGATGCATTAGCCTGAAATCATCTCCATTAATGCTGGTGTTAGATACTTATAGAGGTCATTCATCCAGAAGAGATGGTTTTTTAAAAGGCAAACCAAGCCAGATTTAGTATTTATTCCTGGGAGGAATGGTCTCAAGACTTTGAGACCAAGAATGAGTAACTACATATTGAAGATCACATATGTATAATTACAGCAATTAAAAAAAAAAACCCCAATTGTCCAAATGTCAATGGCTGCATGTGGCTTGTGATAACATTTCCAGGAAAAGCATCAACACAGATTACAGAAATGCTATGTCTCAACCAGCTTGGACAAAAGTGAAGATGACTCTGGAAAGCTGCCAGTGACTTGAAAATTGCCTCCAAAATATATAAGGAAATGCAAGGGCCAGGAATAACCAAGGCAATCTTAAAGACAAGCAAAATGAAGACTATAGCACTAGATATCCAAATGCCAGGGACAAGAATTACGACATGAAGTCCTGATCCAATGATAGACAAACAGACCAATGGAACAGAATACAGAGGCCAGAAACAGACCCACAAATATATGATTACCTGATACAGGTGTTGCTTCAAGTTATTGGGAAGGATTGTCTTTTCATTACATGGAGCTGGGACAACTGAATACCACATAGAAAAAATGAATCTTACCCCTACCTCACACCATAAACAAAAACATCAATTCCAGATGAATCAGAGATTTAAATGTTGAAGATAAAACAAAACAGATTTACTTTCATGGTCTTGGGAAGGGCAAAGCCTGCTCTAAAGGGACATAAGCATTATCCTAAGGGGAAAAATGATAAACTGGATTATATTAAGAACTTTCAGTCATCACAAGATACCACTAAGAGAATGAACAGGTAAGGTATAGAAAGGCTTAACTACATACATAAATCTATCATAAACACATAAATCCAAAACACAAGGTATATCTAATACAGCCAGCCCTCTGCACCCACAGTTCTGCATCCACAGATTCAACCAACTGTGGACGGAAAATATTTGGGAAAATATTTGGAAAAAAAATTAATGGAAAAAAAATAACAATACAACAAAAAATACAAATAAAAACAATATAGTATAACAACTGTTTACATACCATTTACATTGTATTAGCTGTTATCAGTAATCTAGAAATGATTTAAAGTACCCAGGAAGGTATGGGTAGGTTATATGCAAACGCTACACCATTTTATATCAGGGACTCAAGTATCTGCAGATTTTGGTATCCTCAAGGGGTCTTGGAACCGATTCCCTAGAGATACTAAGGGAAAACTATACGTAAATCCACCATAAAATCATTTCCAGAATATATTTTTAAAATATTCTATAAATCAATAAGGAAAGGCAGATAACCTAACAGAAAAATAAGCAAAAGTCTTGAACAAGCACTTCACAAAATAAGATATTCAAAGGGCCAAAAATATATGAAAAGGTGATCAATTCATAGTCATCAAGGGACTGAGAACTAAAACTATTAATACAATTAAAGCCCTATGTATGTGGCTACAGGGAAAGTGTTGAGAGGATGTCGAACACCTAGAAATCTTATATACTGCTGGTCAATGTGGACACTGTAAAAATCATTTGGAAATTGGCAGTATTTACTATAGGTGAATATATACAAACCCCCAGACTATCAGAGCAGAAATGTATGCAGATGCCCACCCAAAAGACCTGTACAAGCATGTTATATGGCATCATCTGTAATGGCCAAAAGTCAGAACCAACACGATGTCATCAAGAGAAGAATGGAGGAACAATGCCATATTTGCACCATGGACAGTCCACAGCCAGGAGAGTAAACAGCTCCTGATAGACTCACAGGAGCAAAATGCACCATCCTATGTTAAATAAAGGAAGCTAGACACTAAACAGCATACGCTGCGTTGAGTCTTTTTTTTTTTTTTTTTAGATGGACTCTCACTCTGTTACCCAGGCTGGAGCGCAGTGGCACAAACTCTGCTCACTGCAACCTCTGCCTACTACAACCTTCACCTCCCAGGTTCAAGAGATTCTCCTGCCTCAGCTACCCTAGTAGCTGGGATTACAGGCATGCGCCACCACATCCAGCTAATTTTTTTTTTTTTTTTGTATTTTTGGTAGAGACGGGGTTTTCCCATATAGGTCAGGCTGGTCTTGAACTCTTGGCCTCAAGGAATCCACCTGTCTCGGCCTCCCAAAGTGCTGGGATTACAGATGTAAACCACTGTGCCCAGTCAGTCTTCTTTTTTTTTTAAGTTTGAAAACAGGCAACAGCCGTCGGGTGAGAGGTCCCTTCCGGAGCTGGTGACTGAGGGCCTGCAGGGGCGCTTGGGTTGCTGGTAATGTTCTGTCTCTTGGTCCGAGTGCTGATAACACACATGTGTTCATTCTGTGAAAATCTCTCAAATTGCTTATTGATGGTGTATGTACTTTTCAGCGTGTAAGCTATTCTTCAATAAAAAGTTTTCATTACTTGAAAAACAATTGCAACAAAAATGCATCTGAAGTGTTTAAATAGTGTCATGAAATGTGAGCAGAATAGAGCCACCTTTCTACATCAGTATCATTTAATATAAAATGCAATTCCTAATAGAGTATTCTCATTAGATATTTGTTACCTACATTCCTTTCTAGATTTGTTATTTACATTTCACATATTCGGCTGAGCATGGCAGCTCACGCCTGTAATCCCAGCACTTTGGGAGGCCAAGGTGGGTCTATCACCTGAGGTCAGGAGTTCGAGACCAGCCTGGGCAACATGGTGAAACACCATCTCTACTAAAAATACAAAAATTAGCCAGGCGTGGTGGTGTACATCTGCAATCCCAGCTACTTGAGAGACTGAGGCACAAGAATCACTTGAACCCAAAAGAGGCAGAGGTTGTAGTGAGTCAAGATTGCACCACTGTATTCTAGCCTGGGTGACAGAGCGAGACTCTGTCTCAAAAAAGAAAAAAAAAAAGATGTGCTGAAGGAGCAGACGGATAAAATGCCGTGGAAGGGCACCACGTTCAGAGAGATGCCGGCGAAGCGGAAGGGTCAGTCGCAGGTGCTCTGGGGGCCGGGCAGAGGCTTGGTCTCTGCACCTCACCTGGGGAGCCAGCCAGGCCAAGTCCAACCTGGGCTGGGCAGCTTCCTCCCCAAATTCCAGCCATTTCCCCATAGACCCAGCATGGTGCTGGCCTCAGATGCTCCAGGGATGGGCCTGGGGAGAGGAGAACCTGCTCTTCTGGGTTGTGAGGCAGCTTTTGGGAAATCAGTGAAGCTCTTTGTACAAGGTGCCGTCATGACCTGAGTTTTGTTCTGAACTTTACAGAACAAAGAACACCTTTCCCACAAGGTGAAAAAAATTATATCACAGAACTCTATCTGCTGTGGCAGAGCACCTGGGACAGGCCTTCCCCTCCTGCCAGACAGCAGAATAGTAGACAAAATACGCAGAGCATCAGAACGTGCAGGAAAAGACAGAAAAAAGAAAAGCAAAATACGTGAAGCAACAGTTCCCAAAATTGGACCACAGTCACCAGAAGGGGTGTAATTCCTGATGAAAAAATTAATGAGGTGAGCCCTGTGACCACCCAGAGCTGTCTGCCCAGAGGCACTCCATGAACCACAGCACAAGGTGGGGCCCAGGTAGAACCACCGTCCAGAGCTGAGGAGACAGGTCGGAATCAGGGAAGGCCAGGGTGGCTGGAGCTGCAGGTGCAGGAGAGACCTAGCAGGGAAGGTGCCCAGGGACCTCACAGGAGCCTCCACCTGTAGCTGAGTTCTAAGCTGTGCGTGCACAGCCGAGACCCCATGAGGCAGGCAAAGATCAGCCGGGGGCTGCGGCGGGAACAGCTGCCAGAACTCACACAGGGTCAGGGGGTTCCCGAGTTCCAGCCAGTTCTGGGTGAATCCCCAGCTTTTAGAGGAGTCCCCAAATGTAGCTTTACAAACCTCTGTATTTTTTAAAGGAAGGCAACAAAATTCAGCACTCAGTCAAGAACTGCCAGACAAATGAATACTCAGAAAAATGTAACCCATAACCAGGAGAAAAGTCAGTCAATAAAGGGACCCAGAAAGACAGAGATGATAGCACTGGCATCTAAGGGCTTTACATGTCTTACAAATATACAAACATTTTTGGGTTTTTTGTTTTTGTTTTCTTTTTCTTTTCTTTTCTTTTTTTTTTTTTTTTGAGACAGTCTCACTCTGCCCCCAGGCTGGAGTGCAGTGGCACGATCTCAGCTCACTACAACCTCTGCCTCCTGAATTCAAGAGATTCTCCTGCCTCAGCCTCCCGAGTAGCTGGGATTACAGGAATCTGCCACCATGCCCAGCTATTTTTATATTTGTATTAGACACGGGGTTTCACCATGTTGGCCGGGGTGGTCTTGAACTCCTGACCTCAGCTGATCCGCCCACCTCAGCCTCCCAAAGTGCTGGGATTACAGGCATGAGCCACTGCATCCAGCCAACATTTTTGGGGCTTTAAAGCAAAGCGTGAAGAGAATCAGTAGAAAGAAATGAAAAAAACAGAAGGAACTGCTAAAGATGAAAACACAGTCTCTGAGATGACAGGCTGATCGGCAGGAATTCCACCACAGGAGGGAATGAGCTGCATATCTGACGCTACAGTGACAGATCAGTGAACTGCAGGATAGAGCAAGAGAAACAATGAAATGGCAAGCATGCAGGCGACACAGAAGCCTGAACATGAAACGGCCTCCATGAGCTGAAGGGAAAACTAGGTGGCCTAACATGCTTGCATAATTAGAGTCTCAAAAGTGGGAAACAATGAAAAAAATACCTGAACCCCAACAAATCCCAAACACAACAGACACAGAAAAACCAACCTGAGACTCATCATAATCAAACTGCTGAAAACTGACAATAAGGAGAAAGTCTTAAAAGCTTTCTGTTAGGTGGTATGCCCAGAGGGGATCTCTTCCCACAGTCTATCTAGCCTGGGGGTAGGGGAAGGCTCTTCCTCAACTGCATAAAACTGCACAGGTCCTGTCCCTGAGAAAAGCCCTTGAGCTCTCCCCACACTCAGGATCTACTTCTAGACCTTTTCCTTAAATCATTTTGGCCAATCTGATTTTCAATCCAATCTACATAATGCTTTCTTTCTGCAAACTTCATACATATTCTCCTGAGAGCAAATCTATTAACATTTTCAGACCATTTTGAAAGTCCTTAGGTTAAAAGTTCCAGAAATTTAAAATATTAATTATTTTAGTAAACTATTAAGATATACAGAAAAGTGCACAGATTGTGAGCATATGGCTTGGTGGAGTTTTGCAGGTCAACATCCTCCCAGACCGAGAAGCTGAGCAGGAGCAGCTTCCCTGGAGCAGGTGCTCCCCTGGAGCACCCAGGCAGCCCTCTCTGACGCCCCCAAACACCCCAGGCAGCCCTCTCTGGTGCGGCCCCCAAACACCCCAGGCAGCCCTCTCTGACGAGGCCCGCAAACACGCCAGGCAGCCCTCTCTGACGTGGCCTCCAGACCACCAAACAGGGCGGACACTGCTTCTCACGCCTAGGGTTGCATGAGAGGAGTTCTTGGTTTGTTTTATCTTTTCCCCAAGAATCTAAGAAACTCCCTTGGAGTGGGAAGGGGTGGCGCCTGCTTCCAAGTGTGGCCTCTGGGGAGGGGATGCAGCCGCAGAGGCACCAAGGGCTTCTGTGGTCGCCCCAGCCCTGAGTCAATTCTCAGGCACAGGCCCCCTGGCTAGCACACATTAACTCTGGAAGATAGGTATGCGGTTAGTGGTTTTATTACCTTTGAATGTGTTTGCTTGAAAAAATAATTTCACAGTATTAAAAACTAGTAATAAAAACTCTCCAAATATTTTGTAGAATTGGAAAGAAACAAGTACATCGGAAGGCATCCTGGCAGAAATCAAGTCTCCACACTTCCAAAACTGAAAATCTCCAGTCTGACTCCTGTTTACAAATACTAATACGGTATTCCACACCCTATAAATACACTGTGTGATTCTGAGCATCATTTTGAAGTCCAAAAGCAAACCAAAAGAATGTGACATATTAAATCAAGTAAAGGGTTCTGGTTAAAACAACCACTCCCACAATAGCGCATTACAAATTAACATTCTGTTTCTGCTATTTAGCAAACATTTTTGGAAAATGTGCAATTAGGCTGCACTGTTTTTCTGATGAGGAAAATGTAAATTTATCAACTTAATTCTATGTAAGTACTGATGGTTCTACTCTCAAGCTTTCCCCTTTCTCTTTCAAAATTGTATAGAATACAAATTTTGGCATTTGCCAAAAATATCAACAATTATACTTTATATTTTAAAGACGAATGCAGTTTAAAGTCCCCCAGGTTAATCTGGCAATTACAGTAACCCTCCACCAACAGGCAGCCGTTTGTGACAGCTCCCCAGGCCTCAGTGCCTGTTCGCTAACAAGGACGGCGAGATGAAGACACAAGGCTAGGAGAGAGAAAGTGACTTGCCCCAAGAGATCGGCCTGTCAGCTGTGGAGCTGCAGGTGGAGCCCGAATCTTCGGCCATGGCCAGGTCTGAGTTCCGAAGGCCCGCGCGGTGGGTGAAGGCACTGGAAGAGCCTGGCGGGCGCGCAGAGCAGCCCAGGAGGAGGCGGCGGCAGTGGGTCCACCCCCCAACACCAGTCACACAGGAGTTTCTGCTTCTGTGCTGTTTCTACTCAGTCTGTGTGTGTGCTTTTTGAGAAGGTTTCACGACTAAAAGGAAAATCACTGAAAGCCACTGTCCCCGCCCAAGCCTCGCCCTGACGCTCTGGCTGATGTCTGCTGAACACCCGATCATTCACTCAACAGACAGCTCTCGTGCCAGCCGCTGTGCCGGGTGCCGGGACAACTCTGACCTGCCACGTGGAGGTCACACCAGCTGGGGGGACAAAAGCACCAACACAGATGAATAATTAAAATGATGGAAACTGCCCCTAGCACGGGCAGGAAATTGACAGTGGCCATCGCTCAGGATGGGGGCAGGTGGTCAGGATGGGAAGAGGGAAACCGCATGTGCCTGAGGCACCATTGGAGACCAGGGTGGGACGCAGGATAGCTGTGGGGACAGGGGCTCTGAGCTGGTGGAGGGGTCCAGTGCAGGGGCCGGGCAGATCACTGCTGCTGCTGTGGGGGCAACCACCAGCGTTCAGGAGAAGGGAGCGGGAGGATGGCTGCAGAGACAGGGCCAAGACTGAGGTCTGCATGGAGGACGAGTAGGGGGCAGCCGAGTGGACAGAGTGGGGTCAGGGCAGAGCTGAGGCACAAGGCATGAGGAGGACATGGGGATGGAGGACCGGGACTAGTACGTGTCGGGGGTCCCCAGGGTGAGGCTGGCGAGAACGGAGTGTTTCTGAAGCAGCTGGAGCACCGGGGTCATGTATGTGGGGTGTCATGTGGACCTGCCACCATCCCCCAAAGCCAGAGCCGCACAGTTCCCCGGCTTTCCTGCTGGCACAGACGCCGTACGCAGGAGGAGGTGGGCGCTCTGGGAGCTCCCCGATAGTCTCCACGCCCCGACTTCAGAAGGTGAGGTGGTCACAGCGGGAACATCCACCTCTGGAGGCTGCAGTGGGTGAGGGGATCCTGGCAGGCCTCTTGGCACAGAGCTTGACCAACGGAGGAAGGCACAAGAACGGGCTTCTGTGAGGCCACGGCTCCAGCTCCGTGCAGAGCCAGACCAGGAGAGGTGAGAGGTTCCTTTTTCCAGGAGCAACCGGGCGTCTTCCTTTTCTCATTTCTTCACAACGCCCCATCTCCCTCCAGCTCGACCTCACACTTCTGTCTGAATAACTTCCCACAAGGCAGACCATTCCCCTGCTAAGCCTCTCTATAATGCTAGAATGTGCTTCCTTCTCTCCAGCTGGAATCTGCTCCCTGCCCCCACCCACAGCCCTGCCGTGCCCCCCAGAGACCAGCCGTAACCCTTTTTCCCGAGGGCACTCTTTGGCTACAAACAGGTGGCCATTATCAGCCCCTTTCTTCTGAAAAAGTGAAAAAACACACTCCAACTTGACAAAGATTGCCAAAATAGCATAGTCCAACTTCCTTAAAACCGAGCCACAAAACTAAAACTCTCCAGCGAGAGCCTAAGCTATAAAAGCACGATACGCGTCACAGAATGAAACCGTGGCATGAACACGAACTCTCTCACTGGCACGGCTCGTTGAACACAAAATATTTCTAAGTGAGTGATCTATTAATCACCAAAACTAGACAGGATGACCAGGCAGAGACAGCCCAGCTGAGCAGATTGCTCCCCAAGCCAACTCCTCAGTCCCTCCTCGGAACTCGGGGAGCATTTTTCCCATAAAAACACTGGGGTGCTGGAGTTCCCAGGCCCACCTCAGTGCACTGAGTCTCCCACTGACCACAGCCTACAAAAACATCTCTGTGTGGAAACACAGCCAGAGTTTCCCTGGGACCACCCCCGCCCCCCACCACGCCCAGGCTCCTGTCACTGCCGTGGAGGGCAGGGTGTGGGGGAGGGGGCCTCTTTCTGCCTGAGGCACCAGAAGGGGCGGCAGGGGCTGCAGGCGCTGGAGGGTCCAGGGCTGGAGCGGGGACTCTCCAGGACCATGGGGCTGGGCGTGTGGAGGCCCAGGGCTGGGGGGTGGGTAGGAGCCAGGGTGGAGGGGCCTCTCAGCCAGGGCTTTCCCCTGCAGGCCTGAGTCTGGCCACCTCACCTGCAGACCACTGTGAGCTGCTGGATGTCCCCACTCTGCCTCGGTGCCCTACATCTAACAACGGCAGAATGTGACACCGATCTAGAGCTTATGTGCACGTTAAACAAGATAACTGGCTCTTTTTACTCTTATAAGCAAAGAAACTGAAGATGGAAAAATAACAAAAACACAAAAAGGAACTAAATCAACACATCCAGCCCGCCCACTGCGGTTCCTGAAATTCAGGGTGTGCTGATGACTGTCTCCTCCCTCCCGTCTCCTCCTCTGTGACTGGGACTCTCCATGGAGGGACGGGCCTGTCCCAGCAGCCCCAGGGTCTGACATTGGGAAGAGAAGGAGGAGCAGGGGGTGGAAAGCCCTAGCACCAGGGGATCTCCACGTGGCCAGGACACACTTCCTCAGAGGAACACACAGAGCCAGCGCGGCGAGGAGCTAGAGACTTCCCACCCCTGGGAGGTGCAGGTTTTTAAACAACTGTAAAATGGACACAGAATACAACTGTGAGGTTCCTGCATCTATTGCTGACAGAAGCAATCTTTTGGAGGCAAATAAAACTGATTATATATGGTGAAACTAAACATATTAGGCAAATCTTTCATGTATAAATTGCCTGCAAGAAATGAATGTCTTCTGCCAGAAAGGAGAAGTGAGAACACGGCAGAAAGAGAAAGCATGAACAGATCATTCAAAACACCGGTTACTTTATCCTGGATTTGGTTCCGGGTCCTGTTTCTTTTCATTAAGGAAGTTTATCCTCCCTCCACCTTAAGACTGATTAAATGACATGATTTTCATTGTACATAAAATAGGGAATAGAATTCCTTTTATTCTACAAAATACATCTCCACCACACGAGTGTCGGGATCCCTCTGGTCTCAGCCTCAGGTGCCAGTGCGTGTGTAACCCAAGATATGCTCCTCCTCCTACAGAGCGGCTGGCCCACAAGGGCTCTGAGCTCTGTCCGCCCACCTGGGGTCCTCCTGGCCTTCCCACAGAGTGGCTGGCCTGCGAGGGCTCTGAGCTCTGTCTGCCTACCTGGGGACAGCAGCCCTTTCTGAGGCCGAGGACTGAGGCCAGCAGCTGCAGGACCACAGAAAGTGAGAGAACGACATTTGGTTTCTCTTTAACGCACAAATACAGTGGCACCTCAAACCCACTGGCCCCTGGGCAGCTTCTGTGGCACAGCCTGTGCCTCAGCCCATCCCTGGCCCACAGCGATGCCAGGTGCACCTATTCCAGCTCTCAGGGACAGAAGTGGGGACAAAAGCGTGAGGTGACGATGAAACCCGAGAGCCTGCGGACTGTCATGAGTGTTAGAAGAAAAGAGGAATATTTCGGAGGAACTCTCCTTACTTTGGAGAGGTTTTTTTAAATCATTGAACCAAAATGATAAGGATGACATCAGAGAAATCTTCAGTGAAATAAGACATTCCTGCCTACTTCCTTTTTAATCAGTCCATGAAAAGAATCCCTGTGCACGAAATTCTTTAAACACAGAAAGTAAGTTTTTGATTCCTCTTCATCCCACACTCTCAATTCGTCTATTATACTTTTCCTGAGAAAATTCTGGGTCTCACCCAAATTTCCTGAATTGCTCAAATTCAGAAAGCACTTTGAAATCTTAACTTGCTGGTTTAAAAGCTGGTTATACAACAAGGGAAGAGCAAAAACACGTTTTAACTTGTCAGACACAGGCAGGCGGGTGGGTGCGCTCCACAGACACACAGCGCTCTATCACACTGGTGTTCAGGGCCACGGCAGCTCTCTTAACAAACAGCTTCCAAAACACACGCCGAGGCCACCTGGGTGTCACAGAAAGCACCCCCAGAATTAACTCACCTAGAACCCGCCCACAAGGAGACAGGGAAAGGCAAACAACCCGTCTTTCCTGAGGGCATCAAATGGCAAATACACTTTCACAATTTGAAAACTTTATGAAAAATAAAAAATATATACATCAGAAATTGTGACTTACCGCCATCAGACACAGTTGCAGACTGAAAGAAAAGAGAGAGAGACATGAGTTAATTAAGCCTCATGACAAAACTCCAGGAAACGAAAATCCATCTGAGGAACACAAGGGACAGACTCTGGGAGGTTCTCAGAGGCACTCTCCAGGTGGAGGTGTCCCGGGAAAGCCAGACGGCCCAATGAGTCAAGAGTCACGGCTCCCACTCCGCCCAAACTAGGTGACACCCAACAAGAGGAAGTCATCCTTTTCATGTGAAAAGAACAGATCCCAACATGTCTGACATTACAGTCTTAGTAACAGCGTCAATGAAACCAACTTCACAAACTTCAGTAGCATCATGCCCTGTAAGTGACACACACACTGGGGGAAGCCACCAACAGCCCACTCAGTGCCCACGTGCCGTGACGCCACCCAGGGCCACACTTGGGGGCAGCCACCAACAGTCCATTCAGTGCCCGTGTGCCGTGACGCCACCCAGGGCCATACTCGCCGCCCCTCACACTCTCCAGCATCACTGCCCTCCCACAGGGGTGGAACAGGGCCTAGAGAGGCGCAATGACCACTCGGGGTGGCAGCAAAGGAGTCAAGCCCAGAGCCAAGCCCCGGATCTGGTGCCCGCCCACCCAAGCAGTGCAAGAGTGGCCACCAGCAGGAGGGTTGGGGAGACGCCTCCGAGGAAGGGGCTTGGAACAGTGGAAGGGGCTGGAGGAGAGCAGGGTGGCTGGCTTAAAGGCACCAGGGACAAGAACAAACAAGTCAAGTTATGAAGGAGGGGTGGCAGGCGGTACCGGAAGGCCAGCATGACCAGGAGGAGGCCGAGAGCTCGAGATAGTCAGCTGAGCCAGGAGGAAGCCGAAAAGAACAGGAAGCCACGGCGGCCCCAACGGGAGCCCTGATCAGAGCGACCTGGCACTGCACTGGCAGAAAGGGCCCAGGGCTCAGAGCCGTCAGGCAGGTGCGGGACAAGCCCAGGACTCAGCCCAGGAAGGAGAGGAATCAGAAGAGGCGGGCTCACCAGGGGACACGGATGCCAGGAAGTGAGAGGGGGTGAGCAGAATGGAGCTCCAGAGGCTGGACAAACCCGTGTTTGATCTGATCCCTGGGCGGGCACTCTGCTGCTATCTAGGCAGGGACCCTTCCTGCGGGGACCTCCCAGACGGCCTGGCAAGGACCCACTTCTGTCCTCCTCTCTGCCAAGGTGAGGGCTGCCAGGGCCAGGGGAGGGAACGAGAAGGTGCTGCCGTGATGGGCAACCTGGTACCTCCTGGCCACTCCCGAGAAGTGGAGGTCACTGGGGCTTTAAGACCCCCCCACGCCAAAGTCCAAACAAGTGAGGCCCAGAGGAACCTCCCAAGGGGGAGGGGACCAAGGAAAAGGAGCCAGGGCTTCCAGCTGCTGCCCCTACCGTGTGGCCCTCCGGGACACACACTGTATGAGTTTTAACACGAGCGGCACACCCACTGGAATTCTGCACATCCTGTCTGACCACCCCAACCTCGGCACAGGGCCCCAGCCCTGCCTCCCAGCCTGCCAGCAAGGGCAACCATGCCCCGACACAGCCTGGGCATCCGGGGTCCACTGCCAGCCCTGGCCCTGCGACCTACAGCAGCTACGCGCATCCTCTTCCCCCGCAGAGTCTGTCCTCTGGCACCCAAAGTAAGGCCCCTGACAGGCACTGTGTGAGACCACCTGGGGCCAGCTTCGGAGGGTCCTGCCCCCCAACCCACTTCCCAGTAGTGAAAACACACAGCAGTCTGCATCCACCTCTTCACTGTCCTCTCATTGGCCAGGAAGGAGAAAGAGCACACACCCCTCAAGCCAACATGTGGCCCTTGGCCCACAGCCGCAGGGACTGGTTTTTATCAGAGGCTCTGGGGCAGCCACGTCACAGGTGCTGACATACACATTTTGGAAGGCTGTCATTCCTTCTATGCCCGCAATAAATCATCCACAATCATGTTGCAATCTAAATAATATCACAGGAAGGCTGGGCGCAGTGGCTCACACCTGTAATCCCAGCACTTTGGGAAGCCGAGGTGAGTGGATCACCTGAGGTCAGGAGTTCGAGACCAGCCTGGTCAACATGATGAGACCTCGTCTCTACTAAAATATAAAAATTAGCCGGGCGTGGAAGCGGATGCCTATAATCCCAGCTACTCGGGAGGCTGAGGCAGGAGAATCGCTTGAACCCAGGAGGTGGAGGTTGCAATGAGCCGAGATCGTGCCTCTACACTCCAGCCTGGGTGAGAGAGTGAGACTCCGTCTTAAAATAAATAAATAATATCACAGGCAATCTATACCTTTGAGATTATGAGAAGAAAATCCACAAGGCCATACACAAAATCAGAAATGCTGTCAATAAGATCTGAAAGATAAATCATAAAATGTAAACTTCATAAATATGAAGGAGGTATTTCACTTCATGTCACGCTCATGAGTAAAACTCAATTCTCAGAATCTGGCAGGCCAAACAAAGTGCTCTAGAAGACCTCTATACATGCAGCATTTACATCCCCCAAATTAGCTGAAACTTGAGAACCAGGAGAGAGGAGTGTCCCAGAGGCCAAATAGACTGAAGGAGAAGGTGGCCAGGGAGCGTGTGATGCCCACTGAGAGGCCAAAGAAGATGGGCATGGGCCATTGCTGCTCCTGTGATGGGCACAGGCTGCGGGCACGTAGGGCTAGACCAGAGCCTCTGGGAGGCTCCAAGACAGTGCACGGATGCAGGTAAAGTGTAGAGCTGTTTTAAAAGTAAACTTTACCTTGTCAAACAGTTTTAAATTTATGGAAAAATTTATTTTAAAGACAGTAGAGAGATACACATACTTTTTTTTTTTGACAGTCTCGCTCTGTCACCAGGATAGAGTACAGTGGCATAATGATGGCTCACTGCAGCCTCAATCCTCCTGGGTTTGAGCAATCCTCCCATGTCAGCCTCCTAAGTAGCTGGGCTCCAGGAGTTCACCAACATGCTCAGCTACTTTGTGTATTTTTTGTAGAGATGGGGTCTCATTCTGTTGCCCAGGCTGGTCTTGAATTCCTGGCCTCAAGCAATCCTCCCACCTTGACCTCCCAAAGTGCTAGTATTACAGGTGTGAGCCTCCATGCCCCACCCAAACATGCTTTTTAATATACCGCTACTCCAAAAAGAGTAAAGGGAAATCCCTGAAAAGAGACGAGGAAGGAATAGAGGGGGAAGCAGTTAGAAAATGCCAATGCCACTAGGGCCGGGTAGCCCGCAGTGAGCCTCAGCCACAGCACGGTTGTCCCCTCAACCTGAGATCCTCCATCCAGCTCGGCCATGGCCCTCGGGGAGTAGTGTTGTCCTAGGTGCAAAACTCCTGGAAGCCACATATATTAATGCAAATCCTTCCAGAAAGAAAACAGCCCAACAGGGGCCCTCAGGAGTTCCAGATAGTGAGCCCACTCGAATATGAGTTCACTATGAAAAACCCAAGGAGAAGCCCAGCATGAGTGGGCACCAGCAGAGACAACAATGAGCAGAGTCTCAGACACGGGAACAATCTAATGCAGAGTGTTGAGTAACCATCTGTGAAGCTGTCGAGAAACAAAGGCTGAAGCAGAACACGAGCACAGTGCAGGTCGGAAACAGAACCACATGGAATGTCCGACAGTGAAAATACAGTAAGTGAAGTTAAAGATTCAATAGGAAGGCTAAACAGAGATTAGGCAGTTGAAGAGAGGATTTGGGAACTGGAAGATGGAACTGAAAACAATCACACTGACCACAGTACAGAGGGATGGGCAGAGAAAATAAGGAGGAGTGAGAGAGAGCAGCAGAGAACTGAGGTGGTCTCCTCAGGATCTGAGATTCAAAAACGACTGTGGAGAACTCCTGAAGACCGTCACCTACAAATGGTGCTGTGAGCAGGACTGATGCAAGCCAGCAAGACTTTTCAGTGGATCCCATGATGTTGATCTCCCAAGGTGGTCACAGGAATCAAGACACCCACCACAGTGGCTCAGCACAGCATCCAGTCAGCACTCAGCACAGATATACCAATCATCAGTGTCGCTTCCAGGCCACGGCTGGGCTTGCCTGTGCTCAGGAGTGGAGCTGAGGAGGAGGCAGAGTGACTGAGGGCTTGTCTCAGCATCAGGAAGGGCAGGGAAGGAGAGGGCACCTTGTGGTTCCTTTCTTCATTTCAAAAAGGGACATTATATCTCTGACAAGAACTTTTAGAAGTTATGTCATCAATGCAAGTGGAAAAAATAATGCAAAATGATTTCATGGTATAATCACAAATATGTAAAATTTTCTTTAAAATGTAAGATCTGCGAAAATACACTCTTAAATACTGAAAAGACATAACTAGCCACAAAGGAACAATATCCAAAGCTAACAGCAGTCAACCACCCTTGAATGGTGAGGTTACGACTATTTTTTGACAAATAAAACTTTGTGATGTACAAAGCGGTGCTGGGTGCTGGCAGGGAAGCCTCTGGCCTTCACATACAGGTGGCTGGACCTCAGTTTACACAGTGCACAGCTCTCTCACTCCCAGGTATATTCATTAAACAAAAGCAGTAAGATTCATGATAATTATAAATGATCTCTTTGCAAATTAAGTAATCTTGTCAGGAAAAGTCATGACCAATTTCTCTGAAAGTATGAAAACTTGGAGGAGGACAGCAGTTTGATGTCCAGGTGATATGGTTTTGTTGTGTCCCCACCAAAATCTCATCTTGTAGTTCCAATAATCCCGTGTTGTGGGAGGCACCCAGTGGGAGGTAACTGAATCATGGGAACAGTTACCCTCATGCTGTTGTGATAGTGAGTTCTCACAAGATCTGACGGTTTTATAAGGGGTTAGTCCCTCTTTCGCTCAGCACTTCTCTCTACTGCCACCATGTGAAGAAGGACGTGTTTGCTTTCCCTTCTGCCATGATTGTAAGTTCCTGGAGGCCTCCCTAGCCATGTGGAACTGTGAGTCAATTAAACCCATTTCCTTTATAAATTACCCAGTCCCAGGTATTTCTTCATAGCAGCATGATAACAGACTAATACAGTAAATTGCTACCAGAAGTAGGGTGCTGCCGTAAAGATACCTGAAAATGTGCAAGTGACTTTGGAACTGGGTAACAGGCAGAGGTTGGAACTGTTTGGAGGGCTCAGAAGAAGACAGAAATATGTGTGAAAGTTTGAACTTCCTAGAGATCTGTTGAATGGCTTTGACCAAAATGCTGACAGTGATATGGACAACGAAGTCCAGGCTGAGGTGGTCTCAGACAGAGATGAGGAACTTGTTGGGAAGTAGAGTAATGGTCACTCCTGCTACGCTTTAGCAAAGAGACTGATGGCACTTTGTCCCTGCCCTAGATATCTGTGGAACTTTGAACTTAAGAGAGATGATTTAGGGTGTCATGCAGAAGAAATTTCTAAGCAGCAAAGCATTCAAGAGGAAGCAGAACATAAAAGTTTGAAAAATTTGCAGCCTGATGATGTGATAGAAAAGAAGAAAAAATTTTCTGGGGAGAAATTCAAGCCTGCTGCATAAATTTGCACAAGTAATAAGGAGCCAAATGTTAATCACTAAGACAATGATGAAAATGTCTCCAGGGCACATCAGAGACCTTTGGGGCAGCCCCTCTCATCACAGGCCTGGAGGCCTAGGAGGGAAAAATTGTTTCCTGGGCTGGACCCAAGGCCTCCCTGCTCTATGCAACCTCAGGACATGGTGCCCTGAATCCCAGCTGCTTCAGCTCCAGCCATGGATAAAAGGGGCTAACGTAGAGCTCAGGCCATTGCTTCAGAGGGTGAAAGCCTCAAGCCTTGGCAGCTTACATGTGGTATTGGGCAAAGAAGTCAAGAACTGAGGTTTGGGAACCTCTGCCTAGATTTCAGAGGATGCATGGAAATGCCTGGATGTCCAAGTAGAAGTTAGCTGCAGGGGTGGGGCCCTCATGCAGAGCATCTGCTAGGGCAGTGTGAAAGGGAAATGTGGGGTTAGAGTCCCCACACAGAGTTCCCACTGGGACACTGCCTAGTGGAGCTGTGAGAAGAGGGCCACCCTCCTCCACACCTCAAAATGGTAGATCCACCAACAGCTTGCATCATGCACCTGGAAAAGCTGCATATACTCAATGCCAACCCGTGAAAGCAGCTGGGAGGGGAGGTGTACCCCGCAAAGCCAAAGAGGCAGAGATGCCCAAGGCCGTGGGAGCCCACCTCTTGCATCAGCATGCCCTGGATGCTGGACATGGGAGTCAAAGGAGATCATTTTGGTTTAATGACTGCCCTACTGCATTTTGGACTTGCATGGGGCCTACAGCCCCTTTGTTATGGCCAATTTCTCCCACTTGGAATGGGGATATAGACCCAATACCTGTACTCCCATTGTATCCTGGAAGTAACTAACTTGCTTTTGATTTTACAGGCTCATAGACAGAAGGGACTTGCCTTGTCTCAGATGAGACTTTGGACTTGGGCTTTTGAGTTAATGCTAGAATGAGTTAAGACTTCGGGGGAACTGTTGGAAGGGCATGATTGTGTTTCAAAATATGAGGATATGAGATTTTGGAGGGGTCAGGGGCGGAACGATGCAGTTTGGCTATGTCACCACCCAAACCTAATCTTGAATTGTAGTTCCCATAATCCCCATGTGTCATGGGAGGGAGTCAGTGGGAGGTAATTGAATCATGGGGGCAGTTACCCCCTGGTGATAGTGAGTGAGTTCTCATGACAGCTGATGGTTTTATAAGGGGCTTTCCCCCTTTTGCTTGGCACTTCTCTCTCCTACTGCCATATGAAGAAGGACATGGTTGCTTCCCCTTCTATCATGATTGTAAGTTCCCTGAGGCCTCCCCAGCCATGTGAAACTGTGAGTTAATTAAACCTCTTTCCTTTAAAAATTACCCAGTCTCAAGTATTTCTTCATAGCAGCACGAGAACAGACTAATACAACAGGTAATATTAAATTTTTATTTAATGTATGCGATATATTTTAATATATGTGTACACTGTAATATGATTATCACAATCAAGCGAATTAACATGTGCCTCCACCACCTCACTTAGTTGCCTTTTTTGTGTGTGGTGAGAATCTATTCTCTTAGCAAATTAAGATTTACTCTCTTAGCAAATTTCAAGCATACAATAAATGCAGCATTATTAACTACAACCACCAAGCTGTACATCAGGTCTCTAGAACTTATTCATCTTATAATTGGAAGTCTGTATCCTGTGTCCAACATCTCTCCACCACTACCACCAGGCACTGGTAAGCACCAATCTACTCTCTGCGTCCATGAATGCAATGTTTTTAGAGTCCACATATAAGTGAAGCCACACGTGTTTGGCTTCATCCATGTTGTTGCAAATGGCAGGAGTTCCTTTAAGGCAGAATATGCTATTCTCATTCTCTCTCTAAACACACACACACACACACACACACACACACACACAGCACATTTCCTTTATCCCTTAGGTTTTCATATCTTAGCTATTGTGATTAACACTTCCATGAACATGGGAGCACAACTATGAGAGACTGATTTTATTTCCTCTGGAGATATACCCAGTAGTGGATCATATGGTAGTTCCATATTTAATTTTTCAAGGAACCTCCATGCTGTTTTCCACAATGGCTGTACAATTTACATTCCCACCAACAGTGCAAGGGTTCCCTCTTCTCCTATCCTCACCCACACTTGTTATCTTTTGCCTTTCTGATAACAGCCATTCTACAGGCATGCAGTGACAGCTCACTGTTGTGGCTGCATTTCTCTGGTGACGGGTGATGCTGAGACCTCTGCATATACCTGTTGGCCATCTGTAGAGCTTCTCTGGAAAAACGTCTACTATGGCTCTTTGCCATTTTTCAATTGGGTTATTTGGTTTTTGCCACTGAGTTGTACGAGTTCCTTATGTATTTGGATATTAACCCCTTACTGGATATACAGTTTGCAAGTATTTTCTCCCATTCACAGGTTCGTTTTTCATTCTGTTGGTTGTTGCCTTTGTTGTGCAGAAACTTTTTACTTCAATGTAATCCCACCTGTTTACTTTTAGTTTTGTTGCTTGTTCTTTTAGTGTCATGTCCAAAAAAAAATCATTGGCGAAACTGATGTCATGGAGCTTTCCCCTGTGTTTTCTCCTGGGAGTTATTTTGGTTTCAGGTCTTAAGTGTCTTTAATCCATTTGTGAGCTGATGTTTGTGTATGGTGTGCGATGAGGACCCCATTTCTCCACATGACTTCGGGGTAGCCATTCCCACATCTCCTGGCACATGTGGACCACTGTAAACATGTTTATGAATTAAAGCACAGCATTCCTAATGTGTACTCTCATATACAGTACTATTTGTATTAATAACTTGTTTTCATTGGCCTATACTTCTTGGATTCTTCCCAAATTTCCATATATACACATTATACTTACAAAAAAAGTACAGCCACAAAAACAAAGCCACCCATGGAAAAAGACCCCAGTAAGTCAGCATTTTTCGGTGCTTACAATTTAAACATATACTGTAATTAAACAGCTCTAAAAATTTCTATAACACGCCTCCAGAATTGGAATTTACACTAAAGTAAATACATTTCTGTTTTAAAGAAACTGACGAAGTATTTTAAAATGTAACTTAAGTCCACACAATCTCTGCTCCTCGGTGGGTCTCTTGAACATGGCGGCTCAGCTGACAAGGACTCAACTGCTCCTCTGCAGGTAGTCTGTCTGGGCCACCCACATTCACGGATATTTTGAAATTAATGTTTTGAAAGTTTTAAATTATTTATATGAATAGTGTCACATGAGGAATCTAACCTTTATTAAAGTTTATTCTGTTAGTAACACTAGACAAAAGGAATTATTAAAACACATAATTTCCAAATTCTATTGGTTTACAGTAATATACTGTAATATACATTTTTCATTTTCAGCCACTGACAAAATTCTCTACCTTGAACATAAAAACTATTCAATCACCACTTGATGTTCCTACAAAAAGGGACCAAAGGCCTGCAAGGTGCTCAAATGCACTAAATGTTTTCAATACAAAGAGAAGAAATATAAATAAATGAATTAAGAATTTAATAATCAGCTGGGCATCGTGACTCATGCCTGTAATCCCAGAATTTAGGAGGCCTAGAAAGGAGGACCACTTGAGCTCAGGAGTTCGAGACCAGCCTGGGCAACATGGCAAGACACTGCCACTACAAAAAATACAAAAATTAGCTGGGTGTGGTGGTGTGTGCCTATAGCTCCAGCTACTTGGGGGGCTGAGGCAGGAGGATCGCTTGAGCCCCCTAAGTAGCTGGGACTCTGATGGCTCCTGCACAGAGGGACCCAGTCCCTTCCTGCTGGAAGAAAATCAAGGCTGCAGTGAGCCGTGATCACATCACTGCACTCCAGCCTGGGTGGCAGAGTGAGACCCTGTCTCAAAAAAAAAAAAAAAAAAAAAAGAATTTAACAATCCAATTGCACCTAATATATGTTTTACCTTTTAAAATTTCATCCTTCATATTTCAAGGCAATCTCTTGCTGGACTAAATGCAGAAGAGCACAGCATCCACACCAGAGGCTGAGACTGAGGCCTCGGAAAGATGCATCTGGGAGGGTCTCTGAGGCGGGCAAGGCTGAGTGCAGCACAGAGCGAGTGTTCAGGAGAGGATGCCCTGGCTTAGTGGCTCACTACACTCCCGCATGCTGGGGTGCTCTCTGCTCCACCAGCACAGGGGTCTTCAGACCCAGCCATGACCCTCCAAGGGACCGGCAAATCAATTCAGAGTCTGTGAGCAGCATTTTTTAAAAAATGAAATGGGATGAAACAGAACAACACGGAAGGGAAGCATGCGGCATGTCTCCAGGCCCCTGCTGTCCGTGAACCCCACTTCTGAGCTGCAAGTCCGTGTGTGGATACAGTGCATGTGCATGCCTGTGAGCAGGGTCTTGGAGGAAACGTGTCTCCCCCGAGGGTGGCAGCACAAGGACTTCGATGGCCCCTGCACAGAGGGACCCAGTCCCTTCCTGTTCCATCTCCCTCTCCACTCCTCAGCATGGTGCCCTCCTCACTGCAGCCCAGCTCTCACGTGCAACCTCGCCTGGCAGAGCAGCCACCACGGTCTGCGAGGAGGGCAGCACACCTGGGGCTGAGACACAGACCTGCGCTTCTCCCTTTAAAGTGTGTGTGTGTGTGTGTGTGTGTGTTCCAAGGAGCTTTTCAACCTTGAATAAAATCAGAAGGAACTGAACCAGGGCAAAAACCAAAATGACAGCATCTTTCAAAGCAGCAGCAGCTAATATTCATTTCATATCCTTGGCGGAGCCTAAGATAATATATTCTGACAACTTTTGAGCCCAAAGTAGTGTCCTCCTGGGACAGCAGTAGGGGCCATCTGACTTTGGGATGCTCCTCCTTGTCACACCATAACCCTCTGTTGGGACAAACACCACACAGGCCTTTGCCCTCCTCAGCTCGTCCAGTCTCAGAAGCCAAGGGCCCTCCAGCACGCAGACAGGTGGCAGGCTGCCAGGCATCCAGGCCGACATTCGTGACTCAGGTTTCCAATGTGTCAGTGCCAACCCCCCGCAAGGAAAGATGAGTGTAAAAGTCAGCTGTGCTGAGAGGCTCTGGACAGGGACTGGCGCTAACACAGCTGGCCACCAGGAGCTCATCCCGTGCTGGAGATGAGGGCTGGAGATGAGGCTGGAGATGAGGGCTGGATATGAGGCTGGAAATGAGGGCTGGAGATGAGGGGCTGAAGATGAGGGCTGGAGATGAGGGCTGGAGATGTGGGCTGGAGATGAGGCTGGAGATGAGGGCTGGAGATGAGGCTGGAGATGAGGGCTGGAGATGAGGGCTGAAGATGAGGCTGGAGGTTCACGCCCAGGGAAACGTTTCCTCATATGAACCAAGACTCAGCGACTGTCTCAAAATGACCTCCCGTGCAGCTAAACCCTGGTCTCTGAGCCTCCTGTCTCCCTCAGTCTCGCCCCTGAGCTCCAACCCCTCCTGGCAGCCCCCTTGGCGGTGTCTGGCATACCCATGGGTTGGTTACGGGGTTATGAACTGCTCTGCCCACAGGGACAGGCGGTGCATGGCAAACGCAAGCCGAGAACGCTCCCACTCACTTGGCAAAGCATCTGCTGAGCCCCCATGACGTGGCGAGCCATCCTGAGATGCTGGATGTACAAAACAAACATGCAAACCCCAAACTGGCAGCCCTGCCCCGCAGAGCCCAGTCCAAGGCAGAAAGCCATGGGGCAAAGAGCAGGGGCGGCTAGGATGGCGCTGCTCACTCTGGCAGGTGCATGGACAGGGCAGGGCAGGGGCAGCTGGAGGCTCTGTGGTGCTCCAGGCAAGAGATGGGGATGAGGGCAGGCTGCAGCAATGGGGGTGAGAAAGTGTAAACTCAGGGATTTTGAAGGCCGAGCCCAGGAGCTTGCTGACGTGGAGTATCAGAGGGTGTGGGCTCAAGCAGAAAGGACAGGGCCATCCCTTCCTGAGATGTGGCAGACTGAGGGAGGGGTACACCGGAGGCGAGGGGAGAATCCAAGTCTTGTTTGGTACTTTAGTCTGAGGGGCCTCCCGGATGTCCGAGGAGAGATGGTGAGAAGATGTGGACCTGTCACTGAGGCCGGGGCCCAGGGCAGAAGTGTCTGCTGCAGGGGCAGGCTGGGAGGGCAGCATGCGAGGGACGAATCGAGCCTGTCATGGAAGGTGGTGGGGGAAGGAGACCGGTCCCCGCCCAGCCCAGGCCTCCCCCCGTGAAGACCTGACAGTGGTGAAAAGCCAGTGGAGTCGGAGGAGAGGAGGGGAACCCGGAGGGCGCTGCTGCAGAAGCCCAAGGCAAGCTGGCCCAGCACTCGGAGCTCGGCAGCTCCTGCTGTCTGCGGAGGGCCGGGGTCCCTGCATCATGCGTAGGATGGCAAGCGTTGCAAGGAACCTCAACCAGCCTCCACATCCGCCCAACGGAGACAGGGATGCCTGCGTTCACAGAGCCGCGTGGGACATGGTAGGAGAAGGTGCTGAGTGCTCAAGGGCCTCGCCAAGCGGGCTCGCTGCCTTCCTCCTCAGGACCCAGGGGAAAGGGCTGGGGGTTTTTGGCCCGAGAAGGATACACCTCTGACTATGTAACATGGACGGACAGCTTACAGCATAAGGTGTCCAATTTCTTAATGAAAAGAAGGAGGAAGAGGTGAAAATAGAAATGTATTAAAACAGTTTTTCTCAAACATACTTGGATCTTTCCTTATATAGATGACAAGACTCAGAGTGTCAGAAAACGAGAGAAGAATCTGCAACCAGCATCCGAAGTGGGACGCGCTGATGCTCACCGGCACAGACTCCTGCACCAGGCTCAGGGCCACAGAGGTCTGGGGCGAAAGGTAAGCTGACCGACACAGCAGGACACAGGCGGGCAGAGGCCAGGCACACAGCCACAGCACATAGGGTGTGCACGCCCTGCAATCCCAGCACCAGTCAGCACTGCACTTCGGGGTCCCAAAGGAGCATGGGCACACGAGGCCCATTTAAGAGACGCAGTCAGTGACACTGATGAGAGAGACTGGGTTAATCCAGGCTGGAAAAGAGACACGGTGAAATGCAAACACCTTCCCTGATGGCCCACCAAGCTCATGCTACAGAGACTCAGAAATGACCCAGCAGAGGTGTCCACAGACACGTCAGCCCAGGCACGTCCCCGAAACCCTCTTGTGTCCTGCGGCGGCCATCAGCCATGCACCACTGCCACCAGCCTCAGGCCCTAACACAACCTGGTCCCGCAGGGGCTGGGACTCTCTGTCGGGGGACCCTGGAGCCTGGCCCAGCCGGCCCGCCCGTGGTAGACTCGCGAGGGAAGAGGGAAGGTTCCAGTCAAATGGCATGGGGGCCAAGGCTGCAGCCAGAGTGACTGCTGCATGTCGCCAGCAGCCACCGCCCCCTCGTGACCACACTCCGTCTTCCTCATTATCCTTTCACTTCCCCAGGCTCCGACACGGGTCCTGCCCTCTGCCCTGCATGAGCGTCTGTCTGCCTCGAGCCTCACTGCCAGGTCTCACCGCATCCTCTGTGTGACCGCAGCCACGCCGGGCCGCAGGCTGCACCAGCTCCCACGCCTCCTCCCTCCTGCCCTTCCTCAGCGACCATGGCCTCCACACTGCCTACAAGAGAATATTCCACGTTTTTAAACAGTGCAACCCTTTTTAAAGATTTTTAAAATATTAAACAGAACGTCAATGCCCGAAGGGGAGAGAAGCCCTGTGGTCTCTACAAAGTTCTTTCTGTCACACTCTGGCAGCCTGAAGACAACCCCATGCTGAGAGAAATGAAGACAAATCTACACCGCACCTCACGTGCTCCCAAGTCTCTAAAGGGCTTTGCCTTGAGAAACAAAGTTTCTGCCAAGTGTCTGACGCTGCAGAACTTCTTTCCATGAAGGAAGGAAAGGACACCCTGAGACATCACAAAACCACACCCTGATGGCCGCCGCCACCTCCATGCCGGCCACACAGGGCACACCTGGGGGGGCCAGAGTGGATGCACCCCAGGCGGCCTCTGACAGCTGAGGACTAAAGTCAAACCCCTAGCTCGAGCACAGGATGAACATCGGGGAAGCCAACAGCTCGGGCGGCTCCGCGACAACTGTCATGCTCGTCCAGCCGTGCACCAGCAGGGCCTTCAGCTGGGCACGCACTTGCAGTGGGGACTTGTTCCCACGACTCACAGGAGAGGTGGAACTGCCCCGGAAAGTCCCACCCAGGACCCTGTGACAGCCACAGGCTGACTGAACGGCTGCTGCCTGCCAGGGAGGTTCAAGCTGGGCTGCCCAAGGCTGCAGCAGCCCCCCAGCCCAGAGCGGCCACCCCACAGCAGGGCACCCTGGGAGGGGTGCGCAGACAGACCACGAGGGCTCTCTTCCTCCAGGCAATTCGTATTTCTTTGGGGCTGGGGTCTCCGTGCCTCCTCTCAGCATCTAACTAGCGTCAGAGCCTGCAACACCTGACGCCACATGGTTTATGAAACAGGAGGAGGTGCCCCGATTAGGTGATGGGCACGGGCATCTTCCCGGCCTGCCAAAGCCAGGGAACCAGGCATCGACTGATCTGGCCAGCCAGAGCCTCCATTCTCTCCAAGTGGAAATCCCGGCAGCTCCCCCGCGTGCTCTTTGAATGGAGTTGGGCAACAGCTCCTAGAAAGGCGGGGGCGTCCTCCCCCTCAAGATGAGGGGAGCTGGAGACACACGGAACTCCAAAACAGCGCTGCTGCGGACACGGACGGCGGCACCCCAGCATTCCCTGACCCTCCCATTTTTTAGAACAACTACCTGAGGCTTAGAAGGAGAAGCAATTCTGCCGACCCCAGAGGCTTTCCAGCCCCTCGTCTGCTGGCCAGGGCCCAGCCAGGCAGAGCTGCAGCAGAGACGCCCACCCACCCACCGTGCCTCTCTGACTGCGAGAGAGGGAGCCGCTCACTTCTGATGCCTGACGACCACATCAGCCAGATTCCAATACACTCCCGTGAACAACTTATCTGCCAGTGCAAGCATTTGCAAGAGCTTCAAAAGGAAGTCCAAATCATGTAAACAGATACTTACAAAGGCAGGTTTTTAATGACTTTACTCGGAATAAAAAAACAAAATTTTCTACAACTTGCCTGGATACACACTGAGATGAAAGCGCTGCCTACACATAAGTACAAATGGCTAACTGATTAACTGGCCCATTAAACCCACGACAGCTCCAAAATTCACTTTCCGATGCAGGATATGAAACAGAGGTTACGGGAACACATTCCCCCTGCGCCAAAGCGGCCCGCGGCAGGCACGCCCCGAAGAAGACCAGAGCTGCTCCCCCAGCCTCACGCAGCTTCACCTTCCAAGCAGCTTTCCACATGCACAGAAAGCCGGTTGATTTCATCAGGCTCATGCTGGCCCTGCCCGGCAGACCCATGTCTATTTCCCACTTAAAAGGAAGGACGCGGCTCATTTTCCTGTTCCCAACCCCTCCATGCCCCTCATCTCTAAACTAGTAGTTTGTCCTTCGCTTCTCTACAGAAGACTTTAATTAGATATTAGAGAAACATTAAGATTATACAATTCCCAGAAAAGAATGAATTCGAAATCAGTGCCCAGTAAGTACTAAGACTTCTGTACATAATTTAAATTTATTTTTATCTTTGCACCAACACAGCCATAAGAGGAAAATAGAAATTATTTTTATTTCATCTCAAATCTTTTAAAAAGCCATTTTAGAGTAACTTCAACTTCATAAGCTCATATAGTAATCACCGATATGATCTATAGCAGCTATCTATATGCACATTACCCAAATCAACTCATCACATTTAGAAATGTTAAGCTACCATCATTTAAAGAGCCTAAGATTTTAATGTATTTATCTAGCCTAAAATTAATATTTCAACAAAATCAATTCACTCACATCTTTCAAATCTATGAGAATTACCATGGTAAAGGAAAAACATCTGATGCTTTCTGTAAGTTCTGACTTAAAACCTGGCAGCTTGGGCTCCCGAGGGGTTGAGGCCGGCGGCCGGGTGTGTCGGGCCCGGGACGTGCTGCGGTCCCAGAGCCTCGGCTGAGCCTCCGCAGCACTCGCTTTGAGCTGTGGTGCAGACACATGAAAAACATTTCCAAAGCTTATCCTTACAAGCATTTGCAGGTCCCACAGCTGCCACTCGCTAAAACAGGATAACCAGGGTGCCACGCTTTCTTACCACTGATTAAATGAAAAGAAAAAGCCGGAACAACTTACCTGCTGGTCATTAGAAACATGCGTTTCGTTTGACAACTCTTTCCCCAAATTCATTGCAAGGCACCGAGCCACACTAGGCACCCGGCTCTAAGACACACCATTCAACACCGCAGCTTGTGCGTGTGAGAAAAGTTTAAAGGCATTTCCGATGAAGTTCCCTCTCGCTCCCTTCGTAACCCATGGCAACAGGACACTGCAGGAAGCTGTGGCTTGCCAGGGTTTCAGACTCTATCTCAATTGTCTCATCCAAAGAAAGAAGCGCCGTTTACATAAATCACGCTGTGAGATCATTTTTAAACTATTTCCTCTACCAAATCAGAAGAATAAAACTTCGGCCGATAGGGGTAATTTCTCAGTCAGTAAAACAGCTGCAGAGAATTTGTTTTTTTTTTAGCATCGTGGTGCAGTTCACAACCTTAATTACAGTTGCCAATGATTCTATTCTAAGCCTCCACATGCACCAGCTTACTGGGTGGCAGCCAGCGGGATCTGGCACACGCCTAAAGCCCTCTCAGTGCTATCTGTATTCCGTGATCTGCTCTGCCCACCCTCCAAATATATGAAAGAGCCAGAAAGCGAGTGAACCATGATGGATCCTGGCTCTAAAAAGGAAGGAGGAAAGAAAAAGAAAACTATTTGTAAAGCCTAGGGATCACTGCAAAATCATCTGTTAATTTTCTAGAGATTTAGGGGTAAACTGCTCATCCCAAAGTGCTTCCCTGCTGTCAAAATCATGCAGCATGGGCCACCTAGGGTCTCGTCCTAATGGGCTCTAGGAGTCCTAACCCTGAAACATTAGGTTGGGGGAAGCTTCGCCATTAGACCTGGGGAAGCTTCTTGCCAGGAACTGCAAACTCAATGCCCACAGGGCCACCAGGCTAGGTCCATGGCTCTGGGGTCTGGGGTTGGGCTGCCAGCTGGGAAGGAACTGTGCCAGCTCTGCTTCTGCCTTTCTGTGGAGGAACATGAGCATTCCCCGCACGAGAGTGTTCAGAGAGCAGAACCCACAGCACTGGACACACGCTACGTTTCAGAAATGCACAATGGCTGCTTGCAGAATGCGCAGCAGCTCACGCTTCCTTAGAAGGCTTTTCTCAGGAGCTGTGCACGTAACAAAAGTGTGGGGGAGTCTGCAGGAGCGGGGGGTAGGCGCCCAGCCACACCCCCAGCAAGCAGAGGAATCACCCCAAGGCAGCCACACCTCCCTCTGCACAGCTGCTCCTCGCTGAAAGGGGAGCCACCTCCGCTTCTGTCACCAGCCCAGGAAGGGGCTCCCGCCCAAGCTACCGGGACCCCAGGTCAGCCCCATAGGTCTGGAGTGGCCTCAGAAGCCCTGTTCCTCGACAGGGCCCCGCCTCTACCTACCATGGCCCCACCCACTTCCCCTGGGCTCTGGGCCAGAGGGTCTACATTAGGTACGACAGGCATGGCAGGCAGTATGACAGAAGGCGGAGCACGTATAGACCAGACCACATCACCGTTCCTGGGCTAAGCCACATCTCTCAGACAAAACCAGCATCCTCGTCCCCTGCCTTCCCGTCAGCATCCACCCCACCACACACACACAGGCACCCCCCCAACACACACAGGCACCCCCCAACACACACAGGCACCCCCCTACACACACATGCACCCCACACACATGTACCCCCCACACACAGGCACACACACACATAGGCACACACACACACAGGCACCCCACACACACACAGGCACCCCACACACATGTACCCCACACACACAGGCACCCCACACACACAGGCACACACACACACACAGGCACCCCACACACACACACATGCACCCCACACACATGTACCCCACACACACAGGCACCCACACACACACAGGCACACACACACAGGCACCCCCCAACACACACAGGCACCCCCCTACATACACATGCACCCCACACACATGTACCCCACACACACATGTACCCCCCACACACAAGCACCCACATACACACAGGCACACACACACACACAGGCACACACACACAGGCACCCCACACACACACATGCACCCCACACACGTACCCCACACACACACGTACCCCACACACACACAGGCACCCACACACACACAGGCACCCACACACACAGGCACCCACACACACAGAGGCATCTCACCCACAGGCACCCTCCCACACAAAGGCACCCCCCACACACACAGGCACACACACACACACAGGCACCCACACACACAGGCACTCACACACACACAGGCACTCACACACACATAGGCACTCCACACACACAGGCACCCACACACAGGCACACACACACAGGCACACACACAGGCACCCACACACACACACAGGCACCCACCCATGCACATCCACACAGGCACACTTTCAGAGAAAGCAATCTGAAGGTTCTGGAACAACAGCAAGGGGTTCTGGGGTGGCTGGGTGAGCCCCTGACGCTGACCTGCCCATTAACCTCATTGGCTTCTGAGGGGCCTGCACTACTGACAGTTTATAGAGCTTTGGAGGAGACAGTGGTCTCCAGGCGGGAGCAGAGGACAACAGCATCCTGGCCCCCCAGGGCCCCCAGACCCTGGGGACAGCCACCAGCGCCCGAGAACCGAAGGCAGCCTGGGCATGCGTGGGGCCTTCTGCTGAGGGGTTATCACCTAAGTGCTAAACTGATTTCACCTCAATTCTTTCAGACAGAAACATTTTCATCCCATTGTGGTCCATCGAGGACGGAAAGGAAGAAACAATTTCACATTGTCTACGTGGTTTATTCGCAGAGCCCACAAAGCAGCCCAGGCCGCTAGGGGTCCGCCTGTTGCTGTCCGGTCACTAACAACAGGGCCTCCGGGTTCTCCTGTCTCTCTCTAGGCTCCCCCCATCTCCTCTTTTGTGGGAGCCTGTCCTTTTCTGCAGCTGCTGACCTCCCCTGCCTAGCCAGTAACTCCCCTCTGCAGATGGGTGAGGAAAGGGATGGGGCAGGGCCAGAACACGCCTGGGAGAACTCCTGTGACCGCCTGAGGGCCCCAGCAGCAAGTGCCCTGGGGAGATGGGGATGAGCCCCTGCCACATGGTCAGAGGTCCAGGAGCTGCTGACAGCCACATCCCCAGAAGATTCTGGGCCCCAGCCCATCTCCCCTGCTTCGTGCTCCACCTCCCTTGTTTGGATGGATGTGTTTACTCAGTGCCTGGTGGGAGTCGGGTTCAGACCCCGGGCCCGGGAAGCCCAGCACAGCCCTTCACAAACACATGCATGGCCAGTCTGGGCACAGGAAGAAAGCACCGCAAGGCGGGAGCACCCGATCGTGCGCTGCACAGGCACCGCCTCACCAGGACGGGGCGTGAAGAGAAAGTGGGCAGAGTGCTAGCTCGGAAAGGGCGAGCTGTTCTCAGCCCTCCAACGCAGGCCCACCACAGATCCCAGAGAAGGCGAAGCCCCCGTGTGGTGAGCTCGGCAAGTGGGCATGTGAGCCTGGAGGCAGCTGTGGTGCAGCGTGGGGGCTCAGACCTGCATCTCACCGCCCAGCTGGACAACAGGACATGCTTCCTGAGTACCCAGAGGGAGCCCCTCACCTCCCCAGGGGTCTGTCCTGAGCTGGAAACCCAGGGTGAGCAGGCAGGCAGGGCTAGATTGGAGGAGTTCGCAGATGGGAGCTCTGGGTCCAGCCAGGGCAGCAGGGATGATGGGGGTGGCGGGGCAGAGGGCATTCTGGGCGGGGAAGAGCTGAGCCGGGCAGAGGTGAGGACCCACGTGGGCTATGTCCTGGGGCCAGGAGAGGCCTGGCTAACTGGAAAGTTCCAGTGAAGGCAAAGGGGCCTGTGGGGTGACCCAGGGTCTCCAGGACCTGCCAAAGAGCTCCTCCTTGACTCTGGGACGCCTTGCAGGCTCACCTGTCTCCCAGGCCTCTCTCACCAGTTTCTGCCCCCACCCACACCAGTCTCTGCTAGAGGACACATCCCGTGATGCCCCAGCCTAACCAGGGCCTCCTGAGCTTTCCGGCCATTCCTGGCACACAGCTCGACCTGGAGGGAACAGAAGCACTCTCCTGAAGGTTTCTGAACAGCAGAAAGGAGACGAGCGCGCAACACCCAGGAACCGGGACGGCCCTGGTGGACCCCGGCCACAAGCCCTGCTGCCTCCTTCATGGGGCCGGACCACCTCACTCTCAGCTAGGAGGGCGTGGGAGGCAGAGAGGCGGGAACTGGAGGAGCGCCTCTGCTGACCGTGCCCGGGAGACATCTGCAGAGCCCACAGATATGAGCACAGGCCCGGATTCTCTCCCTGCTCTTAACCCTGGAGGCCTCTGGTGGCCAAGCCAAAGGCCCAGGTGTGGCTCCTCTATGGGCAGGGCCCTCAAATCTCCCCCAGCTGGGCTCTCCCATCCTCCTGCCCTCCACCCCTGACCCCGCATAACCAACTAGACAGCTGGCCGCCATATGCCAGTCTGACCCTTTGCAGTCTGCCCAGCACCCGCCCCAGCCCTGTGCCTAACCCCTAACCCCTAACAGTCTGGCGGTCCTGACTGCCTGCCTTCCTTCCCCATTGCCCTTCTCGGGTGGGTCATGGTGCTGCCCAGGCCAGCACCCCCCGGATGAGGTCCCACCACTGCCTGGCCTGCAGCTGCTCACAGCTGTCTCCACCTCGAGCACGCCCCACGCAACGGTGCCCCATGCAGCCCATCCAGGACCAGCTCCACAAGGCAGGGAGGGGTCAACACTGAGCATGTTCCCCACTGCCTCCCCAGAGCCAAAATAATGTCGGGCACATAGTAGGTGTTCAGCAAAGATTCACTCAATGAAAAGGCCCTGAAGCACTGAAGAATCCTATTACATGTCCAGAGTTCACAGGATCTTAAGGACAGTTCAGAAAATTTCCCATATAATGGGTTTAAAAAGCAGACTGGTGTGTGAAAGACCAAGACAAGCAAAGATTTCTAAGTTAAATTCTGAAAACAGCAAAGTCGCAAACCTAAGAGACAGGGTAAAAGGAGCTTATTCTGAAAGGCCTGTGAGGATCTCATTCCTGCACAATGGGACGTGACATCCCAGAGGTGAGTGGGAGGCCAGGAAGAAGCCAACATTATCAACCCAACAGCCAAGAAGGCCGTGTCCGACTCACACCAAGTCTTAGGTCGGACTCGGGGCTCCGTCGGTTTTTGCTGGGATTTACAGCTCTGGATGGGCAAGATCACAGTACAAGCCTCAAGATGGAATCGAGGCAACTCACTGGGGACAGACGCAAAAGCTCCTGCCACCTCCCTCCCTCCTCCCTCCCTCAAGACCTGTCCTCCCTCCCTCCTCTCACCTGTCTCCCTCCTCCCTCCAGACTCCCTGTAAAGGGCCAAGAGTAGGCACTGCCCGCTGTGCAGGCGACACCACGCACTCGACCCCACGCTGCCGCTGTAGCATGAAAACAGCAGACGGAACTGCAGCCCAGGGAGACTCTATTTACGAGAACAGGCAGTGGATCTGGCCGGGGACTGCGGTCTGCCATCCCTGGCCCTGAACATCCCTCTCTGCCCAGTCCCTGAGTCCAGGTCTCTCCCAGGCTCCAGCCCAGGCTCCTGGCTCCAACAGCTCCCGGGGAACCTGCAAACCACCGTCACCTCATCCTCCTGTCATCCAGGGTGCCCCTTCTGCTCCCCTGGAAAGGTGCAGCTTCTGCCCTGGGTGCAGGAGGCTCCATCCAGTGACCACCTGGATTCTGCCTGCCTTGTGTAGGGTGCACCCCTCTGGGTCCCGCACCCTGCCCAGCCTCCTCTCGCCATGGGGAGGGTCCTTCCAAGCAGAGGTGCCAAGCCTCCTCCTGCAGCAGCCAGGCCCTGGTTCTCCCAGGCAGCGCCCGCCAAGTCAGGTGATGGGAAATCAGCCAAGGCCCCCAAATTCTCCAAGCCACACACAGGGCAGTCGCCCTCTCCTTCAGCTCCCGGCAATAAATTTACCCAAAGCTTCTGTCACAGTTAAAATATATAAGTCCAGCTGTCAGCCCGGCTCTCCCTCCCTCTGTCCCTGGGACACCCAGCTGCCCCAGGCCCTGGGCTGTGTCCCAACACCTGCCCTGGCTCCCTCTGAGCGTCGGGCACTCCCCACATCACCTGGCCTCGTTTCCGGGGGCCACGAGCCCCTGGACAGTCTCCTGCTGCTGCTGTTTGTTCAACTCTCCCAAGTAGAGGGCAAGCTCCCAAAGGCAGGACGTTGCCTGGCCCAGCTCTACTGAACCGCAGCTCAGGAACAGTGTGGGCCGACCTCCGTGGGGACATCTGCAGGAGCAGGTTCTGAGGATACACCCACCCTGCCAGGGCCCCTGGGTGAGAGGAGCCCAGTGCCAGGAAGCTCAGCACAGGCTGCAGGGGCTGCCCTCAGACACGGAGGCCCCAAGTCACAGTTACGGCAGACGGACATCACGAGCCCAGGAGCCCCGACGTGCAGCCAGTGATGCGGTGCTAGTGTCAGATGGTGACATCCAAGCCAGAACTCAAGAGATGACAAGGCCATCCCCAGGGCTTATACAGCAACCCTTACAAACAGTTACATGATTCATCTAAGATAAATCCTGCTTATTTTCCTGGTGAATAGAGAAAAGCACAAATATGAATAAAATACAGTTCTGGCCATCTCAAGACACGTGCAGAATCGGAGAGGGAAGCGTTTGAAACCACAGACGATGTGACTGAGCAGAGTCCCAGACTCCCGGTGCCCGGCCTCTCCGGCAGCATGGCTTCTGCAAGCCTGGGGGGCCTGTGCCCTCCCCATCCCAGCACTGCCCTTCCCCAGCTTCCCCCGCCCACTCCTCAAGTACCTCCCAGCCCTCCAGGCCACCCTCAGGTTTCTAGTACCAAGCTTCCTTCCAGTCCCTGACCCCTGGGTCCCAGGGGTTCTGTCTGCCTCCCTTCACTCTGGTGACCCCACTCCCTCCCAGCTCTTGTTGGGAGCCACTGTTGGTCTTTGGGCTGTTCCCGCCAAGCCTGCCCCAACCCAGGAGGGCCAGCAGGTCCACACGCTGCCGCCTCACTCCCGCACGGAGCCCTGCAGTGCGCGCCGGGTGAGCGGGACGCTGCGTCCATCTCCACGGCAGGCAGTGCTGTGGTTTCCCAAGCAGATTCTTCTACACGCGGAACCCGCACACCCCTGTCCGTCTCGCCTCTTGCCGCTGCACTTCTCCCCACTGCCAACAAGCAGCAGTTCAGGCCCCGCGGCTCCTTACCGGGAGTCAACTGACCACAAGGCTTGGGGTCTCTCAGCGAGGCTGGAACCCAAAACGAAAGTCAAAGAAACAGAACATGAGCCAAGCTTAAACAGGATTTTTAAAAATTGTTTCTCTTTAAAATAGCTGAAGCTCTTTGATGAGGGAAACAATAGAAAATTATAATCACTGGTCACTTTTTCCATTTTAACATAATGCCACTTTGCAGAAATAATTCCAAAAACACTAGGATTTATGGGGTAAGAAGAGGGAGAGAACTGCTAGTTCCAAACAGCCTTGCCATGCACACTCACTGATGCACACTCACACACACGCACACACACCCCCACACTCACTGATGCGCACTCTCACACACTCACATACACACGCCTTCACACATGCGCACACACTATCTCACACACACATACACCCTCGCGTTCCAAATGGCCTTGCCATGCACTCACAGACGTGCACACTCTCACACATATACACACCCTCACACACATGCCCTCACACACTGGCACGTGCACACACACACCTTCGCGTTCCAAATGGCCTTGCCATGCACATTCACACTGATGCACACATGCTCTCACACACACCCTCGCACACACCCTCACACACCCTCACACTCAGTCTCACACTCCCACACACTGACACACCCTCACTCTCACAGTCACACACACCCTCACACACACCCTCACATCTTCACACACACACCCTCACACACACTGACATCCTCGCACCCTCACACACACATACATACACCCTCACCCTCACACTCAGCCTCACTCCCAATGACACACCCTCACTCTCACATTCACACACACCCCCCACAGACATCCTCGCACCCTCACACACACCCTCACACCCTCACACCAACCCTCACACCCTCACACCAACCCTCACATCACACACACCCTCACACAAACCCTCACAACACACCCTCACACACACTGATCCTTGCACCCTCACACACACCCTCACATATATACACACACCCTCACACACACCCTCGCACCCTCACACACACACACCCTTGCACAACCCATACCTTCACAGATACACCCTCACATACCTTCACACACATCCTCACACACTGACCCTCACACACACCCTCACACACTCTCACTCTTCACGACATGAGGCGACACACTGGTTAGGACAGCTAAGGAAAAATGTGCCCCTCAACCTGGCACTCGCAGGAGGTCCTGCAGACCCAGTCCTGCCTGGCTTGGGCAGGGTCTGGAACCCCACCCACACCCCATGTCCCCCACCTCGGTCCCCAGCACCCTACCCCTCCTTCACTGCCGCTGCCCTTTGAGACAGGGAACACAGGTGGAGAAACCTGCGACCAAAACCCAAGTGCACCAGCCCAGCTCCATCCACAGCGGACGGCCACCCTCCATACCCCTCCATACCCACAGCAGCCTGCTGTGGGTGACGGTGACGAGGGGGAGCGCTACACACTGGCTCCTGGCTCCCAACACTGACTTCCCCAGGCAGGTTGGGGGCATTGTTCCCTGCAAGCCTCAGTCCCAAGAACACAGCTCTACCAGGAGCCTGGCCTGTGAGAGGCACTGACGCACGCGGGCCTGTCTTCTAGGCCCTTGGTGTAGCTCGAAGACATTTCGCCAACACTTTAGACCATCTCTGTCTGAACCTGACTTAACACCTGGAAGGCACAGACGTCCCCTCTGACTGCATCCTTCCTCAACAGGCCTGTCGCTGCCTCCCTTGCAGAACAAACAAAACTCGCCCCTGCAATTCCCAGAGCAGCTATGTCATCCTCTGACCTGCACCTCTTGCCTCGGGAGCTCCTCCAGGTGCTCCTCACTGAGGGCCTTCCCTCGCTCCTGCTACCTGGCGCCAGTTCATGCCCTCGGTTTCCATCCCACCCGGCTCACAGGCCAGCCTGCCCCTCACCATTTCTGCTCATGCGCCCAGGTCCCAGGCCCCATCTTGCTTTCAGGCCCACTTTCAAACCCTCATCCCAGACACTAACACTGCCTGCTCCGGGCTGATGCCCCAGCCATTCAAAAGGGCTGGAAAAAAATACCCACAATCAAGCTGCCATTTTTGTCATCAACTATAACACAAATTCAGAAGAGTACAAAACAGAAAAGCATGGCTCGGTGGTTTATCATAAAGTGAAGCCCACGTAGCCCCCATCCAGTTCACAATGAAAAGCAGAAGCATGTTCCAGCTCTTCTTTATGGTGCTACCAGTGAAGCATATAACCTAAAACCATGGTTTTCAACAGTCTTGCCTGTTTCCAGATTTCTATAACTGGAATGACACATGTGCGTTGTCTTGCATCTGCCATCTTTCTGTGATGTTTATCCATGTTATTAAGACAGCCATAGTCCATTAGCTTCTACTGCCACCGAGCATCCCACTGCAAGAATAAATCATAGGCTATCTGTCCTTTTCACCGCTGGTGGGCAGTCAGGCTGCTTCCGTGTAGGGATCTTATGAATATTGCTATTTTGAATTCTTGCACATGCTCTTGGTACACATGATGGAACTCTAGGAATTTGCCTGGAAACTTTCTCATATGTGACTTTGGCTAGCACCTGTAGTAAAATGTCTACTCAAATCCCTTGCTCACTGTGCATTTGAGCCATTTGTCATTCTCATGGACGTGCTGCATTCTCAGGGTCCGTGGGCCTTTGTGGGTTAGCCGCACTGTCCTCTCGCCCTTCTTTCTAGGAACGGTATGTTTTGATGAGTGCAAGTTCCTAACATTCATTTAATCAAAATCAGCAGTCTGCCTTTACAGTGAGTGCCTTTTGTGTCTGTTTTAAAAGCTTTTGCCTCCTCAATATCATGAAGATATATCTATAACTTTCTTTTGCCCTTCATAAGGACAATTAGAAAATATCTGAGACAAATTAAAATGAAAATACAACATACCAAAACTTATGGAACACAGCAAGAGTAGTACTAAGGGGGAAATTTATAGCCTTAAATGCTTACATAAAAAATTTAAAAGATCTCAAATCAACAATTTAGTTTTACAACTTAAGAAACTAGGGAAAAAAAAAAAAAACTAAACCCAAAGCTAGAAGAAGAAAGGAAATAATAAAGATTAGAGCAGAGATCAATGAAATAGAAAATAGAAAAACAAGAAAAAAATTAACAGAACCTAGTTGGTTCTTTGAAAGGATCAACAAAATTGACAAATCCTTTGCTAAATGAACTAAGGGAAAAAAAGAGAAGACTCAAATTACTAAAATCGGAAATGATAAAAGGGACATTATTACCAATTCCACAGACATAGCAAGAATTATAGAGGAGTACTGTGAACAACTCTACACCAATACATTGGATAACCTAGATGAAATGGTTAAATTCTTAGAAACACAAAACCTACCAAGACCAAATCATAAAGAAACAGAAAATCTCGCCAGGCGCAGTGGCTCAAGCCTGTAATCCCAGCACTTTGGGAGGCCAAGGCGGGCAGATTGCTTGAGCCCAGGAGTTCAAGACAGCATGGGCAACATGTTGAAACTCCAGCTCTACAAAAAAAATTTAAAAGTATGGCTAGGCACGGTGGCTCATGCCTGTAATCCCAGCACTTTGGGAGGCCGAGGTGGGCGGATCACCTGAGGTCAGGAGTTCGAGACCAGCCTGGCCAACATGGCGAAACCCTATCTCTACTAAAAATACAAAAATTAGCCAGGCATGGTGGCACACACCTGTTGTCCCAGCTACTCAGGGGGCTGAGGTGGGAGGATCACTTGAACCCAGGAGGTGGAGTTTGCAGTGAGCTGAGATTGTCCCACAGCACTCCAGCCTGGGCAAAAGAGTAAGACGTTGCCTCAAAAAAAAAAAGAAAAAAGAAAAAAGAACTAGAAAATCTGAATAGACCTATAACTAGTAAGCAAACTGAATCAGTAATAAAGAAAAATCTCCTGATAAAGGAAAGCCCTGGACCTGAGGGCTTCACTGGTGAATTCTACCAAACATTTAAAGAGCTAATATCAATCCTTCTCAAACTCTTTCTAAAAGAAGAAGGGGGAGAGGGAGGAGGAAGAGAAGGGGGAGAGGGAGGAGCAAGAGAAGGGAGAGGAGAAGGGGGAGGAGGGGGAGGGGGAGGAGGAGGAAGGGGAGGGGGAGGAGGAGGAAGGGGAGGGGGAGAAGGAGGAGGTGGGGAACGGGGAGGAGGAAAGAAGGGGAAGGAGGGGGAGGGGGAAGAGAAGGGGAGGAGGGAGAGGAGAGGGAGGAGGATGAGGGAGAGGAGGAGGTGGAGGGGAAGGGGAGGAGGAGGAGGGGGAGAAGGGGAGGAGGAAGAGGGGGAGAAGGGGGAGGAGGGGGAGGGGGAGGAGGAGAAGGGGGATGGGGAGGGGAGGAGAGGGAGGAGGGGAGGAGGAGGAAGAGGGGGAGGGGACGAGGAGAGGGAGGAGGGGAGGAGGAGGAAGAGGGGGAGGGGAGGAGGAGGAAGAGGGGGAGGGGAGGAGGAGGGGGAGGGGAGGAGGGGGAGGGGAGGAGGAGAGGGAGGAGGGGAGGAGGAGAGGGAGGAGGGGAGGAGGAGGAAGAAGGGGAGGGGGAGGGGGACGGGGGAGGAGGAGAGGGAGAAGGGGGAGGAGGAGCAAGAAGGGGAGGGGGAGGAAGGGGAGGAGGAGGGGGGATGGAGAGGAGGAGGAGGGGAAGGGGGAGGAAGGAGGGAAGGGGGAGGAAGGAGAGAAGGGGGAGGGGGAGGAGGGGAAGGAGGAATACTTCCTCTTCTATGACAGTATTACCCTGACATCAAGCCAGACAAAGACAATACAAGAAAACTAGAGACCAATATTCATGATGAATATGGATGTAAAAATCCTCAACCAAATACTAGCAAACTGAATTCAGCAGCATATTAAAAGGATTATACACCATCACCAAGTGGAATTTATTCCTATAATGCGAGGGTAATTCAACATATGAAAAATCAATCATTGTAATACACCCCATTAACAAAATTAAGAGGGAAAATCACATCATTAACTGATGCAAAAAATTTTCACAAAATTCAGTACCTTTTCATGACTTAAAAAAAAACACTCAGTAAACCAGAAATAGAAGGAAACTACCTCAACATATAAAAGGCATTAGTGAAAAATTAACAACAACCATCATCTCCATTGGAGAATGACAAAGCTTTTCATCTAAGATCAGGAACAAGGCATGAATGCCCACTTCGACAATTCTTTTTAACACAGTACTGTAAGTTCTAGCCAGAGCAATTAGGCAAAAAAGAAATGAAAGGCCCCCAAACTGGAAACAAACAAGTAAAATTATCTCTGTTCACAGATGGTAAGATATTTTATGTAGACTATTCCACCAAAAAAAAACCTACTAGAGCTAACAAATGAATCCTGCCAATAGGAGGACACAAAATCAACACACAAAAATCTGTTGCATTTCTACACTAACAGTGAATAATCTGAAAAGGAAATTATAAAAACAATTACATTAACAATAGTATAAAAAGAATACTGAGGAATTAACTGAACCAAGGAGGTGAAAGACTTGTACAATGAAAACTAGAAAACACTGCTGAAAGGAATAAAGACATAAGTAAATATAACATATCCCATGTTGATGGATGGACAGACTTGATATAGTTAAGATGTCAATACTCCCCAAAGCAATCTGCAGATTCAGTGTAATCCCTATTGAAATCCCAATGACTTTTTACAGAAATAGAAAAACCCATCCTAAAATTCACTTGGAATTTCAAGAGACCCTAAATAGCCCAAACAATCTTGAAAAAGAAGAACAAAGCTAGAGGACTTGTACTTCCTGATTTCAAAGCTACAGTAATCAAAACAGTGTGGCACTGGCAAAAAGACATACACATAAGACTAATGGAATAGAACAGGAAGCCCAGAAATAAACCCTTACATAAATAGTCAAATCATTTTTGACAAGGGTACCAAGACCATTCAATGGGGAAAGGATAATCTCTTCAATAAATGGTGCTGGGAAAAGGATATCCACATGCAAAAGAATAAAAATGGACCTTTACCTAACACCATATACAAAAATTACTTCAAAATGGATCAAACACATAAATAACACCTGAAACTATACAATTTAGAAGAAAATAGGGTTTTCTTCAAGACACTGGATTTGGCAATGATTTCCTGGATATCAAAGGCACAGGCAACAAATGAAAAAATAGATAAATTGGACTTCATGAAAATTTAAGAACTTTGTACACCAAAGATAATATCAATAGAGTAAAAAGGCAACCCACAGAATGAGAAAACATTTGCAAATCATGTATCTGATACGGGGTTAATATCTGGAATACATACAGAGGAACTTCTATAACTCAACAACAAAAACAAACAATCCAATTAAAAAATGGGCAAAGGACTTGAGTACACATTTCTCCAAAGAAAATATGCAAAGAGCCAGAAAGCACATGAAAAGATGCTCAACATCACTAAACATTAGGGAAATACAAATCAAAAAAATGAGACACCACTTCACACTCACTAGGATGACTACTATCAAAAAAACAGAAAGTGCTGTTGTCAAGGAGAAGCTGGAAACCTTGTGCACTGTCATTAGGAATATCCAGTGGTGCAGCCACTATGGAAAACAGTACGGTGGTTCCTCAAAAATTAAAAATAGGATTACCATATGATACAGAAATTCCACTTTTGGGATATGCCCAAAAGAATGGGAAGCGGGAACTCGAACAGGTATTTATACACCCATATTCATAGCAGTGTTATTCACAATAGCTAAAACACGGAAGCAACACAAGTGTCTATCAACAGGTGAACAGATAAGCAAAATGTGAGTATATCCATACAGTAGAATATCATTCAGCCTTAAAAAGGAAGGACATTCTGACACAAGCTACAACATGGATGACCCCAGAACATTATGCCAAGTGAAATAAGCCAGTTACAAAAAGACAAATACTGTATGATTTCACTTAGAATAGTGAATACTATTCTAGTGATACCTAGAATAGTCCAAATCATAGAGATAGAAAGTAGAATGGTGGCTGCCAGGGGCTGGGGGTGGGGGGGGAATGGGGAATTAGTGTTTAAGGGGTATAGAGTTTAACAAGATGAAAAAACTTCTAGAGATGGATGGTGGTGATGGTTGCACATTATGAAAGAGTTTAGCAACACTGAACTGCATATTTAAAAATGGTTAAAATAATAAATTTTGTTGTATGTATTTTACCACAATTAAAATAAATTGAAAGGCCAGGCATGGTGGCTCATGCCTGTAATCCTAGCACTTTGGGAGGCCAAGGCAGGTGGATCACTTGAGCTCAGGAGTTTGAGACCAACCTGGACAAGATGGTGAAACCCTGTCTCTACAAAAAATACAAAAATTATCCGGGCATAATGGCTCACTCCTGTACTCCCAGCTATATGAGGGGGCTGAGGCCAAAGGATCGCCTGAGCCCAGGAGGCAGAGGTTGCAGTGAGCCAAGATTACACCACTGCACTCCAGCATGGGTGACAGAGCAAGAAGCTATCTCAAAAAAAAAAAAAAAAAAAAAAAATTGAAAAACATAATCTCGGCCCTTTATATTTCCATGAAGATTTTAGAATCATCTTCTTTAATCAAAAACCTCTTGGCATTTTGATTAAAACTGCACTGAATCTATAGGTCATTTTCTAAATGTATACACAATTGATTTTTGTATATTAACCATATATCTAGCAACCTTGTTGAATTAATTCATTTTAATAACTGATCTACAGATACTTTGGAATTTTCTTTTGTTTTTTCCTTTTTTTTTTTTTTTTTTTGAGACAAGGTCTCACTTTGTCCCCCAGCCTAGAATGCAGTGGCACAAACACAGCTTACTGCAGCCTTGACCTCCCAGGCTCAGGCAATCCTCCCACCTCAGCCCCACAAGCAGCTGGGACTACGGGCGCACACCACCATACCCGGCTAACTTTTGTATTTTTTGTAGAGACAGGTTTTAGCCATGTTGTCCAGGCTGGTCTCAAACTCCTGAACTCAAATGATCTGCCCACTTCAGCCTCCCAGAGTGCTGGGATTACAGGCGTGAGCCACCACGGGACTTTTGGATCTTCTGTTACAATCACATCATCTGAGAACAGTAACATTTTCACTTCTTCTTTGCAAGCTTTTTAAACTTTTGTTTTTACTTTCTTAGTACACTAACCAGGACTTCCGGTAACGATTTAAATTGAAATCTTTCTCTTGTTCCTGATGGCAAAGGGAAAGCTTAATTATGATGCCACACAGTGTTTAGATATCCTTATCAGATTAAGGAATTTCCCTTTAATTCTTTTAACTTTGTTTTACCATAAATGGATACTGAACTTTACCAAATGCCTTTCCTGCTTCTGTTGAGATAATACTTTTTTAATGTATTCTGTTAAAATAGTAAGTTAAATTGATTGATTTTCAAATGTTAAAAAATAGTGTGTCCTTGAAACAAATGTGTATGTTACCCTTTTTATAAATTGCTGGAATCACCTTGCTAATGTTTTGTTTAGGATTCTCACGCCTATGTTTATTAGCAAGCTTGGCCTATGATTTCCCTTTCTTATGTCCTTTGTCAGATTTTTGATACCAAGGTTATGGTAGCCTCATAAAATGAGTTGGGAAATAATCTTTCTTTATTTTTTGTTAGTTTGTCATTTTTCTGTTTCATTATTTGATGCTTTTACCTTTTATTATTGCCTAGCTTTGACGTCCTATAATTCTGTTCTACAACTTTCTGTCTAACTTCTTGAGATGACGTTCTATTTTCCTTCTAACGTATGCACTGAAAGCTGTGAACTCTCCTTTATGCACAGTTTCAGCTATATCCCACAAGTTTAGATATGTAGTATTCTCATTGATGTTTGTTTCAAAACGCTTTCTAGCTCCCATTGTGATTGCGTCTGTGAACTCTGGATTATTTTGCAATGGACTGCTTACTTAGCAAACACATTTTGCTGTTGGTTTACAGTGTACCTGCACTGTGGCAGGAAACAGTTTCTGCAGGACAGGCTTGAATATTTTTGAGACTTGCTTTACGGTCCAGCACATGTAATGCCCAGGTTCATCAGCTTTTGTTAATGTTCCAAGGGCTTAGGAAGAATGCACTTACTGAGTGTGGCATCACATGAAAGTCCATTTGGGAGAGAGAGTCATCAACACACCCAGGATGATTAAGTACCAACTAAAGACAAAATGTGAAAGGCAGGTGTCCCTGGCAGAATCTAATGAAGTCCTAATCCCCTACAGCCAGAAGGCAGACATGGCAGAGCCCCACTCAGGACTTGTAAAGGTGAGCAGAGCCTCCAATAAGTGGAATTCTCAGCTCCACCAGGCTTCCCATGTTGCGGGAGGAAAACAAGGTGTTCCTGGGGCAAGCTGGCTGGGCAGCCAGCAAGGGTATTGCTTAATTTACACAGTTTTAAAGAATCAAGGCCAAGGGCAGCAACCCCCATAAAGTCATGATCCTTTGTCCAGTTTGAAAAATGTGAGCCATTTCTCAAACCTGGAAGCCACTAATTAAAGGAACGCCAGAACAGAATTAGGCAGGTCCCTGTAACACCAAGGCATGTGTCATCAATAGTCATTTCCCCAGTCTTTCTCCATAGGGCTGTTGGCCACTTGCTTGGGAAGTAGTGTGTTAAGGAAAGGGGAGTGCCCAGAGCTTTCTGGTTTTGTTGAACTTAGGGTATGAACGGACACTATCTGCGGACCCAAAGCACTACCACGTTCTCCCTATAAAGACGGGGCATATGGAAGCCAGGTTATGAAGGGAGTCCTGGCCCCAGTCTAGCTCACAACAGATCCACAGATCCACAGATCCACCCATGGTCATTTCCCTAGTTCCCAAATATATACATGAAATGACTGGCAGAACCCTCACATTGGTTCCTTCACTCACTAGGTAAGAGCTACTAAGCTGGAAAAGTCAAGGAGAAGCCCATGGCACAGTCTCCTTCCCCCAACTCAAACCAAGACGGTTAGTGAAAAACAATGCCACATCAGGGAAGGAACAGCCCAGACTGGTACCATCCTCGAAGACTTCAAAAAAGGTGAAAGTGGTAGTCCCTGTCATACCCAAGTTAACTCATACCAGTCCGGTCCTACAAAGTTCAGATGGATCACGGTGATGACAGTGAGCTACCACAAACTTAACTAAGAAGCAGCGCCAATCACAGCTGCAGCGCCAATCACAGCTGCTGTGCCAGATGTGGTACCTTTGCTAGAGTACAGTAACATCCCCTCAGGACGCAGTGTGCACACACTGATCTAGGAATGCCTTCTTTTCCATTCCTATCAGAAAGATGAAACTCAGTTCACTCTCACATAGGATAGGCAGTAGTGTACGTTTGTAGTCCTGCCCCAGGCCTCGTTAACCCTCCCACCCTCCAGCAAGGTAGTCCCAGAGGACCTGTATGATCTGGTTCAACTCAGACATCACAGTGGCTCATTATACCTTTAACATCAGGCTAACTGGAGCAGATGAGCAAGAAGCGGAAAGTACGCCGGAGGCCTTAGTACACCACACGCACTCTGGAGGGTGCAAGACAGAACCTACAGAGACTCAGTGGCCTGCCCCATCGGCAAAGTTTTAGGAGTCAAACATCCCTTCCAAAGAAAGGGACAAATTATTTTAACTCACAACTCTTGTCTGTCAGACAGAAGCCAATGTCTGGTAGGCCTCTTTGGGTTTGTGAAAGTTGTCAGATTCAAAACGGAGTCACTATGTTAAAAACCCTGATCAATAGAGCTAGGGAAGGTTAGGAAGGCAGGATTCAAATGCCTGATAACAAGACTTATCACAAACGACTGGAAAACTACAACCTTGCACAAAGGCCAAACAACCTTACACACACACACAAATTACTTCTGCAAGGACATCTGCCTAGCAACTGCCTGTCCAGCCTCAGAATCATGCCACCCTTGTTATTGATCCTTGTAGCCAAGAAAAATTATCTCAAAACGATTATGTAATCATATTCATTTTTCCATTAGAAACCTTTATCTTCCATTACTTCCCTGAATATGCACCTAGTTTACCATAATGTGTATCCCATCGCAATGCCTATTCCTGAATAAATACCATTTTCTTTTGGAGAGTCTCCCTCCCTATTTGTTATTTAGGATGACATAAATGGTGTCAGAAGTGGGATGTGGAGAAGGATCACCTGTGGAAAGAATCATCAATTCTTGGAACTGGTATGAGGCACTCAACTGAGCCCTTTGAGCTCTCTGCTTCCATGACTCGCCTCTTCTGCCCTTAAAAGTCTCCTCTCAAACCAAGCCTCCCATTTTTTGTTAGAAGCTCTTTTTTACTTTATTTGGGATCTGAGTTAATAAAGGACCTTAATAAAGGACCTTGCATCTGTCTCGGATGATAAAAGACCTTTTGTCTCTTCTGGCAAGCCCCTTCTGGTATAAGGACAATGTCCCTCTGGTTACTACAGAATTTATATTCTGTCTGGTTCTGCACACCCAGTTTAATGTTTTGTTTGGACTGCATGCCTGGCTTAAAATTTCTGTGAACACACTTATTTTTTGTTTTATTTTGATTTGCTTACACACATCTGTATATGATTTGGCTCTTTTTTCCCTTGCTTGATTCTGGCCATGATCTGAGAGCAAAAATAAAGATTCTAAATAATGGGTATGGGATGGCCAATTAACAAGGGCAGTCAGCACCATATAAGGCACCAGTCTAAACTCCCTGACAGGAATTATAGGATTTTCTTTGCTCTTGAGAGATTAATAAGAAATGAAATGGGATTCTTAAACATTGAGGCACACCAAGTCTTGTAGGACTCTGGCCAGCTATACTGTGGTCCGTTCTTGTGTGGTGATGGGCAAACTACATCAGGAAAAACGCAGCACTGGACAGCCATTTTCCGTCTAAGCTTGTCAAAAACTGCAACTAACTACAGGGTTAACTCTCCATCTCTTTTTTCTACCACCTTTGAATCTGATGACTTTTCTGCCAGCATTAAGATAAACTCATTGCTTATGGAAACTAAGATTTTCTTTTAAGTGTTAAAGGGCTTTCAAACTAATGGCTTTATAAATTATGCCAAATCTATGGCAACCAACAATGCAGACACCTTTTGGAAATGTAAATTTTAGGTTTGTCTAACAATTGCTTAGGGTGATGAAAAAGTTAATTGAAAAATCGATATTCTAAAAAAAAACTTTATAAATGTTTATATAAGCTAAGGGCTGTCAGATCAAACAGGTAAAAATCTTAAGCTCAGAGCAATACTAAAAGGTATCTCTGCCTGACATAAAAATTATTTTGTCTGACACTTAAGAGCCAGAAAAAGCAAACAAACAAAAAGATTTGTTACTAATTCAAGGCAACTTGAAAACTTTGTTGTTTTTTTTTAATACAATTTAGCCAGGCCTAGCTAAAATGCAAACATTTGAATATTCAACCCTAAATTCATTTGAATCTGAAAAAAGGATTAAAAGGTTTTGAAAAGTCAAACTGCTATGAAAACTGCTTTATCCATAATTCTGGTCCATAGCCTTCATTAATTACTTATCAGGGTAAACAGAACTTAGCCACAGATAAAAGTTCCGTTTTGTCAAAAATATAATTTGATCCAACTATCTTTTATAAACCAGTGAATTTGTACTACTATGTTTTTCTGTTTCATGACCAAAATTCTAAAATGAAAGCCATAAGATCTTTATTTGTGTCTGTATTTGCTTTTATGTATGTTTATACATATTGTATGTTGCATCTACATGATAAAATCTGACATAGTTAGCCAGAAATCCCTTAAGAAATTCTATTTGGATTGGCTTAAACAAGCACTCATATAAAATATACAGTAATTAACCCAAATGCTTTTTAGTTCGTGTGACTTAAATAAATCTTTTTTGTTTGTTTTTTGTTTGTTTTTTTGAGATAGGTTCTTTCTCTGTCACCCAGGCTGGGGTGCAGTGGGACAAACATGGCTCACTGTGGCTTCAACCTCCTGGGCTCCAGTGATCCTTCCACCTCAGCCTCTTCAGTAGCTGGGACTACAGGTGTGTACCATCATACCTGCCTAATTTTTTTATTTTTTGTAGAGATGGGATCTTGCCATGTTGCCCAGGCTGGTCTCAAACTCCTGGGCTCAAGCAATCCTCTTGCCTCAGCCTCCCAAAGTGCTGGGATTATAGGCATGAGCCACCACACCCAGCTGACTTAAGTAAATCTTGGATAAATAAGTTGGTTTTAAATTTGTTGATAAAAAATAGAAGTGTCTTCAAAACTGTCAGCATACATTTTTGCCTGGCTTTACTGGTCAGACAGGATTATATTTATCTCTGCTAGATGTCTTAAGGTTATAAAAGTATAAATCCAGACTAAAGACACAATTATCTTTATTTGTATAACTTTTTAATGACTAAGACTAACACTGTTAGTTTAATCAAAATTGCTGTATCTTCTGTGTTATCAGCAAAATACCCCTATATTTAAGTTTCTCAGGTGAAAACCTGATACTCATAGGCTATACAAACGGTGAAAAGGGAAATAACTTGAAATGAAGACTAGCTTTTTCTAATATCAGTTTTCATAAGTAACCTAGGTATAATTATTAAAAATAAATAAAGTACGTAAACGTAGATGGGAAAGTGCTTATAGACTGTCATGTAACCTGAAATCTTAAAGTTATGCTATGTTAAATTAAATGATACTCATAAAATGTCTAAGTCATTTCCATATAAGATAAAGTACTAAAACATACATTGCTGAACACAAATGTAAGTTTGTTCTTGGCTTATTAATTTTAGAGAAGGACTAAATATATTTTTGCCTGTTAATACACAAAGTAATTATGTAATGGGAAAACATGTTTCCGAAAATTATAAAATGGTTCTCATGTATAAAATACTGATTCCAAGGTTTTCACTAAAAATTACAGTTACTAAGAGTTAAAGTTCTTACATATATATATTTCAGTATACAAAGTATACGAAAAGTAAGGTATGTTTCTGATGAGAAAAATTATGAGAGGAAGAAAAATGTGTTCTTTATTAAAAAAAGAGTAATTTTGTCTAGTTTGGAGATTATTTAAAATTTGTTTCAAAATATGGATTTAGAAAGAAAAGAGAAAGAAACCACTAAGTAGGAGAGCGAGAGATGTGAAGAAAGTTATAGGTATGTAGAGGTATTTTAGTAAGGAAGGTTAAAAACAAAAATGAATAATTTTATATGAGAAAGACTCCTGTGTGGTAAATTTTTGTCCTAAAGTAAAATGCCTGTTTTTTTAAGAAAGAGGAAGTACAGAACAAAGCAGAACGGCTTAAGGATGTCATCGAAGGCCTATATCGGTCATAAAAGTCTGTGAAAGATAAATTTATGAAATAAATTTTATATGATTAAGTTGGTTATAATTAGAAGAAAATTATGTGTAAGTCTTTCTAAAGACCAAACTTTAATATTAAAAATACACTAATACAAAGCAAAAAAACGTGGTCGCTTATGTTAGAACAACAGGGTTTTCTTGAAGTATTGATCGGCTATTAGTAAAACTGCAGGACGTTTTAATTTTTAATTCTGAAGTATGTTTATAAAACAAGCTTCTGAACTGCAGCTTTTTTCTATTTTAGTCTCCATCTAATTTCCCTCATATGAGGTTAGAAATGCTGTCTTCATTTAGAATGGCAATTTCATTTCTCCAGGCAGGGTCTTCCTCTCGAGGTGAATCTGAGAGCCTCGGCTTGGGCTTGGCCTCGCTGCGTGTGACCTGCTGGCCGCATATCACTGCCTTCCGCTCTCTCCCCTTGAGAAGCTGCAGCTGCTTGCTTGGCTAGGGCAAGGACTCTTTCCTTCAACTTTTTTGTCAGCTCCTGGAACTTTTTTCTCCAGTTTTAACTCTGTTACTATGGTCTGATGCACTGTTCTCCACCTGTATAACTCGATTCTGTACATTCGGCTTTTCTGGATGTGTCTGAATTGTTCCATGGAACCAGAAAACTTCCCATGCTGTGACTTAGAGCCCCGTACTGCCCTGCTCAAGCCACTAACTGTCACATTGACATTCCTCTATAATACGGTGCGCACTCGTAACGTTGGACGCCCTCTTCCTATGTCTCATTAAATTCAAGCACTTTTCATCAGCTTCCACTTCCAGGCAAACCAAACGGGCTTCCCATGAGGAGAAGCAATCACACCACAGGAGGTTTTTCTTTACCTTTTTGGTAACTGGCCTACGAAACAAAGATTTTATGTTTTATCAAGATAATTTCCTGTGTTGTCTTTATTAAGTTTTTTATTTTTTAGGAAAACTGAGCTTTGAGTGGGTTGTTTGTTTACATTCATGGAACTCCCTGTGTTGCTTTTGAAGTCTTTCTCATTCTGGTTAAATGAATGACTATTATCTAATAGTGACCTGTGCTCCTGTTTTGATCAGGCGTTTTAAATCTTTTGGCATCTTTGATGGGCTTCCCCAAGATGTAAATTCGAAATTAAATCTTTTTGACCCATAATTAGCTTTAGTATTTTCCAGTCAAGCTTCTGGAGAGCCTCAAAGGACGTATCTCTCATCTTATAAAGACTTATCTGGTACGTCTGGTAAATGATTAGGCTTATCTGGTAAACTGTATAAAAAACACTGTAAAATGATACGTGATGCTAGACCTTCTTTCAGTTACATTTATGGGTGCGTTTTTATAGGAATGTTCCAAAATTGTATAAAACTCTCAGAAACCTAATATGCCATAACTCTGGTTATTATGTTGTATGCTACAGAAATAGCCAGATTTCCTTGTCAATTGCTAATTATAATGAACTTCCACCAGATTTTAAACCATAGCTATTCTGTTTTTCTTATCCATTGTTATTGTTTTGATTTTTCTCTAAAAGCATTTGCAATCAGATTCATGGAAAAGACTCGAAGAAGTACTCTTAAATACAGGTTTCTAATAACTTTAAGATCGACAGACTAAATGAAAATTCTTCAGAACTCTAATAAGGAAACAGATGAATCTGTGAAACTACTTATCAAGATCAAGCAGAACAAAAATTAATTACCTGAGATTAAATAACTGATGAGATGTTTTTATGACTTTTATTTGAAACATTGTTGGTTCTTTACTTAAATGTTTTGTTTTCCAGATCTAAGGATGTTTTCTTTCTTTCTTTTTTTGAGACAGAGTCTCACTCTGTTGCCCAGGCTGGAGTGCAGTGGCGGGATCTGGGCTCACTGCAAACTCCGCCTCCCAGGTTCACGCCATTCTCTAGCCTCACCCTCCTGAGTAGCTGAGACTACAGGCGCCCACCACCACGCCCGGCTAATTTTTTGTATTTTTAGTAGAGACGGGGTTTCACCATGTTAGCCAGGATGGTCTCGATCTCCTGACCTTGTGATCCGCCCACCTCGGCCTCCCAAAAGTGCTGGGATTATAGGCGTGAGCCACCATGCCCGGCCAGAACGTTATCTTTCTTAAACTGTTTATAACTTACAGCAATCTGGTAAAGTATACTTCTGTGAAAACAAAAGTAAAAACATTTGCTTTTTCCCCCTACTCGATCCCTCCAAAATTTGGAAACTGTTCACAAGTATTCTTATGGCAATGTGGTTATTTACCAAAAAAAAAAAAAAAAAAATCTGTTCCCTCTTTATAGCAGGATACAACTGAAACCACTGGTTTTGTTCCCAATGCCTTGTCTGGAATCTCAAATTTGAGAACGTGCATAGAATACCCTGCTTCAAGGGTTCCTAGCCTTACAGCGGGTAAGTAAAAACTGTCACTTCCTATCAGGCCCAGAAACTTTAAGACTGTAGGAAAAATCTATAGTCTGCCTTGGTTTGGCTTCCCAGCCTCAGGAGGTTGTTAAAATCGGAGTGTTTTTTTCTTGTGTGATCAATGTAGAGAGAAGCAGCCATGTTTCTGAAGAAAAGCCGCAATACTCCTGTTATTAGACTGGAGCCCTGTGCACTGTTTCCAAGCGCCTCAATTCTTCCAGCTTCCTCCCATCCAACTTTCTCCCATAGAATCACTAAAAGCAGAGAACTACTCTATTCCTGAAGCCCTATAAGCTGAAACTAAATGAACGTTAAGGGACAAAATCCCATTCCTGATGCGTAGGCCACACCAAGAGTTCACCAAACCACTGATGCCACAACCAGAGACACTGAGACCACAAGACAGGACTAGAAGCCGACAGCTTCATGCTGTGCGCAGCCTCTCCAAGGCACCGGAACAAGAGTCCATATTATAAAGACACATTTACCCCTCTTAATGCCTACCTTTTTGACTCGGCAGAATAATGGTGTAATCGAAATTTCACAATCAGTAGCTTCTGCTGGGAACTAGATAGAACCCTAAGAGATCCTTGAGTCCACCTAGTGGGTGACTTTGGGAACATCCCTAATACAACTGGTGCTCACTCTGCTTTAATCCAACTCAGTCATGGGACACTAGATGATAAAATTGCTCTACATTATCCATTGCGTAAAGAAGGAAATGTCTGTGCTATTGCTGATACTACCTGCTACACCTGGATAAATTCTTCTGGGAAAATTAAGGCCCGTATACCCAAAATAAGAAAACAGGTCGGGGCATGGTGGCTCATGCCTGTAACCTCAGCAGAGGCGGGAAGACAGATTGAGCCCAGGAATTCAAGATCTGCCCGGGCAACATGAGAAACCCCATTCTCCACAAAAAGGAAAAAGTACACACACACCAAAAAAGGAAACAGGCCATATATTATAAAAAGTCTCACCCAATTCCCTATGGTCATTTGATTTATTCAACTGGTTGTCTTTAAGCCTATGTTCATGACTCAAAACATTAGGCAAACTGGGATTGTCATATTATTATTAATTTCACTCTGCATTTTCCCTTTATAAGTTTTTTATCTGTTGCTTAAGTCTCTGCAGAAGTACAACTCCTAACAGAATAGTGCTGGCCCAGCGTGTTGAGATGACGCCAACACCCATGGAACAGACAAAACCGTACTTAACAGTGGACTCAGGTAGACTGCGCCTGAGGGCCACTCCCTCCACACCTCCCTGGTTGCTCAAATGTGGCTAAATGAGCTCTGACACTGACTCCTGGTCACCAGTCACTTCCTGCTGATGTGGAACCAGACCACACCAAACTGGGACAGCTCCATCCCAGCACCAAGGGGCAATCAAAGCCTGACTGCAGGATGACTGGTCAGCTATGCTTTTGGAGAAAGATCTCAATTAAAAGGGGGAAACGTGAAAGTTGTCGGAAAGAAAATGGAGTCACTTGTATTAAAAACCCTAACAAAGTGTTACAGAGCCAGAGAAGGCCAGGAAGGGAGGGTTCTCATGCTCATAGACCTGATAACAAATCCATCACAAAAGACTGCAAAACCACAACCTTGCACACAGGCCATCTCAGCCTCACATACAAAAATATTCCTCTGAGGACATCTGTCCCGCAACTGCCTGTCCAACCTTGGACTTGTCCCATCCTTGTAAGATAATTATCTCAAAACAATCCTGTGATCCTCCTCATTTTTCCTTTAAAAACTGCTGTCTTTCTTGACCTCCCTGAATATTCATAGTTTACTACAGCATGCATATTCTCATTGCAATGCCTATTCCCAAATATTAATAAATATCATTTTCTTACAGAGAGCCTTCCTCCGTGTTATTCAGGATGATGGGCTCAAGAGGCAAACCACCCCTCACTTGGGAAGGCTGCTCAGATCCCTCTCCCAGGAGTCATGGAAGGCGGCCAGCAGCGAGCAGGGCCCACACAGAAAAGGACAGGCGGCCCTGCCACCTGGGCCATCCTCCTTGGCCCCAGTAAGAGATTTACAGCCAGGAAGTTTAAGGTGTGGGGCAAAGACAGCAGGGACCACAAGCCATGTGGAAAGCAGCAGGGCCCTGGTGGAGATGGAGCATCCACTGGGGACACCCAGTGATTAGACACTGGAGCTGTCTATCAGGAGCCTGGCACTACCCTGGCATGGGGCACACCCAGCAGCAATCCATCATGAGATAGAAGTTTACACCCAGCAGGGAAGGGGCAGGTTGTGCAGAGCACGTGGCCCAGACCCACATATCATTCACCAGGGCACCAGCACAGCTCTGTCAGCCCAAACCTAGGGCCACACGGTGAGTTCCTCATGACCAACAGAAAAGGAGGAAAATGAACAGGACTCGTGCACAGATGGTCAGCTCAGCATGGCAGTATGAGCCAAAAATGGTCCCGGGGTCCTCAGCCTCAAGCTAGGCCCTGCCTTAGGTAGCACACACACCTTTTGAGTCTTCGTCAGCAGCATGGGCACCCCATTGCAGCCGATTCTGATTGCTGCCCGCTCAGATACAGCACGCTAGCCCTGACCTGCCCTCGAGTTCCCCGGAGAGACCAAAGCTAAACAGGCCATCCAAGGGCAGATTCCTATTTGCAGCCACAACGTGCCAATCCCCAGGACCCCTGCCATCCCTGAAGCCACCTTTTCTCCTCCTGGAAGAGCAGGAGCTGGAGCAGTCACTGTGGACGGAGCCTGGCCACACCGCTCACGCAGATCCTTCCCGGCTAAGAACACTCTCGCCCGTCCCACACGCGCTGAAGGAGACATGTACAAGAATGCCGTAAGGGCAGACTCTCTCCCACTCCCACTGAGTGTCTATCGATAGCGGAAGGCATCAGTCATCGTCATATACTCATAGCAGAATGCCATACAACAAGTAAAAGGACTGGACTGAAAGTCCAGGAGTAAATCTTGAAAACATGACACATGTTCTAGAATAAGACATTAATAAGAAGACACAGAATACAGCTGCACCTGTATAAAATTTTAAAACATGCCAAATGAGACAGTCAAAGGATCAGTGGTTGTCAGAGTTCAAGGGGAGGGTGCAGGGTAAACAGGTGGGGCATAGAGGATTTCCAGGGCGGTGGCTTTCTCGGTGATACACAGCGGTGGGTGCACGGCACGGACATTTGTCCAAACCCACAGAGAGGACAGCACGGGCAGGAACCCTCGTGTGAGCTGCGGACCTAAGCTAATAATCATATGTCCACACTGGCCTGTCAACTGTAACAAACACCCACGCCAGTGCAGGACCTAATGATCCCGACGGCGCATTTTTAACAAGTGGGTGAGGGCATAAGGGAACTCTCTGTACTTTCTGTAAACCTAAAACTGCTATAAAAAATAAAATCTTTTCATTGTTCTTTACAAAAGAAACACAGATAGACGAGCCACACAAGATGACACTTACCCATGTCTGTGGATCACGCCCCGTCTTTAAGGGGGCAATGACAGGCCCTACCTCGTAGAGTTTTTGTGGGGATTAAACCAGCTCATTTCTAGAAGTGTTCACTGGAGTCTGGCACACAGAAGAGCACCCCAGAAAGCCCTGTGACAGCTCAGACACATTGCAGGGTAGAAAGGTTCCCAAACGTGCATGGGACGCTGTCCCCCAGAAAACAGGGGTTACCACTACAGAGGGGGAGGGGAGGAGACCACAGGGACTCAAAAAAGAGCCAGACGTATCTGCAAGGTGGACTTGCATTTTTTAAAACTTGAATGAGAAAAGAAGAAAAATGAAAATTAAATTACCTCAAGATCATCAAGGGAGCGAGTGATACTGAATCTCTTGGATCTCCCAAATGATCTCCGCGCAGACGTGCGTTGAGAAGGCTGAGTGAGTCCAGTTCCCCGCCCAAATTTTGAGCCCTAAACACGAAGAAAAAAGGCATCAGGTTATTCTTTTGCAAAGAGATGTTTAGTCTTGTCCAATGCATGGCATAGCAGAAAATCAAGGAATACTGTGGAACAAAGACTTTTTAAAAAGAGAGATTTAAAAGTCATCCCAGGGTAAATCTTATGTTAGGTATATTTTATACAAGAAAAACATGCAAAATTGAAAAAAAAAGAGTCATCCCAGGATCGTCAAGTATTTGCTCTGCCAACTGTGTGCCTCTGACAAAGCCTCCACCTCTGTAAACACAGAACATGATGACGGCAGCCCACCCACAAGGCTGTTACCCAGATCAAATGAAATCACGTGCAAGGGTGCTTGGAAAGTGGACACAGTACATTGAGAGTAAAGATGATTAGTATGATTAGTAAAGATGAAGGCAGGTTTTCAGCAAAGTCGTGCTTTTTCATAATTTTGTAAGCACTTTAGGAAATGAAAGAATCCCTAAGCATTCAGCTGGTGTCTGAAGACCCAACCAACTCCGGCGCAGGAAATAACCAGCTATTAAAACATCCTGTCTCTCCTCCTCCAGAAAATGACCAGAATTAATTCAATTCGACAAACATCTATGTTGTGCCTATCATTATGCTAGACACTTCCCCAGATGAGAAGCTGGCTCCAGCAAATCAGTCGCCACCTCTTAAAAACAAAAAGCATCACAGTTGGGAGCTCTGCTTTCCTGAGGACTTGGAATCCTAAGTGACCAATTTCAGGCTTGAAGGAAGGGAACCTGTTTATGTCAAGATTTTGAGGCTCTGCAGCTACTTTTGTCTCTCCACCTGCATAAGAGTCTTGTAGAAAACCTTGCCACAATTCCTTGAGAGTCCCTAGGGAAACCTACAGCATGCCTGCACCTTCCTGGAAGCAGATGGAGCAGGCCACCCTCCCGCCTCTCCCCTCTCCTTGCCCACCACGCTGAGACACCCCATCATGTCCTCAGACCCATTCCCGCCTGGGTCTCCCTGCACTGGGCTGCTCCTCCTCAACTGAAAAGTCCTTCCTACCCCACCCATTGTCATGGCCCAGCCCCACACCACCCCACACCCTGGGGCCTCTGCAGCCCCCTACCCTCCGCCCACACCTCCATCCTCCACCCTCCCTTCTGTCCACACCCCCATCTCTCCACCCTCCCTCCCCCCACACCCCCATCTCTCCACCCTTGTCCCCTCCCCACACCCCCATCTCTCCACCCTTGTCCCCTCCTCCCCCATACCCCCATCTCTCCACCCTCCCCTCCACCCACACCCCCATCTCTCCACCCTCCCTCCCCCCACACCCCCATCTCTCCACCCTCCCTCCCCCCACACCCCCATCTCTCCACCCTCCCCTCCACCCACACCCCCATCTCTCCACCCTCCCTCCCCCCATACCCCATCTCTCTACCCTTGTCCCCTCCTCCCCCACACCCCCATCTCTCCACCCTCCCCTCCACCCACACCCCCATCTCTCCACCCTCCCTCCCCCCGTACCCCATCTCTCTACCCTTGTCCCCTCCCCCCATACCCCCATCTCTCCACCCTTGTCCCCTCCCCACCGCACACACCCCCATCTCTCCACCCTTGTCCCTGCCCACACCCCCATCTCTCCACCCTCCCCTCTGCCCACAGCCCCTAAAGACGGGCAGAGGGGCGTCACTATCCTCTTGGCAGGCGAGAGGTCCAGCACCCAGGGGCTGTGGCTGCCGGGAACACGAGAGGATGCTCGGGGAGGGACGCCACCACTGGGCCCCCGCCAGGCCGAGAGAAGGCTCTAAGGCTGTCATCCTGAAAGTGGCGATGCCCAGCAGAGGGCAGTCGGCAGGCAGAGGCCTAGAAGCACAGCGGCCAGGTGCCAGATGGACCGGCCAGCACAGGTGTCAAGCACACACCAAGCTGAGGCGCCACAGTTGCCAGCTCACTCCAAGGCACTAGTGGCACAACTCCTTGTTTTCAAACTAAGGAGCAGGCCCCCGTGCATGCCGCGCCTCCAAGGCTGGAGAGCGCACTGCACCTGCCTGCACCTGCCTGCACCTGCCTGCTGCTCCCATGGAGCTCAGCTCAGGCTCCCGCCGGCTCCTGCCTTCTGTAAATCAGCCTGTAAGACACTCTTTGGAGGGAACCTGTGGTCCCGTTAGGACACAGATGTGGCTTCCTGGTGTCTCTGCTCCTGATGGCAGGTACCTTGAGTGTCCTGCCAGCGTGCTCTTCTGTGGTGACTGATAAATTGCCACCCCCGCTCCCTCCTGCTTAGGCTGGCGTCCGTGTCCACGCTCTGGGTCCACACCCCGGGCGCCCGCCTCATGGCCTTTGTGCATGTTCTTCCCTCCCCTGACCCCTCAACCCAAACAACCCCTCTTGTAAGAGACCTTTAAGCCCCCGTCTAAGTTAGACTCCCCAGCGTCCTCTCTCCCAGTCTTTGGGTCTTTTCCTTCCCACCAGTGACACCGCTGTCAGCCATGAGGAATCTCCCCCAGGGGACTGCCATGGGACGACAGCAGCAGCGCCCTTCGCTTCGTCTGATGCTGTCTGAAAACTTGCTGCCCAGCACAGCGCCCGGCTCCTGGCAGGTGTGTGGCCCCGGCAGAGGGGAGGCCTGAGAAGGTGCTGGACAGTGCTCATGAGACACACGACATGGAGGCCACAACACGGGGGACTGACTGCCCAACAATGGGGAGCGCAGGGCACCTGTACGGCATGCAGACGTGTGTTACGGCAACAGCAATAACGGGAAATGTTCAGTCCACTGCTAAAGCAATTAGTGACTTTGTTCTCATTATAGATTTGCTATTCTGTATTTTCTGCTCTTGAGAAGGGTGGGGAATGAACCCATGGCTTTGTGAGATTAAGGCTGTCAGAATCAAAATGAGTCACTTGTGTTAAAAACCCTAACAAACAGAGCTGGGGAGGGCCATGAAGGGAGGGCTCACACATTAGTATGCCTGGGAAAAACAAATCCATCACAAAGACGTGCAAATCACAGCCATGCACACAGGCCATCACAACCTCACTCAAAACACACACTGTGAGGACATCTATCTGCCCAGCAACCGCCCGCCCACCTCCAGCCTGGTATCATCCTTGGTGCTGATCCTTGTCGCAAGGATAATTATCTCAAAACAATCATGTGATCCTCATTTTTCCTTTAAAAGCCTTTGTCTTCTTTGGCCTCCCCAGCTATGCACTGTAGACCATGGCAAGTATCTGCCTACTCCAACGCCCTGCTCCCAGATAAACATCATTTCTTTCAGAGAGCCTCTCTCTGTTATTTAGATGGACAGTGATAAGAGAGTTTAATTTTTTTTTTTCTTTTGAGACAGGATCTCACTCTGTCACCCAGGCTGGAGGGAGAGGTATGATCATGGCTCACAGCAGCCGCGACCTCCCAGGCTCAAGTGATCCTCCCACCTCAGCCTCCTGAGTAGCTGGGACCACAGGCATGTGCCAACAGGCCCGGCTAATGTTTGTATTTTTTGTAGAGACTGGGTCTTGCTATGTTGCCCAGGCTGATCTGAAACTCCTGGGTTCAAGCAATCAATCACCTCAGCATCCCAAAGTGCTGAGATTACAGGTGTGAGCCACCACACCTGGCAGCCCTGACCACGCCCCAGGTGAGCGGCCCTTCCAGTCAGCCTTGCCACTTGTTCCCAGCACAGGTAAAAGAAAGGATGTCTGATGCCTGTCCACACATGGATGCACTGTGCACTTTGGAGATGTAAAGGAGAAAGGAAAAGTCTAACAAGCAGACAGAAAACAATTCTTGCAAAGCACTAAATCAACTCATGGAACGAGGGCCAGTAACAGATGTGACACTTCCACAGCAGGGAGAGACCAGCGTTTACTCATGTTTCTCAAATTGACAAAGTTTTGTAAATTAATAAATTCAGATCATCACCGCCGATTTAGCACCCCCTGCTGGTATGACATAATCTTGACTCTTCCCCAAAGAGTACTAAACAGAGAAAACAACAATAAAAATGGCCTAAAAGGCCACTTGTTTCAAACTCCAGCTTTTAAGTTGAGAAGACTCCTCACGACTGTCTGAGAAGACAGGTGGCCCCCAGGGCACCATCTCCACCGCCCAGCCTTCGGCCACCACACCCAGCACTCAAGGGCACTGAGTGGAGCAGACATCGCCCGCCCGCCAACCACAGAGGCCGGTCACCCTGGCCCCCAGGCATCCAGGATGCAGTGAGCCAGCATGAGCCAGCCAGCTTCAGGGAGAACCAAGGGCCTCAGGCCAATCAACCTGCCTGGCTACAGGGTCCCAAGGGACGGCCGGTCAACCGGCATTACTACCACAGACAGGCCCAGAAAAGCATCGGGGTCCCTCCAAAGTAAAACCGCTAGAAATGAGGGGAGGGGAAGGGTAGAACCTTACCCCCTGCTCAGGTACCAAATTTCTTGGCCACTCTCAGTGCCAACAATGAATTGCTGGGCACAGTGGCTCACGCCTGTAATCCCAACTCTTTGGGAGGCCGAGGCGGGTGGACCACCTGAGGTCAGGAGTTCGAGATCAGCCTGACCAACATGGAGAAACCCTATCTCTACTAAAAATACAAAATTAGCCAGGCACGGTGGCGCATGCCTGTAATCCCAGCCACTCAGAAGGCTGAGGCAGGAGAATCACTTGAACCTGGGAGGCAGAGGTTGCCGTGAGCTGAGTTCACACCACTGCACTCCAGCCTGAGCAACAAGAGCAAAACTCTGTCTAAAACAAAACAATGAATCATCCCATGCGACCATCAGTTCGGAGCGAAGAATCATTTTGGCATAAGAACCATTCCAACGCCTCAATCCACAGATGAGAACCAGGAAGTCAGGGAAGCAAGTCCGTGCAAGGTCACACAGCTCGTGGCTGACCTGGGACAATACCCAGCTCCTGCTGTACTACTGCACTGCCGTTTTTTATTAAACTTTCAAAATATTTATTCAATCTGATTTTAAAATCCAGATAACACAAAATTTACCAAGTTAGCTGGCTCAGTAGCATTAGGTGTGTTCGTACTGTTATGCAAGCATCACCACTGTCCTCCAGAACTTTTCATCTTCCCAGAACGAAGCTCTGCCCCCATTTAACACGCACTCTCCATTCCCCTCCCCCAGGCCCCCTCTCCCGTTTTCTGTCTTTATGAATTTGACTGCTCTAGGAATCCCACATAAGTGGAATTAGATAGTGTTTGTCCTTCTGCGACTGGCTGATTTTGCTGAGCATGGTGTCCTCAAGGGTCATCCATGTTGTAGCCTTCCTCTTCAAGGCTGAATAATATTCTGCGGTATGGATGGACCATACTGTGTTTATCCGTCACCTGATGATGGACATCTGGGTGGCTTCTGCCTTTCAGCTATTGCAAATAATACTGCTATGAACATGTGTAAAAAGAGCATCTCCTCAAGACCTTGATTTCAATTCTTTGGGTATATACGTAGAAGTAGGATTGTGGGCCATGCGGTCATTGTACTGTTCGTTTTTTGAGGAGCCACCACACTGTTTCCCACGGTGGATGCGGCACTTGGCATTCCCAGCAGTGTGCCAGGACTCCAACTCCTCCACATCCTGCCCAACACGGGTCATTTTTCTCTCTTGTGATGGTGGTGGCAGTTGTTTTATAGTAGCCATCCCAAGGAGTGTAAGGTGCTGCCTCACTGTGTGTTTAGTTGGCGCTGGCCTAATAATTGATGATGTTGGGCATCTTTCCACGCGTTCATTGACTACTTGTGTATCTTCTTTGGAGAAACGTCTATTCAAGTCCTTTGCTTATTTTTTAATTTTTCTTTTTCTTCGTTTTTTTTTCTACTTCACAGTTTCACACGGGATCTTTGCCCATTTTTTATGTTAATTTCTCTTTATTTTCTTTTCTACTTCACAGAATTCACACTGGACTTTTGCCCATTTTTTAACTGGGTTGTTTGTTCTTGTTGCTGAGTTATAGGAGTTCTCTATAGACTCTGCATATTAACTGCGTATCAGATACATGGCTTGCAAATGTTTTCTCCCATTCTGTGGGTTGCCTTCATTCTGTGGGTTGCGTTTTTTAATGCGTAGAGTTTTTACATTTGATGTAATGCAATTTATGTATTTTTTTCTTTCGTTACCCACACTGCTAGAACTAAAAATTCCTAACCAATTCGGTCTAAATAAACACTAGTCCATAAGCCCCAGTGGGGCAAGGACCATGTCCTGGTCACAACTACACCCCCACCCCTCCCACAGTGCTTGGTGCATACCAAGTACTCAATGAATACTTACTGAACAAATAGACTGTACGCAAGAGAGTATGTAGCTTAAAAGAGAGACCAGATCATCCGAAGGTATTTCCAAAAAGAGGCAATATAGAGACTTACAAGGAGTCAGATTTCTAGCTCACATCTTCGCATCTCCTGCTATATTCTTCAGGGTTCACTCAGGAGACAGAAACCACCCGTAGTTCTAACAGAGAGTACTGTGTAGAGAAGGGGTAGCTTGGTATTGAGGGATGGAAAGGCAGAGGGACTCTGAGATGCCATGGAGTAACAACCTCGGGAAGCCGCTGCCACCCCAGGGCTGGGAAAATGCAGGGAAGCAGAAGGAATTACTCCAACTTGGCAGCTCAGAGGAAAACAGCCGGGGGAGCTGGGGCCCAGACCACCAAGGGACATGACATGGGGCTCCAGCCCTTGGGTTTTGTTTGTTTGTTTGTTTGCTTGCTTGTTTGTTGAGACAGCGTTTCACTCTGTCACCCAGGCTGGAGTCCAGTGGTGCAATCTGGGCTCACTGCAACCTCCACCTCCCAGATTCAAGCAATTCTCCTGCCTCAGTCTCCCAAGTAGCTGGGACTACAGGCACGCACCACCATGCCCGGATAATTTTTTTGTATTTTTAGTAGAGACGGGGTTTCACTATGTTGGCCAGGCTGGTCTCAAACTCCTGACCTCAAATGATCCGCCTGCCTTGGCCTCCCAAAGTGCTGGGATTACAGGTATGAGCCACCACGCCCGGCCCAGTTTTTTCGAATTTTTAGAGTTGGGAGTCTCACTCTATCTCCCAGGCTGGAGCGCAGGGGTACGATCATAGTTCACTGTAACCTCCAATTCCTGGCCTCCCAATATGCTCGGATTACAGGTGTGAGCCATGGCACCCAGCCCATCCATTGTTTCTGAGGGGCCAGAAGGTTGGCGCAATGAGCTGGGCAAACTGCAAACTGAGAGGGGAAGGAACTGCCCCTGTGAGGGTGAAACGCTGCTATGGTGACACTCCTGCCTTGCCAGCTCCGGGGAGCGCCCCTGGGGACAGAGCCTCACAGGGATGCAGCTGTGAGCAGGAAGGTGATGCAGAGACCCTGTCGGTGTCATAGAGGGTGGGCTTAGGGCTGAGGGCAGTAAGCTGAGTAACCGGCACACCTGGTTAAATCTGTTACAAAACTCTGTGCGGCAGGAAGAATTCCAAGCCCAAAAGCAAAACTATTTTAGAATCAACAAAATTCCATTTCAAACATAAAACTAGACAAACTTACAGCAATGGTTACAGAGTAACGTGTAAGGAACCAAAGAAAGGTTTCTGGGTCATAGCAAAGCACCTTTTGTGAAAGGAAGGAGAAAAATGTGCACAAAGACTGGGTGTCCTATTCAAGAAAGAAAAAGATGAATATTACACATGAAAAGACATTTAAGTAGAGATATTAATTTAAATTATTCCAAAATATCTTAGGGCCTATGATGTCCCAAGCAATTGACTAGGACTAGAACCTTTAACGACAGAAACAAAGCACATAATTTCTTCACCGGTAAAGGAGGTGGGTGTGGACTAAGGAAATAAACCAAACAGGCTTGAAATCAAAACAAAACAAAACATAAGGCAAGAAAGCAGGGAGGGAGAACCTAGAAAAAGTGGATTCACAGGAAGAATGCAGTAATATCCCAGAGCCAAGACTCAATGTGCCAGTCACCCAACACATCAGTGACCCGCATCTGCCAATTCAGCCTGATCTTCTTCTTGAGCTGTCAGAACAATCTGCCACTTATAGTAACAATTCGAAAACAGAAATGGAAAAGTTTAAATAAAAAGACGAGTGCTGACTCAGAAAAGGCTGTTTTCACCAGATTAATAATAGACAAAACAGGCTTTATCCCTAATTTTAAAATTTTTAAATAAAAAGTTATTGAAATCCTCTGGAGGGAGGATAAAAATAAAATATAAGATTCAATATACGAGGAAAAGGAGAAGAAAGGGAGGGAAATGAGAAGGAAGAGGAATAGAAAAGTTCTACCATTAATTTTTTGTTTTGTGAGACTACAGTAATCTTGATACCAAAACTCGACAAAGACAATGAGAAGGGAAAGTACGAGATAGTCTCACTCAAACACGGACTTTAAAATTATACAAAAATAGTAGCAAACCAAATACATCAGTGTATAAAAAAATGATCATAAGTTAGGTTTATCTCAGGAATGCAAGTATGGTCTATTATTTGAAAATCAATCATTGTAATTTGCCATGTTAGCATCAAAAGGCAGAAACATGATCTCAATGAATGCAAAATAACAAAGAAAACAGCAAAAATTTAACACCCATTCATGAAAACAAATATTAACAAGTAGTAATGAAGTGAACTTTCTTAACCTTAATAGGGTAGCTAGATATAAAAAGCAACTAGTCAATTATACTTCCATATATCATAAGAGCTAGCATGTATAATTTATTCTATTTTAATTCCTTTTTCAACCAGCTTCCTCAGGTTGAAGCATTTACAATTTTTAAGAGGTGCCATTTATAATGGCAAATAAAATTATAAGGTACCAAGAAATAAATCTAGCTACAGAATAAATTTAATTAAAGATGTTTATGAAGGAAATTACAAAGTTTTACTGAAATAAGCCAAAATGAGAGAGAAGAGAGATACTATTTTCATGGATAGGAAGGCTTGATCTCCTAAAGATATCAATTCCCTCAAACTGAGCTACAGATTAAAACACAAAATGTCAATAGCATTTCGGGGAATTTGTAAACTGGTTGTAGAATCTACATAAAACAGCAAGGCCCAAGCACAGACAAGAAAACCTGCCCTAGAAGACAGAAAGACGTATTATAAAGCTACAGTAATTTTTTAAAGTATAGTTGGGGATACTGACTAGGAAGGAACAGAGAAGCAAGAAACAGACCCACACACACATGAGCACATGATCCGTGACAAAAGGAGCACTGCTGATCCACGCGGAAGGACGACATTAGTGCTAGAACCACTGGTGACCCACAGAGAAAAAAGTTAACTTTCGTCTCACCTGATTCTTTTCATAAACATTAACTCCAAGAAACTTTAAGGGGAAAAAGGGAGAAAATCTTTTTTGACCTCAAGTAGTAATAAATGTATTAAATAAGACACAGACCGGGTGCAGTGGCTCACGCCTGTAATCCCAGCACTTTGGGAAGCCAAGGCGGGAGGATCACTTGAGGTCAAGAGTTTGAGACCAGGCCGGGCACGGTAGCTCACGCCTGTAATCCCAGCACTTTGGGAGGCCGAGGCGGGTGCATCACGAGGTCAGGAGATCGAGACCATCCTGGCTAACACGGTGAAACCCCGTCTCTACTAAAAAGACAAAAAATTAGCCGGGCGAGGTGGCGGGCGCCTGTAATCCCAGCTACGCGGGAGGCGGAGGCAGGAGAATGGCGTGAACCCCGGTGGACAGAGCCTGCAGTGAGCCGAGATCGCGCCACTGCACTCCAGCCTGGGAGACAGCGAGACTCCGTCTCAAAAAAAAAAAAAAAAAAAGAGTTTGAGACCAGCCTGACCAACATGGTGAAACCCTGTCTCTACTAAAAATATAAAAATTAGCCAGGTGTGGTGGCGTGTGCCCATAATCCCAGCTACTCGGGAGGCTGAGGCAGCAGAATCGCTTGAACCCAGGGAGGCGGAGGTGGCAGTGAGCCGAGATCGCACCACTGCACTCCAGCCTGGGTGACAAAGTGAGACTCCATCTCAAAAATATACATATATAAAAGACACAAAGTGTAAACCATAGGAGAAAAGATGATACATCTGGCTAGAAGAGTGAAAACAGGAGTCATGCCCGGGGCAGGGACACGTGCGATGCGCACAACCAGCCAGGGACTAACAGCCAGCATCTATCATTCCCGCGGTCCATGAGGAAAAGACAGCCCAAGAGGAAAGAGGGACGAAAAGGTTTGAGTAGGCGCCTCAACAGAGAGGAAACACAGAGCCTTATAAGCAAGGGAATGCAAATCAAAGCCACATGAGACACCACTTTACAGCTCCCAGATTAGCAAAAGATTTAAAAGTCTGGCAAGCCTACCGGGAGACAGGTACAAGAATGCTCACTAGTGCGTTATGAGTAATGTTTTAGTGGCTCTGTGTATGTAGCAGTAGATTCACACAATGGATTATACGGTGTTAAAATGAACAGACTGTGACTACCAATAACATCATGGATAAACCACTGAAATAACATGAAGTGATTAAAAACAAGTTGCAGACAACTGTGTTATTAAGCCATTTCTATAAAACTGAAGCAGCAGCAAAACGAATCAATACACCGCCACCGATTCCAACTCTTAAGACACTTCCGGTTCTGCAGGGATGTGGCGGCCACCTTGCCCTGAACAGTATCACTTTCCTGGAAACCCCACAGAACACAAGCCAACAGTGAGGGGGCCACATTGGTCTCTGCCCCTTTGCTCAGGGATCCTCTACCTCCATGGCCCCCAAGCCATCTGTCCTAGTGATCCCAGCTTCTCAGGGAGCCCCTGCCCTATTCCAGGACGGTGGGGGCTTCTGTCCACTGCTTCCCAGCCCCTCCACAGGCCTGAAGCTGTCCTCACTGCGATACCATTCCCCAGAGAGCGCACTTGGTGGCCATGGTCAGGATGAAACCCATGGGCAAACGCTGCAGGGACTAGGAAAGGTCACCTGCTGCAGGCGGCACAAAGCCCCAGGTCCCCAGCTCTGCCGCAGGCCCATGAGGCTCCTCTCCCTGGAGCTGCCGTTCCTTCCCAGGACTGGGTGGACTCCAAGTGCCGCTGCCCAGTGACTGCCTCCCTTCCTTCCGCTGGGGACGGAGAGCAGTGTGATGCTGGCCCCGGGGATCCCTGTTTACACAGCGTGATGGCCAACGCCACCCTTCCCAGAGAGACTTACATCATGGGGCCTGAGCTGTGACCCTTTTAGAATTATCCAGACTTTTTTATTTTTTTACAATCTATTTTGAAACTTCCTCTCATTGTACTGGAAAAGCAGCGTAAAAATCTATGTGCTGAACCTGAAACTCTCCTGGCCTGCAATCCAAGGAGCCTGTCATTGGCTACGCCATGTAAGTACAGTTTGTTTCCAAGGCCATCTCTCACCGACTTTGTTCTTATTAAAATAATTTTTTAAAATAATTTTTACTTTTCCTTCAAAGGAATTTTTTTTTTAGTAAATATGTTCATATTCCCATCATAAGAAGTTGAAACAACACAAGATAAAAATTCCCTGGATTCTTCCCAGTTTTCATTTACTACCTCTGAGATAACTACTATTACCCATTTGGAGTGTTTCCTTTGTATTTTTTCCATATATTTACATATAAACATATGTGCACTTTAAAATGTATAGGTTTCTTTGAGGGGTGTTAGAATTTTTTACACAAAAACAGGATATTAAAAATATGTGTTTTTGTGACTTGCATTTTCCACTCGATATGCCCTTGGGAGCTTTTCCTATCAGTAATGTATTGATCCGCTTTGCGTGACGGGCTGCTCGCCATTCCTGCAATAACCAGTCTCCCCTTCTTCCACAGGAATAGAAATCTTAGCTAGACACACGGCTGTCCAGCTAAGGACTACATCTCCCAGCCTCCTTTGCACTAGGCAAAGCTACATGACTAAGTCTGTCCAATGAGATGTGTGCAACTTCCAGACTGTGCCTCCACCTCCCTCTTCCTGCTGAAGGAAATGGGGAAGTGAAGCTAAAGGAGCGATCTCAAAGTTCAGGGCAAAAGCCACATGTGGAGAGCAGCAACCACACAACAGTAGGCACCCTGGGTTCCTGAGGAGGGTGGAGCCTCCACACCAGCTCTGGAGGGTTTACTCAAACTATACTTCTTTATCTAAACCACTATTATTTTAATTTGTGCTGTTATAGCATAGAAACTCGTATTACTTTAAAATGAGTGTATGGATCCCATAGTATGTAAATACTACATTTTTTTTTACTCCATTGTCAACAGACGATTTCATTCAATCAAAAAAAATATTAAGTGCCTTCTAACTGCCAGGCACTGTTCTAGGCGCTATTGTTGCGAACAGGCTGCCAATAAGATCCTGGATCACAATTCTTCACGCCTTTCTAGTACAGGTATCTTCTCTCCCTGAGTGAAGGAAGACGGCAAGGAGGAGGAGCCTGTAGTCCATTCTCTCACTTTAACTGGGGTTACCCCAGACAAGAAAGGTGACCTAATCAAATCTCCCTGTAAACTTGCTAGTGAAAGACCTCCTAGCAAACCCAAGGATATTTGCTAGCAGGAGAATCCTTATCTGTGGAATGCTTTCAGCGGGATGTACTTGGTGTGTCTAGGATTGCTCACAGTAAATAAACTTGGAATCCTAGGAGTTATGGAGTACGGATCCCTGAAAAATGCCATATAAACTATGCAGCTCTCCGAGTACAAAATGGAGATACTTCATGGTCAACAGCTTCCTCCATGTGACTGATGTAAGCAGGTGCATTTGCTTAGAGACCTCCCATGTGAAATCTGGGCCAGAGCACATCCTCACACAGCAAGAAAGAACCAGGCGGTGTAATCGGCAGACAGCTTCTCTCTGCTTCTATAGAGCCTCACAATTACATGTGTCCTAGAAATTATTAGGAAGCTTGATATGCAATAAGATCAGTGACTCCCAAAAGTTTAACCTAACAGTTTTATCACTGTGTTCTCTTAAAGGGAAAATTTGTTTTAAAAAGGCAAAGGAATTCTTTCTCTTACTCCTTCCTCAACTAAACGTAATAGACTGAAATTTTGCACTCATGGACTCAGGTTTGTAAGACATTTAACTTTAAAATGTACCTTTATTTTATATAACCCAATCTGATTTTCTAACTCTAAGCCAAAATTACACCTGATACAGATTTAATTCAGTCATTTCTAAGTAAACAGTCAAATTAACTTTTCCATCAATTCTGCTCTTTAGTGCTTCAGTCGCATCACACTCAAGCCCTCTCGGGTGCGCCGCACTGTTCCCCTCCCTGCAATTTCAGTGTATGAGGGGACGTTTGTGTAACTGTTGCTTCAACATCACAGGGTGAGGCCACCAGCCTCTCAGGTGTCACCTGGTTTGGTCCTGTGCTCATCTCCTTCTCCCACTGCCTGGCCTGGGTGCAGGCCCATGAGCACATTCACAGTCCTGTGCAACACACTCTCTCAAGCTCTGTGACCCCCGGGAGCCCAGAGGAACTTCTCATGCCACTCAGAGTCAACCCCTGCCCTGACCCCACTCCCACGTTCTATGGGGCAGTCCCCCTCCAAGTTCTAAACACACCAAAGAAAACAGATCTCTTGCACTCCTGGGTCCCAAACATGAGGGCAGCTTCCATCGGGGCCACCATGGAACTCAAAGTGGAATGTGAAGGCTCCTCCCACCCACCTGACCCCCTGGTGCTCTCCAATTCTCCTCTTCTTGCCCCACAGCTCAGGCATTTCTCACAGGGAGGGTAGGAAAGGAAGTACTGATGTTCGCAGTGTGCAGCTCGGTCTTTGTGCCTTTCATCGGAACCCTCAGCTCTCCAACCTGGAATCCAACAGCTGAGCCTCTTGGCCTGACAACTTCCCCTTGGAGTTAAAGGTGACCCTGTGACCTCCCATCCAGACTGGACATGGTTAGTAGACAAGGGGGAGGAAAAGTCAGGCCAGGTAACAGATCCCAGATGGCCACTCTGCTCACAGAGCTGCCCACACACCCCATGACTTTGCTTCCTTTAGGACACAGTCACATGTAGTTTGAAGAACCAGGGCAGCCAGGTCAAAAGTTTTCTAAGTTTACAGGAGAAAATTATAAACCAACACTCCCAACACAGCTCCTGCTGACTTTGCGTAGGACCCTAGAGTAAGAGAAATCTCACTACCATCTGCATTACTACCTAACTGCAAAACTACTACATCTATACCTGTATCTCTCTATCCCTACTGTGTGTATGTATATATAGTCGTAGTCCATTTCCTGTTGCTATAACTGAATACCTGAGACTAGGTCATTTATTTTTTAAAAAGAGAAATGTATTCATTACCGTCCTGGAGGTCAAGGGACTGTATCTGGTGAGGGCCTACGTGCTGGCGGGGACTCTACAGAGTCCTGAGGTAGCACAGGGCATCACGTGTTGAGGGAGCGAAACTGGCTCTTAACAGACCCACTCTCTGTTTTTCTTAGATTTGATTAAAATGTATTTGTTTAAACGTATGGAGTACAAGTGCAATTTTGTTACTATACATGCATAGACTGCACAGTGCTGAAGTCTGGACTTTGAGGGTATCCATCACCCAAATAACATACGTTGCACCCATTCAGAAATGTCTCATCACTCACCCCTCCTCCCACCCCCTCACCTTTCACCTTTCCAAGCCTCCATTCTCTACCATTCCACTCTCTCCATCCATGTGTACACACCATTTAGCTCCCGCTTATAAATGTGAACATGTGGGATTTGTCCTTCTGTATCTGACTTGTTTCACTTAGGACAGTAGCCTCCAATTCCATCCATGTGGCTGTGAAAGACAAGATTTCATTCTTTTGATGGCTGAATAGTATTCCATTGGGTATAGATGCCATGTTTCCTTTATCCATTCATCCACCGATGGACACTTAGGTTGATTCCATACCTTTGCTACTGTGGATAGTGCTGCAATAAACAGAAGAGTGCAGGTATCTTTTTGATATAATGATTTCTTTTCCTATGGGTAGACAGATACCCAGTAGGAGGATTGCTGGCTCAAATGGTAGCTCTATTTTTAGGACTCTGAAAAATCTACATATTATTTTCCATGGAGGTTGTACTAATTTACCTTCCCACCCACAGTGTATAAGAGTTCCCTTGACAACATCTGTTATTGTTTGAGTGAGGTAAGATGATATCTGACTGTGGTTTTAATTTGCACTTCTCTCATGATTAGTGATATTGGGCATTTTCTCATATGCCTGTTGAACGTTTGTATATCTTCTTTTGAAAAATGTCTATTCGTATCCTTTGCCCACTTTTTAATGGCGTTATTTTGTTGCTGTGAGTTGTTTGAGTGCTCATATATTCTGGATATTAGACCCCTGTCAGGTGCATATTTTGGAAATACTTTCTTCCATCCTGCAGGCTATCTGTTCACTCTGTTGATTATTTCTTTTGCTGTGCAGAAGTTCTTTAAGTCCCACTTGTCCAATGTTGTTTTTGTTGTCTGTACTTCTGAGAATTCAACAATAAATTATTTGCCTAGACCAACATCCAAAAGAGTTTCCCTAGGTTTTCTTCTAGTATTTTTATAGTTTCAGGTTTAAGTCTTTAATCCAGCTTGAGTTGATTTTGTGTATGGTGAGAGATAGCAGTCCAGTTTCATTCTTCTACACAGGGCAATCCAATTTTCCCAGTACCATTTATTGAAAAGGATGTCTTTTCCCCATTGTATGCTCTCGTTAACTTTGTCAAAGATCACTTGGCTGTAAATATGTGGCTTTAATTCTGGGTTCTCTATTTTGTTGTCTAGTTTTATACCAGTAACATGCTATTTTGGTTACTACAGCCTTGTATAATTTGAAGTCAGGTAATGTAATATCTCCGGCTTTGTTCTTTTTGCGTATAATTGCTTTGGCTATTCAGGCTCTTTTTTGGTTCCATATAAATTTTAGGATTGCGTTTTCTACTTCCGTGAAAAATTACATAGGTATTTTGGTAGGGATTACATTGAATATGTAGATTGCTTCAGACAGTATGGTCACTTTAACGATATTAATTATTCCAATCCATGAACATGGATGTTTTTCCATTGGTTTGTGTCACCTGCAATTTCTCTCATCAGTATTTTGTAGTTTTCCTTGTGGAAATCTTTCACTTCCTTGGTTCCATTGATATCTAGGTATTTTATTTTTGTAGTTATTGTAAATGGGATTGCTTCCTTGATTTCTTTCTCAGCTAGATCATTATTGGTATAAAGAAATACTACTGATTTTTATACATTGATTTTGTATCCTGCAACTTTGCTGAATTTGTTTATCCAATCTAAGTTTTTCAGTCAAGTCTTTAGGATTTTCTAGATATAAGATCACATCTAGCCAGGGGCGGTGGCTCACACCTCCCAGCACTTTGGATAGCCAAGGCAGGCAGATTGCTTGAGCCAGAAGTTTGAGACCAGCCTGGGCTACACTGTGAGACTCTACCTCTACAAAAAAATTTCAAAATTAGCCAGGCATGGTAGTATGCACCTGTAGTTCTAGCTACTTGGGAGGCTGAGGTGGGAGGATCCCTTGAGTCCAGGAGTTTGAGGTTACAGTGACCTAGGATAGCAGCACTGCGCTCCAGCCTGGGTGACAGAGCGAGACTTTGTCTCAAAAAAAAAGATTATGTCATCAGCAAACCAGGATAATTTGACCTCCTCTTCTCTAATTGGTATGCCTTTTATTTATTCCTCTTGCCTGACTGCTCTGGCTAGGACTTCCAGTACTATGTTGAATAGGAGTGATGAGAGTGGGCATCCTTGTCTTGTTCCAGTTCTTAGAGGGAATGCTTTCAACTTTTCCCCTTTTGGTATGATGTTGGCTGTGGGTTTGTCATAGATGGCCTTTACTATTTTGAGCTATATTCCTTCTATACTTTGTTTGTTGAGGGTTTTTATCATGCTGAATTTTACCAAATGCTTTTTCTATGTCTACTGAGATGGTCATATGGTTTTGTTCCTAATTCTATTTATGGGATATATCACATTTATTGATTTGCATATGTTGAACCATCCTTGCATCCCTGGCACATAACACATCATAGCGTATTATCTTTTTGATGTGCTGCTTGAGTCAGTTTGCTAGTATTTTGTTGAGGATTTGTAATCTATGTTCAACAGGGATATTGGTCTGTATTTTTGGTGTTGTGTCCTTGTCTGATTTGGGTACTGGGGTGATACTGGCCTCATAGAATGAGTCAGGAAGAAATCCCTCATCCTCCATTTTCTGGAACCATTTCAGGAGGGTTGGTACTAGTTCTTCATAGGTTTGGTAGAATTCGGCTGTGAATCTATCTGGCCCTGGGCTTTTCTTTGTTAGGAGATGTTTTTGTTACTGATTCAATCTCACTGCTCGTTATTCAGACCCACCCTTTTGATAACTAATCCACTCCTGTGACAAGCTATCAAGGATGAATGGATTATGGATTCTGCCATTCATGAGGACTGAGTCCTCATGACCTAATCACCTCTTAAAGGCCTCACCTCTTAATACTGTCACATTGGGGATTACATTTCAACATGAGTTTCAGAGAGGACAAACAATCAAACCATAGCATATCCCTACTATGTAGCTTTTAATCTATATAATAAATTATAAAAGTAACCAAATTTACTAATTGATTTTATGCCAAGGTTCATATCAAACAAAATGAAACTTAAGCCGCATTTCTGAACCAAGGAATCCTATCCTTTACCCTCCAAGCATGCATAAATCACCTTTCAGAAAACTCCTCCCAAGAAAATTCCCACTCTCTATTTGACCTCCAGCTACCAAAAATTCATTCATTTTCAATTTTTCCCCTTTGGCAGATTTTTTTATAACTAGTTTAAAATATTTTGACCAAAGCACTAATTTCTTTTATATACAAAGAGCTCTTACTAATCAATAAGAAAAAGGCCTACAATCAGGTAGAAAAATGGCCAAGGTACATGAATCAGGAGTAGACAATAAAAGAAATATTTATGGTCAATTAAGATACAAAATTGCTCAATTTAAGAAATCAAATAACACCATTTCTTTCCTCTCATATTGGCAAATAAATAAAACACTGATAAAACTCCAGAGCTACACGGATAGGAAGAAAAGGGCCTCTTCTCCAGCTACCTAAGATGCTGAAAGGGAAGAAGGCCAAAGGGAAGGAGGTGGCCCTGGCCCCTGCCACCATGCAGCAGCAGATGGCCAAGAAGATGGACGTCTGAGGAAAGCCCTAAGAATTTCTGCAGTGGACAGGACGTCCAGCCATTACAGGGACCTCGCCCACTTTGTCAAGGGCCCTGCTGTATCAGGCTGCAGTGGCAAAGGGCCATCCTCCATGAATGGCTGAAAGCACCTCCTGTGACTGACTGGTTCACCCAGGCCTCAGGCCACAGGCAGCTACCCAATGGCGTACGCTGGCCCACAGTACCAACCAGAGACAAGCAAGAGAAGAAGCAGAGACTGTTGGCCTGGGCTGAAAGACAGCACTGGCACAGGGGACATCCCCACTAAGAGACGGACCACGTGTCCTTCCAGCAGGGGTTGATGCTGTCACAACCTTGGTGGAGAACGAGAAGGCTCAGCTCGTGGTGATCGCACGTGACGTGGCTCCCACTGAGCTGGCTGTCTTCCTGCCTGCCTGTGTCCTGAGATGGGGGTTCCCGACCGCACTGTCAAGGGAAGGCCTGACGAGGGCGTCAAGCCCGCAGGACCAACGAGTCTGCTCCACTGTCGCCTTCACACAGGTTAACTTGGAAGACAAGGGAGCTCTAAGCTGGTGGAAGCTATCAAGACCCACGACAACAGATACGACAAGATCTGCCATCGCTGGGAAAGCTAGCTCCGAGACCAAAATCTGTGGCTCACGTTGCCAAGCTGGAAAAGGCAAAGGCCACAGAACCTGCCAATAAACTGGGTGAAATGAACACTGTTGAGTTTTCTGTACATCAAAATAACACAAATTCTCCTTCAATAAAAAAGGGGGCATTCTCTCTCTCTCTCTCTCTCTCTCTCACACACACACACACACACATACACACACACACACTACTGACAAAAATATAAACTGGAAAACCTCTTTGGTGAGCAATTTGGCAAACTTTAAAATGCACATACACTTTTAAAACCAGCAATTCCACATCTAGGAACCTACCCAAAAGAAAACTCACATATATACAAAGATAGAACCCTAAGAATTTCTACTGCAATCCAGTTTATAATTAAATATAGAAACAGTCCAAGGTTGCCATCAACTGGGGACTGATTCAGTAAAAAATGGCACAGGCATACAACATAATACCACGTGGCCACCACAATGAAGAAGAGTTTTTAAAATTGATATATAACTATGTACATGAGAAATTTGTTTTAGAAAAAAGTAACTCACAGCAGTATGTCACATGTATTTTCAATAAAGGGAAGGAAAAGGAAGAGAATATCCAAGAGGCTGTGCAAACAGAGTAAGTCCATGAAAGGAAGTGAACTCTGAACTGCAGCTCCCCGCGCGGAGCGGGGCAGAGGCAGCAGCAGCATCTAAGGCTCTGACTCTTACAGTGCTGTTCGCATTGTGTCTGTGATTGTACCTTTGGGTATGTCGTCATGAACAAATGGTGGAGAATGAGATGATGAGCACCCACCAACACACTGCACCGCAAGAAATAAAACTGCACCAACACGAGCGAGGCGCCGCGGCACCCCTCCCGGGAGAGGCCCCCTAGCCTGGTGCTTGCTCGTCCTCCCGCTCGCCCCTGGCTTGTCCTCCCACCGAGGGGCACGCGCCACCCTGGACGGCAGACTGCGCTGCTCACGGGGTTGAGGCTTCTGTACTTTGCCTTTTTTATGAGCGCGGTTTTCAGATGTACTTCAAGTGATGCAGGTACCACTATCTCACTCAGATGCAGCTCTCGGGTATTCCAGTACACCCATAAGGTATTTCTCCATTCTCTGTTAATGGTCTTATCTCAGTAAGCAACAGTTGAGAAGGAACTCACTCCTGCAAATCCAACCTTCTGCGGGCAGCAGTCCTCAAGTGCTGTGGTCTTAGGACTCCTGGGAGTAACTACAAACGACTGAGCACCTCAGCGATCCTTTATCTTTGTGGGTTTCAGCTACTAATGTTTCTCATGCCAGAAATTAAACTGAGGAATTTAAAAATATTTATTCATTCATTTCAAAATTACACCAATCAATCCTTTACATATCACAAATAACATATTTTCATTTTTAAAATTTCCAAAATCCATTGTATGGAAATTTTAAGAATTTGGGTGCTGCTACTTAACCAGGTATTTTAATTAATATAATTAATTAATATAACTTTCAGTCAGTTTGCAGAGACACAGAATTAAACACGCTTGCCTTAAATGAAACACAAGGCAATCATTTTTGATGACAGAAGCATTTCGAGATCCTGGGTTCTCTTTCACATCAACCCCTTTTGTTAGTCACAGGCCTGAATGCTTATCTCCATGAGAACCAGCTTGTGCTGGCTACAGACATTAGGCAGAGACAAAGAGCAAACTACACAAAAGGGAAAGCAGTCCACTTCCAAACATCATCTCACCCACTTCAAGAATTTCAGACCCTCGGCGAGTCTACAAGTAACTCAGCTCCCATTCCTTGCTCCTCCCCAGAGGAGGGAGAAGCTGACAAGGATGAGCTGGCACAAGGTCACCACCTGGGTCGGTGTGCATGGGGTTAGAGCTTTCCATCTCACCAAGGAAAGGTAGAAATGCCGAGCAACAAGGGGTCTGGCTCGCTGGTCCCCAGGCTTTCACAGGAGCAAGTGGCCACTGAGGGCGGAAACCCGGGCTGAGCCTGCAGACAGCAGGATGGAGGCAGCAGTGACAAAAGCGTTGGCAAAGGACAACAATGGAGAATCTAGTGGCAGTTAGGACACAGAAGTATTAGCCTTAGAGACCAACTTGTGACTAGATGCAGTATTATATTTCTTCTAATAGTCAGCTTTTTTTGCATACAGATTAAGAAAGGCTGGTGCCAGTAATTTCAAAGGGAACGTTTAACATTCATAGAACCAGTAATAACTGTGTAGAGGGAATGCTGAAGATTCTTCTAGGGCTAAGGGCGAGTGCCTAAGCCAAGGACACCGTCGGCAGGGGCCCCTGCCCAGGCCTGGGCCTCAGAGCGCGCTGGACACCACACGCCTGCAGTCCACTGGGGAGAGGAGCTGACGGGGCTGTCCAGGCCGGAGCTGCTCCACAGCCACAGAAAACCCTGCCCTGGGGTGCAGGCAAGCCAAGGCGGGCTCAAAAGCAGAAGCTGGAGGTGAGATGCCCTTGGGGGTGCTGAAGAAGGGTGCATACAGATGCTGGGTAGCCTAACGGGGCACTGTGCCAGGCACCAAGGCATTTCTTCTCAGCGCCAAACCCACCCTGCCGTGCCCAGCTTCTGATCCTGGCACTGGGCCTTGAAGACCACATGGCTCCTGCCCAGGGGCTCGATGTTCAGCACTGGGCACAGGCACTGCCTCCCAGATGGAGTGGGGTGGACTGGCGTGTGAGGGTCCCACATCGTTTTTCCTGGGGACTGGGGACAGCCACCAATCCTCACCTGGAGCTGCTTCACTCTCTCACAGCTGCGATGGACTCACAGTCCTGTCAGATAAGGCCCCTACTCTGGGTATCTATGCCTCCCATGCCCACTTTTCTAGACTGAGCCCCTTTCCACACTGATGACCTTAGCCTTTCTTTTCTGTCTTTCAGCAGCTAACCTTCTTTTCCTTTGTTAACAATTCTGTATACTGAATTTTTCCTGTTCAAATTACTGCTGCGTTTCCTGTCTCCTGGCTGGATCCCGACTGATTCCACCTGAGTTTGTGCAAAGTAAAGCCCTGAAGTCCCCGTCACTAAGAATCCGGAGTCACGTGAAGCTCGCTATCTGACACCGCGGCACCCTCCAGGGGCCTCCTCTGCTCTCTCCCTCCCTGTGCCAACTCTGCTGCTTCTTCTAACTTCCAGGCACTTCCTGCATCTCTGCTGGCCCCTTCTCTCAGCACAGGCCAGCGTCCAGGTGGGGCCCTGATCGCTGCGGACGGTCATGGCCACCTTCGAAGCTCTGCAGACCTGACCACGGTGACGTCCGGACCCATCTTGTGGCCACCTCATGACCCCTGGAAGCTTCTGCTGCTCTAACTGGGGAGGCTATGGGATCAGACTCACCTAACTACACAGGGAGGCCCACTTGGCAAAGTAAACAGCAACACATAAACCTCAAGAGATTACAGCAGGAACCCATAAAACACAACACGTTACTACCTGTTTATTTTTAGATAGTGTGTCACGCCACATTATGAAGGCCACTCCAAATCCCACACGGAGCGCCAGGGCTGTCTTGGTCCCAGCACTCACATGCCCTGTGACTGTGAGCAAGTCACCTGACAGCCAAACCTCAATCGCCTGGCCTGATGGCCTCAGGATTCCTATCAAGGTAAGGATGCACTCTGCAAAGCAGTGACCGCCACACCGTTATTTCCAACCCTGAGGACATGCTGGCTCCCCTCCTGCTCTGCTCCAGTGTGGGTGGGAACAGCCAGGACCCTCATCTTCACTGCAAAGAAGCCCAAGGCTGGCATCACAACCCCACCTATTCCCCCATGTCACCCGCCCCAAGGAGGAGTCCATTCACTGGTGGGATGGGGATGACAGCATTATCTGTCTCTCAGGTCCGCTGAGGACCAGAAGCACCACTGCCAATTACCTAAAATGGCATCATACTCCCCACTGTCCAGGTCACTTTGAATTTCAAGGAGAAAGCAGGTGAAGGTGCCCTGTAATCCACAAAGAACCACATAAACACCAGTGTCAACCTTCACTACACCACAGCAGTGGAGAAAACACAGTTTTAAATATGTACTCAAAGAGATGAGGAATCTCCTGATTCCAAAGAACATTTTCACCACTTTCCAGGGCCCTTCACCTCCCCATCCCTGCCCAATAAAGGCAGCCCACACTGAGGCCAGCTCCCTGGGAGTGGCCCTGCCCCACCACCTACAGGCTCCACGGAGAAGTGAGGTGAGGCCCAGGGCGGGCAGGAGGGCACCTCCCTGAGAATCCAGACCAGGGCTCAGATCAAGAGACAAGGAAAGACAGCAGCAGCACGCGCAGCTGCAGAACGACTCCTCTAAGGAGGCTGAGGCCAGGCGCGTGTGGCTCATGCCTGTAATCCCAGCACTCTGGGAGGCTGAGGCAGAAGGATCGCTTGAGCTCAGGAATTCAAGACCAGCCTGGGCAACATGGCAAAATCCCATCTTTACAAAAAATATAAAAATTAGCCAGGCATGGTAGCAAGTGCCTGTAGTCCCAGCTACTCAGTAGTCCCAGCTAGTCAGGAGGCTGAGATGGGAGGATCACTTGAGCCCAGGAGCAGGGGCTGCAGTGAGCTATGATCAAGCCACTGCACTTGAGCCTGGACAACAGAGCCAGACCCTGTCCCCAAAAATAAAGAGGAGGCTGAAAATCCATATGATTACAAGTGTTTTAAAAAAACAAAATTCTATGCTTACATACATCAAAATGTTATCAGTGATCATTTTGAGGAGATAAAATGAGAAATCTGTTCTTCCTCCGTTTTTTAAATTTTATTTTATTTTAGAGCCAGAGTCTGGCTCTGTCACCCAGGCTAGAGTGCAGTGGCTGCAACACAGCTCACGGCAGTCTTGAACTCCTGGGCTCAAGCGAGCTTCCTGCCTCAGCCTCCAAAGCACTGAGTTACAGGCATGTGCCATGGCACCCGGCTCCTTCCTTGCCTTTAAATGCTCTCTCAGGTGCTTCATCATGGAAAACACTAGCCCTGGAGGGGGAATCAAGTAGAAATATTCATCAAACACAGCCTTTCCTACTCCCCGGCCCTGCCTACCCAGCCAGCAGCCTTAGAGCGTCTTCTTAGGATAGTCTCAGGATGTGAACAAACACTAAAAAGGTGTCTTTACATCGTAAACAGCCGGAGTAGTTTCTCTGAAACAAAGGGAGCTAAGTGCCCACCCCCATCACCTGTCACAAGGGCCCTGGCTCCAAACACAGCACAGCCCCACACGGCAGCGCCGCCTCCTGCTGGAGGAAGTCCTTCCAGAGGGTTCCCTGCACCCAACTGCACAGGCACAGCCCCGCACACTCCCACACTGGCAGCACCGCCTCCTGCTGGACAAAGTTCCTTCCAGAGGGTTCCCAGCTTTGCTCATTTACTCTTTCCTGCTCCAAACTTAGCTCCTAAAGGAAGGCAGGGCCCCCAAAGGGATGCTGATGGATCCAGGTCTTCGAGGCAGCACTACACACCTTGAGGTACCCCTCAGTGAGCAGGCGGCGTGTGGCTCCCCAGGCCCACTGCGGAGTCCAGCTGGTGTTTTACACAACAGGATATTCCCCATGGAGGAAACAGCACGAGGAACCAGCTTTCAGTGCTTCAAGAATATTCTCGCCTCAAGAGGGGTGTGGGACACTGGGATGAAGATTCTGGGGTCAGACCTAAAATGGGCTTCAAGGGGTCACAGGGACAGAGCAAGGGAGGAGCAGGAAGGGGAGGAAGGGCCTTATCCTGAGCTCCAAGACGACAACTTCCCTCTCGCCACCACCAGTCCTGACCAGATTGTCCTGCCCAGGACCAGCCATCAGAGCCAGAACCAGAACCAAGGACTCGAACAGGGCAGGGGGCAAGAGGTCCCAGCAAGACACAGTCCGCAGCCCACAGGCAACGCAGACACCCTGTGATGGCCACAGAGGCCACAGGGCCAGCAGGAGGAAGCCAGGACTGTGCAAGCTGGTGACTGGGAGTCACCTCCCCGTGACTGCTAAGTGAGGAGGCCGGGCCTCCACGCTGAGGCTAAGTGAGGAGGCCGGGCCTCCACGCTGAGGCGGCTAAGTGAGGAGGCCGGGCCTCCGTGCTGAGTGGCTCCTGGCAGGCTTACCTTTTTATCTTCCTTAGTCTTTCGAACATTTCGATGGGGACCAAAAATGCTTTGCATTCCAAAGGCCTTCCTGGACCACTCCCTCTTCGGGGCGCTCAGCGGGGACTGTGCAAAGCTGCCCTCCACCCTGTAGCGGTCTGCGGGGATCTTGCTCATGGGAGGGGGCAGTGTGCCGCAGTTGATGCTGGACCAGCCATCGGTGGAATCTGTGTAAGAGTCCTGGTCGCTGGCGTGTCCGCACTGCCACTCCCGGAGCACGTGGACCGGGAGCCAGCGCTGGTTGAAACCACAGCCAGCGCCCACGGTGCCCCTCTTGGAAGGGGGGACTGAGCTCCTCAAGGAAGCTGGGGGCACCTCCACAGGAGAGGCCGGCCCTAGGTGCTTGTTTAGGTCCCAGAACCTGTCAGTCTGATGAGCGGCCTCAAATGGGGGGCTCCCTTCGGGGTCCGGACAGAAGGGCCCAGTCCAGGGAGCACCCCAGGGCTGGGCACCCCTCCCACCCACACCGTCCCACGCGCTGCCTCCGGGGCCATGTCTGCTCGAGCTCCCACCCAGGTCCACCACAAGGACCCGGTTGCTCTTCTCCTCCTGGTGGAAGTTCCCGATGCCGCTGTCACTGTTGCTGCTGGTGCTGTTGTTCTGGTGGGCATCAGCGTCCCCGTCCAGAAAGGCGCGGGCCCGCATGCCCTCAATCAGCTCACCCATGTCTCGGTACAGGACAGAGATGAACTGCAGGACGGGGAGGGAGGACGCCGGGAATTCCAGACAGCCATTGGTGTCCGGGTCGGCCGTGCACTCAAACCCAAACCGCCGAGCAATGCCTTGGTGGATCTTGTGATTAAACAAGTCTGGGTCCACCATGAACACGTGGCAGGAAGTCCGCAGGGCGCCCTCCTCCTCCTGGGCCAGGCTCCCGTCGTCATTCGTCTGCATGGTAACCAACCCGAAAAATCGCCGGTCGTCCGGGCACACGGCGCTGAAGGCCAGCTTCTCGGCCGGGTACTCAGCCACAACCCCAGCCTTGTCAGTGCTCAGCTGCACACAGTCGTGCATGATCTTCATGGTCACCAGCGAGTGGATTTTCTGCTCCGCCCGCAGGCGCCGCATGCAGCCGCGGATGGCTTGCAAGCTGTCGGACTCCAGGTTGGAGCTCGTGGAAGGAAGCTCAATGGAGCCTAAGTAGCCCACGATCATTGCCACGTTTAAAATACTTGCATCCAATGCAAAATCGTCATGACTTTCTAGTCCAATGCTGAAAACCGAATCATCATGAATAACTTTTGATATTTCCTCCTCAGAAAGCATGTTGGGATTTAGATTATTTATACTTTCATGTCCAACATCAAATCGAGTTGCGGCCGACTCCGAAAGGGATCTTTGTTTCAATTTCAAGGGCTCTGAACTGCTCGCACAAAGGCTCGGGTTTTCAAAAATCATATTGAAAATTCCACCAGACTGCATTTCCTCCACGACTCGCTCTGCTCTGTTTATACCTAGTGCTTTAGAATCCAGCTTGGGCTTCAGCCAGCCTTTTCCTTCATAGAGTCCCCCTTCTTCATCACTGGAACAGGATTCGAAGCGGCCGACGCCTTCAGCAATCACCATGTGGAGGACACCAGAGCACTTCCCAATTAATTTCACTACATCTTCATGAGATGCTTTTTTCACGTTGATTTCATTGACAGCAAGTATCTGGTCTCCAGCTCGGAGGCCCACGAAATCCGCAGGGCTCCCTCTCATGACGCAGCTGAGCACACAGGGTGCCTGGCCCGAAAGCGTGAATCCGTAGCCGGCTCTCCCCCGGGCAACCTCCACACTCCGCACCCTCGGGGGCGCCGGCCCAGGCAATGGGCGTTTGGACGCCTCCCCGGCTCTAAACATTCTGATGAGCTTCCAAGACCAAGAGCACGTCTCATGGTTCCCTTGGAGCCATATTTCAAGGAATGCTTGATGCTACCATGTTTGCTTCTTCAAACAGTGCCCTAAGAAAGAAAAATGAACAGCTCATTATTAAAGACCCCATCTTTCTCCACCACTCACTGGTATTAGCTAAACACAAAAAGATAATTCATAATAAAAACCACCACAGAAAGAGCCTCTAAGTGTCTATAGATAATAAATCTTCAAGTCAGGCTAAGAAACTTCCTTTCAGAGTAGAAAATGTCTCCCACAACTGCTACCTTGTTACCACACAAGTTCCTGCCAGGCCCACCCGCCACGGGCGTGAGGATGCAGGAATGCTTCCTAGCACTGCTTCCACACCCTGTTTGGATGGAAAGAGCTCCTTACTACTCAAAGTGTGGTCCGTGGACTGGCAGCCCGTCTGAAAGGCAGACTCTTGGGCTCCACGCAGAAGAAACACACCCAAACCCACGTTTCACAGGATGGCAGAGTCCAAGCGTGAGAAGCAAGGCCTGCTACAGGCTTCAGGTTCAAAGGCACCTTCAGAACACTGAGTCTAACCCCTTAGTTGATCATAAATCCCCTCACATAGAGTTTTCCCTCAGGAGAGGGGTCACCTCATATTCCATGACCCTCCCACATTAATTTATTTTGAATATACTGTGTGGGGGAAAACGTATTAGCCTGAAACAACCTCGATCAATACTGCAGAGGCCACCCAACAGGCTAGATAAAAACCACCACCAAAAAAAGCAGAAATGTCATATTAACTCAATTCTTCCAGGGGGTATAAAAGTATTGGTTGTCACTGAGAACAAACTTGTCAGTGGTCCGCGGATCACCCCCAGGCCAGTGATTCCCTAGGATTCCCAGGACTTAGCACAAAGGTGCTCTCACAGCTGAGATTCATTACAGCGAAAGGATTCCACACAAAATCAGCAAGGGCAGAGGTCCATGTGGCGATGTCCCAAAGAAACCAGGCTTGAGCTTCCAGAATCCTCTCCCAGCGGGGTCACGCAGGACACACTTAACTCCCCACACAGTGAGCCGTGACAACGCATGTGCAGTGTCGTCACCAGGGAAGCCCACTAGAGACTCGGTGCCAGGGTTTTTACTGGGGGCTGGGCACATGGGCACCCTCTGCCTGCTTCGTGCGCAGACTCTGGACTCCCAGAAGAAAGGAAGGTTCTCAGCACAAACCTTGTTCCCCACACAAGCAGCTGAGCACAGGGAGCCCCTCTTCATTGAGGGTGATGGGCACCGTCCTGACACCAGTGGGGGGCCAGCCTTGCACACAGGCCTCTCAGGATGGTCTCGGGCCTGCTGTGTAGTCTCTTCTGCAAGACTCTTTAAAGATCACTTTAAAAAGCAATACAGTAAGTGATTGTGTTGTGAAGACGCAAAATAGAATAGAGCGTATGTTTTTTTTAAGAAATAATTGTTTTAGGCCAGGTGCGGTGGCTCACGCCTATAATCCCAGCGCTTTGGGAGGCCGAGGCAGGTGGACCACGAGGTCAGGAGATCAAGACCATCCTGGCTAACACGGTGAAACCTTGTCTCTACCACAAATACAAAAAAAATTAGCTGGGCATGGTGGCGGACGCCTGTAGTCCCAGCTACTCGGGAGGCTGAGGCAGGAGAATGGCATGAACTCGGGAGGCGGAGCTTGCAGTGAGCCGAGATCGTGCCACTGCACTCCAGCCTGGGTGACAAAGCGAGACTCTGTCTCAAAAAATAAAATAAAATAAAATAAATAATTGTTTTAAAGTTAATAACTTCTAATAGAAGAGATTTTTGTGTCTTGGGATAAAGTTTCCAGCAATAGGATCATAAACAGATTTGAAGTAATTTACACACATAAAAGCTACAGAACTAGATAGAGTGGAAAGGCTATTACTAGGTGACTCCAAAAGTGGCTTCAGTGATGACAAAACACGGACATAGAACATGCGTACTTAGTAAAATTATGTTTTGATGGAAAAGAGTAAAAAATGAATATAAATTACATTACTCAATATCTAAGTAGTACTGTATTAATAATTTAAATATTAGGACTGGGCATTTAACTATTTAAAATCATTAAAAAATGAATTTAAAAAATAAAATAATTAAAATTATTTTAAATTTTTTAATTTTTTAATAATTAAAAATTATTAAAAATCATCATTAAAAAATAAATAAATAAATGTAAAAGTTGGCCAAGAAACACGTCTGGGGATTGATCTTCTTAAGAGGTGTGACAGGCTGGCTGATGGCCCCTGATACACCCACGTCCTCACTCCCAAGCTTTTGGATGGCTCCTCCCATCCACGTGACCGCGTGAAGGCTCTAGAGATGGGGAGAGTGTGGGGTGCGCCTGTGTGAGCCTGGGGTCAGAGCCAGAGGGGACGGCCACATGAGGAAGGACGCGGAGACCGCAGGGATTCAAGGATGGGTCTCGAGCCCAGGAAGACGGGCAGGCGGTCACCTCCAGAAGCCGGAAAGGTGAAGGAAGCAGACTTAAAGTCACCAGAGGAAGCAGCTCTGCCACACCTGCCATCAGCCAGGTCACACTGACTGCAGACACGAGGCCCCCGAAAACGCAGGAGAATGAATGCGTGTTGTCTTAAGCCCCCCAGTTTGTAGTAATTTCTTTCAGCAACCCCAGGAAACAAATACAAGGGGGAATCACTTTGTCACGGGTGAGGGGAGAGGGAAAGCAGGACATGCGTGAAACGGTCTCACTAAAGCACGCTCAGAAAAGCATCTGTCACACAACAAAGGGGCTGCTGTTCCCGGCAAGTGCCAGCTATCACTGTGACCAGCCCCAGGACAGCAGGTCATGAAGCCTTGATGGCTTCCTCGGGGAACAGAACACCTCTCGGCTTTCTCTTCCAAACAGGAATAGATGCTGCCTCAATGAAAGACATGACTTCCCAGTTTATTCGCACCATCCGCCTCACACTGTGTGACATAATGATGGACAATGTCTTCTATGCAGTCCACCCAATTTTTCTACTAGACTCTTACTGTCATGGGCCTCTGCTTATTAAAAAGAAATGGTTTGTAACTCATGTAAGTAATATCTTATTATCTATAATCACGTTTATTTGTTTTTATTTTTTAGAGACAGGGTCTCACTCCATTGCCCAGACTGGAGTGCAGTGGCACAGTCATTGCTCGGTGCAGCCTCAAACTCACTCCTGGGCTCAAGCCATACCGAGCACACCCCCATACTCAGCTAACTTTTTTTTTTTTTTTTGGAGAAAACTGTATTGAGATATTTTAAGTCACGTATCTAATACAAAACCAGTTTGCATTGTTTCAGCTTGTCTTCTTTGGAACCTGTGGTTGCCCTTCACCTCCTTCTGGCAATTTAAATTGCTCTGATTTTGGCAGAATATTCCCCGACATCAGGACCATCTCCACATTCATCCCAGTCTTTGAGACAGCTCCTGGAGATCAGCTTCCTGGTCAAGCACAAGAATCTCAGCAGCACCGTGATCTTCCTCTCTCTCCTGGCCAGGTGTAGGACCCCGACTTTCAGGTGGTGGTTCCTCTTGCTGAGGCTGCTCATCACTGGGCTCCAGCACAGGCCCAGTTAGCTCAGGAGGCTGCAAATACCGTCTTGGTCTAAGCCTACATGCTGATCTTCCTTGCCAACTCATATTTCACACGGCTGCTTCTCAGTAGTGGGTAAAGAGTCCAGAATGCAGGAACGCAACCCTCACACCCTCACAGGTCCGCAGTGTTCACCATGTGGGCGAAGGGGCCAAGGAGAAGACACCCAGTGAACCTTGGCTAATGTTTTAATTTTTCTGTAGACGAGGTCTCACTATGTTGCCCAGACTAGTCTCAAACTTCTGACCTCAAGCAATCCTCCCACCTTGGCCTCCCAAAATAATCACATAAGTTCAGCTTATAGTTTAATTTTTCTTTAAACTGTATCAATTAATAGTAAAGCTAGCAGAACAGACAGTGAAATTCAGAAGACCATGGGGTACTGGATTCCAGTGAACTTCCATTACACCATCCGGGCTACCAGTAAGAATGCCCGCTCCCAAGCCCCTGCACCTCCCAGGGACTCTGACTTAGTAAGTCTGGGGCAAGGCCAGGAAGCTCCAACTTCCCCCTACACACCTTCCAGCTAACTCTGAAACACCCTGACTGGAGATCATTTAACCCAGCCTCTTCACTGTGTGGAAAAGGGAACAAGGTCCAGCCAGAAGTAATTCATCCAAGCCCTGAGGCACAGATGGGATGTAACACGAACGTCCCCACTCGCCGCACAGCACTGCCACCTCCCATCAGGAGTCACCGACCACGTCACACAGGCTGAGCGTCCCTTAGAAGAGATTTTTGGGACCGGAAGTGCTGTGGATTTTTTCTGATTCGGAACATCTGTATATACGTAATGAGATATGTTTGGATAGGACCCAGGTCTGAACAGGAAATTCATTTATGTTTCATATACACCTTATACACACAGCCTGAGGGTAATTTTGTGCGGTACTTTTGATAATTTTGTGCATGAAACAAGGTTTGTGTACACTGACCCATGAGAAAGCAAAGGTGTCACTAGCTCAGCTATGCCTGAGGCGCCACATCGGTGTCAGAGGGTTTCCGATTCTGGAGCATCTCGATTAGGGATGCTCAACCCGCACTGTCACTCCTTCACTCATTCATCATTAAAAACTCATGGTGTAAAGACGACAATAAAACAAAACAAAGAAAAAACACTCAGGGTGATCTAGAAATAAATATTGCTGCCATGACACTTTTCTATTCCCTTCCAAAGTTAAAACCTCCTATAAAAGGTCCTGTTCTGATCAACTCCTCCACTCATGCCAGGCAGCACCCAAGACCTGCAGGTACAGAGATGGGTCCTAGCCCTGAGCTACGATGCAGCATGCCCCGAGCGAGGCAGGGCTGGGAAGACCAAGCCAGCACCCGTCCACACTGCCCGTGCACACAGTGTGAGGCGAGAGAGACGCCGTCCTCCGAGGGCAGAGAGAGTCTGGGCGCACCGAGAAGACGAGAGAGAGGCACAAGAACAGCACAACATCAGCAATGACGGCCTCCAGGGTGACCCCACGGGCTGCAATGGCAGCCGCCACGGCCAGGACTTGCTGTGCAGCACATGTCATCCTAAACACCATCATCGCTCTGAGGAACGCTCTGTTACAATTCTCGCGTGCAGATGAGGGAGTGGGGGCACAGAGAAGCTAAGTAACTTGTCTACCAGCACACAGCCAATTAACGGCAAAGGTGGATTTGAACCCAGGCTATTCTTGGCTTACCCACACTTACGTGGATTCATAGAGGAAGGGCCTGAGACAGCAAGACACCACGCCACCTTCTCCAGCTGGGACCTGCCCCCGCAGGTGCCTGCCCGCCTCACACCCTCCCATAGTCATCATGTCCCAGCAGCCTCCCCCCACCACCACCTCACAGTGCCCACAGCTGCTGAACACCCACCTGGCACCCCCTCTCCCACCACATCAGGGACACACACACCAGATGATCTGACACCCGCCCCCCAAGACACACCCATGCAGACCCGCACTGGCCATCCCTGCATCCAGCCACCTCCATCATTCACCTGAGGGGCCCTCCAAGTCCCTGGCCACTCTTCCCAGACCTTCCCTGGACCCAGAGCAGCATGGACCTGCCCGCCCTGGACACGGCAGGACACGGTGCCAAAGGGAGTGAGCTGGCAGATTCTGAAATCACCAAGGCCACTTCCAGGCCATTTTACTGAGCCACCAGTCAATACCTCTCCACGCTTCCCTTCTTGGGGTGTAGCGTGGACTGGAGACAGCCCTTGCCTTGGCCTTCCAGGCCCCAGCTCCTCTCCCGCCCGGTTCCCCTCAGAGGACACCTGCCATTTCCCAGGTCCCAGCTCCTCCCCCACACGGTTCCCCTCAGCAGATACCTGCCATTCCCAGGTCCCAGCTCCTCCCCCACACGGTTCCCCTCAGCAGATACCTGCCATTCCCAGGCCCCAGCTCCTCCTCAACACGGTTCCCCTCAGCAGATACCTGCCATTCCCAGGCCCCAGCTCCTCCTCAACACGGTTCCCCTCAGCAGATACCTGCCATTCCCAGGCCCCAGCTCCTCCTCAACACGGTTCCCCTCAGCAGATACCTGCCATTCCCAGGCCCCAGCTCCTCTCCTACTCAGCTCTTCTCAGAGGACACCTGCCATTTCCCAGGTCCCAGCTCCTCCCCTGCACGGTTCCCCTCAGCGGACACCTGCCATTCCCAGGTCCCAGCTCCTCCCCTGCACGGTTCCCCTCAGCGGACACCTGTCATTCAGCAGTGCTGCGAGTGCCGACCGCATCTGGGACTCCACACAGGCTCAGGCTGCAACATAAGGAAAACAGTCCCTTCCAGGAAGACCTCTCAGCCTTTAACAAAGGGCCTGGGAGGGCACAGGTAACCCGGGACGCAACAGATGGCAGCACAATCCTGAGAGAGCGGCTCCCAGCCCTGAATGGCGCCAGCCGCTTCCCAGAGCTAAAGGCAGACAAGAATCTTCGAATGCAAAGGGCCCACCAAGCCCTGAGCAGGGAGATGAAAAAAGTCCCACAAAACTTTCAGAAGAAAAAGACAAGTCTCACACAAAGGCATGAGAATCTGCCACCAGACACCTAAGAACACAGAGCCTGCAGGTGCGTGGGCCTTAGGCAGCCAGGTGGTGGCCTGGGGAGACCATCACAGGGCTGCACAGGCCACCCAGAGCACACAGCACCACAGACCAGCTGTTCTCCCCATACACCTCGCACCCCAGCCGCCCGCGGAAATAAGTACGAATCGCTAGCCCCGCTCCAAGACTTACAATCTGCAAACGGGGAGGGTGCCTCGCCATTTCAGTGCCACGGCCCGCCTGCAGCAAGAAGAGCGCCGAGCCAACACGCTTCACATCTAAACCTGCCCCGAGTCCTGTGACAGTGAACAGAATCCCTCGCGTCGAGGACACAGCCTCTTACTAACGCCGGCTGTTGAGATCGTCACGTGTTTCTTTCTGTTCACCTCCTGAAGTGCACCGGCCCTGTCTGGCCAAAAATTGGGGTGCTGCAGGCGTTGGGAGGAACACAGCAGACGCAGACCTGCAATTCCCCAACCAGCTCAGGGCCAGGGCCCTAGCAGCGCCAGATGGACAGGCACTGTGCACACGGCCCCTGGGCCCAGAGCTGCCCGCACACCTGACCGCATGGTCCTGGGGCAGCTCACCAAGGTACCACTCCAAGAATCGCACAAACACCAGCCATGCTTCCTAAGCCCCGGCACGCTTCCTCTGCCCAGGCGCCCCCAGTCATCCTGGTGAGTCTGGCTGGAACCCAAATACACCAGGTAAGGAAAATATGCCCTGCTCTTTCTAAAAGACTTTTTGGAACTTTGGGAAGAAAGAAGGAAGGACCCTTTTTAAAAGGACTGTTTGTCAGGCAGGACCTTCTGAGTGTAGAATTTCACGTCTCCCGCCCAAACACCAGGGCACTTAAAGGAGTTCTGCTAACACAAGGAAACAGGCTGCCATCTGTCCACACATTTCACAGTGGGGAGCGCCCTCTCCATGCCAGGCACAGTTCTAGGCACGAGCAGGGGCCACGAGGCCTCGAGGCTGGCACACCCACGGCCCAGGGCAGGTGCGCGATCCACGCCTGCCGAGTGAGGGAAGGAGGGAAGGGTGCCAAGAACCTATTGGACTGAAACATTCTTGACTTTCTCAAGTGTCTGAATGTAATTATTTCTGTGCATGTTTTCTACATTTTCTAAAAAGAACTTTTTTGTACTAAAAAAGTAAAAATAAGAGGGTTGATGAGGTTTTACATGAAGGCCGTCATAATCATGAATAAAATAAATAATTCCTAGTTTTACGAAAATCTACCTGGCCTCCTCTCTTCAGACCCACAGCAATCCCACCCCAGGCTGGCTCGATGGAGACGGACCTCATGCCGTGTGCACACGCTGCAGGAGCGTGGCCTGTCCCCAGCGGTGCGCGGGCTCATGTCCAAGACAGTCTGCCTAAGAGCAAGGTGCGTCGGCAAAGGCCATATCCCAGGACCGGAAAAGCAGCCGGCAGCAACACATCAGCAAAGGCCGTATCCTAGGACTGGAAAAGCAGCCAGCGGCAACGCATCCCATAAAGCTCCTAAGCTTGTGGGGGGGAGGCAGTTAAGAGGTGTGAACGATGGGCTCACCCCAAACCCCACATCCATCAACAACGAACTTGGTCAGCACCAACTCAGAAAAGAGAGTGATGTGATGAGAAGGAAACCAAACATCGGAAACTGACGAAAACCCACCCTGGCACATTGCTTAGTTGCCTAAAATGAGGGGCTAGGAAGAAGCCTCCAAAAACGCACCTGGAATCCACCGTCACTCCCTGACCCCAAACCCCATCACCCCATCATCTCATCACCCCTCTACCCAGCCCAACCCAGCTCCTCCAGTGAGGGCTGTTGCTACTTGCCGGGTTCACAAGGCAAGAGCTGTGTTGTTCGCACCCACCAGCGTCCCCCAGGACATTCCCTACCCAAACAGAAGCAGAGTGCCACAGAGGGTGGGCTCAGACACCCGGGACCACTCCCTGCTCCCTGCTCGGTCCCCTGCACCAGTTACTGCCTCCCCAGGCCCCGTGCAGTGATCCTGAGGCTTCGGTGCCAGAGCAGACCAACAGCTATTTGTGTTTAAGGAAGGAAACGTCATCAAGGCCAGTGCCTGACTGAGAAGCAGAGGGTGCCACATGTCTACAAGCAAGGCAGGACAGGAGCCCAAATATTCAACTCCAGTTATGCTAAAGAAATGTAGATGACACAGGGGTAGAAAGGCTGTGCCGCTTATCCCAAGTCAGCCTTTGCCCCCACACTCACACTCCCCATGGTGGAGTGATGCCTGCATCCGTCTCCTCGTCTCCACACCCTCCTCTAAACTCATGTCATCGTCATCGCACCTCCTGCCACCGACTCTCCTCTGAGCAGCCCACTGCCAGGCGGCCCCCAACGCTCCAGCCAGCCAGCTCCTCCTTCCGCTCCTGTCCAAGGCAAGCCTGCTGTGCATGTGACATCAAGAGAACGGTGCTGTGTGCTGAGCACCAACAAGATGGCTGGAGCCTCCGTAAAGAGACGAAGGGTGGGCCTCACAGCCTCTCACGGAATAGCCAGGCCCTGAGAAGCTTATGGGCATTAGTTCTCACCCTTCAGGACCCCAAGGCAGAGCAGGGCTCATCTCAGAGGGATGCCAGGTATGGCTCGTGCCTGATGGAATGGACACCAGTGAGACTCCCAGGAGGCCCATAAAGTTAGAACTATCACTGCCAGCTTGAACTACAAGGGTCAGAGACAATACAAAATAAAAAGTGGGTGCTGGACCCCGAAATCCTATCAGCAGGAAGCAGGCTGAGAAAACAACTCAACTACAAGCAGCTGCTGTGTTTCAGACAAAGGGAAGCATGAGTCAGAGAGAGGAATCAAAGCCTCCGAGGGCAGAGGGACAGTTATCAGCCCCAAATCATGACACTTGAACAAGGAACTGCCACCATCTGCCAGGCTGGGTCTCGGAAGTGAGGCCCACCTGAGGCTCCTTCCTGCCTCCATTTTCCCTCATTTTGAACAGGAAGGTCTGGCCTGTGGTGCTTGCCATGATGGCACCGTGGCTGTGGTTGGATGAGCTGACAGCGTGTCTCTCTAGTTCAGGTCAATAGACCGGGGTACCATGCACCCCAGGAGCTGCATCTCAGCCCACCTAGAGCCAGTTTAGAGGATGACGCGGGACTCTGAGCAGATGCTGTCATGGAAGGACCTTGCGGGGAGTGTATTTTGTACATGGGAGGGACATGAGTCTCTGGGACCAGCAGGTGCACAGTGACAGCTGGTCTCTGAGATGGCCCCCATGACACCACCTCCTGGTCATCCTGCCCCTGCAGTCCCTCCGCTGGGGTGTAGGCTGGACCTAGCGACTCGCTTCTAACCAACAGAATGTGCAAAAGAGATAGGATGTCACTTCCAAGATGAGGTTACCAAAAGACCATGGCTTTCGTCTCGCTCATGCTCTCCCTCACTCCCTCTCAGGGAAGTCACTGCCTGGCTGTGGGCTGCCCAAGGAAGCCGCCCACGTGACAAGGAATGGATGTCTCTGGCCAACAGCCAGCAGGGACGTGAGGTCTTCCAACAGCGATATTAGCGACCCTGGAAGTGGATCTTCTGAGGCTGCCAGCAGCCACACGAGTGTGCATGGAAGCGAATCCTCATGCACAGCCCTGGCCAACGCCTTGATCACAGCCCTGCGTGAGCCTCACCAGGCATGACTCCTGATCCCAGAAGCCTAGCAGCTACAGACGCGGTGTGCTGCACAGCGGCAGCGAACCAACGTGCCACGTGATGCAAAATAGCTCCAGGGTCGTTTGACTTGCTGCCGTTCCTGCTATAAGCACAAAATGGTGCTGTACTTATATCTAGGTGGCAATGTATAGCAGGTAGTTTCAAAAATGGTCCCTGAAATCTACTCTGTGAGGAGGTGATTAAGGAAATCACGCCAGATACACCAGAGACAAACCCTACAGAATGGGGAAAAGCGGCTAAAAAGAAGCCGAACTGATCATAATCTCACAAGCGAAGTCTAATTATCCCGTTTTACAAATGAGGAAACCGAGGCTCCAGCACCACGACTGGAGGCAGTTAGGATTCAAAGCCAGGCTGGCTGACTGCAGTCCGGGCTCTACAGCGCAGCCCCAGCTGCCTCCCTCTCCACCAGCACACTCCCGGGAGAAAGCGGCCTCCCTCAAAGCTCACATTTCCACTAACAAAAACTACCTGGTTCTCAAGAGTGTCTCAGTTCCTGGGTAGCTTTAGTCTCCTGAATCTGAATACTAATAACCTACGTTTAGGCAGCAGGTCAGCAGCCACCAACATTATGAGTAGTTTTTGAATAAATATGCATAGTTTTTGAATAATACATTAGGCTGAACTGAAAAGTACGATACATAAAATGTCCCAGGTCAGCATTTTGTCATCATGCATAGTTTTTCATGGGTTTTTTATAAATGTCACTTCTTGAGGTTTTAACATTTCAAATCCAAAGAAACCAAGAGGCTGAGCATCAGGGACACACACATTAAATGCCTCAATTCCGGCCTCATGGAGCAAATGCGCTTTCTTCCTCTTCCATTGTCAGTCTCAGAAAGATCCCACACATTGCTAGGCAGCAACACAGCAATTCAGTGCTTAGAAGAGAACTCACTCAAAAAATAATGCAGTTTTTAGAATTCAGAAGTATGGCAAATATGAATGATTAGGGGAAAGAAATAAGAGGTAAAGAAGAAATTAAAGACTGGCAACTTTCAGAATGCTTCGTTTCTTTGAACACTTGAGAAAAAGGTATATACTATTACAGTCCAGCAACAGTAAAAGGAAGTAGCATTCACAAAGTCATATAAAGTTGAAGAAGCAGTTGTGCTAACATCACACTAATACTAATCACATAAAGTGCGAACACTGGCTTTAGCTTCTGTAGCTCCGTTTTACTTCTAGAGAACACATCAGGGGCAGGTCTGTGGGGCGAGGGGAAGCCAGGCACCCAGGGAGACAAGCTGGCTTAGTTCCTCCTGCCTCTGGTTCCCCCCACTACCAGAGCAAGCTCAAGTTGCTGAGGAAGAGGAGGGGGCTTCTCCCAAGGAGGGGAAACTCTGCAGGATCCTCCAAGGACCAAGAGTCCATGAAGCAAAAGAGCCTCCAGGGACAGAGTATCTGCACAGATGCTGACATACAGCACTGCTGGTTCCAGTGTCCTCCAGCAAGGGCCACAGAGGTGAGACTGGAGGAGCCAGCAGGCACCCTGTGGCTGTCACCTGTGTCCCCCTCCAGTCGGAGGCCCTCCCACATCCTCCCTGCCTAGGTCGCTGTACCGAGGCTCACCTTGCATGGTGGCCACACCTCCTGCTGGACTCCCCGCTGTACCGCACTTGCCGGCCCACCCTGCCCTGACCCTCCTCCTGCCCACAGCTGCCAGCGCTTTGTCCTTCCCCACTTCCTAATCCCTGCCCAAGCACCTGTCCCACTGGGTCCAGCCTCTTGAGGCTCTCTCACTGGGTCCCTCCCCAAACCTCAACATCCCCCTCGGTCAGACCCACTTCCTCGTGGCCCCATGATTTTCCTGCTCACTCATTCATTCGTTTATTCATTCAAGAACTGTCTCGTGGCTTCTGCAGCAGCTCCAGGTGGGCAACTATGAACAGGCAACCGGTGACGGTCCTGAACTCCCAGGGCCAGCTGCCCCGGGGTCACAGACAGTTAAGACAGCCCAATGCCACAGTGCACAGCAGGGCCAGGCCATGCAGGAGGACACCATTTGCAAAAATCACTCTCTCTTGAAACGGGCCCTCTCTCCTCCCCACACGACTCTGGCTCAGCTCATAGCTCACCTCCTACCTGAGGCCCCCAGTGACTCCTCCAACACCCCCAGCCTCCAGGCTCTGAGAACCTAGCCACAGAGCAGGGGCCCCACACTCCGGCTGTGCCTGTTCACTCCTGGGGCGCCTCCCTTCTCATGCACAGAGACGTCACCCCACAGCCTTCCGGGGCTTTCTGATGTGGTGCTGCGGGCGCACACACAGGCCCCCCTGCAAGGGGCAGGAGGAACCACTTCTGTAAGCAGGGGGAGCAGAGCCCACCAGTCACAAGAGGCTGGGAGGGGCTGAGCACAGCAGGCCCCTGCCTGTGTCTCTGTGGTTTTGAAGGCCACACAACGTGAACTCCAGAAACTCCAATCCTGCAGAAGCACCACACCACAAAGACACTCAGACAAGAGCGGGAGCCAAGCCCCCAACCCCACCCACCCCAGACCACAACAGCCAGGGCCCAAAGCCACGTCACAGGCGCCAACCTGACCCTGCGGTCAGTCCAGCAGAGCGGGCCCTGTGAGGTCACTCTGGACACCGGCCTGGTGATGACGTGGCTTCAGGAAAAGTGAACAGGACACACGGAGGCCACAGCCCTCCAGGATACCCCCGTGCGCCACAGCTGATGAAACTTTCTGATTCCAGAAACAAACACTATTTCAGTATCTTTGGAACACTGAAGGTCAAACCTCCTCAATTCTTCCTTTCCATTTGTATTTGACTTTCCCTTTTTATCTCTACTTGATATTTACTTCTGTTTGTGGTTTTTAAATCTGCGCAGAGTGAGACTATAAATGGAGTTGCCAGATTTAGAAAAAAAAAAAAAAATACAGGATACCCAGTTAAATGTGAATCTCAGATACACGACAACTTCCTAGTATGAGTGCGCCCCAAATGCTGTGCGGCAACTGTACCTGGCAAGTCTAGCCCTGGAGAGAGGCTGTGTTTAAACCTGGCTCATTCCAACGTCCATGTTCTTCTCCTCCTCCTTGCTGGCGCCTCGGAGGTCCCCCATCACCCCACCTGGACATGTCACCTCTGCGCCCCCCCACCCCTTCATTCCCTCATACCTGCTTCCTTGGACAAAACCCACAGTGGCAGGTAAAGGACAGCAAAGGACAAGCACAGCCCAGACCCCGGCCTCACTCTCCATCCCCGGGCCTCGGACCCCGGCCTCACTCTCCATCCCCGGGCCTCGGACCCCGGCCTCACTCTCCATCCCCGGGCCTCGGACCCCGGCCTCACTGTCCATCCCTGGCCCTCGGACCCCGGCCTCACCGTCCATCCCCGGCCCTCGGACCCCGGCCTCACTCTCCATCCCCGGGCCTCGGACCCCGGCCTCACTCTCCATCCCCGGCCCTCGGACCCCGGCCTCACTGTCCATCCCCGGCCCTCGGACCCCGGCCTCACTCTCCATCCCCGGCCCTCGGACCCCGGCCTCACTCTCCATCCCCGGGCCTCGGACCCCGGCCTCACTGTCCATCCCCGGGCCTCGGACCCCGGCCTCACTCTCCATCCCCGGCCCTCGGACCCCGGCCTCACTCTCCATCCCCGGGCCTCGGACCCCGGCCTCACTCTCCATCCCCGGGCCTCGGACCCCGGCCTCACTCTCCATCCCCGGCCCTCGGACCCCGGCCTCACTGTCCATCCCCGGCCCTCGGACCCCGGCCTCACTCTCCATCCCCGGCCCTCGGACCCCGGCCTCACTCTCCATCCCCGGGCCTCGGACCCCGGCCTCACTGTCCATCCCCGGGCCTCGGACCCCGGCCTCACTCTCCATCCCCGGCCCTCGGACCCCGGCCTCACTCTCCATCCCCGGGCCTCGGACCCCGGCCTCACTCTCCATCCCCGGGCCTCGGACCCCGGCCTCACTCTCCATCCCCGGCCCTCGGACCCCGGCCTCACTCTCCATCCCCGGCCCTCGGACCCCGGCCTCACTGTCCATCCCCGGCCCTCGGACCCCGGCCTCACTCTCCATCCCCGGCCCTCGGACCCCGGCCTCACTCTCCATCCCCGGGCCTCGGACCCCGGCCTCACTGTCCATCCCCGGGCCTCGGACCCCGGCCTCACTGTCCATCCCCGGCCCTCGGACCCCGGCCTCACTGTCCATCCCCGGCCCTCGGACCCCGGCCTCACTCTCCATCCCCGGCCCTCGGACCCCGGCCTCACTCTCCATCCCCGGGCCTCGGACCCCGGCCTCACTGTCCATCCCCGGCCCTCGGACCCCGGCCTCACTGTCCATCCCCGGCCCTCGGACCCCGGCCTCACTGTCCATCCCCGGCCCTCGGACCCCGGCCTCACTCTCCATCCCCGGCCCTCGGACCCCGGCCTCACTCTCCATCCCCGGGCCTCGGACCCCGGCCTCACTGTCCATCCCCGGCCCTCGGACCCCGGCCTCACTCTCCATCCCCGGGCCTCGGACCCCGGCCTCACTCTCCATCCCCGGGCCTCGGACCCCGGCCTCACTCTCCATCCCCGGGCCTCGGACCCCGGCCTCACTCTCCATCCCCGGGCCTCGGACCCCGGCCTCACTCTCCATCCCTGGCCCTGGCGGGCCTCTCCTTAGCCCAAAACACCCCAGAAAGACTGAAATCAATTTTTCTCATCAACAAATGGGTCTTATTTCCAACCAGCCTCCTACATGTGAGTCTCCTATTCACCGACACCTGGTCACCCACCTACAGGATTCAAGGGAAAAAGACACAGAGGGTTCCACCACTGTTTGTTTTGTGTGCACTAGGCCTGAAGGGGTCCTTTTGCTTTTAGTATCTTATCCACTCTCAGAAAGACAATAAAATCATTGCCAATGTTCACAGTACTGTGAGCCTCTTCAGCACCAAGCGTTAAGGACAAGCTGTGCACCCGTCCTGCCCACAGGGCAGCTGGGGACAGACCCCGTGTTACAGAGGAGGGCAGCCGGGACAGACCCCGTGTTACAGAGGAGGGCAGCCGGGGACAGACCCCGTGTTACAGAGGAGGGCAGCCGGGGACAGACCCCGTGTTACAGAGGAGGGCAGCAGGGACAGACCCTGTGTTACAGAGGAGGGCAGCCGGGACAGACCCCGTGTTACAGAGGAGGGCAGCCGGGGACAGACCCCGTGTTACAGAGGAGGGCAGCCGGGGACAGACCCCGTGTTACAGAGGAGGGCAGCCGGGGAGGCTCCTGGGGCCTGAAGCGCTGTGCCCTTGTGACCTCCTCACGTGGCTCCTCACCACCCCCAGGTCTAGGCAGGTGCAGTGGGGCAAACGGCAGCCTCAAAGATACCAGGGCCCAATCCCCAGAAGCTGTGATTGTGACCCTATTTGGAAAAGGATTATGTTAAGGATTCTGAGATGAGGCAATGATCCTGAATTTCCCAGGTGGGTCCTAAATGCAATCACAGGTTTCTGTAAAAGAGGGAGGCAAAAGGGAGACACAGACCCAGAGAAAGCCACGTGAGAGAATGCCACGTGGGGACAGAGGCAGGGACTGGAGCGATGCAAACACAAGCCTAGCAATGCCGGGAGCCCTGGCAGCTGGGAGAGGCAGGAAGGGTCTCCCCCTAAAGCCTTCAGAGGGGTCACGGCTCTGCCACACCTTGACTTCAGGCTTCCGGTCTCCAGAACTGTGACGGGACCAGGGGCTGCTACTGGGCTAGCCCCTCGCTGGTGATAATTTGTGCCAGCAGGCACAGGAACTCCTAGGAGGGGCGGGCCCAGGCAGTCCTCCTCCTCCCAGGCAGTCCTCCTCCTCCCAGGGCCAACGTCCCCAGCCTCGCAGGGAGGAATCTGGCTGCTAAAGGCTGGAATCCACAGAGCTGTCCCTCTTCCACACGATCGTCTACTAACTCCCAGGCTGGACTCCAGGCCCCTGGAGTGCAGGGGGCTCTGGCAGGCGGGGCAAGCCAGCCCCTCACCCTGCCTAAAGCACCTTCACTGCACTCCAGCTCAGCAGAGCCCGCGGCACTGCTGTCTCCAGCAGCCTGGCACACAGTGGGGGCCAGACCCAGATGCACTCAGTGAAGGCCTGTGTGCCTCCGAGGCGAGCACCTGTTCCCAGCAGCCAGAGTGCAAGCCTGCAGCGATGCCACCAGCACCATCGCTAATGGTGACCAGGACTCCCAGGTATCAGCCACTGCTCCTAACCGTTTTCCACACATCATGCTATTTAAACCTCACAACAACCTTATTTTATAGACAAACTGCAGCACAGAGTTAGAAAAGACTGTGGGGGTGAGGTGAAGACCGCGGAACAGCAGCCACAGGCCAGGCTGAGCCTTTCCTCCCACCCTCAGTGAGCCTGAAGGAGCCCCAGCCTAGCACACCTGCGTGGGGTCCAGGGGTCCAGGGGTCATGGGCCTCTGGAAAGTCAAAGAAGAGCCCATAGGCCCTATCCTTATGGTGCTCGCATCAGAGGAAGGCAATAAAGGACGCACAGTCTCTCTGCCACCAGGCTAGTCAGGTTAGTTGACCTATCCAGGAAATGCATCTATTCTAGGCTAACACTTAAGATACGGAAGTCAGGTGTTGGTAGGGGAAGAACTTTCTTTCAGCTGGAGTGCTCACTCCCTGATCACTTGAACGCTCTATGAGAAAAACAAGCAAACTGCCAAAGACCAATGCCTGGCTACTAATCAAAGTGCCAGCAGCTCTATCCGTAAATTGACAGTTCCCACATCCTCCCACGCTGCTAAATCAAGTTCCAACCAGACACAAGATACAAAAACCAACTCTGGCAGGTCCTGGAGAGCTATGAAAAGCAGGCAGAAAGTGGAGGGGAGTTGTCCCCTGAAAGGAGAGAGCTGCACCAACTAAAACATGTGTTTCTAAAAATGGCTAGAGCACAGGTAGAAGTCGTGATCCTCCCAGCTTGAAGAGTCCAAGATAGGGCTTGGGGAGGGCTGGGTGGCTGAACAGTGAGGGACATATCTCAGAAAGGAGGTCACTGGGGAAGAGGCAGTCGTGAGATCTGTTAGTAAATTCTGCCTAGGTCCCAGCCAGTGGTGAGCCATCCACGCACAGAGAGACCCCAGAGTCCAGCAGAAGGAGGCGGCCGGAAGGTCAACAGCACCAAGCAGAGACCGCAGCAGAGATTTTCATTTGAGTCCAGACAAATTAACTTCCAGAACAAAAATCAACACTCTTCAGAAAAAAGAAGTCACTACAGTCACCATCTACAATGTCTAGTACACCATCCAATAAGACTAGATGTTCAAAGAAACAGGAAGATGTGGCCCATAGTCGGAAGAAGCCAATAGAAATTGATCCTGAGATTGAAATTAGCAGAGAAGAACATTAAAGCCGCTAGTATGTGTTCAAAGATTTAACGACAGTATGATCACAATAAACAAATGACAGAGCAGAGAAATGGCAACCATAAAAAATAAGTGAAAATTCTAGAAATAAAAACTACTGTAACTGAAATTTTAAAATGCACGAAACTTAATAGCAGTTTGAAGATGGTGAAAAATTACACATCCAAGAAGTTCAACAAACCCTGAGCAGGACAAATACAAAGCAAACCCTCCTAAGAACATCACAATCAAACTGCTGGAAGCCAAAAATCCCAGGAGGAGCTTGAGAGCACCTCATCATATAACACAAAGGAGCAACGCAGCTACCAGAGTGACTGACTTCTTAGAAACAGCAAAGGCGCAACATGACAAGACTATGAAAAAATAAAATGAAAAGTAAAAATTGCCAGTTGTGGGGGTGCATGCTTGTGTTCCCAGCTACTCAGGAGGTTGAGGCAGGGGGATCGCTTGAGCCCAGGAGTTTGGGGCTGCAGCGAGCTATGACTGCACCACTGCACTCCAGCCTGGGCAAAAGAGTGAGACTCCGTCTCTTAAAAAAAAAAAAATTGAACAAACATCAAAGAGATCAACAAGATGAGAAAAAAGAGAATTGGAGGATCAACCTAGGAGGTCCAACCTCCAAATAAAAGTTCCAGAAAGAGAAAACAGCAAAACTGAAAGAAAATTATCTTTGAAATTTAAAAACTTCTATCCTCAGACTGAAAGGGCCCACGGAGTGCCCAGCACAATAAACGGAAGCAGATGCCATGATCGGGCTTCTCAGAACACTGAGAGAAAAGAGCCGCTTCTATGAGCTTGAGGCAGGAGAGATCACACACAGAAGAACTGAAATCAGAATGGCATCAGACCTCAACAGCACAGAAACCAAATGCAATGAAGCAACATTTTCAAGATTCCGAAAAAATCATTGTCTAAAATTTTATACCCAGCTAAGTTAAAAGGTAATTGGAGAGTAAAATAAAGATGTTTTCTAAATCAAGGACAAAAAAAAATACCTATGTGATGTTTCTTAGGTATCAAAAGAGTAGGACTTCAGCAAAACGAGGAGTGAGCCAAGCAGAGAGAGAAGAGCAGGACCCAGCGCACAGGGAGCCCCACAGATGGAGGACAGCAGCGGGAAATGCGGGTGACAGCAGCGCAGCAGGTCTCCCGGAGACCAGGGCAAACGAGAGCAGGGAGAAGGCTCCCAATCACAAAGGAGTGGGGATGGGGCTAGTGTCCTGGATGCAATGAAAAACAAACCATTTTGATAGGTGGGTGATTAGAAGATGCTAATCCACAGGGCTGTGCGAGAGGACCTGTGCTCAGGGCACTCCTTGGCTCAGTAATGAGCAATGCTTACAGTCACACAAGAGCAAGGACTGTAGATTTCACCAAAAATGTGATGTGATTATGATGGCACACAGAGGGACAGGGAGGCTGGTGGGACAGAGGAGAGCTAAACCTCCCCTCGGCCTTTGGGAGAAATAAAAAAATAATGTCTTAAGCTTTAAAGGAGCAGCTTCTACAGCAGTAAATGCCTGAGAAAACAGACCACTTAGGATCCCGCCTCTGGGGGCTGCGGCCAGGCAGGGCAAGAGAATGCCTACGACTGGACGCTTCAATCCACAGACTCAGCCCTTTTTCAGGCATGCTGGAAAGACAACTAAGATCACTGCTAAGGGACACAAAGATGTAGGAAAAGATATGTGAGTAGAGTGTGTATGCATATCGGGTTTCACCATGATTACAGAGTTGGGGACAGCAAGTCCATGGAAAAGCTGAAAGAAAAGAAAAACAGAAAGAACAAACTAGATGTTTCTTTTCTCTTTCACTGAAGTCCAGACCTTAAAAGACACAGAAGAAGGGAACTTCTAACACAAGAGTTCCTTGCCCGGAGCCCGAGGCAAGAGGCTCCTTCATGGAAGGATCTAGGCAACTTCTGCAACGGTGGCCCCCAAAAAGCACAGGTAAAACTGCATGAGCACTGTGTGGAGTATCCAGTTTGGAACTGGTAACGACCCCACCTCCTAAAAAGGCACAGCATGAGTGACCTCCCACAACCTCTCATGACTGGGGCTTGCATCCTGAGCAAAGCTTGTCTTCCTTCCCACGACACCTATTTCCAGGACGGCTCCCGCCTCTCCCCAAGGGCAGGGAAGTGAAACCACAGGGACCTTCCCTGGACAAACCCTGCCCATCCCGGAGAAGAGGCATGAGACAGGTGCTCCTCGCACACAATGGGAAAAGTGAAGTCATTTCGAAGACAAGTGAGGAGCCTGCTGTAGGCTGAATAGCGATCCCCAAAGATATCCAGGCCCTAATCCCTGGGACTGTGAAAGCCATACGGCAATACGGATCTGCAGATGTGAGTAAACTAAGGCTCCCAGGACAAGGAGATTATCCTGGACATTTGAACATGTCAGAGGAAGACAGAGGCTAGGCGCGGTGGCTCGTGCCTGCAATCCCAACCCTTTGAGAAGCTAAGGCAGGAGGATCACCTGAGGCTAAGAGTTCAAGATCAGCCTGGGCAACATAGTGAGACCCCATCTCTACTAAAAAAAAAAAAACAGAAAAAATTAGCTGGGCATGGTGGCACATGCCCGGGGTCCCAGCTACTCAAGAGGCTGAGGCAGGAGGATGGCTTGAGCCAGGAGTTCAAGGCTGTAGTGAGCTATGATTGTGCCACCGCACTCCACCTGGGCAACAAAGTGAGATCCTGTCTCTAAAAAGAGAAAATAAAGAGGAGGAGAAAGACAGCGATGTGATAATGGAGGCAGGGCAGGAGCTGGGAGCCAAGGAATGAGGCCAGCCCCCAGAAGCTGACCAGGGGGGCAGTTTTCCTCCAGCCCCCAGAAGCTGACCAGGGGGGCAGTTTTCCTCCAGCCTCCAGAAGCTGACTGGGGCGGGCCAACAGTTCTCCTCCAGTGCCTCGGGAGGGAGCTTGGCCAGCTGACGATGACACCAGTGTCAGCCCAACTAGGGGGAATAAACTTTTGCCATTTTCAGCCACTAAGTGAGCGGTGCTTTGTTACACAGCAATAGGAAACTCATACAACTGGGAAGGGAAATGTTTCTAGGAATTCCACCAAATTCAAATAAAATGTAAAATGGTCTGGGCTTTAGGATTTTGTGTGCTTGAAGCCCTGCATGTGTTAAGTCGTAACTAATGAGTTGTTTATTCCTTCAGCCTGTTTTTTGTTGGTGGTGGTGGTGGTCTTTGTTTTTGAGATGGAGCTTTTTGTTTTTTGTTTTTTTGTTTTTTTTTGAGACAGAGTTTTGCTCTTGTCACCCAGGCTGGAGTGCAATGGCGCAATCTTGGCTCACTGCAACCTCCGCCTCCCAGGTTCAAGCGATTCTTCCGTCTCAGCCTCCCGAGTAGCTGGGATTACAGGCGTCTGCCACCACACCCGAATAATTTTGTATTTTCAGTAGAGACGGGGTTTCACCATGTTGGCCAGGCTGGTGTCGAACTCCTGACCTCAGGTGATCCACCTGCCTCAGCCTCCCAAAGTGCTGGGATTACAGGCGTTAAGTCACTGCACCCAGCCCAGCCTGATTGTTTTGCTTGGTCAGTCTCAGACAAAAATAAAGGTCCAAAGACAATGTGATCCACACACTGTCAACCAGGCCTGCAGAACCCGCTCAGCCTCCTTCCATCAGCCGGAAGCGCTGACTAGCGGCAGCCTCAGCCTGTCCTCCATCTCCTCTACCCCCGACCTTCCCACAGCAGCAGCCAGGCTGGCTGGGTCACCAGCTGTCCCCTCTGGGCCCTCACCACCTCCAGGACCTCACTGAGTCCCAGCTCCCAGCGCCACAGGTCTCCTTGGTCTGGCCACCCCTTCTTCCCCGAGACCCTCATCCTAAACAGGGCAGAAAGGGAGCCAGCCCTTGACCCTGGATTCCCTCTTTGCAGTCCCTGTCCAGTGCCTCCCTCCCACCTCCTGACCCTCCCCATGACATGCCCTCAGGCTGCGCCGCCCCTGCCCTCTCCTGAGCACTCCACAGGTCAGTACTGCACCTCCAGTCCACGTAAGGGGCCTTTCCTCCGCCCTTGTCTTTGTCAGCCTCCCTGAGACCTCCTGTCACCACTGCCCTGTCGCTCCTCCCTCTGCTCTGCCAGTCACAGAGGCATCCGCATCATTGCAGTTACCAGGGCTAGAACTGTAAGCCTGTCTGATGGCAGGTTCCAGCCTCAGGAGGTCTCAGAGACAAGGCTGGACTTGCAGTTTTAAGAAAAAGACCCAGACAGGGGTGCACCAACTTGTGCAGGCTCAGCCACCCCACTGCCCTTGCCTGAGCCCCTGCCCTCAGCCAACATGGCCTCCCCCACCTGCGGAGCATCCAGCTGAGGCACCACGCAGGGCCCGGGCACCGGATACCCACCATCTCAAGTCCCCAAAAGCACTGGCCACGATGGACCTTTTTATATCGCTTTTTCAGGGGAAGAAACTTCGCACTGTGACAGTTACTTTCTAAAGTGAAATATAAACTGGTTCCCCCTTACTCAGCATCGCTCTGCCCTCCCCACGTCACCTTCTCTAGGGGCAGGCCTCAGCCCCTTCTCTAGGGGAAGGCCAGCAGGACTCCACCCCAGTAGCCCTTGCTGCCCAAAGCCGCCTCTCTGCCCTCCTTGGTAGTCTCCTTGCTGTGAATGGTGGGGCTGCTGCCTTGCCTGGGAAGGCCCCCCAGCACCCCTTCTGTGCAGGCCTTGCCGGCCATCCTGCACGTCCCTGTGGCCTCAGAAGGGCCCTGCACAGGACAGCATGGACCATGCTGAGAACTTCAGACAAAGACACTCTTAGCCCTTGCAGCAGCCCCAAAGACAGGTCCAATGAGGAAACTCAGGCACAGAGAAGGTGGTCACCTGCCCAGGGACACATTCCCAGCAAGTGACCAGGCAGGTGAGAGGCCAGGTGGTCCTCTCTGTCCACACTCCACGGCTCTGGGCTCCCTCTGTGTTCACCCTCCACTGTCTACACTTCATGGCTCGGGGCCCCCTATCTGTCTACACTCCATGGCTCTGTCTACACTCCACAGTCCACATTCCACGGCGATGGGCCCCTTCTCTGTCCACACTCCACTGTCTACACTCCACGGCTCTGGGCCCCTTCTCTGTCTGCACGGCTATGAGACTCTGTCTACACTCCACAGCTATGGGTCCCCTCTCTGTCTACACTAGATGGCTCTGGGCCCTCTCTCTGTCTACACTCCACGGCTCTGGGCCCCCTCTCTGTCTACATTCCACAGCTCTGGGCCCCCTCTGTCCACACTCCACAGCTCTGGGCCCCCTCTCTGTCTACACTCCACTGTTTATACTCCATGGCTCTGGGCGCCCTTTCTGTCTACACTCCACAGCTCTGGGTCCCCTCTCTGTCCCCATTCCACAGCTTTGGGCCCCCTCTCTGTCTACACCGCACGGCTCTGGGACCCCTCTGTCTACACTGCACAATCGCGGCACCGCGGCTGAGGCGACCCCAGGTCGCTGCAGTGGGTCTGGAGTTCGGGTCTCGGGAGGCAGCTTCTGCCCTAACAAAGCGGCCGCTCGTGGAGTCCGACGAGGGAACCTTCCCAGCGCTCCCGGGCGCAACTCGCCCGCGTGACCCCCTGCCCGGCGCCGCCCCCGCGGGTCCCGCCAAGGGCCCGGGCGGGCCTCACAGCGCAGGGCCCCAGGAGGCCGCGCACCCGCCCGGCCGGAGGCCCCACAGGCCCGCGCCCCGCGCCGCCCGCCCCCGCCCGGCCCCGCCCCGCCCCGCGCCGGGCCCGGGACCAGGAGCCTGAGTCAGGCCGGCGAACAAAAGGCAGGGCGGGCGGGCGGCGACCCCGAGGGGACGGGCGCCGCGCAGGGCTGGCCGGGGTCGGCCGGGAGGCGGAGAGCGCGGGCGCGCGCCCCGGAGACGAAAGAAAGAGCGGAGGCGGCGCGCCCTGCCCCCGCCCCGGCCCCGCACACCTACCGGGCCGCGCCGCTCGCTCCCGCTCCGGGCGCTTCGGCCCGCGCCACCGCCCGCGCGCGCAACGGTCGCCTCGGCAGCCACCGCCCCCCGGGGTCGAGGCGGGGGCGGGGCCGAGGCCGGAGGAGGGGCGGGGACGGAGAGGGGCGGGGCGAACTTAAAGTGAGGCGGGGCCAAGGGGGTGGGGTTGGGGCGGGGTGATGCGGGGGCGGGGTGATGCGGGGGCGGGGCACGGGGCGGGGCGACGGCCTTCGCGTCGGGACAGCGTGGTAACGGGACTGCCAGGGAAGCAGGGATGGGAGGAAGCGAGGGGCGGGGCCTCCACGGCCGGGGGCGGGACTTCCGTTGGGGGCGCGACGGCCCTGGTACGCGCGGTGTGTACCCGCACTGGCCCGGCCCTGGTGCAGGGAGCGACTGCGTTCCCGCAAGCTGGTTTTCTCTGCCTCCGCCGGCCCGGGACACCCTCCGAAGGGCAGGTCGGTGTGGCCGGGAGGAGCCGCCCCTGCCTGGGCTGTCTCTGTCCTTCGCCGTCGGTGTCCGAGGAAGTCCCGCTCCCGTTGGGTCTCTGTGCCCGGGAAACCTGGGTGTGGGGAGTCAGGCCCCGGCGCCCTGGCTTTTCGGGTGGGCAGATGCCCGGAGCTGGCGGCAGCTTCGGGGGCGGCGTGAGTTCCCGCAGCGAAGCCACGGGGACAGCCAGGAAAGGCCGTTCCCTCCGGGCCCCGGGACGCCCGCGAAGGCGGCGCGGTGACTGCGGCGTCCAGCGGGTCTGCCCCTCCCGGAGCGCGGGCAGCAGCGAGGGCGGGACCGGAGGCACCACTGGCACGAGAGGAGGAGCTGCCCGGCCCCGGCCTGCGCCTCTGGCCCTGTCCCAGCCGCCGCCTTCACCCTTTAGGCCGGGGTTCCTTCCTCACCCTCTTCGTGTCTTCCTTCCCCGGCGCTGGGTCTCCCTGCCCCTTCCTTCCTGCCTTCCCCTCATTCTCTCCCGCCGCGTTTTTCCCTCGAGACGCATCCGTCGCTGCTGTTCACGCTCCAGCCCTGCCGCCCGCCCAGGGACTCGGCCCCTCTCGGGTTTGCTTCTTTCCTGTCACCTGCCCTGATGGGCTCAAAACGCTTCCCCTCCGTCCCCGCCACCGCCCCATGCTTTCTTGGCAGCTCTCCATCATCTAGTCTTGTGTGATTAGTTTGGATCCCAGGAGGAAACCAATGGCATTCTCAGTGGGACAATTAATTAAGAGTCCAGCAGGGTTCCCGCTGGCAGAGGCGAGGTCCAGGAGCCGGGAAGCCACAGGGCGGTGCTGAATTGGGACAGGTAACAGCAGGGAGGGAACTGTTTTCACCTGCAGGGCTGAAAGAGCGCGGCCAGAGCGGTTACAGGAAGCCAGACAGGGAGAGAGAGATACTTAACAGGAGCTTCGACCTATGGCCAAGGGACACAGCCAGCCCTTGATGACCCAGCAGAGAGAGCCAGGGAAGAGGCCAGGCGCGGTGACTCGCGCCAGTGATCCCAGCACTTTGAGAGGCTGAGGCGGACAGATCGCCTGAGCTCAGGAGTTGGAGACCACCCTGGGCAAGATGGCAAAACCCCATCTCTACTAAAATACAAACAATTAGCCAAGCGTGGTGGCACGCGCCTATAGTCGAAGCTAGTTGGGAGGCAGAGGCAGGAGAATCACTTGAGCCCCGGAGGCGGAGGTTGCTGTGAGCCGAGATTGTGCCACTGCACTCCAGCCTAGGTGACAGAGTGAAACTCCATCTCAAAAAAAAAAAAAAGAAAGAAAGAGCCAGGAAAGAAACTGCCCCCACCCTGGCCCCCCAAAAACTGTGGACCTTCTTGGCTCCTGCCTATGCGCAGATGGTGGAACCTTCCAGAGCAGCGCCAAGCCAGAAGGAAGCAGGCCGCAGAGCTCAGCCTCCTCAGTCTCCAGGGCAGGGACAAGTGGCCCCGAGTGAGAGATGGGGAAACACCACCTGCAGGTCTCTTCTTTCCCTTTGGCTTTTTCCTCTGCACTTGCCCGGCCTCCAGGTGCCTCGTGGACAGGGGTAGGGGAAGAGGACGAGCAGCTCATACGAGGGGTCACCGAGCCTGTGAGAGAACTCATGCCCAGCAGGGGGGTGACCCAAGAAGCTGTTTCTGTGGGAGGAAGCACCCTAGTCCATCCCCGTGAAAGCCAGGGCCCCCAGAAGTGGGGAGAAATTGCCTGAGATGGAGAGAAGGTGTCAAGTGTCATACTGGAAGGTTTTGAAAAGGTAGGTCTTGCCAATTAAGCAAAACTCATTCAGTCCATCTGGAGGGGCTAGACACAGAACCATGCCCAAGTCTCTGGGTGGTCAGTCCCTGGCCCCTGTGGTTCTCCTCCTGTAGGCTTCACTCTTAGGCCCAGACTGGCAGGGCGGCCTCTGTTGGCACAGGGAGGGCCATGGAGAAGCGTGCACCTGCTCTTCCGTACCTGCCAGGCAGCGGCTCAGCGGCCCTACCCACAGCTCATAGGCTACAGTTGCTTAAGGAGGCACTCCTGAGTTGAACAAGTGGGATGGATGATAATTATTCCACGGGGCTCGGGGTGTGGGGGCGTCCCCCCACATTCTAACACAGGCTACAACACGGATGACCCTTGAGGACACTATGCTAAGTGAAATAAGCTCGTCACAAAGGACAGATACTGTCTGATTGCACTTATAGGAGGTTCTTAGAGTAGGTACATTTATAGAGACAGATAGTAGAAGGGTGGGTGGCAGGGGCAGGGGAGAAGAGGACAGAAGTTATTGACAGTTTCAGTTTGGGAAGATGGAAGCATTCTGGAGATGGGTGGAGATGTTTGCTCAACAGTGTGAAGGTGCTTGATACCCCTGAGCTGTACACTTAACAATGGTTAAGATACAGCCATTATGAAAAAGAGTATGGAGGTTCCACAACAAATCAAAACTAGAACTACCGTGTGATCCAGCAATCTCATTGCTGAGTATGTATCCAAAGGAAATGAAATCAGTGTGTCAAAGAGACGTCTGCACTCCCAGGCTCAGCACGGCATCACTCACAATAGCCGGGATGTGGAACCCACCTAAGCGCTCGTCGATGGATTAGTGGATAAAGAAAACATCGTGTATTACTGAATACTCTGGAGCCTTAAAAAGAAGGAAATGTGCCATCTGCAACAACATAGATAAACCTGGGGGACATTATAACAGTGAAATAAGCCAGGCACAGAAAGACAAATATTGCCCGGTCTAACTTACATGTGGAATCTGAAAATGTCCAAGTCACAGAAACAGAGAGTAGGATGCAGGTTACCAGAGGCTGTGGGTGGGTAGGAATTGGGGAGACGTTGGTCAAAGGGCACAAAGTTTCAGCTATGCAGGATGAATTAAGTTCAGGAGATCTATTGTACAGCATGATGACTAGTCAATAATAATGTACCCTTGAAAATCTCTAAGAGTAGATTTTAAATGTACTCATCACAAAAAATAGGATGTGAATGATGGGACACATTAATTAGCTTAATTTAATCACTCCATAGTGTAAACATATATCAAAGCATCAGATTGTACAATTTTTCATTTGTTAATTAAAATATATAAATATACTATGGGATTTGCACTAATTAAAAAAGTAAAAAATAAAAATTGTAGGCCAGGCACGGTGGCTCATGCCTGTAATCCCAGCTCTTTGGAAGGCTGAGGTAGGTGGCTCACTTAAGCTCAGGAGTTGGAGACCAGCCTGGGCAACACAGTGAAACCCCGTCTCTACCAAAAACACAAAAAATTAGCTGGGTATGGTGGTGCATGCCTATGGTCCCAGCTACTCAGGAGACTGAGGCAGGAGGATCACTTGAGCCTGAGAAGCAGAGGTTGCAATGAGCCAAGATCACGCCACTGCACTCCAGCCTGGGCAACAGAATGAGATCCTGTCTCCAAAAAAAAATTGTAATGGTTAAGTTGGTAAGTTGTACGTCATGTGTGTTTTACCCCAATAAGAAAACATGTAAAACAATGTTCTCTGAGGGGCCCACACCTTACTTGGGGACCTGGTTGTGGGTGTCCTCAGCAGGTGGAGGCTGATAGGGGGAGGTGGGACCTCGGACTGGGTCCCTCCCACAGCGGGCCAACAGGATCCTGATGGCAGAGGCAGGTAGATGCACTTCCTGGGCAGGGAATGGCAGGCAGAGTGGGCAGCCAGGCCGGAGTCGGCCCACTCCAGGGGCTACACCGATGGGGCTCGCAGGGGCGGGGGGATGGCGGCTCACTCAGGGTTGACGGCGTCCATAATTAGAGACAAGGAGAGCTGGGAGCTGGGGCCCCTGGGGCCCCCGGCAAGCCACATGCCTCATGCAGTCTCCATGTTGGAATCGGTGCAAAGGCCCAGAGCCCCTTCATGGGGACCGGATCCCTTTGCAGAAGGCCCTGGAATGCCCTGTCAGCCTCTAAGCAGGTGTTTCCCTAGCGTTCCCCTGGACCTGTGGCAACATGCCAGGGTCCATACGTCCCAGAAAGGAGGAACACCCAGACTTTGGGGGCTTGCTTGTGTCAGTGTCTGAGCTGACCCAGGCAACAGAGTAACCCAAACCCCATCTGTCCTCCAGAGAGAGGTGGGGTTCGTCAGAGCTTGACCAGGTCCACCTCAAGGGACACCCATGGGCCTGCATGTCCCCCGTGAGTATTTCCCTGGCCCCAAAGCATGGGGGAAGCTGCGCCTCAGGAGCTGCACCAGGAAGCCAGGCCCGGAGGGGAGTGCTGGTGGCCAGGCGTCCAGCAGGCCTCTGCGCAGCCCACACCCTTCCTGCCCAGTGGGGATGCTGCCCACACCCACGGGGCCCCCTTGTCAGCTGCCCCCCTCCTGTCAGGGCCCAGCTCTGTGTCACAACCTTTGTGGAGCCAGTGTCCCCACTCCAGCCCCAGCCCTCCCACGCGCCCACCAGACCCCACACACCCGCCGGGCCCATCACTCTTGGGAGTCTGTGCACACTCCCCATGCGGCAGTAGTTTATCTGCCATCGAATCCTTGTGTGCGCTCAGAGCAACGAGCACGCGGGCTCGGGGAGCTCAGGGCCAGCAGGTGCGGGCCCACGGTGTCTCTCGACGGCTCGGCCATGGGAGGGGGAGGACCCAGAGGGACTCTGGCGCTGATGCTGGGAAGCAGGGCAGGGATGGAGCGAAGGGGCTGGGGTGCCCCCGAACAGAGCTAAGGGGACAGGTTTGTGTGGGGCCCGGTGAGTTTGGGGGAGATGTGGGAGCTGAGGGCCCCCGCCCAGGCCCCGTGGGACAAATGAGCCTGCCAGCCCCTTGCCTGCACTCTGCCACATCTGAAATGCTCTGTCCCGGGACTAGCTTCCAGGTGGGGCAGCCTCCTGTGCCCGTGTTGTGGAATTCACCATCAGTGAGCAGATGAAATAAATGAAGCATAATGTTTTTAACCAGAACACACAAAATTAATTAAATAGAGCATATTGTTACTAAGTAGAGCTCATGGCAATTAGGGACGTTGTCACCAAATAAAATATGCATTAATTAAATAGACCATATTGTTCCTACACAGAACTTCCTCGGGCCGCCAGGGCCAGGGGCTGGGGAGGTCCCAAAGGCCAGCGGGCAGGGGCAGGTTCAGGAATCAGGAAGGGCTTGGCCACTTGTGTGGCGTGAACCCCTCCTGTGGGACCCGGCTTTGAAATGTCTCTTCTTGTCAAAGAACCGAGGCTTGGCAGCAACAGAGCTGCTCCAGCTGGAGGAATACCAATTTGGAGAAGATGTCCTTTTTTGTTTTTTTTTTCAGACCATGTGATGTGCCTTGAGAAAATGTATGTTTAGGAGGGTGTTTTCCTTTACAGAAAATAAACGTGAAATAAATCAGAAAGCATCGCCTCAAAACAAGAAAATGACATCGGAAATGTTTTAAATGTTGCTCTTCGAGTCCGCCTTGAACAATCACGCAAACGCCGCCCTCCCGGGGCTCTGCACAGCGTCGGGGCCGGGGCTCTGCACAGCGTCGGGGCGGGGGCGCTGCTCGCTCTTCCCCTGTTCAGTGAGCAGGTGGCGCTCAGAGCTCACCTTTTCCCGGAGGATTATAAAAGAACTAGGTGTCCCTTTTTCTCTGTCTTCCTCAGTAACTCCCTAATATATGCCCAAAGCTGATGCTGGCCCCAACCCATTCACCCATCAAGTCCCAGATCACCATCATAGCCAGGTCCCCGAGGCCTCCCCAGCCCGAGGGAGCTCCCGGCCTGTGCGGAATTCCACTCAATCCTGCCGGAGCAGCGTCGGCTCCCGCAGGCACTGCTGACCGGGCTCCCATTCAGTGCCTAGCAGCGCACTAAGGGCCTGACGGGGGCTCTCTGACCCTCTCACAACCCTGCACATGCCCGTTTACAGATGCAGAAACTGAGGCCTGGGGAGACAAAGTGCTCGGAACACGTTCCCGCTGAGCCTTTCCCCGGTGTGCAGCGCTCGCCCCGCCTGGCTGCCACAGGCTGCCTTTCCTGCCCCGCCGCCCCGAGCTGCGCTGGCCCCGGGAATGCGCTGTCTACACCACGGGAGCCACAGAAACCACAGAGGGCAGCTGGGCAAAGCTGCAGAGCGGAGCAGTTGAGGAAAAGGAGAGGCGGCACGGTTGGCCAGAGTGGGCGCCTGTTACCAGCATCCGTGCATGCCCTCCTCTCTGCCCTCCACCCTGAGCTCTGCATCCAGTAGGGAGACTACAGCACACCAGCATCCTTCTCAGGCCACAGAGGCCACAGCAGGTTGTGAGTGGGTGGTCACCAGGGGCGGCTCAGGGCTCTAGGAAGCTCCCACCAGCAACAGGGATTACAGGAAGTGGCACTGGGCAGCCGCCGTCCTGGCTGTGGCCGGGAACACCCGTGGCCATGGGGAGGGAGGGTGGCCGGCCAGCAGCTGGGCTGGAATGAACAGCGCGTGATGAGCAGCCCCAGCAAGGGCAGCCGGTTGGCCTGGAGCCCTCACCCACCGTCCAGGCAGCCGACCCCTCTGACGAGGACCCGGAGTGCTTTTCCACCTGTTCCCTGACCTCATGGTGAGCAGTAAGGGTGCAGCGTGGAGAACTTCCCCACATCACTGTAGTTAGCCAGCCTCGTAAAGTGGGTATAATTAATATCCCAGTGTTCAGATGGCAAACCTGAGGCTCAGGGGATAAAGTGTGTCCCCCTGGACTCCCGCCGGACAGGGGCAGAGCTGGGGTTTAACCAGCTCTGTAGGACCTGCACCGATGTCGTGCCATTTGCCTATCTGGCTTCTCCGTGACAGCAGTCTTGGTGTCAGCACAAGGAAGGTTACAAGGCGCCCACCTGGAGTGGCAGTGAAGGGTGAGACCTGACCCCTCTCACTCACTGCAGTCCCCTGAAGGGGCAGGTGAGGGACAGGGCAGGGGAGGGAGGGGGCAGGGGAGGGAGAGGGCAGGGGAGGGACGGGGCAGGGGAGGGAGGGGGCAGGGGAGGGAGAGGGCAGGATTTGGCAAGAGATTCTTGGGGTGACATGCTGCAGGTCTGCACCACAGCATGGGGGGAGGCACCACTGAGGGGACACTGGGGGCCGGGGGCATCGGGGTGGCTGGACTGCAAGGGACAGGCCTGGCTCTGGGTCTGTGGGGACAAGGGGTGCCTGGGCTCCCATGGGCCATGCAAGCGGGCCGGCAGCAAAGCGTGAAGTCATCCTGTTCACTTGCCCTGCAAGGGTCGGAGGCCCTGGCAAGAACAAGAGTAGACCCACTCCTCGGGTCCCAGGAATGGGCACAGGTCCCTGCCAATGGGTCACTCAGGGACCACAGACGCACCAGAGTGGTGAGCCCTGCACCCGCCAGGACCGGCCTGCAGGAAGCCTGCTCACCAACCTCAGGCACGAGGGTCCCCCCGACCCTCATTCCTCCTCACTCCCTCGCCCTGCATTCACCTGCGGGAGGGAGGAGAGCAAACCCCACACCGCAGCCCCCAGCACAGGCTTCCACCCCAGGAGGCCGGGGGAGCAGGGCCCACAGGGACTGGCTTTAAACCAAGAATGGAGCTTGGATTAATATCTCAGGGTTGGGGTAATGGATTTGGACTGACTCTGAATTGAGACTGTATTTGCCACTTGAGTGACAGAAGCTGCTTTTTATGTAGGAGCACACAGAGAATCCCCAGGCAGCCAGGAGCTTTCAGGGCCGGAGGAGGTTTGCCCACTGCATACGCAGTAATGGGGAACAGAAACAGGGCAGGCTGCATTTGGTGATCTCAGGAGAAAGGCTTCCTCAGTGTGTCGAAAGAAACCACACGTGGCCTGGGGCAGAAGACCTGCCCTTAGGGTGGCCGAGTGGCCTCTCCTGGCTCTAAGCATCAAAGGTCCTGCACCCCTGGAACCCCCTCAGTCCTAGGCAAAACAGTTGGTGACCCTCCCTGTGGTGGCCTCACGAATAACCAGAAGAACATGCCAGGCTGGACGGAGGCACTGCCTTGCTCACGTCAGGCATCTGGGCTCCTCTCCACGTTCCCTGGGCTCCGTTCTTTTGGTGGCGGCCCCAGCGGTCTCTGGAGCGCAGCCTGGCACACTGGCAGGAAGTGGTGAAGCCGTGGCTCCCTCCATCTGGGCTGGTGTTTGCAGGACATTTTCCTCACGGCGAAGCTGAGGGGTGACAAAGGAGTCTATGGAGTCCTGCCCCAGGCGCGGGCGCTCCCCAGGGCATGAGAACCCAGAGTCCTGCCCATGCACAACTCCTGTGCCAGGACACAGCCTGGTGGCTCTGACCAGCCAGTCGACAGAAGTCTGCTCTGGAAGGAGACTGAGGTGGGGGACAGAGGGGATGAGGAGGAGCCAGGAGGCACCACCTCGAGCTCACCCCCAACAGTGACGGTGGGGCTGGGGCTTGTTCCGGGGCGGGGCAGCCTGCCGGACCCACCCCGCGAGGTTAAGCGCACAGCACGGGTCCTGGAGGCCACCCAGTGGCCTGCGTCCTTGGGCCCTGGGAGCTTCCAGGGCTGAGGAGGCCACGGACACAGGACTTACAGGACAAAGGGAGGTGTAGCAGAGTGCTGGGCACCAGTCCCCCTTCCTTCCAGGCCCCCGTGCTCCCAGAGGCCCAGCCACGCCACCCTGGCACACCCTTTGTCCCTCATATTGCTCTGGTCACTTCAGTCATGACCCCCAAAACAGGCCTCTGCTGGAGCCGTAGCACTTGCTATGAATAGAGAGCGGGAGCTGAAGGAATGGTTTCTGCACACTGCCTGAGCGGCCGCCCCGGTCTCCCCTTACTGCAGCCAGCCCGCAGGTCGGGATTCCCTGCCTCTGCTGTCCCACCATCCAGACAAGACCCACCAGCTGGGCCACCTGTCAAGTCCTCAGTGGGGGCCACTTTTCTGCAAGTGCCCCAAGAATGCTATGGGGTTCTCCGTATCAGTGCTGTCCAGAGAAACAAAATCCAGTAGGATGTGCAGATAGACAGAGATGCAGAAAGAGAGGAAGGGGAGAGACTGATTTTAAGAAATTGATGCATGGGCTGGTGGGGGCCGGCAGGTCTGCATTCTACAGGGAGGCGCTGGCTGGCTGGAGACCTGGGGAGGAGCTGACGCCGCCCCTCAAGTCCAGAGCACCGTGCTGGCAGCCTTCCCTCCTCCTTGGGAGCCTCTTTCCTCTCAAGCCCTTCAACTGCTCAGATGAGGCCCACCCACACCATGGAAGGTCATTGGCCTCACGCGCAGTTCCCTGACTTAAATGTTAACCTTATCTAAAAAATACCTTCACGGTGACATCTAGACTGGCACTCGACCAAACACTGAGCACCGTGGCCTGGCTGCTACCTCTGCCTCCCACTGGATAGTCCTTTTTTTTTTTTTTTTTGAGATAGGGTCTTGCCCTATTGCCCAGGCTAGAGTGTAGCAGTGGGATCACAGCTCACTGCAGCCTCAACTTCCCAGACTCAAGCCATCCTCCTACCTCAGCCTCCTGAGTGTTGAGATTACAGGCATGCACCACCGTGTCAGCCCTCACTGAATGCTTGTTTTTTGTTTTTTTAGATGGAGTTTCGCTCTGTTGCCCAGGCTGGAGTGTAGTGGCGTAATTTCGGCTCACCGCAACCTCTGCCTCCCAGGTTCAAGTGATTCTCCTGCCTCAGCCTCCCAAATAGCTGGGACTACAGGCACCTGCCACCATGCTCGGCTAATTTTTGTGATTTTCAGTAGAGAGGGGTTTCACCATGTTGGCCAGGCTGGTCTTGAACTCCTAGCCTCAGCCTCCCAAAGTGCTGGGATTACAGGCATGAGCCACCGCGCCCGGCTGGATGTTTCTTAATGTCTCCCAGCAGGGCGGTGGGGTAGTTTAGGGAGCAGTTGAGCAGCCAGCACACACAGATTCACCCCCACACCCGCACTACAGCCCTCCCCTCCAGGGCATCCTGCTGGCGCTTCCCATTGGCCAGGGTGAGCTGGGCTTCAGCCAGCCCAGCAGATTGCTCATGCCGCCCCTGGGGCTCAAGCCAACAACCCAATTCCCAAACCCAGGTGGATGCCATCAGCCAGTGCAGTCCCGCACGGCTTCCTGCTTAGCCTGGCACTCCTGGAACCCCATTCCACCTGTGTCCCCAAACGCCTGCTCCTACAGATTGTTGACCTTGGCCCAGAGCAACCTTTCGCCTCTCTGTCCAGATTATGCTGGGATGCAGCAAATCCCGATGGGCAGGGGGTGGGAGTTGAAGTCTTTGAAAAAAAGGGAAGGCTCGTCCTCTCAGGCTGGAGTCTGGGCTGCCTCCTGCAGTGGGTTCAAAGTTTAATTTCATCTTTCTGTCGAGATGTCCCCACCCCACGCCTTAGGAGCCCACTCCTTCCCCACCTGAGCCCTGAACCTAGCAAGAGGGTTCACCTGTGCCACCCCTTCCACGAGGCCCTGCACCTGACTCTTGCCCTGTCTGTCCTATGGCTCCAGGAGATGAGGAAACCCTTCTGCGCTATCACAGAGGTTTTCTGATTTTCCACCTGTGCCTTCTGCTGGGATTCAAGCCCTCCAATTTGTCTTCATCTCAATGGATGTTCTATCTTGACCCAATATTCACATCTCCATTGTCGTCATAGCGTCTAAGTTCCACAGGCATCTCCCAACACCATGGCCTCACCCATGCCTGCCCTGGTAGTCATCTGAGTGATCGTGATGCCTGTGTGTGCAGTGAATTCCTAATGCCCCAGCTTCCCCCTTAAGGAAGTTATTGTGTAGCCATCAAATATGTGAGCATTCCAGCCTTCGAATCCCATTTTGAGAATCTGTTTCCTGGGGTCTTTCCTGGTATTAATTCCTCTATCAATCAAGAAACAGATAGCACACTCAAAAGGAGTGATTAAGGTTGTTGAATGAGGGGCTTGTTTACAAACCTGTGGAAAGGTTAAGGGAAATGCTGGGGGCAGTGAGGTAGCCCAGGTCAGGCAACAGTAGAGCACTATGGGCCGCCAAGGCTCAGGGAACGAAGGGCTATCAGACTCCAGAGAGAGCACAGCCCTCCTGCTCCCATCTCTGCTGGTGTATCCCACTGGCCAAAGCCAACCAGAAGCCAGAAGGAAAGGGAGCCTGGTGGCTGCAGTTCGCAGAGGTCGGCCTTCGGGCACAAAGCAGAATGCAGAGCAGCTCTGAAGAAGGGAGGGGGGTCCCAGCACAGGTGAAAGAGACCCAGACGGTCAATGCAGAATTTCATAGGCAACATACATGGATTTACGAAGTGAACCTACTCACACACCCGTGAGTAAGGGAATGGGCTCAGTGTGACACTAAAATGCACTGGAGACTACACAGCTGGGACAGCAAATGGCAGGCTGCTGTAGACATCACCACGGATGAATCACAGAAGAATGCTGAGTGAAAAAAGCAGAATACACCAAAATGATTTTATTTATAGAAGGTTCAAAAACCGATGAAAAGAAGTATATGTTTCCAGATACATATGCACGTTGCCAAATTGTTTTTTAAAAAAGCAGGCCAGGCGTGGTGGCTCACACCTGTAATCCCAGCACTTTGGGAGGCCGAGGCAGATGATGAGGTCAGGAGATCAAGACCATCCTGGGTAACATGGTGAAACCCTGTCTCTACTAAAAATTCAAAAAATTAGCCAGGCGTGGTGGCGGGCACCTGTAGTCCCAGCTACTTGGGAGGCTGAGGCAGGAGAATGGCGTGAACCCAGGAGGCAGAGCATGCAGTGAGCTGAGATCACGCCGCTGCACTCCAGCCTGGGTGACGGAGCAAGACTCCGTCTCAAAAAAATAATAATAAAACAAAAAACAAAAAAAGCAAAGTTGTCATTTTATTATCCTCTGACCACTATTATTTCTGATGAAAAGTCAGCCAAAATATGCATCATTGTTCTTCTCATGTAAGGTCATTGTTTCTGGCTATTTTCAAGATTTTTCTCTTTCTGTTTGGATTTCAGCATTTTGGCTATGATGTTTCTGGGTGTGATTTTCTAATAATCCTGTGTGGGGTTTGTTGGATTTCTTGGATGTTTAGTTTATGTTTTTCACCACATTTTGGAAATCTGTCCCCTTTATTTCTTCAACCATTTTTTCTACCTCATTTCTCTCAACTCCTTCTGGAGTCCCAGTTCCACATGCAGTCTGCCACATGATGGTGCCCACAGGTGCCCAGGCTCTGTTCATGCTGCTGCAATCATTTTTATCCAGATGCTTCAGACTGGGCCATTTCTATTGCTATATCTTCAAATTCACTGATTTTCTTTTCAGCCATATCCAATCCACTTCTAAGCCTATGCAGTGAAATTTTCATTTCAGTTACTGTATTTTTCATTTCTTAAATTTTCATTTGATTCTTTTTATAGCATATGTTTTTCTTCTTAAATTCTCCCGTCTGTTCATTCCTTATAAGAATGTTTTTCTTTAAGTCCTTGAACATACTCAGAACAGCTGTGTAAGATTCTGGCATGCTGGGCCAGGTGCAGTGGCTCATGCCTGTAATCCCAGCACTTTGCGAGACCGAGGTGGGTGAATTACCTGAGCTCAGGAGTTCAAGATCAGCCTGACCAACATGGTGAAACCCTGTCCCTACAAAAATACAAAAATTAGCTGGGCATGAAGGCAGGTGCCTGTAATCCCAGCTACTTGGGAGGCTGAGGTGGGAGAATTGCTTGAACCCGAGAGACAGAGGTTGCAGGGAGCCAAGACTGCACCATTGCACTCCAGCCTGGGCAACAGAGTGAGATTCTGTCTCAAAAGGAAAAAAAAAGATTCTGGCATGCTGATTGCAATATGTAGGTCATTTGGGTCAGTTTCCATTGTCTGCATTCTCTCTAGAGAACAGGTTACATACCTGTTTCTTCACACTTTTTACTGTATGCTGGATATCATTAATGATCTGCTGTAGAACTTCTGGATTCTATTATCTTTATCTGAGAAGTGTTGATTTTCTTCTAAGAGAAACTTATTTTCACTGGACTCAAATCCCAAACTCTGTCTCCCCCACGATGGGCAGCAGCTAAAAGCTCTGTTCAGTTCTCTCAGTTGTTCCTGTTAGACGTGGACTCTTATCTTCTGACTCCTCAAGCCTGTAAGGCTGCAGTCTTCTGCCACCCCAAGCCATGTAAAGATTAAGACGTGCCCTTGGGGAAGAAAAATTCATAGGCTCTTCCATCTCCGCCCCTGCAGGTTGAATGTTACAGGGTAGACTTCCACGCAGTTTCTTCCTGAGGGGCAGGGAGTACACTGGGTCCCCAGGCCAGGTAGTGTCTGCCCTGGGGAAGTGAGGCCTCCTGGTGATGTTGCCATTTGTCCTTCACTTTGGAATCCACCCCCTACCCACCTAGCTGCCAACGTTTCACCACACCTACTCCATTCCTCCAAGTTCCTGATCCTGATCCTTGCGTGCCATTACCTGGGAGACCGAGGTCAGTGTCTCACCCCTATCCCAAGGGGTCCCAGGCCCTCATTCTCCTTCTCTCCCAGGCTCCCAGCCACAAGCCTCCTCCAGGACCCTCCTGAAGCCCTGCTGGTCAGTGCTACCTTGGGCACGAATGTCAGTGTCCTGAGATGGGTGGATCTCTCCAGCTTTCCTACACCTTTACAGGTAGATCACATGAATGACTCCAGCTGTGGCTCACACACAGCCAGGCATCCTATGTGGTTCAATGTTCCCAGGCAGGATCCGTTCCAGCCTCAGCCCTTCCATGGCACCCCCAATATTCATGGTTCCAGAGTAAGAGCTCCAATGCTGGCCACACATGCCCAAATATAGAATAAATATAAAGCTAATAAAATGTGAAATAAAATGTCTTCTATCCACCCACCTTGACATAAATTCCTTTAAAACAACAAAACTGAAAAACAGAGCTAAAGCTATGGCTTCTCAGATAACCACACAAAAGCAAAATATCCAAACTGACAATGTTTGTTGCCTGTGTCTGGGGAACAGTGACCGTCAGCTGTGCCTGCCTGAGTAATAGCAGAAGGATACACACTGTTCACAAATGATTACATTTTATTCCCCAAAATAACTTTTCCTGCATTCATTTCAGCAAAATCTCTAATTATGTTGTTATAATCTAGATTTCCATATAATTTATGTTCTATTTTCAATTTGGAAGAACTTTTCCCTGATGAAGCAGAAGCAAACATAACTGTCAATAAAATTTTTCAAGCAAATATTTATCGTTGGAAAAGAGCCACAAATTTTATGTATCAATTCTGACATTATTATGGTGCTGCCTATAATACATTATTGTTATTGCAGAAAATATTGCAAACTCCTTTTTTTTTGAGACAGGGTCTTGCTCTGTTGCCCAGGCTGGAGTGCAGTGGCATAATCTTGACTCACTGCAACCTCCACTTCCCAGGCTCAAGTGATTCTCCTGGCTCAACCTCCCGAGTAGCCAGGATTACAGGTGCCCACCATCACACCCGGCTAGTTTTTGTATTTTTAGTAGAAACAGAGTTTCACCATGTTGGCCAGGCTGGTCTTGGAACTCCTACCCTCAAGTGATCCACCCACCTGGGCTTCCCAAAGAGCTGGGATTACAGGTGTGAGCCACCATGCCTGGCCCAAACTTCTTAAATTTCATCACAGAAATCACTGTGATGTATAGCAAGATTTTCACCATCTCTTAAAGCAACACCTAGATTCATACAGTATTTCTAAAGCCCTTCTTTCAAATTTGTCAGTGCTGAGATATTATTTTTAAAGTACCAGAATATCACTCAGTTTATTCACATCTCTCTTCAATTGAGATTATTCCTTAATCTAAAATGGCAGAAAATAATCTGTATAGAATCATTAAAGATTATTTATATGTGAATCGTTTTCATCATGGTATCAGTCCGTCCTCACGCTGCTATAAAGAACTTCCCTGAGACTGGGTAGTTTATAAAGGAAAGAGTTTAATTGACTCACAGTTCCACATGGCTGGGGAGGCCTCAGGAAACTTACAATCATGGTGGAAGGGGAAGCAGGCACATCTCACATGGTGGCAGGCAAGAGAGTCAGCAAGAGCAGGGAAAACTGCCTTATAAAACCACCAGATCTCATGAGAACTCACTCACTATCATGCGAACAGCATGGGGGAAACCACTGCCATGATCCAATCATCTCCCTCCCTCAACATGTGGTGATTATGGGTCCCTCCCTGGACACATGGGGATTACAATTTGAGATGAGATTTGAGTGGGGACACAGAGCCAAACCATATCAATCATCATGCAAATGTTTTCATTTCTTTGTTCTGATTTCTACACTTGATCTTAGCCAAAAGGCCGAGAAGCGATCTTTGTTCTGATTTCTTTAGACTTTACTAGAATGCTATTTTTATTGCTTATTTTACATGAGGTCTTTGTAGTAGACAAAAGCCATTTTCCAATTAAAAAATATATCTAAAAATTTTAAACATAAAATAGTCAACCTTCTTTTCTTTCCTTTTTTTGGGGGTAAGCCTTTGCAAATGTTACCAATAACAATTAACATATCAAATGACTAGAACAGAGCATGTCTAAAATTAATTTCATTTTCTTCTGAAGACCATGATTTATTTTTAATCTGAGAATATTCTGCTGTTTCCTTTAACTCTTCTAATACATCTTGAATACTGTATAAATTCAATCTAATTGCTTTAACAGCATTTAGTTGACATTCTTTTGTGGTTCTGAGGGTGATTATAAGGTCAAATATGATACACATTGAGTCAAGATGTCCCATCTTTGGGAAGATGCAGAAACTATCAAATATAATCCTCAGGGTATTCCAAAGCACATCCTCACTCTTGGCATCCTCAAAGCCACATCTCCTGACAACAAATTCAAACTCTGTGCTGTACATGGCCGAAAGGTGGCTTCTAGGCTTCCTCTTCCCTTACCCATTGTGATAGCACCATTATCACAGCCTCCACAGCCTCCCCTTGACAATCTTTTAAAAATAAAAAAAAAATAACTAAATCGGCCAGATGCGGTGGCTCACCCTTGTAATCCTAGCACTTTGGGAGGCTGAGGGGGGTGGATCATCTGAGGTCAAGAGTTCAAGACCAGCCTGACCAACATGGTGAAACCCTGTCTCTACTAAAAATACAAAAATTAGCCAGGCGTGCTGGCGCATGCCTGTAATCCCAGCTACTCAGGAGGCTGAGGCAGGAGAATCGCTTGAACCCAGAGGCAGAGGTTGCAGTGAGCTGAGATGGCACCACTGCACTCCAGCCTGGGCAACAGAACAAGACTCTGTCTCAAAAAAAAAAAAAAAAACAACTAAATAAATCTAAAATTGTTTTTATTTGATTTTTGAAAATTTAATTGACTCATTAAATAAAATGGCCCACTGGCTGCCAGTGTGAAAGTGAGGAACTCTGTGATGTGTGAGTTCTGGCCCTGCCTGCCTGCAAGCAGAGGTAAGAACCCCAGTCTTGCAAAATACTCTTCCACTGCCACGCGATCCTGTAGTGACTGCTCTGCTCATGTGTGAGAAGCTCTGGAAACAATCACAAATAGAAATATGAAGAAAAACAAGACAAGTAGACACTGGTACTATTAGGAAACAGTATTTCATTATGCGAGACTCTATGGCATTCGCACCACCTGAGAGGAAGAATGAGACAAGTTCATTAATTCTTCTTTTATCCTTAGCTGAGCACTTTCGATGTGAAGCCTAATGAGGGAAAGAAAACAAGACTTCTTCCACCTAGGGTATAGAATGATGGAAAAGACTTTCACTCCCGTGGCAACAACCAGAAGAACCCAGAAACAATATTATACATTTCTATGAGATTACTAGTCCAGTAGATGCAAGGAAATTTTGATGACCCAAATTTCCAAAAGAGACCAGCCCTTCCTATAGAACAGCAGCTTCCATCCCTGAACAGGAGGCTGTTCTGCATGTTAGCAGATGAAGCAGCAAGGCTGCCACAAAATGGGAGACCACTGGGATGAAGAGAAAGCAGCCCAGTCCTACACGATGCGTCACTCAGCCCAGCCAGCCTACTGGCTCCCATCCAGCCTCCATTTTTGCCATGAAAGTAGCGATGGAGGAGAGGCTGGGAAGCAGGCAGAAATCACTTAGTATTCCGCATTGTCACAGTGCTGCGATTCCATTGCTGTGCCAGAGTGAAATCTAAGTTGAACCAAATATACCTAAAGCTCAACCCTTCCTAGCTCAAATACTGACAAGATCTAAAAAGGCTGCAGTGGAATGGGAAGTAGAGGGTTAGGCTAAACATGGGTAAACTCAATGTAATTAATTTGTGGCCCCGCCCCAAGGATGACTTGACTTTTAGAGGAACCTGAATGATAAGCCCCTTACTCAAACTGAGGAAAGGGTTTACATTATGTGGGAAACATGCATAACAAAATCAAAACAGAACAAAATATGACCTATGAGTTTCCACTGTTTATTTACATCCAATGTCTGGAATGAAACAAAAACTTATAAGACATGTTAAGAAGTAGGAAAGTTTGAGCCATAATCAAAAGAAAGCACAATCAAAAGATGCAGACCCAGATGATCCAGTAATGGAAATTAGCAGACACATAATGTAAAGAAGTATTATGAATACATAAAAAATGTACCGATAAAGATGCATAAACATAAAGTGATGGGGTATACTAGAAGATAAGTAGAAACTCTAAATAAAATATCAAAAAGAAAGTCAAGCCAAAAATGACACTATCATGGTATCTGAAATAAAACATGTATTGGTGAGGCTTCTGGGTACTGCAAAAAAAAAAATTTCAACATAAATAATCTAAACGAAATCACAGAGCACAAAATGGAATGAATAAAATGAAAAGAGCACCTGTGACCTGTGTGATAATATCAAGTGGGGTGACATATGTGTAATTGGAGTTCCAGAGAAAGAGTACAGGTAAAATGGGGAGAATCTAAAGAAACTGTGGCCAAAATTTTCAATTTTTTAAATTGAATTTAAAAAAATCACTCATAGATCCCCAAAGCTCAATAAATCCCAAGCAGGACAAGTACAGAGAAAATACACCCAGGCACAAATTGTTGAAAACAAAAACTAAAATCTTAGAAGCAGCCAGAGGAAAAAAAGATAGATTACATACATTAGTACAATAATAAAAATGATGGCAGGGTTCTTATTAGAAACAGTGGAGCCCAGAAGACAAAAGAACATCTTTAAAGAACTAGGAGCATGGGAGGAGGGACTGTCAACTGAGAATTTCTATATCTAGTGAACACATCCTTAAAAAATGAAAGCACAATAAAGGTGTTTTCAGATAAACAAAAGCTGCAGGAATCCATTGCTGGTAGATGCACACTATAAGAAAAGCTGAAAGAAATTCTTTAGGCTGAAGGGAAATAATGACAGAGGGAAACCTGGATCTACACACACACACAAAATGAAGAACAGAAGAAATGGTAAATGTGTGTGTATATATAAAAGACTTGTTTTCCCTTTCTTAATTTTTTAAAACAACAATTGAACACCTACAGCAAAAATACTAACAATGTATCATGAGGCTTATAAATACATGTAAATTATATGCAACAATAGCACAAAGGATGGGAGGGAAATGGAATTATATGTTGAAAGTTTTTTACATTATATATCAAATGGTATAATATGATTTCAAAGTAGATTGAGGTAAATTAAGGAAATACATTAGGATCCCTAGAGCAATTTCAAAAAGATAATACAAAGATTGTTGTAAATTAAAACCCAATGGAGGAGATAATTTTTTTTTAATGTTAAAAAGTCAATCAAAAAGAAGGCAGGGGCCAGGTGCAGTGGCTCATGCCTGTAATCCCAGCACTTTGGGAGGCCGAGGCAGGTGGATCACCTGAGGTCAGGAATTCAAGACCAGCCTGGCCAACATGGTGAAACCCCATCGCTACTAAAAATACAAAAAAATTAGCCAGGTGTGGTGGTGGACACCTGTAATCCCAGCTACTCAGGAAGCTGAGGCAGGAGAATCGCTTGAACCTGAGAGGCAGAGGTTGCAGTGAGCTGAGAACACGCCATTGCACTCCAGCCTGGGTGACAAGAGTGAAACTTCATCTCAAAAAAAAAAAAAAAAAAAAAAAGGCAGGAAAGGAGAAACAATAGTGTAAACAACAAACATAAACAATTGAAAACAATTAGCAAGATTACAGGTAGACTTAAACCCAACTACATCAATAATTACCTTAAATACAAATGGGCTACATATTACAATTAAAAGACAGCATGTCAGACTGAATTAAAAAACCAAAACTCTCTATATTCTGCTTAACAGAGACACACTTAAAATATAAAAACCAGTTTAGGTTAAAAGTAAAAGAATTAACCAAAAAAAAAAGAAATACCATGGAAAAATACCATAAGAAACCTGGGTGGCTATATTTTCAAACATTTGAGGCAAAAATTGTAAGAACTAAAAAAAGAAAAATAATCAGAAATAAGACCACACCATATAGTTGAATATTTAACATTATTCTATTATAAATTGTTGGAAAAACCAGACAAAATAATCAGTAAGAACATAAGGCCGGGTGCGGTGGCTCACGCCTGTAATCCCAGCACTTTGGGAGACCGAGGCAGGCGGATTACGAGGTCAGCAGATTGAGATCATCCTGGCTAACACGGTGAAACCTCGTCTCTACTAAAAATACAAAAAAATTAGCCGGGCGTGGTGGCGGGTGCCTGTAGTCCCAGCTACTTGGGAGGCTGAGGCAGGAGAATGGCATGAACCTGGGAGGCGCAGCTTGCAGTGAGCAGAGATCGTGCCGCTGCACTTCAGCGTGGGCGACAGCGTGAGACTCCATCTCAAAAAAAAAAAAAAAAAAAGAACATAAAAGATTTTTAAAACACTATAAAACAATCTAACCTAATTAACACATATAGAAGACTATACCCATCAACTATAGAATAAATACTCTTTTCAAGAGCACATGGTACATTTACCAAGAAAGAACATTTACTGGGCCATAAAATAAATCTCACTAAATGCTAAAGGACTGAAGTCATACAGCATGCATTCTCTGACAACAACAGAAATCAGTAACAATGTCTAGAAAACCATTCACTTTTGATGATGAAGTAACATAATTCTAAATAACTCAGGTCAAACAAGATATCACAAAGAAAACTAGAAAATTATTTTTAACTGAATAGTAAAGAAAACAAAATATATCAAAATTTGTGGTATATAACTAAAGTTCTTATAGAGATACTTATAATTTTTAAATGTTTATATTTAAAAACTAGTTTGAAATAAATGATCTGAGCTTCCACATTAAGAAGCTAGAAAATAAAGAGCAAATTAAACCTAAAGTAAATAGAAGGAAGGGAATGACAAAAATAAGAGTGGAAATCACTGAAACAGAAAACAGCCAAACCGCAGAAAAAGACAAAAGAACCAAAAGTTGGTTTTTCAAAATGACTAATAAAATTGATCTACCCTTAGTAAGACTAATGAAAAATAGAGGGAAAATACAAGTTACAAACAGTAGGCTATCACACTGAGCCTACAGATATAATAATAAAAGGATAGTAAGAGAACAGTACAAACAACTTTATAACAATACACTTGACAACTGATATAAAATTTTAAAGTTCCTTTAAAAACTGCAAAAAAATTACACAAGAGGAAATAGAAAGTTTAAACAGCTCTATTTCAATCAAAGAAATTGAATTAATAGTTAAGAACTTCATGGCTCATGCCTGTAATCCCAGCACTTTGGGAGGTCAAGGTGGGCGATCACAAGGTCAGGAGTTCAACACCATCCTGGCCAACAGGGTGAAACCCCGTCTCTACTAAAAATACAAAAAAATTAGCTGGGCTTGGCAGCGCACGCCTGTAGTCCCAGCTACTTAGGAGGCTGAGGCAGGAGAATTGCTTGAACCCAGGAGGCAGAGGCTGCAGTGAGCTGAGATCGTGCCACTGCACTCCAGCCTGGGCGCCAGAGCGAGACTTCATCTCAAAATAAAATAAAATAAAATAAAATAAAATAATAATAATAATAATAATAAAGAACTTTAAAGGGATGCATCAAAAAATAAGATGGAATGATGAATAGATGGATAGATATGTGATAAGGAAAATATAATAAAATGTCAGTCTAGGAAATGAGCATGACTATTCATTACACAATTCTATTCATTTTTCTGAGTGGCTGAAATTCTTCATAATAAAAATTTTGGGGAAAAGCTAACGTTTTCCACAAGAAAACTGATCCAGAAATAAAACCCCAGGACCATGTGGTGTTGGAACAGATCAAATATTTAAGGAAGAAATAATACCATCCTTACACAATTTTTTTCAGAAAAAAGAGAAAGATGGAACACTCTTGCACTTACTGTATGAAACCCATATAACTCTGATATCAAAACCTGACAAGGATATCATGAGAAAAAGAAATTACAGCCCAATGACCCTCATGAACACAGACACAAAATCCTTAGCAGAATATTACTAAGTTGAATAGCACACCATGAACAAGTGCAGTTTATCCAAGGAATGCAAGGTTGGTTTAACATTTGAAAAGCAATTCTTCAAAGTCACCACATTAATAAAAATAAAGGAGAAAAATCTTATGGTCATCTTAATGAATGCACAGATAGCATTTGTTAATATTCAACATCCACTTATGATAGAAACTGAACATAAACTAAAATTAGAAGGGAACTTCCTCATTTGATAAAGGGCACCTATGAAAAACCTACAGCTGACCAGGAGCAGTGGCTCACGCCTGTAATTCCAACACTTTGGGAGGTCAAGACGGGTGGATCACTTGAGGTCAGGAGTTTGAGAACAGCCTGGCCAACATGGTGAAATCCCATCTCTACTAAAAACACAAAAATTAGTCAGGCATGGTGGTGGGCACCTGTAATCCTAGCTACTTGGGAGGCTGAGGCACGAGAATCGCTTGCACCTGGGAGGTGGAGGTTTGCAGTGAGCTGAGATCGCGCCACTGCATTCCAGCCCGAGGGACAGAGCAAGACTCCATCTCACGGAAGGAAGGAAGGAAGGAAGGAAGGAAGGAAGGAAGGAAGAAAGAAAGAAAAGACCTACAGCTAATGTCATACTCATTGGCGAACAACTGAATACTTTCTTTCTAAGATCAGGACTAAGGCAATGGTGCTGCTCTCCGAACTTCTTTTCAACATTGTACTGGAGCTCATAGCCAGAAAATAAGTCAAGAAAGAGAAATAAAAGACATAGAGATAAGAAACTTGTCCTTATTCACACACAGATAAGAAGCTTGTCATCAAGAAGATGTTATAGTAAACATGGAAAGTCCTAAAGAATTACAAAAGAAAAAGCTGTTCGGATGAATAAGTGAGTTGAGCAGGGTTGCAGGCTACAGATACAAAAATCAACTGTATTTCTAGATACTAGCAAAAAGTTAGAAAATCAATATACTGATAAATAAATTTAATAAAGGATGTATTAGACAGCTCCAAATGGTGAGATACACCATGTTCATAAATTGTAAGACAATATTTTCAACATGTCAGTTCTTATCAAGTGGGACTATGAATTCAATTCCGTCTCAATACAAATTTCAGCAGGCTTTTTTGGGGATAGAAATCAATAAGGTGATTTAAAATTTATACAGAATGGCAAAATATATGGATTAGCAAAAACAGTTTTGGAAAAGAAGAAGTTTGGAAGACTTACACTAGGTGACCTGAAGATTTTCTATAAAGCCACAGTAACCAAGATAATGCAGACGCACAGACCAACAGGACCGAATGGTGTCTCAAAAGAGACCCGCTCAGCCGGGTGTGGTGCCTCACACCTGTAATCCCAGCACTTTGGGAGGCGAGGCGGGAGGTTCACCTGAGGTCAGGAGTTCAAGACCAGCCTGGCCAACACAGCAAAATCCCGTCTCTACTAAAAATACAAAAAAAAATTAGCCGGGCATGATGGTGGATGCCTGTAATCACAGCTACTTGGGAGGCTGAGGCAGGAGAATTGCTTGAATCTGGGAGACGGAGGTTGCAGTGAGCTGAGATCGTGCCACTGCACTCCAGCCTGGGTGACAAGAATGAAACTCCATCTCAAAAATAATAATATAATAATAATAATAATAATAATAATAATAATAATAGACCCACTCCTGTTCTGTGAATTGCTTTTTGACAAAGGCACCAGACACTCGTGATAGGGAAAGGGCAGGCTTTCTAACAAACAGTTCTGGAATAACAGGGGAATCACGTGGAAAAAATGGCTCTGATATCCATTTCATTTCCTACAAAGCAATTGAGATGGACAGAGACCCAGATGTAACCACAACTTCTAGAATACAATATGGGAAAATATCTCCCTGGCCTTGGTGAAGATTTCTTAGGACATAAAATGTTTTAGCCATAAAAATATTAGCTAAAATTTGATATTATCAAAAGCAAAATCTGCCCAATTGAAAGACACCATTAATTCCACTTTCCACCAGGATGGAGTCACAAGCACTGGATTCACCTCTCCTCCATCCCTGCTTCAAATGACTGGAAAACTGGACACAACATGGGGAATGACTGTTTCCGGGCCTTGGACTGTAATTCTAAGGACAAGAGGAAGGAGTGAGGGCGCCTTCCGTCTGAGGGCCTGGGGCTCCCCCGGCTTGCAGATTTGCTCAGAGTGGAAGGTCTTGGTCAGCCCAGGCTGCCGAGGCCCAGAGTGGGTGGGCTCCCCAGAGGGCACAGTCTAAGGTCGCAGGCTCAGCTCCAAGCCCTGAAGCTGTGGCTGTGGGGCAGGTGGACCTGGGGCTGCATTGCAGGGGGAATGGGCTGACCTCAGGGTCCAAAGTCCAGGACACAGGTCTCCTCCACCTGACCAGGACGGTCCCATTTTCTCCCTTACAGGCAGCTGCGGAAGGTTCACCCAGGGCCTGCCTCCCGCAGCCCACACTAGGTGCCCCGGCTCCCTGGGCATGGCTCCCACATGGAGGCTGGCGCCCACTCAGGGCCCTGCTGCAGCCGCTCGGTGGAGCGCTGCTATTCTTAGCTGTAACCTAAGCAGCTGCCCATTAAAATTCCATTAGTTTCGAAGGCTGAGCGGCAGTTGATATTTCTAATTATTGTGAAATTAAAATTGTCCCTGTAATTTAATGATAATTGCACGAGATGCCAGCTGGCACCCTGGGGAGCCACACTGTTCCCGAACAAAACTTGGAAAGTCTCTTGAAAGTTCTTTGAACAGGAAAAGACAAAGGCGTTTTGGAAAATGAGGGAGGTGGGGGGTCAGCCCCGTGGTTGAATCCAAATTCCGAGCGTGAATGGGCTCTCCAAACTAGGGCCTCTGCGCCAGGCGGCCGGGCGGGGAGCAGGTGGGCTGTTGGGGGAGGCTGGACTCCAGACCCCACTCGCCCTGAGCTGAGGATTAAACAAGGGAATAAGTCAGGAGTCTAACCCTGCGGGGGACTAAGGAACACATGGTCAGTGCAGCACTGTGGGGAAGGTTCTAGAAGCTGGCAGAAGCCCTCTGTGGGGTGGAGGGGCGGTGCCCGCAGGAGAAGGAGCAGGAGGAACCCGCTGCCCCTGTGCTTCCCCCTCCCCGCTCCCCTTTCGCAGGTGAGAACAGGGTTCCCAGGCGCACCTTGGAGCTGCGCTTGTTTCAAAGCCGCTCCCCCGGGGTGCGAGGCTGAGAGGTGCTCACAGAGGACAGAGCCCCAGACCCTGGACCCCGAGCAGTAGGACAGAGCCAGCCTCTAACAACCCTGCGTGGCAGGGCGAAGCCAGCACGGCCCAGTGCCTGGCTCCACTCCTGGCCTCCTTCCTCCTGACTTGGAGACCCTGTGCAGGCCTGGGGCATGGGGTACATAGGCCACAGCCTGGGACCCTGTGTCCTCCTGGGTGGCCCTGCTGCTGTGGGGTCCTGACCTCACCCCACCACGTTGCAACCCTGGGTGTGGGGTCAGAGCCAGTCTAGGGCTGAGCAGGACCTGAGCCCTGCCCTCCCCTCCTCGGGGCCCTCCCCTTACTCACCCCTGCTGCCAGGATCTACAACCAATGCCAGGCTCCCAGGCTGCCCTGCCCTCCTCATGGATCTCCACAACGCCACCCCTGCCTGCCGCCCCCATCTTCCCCTCCTTGAGGGCCAACCCACAGCCCCTCCCCCACAGGCCCAGTGTACCCAGACCTGATCTACGCTGGCTTGAAGGCAGGATGGGGTCAGATTTGACTCTGTGTCCGCAGAGTCCGGTGACTGGACAGTCCCCAGAGCTGGGGCCCCGTGGAGCCTGGTGAAGTGACAATGGTGTGTGCCTAGGACTGGACTCCTCCTGCAATGCCTGCAGCCTGGGGTCAGCCCTGCAGAGCTCAAAATCGCGCTGGCTTTCATAGCACCCCACGGGCAGAGAGCGCTCCCTAGCCCAGCCACAGCTCCTGCCACCCCGCCCGCTGGCTGTGCCCCGAGGTCACCTCCTTCTTGGGGAACTTTGCTGACAGTAGCATCAAGTTCTGAAGGTTTTTCCTGCCTTTCTCCTCAGGCTGCCCTCCCGGCCTGTGGGTGGTCTGCTGGCCCAGGAGGCCCAGGTGACAGTGTGACCCCACGTTTCCCACCACATCAGCTTTCCAGCCTGCAGCAGGTGGAAACTTACCTCCTCCCCATGCCCTGTTCAGCAGCCTCACGAGCCAACACCATGCTGTAGGAGTTGAACCTGTCATTTTCAACACTCCCTCTCCTTTTGGGCACTAAATTCCCTCTCAAAAATTGCATTTGGCTGCAAAAGTGGAAATAACGCTGGCATGGTTGGGGATTTTATTTCTGTCTTCCACAGAAGCAGCCAGGCCCAGGTGACAGCCCACAGTGCTCTCAGGCCCCTCCGCTCTGGTGGGCCCGCCCCTCACCCTCAGGACTGCCTCAGGGCCCTAGAAGGCCGCTGGAGAGCCAGACACCTCCTCCACCTCTTCTGTTTGCGCAAGAAGCAATATGGAAAGGAAAAGCCTACCTGCCTGCCCCTTTAAGGCAGTTTGCCAGATTTCGCAGGAACTTCCTCAGGTATCTCACTTGTCTCATGGGACCCTGCAGGCTCCTAGATAAGATCACTGGGTCCCTGCAGCTGGCTGCCCTGCTGCCAACCTCTGTGCACCTCAGGGCGGCCTGAGGTCAGGGCTGGTCAGCAGGGCCCGGTGGGAAGGAGGCTGCACACAGCAGGAGGAGCTGACAAACCGGCACCTGCAGGATGCCTGCATCCCTGTCCTGCTGCTCCTGACCATCAGTGGCCTCCGCCAACCATGGCCCTGACCTCCTGCCTCCCAAATCCCCGCTGCCTCACCTCTGACCCCATCTGTCTGCTCTAGAAGCACACAGGTGGGGATTCTTGGAAGTGTGGGTCCTGGCAGACGGTGTCAGTAGAACACTCCAGAATGTAGCGTCAGAAATTGGCCTTGGACACTCAGGCACAGCACCTGCTTCCAGAAGGAAGAGCAGAGGCCCCTGGAAGGAGGGGCTGGGCAAGGGGTGGTGAGAAAGGGGTGCCCTGGAAGGCAAGGCCCTGCCTGGCTCTTGGGGTGGGGATGGAGGCCCCTCCTCCCAGGACGCTGGGGCTGCACACTTCCAGCCCCATTCAAACACTGGCCCACGATAACCACTGTCCAGCCTGCATGCTGCTCAAGTGTTGTTACCGCCCATGGTAGCTATCTCACCCTTTTTTTTTTTTCTGAGATGGAGTCTCACTCTTGTCACCCAGGCTGGAGTGCAGTGGCGGGATCTCGGCTCACTGCGACCTTTGCCTCCTGGGTTCAAGTGATTCTCCTGTCTCAGTCTCCCGAGTAGCTGGGATTACAGGCGTGCACCACCACACCCAGCTAATTTTTGTATTTTTAGTAGAGATGGGGCTTCACCATGTTGGCCAGGCTGGTCTCGAACTCCTGACCTCGGGTGATCCGTCCACCTCAGCCTCCCAAAGTGCTGGGATTGCAGGCATGAGCCATGGCACCTGGCCTCTTTCACCTTTCTAAAGCCCTTTTGCTATACAGAAACTTACGGAATATTAATCAAGTTAGACACTGTATTTTCACCGTATGCACTCAGAAAGGCCTCAGAGCAGAGGCGTGCATCTTTCCACGTTTCCTCTAGAAGAGCTCCATTTCTTTGGTGTTTGTTTGTTTTGTTTTCTTTTTGAGATGGAGTTTCACTCTTTTATGCCCAGTGCAATGGCGCCACTTTGGCTCCCTGCAACCTCCGCCTCCCGGGCTCAAGCGATTCTCCTGCCTCAGCCTCCCGAGTAGCCAGGATTACAGGCGTGTACCACCATGCCTGGCTAATTTTGTATTTTTAGTAGAGACGTGGTTTCTCCATGTTGGTCAGGCTAGTCTCGAACTCCCGACCTCAGGTGATCCGCCTGCCTGGGCCTCCCAAAGTGCTGGGATTACAGGCTTGAGCCATCATGCCTGGCCAATATCTCCTTTTTTTTTTTTTTTGAGACGGAGTCTGTCTCTGTCGCCCAGGCTGGAGTGCAGTGGCATGATCTCGGCTCACTGCAAGCTCCACCTCCTGGGTTCACGCCATTCTCCCGCCTCAGCCTCCCGTGTAGCTGGGACTACAGGCGCCTGCCACCACGCCCGGCTAATTTTTTTGTATTTTTAGTAGAGACGGGGTTTCACCATGTTAGCCAGGATGGTCTCGATCTCCTGGCCTCGTGATCCACCCGCCTCCGCCTCCCAAAGTGCTGGGATTGCAGGCGTGAGCCACCGCACCCGGCCAATATCTCCGTTTTTTACATGAGTCTTTAATCCACCTGACACCAACTTTGAATAAAGAGCCCATATGGAAAGCCACGTGCGAGGTTGTACAGGTCCTTATTTTTTGCACCAGCACACCTACGCACCGCTAGACATGAGGGTGACCCTCGTGGCGAGCTGGGCTGTCCCCGTGTGGCCGCGCGTGCCCCACACTGTTTGTTCTGTGGCAGCGCCACGTGGCTCTGAGTGCTGGGAACTGACACAGGTTTCTCTCCGTAGTGAACCGGCCCTGGGGCCGCTGCTCCTCTGTTCCTTTATTTTCTTCCACAAGAAGCTTAAAATCATTTTATCCCACTTTTCTTTTCAGATTCAGCCTTTTAAGTCAAGCCAAGGGCCCACTACTTGTTTTTCTGGTCCTCTCCCCTCCCAGCCTCCCCTCCGATAGCCGCGGTGTGCGTTGCTCCCCTCTATGTCTATGCATCCTCATCACTGAGCAACCACTGTTCAGATGTGCCAGGCTCTACTTGGAATTACATTTACATCCTGCCTCGGGAGCTTGGCATTTTCTTCTTATCCACCCACACAAGAACATGGCAAATCTCCTTTTCTGTTTTTGTTTTGTTTTGTTTTGTTTGAGAAAATGTCTTGCTCTGTCACCTAGGCTGGAATGCACGACACAATCTCGGCTCACTGCGGCCCTGACATCCCACACTCAGGTGATCCTCCCACCTCAGCCTCCAGAGTAGCCAGGACTACAAGCATGTGCCACCACGCCTGGCTGATTTTTGTATTTTTTGTAGAGACAGGTCTTGCTATGTTGCCCAGGCTGGTCTCGAACTCCTGGGCTCAAGCGATTCACCTACCTCAGTCTCCCAAAGTGCTCGGATTTCAGGTGTGAGCCACCGTATCTGGCCTGTTTTGTTCTTCTAAAAAATTGGGTTTTGGTATTAAGGCTTTGATTGGTTCATAACATGAATGGGGACATTTTTTCTCTTTTTTAGGATCTGAAATTATTTAAATAGCATCTTGAGGAGGCATTCTGACAAAATCTATTAAAAATCTAAATGCATCCTCCTTTGATCCAGAAATTCTGTATGTAGGAATAGTACAAAAATATTTGCTACTGATTCCTCAAGAAGTTAAATATAGATTTACCATACGACCCAGTAATTCCACTTCTGAGTATTCCCACAAGCACTGGACGTAGGGTCTCTAAGAGACATTCATACACAGCCCATGTTCACAACAGCACTACTTACATTAGCTCAAAGGCACAGCAACTCGAGTATCCATCAAAAGATGAATCAAGGCCAGAGACGGTGGCTCACACCTGTGACCCCAGCACTTCGGGAGGCTGAAGTGGGCAGATCACTTGAGCCCAAGAGTTCCAGACAAGCCTGGGCATCATGGTGAAAACCCGTCTCTACAAAAAATATAAAAATTAACTGAATGTAGCAGCGAGCCCCTGTAGTCCCAGCTACTGAGGAGGCCGAGGTGGGAGGATCACCTAAGCCTGGGGGGGTCGAGGCTGCAGTGAGCTATGATCGCACCACTGCACTTCAGCCTGGGTGACAGAGTGAGACCTTGTCTCAAAAAAAGAAAAAAAAAAAAGAAAAAAAGAATGGATAAACAAAACGTGGTGGAAGACAGTGGAATATTACTCAGCCTTGAGAAGGAAGGAAACTCTGACATGTTACAGCATGGGTGGGACATTATGCCGAGTGAAATAAGCAGCACAAAAGGACAAATATTGTGTGATTCCACTTATATGAGGTCCCTAGAGTAGTCAAATGCACAGACAGAAAGAGTGGTGGGTGCCCGGGGCTGGGGAGTTGGGGAGATAATGGGACTTTGTGTTTAAGGGGGACAGAGTTTCCATTTGACAAGATGAGAAGAATTCTGTGGAGGGATGGTGGTGATGGCTGCATAACGATGTGAATGTATTCGATGCCACTGAACTGTTCTCTTCTAAATCGTTAAAATGGGCCGGGCGCGGTGGCTCACGCCTATAACCCCAGGACTCTGGGAGGCCGAGGCGGGCAGATCACTTGAGGTCAGGGGTTCGAGACCATCCTGGCCAACATGGCGAAACCCCATCTCTACTAAAAATACAGAAATTTGCCAGGCGTGGTGATGCGTGCCTGTAATCCCAGCTACTCGGGAGGCTGAGGCAGGAGAATCGCTTGAACCCAGGGGCGGAGGTTGCAGTGAGCCAAGATCGAGCCACTGCACTCCAGCTTGGGGGACAAGAGCAAAACTCCATCTCAAAAAAATAAATAAATAAAATAATTAAAATTGCAAATTGTATATTGAGTGTATTTTACCACAACAAAAAGAATATGAGGACATGCTAAAGACTTTAAAAATATCCACTTTCTAAAAAGAACAATACAGTTGAAAGACTGATTAGACCAGGTTTCAAGACTTACAGTAATCAGGACAGTGTGTACTGACGTGAGGATTGACATCATTATCAATGGACAGAATGCAGACTCCAGAGCGGGCCCGACACATCCACAGGCCATCCATCTTCAAGAAAGAGTCCAAAGCCACTCCATAGCGACAGGACACCCTCTTCTACAAACGGTGCTGTAACAACGGGATATCTGTTGGAAAAAAGTAAATCTCAACCCGACCTCACGTGTGAGCCATTTGTAGCCTGACTTTCCCTTTCCTGTACAACTTTTCGCTTCCCCTAGAGTTATAAGTGTTTTGTCTCATCCTTCAAAACTCACTAGTGTACACAAGTACACAGAGAGACATCCGCTGCACCACGGTTTATTGCAGAGAAAGCCTGGAACAATCTCTCCACCAGTAAGGGACCCACGAGATGACCGTGCCTCCATACACTGGAATCCGATTCTCCCGTTCAAGAGGAGGAGGGCATTCTGCCAGCATTAACAAGAAGCAAACCTTTTTAATGCAGGTATATTGCCGAAAATGGCAAGGTTCAGAGCAGCATGTACTTGTGCGAGGAAAGGCTGGGCAGGGGACAGACGCACACTGTGCCAGCGCTGGTTCTTAGCAGCAGACCAGGCAGGCTGGCATGAGCTGCAGGGGGTCACGAGAGCAAGCAGCAGCTCACAGAGTCTCTGTGAGATCGGACTCAGGCTGAGAGGTGCACACCCTAAAAACTGTTTCCAAAGGAGAACTTCCCAATGCTGGTGTAGCTTAGTTCCAAAGCTGCAGGGCCTCCTCCGTGACCTCCTGGGAAGAGCTGTCCAAGACCCCAGACATCCCCTCTGCCCAGCACGCCCAGCAGCAGGAGTGCACGGCTCACGCCGAAAGGGCAGCCCAGAGCCCTGCAGAGTCTTCTCTCGCCCTGGGCACACCCTCAGCTGTAGCCTGTGGGCTACCTGGAAAAAGGATCAGGGAAAACATCCAAATGAGGCCCAAGTGTGGCTCCAGCCCCAAAGGCGTTCCCCAAGCGTCACACCCTTTCTTAGGGAGCGCAAGGTCAGGCACTTGGCCCCAGTGGGGAGGGCAGACCTGAGACACGTGTGGGTTTTACCATGCTACCCAGCATACCCACTCCCTCCTGTCCTCTAGGTCCCCTACGGGGTAAATATGGCATTCGTGGGGGACGAGGTGCTCGAGGTCTGGACATGGTGGTGCAGAGCAGGAGAGCAGATTAGCCTTGACGGAAAGCAGTGAAGCTGAGCTAGCGCCCGGCAAGGCGGAGATAAACAGAGGGCAGCGAAAGGCGCCAGGTGGACCGCTGCATGCAGGGCAGGGGCTGTGCAGGGGTCCCACTTCCCTGAGCTGAGGGGAGCCTGTGGTGGTCCCTGCACAAGCCACGGATGTACCAGGAATTCACATGTGCGCAGTGTTCACGGCTTGGCTGGTCGTGTCCCCCACAGATGTGTCAGTTCTTGGCTTCCATTTTGGAAGGTAGGGCGGTCCCAGGGGCTTCCAACTGGCTTTTTCTACTGTAAGATGCTCGTGTTCTAGCGGTAGGGTGCCCTCTCCCTCCGGACCCAGCTGAGATGAACTTGGGCTGAAACCGCAGGCAGCACCTTCTCCCACACGCTCCACCTTGAGCGCCTCTTGCATGTTCTGAGTCCTGGAGATGACCACGAGCGCAGAGCCAGCACACAGAGGTTCCGGTGTTTCCCCATGCCCGGGCAACAGCCAAGGCCTGTGCCAGTCCAACCATTCTATCCTCCCCTAGGCCAGGATGCCTCCTGAGCACCCCTCACCCACCTCCCAGGCTCCACGCCACGCCTGACCCTCCCTGCTCCGGGACTCTCTTGTCCCAGCAGAAAACAGGGTGTCCCTGTCCAGGCCCACCTCGCCCTCAGAGCCAGATCCCACCTAGACATCCCAGTGCTCAGGTGAGGGCGCCCCTCCCACTCCATCCGCTCACATGACATTTTCTGAAGGCATTCTCTGTCACCCCACGGCTCCAATCCCCCTAGAGCCTTATTTCCCTGGAAAGCACCTCTCTTCTAACATACTAGACACTTATGTGTTTATTGTTGGTCTAGCCCCACCCTCAACTCGAAACCCTGTAAAGACAAAGATTTGTATCTGCTTTCCACCTGACTCTATCCCCAGTGCCTACAAGACAGCAGGGAGTCCCTCTGGGTCCTCTTGGGGGCATGGTTCCCACACGCTGTCTGTGATGACGCCACCCAGTCACACAGAGGGCCCTTTGTGTGACAGCGCCCGTGCGTCCACCAATCGCCAGTGAGCCAGCTCCGGGTACCGGGCAAGGACAGACGAGGCTCGCTCAGGTCACCTGTGTGCCCGCTCCAGCATTCAGGCAGTGGTTCTCAGGTCTCGGCCTGTGGGTCCACAAGGGTCCCTGAGGTTGCAGCTGCTTTCATCATAGTCTGATGATCACGGGGTCTTCACGGGGTCTTCACCGAGCTGACGTGTGCACTGATGTGGCAAGACCTGAGCAGGAATGCAGGCAGGCCCCGAGCCCTGGTGCAGCCCTGAGGGGTTTTCGCACTGCACAGCTGCAGTGTGAAACGCCGGTCACTTCCAAATGTCCATGATAGAGTGAAAATGGTTGAGTGTGTGAGGTCTTGACCCCTGGGTCCACGTCTTTTCAACGCCCTGCCTGAGGAATTGGAAGGCGCGCCTGCCCCACGTCCACGCTGAGGAAATGCAGGTGTGCAATGGGCTGAGCTGCCATCTGGATCTGGAACACACGTATGGAGCACACTTTTTACTCAAAAAAAGGATGTTCAAAAACTCTGGTTGTTCAGCCTTGGGTGTCCTGGCAGACTTTTTTTTTTTTTGGAAAACGAACAAAGTGAGCCTGTCTCATTCAAAGAAAATAGCTGACAGCATTTGTTACCAATGATAAAATTCAAGCTTTCATGCAAAAATCAGAATTCTGAAAAACACCACCATGAGTTCACCACCTTTCCAACTGAAAGACTTTTCTAAGATTGGTGATATCACCAAAAGTGATTTTAAAACACTGATTAAGGAACTGTGTCAGCATTTGGAATATCCGCATAACTTAGTGAACCAAAGGCCCAGCGTGTGAGGTCACAGAGGCATGATGGACAGAGTCCTTGAAGCACAAGACGGACCAACAGATTCTCCTGAAATGAAGTAGAAGTTCATTGATAGGGTATCAGATTCCGCACACAACCAGCCAGTAAAAAACGACCACCTGTCAGCCGGGTGCAGTGGCTCACGCCTGTAATCCCAGCACTCTGGGAGGCCGAGGTGGGTGGATCACGATGTCAGGAGATCGAGACCATCCTGGCTAACACGGTGAAACCCCATCTCTACTAAAAATACAAAAAATTAGCCGGGTGTGGTGGCGGGCGCCTGTAGTCCCAGCTACTCAGGAGGCTGAGGCAGGAGAGTGGCGTGAACCCAGAAGGCAGAGCTTGCAGTGAACCCAGGAGCTGGAGCTTGCAGTGAGCTGAGATCGCGCCACTGCACTCCAGCCTGAGAGACAGAGCGGGACTCCGTCTCAAAAAAAAAAAAACAAACCACCACCTGTCCAGTGTTGGAATAGGATCACGGAAGAATATACCGATTATTTGCAAAGGTTATTAAAATGTTACTTTTCTTTTCAAATACATATCTGGGTAAGAATTAGATTCTCCATTCACTCCTATACTTCACAACCAAAACACCCCCACAGTGGACGGACCCGGAGCCTGATGAGAGGCCAGCGGGCTTCTCTTAAGCCAGAGATTTACGACGATGTAAAACTATGCCACACTTCTCCTGAAAACTTTTTGTTTTGGAAAATATATTTTTCATACAATTGTTATTTATGTTAATATGTCATGGGTTTATTGCTATTTTGAAATGAATACATGTTTTCCAAAGGTCTCAGGTTTAATTTCTAATAAGGTATTCTAATGTGTATTAATATTGGTCATTAGAACTCACATAAGCAAAAGTTCTTTGGCACTTTTAATGAATTTTATTTTATTTTATTTTTATTTATTTATTATTTTTTTTGAGACAGAGTCTCGCTCTGCTGCCCAGGCTGGAGTGTAGTAGTGTGATCTCAGCTCACTGCAAGCTCTACCTCCTGGGTTCATGCCATTCTCCTGGCTCAGCCTCCCAAGTACCTGGGACTACAGGCACCTGCCACCACGCCCGGCTAATTTTTTGTATTTTTAGTAGAGACGGGGTTTCACCGTGTTAGCCAGGATGGTCTCAACGTCCTGACCTCGTGATCCGCCTGTCTTGGCCTCCCAAAGTGCTGGGATTACAGGTGTGAGCCACCGCACCTGGCCCACTTTTAATGATTTTTAAGAGCGTTGAGGGGTCCTCAGACCAGTTTGAGGACGGCTGTCGCTGGGTGGCCTGTCTAGGAGTGGCACTGCCCAGAGGAAATGCGTTTCTTCAGCTTTAGGAGGAGACACCAAATTGCTCCTGGAAGCGGCTGCACCACATCCCACCAGCAACGCAGGAGTCTCCATTTCCCGACGTTCGTCCTGGCCTCCAGCAGCCACATGATCTCAGTCTGCGGTTCCAACTCCCCGACTCCGAGGGAGGCCGAGCGGTCTTCTCACGCTGACTGGCCTTGGACTTTTGGCCCCGTTCTTTTTTCATATGAATTTAAACATCATCGTGTCCATGTCAAAACCAAGAAGTGATATTATTGAGACTATGTTTGGAATGACATTAATAAAATGATGACATTGACTTTGGAGCTTTCGGGAGTGTGCTAAGTTTCTCCAGCGCTCAGGTATTATTTAGATTTTTCAGTAAGACTGCATAGTTCTCTTCAGTATAGGTCCTGTTCCTTCTGGGTTAAATTCATTCCAACTCTGAATGGGATATTTCTTCATCCTCATTTTCAACAAGTTTAAGCTGGTTTAAAGAGCTCCCAGTCTTTTGTACATTTGGCTTTCTGGGTATACAAAAATGAAATCTGAAAACAAAGGTAACTCTACTTTCTTCATTTCTTCTCCTGCTTATTTTATTTATCTTTTTTTAATTTTTTTTTTTGAGACCGCGTTTCACTGTCACCCAGGCTGGAGTGCAGTGGTGAAATCTCAGCTCACTGCAACCTCTGCCTCCCGGGTTCAAGCGATTCTCCTGCCTCAGCCTCCCAAGTAGCTGGGATTACAGGCATGCACCACCACGCCCAGCTAATTTTGTATTTTTAGTAATGACCAGGTTTCTCCATGTTGGTCAGGCTGGTCTTGAACTCCTGACCTCAGAGGATCCGCCCGCCTCGGCCTCCCAAAGTGCTGGGATTACAGGCATGAGCCACCGTGCCCGGCTTTTGTTTATTTATCTTAATGCATTAGCTAAAAACGTCAAAGCAACATGAAATACTACAGGCGAAAAGCAAGCACATCTGCCTGGCTCCTCATTCTAGTTTTCAATGTTAACATGCTGCTTTGCTGAATCTTATCAAATATTTTAGCAATGGCTGAGATCATTTTTTTCTCCTTAACAGACAAACAACTAAGGAAGAAATCAGAAAGTTGTAAAGGACATGCTGCTGATGAAAGGCACCAACCCCAAGAGATTCTACAGCTGAGTTCTGCTGACCCGAGACGATGCTGCTCCAGCCTGGAGAAGGACGGGCAGCACCTGCCCCTTCTCTAAGGTGGTGGAAGGGCATGAATCACTGACTGATTAGAGAGGGCAAGAAGAAAACAGACCAAACCACTTCTAACCCAAGCACAGCAGCGACTCGCGGTGTGCCGTCCCAGATGCCTGGCAGTTACTGAAGTACCGGTGCGTCATGGCTGACTCTAGAGCGGTCTCAGGGTGAAGAAGTCGCTACATCATTTAGAACCTCCATCTGTTACGTCTTGTGGGAGCGTCCAGCCTAACCTTTCTGCCAGGGCCGCGGGCACCCTTCCCTCTCGAGGGCTTGTGACTGGCTCCCTGTTGGGAGGCTGGGGAACCCCACACTGGCTCCATGGGAGCTGCTAGCCAGCCTCAGTGGTCAGCAGCTGGGGGCAGGTGCCTGTGTCATGGCTGGGTTCCCAGCATCTAGGGTGGCACAGGTGTCCAGTGGGAGCCCAGTGTGTTTGTTAAGCAAATGATTTCTTGGGTGGTGTCTTGCCTACAAGGTGGGTGGGTCCCTGAGCTGGAAACTGGCTAGAGCAAAAGCTCCCAAAACTCAGGCCCGCATCAGGAGATGTGCCCTCATCCTCTGTCCTCCTGGGGCCACCCTTCCTTCTGCTTCTCGGCAGGTGCTGTGGCAGCCACACTGGCTTGCAAGAGCTGGCTCTGTGCATCTCTTCCCAACCACAGGGTCAGCGGCGTCATCTGGCAGCTGGAAACTGGCACCGTAGCGCTGGCTGCTGCTCCCTCCTCCCACCACTGCCGCCGCTCCTTATACCCTCAAGACACTCTGCCTCTCATCCCACAGCAACATGGGCCGAGTCCTCGGCACACAGGCTCTGGGGAGATGGCTGAGGAGGGTGGGAGCTCCAGGACCCTCAGAGTGAAGTGAATCCTGCTTGCCCAGCTCCCCTTTGGGCTCCACAGAACACGCCGGCCTCTCCTTCACACAGGCAGGCCGAGGGCACCCTCCACACCACCATGGTCCACAGGCTGGCCCCACACCCAGTGGAGCCCAAGCCGCTCTCTTGCCTGGCTGACCTCAAGACCCCCTAGAGGGTAGGATGAGCTGCTGCTGCTTGTCGCAGGATGACTGCAGCACTGCCTGGCAGGATGCCTGCCGCCACGCCTGCCTCCGCACCTGTCTCCATGGCCTGCTCGCTTGGCAGCCAGAGGGAGATTTTTCTGAACCCTGAGTCAAACCATGCTGTTCACCTGCTGAGCCACCTGCCAACAACCTTCTATTTGGGCAGCGACTTGCCTAATTCTAGGAGGTGACTCAAACACACCTGGCCCCAGCCTCCTTTGCAGCCAGGGCAACCAGACGCCCGAGTCCCGGCCAAGGAGGCTCATAGAGAATTCAGCTTTGGGAAAGCTGGAGCTTCTAGAAAGAGTTTGAAACTGGTGGAAGGGCCGGCAGTGAGGTGAGCTTGCAGCTGTGGCCGCTCCACCATCCCCCTGTCCCCCAACGATGTCAGACCCAGAGCTGCACTGGCCAAAAGACTCCCACTAAGCTTGAAAAGCATGAACACTCCTCCCCACGGGCTGCACAGGCCTCCGTGGCCTGGCTGCTGGCCACCAGCCTCCTAGCTGCTTCTGGGCTTGCTCCAGTGTCCTCTGCCTCTGGGCCTTCGCACTGGCCGTTCCCTGTGTGGCCACTGTTCCCAGCTCCATGTATGTCTGCCTCTGTGTCCTCAGGCCAACCCCTCCCTTCCAGCACTTATCACAACCTGCAACCATTTCTCTACTGACCCATGTGTCTTCCCCGCATGGGAGCATAAGCTCCAAGAGGCCAGGGCCTTTGTGTCATCCACCATGACATCTCCAGAGCCCAGAACACTCAACAGGGCTGTGCATGTGAGCAGGTGTTACGACTTTTATTAGTGTCATTGCTAAGGAGGCAGTGGAAACACCTGATGCTCCAAACAGAGCTGAATAAAAGCCTCCTGGAAGGTCCCTGGGGTTTTCATCAGGCGTCAGAGGCTATTTAAGGAGAGACGCAGAGGTCCTGGTGAGGGAGGACACAGGGTTCCCTTTAGGAGAGAGCTCCCCCAGCTCCAGCCTGCCCCGACCCGTTTCCATCTGCTTTCATTTTCAGGATCCATCAATCAGGGCATCCTCACCAAGCCAGCAACAGCAAACTGTGCGTTCCAGGCAAGAATGAAAAAGTATACGTTTAATATCAAAGCCACGTCAAGTATCATTGATAGTAACGACACTGGAGAGTGGCTATAGGACGTTCTTACTCAGAGTGAACCCCGGAGGCCCGGGCCTGTGTCCGAGGAAGGGCATTCATGCTGGAGACTGGAGCCTCACGGTCCCCAGGGCCTGGGGGTTCCTCAAAACACCCCTCAGAAGGGACATCCTGCCAGAGGCCAGGTGGAAGGCGGTCTCCGCTCGCGGGGCGGCCCCCTTGCCCGCCTGGCCTGAGTGGCCTGCCCTGGGTGGCCCGAGCAGCACCACCAGCAGCCCAGCCCCGCCGCCACCGCCGCTGCCTGCTGGCCTAGACGCTGGACTTGGTGATGATCCTCTCCAGCAGACTCATCATGCGCTCCTGCAGCTGCAGGCTCTGCACCTGCAGGATGTGCTGCTGGTCCAGCACGCGGCGCACCTCGCGGCAGGTCTCCTCCACCGCGCGGCTCAGCCGGCGCTGCTCCTCCACCATGGCCTCCAGCAGCCGCAGCTGCTTCTTCTGCAGGTGGCAGCTCTGCACCTTGCGCTTCTTCACCGGCCGCTCCTCAGACCTGGAAGGACAGTGCCGGCTGTGGACGTGCTGGCCACAGAGCCTGGGAACACCGGGGGCCTCATCGGACCCTCCCGACGATCCTACTGGGCAAATGGGGAAACTGAGGCCCCAGGGAGTCAGGTCACTTACTCAGGGTCTCATATTCCATGTGCAAAGGAGGGGCCAGAACCCACCCCCTTTGACAGAAAGTAACAGGGGTGGCCGGGCGTGGAGGCTTATGCCTGTAATCCCAGCACTTTGGGAGGCTGAGGCAGGTGGATCACCTGAGGTCAGGAGTTCAAGACCAGCCTGGCCAACATGGTGAAACCCCAACTCTACTAAAAATACAAAAATTAGCCAGGCGTTGTGGCGGGCGCCTGTAATCCCAGCTACTCGGGAGGCTGAGGCAGGAGAATCGCTTGAACCCATGAGGCGGAGGTTGCAGTGAGCCGAGATCGCGCCACTGCTCTCTGCACAAGAGCGAGACTCCGTCTCAAAAAAAAAAAAAAAAAAAAGAAAAGGAAAGAAAGAGAGGCCACAGGCATTGCCGTCCTTTGCGACTAGCGGATGACCCCAATGACCAGGGTCCCAGGACAATCCACACCCCTTCCGTCTGGAAAGGGTGGGATGTTCTGGGCTGCAGAGGGGCACATCCTGCCAGGGAGCACCCCTCACCCACCAAACTGGGCAGGTGGGGGCTCAGCCCCAGTTGGGGGCCAGGGGTGGAGAGACCACCCCCAGGGAGAGATGAAGGCAGGGGTGGGGGGTGCTGGGTAGTGCAGAGTACTCAGGACCCCTGTAGGGAAGCCAAGACCACCAGCCCCACCCGGCCTTAGGCAGATGGGGAAACTGAGGTCCCAGAAGGAAGGGCCTGAGATGTGAGCCCCATTATCTCCCGGCGGCCTAGAAATGGAGCCAGCACTCCTTGGTAGAGAGGCAGAAGGACAGGCACCTAGAGGGTGTGGGGCCCACAAGAGGCCTGGGCTCTCTCCCCAGGACCTCGGAGCTCTGGTAGAGGTGGCGAGTAAAGGCAGTCCAGCCCTGTGGGCGCCTCCTGAGAGCTCTGCTGCTGGGGTAGGGGCCACCCGTGGTCTCAGCAGACCTCACTGAAGGGCAGGGAGCTGCCAAAACCCACAGACCCCAAGGCCCTGCTCCAGTGCCTGCTCATCCCTGGCCCACACTCTGCTCTGAGCTGAGAGGGTACAGCCAACCTCAGGGACATGAGATCCGCGCTTTGGGCCTGATCAGGGAGGGCAGCCCCCACGCCCCAGCCCTGTGCAAGGCCCCAGGCAGCTGAGTCTGAGAACTGGGCTCAGTCCACGGGAACAACAGCCATAAATCTCAGGCCTCCTGCTGGTTCCTTCTAGCTGCCAGCAAAAGCGTTTTTGTCTCAGGTCTTCAATGAGAAATCCTGAGTCAAGCAGCGGCCCCCGGCATGAGAGGGACCCTCCTCGGAGACGCCTTCCTCACCCCACCTCCTGTCAGAAAGACTTGTCAGAAAGACTTGAAGACCAGGGCAGGGGAGAAGCTGTGACTCAAATCCACAGTCTTCCTGTTCTTGCCTCCAAATGGCCAACTTCTATTTTACCTTGAAAGCCCACCCCAAATGTCCCCTCCTCAAAAGCACCTTCTCTGGGCTCCCCAGGCCCACCCCGCAGGTGTCTGTCCTGCATGCTGCCTGGCTCCCGACTGCCCTGTGAGCATGTTGCAGGCACAGTCACGCGGCCAGCACAGGCCTGGTCTGAGGTGTGGGATGGATGGCAGAGGGGACGGGTCATGCCCACGGCAACACGTGATGAGGTGCAGCCCGACACCCTCCCCAGCGCTGAGAGGGCAGCTAGCCTGTGAGGGTGGGGTCCGTGTGGGCTAAGGGAGGCCAGGGGGCGCATTCTGGGGTCTGGGGCTTGGTCTCCCTCCGTGTGCCGGGCCCCGTGCTGCGTCTTCTCTCCTGTGATGCTCCCAGCCACCCTCTGAGAAAGGTACTGATTTATCCCCATTTTATAGGAGGGAGACTGAGGCCAGAGAAGTCAAGGAACTTTCCGTGCAGCTCAAAAGTGATGGAGCTGGGAGACAAACTCGGTCTGCCTGTGGACACTAAAGCCCTCCCTGGTCTGAGGCCGCCTGTCCCTGGAGGCGCTGCCCGCAGCCACGGCCTCTGCAACCACTGTGGCCGCCGCCGCCGGCCTCGCCACTCCCAGTCCCTTTCTCTAAATGGTGGGGGCTGAGACACCCCAGGGCAGGGGAAGGACAAGCAGACACACTACCTGAACTTAAGGGACAGTAAGCTGGAGGAGCTGTCGGAGCGATCATCCTCGAAGCGGCCTTCGTAGGAGCACTGGTTATACGGGAAGTACAGAGGGGTGGACTTAGCGGGCGGCGACAGGGACGCCTCGGTCTGGGACGTGGAGGGCCCCGGCGGCTGGCTGTCCGGCAGTTTGCCATCACAGGACTCGGGGACCTTGGCCAGAATCCCATCAATGGCTAGGTAATAGGGCCAGTCGGGCGGGGCGGACTCGCTATCTGTCATGCATTTTAATTTCCTGAAACGAGAGACACAAGAGCCAAGGGTGAGAAACAGAGCTGGCCCAGCCCCTGTCCTGCCCGGCCTCAGCAGAGGGGCGCGCCACGCCGGCACAGGCAGAAGCCGCTCTCGGCTGGCAAGGGCCTCCCCAGCAAAATCGGCCAGGCTCCAGGGTCAAGATGGCATTGGACTTAGAAAGAAGCTGGGCTTCAGGACCTACACGGGCTCAGATGTTAAAAAGGAAGCACACGTCCCAGTATTACTAAGGTTATCTGTGCATGCTGGGACCTTGGGGCTGGTCCTATTGCTTTTCCCTTGCTTTTCTATAGTTTCTAGACTCTCTGCAATGAGCAAATACTGCTTTTTAAATAAGTCATTTTGAAAGGTAGAGTAATAAGGTATTATTGTAATAATAAGGTATTATAAGATACATAAACATAGTGATAATATTTTGTAATATAATAACTGTGTTGTTCAGGAGAGAATGCCTCAGGGAGCGACAGCCACTGGCATTAGAGCACAGGCTTCAGTGTCCACAGCCCTGAGTCAGTATTTCATCTCCACACTTTGCTGTGTGACTTTGGGCAGGTTCATTCACCTCTCTGAGCCTCTATTTTTATATGAATGACATAGGGATGATCAAAGTAAGCCCCTCCCCCAGCTACAGGGCAGATTTAATAAAGCAAACAGCAGGCTGGGCTCCCATGCCATTCTTAGTTGAACCTACAGTCTGGGCAGGAGCCTAGATCCAGCGCTACAACCTGCAACCTGCCCAGAGGCCCTGGGGTGGGCCAGATGGGCCCCTTCCCACACTGCCTGATGCCTCATTACCACTGGGACCCCCTGCACCCACCTACTCCTGCAGACAGGTCCTGCCCTGAGAGGCTAAGTCCCCAGGCCTCCCCTGGGCCTCGGCTGCCCTCTGGGAGGTCAAGGCAGGAGACACAGGGCTCCATGGCGGCCAGACAGCTCTGGCCAGGCCAGGGAAGAAGCCACAAGGTGGGGGTGGGGCAGGGGCATCTCTGCCTCACTGGACCCAGTACCTCCTAAGGCCCAGTGCCCACTCCCCACTCTGCCTTTGAGCAACAGAGTGCCCCAAGGCCGGGCTCCAAACCCACCCTGTGCTCGGAGTGGGTGTCTCCTCTCTCCTACTCTTGCTACCTGCCAGGGTGTGGCCATTGGCCGTTGGAAACAATAAGCTGGATTCTGAATGAGGTGCCCCCAGCAAACAGGCACAGCCAGATGGTGAGCAGGGGCTGCTGCCCAGGGTGGCACGTGGCTGTGAAGACACCAGCACAGAGCGTGTGAGGGCAGGTGCTGGGTGCCCATCCCTAACCTCTGCCCCAGGCTTCTCTCTCTGCCCTACTTGAGCCAGCCCGCTCTTTGGAGAAACGAGAAAAGGCCTATTCTCAGCGTAGGAGGCCCCCAAACTGTACTTCAACAAACCACGCTCCACAGAACCAGCCACCCTCTCAGGCTCCTTCAGCCCAACAGCCTTAATATATAAAGAGCTCTTGTAAAAAAAAGAAAAAAGAAAAAAAAAAAGAAAAGCCTCTGCTATGGGGAGACTGCGGGTATAAAGAAAAAGGACAAAGATCGAGTCACCCAGCCGCAGCTTCCTCTGCTAAGGACTATGTGGCCCTGGGCAAGTCCCTCTCATGCTCTGGGCCTCAGCTTCCCCCTCCGTGAACTAAGGCTGACTGTGGCAGCTCTGAGGGGCTGCGGTGTGGAAGTGCTTCATCAGCCGTGACGTGCGGTGCACCGGCGCAGCCCTTGGCCAGCCCAGACCGCAGGGTCTGGAGTGGAGGCCCCCACTCTGCTGCACCCTCATCTCCCAGCCTCCAGGAATGGAGACAGAAACCCTCCCCTGGGACTCTGAAGAGGCTTTCAGCATAAATAATGAATAACCTGGCCAGACACCAACCAGAGCCAGCCAGGGAGGCGGTGCTCGTGAATTCCTGAGTCAGAGGGGAGCCTGCTGGAACAGTCGTGGCCACCTCCCACCACCCTCTGCGCCCCTTCCTCACCAGGTGCCTGAGCAGGACTAGGAGGCCACGGGAACAGTGGGGCCGCAGGCAGCTGCCTGTGTCCACCGAGCCTCTGAAGATACCCAGGCTCACACCTCAGCCCTCACGTCGCAAGCCAGCAGCTCAAACCCAACATCCGTCATGCTCAGCACCCTAGGTCCCGGCTTTGGGGCCTGCCTAGGGGCCTTTGGGCAGGGCCAGGCCCCGGACCCCTCCTTCAAGGCTCAGAAAAAATCAAATCAATGCAACTGAAAGCGGAGACCCCACAGGCTGGCGGTCTGTCCGGGGCCTTGCTGGGCCTCTTCCCGGCTCCCACCAGGGCCGGGGACTGGGGCTCCCCTTCTGCTGTGCTGGAGGCCGGCTCCTCGCCTGCGGGGGGCAGTGGGGGTGGCCTCTCCCACAAGTGGCTCAGGTGCTCCCAGCCTCTCTGCCCCAGGCTCACCTGCCTGACCCGGAGGTGGAGCAGCTGAGTGAGGCCACTCCCATCCTGGAAGCTGACAGGCTCTCCGGCAGCCCCAGGCCCAGCCCTGTCCAGGCCACCCACAGGGCCGGGTGCTCTCTGCTGCCATTCTACCCCTGCAGCTTCCAGCTCTTGCTGCCACCCTCGCTCCGTGCAAGACCCTCCCCACACCCAAAACCATCACCCCACACCTGTGACCTTCACCGCACACCTATGACCTTCACACCCTGCAAGACCCTCACCGCACCTGTGACCTTGCCTGTGCCTGAGACCTTTACCCCACCATGACCCCTGCCCACCCGGGACCCTGTCCTAATGGGCTGGGGACCCACGCACTTTAAGATGCTGGGTGTGTGGTACCACACCTGTCCCCTCCTAGACGCCAGCGCCTCCCTGGCCGGGTGGTCCCCTCCGGCCTTCCCTGCAGGTCGCCAGGGCAGGAAGGGCCCACCTGCCATGTGGCAGGAGCAGAGGTGGGGCCAGGCCGGGAGCCCCCACACTGAGAGTCCCGGGCCAGGGCAGGCCTCCACCTCTTTCTTCTTCACACAGTAAGCCCCACCCATGCGCTGGCCGGTCCTGCACCTCACCTGGTGATTTCTGGAAATACCCCACCGTGACCCTAGGGCCAGCCCCAGTGGGGCTCACGGGCTCATGGCAGAGGCTCAGTGGATGCTCCAAGTCGCAGAGCACTGAGCCTCCTTCTCACTTGCAGTCTCAATTTCCCCAATGACACAGTAGGCCCCTGAAACCCCTGCTGAGCTTGGGAGCTTGGTGGTGGGGAGGGCACTGGCAGCCGCCGCCTCCCTATGGGGAAGGAGGGTGTGAGGTCAGTGGGCACCACCATGAGTGTTGCTGCCTCCGAGGGACAGTGCCCAGACCGCCCATACGTCCTGGGAGCCATCCTGGCCTCTGCCCAGCACCAGCCCCACCCCTGCTCCCCTCAGCTCTTAGACTGGTTTCCTGCCCTTGCTGGGCCTCAGTTTCCCCACTTCCCCAATGGAAGGCTGCACACACGGTTTCCGTGGGCCCCGTCTCACCCCGTGGGGTTCTGCCCATACCCGGCCAGAGGAGACCGACAGGCAGGCCAGGACCCCACACATCGTCCCGACTCAGAGCTCCAAGAAAGTCAGGAGCGGCCCGCCACGCCCGGGCCCGCCCGTCCTGGTGGGGCCCACACTGCGCGCTCGCCCACCTGTACTGGAAGGTCATGTTGGTGATCTTGATCTTGATCTCCTCGCCCAGCCTGCGCTCGCCGGTCATCTCGAAGAGCTTGCTGGCCATCTTCTCGTACACCTTGGCGTTGCGCTTGGTCTGCTTGAGCTCGTCGAAGAACTCCTCCCAGACCAGCATGAGGCCGCGCATCTCGGCGTCCGTCCAGTTGCGGGCCCGCCGGTGCTTCTCCGCCTGGGGAGACACGAGGTAGCCGGGCCCGTCGGCCGCCGCCATGCCGGAGGCGCCTGTGGGGTGAGAGAGCGCGCTCAGCGAGGCCCCCGGCCCGGCCCCACGCACCATGGGCGGGAGGCGCCGCTCACGCTCGCTCGAAGGCAGCTCCACGCTCAAAATGGGGCCTACATCTGACAGGCAGGAATTTAGTTAAAAGCTTTTAAACGGGAAACGTCATTTTGATGTCACGTTTCCATAGCAACAGAGCAACTGCATAAGCTACAACAACAGAAACCTTTTAACTGAAAGCACGGGAATCAGGGCCGCACTGACGGGCCATCAATATTGCAGCGAGCGGGCCAGGCCCAAACCCAGCGGCCCGGCTCCCGGCCCTGCCTCTCACCGCCGCCCAGGCGGATCGGCCCCCAGTTCAGTGCCGCCCCGGCTCACGCAGGCCAAGAGGGGGCCTCGGGTGGGAACAGGCAAGGAGAAAGGGGGCAAAAGGTGGGAGAAACAGAGAGGACGGGAGACGAGGAGGCTGAGTCCCCCAACGCTGGCCACTGGCCCTGGTGGGGGTCCTGGGCTGTGGGACCCTTAAGCTCCCTCAGAAGGCCCCTGCCAGGCTGAACTGGGGCTGGGCCCCGGGGCTCCTGGGTGTCCTGGTCCTGGGGTCCTCGGGCTGGGCCCTCACAAGAACCCCAAACCCCCACCCTTGGCTCCTTTTGCTTCTCTTGCTCCAGCCCCCAGGCGCCCTGGGCCTTAGGTCTGTGGACACTGGAAGCCCGGGTTGGTCAGAGCCAGGCCCTGCCCAGAGGTGCAGACACAGGGTACACAGACACGGGCCTCTGGCACCGGCCGGTGAGGACAGCAGTGATGGCAAAGGTGAGCTCTGTTTGAGACACAGGAGGGAATCAGCCCAGCAAGCCAGGGGGAGGCCACGGGGCACTCCTGGGAAGAGCCACGGGCATGGCAGGGCACAGTCTGGGTACGCAGGGAGCTGATGGGCAGCCAGATTCGGCACAGCGTGCGGAGACGGGGCTCGAGGCCCAGGCTGTGGGGCAGGCCCCTGTGGGGCTGAGGGACTGAGATGCCCCCAGGCTGGCCGGGGGACCGCAGCCTGCTGAGAGCCCCAGATACAGCAGAACCGGAGCGTGTGGCCTGGGGGTTCTGCCCGGAGAAGTGCCGCCCAAGGGCATCGGCACCCGAAACATAACACATGCATGTCAGGCAGGGCTCTGTGGAGCCCATGGCACCTGTGCAGCATGGGCCGTGCCGGGCGCGGTGCCCAGGCTAAATGCCACTGTGGTCAGCAGAGGGACAGCGGGCACCCCCCTGCCCTCCTCAGGCCTGATCAACTGCAGGAGACTCTCAGGTGTGGGCTGCCCCAGGAAGGGCAGCTGAGCCTGGAATGAGGAGGCATCTCGGTCTCTGCCCGCTGCCCCTGCTGTCCTCTGAGGCACCTTGGAGGTGGGACCGAGGCTCTCAGGGGAATGACAGGGCAGGGGCATGGCGGGGGTGCCCAGCCCCACTGTAGGTGCCCAGCATAGGGAAGGCGACCTGGGGCTCCTTCTTGCCCGCAGTCAGGATAGGAAGTGTATGGGGAGGGCCCCAGGAATGTGTGAGGAACTCAGAGGGGTCTCTGCACACCCTACACTGGGTCCCTGGTCAAGGCCTGGCCCTACCATCAGCCCCATGAGACTAGTCCAGCCCCTTCCATCTGGGCCTCAGGAGACATCATCCCTACTGCCTGGCACTGGGGCATGGGAGGGGGCCCACAAGGTCTCCACTCTACTAAGGTCAGCCCTCCGTGCTGGGGGCTGGCACAGAGAGCTCTGTGGAGTGCCTGCAGATGAAGGAGTGACTAGAAGGCCCACCTCCTCTAGGAAGCCCTGGCTCCTCAGGAACAGGGTTCGGCCCTCCCCGGTGAGGTCAGGGACCGGTCCGAATGCCCTTTCCGTAGCCATGACTCCAAGGGCAGAGGTGGGGCTGGCTCCCAGCATCTCTTGGCATCTCCCGGCACAAGGGGTAAGCAGAAAGGCATGGGGTCCCAGCAGTGGTTCTGGGTGCAGCTCTAGCAACTCAGCATGGACCTTAGTCATGTCCTCCCCACTAACCTGTTTCCTCACCTCTACAACAGGGGTAACAGGATCTCACTATATCACCCAGCATGGTGCTGGCTAAGGGGGCACAGCCCTCCCAGAACCCTGGGGAGGTCATGGGGCCCCTACATGCCCTCTACCCCCTTCCGCAAATCCACCTTGGAGCTGCTGGGGACGGCGTCAGGCCTACTGTCCTGGCTGAAGGGGCAGCTGCTGGCCAGTGGACACCACCACTACTGCCGGGGGCCCCCACCTGACGGCTCTAGAGGAGGCACCTACACCCCTGCCTGCCCGAGTTCCAGTGGGCGCAGGGAGGCAGGGCCCTGCCTGGCAGGGTGCCACCCCACACCCACACCATCCTCCAGGCAGCATTCCCAGGGTAAAAGGCTCAACTCCAACCCTCTCTTCCCAGGCTCAGTGCACATGGGAGGCCCTGGACAGGGCAAGCTCCGTGGCCTTTCCTGAGGCAGAGCCCTCACACTGACCTCCAATGTGAGGACAAGAACCGGGCAGGCAGCAGATGGCAGCGCCAGGCACCCAGCTGCTCCTGCCTGGGAGGGTCCCCACATCTGTCCCCTGCTGGGGAGGGGCTCCTACCTTGGCAAAGCTGCATGGCCTGCTGGGACCCTCAGTCGCTACGGGGTCTCCTAGGGCCAGAGGCTGGTCAACCAGCAGCACCTGAGGGAGAAGGGGCAGGTCAGGCCTCGGCACGAGCTGTCCCTGGTGCAGACCTGGGACATGGGCGGCGCCCTGCTGGGCTCAGGCTAGACGCATGCTCCCTAGGCCTCCATCCCTTCTAAATAATGAGGCTTGGCCCAACTAGACTCTCATCCCGCTCAGCATTTCTGGGTGGATTTTCTGCCCTGCCTGACAGGCCAGCAGGACATGGGGACTGACCAAGGGTGGGGGCAGCAGGGCTCCCAAACACAGAAGCCCAGAGAGGAGGTGGGCATCCTACCGATGGGCACCTTCCAGGAGCAGCAGTGGTGAGCACAGCCTGTGCAGATGGGTGGGGATTTGGCAGCTGAGGGGTTCAGGGCTTGGGTGAAGGCAGAGAACCACGTGGAGTCCTGGGCCCAGATCACAGGGGCCCCTGGGCAGGCTCCGGAGCCTGGACTTCCCCAGAGCAATTGGGGCCAGGAGGGGAAGGATGTGGCCAACACTGCTGCCGCTGGGGCAGGGTAGAAGGTTGGGCGGGTAGGCTGTCCAGAGGGTACAGGGGCCAGGATCCACCTCAGAACCAGCCTGTCCTAGCAGTTTTGGGGGTAGCTGCCTGACCAAGCACGGAGGGCAGGGGCCTGTGCACACAAGGGGAACCCAGACCCACAACTTCAGCCCTCTGCCTCCAGTGATGCCCCGACCCTGACCTCACAGGTCCACGGGGCCCATCCAGGGCCCAGACACCCCCGACCAGGACACTTGGAGGCCTGGTGTAGGGTGGAGAAAGCCAGCCACACTGGCGGGGCCCCCCAGAGGATGTGGCTGCAACAGGACTGGGTCCTCCGGGTGGCTCAAGCCACTTGCCCAACAGGCAGCCAGGCTGCTGGGGCTGCAGAGCCTGGGGGACCCGCAAGGGATGCCCACATGGTTTCCCAAAAGAGGTCCTGGTGATGACACAAGGCCGGGTCCACCTCTACCCACGGACATTGTCACGGTGCTCATGGACCAGACTCGTGGGCTCGCGGAGGATGCCTTTCCTCGGGCCCCACTGCAGGCTTCCCTGGGGGGTGCACCCCACACCCCCAGGAACGGGGCTTCCTCTGTCCTCTGTTGGCTGTGTCACATCACGTGGAGGCAAGGCCCCCCTACCCGGTCCCTTGTGTGGCGGCTCCACCCGGTACTCACCTCACCCTGGCTACTTCCCTCATCTGACTTACAGTGCTCCACGCACCACACAGGGGAAGCGACTTCCAGATCCTAACAAAGCCAGTAGCAGCCAAAATCAAATACCACCGAAGGCACAGAGCACAGCTCGGCAAGGGGACAGGGTGTGCTCTCCGATGAGGAAGAGGAAGGCTGTGCTGAGGGCAGCTCTGCCGTGGCATGGGGAGGGACTGCAAAGCCCATTCACGAGGGGTTCGCCGCTGCTTCCCACTGGACCCCGGCCCCTCTTCTTTCTGAAATTACCAGCCATGCCAGGTGTGCTCAGTGTGCCAGGCTGTCCACACCTGGACCAGGGAGAAGGGGGTGCTCCATTTCTCTGAAGTGACCAGAACTTAGGTAGCTCTGAAGGGAGAGGCCACTGGGGGGCCCTGGAGCGGTGTCACCTATGAGGAGACAGATTTAGGGAGCTCAAGTGGCATGCCCCGCCCCAAATGCTTTAGGCCTGTCCACCACATCCCTCCGGCAAACTGATCCCTATCCCTGCTCAGAGAAAGGGGGCCCCCGCACGTGCCTAAGAGGAGCAGGCAGCAGGAGCTGGCCCCTTGGCTGACTGGCCCCCGTCTCTCCTGGCACAGACAGCAGAGCAAGGAAAGAATGGGTGGACGACCCCTGCCAATTAGCCAGAACCAGACGGGACCTCAGCAAACACTGACTAAATACCCTGCACCAGAAGAAGCCACAGGGTTTTTGTTCTTGCAGGTTGGTAAGACATCTGCATCCCAAGATGACTACACCACCGATCACCAAGGCTTCCGAGAGGCTCGTCCGGAGCTTAGAAGCATCCCCGCTGGGCTGAGCAGAGGCTTCTTGGAGTAGGCGCTGGTTCAGACAGGACAAACAAGCTAGAATAGACGGGGCAGGCCCTGCGGACACACAGCAGCCCGGGCCACACCAGAGGTGGGATGCGCCAACTGCTTTGGGGGTTACTTGGGAGCAGCTGGGCCAGGGACACAGGTGTCAATGGCCAAGGAGGTGGGAGGGTGGTGGGCCCTGTGAGAACACAGCTCTAGTCTCTGTGCTGGGCCTGATGACCTGCTTCAGTGCCATGGGCCAAGTCCTGAGGCTTGTGTATGTCATATAAGCTTATGATGTCACTTGACCATGAAGGCTCCAGCAGCTCCAGCAGCTCCCACAGCTCCCATCTGCAGGGCAGGAAGACCACCTGTACTGTGGTTTGGGAAGGCCCTTGCAGAAGCACCCAGCCAGGCCCATGCCCTGGGGCCACTTCCTCATCCCTGGCTACAGAAAACACGGGGCCTGTCCCTGCTGGCAGCTGCCTGGGGGACCCTCCATAATGCCAGATGTTAGCTGGTGGGACAGTTTCTGCCCCTGCTGGAGAAGCACTTAGGAGACTGCTTCCTAAGACTCCAGCTCAGCAAGGTCTAGGTTCTCATGAAGCAAAGCAAGCCTCACACAGCAACAACTGATGGTTTCCATTTTTTCCTTTAATTTGGATGTACAATGTTTGCAGCAGTTAAAAAAAATTAAATATACATCTCTCGTCAGTCCTTCCCTTTGCTCTCAGAAGCAGTCAGGTCTGGGTGGGGCTCCGGGACTCGCCCATCACAGCCCTGCTGGCTCCAGGGGAGCTCAAGCTCAGCTGACAGTCCCTCTGACCACGGCGCAAAGCAGTGAGACCTGGACAAGGAGGCCCCACTTGGGTCAGAGCCCACCCTCCGTAGGCAGGTCCACGTTGGCCGTGATCCTCCAAGGCTGGCAGTTACCACCCAGATTGCAGGGGGAGACTCCGCTCTTAGAAACAACTGAGGGGAAGGCGTTCCTTTGACTGCACCAGAGCATGACAGGCACATGGGGGAAGAGCGGCCCCTGAACCTTCCAGGTTGCCTTCAGTTGTCATGCAGCATTCTGAGCGGCTCCCTCCTTCCCAGGAGGCCCAGGCCCGGCAAGCGAGTGTCCTCTTCTCGTCTGAGCCATCCTGAGCTCTCCAAGGTCCCTCAGCAGCTCTCAAGATCTTCCTTCTTCTCACTCCCACACGTGGCCCCTCTGGAGGACAGCTCCAAGTCTACCCTGGCCAGCAGCTGTGGTCCCGGGTCCTCCCCGCAGAGGGAGGAAGAGGGGGAGGGACAAAGCCCGATGAGGATGTCTGCTGGGAAGGATGCTCACAGGTAGCAAGAGAAGCCTGACTCCACCCACCAGACACACAGAACTAACCTCACTCCACCCTGCAATGGGAGGAAGTTCCACCTGCCAGGCGGCCACAAACCGAATTATTGCTGTTTACTATCCGTCCCGAGCTCCACGTGGGGCTCATCTCAGCTCCAAGACGAGGAGCTGTTCATTGGCTCCAAGGGCTCTGAAATGACCCCCTCCATGAAGATGGGGGCGAGGGGTGTCCTCTAGGGCACAGGGCCTTCTCAGATGCTACATTCTGGGTGTCTGGAGGGGGTTCAGCTTCACATTTTCCCCCGAAAGGACACAGGCGCTGGCAGAAATGAGGGTGGACAGTAACAAAGAGCACTTGGCAGCTGGAAACATCACCTACATAGACTCAGCTGGGCCCGCAGCGGAAGGGAGGCACATTTTGGGAAAGAAACACGCTTCAGTGCATTGCCAAACAATTCTACCCTGGTTTCATTAAAATCTTTCCTGATGTTACCAGCAGGAAAACAAAAGCAATCTCCCCACAGCCCACCCCCAAAACTTGACAACCAAATTAATCACATTTTCAACAAAATTTGGATAATACGATGGGTGCTTGCCATAGATTTTTAGGAACATGATGAAGTCTTCCTCCTTTCTGCAGAGAGTTGATATGGAGACCATCTTCTCCAGTGGGATCCTAGTGTGCAATGAATGAGCCCTGCCCTGACCATGTCCCACGCCTGCATGTCCGTCACGCGGCTAACTTGACCTGGCAGGTCTAAGGAAAGTCAACTTCCAGGAAGAACCGACATGGGCACTCTTAGAGGCCATGCATCTCTGTCTTGAGATGTGTGTGTATAAAATTATAGATGTGTCTATATGCACATGCACGGATACTTTATGTATATGCGTGGGTGAAGTCATTTTTACTAATGAGCTCATATTCATCTCCGGAGCACACAGGCAGGTCTTTGGGGGTGGGGGACACCTACTGCCAGAGCGGGGTGTTCTGAGCCCCTTGCTAAGGACTGGTTTAGATCACATCGTAAACAAGAGGAAGACAAACTCTATGTTGAGCCCAGCGATATGCATTCCAAGGGAATGGCTCTGTTTTACATTCACAGTGTTATTTCTTACAAATGTAAACATCTAGCCAGGAACAACATCTGGCCTGTGATACTGCTGTCTCAGAGCTGCTGACATAACCTGCGGGGGAGGCGGGAGGCGGGTGGGGAGCAGCAACAGTTCTGAGAACTTTCCCCTCGTTCCCAAACCTTCTAGCGGGCTTTCCAGGAAAAAGCTAGGATGAGAAACAGGAGCCCCCAAGCAATACGGAAGAATGGTGATTTTCTTACGTGTTATAATTCAGTAGCTTCCCTTAAGGGCCTCCTCAAATATTGGACCCCTTTCTACCGCTCCTGCTGCCCCGCCACGAGGACGAGGTGGTCTTGGCTGGGGGAGGCCTCTGTTGGGAGCTGGTGGGAAAAGCCTCATACAGGCCTGGCAGAGGCTGCTCAGAGGGGCTCCCTTTGAGCAGGGGCTCCCTTTCAGCTCCCCCTCACGTATGTGGGCAGCATACAAGTCCACATCTCAGCTGCTCCCCAGCTGCCACATAGGAGAGGGACAGGTGGAAGCTTGGGGGGCTCAAGGCAGCACCTGCACAGAGTTCCAACACTTCCTCCACTTACCATATTCAATACCCAAAACATCGACGGGCATGACCAAACCAAGCCACATGACAGTCGCCAACCTTGCCTGGCTCGCCTCTAGGGCTGAGGAAGCAGAGCCCCTGCCCCGTCTCACAGCCAGTCGGCAAGCAGAGCTCCCAAATCCAGCTTCTACATCAGCAGCAGCCCCGCCATCCAGAATCCACTTCCATTTTAATGACTTGGCTCCTCTGGGCCTGCAAACAGGAGGCTGGTCCAGGGACCTGGCCTGGGGATAGGAGTGGCGGCTCTGACAGGGCCGTGGGGCAGTCTCCGATGAGCACAGATCTGCACTCTCCTGACTAAAAGGGGTCACCGTGCAAGATGTCAGCTGGAACGGGGGCAGAAGGGATGCTGGGCTCTGTCACTAACAGTGCCAAGACACCAAGCTTTGCTGTTGACCAAGAGAGGCTCAGACAAAACACAGCTCAGTGACACTCTTGGGGCATGCATCCATGGAGCAGCAGATCCCAACACCTGCCAGCCAGCTCCTAGGCAGACGCCACCCCAGGGCTAGCAAGGAACAGGAGTGGGAGGCCCATGTCTCTGGACACAGCGGAGGCTGCTCACAGCCAGGGAGGGCTGGCCTTCTCAGCTGAGTGATAGGGAGGCTGCTGTCCCTGACTGGTCGGTGGAGAACGACAGTTGTCTGTGCCCGAGGAGGAGGGGCTGCAGGTGAGCACACCCCTAGGATAATGGGGGCCTGTCCTCAGTCCTGCTGTGGCCACCTGCCCACTAACGCCTCTCTACATCCCAGTCACCTTGTGAATGCATAAACAGGAACATGTACAACGGAAATGTCAGCGGGTGCTCAGGAGGGCTATGCCAGTGGCTACAGGAGAGGGAGCGTGGCCGGGGGCCCTGTCCACCTCCCCGGACGCTGTCGCATGCAGCACAGGCCTTGCGATTCACATACTTTACACGGGCATAGAAAGAGTTACGTTAAAATTAATCTCTTTACTGATATAATTAAATTTTAAATCCTGAGAAGAAAAGAGAGAAGGGAGAATGGTGCTGGGTGTCTAGCACCCCCAGCCACTGGCCCAGCACATGCCATGGCATCTGTGCATCCAGACACGGGGCGTGGCATGCACACCCCACCAGGGAGACCCAGGCCAGTGTTCCCAAAGCCTGCTCATGGCACCTTCTACTGCAGGACAGCAGAGGGGCCAACAGCCAGCCTGCAGGAGGGAGGACTTCTGGCCCAGATGCAAGAGCAGCTGCAACCTGGCAACAACCAGCAGGTGACTATCAGGAGAAAGGACCTGGTCACCCACATGGGGTGCAGCACAGCTGCTCCTGCTCTCTGGAAGGCCTCAGGCTCAGCCCCACCAGGACTGCAGACACTCCCTGCCTGGCCACTGCCACAAAGAGCACTTCTGCCACATGGCAGAGACACGCACGTTGCCTGGCCGCCCGCGGCATGTGCGGAAGCCCATAGGGACCAAGCTGGCTCGGTGGAGGCAGGGCACAAGGGCGCAGACTTCCAAAGGCTCCGGCCCCAGCTGCCGCCTCACAGTCTCTCCCACCATGGCGCTCAGCAGGTGGTGACCTTGTGGACATTTCGTAAACAAGTCAGCAGCCGGTGATATGGGCTTCCTGGGGCTGCAACCACCTCAAGCACAGACTGGAAGGCCCTGCGGTCGAGCTCCTCCTCTATCTGGTGTCTGTAGAAGTCTGTGGCGACCAGGCAGAAAAGGTTCACGTCCACCTGCTCCAGCTTGCCCATCCTGCTGATGACATGTGGGAGGCTGGTGCAGGAGTTAAGGAAAAAGGCCGGCAAATGAGGGGAATGCTGCCTCCCTGTCCTCACCTGGGAGCTCCTCTCCTGAAACAGCCTACAAAGGGGTCCAGGGAGCCTGGAGAGCGAGCAGAGCCCCGGAAGGACCACCTGGATGCCTCCAGCTGCAGCAGCGCCTCCACCTCCATTCCTGCAACCCTTGGCTGGCTGGATGCCCTGCTGGAAGGCCAGCAGGGCAGAAGTGAGCTGGGCAGAGCTGGCCAAGGAAGCAGGAGGCCTGCAGGCAGGGCGCCCACTCAGCAGCACTCACCTGGCCTGGCTCCTGTGCAGCGCTGGTGGCCGGTGCTTCTGCTGGCCTCCACTAGCCCTGCTCCAATGCAGTGAGGGCAGAGCCGTGCCAGGCACGCCGGGCAAGGCTGTGCTGTCAGCACCAGGACAACTGTGCTGCTTGGAGGCTCTTGTGGTCTGTCTTGGGGAAGGGCTGTGGAAAGGGAAACTCCTGGCAGCCAGCATCTGGGGGTGGGAACTGGATCTTTACTTAAGCCTTTCCCCAAGAGGGCGATCGAGGCACAATGACCAAAGCTAATGAGAAGCAGTGTCAGGAGAAGCCCAGCCACACAGAGCCCGCGAGTGGGCGGGACGTCTGCAGAGACCACCGCCCACCCTCGCTCCCCTCACCCAGGCCCTCCACAGAAAGGCCCCTCAGCTGCGACCCTCCTGCCACACACGGGCCCCTCTGAGAGGCCCTGGTCAGCAAATGTCTGGATGTGCTCCTTTCTGTATCCCTGTCAGCATTTTACTTCCCTGGGGCTGAGGGCCTGTCACCCTGGCATCTGTGGGGTTTTTGCAAAGGTTAGGTTTCAAAACCTTATCATGAAACATGAGCCTCGGTGTTGATGAGGGAAACGGGGCCAGCACCAGGGACCCAGAGAGGATACATCGCCGCAACCCACGGGCTGGTGGACGCGCTGACGAAGAAGCAGGAGAGGCTCCACGTGGCCATGGCGACCGGGGTCCTCTGCGTGAAGTTGGAGAGGGACAGCATGACCCAGTCCCGGACCATGGACGACTGCCCGGTGCTGTGCAGAGTCTGAAACACCTGCAAGGAGCAAGCAGGCGCCTGAGTGTCAGGGCTGGGGGGGCGGGAAGCACCTGCTGTGCCTGGGTGGTGGGGGTGGGGTGGGGGCCAGAGGCATTGCTGCTTTAAAGGGGAGGAGCTGGGCTCTGCTGGTGAATCTGCTGGGAAGTCGGAGACAACTCCACCTCCAGGCTTTCCCACTCCATCCCCATCGCACATGCAACCTCACCTTATACACCACGGTGGCCATGAACTGGGGGTATGGCTGCTGGTTGGACAGAAACTCTCCGATGACTTTGTTCATGATGTCCTGGGGTGGGAAGAAGTCGTCTAGAAACTGGGGCAGGATCCTGGCCACCACTCTGGCTTCACAAGGAAAGCCTTTCCTGATCCTGGGAGGAGGGACACAGGTCAGAGACTGGCACCAGCTCCCACAGCTGCCCCACCTGCCTGCGGAGGGCCTTGGCTCTAATACTGGGGAAAATGCCGACGTGAAATCAGGGCTGGGAGGGACCCTCGGCCGTGAGGGACTTTCCAAGTGGGGAAAGTCAGAGCCTAAGCAACTGGAGTATGAATTTTGAGACTAAAAAGGCAAAACCCCAGCCCTTCCTCTGTCCAGCTCGTGGAGACAGGCTGCTCGGCACAGGCCCTGGGCTCCCACGCCCTGTAGGGACCAGAAATCCTAAGAGGATTTTGAAAGCTACGTAAAGGAATATGCAGAAACGGCGCAGCGGGAAGGACGTTACAAAAGAGATTTTTAAAAATCATAACAAAAGAACCCGTCCCCATTATGTTTTTGCTGCTATCCACATGCAAATGCTCCACAAACATCCCTATGTGTTCTAACGCTTCGTAGCACTGTTGTCAACCAGAACTTTTTTCTTGTTACCACACAGGGCCCCATCTGTGCTCTCGCTGCTTCTTCCCTCACCAGATCCTGAAACACGCCCCCTGAGCAGTATCCTTTTCAGTGCTGAAAAGCAACCATCACGTTCCCGTCTCATCAGTGCACACATGCCAGCCATGTGTAACTGAGACACACGGGAAGCAGCTACGAAAATGGCAGTGCACTTCCTCACAGGTGCTCCTGGCTCTACCCGCCCGCAGACCCTCACCCAGCAGTGGCATGGCAGCCGCTCTGAAGACACTGCTCCACAGAGAGAAATCTGTGGTCAGCTCCGAGGTGCCTCCCTGTGGCGTCTGGAGAGCAGTCAAGCGGAAGGCGTGCACCACACTCTCTGGAGCACTCGCCACCTAGCATTGGGCCCACTAGACCACAAGCCCCTTGAAGGCCAGGACTGGTCGTGGCGCCTCCCTGTGCCCATCTGCCAGTCGCAGTGGTGCTCAGTGAGCATGTGGGGACGGAAGAATGATGCAGAGGTGCATTTAAAAATCGACATGGGGGCCGGGCGCAGTGGCTCACGCCTGCAATCCCAGCACTTTGGGAGGCCAAGGAGGGTGGATCACTTGAGTTCAGGAGTTCGAGACCAGCCCAGCTAACACGGTGAAACCCCATCTCTACTAAAAACACAAAAATTAGCTGGGCGTGGTGGTGCGTGCCTGTAATCCCAGCTACTAGGGAGGCTGAGGCAGGAGAATCACTTGAACCCGGGAGGCGGAGGTTGCAGTGAGCCGAGGTCACGCCATTGCACTCCAGCCTGGGTGACAAGGGAAAAACTCCGTCTCAAAAAGGAAAGAAAAAAAAAAATCAACATGAAAACAGACCAGCACAGGCTTGGCTGTTCAGAACACCTCATCTGGTCAAACAGTGGAGCAAGGTCCACCTGAGTATGTTCTTGAGAAAAGCCAAATGGCTCCCCACTGGCCACCCTGATTGGAGAGCACAGGCAAGGCAGTGCAACAAGGCTCCAGATCCACCATGTCTCCAGGACTGAGGCCTGAGAGCAAATCAAGGGCCCTTGTCCTTGAGAAAAAGCCCTACCAAGCTCCTAACCCACTTCCGGAGCAGGTGAGCGAAGCCAATTCTAAACACAAATGCACGCACAGCAGTGGGGGGTGGTGGGGGGCAGAAGCCACTGACCACACGGGTCTCAAAGATGCATGTGTGGGTTCCACCTTCATCCTCCTGCTGCTGCTCCTCACCCTGCTCACAGGCACCACGGCCCCCTCCCACGGCCCCGTGGGCTCCCCTCTCACGATAGGCAGCCAGGCTGAGCCAGCTCCTCCTCACTGTACAGGCTTCTGCCCCACCCTCCCAGAGGCTGGTCATTCCTGCCCCCTGCCACACCCTCAACTGCCAGGTACTGTCCCTGAGCCCTCAGGAGAGATGGGCAGGCACTGGGACAACCTTGGAACTGGTCAACGCTACACCTGAGTGCTGGGGTCCAAGGACCGCCAGCTCGCCAGTGGAACCCTGAGCCAAGGCAGCCCATGGTCAGGCTGTGGTGGGGAATCAATGGCAGGACTCCAGCAACAGCGCCTGGGGATCAGCAGACACACACAAAAGCACAGCTTCAGGCCAAAGTTCTAGGGAAGCTAACGGCTGAGGGATGGGGCTTCGCTTCTTACCTATCAAAAAGAACAGATACCCGCTCCATAGCAACAATCACTGACTCGCTGTCGGGCGCTGCAGGATTAGGGTCTGAAGTTCTACCCGGACTGACTTTCTCCTTTCCTGTAACAAAAGTGTTCAGTACGAAGGTTACCTCCATACAACCCAACAGGCTCTGTAGACAGTCCTTTGTACACAGGGGTCCAGTGAGTCCCTGGAGAAGATCTGAAAGCAGGTGATATCAGCCCCTTGCTAGCCCAGGACCCAGCCCAGCTCAGCCACAGGGGATGAGTGACCACAGGGACGGTCAACCCTGACCAGGTACTCCAGCCCTGGGGGCTCCAGAGCCTTTCTTGCAAGGTGATGGGGCCGGCTTGGGGCAACACCAGAAGTGTCAAATCAGAAGGCACCTAGTCTAGGTCCCTTGAGTGAGCATGCTGCTGCCTCCCTTGAACAGGACTTGGGCTGGCCTTACGGGCACCGTGTACATGCTCACCTGTGTACATGCAGGTGAGCATCAGGCCCAGAGCTGCCATGGCCCGGTGCGGGCTGTGCACATTCACTCTGTCCACACTCAGCTTGACCAGCGATTCTGCATCCAGGCGGGAGAGCTGCTCAGAGAGCAGGAGGCGCTCCAGGCCTCTGAGGGCACAGTGGTAAATGATGGAGGGGGTGGACTCCTCACTTCCAGACAGCATCACTCCACACATCTGCACAGGGAGAAAGGCCTCTGTGTCAAAGAATCGCTGCACAGTCTCAGGTGTTCATGCCTCCTCCCCACCAAGTCAAAACTGGCCCACTGGTATGATCCTGCAAGGAAAAGAGAAGGGAAGCCCACTCCCCGTGTGCAGAGGAAGACAGCCAGGGCCCACTCACCTGTATTATTGATGCTGAAAATTCCGGCCCTACGTCCAGAGGATAGTTCTCAATGAGGTAAAACGCAGTGGCACACATGACCAGTACGTGCTGCTGGCTGTGAATGTTCACGCAGCTGAAAATGGGAGACAGCAGCCAGGCTCAGCCACCCACATCCAACGTGGAGAGGGCTTCACAGCATGTCCGGCCCCACGCGGGAGTGTAGAGGTATGGGCCAGGCTGGCTCCCGGGAGCGTCTACCCTGCATGGCTCCCCCAGGCCCCTGCAACCTGGCCTGACCCTTCAGCCTCTGCTTGACCACTCCCTGGGTGGCTGAGCCCGTCTACCTCCCCCACGCCCTGCCCTCTCGGCCTGACTCAGCCTCCCCTGTGGCCACCTCCATGCTGGCCACCACACACTTCCTCTCTCTGTCCCTCAACGAGGCCCCAGATTCCCACACCCCAGGCCAGTCCCCTCTATTTCCTGAGTGCCCTGTGCTTTTGCTTCATGGCACATGCCATCATGACGTGCTGCCTTCTGTGATCCCCCGACAGCGCCGGCCTTCCCCATGGCACAGTGAGGACCTGGTAGCCAGGGACTGAATGAGTGGCCACTGTGAACAGAGGAGCCAATACGATGCCCCCCTACACCCACAGAAACGTGCCCAGTGATGCGTATATCTGTCACCACGTGGTCCCACCTCCACCTCGGAGGCACGTGACACGGCCCCTCTGCCCATGGTGCTGAGGTCAGCCCCACGCACCATTTCTACCTGGATGCCACAAGCTCTCTGCATCCCAAACGCAACTCCTGGACCACCTCAACTCTCCTTCCCTGAGTCCTCCACGCCCACAGCAAGAGCCATAGAACAGCCCAACACACCAGCACAGGCAGGGCTCTGGCCTGTGTCTGGGGCTGCCCCCCAAAATCACGTCACTGCACCAACATATGTGCCTGATTTGCAGGCCTGTGTCCCGTGTGACTTGGCCCTATGCCAGGCTCCAGGGATGCAGAGACAGTCACCAGCCATCCGCCTGTCCTGCTACCACAGCACCCACTGCCCAGCAAGGATGGCAGGCAAGAAGGGCCTCCCCACGGGCTTGTGACACTCTGGCCTGGATGAGGGCAATGGCCCCTGATGAGCCGCTGTCCCTGCTCCAGCATGTCCCAAATCCTGCCAGCCACCGGCATGTGCCCTGGCTCACACCTCCCTCCTGTCTGAACTGTGCCTACAGAGACCTTCCCGTCTCCCTCCAGGTCTTTCACTCAACTTTGACCTAGCCCCCATTTCCTGCCCACTTGTCAAAGGGGATCACTGGCCATTCCTCCCAGACCCCTTCCCATCTTTGCTCCTAATTCTTGCCCTCAACTCCCCCATGTGGGTGGCTGATGAAATTCCACCCTCCCTCTAAAGACAGCTCCCGTGTGCAGGAGCCTATGACTCAGAGAGGCTGGGCCCATCTCTGCTAAAGCCTCTGCGACTTTGGGAGAGTGGCGGTGAGACCAGGGTGTCACAGAGCCCTCCGCGCTTGTAAGACATTGCTGTGAAGAGCTTGACTTGCTCGCTGAGGGGTTGCGGCACCAGCTGTGCTTTGTCAAGGACACATGTGTACAGAACCTGCCGCCCGGCAGCTTTAAGATAAGGTGAGGTCGGAATCACAGTGGAAACAAGAGGGAGGTGCTGGGCCACGGCGGGGAAGGTGCAGAGAGGAGGCTGGCCTGGGTAATAACAGGGTTCTGGGAGCAGAGAATGAGAGCCAATGGCCTCGAGAGCAGAGTCAGGAATGGGCACGTGGGGGAGTGTGCTAAGCGCCACATGAGACAGCAGCAGAGGCGAGAGCTCCAGCTCGCTGGAGGTGCCCGAGGAAGCCTCTAGGACGCACCTGTGCCCTTGCGTCTCACCGACCTCAGCCATGGCGCCCACCTGGGTTCCCACTGATACCTGCCTGCCATCTGGCCAGGAGCCTGGGCACTTGGAGAGGGTGACGCTGCTTCCTTCACAGCTCATTCTGAGACCCCCGCCCCAGCCCCAGCCAGGCTCCCACTCACTGGGCGATCCCTTTCAGGTTGGAGAGGAGATAGTCGCTGATGACTGGGATGAGCTGCTTGGCAGTGTCGTCCAGCAGGTCGCACTCCAGCACATAGAGGACACCGTGCAGGGCTCCGACCCTGCTGGGCAGGTGGCTGCTCCTGAGCGTGCTCTCCAGCAGGCGGCTGACAGGCTCCGCCACGGCCTTGTCCTAGGCACACACAGACAAAAGCTGCTGCATGCCACCAGAGCTCACGTCCCAGTGGCTCCTCCCCACAGCCGAGGCGGGGGCGCTGCCCTCATGCTTGTGTGCAGAAGAGACTACACAGCAGGCCGGAGACCATCCTGAGAGGCCTGTGTGCAAGGCTGGCCCCTGGCTGGTGTTGGGACGGTGCCCACCATCCTCACTGAGGAGGGGCTCCCTGTGCTCAGCTGCTTGTGTGGGCACCAGGGTTTGTGCTGAGAACTTGCCTTCCCTCTGGGAGGCCAGAGTCTGGGCACGAGGCAGGCAGAGGGTGCCCATGTGCCCAGCCCCCAGTAAAAACCCTGGCACCGAGTCTCTAGTGTGCTTTCCTGGCGACGACACTGCACACGCGCTGTCACGGCTCACTGTGCGGGGAGTTAAGTGCGTCCTGCACGACCCCGCTGGGAGAGGATTCTGGAAGCTCGAGCCTGGTGTCCTCGGGACATCGCCCCATGGTCCTCTGCCCTTGCTAATTTTCTTTGCTGATTTTGTTTTGTGTGCTTTTACCGTAACACATCTTAGCTGAGAGTCTTTCTAGAAAAGCCTGGGGGTAGTCTTGGGGATCCCTGATAGTGGTTTCTGTCAACTTCAACCAAAATGGCCTCAATTTCACTTAGTATCCAAAACCTAGCAGGGTTAAATATCGACCTAAACACTTAGCCCATGTTCTTCACTTTCAATCTGCTCTTTAACAGTGAGGAGACCCCTGCAGAAGTCAGCAAGGGATGTCACCCTCCTTCAGCCCAAGACTATGGGGACACAGAATTCCCACGGAGCGCTGGATGGCCAGGCGGCCTCTTGTTTTTGTGGAATGATGAGGTTCTCGGCAGTGGTAGGAGCCTCTCCGCAGGGGAAATGACCAGAAGACACAGAAGCCACTCCCACCCATCCCAGGAACAAGGACCAAAAGAGGAGGCTGTTCTTTGTGGATCACTTCCTTCTTGGGCCCCCGCCTCACCCTGTGCTATCCCCTCACGCGCACAATGCCCCGCGGCACCTCCCTAAGGACTGCGCACGGCGCCAGGTCCCACTTCTGAAAGTCCCACACGAGGACCTGCTCCCAGGTGGCAGGGATTTCACAACCGTGGGCAAATACCTCAAAACGACATGCTCTGGATACATGGGTACCAAGCACGACACGCTGAAAACCTTCACAGAGGATGGTCATCTTCCAGAAAGCATGAGTGCACACAGAGCTGGGAGTTAGCGTCCATGACCATCCTGCCTTAGGATCTGCTTTTCAAAATGATTATTTCTCATTTGATTACTGATGGCACAACACTTGCCTAGGGGGATCTGGGCCTGAGCACAAAACCACAGTTACAATTCAAGTTAGCCCAGCAGCTGAAACTTCCCACAAAGGAGAAGGACCCCTTCCAAGAGCCGCCTTGACATCGTGTGGGCAACACCCAGAGGGTGTTCGCCGTGAAGAGAGATGCCCACACAGGGAACCCACACACTCATTGTTTCCACTCCCTGGACGGCTGCTGAGTCACCAGCATGGCACCAGGCTGAAGGCCACCCACAAGGGAAGATGACTGGCGTTTGGGCTCGGGGAGGACAGAGTCTAGGCAAGAGCAGTCAAGACTCGCAGAGAGGGAGTCAGGCTCCAGGTCACGGACATGGGCTCACCTCAACCTCTGCTGCATTTTGTGTGACCTAGACAAGCCAGCTAACCTCTGACCTTGGCCGCCTAGGGGTGCCTTTGTCAGGTGGGGGTGCAGGAGGAAGAGCTCCGCAAATGTTAGCGGCTGGAGTGATGGCAAAAAAAAAATCATCACCGTCATGACAGCATTGTCGTTCCTGACAGACAGGAGCCCGTCCAGAGCACGGGCTAGGCAGGCCCGGATGGGCACCACCATGCCATTCTCACCAAGGGCCCCAGACGGCTGGCACACGGCAGCCACTCAGGTGTTTGTTGAAAAAACGAGTTTCCATTGCTATCATAAAATGGATTACTAGGTAATGCCACATGACAAGGAACCAGAGGCGCCAGCTCTGACAGTTCTGACATCCCTGAATATGCTTCGCCAGATGTCGGGACCCACGGGCAATGATTTCACGTGTACAGGTGATGGATACTTGGCAAATACCATGTGGTGATGTGCCACAGAATATAGGTACCATGCTGCACTGGCTGAATCCTGATAAACCAGAAGCAGAATAAGGAGGAACTCAAGAGGATGAACACTTGACCCCTGGGATGGTCTGAATGTTTGTATCCCTCCTGAAACTCCTACACTGACACCTAGTTTGCAGTGCCACAGTACAAGAAGGTGGGGCCTTGGGAGGTGATGAGGTCATGATGGGAGAGCCCTTGTGGATTGGGGCCCTTCTAAAAGGCCTGAGGGAGCTTGTTTACTCCTTCCACCGTGAGGACCCAGCGAGAAGATGCCATCTATGAAGCAGAGAGCGGCCCTCACCAAACACCAAATCTGCTGGCACCTTGACCATGAACTTCCAGCCCCCAGAACGGTGAGAAGTAAATTTCCACTGTTTATAAATTACCCAGTCTAAGGTAACTTGTGGTAGCAGACAAAAAAGACTAAGACAACCACCGTGCTAAAAAGAGACTATAGCACCCAGATTTGGGACTAGAAACACAGGGTCACTGTGACAAAACGGCCCCCAGGAGAGAAGCTGTCCAGCCAGAAAGCTCGGGGGGCCTGGAACATAACTGAGAAGGGGAGTGAGGCAGTCAGGCCTCAGGGCAGAGCATGGGGAAGCCAGTCGCGTTTCCACCATCTGCGATGCCTCAGCGCCACCACACACCGTGGTTCTGTGGGGATGGGCTACTACAATGATGTCACAAGCCCAGGGATACGGGACCCCAAACCATGGCTTGGCCGCCACGACCCACATCACAGTGACCTGTGAATGGCACTGACCGTCGCTGAACCCCCTCCATCTGAGAAGCACTGCAGCTCACGTGGGCGTGGAGTCCGGTTCGGGTCAACTCTTGGAAGGAGGCAGCCGCACCCGGCACCTCTGGCCAACACCAGGTCCCAAGGCAGATGGGCCCCCGTGGCTTCAGCACAGGAACCTCTGTGCCACCTGTCACTTACCATCCCAAGGACGGCAGCTGCCTTGCAGGTGGCAGGCACCAAGTACTGAGCGAGGATCTCGTCTTCTGAAGGGTGCACCCTTCGCAGTTCTGTCAGCGTCACATACATCAGCTCAAACTGGTTGCGCTCAGTGAACAAGTCTGAGACCACTAGAAGCTGGAGATGTGGAAAACCAGGAGGGCAACGGGAGAATCGCGCTGTTAGAATCCAGGCAACGCATCCAGAACGCTACTACTGGCAAGTCGTGTTCTTACACCCAAGAGACATTACTGTGCGGGACGCATGTGTGCGTGTGTGTGTGGTGTATGCGTGTGGTGTGTCTGTGTGGGTGTGTGGTACACGTGGTGCATGTATGGTGTGTGTATGGGGTGTACGTGTGGCACATGTGGTGTGTGTGTGTGTGCATGGTGTGCGAGTGGCGTGTGTGTGGTGTGGGGTGTGTGTATACATGTGTGTACATGTGGCATGTGTGTGGTGCACGTGGTGTGGCGTGTGAGTGTGGCATGTGTGCTGTGTGTGTTGTGTGTATGGTGCATGCGGTGTGTGTGTGTGCATGTGGTGTGTGTGTGGTGTCTATGGTGCATGTGGCCTGTGTGTGTGTTGCGTGCATGTGGGGTGTGTGTGCAAGTGGCATGTGTGTGGGGTGTGTGTGTGGGGTGTGTGTGGTGTGTGTGGTGCATGTGGCGCGTGTGGCACGTGCAGGTGTGAGGGGAATGGGAAGGCTCACTTACGGATCTGACCACCTCACTGATCAGGATGGCCGGGGTCCTCCTGGCTGAGCTGGACGGCAGGATCCAGCGGCTGTACAACTCAAGCAAAAACTGCGAACAGGAGTGGATGTCAACTCCAGCCCGGTGTTTCCTGTGGAATATGCGAGATGGGTATTTTCCAAGTACATGAGATGAGAGGCTCATTTCAAGAAGCACCTCAAACAAATCAAATGACTGATAAGAAATTTCAAATTTCTGTAAAAAAGAAAAAGGCCATTAAAAAACCTGGAGTTGACTGGAGACGTGGGTGGTGACGAAGGTGCAGGGGCGTCGGCCTCCTCCTCCTCTTCCTCGTCCCATTCCTCCTCCCTCAGGGGTGTGATGCTGTTCCCCAGCCACACAGAGTGTATGGACACCTGCCACAGAAACGGGGCACTGCTCAGTGCTGCGGCCACAGTGCCAGGCTCCCGGTGGGTGGGTGCGGCCCCTGGGACTCAGCACATGCCTACCGTCTAACAGTCTGCCCCTTAGCAAGGGTCGTTCAGACACCCCAGGTTATGGGCAAGGGAGCCCACAGAGAGGGTGGGGCAGGGGCTGGACAGCTGCTGGGAAGCTCCAGCACATGCTAAAGGCATGAATCAGGGGCCAGTCAACCCCAGGAGCAGCTGAGGAGGGTGACACAGAAAGAGGCTCTACGAAGGGATGCTTTCACTCCTAAGTGACATCTGAATGGAGTCCCCAAAACACGGAACCAATACGTGAGATTCCTTTTCCAGTCTCCCTCACTGGCAGTCATTGTGGTAAACCCCAGGCCAGAGCTCCCTCGCGCCTTTGTGACCCACGCTCTAGATCACGCAGCCACCACGCAGTCAGCACACCTCGACTGTCCTCCTTTCTGCCTGGTTCTCTGGAAGCCTCGAGCACTTGGCACAGTGCTGTGGGCTGTGTGCCCATAAAAAGCTGTTCTCCATCATCACTGGCACTAGCTCCAACTCACGTTCTTGGCATCAAGGGCCATTTCCCCCCTGGGACCCAGCACCCTGCAGGGAGTGGGCGAGGAGTCTGTATGAACAGCTCTCAGGCCAAGGAGCAGCCCCTGCACTCCCCTCGCCCAGACCCAGCGGCTCAGTCCAGTGGCATCTAGGGGCTGAACATCCCAGACAGGGCAGGGGTGGCACTGTACTTCAGCCCCAGACAGGGCAGGGGTGGGACCGTACTTCAGCCCCAGACAGGGCAGGGGTGGCACTGTACTTCAGCCCCAGACAGGGCAGGGGTGGGACCATACTTCAGCCCCAGACAGGGCAGGGGTGGCACTGTACTTCAGCCCCAGACAGGGCAGGGGTGGCACTGTACTTCAGCCCCAGACAAGGCAGGGGTGGGACCGTACTTCAGCCCCAGACAGGGCAGGGGTGGCACTGTACTTCAGCCCCAGACAGGGCAGGGGTGGGACCGTACTTCAGCCCCAGTATGATCCCATGACAGTCGGTTTGCAGATGCTGGACACAACGCAAACATCGAAGGATGTGGCCAAATGCAGCGGGGTGGGGGGAATAGGGAATACCTCGGGCACAGACCAGTGTCCCTGGGCCCAGGACAAGGCCAGAGGCACCCAGTGAGCCCCAGGCCTCTCACTCTCAGCCTGCCCTTCAGAAACACTTTCATGAAAAATACAGTGCATCCTATTGGTCATTTTCACTTATCTTGGGGTGGAAACATCTGTCAAAGGTGAAAGGACAGAAGAGTGGGACTTCTTTTTCCAACTATGTCTAGAAAAATACAGGCTGGTCCAGTAGCTCCCTGCTTCCTGTCACTGAAACCGGCAGGCACAAAACAGGACAGTACAGGCAGAGAGCAGGGAACAGAAACAGGCGTGTGACATCACAGGGTTTCTGCTGTGAAGGCTGCAGGCCAGGAACTCAGAAGAGGAAACTCTCAGAGCTCATAAGTGTTTCTAAACACCATATTCTGACCCATTTCCCCAGAAACAAAAGCTACAAAGAGAACTGTCCTGCACAACTGGTTTCACTAAATCAGGAACCCAGTGAGCGAAAGACACAGCACGGGGGTGGAGGGAAAGGTGCAAGTCGGCCAGCACAGCCGGGCCCCGCCCAGCATACACCTGTAGGGCTCCACGCCATGTGCCATCATATGCAAATGGCCCTATGTTTCTGTTTACATTTTTTTTTAAGTGACAGAGTACTGGCGTGTTGCCCAGGCTGGAGTGCAGTGGTGCAATCATGGCTCACTGCAGCCTCAACCTCCTGAGCTCAGGTAAGCCTCCTGCCTCAGCCTCCTGAAATGTTATAGATTACAGGTGTGAGCCACCACACCCAGACCCTTGAATCCCTTCACTTATCTGAGGAGGAAACAGAAGCACAGACCAATGTGACCTGCTAGGAAGTGGCCGAGCTGTCTGCCTGCACACTGGGCTCCCACCCAGAACTGGCCACAGGGACAGGGACACTCAGGGAGCCCCCCAAGAGCTGGCCCCAGGGACACTCACGGCCACGCCTGCGGCCCCCCCATACCATGGCCCTTCATGGCGTTTACTTCCTCCTGAGCATTTCAGCTGACTCCACTCTGTCCTCACCCCCCTTTTTGTGTCTCACAGTCCTTGCTTAAGTCCAAGTCACGCCCTCTCACTGTCTCTTACACACATCTCTATCACTACATGTGAGGTCTCTTAACTACTCTCTGGAATACAGAACATAAATAAAAACAAAAGTAATGCTTCCTCTGCTTGCGGGACCTAGGAATAAAACAGATAAAAACAATGAACATTAAATTTTTTTTTAAAAAAAGGAAAACTTCTTTTCATTTAAAAAGTGCACTGAGCTTTTCTCCTGGGTGTGTCAAGCGCCAAAGTCTGAGGACAGAAACGGACAGAGGCCAGGCGGCGGGGGCGCAAGACTGACCTGGCCGAGTTTGTAGCTCATGCTCCCCAGCTCCCGCTCGGGGTTGATCTGCAGCAGCAGCTTCTCGTGGCTGATGAGGGCACCTGTGAACACCAGCACCCTGAGTCCTGATCTGCACAGGGGGGCAGGGCCGCAGGCCCACCCCGTACCAGCCCAGCTCCTGCCCAGACAGGCACCCAGCCGTGAGCCACCTGCCCTCGCCGCCACCGGCAGGAGGGCCCAGGTTGTGCAGGGCCCTGCGGGTCTCGGGGGTTTGTCACTTTATAACCAGTTAAGCTGGCAGGGCCAGTGGGCAAGCTGGACTCTGTCACTTTTTCTCTATGACAAATAAGACTGCAGCATTCACCTGTCACCCCTCAGCTCCCACCTCTGTGAGTAGGAACTGGTTGTGGGCTGAGCTGCAAAAGCTTAGGAGTCAGCAGTTGCAGGCGAGCCGACAGTCCAGGCAGGCAAGCTCTCTGGGGGACCCAGATAAGCATTTTGGTGAACAGTGCCTTCCAGAACCCCACCCCAGTGCCCAGGCTGACCAGATACAGCCGGCAGGAGCGGGAGCAGGATAATGCCCCCACTTGACCTTTCACACCCCCCACGCCCCAGGCCAAACAACCTCCTCATGTCTTTCTGCTGGGCATCCCCCCAATTCCCGGGCACCAGCCTCCAGCTAAATGTCCCCAGCTAACCCTCTGCCAGACCCCAGATCAACTTGCCTCCTCCAAAGGGGCCTCCACAGCCCCTTCCCTGGAAGCACTTGCTCCCCTTGGAGCTCCAGGAGCTGCCTGTGTATGCCTCCCACCCACCTCTGTGCCCCTCTTTTCTGCCTTCTATGACAGGTCATTGCTCCTGGGTCCTCCTGACCTATGAGTTCCTTGAAGGCTGGATCCATGGCCCTCCAAGTGCTCAGTTTATTTCAACGCCCTAATAAACATTTGAGTCTCATAGACACTGCGTATAACACACTGCGCATCCACATAGAACTTTCTGCAATTAAAGCCTTCAAGGTGCTTAAACTCCTAAATAACTACGGAATCACAAAGCTCTATGCTAAAATACTGTTGAGTGAAAAACATGCATCCCAAATCCCCACACAACTCTCTTCTTTTAAACCAGGTGGCAAGCTCCGATGCCTGTGATAGGGCAGGCACACAACCGGAAGGCTTGGTGGGAGAGTGGGCAGTGACAGGGCCCAGGGAGGGGAGAGGTGCAGGGAGCGGGGTGCTCAGGCCCAGCTGTGCCCCGCCCTGCAGCCACTGCCACACATGGTTTCTTAGGAAAAGCTGGAGATTCAGCTTGTGTAGATGAACTTAGTTGAGTTCTTAACATAAGCAACTAATTCAACTTTTAAATCCTGCTGGTCTTACAGCCCGTGAGAATTCTTTCGCTTCTCATATCTTGACTGGCAGGAGATAATGCTTCTAATTCATTTCCAGATTTTACTTCCTCCCTGGGCCTGACTAAGACTCCTGCTTATGAAAGGGGCAGCGTATTTAGCAGCACAGCCTCCAACTCAGACCACACTCAGGTCTTCCTGCATCACTGGTGTGCTGAGCATGCCAGTCTTCTCTCATTCTAGCCCAAGTACAACCGCTGCCCCGCACCCTTTCCCTCAGGTACCTGTAGTAGCCGGAGACAGAGAAGGGACAGGATCCCATGCCTGGTATAAATGATGGGTGGCAATATTCTCTCTCTTTGAAACCATTGCTTGAATCTCTTGCTCCACAATCCCTCTGATAATGCTCAGCTTCCTCCCAAACCTACATTTCAGAAAAAAGGTAAAGAGTGTTTTGTTTCCTTCAAAATCTCACAAGTGAAAAACACCAGAACTTTCCCTCCGCTTTGCCTAAAGGAACCTGGTGTAATACCAAATGAAACTCACTTCCTAAGTGAGCACCTGTCCGTGAGCCCTTAAGTGGGTGTTCTACTAGTTGCCTGCTCATTCTTGCTCTGCTAACGTCTTCCCCTAAATGCTCAATAACCCCACGTCAGTTCCTGTCGCGTTTCCAGCTCCTCACTGATCAGGAGGCCACCTTTGGGTCTGCATCTCCTGCACAGGCCACACGGATGGTGTTTTCAATTCTAGCAACGAAGGAAAATGGCCTGGGTGAAGCTGCCGGACGCTTCAGCGGGGAACCCACTGTTCCTAGCACCTGCTATGTCCCGGAGACACGTGGGAACTCGAGCAAACCTGGTGTCGAGAGCTTTCAGAGGCTTGTTCCGGGGCTGCTGCTCCAAGCAGCTTACAGCTGGGTTGCCGGCCACAGGCACAGTCATTGCACTGAGCACCAGTGAGGTGATGGCCTGCACGGCCAGGACATTGATCTGGGTCCTCTCTGTGTCTTCCTGGAAGTATAGCCCACATGTCAACAAGAGCAGCAAGACACCCACAACCAGCTCTGCCTGCAGAACCCAGAGTCTACCCTGCCTCAATGGGAGGAAGAGAGCCTTAAGTGCTACCAAAGGATTTCTGTCAGGCTGAGCTCACGGGGCACAAGGCAGGGCCTCTGCACATACAGGCCCTGAAACAATCTGATGGACAAACGCCCATTTTTCAAATCAAGGACTCCTTTGGGCACAAAACTCCAAACATGAATTACTTTTTAATAAATTATCTTTGAATTCCCTCATACATTTTACAGGTCTTGCTTATGACAACCTGTTAGCTTCTATGGATGAATTTAAAGACAATCTTGATGACTTGTGACATATGTCTACCCTCCAAACTGTCATTTCTGTGAGTTCAAACCACACCTTCTATCAGAATCAAGGGCCTGCATTCCACAACTTCCCATTCTGCTGGCTCCGCTGTACCAGAGCACAGTTATTATTAATATCGTGTTAGCGTAATGTACGTGAACACTTCAAGAAGCCTAATAAAATCTCTGCAAGACATTAGAAAAATGAAACCAGGTACTACTCATGGCCTTTATAAAGTGCCTTTTCATTTTAATTCAACCTACACTCCTCTGAATATTGATAAACTAAAAGATATTTTCCAGAAAGGGCACAATCGTATTGATCCTTAACATGGAATGCACCGTAATAAAATGCATTCCAGCCATTGGTAATCGCAGCCCCCAGACCTCAGCAGGCTTTGTCCCTGCTCTGGAATATCAGTCAAGACACCATTCGGCTACTCTTTCAAAAATAAGGTAAGAGAAAAAAAAACCACCAGTTTGCTGCCTTATTTTATTCCCCACCAAAGGCCTGCAAGCGGCCATAACTGCCCATGTGCCAACCAGCACGGGGTGTGGCCTTACTTCTGGTGGGCTCTCCTCCTGCTCCATCACGAGGGGCTGCGTCACCAGGACACCAAGGAGGGTGGCCCAAGTTTCTTCAAACTGAGTACGACTGGTCCAGCCTAGAAATATAAATGTTACATGAGAGAGTGTCAAGCCTTCTCAAGCCTGTAACGGAGAGCTGACAGCTACGCCGACACAGCACGGCCTCTGGAGAAGGCTCCACGCCAAGGGCAGTGAGTCCCTTAAACCTCACACAGGTCTATGATGCGGGGAACACTATCCCCTCCATTTCATCATCGAGGAAACCGAAGTATAGACATCGGCTGCACTGTCCGAGACACATGAGAGGCAGGTGGCACAGGCCCAAGTCGGCCCTGGCAGCCTGGTCAACCCCCAGTGGAGCAGACACAGGGACAGGGCAGGGACGCCCATGCAGGCAACCTCGTGCAGGGCCAGGGCCACCTCTGCCCCACTCACTAAATGGGCTAAAATCTTCCCTGGAGTCCAGCCCTGAGACTGTGCAGCTGGCTGCACAACTCTGTGGATAAAACTAATGGCCACCAAGCTGTCTGCTTAGAGTGGGTGAAATCTGTAGTATGTGAATTCTACCTCAATAAAGCTGCTAAAAATTTAAAAGTCAAAGTAATGGTTCCTCTGACCTGTCTAGAAGAATAGATCAAAAAGAGTATATCAAGGTAGGAACAGGGATTCAGTGAAAATACATCCGATAGACCCTCCATCCCTATTGATGAGCTGCATTCGAGTGTATCTAACGAAGTTGTTTCTGATAGCTGTGCTTCATATCCCCATCATGATGTCTGAGGCAGCCACGCCACTTGTGGTAAGGCCAGAGAGACGGGATGGGATGCTTAGGACAGGAGAACTAGAGCAATGGACATCGGGGTCCCCGTGATAAACTGGGTAAAGAAAGAACAAGAGACAGAGAGAAGGAGAGTGTGCAGGACTGATTCAGACACAGATACAGACAAATATAACAATTTACATTACAGGGAAAAAAATGAGCAAAATGAGCACAAACAAGGCAAGGACTGCAGCACAGTCTTGGGTCACGCATGTCTGATGGGCAGTTCAAGAGCAAGGGCACCCAAGTAAGCAAAGGAGCTCGTGTTAGGCAAGGGGGAGAGAGCAGGAGGCCACTGATACCGATCCTCACAGCCAGGAAGAGGAGGAGCTCCGTGAGGCAGCTGGCGTGAGGTTCCTGCTCAGGGCTCTCTTTGGACATTGAATTATAAAGGGGAAAGTAGAGGCAAGGTGTCTCCCGCCACAACCTTCTGGGATCCAAACAAGCCTCAAATCTGCAGAAGCCCGAGGGACTGGGGAGAGGACTGGACAGTGGAGTCAGGGTGCCCCTGCCAGACTTTCTAGGACAAGACAGGAACATTCCAGGAAACACCACAGCAGGGCATAGTCACTGAGAACTGACTGATTACAGTCCCACCACAAGGTCACACCTCTTGCCATCAAATAGGGGCAAAAGTGGTGACTTATTCATTTAGACACTTATTTAGAAATAAGGGGTAACATTTGTTTAGAAATGTAATTTCTAAATCTGCAACAATTCTATGAAATAGACATGACCCCCATTTTACATATGACAAAACTGAGGGTCTCTAGAGGTTAGAAGGACTTGCCCTGCGCTGCTCACGTAGGAGGGCTGGAAGCAGACCAGGACTGTCTGAGCCCCAAGCCTGCTTTCTCCCCATGCTGCCTCTAGGCTCTGGGGAAGGCGAGTGCCAAGAGACCTGACTCCATCTGCTCCCGTCTGCTTGTTCCCATATGAGAAAATGGACCACTGAGACACAACAGGATCAGACTGGTGAACACAAGAAAACATTCTGAGACAAGTGCTGCCACTGTTTAGCCTAAATGCAAAATCTAAGGCAGAATTTGGTCTCACATTGTCCATTACACATGAACCTTTCCTGACTTCAAACAAGCCCGGAATACACAAAGCTGGGATTCAAGCCACAAAACACAGGAACCAGGATCTATTTTCTCAGTATAAAAGGAGTTTTGCCAACACTGCAAAATGTATTCACACAGGTTTGTATTATTATCATGCTTAAATCTTTTCTGGAGTCAAATGAGAAGATCCCAGTACTGGGGACTCTGGATTTCCTCCCGGTAGATGTCTGACAATGGTGACCTGAAGGAGAGACCCCAAGAGTACCTAGTGTGTTGATGCGGTAGATGAACTCCTTAAAGACTTCCTTTTCCTGGAGGAACTCCACGGGGATCTCAGGGAATGCTGTGCCAAAATCCCCTCCCGGTTTGGGTGACCATCCAAGCTTCCACACCTGAGAAGATGAAAAGGAAGTGACATCATCCAAGTTGAGTCAGGACAGACACACTGTGAGGAAGCAGGAAGCCCGACTTCTCTCCACTGGGCTCCCTCCTCACTACCCCAACACTGTCCCAGAGCTGGCACCTTCTCCCCCAGAAAACAGCTCCAACTGCTTCCTGGGACTTCCTTCCCCATCAAGTGGCCCTCCCAAATCTGCTCTGCCCTCCCACTTCCTGTCCTCATCCTGAGGCTGCTGGCACACCCCACTCAGGGAGTGCTGGGAGAAGCAGGCAGGAGTTAGAGACAGCACCCCTCGCCCACAAACAGCAGATGGTGTGTTAGAATAAAGGCAGGCGTTCAATGAGGTTCAGCTCAGATATGTTTATTAGCAAGCAGGCATGAAAATGAACCATACAGCTTATTTCTGTAAACTCTGAAGTCCAGTTCTCTGTGCATGAGGTGCTCAGACAAGCGCCATGCACAGAAGAATCCAGAGGCAGGCTTGATGCTGTTCAAGTGGCAGGATCAGCTCACGGTCTGGCCAGCTCAGCTTACATGCCTTCAGTGAGGTGACAAAGGACCCAACGGAACCCCAGGATTCCCACAGCCCATCTGCACAAAGGCAGAGGGGGCTCTATGATAATAACCAGCTAATCTCTTACCTCACCACAGGAAAGCCCCCTCTTTAAATCGGTTATGCTCCCCTATGCTCCTCTCTGGTACCCGCCCAGGGGGAGACTGCAGTGCCTGTCACAGCTGCCTTCCAGATGACCGCACTCAGGGAACTCCTCAATGCCAGTGAAGAGCTTGCTGGAGGAATTTTATCTACAGCCTGCAGTCCATCCTGGCATATCCTCAGGTGTGCTCTGGACGGCATGACCTCAAGACTGTGCCCTCCTGCATGGTATCCACGAGCCCCTCCAAAGGAGCAGTTACTGTCTCATAACCAGATGCTAATGAACCCACAGTGACTTGCTGTGCACCAAGAGTACGGCCGAGAGCAACCCCATGCAGCAAGGGTGGCCTGCTTCTCCAGCACTCCTGCTGCTCTCTTCCCAGGAAAGCCTACAACTCCCTGTTCTGCAACTGCTTCCAGCACCGGCAGGCACTGGCCTCTTCTTCGGAATGAGCCCGCCATCTGGAATACCTTCATTCCCTGCGGCAGAATCCTCATCTCTCAGGATCAAACAATACTGTGTCCTTGGAGCAAGCCTCCCTAGACTCTCCAGCATACAAACACACACGTGCACACACACGTGCACACACACACACAGGCAGGCACGCACCCTTCTCAGGCAGCCACAAGCCTCTTCCCTGGGACCTGGCTCCATTCTCCCTGACCTACACCTGCTGGCTCACACCCTGCCAGGTCGGCCTTTCTTTCCTGCCTGAGGATGCTGCAGGCCCTAAGGAACAGGTCCCATCATCTTATTTCAGCGGGCTGGTGGGAGATGATGCCATTTCACTGGGCAGAAGTCAGTCCCCCTCCATCAACCCTCACTCTCCTCAAGCTAAGCTCCTCATGTTATCTGAAACAAGGGTTCTGATCAATAACACCTACCTTTTTTTTTTTTTTGAGACGGAGTCTTGCTCCGTTGCCCAGGCCAGAGTGCAGTGGCGTGATCTCGGCTTACTGCAACCTTTGCCTCCTGGGTTCAAGCGATTCTCCTGTCTCAGTCTCCTGAGTAGCTGGGATTACAGGCGTATACCACCACACCTGGCTAATTTTTATATTTTTAGTAGAGATGGGTTTTCACCATGTTGGCCAGGCTGGTCTCGAACTCCTGACCTCAAGTGATCCACCCACCTTGGCTTCCCAAAGTGCTGGGATTACAGGCATGAGCTACTGCGCCTGGCAATAACACCTACTTTAAACCAATTCTGAAGACAACCGCAAAACTGTGTAGAAAAACATGAATTATCTCCAAAGGAAAATCTTACTCACTCGAGGGGGTGTGGTTTCTGGTCTGCTATTAAGCAAAGTGGTCTAGTTGCTCTAGAATCAGGTCTAACACTAATCTCTTAGGGATGTAGGTAGGGCCTCAGTTCATTTTAGAAAACCCAGTATTTCTACTAGCGACCTCCACACGTGGTGCCTGAGGAAAGCAGCCTGGCACCAGAACCACAGTGGGCACCAGAACCACAGCAGGCAGCCTCTGGGCTGCGGGGATTCTGTCCCGCCCTCTCACGTGTGCCCAGCCCAGGGCTTACTGGTCAGCCTTTCACCGTACTTGGTCTTCTGCAAGGAACAAGCGGACTCACCAGTGGGGGCACACGTGTGTAGCTGTTGACAAGGGGCAGGCGGGCCAGGCTGATGATGATGTTCCTGAGCACTGGCGTGAGAAACGCCGGCACGCCACTATTCCTTTTATGACCCAAGGCCAACACCGACTGCAGAGACTCCACCATTTCTGCCACCATCTCACAGGCTGCGGTGATATACTTAGGATCTAAACAAGCAACAGTTAAGAGAGGACTTTTTAAAAAACACATCCTATATGCCCAGTGTAGAAACCATGACCTACAACCAGCTGCTCAAGCTGTAATTGTGGAATCCACTTAGACTGAGTTGGCCACTGAAGGCCTGCAGATTCTACCTCCTTCATATCCGCCTATACCATACAATTCTCCCCATTTTCTGCTGGGATTGCTGGAATGTTCCTGAACCTGAGCTCTGGCCTTGGTTCCCAGCCCTCTGGCCCACTCTCTGTGATAAGGCCAGCAGCAGCCTGTGACAGCTGGAAGCCATCCTGTGGCTCCTCAGCCTCAGACTTCCTTTAGGACACCTCCTCTGCCCCTCGTCTTTCTCTGGTCTCCCAGGACCTGTGTCTGTCCCTCAGCTAGTATCAAAGGGCCATGTTGTCATCCTTGCTTCACTGGCTTTCCTAGATCAGAGTGCTTGAGGGGCTTGGGGCATGGTTCTGATGGGCATGGAAACTCCCAAGGCAGACGCTGAGGACACTTCACACCCTTGGGAAGATCCACAGCATGGTGTCTTGAGTCTAGAATATCATACCTACTAAAATATGATTTGTTGAGTCAGTGGATGTGTACTAAGTGGCTATTACCCACAGGCCACGAGATTCTACAGTTTGGGCAACTTCCTAGGATACAGAATGACTTCTCATTGGACTTAAGCAATTAAGCCCCACGCTAACGAGTTGGCTTTATTAATATTTACTGGATGACCTTTAGGAAGTAACGTCCTATCGAGGTAATTAAAAAAACAAAGCAAGCTTCCCACTCTGGCCTAAAGAGGGCCATGGGGAATAAGCACAATCATCTTCACCCAAACAGAACACACTTCAGGGCCCGCTGCTCTAACTCTAACCCCCGCGATGTCTCAACTGTTTTAAAGCAATGGAAATTAACTAAAAATCATGATAGCATTTGTTGAGTATTCATAACAAGACTGTCATCCGTTCCAGGTGCTTTACATGGAGGGATTAACTGATTGATTTCAATCCACACGGTTGGCACTATTCTTATCCTCACCACAGAAGCACGGGATCCACAGCCTGAGGTGCCACTCGGCTGGAAGATGCAGAGTAGGGAGGTGGGTGTTTTCATATTCCTTAGGTAGCAACAAGAAATCATGAAATCACAAACTGAAGCCTGAAGGACCCACAGAGGTTTGAGATAAAAATTCAGAGAAGTCCTTGGCTGTGCATTAAAATGCCATTGCTTCTGGGTCATTCTCTCATTACAAAACCTTGAACCGGGAACCGGAAGAGAAAAGTACTATGCAGAAGACTAAAGACAGGAAAACTCCATCCACAACTAGGATTGCACAAAAGCTGGGAGAAAAAGCCCAAAAGCACTGGTGCACTCATGATTGCAAAGGCGTGTTTCCTGAGCCACAGAGCATGGAAAAGATGCCTGATGCTCCAGGTAAGGGTGCTGTGTAAAATGTGTGGACAGGCTCCAGGTGAGGCACCCCCACCTCTGCGGGACAGGCAACAGGGGGCATTCCCCACCAGACACTGGGCTAAAGAAGCTGAAGCAGCCCCAGCAGCCTAGGGGCCCTGGCAAGAACAAAAGACACTTGGCCAAAGAATTTTCCTCCCAACAGGCACTGCCACCATTTTCCTAGTAAAATACCTACTCTAGAATTGGGAGGAAAGTGCATGAAAAGCCATAGTATATGTCTAAATCTATAACTGGCTTAAATCACTGGGATTTGGATTTTTTTTTTTTTTTCTGTAGGAAAAGCGGAATTTTCTTTTAAATATCCACCAAAACAGATGGCTGAACCTGACACTGAGGTTCCTGAATACTCATGTGGGAAACATTTATTTATTCATTATCACTCAACAAAAGGTTGTTGCTTGCTGACCAGAGGCCGAGCATTAATTTCTGAGAACACAAAGAAGACAAACCTGTTCCCTGCCCTCAAGGATCTCAGAGTAACTGCAGAGTGTGGGAAGTGCGGGGGGAAGGGAGCGCTCCCCCAGTGGCATCCCAGCTGGTCTGTAGGGTCAGAGACAGCCGCATGTGTACGGATAAGGTGTTCACTCGGAAACAAAAGAGCTGGCAAAGCAATGGACTACAGCCTCCCTGACAGCGAGGGAGGAGCAGCGGGACACAGCCGAGCTACGGTGCGCTTCCAGGAGCCCACACTCACCGCGGTGCACGTCTCTGTGAATGATTTTTAAGTCCTGGAGGAACAACATGTAAGAAAAAATGGGTCCTGAGACTTACTGTGTGTGTTCGGATCTACTTCCTCCTCCTCCTCTCTGATGGCTTTTGGGGTATTCGTCCTTCTTTCTGGACTAAGAAGCTGCTCTCCAGGCTGCACTGCAACTAAAATTACAACAGAACAAACAGAAGAATTTCTACACACTTCCATCAGTGCTTTTTATTCAAAATTTTACATTTGTGCAGCCTCACAAAAGTTGAAAGGGATAGACAGACTAGCCTAGATTCCTTAGAACCAATTTTAGACAAACAGACAACACTAGACTGAGGTACCAATCTCTTGGTTAGTGGTATATGTCTGAAGATTTGTACTTCAGATTTCACTCAGATTTCTAAGTCCCTCGACTGTCTCCTGTTGGCCATCTCTCACCCTGAGGTTATTATGAGACGGCTCAAGATTCATTACTATCAAAATCATCACTATAACCTCCAAGAAGTCTGGCTTTTAAGTATTAATCCCTGGATCTTTGTTTTCAAGTTGGCTACAAATGCACAGACGAAAACAATTATGAAACATGAAAACATCACTCTATAACATTTAATTTAAAAATACAAAGCTTCAAAACGCCCTCTAACATGTAAACTATGATGTCCAATTTTTTAAAAATTGTGGCTAATGACCCTTGTTGAGGATACTGTTCCTTGAAAACAATAAGCCACTTTTATTTTACAGTATGTTAATATTACAATGCAGTATAGAAACAAACATTTTAACTCTAATAGAAAACAAATAATCTTCTGAATGTAATCTTATTAATCTTATGATCATATAAGACTAAATACATAAAACAGCTAAGACCAAAGATCACAGAGACATAAAGTTTAGAAGTATTTTTGATGAAAGCTGAAACTTCAAAATCTAAATAAAATGACTAAAAAAGCAAATTCCAGTTAAATTCCAGTGTAGACTCCAATATATTGGAGAGTAAGAGATGGGGCCCAGCCCTTCCTGATGCATATTTTATCTACCTCTCCATCCCCAATTCCTAGCTTAGTACCTGGCAAACAGGCAGCACAAAATAAAAACATGGTGAAGCAGACAGGAACTACGATAGGAACCCACCGTTCACGGACAGGGACTCACCGGCCTCCAGGATGAAGTGCACACAGTGGATGAGGGAGCAGGCGTGGGTCACAAACTCTGTGGAGGAGACCACGCTCCAGAGGCCAGGCAGCTGCAGGGCCAGGCAGCAGCAGTCCAGCCCTGCCTGGAGATCCAGACTCAGCGGGATCTGCTCATGGATCAAATGCCAGGACAGGGCCTAAAGGGAAGTACTGAGTCACAGAATGCCCACTCGTGTACCTTCGTTTGGGGAGGCCGTGTGAATCACAGTTGTGGAACCGTCCAAAGCACTGAGGGGCAGCGCGTCCAGGTGCCCTTGCCCTTCCAGAAGGACAGCTCTGACATGGCTCCATTACATTCAGTCCTGACCCACCTATTCCCCAAAGTGCCTGTCCCTTCTCTGCCAGAAAGCCCCCTTACTCTGCTGCCTCTCTCTCCTTCAGCGCTGTGGGCTCCTGTAGAAATCTCTCCTGGGCTACGTGGCCACCAGGCCAGAGGCTCTTCCTTGGGGCTCCCACAGCACCGGGGCTTGCCTCTGTCATAGCCTCAGAGGTTGAATTTGAGAGCGTGGGTTCTAGGGATAGCAGGCCTTGGGTTCAAATGTCAGAATGGCTACTTCCTAGCTCAGAGGACCTGGGCAAGTCACTGAAATTCTCTAAGCCTTGCTTTCCTCACCTGTCAAATGGGAGTAACAGAGCCTATCTCACAGGGGGTTGTGAGAGTCAAATAAGATGATGCATATAAAGTATTTCATCCTGCACACAGCAGGCACATAATATAATCAGCAGCAATCACCCTGTGCTGTGATCACATGCTGACTTTCCCACTTCCCCACTAAGCTGAAACCTGAAGGACAGGGATCACAAACCATATGACTCCACGTGGTTCAGAATAAGGGTGTATTTATCATTTTGTGAGTAATGGCACTGATGCCCTTTGGACTCCTCCCTTTCTTTGGTGTGAGGTGGAGGCGGAGCCTCTGTGGGTCTGCAAAGTGTGTCCTTGCTGAGGGCAGGCAGCACAGCGATGGCCCTTTAAGGATACAGGCCAGACTTTAATGCATCCAGAACGTGTACACATCCTGGGGGCGAATTACAAGCACTAACGCAAACCAAGTATTCCTTGGCTGACATGTCCAGGCCAACTTAAGACATAAAGTACTTCCAGATGATTATTTTTCATGTCTCTAAAATTAGGATCCACAGAACATGGTAGGTGCAGATGAGAAGGGGACCTGGCTGACCTCACAGGCCACCATGAGGAGTGGCGAGGTGAGGGTGAAGGATGGCTACAATAACTTGACGGTGACAAGACTTACTGCCAGGCTGAGATGGAAGAGTGACTGGACTGGTCAGAGATCTTGCTTTTCAAATAAAACTGCTTTACCCTCTTCAGTGTCAGCCCTATGCCCCCTCCCCACAGCAACACTGAGCTCCCGAGCTGCCTCTTACCTCAAGGGTTGCCACCACGAATTTCACGATGTCCTTCTCTTTCTCAGGAGGAAGGTGCAAATGACTGGGCAGTTTGGAGACCACCACCAGGTACTGTGCCAGGGCCCGGGCCAGAGTGGGCAGGGACTGATACAGTGCAGCATCCCCTGAAACAGAAGGCCCTTGTGGGTGGGTGCAAACGTGAGCACAGATGCATCATCTTCGAAAGGCAGTCAAGCAATTCTCTGAGAATCTGATGAAAGCTCAAGACATTGTTCCTCAGTGGCACATCTACACATCCGTCCACACGACTGCACGTGGTTTGGGGCTGCATCTCCCCTGAGGTCTGGCCCAGCCTTCCTCAAGGGCTTAGAGCCCTATGTCCATGACCATGTCAATGAATGGCAAAGTGGCAAACACACAGGAAGAAATTCTGAGCTGAGGACACCCATGCTGCTCTTTAGCTACCTCTGTAAACGCTTTCAATGTATTAGATCTACTGCCTTTATTGTACATTTACTTGGTGCAAAGTACTATACTGGCCCTGGAATGCTTTTTAAAAATAAGATAAATTTTAATTTTAATTACCAAATAGATCATTCAACTTGCTCAAGTAGGCCGCCGGCTCTGCAGGCAGCTCGGGCTGGAAGACGTGATGGACAGCAGGGAGCTGCTGCACGGTGCCGCTCACACGGGCCAGAGTCACCTCACGGGCTGCTTCAAAAAGGGCACTCTTCTGGCCACCAGAAATTTCACTCATCCCTAGGCTTAAGCATGGAGCTAGCAGGCTTAGGTTGAACTCCTGAAATCAGAGCATTAAAGGTTAACAAACAATAGCAACAGATTATGAGCTTTCAATCAGGTAAGAAAAACACAACAGGAAAAAGAATAAGGCAAATGATTCTGAGAAAATACAAATCGGTATACCATCAAAAATATTTTTAAGAAAATTCTACTCTATGCCTGTTATAAATATTTGAACAATTTCATTCAACATATGCTTAGTAAAATATATATCTGTTCTCTCTTGGTATTTTAAGTAATATTTTAATTTTTTATGCTCTTGGATTTGCTTGGAATAAAAATTTTGGTATGACAATTTTAATTCATAAAAACAAAATCAAAGCTAAAGTGTCATCCAAGACCTCAGTGATACACCAACCACCCTAAAGTTTGAAAAAGATGTTCAAATGCAGCTGAAATACGTAAAAGTAGCCATATGAATGCCAAAATTTTGGTTGGAAAAATGGTATTTCTTATGTCAATTTGGATTATGTTTTAGCAACCCTTTTGTTTAGCCATTTAAAGACTGGTGGCCGATCCTTCAGGTAAAACATCTATCTTAGTTTAATACTCAGAAAAGCATCATGAATGCCAAAAGTTGAAGCTTTCTTTTACAGTCAGAACTTTTACAGCTGTTCAAAGCCCAATTAGCAAATTTGGAAAACCTAATAAACAGATCACTAAGCAAATTTATCACTCAGTAAGTTAGCTTTCACTGCATGAATCTTAAGATAAACAATTTTAGGCTGGGCGTGGTGGCTCAGGCCTATAATCCCAGCACTTTGGGAGACCGAGGTGGGCGGATCACCTGAGGTCAGGAGTTTGAGACCAGCCTGGCGAACATGGTGAAATCCCGTCTCTACTAAAAATACAAAAATTAGCCGGGCGTGGTGGTGCATGCCTGTAATACAAGCTATTTGGGAGGGTGAGGCAGGAGAATCATTTGAACCCAGGAGGTGGAGGTTGTAGTGAGCCGAGATCGCGCCATTGCACTCCAGCCTGGGGGACAACAGCGAGACTTCGTCTCAAAAAAAAAAAAAAAAAAAAAGATAAACAATTTTAGTAAATGGATTTTGGGCTAATTCTCCTGTTGTTTTCAGTTGAGCTCTTCAGTACATCAGAACACACTGTTGTGTTGCCCTCCCCGCAAGGTCTCTTTTCATGAACACCTGCCGTCACTCCTGGCCTCTACAGGCATTTGTCCTCCCAGGTGCCCACTTCCCTCCCATTTGCTGCATATCAACGCAGGGCTAAAGCACCAGGAGGTTTCTCCCGTCCTAGTAGGTCTGAGAGGAAGCCCTGCTTGGGCCATGGCTGCACCATACCCAAGAGGTGGCCCCCCCACTGCTCACAGGACCTGCCCACGGGTGAGGGACAGGGACACCAAGGCTTTGCATGGCCTCCTAGCTCTGCGCAGGGTGCCCTCTGACATCTGGGGTTGGGGGGTGAAGAACCTCACTACATCTAACAGAGGTGTGAGTAGAGGAAATCTCGCTGCATCCAAGGGTCTCTTTTACGACTAAAGATCAACTTCCAAACACTAGAAACAAGTTATTGACGTCACGCATTACGACACTGTGTTGAAGTCTACGGCAAATATGCAACCTTGACTTCCATTCTGTCTTGGCCATGGAGCTTAGATGATAACATCCTGTGTTTGTTCCTCCAGTGGATGCCAGATAGTTCTCATCCCAAACCATACACCCAGCCTTGGGGCCAGCTGGATTTCAAAACAACACCTCCTCACGAGAGAGGGCTCCCATCACCTTGCTTCGAATTTCACAGCTGCCTGCTTCCGACTGCCATCCAGTTTCTACCCTGCTCCCCTGCCACTCACGTTCCCCACCCCAGATGCCAATAAAAGTGCCCGGAGACACACTTCATTCTCTCACATGCCCCCAACCTCTGTGTGTGTGAGGGGCCTCTAGGCATGCCATGTACCCGCCAGGACCTGTAAGTAACAAAATCTTCATTTCCATCTCGAGTCTCTCCTAATCCCTGAGGGAGTGCTCTCCATCTTCTCAAAGGTCCTGAATTAAGACAGACACCAATCCAATACCGTTCCTCACTGCCACGAGAACGAGCAAGTAAAACTGACTGTAATATAAGACCACCTCCATTTTCTTTAAATGCATGAAAGGCTGAGTGAAATCGACTTGCCTCCTTGGATTCTAATGTGGCTGAAACAATGTGCTTTTCTGTCTCGATCAGCATAACCCCCACGTCCCGACCCCATCTGAAATGGAGTCCTCCCCACTTCCCGGCCCCATTCAGAGTGGAGTCTATCCGACATCCCGTCCCTGTCCAGAGTGGAGTCCCCAACATGTGTTGTCAACAAGTGGGTCACATGATGATGAGACAAATCCCACTTGGAAGTCACAAGAAAAGCTGAGGATTCCTTGCCTCCGCTGCTCCCCCCGTACCGAGTTCATCATGAAGGCACTCATATCTTCAGCAGGAATCCGATTCACCAGCTCTGCACCTTCCAGCAGTGCAGAATCTGACCTGGTCCAACACTGGGATTTGACAAGATGAATGTACCAGTCCTGGGAAGAAAAAAATGGATAAGGGGAACATGATGGGCGGCGTTCAAGGGGACTTCACATCCCTGGAGCTACAGGCCTAGGCCAGCGCTTGGGAACACTGCACTAGGCTAACTGAGAGGGCTGCCGGCCGGCAGGCTGTGGCTATATGGCTCACCACACCACAGGTTTTCCCCTTTGGACTTCTGTTACCTGCCTGGGCACCCTCACGGCCTCCCCCTTCACCTGGTGAACTTCCAATAGGCCTTCCAAATATAGCTAAACCACTAAGGGTTAGCGGCCCCTTTGCCATCCTCTCCTGGGTTGTCTGCTTTACTCATCTCTCCCCAGCAACCAGGGCAGGGCAGGTGCTTAGCAAATAGAGCCTAAGAAGGCAGGGCTGAACCTTCGCTTTCTTATACTTGGGCTGCTGGTTTTTGAAATCTAAATTCATATTCACAAGCTGAACTTTGTCCAGGAAAGTAGAGTACCAAGGCTCTACCAAGGCTCCAAGTGGTCCCTAACCATGAGGTATGAGCAGTGGAGGTGCTGACAACATACCAGAATGGCTGGCAGTGGCAGTGCAACTCACAGGTGGCCAGAAGGTATGAGGAGATGGAGGGAGGCTAAAGGCATTGACATGTGATTGAAGGCCTGTGCAGTCAGGGGCCTGCAGGCCACGGCCGACTATCCCTTGATTCACCCACTAACTACTCACCCCACACTCCCACCGAAAGGGTCCCACCCCAGCACTGCTTGGCTCCCTCAGACCTTGATGGCCCCCCACGCCTCTAACCACAGCTTCACCGAGCCGAGCCGAGCGCCAGAACTCCTTGGGTCCGCGGCACCTCCTCTGCACTCTCTGTATCTGCCACAGGTGACAGACGCACTCGGCGCCCTGTGCCTCCCATGCAGACACGCTGGACACTTACTTTGTCCGGACTCACTGTTTCCAGTGACACGTGCCCATCCCCGTCCAGCGGGTGGGAAGAGACTGGAGGAGAGGGACTAAGTGAGTCTTGCATGGTGGAGAGACGAAACCTGTCCAGCAGGGAATAGAGCCTTTGGTGTCTAAAATACAAATAAAAATGAAATTACAGTACAATTTGTTTTTTTTTTTAGTCTTAGTCTAAACTCTGCACACTAGGATTCTAGAAATATACACTCTAAGGATGCACTATTAGTGGCTTCTTAAAGGAAAATACAACTTGTTTAAACCTTTTTCTTCACAGCTATTTTCTCATCAATACTCAAACAGGTCATGATACAAATGCAGGCCCTAGTTTACTTTTAAGTATCACAGTTTGTACTCCATTAATATTTTCCAGAAATTTCATTTATACTCAAACACTGCAACAGGCAATACACGGTATAAAAGCTAATAAAGGCTTTCTTAATAAACGTAAAACAGATCATCTAAGACTCAAACGCACAAACTCCACTATCAAATATCCCAGTAAGACAACTGATAGGAATTCATGGTCATTTCAAAATACAATCACCTCATCTGGCACAAGATATTTATAATCTTTTAATCTCCCTCATCTGGACTGAAGACTAAGTTTAGAGTCAAAAAGTAATAATAGTTTATCTCCCACCATCTGCTATGAGAATGACAACTTCATAATGCAAATTACAAAACAGCTTGGCCCTACAGACTGAAAAATCATCCCAAACTGTCCACCTAATTGTGCCCAATCCCATTTTAAAACACCATCAACAAGGTACTCTAAAGACTGAAAAGCATAATAGACAAGGTACTCTAAAGACTGAAAAGCATAATAATTTTTGTGTGTTTTTCCTTTTTTGCAGTTTCAGCTCAAAGTACACAGCATGATAATTATATTCTCCTTCTCTGCTGTCTCTCTCTCCCTCTCACACACACAATCCCTGCCCCCCACCCCGCCCCGCAAGGGAAGGAAAAAGGTAAAAGTTTAACTTATTCTGCAGTCATGGAAATACACTCACATAGGAGATGTAAGGATTTCTGACAAAGGCTTCTCAAAGACTTTGCAAACACAACTAAATGATTAAATGCTTTGAAGAGATAAAATGGCAACAGGATGCAGATGTAAGTCCTGCATGCCAAGGATTGAGTAATGTCTCTCAGATTTGCCAACTCTTGTTTAGCAATTAGATGACATGCTTTGATTTTGCTAAGATAAACCTGATAACCTATTTTCCCACTCATCACAGGACAGTGAATACAGGCATTCTAAATGCTACCTCTCAAACAGCCACCAGGAGTGCAAACTGCCTCCACTCACGTCACAGACGTGATCCTGCCGGTCATCCTTTACTCTTTAGAAAGTGAGATCTGGTTGTTTTAAAAGTAGGAAGGTTCTATTATGGCACTTCTGCAGTAAACCCACCTATAAGGCACATTGATTTCTTGTCCTGTGAATTTATTCCCGTATAAATCTATATCCTTTATATCCTGGGTTATCCTAACACAAGGACGACCTGTGTCTCCAGCATTACCTCTGAGCGAGCCCGCTGCTCTGAAGGTATTCCTGGATTCTGTTGAGTTCTTCCACTGGCAACTGGGCCATGCTGCTCTAATAGACAAAAACACATTAGTGTGTTTGTAACACCTAACAACCCAAAATAACCTCATGCTCATTTAAAAAGGATAAACTGATGTGTACAGTTCATCCTAGTAAGGGAAGACTAGAAAAAAATACAAGAAACAGTCAGATCAGACACACGAGGAACAGCAAGTTTGCAGATGTTTCCATGTTTCTATCGGTGACCATGTCAAGACCATACTTATGGAGGAAAAAGCCAGCCACCTGTTTTGCTTGGCCTGCTAAATTTTCAATATAAATCAATATCAGGGTTTCTCTTCCCAATACCTGTAAATTTGCAGCCAGAAGCATTTCTACCCGGCGACAAGCAAGGATGTCGACCATGCGAGCCAGCACACGGAAAGGGGTGCACAGAAGCCTGTCCACATACAGCGTGAGCACAGCTCCCGACTGGCTGAGATGGATCCCCTCCAAGCACTGAAGAGTTTTCTTCAGCGTGGTTGGCTAACAGCAAGAAGGAAAAGAACAAAAGATGACTATTTTGCAAATCAGAAATTAAAGTTAAAAATTTCAATACTCCATTTTTAAGGCAGGGAAAACTGCAACTGGCAATAGTCGGCAGGATGAAGACGTACAGTTGAAAGGTTTTCACAACGAGACTGAATTGCCTGGATGAACAGGCCGCTGGCAGCAGAGTTCCGATGAACGGCACTGATGAAGTCCTGTACTGGAGGCTCGTGGGAAAGGCTGATCAGATCTTGAATGTGATTTACAATGAGCCACGTTAAGTGCTCGGAGTCATGGAGGTTCTGACACTAAGGAAAAATATGATGAGAGATTCATTTTCAAGTACACAAGAAGAGACCAGGTATTAATGCCATAGAAAGGCCAGAAAGGGTAAGAAGGAGAAAACACATCCCAAATATAAATCTCACTAAAAATATACAGTGTATGAGCACAAATAATTGAGGAGGTAGGAAACTCGATTTACCAAGGCCGTCACCTCCAACCACGCACTGCGGCAGAGGCTGTGTGAAGTTAGGCCCCCTGGGGAAGTAGGGTACAGCAGTCCAGCTCTCAGAGACACTAACAAATGGCCAAGGGTCAAAGGACAAAGGCAGGCCTCAGCGAGATCCGCGGGTAGCAGGGGCAGCGTTGCGCTGGGATGCCCCCATCCACAGCACTGCCTGCCCTCTCCCGGGCTTCGGGCTGGCTAAGCCAGTGGGGTTCTCCAATTACTCTTTTTCCAATTTTGTGATAGTTCAGTGGGAAAAAAAGAATCCCCTATCACTGCCACAGTTTTGACAGAATTATTGAATCCAAAATATGAGTGGATCCCACATATCAAATAAATCTTAAGTGTAGATATTTAAGATTTATAAGAAAATAAAAATATATATTTTTAAACATGCAGAGCCTTTTCATCTTGATTCATAATCCTAGGCAGAAACTGTAAAATGTGATAAATTCCTTGATATTTGGTTAATGATTAATATTTTTCATTTGGGATCATCTGACAGTACAGGTTGAATAACCCTTATCTGAAATGTTTGGGATCAGAAGTATTCTGAATTTAGGATTTTTTTCAGGTTTTGGAATATGTGCATTATACTTATTTGTTGAGCTCCCTAAATCCGAAAATCTGAAACCTTCCAATGAACATTTCCTTTGAACATAATGTCAGCACTCAAAAAGCTTCAGAATTTGGAGCATTTTGGATTTCAGATTTTTGGATTTGGGATGATCAAACTTTATTAACTTATAAAATTAGTATCTTTTTTCTTATATTTCTGTGAAAAACAGCATTATACAATTATATTATCCTTAAAAGTAGAACAAAATAGAAAAACTACTTCAATAGAGAAAGTAAAGCAAAAAGTGACTATTAATAAATTGCCATCACCAGAAAAAGTCTCTAGGATAACACCTCTTTCCGTTGGAGAGTTGGCTTCCTTTTCTGATTCAGAATATTTAACACTGTTTTGCTATGTGACAGTAGTATCTATAAGATACCACGTTTGTAACAAAGAAATGCATATGTTTTAAATATTTTTAATATAAATATAGAAAAAGTATTAAATCTAGACCAAAATCTAACAGCAAGTTATCTCTGAGTAGTATGATTACAGGAGGTTTTATTTTCCTCCGTTTATTTGTTTTTTTGTAAATTCCCCATGGTAAATATGTGATGCTAGTTTTATGGTTAAAAACTCCCACAAGTAATTTTTTTTTCTTTAAAGAGAACGGCATTTAAACAGGAATCCATCATAAAATGTGACAATGAACATCTAACACCTTTTCTACGAATTAACTTAAAAAAGATTATTTTAGAGCAGGGGTCTCGCCTTGTCACCCAGGTCGGAGTGCAGTGACACAGTCACAGCTCACTGCAGCCTCAAACTTCTGGGCTCAAGCAATCCTCCCTTCTCAGTCTCTCAGGTGGCTGGGACCACAGGCACGCACCACCACACCAGGCTAATTTTTCTTTCTTTCTCTCTTTCTTTTTTTGGTAGAGGCAGGGTTTCTCTGTGTTGCCAGGCTGGTCTCGAATTCCCAGGCTCAAGCCATCCTCCGCCCTCAGCTTCTAAAAGAGATGTGATTACAGGCACGAGCCACCACACTTGGATAATTTTTTATTTTTTATTTTTTTAGAGATGGGTGTCTCACACCATAGCCCAGGCTTGTCTCAAACTCCTGGGCTCAAGTGATCTTCCTACCTCAGCCTCTCGAGTTGCTGGAATTTAGGCATAAGCCACTGCTCCTGGTATTAATTTTTTAAAAAATTTAAAATCAGAACCCCCACTACAGTCAATGCACTTACTTTGTTTTTTAAATCATTAGTTATTATTATTCCATTGCTTCCCTCAAATTAACAAACATACCCAGCATCATGTAGGCGTGAGCCAATAGCCGGGCATTTGATAAATGAGTCATCTGCATAATCTCTCACAGTCCAACTTAGAATCCAGTGACTGGAAGGCCAGGCCTGGTCTCCAATTATATGTCACGGCAGAAGTAAACATTCATTCCAGATTTAGTTTTGATGGAGCTTGGCAGGACACCGGGCGGTCTGGGTTCCAGAGGGTCCATGCAAGTGTCATCTACACAGGATGTTCTCCTGGTCCCCACCTCCCTCAACCCCGTTTACAGGCATTTCAAACTTACGACATAATCACAGAAGAGAATGAGAGCCCCTCTTCGTACTATTTCTCTATTGCACATTCCAAGTTTGGCTGCCAAGTCAGAATCCTCCTCTTCTCCAGACATCTGGGGACTAAGTAACTTTGTGCTGGACAGACTGTGTCTTCTAGAAGGAGCAACAGATGCATTGACAATGTTTCTGGATGGCAGTGAGCTTATTTGCAAAATACTGAAGATGATTATGTTTAATTCTAGTTCTAAAACAGACAAGTTGTTTTAAATATTGCCATATCAGAATGTTGTATGTGTAATATATACTCTCAGTTATCTATTCCTAAGCTACAATAAACCACATATGAAAAACTAAAGAAAACAGAATTTAACAGGCAGAAAATTAAAATGCTTGCCTGAATAGCAAAATCCACCATAAAGCTGCACATTCAATCAGCACCTTTATTTCAGAACTCACACTGGCTATGTTTGATAATTGAGCAATTGCTTTTGAAATTCTCCATCTGCCGTGAAAGTTGCCAACTGCCAGAATGAAAACCTCCCTGCTTTCATGTTTTACTGTTCGTTTCCCAATGACACATCACCACTCTAAACAAGTTCAGGTTATACGTTATGGAAATCCTGTTTACAAACACTTCTTCCGCACTAACACAGGTTATTTCACTTTACATTGACTTCTCACTTTATTGTTTTTTCCTTTTTGAATACGTGGGAATTATAAACCTTGAGAGTCTTGGCTCTAGTCCATACAGTTAAAATGTTGACACACTCCCAAACTGCCCCTCTGACCTTCAGGGTCTGACCGAGCGACGTCCTTCCCATTGCGGCAAAGGGCCTTAACGGGGACAGAGGTCACATCAAGCTAAGAATATTCTGAAATACAACAACTTTTCCTGTAATCCCTCAGGATTTAGAAGAGAACTGGTAAAAACCAAAATTCTACAGATTTAAACTTTTTAAAAACTGCCTTTTCTCTGTTTCCCAACTGGTGAAGTGAAAGCCAACTGCAGCCTAGCCATACAATGCTCAGCAGTCACAAGGAGCGAGCCACCGACGCGTGGGCAACACGCGACAGAACTTTAGACACTGCTCACCAAAAGGGGCCAGACTCAGAAGGCTGCACACTGCGTGGTTCCGTTTCTTTCTTTTTTCCCCAGAGACAACGTCTTGCTGTGTCACCTAGGCTGGAGCACAGTGGCACGATCATAGCTCACTGTAACCTCTAACTCCTGAGCTCAAGTGATCCTCCTGCCTGAGCCTCCCAAGCAGCTGAACTACAGGGACGTGCTTGTAATTTTTAAATTTTTTTTTTCTGGAGATGGGGTCTTGCTAGGCAGCCCAGGCTAGTCTTGAACTCCCAGCCTCAAGTCATCCTCACACTTCAGCCTCTCAAAATACTGGGATTACAGGCATGAGCCACCACAACTAGCCTATAGATTCTATTTCTAAGGCCTTCTGCAATGGGCTGAACAGAGGGACAGAGCACGGATTGGTGGTTAGACCTGGGGAGGGGCAGGATGTGGCAGAGGAAGACGGAACTGTGTGAAGTGACAGCACTCCTCTATATCTTGATGTGTAGTCAGCTGTTACTGACTACAGTTGATAGAAAAGTGCATTTTACTGTATTGTAAATTATGTGTCAATGTGAAAACTAACGAACAGGAAACGTGCCCTTTCTCAGTGGGCCGTCCTGCCAGCCCAGTGTGACTTACACTCAAGCTGTTAATTGTGCACTTTGCAATAATACAGCTATAGGGTAATGAGCCTCTGAAAGAGAAGAGGCAGTATTTGCAATTCAAATATGAGCAGTAGACATAAAGAAGGTCCAATGTCAACTCAAATTCAGCCCCAATTTGTAGCAGCACAAGCCCCCCCCAAATCTCAGGCCATACACCGCCCGGTACTGGTGGCGAATGAATGTCCCAAATCCAGGGTGACTCAGAATAAGATGAGCTGAGAAGTGACCAACACATCTTGTGTACCACAACACACCCACAAGTGCCGAAGTATAGGCAGGACTCTAACAGTTCACCAACAGGTAAGACAGATTGAGAGTGAATCATAAACCCACAGTGACAGAGTCCATAAGAGAGGGGCTAGGCCAGGGCAGGACCCACATAAGGACCTCCTGGAGCAGAGCACCCAGTGTCGCCTGGAGGCAGCTCCCATCTGGGAGGCAGCCTGAGAGGAGATGCACACAAACCGAGAGAGGGTCAAGAGTAAGCAACAGGAATTTCTGCAACTGGATACAGCAATTTTATGGCTGCTGAGTCTATGGATAAAAAAAGAGCAGCTGTGTTTTGTATTTCATACTTCTAGTAATTCATTTTTCTCATCTCATGGAAATAAAAAGATACTCATCCCCCACCACCCATAGCTGGAAAAACACAGTGCTAAGAGCAGGGGTTTAAACCAGAACAGCTCTGCTCTCTATGGGCATCTTGGACACTTATGGGGATTTATTTTTTCCTTCCACCACGGGGACACCTTAGACACTCACATGCTTGTTACATATTATCTTCTCTTAATTTTACCTTTACATTACCATTAAAGAACGATATTTTTTGAAATTTAATTATTAGGTTAAAAATCCATTGATCCATTAATTTTTTTTTTTTTTTTTTTTTTTTTTTTTGAGATGGAGTCTCACTCTGTCACCCAGGCTAGAGTGCAGCGGCGCGATCTCAGCTCACTGCAACCTTTTCCTCCTAGGTTCAAGCGATTCTCCCGCCTCAGCCTTCTGAGTAGCAGGGACTACAGGCACCTGTCACCATGCTCGGCTAATTTTTGTTATTTTCAGTAGAGACAGCGTTTCATCATGTTGGCCAGGCTGGTCTCAAAGTCCTGGCCTCAGGTGATCTGCCCGCCTTGGCCTCCCAAGGTGCTGGGATTATAGGCATGAGCCACCACGCCCAGCCTAATCTATTAATGTTATTTCAGGATAATAGAAGGAACAATACAGAAGGTTATAAAGGAAAACTGGGTCAGAGGGGGTCACGAAACAGTCACAGAATTTACCTACATTTACAAAAAGCTGTAGTTTGCCCTCAGAGGGCTGAATGAAGACACTTGCTGAATTCCAAACTAAATTTACCTTTGGTTTATTTCTTTTAAACACTCATCATCTAAGCATTTCTGTTACTCCAATTCAGGGGACACAATTCCCAGATTCAGAGCTTTCTGATATAACATCAGAGTAAGCAGGCCCATCTGTCAGAAAAGGAGCGATCTGCTGAATCCGCAGCTGATTTCTATGGACGTTAAAGCAGCACAGAACTAGGAGACACTGACTTTCTGTCTCCTGCTCCCACAGTGCTCAGTCATCGTAACAGGCCTAAGACATCCTCCAAGCATTTCAAATGTCGTCACTGGTCTGTCTCCTCCAACAGAATGACCAGACCCCACTACATATGGCACAGAGTGGATGGTTAAGAATGCCTCCCAACAGTGGACTTTCCAGCTGAGTGCCATGAACTGGCCCTACTGGGAGCCCTGGCAGCACATGGCCCAGTATCCATACTGAGCAGAGAGGCACGGCAGCACCTGCCCTCTTTTCTCTCCAGAACTTCTTTTCCCCAGCGTGGGATCTTGAGCTGTCCAGAAATACTGTGCTGAGGATTCAGCTGGGTGGGGGCCAGGGTGGGGGGTGGTCACAGCTTTTATTTCTATACATATACAAATAATGGAGTGTTGGAGCACCTAGAAATGGAGCTTAAGCCTGAAAACCTTTTGCAAAAAGAGGGCCACCCATAATGAGAACCTTAGTAAGTCTTTTTGAATGGTAAAATAACATTTCCAAGAGGTTTTGAAATTTGCTAAATTGTTACTTCATTATCTAAGGATAACCAGAATCACATTTACTTTATAATGAAGTTAAGACATTGCAATATGTCTGGCTATGGAACCAATTTAAGGACTAGAACTTAGTAGGAGCCACAGAGCATGACAAGCACATCCCCCAAGATGGAATGGTGTCAAAGAACCCGCCAAAGAAAATCGCATTTAGAAAGCAACTGCTATTTTGAATGCCTTTAGCTGGACCGCATGTTTGTCCCGATAATATGCTGTCCATGAAAGGAATATTAATATGCAGCAGAAATTTCACAAGCCCTCACAAAAAATGGAAAATGAAAATGCTTTAACGGTGGCCAAACCTCAGGTTACTGGGAGTCTCAGGACAGGGTGCTGGGCTGGCGCCCTGGGCTGTGGGGCATTATGAACCTACTTCGGGGTCTGCTGTACTTCTGCCCACCAGCGGTAGTCGGTGTGGTTGACAAGCAGCAGTATCTGACACCAGAGCAGCACCAGGGCCGGGTGGGTGGTGATCATGGAACGAGCCCGCAAGTTCAAGCTGTCCAGGGTGTAGAAACTGCCGCCACAGCCATCACTGCGGAACAGTCTAGTGGCAGCTGCTGTGATTCTCCGGAACATTCCTAGAAACAAAGTTAAGGAGAAATGTCTTTGCTTTCATCTCGGTCCAGTGCCACATGGCTACGCGAAGATTTTACATAAAAATGAAACAGGCTGAGTCGTCTCCCATGCTTACATATTCAGAACACCTGGCATTTAGAAAATTCTGATTTTTCTAAGTAGAAACAGATATCCTTTTTTTTTTTTTTTTTTTGAGATAGAGTTTCGCTCTTGTTGCCCAGGTTGGAGTGCAGTGGTGCAATCTCGGCTCACTGCAAACTCCACCTTCCGGTTTCAAGCTGTTCTCCTGCCTCAGCCTCCCAAGTAGCTAGGATTACAGGCGCCTGCCACCACGCCCAGCTAATATTTGTATTTTTAGTATAGAGGGGGTTTCATCATATTGGCCAGGCTGGTCTTGAACTCCTGAACTCGTGATCCACCCGCCTCAGCCTCCCAAAGTGCTGGGATTAAGGCATGAGCCACCGTGCCTGGCCAATATCCCACTTATTTAATGGATTGGTCACGAAAGCTAGCATTCCTCCTCTCTCACTGTCGACCTCCGCATTGGTTAGCAATGCCAAGCCCTCCAGGAGCTCCAAGCCAAGAGCTGTGAAAGTCTGAACACAGCTCCTGGAGAAGGAGTCAGGGAACACTCAGCGCCTCGAATCACTGCACTCGGGCCACAGCGGGGCCCCCACAGAACTGAGCCACAGCTACACAGGCAGGAACAGCACTCGGCACCTGCCAAACTGAACAGCTCCTGGGCTTGCTAAGAACTGAGGGACAGAAATGCTGTAAGAGGCCAGATGAGAAAGCAGGACCCCCCTGTGGTCCGGGCTCTGTGTGCTCTCTGCAGGCTCCTGACACCTGACAGCCAAGTGGCCTCTGTGCCCGGCCATGGAGCATCCTGGGCCTAGGCAGGCCAAGCGGTCAGCCTCCCCACACACAATGCTGGCACCTCAGCGACACACTCAGTTAGATTCTACCCGCAAATTTCTCCACAGCATCCTTCTCAGGGCTCCAGGAATCATGACTTCATTCTATCCTCTCCTTTGGATAAACAAGGTCAAAGGCACAGAGACATGCACAGGCTGCAAAGCCCAGCAGGGAGAGGCAGCAAGACTTGGGAAACAGAGAAAGGCCCAGCTGGCCAAGGTCAACCTCTCCCCCAGATCTGGGCTGCCTGGCATCACTGTTGGGGTCAAAATTTTATTTCTGATTTAAATTTCAGGCCGGGTGTGGTGGCTCACGCCTATAATCGCAGCACTTTGGGAGGCCAAGGTGGGTGGATCACTTGAGGTCAGGAGTTCGAGACCAGCCTGGCCAACATGGTAAAACCCTGTCTCCACTAAAAATACAAAAATTGGCCGGGTGTGGTGGTGGGTGCCTGTAATCCCAGGTACTTGGGAGGCGGAGGCACAAGAATAGCTTGAACCCAGGAGGCAGGGGCTGCAGTGGGCCAAGATCGTGCCACTGCCCTCTAGCCTGGGCAATGGAGCGAGACTCTATCTCAAAAAAAAAAACAAAAAACAAAACAAAACAAAAAAAAAAAAACACATCCCCAAAGTGAAAGGGTCCTAAAACAGGCAAAAACAGAGTACAGGCTTTTTAGGGCTCCACAATGCCTTAAACTATAACCTGAGACCAAGGAAGTGAGCTAACAGAAGCAGCACACTCAGAGAATACAGACCAGGTCACGACGAGGAGTTCTAATGCCTTGTTCTAATGCCTCCAGGTTTCCTGGGATTTCTCTACACTTGCTTCCTGGTCAGCATTGTCCCCTCCAGCCCATTCTGCACTGGCCTCATCCTTCTGTGGGGCCCTCTGTTCCTGCATGGGCCCCCTGAGTGAAGAGGCATGCGCTGCCTTCAAGGAAGATGCAGCCAGGCCACAGAGCACGTGCAGGGACAGACCTGGGATGTAGGGGTTTTGAACAGGTAATAGAAACCCACAATCCAAGCTGTGTTCTAGGTGGCTGAGTGTCAACACAGGCTCTGAATCAGACTGCCTGGTTCAGATCATGGCTCTACTGTCTACTACCTGGGTGACCTTGGATGCACCTTACCTGGGGCCTCAGCTTCCTTAGGTGTAAGATGGAATTAAGAGCAGTATCTGTTCGCAGGGCTGTAATAAGGAGCAAACAGGAGAACCCAGGTAAAGGGCTCAGCACTGCACAAGGCATGGAGGAAGTACTCAGCCCCTCGGGTGGCGGCTGTTGGAGCCTATTAGGGAAGTTCAGGTGGAAGATGAGACGGACTCTGAGGGCCACCTCCTAGTAGATGGAGAGGAGGAGGTAAGGTTAGGGTTCCTGGGGTAGCGGGAGGAGGAACAGACAATGATGCTGGGATTCTGAACATCCCTAATGATCTAATTAACAAGAAGAGGCCCTGGAGAGTGACAGTGGTGCTAGTTCAATTTTAAGTGCAAGTCTGAGGTACTGGCAGGACAAGTCCCGTGTCGAGAAGCTGGATGCCAGGACTACAAGGACCAGCAAGAGAAAGTTGTCCATGAGAGCAACAGCCAAGGTCACAAAGGGGATGGACCTACCAAGGCCAAGGAGAGAGGCAGAGACACAGAGAAAACAGTAACGAGAGACCATGGACAGCAACTCGAGGAACACAATCAATTAAGTGGCTAGACAGAGAAGACCCCGCAAGCTACTGAGTGACAAGAGGGCAGCTCCACGGAATCAAGCTGGAGGGCCTAGGATGAGAGAGGCCTAGAAAGAAAGAACACAGGCAGCCTCTGTAAAGGCCTTCTTAGTAAAGAGGGCAAGAGGCAGGCTGCCATGGCTTGAGAAACAAGAGGGAAACAAACCACCATGGGCAATGAGAATGGAGTGTACACAGAGGGAGGGACCCCTCATGAAGGAAGCAGGAGGGCACAGGAAGTGCTGGTTTGTTTTTAATTTAAGGCTGGCTTAGTGTGGCTGCTAAGTGTAAAAGAGCAGCTACAGACAGGAAAGATAAGGCATACGTGTTTTGCTACGGTGAAGTATGCAATGGATTTTTTTTTTTTTTCAGACAGGGTCTCACTCTGTTGCCCAGACTGGAGTACAGTGGCACGATCACAGCCCACTGTAGCTTTGGCCTCCGGGGCTCAATTGATCCTCCTGTCTCAGGTTCCTGAGTAGCTGGGAGTATAGGTGTGCGCCACCATGCCCAGCTAATTTTTGTATTTTCTATAGAAACAGGATTTCAACATGTTGCTCAGGCTAATCTCAAACTCCTGGGCTCAAGCAATCTGCCCACCTTCGCATCCCAAAGTGCACAGGATTACAGGTGTGAGCCACCACACCTGGCCTGCAATGGATATTTTTAAATAAGCATCAAAGGCAAAATTCAATTCCAGAGAATCCAGAAGGATGTGGCGTCAGGAAGCAGACATAAGAGGGGCCAGGAAGCTGGCAGGAGGATGAGGATGAACTTGGGGACAGGATAGAAGGTCCCCTGTTCCGCTGGGATGTTACGAGGAACCCAGGGTCCCTTCCAGGTGGAGGGAGGAAGAACTGGACAGAGGCTCATGAGAAGGATTCATCACTCTCTCTGTGGAGAGCAAGGCAGACACCTGCTGGGCATGGTGTGGGCATATCAGAATAGCAAAAGCTTTAGAAGGCATGGCACTCGCTGCAGCTCATTCTGAAGCCACCACTAATCCCATGGTGACACCTGCCTGGTCCCCTCCTCCCAAGGGTTTCCCTGACTTTCCTCATCCTGGAATCACCTGTTTTTATCCTCAGAGAAAACACATCAGAGACCACAGTGCTGCTGCTGGGAAGCAGCAGGACGATGTCTCTCAGTCCCCTTTTACAGGGTGGGGCTGTGACCTGTCACCACCAGAGAACACCAGCAAAGGCATGCCTGTCACTTATCCAAGGCCATAAAGCCTTCTTTACCTTCCCTCTCCTTGTCCCCAACCAGACACAGAGGATGTGAAGGCCCGGAGAACAGAACCAAAAGAAGGAAAGGAGCCTGGGTCCCCGAATTCCCACATGGAGGAAAACCATCCGTGAACCAAGAACACCCTCAATACATTGTCATAAAACCAAGAAACAGCCTTCTCTGGTGTGAAGCCATGGAAATGTTGGTTTATTTGTTACAGTAGCTACCATTACCTAACAAAGACAACAGTGGCATTGAGAACGTGGCTGAGATGAGAAGATGCTTCTCGGTGGAACCTCCCTTCCTAGGGTCCCAAGTAGTGATGAGCAGCAGTCTGAGACAGAAAGAAGGCAGAGCCTGTGGATCACAAGGGTGGCACAGGGGAGCCAAAGGGACTCGGGGAAAGAGAAAGGGACCAAGTGCCCGGAGACCACGATGGCAGTGCAGGAAAGGAGGCGGGCAGGAAGGCGGATGCAGGCTGCACCCAGAGAAACAGCTACAGCTGCACGCAGCAGCTCCGCAAGCCGTGTTTTTGTGAGCTAAACAAAGAAATATTAAAAGGAACAATGGAAGCAGGCATTGGAAATAAAGAATGCTGTTTTCAAAACAGGCAGGATGTGGGATCGCATCCCAGTTGCACCATCGAGAGCTCCTAGGGCAGAAACCTCTCTGGGCTGGGCTTGTTCAGCTATGACAGAGAGAACCATCTCTTCTCCACGCCACACAGTGACTGGGGCCCATGGTGGGTATTCCGAAAGTGCCAGCGGCTACACTCACCACTATCAACCCAAGAAGTGGCTTGATGAGAGAAAGATCGATGGGCAAGAAAGAATGCTTGGGTTTTCATTCTTGGTTTTGGCACAGGATCTTTTAGAACTTAAGCACAAAGGGGGAAATACTTCACAGAACTGTTCTAAGAATTAACTGGGATAATTAAAATTAAACCTACCACATACCCATGAGAAAATTCCATTGCTTCCAGCATTATAATTGTTAGTAGCCCTTGAATCAATGTCAACTTTATTACTATAGAAAGGACCACTTTCTCTCTCTTCCAGTATTCCTGCTTTGCCCCAAAAATTGGAACCACAGACGCTTTAGAAAGGACAGGGAAGAGCTGTCGTGCAGCCATCCCCTCTGCCACAGAGGAAGGGGTGAGCATGCCTCCGTGAGGGTCATGGCACGTCTCCACCACCCACGACCAGGACTCAGGGAGGAAGGGCAGCAGCTCCTGCCACCCTGACTGGGTATAGTCTGGATGGCAGGCAGGGAAGGGCACAAGATGTGTCCTTGAAAATCACGGTGAGCAAAGCTGGAAGGCCATGTTGAGGCTACAAGGCCAGACAGCTCTAATTCAGCCACATGGACAACAAACAAAGCTGATGTTTCCACCTCCTGGGCCTCTGGTGCCATCATCTGTTTCTAAACTAGTCTATCTTGGACCAAAAGAGAGGGATGCTGGTTACCCCAAATGTTGTAAACAGGAGGACAGCTATCTTTCTTGGCTATTCTGCTTATCCTAGATGGAATGTGAAATAGGCAAACCACTTTGGGATGAATACCCTCCTCCCCCAACAAGAGGAAAAGCAGGAAACAAAAAGTCAAGGGTGCCATTCTGACTAGTTCCTGAACCAGGTATTATTTAAGAAGTACCCAAGCCTGAAATGGACAAATTTAAAGGTCTTCATTTTCAGTTTATGGGTGGAATTCATAGCCTTTGTTTAAGCTGTATGTGAATACATATTACCAATTTTACATGCTAAACACACCTTACTTATATAAAAACACAAGATGAATTATGTCAACTCTTATCTTGAAACCAATCAAATATAGTAATTCTGCCACCTAGTGTCTTTCAAATAAATGCAGTCAAAGGAAACAAGAAGACAGAAACACACATTTATATATACACACACACACAACTTACTTGCAAATGTTGGGCCGATTAAATAAGGTCAAAAGATACCAGCAGGAAATCCACGTGCCCTCTCCAAGCCCTCCACTCCCGCCAGTAAAGCTGCTTCTCAACAGACCTGCACTGTCTCATACAGAAGCCACTATCCACACAGTGCTGTTTAAATTTAAGTTAATTAAAATTAAATAAAATTATAAATTAAGCTATCCAATCAGACCAGCCACATTTCAGGTACAGAACACCACACGTGGCTAAAGGCAACTAAATTAGACAGTGCAGACATCCTGTCTCTGCTGGAAGTCCTATCGGACAACACTTCAACAGTAACAATATTTTGCCTCAATTTTGAGATGGAAGGAGAGGAAATCAGCGCAATAAGACAGTGACCACATTTGAGCTGCACAGAGATCGCTCGGACATGTAGAAGGACACAGAACACACCACCCTTATCCCACAAAGGCAAGACTAGTCCTTAGAAATGAGGCTGTCTCCTCCTGGCATCAAATCCAAACCAACTGATGGCAAAATATTAAAATGACCAACATACTAAAATTGACCTACCATTCATTAACAAGCCATATTTTCTCAACTTTAAACTTATTACAGTGGTCAGTGAAGCATAATCCGAAGATCTTTAAAAAGAAACAAGAAAATTCTTTCAATAATAGCAAGTAAGGCTCAAAAACTAGAGTCCATTATGAAAATTAAATTTCGGCCATGGCCTGTGCGGAGGGTGACAGCAGCTGAATGCAGAGGCCATGAAGAGGCCCCTTTCTCCAGGATTCTGTGGCGCCGTGCGGCCAGGCCCCACCCGCCTCCTGCCTGCCTGTACTCTCAGCTGCTCTCTTGGGTGCCGGAACTCTTCTCTGCAAAAAGCTAGCTACTTCTCTCCCTCAGAAATCCTGCCTCTGCCTGCCCACCCATTTCGTCTGTCACTGCACTACTGTTCTCCTTCATAGGAAATATCAAGACTTGCGATACTGACGCACTGACTGGAAGTTCCATGCAGGCAAGAGCCAGGATGCTCAACTGAACTTGGCACACCCAGAGCCTGCTACCATGGAGGCGGGCCACGCCAAGAGTATCCTCAAATGGACCAAGGCTGAAAATGCTAACTATCTTTTACTCTAAGGTATGTATGCAAAATGTGTACAAAAATCCAGTAAGAGAAAGGAGCTTTGATCACAAAAGCACCCTGCCCCCATCCCTTTTTAAGGCAACTACTTGTTATCATTTCTGTTTTCAGTTCTGGTAGTTACCTCCAAAATTCTAACTGCTGTGCTGCTATCCCTTGCAGCAGACCATCAGTTACTGCATGTGCTCCTCTCCCTTACTCCCGGAGACCAGCCCCACCTCCTCATCAATGGAATGCTGTCCAGTCTCCCATTTGGCCCATGTGGACCAGAGCATTCAGGGGTTTATGGTCACCCATATTACTCATGCAAGGCCAATCACATGCCTACTTGAGGGGCTGAGAACACAGCCTGCTAGAGGTCATCTTCTGTCATGTGAAAACAGCCCACCAGAGAACAAAACTAACACAGGAAGCAGAGATGAGACTGGGCGCGGTGGCTGACACCTATAACCTCAGCATTTTGGGAGGCAGAGGCAGGAGGATCGCCTGAAGCTAAGAGTTAAAGACCCACCCGGGCAGCACAGCAAGACTTCCATTTCTACAAAAAAATTTTAAAACCTATCCAGGCACGGTGGTACATGCCTATTGTCTCAGCTACTTAGAAGGCTGAGGCAGGAAGAACTCTAGAGCCCAGGAGTTCGAGGCTAGAGTGAGCTTCGCACTGCACTTCACGCCACTGCACTTCAGCCTAGGCGACAAAGTGAGACCGTATCTTTAAAATAAAATTTAAAAATTATATAAATGAAAAGAAGAAAGCAGAGCTGAGATGCATAAATATACAATGCAGACCACAGAATTACAACACTAGATGCAGTCCTACCAACTACCCTTGCCTGCACTTTCCAGGAGCTTAAACCAACACATTCTTTCTCTTACTCTAGTTTAAACTGGGGTTTTATCCCTGCAACTGAAAGACTGTTGAATACAATCACCACATCATAATTTGTCATGATTTATAGACTTCAGACAGCTTTAGACATTACCCATTAACTCTACCATAATAAAGATGAGATTTAGCTCATTTATACTACCTCCTAACAATCTGAATTACATGTTTAGTTCTATTTGGAGACCTCTGAAGCCTCTATATTTTGGTCTGTCAACTTCAGATGATGTAATCATATAATCCCAACAAAGCTAGGTGAAGATTTTAGTTCCCCTTCCGTTCCCCACCTCTACCTCTACCATCTACTTGCCAAATTAACTTGGTTAGTTTTCCTTTTATATTCATCAGAACCGAAGACATTTTCATTCTGTTCTGAAACCATAATTAAGTCAGTAAGTCTTCAGTGTTTCAGTCACACATTGATTCCAAAAATGAAAGCTCGGGCCGGATGGCTCACACCTGTAATCCCAGCACTTTGGGAGGCCGAGGCGGGTGGATCACCTGAGGTCAGGAGTTCGAGACCAGCCTCAACATGGAGAAACCCTGTCTCTACTGAAAAATTAGCCAGGCGTGGTGGTGCATGCCCGTAATCCCAGCTACTCGGGAGGCTGAGGCAGGAGAATTGCTTGAACCTGGGAGGTGGAGGTTGCAGTGAGCCGAGATCGCACCATTGCACTCCAGGCTGGGCAACAAGAGTGAAACTCTGTCTCAGAAAAAAAAGAAAGAAAGAAAGAAAGAAAGCTCAAGCAGTATTTACATTATGACTATCTGTATCTAGTTCCCAAGAGAGCCAAGGATCCTAGAAGGACGGCATCTCTTTCTATAGGTCTTTGATCGTGACTCCTAAGCCGCTTAAAGGAGAACCTTTTTAATATCAAGGGCTTCCAACAGATCAACTGCTGAAAAATCAAGCCACATTTTGGTTTGCCTCATATTTGGACCATGACTTAATGCTGTTTGCTGTTACTAGAAATTAGAATTGCCTTTCTTTTTTCTTGAGAGAAGAAAGATGTGCCTATCCCCTAGAACTAGGCTTCTAGCTATTTAGTCATTTATTTAAAGCAAAGCATTCTCATTACAAACGATCGTTCTTCTTGGAAAACACACTGTCCTAATTTGGACTGGCTGCTTTCCATGCTTGCTGCACAGCTGGCGTCTTATGACTTTCTTGGGTTCACTGTCCTTGTCATTTTCTTTCTCTAGAGACATGGTCTCGATCTCGCCCAGGCTGGAGTGCAGTGGCATGATCATGGCTCACTACAGCTTGACCTCCTGGGCTCAGGCTCATGCCACTACTCCTGGCTAATTTTTTTATTTTTTTATTTTTGTGGAGATGGGGTCTCTTGCTATGTTGTCCAGGCTGGTCTCAAGCTGAAGCGATCATCCCGCCTCAGCCTCCCAAAGTGCTGGGATTTCAGGTGTGAGCTACCATGCCTAAACTTCACTGTCCTTGATCATTTGTAAAAGTAACAAAAACATCTAGGCCTCCAAATCTTTAACACAGGAGGAGGAAGCTCTCAGGTTTACTTTTTTTTTTTTTTTTTTTTTAAATAAGAGGCAGGGTATCATTCTGTAGCCCAGGCTGGAGTGCAATAATAGCTCTCTGCAGCCTCGAACTCCTGAGCTCAAGAGATCCTCCCACCTCAGCCTCCCAAGTAGCTGGGACTACAGGCATGTGCCCACCATATCTAGCTAGTTGTTGATTTTCTTTGTAGAGACAGGGGTCTCGCTATGTTGCTCAGGCTGGTCTCAAGCTCCTGGCCTCAAGTGATCCTTTCACCTTGACCTCCCAAAGTGTTGGGATTACAGGCATAAGCCACTGTGATTGGCCCATCTTAACCATTTTTGGGTCTTGTCTTGTTTTGTTTTGTTTTTTTGAGGCAGGGTCTTACTCTATAGCCGAGGCTGGAGTGCAGTGGCATGAACACATCTCACTAGAGCCCTGACCTCCTGGGCTCAAGCGATCCTCCAGCCTCAGTCTCCTGAGTAGCTGGGACCACACGCACACCACTATCCCCGGCTAGTTTGTTTGTACAGATGGGGTCCTACCATGTTGCTGAGGCTGGTCTCAAACTCCTTGGCTCAAGCAATCCTCCTGCCTTGGCCTCTCAAAGTGCTTGGATTACAGGCATGAGCCATGACACCTTGCTCCTCTTAACTATTTTTAACTGTACAGTTCAGTAGCATTAAATACATTCATAATGTTATACAACCATCACCACCATTCATTTCTAGAATAACTCTTTCCATCTTGTAAAAATAACTCCCCCTCCCCTGCAGCCCCTGGCAACCATCATTCTACTTTCTGTATCTATGAATTAACTACTCTGGGTCCCTCATGTAAGTGGAATCAGATAGTATTTGTCCTTTTGTGACTGGCTTATTTCATTTAGCATAATGTCCTTAAGGGTCACCCATGTTGTAGCATGTGTCAGAATGTCCTTTTTTTTAAGGCTGAATAATATTCCACTGTAAATATACACATTTTGCTTATCCATTCATCCATCGATGGACACTTCAGTTGGTTCCACATTTTAGCTATCGTGAATAATGCTGCTATGAATGCTGGCATGCAAATATCTTTTCACCACCCTGCTTTCCATTCTTTTGGGTATATACCCTAGAGTGGAACTGCTGGGTCACATGGTATCAGGTTTACTCTTACAGCAACAAATATTTTCAACTGGCACACTGGGCAAGGCAGAGTTTCTACCGGGCAGCACAGCTCCTACACTCTGAGAGTGTATAGTGCAGAATGGGGAACGAGACACTCCAGGAAGACTAATGTGATTCACCTACCAGACTTGAAGATGTGGATCAGACACATTAGCAGTGTGCCTAGTTCTTGGCAATAGAAAGTATGCTGCTGCTCACTCATTTCCACCTTCAGCTGTTTGGTAACAATGTCTTCTAAAAGAATACCAACCAGTTGTAATAGAAACCTTCCAAGAAACAAAAAAGATGACAGTGAATTAGGTGACTACTATAAAGCACTTATGCCAAGTATACATGAAAATATACATGGTAAATATAAAGTAAAAATATAGGTAGAGTACATTAAACCGTTCAAGTGAAATGCAGAACACCATCGCCGTGGATACAGTCACTTGGTCTCTCTGTGTATCACCTTCCTCGCTGAGGATGAAATGGCAGGTAGCATTTTTTTAAGCTTTGTAAACTGTGCACCATTACACAAATACAAGCTGATCATCTGTCACAGGAATTTAATGTATCATCAATTTTAGCCAGCTGCTTCAGTGCAACAGAGGGAAAGCCATGGGCTGCCTGCTGAACCTGCAAACAAAAAGGTGCCCAGCAGGCTTACTGGGCTTATCTCCATCGACAACACAGGGCATCTCCACTGATGACAAACCAAGTGAAGGCTGCATGAAGTCACAGCCACTTAGCAGAAGCAGCACATTTGCAGAAGCAGCTCTAACTCAGTGAATGCTCAGAATCTAGCAAAGGTGGAGAGGGACCCATCTAGGCAGCAAGCACTTACGAGTGCCTCATCACTGTCCTCGGGGAGCTTCCCAACAATTTATGAGGGAAGACAGGATTTGATACGACGTGTATTTATTGTAGGCAGGCTGCCCTGCAGGGAGAAGTCTTTTATTACTGACAGCGTGTAAAACTGCCAGCAAATGGTGAGAATCTGAGACTCACTTTTACTGGCTTCTCTTGGGTTTCAACTTCCCTGACGGCAGCGTGCCCCTACTGCCTGCCCCCAGGACAGCCACCCCATTGCCCTGCCCTGCCTGAGGCGAGCCACTGCTGTAGCATCTCTACTGAGGACAAGAGACAGAACATGACAGAACCTCAAGACAGGTATGAACCAAGAGCCATAGATAATGCAGGACGGATTAGAAAATTACACTGATACAGACTTCTTTACCCAACTCAGAACTGAAGCAAGACCAGGTATTATTCCAGACTTACTGATTGCGAAACATCACGTGACTTCCCAAAAGGCATGGGTTAGTTATAGGCTCAGATAGAAAGCATACCTTGAAAATGTTTCTTCTGGCAAATTCTTTATTTGTTTCCCTTCACTGTGTTCTTCTAGAGTTGAATTACTGTCCCCATCTCTTAACCTATTAATTACTGTACAGGAGATTAAATATGGAGAGAAGGAGAGCTCCTGAATACGAGAAAGAACAATATCTTCAGTTGACTGGGAAATCAGAACCCTCAAAATGGCCAGAATTCCCGATATCCACAGTTGAACAGTGCTCACGGACGCCTAAAATAAACAAAATACATAAGTCACAGCTGAAGAAACAAGGAAGATTAAATTTCCACCAATTGCTAATTTTGTGAAAGAAAATAACTCCTATTTTACTATCCTACCAATAAACCTCTCTATCACTGAGTCCCAAAGTGTGCTCCCAGAGAAGCAGGCATTAGTTTCACCTGGGAATTTGCTAAAAATGCAAACTCTTGGCTCGGTGCGGGAGCCACCTGTAATCCCAACACTTTGGGAGGCCGAGGCAGGCGGATCACAAGGTCAGGAGATCGCGACCATCCTGGCTAACACAGTGAAACCCCGTCTCTACTAAAAATACAAAAAATTAGCCGGGCACAGTGGCACGCACCTGTAGTCCCAGCTACTCGGGAGGCTGAGGCAGGAAAATTGCTTGAACCCGGGAGGCGGAGGTTGCAGTGAGCCGAGGTAGCGCCACTGTACTCCAGCCTGGGTGACAGAGCAAGGCTCTATCTCCAAAAAAAATAAAAAGGCCGGGTGCGGTGGCTCACGCCTGTAATCCCAGCACTTTGGGAGGCTGAGATGGGTGGGTCACGAGGTCAGGAGATCAAGACCATCCTGGCTAACACGGTGAAACCCCATCTCTACTAAAAATACAAAAAAATTAGCCGGGCGTGGTGGTGGGCGCCTGTAGTCCCAGCTACTCGGGAGGCTGAGGCAGGAGAATGGTGTGAACCTGGAAGGTGGAGCTTGCAGTGAGCCGAGATCATGAGATCGTGCCACTGCACTCCAGCCTGGGCGACAGAGTGAGACTCCGTTCCGCACCATCCCCACACCAAAAAAAAAAAAAAAAAAAAAAAGCAAACTCTCAAGAAGCCCCACCCAAACTGACTGACTCAGACATTCTGGGGGTGGTCCCAGTAATCAGAGCTTGAACAAGCCCTCCAGATTCATCTGCTGAGCCAGGCGAGAGACTCACCATTGTGTTTGGAGTGACGAACATACTCCGTAAAAGCATGTCCACCGGACGGAGGGAGGAAGGGGCCAAAATCTCAAATAATGTATTTAACACTCCAAGGGCTTCATGAGAGTCAATGTGCATCTGTGGAATTAGACACCACAAACATTTCTACGTAAGCCAAAAGAAACGACAGCTTCCTATACACCAGCTATGTAACTCAAGGGCAAATTATCATAATCATCTCATCGTCACCTTCCCTCATTTAAAAGCATTTTAAGTTCAGTGGTGAACCAAGCAAACATTTTTACAACAACACTGTATCAGCTACATTTTTTCCCATAACAGAAATCTTGTCATTTAGATTTTTATTACATAAATAATAAATGCTTTCTGTAAAAGACTCAAATATACAAAAGTGTGAAAAAAAATCAACTAGCACTGCAGCACCCTGACACAATCACTACCAACATTTTGGGGACCAGTCTTCCAAGCGTCCCTTTGTATACACATACATGGGATGGTGTGCACACTTTTTTTTTTCTTTTTCTGCACTCCATCCCTCCCCCAACAGTTGTAACAAATGCTAAGTGGTGTATATCCCTTTCTTAATCTCCCCCATGTTCCTATAGCCATATCCTTGCCCCCTCACACACAGAGGTTTTGTTTTAGTTGTTTTGAAAAATCATAAACGTCTCTGCTCTTCTCACTTAACCCAGTGCAATGGAGAACTCCCAAGGCAACTGGCTGAACTTCCTTTCTTCCTTCCTCCCTTCCCTTCCTCCCTTCCATTTCTTCCACTTATTTCCTTCCTTCCTCCCTCCCTCTCTCTTCTTTCTCTCTCTTTCTCTCTAACAGAGTCTCACTCTGTGCCCCAGGAGTGCAGTGGCGCACGAATGGGCTCAAGTGATCCTCCCACCTCAGCCTCCTGAGTTAGCTAGGACTACAGGCGCACACCACCACACCCAGCTAGTTTTTGTATTTCTAGTAGAGACAGGGTTTCACCATGTTGCCCAGGCTGGTCTCAAACTCCTGAGCTCAAGCAATCTGCCTGCCTTGGCCTCCCAAAGTGCTGGGATTACAGGCATGAGCCACCACACCTGGCCAGAACATTTTTAATCATGCAAAATAGCCCAAGCTAAAATAGTCTAAGCTTATACCACAGTGTGTTCAACCACTACTTATTGATGGTGGGCACTGACTGTTTCCAATTTTTGTTTCTACTGAGTGTGCACACATAGTAAACAACTCTGCAAATAGATGTGGTGTTTTTCAAGGCACAGATGTGAAGCTCACAACACTGGCCACTTCTTACAACAAGGGAACAACTGACCTGAGCTCCAGGATTCCTGCATCCTGGACCCTCGCCTGTGCCCACCAACTCTGCCTCCTCCCCAGCAACTCTGGGAGAACCCACAGTGCTCTGTCATCCATGCAGCCAATCCTAACCCATGTCTGTGAACACCACGACAGCGATTTGTGTCTCCTGTGTCATGAACTGATCCTCCCTGTTGCTTCTGCCCTCAGTGCGTAAACAGGCCTTCATTTCTGCCAACTTAACCCATTGCCGACTCCTCTCCTCCTCTGGCTACTGCCCTATTTCTCCGTTCCCTCTTCAAGTAAAACTTTTTTCCAAGTCTCTCTCCTGTCCTTTCAGGAACACATTCCCATTAGGGTTTGGCTCCCTTTGCTCCTCCAAAAGCACTCATCAGTGCCCTCGGTGCTGCCAAACCTGGGCCAAGTTCCCAGGGTGCTCACAGCAGATGTCGCCCTCCTGCACAAAATGCCTTAAAAAAAAATCTTGGCTTATGATCAATAAAAAAAATAAATAAATAAAATAAAATAAAATAAAAAAAAAAAAAAAAAAAAAAACAATTACCAGCCATTGTACTGGAGATCACAAGATTTGTAACTTCCCCTATGACTCCTGTGAATAATGTCACTATTGTAGAGCCTAAGATTGGACTTTTGAGATGTCTTTTCAGACTTCTGCACTTCTGATGGTTGGATGACTCCACTGAGACCCAAGACTTAAGACTCACCTGGTCCTGTAGCCCCCACCCAGAAGTGGACTCAGCACATAAGAACCATTTTCTACATCTCTATGATTGCATCCCTGACCAATCAGCAGCACCCATTCCCTAGCCCCCAGCCCACCCAACTATCTTGAAAAAACTCTAGCCTCCAAATTTTCAGGGAATCTGATTTGAGTAATAAAATCAACCCATCTGTTATTAAAAAAAAAAAAAAAAAAAAAAATCTTGGCTTTAGGAACCCCACACCTGCCTACTCCCCCTGCCCCAGCACTGGTTCCCCTCACCTACCTGACCTTGGAGCTGGGACTCAGCAGGCTCAGTATTCAAGCTCCTCCTCCTCTCCAGCCAGTCTGGGTCCACTGTGAGTGGACATCTCAGATGCTGACCCCCTGCCCCACAGTCTCTCGACAACTCCAGGCTCATACACCTGATGCTGGCCTCACCTCATTAGGCACCTATGGGGTCTCAACTGCTACATCCAGACAGGCTCTGACCTCCTGCTGCCCCCAATGTCTGCCCTACCTTGTCCACAGCCACCCTGTCCTCACCCTGAAATCACCCCCAAAGCCCTGCTCTCTCTCACATGCCACATCTAAGCCACCAGCAAACCTTGCTGGTTTTGCTTTCATGCTGCCAAGGGATGCCCACTTGGGCCATTCCACTCCAGTGCCGGGTCTCACATGGGTGGCCCTGCTCTGCCCTCACCTCCCCCTCAAGGCTATTCTCAACTCAGGAGTAAGAATGATCCTGCTAAAACCTACACCACATCAGGGCAAACCCTCTCAAGGCTCCTCCACGCTGGCCTCACCCCACCAGGCCTCACTCCCTTCCCTCCCCATAGCTGCCCCACTCCTCCACCCCCATTGCTTGTACCCTAACAGCATGTCCGCCCCCCGCCAGGGCCTTTGCACTGCTATTTGCTCTGCCTGGAATGTTCCTTCCCCAGGTATCTCCTAGGCTTGTATCTTTCCTTTCTGCAAATTCACTCAAATGTCACCAGATCACCAAAGCTTCTTCTCATCACCAGCTGAACAATGCCACTCCCACCGCTGACACCACCTAACTCTCTTCCCTCCTGGATTCTTCTGTACAGTGTTCCTGATCAGCCACCATGGTATAGACTTCACTCACTTGCTTTTCTATTGTCTGTCCCCTCACCCGCATCCCAACAAAATCTTCACTCCAAGAAGGCAGGCGGTCTTTCTTTAATCTGCTTTGATCACTGATGTATGCACTGCCAGTAACAGGATAGTATCTAGCACTACTTCTGAATGCAACATGCACCTGTGGTGAGCTACCTGGCAGGTGCTGCACTAAGCGTTTCATAAATGTTTTATCACACAATTTCCATTGCGGCAGATATTAAGTCAGATATTTACTATGTATTGAGGCCTTCAATCTCCACTCTACTCAGATTATGCACAGAGAAGAATGGGATAAAGCTTCCAGAGCACCATTCTAAAACCATCTGTAGGCAGGGAGACCCTGACCACACTAAAACTGCTGTCAATCTCACCAGAAGCCAAGATCCCTGTCCTGTTGTCTAACTGGTCTCAGGATAACATTCCATTATGAAATCAGAATGGGGGTGCAGCCATGAAGGCAGTAACATCAATATCACATGCCTCTAAGTTTAAATCAAATGCTAAAAACCACAGACTACTCGTACTATACAGAGTAGTTGTTTATTGTGTATAATCAAGATGAACAAACATGTATTTGCTGAGTCCACTTAAAAGGCAACCTCAAGCTGTGCCAGGCAGCTCATGAGATTTTCTGGCGGAGCTGCCTCAAGGAGGTCCCCACCACCCTTCTCTGTGAGCTACAGAGGTGCTGCTACACTGGGGGCACAGTGGCCTGTGCCTGACTGGGGGCAGGCTGCTTCTGAAACTGGCACTGCCAGGCCATTCCCTCCACTGCAGTTGTGGAAACAATGATTCATGTCATTTGATCATAGAAATTCTGATTAGTGATGAATAGGCCAGGCGAGGTGGCTCACACCTGTAATGCCAGCACTTTGGCAGGCCAAGGTTGGTGGATCACTTGCACCCAGGAGTTTAAAACCAGCCTGGGCAACACAGCGAGACCTCATCTCTACTAAAAATACAAAAAACTAGCCAGGCGTAGTGGTGCACACCTGTGGTCCTTGCTACTCGGGAGGCTGAGGTGGGAGAATTGGTTGAACCTGGGAGGCAGAGGTTGTTGCAGCGAGATTACAGGACTGCACTCTAGCCTGGGTGACAGAGTGAGACCCTGTCGGAAACGAAAGGAAAAAGGAAAAAGGAAGGGAAAGGAAAGGAAAACTGCTAAATTACAAGCAGTAAGGTAACAAAAACAAAAATCTAACCACCATATAAAACACTGGGTTGACCAGAATGCAGGAGGCAGTGTAGGAGGTAAGGGTTCGGGCTTTAGAGTTAGCTTTGGCCCGCCCTCTCCCCAGCACTCTAAAGCTGTGTGCTGCCTGATCACCTCCATAACCTCTCTGAGCCGTGGGATTCCCCCTGTAAAGTAGGTGGGCAATACCAACTGAGATGGCATTGTGAGAAGAAATGAAGTCAGCTGTCCCATGACTAGCACGGAGAACTGCTATCAAGGCACAGATTAGGACTGAAGGAAGAGCTGATTCCAGCCGCCCACCTTTCACAAGGACCTTAAGCTACCATCACTATACAACAACAAGCCAAGGCTGCGGGGACAAACCTGCTGTTTGGCTAACATTGGGAGGATGATGTCAGCTATCTGTCGAGACAGTCGCTTCCACTTGTCTTCATTCTCCTTGTGGCACTGCTGCAGGACAAGAATGAACATCTCCAACACCTATAAGAGCGTGCACAATTAGAAAGTCTGCTGCCAAGAGACGCCTTTCCACCCCTACGTGTCCGTCTGTTACACTTGTCCCAGCTCAGCTGGAAGACTCTAGGATCCAAACAGATGTGATCCCAGCGAGGACAGGGGGACACTAATGCGACCCCCACTCTATGACATGAGAAATGTAGGGGAATCAGAACAAAACACAAGTTCCTCTAGGGCACATACAAGGTGCACACTTTGCTCAGGAGGATTTGCCATCATTGTTATTTGTATAGAATTTGTAATATTTCACAATCAGAGAAAAGGCACAACATGAAAATCAAATGTATATTAATCTTTGGCAAACTTCAAACACAGCCTTGACTAAACTATTCTGCAGGTGGCTCATTGCCTTTGTGGACATTCACTTCAATTCTGTGTTCTCTGCAGAGGCAATCTACTGAACAGCACCTACTTCCCAGAGGTATACATGGTTCAGCACAAGTTTATTAGTGATCATTTCTAAACAGACATATCCAGAGCTCACTGAACATGTGGCTGATGAACTCGTCTCCATGACACCCACCCACCCAAGCAGCTCTGCCTGCCACCACCTGCTTGCCAGTTGCTCATTTTCAGACCTCTTTATGATACATGTACTTTTGCATTGCAATTATGTGATTTAATTAGGCATTAAGTATTTAATTAAATACTACAGGGGTTCATTAAAATATGAATGAACAAAGAAAGTGCTGCTTCTTATGAGAAAAGCTATGGCTTTATGAAGATTCAAAGACAAACAGCTAAAAAGAATTGACAAAGTAAGTGAGGGCTAGACAACAGTACAAGTTAAAAGAAAGGAAAAGTCATTTAAAAAGAGAGATTTCTGCACTCAGCCTTCCTCAAAATGTCTTTGAATTCTTATGCCACTTTAAGAAAACAAAACCAGAAATCAGCTCAAAGAAAAAGACCTTAGCCCTATGTCAAAATAGTGGTAAATAAATATACAAATAAAGTTTTTATTTCAGAGTTGAGATTTCTATCATTTTAAGGTTTCTACCATCTTGACCAACACTGTCAATTGATTTTTGGTCCTCGTTTTGGAAAAGAGAGCCTCACTATCTTGAACGATCTCGTGACTCTCAGACCAGGAGTCAGGTGAACTCCTGTGGCTGTGCCCACTTTAAAGATAAACACCAGGCTGGGCATGGTGGTTCACGCCTGTAATCCTAGCACTTTGGGAGGCCAAGGCAGGAGGATCACTTGAGGTCAGGAGTTCGAAACAGCTTGGCCATCATGGTGAAACCCCATCTCTACTAAAAATACAAAAAAAAAATTAGCTGGGCATGGTGGTGCATGCCTGTAATCCCAGCTACTCGGGAGATGGAGGCAGGAGAATTGCTTAAACCCGGGAGGTGGAGATTGCAGTGGCCAAGATCGTGCCACCACACTCCAGCCTGGGCGATGGAGAGACTCCATCTCAAAAAAAAAAAAAAGGATACACACCAACGACACCTCCTGCCACTGCACCTCCCCTACTCCACCACACCCCCCCCCCACCCCCCGCCTCCCTCCCCATCCCCCTGCACTGGCATCTCCCCAGGCCCCAGAAAGCTCAAACCTGGTTCAAAGTAACACGGTTAACAGTGAGCGTTACCACATGGCACTTCCTTCCATCTGCACGGGTCAATAAAGTATCCACGACAGTTCCAACACACATTGCTCTTACCTGATGGTACTGGATGAGTCTCAGTAACATTGACACCACCACCTCTTTTTGGGTTTCAAGCTCTTTTCCTGCATCAGCTTTATTTGTTCCTCTTAATACAAAGAGGTCGTGGACTATGGGCTGCAGAGCCGGTATGGCTGTGGGGACAAAAGGGTACCCTTATCAGGCATTTCATGGAAATTACATTTGGAAAACTGCTCTCAACATCTACAAAATGCTTTCAAGAAATAAAGAAAACCCTTACACATACTTGGTTTATGGTAAGAGATGAATTAAGGTTATCAATCATTATACCATGTGGAAGGTCAAAGCTCTTCCTCTGAACACTGATCATTTTGTGATGGCTTCTAAAAAAAGAAAAAAAACCTAGGGCTCCTGTAATTTAACACCACTTCTGAAAAAAGGTGACTCAAATTCAAAAGTCAATTTGAAAATGATAAAACTTTCCAAATAACCAAAACAGCAACATTCCTGGTCTCAAGAATAATCTACTTGATTCATCTGAAACGACAATATAAAGACTTCCACATAATACATTTAGTCAAAGCCACTGGGTTATTATGCTTTTTTAAGTAAACTCACTCTGTCATTAGATAGATAAGGGACTTTCCCCCAGGTCTTATTTTGGTCTAACACAGGAGTCAAAATAAATTAACTGGTCTATTATGACCACATATAAAAAAATATAAGAAATGCCTTTCATTGGCACACAGGCACACTCTGACCCTCAATGTCATGCGCCACAGGAACACTGACCCCTCAGTGACACGTACGCTCACACATGAGCACACAGAGGCACACTCTGACCTCTCAGTGACATGTACGCTCACACATGAGCACACACACAGAGGCACACTCTGACCCCTCAGTGACACGTACACTCACACATGAGCACACACACAGAGGCACACTCTGACCCCTCAGTGACACGTACGCGCACACATGAGCACACACACAGAGGCACACTCTGACCCCCAGTGACACGTACGCTCACACATGAGCACACACACAGAGGCACACTCTGACCCCTCAGTGACACGTATGCTCACACATGAGCACACACACAGAGGCACACTCTGACCCCAGTGACACGTACGCTCACACATGAGCACACACACAGAGGCACACTCTGACCCCCTCAGTGACACACATGCTCACAAATGAGCACACACACAGAGGCACACTCTGACCCCCTCAGTGACACACATGCTCACACATGAGCACACACACAGAGGCACACTCTGACCCCTCAGTGACACGTATGCACACACGAGCACACACACAGAGGCACACTCTGACCCCCTCAGTGACACATACGTTCACACATGAGCACACACACAGAGGCACACTCTGACCCCCTCAGTGACACATACGTTCACACATGAGCACACACACAGAGGCACACTCTGACCCCTCAGTGACACGTACGCTCACACATGAGCACACACACAGAGGCACACTCTGACCCCCTCAGTGACACACATGCTCACAAATGAGCACACACACAGAGGCACACTCTGACCCCCTCAGTGACACACATGCTCACACATGAGCACACACACAGAGGCACACTCTGACCCCTCAGTGACACGTATGCACACACGAGCACACACACAGAGGCACACTCTGACCCCCTCAGTGACACATACGTTCACACATGAGCACACAAAGAGGCACACTCTGACCCCTCAGTGACATGTATGCACACACAAGCACACACACAGACAGGCACACTCTGACCCCTCAGTGACACACACAAACACTCTGACTTCTCAGTGACACATACTCTCTCCGGCCCTGAGACATGCACACACAGGAATACTCACTGACCCTTCGGTGGCATGCACGCATGGGTATACTCTCTGACCCTCTCACAGATGACCAAGCTTCCCAGCACAAAGTACTGGGTGTGGCTGCCTACTGATTTTCTGTCCAAAGACCCTCCAAGTCCGGGAAACCAAACACCTATGCCTTTAATAATCTATACTTTGGCTGTGTGAATCTGAAGCCCTTGTGAGGCCATGGCAAAGACTAACTGGCTTAGCTATGTAAAGACTGAGAGGTCAGCCAAGGCCCTGCCTCGCAACACAGCCCGGTTGATGCTCTTCTGCACACACGCTGAGTCGAAAAGACTCTAGGTAGTAGTGCCATTCTCACATCTGGGGGTTTGCAAGGGTCTTAGGATGTGTCCCTGTCAAAGTTCAAAAGCCTACAGATTCCAGCAAAGGAGTCAGGGAGGGGTCAATAGGGCAATGCTGGAAGATCAGTTCAAAAAGCTCAAAGAAAGATTTGCAACTCATTCATAAAACCACACTAGCTCCTTCCACAGGCTGGGGGCTTGCACAGCTGGCCATCTCCTGGGTTCCTTATTTAAGCTCCAGCAAAATCATCAGGCAAAACAGAAAGCCCTGAACCCAAGTCAAACTATATCTCCAATACCACTGGATGAGAGATCAAAATTTAATTCACGGCAAGTTCGATTTAAGAATTTTTAGTGTTTCATCGCTTCTCGGCCTTTTGGCTAAGATCAAGTGAAGAACTTTTAGCGTTTCGTGTGAATGAACAGGAACTTTACATTCAGAATCTATCTGTACCTTAGGTTATCTTACTGTTTCTTGAATTTTTTTTCCCTGAGAAGATTACAAATTGCTGAGAGTAAAGAATATGCTCTCTTCTCTTTTGGAACGTCTCTAACCAGTACATTCACATACACAGACACACATGCAGAGCCTGAGAAGCACATGGCCGCCACTGACAGCATTCAAAGTGGGTATATGAAAACGAACACTGCCAAGCACATCATGACACCGAAGACGACAGTGAAAGGTGTGTCCCGTTACCATGTGTCACAGCCTTCCTTCCACTGGCCATGATGCCATCACAGAGCTGAATGATTTTAGGAATTCCAATGATCTGTTTTGAATGATAGCGTTCATAAGATAGTAATACCAAGAAGAAAAAGATGTTTGGAATGATTGCCTCTGATTCCCTAGAAACAAAAACATCCATTTAGACTTTTCTTTTAAAATTAAGATACATATCAATATAAGCAACATAAAATAATTCATGATTCAACCTTGACAGCAAGCACACATTAAGCTAACAGGTGTCAGTGATCTACTCTAACCCCATCCCTGCCACAATGCATCCCATCTGTGCCCTCGTGCAGAGCAGGGACATGTGTAAAGGTTCGGAGGCAGCAGGTAGAAGGCACCCAACGGCACAGGGGCACAGCAGCTACGATCTTCCTAGCTCTCCTCTGCCTCTTTGCTCTTGAAGAAATTGAAACTCAAAAGAGAAACAGTAACTTGCCCCAAAACACAGTGGAGGTGTCACGTAATTAGAATAAACACTATGTTTCCAGACCCCAGGGAATCTGGGAACGCTTTCCTTCTGCACTAAATTTTCCTGATTACAATGTTTATTAAGCATTTTAGGTACTAAAAGAATTTTAACTTTTAATAATTATAAACCTGTAATGGACTAGCAAGAAGTATTAAAACCTCAACATCTAGCAAGAAAAAGCTGCAGAGAATACAAGTGCATAATAATTACTAAAGACAACCTCATATAAAACTGCTTTCTCTAAGAAGATTTAAAAACTAGCGCTCCACCACAAGATTTCATTCCACCATCTGTCAACACAATTAAATGCTTTGAAATGTGCAATGAATACTGACAACATATGGAATTTTCAGATACATAACTACTTCCAAACAAGTCTTGAGATATACATTAATTTTTAAGAGAAACAAAACTGCACAGTATGTTAGTCAGATCTGCATTTAAAGAAAACAGCAAAAATGTCTAACAGTAGTTTAAACATTCACTTAATAACCTAAATTACATGTAAGTACACAAGAAGGAGAAAAAAATCTAAAATAATAAAATGCTATTACCTGAACTGGCCCACTTCAATGTATTCAAACTGTTTCAATACAAAGCCAATAAACACCTACAGGAAGGAAAATAAAATTTCACATCAATAATAGGATTAAAATGTAAAAACCAGGCTTCTTTTCCTCCTGCTTATCTGCATAAATTTTCAATAAATTTCTTGACAGCTGATAAATTTGACTATAAGCATAACTCTATTCTGAAATCGGCCTAGATAATTGCAGAACACATCCAGGAATCCCCTCAACAACTTTACTACACCCTGAGGTGAAATCTCATTGGAAAAACAAATAATAAATTCCAAGAGACATCAGACAATACCCAAAAGTACACCTTGGGGACTCATCTGTTCACGTTAATGGCAGACAGGGTGGCACAGATTCCCTGAAACTGGTTTAGTAATAAGATACCCAAAGGAGTCGACCTTCGTCCCCCAACCATCTGAAAGGCGACACGTAAGGGCTGCACGGGAGCCAGTTTTGTGTCACACTGTATTCCCTGCAGCTGTCAGCTTTCCCAACCTGACGGGGAGCTTCCATGGATAAAGCATGGAGCATATGATCTGGTTTTCTCAGAGCCTCTGGGCGGAATGCAAACATACAGCAGGTGCTCAATAAATCTTTATCAGCATAGAGTTCAATGGTTTGTCTGTTCTAGTGTTCTATTCTTGTTCATAAAACTGTCACTGTATTGAATCTTAAGAACTGGGAGAAAGGGGACCGGTTGATGAAAGGGGACCGGTTGATGAAAGGCAATCAGAACAAACATGAAACCAGAGCAGTCTTTGTTCTTACTAGAATGGAACAAATCAGGGCTCTGCCTTCCCTTGGGGTACCCCTGCCCCTCTGAGAGCCTGCTCCTCTCAGCCCCTGCTGCCCACAGCCATAGACCAGGGCTTCTCCCCAGACAGCCTCCTAGTGTCAAAGGAAAGGAAAAGAAGTTCCCAATGACTATTTCCTGAGGAGAGCAATGGCCCATTTAGACGGATTTTCTTCAGACAGGTTTTGTGAAAGAAACATCAAAGCATCAGACCAACGCAAAGCCCACCCCTTGATGCCTCTTTCATTAAAAGCAGACCCCAGGCCAGGCGCAGTGGCTCACGCCTGTAATCCCAGCATTTTGGGAGGCTGAGGCAGGCAGATCACGAGGTCAGGAGATTGAGACCATCCTGGCTAACACGGTGAAACCCCGTCTCTACTAAAAATACAAAAAATTAGCCGGGCATAGTGGTGGGTGCCTGTAGTCCCAGCTACTCGGGAGGCTGACACAGGAGAATGGCATGAACTCGGGAGGCGGAGCTTGCAGTGAGCTGAGATCACACCACTGCACTCCAGCCTGGGTGACAGAGCGAGACTCCATCTCAAAAAAAAAAAAAAAAAAAACAACAACAAAAAAAACAAGCAGATACCACCCCAATACCCACTGTGGAAAATCAGTGTTGACCGAGTGCCCTCAGTTCTCCTAGGGAAACAGACCCTTTCAGGTGAGTAACAGTGCTGACAGGATTAACAGATTTACGTCTAGAAGGAAATAGAGAAGTGCAATATTTCTAACTCAAAAATATTCCTACCCCACATAAGAAAGTAGCCCAAGATCACGGCTCAAAAATGACAGTTAAATTTTGACGATGAAAAGGCAGTTTCATCTGCAGTGATTTAACTGGGATGAATCTTGAGGAAAATGTGCATCATGAAGGGACAGGACTAGCCAGAATCTGGTGCCCACAGCAACTATAGGAGGATGGTAATGCAGTCAAGAGGGGAAGAGTGCAAATGCTTGTGCAGAGCCACACAGCTCCCACATGGACTCCAGGAGCACGGGTCTCAGTTACTGTCCTGCTAAATTCCATTCCTTTTTAAAGAGGTAAGCAAACCTGTTAGATAGCTTGAAACTGCAGATGATCAATTATGGTAATAATTGATAATCTGTTTAAACTAACTCTAGATTTTGCAAAAATGTTCCCCAAACAATAAATCTTAACTGTATCTCACAATTTAAATTCAAACTTATTTTGGATGGGAGGCAAGTGGATGGGACAAACCTTTGGAAATCCCTAACAGCCAACCCCAGGTTAGCCTTGAGTCCAGGGAGCTGGGGCAAGGATGCTGACTTGCTGAGGCTGGCTATGCCCCAGGCCTTGTGCACCAGCTAGGTGCATGAAAAAGATAAGCAGCAGCAACTGAAGAGGGAAACATGCAGACCACATTTCTTTAAAGTAGATTTCAGTGTCTTTTAGGGTAATTTGTACTAAATTAGGAAGAGGTATGATGGATGAAAGATAAAAGTGACAAACCTGATCTGAATCCAGAAGACAGTAATTAACCCGTAACTGAACCAGCTGCGCCAGCAAATCTAAAACCTGCTTCTGTAACTGCACACATGTGGTAGTCGTGTACTGTTTTAAAGCTTTTATAACAAGAGGTTCAAACAAACGAATGTGATTATGAATAGCATTCTATAAAAAAGAAAAAAAGAAAGAAAGAATCCATAAGTGAGCCTTCAACTAAAAGCTTCAAGCAAAATACCTGGAAAGTCTCAGCTCCAGCTTCCTCTCTAGCACTGACACGCCTGAGTTCACATGCCACAAACGGCACCATTTACCTTATCTGCACGGTTCTTTGTGACACTCGTGAGGTTTGTCTTCAACTGGGTAGACACTTTCTGGAGGACATCAAACCATCTGCCAAATGGGAATAAAAGGGAAGCAGAGAATGAGAATATCTTTAAATAATCTCCTCTGCACTCAGATGTACTCCTGCTCAAACCAATTTCACATTCACACGATCAGAACGTGTCAGACTGAGAAACAACTTGAAAGGCCACTCAGTGTGGCAGCATTGTCCTCTTCAGATAATGACACTCTATTTAGAGTTTACAGCTGCCTGACAGCCATCAAGTCTCCTCACCCGTAGAAGGCTACTCAAGTCCGAGCTTTTTTCTGCTACAGGAAACTGACTATTCAGCCCAGTCTTAAGTGAGATTTGAGAGAAAGGTGAAGGTCATTTAAAAGATCAGTAATTTAGAAGAAATCACATGATTTTTTTTGAGGACAAGCCTTTAAAATATTTACATCAATGATATCCCTTCTAAGAAACATATATGAAATTAACCCAAACATGCACACACTCACATGCTTATTAATACCCCAAATGGTTACAGAAAGCATTGAAACAGGAGACTTACTCCTGAAACTCCAATATATAGTAAGTACATCACTAACATACAGCCTGGAACATGGGTATTTTCCTTGACTCCTGACTCTAGTGTTTTAATTGTAGCTATTTAATCACTAAATTTATAAAAGGAAAAACAAGGGATTCTATTATTGCTACTATACAGATTAGCAACTCAAATACCTGTTCATACTTAAGGCAATTTAAGAAGTCCTGTATTCTAGGCATTAAAAACACAAACATAAATTTAAGTGAAAAAAGGCCGGGCGCGGTGGCTCATGCCTGTAATCCCAGCACTTTGGGAGGCCAAGATGGGCGGATCACGAGGTCAGGAGATCGAGACCATCCTGGCTAACATGGTGAAACCCCGTCTCTACTAAAAATACAAAAAAAAGTTAGCCGGGCGTGATGGCAGGTGCCTGTAGTCCCAGCTACTCGGGAGGCTGAGGCAGGAGAATGGCATGAACCCAGGATGCAGAGCTTGCAGTGAGGTGAGATTGCACCACTGCACTCCAGCCTGGGCGACAGAGCAAGACTCCGTCTCAAAAAAAAAAAAAAAAAAATTTAAGTGAAAAGAGACTTCTAGTCATAAAGTTGACAAAACACAAGGTAATATATCCAAGATGCTTCTATGACCTTCACACACCTCTGAACACCAGCACTACTGTGCTGCAATGAAGCTGTTCTTTCATCCTTGTTACGGGCCTGAAAAGTGCCACCAACACATGCCACACCACTCTACAGGTCCTGTGCTTTGAATGGGTGGGGACATTATGAACTGCATTCTGGTTTGCTGACACACTTTGGCAATGAGAGCTGGCTGCTTCTCAGCCCACTCAGTGTTCCTCCTCCTCTACCCCCACCTCTGAGATGTGTAAGTCCCAAGCCCATCTCACTCACTGGCCACACACTTCTTGGAAGGCCGGGCTATGCCTTAAATCATCTTTGCATCAACCATATCTCCTAGAGTTCTTTGAATACAGCAGACTATTAGAAGATGTTCGCTAACATTTTTCGTTTTTATTCTTTTACAAAGTATTTCCTGCTTGCTCTTTCGTGCTTCCACCAACGACAGCATTCTTGCCACAACTGTTACCCCGAGGTGTCGTGCTCCTGCTCCGCCTGCACCATGTTCCTCAGGCTGGCGTCAGCGAGGGCCTGGGTGAAGTGGGTGTACGGGGCCATGAAGCAGTAGTGGTACAAGCCTGGCCTCACACTGGAGGAGCCAAGGCGCTGTGCTCGGCCTTGTGACTTGCTGGGGTTGGAAGATAAGCCATCAAACTGGGAGGCCAAGTTTGTCCCAAAGAGAGTCTTCAACAACTACAGTGAAAAAAATGAGGCATCAACAACGTGGCGTGAACAACACTTTTAAGAATCTCCCACACAAATATCAAATCCATCTGTAAATAACTGGATATGTTAGCAAAGATTCACAGTGTGAAATTCTTCCTGTGAATCACTATTAATACCTCATGAGATATTGTATGAAGTGCTGATTGTACCTTAAATAGGCGTTTTGGGTTTCCTCGCAATTCTAAATGAGATTGAGCATTCTAAACAGAAACTCCGAGGGACTGGAAGTTAACTAGCGAGGTTGCAGAGGAGCTTCTGATGTCCTCTGCCCTCCACAGTGACAGACCTCGTCCTCCTGGGGAGTGAAGGGAAGGATGGCCTCTTGGCTCAATCATGGAGTGAGCCGAAAAGTGCTACGCTGGACCCCACAATCCTCCCAGCTGATTATGCCACCAGCACCTGCCTCTTAAGGAGTAGCAGCGTTTTGTCGTCATACCCGAAAGTCTTAACAGAACAGGAAAAGAATGAAGCTCTTACTTGTTGAACACAAACAGTTGCCATCATTGGTTCTCGACTAAAGCAGGATTTCAGGTATCCTAGGATCTCTTCAACACACTGTGGAAAGACAAGTGAGACATTAAGTGACTCAGAGATGACCCATTATTGTACGAATCCTAGACAGAAATCAAAGGTACAAGATAACTTCCATTTAAATCGTGTAAATAGTAGAGGAAAATCAGAGGAAAGGTTTCAATTTCTTATTTTGAACAGTCAGTAAAAAGTCTTGAAATCCAAGTTATATACATTACAACCATTCTTTCATGCATCTATGTATCTGTTCATTCACTCATTAATTCAATAAACTGTTATCAAGTACCTATTGTCTACTAGGTATCCAGTCCTGTTCGCAGGGCAGGAATTCAGAAGTGTGCAAAGCGGCTAAGAGCCCTGCATCTGTAGAGCCCCTGAATATGTTCAGTGAACACAACTATGATACAGCAATGTGTGATTTACCACAAATTAGTCCTAGAATTGTCTTATAATAATCTGCAAAAATGACCAAATAACTACCTTAATGTTACTATTCTCACAAGCATTTTTATCAACATCTATAACGAGATGTACAGCACCCAATGTCCTTTTCAAGAATCAAGAAGGGGCTGGGAGCGGTGGCTCACGCCTGTAATCCCAGCATTTTGGGAGGCCGAGGCAGGTGCATCACTTGAGGTCAGGAGTTCGAGACCAGCCTGACCAATATAGTGAAACCCCATCTCTACTAAAAATGCAAAATTAGCCAGGCGTGGTGGCGCACACCTGTAATCTCAGCTACTTGAGAGGTTGAGGCAGGAGAATCGCTTGAACCACGGAGGCAGAGGTTACAGTGAGCCGAGATAGCGCCATTGCACTGGAGTTGTTACCTGGGCAACAAGAGCGAAAGTCCATCTCAAAAAAAAAAAAAAGAATCAAGAAAGAAGACGCTAACTCGAAGAGCGCCACCATTCTGAATGCCTAGATAGCTAGGCATTCAGAATGCACAGACTTTCACCACTGCCTGGCTAATCACGAACCGGTTTCCATCAGCTGCTAAAAGCCAACACCAATTAGACTGAAAATGCCTCTCTCTCCACTTGTTTAACAAAATATCCTCTACTAATAAGCAATAGATTCTTGTTGGTTTCAAATACTCAAGGGCCACACATTTTTAAAATTCTGATATGCTCAAATTATATTCTAAATGTTTAAGGTTGTTCTTGTTGGAATTGAATTTGTCACACACCACTTTTTGTTTTTACTAGCTCCCAGCAGATACCCAATACATGTTAACTGAAAAAATTACAAATAGAACCTGTGAATCACTATTTGTCTAACAAAGGACTTTAACAAATGTGTATGGAATGCTTGATGTGCACCAGAAACTGAAGCCCTGGAAAAGGTGAGAAAGCATGCTGTTTCTGGCCTTTCAAGAGCTCCCCAAGTACCAGGGAACCAGGGCTCTGCTACAAATACTAATATCCAATATAATAGAGTGAGACTTCCACTACTGAGCACAATGAGGGTGAGGGACTGGGTTTACCCTCCTGCCTGAGACAACCAAAGCAAACCAAAAAACAAAACAGACAAAACCCAGAGTCCTCAAGATACTGGACATCAGCAATGAAGGACAGTGATCCCTGGGAGACGAGAGACTAAGTCAGCCCTATGGCTGCCCCAACTCACTGCTTTGAGAGAGTTCCTAGGCTGTGGCACAAGGAGGAGGGACAGGCAACCCTCTCAATTGAAGAGGTGCTGAGAATCTAAGGAGACCAAGACAGCCACAGTTCATAAGACAGATCACCAGAGAAGAGAAAACAAGACAGAGAGAGCTCTGGAGATCTGGGGAAGGTCCCTCTCGAGTACTCAGCAGAGATATGTGTGTGAGAAAACTCCCTGAGGCCAGGGAGAGAAGCATTGGAAAGGATTAGAAGGAGCAGTGCTCAGCGCTCACACAGGGCTAGAAAGTCACTGTTCTCAGCAGGCAGACTGGAAAACCCAAACTTTCTGGTTCATTAGGTAGAGTACTCAGGATGGTCTTGCCTCCTAAGCATGGTACCTAATTATTCCTAAAGAGGAATAATTAGTCCAAAAAAAAAAATTAGTCCTAAACTAAGCACTGCTCCAACCCATCTGACAAATTATAAAGCAAGACCCAAAAGAGTAAACCATCTACATGTAACTCAACTAACCTCAGAACAAAGCTCACGAAGATCTATGGGAACACAAAAATATATAGCATCCAACAAAGTAAAATTCACAATGTTGGGCATCCAATCAAAAATTGGCAGCCATGCAAAGAGGCAGGAAAATACAATCCAAAACGAGGAGTATCAATCAACCAATGAAAAACACCAAGAACTGGGAAGTTATTAGAAGATCTTAGAACTAGCAGAGAAGGATATTAAAACAGTTATTACAATTGTGTTCACAAAGCTAAACAGAAACACAGGGAGACATTTTTAAAACACATAAATCAAACTTCTAGAGATAAAAACACAATTATTGATATACACTGAACAGGGGCCAGACACAGTGGCTCATGCCTATAATCCCAACACTTTGGGAGACTGAGGCGGATGAATCACCTGAGGTCAGGAGTTCAAGGCCAGTTTGGCCAACATGGTGAAACCCCATCTCTAATAAAAATACACAAATTAGCCGGGTGTGGTGGCACGTGCCTGTAGTCCCAGCTACTCAGGAGGCTGAGGCAGAAGAATTGCTTGAGCCTGGGAGGTGGAGGTTGCAGTGAGCCGATATCGCACCACTAAACTCCAGCCTGGGCAACAGAGTGAGACTGTTTCAAAAACAAAAAAAAAATACGCTGGACAGGATTAACAACAGATTAACAGATTAACAACAGATTAGACACTGTAGAAGAAAAGATTAGAGAACTTGAAAACACAATAATAGAAACTATACAAAACAGAAAACACATAAAACAATCAAACACTGAAAAGAGCATCAGTAAGCTATGAGACAACACTAAGCAATCATTCAGGAAATCACAGCACCTTTAAGAGAGGGAAAAAAGGAGGCAGACAGGGCAGAAAAAAAATCTTTGAAGAAATAATGGCCTAGCCGGGTGCAGTGGCTCACGCCTGTAATCCCAGCACTTTGGGAGGACCAGGCAGGCGGAGCACGAGGTCAGGAGATCGAGACCATCCTGGCTAACACAGTGAAACCTCGTCTCTACTAAAAATACAAAAAATTAGCCAGGCGTGGTGGCAGGCGCCTGTAGTCCCAGCTACTCGGGAGGCTGAGGCAGGAGAATGGCGTGAACCCAGGAGGCAGAGCTTGCAGTGAGCCAAGATAGTGTCACTGCACTCCAACCTGGGCGATAGAGCGAGACATTGTCTCAAAAAAAAAAAAAAAAAAAAAAAGAAAGAAAGAAATAATGGCCTAAAATTTTCCAAACTTTAAAAATACTATGAAGCCACAGACCCAAGCTCAATAAAACCAGGCACAAGAAACACAAGATATAAAAAAACTACATCAGGGCATATCATTACCAAATCACCCAAAACAGACAGTATAAAGTCTGTCACCCATGCTGGAGTGCAGTGGCATGATCATGGATGGCTCTTTGCAGCCTCAACCTCCCAAGGCTCAAGCAATCCTCCCACCTCAGCCCCGAGTAGCTGGAACCACAGACGCATGCCACTGCGGCCAACTATTTTTGTTTTTGTTTTTGTAGAGACAGTTTCCCGATTTGCAGATAAAGTCTTAAACCAGACAAAACATATAAAATGGAACAGTAAGGAGTTACATGAAAAATCGTCTATAATATAACGCAAAAGAAAAATCCAACACATAATACACTTCAATTATGTATAAAAATGAGTATGGAATAAATAAGGATTAGAAGACAAGAAAAAACATTACCTGTCAAGAATGTGGAATTATTATTTTTTATTCCTAGTGTTGTTATTTAGAAAAAGAAAATGATTCTATTTTAATTCTAAGGTCTCTGTGCCTTTAAATCCTGGAACTAGGTAAACTCACAGAAGTCTGAAGAAAACCTGCTCATACCCATCGCCACATCAAGCTCACCTCTCCAGCTACACTTGTGCTCAGACCTCAACACCCAGCCCCGCACACATGCAGAGGCCTATGCATGTCGGTGCAGGGGCTCTGACGCCTTCACCTAAGCAAGGTCACAGATAAGGCTCAATAGTTTGTATATCTCAAGCCTGGCCTGACAATCTAAGCATCTGGTTATCTTTCCAGCTATCTCAGAACTGCTGTGTGGCAGTAAGAGATCTGAAACCTTGCCATGCTGTGAGTCAGTGAGGGAGATTCCTCAAAACAGTCAGGGGCCAAGTGCAAACAAGAACCTGTGAAAGCTTCTACCCTACATATCCCCCTCTAAAAGACCACAGATAAAAACTCAACAATTAAGCAGGTGAGGCTTCCAAAGTACAAACAAAAGGATATGCGAGAAAGCTAAAATGGGCCTCTGTCTTGAAACAGCAAAAAAGATGAACTTAGAAAAACGAAAAAGGAGAGGTGAGTAAATCTACCTTTAACTGTAAAGACACAGGCCAGAGAATAAGATGCTTAATTATCCAGTTATTCTTATGCCAAATGTAAAAATTTTCAGAGATGAGCTTATTATCTTTACGTACCTTTAAAAATATATACATACACACACAACCATATGGCTGATTTCAAGAATATAAAGATCAACATCAATCTTCATTAAATTGTGACTTGTTAATAATTTACTTTTATTATTTGGATAAGGCAGCATTTGATACATTCACTGACTGTAATTGAAAAACAGCCATTTCTATATATGACAGTCATAATAATAAGGTTAAAAAAAACCCCACACACAAAAAAGAAAATCTTACTATTTAAAGAATCCCAGTTAGATGATTTTTATTTCAGTATATCTCACGTTCAAACTTAAAACATGTAGTATTTTCCATTTTGCTAAAATGTGTTATACATGGAGACTCCTCGCCACTAAAAACTACTTATTAAGCACAGTGGTTTAGGGCAAAGAGAGGGAGATCTGAAAATATTGCTGGGCGTGGCGGCTGACGCCTGTGATCCCAGCACTCTAGGAGGCTGAGGTGGGTGGATCACAAGGTCAGGAGTTCGAGACTAACCTGGCCAATGTGGTGAAACCCCATCTCCACTAAAAATACAAAAAATTAGCCAGGCATGGTGGCAGGTGCCTGTAATCCCAGCTACTCCGGAGGCTGAGGTAGGAGAACCGCTTGAACCCAGGAGGCAAAGGTTGCAGTGGGCCGAGATTGTGCCGATGCACTTCAGCCTGGGCGACAGAGCAAGACTCCACCTCAAAAAACAAGGGATGCTTCCAAAATGGCCGAATAGGAACAGCTCCAGTCTACAGCTCCCAGTGAGATCGACACAGAAGACAGGTGATTTCTGCATTTCCAACTGAGGTACCTAGTTCATCTCACTGGGACTTGCTGGACAGTGGGTGCAGCCCACGGAGGGCAAGCCGAAGCAGGGCGGGGCGTTGCCTCACCTGGGAAGCACAGGGGGTCGGGGGACTTCTCTTTCCAAGCCAAAGGAAGCCATGAGTGACTGTACCTGAAGGAGCGGTACACTCCTGCCCAAATACTGCACTTTTCCCACAGTCTTCACAACCAGCAGACCAGGAGATCCTCTCCAGTGCCTGGCTCAGCGGGTCCCACACCCACGGGGCCTTGCTCACTGCTAGCGCAGCACTCTGAAATCGACCTGGGATGCACGAGCTTGGCCGGGGGAGGGGTGTCCACCACTGCTGAGGCTAGAGTAGGTGGTTCTATGCTCACAGTGTAAACAAAGAAGCAGGGAAGCTCGAACTGGGCAGAGCCCACTGCAGCTCAGCAAGGCCTACTGCCTCTCTAGATTCCACCTCTGGGGGAAGGGCACATCTGAACAAAAGGCAGCAGACAGCTTCTCCAGAGTTAAACATACGTGCCTGACAGCTCTGAAGAGAGCAGTGGTTCTCCTGGTACAGCATTCAAGCTCCGATAACAAACAGACTGCCTCAAGTGGGTCCCTGACCCCCATGTAGCCTGACTGGGAGACACCTCCCAGTAGGGGCCAACAAACACCTCATACAGGCAGACACCTTCGTGTTCTGGGACGATGTTTCCAGAGGAAGGATCAGGCAGCAATATTTGCTGTTCTGCAGCCTCCGCTGGTGATGACCAGGCAAACAGGGCCTGGAGTGGACCTCCAGCAAAATCCAACACACCTGCAGCTGAGGGGCCTGTCTGTTAGAAGGAAAACTAACAAACAGAAAGGAATAGCATCACATCAACAAAAAGGACACCCACACCAAAACCCCATCGATAGGTCACCAACATCAAAGACCAAAGGTAGATAAAACCACAATGATGGGGAGAAACCAGAGCAGAAAGGCTGAAAATTCCAAAAACCAGAACACCTCTTCTCCTCCAAAGGATCACAACTCCTCACCAGCAAGGGAACAAAACTGGATAGAGAATGAGTTTGATGAACTGACAGAAGTAGGCTTCAGAAGGTCGGTAATAACAAACTTCTCCGAGCTAAAGGAGCATGTTCTAACCCATCACAAGGAAGCTAAAAACCTTGAAAAAATGTTAGACTAATGGCTAGAACAACCAGTGTAGACAAGAGCTTAAATGACCTGATGGAGCTAAAAACCACAGAACGAGAATTTTGTGAAGTATACACAAGCTTCAACAGCCGATTCAATCAAGCAGAAGAAAGGATATCAGTGATTGAAGATCAAATTAATGAAATAAAGCGAGAAGACAAGATTAGAGAAAAAGGAGTGAAAAGAAATGAACCAAGCCTCCAAGAAATATGGGACTATGTGAAAAGACCAAATCTACGTTTGATTGGTGTACCTGAAAGTGATGGGGAGAATTGAACCAAGTTAGAAAACACTCTTCGGGATATTATCCAGGAGAACTTCCCCAACCTAGCAAGGCAGACCAACATTCAAATTCAGGAAATACAGAGAACACCACAAAGATACTCCTCGAGAAGAGCAACCCCAAGACACATAATCATCAGATCCACCAAGATTGAAATGAAGGAAAAGGGCAGCCAGAGAGAAAGGTCGGGTTACCCACAAAGGGAAGCCCATCAGACTAAGAGCGGATCTCTCTGCAGAAATCCTACAAGCCAGAAAAGAGTGAGAGCCAATATTCAACATTCTTTAAAAAAAGTATTTTCAACCCAGAATTTCATATCCAGCCAAACTAAGCTTCATAAATGAACGAAAAATAAAATCCTTTACAGACAAGCAAATGCAAAGAGATTTTGTCACCACCAGGCCTGCCTTACAAGAGCTCCTGAAGGAAGCACTAAACATGGAAAGGAACAACCAGTACCAGCCACTGCAAAAACATGCCAAATTGTAAAGACTACTGATGCTATGAAGAAACTGCATCAGTTAACGGGCAAAATAACCAGCTAGCATCATAATGACAGGATCAAATTCACACATAGCAATATTAACCTTAAATGTAAATGGGCTAAATGCCCCAATTAAAAGACACAGACTGGCAAATTGGATAAAGAGTCAAGACCCATCGGTGTGCTGTATTCAGGAGACCCATCTCACATGCAAAGACACTCATAGGCTCAAAATAAAGGGATGGAGGAAGATCTACCAAGCAAATGGAAAGCAAAAAAAAAGCAGGGATTGCAATCCTAGTCTCTGATAAAACAGACTTTAAATCAACAAAGATCAAAGGAGACAAAGAAGGCCATTACATAATGGTAAAGGGATCAATTCAACAAGAAGAGCTAACTATCCGAAATATACATGCACCCAATACAGGAGCACCCAGATTCATGAAGCAAGTTCTTAGAGACCTACAAAGAGACTCCCACCCAGTAATAGTGGGAGACTTTAACACCCCACTGTCAATATTAGGCAGATCAATGAGCCAGAAAATTAACAAGGATATCCAGGACTTGAACTCAGCTCTGGACCAAGCAGACCTAACAGACATCTACAGAACTCTGCACCCCAAATCAACAGAACATACATTCTTCTCAGCACCACATTGCACTTATTCTAAAACTGACCACATAGTTGGAAGTAAAACACTCCTCAGCAAATGTAAAAGAACAGAAATCACAACAAACTGTCTGTCAGACCACAGTGCAATCAAATTAGAACTCAGGATTGACAATCTCACTCAAAACCACACAACTACATGGAAACTGAACAACCTGCTCTTGAATGACTACCGGGTAAATAACGAAATGAAGGCAGAAATAAAAATTTTCTTTGAAACCAATGAGAACAAAGACACAACGTACCAGAATCTCTGGGACACATTTAAAGCAGCGTGTAGAGGGAAATTTATAGCACTAAATGCCCACAAGAGAAAGCAGGGAAGATCTAAAATTGACACCCTAACATCACAATTAAAAGAACTAGAGAAGCAAGAGCAAACAAATTCAAAAGCTAGCAGAAGACAAAAAATAACTAAGATCAGAGCAGAACTGAAGGAGACAGAGACACAAAAAAACCCTTCAAAAAAATCAGTGAATCCAGGTGCTGGTTTTTTGAAAAGATCAATAAAATAGGTAGACCACTAGCAAGACTAATAAAGAAGAAAAGAGAGAAGAATCAAATAGACTCAATAAAAAATGATAAAGGGGATATCACCACCAATCCCACAGAAATACAAACTACCATCAGAGAATACTATAAACATCTCTACCCAAATAAACTAGAAAATCTAGAAGAAATGGATAAATTCCTGGACACATACACCCTCCCAAGACTAAACCAGAAAAAAGCTGAATCTCTGAATAGACCGATAACAGGTTCTAAACTTGAGGCAGTAGTTAATAGCCTACTAACCAAAAAAAGTCCAGGATGGATTCACAGCCGAATTCTACCAGAGGTACAAAGAGGAGCTGGTACCATTCCTTCTGAAACTATTCCAATCAACAGAAAAAGAGAGAATCCTCCCTAACTCATTTTATGAGGCCAGCATCATCCTGATACCAAAGCCTGGCAGAGACACAACAAAAAAAGAATTTTAGGCCAATATCCCTGATGAACATCAATGTGAAAATCCTCAATAAAATATTGGCAAACTGAATCCAGCAGCACATCAAAAAGCTTATCTACCACAATCAAGTCAGCTTCATCCCTGGAATGCAAGGCTGGTTCAACATACGCAAATCAATAAACATAATCCATCACATAAACAGAACCAACAACAAAAACCATATGATTATCTCAACAGATGCAGAAAAGGCCTTTGACAAAATTCAACAGCCTTTCATGCTAAAAACTCTCAATAAACTAGGTATCGATGGAACGTATCTCAACATAGTAAGAGCTATTTATGACAAACCCACAGCTAATATCATACTGAATGGGCAAAAACTGGAAGCATTCCCTTCGAAAACCGGCATAAGACAAGGATGCCCTCTCTCACCACTCCTATTCAACATAGTATTGGAAGTTCTGGCCAGCGCAATCAGGCAAGAGAAAGCAATAAAGGGTATTCAAATAGGAAGAGAGGAAGTCAAATTGTCTCTGTTTGCAGATGACATGATTGTGTATTTAGAAAACCCTATTGGTTCAGCTCAAAATCTCCTTAAGCTGATTAGCAACTTCAGCAAAGTCTCAGGATACAAAATCAATGTGCAAAAATCACAAGCATTCCTATACACCAATAACAGACAAACAGAGAGCCAAATCATGAGTGAACTCCCATTCACAAATGCTACTAAGGGAATGAAACACCTAGGAATACAACTTACAAGGGATGTGAAGGACCTCTGCAAGGAGAACTACAAACCACTGCTCCAGGAAATAAGAGAGGACACAAACAAATAGAAAAACATTCCATGTTCATGGATAGGACGAATCAATATCGTGAAAATGGCCTTGCTGCCCAAAGTAATTTATAGATTCAATGCTATCCCCCCATCAAGCTATCACTGACTTTCTTCACAGAATTGGAAAAAACTATTTTAAACTTCATATGGAACCAAAAAAGAGCCTGCATAGCCAAGACAATCCTGGGCTAGAAGAACAAAACTGGAGGCATCACACTACCTGACTTCAAACTATACTACAAGGCTACAGTAACCAAAACAGCATGGTACCGGTACCAAAACAGATATATAGACCAATGGAACAGAACAGAGGCCTCAGAAATAACACCACACATCTACGATCATCTGATCTTTGACAAACCTGACACACATAAGCAATGGGGAAAAGATTCCCTATTTAATAAATGGTGTTGGGAAAACTGGCTAGCCACATGCAGAAAACTGAAACTGGACCCCTTCCTTACACCTTATACAAAAATCAACTCAAGATGGATCAAAGACTTAAACATAAGACCTAGGACCATAAAAATCCTAGAAGAAAACCTGGGCCATAACATTCAGGACATAGGCATGGGCAAAGACTTCATGTCTAAAACACCAAAAGCAATGGCAACAAAAGCCAAAATTGACAAACGGGATCTAATTAAACTAAAGAGCTTCTGCACAGCAGAAGAAACTATCATCAGAGTGAATAGGCAACCTACAGAATGGGATAAAATTTTTGCAATCTATCCATCTGACAAAGGACTAACATCCAGAATCTACAAAGAACTTAAACAAATTTACGAAAAAAAAGCAAACAACCCCATCAAAAAATGGACAAAGGATATGAACAGACACTTCGCAAAAGAAGACATCTATGCAGCCAATAGACATACGAAAAAATGCTCATCACCACTGGTCATCAGAGAGATGCAGATCAAAATCACAATGAGATACCATCTCATGCCAGTTAGAATGGCGATCGTTAAAAAGTCACGAAACAACAGATGCTGGAGAGGTTGTGGAAAAACAAGAACACTTTTACACTGTTGGTGGGAGTGTAAATTAGTTCAACCACTGTGGAAGACAGTGTGGCGATTCCTCAAAGGTCTAGAACTAGAAATACCATTTGACCCAGCAATCCCATTACTGGGCATATACCCAAAGGATTATAAATCATTCTACGATAAAGACACATGCACATGTATGTTTATTGTGGCACTAGTCACAATAGCAAAGACTTGGAACCAACCCAAATGTCCATCAATGATAGACTGGATTAAGAAAATGTGGCACATATACACCATGGAATACTATACAACCATAAAAAAGGATGAGTTCATGTCCTTTGCAGGCACATGGATGAAGCTGGAAACCATCATTCTCAGCAAACTATCACAAGATCAGAAAACCAAACACCACATGTTCTCACTCATAAGTGGAAATTGAACAATGAGAACACATGGGCACAGGGAGGAGAACATCACACACCGGGGCCCATGGGGAGTGAGGGGACTGGGGGAGGGATAACATTAGGAGAAATACCTAATGTAGGTGATGGGTTGATGGGTGCAGCAAACCATCATGGCACGTGTATACCTATGTAACAAAACTGCACATTCTGCACATGTAACCCAGAACTTAAAGTATAATAAATAAATAAATAAATAAATAAAAATAAAACTGAAATTAGCCACCAAAAAAAAGAAAAAGAAAATCTACGAGACTTTTAACTCAGGCTCTGCCACTGACTTTCTGTGAGATAAGTCAGAGACTATCTCTGTCAGAGAATATGACTGTCAACCCCAGCTCTGTTACTTCCTCAGGCACAAAAGAGCAAGTCACACCTCCCGCCCCGCCCCCTTACCCGTCTGTTTTGCCCCTTTCCACTTGAAAAGGTCAAGTTAAGAAATAAAGGACTCTACAAACACATTTTGAAACCCACTAATTTTCTAAACTAAACTGGGTTTAGCTAATACATGATAACAGACAAAAATAGAATACAAATAGAACCTTCCCCCTAAACTTCATGGCTAAGGCAGAGTCAGACTCAGGTCCTGTGATGCAAGCACGTGGGGGAGGGAGGAGTCTCCCGGAGGCACCCTGGAGAACCAGGCTCCATCCTAGATGAACTCAGCCCAGAAGACGCACATCAAGCGTGCCAGCCACAACCCAAGGAGAAAAAACAAGACACAAACCTTCCCAATGTCCTGCAGTGTGGCCAGCTCTAGTATCTGAGAAAGAACATCCAAGGCTGAGCGGAGAAACCCTCCAAACTTTTCCGTGCTGTTCTGAAGATCCAAGGTGACCTTGGGAAGGTGAAGGAGAGAACACACGGTTACTGGCCCTGTCACGATCTCATAATGTACAACCAAAGACACAAACATCGACGGCTGCAGCAGATGCCTCCACTGTGCGGCGCCGTACACTCACCTTGCAGGGTGTGTCTGCGTGTTTGTTGTCAGCACTGGGAAAATATTTTGGAAAGAAATTCCTTTCAGATAGCTATACAAAAACTACTCTTTCAAAGGCTTTCAGGTTACACTGGCGCTACTGGAAGAAATAATTCCTAACTTTCTTTCATAATGAGAAAAAAAGGGTTAAATGTCCATCATAATCAGTATCTGGTATGTGGTATATCAAAAAATAGAAAATACTAAGTCCTATTCCTTATACACTAGGATCCCTGGGAGAAATCACTGTCAAATTCACATAGGGTTGGTTCAATTTGGATACAATAAAATATTAAATCAGGTGTAAGATATGTTAAGATTCTAAAGGATTTCATGTAATTAAATTATACAGCAATTCTATTTTACAGACTCAGAGAATGGGTCAGGACCAAAGACATCATGCATAACAAGAAAGGTAAGGAGAGACTGACTAGGAAAATAAATATTGGTAAAACACTGCCTCAGAAAAGAAGGTGCTCAGTGAACATAAATCTAAGAACCCTTGTGAAAGAGAAGCGTTCTCTGGGCAAAGTCAGAAGCAGGCAAGAGACAGACAGAGAAACTGAAAATGTGAGTGGATCTAAATACCATGACTACGCTAGTCAACCTGGGTGTGCCCTAAGGCCAGCCAAAGGAAAGAAAAATCCAGCAGTGACACCACTGAGGACCCTCAGTGACACCACTGAGGAACGAGGTGATGTGGTGATGTCATGTGAGATGAAGAGCCCAGGGAAGAAAGGGTTCTCCTCCAATGTGCACAGCAATCTGACCTCTCCTGGACAACAGGTAAGTGGGAGGGAAAAGAAGGCACGGAATTCTGGAAAGAGAAGTTCACCGTGGGAAGTTCTACCTCTCAAAGAAGGGAAAAGAGGTCATGAGATGAGAATTAAGATGAAAAAGCTTCCAGGTCTTCAGAAGAGCTGCAAAAGTTCTGTGGAGACTCGAAACCAAAGCAAGAAACCAGGGAAGACAAAAGGAATCAGAGGAGAGCAGGAAGGGCCACACAAGAAATGGGGAGTGGAGACGCTGAGCAACTCAGCAGAAGGAACCAAGGAAACCAGAGGCAATACTCAAAGATCCAGCAAGACACGCCAGGCACTCCAAACACACTTCAGCTGAGAAGCTGCGCAGCAGGAGCTGACCACGGGGATGACAGAGCAAAGGAAACAGGAGTCCAAGATGCCAGGGAGGCCAGAATTACAGCAGAACATGCTGGAGTTCAGGGTACTCAGGAAGGAAAATGATAAACAGACAGCAAGCACTAGGAGCATAGAAAGTTGCCCTGAAATTCAAGATGATATGAGTTGAAAACAGGTGGAAAAGAAGTATCTTCTCTACGGCATTTTTCAACATGCCGTCTTCTGCTTTGGGAGCTGACATGAGAACCATGCAGCTTAAAGAGACCCCAAACCTTGTAAAATATGAAGACTTTTATATCTTCCAAAATTATCAAACATCCTTCATAAAAGAAGCCACATACGTTTGATAAATGATTTTCAGGGGAAAAAAAAACCCATAAGAAGTAACTATTAGTAACAAAAACAGAGGAATACCTGAGGATTCATTTATCAAGAAATGTGCAAGAGCTATGTGAAATAATCTTTAAGTTTTTTTTTAAATCCTTTAAATTTCATGTGCTTCTGAGGTAATTTTAAAAGTTCTGAACCACATTCTGGACAGGGTGACTTAACATCTGAGGTATAAGTTCTCCCTAAATTAATCTACAAGTATTAGTTGATTCTATTGTTCACATCCCAAAATCAATAAAGAAGAATATCCAGAAAATTCTAAAGAACAACAGGGGAACTGATCCCCTCATAAATGCCATGAAGCTACAATAATTAAGAAGTATACTTCTAGCCGGGTGCAGTTGCTCACACCTGTAATCCCAGCACTTTGGGAGGCCAAGGAGGGAGGATTACTTAAGCCAGGAGCTTGAGACCAGCCCAGGAAACTTAGGGAGACCCTGCCTCTACAAAAAGTGTAAAAATTAGCTGGGTGTGGTGGCATATGCCCATAGTCCCAGGTACTCAGGAGCTGAGGTGGGAGGATCACTTGAGCCCTGGAGGTTGAGACTGCAGGGAGGCGTGGTTGCACCACTGCACTCCAACCTGGGGACAGAGCAAGACTCTGTCTAAAAAAGAAAAAAAAAAAAAAGGATGCTTCTAATAGATGAGCAGACAGATAGATTGATATAACAAAATAATAAATGAAACTACTGAAACTGGAGAACTATGAGAATGTAAGTAACTCAAGCCAATTAGTGCAGAAAAATTCTTCTGTAAACATTATTGGGGACAACCAAAAACAAAAATTAAATTAGACGCATACTTCATATCTAACAAATTGCAGATGAACAGAAAATTTTAAAGTTACAAAAAAAATGAACTAAAAAACTAAAACATCCCTAGACAGAAAGGCTGGCTCTTGGGGGTATCTGGTGAACAGTTCCTTACGCTGACATAAACTTTCCCTAGCTGATAACAAGTGGCTCACCATGCCCAGACTATTTGAAACACATGGTTTATGCCGAACACCTGCTTTTCTTCTGTGAGTCTGGAATTGTGGCTCATGTTAGGCAGAGGGTACCTGCAGGACCAGCATGTTGCTGTATTTTTGTGTGAGCCTCACGGGAGGGAAGGAAGCCTATACACGGATCCCTCCAGACTCCACCAGGGCCACTTCCCCCTATAACCTGGCTGCACATCCTAGCTCTGTCACTGTAATCAATCTTAGCTGTGAGTACAAACAATATGAAAATCCAAAACACCTGTATGATAGAAGCTATCATAAACAAAGCTGAAAGACAAAAAAACTTGAAAAAACTAAATGTAACTCATATCTCAAAGGGCTTATACACCCTACAAATCATAAGAAAAACATCAACTATCCATTAGACATAAGTATGTGTGCATATATATTTTTAAAAGATGCAGAGGCCCATACCTTGTAGTTAGCGTGTGTAGCTTTCAGGACATCATGCAGTTTGAGGTATGAAGGAAGATGATAGAAACTCCCCAGTGATGAGGATTTACTTGTTGTAACAGGACCTGAGGTATCAGATTGTCTAGAAGCTTTAAAAATATGCACACAAAAGATAAACTTTTAGATCAAAATAACTTGCCAAGTTTTAAAGAGATTACTGGAAATCATGATTTTTTAAAGTATTCTAGTATGAAAATATTCAAATATTTCCTCTGACCTTTTGATTAACTAGAAGTAATGAGAAATTGACTAACAAACATAAGTAGAGCCTAAGTACTTTTTAAATAACAAAATAAGAGCAGTGTGCACAGTTGTTTTGTTGTGGTTGCTTGTTTGCTTTGTGAGAAATCACTTAGAGAATCATAGGAGCAGCTGATTCAAGGACCACTGGCCAATTCCAGAACCTCTCTGAGCCTAAGATTCCTTAGTGGCCAACAACTTCATGAGCACACCAAGTAATCAAACAGGGATGATGTAAAAATGTTTTAAAGACGGCAAAGGCACAAACATTATCATTAAACCGATACTAAATATTAAAGTGCCAAGCACTATATACAACTATTCTACTTCAGTTTGAAGACTTTTGACTTGGAGTCCTTAGTCTATTTAATTCATCAGAAAGATGATAGTAATATACTGATAATTTTACACTTGTAAAGGCTGAGGCTTTTCAACAGGTCAATCTTCCTCCTGTACTACAGTCAATCCTTAGAAAAGAGCATCTTTTAAAACGCTTGAGGCCGGGTGCAGCGGCTCACACCTGTAATCCCAGCACTTTGGCAGGCCAAGGCAGGCGGATCACTTGAGGTCAGGAGTTCGAGACCAGCCTGGCCAACATGGTGAAACTCCACTTCTACTAAAAATACAAAAATTAGCCAGGTGCGGTAGCATGTGCCTGTAATCCCAGCTACTCAGGAGGCTGAGGCAGAAGAACTGCTTGAACCTGGGAGGCGGAGGTTGCAGTGAGATGAGATCGTGCCATGGTACTCCAGCCTGGGTGAAGAAGACTCCATCTCAAAAAAAACCTTGAATGTGTTGGTCAAGAATACAAAATTTCATTTATAGACAGGAGGAATGAGTTCAAGAGATCTACTGTATAGCATGGTGACTGCAGTTAATAGCAATGTACCATATGCAAGAAAATCACTGAAAGAGTAGATTTTAAGTGTTCTCACCACAAAACAATGATATGTGAGGTGATGCACAGGTTAATTAGCCATTCCACAATGCATATGTATTTCTTCTTTTTTTTTTTTTTGAGACGGAGTCTCGCTCTGTCGCCCAGGCTGGAGTGCAGTGGCATGAACTCAGCTCACTGCAACCTCCACCTGCCAGATTCAAGCAATTCTCCTGCCTCAGCCTCCCAAGTAGCTGGGACTACTGGTGTGCGCCACCATGCCCGGCTTTTTTTTTTTTTTTTTTTTGTGGTATTTTTAGTAGAGACAGGATTTCACCATGCTGGCCAGTTTGGTCTTGAACTCCCGACCTCATGATCCGCCCACCTCGGCCTCCCAAAGTGCTGGGATTACAGGCGTGAGCCACCATGCCTGGCCAATGTATACATATTTCAAACATCATGTTGTATATTATAGATATATACAATTTTGTCAATTAAAAATAAATAAATAGGCCGGGTGCAGTGACTCATGCCTGTAATCCCAACACTTTGAGAGGCTGAGGTGGACGGATCACGAGGTCAGGAGATCAAGACCATCCTGGCCAACAAGGTGAAACCCCGTCTCCACTAATAAAAAATACAAAAAATTAGCCAGGTGTGGTGGTGCATGCCTGTAGTCCCAGCTACTCAGGAGGCTGAGGCAGGAGAATTGCTTGAACCCAGGAGGCAGAGCTTGCACTGAGCCGAGATCGCGCCACTGCACTCCAGCCTGGGCGACAGAGTGAGACCCTGTCTCAAAAAAATCAATAAATTAAATAAATAAATAAATAAATAGCCTTGATATAAATGCTATATACACAAAACAAATGGGAGAGCCATCACTGGCCCCTGGGTGCCAAGAGACAGCGTAAGAATGGGTCTGGAGGGAGACTGTACAAACAGGTGGCCAGGCGTCCCAGATAGCAGAGGCAGCAGCAGTCACTTCATGCTTTGCCAGGCTCCTCTCCTGCCCCTGCCACTGCCCACCGAGAGCAGTATGGATGGGAATTCAATAAACTGCAGTCACACCTAAATCCTAGCCCCTTCTGTTCTGACCTTTTCACGGGTAAAAAAAGGTCCTCCAAACTTGTGAATGGTTTAAGCTCCTCCAACTCAGATGACTTTATCCCCACTTTCTCTCGCCTTTAGCTCTTCCAAATGTAAATATTCCATTTCCAATCAGAATTTTTGACATATCAGAATCAGTTTCTTCACTCACTACATCTATTCCTAAGCATCTACACCACTTCCCTTACTGAAAATCAGGAGGCCTCTCCAGCCATCACCTGCAACCAGGGAAGCACAGGAGAGTGACGCTCCATGCTAGGGCTGGAAGCCTGGAGGCTGTAGGGGCTGCATGTCAGCCGGTGGCACTTAGAGATGCTTCAGACCAAAAGGTGGTCTGTGTACATCAGTCATTAGTTTCTAATATCTTGAACCACACCTGGAGAAACTTTCTCTCACTTTACTGATGTGTATTATATTTATTTCTCTAAAACACCAAGTTACTTAAATCCTACGTTTCTACATGACAGATGCTGCACTCATGTCCCTCCCTTCCCCACGCTGTTTCCTACCTGCACTGGCCTCACTGCCTTTCTTGGGACTCAACGGTACAGATGCTTGTTCTCCTGGTTCTTTCTCCTTCCCCTTTCGTCGGATGGGACTTAGAGAAGGGGGGTTTGTTAGAGAAGGCAAGGCTGCCTAAAATAGAAAAACAAAAACAAAAAAAACAAAAACATGTGATGGAAGTATAACAAAACTGAAAATTAGAATATTTGGTTTTACCATTTATTAAAAAGAGCTAACCCATGTCACCCATTTTGTTCTTGGACCCTGATATGTACAGTTCAGACACTGTACACATTTTATTTACTTTTACCCACACAATGATACATGGTAGGGACTGGCCCACAACTTCCTAACAGGTGCACAGAAAACGAGTTGAAGATGGAAGGAGCCCTCAGGGAGCCCCCAGGCCCATGCCCTCCAACAGCAAACAACCAGGGCATTCTATGTTGGCCATGACGCCACGACATGAAAGGGGTACAAAGCAGCATTTTTTTTTCTTTTTTGAGACAGGGTCTCATTCGTCACCCAGGATGGGGTGCAATCATACTTCATTGTAGCCTCAACCTCCTAAGCTCAAGCAATCCTCCCACCTCAGCCTCCAGAGTAGATGGGACCACAGGCACACGTCACATCACCCAGCTAATTTTTTAATTTCTTGAGGAGACAGGATCTCACACTATGATGCCCAGGCTGGTCTCGAACTCCAAGCTCCAGTGATCCTCCCATCTCAGCCTCCCAAAGTGCTGGAATTACAGGCATGAGCCACCGTGCCCAACCCAAAGCAGCATTTTAAACTCCTGTTTCTAAAAGAGGAAACAGGCTCAGAGATGAAGTAACTTATTCAAGGTCACAGCTGGTTACCAGCAAAGCTAGAAGTCAACAAATCCAGATGTATTCATAAAGCCTCAACTATCTCCAATACACAACACATGAGAGCATATAGAACATCGAGATTCCCAATGCTCTAGGAAGCAGCCATCACGGAGCAGAGTGAAGGCAAGATGACTGACATGTGGAAGTGAGGTCCTAGCTCTGCTACTTACTCACTCCCTGATATTAGAAAAGTGCTTGTTATGGTTTCAATGTCTATAGTCCCCCAAATTTATACACTGAAACTTAATTACCAGGGTGATGGTATTAGGAGGTGGGGCCTTTGGGAGGTGACTGGGTCATGACGGCAGACCCCTCATGAATGAGATTAGCATCCATAAATAAGAGGCCCCACAGAGCTCCCTCACCCCCTCACCACATGAGGGCAAGGCGAAAGTCCTGGATCTTGGACTTCCCAACCTCCAGAAGTGTGAGAAGTAAATTCTGTTGTTGAAGCCACCCAGGCTACGGTATTTTGTTATGGCAACCCATGCTGACTAAGACAGTCACCTTAAACCATAATAGGATGGGTGGCTACAATCGGGTGCATGGACTGGAAGGCATCAGGGAAGAAATGCAGACAGTACATGAAAGGTTAGCCGGGCGTGGTGGCTCACGCCTGTAATCCCAGCACTTTGGGAGGCCGAGGCAGGCGGATCATGAAGTCAGGAGATCGAGACCACCCTGGCTAACATGTTGAAACCCCATCTCTACTAAAAAAAAAAAAAAAATTAGCCAGGCATGGTGACATGGGCCTGTAGTCCCAGCCACTCGGGAGGCTGACGCAGGAGAATCGCTTGAACCCGGGAGGCAGAAGTTCCGTCTCAATTTAAAAAAAAAGAAAAACAGAGAGGCTGCTACACTGAAAACCCTGCTTGGTAGAAGGCACCAGTCACAAGCTCACTGACTGTATGAGCCCATCCACAGTAATGTCCAGAAGACGTAGAGTCACAGAGACAGAAGGCAGGTTAGTGGCTGCCTGCAGCTGGAGGCATGGAGGTTTTGGGTAAAGAGTACACAGTTCCTTTATGGGTTCTAAAACTGATTCTGGTGATGGCTGTACAACTCTGTGGGCATACTAAAGAGAATGAATTATATACTTTAAATGGGTGAATTATATGAATTATCTCAAGAATGTTGTTTCCTGGCTGGGAGCGGTAGCTCACGCCTGTAATCCCAGCACTTTGGGAGGCCGAGGCGGGCTAATCACGAGGTCACAAGTTCGAGACCAGCCTGACCAATATGGTGAAACCCCGTCTCTACTAAAAATACAAAAAGTTAGCTGGGTGTGGTGGCAGGCGCCTGTAATCCCAACTACTCGGGAGGCTGAGGCAGGAGAATCACTTGAACCTGGGAGGCAGAAGTTGCAGTGAGCTGAGATCGCGCCAATCCACTCCAGCCCGGGCGACAGGGTGAGACTCTGTCTCAAAAAAAAAAAAAAAATCAAAAAATTAGCTGGGCATGGTGGGTATGCCTGTAGTCCCAACTACTGAGGAGGCTGAGGCAGAAGGATCACTTGAGCCTGGGAGATCGAGGCCGCAGTGAGCTATGATCATGACACTGCACTCCAAGCTGGGCAACAGAATGACACCCTATCTCAAAAAAATTAAATTAAATTATTTTTAAAATGCTGTTTCCAAAACAAAAGGCTAGTGCAGTAATCCAAATGAGATAGTATATCAGTCTGGACCAGAAGTGGCAGAGAATATAAAGTATGCATATGTACATGTATTATGTGTCCATGTACAGGTGCATGCATATGTGCAGAGGTCCCCAAACTTTTTGGCACCAGGGACCGGTTCTGTGGAAGACAATTTTTCCACAAACCGGGGTTGGCGGGCAAGGTTTCGGGATGAAACTGTTCCACCTCAAATCATCATCAGGCATTAGATTCTCTTAAGGAGCATGCAACCTAGATCCCTCAAATGTGCAGTTCACAATAGGGTTCATGCTCTGATATGGTTTGGCTCTGTGTCCCCACCCAAATCTCATGTTGAATTGTAATCTCCAGTGTCAGAGGTGCGGCCTGGTGGGAGGTGATTGGATCATGGGGGTAGTTTCTAATGGTTGAGCACCATCCCCCTAGTGCTCCTTTGTGTAGCAACTCCCCCTACAGGCGCTCTCCTTTCTCCCTCCTCTCTCCCTCTCAATCTTTCTTTTTCTCTCTCTCTGTCTCTCTCTCTCTCTCTCTCTCCCTCCTTCTCTCTCTTTCCTGCGGGCCATGTGAAGATGTGCCTACTTCCCCTTCACCTTCTGCCATGACTGCAAGTTTCCTGAGGCCTTCCCAGAAACAGAAGCCTGTACAGCCTGCAGAACTGTGAGCCAATTAAACCTCTTTTCTTTATATGTCTCAGGTATGTCTTTACAGAAGTGTGAGGACGAACTCATACACGCTCCTATGAGAATCTAATGCCACCACTGGCCTGAGAGGAGATAGAGCTCAGGTGGTAATGCTTGCTCACCTCTTCCTGTGCAGCCTGGTTTTTTTTTTTGTTTTTTGGTTTTTTTTTTTTTGAGACTGAGTCTCGCTCTGTCACCCAGGCTGGAGTGCAATGGCACAATCTCGGCTCACTGCAAGCTCTGCCTCCCAGGTTCACGCCGTTCTCCTGCATCAGCCTCCCAGGTAGCTGGGACTACAGGCGCCCGCCACCACACCCGGCGAATTTTTTTTGTATTTTTAGTAGAGACAGGGTTTCACTGTGTGAGCCGGAATGGTCTCAATCTCCTGACCTTGTGATGCACTGGCCTCGGCCTCCCAAAGTTCTGGAATTACAGGCGTGAGCCACCACGCACGGCCTGCAGTCCGGTTTTTAACAGAGGTTGGGGACCCCTGCATACGTGCATGTATATGTGCATGTACATGTATGTGAATACAAATGTACACACTTTCTTCTCGCGAAATATTTAGTAGGGGAAACAAAAGACTTGGTGAGTGGAAATGAAGAGTTGTGGTGACCTGTTTCTAGCTTGATAAGACACAAAGTGGGGGAAATGGGGCAGGGGCAGATGTGGGGAGGAGGACAGAAAGCTGAGCTCATCACACCGTGTCTGACGTATCCACAAATCAGCTATATATAAGTGTCACGGGGCAGCTGGCTACATTGAACTGCAGCTCCAGAGACAGGTCCTCTGAGGTCCCTCATCTAGACACTGAAGACAGGAGAACAGCCCCGACTCTCAGGCTGCCCTGCCCAATACTGGAGCCACTACCCACACAGGGTTATTTAAATTTAAATTTAATGAAAATTAAACCGAATCAGGGGTTCAGTTCTTCAGTCACACTAGCTGCATTTCAAGGGCTCAACAGCTATATGTGTTTAGTGGCTACTGTCTTGGCTGGCATAGCTATGGAGCACTGCCATGGTTATAGAAAATTCTGCCACTCTCTAGAACAGCACTGGCCCAGAGACTACAAAGAGAGAAGACGGCCTAGGACAGAGCCTAGAAAGCATGTGCTGGTGGGCAGGAAGGACTGAACCCAGTGACTGGGGAGTGGCAAGTGGGTAAGGGAACACCCAGGAGGCCCTCTGAAAGCCAACTGAAGAGGACACTCAAGATGGGGGTAGCAGCCTGCAGGATACAAAGAGGGAAAGGCAGGCAGGACCAGAGCAGTGCCCAGAGATGTAAAGACATGATCTGGGCGGGAAACGCTGCTATGGAGTGTGGCAACAGAAACCACCAGCAGGGGTTAAGGAAGGATGGCTGAAGTAGTAGACAGGGTCCAGGCCAAGAGAGCCAAAGAAGCCTTGCAAACAAGGTCCACCTCAGAGCAGTGGCAAGCTCTGTGGGCTGAGGCTGGGACTCTCCAGAGATGTTTGCAGAGAAGGGAGAAGACTGATGGCAGCTAAAGGAGAATGGGAAGTTAGTGGGGAGATTTTTAAAGGTAGAAGACAAGGCAAAGAGAGAGTAATCAGATATAAACAGTAAGTGAACTGGTCTATCTTAGGCCGGGCATGGTGGCTCATGCCCGTAATCCCAACACTTTGGGAGGCCGAGGCGGATAGATCACTTCAGGTCAGGAGTTTGAGACCAACCTGACCAACATGGTGAAACCCCATCTCTACTAAAACTACAAAAAAATTAGCTGGGCGTGGTGGTGCATGCCTGTAATCCCAGCTGTAATCTGCCTCGAGAGGCTAGGCAGAAGAATCATTTGAACCCAGGAGGCAGAAGTTGCAGTGAGCTGAGATCACACCATTGCACTCCAGCCCAGGCAACAAGAATGAAACTCCGTCTCAAAAAAAAAAGTATGTGAACTGGTCTATCTTAAATCCATTGTACGAATAGTTAACATTTGTTTTGAAGTTGATTTTATTGCTTCACAGAAAAGCAAAACTGTCCATGAGACTGGCAGAACATTCTACAACCGTGGAAATGCTCCATAACTATGCTAGCCAGGACAGTAGCCATTAACCAAGATTTAAGGAGACAGCAATGAGGTACTTAGCCAGGAACATCAATTCTGAGCTTTCTTGGCTAATGCTGGAAACCTAAAACTAAAGCTAGGTATTTCCCTCTTAGGGATAACAGTGACTGATGATACTAAAAGAGCTATAAAACACATGGTCACATTTTTTTCTTCTTTTGGAGAGTCTGACTCTGTCACCCAAGCTGGAGTGCAGCAGCACAATCAAGGCTCACTGCAAACTCCGCCTCCCAGGTTCAAGCAACTCTCTTGCCTCAGCCTCCCAAGTAGCTGGGATTACAGGCACGCACCACCACGCCCATCTAATTTCTTTTTTTTTTTTTGAGACGGAGTCTCGCTCTGTCACCCAGGCTGGAGTGCAGTGGCACGATCTCGGCTCACTGTAACCTCTGCCTCCCGGATTCACGCCATTCTCCTGCCTCAGCCTCCTGAGCAGCTGGGACTACAGGCACCCGCCACCACGCTCAGATAATTTTTTTGTAGTTTTAGTAGAGACGGGGTTTCACCGTGTTAGCCAGGATGGTCTTGATTTCCTGACCTCGTGATCCGCCCGCCTCGGCCTCCCAAAGTGCTGGGATTACAGGCTTGAGCCACCACGCCCGGCCCAACCCATCTAATTTTTTATATTTTTAGTAAAGAGGGGGTTTCGTGATGTTGGCCAGGCTGGTCTCCAACTCTTGGCCTCAAGTGATCCACCTGCCTCGGTCTCCCAAAGTGCTGGAATAACAGGCACGAGCCGCTGCACCCATCCACATGGTCACATTTTGACGCTAAATTTAGTGTCACAATCTGAGCAATTTTGTTCATTTAAAGCAAAAAGAAAATAAAGAAGGGACAGATTACTAAACAAAGGTAGTCTGGAAACCCACAGTCATTAAGGCTGTATGAATCCAGCACCCAAGTAGGACATTACCTTTATTGCGGGTCCAGGAGCCACGTCATCCAGGACGTGGGCACAAATGTTAATCACCTTCAGCAGGTGAGAGAAGAGCTGCTCCACCATGGGCACCAGGGCCCGGTCCCCCAGGGCTGGCCAGACCTCCTCTTGCTTGGTGGCTGCTGGGTTGGCTTCTTCTTCAGAGGCCCATGAACTTCTCAGAGATTTGGGAGCACTGGCTGTGATATGGGCATAGACATTACCTCTCCACCCCAATAGCATGGGAAGGACAAATTGCTTGGGGAACTGAAGTCATTTAAGACCCTATGTTGAGAGTTGGCCACACATCTGTGCCTGATATTCAACTGAGAAGCCAAACTCAAACTGAAATTAATGTTTCCCGCACAAATCTGTGTTCCCAATTTCCATGACTGTCACCACCACACACCTGCCCAGGATGTAAAGTCATCCCGGGTTTCTTTGTCTTCACAACCGAAGTTCAGTTGGTGAACCAGGCCTGGCAATTCTGCCTCCTTCATTCTCTTACAATCAGTGTCTTCCCTACAGTCCCAAAGCCATTATCTTGCCTTAGCATCAACATTAATCTCCTGAGTCTCCCTACCTTCTCCTCCAGCCCATGTTCAAGTTGGCTGAATGATCTTATTAAAATACTCATCTTTTAGTCCCTTTCACGAAACTCTCCTATAGCCCCCTGAAGCAAATAGCACAGGCCCCAATTCTTTCATGGAGATTGGCAACTTCTCCCAAAATCAATTTCAATGGACTCCGTCTTCCTTGCTGGCCACATCCTCCATTATCATCACCAAGGCGCTACACCCTCTCTGTGTTGTGCCCTTTCCTACCAGCCCATAAATCTGCCCAAGGAGAGTGATCAGGGCCACTCTGTGTGACCACTGCACTTTTGTTTACATGTATCCCCCTCTAATCTAAAACCAACTTGAGAATGAAGTCCATACATTATACTTTCTTATCATCCCAGTGCCCGAGGGAGTACTGGCATATGGTGCCCACTAAAATGAAATTCAAAATGAGTTTACTTGTAGTTAACTGAGGGGCTATATTGGGAAGAGGCTACTTTAAAATACTCAGCACAGAACAGCTGCCAACTGCTTGTGTTTATGCATATAGGTAACATCTGAAATTTGACTAAAGGGACAAGCCATCACTGGCAATGACCTTATAGTATTTTCCCCTCATATGCTCACCACCCCCATTCCCCCTAAGGAAATCAAAATCCAAGTCCTGGTGTCCCTGTTTCAACTCAGTACCAGTACCTGCAAGCAAGTTGCCGGCCAAAATCAAAGCATCTTGATGGGCTGAGAGATCCAATGGGAACCAAGCTGACGAGAGCAGGGTCAGAATCATTGTGGCCATCCCAACGGTACAGCTCTTCCTTGACTCATCTGAGGCACTCAGTGGAGGCACTCTGGAAACAGACATTTGCAAAGTCAAATTATAGACAATTTTCAAGCAAACAACAGTCTTCCTTTCTCTTGCAATTCCAAGAGGAAGGCATGTCACAATACATTTTATACCAGCTCAGAAATTGTTTTATTTTTAATCAACTAACATCTTTCCTATAAATCAGAGCTCCATAAAAATCATTTGAGAAATGAAATCAGGTAGTAGATCTGAATGAAAGTATTGGGGCCTAAGTGTCCAATGACGGAATGCTTTCACTAGGGCATATGACAATGGTTCTGCTGCACTGGAGATGAGACAGCTACCCAGACATTTGGGCATGTTAATGCCATTGAGTAAACAGGCACAAAATAAAAGAGAATTGGCTGGGGTGAGCTCTTTATTACTATGGAAAAATAGTGTACTTGATACACAATGGGGCAGGTCTGACGTGGTTAGTTTTCCTGATATTATTATGTTAGTTCCCCAATGGTATCCTTTAACACCCCATATCTTGTAGTAAAAGTTATTGAAAGACAAATTGCAACCTCAAATAAGCAGGACTACCCAGGGCTCAATCCCCAGAAAAGACAGTATAAGTCAAACTACCAAGCATTGAACCCCAACCACCTGAGGTGCTGACTGAGGATTAAGAGAACATAGAATGGATATGGAGAATAGAACTCATAAATATCAACCCCTTGTGAACAGATGCAGAAACGAGGATTATGGTGTCTACCCATATTTTCTTTTTTATTTTATCATTTAAATCTATCTATATTTTAAATTGTAGAAAGTATTAGAACTGTATGTTTACTTGAACGAATTTTTAACTTTCTTTAAATTAATACATTTTACTCCAATGCCAAAGTTGCCCAGAAGTGAAGTCTAGTGCCAGACCTATGACTAGAAACCGTAGCTGCTCAGTCTGTATGTGAGGAAGGTGGGAAAGCAATCATTCTAGAGCAGATAATGTAATCCACTTCAAGCAAATGTCAGTTGGTCATTCGCTGACACACACAAGAAATCTGCAGGTTTACTTCTCAAATGTGATGTGAGTCACCAAAATCATTCTCAGTAATTGATACACAAAATGAAAGCCTATTCCTGAATGCTGGAGAAGACTTGAAATTATTTCCCAGATGCTAGTAGGGCCATCTACTGGAGGAAAATCATTTTTAAATAAAAGCTGTTAATATAAGAACAGTAGTTCCTAAATCATCACCATTTCGTATGCTAGGTCACAATTAAGTGAAAAAAGGTTCCTAAACTTCTAATTCACAGCAAATAATTCTGGAAAGAATCAAGCTAATGAGAAAAGCCTTTTGCCAGCGTATGAAAATTCCCTTAAATGAACTTGAAGATCACACCCTGAAATTCCCAAAAATGCCTAAGAACATTTGGCATTCATTTCCCACAGCTCCTGTCACTAGTATCACATAACTAATATAGCAGAAACAAGTATTCCATCAGATATTTTTCCAAAAAGCCAAATTGATAAAAGACTTAAAAAGAAAGAAAAAGGGCATCCTAATAACTATGTTTATGTCATACTGTTGTAGACAACTATTAATATATACTGAGGAAAATACATACCCACAGTGCCAACCTAAACTCCAAATGCAAACTGGGAAGGCAGTGGAAAGAAGACACAAAGCTTCACAGCATCCAAACTGAGAAGAAAGAAACAATAAAATCACACCCAAACACCACAAAGGTTTATTGAATTATATCTCCTTTTACCCTTTATAAAAAGTACAAACAATGAGAAGAAAACTGAGATCTGTGTATGATAACCACAGTATATCTGTCCCACCATGGTACAACTTCCTACTTTAGACAACTCAAACACATGTTATCAGAATGGCAATCATATCCCAATGAAGAGAGGCTCCTGTGCTGCCCACAGCCTGGAATGCTCTCCCATCCTTCCGCCTCTCAACTGCCCCTGCACATCCTTAGGAGCTGAGCTCCAGCTTATCACATCGTCTCCCTGAACAGCCTGCAGAAACCCTAAGGGCAGGAATCCTGTTTTTACATCCCAAGCCTACAACAGTGCCTGACACATGTCGGCCACAATAAAAATAAATAAGCAAAGTTTACGATATTTTGAACAAATCAAGGGAAGACCATACTGCAGACAGCCCAAACAATATTTAGTCTTCTATAACATGCAAGTATTTCTTTTGTCAAATAAAATAAAAAGGTCTGGCTGGGCGCAGTGGCTCACGCCTGTAATCCCAGCACTTTGGGAGGCTGAGGCGGGTGGATCACGAGGTCAGGAGTTCGAGACCAGCCTGACCAACCTGGTGAAACCCTACCTCTACTAAAAATACAAAAATTAGCCAGGTGTGGTGCCACGCGCCTGTAATTCCAGCCACTCAGGAGGCTGGGGCCAGAGAATCATTTGAACCCAGGAAGCGGAGGCTGCAGTGAGCCAAGATCATGCCACTGTGCTCTAGCCTGGGCAACAGAGTGAGATTCCATCTCAAAATATAAAAATAAAAAGGTTTAACCTGGTCACCAGCAAATTAACATTACTTTTGTATATTATTTTTTTCTGATAACAAAAGTTATACTTGCTCATTTTAGAAAATTTGAGAATATCTGAAAAATACAAAGAAGAAAAAAATCATCCACAATCCCAAAATTTATCTTGGTGATTATCTGCCAATGTGAGAAATGTATATATGTAAATATTATTTTTCTTAACTGAAATCCGACTATACCCCCACCAGGTTTGTATTCTGCCTTTTTTCACTCAATATTACAATCCAGATTATATATCTCCATATTGTTAAAAATTCTCCAAAGCATCACACTATATACTAGCATATGTACATAATTTAATTATTCTTGGATTCTTGGATATTATGGTTCTTTTCTAATGTCAGCAACATAAATTCTTATTATAAAAATGTAAGGCTAGGCATGGTGGCTCACACCTGTAATCCCAGCACTTCGGGGGGCCGAGGAGGGCGGATCACCTGAGGTTGGGAGTTTGAGACCAGCCTGACCAACATGGAGAAACCCTGTCTCTACTAAAAATACAAAATTAGCCGGGCATGGTGGCGCATGCCTGTAATCCCAGCTACTCGGGAGGCTGAGGCAGGAGAATTGCTTGAACCCGGGAGGTGGAGGTTGTGGTGAGCTGAGATCATGCCATTGCACTCCAACCTGGGCAACAAGAGCAAAACTCTGTCTCAAAAAAAAAAAAATTAAAAAAATAAAAATAAAAATGTAAAAATGTAAATTATAAATATTTTTCCCTTAGTATATATTACCAGGTCACTGAGTTAATTATAAGCTAGACATTTTAAACTTCTGATACATTACCAATGCAGGTGACAGTAGTTTACTTTTTTCTTTTTTTTTTTTTTTGAGACAGAGTCTCGCTCTATTGCACAGGCTAGGGTGCAGTGGCTTGACCTCAGCTCACTGCAACCTCTACCTCCCAGGTTCAAGCGATTCTCCTGCCTCAGCCTCCTGAGTAGCTGGGATTACAGGCGCCCGCCACCACGCCCAGCTAATTTTTGTATTTTTAGTAGAGATGAGGTTTCACCACGTTGGCCAGGCTGGTATCCGACTCCTGACCTCAAGTGAGCCCCCAACCTTGGCCTCCTAAAGTGCTGGGATTACAGGCATGAGCCACCATGCCTGGCTTATTTTAATTTTTATGTCTTCCTAAATTGGCTGAATTTTTTTATTTTGGGCGTGTATTACTTTAATAATCAGGAAAAAAATAGTCATTTACATTCCTGGAGTAAGCTAAGATTCTTTTCACAGAAGCACAATTTCTTAGCAAGCCCCATGGATAAGTAAGAGCTCTAATACAAGCACCTCACCATAAGATGACCATACAACTAACTGGCCATACAAGCTACCAAAAATTATTATAATTTCATTAAGACCAATCAAGAAAGAGACTTACTGTGAGTGCTCTGGTGGTTGACGTGATTAGTTCATGAGAAACTGCTGCAATAACTCTTGAAAGGTTATTTTCCATAGTGACATCTGTTATGCTTGGTAGTAGGTTATAGCCTCTATATATTCTAATAAGAAAAATATAGAGACTTAAAATACACTATTAAAACATGTATTTTTAAAGATCAAATGGCATTTAAAAGTTTAAGATTAAAGATTAAAAAAAGTTAAGCAGTCTCAACTTTTACGTGAAACAGGGGCTGAAAATAGATTTTGATCATTATTCCATAACAATGGCTGAATTTATTCCCTCCCTTCCTCCCAGTCTGCCCCGAACACTTTTGCTGCAGCCACACTCCCCTTACAGCGTTGCCTACTATCTCTTTAAGTTGAAATAAATGCTTCATGAAGTTATTCCTGCTTCCAAGAAAAAAGAAATTCCTTTCTCCACTTCTGATCTCCCACGGCACTTTTTTGCATTCCCTTCATGGCACATGTCAATTTCTCTCCCCCATTATAGTTATATACAAACTCTAATTCCTTTAGAACACATGGAAAAAAGGCAAAAGATAAAATCAATGATAACACCCCAGTGGTTTGAATAAAGCCAATCTGATTCTGTGTCCCTCACAGTGTCTTGTCCACAGAGACACTCAACAGAACTAAGGAGATTACGATTTTAAGTTAACACATGAATGCCAACAGAACAGGCAGCTAAGCAGCACACTCTGCTGCACAACTGGTCATTGTATCTATCACGCAAGACCCAATTAACCACAGCTGAATTGTCAAGAGGCCTGCTGAAGTTTGGAACTGGGAAACTTTTCCAAGTAGTAGTTAGTAACCAATTTTAATGATATCTCAGTTGGCATCTATTAATAAATATTCATCTTCTGAAATGACATTAAGAAGCAACAATTTATTCTAAGCTTATCAAATTCCTGATAATCAAATACTCTTTCACTGCTTCTACTTATCTTAAAGGAGTATTTATCCTGAATCTTTTCAAAGAGAGAAAATGCCAGTTCTGAGTTTAAACAAAGGAAATTATCTGAAGGGGAAATATTAAGGTGGCCAAAAAAAGGTTTCCATGTTTTTTCTTGTTTTTGTGTGCGTGTGTTTTTTTTGAGACAGAGTCTCACTCTGTAGCCCAAGCTGGGAGTGCAATGGCACAATCTTGGCTCACTGCAACCTCTGCCTCCAGGGCTCAAGTGATTCTCATCCCTCAGCCTCCCCAGTAGCTGGGATTACAGGTGCCCGCCACCACGCCCGGCTAATTTTTTGTATTTGAGTAGAGGTGGGTTTTGCCATGTTGCCCAGGGTGGTCTTGAACCCCTGAGCTCAAGCGACCTGCCCACCTGGGCCTCCCAAAGTGTTAGGATTACAGGCGTGAGCCACCGCACCCAGCCTTCCATGTGTTTTTTAAAGCAGTCTTTACACGCAAAAAGATGTTATTTATTCAGGAATTATGACTTTGATATTTGATAAGCTGAGTTCCTAAATCAGAAAAAAAGCATCAAGTGATCATTTAAGCTTAGAAGTCATTTAGTCCAAGTTTTGTAAAACACTGTTACTCAGCAGAAAAAAAGAGTATCATATAAAGCCAATTTTTAAAATAACATTTAAAAGACAAAATTAAAAAGCACAAGTCTTATTATCACTTCTGCAATCTTCTCTGCAAGCTAGAATTCTGAAGATTATAGCTTCATTAAAGCACTCTGTCCCACTCACCTAAGAATCAGATAAGAATGGGATATATGTGGCCATCTGACACGATATTCAAAAGCTCCACAACAAATGTGAATGATAATCTTGCAAATCACTGAACTAGTGGATAACCCTAAATAACACTGACTTTAATAGCCCGCTCACCAAAAAATCAACAGGCATGATAGAATACAATCCTCTTTAAAGGTAACACAACTAAAGTGAAAATGTTTTAACAGATAATACATAAGTGTCACAAACAAAAATACAACTGTCAGCACATGGAATGTAATAAACTATTAAGAGATTTACAGTGTCACAGCTGAGTGATTGTGGCAGAGCTTAAATACAGAGGTGGTGTGGTCAATCCTCAAAATGATAATATCCTATCAAAGGACTGACCTACACTCAAACATCCTGAGCTAAAGCTTTTTTCTAGAAAATAAAATGTTTTCCATTAAAGCCTAAAGAAAGGCATCAGGAAAGGGCATTTTCCCGACAATGTGAAGACGCCACTGGGTCAGCATACCTGGTTATTGTGCTGACGGAGAAATGAGATGGAGGCTGCGTCTCATGCATGAGAAGTTTCAGGTAAACACTGCTTTGATCTCTTGCCACGGCCACTACTGGATCAGCTTGTCCTTGGTCACATTTATAAAACAGCTTTGGGACAAGCCTAACACAAAAGTAAGGTTAATTTGCTTAAGAAAGTAGATGAAACTCACCTGCGATAGACCACCCTCCTCCCTGCAGATGGCTAAGCCAACACCTCTGGTTACCAGCGGACACCACTTCTCGCCCCCTTTCTCAGGTGGCGTTCTTCAAGCACGTGACAGCGTTGTCTCCAATCTCAGGGTCACTCTCTCATGCACCCACTCGGACATAACTGGGTGCTGTACTTTCTTTTTTTCTTTTTTTTTTTTTTTTTGAGACAGAATGTCACTCTGTGGCCCAGGCCGGAGTACAATGGTGCGATCTCGGCTCACTGCAACCTCTGCCATCCAGGTTCAAGTGATTCTCCTGCCTCAGCCTCCTGAGTAGCTGCGATTACAGGCGCCTGCCACCGCGCCCGGCTAATTTTTGTAGTTTTAGTAGAGACAGGGTTTCATCACCTTGGCCAGGCTGTTCTTGAACTCTTGAACTCCTGACCTCGTGATCCACCCACCTCAGACCCCCAAAGTGCTGGATTACAGGCGTGAGCCCCCACGCCCAGCCGGGTGCTGTACTTTCTTTTGTCTGTCATAAAATTTAGTCCCTTTCTATTCACACTATTAAATGCTTTAATTAAAAACCAACTTTGAAAGTTCTCTTTCTAAACCTTCTGATCAACATCAACAAGTGCTGAACAATGTCTGTCCACAGAGTACTGAGCACAGAGCAGGTCTGAATGCCAGCTGCATTCCTTAGGCACTTTTGCAATTTTGTCTGCAAAATTGTCCCAAACACTCCCAGATGACAAAGCTTAAGCTGAGATTCCTAACAAATCTAAACTGAATTCAAATGGAGAATACGGGTAACATTTTCCTACAAAAACAAAAGGGTTCATATCTGCCATCAACACTCAGTAATACTTTTAGAAACAATCAACTATTTTATCATATTGGTCTGCAAGCCCCATTATCTTTAATTAAAGTCTCTTTCCTCATGGAGACTTGATCATGAGTAGAATTTTTTCTAGAATATAAGAAGTAACTACTGGCTGGGTACGGTGGCTCACGCCTGTAATCCCAGCACTTTGGGAGGCCGAGACAGGGGGACCGCTTGAGGCCAGGAGTTCAAGATCAGCCCGGCCAACATGGCAAAACCCCGTCTCTACTAAAGATACAAAAATTAGCCGGGCATGGTGGCACACCTGTAATCCCAGCTACTTGGGAGGCTGAGGCAGGAAAATCGCTTGAACCCAGGAGGCAACAGTTGCAATGAGCCAAGATTCCATCACTGCATTGCTGCCTGAGTGACAGAGCGAGACTCTGTCTCCACAAACAAACAAATAAAAAGAAGTTGCTATCATTTGCAGAAAATGGTAAAGCTGCAAAATCTCTGAATAGGCAAGTCATATAAACCTATTAAGTAAATGAAAAGAGTGTCTCACAAGTAATCAAAGAAATGCAAATTACAATGATGAAAATGAAAAAGAGTATGCACCAAAATGTACTTTGGTTTTCTTTCAGTAGTTTGATTACAAAGATTATTTCCTTTTTTTATATTTTCCTTAAATTCTGTTCATTAAACACGTATTACTTTCAAAAGAAGGTAAGTTATTTTAAAAAGAAATATCAGCCGGGTGTGGTAGCTCACGCCTGTAATCCCAGCACTTTGGAAGGCCAAGGCAGGTGGATCACTTGAGGTCAGGAGTTTGAGACCAGTCTGGCCAACATGGTGTAACCCCATCTCTACCAAAAAATACAAAAATTAGCTGGCAGTGGTGGCCCTCGCCTGTAATTCCAGCTTCTTGGGAGGCTGACGTGGGAATCACTTGAACCTGGGAGGCAGAGACTGCAGTGAGCCGAGATCGCACCACCACACTCCAGCCTGGGCATCATAGAATGAGACCCTATCTCAAAAAAAATAAATAAATAAAGAGAAGTATCAACTTCTGCCCAAAAAACTGATACATATTTAACTTTTTTTGAAATATTTGTACTGGTGAGAAGAATCAGGCACAATCACATTCTGGTAGTGGGAGTATACTTTGGCATGTTTCTGCTATATGTTCTCAGAAGTGGGAGCTGAGCTGTGGGTATGCAAGGGCATACAGTGTGGTATAATGGACATTGGAGACTCACTAGGCGGAAGGCTGGAAGGTGAGGGACAAAAAACTACATATTGGGTACAAGGTACACTACTCGGGTGACAGGTGTACTAAAATCTCAGACTTCACCATGTAACCAAAATTCAGCCATGTAACCAAAAACCACTTGTACCCCCAAAACCATTGAAATTTAAAACAATGTGTATATGTAGAAAGAAACGAAGGAAGGAAGGAGGGAAGGAAGGAAGGAAGGAAGGAAGGCAGGAAGGCAGGCAGGCAGGCAGGCGGGAAGGGGAAGGGAAAGGGAAAGGGAGAGGGAAGTGGGGAAGGGAGGGAAGGCGGGAAGGGAGGGAGGAAGGGAGGAAGGAAAGAAGGAAGGAAGGAAGGAAGGAACAATGGTATGTTTTTGAAGAGCAGTTTCACAGTAAGTACCAAAATTATTTAAAAATCCACTTCTAGGTGATCTACTCAAGAGAAATGAAAACATGTCTACACAAAATCTTGCAGGCAAATGTTCACAGTACCATAATTCATAAATTAGCCAAAACGTGAACTCTATAATATCCATCTGATGGATAGATAAAATATGGTATTATTCATATAATAGAATACTTTCACCAATAAAAATGAACAAACTACTGATACATGCTACAACAAGAACCAATCTCACAATTAAGTAAAAGAAGCCAAATGCAAAAGTCCATCTATACTGTGACCCCAGTACTATAAAATGTCCAGAAAATAAAATCTTTGTTTGTTTTGAGACAGAGTCTCTCTCTGTTGCCCAGGTTGGAATACAGTGGCGCGATCTCTGCTCACTGCAACCTCCGCCTCCCAGGTTCAAGTGATTCTCCTGCCTCAGCCTCCCGAGTAGCTGGGATTACAGGCGTGTGCCACTACATCCGACTAATTTTTGTATTTTTAGTAGAGACAAGGTTTCACCATCTTGGCCAGGCTGGTCTCGAACTCCTGACCTCAAGTGATCCACCCACCTCGGCCTCCCAAAGTGCTGGGATTACAGGCGTGAGCGCCTGGCGAAAACACAAATCTTAAGGGACAGAAAATAGATGAGTGGCTGCCTAGGAGTGGGGGCAGGAACCGGAGGTTACAGCAAATGGGCACAAGGATACATTTGGGGTGACAGAAATGTGATAAAATTGGAGTTTACTATACACTCAAAATGAGTACATTTCAAGAAATGTAAATTATAACCTCCATAAAGCTATTAGAAGATTTGTTTTAAATTTAAAGCCTGGCCAGGCGCCATGGCTCACGCCTGTAATCCCAGCACTTTGGGAGGCCAATGCAGGTGGATCACGGGGTCAGAGTTCGAGACCAGCCTGGCCAATATGGTGAAACCCTGTCTCTACTAAAAATACAAAAATTAACTGGGCGTGGTGGTGTGCCCCTGTAATCCCAGCTACTCGGGAGGCTGAGGCAGGAGAATCGCTTGAACCAGGGAGACAGAGGTTGCAGTGAGCCGAGATAGTGTCTGGATAACAGAGCAGGACTCTGTCTCAAAAAAAAAAAAAAAAATTCAAAGCCGGGCCTGGTAACTCAACTTCCAGGAATTCTCAGAAAAAGAAAACTATACACAAACATTTATGTATAATAGTTAATTGCCAAAAAAATTATATAAAATTTTATCACAACCACATAGTAAAACAACGACCCATAACTAAAATTACTGTTTCATAACAGGAAAATGCTAATAAAATATTAAGTGAAAATTGTCAGATTACAAAATTGCACGTAATTTTGACCTGATTTTGAACAAGAAACTATAGTATACAGCAAAATATTAACAGTGATTACCTCCAGGTGGCAGCAGAATTGAAGGTGATTTTTTTTTTTTCTTCTTAGTACTATTCTCTATAGTCCAAAATTTTTACAATGAAAGTGCATTACTTTTTACAATGGACAGTTAGTATTTTGTTGTTTTTTTAATTATAATTTTAGACTTTTTTGGATTTTTTTTTCATTATAGTTTAAGAATAGAATGGCTGAAATGAGCTCAGATTCAGGAATACTGCTCTACATCCTTTGAATTCTTCCCTCTCTTTCCATTCTCGTATCTTTCAGTACTTCAAACCAAAAAAGGAAAAGAGAGAAAATACTGGTAAATACCTAATTAGTGATGCTGCGGCAACATGTCGCACCCTGGGGTCTTCATCTCCAAGCAAATGGATGACAACATTATTGAGCACTCGTTCTTGCAGTTTTAAAAGCTTTAGAGAGAAGGATAATAAAAATAAACATAATCTTGTATTTGACTAAATTTTAGGTAAGATATTTTGGAAAGCTAGTGAGAAAGAACTCAACATTACTAGACTTAAATCCATATGACACGATTATAACTTTCATGATATAAACTGTGAAATAAACATCTAAAACATGACGAATGCATTTAGAGAAATTCCACAAGGAAAGCCTCACTTTCACCTTCTTGAAGGTAAAACAGCATCTCACAAAAATAAACCACTTACCCCTGTATAATGATGAGCCCCTCTGTGTAAGTTTTCTGCTTTTGCCTCCAAAAAGCTCACCAGCCTAACAAAACAGCACATTTAACAATGAAATCATTTAGTTACTCAGTAAACACTTACCACCAGCTTGCTCCAGAGCAGGCTCATCCAGGTGCCCTGGAAGGACCTTGGGCAGCACTTACTCAAAACAACAGAAAAGGCCAATGGCTTTAAATAAATAGAGGTGGCATTCCTCTCACAATTCCAGACTCAATAAGACAGTACTCAGTAAACTGTTTTTCTTTTTCTTCAAAATAAATACTACTTCAAAAGACTCTGTAAGTGCCCTATAAAATTGGCTCAAGCCACAGAAGGGGTGAGCTGGGCCCTCCATAACCTGCTATCTTGCTGCCCACTCACGCACGCTCAGCATCCCTATCTGTGGGTGGAGCCGAGAACAAGCCCAGATTTATAAACATTCCAAGGATTAAATGAAATAACCCACAAGGGCTCTATAAAAGGTGGCTTGGAAAAAAAAAAAAAAAAAAAACCCTAAATTATAAAGGAAAATTTCCCTTTTAAAAGAAAGTACTGAAAGAAAACTTCTCCAGCCAAAACTTTACTCTTAGAAAATGAAAGTGCCAACATAGCTCATGTTTTTTTTTTTTTTTTTTTTTTGAGGCCGAGTCTCACTCTGTCGCCAGGCTGAAGTGCAATGGCCACAATCTTGGCTCACTGCAACCACAGCTCACGTTTTTTAATTGCAACAAAATATAAACCAGCTGTCTTACCTAGGTTCAGGATAATGATGAGTATATTCTTTTTAAACAAGCAGAATTAATATAAGCTACATTTTTTTAAAAGTTTAAGACAAAGATGAAAAATTCTAAGCTCTTTTATTCCCACTATCCAGAATACTTAAATGACGAGGACTACCAAAAAAAAAAAAAAAATCAACTCTTCTACTTATATTTTAAAATTCTAGGCCAGGCACAGTGGCTCATGCCTGTAATCCCAGCACTTTGGGAGGCCAAGATTGGAGGATCAATCGAGCCCAGGAGTTTGAGACCAGCCTGGGCAACATAGCAAGACCCCTTTTCTACAAAAAATATTAGCCAGTGTGATGGCACACACCTATTGTCCTAGCTAATCGGGAGGCTGAGGCAGGAGGACCACTTGAGTCCTAGAGTTCAAAGCTTCAGTGAGCTATGACTGTGCTACTGCATTCAAGCCTGGGTGACAGAGCAAGATCTTGTCTCTAAATAAATAATAAAATAAAATAAAATTCCAAGCATAGGGCAAAGTTCAGCAAAAAGCCACTGGGAGGAGAAAATCATTGTCATCTACCTAAACCACTGAGATTTCTGATGGACAGGGTACTTGATAACATCATTCCTTGCATCAAGTGATCCCAGAACTTTCAATTGAGCTTAGTTCATGAAATCTAATGGATGTGACTCACTTACCTGAAGTCAACCTCCGCAAGGGTTTCCAGAAGCTCTGTCCTCACCAGCCAATAGGAACTGTTCCTCAGAGTCAGCACATCGATGATCAGCTGCAGTCCTAACTCACTGTAGCTGCTGCTGCAGAGACTCATGACACAGTGCTGGAACACAAGGTCCAAGGCAAGAGGACAGCAGGTTAGTCCCACTTAGTACCCGCGTCTTGACGGTTTGAGAACCGTCACTCTTCAACACACAGTGTTCTGGGTTTAACTGCAACCAGGATGTTGCACTTTTCCCACACCTCTCAAGAACATTGATTAAGAATACTTTATCTCAGTCAATACAAGCTTAAAAGTAAATGTGTCCCTTTCACATAACTGGTTCTTTCTTCCTTCCATTTCTGCTTATGTCATGGTTTCAACTCTCCAACGGCAACTTCACAAACATTGATCAGTTACAGAGGGGCCTGCCGCACAGCCCCAACACCACTTCTAAATAAATCTCAGACCCAGGGGTAGGAACAAGGGACCTACACCAAGGACCACCCCACTATGTCACTATGTACTCCACAGCACGAGAGAACAGAACAGGCCCCTACTGCTGTACCCCTCCCCTGCAGCCCCAAGCACCCAGGGGCACCATCACATGCATGGCTGACACAAAGACCCCCAGCTAGCCACAAGATTGAGCTGTTAGCATGCTTCCTTCTGCTCAAAAAAGACACAACTGACTGAAACAAAACCTGGAAACCAGAGAGAAATTACTGTCAGGCATGACATTTTAAAAGGGGGAGTTATCCCACAAATTTGACAATTGTAGGTTTTTTGCTTTGATTTTTACCAGTTAATTTTTACTCTTGTTGACTGGCCAGTTGTGACTTATGAGCCAGCTGGTATGGAAAGGTTCAACATGCTATCACTTAAAGAATTGAGGCTATTCCACTTTATACAGAAACAGAGGTTGAGTAAATAATCCCTAAGGCTCACTTTAACTCTTACCGTACTATGGGCCTAGCACAGTGGTTTTTTTTTTTTTTTAATTCAACTGATTATTATTACTATTATTTTTGAGACAGTCTCACTCTGTTGCCCAGGCTAGAGGGCAGTGGTGCAACCACGCCTTACTGCAGCCTTGATCTCTGGGGCTCAAGCAATTCCCCCTCCACCTCAGCTTCCCAAGTAGCTGAGACTACAGATATGCACCACCATACCCAGCTACTTTTTTTTTTTTTTTTTTTTTTTTTAATTTTCTGTAGGGACAGGGTCAACTATGTTGCCCATAGTCTTGAACTCCTGGGCTCAAGCAATCCTTCCACCTTGGCCTCCCGAAGTGCTCAGATTACAGGCGTGAGTCACCGTGCCCAGCATATTCAACAGACTTTACACTTAATGATAGGTTATTTCTAAATATATCCTTTAGGAAGAGGTCTATTTCAAACAAATATTCTGAGAATTAGAACTTAAACTGAAGTTTATGAAGCATTAACTTTACTGGCAACGTTTTCTTTCTAAAGCTGAGAGATGGATACATGGTGGGTATTACTGGTTACAGCTTTAGAGTGTATGGAAATATTTCCTATTAAGCTCCAATTTTAATTGTAGCAATGATAAAATGTCCACTAAGTGAAGCAATGGTTCCACAGAAGATTATGCTCACCCTCACAGCTGTACAAGCTAACTTGCAAGTAACAGAAGACTCATCCTTCAGTGTTTTCCGCAGCAAAGGAATGCAATCCGCCAAAGAAAATGTATTTCCTAACCAGAAGAACAAGCAACAAACATCATCATCTAAACTTAAACCTTAGTAAGGATATCTAGAAAAAACACAGCTGAAAAACTGGCCGTTACCTGTGAGGGTTCTAATGGTGCCCATCCAATCTCCCACGTGGAAGCGGGACCTGCTGAGGATGGAGCAGATGAGGGTCCCACAGAGAATGGCAGTGGCTCCTCGAACCTGTGGGTCTCCATGATCGATGTAGTTCAAGATGTCTGAGACATACTGTTCCTCTGTGGAGATAAATTGCTCAGCCATGGAACAATTCCCTACTATCAACTTTCTAACTCGAAACAAAAGCTTAATTCTCAGGGAAGAGAAAAAGAGGTGTGAAGAGAAGATCCAAATTCAGAAATGACTTCACTATAATAACCCTAAGTGATAAAAAAAAAAAAAAGTTTCAGGATTTAAGAATTAGAGATTCATCATATTGCCAATATGTCCTCAATACCACAGACTTTCTGGATTATAATTCTAGGTTGTCAGATAATAAATCTGATTAAAATTCCAGATTCCACTTAAAAAAGATTAGAAAAAACCCTATTACACACTTACCTCATTACCTCATATAAATTCAAAAACACAAGTGTACCCTCTCACTCAAAGAAAAAGAAAGAACGAGAAGGCTCCATAGTAAGCATGGGCGCGATGGAGACACGGGTCCACTGCTGCCTCAGCCAGTCCTGGTTCCCACTCACCCTGAGTGTGAATGCCTGGCCTGGCTGAGCGTGACTCAGCGCCACTGCGACCAGGTACAATTTGTGCTTTAGGTTTAAATCCAATGTGTATATATGTTGGCTCTTACGTGCTGAGGTTTCTACTTTTTTCCTCTATGGGTTTCATCTAAAGGGAACCCATGAAACAAAGAACTTCACTATTCATGTGTTTTCTGAAGAGCTACAACGCAGGTCAAATATCCCAAATGAACTCAAAACACTTACTGCTCTAAAATAGTCAATACTAAAATAGTTTTTACAATAATGATTAAATCTGAGAAAATAAGATGTGAACTTTTAACATACCAGGGTATTCCGTGGTGTCAAGAGGAACTTTATAGAGTTTGCTGAAGAAAGATTCCGGGTGGAGGGCCACAGCTGCTCCCACACAGCTGAGGGCCAGGGCCTTCACGCTGACCCTCACATCCCTGTCCGGAACCAGCACTGCCAAGAAATCACCCAAGCCATCTTCAGCCTCAAACAACAGATTGTTTTCAAATGAACAAAACCAGACCCAATAACCTACCTGCTCCCATCATTTCCTCCCTCCCCTCGGCTAGTGAAAACCAAACTCATCCTCAGATTCTACTTCCTCTGCTGCACACAAGGCAAAAACAGGCCACCAAGCTGACCTCTGATACCTAGTTATTTCCTTCAACTGTGCACATCCCCTTTTGTACTCACCATTTTTTCCCCCTGTTAGCAAAAACGAAGCAGATAAAAGGCGGACACAATGGACAAGAGGTGCAGAGTCATCATCAGTGGACTGTCCAATGTCACCTTTGATGCGGCAAGGCTAGAAAGGAGACAATGACACTTGTTTGTCTCATACTCAGCAATACATTCATGCATTAGTTCATTCAACAGATAGTTCTAGAGCAGCACTCGTGCCAGGTGCTGGGGATAAAGAGATGCCCTGGTTTGTGCCCATATGCACACCTGACCTCACAGAGTCCATGGCCAAGCAGAAACAGACAAGTCAGAGGCAGCAGGACACAGGGTCACAGGGCTGTGGCAGGGGATAAATGCAGCATGCAGGGAGGGTGGGCGTGGTAAGAAGGCAGTTGACACTAGGCATTCAGGAACGGCTGCTGTGGAAGCAAAGCATGAAAGGTCTTCTACAGGACAAGCAGAAGCTACTTGGGGAAAGGCAACAGCCTGGGGAAGCCCAAATCTAAGAGGAAGTGGGCCTGGTAGATAGGGAGATGCCAAAGGCTATAACTCTGATTAATGGGACGAACTGTGAAACGCTATTCCTTGTCCTTGAGGAATTAAAAGTGAAGACAGTTACATTTACATGTAAAAAGATAATATGAAGAGAGACTTTTAGAACAGTTCAGTAGAACCAAAACAAGAAACATTGCAGGCCATACGCAACCATCAAATGAATGATCCAAGAAATCAGACAAGGAAACATTCAGTACAGAATAGATTTGTCTGGGGCACACTCTCAAAGGAGGCAGAACTCAGGCAATTCTCAAGGCTGTGGGTAGTACCTGGAAAGGCAGAAAACAACAGGCCTGGGAAGAGCTGGTATTTAAAGGGGAAATTTAAAGGCCCAGGGATGGGCAAGCAATAAAGTAGACAGTAGCCAGGGCGATTTTAAATCCTCACACAAGCTCAGAAACACCAAGTCGTCTCAAGCCTATGTCCCTCACCTTGTTTTCTTGATCACCCGGTTCAGTAGCTTCATCTCTCAACACAAATTTATCAACACTGCTGTCAGAAGGCTGCCTGCTGTGACTCATGTTTTTCAATAAATGTGCCTGTTGAAGGGCTTTAAAAACAGAGAAATCAAGATTAAGTGACAAATTTCCACTTAAAATACAAGTATACATTTATGCTAAGATAACTCAAAAGTATAAGATTTAGATCAAGAAAAAGTATGATTATTCCTCAATTGGTCATTTTCATCAGCTATTCAGAACTCAGAAAACAGTATCAAAGGATTTCTTCTTGGAAGCAAAGATATAATTAAGATGTCCAGGTCTGAATACAAACCACTTTGTAGCGCATCACCTGTAGTCCACATACCCATGGAAGAGTTCCTGAAGGCCTCCGAGGCTTCATCAGGAAGAATACCTGTGGCTTCCTCATCCTCATCCTGGGGCTGTCCAATCTGCAGGCCCAAATACTGGTTGTCGGTACCGTCTAACACCTAAATGGTTCAAGGGGGGCTGTGAGAATTTTGAAGTGTGATCACCAAGAGACAAGCCCTCCAACATGGAAGTGCAACGAGGAAAGAGCACATTTTACACACAGAACACAAATGTACTCATCTGTCATTTATTTCAAGGCACAGAAATGCACGCATGGAAACTGCTAAGAGCTTACTGATCACTCATTCCCACTACATTATGAAAAGCTCTATTAGCTCTAAAAACTCCAAAAAAATTCCAATGTGGACATTTCTTTTTAATATGAAAAAGAAAAAACCCACACAAAAATATTTGTCTTCACAAACAAATTTTACAGCAAGTTGGAAATATGAGGACAAAGCTTTTAGACAAAAACCTAACAATATAACAGGTTATCTCCTAAATTGCAAAGACTAAATCTACTAAATTTAGGGTATGGTATTTCATATGTTTAGCCATTAGCTTGGGGCATGATTCCACATCACAAGATGTTTCATGTCCACTTGAAATGTCCTGTGTAATTTACCTAAAAAAACTGAACAATGGACTACCAGCAAATTATTACCAAAATACTACTTTATTAAGTTTGTTAACTACTATACTATTAAGTAAAACACTCAATGATATGAATGTTTTAAATTAAAATTGGAATGTAAAAGCAACTCCATTTCTGGGTATTTAGCCAAAAAAATGGAAAGCAGAGTCTCCAGGAGCTATCTGTACACCCATGTTCATAACAGCATGATTCACAATGGCTAAAACATGAAGCAATAGAAGTGTCCATGGACAGAGGAATGGAAAAGCAAAATGTGGCCTATCCATACAATGGAATAGTATTTGGCCTGAAACATTAGGAAGTTCTAACATAGGCTACAACATGCATGAGCTTTGGGGACATTATGCTAAGTAAAACAAATACTGTGTGACTCCTAAAGTATATGAGAACCTAAAGTAGTCAAATTCAGAGGACAGAAAGAAGAATCGTGGTTGCCAGGGACTTGGCGGGAAAGGAGGAATAGAGTTCATTGGGAACAGAGCTTCAGTGTTACATGATCAAAAGGTTACAGAGATGGGTGGTAGCAATGATTCCATGACATTATTTAAATGTATTTAATACCAGCGAACTGTATACGCAAAAAAATGGTTAACAACGTAAATTTTATGTTACACATATTTAACCACAGTTTTTAAAACTGAAAATAAAATGGAGTATAAAACTCAACATGGACTTGTAGCAAACATTATTAGACTATCCATGAGGGTTTCTTATCCACTAACTTAGAGATGAGAGGTGCTTAAACCTATGCCGCTATCAAATAGGAAATGTTGTAAAAGTTTTTTGAAAAGTCAAAAGTTCTTAAAATAATCCACAGTATTATAATATCACATTTCATTAAGACCACAGATCTGTTTATAATAGGCTCCTTAAGGATTTTTAAAAATAATTATTTAACCAGGGCCCAACAAGGCCTTAAAAAATGTAAAATGCACTCAATTTTAGCAGAGTTCATATAATCAACTATTCCAATTTTTTACCTCAGTGTTCAACACAAAAGACATTAAGTTGTTTCCTTCAGTGAAGGTATCAGATGAGGTCAAGCTCTCCATTAATGATCTAAGCTGCGCTGTCAATAGGGGTATTAGATAAGAAGAGAACAAGCAGGAGGGTTCAGGTCTGGGTCTCCAGGGAAGAACTCAAAAGATGGCAGGTGGCAGGGCCGGGCATGGTGGCTCACAACTATAATCCCAATACTTTAGGAGGCCAAGGTGGGTGGATCACCTAAGGTCAGGAGTTTGAGACCAGCCTGGCCAACATGGTGAAACCCTGTCTCTACTGAAAATACAAACATTAGCTGAGTGTGGTGGTGCCCACCTGTAATCCCAGCTACTCAGGAGGCTGAGGCGGGAGAATCGCTCGAGCCTGGGAGGCAGAAGTTGCAGTGAGCTGAGAACGAGCCACTGCACTTTATTTTTTTATTTTTATTTTTTGAAAAGGAGTCTTGCTCTGTTGCCCGGGCTGGAGTGCAGTGTCACGATCTCGGCTCACTGCAACCTCTGCCTCCCAGGCTCAAGCAATTCTCCTGCCTCAGCCTCCCTAATAGCTGGGACTACAGACATGTGCCACCACGCCCAACTAATTTTTGTATTTTTAGTAGAGACAGGGTTTCACCATGTTGGCCAGGCTGGTCTCGAACTCCTGACCTCAAGTGATCCACCTGCCTCAGTCTCCCAAAGTGCTGGGATTACAGGCATGAGCCCCTGTGCCCGGCCTCCACTGCACTATAGAGTGAGACTCTGTCTCAAATAAAAAATAAAAAAAAAGATGTCAGGCCCCTCTGCCCACTTACAATTTCAGAACTGTCTGAAGGGGTAACAGCTGAATCAGGCCCTTCGGTGGTGGTCTGGGAGCTGTCGCTGATGGGCGAGGAGGCCTGGGTCCCATCATTCAGGTCCATGGCAGGGTCAGATGGGACGGCGCTGACCTGGCTGGAGCTGTGGCTCAAGATATCCTCCTCATCCCCATCAGTGGCAGAGCTTGTCAAGTCACAGCTGGCCAGATCCACTGAGTCCGCCTGCAGTGTGTGCTGTGACCGTGGCTGCTCTGTGATGATGTCATGACCTGCTGACCCTGGAGTGGAAACCCCTGAAGAAGCAGCCAGCTCTCCACTGATCTCATCCTTCACTGAGGCTGAAGACAGAGAAACACTCATTTGTCAAATGGAGAGAGAAAACATTCAATAGGGAATCACAGGCTTGCAAAATAACAAACAGTTCCACTGTTATCAAATGTTTCAGCTGCACAGCATCCTGAAGACGCTGAAATGCAGGACAGCTGTGCATCCTTCAAGCATCTCTCACACTGCCTCCCACTACAGTACCCACCTTATAAAATAAGGCTTATCAGAAGGTAATATTCTCAAATGGTGTTTCACTGCAAAAACCGAAGTTCAAGTTCTTAACTGACTACTCCAAGCCTTAGCTGGAGCAATATATAAAGACATTTGTAATTAAGGGGCAGCCTAGTCAGGGGCGCAAAGCTAGGCGGTCACAGACACGCAGGTCCTCTAAGCAAGCAGCGGTCAGAAACAACTGTCAACTCATCTCTCTGGGGTGGGCTTGCCTTCTTCCAAGCCACATTCAAGATCTCGACTCCAGTCCTATTCTCCTGGAAGATAAACCTGTAACACACTTTCCTAGTTGACTTTCTAAATTACCATTTAAAAACAAAAAAGGCTATATAAAAATTATGGCAAAAAGGTCGACATGAAGCTGTTGGCAGTGGTCACTCCGGGGGCAGTTGGGTCGGTAAGCATGTGAGCTTTATAGTATCCAGATTGCTGTGATGTTTTATTGTTGTTTAATTTGTGTAATCAAAAAAAATCTATTTTTATTTTGTAAATAAATAATTACTACTAGAATTATTCAGATTTTCCTTTCTAAATATTTAAGTCTTACTTTCAGTTATAGCTAAAATATTCTTTTAGATAGGATTATACAACCAAAACCACCCTCATATAATCCAATTATTAGTACCTTAAGTTAATCCTCATCTTTTATAAAGTACACAGAGAATTTCATTAGATAAGTATCTGTAACTGGCCGGGCATAGTGGCTCACTCCTGTAATCCTAGCACTGTGGGAGGCTGAGGCAGGCAGATCACTTGAGGTCAGGAGTTCCAAACCAGCCTGGCCAACATGGCAAAACCCCATCTCCACAAAAAAATACAAAAATTAGCCAAGCGTGGTGGCAGGCACCTGTAGTCCCAGCTACTTGGGAGGCTGAGGCAGGAGAATCGCTGGAACCCAGAAGGCGGAGGCTGCAGTGCACCAAGAGCACACCACTGCACTCCAGTGACACTGGGTATCTGCACTGGGTGACAGTGTGAGACTCTATCTCAAAAAAAAAAAAAAAAAGAAAAGAAAAAAGATAACTATCTGTAAACAAAGGCAGATTCTTTCAAGTTAAACTATCCATAGGCAATTTTTCATCCCATAATTTTTCATCCCATTTCCCAACCCCCAGCATAACCCATCCAACTCATGAGATGTTTCAACCTGCCATCCCCTACTCACAAAGCCCTATGCTCAAGCCATAAACCTAATTTTAAAACAGCCTAAACCACGGAAAACAACAAATATATGATGCAAACACCACAGACACCCAAGCTTCAGAGTAAGTATTATAAAAGAAGCCCGAATATGCCCCATTTAAGCAACCTGGCTCCACTGCTGCCCCCAGTTGTGCTGTCCACCAGGTGCAGGGGGACGGGCAGGAAGGGCAAGGGGTGGACGGCAGACAGTGAAGGTCCACACCAGCGGCTAACTAGTGAGAACTACCTGTTAAGGCAGAGCTGCTGACATCCGATCTCGATTCAGAGTCATCCTCCAAGGCTTCTTCTTCTCCTAAGAGCACTTTGCCTAGTAAATAATGTACCAACATTCCTTTTAGTTTGCTAAAAATAAGGACTTCAAAATTAAGTAAATGCACTCTAAAATGAAACTCATAAGAATATTTAATTTACTCTAACATAGTTTATCATCATATATAAGTATTTTTATACCTCCACAGTATTAAACACAAAGAATGTAGAGATGTTATGTTTAGAATGCTATTAAAGTCAATAAACCTATATGGAAAAAGTTAAAAGCAATGATTCTCAAACTATACCACAAAACATTTTAATAATTAATATTTATTGATTTGGATTATTAAATAATCTATATTACTACTTAAACTTAAAAATGGTAAGTTATAACTGTAAAGATCCAATGCTATTGGCCAAAGTCACTTTCATTTTATTATCTTTTAATTTTCTGGACTTTATGATTAACAATCAGAACTTAAGCATTATATGATCTGGAAGGATGAAATAATACTTCATTTGAAAGTTCTAAAAATACATTTTATTGTTCATCTTCAGAATTACATTAACGAGAACAAATGAAACCAACAGTCTTAATATGATTTAAAACGGAACTCATTAAATCTTTGTGGCTACATCACATATGAGTGTCATTAAATGACACTATCAAAATAATTATTGGGAATTTCTAATTTCTGCTCTTCAAAGAAAAAGTCAGAAGTATGATAACTTCCATAAACTTACAATGATGTGAGATTAAAAGTGAAAAAATGAGGAAAGGAAACCCAAAATCTACATGGAATTAACACAGCAACTTGGCCTATCTACTAAATAATAGGAAACTTTATTACAAAATAAGTTCTTTACCTTGAGAAATCAAATAAAATGCCAAAAAGGTGAATTCAGATCTTAACAAAAGCCATCTCTATCTTCCCAATCAGTGGTTTGCAAATATGTTCCATAGAGCCGTCCCCAGGGTAATTTCCTCAAAGGCACAAGAGCTAGGCTGCCACCAGAAGAGAGGCTCCAGGACACCCCCACCACTTTCACCCTAATCCTATATCCAACACAACTCTACCTTCATCTGTCTTATAATTTGGGCAGATTTCACTTAAAAAGGATTTCCAGCTATAACAAAAGAGTTTGAAGACACAGCTCTAAATGGGGGAAAAATACCAAAAAGGCTTAAAAGAGACAGGATATATCCCATGTCCCAGCCAGAAGAGGATAAACTCATCTCAGCAATGTGAATCAGTCATCTTCGTTTTCACTGCCACTGGAAAAAGCGACTAAGAAACAAACAAGTGTCAGAGTAACTTAGTCACACGTCCAAAAATCTCTCCTAATTCAAGAATATAGAGATTAATTTTTCCTAGAATCCTTTTGGCTTCTAAACAATGTTTCACTAAAATCTCAAACTTGATTAAGTATCTCATACTATGATGACGCAAGTATTATAGATTCCAAGTTCTCTTAAGAAATGTTTACTTAATTCAATGAAGGCTAGAATGTTATTCCTGTTAAGATCCCATTTAATACTGCAAATAATATTAGGCATTAGGCTCTCAATTAAATACTCAAATCATGACACAAAAAAGGATCAGTCTTTTAAGATTTCAAAATAGAAAGTGACAGCAATTTTTTTCCTATGCAAATCCACACTGGAAAAGAAAATAACTGGCATTGCAAAAGATAATGTGTACCAAAACTAGCAGATTGTATCACAAACACTTTAATAAAAGTTAAGTTTTATCAGAACATTCTGATATGTACAAAGTTAAATATGGCTGAAAAATGATAACCAGGTCCAAATTAAAATAACCCAACAAAGGAAACTTTTTTTTTTTTTTTAAGACACAAGGTCTCATTCTGTTGCCTAGGCTGGAGTGCAGTGGCATGACTACAGCTCACTGTGACCTCAAACTCCTGGGCTCAAACAATCCTCTTGCCTCAGCCATCTGAGCAGCAGCTGAGGCTACAGGCACATGCCACATGCGTGGCTGTTTTTTTGTTTTCTTTTGTTTTGGTAGAGACCGGGTCTCACTATGTTGACCAGGCTGGAAAAGAAGCTACTTAATAATATTCCTGACTAATACTAAATAAAATTTACTGAGAAGGTAACTCACAAAATATAACAACACATTCCCTAAGGCAGGTATGGGCAAACTGCAGCCTGTCTGTTTCTGTAAGTAAAGTTCTACTGGAACATAGCTGGCCAGTAGCTCATGTCTTTACAACTGTATTCCTGTCACACGGCAGAGCTGAATGTTGCAAAAGAGACCATATGGCCCATAAAGCTAAGATGTTTACACTCTGTCCCTTTACAGAAAAAGTCTGCTGACCCCGAACATTAGAAATTTATGATGCGTTCAAAATTTATGACAAAGCAATTCTGATATGAAAGTAATTTTTAAAAGCCACCCTACAAAACTATTCAGGCCTGGTTATCAGATTCCAGCAACATTCACACATATAATCACTCGTCTGAGAAGAGATATACACAGAGTCCAATACAGTATTACAAGAAATACAAGATACATTACATTACAGAAATACAAGAAAATCAGTAAGATTCAACACAAGACTCTGATTTCTGAAATAATCACCTTTTTGTTTTCTTGAAAGGACAGGGCTGCATGAGGAACCCCCTCCAGCTGCAAATCACAGAAAGTGACAGATAAAGTAACAAGCTGATAAAATCTAGAAAAAATGTGAAAATCTTCAAACAGCTTGATTCAACTTTAAAACCAGAGAAAATGTGAACGTATTTCCACAGGAAACACTTAACATCGCAGTTCAACATTTTAATTTCAATATGAAAATTACATTAACATTCAAATATATAGTTCTAAAGATATGACCTAAGAAATCAAAAAAGCTAAGATAAATTGCATTTTAAAAGCCAAATTAAAAGTATTAGAAATCTCAGATTATTTAGTTGACTAACAGTCAAGTATAACTTTTCATTAGCGATGGGTATTTCCACTCATTATTTGTAAGGCATGCATTCCCTACAGAAAAAAATTCTTCCGTGTAAAGGACAGGAAACAAGGCAGATTAACATTTCCTGCTCATGGTTCTGGCAAACATTTATGTTCACACGAGGCAGCAATAAGACTTCAGTCAGATTCTCTCTAATGTGGAGGCTGTGAGTAAAGGCCACACTGCACACACAGTGTGCACTACACCGACCATGTTGCAGTGGCTTAGGAGAGGCCGGAGACAGCAAAAGTTTATCCATAGCCTGCTAGGCACCAGACCCAGTGGTAGAGGCTGGGATTCAGACATTCCCACCCACTCCAGCTCCCAAAGGCAGCTCTCATGCCAGACAGGACCCACCAAGCTCACTGCTCCAGGGCAGCACTGCATGGTGGGATAGGGCCCAGCCCCAAGAGCATGGAGAGGAGCTGACTGGGCAGTGGAGGCAGACGCAGAGCTGGGGACAGACGGATTTTCTAAAGTCAGGCCAGGAAGGAACTCTCAGATCCCTCTGATGACTTGAAGATGCCATTTCTGGCAAATTAACATAAGGATCCTGGAACTATTTTCCCTACTGTTTTCATTTCTCAGCACCTAAAATGCCACAGGAGGCAGCCAAGGCAGAGAAAGAATCAGGAGGAGGGGCTTTAAATGTGTGGCCTCATTTTGCCACCCAACCTGCTAAACTTTAATTCTCTTATTTTATTTTTAAATTTATTTTGAGACAGCATCTTGCTCTGTCACCAGGCTCAGTGCAGCTGCCATCAAGACTCACTGCAGCCTCAACCTCTTGGGCTTAAGCAATCCTACCACCTCAGCCTCCAAAGCAGCTGGGACTACAGGCATTTGCCACCATGCCCAGCTAATTTTTTTTTTTTTTTTTTTTTTTGTAGAGACAGGGTCTCACTTGGCCAGGCTGTCTCAAACTCCTGGGCTGAAGCGATCCTTCCAAAGTGCTGAAATTACAGGTGTGAGCCACCACACCCAGCCCAACTCCCCTATTTATAAAATAAAGATGAAATTTGTATTATAAGTTTTGGCAAGGAAGATGGAATGCAGACTGCTTAGCACAGGGCAGGCCCATAATCAATAGAGTGTAACTAGTATTACTGCAAAGTTAATTGTAAGAGTAGACCTTGCTAATAACTTGCCTATAAGTTCCACAATACTCCCACTACGGCTTCGGCCACCAGACTCCTCCTTAGCAGCGGTGAGCTGCCCAATGCCCCCAACTGCGGTCAGGGTTTGCAGAAGCTCGGGTGGAGGCGTTCTGAAGAGCTGCTGCAACAGCTCCAGGGCTCCGGTCACAACATTGTGGTCTTGGTGCTGTGTATGATGTAACGTCAGTTCATAAACCTAGAAACAGAGAAACACAGGTGTTCTGGTCAGAGTTTATAAAATGCATCCTAAGCTTCACTTTTTTGTTGTTTTTAATAGGACTTCATTGACAAAGTTTATACCTTAACTTCTCCCCCTAAATATTTCCCTATCACTTCCACCAATGTGATCATTGGCTTCCATGTTGTTTTCTAAATTCCCATGATTTTTTGTTATATTAATTCCTTAAAAATAAATGAAGCACTTGCACTAGAGGAGCAGCATGAGAATGAAGATCTCTATTTCCCAAAACTGGTGACTAGGAAAGGGAAAATAAAGCCCAGCATACACAGAGGGGAGAGTCAGCTTGACACACATTTAAAAATCAAAAAACACTATTATGAGTGCCACTGAGAAAGAGCTACCAGACATTTTAAAGGCAGTATGCCATATTTATTATCACTTTTAATACTATATCACAGTGCTCCCCAACCTTTCTGGCACCAGAGACTGGTTTCACGGGAGACAATTTTTCCACAGGGCCAGGGGATGGTTTCAAGACGAGACTGTTCCACCTCAGATCATCAGGCATTAGATTCTCATAAGGAGCGCACAACCTAGAACCCTCACATGTGCAGTTCACAATAGGGTTTGCACTCCTATGAGAATCACATGCTGCCACTGATCTGACAGGAGGCGACGCTCAGGTGGGAATGCCAGCTCACCTGCTGCTCACTTCCTGCTGGGCAGCCTGGTTCCTAACAGGCCATGGACCAATACCGCTCCGCAGCCTGGGGGTTGGGGACCCATGGACCAGTACCACTCTGCAGCGTGGGGGTTGGGGACCCCTGCTATATCACATTATATGAACATAATGAATTTATTCTTTTTCCCTTTAATTAGAGTTGCCAAATAAAATACAGGGCACTCAAATTTAAACTGTAAACAAACAACAAATAATTTTGTAGTGTAAGTATGTCCCACATGATTTGGAATATACTTACACCATAAAATTACTCATAATGTATCTGAAGTTCAAATTTCACTGGTATTCTGTATTTTTATTTGCTATTTGCCAACCCTATCTTTAATAGTATAAAATACATGTTTCTTTTTTTCAAAATCAGACAGTGTAGAAGAGTATAAAGTAAAAAGTCTCACTTTTAGCTCTTCTGATGGTAACTTCTATACCCCTGAATGCCAGGTCAGCAAACCACAGTGCACAGGTCAGGTCTGGCCTGCACCTGCTTTTGTACATAAAGTTTCACCGGAACAGAGCCACATTTACGGGCTGCCTGTGGCTGCTTTCATGCTACAAAGGTAGTGTTGAGTAGCTGCCACAGACTTGGGATGGCCTGCAAGACTGAAAATATTTACTATCTGGCTCCTTACACAAAACATTTTTGGGTACCTGCTCTAGGTAATCAGCTTATACCTTGACTTCTTAAGCCATCCATTTTGAACAAAGAATCTCCTGGCTCCTCTCAATGTAATAAGGAAATCAGCACCCACATTTCCTTCACCTCATCTGCCCCCTCCTAAATTCTGTTAGCAACAGCACTGCTTTCATACTATGGAGATTTCCATTTACATGCTACTAGGTAACACTATTTACATTTAATGTTCTCTGCCTAGAAGTTGAGCCAAAAAACTTAACTAAAAATAAACGGTATGCATCTTACACATCACATGTTCATAAATGTTATTCACTGCATAATTTATGAATAATAATGTTCACAAATGTTATTCACTGCAATAATGAAATATTTCTTTCTGAGTCCAGTCACAATAACCTAGACTCAGAAAGAAAGAAAGATTTCAGTACTACTCCATGTCATTTGAAAGAGAATGTCCCAAGGTTAATGGTCAAATGGATTCTCTTACTGTAATCTATTACTTGCTTAAAATTTATTCTGCACCTTATTTGCTTCATACTTGGATCACAAATTTCCTTTATAAATCTTGCTGACCCTCCTATGGATGGTTACTAATTGCCTTTTTCTCCCTCCTTGTTGATAATATATGCATATGCCTTCCCTCTGCCCAGCTTCTTAAACATACTATTTATTCAAGAAGAATGGCTTCTAATACGAACTACAGGCCGAACAACAATCATCCTAGAATTGCTTTTATTGCATGCCTAGGTGAGAGAGTTTGCTTCTTGGATTTCAGGGCTTCCTCTATTTTTCAATTTATTCTTTTTTCGAAAAGCACACATGGAAAGCAAACTGAGTTCCTGCATATCTAAAATTATCAATATTTTGCCCACACTTGCTTAATAGTTTGGCCAGGCCTAGGATTATATTAAATTCTAATTAAATATGGTTAGCCAAACTACATTTGCTGAATTGAACGTCTCATGGTAATTTAATTAAGAACAGTTTTTAGTCAAAAGAAGATGGAGTAAGATATGTTATAGAGATAATCATATCTAGAGTTTAGAATTTGCCAGTTCAAAAATGTGCCACACCATTTATTTACTTTGGAGAAAGGTCTTAAGAAAATCAGCAATTAAGTCTCACATCCATACCCTTTTTTCCCCTTCACCCTCTATCCCTGTCCTTCCAGGATTACTGCAATCCCAATTTAACACAGTTTCGATCTGTTCACAAATGTTAGAAACCTCCATAACCAGCACTCTTGCTAATCTATGAGAAAGCCTGCAGGCCTTTTCAGGACCCACCCTTGCTCTGTCTACGCACCCACACTCGTGTGCTGTGAGCACTGTCTTACCCTTTCACTCCTGGGACTTGGCAAAGACCACATTTTCTGTCTATAAAGCTCCTGTCTTCTCCCAACTCTGTGCCGGGTCAGATTCCACGTGCCCATAAGTGACCGCTCATGACTGAATTTCTCCAGGCCCCACCATGTGCACCTCAACCTTGCTAAACTGTTTAGTAATTATTTGCTTTTCCCATCAGACCAATGATCTCCAAACTTTTACGATCAAGCAGCCTTCTTAAAAGCATCAGTTAAAAAAAATTGAGCATATAGTCTCAATACTTTTTAAAAGAGTACACTTATCTTAAAATATTATATAAGAAATACTGGACTCAGATATAAAATATACACTAAATCGGACAAGGCTTTTCCTCCAATTATTGATTTACAGGAAATACAGAGAAGAGAAAAAGGTGTTAATTTACACAGTAGAGATGTAAGCAGTATATCAGACCACAGGAAAACTCAGAAGACAAACAATCTGGTTTCTCAATAAATGAACTCTAAGGGAAAAAAACTGGGATGGAGGGGAACCAGTTGATCAAAGAGATTTACAATCCTTATCAACCAATTTTACTTAGATGCTGATTCCAAAAGAGTAGAGAGAAAAATTGATAATAAGTTGGTGGGTATTTGATGTAGGAAATGTTTAATATTTTCAGGTCTAACAATGGCACTGTTTTGTGACGTTGTTTCGGAGTTTTGTTTTTTTGAGACAGAATCTTGCTCCATCACCCAGGATGGAGTGCAGTGGTACAATCATGGCTCACTGCAGCCTCAATCTTCCAGGCTCATGTGACCCTCCCATCTCAGCCTCCCAAGTAGCTGGGACTACAGGCATGCATCACCACACTTGGCTGATTTTTTTTTTAAGACATGGGGTTTCGCCATGTTTCCCGGGCTGGTCTCAAACTCCTAGGTTCAAGTGATCCGCCCAGCTTGGCCTCCCAAAGTTCTGGGATTACAGGCATGAACCACTGCACCTGACCATCATTTTAAAAATAAAGTTTTAAAAATAAAGAAGAGTCCTCATCTATAGAGATACTGAAATACTTATAGATGAAATAAGAGGATAATTGGGGTTTTGCTTTCAATAATAAAAAAAGGGAGAAGTAGGATTATAAATGAAATATAACTGGTCATGAGTTGATACTTTTGTATGTGTGGAATTCTCAATAAAAAGCTAGCTTAAAAAAAAAACAAGGCAAGGTAAAGACGAAATAAACTATATTTTAAATGTATTATTACCATGGCTACACCCTTTTTACTCAACAAAACACTCAGCAGTGTTTTTTGTGAAGGAAATATAAATGTCATATCCCATGAGACTCTGCTTTTATTCTGAAAAATAACCAAAGGGCAGCTGGTTGGAACAGAACTCTCAGCCCCAATACTTTCTTAAGAGTCCGCTTTTGCTCAGCTGTTTATCAACACGCAGCACTTACATGGCCTTAACATGTGCCAGGAAGCATTCTAAGCATTTTACAAACACTACCTAACTCAGTGCTTAAATTATTAGCATCATCTTCAATTCATGATTCTATTAAGAATCATTTTAAGCCACTTACAATTTCGTATCCTACAAAATTTAGCTAAATGGCACACATTAAGCACAATAAAAACCCTGACATAACATTTTAAGTAAAGTTCAAAAAATCCAATTGCTTAAAATGAGGCTGCATTGTTACATAGTTAGTGAAATAACCTGAGTAAGCGTGCTACAAAGAACTGAAGTCAACTGCCAATCACAGTACATTAGAATTACTGCAAGGTTTCTCTGCATTGGAAAGAGAAGTTCCGACATTTTGTTCCGACACCCCAAACGACCACGTCCCTATCTCCTCGAGTGAGCATATACCACCGTGCCTAGACCAGCGTGCTAGGCCACAGCCTCCATGGGGCAGAAGCTGCAGCTGAAATACTCACCATTGTATACCCAGCCCCTATCCCAGAGCCTAGCACACAGTGGGTGCTCAATCAGTATTTACTGGTGAATGAACACGTATCGTGACCTCTGGTTTGAGAAACAGGGTAGCAGTGGTCTCTGAGAGGCTTAGGTAACACAGCACCTGAGGAGGCATCACCTGCATTTGACTCACGGTGACAGGGACATACAGATGGAAGGCAGCTAGAGGTCAGCACCTAGGGTTGGAACCGAGCAGCGCAGCTCCAGAGTCCACACCTCTAACTCTCGGTTCTGCCACTTCTCTTCCAAATTAATCGGTTCTTTGAATGTCAGTCATTCACATGCAAGGCCTAGAGTAAACCCTGTGCTCCTACCTGGACAAGCTGCTCTGCAGAAGGAGAGACTTCCATTTCTTTCCGTGTCACTCCGAAGCTGCCTTTCAGGCTTGTGTCCTTGACCTGCTGCTGCAGCAAGGGCACCAAATACCTCAGGGTGAGCAGCACGCCAAGAATCAGCAGAGTGGAATGTTCATCCTCGACAGGAACGAGTAAGCCTGCGGGGGTGGAAGCAAGACATCTTAACATCTGACTCACTGTTTGGAGATTCCCAGCTTAATTTGTTAAAAAAGAAGAGATCCTGAGAGATCAAGATGGCACAAACATGATCGTGAATGAGTACGCCATGAGGCCCACTGGGAGTGGCTACACACCCATATCCCTAGCTTAGCAAGGTCCTTTCCAGAGAGCCTCACTGCCTTTGAAAGCCAGGTCGTTATTTCATATCACCCGTCCACATGCTCGCTTCAGCACTTGCCAGTGTTCATTTCCACAGTTACCCAAACAACAGGAGAAACTGTCAACTGACCTACAGAGAACCCGCAGGAACCCGAGGCACAGTCTCAAGCCTCACAGACTCACCGTAGTCATGGCCGGCACAGACGGAGGGCCAGGCCCTGGGTGGCAGACAGGGCTCACACCAGCCCACACCCACTGCCCAGTCCCTGGGCACGGCTGCATCTGCAGGGTCACAGAGACCCATGCGGGCTCACAGCAGCCCCAGTGCAGTTCACATTCAATCAACCAGTGCCAAATAGCCTGGTCTAGAAGCTGAGGGATCATCTGGTTTTATTCATTTCAAAGGTCTATCTTGAGTACATGCTGGAGACTCTTCCACTCATATGCCTCCACCTTACCTAAGAGCACATTTAGTAGCCAACTATAGAAATATTGTGTCCTTCTTGAGTGCTGGCAGATGCTCACTGCTGATCCAGCCGCTGTCCGCCGAATGGTGGGGGAGCTTGACTTCAGGTTCGCTATGAAGGCCTTTAACAAAACCTACGGAAGCAAAAGTCCAAGCAGATAAAAGATGAAGCTCCTATGAAGCTTATCATGTATTACATAAAACTTAACTTGAATTAGAAGTTTCCAATTCTTGCAAAGTATAAACAGTTTGAGGCTTTTCCTACAGCTGAACTGAAGTACCCCAAATTTGGGACACTCAAGAGCAGTTTACAGACACGTGTAGTCTGTTTGCTTCTTTATAACCTTCACTCAGGGGACTGCTCAGCATCCATGTCCTCTCCGCAATGGTGGAGGCCTCAATTCTAGATACACTCTGCCCACAGTATTTGGGGACAGTTAAAAAAAAATCAACAAATGACAAAGTTAAGGAGAAAAGAGTACTAGCCAACTGCAGTAAATGCCCCACTCTAAAAGATGGCTTGTAGAAGTCCTGCTAATGTCACGAAGTTCTCAGGACTGGAACATCTTCAATCGGAAACATCTGCAATTTAACTGGACATGACAGCATACTACCCACAACTGTTCTCCTAAGAAATTAGGGAACACTTTCTCATGGGCCTCTAGGACAATCCAAAGGAGAAAGTGCTATAATTCTAATGATGGCCATTTAAATCTTGATAAAAATATCCTAAAATTGAAAAGGGGTGACCCATCTAGTCGCATTATCTTGGTGACTATGTTACTTAAGAACATCCATTTCCCATTATTCAAAACTATGCTCTGAGCCATGACTTGATTCCAATCATTGTTCAGCATGCACTGAGCAATCACTATGAGTCGGGGACTCTGTCAGAGCTACGCCTGGGCAAATAAGCAGTAAACTAGTAACTGGCATCTGATTTATAAATAAGTTTCTCTTTCATGGCGTGGTTAGCAGAGTCTGTTTCTCAGAGGCTTATCGCCTCCCAGGGAATTTACACGAGACCTCTGTGTTGGGAGCAGGCCCCCCAAAATCTGGCCATAAACTGGCCCCAAAACTGGCCATAAACAAAATCTCTGAAGCACTGTAACATGTTCATAACGGCCCTAATGCCCACACTGGAAGGTTGTGGATTTACGGGAATGAGGGCAAGGAACACCTGGTCCGCCCAGGGCGGAAAACTGCTTAAAGGCATTCTTAAGCCACAAACAATAGCATGAGCGATCTGTGCCTTAAGAACATGCTCCTGCTGCAGTTAACTAGCCCAACCTCTTCTTTTAATTCAGCCCATCCCCTCGTTTCCCATAAGGGATACTTTTAGTTAATTTAACATCTATAGAAACAATGCTAATGACTGGTTTGCTGTTAATAAATATGTGGGTAAATCTCTGTTCAGGGCTCTCAGCTCTAAAGGCTGTGAGACCCCTGATTTCCCACTTCACACCTCTATATTTCTGTGGGTGTGTCTTTAATTCCTCTAGCGCTGCTGGGTTAGGGTCTCCCTGACTGAGCTGGTCTCGGCACCTCTGGACACTGTTAGGCACAGGATGAGACCCCAGCCACAGGACTCCCTCCCAACCCAGCCACAGGACTTCTCCCCTTGCCAGCCACAGGACTCCCCCACAATGAGCCACAGGACTCCCCCACCCCCCAGCCACAGGACTCCCCCAGTGGCTTACTGCCTCTAATTTCTCCCTGAGAAAACACCTGGAGAATAAAGTAGAATTATCTCTGACAAACTTTTTTAGCTGCAAGAAAAGATACTAACATCTTAAAAAATTACTTTGGCCAAGCTAAGTGGCTCACACCTGTAATCCCAGCACTTTGGGAGGCTGAAGCAGGCAGATCACTTGAGGTCAGGAGTTTGAGACCAACCTGGCCAACATGGTGAAACCCCGTCTCTACTAAAAATACAAACATTAGCCAGGCATGGTGGTACGCACCTGCAGTCTCAGCTACTTGAGAAGCTGAGGTACAAGAATCACTTGAACCTGGGAGGTGGAGGCTGTAGTGAGCCGAGATTGTGCCACTGCACTCCAGCCCAGGCAACAGAGCAAGACTCTGTCTCAAAGAAAAAAAAAAAAAATCATTGTATGAGTCCAAATATACAAGCACAATGAGAGCTACTCATTATTATGAGTCAGCACAGGTGAGCTTAAATAGTTTGGAACAATAAAGAATAAAATTTAGTCTGAGAGCTCCAAGGGGCCTCCTCAGGTCTAATCTCTACAATCCCAAGAACCCTTCTCCAAGGCAGCTAACAGGAGGCCCCGAGGCCATGCTACAACTGTTCCAACACGGAGGAGGTACACTGTATTTTAGAATAGATAGTGCCACTTTTCAACACATGCACAACACACCTGTAAGAGTACTTCAAAAGGGAAGAGATGCATGAATCATTAAACTTCAGAGCCAAGGGTACTTTAAGGAATGGAAATTAAAATCATAATGTGATTCCAGAAAATACCCATCAGGAAGGCTAAAAGTAAAAGCATCAGCAATTCCAAGTGCTAGCGAGGACCAGAGCTCCTGGAATCCCCACACACAGTGGCAAAAGGGTGAGCTGGTACAAGCACTCAGGAAAGCTATTTGGCAGTTTCTACTGCAGCTGAGATGCACACACCCTATCACCCAACAACTCCACCTCTAGCTGTGCAAGATGGAAACCCGCACATATACTCCAAAAGACACACCTAAGAGTGGTCACAGTAGCACTGCTCGCAATAGCCAAGAACTAGAAACAACCCAGTGATAATACAACGAATAAACTGTGGTATATCCCTACAATGGAATGCTATGAAGCTCCTAAAACTACAGGAATACTAATACACACGATAATATAGAAGACTCTCATGAACTTAATGTCAAGCAAAATAAACCAGACAAAAAGAACACTTAATACATGGTCTATGTACACAGAATTTAAAAACAGACTCTGGAATTAGAAGCCAGGACAGTCATGACCTTGGGGAGGAAGGCAGGAACAGTGACGGGGGAATGGGGGAGAGGCTTCTGAGTGCTTGGTAATATTCTGTCTTGACCTGGGTGGCGGTTACAAGGGTTAAGTTCACTTTGTGGTTATTCACCAAGGGATACACTAATGATTTCTGTCCTGTATGGTATGTACATTTCCCGTCAGGAAAAGGAAAAACAAAGGAGTATCAGTGTTTGGCAGGTAATTTTGAGAATAAGAATACACCAGAGGGTGGCAGATTTCAATCCAACACACTGGATTGAACTTGTGAAGCTCTGCTACCCAGAAACCCCACAAAAATCATGTAAAGAAGTTGTATAAAGCATATATTTACACGGACAGAAAGAACAGAACAGGGACATTAGCAGACTATGGGTGTCAACAAAACTTCGGAAGCCAAAAAGTAACAAGAGCTACATAATTGACTGATTTGTTAGCCCGTTGGAAGAAGTTCAAATGCAAGCTTTGCTGGGGACAGGGGAGGGTAGGAGGGATACCAGCAAAAAGCAAGCTTATTCAAGCCACAGACTCCAAGAAGAGCTCGGGCTTTGGAGGCACCACATACATCTGTAAGTGGAGGGATGGAGAGGGTGAAACAGTGGCTGGTCTCATGGCTCCTTGGGCAAATTCCCACCCACTCACCTGAGGTCTTCCCTCCAATCCAAGGCAGCCCAGGAAGCAGCCCCTCCCCCACCTCCTGCAAAGATTGAGAGGGATAATCTCAAGAGGTGTTTACATAGGCTGAGGACAGACTCGTGAGATGCACACAGAAAACAAAAAGTAAGAAGGCACCCTGACCAGCAACACTGTCAGTCCCCTCCCTTCCAGTCCCCGGTTGCAGGATAAACATAGCCAAGCTTATAGCCTCCAAGCAGGAAAATGAATAATTTCCTTCCAGGGATACTAGCTGACTCAAGAGGAAAAGACTTATAGATACTGGTATTTAAAGATCTAATGATGGGCTCACGCCTGTAATCCCAGCACTTTCGGAGGCCAAGGCAGGCGGATCACCTGAGGTCAGGCGTTCAAGACCAGCCTGGCCAACATGGTCAAACTCTGGCTCTACTAAAAATACAAAAATTAGCCAGGCATGGTGGTGCACACCTGTAATCCCAGCTACTTGAGAGGCTGAGGCAGGAGAATTGCTTGAACCTGGGAGGCAGAGGCTTAAGTGAGCCAAAATCCCACCACTGCACCCTAGCCTGGGCGACAGAGTAGGACTCCATCTCAAAAAAAAAAAAAAAAAAGAAAGTAAAGAAAATAGCTGGACGTGGTGGTGCATACCTGTAGTCCCAACTACTTGGGAGGGTGAGGCAGAACAGCTGCTTGAGCCCAGGAGTTTGAGGCTGCAGTGAGCTATGATCACACCACTGCACCACAACCTGGGCAACAGGGCAAGACCCCATCAAGAGACAAAGAAAAGAAAGAAGTTAAAAACATAACAATGAATAGAAGAGTTTGAGATGGATATCTAAAAAGTACCAGAAAAAGAAAAGAAAAAGGTAAGATGTGAGTCAATCTAGGAGGACCAACATCCAACTAACCAATTTCAGGAGAGAACACAGAAAATAAAAGGCAAGAACTTCTCAGAAAAATGTTAAGAAAATTTTCCCAGAACTGAAGGGATGTAAGTTTCCAAATTAAAAGGCCTACTAAGTACCTAGCACTTCACCTCCCCAAAAATGGAAAGCTTCCAAAGAAAAGCACATTCATAGGTTAAGGAATCGGGTCACGTTGGAGATTTTAAGACAACAGGGCAAAGACTTCACATTTCTGAGGGAAAATGATTTCTACCCCAGAACACTAGACCCAGCCAAGTGTACAGGGAAAAAAATGGCATTTTTATGAATGCAAAACCTCATACAACTTCCCTCCCATTCATCTTCTCTCAGGAAGCTACCAGACGATAGAAAAACATATGGCATCTAGGAACTGGGCATCCAATGGGAGAACTGCAAAGGAAATTCCAGGCTAATGGCAAAGAGAAGTCCTAGGATACAAGTGTACAACAGACCTGAAGATCAATCTGCCCAGACTGGGGCAGAGAGCTGGATAACTCAAGATGGATGACCACACTGGGGAAAAACTGATTCAGTAAACTACCTGTCATGAAAAATTGTACTAAACACATTTTACAAAGAAGTTGGAAGGTGTGAGAAGACAAAAAGGCCAAAGAATAATAAGCAAGCGATATAGAGGTAACGATTAACTCCAAGAAAACAGATGTGAAGATTAACTCCAGGAAAACAAAAAGTTGTACAAAGACATAGAATCGAGGCACAAGCCAGCAAAGAGCAAGGCAGCAGCAATGGCCTCCGAAAGGTCTGAGGAAAGCTGAACCTAGAAGTCAGGATCTGGAAGAAGATTGAACACGACATGGTGATGAAAGCCAGCACTAGCGTGCCCAAGAAGCTGGTGCTGCTGAAGGCCCCAGTCAAGAAGTGGGCGGCTGTCCTCCACCTCCAAGATACCTTCCTAAGGATGCTGGCCCCAGCACAAGCCAACACTTGTAGCCCCCACCTCCATGATTAGACCTTGCAGGTGGCCCCCCCGTCCCCAGCACTGGGTCACCTAGAACTTCGATAGGGGCCTGGCCTATGAGTAGGTGATCAGTAGATCCCAGGGTGCTGAGAACCCAGCTATGGCCACGAAGGTACAGTCACCAACTTCGTCTGTCCTCCTCCTCCTCCCCAGGTCCTCTCTCCAGTTTCAACCCAGAGCAAAAAACACAGCTTTCTCATCAAATAAGAAATACAATCAAAGAAATATAATACATAACCAACCATGACTATTTACTTAGGCATAATAACGTACACACTGAATTCTGATAGAACTATAGTGAAAGTAAAAAAATGTCTAAAATTGAAAAAAAAAAATGGCAGAAGCATGTTATTTAGAAATGTGGAAGTTGCTGGGCGCAGTGGCTCACGCCTGTAATCCCAGCACTTTGGGAGGCTGAGGTGGGAGGATCACCTGAGGTCAGGAGTTCGAGACAAGCCTGACCAACCCGGAGAAACCCCATCTCTACTAAAAATACAAAATTAGCCGAGTGTGGTGGTGCATGCCTGTAATCCCAGCTACTTAGGAGGCTGAGGCAGGAGAATCGCTTGAACCCGGGAGACAGAGGTTGTGGTGAGCCAAGATTGCGACATTGCACTCCAGCCTTGGCAACAAGAGCAAAACTCCATCTCAAAGAAAAAAAAAAAAGAAAGAAAGAAAGAAAGAAACATGGAAGTAAATATTGGAAGAAACACTAAGAGTTATGTTTGCCTGTGAGACACAAGGATTAAGAGAAAAAGTAGGAAGGGAACTACTATCTTTGTTTATAATCCTGTTGGTACTACTGAATTTCATTGATAATACCTTTTTTTTTTTTTAAGAAATGGCATCTTGTTTTACCACCCATGCTGGAGTGTGGTGGCACAATCACAGCTCAGTGTAGCCTCGAACTCCAACTCCTGGGCTCAACCGAGCCTCCTGTCTCAGCCTCCTGAGTAGCTAGGACCACAGGCACATGCCATCATGTCCAGCTAATTTTTTTTCAGTTTTTTTAGAGATAGGGTCTCACTATGTTGCCCAGGCTGGTCTCAAACTCCTGGCCTCAAGCAATCCTCCTACCTCAGCCTCCCAAGTAGCTACAATTATAGGCACAAGCCAGTGTACCAGGCTCTTGATAATAAATTTGAATAACCATAAATGAGCAGAGAGGTAGCATTAAGCAGAACCTTAATGCCAAAGGTTCAGGAAGGAAGTAATTAACGGACTCTATGTTCAACAAAGTGTTAGCATCATCATACTCAAATGGTGATCGAAATCATGAAAATGATGAGAACTAAGAGTACAAAAATACCATCTATCATCTGAGCTCTGACAGCCAGAGATATCACAGAGGGGACTGCCTTCAACAGACCCCAGTGTACAGATGGGCAAACTGGTGCTGTGGAGCTCTCACAGCCTCTGACCACAAAGGAGCACCTACTCCCATTCCAAAGAGATGGTAATAAAAATAACAGCAGCAGAAACTACCATTTACTGAGCATGAAGAAATATTACACTAAATTCTTTAGATTCATCATCTCCCTTCGTCATTCCAAAACCCCATGACTAGTTTGAATATCTCCTTAGCATTAACAAGAAAACTTCGAAGCTCAAGAGAAAAAACATGAGAGAGGCTAACAGTTTATTCCAAATCATTCACCTAATAAGAGCAGTAGCAGCTAACATCTGAGCCTTTCCCGTGGGCGACTATGCTACACTCTAACACATATTCCTTTATTTTACTCTCAGAATTGCCCTATATGGGTCCCATTAAGGCTTATTTTTCAGAATACGAAGGAAATAGCTTAGAGCTGTTGGGTAGTTTGCCTAGAGGAAAATAACTAGTAAAGAGGACAGAATTCTAATCCACGTCCATCTGATTCCACTCTACCCACTGTGTATCATCACCTCCCAGGAGGGTCACTTGGGCTCAAACCCAGGACTGACCTACCAAAAAGGAAGAGGCTAAGAATCCTGTAATCTGTAGAGCATGTGACAGGGTCACTATTTCTGGACATTATAAACAAAACACTAAAGTGGGTTTGAAGATGATTTGTTGGAATGCACAACAGGAAGCCAACCGGCTCTGATAGCTGCAGGACGTTCAGACCCACAAGGCCTCGTCAGTGAGCTTTCTCCTACCTGCAGTCCTGGCACAGTCATCTTCCCGCAGCTAGGTTAAAGAGTCACTCTAGTACGCCGAAAACGAATCTGCTCTGGAAAAATGCCTTTTCAATTTGCATCTAGAAACCATCTCCCAATTCAACTCTTCACCCCACAGTAAGAAATGAGAAGTGGAAAGAAGTCCTTAGGTGCCTCAAAAATAATACAAATGATGGTAGTCTAAATTACGACATACAACATACCCCAAGAAGCACTCCCACAGGACTCCCTGTTCAGAAGCCCTCACCCTCCACAGACTCACTCACAGCATCACTCGCATGTTTGTGACCTGAGGCAACAATCATACCTTAATTTCATTGTCATTTGCAAAATTGCCAAAAGAAGCCATAATTTTGGGAACAGCTGCAGCCAAGGTCTCCTGGACTGATTCCTCGGGTCTCTTGCTTGTTCGAGTCAGGCACGGCAGAAGGTTCACCAGGTAAGGCCTGTGTATGCAAAAGAACGCAAGTCATTCTTCCAGCTCTCCTTCAGGAGAAACAGAAGCAATTCATTCCCTGTTAGGGAAAAGCCAGTTTTATATTCCAACAGTCCCTAATGGGATGGGCAAAACTCAGCTGAAAGAACAGGAGGATGAAATGTGGATGAAGCTCAAGTGTTGGGAGACATCCTTCATTTCTCTTATGATCACAGAGGATCTAAAAGGCTGGGTTTAAAAATTATTTGCAGTAAATCATAATACTTCTTAAAATACTCATTTTTAATTAGAAAATAAGTGTAAGAAAATACCATTTTAAAAACAAAAATTTTTAAATGGGAATAAAGCTTTCCTGAAAAAGGAGAATTATAAAATGGGGTTGTGGGGAGAGAAGAAAAGCCGAATGTGTAGGACACAGAGCAGTGAGTCACAGATCACAGGCATTCACCCAACACACAGAGTGACAGGGCAGGCCAGGTGCGAGGTGCCAGGAGTGGTGCAGCCCTGCCCTCTAGTGGCAGAGCCTGGCAACAAGCACGGCCTCAGAGGGAGGCTGGGGAAACCTCCCTAAGGAAGTGACTGTTCCGCTGAGAACTAAGGGGGAAAAAAAAAAACCATCAGGAGGAAGAAAAACCTGACTTTAATCAGACTAATGAGTCAATGCAGGGTGTCTGAGGTGACAGAGCCATTGACGAGTCTGGAATCTCTATCTAAACGGCACTGGGAAATGGGTACAAGAGTTTAAATAAGGGAATGACAAGACCCAATTATATTCTTTAAGGTCACTTTGGCTGCTATGTGCAGAACCTGGATATGTTGCTTCAGAAATATAACACATTTTTTTAAATGATAGTAAAAGAAAAAAGATTATACAAAAAGAAATTTCCTTAGTGATTACACCTCTGCAGCCATGTAAGTTCTTTTCCGGTTTTTGGTTTTTTTTGAGACAGGTCTCACTCTGTTGTCCAGGCTGGAGTGCAGTGGTACGATCTTGGCTCAACACGACCTCCACCTCCCAGGCTCAAGTGGTCCTCCCACCTCAGCCTCTGGAGTGGCTGTGACCACAGGCACGCACCACCATGCCTGGCTAAGTTTTGTATTTTTTGTAGAGGCGGGGTTTCACCATGTTGCCTAGTCTGGGTCAAGCAATCCACCTGCCTTGGCCTCCTAAAGTGCTGGGATCAAAGGTATGAGCCACTATGCCCGACCCATATAAGATTCTTATTGAAACTCAGTTCATATTAATAGTGAGGGTTCAGACCACGTTCCCAGTGACTCAGGATGGAGCTGAGGGTCTATGGGACATCAGCATCAGCATGTATTGCCGGTTAAGGAGAAGGAGGGAGCTGATGAAAAGTGGTCCTGCTTTTGTTTCTCAATCCGTTAAGATACAACTGTTTTGACTAAACCAAACTATTCACAGTGCAACAACCATATTTTTAACTCATGTAACAGACAAATGGATATTTTGCTATAACTCCTATAGTCAGCAATAATGAAATTGGTACCTCAACCTTCAACAATTTGGCAAGTATCTTTTAAGCAAGTACTATGTGCAGACACTGTTATCGCTGTTGGGCTGCAACAGAGCATAAGACAGTAAGACCCCTGCTGTCCTGGGGCACACATCCCATAAGTCTCTTGCAGAAGGGTGGGATAGAAAATAAACAAGCACACAGATAGACTGTACGTGACAATTTCTGACATGGATTAGTGCTATGAGGGAAACATAAACAGGGCAAGGTCGACTGCAATTTGGAGGGGGCAGAGCAGACTTTTGAAATGACATCTGAGCTGAGACATAAAGCATCAGTAGCAGCTGGCCCCCGACAAAAATCAACATCCAGAGTGTACAACTTACCTGCATTTCTGAGGCCGAACCAGGTGAGCCAGCTCAGCAAACCTCCACAGGGCAGCACGCAAACTCCGAGGGGCACCATTCTGAGGGGGTGCAATGAGTGTTGCATTAAGAGTCACACACTAGTCACCAAGAGGGTTGCATAAAAACGAAGGATTTTCTTTCCTTGTTACTTTCTAGTTTTAGAGAAAAGGCCATTTAAATGCATAAAACATCTGGTAACTACTTTAAGGTCTAGTGGGCTTCAATTATAAAGATATAAAGTAAGTTACCATTTTTAATTCTCATCTCATCTAATAAAGAGTAACCTTTTGAAGAAAAGTAAAGCAATTGTCTACCAAACAGCATTTCCTTCTAACATTGTGAATTACTGAATAACGATGAAATCCCACGCATGCTGCTTAACAGAGTGAAGTTTGCTCAGTGATGGAAATAAGGGCCCAAGACCTGGTATTCGACAGCACAGCAGAGGGATCATAGACAATAATATATAGTCGATAATAGTGTTTTTGTGTTTTTTTTTGTTTGTTTTTTTTTTTTGAGACAGGGTCTCACTTGGTCGCCCAGGCTGAAGGGCAGTGGCACAATCTCAGCTAACTATAGATTCAACCTTCCAGGCTCAATTAATCCTCCCACCTCAATCTCCCAAGTAGCTGAGACTATAGTTGTGCACCACCACACCCAGCTAATTTCTGTACAGACAGCGTTTTGCCATGTTGCCCATGCTGGTCTCAAACTCCTGGTCTCAAGCATCCACCCACCTCAGCTTCCCAAAGTGCTGGGAACTAAGGTGTGAGCCACCACACCCGGCCCGATTTTATTCCATTTTTATTTTTATTTTTTGAGACGAAGTCTCACTCTGTCGCTCAGGCTGGAATGCAGTGGCGTGATCTCGGCTCACTGCAACCTCCACCCCCAGGTTCAAGCGATTCTCCCACCTCAGCCTCCCGAGTAGCCAGGATTACAGGCGCCCGCAACCACGCTTGGCTAATGTTTGTATTTTTAGTAGAGACAGGGTTTCTCCATGTTGGCCAGGCTGGTCTCGAACTCCAGATCTCAGGTGATCACCTGCCTCAGCCTCCCAAAATGCTGGGATTACAGGCATGAGCCACTGTGCCCTGACTGTTTTAGTTATTTTAAAATGTACAATCAGGCCCGGCACAGTGGCTCATGCCTGTAATCCCAACACTTTGGGAGGCCGAGGCGGGCGGATCACCTGAGGTCAGGAGTTTGAGACCAGCCCAAAGTTTGGTTGAACCCAGGAGGCGGAGGTTGCAGTGAGCCAAGGTCATGCCACTGTACTCCAGCATGGGTGAAAGCAAGACTCTGTCTCAAAAATAAAATAAAATAAGTAAAGCATGTAACTGGATTGTTTGTAACACAAATGATAAATGCTTGAGGGGATGGATATCCAACATTCCATGGTGTGATTACTATGTATTGTATACCTGTATCAAAATATCTCATGTACCCCATAAATATATACATTTACATGTACCTACAAAATACGTGTATCTATAAAAATTTTAAATTTAAAACATTTTTAAAAAAGAAAAGCAAGGCCCACCTTTTTAATTTCCTTATAGAGCTCGAGCTGTAACCTTGGAAGATTAGAATCCATCAAAGCCTACAACAAAACACAAGAGATTTATGGAAGACACATCCCATCACTAGTTCTAAAACCAGCTAAAAGGAAACTAAGATTTCAATTTTGGGGCAAAGCAAAACATAATAGCAACTAAATGAAGAATATATTCATTAAGAATGAAAGAAACAAATATATGCAGGAAGTTAGTGAATAAACTAGATACAGGTCATTCACTTAAACAGAAAAATGGAAAGAAAAACAATTTAACTTTCATTATCATCAAATATGACATAACATCAAAATTAAAATGGTAGATGGTTCAAATACAATAAATCCTGGCCAGGTGGGGTGGCTCATGCCTGTAATCCCAGCACTTTGGGAGGCCAAGGCGGGCAGATCACCTGAGGTCAGGAGTTCAAGACCAGCCTGACCAACATGGAGAAACTCCGTCTCTACTAAAAAATACAAAAATTAGCCAGGTGTGGTGGTGGGCATCTGTAATCCCAGATACTCGAGAGGCTGAGGCAGGAGAATAGTTTGAACCCGGGAGGCGGAGGTTGCAGTGAGCCAAGATCATGCCATTGCACTCCAGCCTGGGCAACAAGAGCGAAACTCCATCTCAAAAAAAAAAAAAAAAAAAAAAAAAAAAAAAAAAATTACATATATAGGATTTATATATATATAAAATAAATCCTAAAGCTCCTGGAGTAAATCTTTAATCTTCACTAGCAGAACATTCTGTTGGATGACACGGGCTCAGACGGCACCCTGGACATCTGCAGGGTCCCGACCACTGTGGGTGTACTTATAAAACCACAGACCCTCGCTCTGGCCTAGAACACTTCCCAAGGCGGAGTCCTGCATCCTTTTCTGCAGGTGTGGCCCCTCCTCACTGTCAGGTATGCCTGTGGTCCCTGCCCCCCTGACCCAGAGCCTGCTGCCAGCTGGGGCCCCACATTCCTCACAGCACATCTCTCAACCCTCCTTGCTCACTTGTGAGGCTAAACCAGAAAGTATGTCCAGATGGTCAACTTCAAGCCAGTAACGATGCTAACGGCACAAAAGTCCACATTAGAGAAGTGCTTCTCAAGCTAGGGGATGGGACAGGGAAGACTTTGGTGCCCCACTCTCACCCATAGGAGCCTTCTCTTCCAAATGCTTGCCCACCCAAGAGGGAGGAAGCTGTGCCAAACATCAGTCGATGATCTCTTTAACCGTGGCATGGGCAGTTGATGTAAATGGACTGACATGGTCTTCGTAAAACTTGTGGGTTAACCTATTGGGTCAGCAAGCTTGAAAATCAAAACCAGATCACATTCTGGGAAATTCTGAGGAGTAAAAACATCTCGGAAATTTTTAAATCCTAATCCTGTTGTTGCAGTTTGTACTGAAAGTCCTTAAATGAGCAAAGCGAATTGGACAAACATTTATTTAAACATTACTTCTTAAATAAAACTAGAAGCCTTATCAAACCTTGATTTAGCTTTACAAATGTTTTGTAAACAAATACCAAGCTTATTGTATAACAAGAGAAAACTAAAACTCAGCCCCTCCTAAGAGCAGGGAATGGTCTCTCACAATCTACGCCAGTCGCTGGGTGATGGCAGCACGCTGCTGGCCTCTTCCCTCTTGCCCCTGCTTCCGCAGACACACAGGTGGCTGCCTCTCCTCACAGCCCTGCCATCATCCTGGCTCGGGGCCCCGCACTCCTGCTGGGCCTACTCACTCCCACCTGGACTCCCTCCCACCTCTGTCCTCCTCTACCCCACGTCCTCACCGGGTCACTCTTCCTAAATGATACACTCCCCTGACCACATCCAAAGTCTTCAAGAGCCCCTAATTCTCTACCAAACAAGGTACAACCCCTTGACCTGAACCTCATGGTGTCCCACTCTCTGGCAGCATAAGATGGGTTCAGCCTCCACAGCTTCCTGGCACCCCTTGAGACAAGAGGCGGTGATGATTAAGAAGGTCTCCAATCTACTCTTTCACCTACTGGCTGCTGACTCCAGGAAGCCTTTCCTGCCTCCCTAGACAAAAATCACTTCAGCCTCTTGACGGTGATGGTGATTTGTCAGCACCTCACAGAACGGAGACTTTATGCCACATATGAAGTTCTTGCTGGACACACGTGCTTCACCACCTGAGACTAACCTACTTGAGGGAGGCATGCTGCCAGGCTATGTCAGATACCCAGTGCAGAAACCACACGCAAAATGTGCCCATTTTCTTGGGCTAAGTAGAACCTGGTTCTCACCATACACACACAGCCATACTCATGAGAAGACAAAGTCTAGGACCTGAAGGCTACGTGACCATGCCTGTGCTCCCTACAGCTGGCCTGGGGTCACACGTGCTCTCCCATGCCTGCCCCCACTCTGCCACAGTGAGAGCAAACCTAGCCAGATCCTGATCCCGCTGCCAGCCCGCTGGGCCTGACAACTACAGCATCTGAGGAAGCAGGAATCTGAGAGCAGCCAAACCCTGCTGCACCAAACTTAAGCAGAAGGGAGAAATGGCTGGAAACAAACAAGAGGACATGGGAAAGAAGCAAGGAGACAGCCAGGAAGAGGACCTGAGACCTAAAACCACACCCTAGGGCCATGGCCTACAGTCCTCAGACACACACCAAGCCACCGTGCCCAGCAATTCCTGGAAAAAAAAGAAGGAGGTTTAAAAAAGAACAATACTTACATGTTAAATGACCAATATTAGAACAGTTTCTGGTCACATTCTCTCTGCCCTCTTAACGTCCCATTTGCCATGAACCAAGGCAACCTGGGATAGCCCTCTTTTTAGATTTTCTGACTCTGAGGATCAAATATCAAGAACTGAAACATCAAGGGCCAGGCACAGTGGCTCACACCTGTGATCCCAGCACTTTGGGAAACCAAGGAGGGAGGATCACTTGAGCCCAGGCGTTCAAGACCAGCCTGGGCAACCTGGCGAGATCCCATCTCTACAAATAATTTTAAAAATTAGCTGGGCATGGTGGTGCACGCCTGTAGTCCCAGCTACTCAAGGGGCCAAGCCAGGAGGATAGCTTGAGCCCGGTAGCTCAAGGCTGCAGTGAGCCGTGATCAGACACTGCACTCCAGCCTGGGTGACTGAGCGAGACCCTGTCTCATGCAAAGACAGACCGCCCTGGTCCTGCCAGTGAGAATAAAAGAAGCAAGCAAGGATATTTAGGCCTGTGGAGAAGCAAGCTTAACTGGACGCAGGCCCTAAAAGGCACCATGCAAGTGGTGCCAATGATCAGCAGGCACGGAGAACAAGGTGAAACTGATATACGTCACTGCGTAAGTGAGATGCGAGCAAAGCAGGAATTGCAAGCGGAGAGAGAAGACAGTGACCACTCTAGGGACAAGAGAGGGAGCTAGAATACCATGGCTCCAGAGAAGCCAGCGTCCTGACCACAGAAAGCGTGATTAGCCAAACAACAAAGTGCTAGCCACAAAGCAAAGATTCCCTGGGCAAAAGGATATCATGGAATCCATGTGATGGAAAAAGAGAAGCAGTGCCACACCCATCAATCTTGCTGGGTAAGACTGTAACAATGTCATTATTAATAAGAACACTTCTTACCACTTTGAGGATCCAGTAGTGGCAATTAGTGCATTTAATCCTCACACATACACAGACACACACTCATACACATGCCACAAAAACTTTGATCCCATTTTACGGTTAAGAAAACTGAGACTCATAGAAATTTGGGCATAGCTCTGGCTTCTCTGGTGCCTGTAGTGACATTTTCCCAGGAGCATCCAGTGGCTACCATCCGTTCCCTTCATTGACCTAGGCACCGTGCAGGCACAATTGTCAACACAGCGCCTTCTGACCGGGCAGGTGTGGCAAGCAATGCAGGCAGATACCAGAGCATCTCCAAACCATACAATAGAGCACCTCCAAACCATACAACAGAGCACCTCCAAACCATACAACAGAGCACCTCCAAACCATACAACAGAGCACCTCCAAACCATACAAGAGCACCTCCAAACCATACAACAGAGCACCTCCAAACCATACAACAGAGCACCTCCAAACCATACAACAGAGCACCTCCAAACCATACAACAGAGCACCTCCAAACCATACAACAGAGCACCTCCAAACCATACAAGAGCACCTCCAAACCATACAACAGAGCACCTCCAAACCATACAACAGAGCACCTCCAAACCATACAAGAGCACCTCCAAACCATACAACAGAGCACCTCCAAACCATACAATAGAGCACCTCCAAACCATACAACAGAGCACCTCCAAACCATACAACAGAGCACCTCCAAACCATACAACAGAGCACCTCCAAACCATACAACAGAGCACCTCCAAACCATACAACAGAGCACCTCCAAACCATACAACAGAGCACCTCCAAACCACACAATAGAGCACCTCCAAACCATACAAGAGCACCTCCAAACCATACAAGAGCACCTCCAAACCATACAACAGAGCACCTCCAAACCATACAACAGAGCACCTCCAAACCATACAACAGAGCACCTCCAAACCATACAACAGAGCACCTCCAAACCATACAAGAGCACCTCCAAACCATACAATAGAGCACCTCCAAACCATACAACAGAGCACCTCCAAACCATACAACAGAGCACCTCCAAACCATACAACAGAGCACCTCCAAACCATACAACAGAGCACCTCCAAACCATACAACAGAGCACCTCCAAACCATACAACAGAGCACCTCCAAACCATACAATAGAGCACCTCCAAACCATACATCAGAAAGGAAAAAAGTGCAGACATCCTCAGGGACTCAAAACAGAAGAATATTCAATGATCGCTTCTTCTCTTAGCCTACAACAATGATAGCTCTGAGGAGAACGTCATCCACACGGTTCTTACTTTGATAACTTTGTTGAGGCATTCGTCAGCCACCATCCTGACATCTGACTCTGCGTCATCACTGCACAGCAGAAAAAGTTCCATAGCGATGCCCAGAAGTTTCTGAAATTCTGGAGAATTTCTAAGCAAAAAAGAAGAGAAACTGTCAAGAGGAGCCTAAGGTGACATGACAATGAAATGTAATGAGGTATCCGGTGTCCTGCATGGAATTCTGGAACAGAAAAAGGACATTACATAGAAATTAAGAAAATCTGAATAAAGTCTGGACTTTAGTTAATAGCATATCAATATTGATTCATTAAACATGAAAATGTCTCACACTAAATTAGGATGATAATAACTGGGGTAACTGGATGTAGGGTATATGAAAACTTCCTACCCTAATTTTTTTCTATAAATCTAAAACTATTTCAAAATAAAGTTTATTTTTTAAAAAAGAAGAGATTGTACTTGTAAGGCAATTCTCATTTTTCTTTTTAAATTTTCGTTTAAAAACTTCAGATACTTCAATCCTAGACAACCCACTGCTTTCTACCAAAAGTTTACTTTTACTCTTAACCTACAATATTCTTGGAACCTTGAAAATCAGTTCAGCAGTCTATCTCTCCTGCCCCTTTTTAATCTTGCTTTCAGTATGGGCCAAAGTATAATCATATTTCACCCTAAGATGCCAGATGATCATAGTCAGATTGTGTTTTTGTTGTGCGAGACAAAGAGTCACAAAAACTGGAGTTTGTTTACTATTTGTAAACTATTCTAAAATGTTTAATTGAAAGAAGCTGTTTAGGCCATCATGCTCCAACTGTCTAAACAAAGCCAAGAGAGAGCTAAACTGATGAGCCATGTACATGAAACTGACTTCACAGCATTCAGAAGCATCCAAACCAGTAACACAAGGATGTTCTTGAAGTAATCCCAAGAATAGCAAATCCCAGTAATACGGGGGATGTGCTATTTTTGAAGCATCAAAATGAGGTTGCTCTTTCATGATCCCAATCTAACTACTCTGAAACCAAATCTCTCTTTCTCTTTATCTCTAGGTAAAAATTGCAAACAATGGTTGGAAGACAGCCATGAGCCTAAGAGGCACCAAAGGTCCACATCAGTAATGATCAACAAACTTATAAAAGCATAAAACAAAACATGCCACTTAGCAGTATTTCAGACCTTATCTATGTGGAATACAGACAGCCATGAATAACGAACTGAGGAAAGGTCTTTGAAATGACAGATCATTCAAACACTGTGCTCCAAAGCAGTAATGTCAACAGAAACAGAATGTGAGCTACACTTTTATATTTCCTAGCTGACACATCAAAAGTAAAAAGAAAACAGGCAAGATTTTCATAATATTTAATTTAACCCAATACACCCAAAGTATTATTTCAACATGTAATTAATGTGAAGAAATAATTAAGATATATAACATTTTTACAGCATATCTCAATTCAGACACTAAATTTTCATCAGAAAACCTTTACCTGTGATTAGACTTCATAAAATTCAGTTGAAAAAGTTCGTATACCATTTCCAACCACACTTAAAAGTTTTCCAGTAACTAAATATTGATTTTTACATTTAAATTTAATAAAATAGATATAGGGCTAATCAGTTTATCTATATCTTCTTGAGAGAGCTTTAATAGTTTGTGTGTCTTTCAAGGAACTCATCCATTTCATCTATAAGCTGTCAAATTTATTGGCATAAAGTTGTTCATAATATTACCATATAGTCCTTTTCATTTATTTATTTGTTTTGAGACGAGTCTTGCTCTGTCACCCAGGCTGGAGTGCAACGGCACAATCTCAGCTCACTGCAACCTCCGCCTCCCAGGTTCAAGCAATTCTCCTGCCTCAGCCTCCCAAGTAGCTGGGATTACAGGCACACAGCACCACGACCAACTAATTTTTGTATTTTTAGTAGAGACAGAGTTTCACCATGTTGGCCAGGCTGGTCCCAAACTCCTGACCTCAGGTGATCTGCCCACCTCGGCCTCCCAAAGTGCTGGGATTACAGGCGTGAGCCACCACACCTGCCTCATACAGTCCTTTTAATATCTATATAATCTATACTACTGTCATCTCCCTCATTCCTGATATTGATAATTTGTGACTTCACTTTTTTTCCTATCAGCCTTACCAATTTATTGATGTTCTTGATGAACCAGCTTTTGGTTTTATTGATTTCCTATGTATTTTTGTTTTCTATTTTACTGACTTCTGCTCTTATCTTTATGATGTCCATTCTTCTAGTAACTGTTTTTGTTTTTGAGACAGGGTCTCATTCTGTTGCCCAGGATGGAGCACAGTGGCACAATCACAGTTCACTGCAGCCTCAACCTCCCAGACTCAAGCAATCCTCCCACCTTAGACTCCTGGTTAGCTGGGACTACAGGCACATGCCACCACACCTGGCTAATTTTTTTGATTTTTGTAGATATGGGGTCTCCCTAGGCTGTCCAGGCTGGTCTTGAACTGCCAGTCTCAAACAATCCACCTGCCTCGGCCTCCCAAAGTGGCAGAACTGCAGGCGTAAGCCACCGTACCTGGCCCTTCTGGTAACTCTGGATTCCATTTGCTTGTCATTTTCAAGTTTCCAAAGGTAGAAGCTGAGTTCGTTGATTTGAAATCTTTCTTTCCTAAAACAGGCATTTAATGCTAGAAATTTCCCTTTACTATGCTATAACAGCACCCCACAAGTTTAGAAATCTATTGTTTTTATATCAGTCAATCCAAAAGACTTTCAAATTTCCCTTTTGACTTTACTTCTGACCGACCCATGGGCCGTGTGGAAATGGGTTTTTCCACATATCTGAGGCTTTTCCAGGTTATCTTCCTATAATATATTCCAACTTAATGATACTGAGGTCAGAAAACATACTCTGAATAGTTTGAATGCTTTTAATTTAGAGACTTGTTTTATGGCCCAGCATCTGCTCTATCTTGGCAAACGTTCTGTGAGCACTTGAGAGAGTGTCTCTTCTGCTGGTGCCGGGTGGAGTGTCCTGTAAATGCCAATCAGGTTGCATAGGGGACAGTGTTGGTCAAGTGTTCTAGATCCAGATATTATGGCTACGTGTTCTACAAATCATTGAGAGCGGCTACTGAAATCTCTATCACTGTGGATTTGTCTGTTTCTACTTGTAGTTCTGCCAGGCTTTGCTTCATGTATTTTAGCTCTGTAGTCCGGTGCACAAACATTTCAGCTTGTTATGCCAGGCTGATGAACGAATCCCCTTCATCATTATGAAATGACCGTCTCATCCTGGGCAATAGCCTTTGCTTTGAAATCCACTTTGTCTGATATTAACAGAACCAGTCTAGCTTGCATCTAATTCTTGTAAGCACAGTGAACTTCTTTCCATTCTGTTACCTGTAGGCTATTTTTGCCTTTATATTTAGAATGTGTTTCTTGCAGGCAGCAGCATATACCGAGTCTTACTTTTCCATTCAATCTGAAAAATCTCTGCCTTTTACATGTAATGTCCTTTTTGACATAGTTAGGGTTAAATCTACCATCAAGCTCTTTCTTTCTTTTATTTGCCTCTTCCCCTATTTCTGGCTTCTTTGGGATTTACCATTTCTATTATTCTAATCTCCTTTTTCGGTTCATTAGCTATAATTCCTTGTTATGCTTTTAGTTGTTGCTTAATTGTTTATACTATGTATCTTCATCACAATCTACCTTAATATTACACCATTTCACATGCAGCATAAATTAGTTTCCTGCAGCTGCTGTAACAAATTACCACAAACTATGTGGCTTAAAAGAAACAAACAAATAAAAAAATTTTTTCTTTCACAGTTTTAGAGGCCAGAGTCCAAAATTAGTATCACTAAGCTGAAATTAAGGAATTCCCTCGCCCTTGCCCTTGACCTCGCACGGTCTCCCTCTGATGCAGAGCGGAGGCTGGACTGTACTGCCGCCATCTCGACTTACTGCAACCTCCTTGCCTGATTCTCCTGCCTCAGCCTGCCAAGTGCCTGGGATTGCAGGTGCGCGCCGCCACGCCTGACTGGTTTTTGTATTTTTTGGTGGAGATGGGGTTTCGTCGTGTTGGCCGTGCTGGTCTCCAGCTTCTGACCGCGAGTGATCTGCCAGCTTCGGCCTCCCGAGGTGCCAGGATTGCAGACAGAGTCTCGCTCACTCAGTGCTCAGTGTTGCCCAGGCTGGAGTGCAGTGGTGTGATCTCGGCCGGCTACAACCTCCACCTCCCAGCCGCCTGCCTTGGCCTCCCAAAGTGCTGAGATTGCAGCCTCTGCCCAGCCGCCACCCCGTCTAGGAAGTGAGGAGCGTCTCTGCCCGGCCGCCCATCGTCTGGGATGTGAGGAGCCCCTCTGCCCGGCTGCCCAGCCTGGGAAGTGAGGAGCGCCTCTTCCCGGCAGTCATCCCGTCTAGGAAGTGAGGAGCCTCTCTGCCCGGTCGCCCATGGTCTGAGATGTGAAGAGCGCCTCTGCCCGGCCGCGACCCCGTCTGGGAACTGAGGAGTGTCTCTGCCCCGCCGCCACCCCGTCTGGGAGGTGAGGAGCGTCTCTGACTGGCCGCCCTGTCTGAGAAGCCCCTCCGCCCGGCAGCCGCCCCGTCTGGGAAGTGAGGAGCCCCTCCGCCCGGCAGCCGCCCCGTCCGGGAGGTGGGGGGGCACCTCTGCCCGGCCGCCCCATCTGGGAAGTGAGGAGCCCCTCTGCCCGGCCGCCACCCCATCTGGGAGGTGTACCCAATAGCTCATTGAGAACAGGCCATGATGACAATGGCGGTTTTGTCGAATAGAAAAGGGGGAAATGTGGGGAAAAGAAAGAGAGATCAGATTGTTACTGTGTCTGTGTAGAAAGAAGTAGACATAGGAGACTCCATTTTGTTCTGTACTAAGAAAAATTCTTCTGCCTTGGGATGTTGTTAATCTATAACCTCACCCCCAACCCCGTGCTCTCTGAAACATGTGCTGTGTCCACTCAGGGTTAAATGGATTAAGGGCGGTGCAAGATGTGCTTTGTTAAACAGATGCTTGAAGGCAGCACGCTTGTTAAGAGTCATCACCACTCCCTAATCTCAAGTACCCAGGGACACAAACACTGCAGAACATGGCAGGGCCCTCTGCCTAGGAAAACCAGAGACCTTTGTTTACATGTTTATCTGCTGACCTTCCCTCCACTATTGTCCTATGACCCTGCCAAATCCCCCTCTCCGAGAAACACCCAAGAATGATCAATAAATACTAAAACAAAACAAAACGAAAAAACCAACTTAAAGGGGTAAATGATATCTTAAAAAAAAAAAAAAAGGAATTGGCAGCACCACATTCCCTCTGGAGTAGGCTCTAAATGAGAACTGCTTTGTGCCTCTTCCAGCTTTGGTGGCTGCTGCATTCCTTGGCTTATAGCTTCATCACTCCAATTTTCAAGGCCAGCACCTTCAAATCTTTCTGTTCCATCTTCACAGGGCCTTCTCTCTGTGTGTAAAATCTCCCTCTGCCTCCTTTTTATATATATGTGATTGCATTTAGTGCCTACCCAGATCATCCAAGATAGCTCCCTCATCTCAAGATCCTGAATTTAATCACACCATAAAACAATTTTCCATATAAAGTAATATTTACAGGCTCCAGGGATTAGGACTTGATATCTTTTGGGGAAAGAGGGGAGCATTATTCTGCCCAGCGCAAATACATGTCAATTTCTGCTCTTCCAGCCTTTATGCTATTGTCATACAATTCACTTCTACGTGTTACAAACACTGAAATATATTATTTTTGTTGCGAACAATTTAATTAATCTCTTTTTAATATTAGGTGGGGTCAGAGTAACGAAACTTAGTCTGGGGCTAGGTGGGCAAACCCTTCTGAGTACCCTACCTGCTCTATGAGGGCTGAGGTTTTCCACTCCAACTGGTATGATTAGAAATTCTTCCTGGCCCTGTGTGAGTTTCAGCAATTGTTCCTTCTAATCCTTTCAGGTGGTTCTACCTCCAGCCCTCGGTCATTTCCTCACAAGCATGTGCTCATCAATACTCAGCTACACACCTGAGAGGGTACTGAGAGGGTACTGTGCAGTTCTCCGGAGCTCCCTCTGCAGCTCTCTTCCCTGGTATTCTTCCATATGGGCTCTCACCACCTTGCATCTCTGGACTCCCAGCTCTGCCTCCTCAACCCAGCAAACCACTGGCTCAGCCTCAGTTTCCTCTCAGTTTTTCCTCTTGCCATGACCAGGCAGTAATGTAAGGAAATTGTAGGGCTCTCCACATTCATTTTCCTGGGATAACTATTCTTCTTTGCCTGATGCCCAATAACTTGAAAACCACTGTTACATATATTTCATCCATTTTCAACTATTTCAAGGCAAGAAGATAAATGCTGTCCTTGTTATTCTATCTTAGCCAGAAGCAAAAATCTTTCATTATTTTTAACTGAATTTTTTACCACATTGTTAATATTATTTTCCAGTCACAAATATAAATATCTATTGGTCAGAAGTGGTGGCTCATGCCTGTAATCTCAGCGCTTTGGGAGGCCAAGGTGGGAGGATCACTTGGGCCCAGGAATTCTAGACCAGCCTGGGCAATACAGCAAGATCTCATCTATAAAACATTTAAAAATTAGCCAGGTATAGTAGCACTGCCTAAAGTCCCCCAGGTACTCAAAAGGCTGAGGCAGAAGGATCGCTTAAGCCCAGGAGCTCGGGCTGCAGTGGGCTATGATTGTGCAACTGCATCCTGCCTGGGTGACAGAGTAAGATCCTGTCTCTAAAAAAAAATTTGTTAATAAAAAGTAAACAAAATATAAATATCTATGAATGTTAACTAACATTCTCTTGTATAAATGTATCTGGCCAGGCGCAGTGGCTCACACCTGTAATCCCAACACTGGGAGGCCGAGGGGGGCGGATCATGAGGTCAGGAGTTCGAGACCAGTCTGGCCAACACAGTGAAACCCCATCTCTACTAAAAATACAAAAAATTAGCCGGGTGTGGTGGTGTGAGCCTGTAATCCCAGCTACTCGGGAGGCTGAGGCAGGAGAATCACATGAACCCGGGAGGCAGAGGTTGCAGTGAGCCGAGATCGCACCATTGCACTCCGGCCCAGGCAGACAGTGCAAGACTCCATCTCAATAAACACATAAATAAATATATCTTAAATTTTCAATCCCCTTTTAGTGGTAGGCCATTAAGGTTATTTTTAATTTTCTAATGGGATGAAGGGCACTGCACCAATATTATTACACACTTTCCTAGGGGTAAGCGCCCTAGAGGTAAAACTGCTAGGTCAGACATATAATAATCTAAAGCTTTATATTTTCCCAAATTGCCTTCTTAGAAGGTTGTATCATCTCTGACAAAAATCTGAATATTCTTAACGTTTGCCAATTTGACAGGTAAAAAAGGTTCTTATTTTTGTTTCAGTTTCAGTCTACTGATTACTAGTGTCCTAATCAGCTTGAGTTTCTATAACAAAATACCACATATAGACTGGGTGGTTTAAACAATAGGCAGTTACTCGTCACAGTTCTGGAGGCTGGGAGTCGGAGAACAAGGTGCCGGCAGGTCGACAGTCTTTTTCTAAATGATATTTATAACTGCTCTTTACACAGGCTAGTAACCTCTGATCTATATGCTGTCAATACTTTCCCCAAGTTCAATTTACTTTCAATTTTGTTGAAGGTGGATTTTGACATATTGAACTATATTCCAGTCAAAACAGTTTTTTCCTTTATAATGTTAGCCTTCCTCAAACTAAGATTACATTTTTTAAAGAAATTATTTCATTTTTTCACATTTAGGTAATTAATCTGAACTTTATGTTTGTTTGCAATATGAGGTAGAGATATAATGTTCTCCCAAAGTCAGAGAAATGTATCATTTCCCTCATTTCCCTACTAATACATATATGTTACACCCATCATAAATTCATACAGATACACACATACACTCTTCTTTCTGTTCTATACCTGTTTTAACATCCAATCACTATTTTAATGTCACATACATTAAGTCTCACCATATTAGTGTTGATTTCTTTTTCGTTTTTCTCTTTTTTCTTGAGACAGAATTTTGCTCTTGTCGCCCAGGCTGGAAGGCAGTGGTGCGATCTAGGCTCACCGCAACCTCTACCTCCTGGGTTCAAGCGATTCTCCTGCCTCAGCCTCCCAAGTAGCTGGGACTACAGGCATGCACCACCACACCCAGCTAATTTTTGTATTTTCAGTAGAGACAGTGTTTCACCACACTGGTCCAGCTGGTCTCAAACTCCTGACCTCAGGTGATCCGCCTGCCTCAGCCTCCCAAAGTGCTGGGATTACAGGCACGGGCCACCACACCGGGCCTAGTGATGATTTTGAGATATTCTTTGCAATTATGTATTTATTCTTGCAGTGAACACGTTCAAAAATACCTCTACTAGAATTTTGATCAAGATTATTTTAAATTTCTGTGTTAATTTAGAGAAAATTCAACTTAGTAATATAAAATCTTCCTATCTAGAAAGTGGTCACCTATATCTTTCAGAAACATTAACAGAAGTTTTTACAAAGTTTTTGCCTATTTATCGATTCCTTAGAGTTCAATATATTGGTGCTACTGCGAACTAGATCTTTAAACGTTGTATTTTCTAGCTGATTTATGCTAATATATGGGAGATCTATGGATTTTTGCATATTTATGTTTACCTAGCCACCTTATCAAGGTATATATTAGTAAGAGGTTGCTCAAGTGAGCATTCCTGGGTATTCCCAAGAGGATACTTGTGAAAAATGTGTAGGCCCTACCTACTCAAACAGAATGCAGAAGTATGCTTGGGAAAAAGGACAGTGAGGTACCTTCATTACTGTATTTTTAACAAATTTTCCAGATGATTTTGATGCTCATCCATACTTAGGAACCAGTAACTTAGACCACTTTAGAGAGCTTAAAGCAGACTACATTTTCACAATATACATGAAGTTTTAAATGACTTCCTACATTGAAAACCTCAGAAGCTGCCATTTATATAACCTCATTGGAGACAAAAATTAGTCTAGCATAAAAGCTATAAAAAAGTTCCAAAGGTTTAATTATATTTTAGGAGAGTTAACAGGAAACAGTGATGAGCAATAAGTTTCCATAAAACATATTTACATAAAATATCACCTTCAGCTATATACTCTGAAATCCCTAAAAAGTATAGAGTGTACCCTATGAAACCAAGAATAACCTCTCTGACTCCAAAAACTCCTTTTAACATGCTCTTCTGTAGAACAAGAAGCATAATGAACTCTCAGCATTACTCCATAAAAACAAGAGACAGACTAATGTGAAAACCATTAACAGCTATTATTTTGATGTAATATGGCATATAGAACCACAAATCAATCTTAAGATGTCTCAACATACTTTACTAATATGTGAATATAAGCCAACATTCCATGAATTCCATTTGAAAATTCTCAAAAGACAAAACGACAAGAATAAAGCCTGACGCACTCAGACTGAAAGAGATCTTATTTCCCGGGTCAATAAGCTTTCAGAGAGAAATTACGTTCTCTGAAACCTGGATGGTGGAGATCAGATGAACAATGACCAAATGTTTGCCAAGTATTTAAAGTCATTTCACAAAAAAAATAAAGATGGCCAGGGGCAGTGGCTCATGCCTGTAATCCCAGCACTTTGGGAGGCCGAGGTGGGCGGATCACGAGGTCAGGAGATCAAGACCATCCTGGGTAACACGGTGAAACCCCATCTCTACTAAAAATACAAAAATTTAGCCAGGCATGGTGGCGGGTGCCTGTAGTCCCAGCTACTTGAGAGGCTGGGGCAGGAGAATAGCGTGAACCCGGGAGGTGGAGCTTGCAGTGAGCTGAGATTGCACCACTGCACTCTAGCCTGGGCAACAGAGCAAGACTCTGTCTCAAAAAAAAAAAAGTAAAGATAACATATAGCTTTGGATGATGGGCATCGCAATGGGATACGCTTCCCGCTCAGGTGGCTAATGAACATATCTATGCAGTTGCTTTTTCACAGTGTTTCACATGTACCATCTGATCCCACAAGAACTGTGTAACTAGGGATTACATTTCAAAAATGAGCCAGTAAGGCTCAAACATGTTAAAGCTTATCTAAAGTCACCCAGCTTACACAGGCAGCAGAGATAGAATTCAAACCTTTTTTTTTCCTACTTTTATCATAGCGTTGTATTCTACAATAGCATGCTAACTTAGAATTTTTATATTTTTATTTTCAGGACATATGCTCATTTGTTATTTCATTTTCTTCCCACAACATTTCCACAAATTAGACAGAAACAGAACAGAATCATACACAGTATTTCACAAACAATAGAAATGAGTTAACCTAAAATGAAACGGTTTTGTGAAATCACTATGAAAGTATATAATACAAATGCACAGAGGCATTAAAAATAAGCAGATCACCAAAAAAAAACACAAATCCTGTAGGATTACACTTACATGAGGTCTCCAGAGCAGTTACACTCATACAGACAGAAAGTAGAAAGGGACTACAGGAAAGAATGGATGATAGGGAGTTTAATGAAGACAGATGTTTGGTTTTGAGAGACGAAAAACTTATGAAGTAGATGGCAGTGATGGCTGTACAACATTAAGAATATATATACTGAACTGTACCCCTAAAAATGGTTAAGACAGTAAATGTTATATGCATTTTACCACAATAAAAAGACAAGAGAGGGCTGGGCACGGTGGCTCACGCCTGTAATTCCAGCACTTTGGGAGGCCGAGTTGAGTGGGTCACGAGGTCAGGAGATCGAGACCACGGTGAAACCCCGTCTCTACTAAAAATACAAAAAATTAGCCAGGTGTGGTGGCGGGCACCTGTAGTCCCAGCTACTCGCCAGGCTGAGGCAGGAGAATGGCGTGAACTCGGGAGGCAGAGCTTGCAGTAAGCCAAGATCGCGCCACTGCACTCCAGCCTGGGTGACAGATCGTGACTCCGTCTCAAAAAAAAAAAAAACAAGAGTGAAAAGCAATGGCCAAGAGGAAATTTTTCGAAAAAACAAATGAATCACCGGGCGCCCTGGCTCACGCCTGTAATCCCAGCACTTTGGGAGGCTGAGGCAGGCAGATCACCTAAGGTTGGGAGTTCGAGATCAGCCTGACCAACATGGAGAAGCCCCGTCTCTACTAAAAATACAAAATTAGCTGGGCACGGTGGCACATGCCTGTAACTCCAGCTACTTGGGAGGCTGAGGCAGGAGAATCACTTGAACCCAGGTGGCAGAGGTTGCAGTGAGCCGAGATCACGCCATTGCACTCCAGCCTGGGAAACAAGAGTGAAACTCCGTCTCAAAAAAAAATAAAAAAAAGAATCACCACACATTTTTGTCAGTACTAAAATCAAGATTATTTGTCTAAAAATTTTTTTCTGACTGACTATAAAGGCTTTTTCTAGCTTCTACCAGGAGAATAACATGAATTATTTATTCCAAGGGAAAGTAAGGCAAGGCAACTATTTCACGCATGCCCATGTGGGTAACAGAATTCAGATATCATAGGTGAATATGTCTCCTACTGAGCCATTGGAAACAGGCCTAAATATATTTACCATCTACAGCTACTAGGAACAACGGTCAGAAAGATAGTCAAAAGCAAAGCAGCTACAAAAGAAGATGCTGTTAGTTCACCCCAGTGAGAAAGATCAAGCAAGGAAAGCTGACCTACAGTCAATGCCCCACGATCCCCACTAATCCCGAAGCACAGAGGAGTAGGCTCCAGCCACTGCTAGGAGCAGAGGTACAATAGGACAGCAAACTGCCAAAAAAAAGCAAATGAGAGAGACAAACTGAACTGTCTTGTGCTGTTCCTACTATTGCAACAAATGCAAAAATATCAAACCATAGATGGTTTTAAAATAACTATAGTTGCTAAGGGTGTTAACTAAACATAAACATGTTGTTCAATTACCATAATGGTTTTAATTTTTGCATAAAAGATTACAAAAAGGGAACATTATTCATTTCAGTGTCTGGATATCCTTGTATATAGCCAGAAATATGGGAAAAGGGTCCTTCTTCATCTTAAATGGATTTCTGAATCCATTTAAAATAACTGGGACACAAAGAATATTCTAGCCCATTAAGACTGAAAATATACAAAGTTCTTATTTTCTCTAGACAGTTCAAAGTGCAATTACCTGACAGACTGTGCCACTATGTTTTCACATATTGTCAGACAATGATTCACACGGTCTTTCTTGGTAGCTGAAAGTTCTTTCTTTCTAAAAATAAAAAAAAGAAGAAGGAAATTAATATGTGTTGAATTACCCACTCCACTTACTTCTACACCTCATTCATTCATTCAATGAGTGTTTCTCGACTACTATGAATAAACTGTTATACTCCATGTTGGGGGCAGAATGGGGATCTGGACAGGGAAGCACAGGGCACGAGTTCACCAATGGCTGTCAAGCTACGCTGCTCACAGAAAAAACAGATGATGTTACTAAAGCAGTTCATTTCCCCCATTTTACTTTATTTTACTTTTTTTTAGAGTCAGGATCTTGCTCTGCTGCCCAGGCTGGAGTACGATAGCACAATCATGGCTCACTTTAGCCTTAAACTCCTAGGCTGAAGGGATCCTCCCGTCTCAGCCTCCTTAGTGGCATGGACCACAGGCATGCACCACTGGGCCTGGCTAATTTTTTCAAAATATTTTGTAGAGACGGTGCCTCACTATGTTGCCCAATTGCTCAAACTCCTGGCCTCAAGCGATCTTCCCATCTGGCCTCCCAAAGCGCTGGGATTATAGGTATGAGCCACCACGACTGGCCTCACTTCCCCCATTATAGAGAGAAGAAATTGAAGTGCCAACCATGACATGCCCAAGATCACACAGATATGAAGTCATACAGCCAGCATTTAAACCCAGGTCTTCTGGCTTTAAATCTCCTCTGTATTTCACCAATACTCAATCAATTTCACGTTTGAATCATGTGTTAGCATCACTAAAGCCAAACTGCATCTTACAATCAGTGGTATAGTTTGATTAGAAATTTTCTTTCTTTCTCAGCAGTACAGAAGATGATGGCATAGATTACAAGAGATGGGAAATTCAATTCGAAGAAACACAGTCTAATACCTACTCTATATATACCAGGCTGCCTTCAGTTCTCAAAATCATTAACTGACTGCAGTCAACATACCACACAGACCTCAGTAAAATATAAGCAATGGCTAACTGCTTCTATGTCCCCAAATAGCTGGGAATAAGCCTCCTATTAAGACTTCTCAGCCAAGCAAAAGGAGATAAACAGCCTGGCGAAGATGATCAGGCTAAAGATGCCTCCTTCCCATCCAAACCTATGGCTTCAGATGTCTTCACAGTTGGCACTATTAAAATAAAGTAGAGAGGGGTGATCCAAAACATAGGACCAACTAAAAACAACTAAACTAAAAGACTACTAAGTTTTTGAGAAAATTGTATTACCAAAGAAATAAAAAATCTAACTTAAAAACACTACCTTGCTATCTCATTTTGTCCAATAAGCAAACCTGGAAGTTTAAGAAACTAAAACTAATTCCTTCCCCCATGGAATTTAGTTAAGATGATGAACTGATAACTCAAACTGACTTGTTCTACATGAAAAGTAAGTATGGTGATTAAGTGAAAAAGAAACCACCTTGCTCTGAGCAAGAACTGGAAAAACAGGGTAAGAACAGTCCTGGCTTTTCAATCACTTTTGGTAAATGTAGTCACTTTCACTTCACCTTCAAAATTAAAACAAACGGCCAGGTGTGGCTCACGCCTGTAATCCCAGCACTTTGGGAGGCTGGGGCGGCAGATCATCTGAGGTCAGGAGTTCGAGACCAGCCTGGCCAGCATGGTGAAACCCTGTCTCTATTAAAAATACAAAAAATAGTTGGGCGTGGTGGCGGGCACCTATAATCCCAGCTACTCAGGAGGCTGTGGCAGAAGAATTGCTTGAACCCAGGAGGCAGAGGTTGCAGTGCACCAAGATTGCGCCATTGCACTCTAGCCTGGGGAACAGAGCCAGACTGTCACACACACAAAAAAAAATTAAAACAAACCTCAGCCAGCCTCCTCTAATTGTGTAATCAAGCAATCTGCACGGGCACACAAGCGTAAGGGGGGCATGTAAACTCAAGGACACTACAGCATTCTATTTATTTATTTATTTATTTTTTATTTTATTTTTTTTTTTGAGACGGAGTCTCGCTCAGTCGCCCATGCTGGAGTGCAGTGGTGCGATCTCGGCTCACTGCCAGCTCCGCCTCCCGGGTTCACACCATTCTCCTGCCTCAGCCTCCCAAGTAGCTGGGACTACAGGCACCCGCCACTACACCCGGCTAATTTTTTTGTATTTTTTAGTAGAGACAGGGTTTCACTGTGTTAGCCGGGATGGTCTCGATCTCCTGACCTCGTGATCTGCCCATCTCGGCCTCCCAAAGTGCTGGGATTACAGGTGTGAGCCACCACACCCGGCCCAGTAATGCTGGTGTTTTAATTTTGATCTTGGTGTTTTTAATTTTAATTGATCTTGGTGTTTTTTTTGGAGATGGAGTCTTGCTCTGTCACACAGGCTGAAGTGCAATGGCGCACTCTCAGTTCACTGCAACCTCTGCCCCTCGGGTTCAAGCAGTTCTCTTGCCTCAGCCTCCCAAGTAGCTGGGACTACAGGTGCACACCACCATGCCCGGCTAATTTTTGTATTTTTAGTCAAGATGAGGTTTCATCATGTTGGCCCGGCTGGTCTCGAACTCCTGACCTCAAGTGATCTGCCCACCTTGACCTCCCAAAGTGCTGGGATTACAGGCATGAGCCACCACGCCTGACCTGATCTTGATGTTTTAATGTCATGTGTGTTGGATTATTTGGATGAACATTACCTCTGGTTTGTCTCACTGAACACGGGAGACTGAGACACAAGTATCACTTGAACCCAGGAGGCAGAGGTTGCAGTGAGAAAAGATCATGCCACTGCACTCCAGCCTGGGCAACAGAGCAAGACTCTGTTGCCAAAAAAAAAAAAAAAAAAGACAAAGCATTTCCATCACAAGTATCCCCGTGTTGTCCTTTTATAACCACATTCACCTCCCTCTCTTTTCTCTCCTCTGCCACCCCTAACCTACTCTACTACCCCATCTCTAACCCCAGGCAACCACTAATCTATTTTCCATCCCTAAAACTGTGCCATTGCAAAAAAACTTTATATACATAGAATCATACAGTTTGTATAACCTTTTGGGATTGGCTTTTTTCATTAGCATAACTTCACCTAAACTGTTGCATGCTATCAGTAGATCATTCCTTTTTATTACTGAGTAGTTTAACCATTCACCTGTTGAAGGACATCTGAGCTGATTCCAGTTCTTAGATACTATGGGTAAAGCTGCTATGCATACTTGAGTATAGGTTTTTATGTGAACATTAAGGTTTCATTTCTCTAGGATTAATGCCCAGGATTGTAGTTGCTGCTGGGCTGTATACTAATGGTATGTTCAGTTTTATGACAAACTGCCAAACTGTTTCCAGAGTGGCCGTACTATATTATATTCCCACCAGCAGTAAGTGACCTAGTTTTTCTAAATCCTCACCAGCATGTGGTGTTGTCAAAGTGATCTTTTCATCTAAATACATATATATGTATATGTGTGTATATATATATTTAGAGACAGGGTCTCACTCTCTTGCCCAGGTTGTAGTGTAGTGGCATAATCATAGCTCACTGCAGCCTCAAACTCCTGGACTCAAGCAATCCTCCAGCCTCCTCAGCCTCCTGAGTAGCTGGGACTACAGGCACACACCACTATGCACAGCTAATTTTTTAAAGTGTTTTGTAGAGACCTTATAGGTGCTGCTATGTTGGCTATGCTGGTCATCTGGCCTCAGGCAATCCTCCCACCACAGCGTCTCAAACTACTGGTATTACAGGCATGAACCATTGTGCCCAGCCAAAATGATCTTTTAAAAACATAAATTAAACTACTTGTTTTGACCACACAAGCTTATCTTGGTGCACAAGACCCTCGTCTCTAACCTCTCATCTCTCGCAGCCTCATCCTTATTTCTGCCCTTCACCTTACTTCAGCCACTGGCCTCCTTACTAGTTCTCAAACATGGAAAGCATTTCTGCCTTCTGTTAACTCTGCCTGGACCTCTCTTCTCCCGCTATACACATGGCTTGCCCCCTTTCCACTCAAATGTCACCTACTAACCACAGCTCTCCTTTGTGCCCTAAATAAAATTGCACATTGTCTCTCCCCTCATTTGGTTGTTTTTCTCCATAGTGGGTGCTCAGATGAAAGGGTCCTTCCAGTTCATCTAAGCAAGTCCCACTACCAATGGCTGGGAGCTCTCTGCAGGCTCACCTCAGCTCACTCATCACAGCTACACAAATGCTCAACGGCCCTACAGCAGATAAGCAAGGCCACCTCATCTACACCTGGACACATATGAGCAACACAGGTCTTCCTCCCAAATGCTTGCATTGTTATTAGCAACAACAAAGGTAAGGTCTAAGCACCTACAGTGGAGCTTCCCAAACTTCAATGTGCATGTAAGTCACTCACTGAACCTGTTTAAACACAGACTCTGATTTGTCAGGTCAAGCAGAGAGAGTCAGCTTATGAGATCCCAAATGATACCAAACTACTGTCCCTGAGACCTCACTGTGATAGCAAGGACCTATGGACATATCATGTCTCTAATATACATTCTAGCACCCAAATTGATCCAATTTAATACAATATTAAACAGTGCTTTATAAGGTATTTTATTTTTCCTCCTTGTTGTCTGAATAAGACTAAATGTTTTGAGTGTGGATCCATTCAAAGGTAGTTTATCAAGTGGTTGACTTATTTACAGGAAATGGAGGTGATGGGGATGGGGACTTCTCAAGGTAGAGAGAATATGTCACCAGCACATTCTACAGCCACAAAAATGTGAGACCTTTGCCTTTACATCTCCAAAAGTCCTCTTTTAAAAACAAATTCTACAATATTACATAGCAATTAATAAGAATTACAGGTACTGCTATGAAACAATATCTATGACACATTGTTAAGTAAAAAAATACATATGTAATGTGATCTCAGTCAAGCAAACAAAAAATGACACATTTAAATGCTTGTATATGCATATTAAAATCTGGGAAGAAGACACAAGAAATACTTTTGTTCTTAGGAAGTTAGACAAAGATGATAGACTTGCAAGAAGGGCTTTGTTTTTCATCTGTGCTGCCTGAAGATATTTTTATAATGTATATGTGTAACTTTTATAATTTTCAAAACTAGTTTAAAAAAAAAAACAAAAACAGCCAAAAAAGAAATGCTTTCCAGCAGGGTGTGGTGGCTCACACCCTGTAATCCCACACTTTGGGAGGCCGAGGCGGGTGGATCACCTGAGGTCGGGAGTTCAAGACCAGCCTGACCAACATGGAGAAACCCCGTCTCTACTAAAAATACAAAATTAGCCGGGTGTGGTGGCGCATGCCTGTAATCCCAGCTACTAGGGAGGCCGTGCAGGAGGATGTCTTGAACCTGGGAGGCAGAGGTTGCAGTGAGCCGAGATCGCGCCACTGCACTCCAGCCTGGGCAACAAGAGTGAAACTCCGTCTCAAAAAAAAAAAAAAAAAAAAAAGAAATGCTTTCCAAATGTGGTCCTATCATATTTTAACCTAGGAGTGGGAAAACTATAACCTGCATATTTTTGGCTAGTTCACAAGCTAAGAAATGTTTTTACATTTTTAAATGGTTGACCAAAAAAATCAAATACTATCTCATGACAGGTGAAAATTATATGAAATTCAAATTTCCTTGTCATTAATAAAATTCTATTGGAACACAGACACTCATACATATTGCTTATGGCTACTTTCATGCTACAATGGCAGAGCTGCGTAGCTGTGACAGAGACACTGTGCCCACACAGCCCAAAATACTTACAATCTGACCATTTACACAAAGTTTGCCCATGTTCATGGGTGGAAGACAATATTGTTAAGATGCTAATACTCCCCCAAGTTGATCTACAGATTCAACACAATCCCTCTCAGAATCCTACTTGGCTTCTTTGTTGAAACTGACAAGCTGATCCTACAATTCGTACGGAAATGCAAGGGACCCAGCATGGCCAAATCAATCTTGAAAAGGAACAAAGTTGGAGAACTCACATTTCATGAATTTAAACTGTGACACAAACTTCAGTAATCAAGACTGTATGGTACTGGCATGGGATCGACATAAAGACCAATAGGTAGAACTGACAGTCTAGAAATAAATCTATACAATTAAGGACGATTAATTTTCAACAAGGGTACTAAGACAATTCCATGCGGAAAGAATAGTCTCTTCAACAAACAGTGCTGGGACAACTGAATAACCACACGGAAAAGAATAAAGTTGGACTTCTACCTGAACCATATATAAAAATTAACTCAAAATGGATCAGACTTAAATGTAAAACTCTAAAATTCTTAGAAGAAAACATAGGAGTAAACCTTTTTGACTTTGGATTAGACACTGATTTCTTAGATATGACACTTGAAGCACAGCAACCAAAGACAAAATAGATAAACTCGACTTCATCAAAATTAAAAACTTTTACACTTCAAAAGACACTATCAAGAAAGTAAAAAGACAATCCAAAGGAAGGGAGAGTTTTTACAAATCATCTATCTGATAAGAATCCAGTATCCAGAATATATAAAGAACTATTACAATTCAACAATAAAAATACAAAGGGAAAAAATGAGAACAAGGGTTTGCAAGCTAAGCATAAGAAAGAGCCTGGGTTCTGACCCGGTGCAGTGGCCCACACCTGTAATCCCAGCACTTTGGCAGGCTGAGGCGAGTGGATCACCTAAGGTCAGAAGTTCGAGACCAGCCTGGCCAACATGGTGAAACCCCATCTCTACTATAAACACAAAAATTAGCTGGGCATGGTGGTATACGCCTGTAATTCCCAGTTACTTGGGAGGCTGAGGCAGAAGAATCACTTGAACCCAGGAGGAGCTGAGATCACATCATTGCACTCCAGCCCGGGTGACAAGAGCGAAACTCCGTTTCAAAAAAAAAAAAAAGAAAAAGCCTGGGTTCCTTAACTTATTGTTGAATTTCCCCAGACTTATTTTTGTCTTCTGATAAGCTCTTGCTTGTTACCAGTTTAAGCTATTGCAGCAGGATTTTCTGTTACTTGCAGCTGAATACAAACCTGATAACGCAAGCTACTGCTAAATTGTTATACTTAGCAGAGTTCAACAAGTGCAGTTGGTTCCGCATTCAAAATCCAGTCAGTCACTCCTCACACTGCCCACAGCCGACAGCCGGTACCCTGACAGAACCCACCATGCTTATCTGAGCACTGCAGTGGCTTCCTAACTGGTTTCTGCTTTTGCCAGTGTTCCCCTTCACTCTGTTGTCAGCCAGAGTTCACTTAAGAATGAAATTCAGATCATGCTACTCCTCTGCTCTAATCCTCCAGTGACATCCCATCTCACTCACATAAATGCCAATATCTTTATTCCATCTACAAGGCAAGTAGTATTGGTCTGATATGGCACTCCCTTGACCTCCTGGACCTTACCTCTTACTACAAATGTCCCCCTCACTCAATTCACTCAGCTAAAATGACATCCTTGCTATTCCTGAAACAGGAAGATTTTGGACCTGTTCCCCCCATCTGGAATACCACTACTTCATACACCTTTACACTAGACTCTTAACTCGCTTGAGGTCTTTACTCAAAAGCCATCATCTGGCCAGGTGTGATGGCTCACACCTATAGTCCCAACACATTGTGAGGTCGAGGTGGGAGGATAACTTGAGCCCAGGAGTTCAAGGCTGAAGCGAGCTACAATAGTGATACTGCATTCCAGGCTGGGTTAAAGAGCAAGACCTTGCCCCTCAACCCCAAAAAAAAAAAAAAAAAAAAAGCTGTCTTCTCAGTGGACCTTCCCTGAACACCGTATTTAAAATATCAACATTGGCCAGGCATGGTGGCTCATGCCTGTAATCCCAGCACTTTGGGAGGCCGAGGTGGGCGGATCACAAGGTCGGCGGATGACGAGGTCAGGAGATCGAGATCATCCTGGCTAACATGGTGAAACCCTGTCTCTACTAAAAATACAAAAAATTAGCTGGGCGTGGTGGCAGGCGCCTGTAGTCCCAGCTACTTGGGAGGCTGAGGCAGGAGAATGGCGTGAACCCAGGAGGCGGAGCTTGCAGTGAGCCGAGATTGCGCCACTGCACTCCAGCCTGGGTGACAGAGCAAGACTCCGTCTCGGGGGAAAAAAAAAAATTACCCAGGCATGGAAGTGCATGTCTACAATCCCAGCTAATCAGGAGGCTGAGGCATGAGAATCACTTGAACCCAAGAGGCAGAGGTTGCAGTGAGCCAAGATCACACTAGTGCACTCCAGCCTGGCTGATAGAGCAAGAACTGTCTCAAAAAAACAAAACAAAACAAAATAAAATAAAATAAAATAAAAATGTCAACACTTAGTGCTACAGCTCTTTTGGAATTTGTCTAGCAGGCTTTCTGGGTTTTGCTGGAAAGCCCTTAACAATTCTTTTAAAACTAAAAATAAGTTAACACTTGATTAACCCTGACATTTCCCTATCCCCTTCCCTGCTTTGAAGTTCCTCCACGTATTAACATACTGTATATTTTACTTATCTATCTTGCTTACTGTCTATGTCCTTCATTATAATGAAAGCTTCATGAGGGCAGAGCTTTGTCTGCTCACTGCTGAGCCCTGCACCTAGAACAGTGCCAGGCACATAGTACATGTTTAGTAAATATTTACTGATGAATGAATAAAGTCAGGGAAACACCAGACAGGAATCTGAAGGAGAATAAGAAAGTGCCAGAAGCAAGTATTAATTGCCTCCTAATTACTGTGAGGACCCTCCCAAGCACGCTAGATTTGCTGAGCCTGCAGCCAGCCCCATAAGGAACTCCTGCATCCTGTATGCTGAGCAGAGCACATACACTCATAAACTGAGGCCCACGCATGGCCACGCACACCAAAGAGCAAGAGCCATAAAAACAGAACAGATACTTTCTAAATTGCTTTAGTCAATCTTACTTTGAGAAGAGGATTTTTTGGCTGAAGCACGTGAACAGAACTGCCAAAATCCAAATTTTGTGAGCAGTGTTTGTTACTCAAAATTAGTGAATACCTCCTTTCTCAACAGCAAAATACAGAGAAATATGACAAATATGCATTTTATTTAAAATAACTATAAAACTATAAATAAACCTAATGCAGTTGATTTCAGAGCATGCTAAGAACCTTCAAAAGTTATTATTCTAGCCAGGCATGGTGGCTCACACCTGTAATCCCAGCACTTTGGGAGGCCGAGGTGGACAGATCACAAGGTCAGGAGTTCAAGACCAGCCTGGCCAACATGGTGAAACCCCATCTCTACTAAAAATACAAAAATTAGCTGGACATGGTGGTGGGCGCCTGTAATCCCAGCTACTCAGAAGGCTGAGGCAGGAGAAGCGTTTAAACCTGGGAGGCAGAGACTGCAGTGAGCCGAGATTGTATCACTGCACTCCAGCCTGGGCGACAATGTGAGACTACATCTCAAAAAATATATATATATATATTATTCTAAACTACTTTTGTTTTTAGAGCATTTTAAATCTATCTTACAATATGAACAGATTATATCTGGCAGGATACATGAGGAACTGTAATAGTGCTTGTTCCTGGGGACAAAGTTAGGTACTCAGAGGAAAGGGGTGGAAGGAAGATATTTTAATTACTGCCCTTTTGTAATTACAGAATTTGTGTCATGTCAATGTATTACTTACGCAAAAATAATACATTAAAAAAAATTTTTTTTTTGAGATAGAGTCTCGCTTTGTCACCCAGGCTGGAGTGCAGTGGCGTGATCTCAGCTCACTGCAGACTCTGCCTCCCGGGTTCAAGCGATTTCTCTGCCTCCCGGGTTCAAGCGATTTCCCTGCCTCAGCCTCCCAGGTAGCTTGGATTACAGGCACGTGCCATCATGACCAGCTAATTTTTGTATTTTTAGTAGAGACAGGGTTTCACCATGTTAGCCAGGCTGGTCTCAAACTCCTGACCTCAGGTGATTCGTCCACCCAGGCCTCCCAAAGTGCTCGGATTAAAGGTGTAAGCCACCTTGCCAGTCCTGATTAAATTTTTAAAATAAGGTAATCATATATTACCTTAAAGTAATGAAACAAAATCTATCTCCTTTGTCAAGGCAGCAAAGGAAATTTCTTGATACCCATATTTTGAAGATAAGCAAATGCAGGTTCTGTCAAATCAGCATAAGAAAGAGAAGGCATATTTTTAGAATGATCAAGTGTCTGAAGTAGCCCGGCAGAAAGGTCTTCCTGCCCATCAGGAGCCCTGTTTAGTGTTTACACAAGATACATGCAATGTGTGAACTTTCATGACACCTACCTCCTAGAAAAGCACTACAGTAAATTTCTGGATGAGAAATTACTTACTGAAGAGATAAGCCAAATTGTTTTAAAATTTCTCCAAATATCCAAAAAGTTTTTCCATCCTTCAGAATAATTTATTCCTAAATTTTATTCCAACAAATAAGCTAACACTGCTCTCCGAATCATTTTCTAATTAAACTTTGAAGACAAGGATCATAACAGAAACAAAGAACAAGAAATATTACTAAAAATTAATCAGTCTTAATAGAGATATTCTTACCAAATGCCATCTGGTACACACCCAGATCGGAAACAGAATACTGAGAGGTAAGAGAAAGGCCTGAACTGCAGCAGAGTACTTCCTAACTCCTGCTGTACACTCGACACACAGACTTCCAGGGAAAGTCCTGGGGTTCCGCTAGATGTTTTGATGGTCTCTCTTTTCCTGTTTCAAAAATTCTCCCCAAGAACAAGCAACAGAGACCCCTAGCTTCCAAAAAGTAACAAGCTGTCAGCAATGAAGCAAACAGAAACCCTTTCACTGGCACATCTGAGATGCCCACGGAGTCTGCGGACCCCCCGTATTCTGGCAAGCCTGACTGGAATACTGGTAAAATGTACACCTCATTCATCCCTCGGCAATTAACCTCCCCATCAGCAACGTGTTGGTTTTATTCCCAACACACATAGGCAAAAAACTTCAATCAACTCTTCCTAATATTTAAGATAATTTCATTAATCACCACACCACGTAAGTTCACCACTTACTTGGCAACCACAACGCATTCAAATGCCTGCAGACCAACTTGCGCTTAGATGAGCAGGTCTCTTAGGTGGTGCTTAAAATCGTGTTACTACCACCGTGATCATGAACTAAATGAAATGTCCTGAGAATGTAGGAAGAGCCTCAAATCTCAGGCTGTTTTAAGTGCCACTAGGAAAAGAAATCTCCCATTGGACGCGCCCTCACTCCCCGCCCCCCCCCCCGCCCCGCCACTCCCGCCGAGGCGTCCTAAAAGCATTATGTCATCCACTGCCCCCACATCTCTCCAGCTCCAAACCCCGCCTCCTCTCGAAGTGTCCCGCGCCCCCAGCCCTCTTCCCTCTCAGACTAAAAGAGGGAAGTGGCACTGAGCAAATCTCGGCTCTTCCAAGTTCTCTTCACAACGCAGTTAAAAGAACCCCCGCCCTGGTTTCTCGCAAATAAAAAGAAACAAGTTCTCGCCCCAACTCTTCGCATCCTGGGAAGGGCGAGAGGGCTGAGGCCGTGACTCCCCTCGGTGAATTCAGGACAGGCCCCAACAAGGCTCTGCCTCCCCTCGCGGGAGGACAAGGGAAGACCCAAGTGCGGGAGCGGGGCTGAAGTGGGGGAAGGCCTCGCCGCAGGAGGGGGCGGGTGTCCCTCATGGGCTCTGGGTTGCTGGGTCACTCTGTCTCTGCGGGGCCGGGGGTTCGTGTCGCCGGCCCGCAGGCTGCAGGGTTACCGCCATCCCCGCCGTAGCCTGGGACCCGCCGGGACAGGGAGCTGCAGCGGGCCCAAACTCACGGTCGGTGCAGCGGCTCCTCAGCCACAGCCGGGCCGGGTGGCGGCGGAGGCGGCGGCGGGGGCGGCTGCGGCTGCGGCTGAGGCAGCAGCGGCTGTGCCTGCGGCGGCGGCTGAGGAAGCTGAGGAGGCAGCGGCGGCGGCGGCGGCGGTGGCGGCTGTTGCTGCTGCTGCTGCTGCTGCTGCTGCTGGAAGGACTTGAGGGACTCGAAGGCCTTCATCAGCTTTTCCAGGGTCGCCATGGCGGTCTCCCGCCCGGCACGGCAGTCCCCGGAGGCCTCGGGCCGACTCGCGGCGCCGCTCAGCACCGGGGCAATGAATGGGGCTCTGGGCCGCAGGTAAAAGCGGAACCCGAGCGGCCGTCCATCTTGGACCCGTCCCGGCAGCCCCCACGGCGCCTTGCGTCCCAGACGCTGCGCCGGCGGAGGCGGGGCCACGCCGGCCAGCATGATTGACAGCCCTAGCCTGCGGACTCTGCCAATGGCTGGCCAGGGAACCAGCCCGCCCCTGCCCCCGCAGGTTCTGCCTCACAGAGCAAGGCCGCTGACAGCGCAGCGCCCCACCCGCGCGAAGGCGCGGGGCTCAACGGAGAGGGGACGGGGCGTGGCGAGACTGTAATGGGGTGAGGCGAAGCTGTGAAGTGTCGCGGCGAGGCGGGACGAGGAAGGGACGGGGCGGGACTGCATGGTAATGGAGGGCGTGGCGATGCGGGGGGGGGGGGCGTGGCGAGGCCGGGGCGGGGCACAGCAGGGAGGGCGCCTGAGGGGCGGGGCGAGGCGGGGGCGGGGCGGGGCGATGCTGGGGACGGGGATATTAGGCAGGCCGGCTGAGGGGCGGGGCGGCTGAGGGGCGGGGCGGGATAGGGGAGGGGACTGGCCGGTGAGGGGCGGGGAGGCTGGGGGCGGGGCAGGAAGGTGAGAGGTGGGGCGAGGGAGGGGTGGGGCGCGGAGGGGCAGGGCCGTGGAGGGGCTCGCCCATGAAGGACGGGGCGGGGCCATGGAGGGGGCGCCGAGGGCGGGCGCAGGCCCATGCGGAAAGGATCCTCCGCCGACGCCTGGAGCGGGGCGAGAGCCGGCGGTGGACTCTGAGCCGAGGTGGCCTCGGGGTTTGCCCTCCCGCCACACTGGCCCGTGGCCAGAGCCATGCTCACCCGGACAGCCCTGCGGGGAGCCTGCTGGGGGGCTCCCTGCACGGGGAGAGGGTGGGCGAGCCCCTGCGCAGAGCGCAGAGAATGCGCGTGGTCGGCACGACCTGAGGACCCCAAGTGTGACCCCCCCCCACCCCCAGTGAGCTGGAGAGGCCCCTGCAGGGCGGTGTCCACAGGCCTGGCGCCCCTCATCGGTCCCAGCGCAGCGCCCCGGAAGGGAGGAGAGGGTCTGGGCCAGGCCTGGGTGGTCAGCGCTTGCTGCCCACAGAGGCACTGTGATTAGTGCGGCGAGAAGCAGCTATGCCCACAAGATGCCGCCCACAGGAATGAGTCCCGACCTGGGGGCGTTTCTTTATGGGAGCGCACCCCTGCTCTGACCTTCCGGCAGGACCCCCAAGGGGCGTCATTCAGCAGCAGCTCAGCAGAGGTCTGTGGGGCACCCCCTCACGCCTGGGACACAGGCCGGGGCGGGCAGGGTCCTGGTCTCCAGAGCCTCCCGCCTTTTGGGTGGTAGAGGGGCAAACGGAGAGGGCAGCTGTCCAGTCTGCCCAGCAGGGAGTAGGGTTGGCCTCAGAGACAACCGCCCAGCCGGGGGGTGATGCAGGCAGAGAGGAGCCCACTAAAGCCTACTTTAGCCAGGCCACACCTGCAACCCAGAGTCCCCTGCTCTGTGGCCACAAACAGCACCTCCGCCTTGTCTCAGAGTCTGTCCTAAAGAAAACCCAGCATTGTCCCCAGTGGGGTAGCAGTAGCCTCCCTTTTCTTGAGAAGGACAGCAGAGAAACAGCCGTTAGTTCCCAGTTCTTGGAAGGCTGATGTGGGAGGATCACCTGAACCCAGGAATTTGAGGCTGCAAGTGAGCTAGGATTGCACCACTGCACTCCAGCTTGGGTGATAGAGCGACAGTGTCTCTAAAAAAAATTAAGTTCCAGCCGGGTGCGGTGACTCACGCCTGTAATCCCAGCACTTTGGGAGGCCAAGGCAGGCAGATCACCAGAGGTCAGGAGTTCGAGACCAGCCTGGCCAACGTGGCAAAACCCTGTCTCTACTAAAAATACAAAAATTAGCCGGGTGTAGTGGTGCATGCCTGTAGGCCCAGCTACTCCGGAGGCTGAGGCAGGAGAATTGCTTGAACCCCGGAGGTGGAGGTTGCAGTGAGCCAAGATCATGCCATTGCACTCCAGCCTGGGTGACAAGAGTGAAACTCTGTCTCAGAAATAAATAAATAAATAAATAAAGTTCCCAGTTCTCTGCTGTTAATAAGGGCCTTTGTCCACTGTGCCAGGCCTCAAGGTTGTTAGTTACCTCAGTGGGCAGACTCATAAGATGGCCCCAGCACCCCTCACCTCCTGGTATTGACACCCTTGTATGACCCCTCCCCGTGAGCTTTGGCTGTACCTGGTGGCCTGCTTCTAACCAACCGGCAAAGGTGATGGAATGTCACCCCATGACTAGGTCACAAAAGGGTATGACTTCAGTCTCTCTGGCACTCTCTGTTGCCTTCTTGGCATGGATGCTCTGATGAAGTCAGCTGCCATGTTGGAGAGGCCCACATGGCGAGGACATAAAGGCGGCCTCTGGCCAACAGGCAGTGAGAACTGAGGCTCTCAGTCCAGCAGGCCATGAGGAACTGGATCCTGCCAACACCACGTGAGATTGGAAAGGGACCCTTCCCCGGTTGAGCTCTCAGGTGGGAGGCAGCTGGTATTTGACTGAACCCTGGCGAGAAGTGGAGCTGGTTAAGCTGGGTCCAAATTCCTGACCCACAGAACTGTGTGACTATACATACGGCTCTACACGTAACTACATATAACTATATGACTAGACGTGTGTGCTGCCAAGCCACAGTGCTGGGGTGATTTCCAGCAGCAGATGAGTGTATTTGTTTGCTTGGGCTGCCATAACAAAGTGCCACAGACCAGGCAGCTTCAACAACAGAAATGTATCTTCTCGTGGTCCTAGAGGCTAGAAGTCCGAGATGAAGGTGTTGGCAAGGTTGGTTTCTCCTGAGCCCTGTCCTTGACTTGCAGACAGCCGCCTTTCCCGGTGTCCTCACGTGGCCGTCCCTCTGAGCATGTCCGTGTCCTAATCTCTTCTTGTAAGACATCAGTCGGATTATGGCCCACCCTAATGATCTCATTTTAGCCTCCTTACCTCCTTAAAGAACCTGTCTCCAAATACAATCCCATTCTGAGGTTCTGGGGGTTAGGACATCAACCTGAATGAGGGACACAGTTCATCCCATAACAATAAGTAATAGAGTTGCACCCTAGCAGCCGCTCTGACCTTCTTTAGAGACCTTTTTATCTAAGCAGTTTGCCTCTTAGCTAGTGTACGACAGTCCCTGTCCTTCCTTCAGCTAGCTATGGCCATATAACTAAGTAAGTGCTAGCCAGGGAGATGCAAGCAGAAGTAATGAGTAGTACTTCTAGAAAGGAATCACATAAAATGAAGGGATACACACACCTTTTTCCTGCTCCCTGGAATGGGATGTGTTGGCTGGGACTTGAGCAGCCATTTTGGATCATGAGCATAAAAGCCACATCCTGGGGTGATGGGAGCTGGAAGGAGGGGGCCCAGATGACTGTATGCAGCTGTCATTCCAGCCTGGCCTGGAATTCTTTCATCTGTAAGGGAGAAATACACTTCCGTCTGAGCTGCTGTGACTCCAGGTCATTCTGTTATATGCCCCTAAACCAAATTATTCCAGCCCATCCAGGGAGGCGATGGATCATCGGGCCTTTACATGGCCACAACAAATCACAACTGCTTCAGCCATGGCTGAGAAAACATCATCTGCCTAGAATTGACTATCATCCTGACAGGAAATCTAATGTGAAAGACTTACAGAAATGGACTCACAGGTTTTTAAAGTTCACAGAAAAGTTTGGCATCATCTAAAAAGAGTAAAGATCAATACTGGGCAGTCTGGCATGGTGTCTCTGAAGCCTAAAAACATTTCCCGTAATTTATCCTATGCAAACAGTCAGGCGTGTGTGATCAATGATTTATTATAGCAACACTTAGGACAAAAGATGGAAAAAAGATAGATGCTGGGCAGAAGGAGCTGAGTTAAATGAATCCCAACATAGCCACAGGCAGTCATTAGAATCCTGTTCCAGATGAGCACTTGTGACACAGGGAAAGGCTTACAGCATGTTAGCCAATTACACACCATGTAGAGCCTGATAACCTCCCCCATTCTAAAGAAAAAACAGCATACACATACATAGAAAAGAGATGAAGGCGCAGTGGCTCACACCTGTAATCCCAGCAATTTGGGAGGCCGAGGTGGGCTGATCACCTGAGGTCAGGAGTTCAAGTCCACCTGACCAACAAGATGAAACCCTCTCTCAACTAAAAATACAAAAATTAGCCGGGCGTGGTGGCAGGTGCCTGTAATCCCAGCTACTCAAGAGGCTGAGGCAGGAGAATCGCTTGAACCCAGGAGGCAGAGGTTGCAGTGAGCTGAGATCGAGCAACTGCACTCCAGCCTGGGTGACAGAGCAAGACTCTATATCAAAAAAAAAAAAAAAAAAAAGACCAAGAGAGAAATAAGGTTCCTAGTCACCAAGTCATAGCAGTGACTCTCTCTGGGCAGGGGAATTGACGGCGGTTTATATCTTAATCTTTGTGCTTTTCCATATTTTTCAAATTTTCAGCAATGAACATGAACTATTCAGGGGAAGATTGTTAAATGAAAGAATCTCACTGGGCGGGGAGCCAAGCATGACACCTGGCGACCTGCCTGTGCCTGTCCCGCCAAGAAGAGAGAAGAGGCCTTGAAAGCAGCCAGAGGGGGTGCACACCAGCCTGGGCAGGGGGCAGTAAGTGGGAGCAGCCCCGACCCAAGACCAGGTGGGATGCACGCCGGGTGGGGCTGGAAAAGAAGGAAACCCTGACGCAGACCCCAGGGGGAAATGAGGAGCAGTCGAGCAACTGGAGAGCAGAGGAGGCTCTTTGGTGGCCCCCAGCCCCACCCCTGAGAGGGCTGAGAGAGGAGCAGGTGTGAGGGCAAAACAGGCAGGAACCTTCCAGAGAAGAAAGCCAGGAGCTGGTAAAGAGCACGGGCCCAGCTGCAGACAGAAACCTTTCCCGTCTCATATGATGGCTGAGGCGCAGGACAGCGGCGGGGGCGCGTCCTCCTTCATCTGTCCTGTTTCCTTAGGTTCTAGGTGCACCGCTGGTAAGGAGCTTCTTATGTGGGGTCTTTGACAACCCTCGTTTTTAAACTAGAGCATTTCCTTCATTAATATTAACTGTAATCATTGATATATGTGAGGTCAGTCTTTCTGTATATCCTACCAACTCCGTTACCTGGTTTTTGGTTAAGTCTGATTTTATTTTTGAACCTCTGTTAGTTTGAAAGTGATCACTGTTGGCCGGGCGTGATGGCTCACACCTGTAATCCCAGCACTTTGAGAGGCAGAGGTAGGCAGATCACCTGAGGTCAGGAGTTCAAGACCAGCCTGGCCAACCCTGTCTACTAAATATTAAAAAAAAAAAAAAAAAATTAGCCGGGTGTGGTGGCAGGTGCCTGTGATCCCACCTACTCTGGAGGCCTAGGTGGGAGGATGGCCGGAACCCAGGAGGAGGAGGTTGCAGTGAGCCAAGATCACACCACAACACTCCAGCCTGGGTGACAGAGTGAGACTCCATCTCAAAAAAAAAAAAAAATCATACACCGTTGTCTCCTCTTTTCATGGTCACCCTAGAAATTACAACATTCATCCTCCAGGTGTCAAAATCTAACGTAAATCTATTCTCTCCTTGATCATGCGGGGAGCTTACAACATTTAAATGCTATTTTTGGTTTCTCCCAATTTGGAGGGTATTATTGCCACGTGTTTTAATTCCATATAAACACACACATAGGCCAGATGCAGTGGCTCGCGCCTGTAATCCTAGCACTTTGGGAGGCCCAGGCAGGTGGATCACCTGAGGTCAGGTGTTCAAGACCAGCCTGGCCAACATGGAGAAATCCCATCTCTAGTAAAAATACAAAAATTAGCCAGGCATTGTGCCAGGCACATGTAATCTCAGCTACTCAGGAGGCTGAGGCAGGAGAATCATTTGAGCCCAAGAGGCAGAGGTTGCAGTGAGCCGAGACCGTGCCACTTCACTGTAGCCTGGGCGACAGAGTGAGAATCCATCCTGACAAAAAAAAAAAAAAAAAAAAAAAAGCCACACACACATACATGTTACAAAAGATATAGACGCAACAGTTGTAGAGCAGTCAGCTTTTGTTTAAATTGGCCCCCGAATTTTCCATTTTTATCACTCTCCATTTCTTTCCTGAATCTCTGATCTTCCTCTGGAGTCATTTTTTTCTGCCTGGAAAGCATCCTTTAGAATTCCTTGGACAGTGGGTCTTCTATTGCAGAAATCTTTCCAATTCAATCAGGAAGTATTTTTATTTTGCCTTCCTTCTTCACGGATTTTGGTGGGTATTGAATCAAAGGCAGCAGTTGCTTCCTTTCAGGAGATTGAAGCTTCGTCACCTTTTTTTTTTTTTTTTTTTTTTTTTTGAGACAGAGTCTCGCTCTGTCGCCCAGGCTGGAGTGCAGTGGCACAATCTCGGCTCACTGCAAGCTCCGCCTCCTGGGTTCACGCCATTCTCCCGCCTCAGCCTCCCGAGTAGCTGGGACTACAGGCGCCCACCACCATGCCCGACTACTTTTTTTGTATTTTTAGTAGAGACGGGGTTTCACCATGTTAGCCAGGATGGTCTCGATTTCCTGACCTCGTGATCCGCCCGCCTCCCAAGTGCTGGGATTACAGGCGTGAGCCACCATGCCCAGCCTATCTCCCACTTTACGTTCTTGCTGTTGAGACATCAGCTGTCAATTTCATGGCTGCTGCTTTGAAACTAATATGCCATTTTTTAAATCTGGCTGCTTTTAAGATTTTCTCTGTCTTTGGTTTTCTGTAGTTTTGCAGTGATACGTCTAGGGGTGTAAAGAGAGACAAGTCTGCTTGTTGGCCAGATGGCCCTCGAGGTCCCCTTTGGTAACCTAGCAACAGGCTGGCTCAGTAGGAAAGCTCAAAGCCTTACCTATACCAGCTCCAGAAGTTCTGGAACGCAGATCCCCCTTGGTGAAAGATTTCTAAGGTCAGGATGTTCTTTTCGCCAGCAAAGACATTCCCCACAGCCTGAAATCTGCCATTGCTATGCGATTGGCTAGGTGCTCTCGGCTCCCTTCCAATTTCCCTACAAATACCCAGAATGACAAGAAGCCAGATCCCTCTCCTAGTGAACTCCCTAAGGTGTGACCAGCTGTCCCTGGCCCTGGGATGATGAGAACTTGGGAGAGAAGTGCCTCCTTCTGATAACCCTCTACCTCTGAGTGTCCCCATTAAATGCATCTTATGCCTGTCCTGTGTATTGTTGATGGTGTTTGTCATTGTCTGGACTTGCTTTCACAGTATGGATTTCTTTTTTTCTCCTTGGAATTCACTGGGCTTTGAATTTGTGAACTGATGGCTTTCATCAGTTTCGAAGCCTCTCAGTCACCGTCCTTGAAACACGGCTTCTGTTCTTCTTCTCTCTCTCCCTGGTACTCCAAATAAATGTATATTAGATCCTCTCACCATATCCTTTTTTCTGCATTTTCCATTCCTTTGCCTCTCAGTGCTTTATTCTGGATAGTGTCATCTGACTTACTTCCTAGTTCTCTCTGGCTGTTTCTATTCTGCTATTAAACCCTTGCTTTACCATTAAGTTCTGGAATTCTGCAGTTTTCAGGACCGTAATTTATACTGACTCTAAAGTATGCTGTTGTCACATTTTATGGTTTCTGATTTCCTGCCAACACTTTCAAGTTTTGCAAATTTCCTCTTTGAACATGGGAAACATAGTTGTTTAAGTGTCTGTATTTCATATCTCCATTATCTAGACACTAGATAGATTCTAGGCCTCTGAGGGTATGTTTCTCATGCCTGAAGTTTCTGCTAATTCCCATCCGTCGGGCCTCATATCACGTTCCTGGTAATTTGTGTTTGTGTACTGGACATTGTATTTGAAATTTATTAGAGAGTAATTTGAAGCTCAAGGTATCATCTTCTTCCGGAGAGGATTTTTGTTTGCAATGCCAGGCTCCTGGGGACACTAGAAGTCCTCGGCCATCTTCATCCAAGTTCCAGTTTTGAGGAACTGGATGTGGTTGATATGAAGGGATTGGTATGGTCCCAGAGGACCATCCATATTTCAGAGCTGGTTTACTTCCAAGTCATCCTTCTTCTTGGGTGGGGTGGACCCCAAAGTGGAAAGGAATTGCCTGGGACCCTAAACTTGGCATGCGCTAGATTTCATTTTTAGGCCCCTATGCTCAAGAGGCTTAGCTCAGACGGGGCGCGGTGGCTCACGCCTGTAATCCCAGCACTTTGGGAGGCCGAGGTGGACAGATCATGACATCAAGAGATCGAGACCATCCTGGCCAACATGGTGAAACCCCGTCTCTACTAAAATTACAAAATTTAGCTGGGTGTAGTGGCAGGAGCCTGTAATCCCAGCTACTTGGGAGGCTGAGGCAGGAGAATCGCTTGAACCAGGGAGGTGGAGGTTGCAGTGAGCTGAGATCGCACCATTGCACTCCAGCCTGGCAACAGAGTGAGACGCCACTTCAAAAAAAAAGGAGGCTTAGCTCAGCCTTCCAGATATCTTGTCCAGATCAGCAAATACTTGCAAAGCAGAAGCAGCCCTGGTGTTTGGCCCTTCTCTCTGCGCTCCCACCCTCTTCTGGCTTCCAGCCCCGAAAGCTGCTTACTCTGTTAATGTTTATGTTTGTCTGGATTTATTCATTATGTTCATTAGGATGATAGAAACGGATTCTATAGTCCGTCATCAATGTACATGGAAGTTCCTCCTGAAAATAAAGATGGTCCCAAACTTAGGCTGGTTCAACTAAAATTTTTTGACTTGATGATGGTGCAAAAGCAGTACACATTCAATGGAAACCATACTTCAAATTTTCAACTTTGATCTTTTCCCAGGCTAGTGATGTGCTGTATAATACTGTCTTGTGAAGCTGGGAAGCTCCCAGGAAGCCACACAGTCACAAGGGCAAACAACAGATGCTCTGCAGTAGACTGTGCTGCTGTGTGATTTTGCCAGTTGTAGGCTGACATCAGTGTCTGAGCATAGCTAAGGTAGGCTAGGCTCAGCTATGATGTTTGGTAGGTTAGGTGTATTAAATGCATTTTTTACTTATATTTTCAACTGACTATGGATTTATCTAGAGGTAACCCCATAGTAAGTCAATAAGCATCAGTATTAAGGATAATGTTGAAAGTAGTTGGGCTGGCATGGTGGCTCACACCTGTAATCCCAGTACTTTGGGAGGCCGAGGCAGGCAGGTCACCTGAGGTTGGGAGTTCAAGACCAGCCTGACCAACATGGTGAAACCCCATCTCTACTAAAATACAAAAAAATTAGCCGGGCATGGTGGCACGCGCCTGTAGTCCCAGCTACTCAGGAGGCTGAGGCAGGAGGATCGCTTGAACCTGGGAGGCGGAGGGGGTGCAGTGAGCCGACATTGCACCACTGCACTCCAGCCTGGCAACAGAGCAAGACTCCGTCTCAAAAAAAAAAAAAAAAAAAAAAGAAAGAAAGTAGCTATCCTCTTATTCCTAATTTTAACATTATTCCCTCCAGCGTGTGCCCTCATCAGGTAAAATGATGCCTTCTGGGCTGATAAATATATTTTATCATGCTAAAGAAGGAGTAACTAATTTATTTTATTGACCACATAAAAAGTAGGTGTTGAATTTGGTCAAACGCCTTTATAGCATCTATGAAAATGATCTATTTTTTCTTTGGGTATATTCACATGATCTATTATATTGTGTTACTGAATTTCCTTGTATTGAACCATCCATGCATTATTGAAATAAACCCCACTATGTTATGATGTGACATTTTTGATGTGTTGTTGGGTTCTGTCTGGTAATACTTTATTAAGGGTTTTGTATTAATATTCATAAAAGAGATTGGTATGAAGTTTTGTATAAGGTCTTTATAAGATTTTGGTATCAATTTATACTTGCTTTATAAAAAGAATTGGGAAGTTTTGTTTTTCTAGAGTCTGGAATATTTCAAGCCCATTCAAAGTTTTATTTCCTCTCTAAGGTGTGCTAACATTCCCATGTCAGATTGTTTGAGCCTGGTGTTTTTCTGAAGGGTAGCACTTTGACAACTTTACTTCTTCTCTTGAAAATATCCTATTTAGGCTTCTATTTTACTTGTGGTTAGTTTTGATAAATTATGTTTTCCTAGAAATGCATTTCATCCAAGTTTTATGTTTATGTTCATAAATTTCTGCAAAGTATTCATTATCTTTCTCTCTTTACATGATTTTTCTCCCCTTGAAATTAATTTTTGTGTATTTTTATCTTCTTAATTAGGTTAGATTTTTATTTATTTGGTTAGTTAGTTGATTCTTTTAAGAACAATGTCTTTTGGCCAGGCACGGTGGCTCATGCCTGTAATCCCAGCACTTTGGGAGGCTGAGGCAGGCGGATCACAAGGTAAGGAGTTTGAGGCCAGCCTGGTTAATATGGTGAAACCCCGTCTCTGCTAAAAATACAAAAATTAGCCAGATGTGGTGGTGCACACCTGTAGTCCCAACTGCTCAGGAGGCTGAGGCAGGAGAATCACTTGAACCTGGGAGGCGGAGCTTGTAGTGAGCTGAGATTGCGCCATTGCACTCCAGCCTGGGCAACAGAGTGAGGCTCCATCTCAAAAAAAAAAAAAAAACTTTATTATTTGTGTTACAGCTTTCCTGTGTTATAGCCAGCACTTTCTGCTTCTAATTCCGGCTTGATCTTTCTGGTGATTCACTTCTATCCAGGAGCCACCAAGAGTCACCTCATTAGAACAAAAGATGCTCACCCAGGAAATTCTCAGGATTTTAGGAGCTCTGTGGCAGGAACTGGGTGCAGACCAATATATATTTCTTATTATTTCATACCACCCACAACCTTCACCACCATCCCCTCCATAAAATCATCTTTTATTGGCCAGCATGGGGGCTCATGTCTATAATCCCAGTGCTTGGGGAGGCTGAGGTGGGAAGATCGCTTGAGGCCAAGAGTTCATGACCAGCCTGGGCAACACAGCAAAGGCTGGCATGTCTCTAATTCTTTCTTGCAGCGGCCCCTCCCTTCACCTCCAAGCCGGAGCGTGGCCTCATCCCTCCCAGGTGACTCTCTTCCCAGAAATGGTGCTGTCTCAAGAAGCCCCCTCTCTCCAAGCATCTGCCAGGCCGTTTCAGCTGCCAGGAGTCCTTGTCCTGCCCCACCAGCTCTGTCTCATCTAGATGGGGCCCTCTGTCCAGTGCTACTGAACAGAATGTTCTGCATGCCTGGCCAGTGCAGAGACCTCCTTGCACCCCTGCTCCAAGGCTGGCTCTGCCACTGACAGATAGACTGACATTTGCACTGTTCTGAGCCCCTGGGGGTGCAGTATGCAGAGCTAGGCCATCTCTGTCATCCTACAAGAACCAGGCAGCCCTGAGCAAGGCTTTTAACATGCAAGGTGTACTCCACTAGTCTTAAGATATCTTGAGCCACTGTCTTGCTGCTCCCAACTCCCAAGCCACGCTGACTTTCTTTCCCTTGGGACTGAAACACCTCTGCTGATCCCTGATCCATATCCCTCCCCATGAAAGAAATATAATACATAAATGAGAGCCCTCTCCACTGAGCACCTCCCTTCCTTTGTAGCACTTACTTCAACTGACCCTTACAGGGATCGTGTAACTAGACTATGAATGTCATGAAGGCTACGTCGTGTCTCCGACCCCCTACTAAAGGCTCCAACCCCAGGGAGGACCCCTCCCCTGGCCTGGGGAGGAGGATCAGGAAGATCTCTTTAGTAAAAGGTCTGGTTGGACTGGGACATAGGTCTTTCCTGAGCAAGAACTCTAAAGCCCACTTGTTTCCTTACTAGAAGATGAAGGTTAGAAATGTTCTTTCTTATTTAAAACCATGGCTTGCAATGCTGCTTGGCCCTCAAGTCAAGCAGAAGCACAGCCCACATACCACACAACACAGGGTTTCCTCACAGCTCATCTTCCAAGTGAGAAGTGAAAGGAACATCGTGGGAAACCGCAAGAGTCTGTAAGCAGAAGTCCAGAGAACCGCGCTTACCCTCAGCAGTGCACGGTGGTGATGAACAACACGCCAAGCAGAAGAGAAAGGGGCCAGGACCTTGGACGGGGGCTGAATTCAGAATCAGCGCACAGGAGAAGTGAAGCTTGAGACTTCGAGAATGAGCCGAAGGGAGACCTTTCTCACTGTCAAGGTGGTGAAGCACAGGCCACAGAGGGGAGGTGTTTGACCTGGGGGTGCCCATCACATGCTGTGCCTAGAATCGAAGTCCAGGCTCACACCAGACCTCCAAGGCCAGGTGAGTACTCCAGGGGAAGGGAGGGTGCAGGGGATGAGAACAGGGAAAACCATGAGGTTTTGGAGAGGGAACTTTGAATTAGCAATTTATAAAAATGTAGACTAGGCCGGGCATGCTGGCTCACGCCTGTAATCCCAGCATTTCGGGAGGCTGAGGTGGGAGGACCATTTGAGCTCAGAGGTTTTAGACCAGCCTGGACACATAGTGAGACCCTATTCCTACAAAAAAAAATAAAACATTAGCCACGTGTGGTGGCATGCACTTGTGGTCCCAGCTACTTGGGAGGCTGAGGTATGTGAAAGGAACATACCTTGAGCCCCCAAATCACTGAAGCTAAAGGGGAAATTCAAGCTGGGAACTGCTCCCATTCCATTCAAAGTCATCCTTCTGCTCACTGAGATAGATGCATATTCTCTCTCTCTCTCTTTTTTTTTTTTTTTTTTTTGAGACAGAGTCTTGCTCTGTCGTCCGGGCTGGAGTGCAATGGTGTGATCTCGGCTCACTGCAAGCTCCACCTCCCCGGTTCACGCCATTCTCCTGCCTCAGCCTCCCGAGTAGCTGGGACTACAGGTGCTCGCCACCACGCCCAGCTAATTTTTTGTATTTTTTAGTAGAGATGGGGTTTCACCATGTTAGCCAGGATGGTCTCAATCTCCTGACTTTGTGACCTGCCCACCTCGGCTTCCCAAAGTGCTGGGATTACAGGTGTGAGCCACTTTGCCCAGGCTTTTTTTTTTTTTTTTTTTTTCTGAGATGGAGTTTCACTCTTGTTGCCTAGGCTGGAGTGCAATGGCACCATCTCAGCTCACTGCAACCTCTTCCTTCCGGGTTCAAGCTATTCTCCTGCCTCAGCCTCCCAAGTAGCTGCGATTACAGGCGCCCGCCACCACGCCCAGCTAATTTTTTGTATTTTTAGTAGAGACAGGGTTTCACCATGTTGGCCAGGCTGGTCTCAAACTCCTGACCTCAGGTGATCCACCCGCCTCCGCCTCCCAAAGTGCTGGGATGACAGGCATGAGCCACTGCGCCCAGTCAATAGACGCATATTCTGATTGCCTCCTTTGGAAAGGCTTATCGGAGATTCAAAAGAATGCAACCATTTGTCTACCTGTGACCTGGAAGCCCTCTCCCTGCCTCAAGTTGTCCCCGCCTTTCTGGACGGAACCAATGTACTTCTTACATATATGAATTGACGTCTCATGTCTCCCTAAAATGTATAAAACCAAGCTGTGCCCCGACCATCTTGGGAACATGTCATCAGGATTTCCTGAGGCTGTGTCACTGAAGCGGCATAATACCCAAGGTTCTGGGGTAATACCCAAGGTTCATTGCCTCATGCCAAGGAAATCAAGAACATAGATACACACAGAGTGAGGTTAAGAGTGGAGCTTTAACAGGTGAAAGAAAGAGAAAAATGAATAGCTGTCTCCTATAGAGAGAGAGGGGTGCCCCAGTGGGTCTTCCAGCCTGCGGCAGAATGGACAGGGTTTTATAGACAGGCTTGAGGAGGCGGTGTCTAATTTACACAGGGCCCAAAGATTGGTTGGACCAGGCATAATGTTTACATAGCATGCAAAGAAGCTGCCCACCCTACCCTCACCTTTTATTATGCAAATTGGTCTCTACTTGGTGGACACTATGTTGCCTGCTCCTTAACTGTGCACATGGTTGACAAGGAAAGGGAAGATGGAGCCGCCATGTTGGACCTGCCTGGCCCCAGGTAGCCTTTTCTTATTGGCACAGCTGCCAGCATTCACCTGTGCAAGCTTCCAGCTTGCTTGTGTATGTCTGCAGCTCGATTTTACAGGCTGCTCTTTGGTAGAAAAGAAAATGCTTGGGGGCTGCTTTTCACTGAAAAGAAAACCTTACCGAGGACTTTCTTACCCTCAGTATCTGCCTAAATAATTTCTTTTTAACTCATGTATCATCACGGGTGTGCACCCTCAACCTTGGCAAAATAAACTTTCTAAATTAACTGAGACCTTTCTCAAATTTTGGGGATTCAGAGGTGGGAGGATCACTTGAGCCCAGGAGTATGAGGAGCTATAATCATGCCACCAAACTCTAGCCTGGGCAACAAAATGAGATCCTGTTTCTAAAGATGCTTTAAAATGTGTAAATGTAGTAGACTCATGATTCAGGAAAAACCCAAGAAAAGTGTGAGGAAAGATTGAAGAGACACCAACCGAGATTAGTAAGGAAATGTAGAAATGAGGACTTCTTAAAATTGCTATGACATCATATCACTTTTCTGAAGAGTGACTTGGCAATGTCTTTCAAAAGATTTAACTGTGCCAACCATTTCATCACACTTAGCATGTACGCACAGGGCATTACTGTAGGGAAGTATTAAATAACCATCGAAAGACCCAGGAACACAGCTACTCAGGAGACCAACGCAGGAGAATCACTGGAACCCAGGAGGCAGAGGTTGCAGTGAGCTGAGATCACGCCACTGAACTCCATCCAGCCTGGGTGACAGAATGAATGAGACTCCGTCTCAAAAAAAAAAAAAAAAAAAAAAAAAAGACACAGGGACAAAGATGTTAAAGCAACATTAATATCAAGAAGATGAGGCCAGGCGCAGTGGCTCAGGCCTGTAATCCCAGCATTTTGGGAGGCCGAGGCAGGTGGACCACCTGAGGTCAGGAGTTTGAGACCAGCCTGACCAACATGGTGAAACCCCATCTCTACTAAAAATACAAAAATTAGTTGGGTGTGGTGGTGCATGCACCTGTAATCCCAGCTACTCAGGAGACTGAGGCAGGAGAATTGCTTGAACCCAGGAGGTGGAGGTTGCAGTGGGCCGAGATCAGGCCACTGCACTCCAGCCTGGATGACGGAGCAAGACTGTGTCTCAAAAAAAGAAAAAAAAAAAATGAAACAACCTCAATGTCCAAAAATAGAAAATTGGTAGAAACAATACTTCCAAATATTGGAATACTGAAAAGCCTTTTAAAATGACTTATTTATGAGGAAGTGAAGAAATTGGAACCTTGGTGCACCATTGGTATGTTAAAAACTTCCAACAAATTGAATTGAACAGAGTTTAGCTGATCAGGGAAAAAAAAAAACAATTCACAAATGGTGCAGGTCCCAGAATCACAGCAGATTCAGGGAGACTCTAGGGATGCTGTGTGGTCAAAGCAAATTTATGGACAGAAAAGGGAGAGTGGCCACAGAAAGCAGAAGTGAGGCACGTTAACAGCCAGATGAATTCGCCTTCTCCGAACACAGTTTGAACAGTTTGCGGCCTGTGAGTGGTTGAAGTCTGGCTGCAGGAACTGGCTGAGACACAGCTGTTGTTACAGAAGCCTACTGCTAAGTTAGGTTTTCAGTCTGCCTACCTACTATGCTAGGTTACGATTCATCTGCAAGGATGCAAGTGTGGCAGTACAGAAGCTTTCTCGGGCCAGTTTTCAGTTTGATTTAACAAGTGGAAATGTAAAATGAGCTGGGTGGGGTAGCTCATGCTTGTAATCCCAACACTTTGGGAGGCCAACGCGGGTGTATTGCTTAAGCCCAGGAGTTGGAGATCAGCCTGGGCAACATGGGGAAACCCCATCTCTACTAAAAACACAAAAATTAGCCCATTCTGATGGTGGGTGCCTGTAGTCCCAGCTACTCGGGAGGCTGAGGCAAGAGAATCGCTGGAACCTCGGAGGTGGAGATTGCAGTGAGCTGAGATCACACCACAGCACTCCAGCCTGGGTGACAGAGCAAGACCCCATTTAAAAGGAAAAAAAAAAAAAGAAATGTAAAATGATGCAGCTAATATGTCAGAGGCGTTGGAACCAGAACAACTTCATCTTGAATAGGGGCGGGGTAAAATGAGGCTGAGACCTGCTGGGCCGCGTTCCCAGGAGGTTAGGCATTGATAGTCACAGGATGAGGTAGGAGGCTGACACAAGATACAGGTCACAAAGACCTTACTGATAAAACAGGTTGCAGTAAAGAAGCCGGCCAAAGCCCACCAAAACCAAGATGGCAGTGAAAGGGATCTCTGGTTGTTCTCACAGCTCATTATAAGCTAATTATAATGCATTAACATGCTAAAAGGCACTCCCACCAGCCCCATGACAGTTTACTGATGCCATGGCAACATATAGAAGTTACCCTATATGTTCTTTTTTTTTTTTTCTTTTGAGACAGAGTTTCATTCTTGTTGTGCAGGCTGGAGTGCAATGGCGCAATCTCGGCTCACCACAACCTCGGCTTCCCGGGTTCAAGCGATTCTCCTGCCTCAGCCTCCCGAGTAGCTGGGAGTACAGGCATGCGCCACCATGCCCAGCTAATTTTTTATTTTTAGTAGAGATGGGGTTTCTCCATGTTGGTCAAGCTGGTCTCAAACTCCCGACCTCAGGTCATCCGCCCGCCTTGGCCTCCCAAAGTGCTGGGATTACAGGCGTGAGCCACCGTGCCTGGCCTAGAAGTTACCCTATATGTTCTAAAAAAGGGAGAAACCCTCAGTTCTGGGAATTGCCCACCCCTTTCACGGAAAACTCATGAATAATCCACCCCTTGTTTAGCATATAATCAAGAAATAATTGGCAGGGCGTGGTGGCTCACGCCTGTAATCCCAGCACTTTGGGAGGCTGAGGCGGGCGGATCACAAGGTCAGGAGATCGAGACCATCCTGGCTAACATGGTGAAACCCCGTCTCTACTAAAAATACAAAAAATTACAGGCGGGCGCCTATAGTCCCAGCTACTCAGGAGGCTGAGGCAGAAGAATGGCATGAACCCGGGAGGCGGAGCTTGCAGCGAGCCGAGATCGCGCCACTGCACTCCAGCCTGGGCGACAAAGCGAGACTCTGTCTCAAAAATAAATAAATAAATAAAAAGAAATAACCATAAAAATAGCCAACCAGCAGCCATCGGGGCTGCTCTGCCCATGGAGTAGCCATTCTCTATTCTTTGGCTTTCTTAGTAAACTTACTTTCATTTTATTCTGTGGACTCGTCTGAATTCTTTCTTGAGCAAGATCCAAGAACCCTCTCTTGGGGTCAGCATTGGGACCCCTTTCCAGTAACATATGTACAATGGAATAGTTTTGACCTTAAATAGGAAGGAAATTCTGACACACACTACAACGTGGATGAACCTTGAGGTCATTATGCTAAGTGAAAAAGCCAGTCACAGGGTGGGGCGCAGTGGCTCACGCCTGTAATCCCAGCACTTTGGGAGGCTGAGGCAGGCAGATCACGAGGTCAGGAGATGAAGACCATCCTGGCTAACACGGTGAAACCCCGTCTCTACTAAAGATACAAAAAATTAGCTGGGCTTGGTGGCAAGCGCCTGTAGTCCCAGCTACTCGGGAGGCTGAGACAGGAGTATTGCTTGAACTCGGGAGGCAGAGGTTGCAGTGAGCCGAGATTGTGCCACTGCACTCCAGCCTGGGTGACAGAGCGAGACTCTGCCTCAAAGAAAAAAAAAGAAAAAAGAAAAAGAAAAAGCCAGTCACAAGGGGCAAATGCTGTCTGATTCCACTGAGACAGGAGACGTAGAGTAGTCAAATTCATAAAAACAGAGGGCAGAATGGTAATTGCCAGGGGCTGGTGGAATTAGTGTTTCATGGGGACAGAGCTTCAGCTTTACAAGATGCAAAGAGTTAACTGTGCAAACTGATTGAATGAATGATAGATGGTGGGGGTGACTGTATGACATTGTTTCTGAACCCTATGCTTAAAAATCATTAAGATGGTAAATTTTATGTGTATTTTACTACACATTTTAAAAGAAAGAAAAGAAAAGGAAATACCTAGTTTCTGGTGAAATTGTTTGCCAAAAGAAAAACCTGATTTTTGGTGAAAACTGCAACAGGGCATTATAATACGTTTTTGGTGAAAGGGGAAATTGTTCTAAATTTTCAGAAGGGCAGTTTGGTCATATAGGTGTAAAAGCAAACTAAATATGGCCTGAGAAGGACTCTGTACTTCTGTATTTGAGTCTTTGTGGATGAACTACAACCTAACTTACAGGCAGACAAGATTGAAACTCTAACTTACGCACCTGTAACAGTAGCTGAGTCTTTGCCAATCCCAGCAGCCATATTTCACTCATACACTGCTGAGAGTTCAAATAAGGCAAATGCCGAGCTGCAACCAACCAGCTATTTCTGCACCTCACCTCCAATTTCTCTACGTCACTTCCCTTTTTTTGTCTATAAATTTGTTCTGACCGTGAAGCGTCCCTGGAGTCTCTCTGAATCTGCTGGGATTCTGAGGACTGCCCAATTCACGAATCATTCATTGCTTAATTAAACTCCTTTAAATTTAATTCGGCTGAAGTTTTTCTTTTAACATGGTGTCAGAAGTGGGATCCAAAGTAAAGCTTCTAATGACCCCCGGGGCACTGAGTGAACAAGTAAGGTACCTGCTGGACACGCTTGTGTCCATTGATCTCTCAGAGCAGCTGGGGATCGTGGATAAGTCCTCTCTTGGATTTTGGAGATCCACAGTTTGTGTTTCAAGCTCTCTGAGTTTCTTTGTGCAAATTTCTGATCCAAACTGTGTTTGGAAGTCGCCAAAGAAACTGGATGGGTCCAGGAATAGATTTGATATGGTAATTAACTGGCCTGGATCCAGTTAGAGGCCTCTTACATCTGACTGGGTCAGAAAGAAACTGGTAGAAAATGGTAATATTGCAGGGGTGTAAAATTTGGCTTTTGAAAATTCGTGGGGATGTTTGTGTTCTACCCCTTTGTTTCATTTTTCTTGCACACTTAGGTAGGAAAAAATCATTGGCTAAATTAATCAAGGGAATGTGAGAGTAAAGCCAATATTCAGGTAAAAATGGGTTCCTTAATTTCCGGAAAACTGGGTTCCTTCTGGCTTACACTTTAGGCATGGAAAGTGGTGAAGTCTTACAGAGATGGTGAAATCTTACTAAAGATAACTACAGTGGAACATTCTGAATGAACAACAGTGCACTGACATGCATTTAAAAATGAAGGCTCCCAAAAGTCAAATCTGCTAACCTTTTAGCTTAGTTACTATCGCAATCCAAAGGAGATAGGCTGCAGCACAAATTGGCTGACTTTGAATAAGTAATGGGGTACATTTTACCTAAGTAAAGCATGGGATTGGGTTAGAGGCCCTCCCCTCAGTAAAGTCCCTCAGGGTTAAAAATGGGTTAAAGATGACAGGGCCCAACCCAGGGCAAGTTTGAGACTTTTTTTTTTTTAGACGGAGTCTTGCTGTGTTGCCCAGGCTGGAGTGCAGTGGCGCCATCCCAGCTCACTGCAAGCTCTGCCTCCTGGGTTCATGCCATTCTCCTGCCTCAGCCTCCTGAGTAGCTGGGACTACAGGCGCCCGCTACCACGCCCGGATGGTCTCGATCTCCTGACCTCGTGATCTACCTGCCTCAGCCTTCCAAAGTGCTGGGATTACAGGTGTGAGCCAGCACACCTGGCCAAGCCCTTACAATTTTTGTGAAAGAGCAGAACAGTGCTTTAAGAAAACCCTGTTGGCCAAGCGCGGTGACTCACGCCTGTAATCCCAGCACTTTGGGAGGTGGAGGTGGGCAGATCACGAGGTCAGGAGTTCAAGACCAGCCTGGCCAATATGGTGAAACCCCGTCTCTACTAAAAATACAAACATTAGCCAAGCGTGGTGGCAAGTGCCTATAATCACAGCTACTCCAGAGGCTGAGGCAGGAGAATCGCTTAAACCCAGGGGGCAGAGGTTGCAGTGAGCCAAGAGTGCGCCACTGCACTCCAGCCTGGGCGACAGAGCGAGACTCCATCTCAAAAAAAAAAAAAAGAACAAAGAAAAGAAAACCCTGTTGTGCTTTTACTTCAATGTTCAATTTCTGGAAAAAATGAATAATACTCCTTTAAATTTAGTCAATATGTTCACACACAGAATTTCTTTTACAAGATTAATTTTTACAAACCTTCTACAATTTGCTCAAACTTTTAGCTTTATCTTATCTAACTTAAAAACCATTTAACCCTCTAAACTAGGCAAAAATTTACATTCCCATGCCTTCTTATAATCTTTTACCAAAAACACATTTCGCTCTCCTCACACACCTTGCATGTAAAACTATTTTTTTAGTAGTTTCAATTACATGTTATAATGGTAACTCTTAGCATCTTTTACTTTTGGTGCATGAATTTCACAAATCCTTTAACAACTTACACAGGCCATCTATGGCATGCTTGGACTTTCTCACTTGTCCTAAACACTCCTCTTTTTAAACACCCCTCTTTTTAAACAACCAGTTATTTTACTTTAGGGCAAGAATTTACCATACGAGATCCTTTCTTATATAAAATTTATTTTCTTTGTAATCTTCTTTGCCTAGCTGGAGGCATGGCTAATTCCACATGTCCCCAGGCCTTATCTAGAATCTAATGCTCCAAAATAATTTGAACAATTTAGAAAAGTCAAAGCAGTTTATGACCTTAAAAAATTTAGCAAACCTGGCTGGGTGCAGTGGCTCACACCTGTAATCCCAGCACTTTGGGAGGTGGAGGCGGGGGGATCATGAGGTCAGGAGTTCAAGACCAGCCTGGCCAACATGGTGAAACCTCATCTCTACTAAAAATACAAAAATTAGCTGGGAATGGTGGCATATGCCTATAATCCAAGCTACTCGGGAGGCTGAGGCAGGAGAATTGCTTGAACCCCGAGAGGCAGAGGTTGTAGTGAGCCTAGATCACGCCATTGGACTCCAGCCTGGGCAACAAGAGTGAAACTCCATCTCAAAAAAAAAAAAAAAAAAGAATTTAGCAAACCTAATATCTGACCTGCCTAATTTAGGCCAAATGTCTTTATTTTCACCAGTAACCTTTAAAACTTTTTATTTCCCAAAGATTACTCAAGTTACATGAACTAAAAGGCATTAGAGTTTTTATTTTTCTTTCAAAATATTGGATTTAAGCACTCATTTTTCTTAAAGCCAATTAATTAGAGCTCTTTTATTTATTTTTATTTTTATTTTTATTTTGAGACAGAGTCTCACTCTGTCGTCCAGACTTGGGTGCAGTGGCACAATCTTGGCTCAGGGCAACCTCCACCTCCTGAGTTCAAGTGATTCTCCTGCCTCAGCCTCCTGAGTAGCTGGGATTACCAGCATGCGCCACCACACCTGGCTAATTTTTGTATTTTTAGTGGAGAAGGGGTTTCGCCTGGTTGGCCAGGCTGGTCTCAAACTCCTGACCTCAGGCGATCCACCCACCTCAGCCTCCCAAAGTGTTGGGATTACAGGCGTGAGCCAATGTGCCTGGCAATTAGAGCTCTTTTATATAAACATTAAACACACAACACATATATAACTACACAGACAGAAGAAGATCCAATAGTTGTAAGATTTTTCATTTACCACTTTCTAAGTTTCTAAATTGGATTACTGGCTTTAGGATGGAGTCCTTGGAAGAACAGGACCAGGAAAGCATGCAGTTTCTAGGGCCTAATATAATAAGCAGGCACAGCTGGAAGGCAAAACAGATCTCCAAAAATTAAGGGTCTCTTTTTTTTTTTTTTTTTGAGACGGAGTCTTGCTCTGTCACCAGGCTGGAGTGCAGTGGCACCATCTCAGTTCACTGCAACCTCCACCTCCTGGGTTAAAGCGATTCTCCTGCCTCAGCCTCCCAAATAGCTGGGACTATAGGCGCATGCCGCCATGCCCGGCTAATTTTTTTTAATTTTATTTTAGTAGAGGTGGGGTTTCACCATGTTGCCCAGGCTGGTCTTGAACTCCTGAGCTCAGGCAATCCACCCACCTCGACTTCTCAAAGTGCTAGGATTACAGGCGTGAGCCACCGTGCCCAGCCTGAGGTCTCGTTTTTATACCAGATCCTGGATCCCCCCCAAAAAAAGAGGGAGTCAGCCCCATAACTGCCATTAGACATCCCTAAAGTATATTTCCTACCTAGTTATTACACACCAAGGCTCTATGTGAAGTAATTTCTGATACTCCCAAGTAAAAAACAGTAGATAATCCAATGCAAAACAGAACAGAGCCTTAGATTTTGAAAGAAATCTATCTACTTCCAATTTCTGGGGTTTCATGAGTAAAACAGAGGTTTTTCCCAAAACGGGGTCTCTGGCACCTCCTGTTTTCCCAAGGAGTCCCAGGCTGTTAGAGCCAGAATATCTACTTTTAATTAAGCTGACTTTTAACCATAGCACTCTTTAATAAAAGTTCTTTTAAATTGCTTATTACCCAACTTTCATCAGGCCAAACAGCCAATATTCCTGCCTTTAAACTTTATTGAAAGTAACCTCCCAGGTGCTCTGAGAAAGGCAATTCAAGACAGTTTGTGGAGGGGGAGAAAATCAAAAAATGGCAAAGGTTACCCAAATATCAATTAGAAAGTACTCATTCCCTAAGCCAGGAATCAAACCCAGATCACCACTGAACTATATAGCACTGGGCAGTCTCCATTGCCCTTCCCAGGAAGAGTCTAGAGTAGTTAATTTTCAGCTGGCAAAGGCTCGTAACTACTCAAGATAGATTGTAGAGCTAACTATGACATGAACCCAAAATTCCTGTTCCACTTGGAAGGTGGAGACCAAGTAACTGCCACATGGTTACAAGGTCAAACTCCCAAAGACTTAAAACAAGATGGAGACCTCATCTAGTTTTTTTGTTTGTTTCAGGGATCTGCAGCAGTGACTGACCAGCTTGTTGGGCCATCTTGAGCAGCGAGCAAGCTTATGGGGTTTTAAGCCCATGTTCTATCCTAAGGTACCCCTTTTTATCACAGAACAGCGCAGGAAGATACATAAAGCGTACAAGATTCACTACAGCCTGAGATTAGCCTCACAAATCCTTTTTTCCATTAATCAAAATTTTACAGAGGAGATAAGCAGTGATTTTTTTTTTAATTCATTCAACCAGTTTGAACACACAGAGAGAGAGAAGTCATAAATCTGACTGGTAAGAAATTCTTACCCTTTTGCTGTGTGCCAGGCTTCTGGATTCCCCTTCCCTGAGTAGCCCTAGTGACCCAGCTCTCCACATCATATCCCTGAGGGCCAAGCCACATCATAAAGGAAAATGATCTTTTTCTGTTTCATTGAACCACAGGCAAAAGCCTCTCAACTTTTAAATTTGAGCAGCAAGTTGCCACCCAACTGGCTGCATGGGGGCACCAAATATCAAACTGGCAAAAGGCCAGGCACGGTGGCTCACACCTATAATCCCAGCACTTTGGGGGGCCAAGGCAGGTGGATTACCTGAGGTCGGGAGTTCGAGACCAGCCTGACCAACATGGAGAAACCCCGTCTCTACTAAAAATACAAAATTAGCTGGGCATGGTGGCACATGCCTGTAATCCCAGCTACTAGAGAGGCTGAGGCAGGAGAAGTACTTGAACCTGGGAGGCAGAGGTTGCGGTAGCCGAGATCCTGTCACTGCACTCCAGCCTGGGCAACAAGAGTGAAACTCCATCTAAAACACACACACACACACAAATTGTAAGGGATTATAAAAGGTTTATAAGAATCTCACCTCATGGTCAAACTAGTTAAGCATAACATCAAGGGTTTTAAACCTTTAATATATTTGATAGGCTTCCCAAAATCAAATTTCAGCTTCAAAATAGTCTTTCTGACCTCTAACTTTGGGGTGCTACAGAGATCCCCTAAAGCATCCAAAGAGAGGTAAACGGGATAATCTGATGTGTTAAGTTACATGGGAAGCATTGTCAAAAAATAATGTTTACTCCTCTTCAGGTTACATTTTAGTGAATGATATTAATATATGTTCCAAAATTAAATGGGATTTCTAAAATTCTAATATGCCTGAGTCTATGCTATCAATCATAATTATGGTTAAGTTACTGTAAATCATAGAAATAACCAAATTTCCTTGTCAATTGTGTTTTTAACTATGACTATTTAAAGTCATTTCCACAGTTAATTGCTTAATGCTGGTGCGGTTTCTGAAAACTTCAAAAGTATGGTGTCTTTAAGGAGATTCATAAAAGGATGAAAAGGACCCTAAAAATCAGTCTTGGAATACAGGTTTCTGATAACTTTAGAATCATGTCATTTGAACTGGGTAAGAATTCCTGGAACTTTAATGAAAAGACTGACTGGCTTATAGAACTGCTAACCCAAGTAGAACAAAAATTAATTGAATACCAAGAAAATAGTTTGCCAGATTTTCATCTTAAATCAGCTGACACTGAAATAGTTCAGATATACAATTTGAATGAAATCCATGGTCTAAGTCAAATTACCTGTGATAACCCATCAGTTATCCGTGCAATGCACCTAATTTGGAGAAGCAACTGGGATTCAAGAGGACTGAAGTCTAATGTTAATTAAGTATGGACTCACGGAGAACCAGGACGGCCACCTTGTCCTTCCTGAGTCCTTAAAGCTTTTGTTATTAAAAGTTCTGCATTTCATGACTCATCATGGAAAAGATAAAGTAATCCAAATTAAATACATTGGTGTGTGGGAGGCAGAGGTTGGAGTGAGCCGAGATTGCACCGCTGCACTCCAGCCTGGGTGACAGAGAGAGATTCCATCTCAAAAAAAAAAAAAAAAAGTGTATATGTGTGTATATGTGTGTGTGTGTGTGTGTGTGTGTGATAACTTATAAATTGCTAAAATAGTTTATAACCCTGGGCTATGTAAATATTTTATAAAGGGATTTTATTCAATCGTCATTTTCAATGCATGTTTTCCGGGTTGTATAAAAGCTCTCCCATGTTAAGAGGGCTGATGTTTTAACAGTAGGTTATTATGCTACAGTATATTTTTCTATGGTTCACTGAGGTCAAACCCTTTGCATTCTAGAACCCGAAGATTGGATCTTCTGAGAACATCAGAGAAAGACTGTCCTTGCCATCCACACTGCAACAAAACTTAGGGATCTCGAAACTTGGGTTCATAATCTCACAACTGAGAAGGGTCCATCCACACTCCTGGAACTGTACACCCATTGGAACCTTTAAGATAAAGCCAAGGAAGTCTCTCCCCAGAAGATGGCATCCTTGATGTGAACAGCTTTTGCTAAGATCGTGGATCAAGACTTCTACTGTCATGAGACTCTCTTTTTTTTTTTTTTTTTTTTTTGAGACGGAGTCTGGCTCTGTCGCCCAGGCCGGAGTGCGGTGGTGCAGTCTCAGCTCGCTGCAACCTCTGCCTCCTGGGTTCAAGCGATTCTCATACCTCAGCCCTCCGAGTAGCTGGTATTACAGGTGCCTGCCACCACACCAAGCTAATTTTTGTATTTTTAGTAGAGATGGGTTTTTGCCGAGTTGGCCAGGCTGATTTTGAACTTCTGACCTCAGGTGATCCGCCCACCTTGGCCTCCCAAAGTGCTGGGATTACAGGCATGCACCACCACGCCTGGCCATGAGACTCTTATCTTTGAATATTTGTTCCTTGCTTATGCCTCTATGAATAATAGAAATGAAAAGAGGATCTGTTGTGTGCACTTATGGGGTATACTTTCATTTGTGAAGGATTTTGCAGCCAGCCTTATACACGGATAACTTTATACTTTGATAGATAAAAGATGAAGGTCCAGTGTAGGTGAGAAACTTTAATGAGACACATGTTGCCTGTAATCAGTCAGAAACAGAACATCGGTTCACTCCTCTTAACCCACACCATGGGTTAAAGAGGGCATTGCCAGGAGGGCTTTACTCTTCCAGAAGGGCATCATTTTTCCATGGTTTAGAGTAAAAGAGGCCATAACCAGAAATGTATCCCTCATGATAGGCTGTATAGCAGATTCTACTGTAAAGGCTATAGTTACGCAACAGACTTTCAATTCTCTTGTGAAAGTTATGCTAAATAATAGAATTGACTAAACAGAAAAGTACCTGTGCAGCTGCTGGCACCTGTGGCCTAGGGAGAAATACATCAGGTATTATAGAGATTCAGTTGTGGGAGATGAATGAAAAGGCCACTTAGTTAAGTGAGTAGCCTCTTTATCTAGCTCATTGTCTGATCTATTTGCTTTGGGGTGGTTTGGTGTATGGGGACCCTGGGTAAGGAGCATACTGCAAACTCTTGGTATTATCCTCCCAGTGGTCATAGTAATAGTCTCCCTGGTGCACTGCATTCTCTCAAAGGTTTTAAATGTCTGCATGCAGCCATCTCTAGAACAACAAATGGTCTCTCTTCAACTGGAATGGCACAAGCTGAAAGAAATGTGTGACCATGAGGACACCGTAACCTATGAATGACGTGCTGAGACCAGAAACCCAAAACGATGGTAACTGAGACTGGTGCTAAGGCCCTAAGTTTTGGTCACACTCTCGCCTGTAGGGTCCAGCCCTACTGGGCCTGTGGGTTTTTCTCCTCGTGTGCGGAGATGAGAGATCACAGAAATAAGGACACAAGACAAAGAGATAGAAGAAAAGACAGCTGGGCCCAGGGGACTACTACCACTTAGACACGGAGACTGGTAATGGCCCCGAATGCCTGGCTGCGCTGTTACTTATTGGATACAAGGCAAGGGGACAGGGTAGGGAGTGTGAGCCATCTCCAATGATAGGTAAGGTCACGCGAGTCATGTGTCCACCGGACAGGGGGCCCTTCCCTGTTTGGTAGCCGAGGCGGAGAGAGAGAGGAGACAGCTTACGTCATTATTTCTTCTATGCATTTCAAAGACGTTAGCACTTTCACTAATTCTGCTACTGCTATCTAGAAGACAGAGCCAGGTGTACAGAGCGGAACATGAAAGTGGACCAGGAGCGTGACTGCTGAAGCACAGCATCACAGGGAGACGGTCAGGCCTCCGGATGGCTGTGGGCGGGCCTGACTGATGTCAGGCCTTCCACAAGAGATGGTGGAGCAGAGTCTTCTCTAACCCCTCCGTCCCCCTCCCCCGGCCAAAGGGAGACTCCCTTCCCTGGTCTGCTAAGTAATGGGTGCCTTCCCAGGCACTGGCGTTACCGCTAAACCAGGGAGCCCTCTAGTGGCCCTGTCCGGGCGTGACAGAGGGCTCACACTCGTCTTCTGGTCACTTCTCACCATGTCCCTTCAGCTCCTATCCCTGTATGGCCTGGTTTTTCGTAGGTTATAATGGTAGAACAAAGATTATTATAATATTGGAATAAAGAGTAATGCTACAAACTAATGATTGATAATATTCATATCTAATCATATCTATAATCTATTTCTAGTATAACTATTCTTTTTGTTTTGTTTTGTTTTTGTTTTTGTTTTTTGAGATGGAGTCTCGCTCTGTCACCCAGGCTGGAGGGCAGTGGCGCAATCTTGGCTCACTGCAAGCTCCGCCTCCCGGGTTCACACCATTCTGCTGCCTCAGCCTCCCGAGTAGCTGGGACTACAGGCGCACGCCGCCACGACCGGGTAATTTTTTGTATTTTTAGTAGAGACGGGGTTTCACCGTGTTAGCCAGGATGGTCTCGATCTCCTGACCTCATGATCTGCCCACCTCGGCCTCCCAAAGTGCTGGGATTACAGGCGTGAGCCACTGCGCCCGGCCTAGTATAACTATTCTTATTCTATATATATATTTTTTTATTATACTGGAACAGCTTGTGCCCTCGGGGTCTTGCCTTGGCAACTGGGTGGCTCGCTGCCCACACTCACCTAAGTGAGAACCTGGACAAAAAGGGGAATTTATTAAAATAAAATTATGGGAGGCCATTGTTTTGGACTGAGCTCATGCACTGGGTCCCAACAGACTAAGCCAAACAAAAATGGAGTCACTCATGCTAAATGTGACATAATCAAACTAAGACTTTAAGGAAACACATAGATCCTAACACATTCCCCTATAAACAGGACGTTCCAGCATAAGGAGGTACCCTCAGTCCTTGTTCCTACCTTTGCAAAACTCACTGTTCTACTGTTTCTCAGAGGGTTTCAGGACCAAATAAGTACATTTATGATGGTGATAGTGACATCAATGACTAAAGTTTTGGTCAATCTCTGAAAATAGAGAAAATGACCAAAAGGGTGGAATTGTTAAAGCAAACTAAATATGGCCTGAGAAGGACTCCATACTTCTCTATTTGAGTCCTTGTGGACGAACTGCAACCTAACTTAACTGGTAGACAAGATTGAAACACTGACACCCTAACTTGGGAGTCCGCACCTGTGGCAGTACCTGAGTCTTGGCCAATCCCAGCAGCCGTACTTCACTCGTACACTGCTGAGAGTTCAAACTGTGTCCAAATAAGGCAAATGCCGAGCTGCAACCAACCCAGCTGTTTCTGTACTCACCTCCAATTTCTATACGTCACTTCCCTTTTTTGTCTATAGATTTGTTCTGACCACGAGGCATCCCTGGAGTCTCTCTGAATCTGCTGTGATTCTGGGGGCTGCCCAATTTGTGAATCGTTCATTGCTCAATTAAACTCATTTAAATTTAATTTGGCTGAAGTTTTTCATTTAACAGAGGTATATAATATGTATTCTTTAAAATGTTCAAACACTGTTTTGAGTGCATATTGTGCTTTATTTGATAAAAAAAAAATTTATGATGTGATGTTTACTGTTCCCTTGAGGTACATAATAAAATCCTAAAACCCCTGCCAACTGAACAGACCCCTTCTTGGTCTAGGAGACCTCAGAGAAACCTTAAAAACTGAGTTCCTGGCCGTGACAGGACAGGAGGTCAGACTCGCCTCAGTGTGCCCCTTCCTTAACAACCTTTAACTGGAATGCCTTCCTAAAGCATAAACAGAAACCAGCTCTGGAAAAAAAGAACAGACATCTCATTCTTCTATTGCCTTTAGCCAATCATCTGAGGCCACGGCCAGACAATGCTTCCCTTCCTGGTAAAAGACCACAGACCCTGGAGTGGCCGTGGCCGTCTCCAGAGGCGGTGCAGTGAGGGTTCTTGTGTCCTCTGCTTCACCTTTTGACGTCAGAGGGAGGAAAGCTACATCCTCCGATCACGCTAACCCCAACATTTTTTGAACACGTGACCCATGAAGAGGCATGAAGCTAATTGCACACTGCGTGTTGCTCCTCTCACAAATATTCATAACTCCTCCTACAGCGTATTCAATATGTCTATTCAGCCACCCTGAGGATCTAGGGGGAAAGCGCAGTGTCCTTTTCCTGTTCTCTCACTCAAGAATCAACACAGAATACTTCTCCCCACCAACAAGCAAGCAATCAGTTCTGCAGCGGACCCCAGCTGGGTGTCCTCTCATTCAAGTCTGACAGCATCTACCTGTAGACAGCGCCTGACCACACAGATCGAGGACTCAGTTCCCACAAGACTGAACCCCGTTTCCAATGCCAACTGCAAGCCCCTGGTTATTTTGCCTGTGATTCTGACTGACCTGCTAAACATTGGGGGTTCCCACAGCCCCCTCCTTGGGTTCAATTAATTTGCTAGATCAGCATACAGAACTCAGAGAAACACATTTCCTGGTTTATTACAAGGCATATTTTACAGGATACAGATGAACAGCCAGATGAGAAGATGCATAGGGAGCGTTCTGGAAGGGTCCCAAGCACAGGAGCTTCTGTCCCTGTAGAATGGAGGTGCGCTGCCCTCTAGGAACCTCCAGGTTACCCGGAAGCTCTCTGAACCCTGTCCTCTTGGGTTTTTATGGAGGCTTCATCACATAGGCATGATTTAATCATTAGCCATTGGTGATCAGCTCAACCATCAGCCCCTCTCCCTTCCCAGAGGGCAAGAGTAGGGCTGAGTCCCAACCTTCTAACCCTACCTTCTTCTTTCCGGTGACCAGCCCCGCCTCCTATCCTGAAGCTGTCTAGGAGCCACCAGCCACCTCATTAACATACAAAAAAGACATTCATCACTTTGAAGATTCCAAGGATTTGGGGAAATATATGCCAGGAGACTGAACGAAAACCAAATATAACTTCACAATATCATGGATGACTGAAATATGTAATAAAAGATTAAGCAGGCCAGGCACAGTGGCTCACACATGTAATCCTTTGGGAGGCTGAGATGGGCAGATTACTTAAGGCCAGGCGTTCGAGACCAGCCTGGTCAACATGGTGAAACCCCATCTGTACTAAAAAAAAAAAAATTAGCCGGTGTGGTGGTGGTGCCTGTAATCCCAGCTATCCGGGAGGCTGAGGCACAAGAATCACTTGAATGCAGGTTGCAGTGAGCCGAGATCACGCCACTGCACTCCAGCCTGGGCAACAGAGCGAGACTCTCAAAAAAAACATTAAAAATTTAAGCAGCCAAATGACATGGAAAGAAATAAATTACTATATTAATTATATAAATGGCAAACAAAATGTTGATAGGGATTGCCTATGCACAGCAGCTAATATTAAAGATGAGATTTTGTGTTTTTTCTTTTTTTAAATATATTTTTGTATGGAACGCTTCACAAATTTGTGTGTCGTCCTTGTGCAGGGGCCATGCTAATCTTCTCTGTATCATTCCAGTTTTAGTGTATATGCTGCCACAGCGAGCACTGTTCTTCTTAATTTCAAAGTTCTCTTCAATACATACATGTTTGCTTAGAAACAGAAAGAGAAAAATGAGATGTTCAACATGTTAATTGAACAAGTTACCAAATGGTCTGTGTACAAATCCTGGCCTAGGTTTATTTCTCTCAGTCAAAGCTTTCACTTGGGCATGGCGAAATTTAACTCAGACTAGCTTAAGCAAAAAAAGAAACAAAGAAACAAAAAGGACTTTATTAGTTCCGTAGCCACCAGCCCAGGGTATGAACGATGCCCTCGGGCCCTGGGCCCTGCAACCCTGGTCGGTTCCCCGGTCTAGTTTCCTCCTCAGCAGGCAAGATGGAGGGAGTGCTACTGGACAGGGGTCCCGATCCAGACCCCAAAAGAGGGCACTTGGATCTCGCTCAAGAAACAATTCGAGGCTAATCCATAAAGGGAAAGCAAGTTTCTTAGGAAAGTAAAGGAATAAAGAATGGCTACTCTGTAGGCAGAGCAGCCTAGAGGGCTGCTGGCTGCCCGTTTTTATGGTTATTTCTTGATTATATCCTAAACAAGGGGTGGATTATTCATGAGATTTCCGGAAAAGGGGTGGGCAATTCCCAGAATTGAGAGTTCCTCCCCTTTTTAGAACATACAGGGTAGCTTTCAGACGTTGCCATGGCATCTGGAAACTGTCATGGCGCTGGTGGGAGTGTCTTTTGGCATGTTAATGCATTATAATTAGCATGTAATGAGCTGTGACGATGACCAGAGGTCACTCTCATCACCGTCTTGGTTTTGGTGGGTTTCCCAGCTTCTTTATTTACTTCTTTATTTTATTATTTTTTTTGAGACGATGTCTTGCTCTGTTGCCCAGGTCTCGGCTCACTGCAGCCTCTGCCTCCTGGGTTCAAGAGATTCTCCTGCCTCAGCCTCCCGAGTAGCTGGGACCACAGGCATCCATCACTGCACCTGGCTAATTTTTGTATTAGAGACGGGGTTCACTATTTTGGCCAGGGTGGTCTCTAACTCCTGGCCTCAAGTGATCCACCTGCCTCGGCCTCCCAAAGTGCTGGGATTACAGGCATGAGCCACAGCGCCTAGCCCCAGCTTCTTTAAAACAGTCTGTTTTGTCAGCAAGCTCTTTGGGACCTGTATCTTGTGCCAACCTCCTATCTCATCCTGTAACTAAGAATGCCTAACCTCCTGGGAATGCGGCCCAGCAGGTCTCAGGCTCATTTTACCCAGCCCCCATTCAAGATGGAGTTGCTCTTGTTCAAATGCCTCTGACAGGCAGGTGTCCCTAAACTTCAACACCTGCGCGAGGCAGGCCTTTACAGAGGCCCTGTGGCTGGCAAGGAAGTCAGGTCCTTAGCCCAGCCAGGTCCCCAGCCCCCAGCAGAGTCGTCTACACTGTGATTCTGCTGTGGACTTTGTCTACACTGATGGAAGAACTCCTGGAAAGACTCCGAGTGGAAATGGGGGCGGGGGTGGAATAATGGTGATTTTTCTTTTCTGCATGTTTTCCTGTATTTTCTACATGTATTATTTTTCCATGATTATCGGCATAGTTACTGAATGGTGACCACGTATTCAACACTGTGCTACATGATTTACAGACTCTGAAACCTAATCTCAGCATCCCGGGGGCATCAACTCCTGCCATCTTCATTCTGCAGCTGAGGACAGTGAGGCACAGAGGAGAGGGGTCCAGAGTCCCGCCGCGGTCACCCGCTTCAAAAAGCCTTACTCTTTAATGAGTTTTGCCTCAATCAGAAGAAAAGCAAAGCTATTTCCATTCCCCCAAAGAATAAAGACCCCAAGTCCCCGAGATAACGTCCCCTTCCCCTTCCCCTCGTATAAAGAAGGCTCCCAACCTCATGGTGACATCCCCGCTGGTGTTTTCCTCCCAGGACGGGCCTCAGTGCCCCTGCTGGAGCCGGCGGTGGGCACCTGCGGAAGCTGATTTTCCCCACACCCCGATGCAAGCGAAACGTCTGCCTGGAAGCCTGGTCGCTCCTGCTGCTCTTGTGAAAGCGGCCCAGGGAGCGCTGTGTCCCTCAGGCACTGTGGTTCCTCTCCTGCACGCAGCTGTCCGATGTGTCACTGTCTGGTTCAAAGTCACCGAGGCCTGTGCCCTGGCTTCTCACGCAGCAGGCAGCACAAAGATCCCGGCTGCAGGCTCCAGGCAGCCATGACAGCAGTGGAGAAAGGATGGGGCGAAGGTGAAGGCACCCGGCTGGTGTCCCCGTCAGCTCCTCCCTGAACCAGCCCTCACCATGTCAAATGCTGCCCTGCTCTGCGGAAGCCCCAGCCAGCGCCGGGCCGGCCCATCCCCCTAAGCACAGTTCAGGAAAAAGGCCCAAGTTCCGCACCTTCACCAATGATCTGGGCGCAGCTTCAAGGCCGTCAGCGAGGGCCCTCAGCAGAGTCAGCTCTGGGGCCTCAGCCCTCCCTGTCCCTCCTGTTCGCTCCCCGCCCAGCTCCAACGTCGCCCCCTGGGAAATCTTTAGGCCCTCGCACACGCACAGGTGCCTCCGCGGGGCTTCAGTGCTGGTCCACACCCTTCTGCTACGCCCTGGCGTGGGGGTTCGCCAAGCGCACAAAGCCACGTCTCCCCGCAGGTGAGCACTCCAGCTGGAGAGAGTCACCACGCACTGCTGTGAGTTATCAACTTCTGCAGTTTCAGCCCCCTTAACCTCCACGGGAAGCTCCCAGATTCCTAAGCGCCACTAAAGCCCAGGAGGGCGGGCTCCTCATCCCTGACACAGCACCAGCCTCTCGGGGGCCCTGACGTGGACTCCCACGGTGGAGGCTGTCACCGCATGCCGGGCGCACCTGCTGGAGCCCTGGCCGCCAGGCCCTGACTGCAGGGTCATGGGGAGCCGCCCCTTTCAAGGGCAGATAGATATGCTCAGAGAAAATAAAAACTGGCCACAAACACACAAACCTAAGGAATCTCGGTGAGGGGCACAAGGCAACGGGACAGCCATCGGGAGATGCAGGAATGCCAACGGGCTCGGACTGTCTGACACCCAGGCCCTGGGGAAAGGGAGGCCCGGCCGCCCCCTCTCTTCCTGGACCACCACATCTCTGGCCGAGTGTTGAGACCAAGTCTGGGGGTGGCGCGAGGCACTGCAGTGCTGGGTCATCCATTCCCAAGCCCCCGCTGGTCTCTCCCTGGGTGCAGGGAAAGCTCGCACCCTAGCACGCAAGGCGCCCACACCTGGGCACCCCAGCACGCAAGGCGCCCACACCTGGGCACCCCAGCACGCAAGGCGCCCACACCTGGGCACCCCAGCACGCAAGGCGCCCACACCTGGGCGTGTCTGGGGCCTCAGGGGTACTCTTGGGGCTTTTTCTTCAATCCAGCTTTAGTGAAAAGACAACTCAGGTATTAGTGCAGAAAGATCTGTACACTCCCAAGGCGTGCTTTATTTAGATGTATTTATTACACTTCCAGGTGGGACGAGACGCTAACACATGCCCCTTCCTGGCGCCAGGGTCTGCTCTGTGGTCTGCACCGGGGTGCTCAGCATTGCTTGGGTTCCACTTCCTTCTCACTGGGGACCATGGTCAGGCAGCCCTACAACACACAGCGGCGGCCTCAGGCACAGGGCTGATGCGAAGGTTTCACTTTCTTTAAGTGTAGACAACCATTTACAAACTTTTGGGGGGGGGGTGCTTTTTTTTTTTTTTTTTTTTTTTTTGAGACATAGTCTCACTCTGTCGCCCAGGCTGGAGTGCAATGGCAGGATCTCAGATCACTACAACCTCCGCCTTCCAGGTTCAAGCAATTCTCCTTCCTCAGCCTCCTGAGTAGCTAGGACCACAGCCACACACCACCACACCCTGCTAAGTTTTGTCTTTTTAGTAGAGACGGGGTTTCACCATGTTGGCCAGGCTGCTCTCGAACTCCTGATCTCAAGTGATCCTCCCACGTCAGCCTCCCAAAGTGCTGAGATTACAGGTGTGAGCCAGCATGCCCGGCCAGGGGGGTGCTAATTTTAAGGCAGGCAAAAACCTGAAAAATTTTCTCCTTATTTACTTCATGACGTGGTAGATGCTTAGCTCACATACATAGCAAATGCAGCAGGTAAGTTCTGCATTTACCATGGCTGAGGCATGAATGTCACAGGGTCTCTGGCTGCCTAAGAAGCAGTGTGGGGAGAATGGGCTTCACTCTGTGCAATCAGATTCTCTCAACGGCAGGTTTTCCCCAAAACGTGGGAACCTGGGTTCCATCTCCAAGTGTGGACACTGGGACCGGTGCCCAGGGAGGAGCATTTATTTCCATGCAGGGCTGGCTACACACCGAGGGTCAGGGAGAGCCATTTTGTTAGTTCACACCTAACCCTTAGTTCTCAGAGGAAAGATAGCCATGGGAAATGCCACTTTGAGATATTTGCCACCTAAAGCTTATTTTTCTTTTCCTTTTTTTTTTCTTTTGAGACGGAGTTTCACTCTTGTCACCCAGGCTGGAGCGCAATGGCGCAATCTCGGCTCCCTGTAACCTCCGCCTCCCAGGTTCAAGCAATTCTCCTGCCTCAGACTCCCAAGTAGCTGGGATTACAGGCACCTGCCACCATGACCGGCTAATTTTTATATTTTTAGTAGAGATGGGGTTTCACCATGTTGGCTAAGCTGGTCTTGAACTCCTGACCTCAGGTGATCCACCCTCCTCAGCCTCCCAAAGTGCTGGGATTACAGGCGTGAGCCACCGCGCCTAGCCTATTTTTCATACTGAAAGAAAGATGGATTAGAATGTTAGTGGCCAAGCTCTGAATCAACCCCCTGGGAACACACAGGGTGCAAAGTAGGATGGCCCACGAATCCGAGGAGAGACACTTTGCATGGAAAAAAGGCTTGTCTACATTTAATGCTATTACGGAAAGTCTCTCCAAAGGATTCTATTTTTCTTTCTTTCTTTTTGAGATGGAGTCTTGCGCTGTTGCCCAGGCTGGAGTACAGTGGCACGATCTCGGCTCACTGCACCCTCCACCTCCTGGGTTCACGCGATTCTCCTGCCTTAGCCTCCCAAGTAGCTGGGACCACAGGCATGCGCCACCACACCCGGCTAAGTTTTGTATTTTTAGTAGAAATGGGGTTTTGCCATGTTGGCCAGGCTGGTCTCAAACTCCTGACCTCAGGTGATCCGCCTGCCTCAGCCTACCAAAGTGCTGGGATTACAGGCGTGAGCCACCGCGCCCAGCCAGGATTCCATTTTCAAAAAGGAATCCACTTTCCCTGTGCAGCGGGCGAAGGAGGTGAGTCTAAGAACCAGAGCAGGGAGAGATGCACGTGTGAGTGCCATCTGACGAAGGTTCCACAGGATGCCGATTTCTGAGCCCAGTGTAAACTATTTTGTCAGCGACACGGGAACCTGTTTGTAAATGTTGGAAGGTAGTCCTGTTTTGGATCAGAACAGTCTTCATCCCAGCAACAAACCTCATTGCGAGGATGTTCTCATTGTTCTGGCTGGCCTCTACCTAGCACCACGTGGCTCTCAAACTGTATAAAACTGCTTGTAGGAGCCATCGCAAACAGAAGAAGTACCATGTTTTCACCTTGGCAGTCAGTATGTTTTTTTTTTTTTCACACACACGTACATATATTAGTTTTTAAGTCTTTTTACCCCTCTTCTGAAGAGTCTATAGAAGAAGCCTCTGTTTGGTCTGGAAACCGGGGTATGTATGTTCTTGTCTAGATCTAACGGCAAAGCTTCCTCACTTTCACTTTTGTTGATGTCTTTGAAACACCCAGATTCGATCATCTGCATGCACAGAAGAACAGGACAGAGAAGCCGCAGAGAAACTTCCAGGTCAGTGGGTGTCTCCCAGTGCCAGCAGCTCCTGCCCAGCCCCGTGCGGGGCACCTCAGAGCTCCTGCACCCACTGTGGGGCCCCTTTTCTGGGTGCCTCCTTCCCTGCTTCCTGACCTCTTCTTGGAATAAGTAATGTGGTCTCCTCTCCCCTTGTCTCTGAGTGTACTCCCAAAGCAGGGAACTACCATGGGAACCCTGGCTGCCAGCCAGCCCTGCTTAGGGAGTGGGGCTCGGGGTGGCAGGCAAGCTCCCATCACACCCAAAATAGCTACCTCCTGCCCACTTCCTGTCATTGGGACCAGGGACAGCCGCTGTGCTTCTGGACAGCTGCTGATATGGTCCTTGGCTTGCCCATGGTCTAGTCCTGTGGTCAAAAGTCTTATACAATCTTTTGTGTGTGTGTGTGTGTGTGTGTGTGTGTGTGTGTATGTGTGTGTGTGTGACGAAGTCTCGTTCTGTCGCCCAAGGTGGAGTATAGTGGCGCAATCTCAGCTCACTGCAACCTCTGCCTCCCAGGTTCAAGCGATTCTCCTGCCTCAGCATCCCTACTAGCTGGGACTACAGGTGCCTGCCACCATGCCTGGCTAATTTTTGTATTTTTAGTAGACACGGGGTTTCACTATGTTGGCCAGGCTGGTCTCGAACTCCTGACTTCGTGATCCGCCTGCCTCAGCCTCCCAAAGTGCTGGGATTACAGGCGTGAGCCACTGCGCCCAGCTGTCTTATATAATTTTATCTCCCAAATACACACAGACACACAGACACACACACACACACACACAGCGACCCTTTTCCCTGGGTCACTGCTGGAACTAACGTAAAGCGGCTGTGCTGGAAGGGCAGTACCTCATTCTGCCAGGGGATGGAGACACACCCGGTAGCAAACCGAGCATAGAAGTCTTCATCTGCGGTGTCCAGGTAGATCCCTTTCACCGCCGAGAACTGCTCGATATCCAGGACGTCCTTACAGTAAACGGCATGAGGCTGTGTAGCAAGAACAGGGGCAGCCTCTGAGATGACTACAGCAATTCTCAGCTCCCTCAGTTCCCAAGAATGAAACGCCCAGCAAACTGACGCATAAACACCGCCACTCTCCCTGTCTCCATTCCTTTGCCAGGCCCCTCTCTCACTTGAGGCATTTTCTAAATCAGAGATGTGTCCTCTGAAGAGGTGGTTCGCCAGCTTTTAGTGTCACCAATTTTGTGGTACCGTCTGTGCAGGTCCCTTGCGTGCCCTGGCTCTCTCCCTCCTTCTCACACACACACACACACACACACACACACACACACACACGCACACACACGCACACACACAAACACCCCTCCTGAGGCCATGCCTTTCTCCCTTCCGTAGTGCAAAATGGATTGCAAACAGAGGCCAGGGATGCAGGTCAGGGTGGACTGCACGTATTGGAAGATGCAGCACAGAACCGGAGAAGTGTGAACAGGGATAGAGGCCACCAGCGGTGGGATCCCTTAGTGACAATTCTCGCCCCTGCCTCCAATTCTTGGTGCACTCCTGGCAAAGCACCCGGAGAAAACCTGAGGAACAGCAGCAGCTCCCACTTCCCATCCTCCTCCAGGTCCACTGAGTGGTCTCCAAGGCTGCAAGGGACCTCATCCCTCCACTCAGCTCCCTGAATCAGCAGGTCCCTCCTCTGGGACAGGAACGCAGGCCTGCAGCTCCTATCCTGGCACTGCTGTCCTCAGAGGCAGAGGGTCAGGCAGGCAGGAGGGAGTGCCAAGGTCCGGGTCTCCACCTGCCGCCAGGACAGTTCCTTGCACTTTCAGGGCAAAGGAACAAAAAGCACGGAAGTCAGCAGCTGTGGGACCCTCATCTGCTCATGCCGGAGGCACCCGCAGTTCTGAGAAACTTTTCACCCAGGACTTGTGCACTACAGTGAGTGTTTCAGCAAAGCGGTGGCTCCAAAGGCCACGGTCAGCACGGCTGTTAGAGTAGCTGCTCTTCACTCATTCATCCCCTCAAGGTGAGGAGGCGGAAGTGGACCGGCAGGCCCCGCCCCTCGGGGACAGTCCAAAGGAAGGTGTCCCAACAGCACACTCACAAGGAGGCACAGTGACCACTTCAGGGTCCTCAGTACAGGGCCAGGCCACAGTCCCAGGACCTCATGAGAAGCAGAGTGGGGACACGCGTTCCAGACAAAGGAAGCAGGGCCTCACGGCTGTGGGAAACACAAGAATGAGAGAGAAAGCCAGCCCTGAGACCAGAAAGGGGACATGGGTGGCCAGGCATAGTGGCTCATGCCTGTAATCCCAGCATTTTGGGAGGTCAAGGCAGGAGGATCACTTGGGGCCAGGAGTTCAAAAGTAGCCTGGGCAACATAGGGAGACCCCTGTCACTAGAAAAAAAGTAAAAATGAGCTGGGTGGTGTGTGGCTGTAGTCTCAGCTACTTGGGGGGCTCCACCAGCAGTGAGGCTGACAGTGACACCAGGCAGGGAGCTAGAGCACCGCTGAGGTCTGTGAGGAGCCCAGTGAGTGGCCAAAGGACACTGGGGTGACGGGGGAGGGAAGAAGAACCAGGTAGAACAGGCACCATGAGCAAAAGCCACATGCTAACTGTACCTGCTGATTCTGTATCTGTTGTAATAAAAAACAAAAAACTGTGTTGCAGCCGGGCACAGTGGCTCACGCCTATAATCTCAGCACTGTGGGAGGCCAAGGTGGAGGACCACTTGAGGCCAGGAGTGCAAGACCAGCCTGGGCAACATAGTGAGACCCCCCATTTCTATTTTTGAAAAAAGAAAGAGAAAAACCGTGCTGTGCGGATCACTGTTCCCAGGGCCCTGCTCGTCCTGGCAATGCACTTACATCAGGACAGAAAGGGGGCTCCAGCATGTTTGCCTCCAGCCTCCTGAAGTTGATGTCCTTGAACACGGGGTGCTGCTTCACCCCAGCCGCTCCCTCACCCCTGCAGCCCAGCCGCTTGCTTGGATTCTTGGTGAGTAACTGCAAGAGGCAGAAATGCAACCCACTTAAGCCTCTGGATAAAAACGAAAACTCAAAACTCCCCTGCATAATAATAACCAAAGGACTCGGGAGGGCAGAGCAGGTGCATCTAACAAATCATTTCTTTTTTTTTTTTGAGATGGAGTCTCGTTCTATCACCCAGTCTGGAGTGCAGTGGTGCGATCTCGGCTCACTGCAAGCTCAGCCTCCCGGGCTCATGCCATTCTCCTGCCTCAGCCTCCCGAGTAGCTGGGACTATGGGCACCCGCCACCGTGGCCAGCTAATTTTTTGTATTTTTAGTGGAGACGGGGTTTCACCGTGGTCTCAATCTCCTGACCTCATGATCCACCCGCCTCGACCTCCCAAAGTGCTGGGATTACAGGCATGAGCCACCGCACCCGGCTGCATCTAACAAATAATTTCCAAGCATCAAGCAGACCTCAGGAACTCAGACTTTACTCATTAAGTTATATGATGCTTCACAAAGGACGGGGGCAAAGGTTTTGCCTTTGAGCTATCAATAAATAAGGGGTTGGCTATGTTATTCCTTAAGTTAAAAAAATTAATCATAAAAATGTGGGGATTTTTAAAGAGGAAACAGAAACTGTTGTCAATTTCAGAAATACCACTAAGGACCTCAGATGAGGCAACCACTTAGCAAACCTAGTTCTCAAAATATATTCTTAATATTTTGGTATTCTAGTATATTCTTAAAATTACCAGAAAGGATCTCTTTAGAAAGTATTCCTCACATACATATTTACCATCATCACGAAGTCAAATAAGCCTTCCTCCGCAATTCTCATCAATCAGAAAAAGCAGGGCTGTGCTCAAAAGCAACACATGAAAGACCTGGACCCCTGAAATGTGACCTAGACCTGGGCTTGGGAAACCACAGTCCAGCCACCACAGGCACCAGCTGCCTGGTTTTGGAAACAAGGCTTTATCGGCACCACCCTTTTGCACTATAGTGGCAGAGCTGAATCCCTGTAATAGACCTGCAAAGTCTAGACGCTGTTTACCATCTGGCTTTACAGAAAAGTATGCTGATCCCTGGCCAACTCAAAGTCCCAAAGACCAGGAAGCATTCTGGTCTGCGCTTCTATCTCCCACCGCTCTCAGCTCCTTGCTGGGCTGTGCCTGCTCCAGGGCTGTGTCTACAAAGCTCTTCGGCTTGCTGACTCCTGCTAAATTCTTCAGGTTTTAGCTTTCTGGCCCCCATACCTGCACTAGATTAGGCTCCCCAAATTTTTTTGCCACAGCCTGAGGGGATCCTCCACCTCTCCTCGATGACAAGTATTTCTTGCTGAGAATGAGTCATTTGGATGCGCCATTATTGCCAAGCTGTCCTGCTAGACTCAAAGCTTCCTGAAGCTAGGGCTGTGTGACTCTTGCCCACTGTGATACCCCAGCACCTAGCCAGAGCAGGCGCTCAGTAACAGTTGCTCAATGCATTTATTCTTTGCATGCTTTGTTAATTTAAAACGGATGTGAAGACCGGGCGCAGTGGCTCATGCCCGTAATCCCAGCATTTTGGGAGGCCAAGGTGGGTGGATCACGAGGTCAGGAGATCAAGACCATCCTGGCCAACATGGTGAAACCTGGTCTCTACTAAAAATACAAAAATTAGCCGGACGTGGTGGCAGGTGCCTGTAGTCCCAGCTACTCGGGAGCCTGAGGCAGGAGAATCCCTTGAACCCGGGAGGCAGATGCTGCAGTGAGCTGAGGTCGCACCACTGTACTCCAACCTGGGCCAGATCTGTTTCTTGAGACTCCGTCTCAAAGAAACAACAATAAATAAATAAATAAAACAGATCTGAAAATTAAGCGTAATGCAAATACCATTTCTGCATCTCAGGGACTCCACAGCCCCATGGTTGGGCTTGCTGCCAGCATACTCCACTCCCATCGAGGGCCAGGATGCTCTGAATGTGTGTATCCCCCACAAATCTGTAAGCTGAAACTTAATCCCCAATGCAATAGTATTGACAGGTGGGACCTTCTGGAGGTGATTAGGTCATGAAGGCTCTGCCCTCGTGAATGGGATTCGTGCCATTAGAAAAGGGGCCCCAGGGAGCTGGTTTGTCCTCTGCCCTGTGAGGGTGCAGTGAGAAGGCTCCATCGTTCTTTCTTTTCTTTTCTTTCTTTCTTTCTTTCTTTTAAAATATAGACGGCATCTCACTGTGTTACCCAGGCTGGTCTCTAGCTCCTTGGCTCAAGTGATCCTCCCGCCTCAGCCTCCCAAAGTGCTAACATTACAGGTATGAGCCACCAGCTCCAGCCAAGGCTCCATCTATGAAGCAGAGAGCAGCCCTCACCAACACCAAATCTGCAGGCATCTTGATCTAGGACTTCCAGCCTCCTGACTGAGAAAATAAACTCCTGCTGTTGATAAATTGCTCAGTCTAAGGGATTCTGTCATAGCAGCCGGAAGGGACTAAGACAGATGGCCTGACCAGGCAGCACAGAGCAGAGGAGAGGGGCTTGGTCCAAAAGCTGGGCTCAGGTCCAGCTGCCAGCAGTTGCTGTGGGACGTCATTAACCCATAGAACCCATTCTTTAAGAACAAACTGTTTCTCCTCTTAGTAATTATGGAGGATTATTTGCTACTAAACATTTTACATGTATTACTTCATTTTATCCTCCCAACAATCCTATAAAGTAAGAGCTACTCTCATCTACATTTCATAAATGAGAAACTGAGCTGGGAGAGATGATCCTGTAATGGGAGCTGAGACTCACCTGGCCCTAACTTCAAAGCTAGAGCTTCTCACACACAGCCCTCACTCAGACACCTCCTTTCCCAGCACCTCCAACACCACGGATTTCATCCTGAAAACCCCTGAGCCTTTGTTTCTATCCACTTATGACACCCATTGCATCCTGCTTTATTTTTCTTCCCCTCCCCGAGCCTAGCAGAACAAGTATGCATTCTGCTTTTTCTTTTCTTTTTTCTTTTTTGAGACGGAGTCATGCTCTGTCACCAGGCTGGAGTGCAGTGGCGCAGCCTCCTGAGTACCTGGGATTACAGGCGCCCACCACCGCACCTGGCTAATTTTTTTTTTAGTAGAGATAGGATTTCACCATCTTGGCCAGGCTGGTCTCAAACTCCTGACCTCGTGATCCACCTGCCTTGGCCTCCCAAAGCGCTGGGATTATAGCATGAACCACCGCACCCGGCCCATTCTGCTTTTTCACTGCAGTCATTTCTGTGTTTGTTTTAGGCCTAACATTAAACTGTGAGGTCTTAGGGGCAGACTCCATTTCTGGTACATATTTATACATTCTTGCAGCCCTGTCAGTGTCCTGTGGGAGGAAGACTCCATTATTTAACAGTCAGCTCTAAGCAGAGTGAGGTAGCCGGGAGAACTCCAGGCTGACCCCTGGCTCCAGGACGAGCCTGTAGCACCCATGGCTTCATATATGGAAACACATGAAAAGGACATCAGAATAATTCCTCTCCAGCCACTGCCAGCCCATGTCAGTTACCCAGGCACAGCTGCTAGGAATGCCCACACCCAGGCAGGGGCCTATGCCTGGCTGCTTGGTCCTGTGGCCTTCTCTTCTCCAGTGACTTCATCTTCCATCCCCCCAGTGACCCCCAGCCACTCTCTCCCTGGTCACACCCCAGACTCTTGGCCAGCAAGCACTCTGTCAGCTCCACTCCAAGCAGCTTCCTCTCTGAGCGTCCCTCTCATCTTTCTAACTCTGGCCTGGAGGTGCATGGACTCCCAACTTGGACCATGCTTTGCCCATCCTGTTGAACCTGCCGTTCCCTGTGTCCATTTCCTTGTCCACTGGAGCCAGCGTCGAGCCCATGGTCTGTCCTCTAGTCACTCCCTGGCATGCAGCCCGGCTCCCCGGCCTCTCTCTAGCTGCTGGACAAACCAGAGCTGGGCGAGTGCAGCTCCCTGCTGGCTCTGAGCCTGCGCCGTCCAGGTGTGGCAGGAGCCCAGCACACAACCACAGCCACTCCCCTCCCTTCAGGTCTGCATGGGCTCTTGATGCTGTTGAGGAAACCCCTGCTTTCCAGGCCTTCAAGCCTCCCCTTTCCTCACACCTGCCTCCTACCTTTGCTCCCCACTAGGGGCTGACCATCTGAGAAAAAGAAGCTCCATAAGAGACCGTTCACAGCCCCGCTCACGTCTCCCCAGCTGTGCTGCACTGGCCACAGACTCTGCCTCCTCTCCGGTCACTGGAGGAACTGCCCACACACTCCCCGTGCGCTGGCTGCTGTCCTCCCCACTGCAAGGACTTGGCTCCAGCGAGTGCCCCCTTCCCTCCAGCCCATCTTGGAGTCAGCCTGAAGTCTTCTCCACCACCTGCCTTCAGGATCCATCCTGAATCTGACAGTGGTCATCTGCCATCACTTCTCACACCTGCTCTGCCATCACCGAGGTCTGCGTCACCTTTACTCTCACCTGAATCGCTGCAAAGCCCCCAATGGCCTTCCTCCTCCCTGTCCATTCATTCTCTCCCAGTGGCCGGCAAGCCCAGTCTCATCACATCACTCTTCACAGAGCCCTGCGATGGCTTCGTGGCCATCAGAGGAAGCAACACTCAAGGCTTGACAATTATGACAATGACAGGTGACAGGTGGTTCGGCATGGCCTGGGCTTCCTGCTCTCTGCCCTGTCCCCCTCTAACCCCCCTCCTGCTCTTGCCAGCAGCCTGCCACTGTGGCCTTGCTATTGCAGACAACCTCTGTCTGCTCTGCCCAGCAGGCCGACCCCCTCTCTCCCCCAGAGCCTGCCGCCCCTCCAGGCAGTTCCCCGTCCTCCAGAGTGTGGGTCCTCCCCACAGCCCACACGTCTATGCATTTGTTCTGTTTCCTGTCAGTTCTCGCTGGGAGGGCGGGGACTTCTGTTCTATTTGCTGCTGTTTCCCCCAATGCCTAGGACGGTGCCTGGAACATGCAAGATGCTCAATAAATCCTTATTGAATGAAAATAAATGAAAAAAAAAAAAGTGCTCAAAAAATACTGGTTTAAAGTAAGTAACAAAGAGAGTTTCCCTCACTGATTGAGTGTCTGGGCAGTGAGGGGTGGTAACACAGTCCAGTCCCAGAGGCAGATGGACCCTGACAGCCACTTGCTCATTCTGGGACCAGGGGCCAGGTCTCTACCGCTTGGGGCTCATCTCCTTTCTGTGACTCGCGGGTGCCACTGTCAGCCTCAGAGACCCTTAGCACAGTTAAGGAATTGTCTGTCCAGCACCAGGCCCAGAGTCAGGCACACAGAAGGCCCTCAGGTCAGAGTGTCTCTGGGACTACAATCCCTGGTAGGTGGCTAAACCCTTACCATCTCAAAATACATGAAAGATTGGTTTTTATGTCTAACTTCATATAAAATTGGTCAATGAAACAAGGCTTGGCTATTTTCTGAAAACTGAATTAATAACCTTGGTACCACTCTTCCCTTTCAGTAGCATCGTTTGAGAAATCAAACCATGAATTTTACTCTGTTTTGCTCCAATCAAAACCCAATTAAGTCATTTCCAGATCATGTCTGGAAACTTTTCTCACTGGCTCTTTTTGTCTGATGAAATCCCAGTGGCAGGAGCATGGGGAAGGAGGCAGGTAGACGTGAGCTTCCTGAGCAAACGTGTCCTCCCTGCTGGGCCAGGAGACAGGTTGACGTGAGTGCTCCTAAGCACGCATGTCCTGCCTGCTGGGCCAGGAGACAGGTTGATGTGAGCCTCCTGAGCACATGTGTCCTCCCTGCTGGGCCAGGAGGCAGGTGGACCTGAGCCTCCTGAGCACGCGTGTCCTCCCTGCTGGGCTGCAGGGGCAGGGGCAGGGCCTGGGAGGTGGGTGGCCAGGGCTTGCTGAAGATGACAGACCAATTTTTTTTGTTATAGCTGCCAGTGAAAACAACTAGAATGAGTGAGAAGTGCCATTTCCCAGCCTCTACAGAGCCTAACTTACCATCCTGCAGATAGATTTGGCATCCTCTGAAAACTTCTCAGAATACTCCTCGGTATCATTCTTGATTCTTTGATCGACCTCCTCCCGTTTGACTTTCTCTTTGTATTTTTTGAATGGAGAATGTCCCTGAATCATTTCATAGATCAGACAGCCAAGTCCCCACCAATCGGGACTAAACGTATACTTTTCATTATTGACAACTTCAGGTGCTACATAACAAATACAGGAAATGGAAATTAAGTTAAATTTTGATTTTAAATTTTCTTATAATTCCCAGTAACACAGTCTATATTCAATGTGTGTGACAACATGGACGAACATTAAAAACATTATGTTAAGGCTGGGAGCGGTGGCTCACACCTATAATCCCAGCATTTTGGGAGGCGAAGGCAGGCAGATCACCTGAGATCAGGAGTTTGAGACCAGCCTGGACAACATGGTGAAACCCTGTCTCTACTAAAAATACAAAAGTTAGCCGGGTGTGGCGGCAGGCGCCTGTAGTTCCAGATACTCAGGAAGCTGAGGCAGGAAAATTGCTTGTGCCTGGGAGGTGGACGTTGCAGTGAGCCAAGGTCGTGCCACTGCATTCTAGCCTGGGCGACAGAGTGAGAGTCCGTCTCAAAAAAAAAAAAAAGTTGTGAAATTAGATGGTGGTGATGGTTGCATGACTCTGTGAAAATACTAAAATGCGTTGTATTACACACTTCAAACTGGTGGACTTGATGATATATGAATTATATCCCAATAAAGCTAATATTTTTAAACATTTGTATGATTCATCCAAGATGAGCTGAATTGCCAGAGTCGCATTCACAAGGGAAATGGTGGCCTAGGGAAGGCTCCACCTCCTGAAGGGGCTCCCTCCAGACACACAGAGCCACGCCCAGAGCGCCCCAAGGGTCACGTCTTGCCATCTATCCCAGGGCAGTGAAAAACCCCACAAGACGCAAGAGCAGAAAGCCACAAGACCTTGGGGTCTTCCTGCAGGACTCTGCGAGGCTCTCAGAGGCCACTCCGGGGGTTGGCTGGCACTGCCCCCGGATCTTTGGAATAACCAGAGTGGGGTGATTTCCTGAGGCTCCGAGAGGCCGTCGTGCACAGGGGAGGACACTGGTAGAGTGAGGAGACCTGCGGTGTCATCCCGATTCTGCCCTCACTTCGCTGAGTGACCTCAGGACTCACAACCTCTCAGGCCTCACCCCTCATCTGTAAGAAGCCGAGGGCCAGCCTACAGGATCTCCAGCAGCCTCAACACTCTGACAGGTTAGAGATTCAAAACACCACTGCGCCATCTACTAGTGTGTCCAAACTGAGGCCCTGGTCCATTCAGGGTGGATTTCTCTGTGTTCTGAGGCACTCAGGCACCCGGATAGAAAGGACAAGGACGCCGAAAGCCTCTCACGAACCCATGTAGCCGGCTGTTCCAACTCTTCCTCGAACCCTCTGTCCTTCTGGGATCTCTGTGGCCAAACCGAGGTCTGAAATCCGGATGTGTCCTGTGTGTTCAAATATGTTATTACACAGGTCACGGGGGAAGTAATGACACTGTAACAACAATTAAAATGGGAAAAAAGGCCCCTCAAAAACCATGGCTGGAAATAATAGCATTTCATACTCTGGAACAGTAAACGTAAAATGGCATTTAACTTTTTCATGTTTAGTAAAATTCCATACAATGCATTTTGACTAGCAGCAGGAAAATTCGATTTTTGCCTGGCTATTGATCAGGAAGCCCTTTAATCATAGACAACCACTTGATAAGACAGAAACACTGGATTTATTATTTTATGTCATACAACTTCCAGGTACATCAATAAAAATATAATGAATATTATATCAACTACAGAACAGTAAATAAATACTTTCTGTCAGAGTACCAGTACTATACACAGGGACAGCTACACATGAATGATACGGAGTTATTCTCTTGAGAACAAATGGTAATAGAGTCAGGGAAATAATAAACAAAATTAAGGTACTTAGGGAACTATATTATGTGTTAATGCCTTGAATATAGAAGGATTTAAATACTTGTTGAATTCCTATGGAACTAACAAATTAGGCCAGACACGGTGGTTCACACCTGTAATTCCAGCACTTTGGGAGGCCAAGGTCGGAGGATTACTTGAGTTCCAGATTTTGAGACCAGCCTGGGAAACATGACAAGACCCTGTCTCTACAAAAAAAGATTTTTTTTTTTTTTTTTTTTTTTTTTTGAGACGAAGTCTCGCTCTGTGGCCCAGGCTGGAGTGCAGTGGCGCAATCTCGGCTCACTGCAAGCTCCGCCTCCCGGGTTCACGCCATTCTCCTGCCTCAGCCTCCCGCCATCACGCCCGGCTAATTTTTTTGTATTTTTAGTAGAGACGGGGTTTCACCGTGTTAGCCAGGATGGTCTCGATCTCCTGACCTCGTGATCCGCCCGCCTCGGCCTCCCAAAGTGCTGGGATTACAAGCGTGAGCCACCGCGCCCGGCCACAAAAAAAGATTTTTAAAAAAATTAGCTGGGTGTGATGGCACATGGCTATGGTCCCAGCTACTCTGGAGGCTGAGGCAGGAGGATCACTTGAGCCCAGAAGGTCGAGGCTGCGGTGAATCATGATCACACCACTGCAGGGCAAGAGTGAGAATCTGTCTCAAAAAAATTATAAAGAAAATAAGAAATTATCGAAAACATTCTGTTGAGTGTGTAGAAAGATAAGCCAGCCCTGGAAGTGGACACTATCTTCAACTTATTCACCACTTATCCTCAGCTTCTAATATCATACCCTGGCCTACAGTAGGTGCTCAATAAATATTTATTGGCGAAATGAATGAATAACCAATAAATGTTTGCTAAAAACTAAAAATATGCGACATGCCCTCCAAGGCACTGTAGTCATTTTAAAACAGTCTGCATGATGCTTTAGAGAGGAAAGCCGGCCTCTGACTCAGCTGCATGCACGTGAGACACCACACCCTGCCCTTGCTGCACGCCCACCCTGGGAGGCGGGAGAGCACAGGGGTGAGGAGCACAGACCCAGCCAGATGGCGTGGGTCTGAGTCCTGGCTCTGCCATTTACTATCATGTCTCAGTTTCCTCCCCTTGTACAGATGCATTCTTTCAATAATCCAGATTTCATTTTCTTTTCTTTTGTAGAGACAGGGTTTGGTCATGTTGCCCAGGCTGGTCTTGAACTCCTGGGCTCAAGCGATCCTCCCACCCTGGCCTCCCAAAGTGCTGGGATTACAGGTGTGAGCCACTGTGCCTGGCCAGCTTTCATGTATTTTTCATTTAAGTAGAGTGCTAACATGTTGTGACTTATTTTTTTCGTATCATTGTCTTATTTTTCTTATAAAAATGGATTTTTAAACTGAGAAATGCAACTTAAAACTACATTGAAATACCAATTCCCAGCTAACAAACTGACAAAAACTCCAAAGTTCGAGAACTCGGTCTGCTGGCGAGGCTGTGGGGAAACAGGTGCTTTCGTGCACTGCTGGTGGGAATGCAGACGGGAAACACCCTGGAGGGGAATCTGGCAATATCTGGCAAATTGGGTATGAATTCACCCACTTCTAGGACTCTATCAAGGATACATTCAACAAAATAGGAAATTACATGTGCCCAAGGCTCTCCGTCGCGGCACCAACGGAAACAGCACCGGTGGAGATGACACGCTTACCAGCGAGGGCCGCGTAAACAGGGCAGGTTCGCCTGCAGGAGGCACAGCAGATGGACGGAAGCCATCCATGAGTGTTGCAGAGCCATCTCCACCGTATATTCAGTGAAATAGCCACGTGGAGGACAATACATGTGGTCTACTACTTTATTTAAGAAATGAGTGGGGAACAAATATATCTATACATATATAGTATGTAAATGAAGGAATGAAATATGAGTTAAAATAATTACTTGGGGGTGGTCAGGGATGGAATCTAGACATCTTACAATACACTCTATTTTGCGGTGTTATCTCTGGAACCACATAAATGTTTTACATAATTATAACATTAAAAAATTAGATTGCTGGCCGGGCGCGGTGGCTCAAGCCTGTAATCCCAGCACTTTAGGAGGCCGAGGCAGGCGGATCACAAGGTCAGGAGATCGAGACCATCTTGGCTAACATGGTGAAACCCCGTCTCTACTAAAAAATATATAAAAAATTAGCCGGGTGTGGTGGCGGGCGCCTGTAGTCCCAGCTGCTTGGGAGGCTGAGGCAGGAGAATGGCATGAACCTGGGAGGCGGAGCTTACAGTGAGCTGAGATCGCGCCACTGCACACCAGCTTGGGTGACAGAGCAAGACTCCGTCTCAAAAAAAAAAAAAATTAGATTGCTAAAAATTGAAAGCAAAATTAAGAAAATGAACCTAATGGTGTATCCAGCTGGTGGTTTAACCACACAGAAGGAAATGATACTGAGTGACTTTTTTTTTTTTTTTTTTTTTTGAGATAGAGTCTCACTCTGTCACCTAGGCTGGAGTGCAATGACTTGATTTCAGCTCACTGAAACCTCCGCCTCCCAGGTTCAAGCGATTCTCCTGCCTCAGCCCCTCAAGTAGCTGGGACTACAGGCATGCACTACCACACCCAGCTAATTTTTGTATCTTTAGTAGAGACAGGGTTTCACCATGTTGGCCAGGCTGGTCTTGAACTCCTGACTTCAGGTGATCCACCTGCCTTGGCCTCCCAAAATATTGGGATTACAGGCAAGAGCCACTGTGCCCGGCCTCTGAGTGACTTTAAATTAATTTGAGTGAACAACCCTAGAACCAAAGAACTTTTGCTAATGACTAAAAGAACTGCAAAGAAATCTTTTACTGGTTTTGTTGTTGTTGTTGTTGTTGTTTGTTTGTTTGTTTGTTTGTTTTTTGAGACGGAGTCTCACTCTGTCGCCCAGGCTGGAGTGTAGTGGTGCGATCTCGGCTCACTGCAACCTCTGCCGCCCGGGTTCAAGTGATGTTCCTGCCTCGGCCTCCTGAGTAGCTGGGATTAGAGGTGCACTGCCATGCCCGGCTAATTTTTGTATTTTTAGTAGAGACAGGGTTTCACCATGTTGGCCAGGCTGGTCTTGAACTCTTGACCTCAAGTGATCCACCTGCCTCAGCCTCCCAAAGTGCTAGGATTATAGATACAAGCCCCATGCCTGGCCTACAATTTTTTAAAATTAGCCAGATATGGTGGCTTATGCCTGTATTCCCAGCTACTCAGGAGGCTGAGGCAAGGCAGATCGCTAGAGCCCTGGAGGTCAAAACTGCAGTGAGGCATGATTGCACCATAACAATTAAAATATCCTTAATCGCTGCTGGATGTGGTGGTGCATGCCTGAAACTCCAGCTACGTGGGAGGCTGAGGCAGGAGGGTCGCTTAGGCCCAGGAGTTTCAGGTTGTAATTGTGCCACAATCGCACCTGTGAGTAGCTACCGCACCCAGCCTGAGTAGCATAGAGAGACCCTGACCTTAAAAAGAACTTTAAAAAAAGGAAAACTGTGGTCATCAGCATCAGAGGACTGTGGTCCCCAAGAGAAGAGACAGGGAACTGGCCCAGCAACCATCCTGGCATCCCACCCGGGAGTGCCTTTCAGATGGTGGCGCAGGAGGGGAACCTGGGCAGAGCAGGGGTCTTGCTAAGTTAGCCAGGCAGGAGTTAGCACTGGGGAAAGACAGCTCAGCTCAAACATGTGGGGTAAAGTTCTAAAGAAGAGAGAACTACACAGAAAAATCTCCTAAAAACACAGAAAAAGGTTATCAGTGTGCTCCCCTGCCTTGTTTTCACTTCTAACCATTTCTCATGATTCTCCCTTTATGTTTCTTTATGTTTATGAGCAAGCACACTACACACAATTCCCTGCTTTGTTTACACAAAAGGGAGCGAGCACACTACACACACACTCTGCACCGTGCCCTGTTCCGATCAACCACATAGCTTGGAGATTGCTCCACTTTGCATACAGAGCACGTTCTACCTACCCTTGTTAAGCCATTTAACAACTCAGTAAGTGAGCAGCTTCGCTTAGTGCCCTCCCCACCCAAAGCCACCTCTGGTGAGCAGCACAGCACCAGGAATGAACCACAGGCTAAGTCAGGAGCTACGGACACAACCTTGGACAAGTCTGATTCCTAAATCTTGGTATCGCCTTCCATTAAATGAGAATTCCAGTACCCTCCTTCCTCACAGGGCAGGGTGTCATACATGAATTAGATAAGCATGAAAGCATCTGGCAGAGGTGTAAAAGGAGACTAGCATTCCAAGTCCCCCACGACTGCCCTCAGTCTCCGCCTTAGACGCCTGTCCTCTTCTCGGCAGGAGCCACTGACCTTGCCATGTGTGCTCTACTAGACTGTAAGACCCTTCTTTGCCAAGAAAACTCACTTGAAAGAAGCTCTCTCCCAGCACTGCTTGTGAGCTATGTGTGAGCACAAGCACCCTCCCCAGCAGTGCAACCATCCTTGCATTCTGGGTATGACTCTCCCTTAGAGGAACCAAGGTGGAGTGTGCACCCGTGCTGCTGACAAGGAGCCTGCTGAAAAGGGCCACTCCCTGTCCACTATTACAGGGTCTCCAAGCAGCCATCTGCACCCTGCTCTGTGACACATGCTATGTGACAAGAGGACAGCACCAGGGGCAACATGACAAAGTTTAGAGGGGAATGGAAATAAAAAAGAATAAAGCAAGAGGTGGGTCAACAGCAAGAAACAAGAGGGAGAAAACGTTCTGACTTTGTGTTTACTTTAATGTGCTTCTACTTGGGGCACAGTGGCTTATGCCTGTAACCCTAGTGCTTTGGGAGGGAAGGCAGGAGGACTGCTTGAGGGCAGTAGTTTGAGAAGAGCCTGGGCAAAATAGCATGACCCCTATCTCTACAAAAAAAAAATTAAAAAATTAGCCAAGCATGGTGGCGCACAGCTGTAGTCCCAGCTATTCAGAAAGCTGAGATGGGAGGGTCATTTGAGCCCAGTTGTTCAAGGCTGCAGTGAGCTATGATTACACCACTGCACTCCAGCCTGGGTGACATAGCAAGACCCTGTCTTAAAAAAAAAGGCTTCTAAAACTCAGTCACTAATTGAAAATTATGACCATCTCTGCTTCTTGCCTAAACACAGGGGAATGACCAAATTGTCAGTATTTCATCTTTTTAAAATGAACACATACCACAGAGTTTTTCTTTTTGTTATTGTTTCATTCTCTACTAATTATTAAGTCCACTTTCTGCATCCAACTTTCTGTATCCAAGTCCCTCTAACAAAGTCTACCTGTTAGATGTGAAAGGCTTGCCCACTTACCACGATCATCAAGGAGAATATTCTCAGGCTTCAAGTCTCTACAAGGAAAGAAACAACAACAAAAGGCTCAGTTATTCAGAAGTTGGCACCGTGATTCCTGAGTACCCAGTAGGAACAACCAGCGTGAGCAAGGGCTAGCACGGCAAAACACAAAACTGCCCTTCATAAGCCATGACAAACAGGCAGGACAAGAATGTTACAAAATTCATCTCAGCAAACAACTCACATATGACGACAGTGTAAAATGAACTGCTTTGCATAGTTATACAGATTTGAAGACATTTCAGTGATTAAATATGCAGCCCAGTAAGAAGGAAAGCAAACAGTCCTTAATGAACGTGGCTCAATTTCTCTTACCATTAACATATTTTTAAGTGTTTCAAAAACTGAAAATTCCCCATATTAGAATGCCTCAAGCTGGGTGCAGTGGTGTGTACCTGTAGTCCCAGCTACTCAGGGGGCTGAGGTGGGAATGTCACTGGGGCCATCAGTCATTCATTCAACAAATGCTTAGTGATACCTACTGATGGTGAGTCCTGTGGACACAGCGGTGGATGGGGCAGACATGGTGCAGCCCCCACTGAATGCAGGTGGGTGAGGCAAGTGGGTACCGGAGGTTAGAGGATGAGCCAAAGCTCACATGAGAAAATCCAGCTCATCTTGAGACTGAAACCAAACACAGCAGCTCAGCCGTAGTCACCTGTGAAGTGTGATTTACTCCAGGAGCAACAAAAGAATCAAATCTCCTATGGGTGTGTTCCATGGTCCAATACCACCAGACTCTTATTCTAAACAGTGGCAACAAGGCTTCCTCAACTCAGGCGGCCACCTCTGTGTCTAGAGGACTCATAGCCAGGGCAGCAATCCACCCCTTGCTCAATGCTCAAGGTGCGGAGGTGTCCGCCCCACTGCCAAGCCTGGTCTCTGGTCCTTGAGAGATTTATCCCATATTGGCTGTGGGATATATAAGATAAGGAGAAGCCAAAGGTCCATCAGAATAGGGAGAAATGAGATCAAGGACTCCCAAGAAGCTCATCGTCTGACGTGACCATCTAAGCAGACAACATGGGGAGCACTTGGAGGATGTGGGGGAGGGGGGCACATCCTCATGCTCACACCTTCGTACTGTGTGGGTCAACTCTGGGCGGATGAGCAGGAGTCTCTCAGAATGACAGGAAGAGGGGCTGGGTGGAGAGTGGCACCCACACAGGAACACCTTGTGCAAAGGTGCAATGAGGTGAGGACATCTGAGCAGCTGAAACTCTCGCATGATGAGGGCAGGGGGTGTGGGAGCAGCAGGACCCAAGGCTGGAGGGCTCTGCGGGGAGCTGCATCACAAAGGCCACGAGGGCCAGGCTTACCAGGTGACAAGGGAGACACCATCAGGTCCCACAGCAGGCCCCTCTCCCTTGGATATCAAAATCCAAGGGTCCTCAAGTCCCTGATATAAAATGGTGCAGAATTTCCATATAACCTACACACATCCTCCCAATTACTTTAAATCACCTCTAGATTACACATACTACCAGACACAATGTAAATGATAAGTAAATCGTTATTATACTATATTGTTTAGGGAATAGTGACAAGAACAAAGTCTACATGTTCAATACAGACGCAACCATCCTTTTTTTTCTGAATATTTTCTCTTTTTTCCCCCTTTCATCCTGTTGAGCAGGATTTTCTGAATATTTTCAATTCACAGCTGTTTGAATCTACAACATGGAACCCATGGATATGGGGGACCGACTATAACTGGCAGATGAACCCACAGAAGGGAGGAAATGAAATTATCCAGGGAGAGTGACTGAGAAGAGACTCAGAGCCCAGGAACTCCAGCATTTAAGGGACAGGAGGGGGAATTGTTTTTTCCTAAAACTAAATACATTGATCACACTAAACTACGAAGTTTAATTTAATTTTCTTTACTAAATTCTAAGATGCAAAAAAGAAACTACTATTTCAAGACATTAAATTGTTATGTTATATGGCAGGACATAATAGATCCTTATCAGAACTATCAACATACCTAAGAACCTTGGAAACGGGCTCTTCTTATGCTTACATGAGTAGCACTACCTTTATTTGATCAACTTAACCAGTAAAAAACAAACTTCTGCTTCAAAAAGACAATTTATTAGAGATTTAGGCTGGGCACGGTGGCTCACACCTGTAATCCCAGCACTTTTGGAGGCTGAGGCCCGTGGATCACCTGAGGTCAGGAGATCGAGACCAGCCTGGCCAACATGGTGAGACCCCATCTCTAGTAAAAATACAAAAAATTAGCTGGGCATGGTGGCGGGTGCCTGTAGTCCCAGCTACTTGGGAGTCTGAGGCAGGAGAATCGCTCGAACTGCAGTGAGCCGAGATTGTGCCATTGCACTCCAGCCTAGGTGACAGAGTGAGACTCCATCTCAAAAAACAAAACAAAAAAACACCCAGGGCCCTCTGACTGGCCATATTTCCAATAGTGTAAGTGACCACCCCTAAGAATCACCATCGAGGGCCTCCCAGCTACTCTCCTGCCCAGCCTGGAAGCAGCCAGTGTGAACCAGGGAAGCCTAGGGCTGGGAGAAACCGGCTCCAAGACTTGCAGGCTCCATCAGGTAGCACCGTTCTTACCTGTATACAATTCTTTCCCTCTGTAAATCTTCCAAGCCGCAACACAGCTCTGCAGCATAGAAAACGGCTCTCTGCTCATCAAAGCCGGGATTGCCCAGGTTGTAAATGTGAAACTTCAAATCCCCTCCATTCATAATGGTGAGCACCAAGCACAAGGCATCTTTGGTTTCATAAGCGTAGGCTAAACTAACCTAAAGACAGCAACATCATAAAAACAGAACACGAACTTGCTCTTTCATTGGTGATTTCCTCAATTTGCTAACAATATGCAAATAATCCGTATTAGGTTTACAATCAGAACATGTGAATACTATATGTTTCAGAGAAATGTACAGGACATATCACGTGCCTCTTGGACCTTGGCATGCTGAAGATTTTACCGCAGCTGTGTAGCCAAAAGAGAGAACTCTCTACAGCTAAGCGAAGAAGTGGCGAAACTTCACCAAGATACTTGGGATCATGACTCCTCTGTGTTGTGCTCTCATCACTTGAGCCCTGACATTCTGTACTTCCCGGGCAACCGCATTCAGCACATAAGCTATGCCCCACCAGCAGTGCAAGAGAGGTCTTACTGTGCCACATCCTTCCAACATTTTGTGCTGTCAATCTTTTTAGTTTGAATCATGCTGGTGGAGTAGTCTCTTACTGTGGTCTTAATTTGCACTTCTCTATATATGCAAAGATACGGGACACTTTCATATCATTAATAGCCATTTGGATCCTCTTTTGTGAAATGCCTAGTCTATTTTCCCCCCATTTTTCTATTGGTTTGTATGTCAATTCACACACACAAACACACACATACACACCCTGCTGGGATTTTGACTGGGGCTGCATTCAATTCATTTAGTCTATAGATCAATTAGGGGAAACCGGCATCTTTACAGCATCGGGTCTTCCAATCTGGGAACACGGTCTCCCCCCATTTATTTAGGCCTTCTTTCTTTATTTTTTTGAGACAGAGTCTTGCTCTGTCGCCCAGGCTGGAGTGCAGTGGCGCCATCTCGGCTCACTGAAACCTCTGTCTCCCAGGTTTCAAGCAATTCTCCTGCCTCAGCCTCCCGAGTAGCTGGGATTATAGGCACCTGTCACCACGCCCGGCTAATTTTTGTATTTATAGTAGAGATGAGGTTTCACCATGTTGGCCAGGCTGATCTCAAACTCCTGACCTCAAGTGATCCACCTGCCTCGGCCTCCCAAAGTGCTGGGATCACGGGCGTGAACCACAGTGCCCAGCCTCCTTCTTTAATTTCTTATAATAACATTTTACAGTTCTCAGTGTAGAAGTCTTGCACATTTTTGTCAGTTCTTTGCCTAGAGTTATTTTTTAAGAGACAGGGTCTTGCTATGTTGCCCAGGCTGGACTCAAACTCCTGGGCTCAAGTGATCCTCCCATCTCAGTCACCCAAGAAGCTGGGACAACAGGTGCACACTGCCTCACCGGGTCTTTTCTTAGATTTTGATGTTTCTTGATGCCATTGTAAATGGTATCAGTAACATTTCCATTTTCTAATTGTTAGTGGCTGATTCACATTTAATCACTTGGTTAAATCCTTAATAGGTTATCTAAAAACCTGGGAATGTCTCCACATACAATGATGTTGTTCGAAAATAATGAGTTTTGGCTGGGCACAGTGGTTCATACCTATAATCCCAGCAGTTTGGGAGGCCTAGGTAGGAGGATCATTTGATCCCTGGAGTTCCAGACCAGCATGGGCAATATAGTGAGACCCCCATCTCTATCTAAAAAAAAAAAAAGAAAAAGAAAAAGAAAAAGAAAATGATGAGGGTTTTTTTTTAACCTTTTTTCTTCTTTTCTCTAACCTTAATCCCTTTCACTGTTTCCTTTACCTTACTGCACTGGCCAGAATTTCCAATATCATGTTGAATTGAAATGGTCAGCAGGTATCTAGCCTCATTCCAGATCTCACGGGGAAAAGCTTTTAATATTTTCATATTAAGTATGATTGTGCTAGAGATTATCTGAAGGAAGTTCCTTTCTGTACCTGGTTTGCTTCGAGTTTTTAAGCATGACTGGGCATTAGCTTCTATCAAAAGCTCTTCCTGTAGCTGTTGAGATGACCATATGGTTCTTCCCTTTATTCTGGTAACGTAATAAATTACATTATTTGATTTTCATTCCTGGAATAAATCCAACTTGGTCACGATGTATTAAAACAGTAACAGAGGTGCTGAGAATGGGGGAGAGGAGGCCCCAGCCGGCATGCAACAGACCACAGAATTAAATCACAAGGAATTCTCACTGGCCCTTGAATTAGTAAGGATCCCTTACTTTCTCTCCTCTTGTGAATATTCATTCAACATCTGCTTAATATATATTAAAATTATATTGAGAATCTTTTACCACGCCAGCCTTGTTGTGGGCAGCGGGGATGCAGTGGTGAGCATGGCCCTGAGGAGCTCTGTCCTAATATCGTGGTGGAGGAGGCCTGGGCAGTTACAGATGACAGATGAACCAATGCAAAGAAACCATCCAACAGAGTGATGGGCGACTCGCAGACTGCCTATGGGAAGGGAGACCAAGGGCAAGAGGGAAAGGCAGTGATGCTTCAGGCAGAGTGCAGTCAGACCCCAGGCCTGATGTGGCAGAGGCTGCAGGAGCCAGGTCCCTCAGTGTCTGAAAGGCCAGAGCTGAGTCTAATTTTATTCTCAGAGTGACAGGTGGCCACTGGAGTTTTTAATCAGGAAAGTGGATGACTAATTTAACTTGTCCACAGACTGCCTTGCACTGCTCCGTGGAGAACAGACTGTGAGCGGCGAGGGTGCAGGCAGGGGCTGGGGGCTCCAGGGAGAGGCGTTACTGCCATGGGTCAGGGCGCAGCAGGGATGAACATGCCGCTGTAAGCAGGGAGTAAACACCATCACAGAAGGAGAAAAATGTCTCTAGGTTAAGCAGGGAGAAAACACCATAGGGAAGGAGAAAAATGTCTCTAGGTTCCTTGGGAGAGGCCAACGATATAGAAATCAAAGCATTTAAGCAAAAGAAACTGTAACAACTGTTTCTATTCTTTTCATAAAGCTAGATTGTGGATTTCTATGTTCCAAGGTACTTACATGGGGGTTTTTGTTTGTTTGTTTTTTTGTGGGTTTTTTTTGCTTTGTTTTGTTTTTGAGATGGGATCTCACTCTGTCACCCAGGCTGGAGTACAATGGCACAATCTGGGCTCACTGCAACCTCTGTCTTCTGAGTTCAAGCAATTCTCCTGTCTCAGCCACCCAAGTAGCTTGGATTACAGGTGCTCGCCACCACACACCCAGCTAACTTTTGTATTTTATTAGAGACAGGGTTTCACTATGTTGGCCAGGCTGGTCTCGAACTCCTGACCTCAGGTGATCTGCAGGCCTTGGCCTCCCAAAGTGCTGGGATTACAGGGCGTGAGCCACAGTGCCTGGCCTTTTTAAAAAAATTTTTTTTGTAGAGGCCAGGCTTGGTGGCTCACACCTGTAATCCCCAACATTCTGGGTGGCCAAGGTGGGTAGATCACAAGGTCAGGAGTTTGAGACCAGCCTGGCCAACAAAGTGAAACCCTGTCGCTACTAATAATACAAAAAATTAGCTGGGTGTGGTGGTGGGCACCTGTAAAACCAGCTGCTTGGGAGGCTGAGGCAGGAGAATCACTTGAACCCGGGAGCCAGATGTTGCAGTGAGCCGAGATCGCGCCACTGCACTCCAGCCCAGGAGACAGTGCGAGACTCTGTCTCAAAAATAAAAAAAAACACAATAGGGAGATGGGGGTCTCCCTATGTTGCCCAGGCTGGTTTCAAACTCCTGGGCTCAAGTGATCCTCCCACCTTGGCCTCCCAAAGTGCTGAAATGACAGGCATGAACCACCAAGCCCAGTCGAAAAATATGTTCAAAGCAACTCCCAGATAAGCCCATTTTATTAAAGATTTTCAAGTAATTGCACATGAGGATGACATATCATATACACACACTGTGCTATTTTTTTTTTTTTTTTGAGATGGAGTCTTGCTCTGTTGCCCAGGCTGGAGTGCAGTGGCGTGATCTTGGCTCACTGCAAGCTCCGCCTCCCGGTTTCACGCCATTCTGCTGCCTCAGCCTCCTGAGTAGCTGGGACTACAGGCGCCTGCCACCACACCCGGCTAATTCTTTGTAATTTTAGTAGAGATGGGGTTTCACTGTGTTAGCCAGGAGGGTCTCAATCTCCTGACGCCTGCCTCGGCCTCCCAAAGTGCTGGGATTACAGGCGTGAGCCACCACGCCCGGCCCCACACTGTGCTGGCTGTGAAGGTACACTGGGAACATTTGTCCCCCTGCACAGAGCAGCTGACCTCAGGGCTAAGAAATAAATGGCTTGGAGGAAATAGCTCTAACACTACAAATCATTTTATAAATTCTCGTTCACACTCTCCCTTCAACCAGTCTTCATACTTCAGTAGCTGCTACAGGACATATGTAATTAGGTAGAGAGAAACTGGGTTTGGAGATGAGAACCACACTATACAATGCACACCGTAAAGCCTGGAACTGCTCCCCTGAGCTCATACCAGTCCGCCCAATGTTCTGTCCTTTCCAGAAAGGTAGGAAGGTGGGATTTGGGCTTCATACAATTGGGATATGCTAGTTGAGGGCCTAGCGGTAAACTTCCCAGAAAAAGGAAAAGACGGAAAACAGATTGAGGCCAGAGGGAGGAGGCCCACATGAGAAGAGGGGCTAGAGAAGGTATCCTCAGCCAGACATGGTAGCTTACACCTGTAATCCCAACACTTTGGGAAGCTGAGGCAGGTGGATCACTTGAGCCCAGGAGTTCAAGACCAGCCTGAGCAACATAGGGAGATCTCATCTCTCTCTCTTTTTTTTGAGACGGAGTCTCGCTCTGTTACCCAGGCTGGAGTGCGGTGGTGCAATCTCAGCTCACTGCAACCTCCGCCTCCCAGGTTCAAGTGATTCTCCTGCACCAGCATCCCAAGTAGCTGGGACTACAGGCACGCGCCACCAGGCCCACCTAATTCTTTTTGTATTTTTAGTAGAGACGGGATTTCACCATGTTGGTCAGGCTGGTCTCGAACTCCTGACCTCAGGTGATCCACCCTCCTCGGCCTCCCTAAGTGGTGGGATTACAGGTGTGAGCCACCGCGCCTGGCCAGAGATCTCATCTCTAAAAAATAAGAATAAAAATAAAAAAATTAAAACCTAGCTGGGCATGGTGGTGTGTGCCTGTGGTCCCAGCTGTTTGGGAGGCTGAGGTAGGAGGATCACTTGGGCCTGGAAGGTTGAGGCTGCAGTGACCCAAGATTGTGCCATTGCGCTCCAGCCTGGACAACAGAGCGAAACCCTGTGTCAAAAAAAAAAAAAAAAAATGAGAGAGAGAGAGAAGGTATCCTCAAGCACAGCCAAGTCACAGTGTCCCAGGGGCCAGAGAAATTGACTGGAGGCTGACAGCAAACAGAGATAAGCTCTGGCTGGCTGTGATAAGGGAAAGGAAAGGGCAGTTCACCAAGAAACACGGGTAACTAATGGACCTGGACAAGCCTCTGCAAGCTGGCAGGTGTGAAGAGTGACAGAATGGGAGGCGGGGGACTACAGATTTATAACAAACCAGAAGTTAGAAGCAGTATCACTCCTTTTATGTTTTCTAAGGTTTGAATAAGAAAGAAGAGAGCTGTTACTAAAAACAGAACTGTTACTAAAAAGAGCAAACCCCCACATAAACTCAGAAAACAAGAAATGACTTCCACAGCTTCAGTGAGCGTGAGCTGAGTGGCATGTTGGCTGACAAAAGTGCTACGAATCAAACAATGCATAGTGAAGACTAAGAGGAGACACTTACTACGAATCTACTTTGCACTTTCTCCAGAATTCTTTTCTCATTTAGAGCCATAGCTTCATCTTTCCTCTTCTTTATTCTTTTTTTTTGTAGCTTTTTACAGGCATACATTTTTCCTGTGGCTCGCACTTGACAGGCGCAAACCTAGTTTAAACAGCAAAATAAAGGAGGTTTATGTCCACCTGACATTTCTTAGGCCACACAAAGGAAGCTCTTTGCTTGATGAGACCCTCACTGGCAGAGACCAGCAGCAGTGCATGAGGAGCCGAGACCGTTTCAAAGGTGAGCTTCGTCAGTGTGAGTCGCCTCCTCCTCGCAGTGACGCACTGCACTCTATCAACTCAGACAGTGTACAAATGGAAATAGTTGGCATAGGTGATCACAGTAAATCTGTTTAATTTTTAAATGTCCTCATATGTCTATTTTACTTTTTGTAAAAGTGTAAAAGTTTTAAAAAGTAAAACTGAAAAGATTCTTTTTCAGCTGGGCATGGTGGCTCATGCCTATAATCCCAGCACTTTGGGAGGCCAAGGCAGGCAGATCACCTGAGGTCAGGAGTTCGAAACCAACCTGGCCAACATGGCGACACCCCGTCTCTACTAAAAATAAAAAAATAAAAAGATTAACTAGGCATGGTGGCGGGTGCCTGTAGTCCCAGCTACTCCAGAGGCTGAGGCAGGAGAATCGCTTAAACCCGGGAGGCAGAGGTTGTAGTAAGCCAAGATCATGCCACTGCACTCCAGCCTGGGCGACAGAGTGAGACTCCGTCTCAAGATTCTCCTGCCTCAGCCTCCCGAGTAGCTGGGATTACAGGTGCCCACCGCCATGCCTGGCTAATTTTTCTTGTATTTTTAGTAAAGACGGGATTTCACCATGTTGGCCAGGCTGGTCTTGAACTCCTGACCTCAGGTGATCCGCCCACTTTGGCCTCCCAAAGTGCTGGGATTAACAGGTGTGAGCCACAGTGCCTGGCCTAAAAAGATTCTTGATTTTTTAATTTAAAATGTCAAGAGTATAAAGAAATATATTTCATAGAATTCACAATTTTCATATCTTTATTCTATTACTTCTTAAAGTAGTATTTATGTATTATTTTAACTTTATGTCATGAAAAATTTCCAACACACAAAAGTGGAAAAAATAGTATCATGAGCCTCAGGTTCTGGTCCCCCTGCCTCTGTGTCATCAACATTAGGCTGCTGTTTCTTCCAACTCCCATCCACTGCACACCCCACAGGGGACTGCTTTAAAAGCAAACATAAGACATGATTTAATTTTATCTACCAATAAAATAATTTTGGTGGTAAAAGAAATACAAAGTTAATTGTGGAAAATATTGGAAGTAATAAGGACAGTGATAAAAACTCACCTGTAATTCCAAGATAATGACTGTTAATATTTTGCTCTATTTGATTTTGGGCCCACCTTCTTACATGGGTATGCAAGAATACATACCCTGTTCCCACCACCCCAGCCTTTCATGGCAAAACTGGTCTCGTATTGTAAAATAGGTAATATTTCCTAACCTCCTTTTAAAAAATCTTATTGTGTGACTATTTTCCCATCATGAAATGTTTTCCTAAAATGCGACTATCCCAATATGTATTTAATCATTTTCTTACCATTAAGACTTGGCATAAAAATCTCTTCATATCTCTTTATCATTAATTTAAAACAAATTATTCTAAGTGGAATGGGCAAATCAGAGAAAGGGAATGGAAAGCAGACAAGAGTGCCAGGCACTGTGCTGACAGCTGGGTGTGAACACTCGCTGCCTCACAGCAACCTGGCGGGCAGGGCCGATCATTTCCCTGCTAGAGATGAGATCACGATGGCGGGCCCAAGATCACGCTGCTGGAAGTGACACGACAGGACCCTGACCTCGGGTCTGCCCACGTCTGAAGTACGTGCTCTTTCCACTACAGTCTGTGGCCTAAAACCGTGACAGCAGAGATGTCTACTCAATTCCTTTACCACTGCGCTCACTCAGGACCCTACAAATTCATTTCGGAGGACTTCAAGCATAAGCGAAAGAATTACTGTTGACAAAATAAAACCAACTAGGTTTGCTCTCTCAAGCCCACTGGAGGAAGTGCTAGCACTTGGAAAAAGCAAATGCACGATTAGAATCTGGATTAAAGGGCACCGAGGCTGTCCCCGCATGAGGGCGAGCAGGGCTCCTTCTGACAGGCATTCAGAGTAGGGGTGGGCTGACTGCTCACTGCCTCTGGGCCTTGACTGAGAGTACAACACCTCCAGAGCAAGTCTGTGGGAAACTGCCATGCTTTATTCGTGCAGCCAATCATTTGTTTGGGAACCCAAGTAAATCTGTTAAAAAGTAATCTATACAATCATAATTATACTGAGTCTTTCTTGTCTTCTTTTTTTATGTATTTATTTATATTAAATATTTAAATAGAGACGGGGTCTTGCCATGTTGCCTAGACTGATCTGGAACTTCTGGGCTCAAGCGATCTGCCCACCTTGGCCTCCCAAAGTGCTAGGATTACAGGCGTGAGCCACCGCGCCCAGCACCAGGGCTTTCACAATAGCTAAAATTTGCTAACATGTCCCTATTATATCCTATTAGGACTGACATGTTTCAAAAACTTACATGTGGCTATAATTAGACTTTCTTTCCTTTGTAAACACATGACCCATGTTCCAGAAAATTTTCCTCTGTTCTTTCACAAAATCTGAGTCGTTACATTTGCAGATCATTAAAGGCAGATTAGCAAGAGCCCAAGTGAGAAAATGACTTTCCTGTTCTAGGACATATTCAAACAGAGGGTGGATTTCTTACAGAAATATCTATCATAGAGGGATTAGAGCAAGCATTCGATTGGATTAGGCAAAATATTCTTCATGGTCTCTGGAACTGTACCAGAGGGACAGTACTGTTACTTCTCCTGAAGTAACGGCTATGTTGGCCAATTTCTTGTCATGTCAAGCTGCAGGTGCATAACAGATACAGGTGCAGTGTGCTGCCTCCTAGGTCAGCTTTCTAATTAACTTCAAGGCAATGCTAGTGGCTTTTGCTTTGAATTGTAATATGGGAGCAGTAATATCTGAGTCACACCCGGGTAGTGTAACCTGCTCCTGAGTTAAACATACAGTATTAGTTTGCCAATGGCTTGCCTGGCTCTTAGGGACTTAAAAGTTCTTGAACTCCATATGATCACTCCAGGTAACTAATAAGGTAATTAATATCTCTTTAAATCCCCAGACCAGAACTGCTGCTGTTCTCCATCCACCAACTACAGCGGTCTCCATCTAGGAGACCCATCATATTTAAACAACACCCCGGGCCAGGCACGGTGGCTCACGCCTGTAATCCCAGCACTTTGGGAGGCTGAGGAGGGCGGATCACCTGAGGTCGGGAGTTCAAGACCAGCCTGACCAACATGGAGAAACCCCCTCTCTACTAAAAATACAAAAATTAGCTAGGTGTGGTGGCCCATGCCTGTAATACCAGCTACTCGGGAGGCTGAGGCAGGAGAATCGCTTGAACTCAGGAGGCGGAGGTTGTGGTGAGCTGAGATCATGCCATTGCACTCCAGCCTAGGCAACAACAGCAAAACTCCATCTCAAAACAAAACAAAAAACAAAACAAAAAAAAACACCCCTCGTGAGTCTGTGAGTCATTTCCTTAGGATTTTCCCAAATTGACACATTTCCAAACACCTTTTGATGTAGGTATGAGGTACATAAACGTGTCCAAACAGAGTAGGGTTACGTAAGTATATTTAATAATTCACTCTGTACTATGTGAATTTGGGACCAGTCTTAAATGTATGGAAATAGAATCATGGAAATTCCACAATGCAGAAACAGAATCGTCTTTCCATCTGGGCAAAGTGACTGAACTGGGACATCAAGCATGGAAACCAGCTTCTTCAGAACTATGAGGTAAAAGGTGAAGTCACCAAGAGAAGGGATTCTTAAAAACCTTTTGCTCAAAATTCCATGTGGAGTCTCACAGCTGGCAAAGATTATTCCCAAAACGCCCACTAAGGCAACAGTGTACTGGGAGAGCTGATGCATTACCTGAAGCCATGTTCTCAGGACCTTGCTGCCCGCCCAGCTAGCAGCGCTGCTCTGAACTGGCTCCCGTTACTCACCTCTCCAAATCCGCCTTTTCCTAGAACTCTGTAATGTCTAAATGTGTTCTTTGTTACGGGTTGCCTAATCAATGAGAAAAACAAGTTTCAGGTCTCACACTGCATTGTTCTTTTAAAACAGAAAAGTTTACTCAGCGCTTGTCTTCGCCTCATTTATTGAACCATTCTGCTCAAAGGGGATGCCCGGGACAAGGGGTGTCTGTGCTCAGGGACTGTGGCTCCCTCTAGCAGGATAGCTCTTGACTTGCTCTAAGAGCAATTAATTCATCTTTTTTTTTTTTTTTTTTTTTGAGATGGAGTCTCACTCTGTCGCCAGGGCTGGAGTGCAGTGGCATGATCTCGGCTCACTGCAACCTCCGCCTCCTGGATTGAGGCAATTTTCCTGCCTCAGCCTCCTGAGTAGCTGGGATTACAGGCGCCTGCCACTACACCCAGCTAATTTTTTGTATTTTTAGTAGAGACGGCTTTTCACCATGTTTGCCAGGCTGGTCTCGAACTCCTGACCTCATGATTCACCCGCCTCAGCCTACCAAAGTGCTGAGATTATAGGCGTGAGCCACCACCCGGCCAATTAATCTTAATTAATATTTAAGACACTGAAGCAAAAGGCAGAACAGTCTAATTATCCTCACTAAAGATACGTCTGAAACCAGCCAACACTAGGAAATATGTATGTTCATAACTCCTGGTATAGTCTTGGGTAGATCCCTCTCAACCTGTCAGAAAGCAGGTGAAGAAGATGACATATATATGTTGTGCCATCCTTTGAAAAAAGAACCTCAAAGATGTTTATGCCCAGCGCCTCAAAAACAGCATGTATAAGCAAGAACTGGGAATTTAATCAATCAATAATAATAGTACTAATAATAACACTAGTGGCAGCTAACACTTTTTTTTTTTTGAGACAGAGTCTTGCTCTGTTGCCCAGGCTGGAGTGCAGTGGAGCCACCTCAGCTCACTGCAGCCTCCACCTCCTGGGTTCAGGCAATTTCTCCTGCCTCAGCCTCCCAAGTAGCTGGGAGTACAGGTGCATGCCACCATGCCTGGCTAAGTTTTGTAGTTCTAGTAGAGATGGGTTTCACCATTTTGGCCAGGCTGGTCTCGAACTGCTGACCTCAGGTGATCCACCCGCCTCGGCCTCCCAAAGTGCTGGATTACCGGCATGAGCCACTGCGCCCGGCCCACAGCTAACACTTTTTAAGCACTTATTTTGTGCACCAAACATTGTGCTATAAGCGTTGTACACACATTTCCCAGGTGATCCTAGCAATGGTCCAAGGAGGCAGATTCTATAATTACCTGTAATTTATAGAACAAGGACCTGCCACTCATACAAGCTAAGCCACTTACCTGAGGCCACATAAACAGTAAGAGGCTGAGCAGGGTTTAACTGCCAGGTCCCACCCACTGCATCCTATTCTAGCACTAAAAATCTAAGCTAAGTTTTATTTTCTAGCCACTGAACCAACAGGGATACCTGCCATTTTAAAAAGAGAGAACAGAGTCTATTAAATTAGAAGAAATGGTATAACATACCTATGAAAATTTCTGTATAAAATATATACAACTCAAAATTTCTAATTGTATTTTGACAGATGGAAAAGTCTACGTCAATCAGTATGCATTGTGAGAAGTTAACACTTGTTTTATTGAGGTCTCTTTTCTTTTTTTCTGTTTTATTAGAGATGGGGTCTTGCTACATTGCCCAGGTTGGAGTGCAGTGGCTATTCACAGTCATGATCATCCCGTACTATAGCCTTGAAGTCTTGGGCTTAAGCAATCCTTCAGCCTCAGCCTCCTGAGTAGCTGGGACTACAGGCGTGTGCCACCTCAATTGGCTTTTATCAAGTTTAAAATTAGAACATACCTTTCCAGCCATTTCCATTGTAAAAACTGAGAAAAATATGAGCTGTCTTGGTATTCTTCAAATGGTTCCCCTCTTAAGTAGTTATGGGCAACTCTAGAAAAAGATTTTTAAAAATTATATACATTTGTTGTATTAAGAAATAAAAACAAGCGTGTTTTAGTGCATTAATAGGCACTGAATATGGGAAAGTCAATCATTACACACGATTCAATATTTTGAATTTGCAATTATAGAAGTCCACGTTAGGTTCTAATGCTATAAGCGAAAACGGAAGTGAAATAGAACGAATGAAAAAAGCAGTGAAATAGAAGGATGCATTCCCTTCTTGGGAGTAAGGGTGTCAGCTGTTCTGTTATCAAGCAGCATGCTTCCCACGTGCAAGACACAGTGGAAGGGTCCTCTGGAGAACAGCATAGAGGTCAAAGCCATGGGCCGCTGCAAGTCCTGCTTCAGCCACTCACTGGCTGAGGGACCTGAGCCAACTTACCCAACCTCTATAGCCTCAGTTTCTCCTTCTGTAAAACAGAGATAATAATCATGCCTATTTCATACAGTTACTGTGAGCGGGTAAGTGCATTAATATTTCCAAGTATTTATTATTGTTTTGTTATTTGTTGTTGTTGTTTAGAGACAGGGCCTCACTCTGTTGCCCAGGCTGGAGTGCAATGGCACAATCATGGCTCAATGCAGCCTTGAACTCCTGGCCTCAAGCAATCCTCCCATCTCAGCCTCCCAAAGCACTGGGACTACAGGTGTAAGCCACCAAGCCTAGCCTTATTATTGTTGTGTTATTACTATTACATGTCTCTTAGTGCACATGTACAAGAAAGAGTTTAGGGTGTGCACATGCCCAGGAGAGGGATGTGAAGGACAAAAGCATGGACTGAAAGATTGGCCCTTCCTGGCTTCTGTGGCATCCCAGATGAAGACAGGAAGAAATCTGATTCTTACTACAATGTCCCAGGACCAATATCAGAGAGCAAAGACCAAGCCTGTCCTGTCTGCCATACCAGAGAAGCAATCAAATGGAGCCATGGAGCCAACATCTCTTTTCTTTTTTTTTGGTCTGGCTCTGTCACCCAGGCTGGAGGGTAGTGGTGAGGTCACAGCCACTGCAGCCTTGACCTCCCAGGCTCAACTGATCCTCCCACCTCAGCCTTCTGAATAGCTGGGACTACAGGCATGTACCACTATGCCTGGCTAATTTTTGTATTACAGACAGGGTTTCGCCATGTTGTCCAGGCTGGTCTCGAACTCCTGAGGTCACGCAATCCTTCTGCCTTGGCCTCCCAAAGTGCTAGGATTATAGGCATGAGCCATGGCACCCAGCCAGAGACATCTTTTTGGAAAGCAATTCAAATCACAAACACTAGAATACCATTAATGTGAATATCCAACAAGAATAAGTAAAAGATGACTTGAAATTGAAAATCTTTTTTTTTTTTTTTTTTTGAGGTGGAGTTTTGCTCTTGTTGGCCAGGCTGGAGTGCAATGGCGAGATCTTGGCTCACCACAACCTCCGCCTCCTGGGTTCAAGCGATTCTCCTGCCTCAGCCTTCCTGAGTAGCTGGGATTACAGGCATGTGCCACCACGCCTGGCTAATTTTGTATGTTTAGTAGAGACAGGGTTTCTCCATGTTGGTCAGGTTGGTCTCGAACTCCTGACCTCAGGTGATCCACCCATATCGGCCTCCCAAAGTGTTGGGATTACAGGCGTGAGCCACCATGCCTGGCCTGAAAATCTTTACTCTACATTTACTCTAATCCATTTACTCTAATCCATTTTCAGAGGAGGGGGCTGAGGGACAGAGGGAAGGGTTCTAGTCCGGTGCCATACACCTGGTTAGGAGAAAGATGGGACGCATGCCATTTATCTGTGGGGTGTGGAACTGGCCGCTGAATTCTCACTAAAGGAATAAGCATCTAAACCACCCAGCTCCTCAGTGTGCAGAGAACCCACACTTGAAGAGAAAGCCAGATAGAGAGAGAAAGCCTTGTTTTTTATTTTTATTTATTTATTTATTTATGAGACACAGTCTCGCTGTGTTGCCCAGGCTGGAGTACAGTGGAGTACAGGGGAGGCTCATTGCAGCCTCCACCTCCCAGGTTCAAGTGATTCTCATGCCTCAGCCTCCTGAGTAGCTGGGATTACAGGCGCACACCCCCAGGCCTGGATAATTTTTGCATTTTTTTGTAGAGATGGGGTTTCTCTATGTGGGCCAGGCTGGTCTTGAACTCCTGGCCTCAAGCGATCTGCCCGCCTCGGCCTCCCAAAGTGCTGGGATTACCGGCGTGAGCCACTGCGCCCGGCCTGTGTGTTATTTTAGAGGCAGCCGCATCATTAAAGCATCAGGGTCCAGCCCCAGCCCCACCATGCTCGGACTGCACTGGCTCAGGTGCGCCACTCCCTGCCACATGTGAGCTGCAACGGCCTCGCCGGCTCATCTCCTGGACCCCATCTTCCCTCTCTTCAACCTCTAAGTTGCACCCAGAGCGATCTTTTTAAACACAATGCATATGTCATCTGCTTGCTCTCAGAGCAAAGAACAAACTTTCTCATGGCTCCCTGGGCCTCCGTTTCCTCCGCTGTGACATGAGTGACTGTCTGCACGCATACACAAAGCACTGCAGATTTTGGGCCTGATCACCTCAGAAACTGTTCTTTCATCCCGCATATGTAAAGAAACTGAATTTAGCCAAAGTGCTTTGCCTCGGAATTCTCCTTGGAAACGCCCTGAAAAAACATGTTTTTGGTGAGTACCTAGGTCTGAAAAAAATCTTTTTGTCCTAGACACAAGCAGAGCAGAGAGGGCCTGGAGTCACCACAGGGATGCTAGGATACTGGTGCTAAACGATGGGACCCCCTTCAGTGTGCCTCGTGTGTACGTGGAATTATTACTCTTCATTCACCTCTTTCTAGAGGAAGTAATCATTTTAATGTGTAAAGTACAGTTGACCCTTGAACAATGCGGGTTGAGCCGCCAGGAGCCACTTATGTATGTATTTTCTTCCGCCTCTGCCACCCCTGAGACAGCAGGACCAACCCCTCCTCTTCCTCCTTCTCCTCATATTTTCTTCCACCTCTGCCACCCCTGAGACAGCAAGACCGGCTCCTCCTCTTCCTCCTTCTCCTCAGCCTCCTCAACGTGCAGATGACAAGGATGAAGACCTTTATGATGATCCATTTCCACTTTATGAATAGGAATTATATTTCCTCTTCCTTATGATTTTCTTAGTAACACTTTATTTTTTCTAGCATACTTTACTGTAAGAGTATAGCATATAATACATATACAAAATATGTGTTCATCTGCTGTTTATGTTATCAGTAAGGCTTCTGGTCAACAGTAGGCTAATGGTAGTTAAGCTTTTGGGGGAGTCAAAAGTTACACACAGATTTTCAACTGCGCAGAAGGTTGGGTGGTGTCAGCGTCCCTAATGCCCATGTTGTTCAAGGGTCAACTACACTCTAGGAACTTGTCTTATGCAGAGAAACCTCCTGAAAGCTGTCTGTTTTGGGGATAGTCATAGATAACATATGCAGGGCTCAGCATGAACCACTTACCTAGTACATTCCTCAAAGACTTTTTTGGAAGGGTTCTCCTCCTTCAGTCCCAATCTACATTCTGCCACAACACCTGGAGGTATTTCTGGTAAAGGGGCTGCCAACTTAATACAGTACAAGCCAAATACATAACCATTAGTGATTTCATAACTTACTAGTGAACAGAACCTAATGCCTATTGCAAAAAAATGAAACACAAAGTGTATAAAATGAAAGTCAAAGGGCCACCTGGACCCTCCACCCCGTCCCACTCTCCAGAGTTCTGCTGTTGTCTGCCTTTTCAGATCTTCTCTGATGCATATCAAAACACACACAGGGCTAGACGCAATGGCACACGCCTGTAATCCCAGCACTTTGGGAGGCCGAGGTGGGTGGATCACCTGAAGTCAGGAGTTTGAGACCAGCCAACATGGTGAAACTCCGTCTCTACTAAAAATACAAAATTATTAGCCAGGCGTGGTAGGTAGCTACTTGGGAGGCTGAGGCAGGAGAATCACTTGAACCTGGGAGGCGGAGGTTGCAGTGAGCTGAGATCACACCACTGCACTCCAGCCTGGGCAACAAGAGTGAAACTCCGTCTCCAAACCAAACCAAACAAAAAAACACAGACAAAGAATGGAAAGCAGGGTCTCAAAGAGGTATCGGCACACCCATGTTCATTGTAGCATAATTCACCACAGCAAAAAACAACCCAGGTGTCTGTGGATGAATGGATAAATAAAATGCAGTATATATATGGAGTGGAATATTATTCAGCCTTTTAAAAAAAAGGAAATTCTGAAATACGCTACAACTTGGATAAACCTTTTGGACATTATGTTAAATGAAATAAGCCAGTCACAGCCGGCATGGTGGCTCACCCCTGTAATCCCAGCACTTTGGGAGGCAGAGGTATGTGGATCAGTTGAGGTCAGGAGTTCAAGACCAGCCTGGCCAACATGGTGAAACCCTGTCTTTACTAAAAATACAAAAATTAGCCGGGCGTGGTGGCAGGCACCTGTAATCCTAGCTACTCAGGAGGCTGAGGCACGAGAATTGCTTGAAGCTGGGAGGCGGAGGTTGCAGTGAGCTGAGATTGTGCCACTGCCCTCCAGCCTGGACGACAGAGCGAAACTCCATCTCAAAAATAAATAAATAAGCCAGTCACAAAGTGACAAATCCTGTATGATTCCACTTATATATGGTCCCTAGAGTAGTCAAATTCATAGAGACATAAAGTAGAATGGTGGTTGCCAGGTGCTTGGAGAGAACTGGGCATTGTTGAATGGACGCAGAGTTTCAGTTCTGTGAGACGAAAAGGTCGGTTCTGGAGATGGGCTGCAGAACAGGGTGAATATATTTAACACTACTGAAGTGCACACTTACAAATGGTGACGTTGGTAACCTTCATGTTACGTGTTTTTTTATCACAATTAAAAATTAAAAATCAAACACACACGCCTCTTTCTTCAGATAGTTTCTTTTTCCTCATGCAAATGGGAAAAATATATGTTCAGTTTTGTGGTTTTTTTGGAGACAGAAAATCTCGGCTCATTGCAGCCTCCACCTCCTGGGCTCATGCAATCCTCCCACCTCCACCTCCCAAGTAGCAGGGACTATGGGCGCATGCCACCACACCTGGCTAGTTTTTTTGAGATGGAGTCTTGTTCTGTGGTCCAGGCTGGAGTGCAGTGCATGATCTTGGGTCACCGCAAGTCCCGCCGCCCAGGTTCAAGTGATTCTCCTGCCTCAGCCGCCCAAGCAGCTAGGATTACAGGTGCCCGCCACCACGCCTGGCTAATTTCAAACTCCTGACCTCAAGAGATCCTTTGGAAGGCTTCAGCCTTCCAAAATGCTGGGATTCCAGGTGTGAGCCACTGTGCCCAGCTGCACCTACCTGCTCTTTGTATTATTTGTAGAGACAGTGTTTCACCACGTTGCCCAGGCTGGTCTCGAACTCCTGAGCTCAATTGATCTGCCCACCTCGGCCTACAAAAGTGCTAGGATTACAGGCATGTGCCACTGTGCCCAGCCTGGGTCCAGTGTTTAAAGTATGTGCTGACGTCTATAGAGCTACCCCATATTCTTGAGTGACTGCATGGTCTTCCAGTGTATGAGTTTATCTGCCCCCAGTTACATCCTAGTTGCCAATTTTCCCACGCAAACAGCACTACCATGAACATCTCTATACATGTGTATTTCTATAGGATAGATTCCTAAAAACAGAATTACCAGCTCAAAAAGATGCAAGCATTTTAAACTTCATATTTATTGTGAAACTGCCCTCCAAAAAGGCTCTGCCACTCTGTATTCCCACTCACAGTGTTCCAGGTGCCTAGGCCCTGCTCTCCTTAACCCTCATCCAGAGAATTCTGGAAAAAGGAAACACATGACAAAACCACTGTCCAGATTCAATGAAAAAATACCCAAGTCATGCTCAATTGTGCACCTAATTTGTAATTAGAAACAAGAAATGCATTCCAGACTGATTTCTGACTGTGATAGGGCCAAGCAACCAGAGGAAATCTGTGTTTATAAATCAGTTATTTCCTAACATAAGTTGAAAGATAGTAAACAATGAGAAAACTCACATTTTAAACAATCAACAATATTATCACAATTAATCATGATTAGTAGCTGCCATTTAAATTATCTAATACATTTGAGGCATTTCAATAACTATGGTCTCGGGTGGGCGTGGTGGCTCACGCCTGTAATCCCACTACTTTGGGAGGTGAAGGAGGGTGGATCACCTGAGGTCAGGAGTTCGAGACCAGCCTGACCAACATGGTGAAACCTGTCTCTACTAAAAATACAAAAATTTAGCTGGGCATGGTGGCAGGCACCTGTAATCTCAGCTACTCAGGAGGCTGAGGCAGGGGAATCACTTGAACCCAGGAGGCAGAGGTTGCAGTAAGCCAAGATCACGCCACTCCACTCCAGCCTGGGTGACAAGAGCGAAACTCCATCTCAAAAAAAAAAAAATATATATATATATATATGTATGTGTATACATATATACATACACACACATATATACATATATGTGTGTATATATATACACATACACATATGTACATATATACACACATACACATATATACATATATATACACACATACACATATATACATATATATACACATACACACACACACACACACATATATATATAGTCTCATTTAGCCCCACAACCACCACCCTGATGGATGAGGAGAGACTTGGGAAGTCCCTCTCCAGTGCACCCGCATCACCAAGGGGAGAGCCAAGACTGAAACACACACACCCTGCTGGACTCTCCAGTCCTTTCTTTCTATGCAGCAAGGCTGTCGTAAGAATAAGATGGGTCCATTCATTTTCCTATTTAAGAAAAGAAGTTTGGGCCAGGCGCCGTGGCTCACGCCTGTAATCCCAGCACTTTGGGAGGCTGAGGTGGGCAGATCACGAGGTCAAGAGATCGAGACCATCCTGGCCAACATGGTGAAACCATATCTCTACTAAAAATACAAAAAAAAAATTAGCTGGGCATAATGGCACGTGCCTGTAGTCCCAGCTACTCGGGAGACTGAGGTAGGAGTATCACTTGAACCCAGGAGGCAAAGGTTGCAGTGAGCCGAGATTGCGCCACTGCACTCCAGCCTGGTGACAGAGCAAGACTGTTTCAAAAAAAAAAAGAAAAGAAAAAAGAAAGAAAAGAAGTTTGTTCATTCACTCATTTGCTCCACAAATATGCATTGTTCCAGGCACTGGACACAGCAGAAAACAAGACAAAATATTCTCAGAAGACAAAGACAATATTTTAACAGTCATTTCCCCTCCAAAGTCTCAATTTTTCTGAAACTAAATAGCAGGTTGATTCTATTAAGACCGTTTAATGATTAACACCAAATAGTGTTCCCATTTTTGATATCATAGAAAATTTTTATATTAATAGTTATTTATTCTCACACAAAGGAAAAGCAGTGTTTCTAATATCCATGAGAGAGAGGGAGGTAAGCTAAGGTGACCTGAAGCATGGCAAGGTAAGGTACACAACTACCAGCCTGATGCAGAACTGAGACTTCTGGGGCTTTACATTAAGGAACAATCATTGTTTTTCAGAATAAGTAGTTACCAGGGCAAATTTACCAAATGACTCAGTGCCTTGCTTTTTAAAATTTTAGGCAGAGGAAATTCTAATAGGAAAGACCACTGGTGGAGAGGGAAGGGAGGGTGGATTTTGCAGAAATATGCTTCTTTTTCTGTGTTGAAAATTACATTTACTTTCCTATTTTAAATAATTGGGTCATCTTTTTATTGTTGCGTTGTAAGAGTTATTTATATATTCTGGATACTAGACCCTTACCAGTATTTGATTTACAAATCCTTTTCCCCATTCTGTTGGTTATGTTTTCACTTCTTGATAGTGTTCTTTGAAGTATAAAGTTTTAAATTTTGATGAAGTTCAGTTTATCTATTTTTTCTTTTGTTGCTTGTGCTTTAGGTGTCATATCTAAGAAGTCACTGCCTAATTTCAAGGTACTGAAGAGTTACACCTACACTTTCCTCTAAGAGTTATATAGTTTTAGCTCTTATATTTAGGCCTTTGATGGATTTGGCATTAATGTTTTGTTTATGGAATGAGGTAGGGGTTCCGTGTGATTCTCTGCATGTGGCTATCCAGTTGTTCCAGTACCATCTATTGAAAAAACTATTCTTTCTCCCAGTTGAATTGTCTTGGCATCCTTGTGATAAGGCAATTAATTGACTGTTAATGTGTTATCGTTTGAATGTGTGCCCCAAAGTTCATGTGTTGGTAGCTTAATTCCCAATGCAACAGTGTTGAGAGGTGGGACCTTTAAAAAGGTGATAAGATCATGAGGACTCTGCCCCTCATGAATGGATTCATGCTGCAATCTCAGGATTGGTTTTGTTATTGTTGCGGCATTGCGGCAGGTTCCTGATAAAAAGCTAAGCTCAGCCCCTTCCACCACCCCCGACCCAGGCGTGTGCATACCCTCGTATTATTCTGCATGGATGATGCAGCAAGAGGGCTCTCACTAGATTGGACTCCTTGACCTTGGACTTCCGGCTTTCAGAACTATAAGAAATAAATCTCTGTTCTTTATAAATTACCCAATCTCAGGTATTCTGTTACAGCAGCACTAAATGGACTAAGACAAAATGCATGAATTTGTTTCTGCACTCTCGATTCCATACCATTGACTGCTATATGTCTACCATCATGCCAGGACCATACTGTCTTGATTACTGTAGCTTTGTACTAAGTTTTGAAATTGAGGAGTGCGAGTCCTCCGACTACATTCTTTTTAAAGAACGTTATAGTCCATGTCCCTTGACTATCCATATGAATTCTAAGATTAGCTTGCTTATTAATTTCTGCAAAAAAAAAATGGTAGTTAGAATTGTGATAGGGATTATATTGAATCTATAGATCAATTTGGGGAGTACTACCATCTTAACAATATTAAGTCTTCTGATCCACGAACAGGAGATGTCTTTCCATTTCTTGAGATCTTCTTTAATTTTTTTCAGTGCTTTCTAGTTTTCAGAGTATAAATGTTACACTTATGTTGTTACATTCACTCTTAAGTATTTTATTCTTTTTTGATACTATACAAAGGGAATTGCTTTCTTAATTTCTTTTTTTTTTTGGATTTTAATTGCTAATATATAGGAATACAATTAAATTTTGTATAGCGACTTAGTATCTTGCAGCCTTACCAGACACACTTATTAGCTCCAACAGTCTTTTTCTTTATGTGTGTATGTGTGAATTTCTTAGAATTTTCTATATCCAAGATTATGTCATTTGCAAATAGAGTTTTACTTCTTCCTTTACAATCTAAATACCTTTTCTTTTCTTTTTTTTTTTAAACAGAGTCTTGCTGTGTTGCCCAGGCTGGAGTGCGATGGCGCAACCTTGGCTCACTGCAACCTCCTTCTCTCGGGTTCAAGCAATTCTCCTGCCTCAGCTTCCGAGTAGCTGGGATTACAGGTGCCTACCATCATGCCCAGCTAATTTTTGTATTTTTAGTACAGACGGGGGTTTCACCATGTTGGCCAGGCTGGTCTCAAACTCCTGACCTCAGGTGATCCACCCGCTTTGGCCTCCCAAAGTGCTGGATCACAGGTATGAGCCACCGCGCCTGGCGAATACCTTTTATTTCTTTTTCTTGCCTAATTGCCCTGTCTAGAACCTCCAGTACAATGGAACTTACAGTTGACCCTAGTTGAACAGAAGTGGTGAGGGTGCACAATCTTGTCTTGTTCCTAATCTTAAAGGAAAGCATCTAGTCTTTTACTTTTTTCTTTTTTTTTTTTTTTTTTGAGATGGAGTCTCACTCTGTCATCCAGGCTGGAGTGCAGTGGTGCGATCTCAGCTCACTGTAACCTCTGCCTCCCAGGTTCAAGTGATTCTCTTGCCTCAGCCTCCTCAGTAGCTGGGACTACAGGCGTGCACCACCATGGCCGGCTAATATTTGTATTTTTAGTAGAGATGGGGTTTCACCATGCTGGCCAGGCTGGTCTCAAACTCCTGACCTCATGATCTGCCCATCTCGGCCTCCCAAAGTGCTGGAATTACAGGTGAGCACCACCGCACCTGGCCTAGTCTTTCACATTTAAGTATGATGTTGGCTGTGGGTATTTCATAGATATCATTTATCAGGCTGAGCAGTCCATAAACGTCTCTCTCTCTCTATTATCAAGTGCTATCATTTGAACGTTGGTCCCTTCCCCTCAAAGCTCATGTTGACGTTTAATTGTTATTGTGACCATTAAAAGGCATTTAAGAGGCTCCACTTTCATGAAGGGACTAATTTCATTCCTAGTTTGCTCAGTGCTTTTATCACGAAGGGGTGTGGATTTTATTAAATGCTTTTTCTTTTTTTATTAAGATAATCATGTGGTTTTTAAATATTTTATTCTATTAATATGGTGTATTATAGTAACTGATTTTCAGATATTGAACCAATTTTGTATCCCTAGGGAAAAGCCCACTTGGTTTTGATTATGATTCTTTCAAACCATACATTCAAATTTGGCTGAATTTTAATATTTGAGAACCCTGAGAGGAAAACTAAGAAAAACTAACAATGTCTGAGTGACCGGATAAAGAAATGCAAGAATGAACACACGGTCTTGCTTTACTTTCAGGTACTTTGAATATTATGGGTTGTTAACAATTTGAGTAAGTGACCTCAAGGAGTTCTCTTCTTTCAACTCCTGACATCAAGACAGCCTCCTGTCTTGGCCTCCCAAAGTGCTGGGATTACAGGCATGAGCCACCGCACCTAGCCTAGGGGTTCCCTTTTTAGCATGTAAAAGAAAGAGAAGTTTATTCTTGCTGTTTTAAAATAAAAGACAAGAAAAGGAAAAACTACAATAATGACGTGAATCATTGCTTTTTATTTGTTTTTTGTTTCAGTAAAGCACAAGAGCAGGGCCATCAGGTGGGAAGAGGAAGAATGTGGCAGTTTCCCCAGTTGATGGTAAGAAAAGAAAAAAAAAAAAGCTTTCCAGCTACATCATCTCCAGGCAGCCCATAAACATCTCTCTATTACCAAGTGCTATTGTCTAAACATTTGTCCATCCCCCACAAAGCTCACGATGACATTTAATTGCCATTGTGACAGTATTGGGAGGTAGAACCATTAAGAGGCATTTTTTTTTTTTTCCTGAGGCAGAGTCTCGCTCTGTCACCCAGGCAGGAGTGCAGTGGCGCGAACTCGGCTCACTGCAACCTTTGCCTCCTGGATTCAAGCGATTCTCCTGCCTCAGCCTCCTGAGTAGCTGGGATCATAGGCACCTGCCACCATGCCTGGCTAATTTTTGTATTTTTAGTAGAGACGGGGTTTCACCATCTTGGCCAGGATGGTCTCGAACTTCTGACCACAGGTGATCCGCCCGCCTCAGCCTCCCAAAGTGCTGGGATTACAGGCGTGAGTCACCGTGCCCGGCCTAAGAGGCATTTAAGAGGTTCCACCTTCATGAAGGGACTAGTGCCCTTATCTCGTTATCCCTGGAGTAGGTTTGCCCCCTTTTGTGTCCACATGCTCAGACATGTGTGCAAGCAATCCCTCTCTTTCCCCTTCCACCAAGTGATGATGCAGCAAGAAGGCCCTTGCCAGATGCTGGCACTAAGAAGGGCGAAAAAAAAAAAAAAAAAAAGGTTTTTATCTGAGGAATGTGAGCCCCTTCGAATTATCAGGCCCAGAACAGTCATGACTCACTCCCCCTTGAGCTAAATAATTACTTCTTGAAGCCACTTGCTAGTGGTCCCTAGACTGATGCCAAGTATCCATAAATGCCATATACTGGACACCATAACTCATATTCTCACTCTGTAGTTCAACAATGTATAGCCAATCACTGATCATTGTTCTCTCTTAAACCAGTGAGAATTCGGGTCAAACAACATTGTATCAGCTCACTCCTTGTTCCCTTTGCCTTTAAAACCCTGCCAGTAACCAAGGCCAATAGAGCACTTCCCAAGGCAACTTGGGAGTGTGTCCCACGGAGCTGTCTTTACTTTAGCTCAAGTAAACTTTTTTTTTTTGAGAAGGAGTCTCACTTTATCACCCAGGTTGGAGTGGCACAATTTTGGTTCACTGCAACCTCTGCCTCCCGGGTTCAGGTGATTCTCCTGCCTCAGCCTCCCAAGTAGCTGGGATTACAGGCATGCACCACCACACCCAGCTAATTTTTTTTTTTTTTTTTTTTTTTTTTTTAGTAGAGATGAGGTTTCACCATGTTGGCCAGGCTGGTCTCAAACTCCTAACCTCAGATGATCTGCCCGCCTCGGCCTCCCAAAGTGCCGGGATTACAGGCGTGAGCCACAGCACCTGGTCCAAGTAAACTCTTTAAATTACATTTTGTGTCTCAGCTTCTTCATTTTAGGTCAACAACACCTTGAACTGGGCATCCTAGCCTCTAAAACTGTGAGCCAAGAAATTTCTTTTTGTTATAAATTACCCAGTCTCCATGCACGCATATGTTCATTGCAACACTATCTGCAATAGCAAAGACATGGAATCAACCCAAATGCCCATCAATGATAAACCGGATTAAGAAAATGGGGTACATATACATTATGGAATACTATGCAGCCATAAAAAAGAGAATGATCATGTTCTTTGCAAGAACATGGATGGAGCTGGAGGCCATTATCCTTAGCAAACTAACACAGGAACAGAAAACCAAATACCACATATTCTTACTTAAGAGTGGGAGCTAAATGATGAGGACACATGGACACACAGAGGGAAGCACCACACAATGGGGCCTATTGGAGAATGGGGGATGGGGGGAAGGAGCAGATCAAGAAAAATAACTAAAGGGTGCTAAGCTTAATACCTGGGTGATGAAATAATCTGTACAACAAACCCCATGATGCAAGTTTACCTACGTAACAAACCTGCACATGTACCCCTGAACTTAAAATAGAAGTTAAAATAAATAAATAAATAAATTACCCAGTCTCTGGCATTCTATTACAGCAGCACAAAACAGACTAAGGCACCAAGCCACACATGTATAACTTCCCCTTCCCTCCTCTTCCACATTTGCTATATCTACCATGATTCATTTTTAAATTTTTTCTTTTGTTTTTCTTTATTTCTTTCTTCTTGATGCCCTCCCTTGCTATATGGGTATTTCTTCAGAAGAGGTGAAGAAAGAAAAGGGAGTTAATTTAAAAAGAAAAATAACTAGATAAATGGAGCCGGGTGTAGTGGTTCACGCCTGTAATCCCCACAATTTGGGAGGCCGAGGCAGGCAGATCACTTGAGGCCAGGAGTTCGAGACTAGCCTGGCCAATATGGCAAAACCCCGTCTGTACTAAAAATATAAAAAGTAGCCAAGTGTGGTGGTGCACACCTGTAATCCAAGCTACCCAGGTGGCTGAGGCATGTGAATCACTTGAACCAGGGAGGCAGAGGCTGCAGTGAGCCAAGATCGTGCCACTGCACTCCAACCTGCACAACAGAGCAAGGTGCTGTCTCAAAAAAGGGAAAAAAATAAAAATAAAAATTAGAACTAGAGAAATGAAACTTCTACTCATTCTAACTAGTGTCCTGGGGGTACCTACAAATATGCTCATGTTGTAACAGCTGTGTTTGAGAGAGTAATCTGTAAGGCTGGAGGCTGGGGTAGAAAACTCATTAGGGTCTGAATCACACCTCTGACACCCACTGCTATGTATCTTTGTGCTGCTAGATGGTCCTGCTGGCCATACCCTCTGGCACTCTATTTTTTGTACAACAAAGCTCCCCTAAGATGATGGCCCTATATCCAGCTGGCTATGTTTCAAATCCAAATATTTTGAACTCATTCTCATCACACTATTCACTAATTCCATTCTCCACATGTTTGATTCCTGGTTCTGACACTTACTAGGTGTGTAACCTTGGGCAAGTCACTTAGTCACTGATTTTCAGTCTTATCATATGAAAATAGACTTGAGAATAGTATCTACCTCATAGGTTTGTTGTGATAATTACATAATGTATTACATGTTAGAGCAGTGATTTTTTTGTGTTTTTTTGTTTGTTTTGTTTTGAGACAGAGTCTCGCTTGCTGACCAGGCTGGAGTGCTGTGGCACGATCTCAGCTCACTGCCACCTTTACCTCCCAGGTTCAAGTGATTCTCATGCTTCAGCCTCCCTATTAGCTGGGATTACAGGCGTGCACCACCACGCCTGGCTAATTTTTGTATTTTTAGTAGAGACAGGGTTTCACCATATTGGCCAGGCCTGTGTCAAATTCTTGACCTCAAGTGATCTACCCGCCTCAGCCTCCCAAAGTGCTGGGGTTACAGGCGTGAGCCACCACACCTGGCCTAGAGCAGTGTTAATTACATGTTTGCTAACCCCGTTGTTCCTTTTCTCCTTCCATCCTTACAATATAGGGCCCTGCCCAGAATTGAGGACTTCTAACAGAAGTCACATGAAAGGAAGCAGGTTACAGCTCTAATTTCAGTGACATACTAAACTACAAGAACCAAGTAAGTCAAAAGCATAAAAGCTAAGAGCCATTAAAGCTTTTAGGAAAAAATGTTATTTTTAGTCCAAGAGAGACAAATAAAATTCTCCAACTCTATATTCTGAAACCTTTAAATACACTGAATCAATTTTCTAAGAGATCTAATTGTTAATTTCCTCATGACATCAAACAAAAATGCAAAAGAGGAACATTTATAATAAATTCAAGCTTTTTAAAGATTAATTAATTGATATTGGGAGGTAGTTTTGAGACAGGGTCTTACTCTCTTGTCCAGGCTAGAGCATAGCAGTATGATCCCAGGTCACTGCAACCTTGACCTCCTGGGCTCAAGCAGTCCTCCCACCTGAGCCTCCCAAGTAGCTGAGAACACAGGTGCACGCCACCATGCTTAGCTAATTTTTTTTTTCTTTTTTGTAGCAATGGGGTTTTGCCATGTTGCCCAGGTTGGTTTTGAACTCCTGAGCTCAAGCGATCTGCCTGCCTCAGCCTCCCAAAGTGCTGAGATTACAGGCGTGAAACACTGTGCCTGGCCTTACTTTTTATTTTTTTAAGACAGGGTCTTGCTCTGTCACCCAGGCTAGAATGCAGTGGCATGACTTTGGCTCACAGCCACCTCAATCTCCTGGGCTCAAGCGATCCTCCCACCTCAGCCTCCCAAGTAGCTGGGACTACAGATGCACACCACCATGTCCAGCTAGTTTTTTTGTTTATTTTTTTGTAGAGATGGTCTCACTATGTTGGCCAGGCTGATCTCGAACTCCTGGGCTAAAGAGATCCTCCTTCCTCAGCCTCCCGAAGTGCTGGCATTACAGGCGTCAGGCATCACACCCAGCCAAATTAAAGCTTTTAACATATGTTATGTCTTATCTAACAAAGTAAAAATGGCTATGCACTCTAATTATTTATTTACAAATTTTTATTCTAAAGAAGAAAACACACCTTATCATTGAAGAATCTATCTAAGATTGACAGTCCACAATCACTTCGGTCCTCATCATCGGCAACTTCATATTCTGCCTGATTGGAGAGATGGAAGAAAAGAAAGAACAGTTAAGCTGGGTGTGGTGGTGCATACCTGTAGTTCCAGCCACTTGGGACGCTGAGGTTGGGAGGATCACTTGAGCTCAGGAGTTCGAGGCCAGCCTGAGCAACATAGCGAGATCCCATCTCTTAAAAAAAAAAAAAAGTTAAGCTTCTTCACCAACAATGTTTCATTATGTTTCAAATTATTTGGTTTGATATCCTCAGAGCCACAGACCAACTCTACTGATCAAGAGTCTACAGCTCTTCTTTGGGAAAGTAAGGTGTATGAGGGGGAAGAAGTCAGTTTTTTAAAGGAGGTTAATGAAGTTTTAGAGCAATACTTCCCATAATACTCTGTATGCCATATTACATTGTATCCATTAAAGATATCTCAGGGCCAGGAGCAGTGGCTCATGCCTGTAACCCCAGCACTTTGGGAGACCGAGGCAGGCAGATCATCTGAGGCTGGGAGTTGGAGACCAGCCTGGCCAACATAGTGAAAACCCGTCTCTACTAAAATTACAAAAATTAGCTGGGTGTGGTGGCGCACACCTGTAATCCTAGCTACTCAAGAGGCTGAGGCAGGAAGAATTGCCTGAACCCAGGAGGCGGAGGTTGCAGTGAGCCGAGATCATGCTACTACACTCCAGCCTGGGTGACAGAGCAAGACTCAGCCTCAAAAACAAACAAACAAACTTCAGTGCTGGGAGTTCTGGATACTGTGTGGCATGCAATTAATGGAAGAGAAAGCAAGTCTGATCCTGCAATGGTCCTTCGATATGCCAACTGGGCAGGCTATGAGCCCCAGTTAGTCACTCAAACACAAATCCAGGTGCTGCTGGGAAGGTACTTGTACATACGATTAAAGTTCATAATCAGTTGACTTCAAGTGAAGGAGATTATGCTAGATAATCTAGGTGGCTCTGACCTAATCAGTTGAAAGGTGTTAAGAACAGAGATGAGTCTTCCTGGAGGAAGAAATTCTGCCTGAGGACGGCAGCTTCAGCCCATTACTGGAGAGTCCTACCATGCCCCTTCTGACGGTCCGCCCTACAGATTTCAGACTTTCCTAACCAGACCCCACAATTATGTAAGCCAATTCCTTGCAAAAAATCTCTTAATATCTCATCCTATGGGTTCTAGTTCTCTGGTTGAATCCTGACTGATACAGATGCCACTAATTCATTTAATGAGCAAGAAATAGGGCAAACAACCATGCCATGTGCCATGAGGGGGAAATGAATAAGACACAGTCCCTTCACTTGAGAAGCTCACAGAGCCTGTCATCACCTATCACCAGGATAGTCAAAGCAGTAAGCGTGACAAAATGGCACAATCAGACATTATTTCTGAACCTACACAACTGCTATCAAAAAAACAAAAACATAACCTGTAACTGCAGTCACATAGCTGTCACCTCATAACTACAGGTATCATGACAATATCAGAAGACTGAAACCTAAAATAGAGTTTCAACAACGCAGTTTAGCTATTTTAACGTAAGGAAGAACAGTAGGTCCCTAAATTCTTAAAATATGGCAGCTTGGCAAACATTACCCACTACATGAAAACTTACACCCAGGGTTCCATCCCCCAAACTGAGTAAGCATGCCCCAGCATAGTGGAACTCTGTCTTCAAAAAGAAGAACTGGCCAGGCGCAGTGGCTGATGCCTGTAATCCTAGCACTTTGGGAGGCCGAGACGGGCAGATCACCTGAGGTCAGGAGTTTGAGACCAGCCTAGCCAACATGGGGAAACCCCGTCTCTACTAAAAATACAAAAATGAGTTGGGTGTGGTGGCACATGCCTGTAGTCCCAGCTACTCAGCAGGCTGAGGCAGGAGAATCACTTGAACCTGGGAGGCGGAGGTTGCAGTGAGCTGGGATCACGCCATTGCACTCCAGCCTGGGGGACAAGAGCAAAACTCTGTCTCAAAAAAAAAAAAAAAAGAAGAAGAAGAAGAAGAAGAAGAAGAAGAAGAAGAATCACCTTATTCTAGCAACAGTGCCAGAAAGGAAAGGACTGGGAGAGATCTGAGGGAAGGAAGCAAACAACAAAACAGCCGCAAATGTTTTTCTGAAAAGAATATATCATAAATAAATATATATATTTTAAAGTTTTTAAAAAGCTGTGTTAGAGGAAAATCGAATCCAAACTCAATGATATAAGACATATATGTCCGCATATAATAAGCACTCAATACATATTTGCCGATACAATTAAGATAGGCCAAAGCAGAGAGAGGAAGGGTCATAACCCTGGTACAAAAGTGAGAGAGATTTTCTGCTAAATTCCACCAATTTTCTATTGGTCACTTGCTTCTGAATTTCATAGCTTTGAAAGTCTAGGCTTCCCAATGGTACCCACAAAGATTGAGAAACATAAAGTTTCTTTACCTATAAGGAAATCACAGTAAATCTCAAACAGGATACATGAGAATGTTGGAAACTTTCTTGAGCATAGTAAATTCCATCCAAAGTGATCATTCTTCTTACACAAACTTTATCCCTTCCATATGCTTCTGGGTTAAAGCGTTTTTAAGTTAAGAGCATTGGCCAGTTGAGTGCAGAAAGGACACTTTTCCGGTAGCCGAACAAGCATTATCATCTTAGAGCCGGGCGCAGTGGCTTACGCCTGTAATCCCAGCACTCTGGGGGGCCAAGGCAGGTGGATCACAAGGCTGAGGCAGAAGAATTGCTTGAACCCAGGAGGCGGAGGTTGCAGTGAGCCAAGATCACGCCACTGCAGTCCAGCCTGGGAGACAGAGAGAGACTCCATTTCAAAAAAAATAAAAAATAAAAAAAGCATTATCATCTTAATTAGTCTGTCATCTTCATACAATTAAAGCCTCAAGTTTCAAAGTCATTCAATGACTACATGTGGTTCTCCAACACTTGAGATGTAATTCTACACAAAATACCACTTCAGACTAAAGGGATTTCTGTCCTAATAAGATAATATGACACCAAGACAACCAGTCCCTCCACTCCTACATCATTGCCCAGGTCTAGTTTTTACATTTTCTTTTTTTTGAGATGGAGTCTTGCTTTGTCGCCCAGGCTGGAAGGCAGTGGCGCGATCTCAGCTCACTGCAACCTCCGCCTCCTGGTTCAAGTGATTCCGCTGCCTCAGCCTCCCAAGTAGCTGGGACTACAGGCACGTGCCACCACGCCCGGCTAACTTTTTGTATTTTAGTAGAGACGGGTTTCACCGTGTTGGTCAGGATGGTCTCGATCTCCTGACCTCATGATCCGCCCGCCTCAGCCTTCCCAAAATGCTGGGATTACAGCATGAGCTACCGCGCCTGGCCAAGTTTTTACATAATTTTCAAAAGCATAAGATTGGGTGGTTGCTCAATATGGAGATAAACTGCTCACCACTGCATCCAAGAATTCAATGTGCCTCTTTAGAGTGGGTTTGGTATCACAGAACTGCCTGAAGAGAAGTCTTCCTATCGGTTGCTTGTCACAAAGACTGCTATAATCCTTTTCTGGGTGAAGAAAAGGGATAAGAAGCAAACAAATAGAATCATTACAATCCACCACATGCTGTTCTAAGCCTTACAGTTTTCACTAGATACAATAAAAGTCAAAAACAGTATTTGCAGTATTATTTTCATCTTTTGTTGTTGTTGTTGTTGTTTTGTTTGTTTGTTTGTTTGAAACAGTCTCCCTCCTCTGTTGCCCAGGCTGGAGTGCAGTGGTACAATCTCGGCTCACTGCAACCTCTGCCTCCCAGGTTCAGGCAATTCTCCTGCTTATCTGTTAAGCATCTAATATCTAGAATATATAAAGAAATCTTATACCTCAACAACAAAAAGACAATCCAATTTTTAAAATGGATAAAAGATTTGAAAAGACATTTCTCTAAAAGTTTACAAATGACCCATAAGCACATGAAAATATGCTCAACATCATTATGCATTAGAGAAATGCAAATCAAAACACAGTAAGATACTTCATACCCACTAGGATTAGATTAAATGAAAAACAAAGTAGAAAATCAAAAGCGTTGGGAAAGATGTGAAGCAACTGAACACATTGCTAGTGGGAATGTAACGCAGGGCAGTGGTTTGGAAGAGTCTGGCGTTCCTCAACAAGTTGAACGCAGAATTACCATATGATTCTACTTCTTTTTTTTGAGACAGAGTCTCACTCTGTCATCCAGGCTGGAGTGCAGTGGCATAATCTCAGCTCACTGCAACCTCCACCTCCCGGGTTCAAGCAATTCTCATGCCTCAGCCTCCTGAGTACCTTGGATTACAGGCACATGCCTCCACGCCCAAGTAATTTTTGTATTTTTAGTAGAGATGTGGTTTTACTATGTTGGCCAGGCTGGTTTCAAACTCCTGACCTCAGATGATCCACCTGCCTTGGCTTGCCAAAGTGCTGAGATTACCGGCATGAGTCATGGCGCTTGGCCCAATTTTTGTAATTTTAGTAGAAACAGGTTTCACCATGTTGGCCAGGCTAGTCTCGAACTGCTGACTTCAAGTGATCCACCCACCTCAGCCTCCTAAAGTGCTGGGATTACAGCCATGAGCCACTGCGCCTGGCCAACAATTCTGCTTCTGAATACATACACAAAACAAGTGAAAGCATGGACTCAAACAGGTATTTGCACACCAATGTTCCCAGCAACACTATTCACACAGCCAAAAACTTGGAACAACCCAATGTCCATCAACAGATGAACAGATAAGCAAAATGTGGTATGTCCATGCAATATCCAACTCAATGCCACCAAACTGTACACTTCAAACAGTAACTTTTGTTATGTATATTTTATCATCATTTTTTAAAAGCCTAGTACATGAATATTCATAGCAGCATTATTCATAATAGGCAAAAGTAGAAAACAACTCAAATGTCTATTAACCGATGAATGGCTAAATAAAATGTGATATATCCATATAATGGAATATTATTCACCAACAAAAAAAAGGATGAAGTACTTTGACAACATTATGCTACGTAAAAAAAGCCTGTCACAAAAGACCACATAGTTTATGATTCCCATTTATACGAAATGTCCAGAACAGGCAAACACATAGACAGAAAGTGGATTTGTAGTTGTCTAGCTCTGGAGGTAGCAGGCAGGAAGGAGTGAGGAGTGGCTACCAATGCGTGTGGCGTTTCTTTTTGGGGTGCTGAAAATGCTGTCAAATTGACTGTGGTGATGGTTTCACAACTCAATATATTAAAAACTATTGAACTATATACTTTGAATGGATAAGTTGTATGGCATATGAATTATATCTTTAAGAAGCAGTTATTTAAAAAACTCAGTGGAGTTAAAACAATGGTGGAGTTACAACAATGAGGGAAATACTAGCTCCTTTATACCACCTGAAACTAATTTTGATAAATATAATACTTCATCATCTTTCTTTAAAAGGAACTACAATAGTACTAAAGGAAAGATGGATTGGTTTGTAAAAATAATCTTGGAATAAATGTGTCCTTCCTACAGATAACACAAAGTTCAGAAGCTAACCAGGAAAAGACTGATATATTTGTCTCTACAAAAATACTAAAACTTCTGTATGAAAAAAAGACACTGAGGGCCAGGTGCGGTGGCTCAGGCCTGTAATCCCAGCACTTTGGGAGGCTGAGGTGGGCGGATCACAAGGGCAAGAAATTGAGACCATCCTGGCCAACCTGGTGAAACCCAGTCTCTACTAAAAATACAAAAATTAGCCGGGCGTGGTGGTGGGCACCTGTAGTCCCAGCTACTTGGGAGGCTGAGGCAGGGAATCACTTGAACCTGGGAGGCGGAGCTTGCAGTGAGCCGAGATCACGCCATTGCACCCCAGCCTGGCGACAGAGCGAGACTCTGTCTCAAACAAAAAAAAAAAAAAAAGGATAACACCTTTTATATATAAAGAACTTTTATAAATGAATTAGAAAAGAAAAAGGAAACATTGAAAAAAAAGGAAATGTTCTACCCCATCCATAATCGAGAAAAGAAACCATTTTTCAAATTGCAGTTTAGCAAATGTTAAAAATACTGATAACAACCAGTATTAGCAAAGGCATGGCAAAGAAAGTTTGTTACATACTGTTGACAGAAAGGTAAATTGATACAATCTTTTTGGGGGTGATTTAGCAATATCAAAATTTTAAATGCATGTACCCTTTGAAAATTCTATTGTTAAAAAATACAGTTATGATTGCTCTATAGACATGATTCTATATCTGACTTCTTTTTTTTTTTTTTTTTTGAGACGGAGTCTTGTTCTGTCACCCAGGCTGGAATGCAGTGGTGGGATCTCGGCTCACTGCAAGCTCCCCGGGTTCACACCATTCTCCTGCCTCAGCTTCCCAAGTAGCTGGGACTACAGGCGCCCGCCACCTCGCCCGGCTAATTTTTTTGTATTTTTAGTAGAGACGGAGTTTCACCGTGTTAGCCAGGATGGTCTCGATCTCCTGATCTCGTGATCCGCCCACCTCAGTCTCCCAAAGTGCTGGGATTACGGGCGTGAGCCACCGCACCCGGCCTTCTGTATCTGACTCCTTAGGCTCATGTTAGGACCCATAGCTAACTCTCATTCTTTACAGTTGCAGAGTATTCTGTTACACTGATATACCATATTTTTATTTGACTAATCCTTTCCTGAAGATCATTAGAAATTTTTCTTTTCTTTTTTCTTTCTTTCCCTCATTTATTTTTTTTCTCAAGACAGGTCTCACTATGTTGCCCAGGCTAGACTCAACCTCTTGGGCTCAAGGGATCCTCCTGCCTCAGCCTCCCAAGTAGCTACACCTACACGTATGTGCCACCATGCCTGGCTCAATAATTTTTTTTTTTTTTTTTTTTGAGACAGAGTCTTGCTCTGTTCCCCAGGCTGGAGTGCAGTGGCGTGATTTCGGCTCACTGCAAGCTCCGCCTCCCGGTTTCACGTCATTCTCCTGCCTCAGCCTCCCAGGCAGCTGGGATTACACACACCCGTCACCGCACCCAGCTAATTTTTTTTGTATTTTTAGTAGAGACGGGGTTTCACCGTGGTCTCGATCTCCTGACCTCGTGATCCACCCACCTCGGCCTCCCAAAGTGCCGGGATTACAGGCGTGAGCCACCGCGCCCGGCCTGGCTCAATAATTTTTTAAAACGTGCATAGAAAACTGTCTGGAAGGCTACTAAACAATACTTAACAGTGTTTCTTCTAGAGACAATAATTGGCTCGGTCATGGGGAGAGGAATTTTTACTTTTTCTTCAGTAATGTATAGAACAATGAGTATATATATTACTTGTAAAAAATGTTTCTAATGGGGACCGGGCATAGTGGCTCACACCTGTAATCCCAGCACTTTGGGAGGCCGAGGTGGGCAGACTGCTTGAGCTCAGGAGTTTAAGACCAGCCTGGGCAACATGGTGAGACCCCACCTCTATAAAAAATATATATTTTTAATGAAAAAGTCAACAGACAACTTTATAACTGCAGATCAGAAAATTTAAAGGATTTTTTTTCCTGAGAGGAATCATGAAGATATAAGGAGAATTTATCATAAAATGTTTGAAACAAACATGGAACTCAAGAAAGAATAACATCTAACGAATGGTATCATGCCAGATGTACCATCCAAGCATTAGTAGGCACTGTTTACTCACCAATGGAATGTCTAAGCTCACTGCACTGGCTGACAGGAGGCAGTGTCAGTATCTCCCTCCATTTTTTACTACGACCACTTATTTTGCCATATCCTCCTGAATTTGGGAGAAAAAAGGCAATTTCCTTTAACAGTCAGAAATATCCAATTATAACAACTACTTCCACCAATATATCTTAACATTTCTGTTTGAGTGGTTTGGGTACCTATCATGAATAAAAATACACGCTTATAATAATTTGTCTTATCTGGAAAGCTGCTTGATGAAGTATAAAATTCCAAAGGGATGCAATCTGTCACTAGCTCTGCCATTTAGAAGCCATGGTGAGCCTCAGTTTCCAAATCTGTAAACAAGATCTAATATGACATATTGTTCAGGGCTGCTTATAAGTATTTATCAAAGAAATATTTATTGAGCATCTACTATGTACCAAAAACCTTCAAAGCACTAGGCATATGATGGTAAAAAAGACCAAGTCCCTCCCTCGCATTCTAAGTGAGGGAGTGATATGGTTTGGCTCTGTGTCCCCACCCAAATCTCATCTCAAATTATAATACCCACATGTCGAGGGAGGGACCGGGTGGGAGTCCCGTGACTGGATCGTGGGGACGGATTCCCCACGCTGTCCTGCGATAATGAGGGAGTTCTCATGAGATCTGATGGTTTTAAAAGTGGCAGTTTCCCTTGTGCTCTCTCTCTCTCCCTCTCTCTCTCCTGCCACCATGTAAGACGTGCCTTGCTTCCCCTTCGCTTTTCACCGTGATTGTAAGTTTCCTGAGGCCCCTCTAGCCATGCAGAACTGAGTCAATTAAACCTCTTTTATTTATAAATTACCCAGTCTTAGGTAGTATCTTCACAGCAGTGTGAAAATGGACTAATACAGGGAGACAGATGCACAAATCAGATAATGATAAGAGATAAGAAAAAAATGCTAATCATGTAGTGATAAATATGAAACAAAATCAAGCAGGGTAAAGGTGGAAGGTGCTGTTTTGACTAAGGTAGGATCAGAGAAGACCTCCCAACAAGGGTCACATTTAGGCAGAGGCCTGAAGGATGTGAGTGGCAGAGTCTTGGCAAGTGCTGGGAGAAGAGCATCCCATGGTGACACCAGAATGATGGAAAAGGCTACACTGTAATACTTCAGAAAGATCTTTTAAACAAGCACCATTTTTTCTTTAATTCAACTCAGAGAAATGAGCATCTTCAATCTCAAGCCTTCTGGGCAGCTAAAATTTTACTGAATTTTATCCAGGAGAACATAATGGCTTAGGCTGGGTGACTAAGACTCCAGGACCATTTGGAAGAATTAGGAAACCAGGGCAAAAGCCACATTTCCTTGGGAGACAATGAGCTCTGTCTTAAATACGGTGAGTGTGGAAAATTGTAAGAGACAGACATTTGGAAGATGGGTAGACTGGGATGAGCTCAGAAGAGGCTCGGCTAGAGATACAGACTTGATATCTGCAAAAAAGAAAACCATCAAAGATGCAAGAGCTTCTTCCTCAGCCTTAGTTTTGCTCTTCTACTCCCCCTACTCAATATTTCAACTGAGATCATGAGCTCTGGACTCATGTCCCACACCACAAGATGTCCAGAGCACCTGGCGTTCAACATGTTCACCTTAGACTCATAATCTTCCCTCTCAAATCCAGTCCACATTTTTTCTTTTTGTTAAGATTTGTTTATTTAATAAACATGTAACAATCACCTGCCAATGCCAGAAAATATGTCAAGTGCTGTGTCAGTGACAGCCATGTCCTATGTCACTGAAGGGTGGGGAAAGGGGGACCTGTTCCTCCTGTCCCTTCACAGAGAACACAGAAACTCATTCCAGAGAAGCAGTAGGCACTGAAAAAAGGCTACCACCTTTAGTTATGGGTTATTTTTTTCAGGGTTATTGCTGGTTCTCCCTTCAGTTGAAATAAGAACTGTTCTTTGGGATATGCCATTTTTATCTGACCTCTTAAAGGAGTACAGAGCTGAGCTGTCACTTGCCTAATGCAGTATTTTGCCCTCTAGATTCCACAAGTGGAAAACAAGCATGATCTACAAGTGTCCTGAGACATGGCTTACATCTTCAGTGGTGCTTCTGTGCCCAAGCTGCTGAATCATTGAGCAGAGAACAAGTCCCTCTTGGTCTTATTCATATTTCACTATCTCTGCTTTCTCTTGGTCCCTGGCTTATCCCAACTTTATACTACTCAAGTAACTAGCAAGAAACATGGCAGCCTGGCTGCTATGTCCTTCCTTTCCTAAGCCTGACACTGCCTGTAGGCTTAGAACCAGTGCTTCCACCTTCCCAGGATCCAAGCAGCGAGGCAGGCAGGGCCTGGATGAGGTGGTGCTGGCAGCAGTGGCCAGTGCCGGCAGAAGCCAGGAACAGGTGGGAGCCCCACCCCCTTCCAGGTTGGTGGGGCAGGAGCCCCACACTACTGGGAGCAGCTGCAGCCACCCAGCCACAGCTGCTGACCTGGGCATCCCTGTGCTCTCAGGAGCCCAGGAAGCCCCCCTGCCCCTGCAGGCTCAGAAGGGCCTGTTCCCACTGACTGGCCTCTCACTGCTCCTGGCACCTGCTCCGATTTTGGATCAAAGTTGTGGCTGAGCCCAGGCACTGTCGCAACCCAGCCAGGTGTGTGCACGATAGGGGCAGTGCTGACACACCAGCCACCTGCCGCCTCAGCCCCCTCCAGACTTTGGACACCAATGAGCATGGCAGGGAGGCCAAGGCGTGGCTGAGTTCAGCTCAGTGCAGGCCAGGGCACACAAATAGCCAGGGCACCATGAACAAGGGCAGGAGGCAGACAGGCTCCTGGCTAGAAAGGGGCAGGGTCCCCAGTGAAACCTCACCTTCAAGCCAGGGATAGACTGAAGCCTGACGGCCGGGCTGCCAGTTCTGCAGACTGGAGTGAGAACTTATGGTGGTTTTTCTGGGCCCACCCACAGACCAACCAGCATGCACTTCCTCCCCTGTGCAGCTTATAAAAACCCCAGACTCAGCCAGACTTGGGCAGAAAACAGGACAACCTGCCTGCAGAGAGGTGCTACCCACTGTGGGTCTCCTTTCCACTGAGGGCTGTATACTCATCAGGACGACCTGCCTGCAGATAGGAGCTACCCACTCCAGGTCTCCTCTCCTCTGAGGGCTGCACAGACGATGGGATGATCTGCCTGCAGAAAGGAGCTACCCATTTTGGGTCTCCTGAGAGCTGTACTGTCACTCAATAAAGCACCTCTTCTCCTTGCTTACCCTCCAGTTGTCTGTGTACCTCATTCTTCCTGGACATGGGACAAGAACTTGGGACCCACTGAATGGCGGGACTGAAAGAGCTGTAATACAAACAGGCTGAAGCACACCCCCCAACTCACCATGTTGTGGGTGATGAGGAGAGAAGAGCTGTGGCCCCTTGGGGAGCCGAGACTTAGGACCTCCCCCAGCCAAGGCTGTGACACCCTCTTTGAAGCTCTGTGGTTCCTGAAGTCTCCAAGCTTCTGGGCACCACCGCATTCCCTGGCACCCACAGTGGCAGGTGCTTGCAGTACGCTTGGTCTAGCCACAGCCACAGCAGGTAACCAGCGCCTGTGCCTGGAGCTGCCCGCCCTGCCACAGCTGGCACGCCTGGCTGTGCCCAATGGCCAGACCCCACACTCATTTGCTCATGCAACCCTTGCTGCTCTGCACCTGGCTTGCCCTTGGCAGGCATGGGATCTGGACCAGTAGTGAAAGACAAGAACAGTCTGCCAGGCCAAGTGGGTGGGAGGAGCCCAGTGGGCCCAAGCAAAACTCAGGTAAAGCTGCCACTGGCCACAGAAGTCTCCAGCTGGTGAAGCGACACCCTAAGGATCCTGTGACAGTGGCACAGCCACTCAGCCCCAGTGGGTTTGTGTTCACGGGTACGTGGCACTGACGGTGGGGTAGGGTGGCAACAAGAGGTAGGCTGGATGCATTATCCAGGACTAGCCTGTCAGGCAAGAGGTGAGCTGTTCTGCTCCTCACAGATGGGCCCAAGGAAGACAAGGCTTCCAGTGAGTCCCTGTGCCTCATCTAGGTGCTGTTCTGGGGTATTTGCACATTGAGATCTCAGCTTCTAGTAGGCTTGTTGTGGAGATTAAATAGGATAACTTGTGTAGAAAGGTACCAGGCCCATGAGTGGGGTTCAGTGTTCCTTCCCTTCCCCTTTAGGGTATGTTTCCTACATCGACAGAAGATTCCCACTGAAGACTGGTTCCCGGGTTCCCATCTTGGATGATGAGGGAAACAAGTCAAGGTGCTAGGCTTTCCTCTTCATCCTGGCTGCTGCCACTCCCAGCCAGCTCCAGGTAGTGAAGGCTCCAGGGAGGCTGGGTGGCCATGGCAGCCCCAGTCATCTTTCCATACTGTGAATCCTGGCTAACAAATTATTTATTCAGAAGACATCTGCTGTCCATGTCCAGTGTGCCAGGCACTGTCCAGGCTCTGGGTACCCTGTGGAGGGTCAGGCAGCTGGTCCTAACAGGATGAAAGCACTCTTGTCAGACCCAAAGAAACTTGGAGCTGGGAAGGCACAAAGAAGGGCTCTTGCTTACATGTCTGAGATAAGAACCATCAGGAGGAGTGTCTAAAATAACCCCACAAGAAATTCTTTCACATCCTTCATGCATTTCATGCTTTTCACAACCTACATTTGGCACATATGCAGGTATTTCTGAGACCAGGTACACTGGACCATTTTTTTTCTTTTTTGAGACAGGGTCTTGCTCTGTCACCCAGGCTAGAATGCAGAATGCAAGGCTCACTGCAGCCTTGACTTCCTGGACTCAAGAGATCCAGCTACCTCAGCCTTCTCAGCAGCTGGGACCACAAGCATGCACCACCACACATGGATATTTTTTTGGGTGGGTAGGGGGACGGAGTTTCACTCTTGTTGCCCAGGCTGGAGTACAATGGTGTGATCTTGGCTCACCACAACCTCCGCCTACTGGGTTCAAGCGATTCTCCTGGCTCAGCCTCCCAAGTAGCTGGGATTACAGGCTTGTGCCACCACGCCCAGCTAATTTTGTATCTTTAGTAGAGACAGGGTTTCTCCATGTTGGTCAGGCTGGTCTTGAACTCCCGACCTCAAGTGATCCGCCCACCTCGGCCTCCCCAAAGTGCTGGGATTACAGGCGTGAGCCACCGTGCCTGGCCACTCTTTTTTTTTTTTTTTTGAGACAGACTCTCCCTCTGTCACTCAGGTTGGAGTGCAGTGGCACCATCTCAGATGATTGCAACCTCCACCTCCTAGGTTCAGGTGATTCTCCCGCTTTAGCCTCCAGAATAGCTGGGATTGCAGGCGCCTGCCACCACACCCAGGTAATTTGTGTTTTTTTTTTTTTTTTTTTTTGAGACGGAGTCTCGTTCTGTTGCCCAGGCTGGAGTGCAATGGCGCAATCTCGGCTCACTGCAAGCTCCACCTCCTGGGTTCACACCATTCTCCTGCCTCAGCCTCCCAAGTAGGTGGGACTATAGGTGCCCATCACCATGCCCAGCTAATTTTTTTGTATTTACAGACGGTGTTTCACCACGTTAACCAGGATGGTCTCGATCTCCTGACCTCATGATCCGCCTGCCTCGGCCTCCCAAAGTGCTGGGATCACAGGCGTGAGCCACCGTGCCTGGCCTAATTTGTGTATTTTCAGTAAGAGACAGGGTTTCAGCATGTTGGCCAGGCTGGTCTCGAACTCCTGAACTCAGGAGATCCGCCCACCTTGGCCTCCCAAAGTGCTGGGATTACAGGCATGAGCCACTGTGCCTGGCCACACATGGCTATTTTTTGAAAAGCTTTTGTAGAGAAGAGATCTTGCCATGTTGCCCAAGCTAGTCTCAGACCCCTGGGCCCAATCGACCCTCCTGCCTCAGCCTCCCAAATGACTGGGATTACAAGCATGAGCCACCTTGCCTGGCCTGGACTTTTTTTAGGACGGCAGCAATTGAGATAAGATGCTCTTGAAAGAACACCTGCCCCCTAGTGGCATCTCCACCATAGAACTGATGCCAACTGTGATTTTGAGCCTCTGGAACCAGTGAACTCTTGTTTCCAAGCAGCTTATGTGAACCTCTCCCTGTCTGCCAAATAAAAGCTTCCTCTTCCTTTCCCCTTTTCGGGTGCACCTGTGGCTCGCCATGGCTGTTCATCCCAAATTATATTCCTCTTTGCTTACTCCCTAATTCATTCATTAAATTCAGAGATTTTTTCTCAGATATCTTTTTTTAGACTGACAATAGAATCGATTAGCTCAATTACAGAATCCTATCAGACCAAGTTTTTAAAAGATTCTTAAAAACTTAGCATATTATCAATTAGCTTAATGTGTGAAGCCACAGTCTATGAGATAACCAAGAACCTTCCACATAAAGTAATTTTAAAGATGAAAGTTTTTTTCCCTTTTTCTTCCCACTCAATATGGATCTTTAGGATAGACTAATACAGCAACTGACTTTTAGGAATTTCTGTAAAACCTAGTTTATTCTCAATTTTAGCTGTAAAAAAGAAGGAAAATATTTTATTGTCAAAAGAGATATAGTCAGGACACCAAAGGCTCATGTTACAAAAGAAAAAATAGGCAAAATGAACTTCATAAGCCCATGGAATGGGGGAAAACATTTGCACATTATATATCTGATAAGGGACTGTAATCAGAATATATAGTGAACTCCTAATAGTCACAACAGAGCTGCTGCTGGGAAGTGGCGGCCCAATGAGGGACATTTCCCAGTCCCCTGTGGGGAGGGGGGCCATCTGACTATGATCTGGACAACAGAATGTGGACAGAAGTGTTTATGCCACTTCCACGCCTGGCCTGGAAGAATCTGCCACACGGTTCTCCGTGCTCTCTCACTTCTTTGTTTGGTAGATGGACCGAGATCCACAGGAGGATCTTGGGAGCCATGTGCTGATGACTCAGAACTTCCGCCAGCCTGGAATCCTCAATGACTGCACGAAGCACAGTCTACTTACCCACTCCCTCCCTGACCGCCCTCAACATGGCTTTTATGGAAATGAAAAATAAATTCTATTCTCATTGCTCCACAAACAACAGAGATTTGAAGGTTTACCTGTTACAGCAGCAAGTATCAGTTTAACTGATACAGATGTCAGTATCTAGAGGGAAATATTAACCTCATAAAAAACCCTGGGTAAACAAATGGTCTAGCAGTAGGTGCAGCAGCCGGAGCTCTGCGTTATTCAGTAGCAGCAACACATTTAGTTCAGTGTTGTCTGTGATGATAACTCAAGAGGCAGCACACACAGACCAAGCGCTTAGAGAGCTCCACGCTCTAGCAAACAGGTCAAACAGCAGTAGTATGCACTGTTACTCATCATACCGAGGAAGGTATTTTGCTGGGGAAGGGAGCTGAAGCAAGAATTGCTGGCTTTGTAAGCAGCAATAAAAAAAAAGTGCACACAGACCAGAAATTTGGGCCTTTAGAGAGTATGAAAGGCCGCCTGTTCCTGGACCCCCAAACAGTGGAAAATAAGACTGGAAAAGGCTTTGAAAGACAAAAGCAGATAAAAACTCAGCTCTGTGGAACAAGCAGATCAGGGGTGTGGTTTTCCCGCCCACACTGCTGCCTCAAGACAGCCCCCAACTAATCTGGGGAGTAGAGACTTGAAAGAAAGAAAATTCGGCCGGGTGCGGTGGCTCGCGCCTGTCATCCCATCACTTTGGGAGGCCGGGGTGGACAGATCACATGAGGTCGGCAGTTCGAGACCAGCCTGACCAACACGGAGGAACCCTGTCTCTACTAAAAATACAAAATTAGCCGGACGTGGTGGCATGTGCCTGCAATCCCAGCTACTTGGGAGGCTGAGGCGGGAGAATCACTTGAACCTAGAAGCGGAGGTTGTGGTGAGCTGAGATCGTGCCATTGCACTCCAGCCTGGGCAACAAGAGCAAAACTGTGTATCAAACAAAAAAAAAAAAAAAGAAAAAGAAAGAAAGAAAGAAAATTCAAGCTTGAGAATGTGTCTAGGAAAGAACGGTGGGTGCAACTACTGGCACATGGAACTGGCTGGAAGCAAACATATCATCAAAGGACAAAATTGCATCAAATTTCAAGTTGGAATCTAGTTGGCTTTTATTTGCAATGCTAGAATTGGGCAACACCTCCTTCTAAAAAACAGAATGCAGCCTGGGCAACATAGTGAGGCCCCATCTCTAAAAAAAAAAATTAGGCATGGTGGTGTGCACCTGTAGTCCCAGCTACACAGGAGGCTGAGGTGGGAGGATCACTGGAGCCTAGGAGGTCAAGGCTGCAGTGAGCCATGACTGCACCACTGCATTCCAGCCTGAGCAACAGACAAGAGCCTGTGAAAGAGAGGAAAAAAAAAAAACAAGGAAGAAGGGAAGGAGGGAGGGAGGGAAAGAGAGAGAAAGAAAGAAAGAGAAAGAAAACAATGAGTGTTTCAATGAGCTAAACAGAGGAGTTTGGTTTTATAGGCAGAAAAGGGCTGAAGCAAGCAGACACAGAGAACAAAAAGCAGACTAGTCCTTTCAGAGTTACTTCCCTTGCTCCTTGCCCCTTGCAAAGGTTGAAGCAGAGGGGACCTCCTTATCACGCTGGCTAAAACCGGCCTGTTTGGGGATTTGGCTACTATATATCTCTCCTGATTTCTCCGAAGGTCAAACAACTTTCAGCATGGTGACATGGAACTTTAGCAGGACTGACTCCATTTTGGTTTGATTTTTGGGGCCTAGTACAGGGGCTCAGTACAAACCAATGGCCACCTATAAATTTAGCTTGACAAGATCAAAAGCTGACTATGTTTCTGAGAGAAGTATAGTGCTGAAGAACTTGGATCCAGGATGAAGACAGCCTTGAACTGCTTGAGCCTTGAAACAACCTTCAAGCCCACAAACTTAAATCTGTAGAAGTGGGTCTGCAAAGCTCTGCACTGCTCAAGAAACCTGTGGAGGTTTCATCTGTCTGTCCATGTTAGCCGGCTCAAGGAGGAAAATGTCCTGGGGGTGGAGCCATGGGACACAGTGAACACAGGTGAGGGCAGAACTGGGCGCTAATCAAGGAATGTTCCCCACCCGCACAGGGCCCTTTTGCTGATGGGTCAGTGTCTACTGAGGGCACCCTGCTCCTCCTTTTCTAAAAGGGAATTTCTACAATAGTCACCCTGCCTCTGCTCCCCCACGGTATATTAGGTATGAGGAGGGAAGATCATTTGGTTCTTTACGTAGGCTGCGGAATCCTGAGGAGCCACATCTGGCCCTCATGGAAGAAACAGAGCAGAGGTCTTTCTGGTCTTTTTTTGAGACAGAGTCTCGCTCTGTCGCCAGGCTGGAGTGCAGTGGTGTGATCTTGGCTCACTGCAACCTCCACCTCCCAGGTTCAAGCGATTCTCCTGCCTCAGCCTCCCAAGTAGCTGGGACTACAGGTGCGCGCAACCACGCCCAGCTAATTTTTGTATTTTCGGTAGAGACAGGGTTTCACCATGTTGGCCAGGATGGTCTCGATCTCCTGACCTCATGATCCATCTGCCTCGGCCTCCCAAAGTGCTGGGATTACAGGCGTGAGCCACCGCGCCCGGCCTCATTCTGGTCTTTGAAGGGAGATTAGGATACCTGTAAGGGAAGAAGGCTGTGCATGGATATTTGGTGGCTAGAGGGCAGACATGGCACAGAGAGCCAGCTGTCCTATGCCGACTCAAGACGCACTCCCATTATGCAGAGTCGTTGCCAGGAAGTGGCTGCCCAGCTAGTACTTCTGTTGCTCTGCCCCCTTTGCAGTTAAAAGTGGCCATGTGACGGAGCAATGTATAAAACAGGTGTACCACTCGGGTGACAGGTGCACCAAAATCTCAGAAATCACCATTAGAGAACTCTTCCATGCAACCAGAACACCACCTGTTTCCCCAAAACTATCGGAATAAAAAACAACCGAAAACGGGTGTACCCACTTCCAGGGTTGGACCATAAAGCCCTCCTGTCTGATCCTCCACATTACCTGAGCTAAGTACTTTCCTCCATGACTGTCAGCTTCTCAGAAGGAGATATTCATCTGTTTTTATTCATCCCTGTATCCCTAGAGCCAAGCTTAGTGCCTGGCACACAATAAACCGTTTTTGAGTGAAACTGAAGTAACTGGCACCGTCGTTGAGACAGTATAAAGAGGGCACTGAGATAAAGCCCAGGTCTGGCTGGCTCCAAAGCCCATGGTCTTAACTGCTATTCATACATTCATTCATTCAACAAATATTTACTGAGCATCTAATGTGTGCCAGGAACTGTTCTCAGCATGAAAAATACAGCAGTGAACAAAGCAAATAAAACTTCCTCCTCTTATAAAGCTTAATTTTAGGGAGAAAGCCCAACGAACAAAGTACAAGTAAAATACACAGTATACGAGATAATCATAAGTGCTATGGGAAAAAATAAAGGAAAAAAATAAAGAGTAAATGAGAGCCGGGTGTGGTGGTGTGTATCTATAATCCCAGCTACTGGGGAGGCTTAGGTGGGCTCGCTTGAGCCCAGGAGTCCGAGGCCAGCCTGGGCAACATAGCGAGACCCTGTCTCCAAGGAAAAAAAGAGTGAATGAGGGAAGGGGTAGTGGTCAGGAAATTCCTCAGGTGAGAGAATAAGCCCCGTAAGAAAAAATTCTCAAGAGACAGAGGAAACCGTGTGGAGGCAGAGTGAGAGAGGGCGGATGAGGTTGGGGCGGCGGTCTTAAGGCCACTGCAGAGACTACGGCTTTCACTCTGAGCTGTCTGGGAAGCCATGAAGAGAGTTCAGAGGAGGGGCCGACACAATCTGGCTTAAATTTTAATAGGACCTCTCTGGCTGCTGTGCTGAGAACGGGCTGTCAGGGGGAAAAGGCAAAAGCTGACCACGGTGTTCCAGGTGAGATGCTGACGGCTTGAGCCAAGTGACAGCAGTGGAGGAGGTGAGAAAAGGTCAGATTCTGCTGCATTTTGAGTTGAGGGCTGAACACTCTCTCCAAGGATTGAGTGTGGGGGTGTCAGTAAGTCAAGTGCAGCTACATCGGCATTAACTGAGGTGCAGATGGAAACATCGGGGTACTGGGGTTGAGTATTTGGGGTCTGGTACAGGCTCTTTCTCGTACTAATGAGGCTTCCATACAGCGATGTCAGGTAGGCAGGAGCACAGTGAGCCGCAGGTTGAGTGGAGAGGCCCAGCCTGCAGGCGTGAACTGGTGACAGGAGCTTGTTTCAAGCCATAGTACTACAAGATCACAAGGGAATGAGTGTGGATAGAGAAGGCGAGAAGCCCCTGGACAAAGACGGGGGGGCATTTGGTATTAAAAGATCTAGAAGATAATGGGGCACCAGCCAAGTCATCTGAGGCAAGCAGCGGAACAGGAAGGATGATGATGCAGAACACGCTCACGGAAGAAAGCATGACGTGCCACGTCAGTGCAGCCCACGGGGGCAGCGAGACAAGGACCAAGAACTGATGCCTGGGATGTGGCAAGGGTGGCTTTGGTGAGGTGGTGGAGGTGAGGACTCAGGACCCAGCATCTAACTGACCCCACACTTGTTTGAAGAGTAAATAACAAGGCCAGGTGCAGTGGCTCACACCTGTAATCCCAGCACTTTGTGAGGCTGAGTTGGGCAGATCACTTGGGTTCAGGAGTTTAAGACCAGCCAGGGCAACATGGTGAAACCCCATCTCTACAAAAAATACAAACATTAGCTGGGGATGGCGGTGTACACCTGTTGTCTTAGCTACTCGGGACGCTGAGGCAGGAGAATTGCTTGAGCCTGGGAGGTGGAGACTGCAGAGAACCGAGATCGTGCTGCTGCACTCCAGCCTGGGTGACAGAGTGAGACCCTGTCTCAAAAAAAATTTTTTTTAAGAGTAAATAACAAACGCACACAGCAGTGCACACACTGTGCACCTCTAAACACAGGGCTCCCCTCCGCCCCCGCCACATAGGACTAGACCTGGCGGGGCATGAAGCACACACTGCACACTGCAGCTACAAAAGGTCCCCTGGCTTGGTCTAAGGGACAGAGTGTCACAGGTTAAAGAGAGAGAGAGAAGAAAGGGGCCCTCCCCGCAGGTTTGGGGCACACGTGCTGGTGAACCCTAGCACCACTCTACCCCTCATTCAGCTGTCCTCAGTTCCAAAAGTCTCCACTGGCACAGCACAGCAGTCTGGTTCCACGCCCCTGCTGTTTGGCCCGGGCCCGGTCATACTCAAAGGTGGGCCAGCTATGCTGTCGATACTACGTAAAGACAAGGAGGCCAGAAGGTGAAGAACCAGGCAGAGCATGATGAGTCGTGGGGCCATGGCGAGGTCAACGGTGGTTGGCAGGGCCACGGGCATTTCAAAGAAGGACCATCCACAGACACTAAAGTCTGGGCAGCATACTGGGGTGAAAACTGTCAGAGGATTCCTCTTAAGTTTTTGAGGTCCCCAAAAGCAGGCAGTAAAGTGGGGCCACAGTGTTTGAAGGCCCAAGGATCCCCTCTATGGGCTGCCTTCATCTGTTTCAGAGGTACCTGTTACAGGTTGAATTCGTCCCACCCTAAAAAACGTATGTTAGAGTTCTATTCCCCAGTTAGCCCCTAACCCTCAGACAGTGATCTTATTTGGAGATAGGGTCTTTATAGAGACAATTAAGTCAAAATTAGGTCATTAGGGTGGGCCCTAATCCAACATGATTGGTATCCTTATAAAAATGGAAAATTGGACACAGACACACCCACAGAGGGCACGCCACGTGAAGATGAAGACAGATCAGAATGATGCACCTCTAAGCCAAGGGACACCAGAGACTGCCAGCGAGCTAGCAGAGGCTGGGGGAGAGGCCTGTGACAGATTCTTCCTCACAGCCCACAGAAGGAACCAGCTCCACTCACAACTTGATCTTGCACTCTGGCCTCCAAGACTGTGAGACAATAAATGTCTGTTGCGGGAGACATCAGGTTTGTATCACTTTGTTACACAGCCCTAGCAAACTCACACAATACTGTCCTCCCCACTTTCTTCTTCCTGCTATTCCTGCCAAGTTTCTTTTCCTTGCATTTTTGGGCCACTTCTGCTTCAGATCCAGGCATACCTAGCGTGTTCATTTCCTCGTCCTTATTCATTCATTCATCCATCAGGTATTTATTGAGAACCTACTATAGGCCACAACATTATGCAAATGACCTCAGAGAAGCATATAAAGGGCTTCATGAGGTGCTTACAGTCCTCCGGCCAGTGAAGCAAGAAAAGCTGGGCAAAAGGTGCTGAAACAAGCATGAAGAATCCTACAGATTATTTTGTTTGAGGTAAAGGTAGCAAAGCACAAAAATGTAATATGAGACTATTAATTTGTATTTTGGAAGTAATTTGCATATCAATTAACCACATATTTACTGGAGACTGAATATTGTTACCAAATTAGTCTTTATGACCATGACATAAATGTTAATAAGCTACTTTGCACACATATGTACAAAATACCATAAATGTTTCTGCTAAAAAGTAACTTAAGAAAGCCCTAATTCTAGAGTTTTTTGAGGAGCTTTAATAAAGCCAAAATGATTTTGACTGTATCATTTTTCTTTAAGGTAACTGTTGCCTAATTTGGGTCAAAATATAAAGCTCAAGAACATTCTTTTGGGCCAGGCACGGTGGCTCACACCTGTAATCCCAGCACTTTGGGAGGCCGAGGCGGGCAGATCACAAGGTCAGGAGATAGAGACCATCCTGGCTAACATGGTGAAACTCCATCTCTACTAAAAATGCAAAAAAATTAGCCAGGCGTGGCGGCGTGTGCCTGTAGTCCTAGGTGCTGGGGAGGCTGAGACAGGAGAATGGCGTGAACCTGGGAGGCAGAGCTTGCAGTGAGCTGAGATCACGCCACTGCACTCCAGCCTGGGCGACAGAGCGAGACTCTGTCCCCCAAAAAAAAGAAAACCATTCTTTTTTTTTTTTTTTTTTTGAGATGGAGTCTTACCGTGTTGCCAGGTTGGAGTGCAGTGGCACGATCTCGACTCACTGCGACCTCCACCTCCCGGGTTCAAGTGATTCTCCCGCCTCAGCCTCCTGAGTAGCTCGGACTACAGGTGCATGCCACCATGCCTGGCTAATTTTTGTATTTTTAGTAGAGACAGGGTTTCACCATGTTGGCCAGGATGGTGTTGATACCTGGACCTCGTGATCCGCCCGCCTTGGCCTCCCAAAGTGCTGGGATTACAGGCATGAGCCACCGTGCCTGGCCAAGAATATTATTTTGTAGTATCAGTGGTATAGATATTTTTGGTCCTAAAGTAGCATAAAGCCACTAAACCCAATATTTGGTTCACTGACCAAGAAATAAAAATCCTGATTTAAAGCCATTATAATCTAGATAGACAAAGTAGAAAATATAAGAAAACCAAACTGACCTGGTTGCTAATAACCTGATTGATAGCATCCCAAATTAGCTGTACCATAATGATGGTAACAAACGGTAGACATTATTGTTTTGGGAGAATGGGGTAACCTTTTGTTGTCAGAGAAATAATTTGGCTGACTACTACATAGATTACTTCAAATATCTGACAGATAAGAAATACTAAGTTTATAACTCTTTCTAGAAAACTTGATCTTACATGCTGTTGAAAATTCTAATAGGCTGGGTGTAGTGGTTCACCCTGTAATCCCAGCACTTTGGGAGGCTGAAGTGGGAGGGTAGGATCACTTGAGTCCAGGGGTTCCAGACTAGCCTGGGCAACATAGTGAGACCCCATCTCCACAAAAACCACAAAATTATCTGTGCATGGCAGCGCATGCCTGTGGTCCCAGCCACTTGGGAGTCTGAGACAGGAGGACTGCTTGGCCCCGGAGTTCAAGGCTATGAGGCTTCAGTAGCTATGATTTCCCCACCTGCACTTCAGTGGGGCAACAGAGTGAGACCCTGTCTTTAAAAAAGAAAAAAGGCTGGGCACCATGGCTCACGCCTGTAAATCCTAGCACTTTGGGAGGCCAAGGTGGGCGGATCACCTGAGGTTGGGAGTTCGAGACCAGCCTGACCAACATGGAGAAACCCCATCTTTACTAAAAATACAAAATTAGCCGGGCATGGTAGTGCATGCCTGTAATCCCAGCTACTTGGGAGGCTGAGGCAGGAGAATCGCTTGAACCCAGGAGGCGGAGGTTGCGGTGAGCTGAGATTGTGCCATTGCACTCCAGCCTGGGCAACAAGAGTGAAACTCTCTTAAAAAAAAAAAAAAAAAGAAAGAAAGAAAGAAAAGAAAATTTGGCCAGGCACAGTGGCTCACATCTGGAATCCCAACAATTTGGAAGGGCAAGGCGGGTGGATCATTTGAGGTCAGGAGTTCAAGACTAGAAAGAGCAGTCTTTTAATTTCCTCAGCTAGGGAATTTCAAAGGCAACTTTGAGGATTCTCTGCAATCGCTCCTCTATCCAGTGTCTTCTACCTTCAGCATCTCTCTGATCTCCTCTTTCCTCTCCGTTCTCCTAGCTACCCCTCCGGCCCTAGCGCATATGGCCTATGCCTGCTTACTATGTCATGTAAACAGGCCCTTGCAATGGCCCTTTGTTGGTTTCTTCTGCAGCCCTTCCCTTACTTCTCCCCCACGGTGTATGTCTTGGTGGGACTGTCAGTCCAACTGCCTGGTTCCCCCTTAGCCACGGATGCAGGAAGGGGGCCAGAGCCAAGCCAGCCAATTGGTGCTCTCTCCCAGGATAAGAATCATGAAATTCATGAGGCAAAATCAGATAAATAAAATAAAAAGATACCTGCTCTGTCACAGGAGTGACCGTGGAGACCTGATTATCAATCAGCAGCCTCCTGTCTAAAACTATCCGAAACTGCAACTACCAATGCCACCTGGGCGCTTCCTACCCCCATCCCTGCTGTAGTTTCCCTTGGCACTCACTGCTTGCTAATATGCCACATATCTTATTTATGTGTCTCAAGACTGCCTCCCCTGTAAGAATGTGGTCTCCAGAATGGCAGGAATTTCTGAACATGGTGTTTATTCCTGTAGGAACAGCACCTGGAACATTCTGAGCACACATCTGCCAAATGAATGCATGCATGAATGAATGAGTCCCAGCTCCTGTTCTTTCCAGACCGATTATTAGGTTCTTACTTTGATTCTTTGAGCCACCCAATATCTTCTCCATAAATTTCCTATTTGCTTAAGTTAGCAAAAGTTCTAGGGAGGAAGCCTCAGCAAGAGACAGCATTAATAATAACAGGTATATTAACCATTCTGCAGGTGTTAAAGAAACTGCTCAATAACACCGCAGCCTGAAATCAGAACAGAATTGCAATATATAAGACCAAAACCCACATTAAATGCACGTATTACGTATTCCTCTCTGCATTTGTTTTCAATTTCTAGAAGAGATAAGACGGTGTTAAAGTCTCCTCAGAAGTATGATGTGAAATAATTTAAGCTTATTTAAAACATAAAAGTTATAAGTTGCTTAACAAATAATATTATACACGGAAAAAAATCCTAAATTAAAAAAAAAACAAAAACAGGCCGGGCACAGTGGCTCACGCCTGTAATCCCAGTACTTTGGGAGGCTGAGGCGGGTGGATCACCTGTGATCGGGAGTTCGAGACCAGCCTGACCAACATGGAGAAACCCCCGTCTCTACTAAAAATACAAAATTAGCTAGGCATAATGGTGCATGCCTGTAATCCCAGCTACTCGGGAGACTGAGGCAGGAGAATTTCTTGAACCCGGGAGGCAGAGGTTGCAGTGAGCCGAGATCGCGATTGCGCCATTGCACTCCAGCCTGGGCAACAAGAGCAAAACAACGCCTCAAAAAAAAATTGTTTTTATATTTATTAACAATATGATCTATGAACCTATGAATTATATCAAGAAAAAAAAATAAAACAAAACACCAACAAAAACCCAATACGGGCCGGGTGCAGTGGCTCACGCCTGTAATCCCAGCACTTTGGGAGGCTGAGGTGGGCGAATCACTTGACGTCAGGAGTTCAAGACTAGCCTGGCCAACATGGCAAAACCTTGTCTCTACTAAAAATACAAAAAATTAGCCGGGAATGGTGAGTGCCTGTAGTCCCAGCTACTTGGGAGGCTGAGGCAGGAGAATCACTTGAACCCAGGAGGCAGAGGTTGCAGTGAGCTGAGATCATACCACTGCACTCCAGCCTGGGCGACAGAGTGAGACTCTGTCTCAAAACAAAACGAAACAAAATAAGACCAAACCAATATGATCATTTCACACTTCGTTTGTGTCCCTGGCAGAGTGACACACAAACGCTTTCAGTGCAGCATCATCTGCCAACATTCCTGAGAGGAAAAGGTTCTAACAATCTTCTGTTTAGACCATCTTAGTCTGTTCAAGCTGCTCTAACAAAATACTATAAACTGAGTAGCTTATAAATTGCAGAAATGTATTTCTCACAGTTCTGGAAGCTAAAAAGTCCAAGATCAAGACAGATTTGGTGTCTGGTGAGGGCCCACTTTCTGATTCATAGCTGGCACCTTCTTTCTGTGTCCTTCACATGGTAGGAGTGAGGGGTGTCTCTCTAGTTTCTTTTACAAAGGCACTAATACCATTCACGAGGCTTCCACTCTCATGACCCAATCACCTCCCAAACGCCCCACCTCCTAATTCCATCCCCTTCGTAGTGAAGATTTCAACATATGAATTTTGGGGGAACACAAACATTCAGACCATAGCAGGGACCAGAGAGGGAGGGGGGATTGAGACCGACTGATTCTATTTGAAATAAATCCAGGAAATGACCGGACTCACTAATAATATTAAATCAACATTGCACTTCTCAGGACCAGAATATAACTCTTGTGCTACGTTCATTCATTTCAAAGGGTAATTTTCTAGTATATGAGCCAGTGAAGCTAAACAAGGAGCTGTCCATGAAGTTATGTGTCCAAGAAGACACCTCCTGGTACTTCCTGGGAGATACTTTAAAGTAACAAACGCAGTCATCAACTTGGGAAAAAGCCCTAAATTATAACCAATACTCAGCATGTATCCATGTATTTCTAATATTATATATTCAACTTCTCTAACCATTAATCAAGCTATACATAATGACACTTTCTGACCACAGGAGCAAATACTCTCACTCAATGGGGACAGGCCTCATTATCACACTACCGTGGAGTTAATATGAGATATTTCAGGGAAAAAAATTAAAACTTTTTTTTTTTTTTTTCCGAGATGGAGTCTCGCTCTGTCACTCAGGCTGGAGTGCAGTGGCACAATCTTGGCTCACTGCAAGCTCCACCTCCAGGGTTCACGCCATTCTCCTGCCTCAGCCTCCCATGTAGCTGGGACTACAGGCGCCAGCCACCACGCCTGGCTAATTTTTGTATTTTCAGTAGAGACAGGCTTTCACCATGTTACCCAGGATGGTCTCAATCTCCTGACCTTGTGATCCGCCCGCCTCGGCCTCCGAAAGTGCTGGGATTACAGCCGTGAGCCACCGCGCCCGGCCAAAACTTTCATTTTTCAAACTATCACTGTGGTCTTAGGTTTTGTGACAGAATCTGGTTTTATGTTATTTAGCATTTATAGAGCACTTATATTTATCTCATTATCTAATCTCTGCAGCATTATAAGGAAGGCGGCTTGGTACAATTCCTTTTTGTAAATTACATGCAGATAGGAAGGTAGTGTAAAAAGAAAACTGGTTTAGCTTCAATCTGACTTCCACTAAGGATGATTCTCTTCCATGACCTATTTGGAGTTCACAGTGAGGGATAAGAGGCACAGTCAAATGCTCCACTGAAAATGGCTGCTGAGAACGCATACTGCTCTGGGACTCCCTGATTGTCTTCAGGGAAAAAGATCCCATTCTCTTCCCACCCATTCTCAGTTCTTCTGTTCAAAATAGTGTGAGTTGGTGCACAAAAATACTGAGAAGATGAAGTCTTTGTTTTAGACTTTTTTAAAGAGATGGTCTTGCTGTGTTTTGCCCAGGCTGGACTCTCCTGGGCCCAAGTGAGCCTTCCACCTCAGCTTCCAGAGTAGCTGGGACTACAAGCGTGGCCGCCACCTTCGGCTCCAGACTGTCCTTTAAATATGCATCGCCAGCTGCTGTGGCATCTTCAGTCGGCATTTACCCTGTCCTGGAGCACAGTCCGAGCAGAGCTGCTCCATCACGCAAGGAAATAGAGGAAATCAGCAATTCCGTAACAGTGATGGGGTGTGAAGAACTACCGTGGCTAGCACGGGGACTTGAGGTCCGAGGCTCTGTCGCCAGCTCTCTTGAGACGCAGGCAAGGGAGACATGAGGTCTGAGACAGAGGATTGCACAGAGGATTGTGGGGGTCTCCCGCTGAAGGGCTGGACCAACTGATGCTTTTGTGGCGGGATGCAGAGGACTAGAGAGACCAGCATGGGTGAAAACAGGAGGATATTTATTTTAAGGTACGCACCAGCTCAGTGGATTCACATCCAAAAAGCTGAGCCTTGAACAAAGACTGAGCAGGATTTTTATAAGCAAACTTACAGAAGCAAAACAAAGGCAGTTAATCATATAATGACAGGTCACATAATCTATAGCATAACTGATGACTTGGCATAACTTGTGGCCTTGCATAGCTGGTGGCCTTGTAGCTGCGTCGAAAGAAAAAACCAAGAACTGGCTAAACACAGACATTTGTCCTCTTTTTTTTTTTTTCTTCACCCCTGCTCTGGAAGGGGGGTGTCTGGAGCCTATTCCTTTGGATTCGACTTCTCAAACAGAACAGCGTTATCTTATAACTGTCCTTAAAGTGAGCTTGCTAAGCAAAAGAAAACTTGTTCTTCTTTTCTTTTTAACCCTTGCCTTGCCACATTCTGGGCCTTGGCTTTTTCTTTTCTTGGAGTGAATGAATGCAGTACTTATTATTATTTTTAAATTTCTGCCTCACTTTAATAATGATAAAAGGCTGAATTTTTGCCAACTTGTCCATCTGTGACCACGTCGTGCTAAAGCACACTTGACACACCATAGAGCCTCAGATCAAACCTCAAAACCAAGCAGCTATGTTAAAAATAACATTGCCCTACAATCATTATCGGAAGGTTCTCGCCCAGAATAGTTCCCAGGCTGCTATTCTTTGTCCCCCTTAAGACCATAAAGACGCCGTTCTTTTTTGGTGGGACAGGTTGTCCAACACAAGCAGGACACTGCCTGCCGCATCCTGAAGCAACACTGTCACCGAGGTCACACCGAGGGGACAGGACAAGGACACAGGGCAAGACTAAGAAGAGCAAAGCGCAGACTTCTCTCATGTGGGCCAGGAGATGAGGGCTGGGGACCTGGCTCGGGCAGCCTGACCACACTGCACAGACCCCGGCTCCGGCTCCATGCAGATCTGGGTTCCCCCAATGGGAGGTGTCGGGGTTCTCCAGGGAAATCGGGGTTCTCCGGGGATGTCGGGTTCCTTCAGGGGGGCCAGGGTTCCCCGGGATTCGGGGTTCTCTGGGGGGGGGGGTCGGGGGCGCCTGCCGCGCACCCACCTTGACGCGCTTTCAGCAGCAGCGAGTTGGCCACGATGTTCTCGAGCTCCATGTCCTGGCGCCGCCGCCGCCGGCGGATTCTGCGAGACCGATGAGACTGAGGAGGAGGAGACTGAGGAGGCGGAACAGGAGGAGACGCCGCCGCCCCCGCGCATAGCTCGCCGGGCGCCACCCGCTCCTCGAGCTCCGGACACGATCCCGGGGGGCTGCTCCGCCGCCGCCGCCCCCGCCCCCACCACCACTGCCACCAGGGGCGCCGCCGCCGCCGCCTTCGCAGGCCCTCACCAGCAGGGGAGCTGTCGGGGCGAGGGGAGGGGGCAGCCCGACCGCGGCGGGTCCCAGCTGTCACCGCTGCCGCGCTATCGCCCGGGTTCTTCTTGCCCCATTGCCCTCGCCTCGCGCGCGCAACTCCCTCCTCAGTGCCCTGCCCCCGGGCAGCCCCGAGTCAATGCCGTGGCCCACTTCGCACAGGGGCTCACTGGCAGGGGCGCCCGCCGCGGCCGGCGACCCGCTCCCGGGTAGGCTCGGCGCTAACGGCTTAGCTGAAGAGGGAGCGCCCCTCGCCGCCGCGGCCGGGGCACTACAGCTCCCAGAAGGCCCTCCGCCAAGAGTACACGGCGGGCCGCGGCGCGTGGCCTGCTGGGAGTTGTAGTCGCTGAGCCTATCGGCGAGTAAGCCGAGCCTGCGGGCGCGGTGTTTACTTCTCGCGATTCGGAGGTGCTGCGCTGTTCTCGCGAGACGAGGAAGCGGTTCCGCGGCCCGGCACGTGTCTCGGGGTAGCGCTCGCCTGTTTCTCTTCGGGTCTCGGCCCCTTGGGCGCTGCGGGGCGCGCGCCATGGCGAAGGCGAAGAAGGTCGGGGCGCGAAGGAAGGCCTCCGGGGCGCCGGCGGGAGCGCGAGGGGGCCCGGCGAAGGCCAACTCCAATCCGTTCGAGGTGAAAGTTAATAGGCAGAAGTTCCAGATCCTGGGCCGGAAGACGCGCCACGACGTGGGGCTGCCCGGGGTGTCTCGCGCACGGGCCCTCAGGAAGGTAAGCGGGGGGCGCACGGGGAGCCGGAAGGCAGGATCTGGACCCCACGCTGCTCTCGGCCGGCTGCGTCCTTCTCGGTGCGTCGGTTTCCTCGTTGAGCGGCACAGGCCGTGACAGGCACACGGCACTGACTTTATAGTCCGAAAGCCTCTGCTGTTCTCTGAGCTGGAGTGACCTGGAAACTCTCGCCCTCTTGGAGACCCTGCACTCGTGTTATTTCGGTGACTCCTCCAACCGGGTCAGGCGGAGTCAGTCACTTCGGACGGCGCCCTGGACCAAGCTGCTTGTTAACCCTTCCGCGTTTACTTTGAGCTCCGCAGGTTTGGGGACGGTGGATAGGGGCTGTGTAGGATGCTGCGTTTTATGTTTGATCGGCTCTCTCCCGAAGCGCGTAACCTTGTTCCTTGGGAAGTAACTCTATGGAAACTCATTGCTTCCTAGTTTTTTTAACATTTTTTTTTTTTAATTTTCACTGAGGAAAATACATTAGTAGGTTGGTGAAAAAATTAAGGCACAGAAAGGACAAGTGAATTTCCTAAGGTCACGCAACTGGTAAGGGCTGGGCATGCATTCACATCTCAGTATCTACAAAGCCTTCTTGCTACCCCGAGCGCTTCTGTTTGACCTCGCTTCTAGGTTCGGGGAGATAAAGGTAAATAAGACTTGCCCTTGCCTTCATGAGCTCCTGATCTCTGTTCATCACAGTGTGCAAGCTGGATGGTCTTTGAATCAAAACACATATTATCCTTACTGCGCAAAGACGACAGCGTGTATAATAAATAGGCAAGATAGACTTACAGCTGACTTCCATAGGAGTCCCTCATTACACACCCCCGGGCCGGGGTGGAAGAATAAGGTAGTGTGGTTCCCTAGAAGAGACACATTTGTCTTCACCACTGAAGCCTCAGTTTTCTCATTTCAAAAGTAGAGATGATAGTATATACATCCTACCCCTCGTGGTGGTTTGTGAGAATTAAGTAAGATAGCACATAGAGCACACAGCAAGTATTCTCTAAATACTGTTATTCTTAACCTTCTTGGCTTGTCGTTCGAGTCCCGCACAGTCTGGCTGTTGTCCTTGCTTCGCCTCTTGCAACTCAGTTTGTCCAAAAGGTCTGCCTTACCTCCGAAAGTCTCTAAAGGGCCAGCTCAGGTTCACCACCCAAGCTGTGTAACCCAAATAGGACAGGTTGCTCAAACTTCTGGTACTGAGCAGATCCACCTCCCTGCCCTGTGCTGAAGGCCTGGGACGGGGTCGGGAATTGCTGCTCCTTTTTGGATCTCCAATGCTTGGCCCATGGAAGAAACACAAATATTTGAAGAAATCAAAGATGGAACCTGAGTGCCTTAGGAGATCACGGTCAGGAAAAAGTGTAAGAGGAAAGTCCGAAAATTCTTCTAGAGGGAGTTACAGTCAAGTTTTGCAAGGGGAGTGAGCTGTTCATGGGCCCAGGATGGGCAGAGGACACACATGCACATTGTCCCGGTATGGTGAAGTGTGGCCCTTACAGCTATCTGAGGGACAGCAGGTCGTCCAGTTGACTCCGAGCTTGATAAGACGTGTAGGGGCACGTGAGGCTAGCGCAGGAGGCCTGGGTCTTTTCATGTGGGTTAGTCCCTTAGAAGTAAACAGGCTGTCTCAGTTGGCTTCTCCCCTCTGGTCAGTTGTAGCACTCTGAAGCACTCAGTCTGGCAGGAAGAGGGCAGCCCCCAGGTGCCAGTCTCAGGACATTGCTTTATAGCTGTGCCTCAGTTTCCTTATTTCTGAAATAATTTATAAAATAAGTTATATTAATGTAGTTCTTAAATCAGTAACTATATTATTAATATAGTTAATATATTAATATATAGTAGCTATAATAATAATATAATAATATTAATATATAGTAACTAATATTAATATAATAATATTAACATATAGTAACTATATATTAATATAATAATATTAATATATAGTAACTATATTAATAATATAGTTACTGGTCCCTTACAGTTGGTCAGGCCTTGTGCCACACGGTTTACATTTAATCCTCACCATTATGAGGGGGAAGTACTGTTATTATCCCCATTTTATGCCGTAAATTCCATATGATATCACAACATCTATATAGTTTAAGAAAGAAAGAGAATCACAATAATGTAGAATAACTCATATTACGTATTTATAGCCTCAGGGCTGTTCTTCACTAAGATTTACCCATAGAGTCATATTTCAGATAATGAGAACTAATGTTTTTAGAGGCAGAGATGGCTGATGCCTGCCCCATCTACCTCCTTCCTGCTAGAAGCCACTGACACTCCCTCCCTCTGCAGGGACAGACCTCAGAAGTCTTCCCAGTGTAGGCTGAGTTTGGTGGCTCACACCTGTGATCCTAGCACTTTGGGAGGCCGAGGCAGGCAGATTGCCTGAGCTCAGGAGTTCGAAACCAGCCTGGGCAACACGGTGAAACCCCATCTCTACTAAAAATACAAAAAAATTAGCTGGGCATGGCGGCGTGCGCCTGTAATCCCAGCTACTGGGGAGGCTGAGGCAGGAGAATTGCTTGAACCCGGCAGGCGGAGGTTGTAGTGAGCTGAGATTGTGCCACTGCACTCCAGCCTGGGCAACAGAGCGAGATTCCATCTTTAAAAAAAAAAAAAAAAAAGGTCTCAGTGTAGCATGCAAGCAGCCTCTGTCCGTACAGAGTTCATCGAGCAGTACAGGCTAGCACATGTAATGTGCTCCCATCTGGTTGCCAGCTAGACCTCGTGATTTAAATAGTGAGATGTTGTTTTAAAATTTTGCTCTGCGGATGAAGAATGGTGAAGGTTCAGAGAGCTTAACCTGATTCAGTACTGTGTGTGGTTCACTATCAGCATCCAGCAGGATCTCGCTCTGGAATGGCTCGTAACAGAAGCGGCGAGAACAGAGCAATGGCGATGGAGCCCTCTGGTCTATCTGGGGACACTCGCTGTCTTTAGACTCTGGTTCAGGAAATTGTACCCAAGGTGGTTTGTTTGTGTTTTTTGTTTTTTTTGTTTTTGAGACAGAGTCTTTGTCTGTCGCCCAGGCTGGAGTGCAGTGGCGCAATCTCAGCTCATTGCAAGCTCCACTTCCCGGGTTCACGCCATTCTCCTGCCTCAGCCTCCCGAGTAGCTGGGACTACAGGCGCCCACCACCACGCCCAGCTAATTTTTTTGTATTTTTAGTAGAGACGGGGTTTCACCACGTTAGCCAGGATGGTCTTGATCTCCTAACCTCGTGATCCGCCCGCCTTGGCCTCCCAGAGTCTGGAATTATAGGCGTGAGCCACCGCGCCCGGCCCCAAAGATGTTTTTAAGAAACATTGTTTAGCACTGCCACGGTAGGAAGTTACTAGAAGTTACTAGGGATTAATAACTCAGCGTGTGTCAGTTGAAACAAATCAGTTCTTGAAACATTCTTGAAGAAAATGATGAAAATTGCCTTGGCAGTATTTATTGAACTAATGGATGGTTTCCTACTCTTAAGGCAGCAGAGGGGTTTTTCATGCATTTTAAGTGTAATAATAGCACTTTCACATTTCAAAGTGAGATAAGAGAAATGGTTTTTTCACATCCTTTTCTCCTGTCCACATGATTAATATTTCGGTTGACCTCTCCAGATGGAATGTGCTCTAAATGGAAAGGAGTGCCAGGGCGTGCTTCTGTCCCTGCTGGAGCATCTTCTGCTCTTGCCCAGCTGCTTCTTAACCCCTTCCACTCTCTTTTCCTCCTCTTCCAGCTCCTGGTTTTGACCTTAAATCTGGGTTTCTTAGCCTTTAAGTTCATCTCCGACCCTGGGGAAGTGACCTATGTCTGGAGCAAAATCTGACCTGTCCCCTCCTGAAACAGAACCTGGAACCAGAGTGGCAGTGACCAAGTCACCACACGCTCCCTCCTGCCACACGCACGCATTCTTTCAAAGTGACTTCACAAATTAGAGGAATCCCTCAGGAAGGCAAGGAACACTTAAGTCTGGGGTTAGATCAGAGGTTTCAAATGTCTGCCGAGGCACCAATTTGTGGTGGGTTTGTGAAACCACTGGATTGGATCATTCCAAGGGCCTTCCATTGCATCAAGATTTTGCCTTGGTGCCATTTCCTTTCGGAATTGCTGTCTAAACACCAGTGTAATGGCAGTTCCTTAGCAAATAGAAGAAGTTCCGCAGCGGGAAAGAGTTTGCAATGTGGCCATCTCAGGTTGCAGAGGCCACTCGTTCCTCACCCATCTCTGTCCTCTCCGAGCTTTCTTTAGGGAATTCAACCTCCAGGACAGCCAGCTTTGAATACTATTAAACTTGGTCTTTTTTTGTTGCTGCTGGGAAAATAACCAAATTATTTGATACTTGCTAACCGTATTTAAAATATTGCTCCTCTTGGTGTTATACAGGTGAAGCCCCTAAACTGTGACCTCGCTAACTTGTTTATTGCCTTGTGTCTAGTGTGAACTCATAACTGTACATTTCTTAGGAGCACCTTTGATGGGAAATAGTACCCTCCTCCATGACGGAAGGAGTCTAAACCCATTTCCACTTTTCCAAATGTGCACGTTTTAAACCTTAAGGCAGCTGTTACAGCCGAGGGAGCCGTTCATGCCTTGAGCTTGGCTAGTGTGTTCTTTTTTACCCTTCCTTTTGGCACCGGTAGACTCTAAAGAAGAAAAGAAAGTGATCGCCCCATTATCATTGAAAGTTGTTTTGCTCTTCTCAAAATTCTGTCATTAGTAGAGAAAGCCTATCGTGCATGAAAGCAGATTGGGTGTGAACTTTGACATCACTGTGCATAGCCCTGAACTTTATGCACTGTTCTGATGTTCCCTGTAGTGGAAATCACAAGAATTTTTTGTGAGATTGTTTCTGACCTGTTTTCCAGCGTACACAGACTTTACTAAAAGAGTACAAAGAAAGGGATAAGTCCAGTGTATTCAGAGATAAACGCTTGGGAGAATACAACAGCAACATGAGCCCCGAGGAGAAGATGGTGAAGAGGTTTGCTCTGGAACAGCAGGTATGGAAAGAAACTGGAGGAGGGTTTTTGCTGTACATTTCACAGGGAAGTCAAGGCCAAGGAGAAGGCTGACTCTGCACGTTTTGCATGTTCGTGGGCACTCAGAAGGTCCAGGGGATAGCCCTCGAATCCTGTGCCTTATCTGGCTAGGCCAAAGGAGAAGCAACCTCTTCTGCAAATGTTAGCAGAATGGATAAATGCCTTAACTCTACTACACAGCAGCAGTGTGCACAGGAGTTCTCAGCTGAGCTGCTGCCTTCAGCTCCGTTGGGTGGAGAGCTAGTGGCCTGAGCAGCATTGCTGGAGTGGAAACTGGCCCCTGGGCTTATTTAAGAATTCCCCTCCATGAGGCCGGGCGCAGTGGCTCATGCCTGTAATCCCAGCACTTTGGGAGGCTGAGGCAGGTGGATCACGAGGTCAGGAGATCGAGACCATCCTGGCCAACATAATGAAACCCCGTCTCTACTAAAAATACAAAAATTAGCTGGGTGTGGTGGCACATGCCTATAATCCCAGCTACTCAGGAGGCTGAGGCAGGAGAATCACTTGAACCAGGGAGTCGGAGGTTGCAGTGAGCCCAGATCGCGCTACCGCACTCCAGCCTGGGCGACAGAGCGAGACTCTGTCTCAAGGAAAAAAAAAAAAAAAAAGAATTCCCCTCCATGAGTTTCATTTCTGTCTGAATCATGAATCATTGCTTAGTTGACCCAGAATACTCTTTAAGGCTGCTTAGGATTCGTTGTCATATTTCAAATATAATGGAAATATATATATCTATCTTATCTTTTTTTTTTGCTGTGAAATGGAAGTGGTAATTTTAGGAAACTTTTTTTTTCTCTTCTGTCAGCGACATCATGAGAAAAAAAGCATCTACAATCTAAATGAAGATGAAGAATTGACTCATTATGGCCAGTCTTTGGCAGACATCGAGAAGCATAATGACATTGTGGACAGTGACAGCGATGCTGAGGATCGAGGAGCATTGTCTGGTGAGGCTGGGGTGCCCTGCACGGGCCTGTGGGCGTGGAGTCAGGGAGTCTGTTCGTTGTTAGACCTTCTGCTCTTCTTAGAGACTAGAGAAAGTTATTGCATGAAAGTTTTACTGATCATTAACCTCTCTACAAATTTCACAAGTGACAGTTTTTATGTATTTCTGTTTTTTTTTTAAGTTTTCAGAACTTTAAGATGATGTGTAGATAGATGCTTTTATGGGCCAAGAAAGCATGTTGATATCCATTATTTTATTTGAACCTCAAAATAGCTCGTTCTACCCATGAGCTCAGAGAAATAAGGTGTTTTGCCCGATGCCAGAGTCAGAGCTGTGGGGAGAACCCACCTCACTGACTCCCGGTGCCTCGCTGAATGCATTACTTTGCTCCCCCTACTTTATCAATTCCAGCCTAATATTTGTACCAGTGGCATTGATGTAGTTCCTTTAGCTTTTACCTACTGTGGAATTATAGCAGTTTGAGGAAAATCTTATTGAGCCTCATATCTGTAGATAACAACATGAAACAGATAAATTTTGGCCTTAAATAATGTTAACAGAGTTTAAGATTCAGTTCGGGTCTGACTGTCTTGAACCCTATTTATAAGGTTGCACTCATGACATCAATTACTTGACATTTCTTGTAAGTTAAAGTAGGTCCCATTTCCAGCATCTTCAGAACAAAGGTGTACAAATCTAAAACTGACTCTCAAAGCTTTGTTTTGTCAGTGTGTGAAAGTTAAGGCGTTAAAGCCTGGGGCTGCCTTCTGATATTTGGCTAATCCAGGGGGTAAAAGGCTTAGGAATTAGGGCAGCAAGCATGTGGTGCAGAACCCGCCATCTGCGGCACACCAGGAGGCCCTGCCACTGCTCGGCTTCACGGGCGTGAAGAGAATGGCCAGTTATTTTAACCTCCGTGCCTTTGTCTTTGCTCTTTTCATTGTTTAAGACTTCTCGTGGACCCTTAGCTATAAAACGCATTCCCTGGGGAGATCCTAATTCCCCGAGACTGGAGGTAACTGCCTTGGTGTGAGTTGGGCGAGTGGCATTCCCCTCATTGCCAGGAGGCGCTGTGGCGCAGGTGACTAGAGGGGGCGCTGTGGTGCAGGTGACTAGAGGGGGCGCCGTGGCGCAGGTGACTAGATGGGGCGCCATGGCGTGCAGGTGACTAGAGGGGGCGCCGTGGTGCAGGTGACTAGAGGGGGTGCCGTGGCGTGCAGGTGACTAGAGTGGGCGCCGTGGCGCAGGTGACTAGAGGAGGTGCCGTGGCGTGCAGGTGACTAGAGTGGGCGCCGTGGCACAGGTGACTAGAGGGGGCGCCGTGGCGCAGGTGACTAGAGGGGGCGCCGTGGCGCAGGTGACTAGAGTCTCCAGGCCCTGCCCAGGGAGGTGGGAGGGACACAGATTGCACCACTGATCCTGGGCGACGCTCCCACCAAGACCCTGGAGTCAGCTTGCTCTGGGTTTGCCAGTCTTCACTAGAACCAGCACAATCAAAAATAGGTGCTGGGTGTTTCCGGCCAGTTGGGAGTGTAATGGGTCTGGGTTTTCTCAGAGTGGCTTACCTTGGGTATTTCTCAAGTGCCATTGTGCCTGTGGTCTCAGGCCAGGCTGTTGCGTGTGAGCATTTTTTTCTCAAATGTGGACTTCTCCAGACCACTATGGGGGAAGAAGCACTGGCAGAGTGCTACAGGAAACACTTCCCACGCCAGGGCTGGGCTTCACTGTGGGGTTTTCTGCCTTTTGCCCCCAGCTGAGCTGACTGCTGCCCACTTTGGAGGAGGCGGTGGGCTCCTTCACAAGAAGACTCAACAGGAAGGCGAGGAGCGGGAGAAACCGAAGTCCCGGAAAGAGCTGATTGAAGAGCTCATTGCCAAGTCAAAACAAGAGAAGGTGGGTTAGTGAGTGTTCTTGATCATCTTCTCCACGGTAAGACAGGCTCACCAAAATGTGTTTGAGCTTTTTTTTCCTGTACATTTTTAGGCTGTGTTTAATATTTTATATGAGTTCAGTAAAAGCATTTATTGTGAGTAGGAATTTTAAAAATCACATAAAGCATATACCTCTGACAGGTTTTGGTTCTTTTGCCTTTTTTTGGTTTATGTTTTGTTTTATTTTGAGACGTAGTCTCTGTTTCCCGGGCTGGAGTACAGTGGCACGATCAAACTCACTGTGGCCTCAAACTCCTGGGCTCAAGGATCCAGTGATCCTCCCACCTCAGCTCCCCAAGTAGCTAGTGGGCACCACCATGCTCAGCTAATTATTTTTTGTAGAGATGGGGATCGTGCTTTGTCGGCCAGGCTGGTCTCGAACTCCTAGCCTCAAGCAGTTCTCCCACCTTGGCCTACTTCTAAAGCACAGGGTGAGCCACCGCACCTGGCGCGGATGGGTTTTTTGTTGTTGCTGGTTTTAGTATCTGACATGTACCCAAAAAATCACTTTTTTATTCATTTGCAGTGAACTGCTCAGAGCATCTAAATTTTAATGGTTTATGGCAGGAAATGATTTCTGTCTGATGAGATTTGGTAGCTTTGCATTTAAAATACTCATTTCTCCTGACCTCTTTTCTGTGTTGAAACGTTTGGTGCCAACTGAGTGGTCACCGTGTGTGTCCTTGGCACTGACATTGGGCCTCTGGGTTGAAGTCCAGTAGTAACGGTATGTGGTGTGTGTCTGTCATTTTTTCCCCAGAGGGAGAGACAAGCTCAACGGGAAGATGCCCTCGAGCTCACGGAGAAGCTAGACCAAGACTGGAAGGAAATTCAGACTCTCCTGTCCCACAAAACTCCCAAGTCAGAGAACAGAGACAAAAAGGAAAAACCCAAGGTGGGAGCCAAGTACTGAAACAAACTCTTCACTCACTGAGCTTGGCTGACCGACTTTCTCCAGAGGAAGGGCTGGGGCTGGACGGCTCTTCTGGCTGTCTCCTTTAGGGCAAGTTTCTGTTGAACATTGATACTGAATGTGTAATCTTGGGGTGGAAGTAGATTCAGTTACTTGAGTCTCTATTCCAGGTGAATTAAACTGAAAAAAGTGGTGTTTCTGGATGGAAGAAGTACTTCAGGGTGGACACATTAGAATAGGTGTCTGAACTTCCCTGTGACACGTTTGTGTGTTGATACATAATACATACATTTAATATACATTTACTTATTTTTTCCTCTATAAACAGTTTTTGTTTCCTACTGCATTCTCTTTAGTCTAAACTATTGGAAAATGCTGCATTTGTTTAAGAAACTGGGTTCTCAGAGAAATCTAGATTTCACCAGATTAGTGTCATGTGGTCATCTGTACATCTTTGTGAGTCACCCTTGCTATTACCGTTACTTTACTTAATTTCCCATGTTTAGGGCGTAATGCCTGGATAAGTAGAGTTTTTGTTGTTGTTTGAGACTGAGTCTCGCTCTGTCACCCAGGCTGGAGTGTAGTGCAACCTCCACCTCACTGCAACCTCCACCTCCTGGGTTCAAGTGATTCTCTTGCCTCAGCCTCCCAGGTAGCTGGGATTACAGGCGCGTGCCACCATACTTGACTAATTTTTGTATTTTTAGTAAAGACAGGGTTTCACCATGTTGGGCCAGGCTGGTCTCAAACTCCTGACCTCACGTGATCTGCCCACCTTGGCCTCCCAAAGTGCTGGGATTACAGGCGTGAGCCACTGCACCCGGCCTGTTTTTGTTAAAGCAGATGTATTCTGAGAATTTTTCTAGGGGTAAACAAATTCTTTGTGACCGAATGTCCACTGATTTCGCAATCCTCAGGGCTTATCAGAACAGTTTTCTCTCTAGAAGAAAAGACGTAGATGTGGCTTAGCTACTTCAATAACATTATCTAGCCATTACTAGAATGTGCCAGGAAGCTAGATCTTTTCTTTTTGTAAAATTAGAAATAAATATATTTTTAAAATGAAGAATTTCTTCTTTCTACCTTAGCCCGATGCATATGACATGATGGTTCGCGAGCTTGGCTTTGAAATGAAGGCGCAGCCCTCTAACAGGATGAAGACGGAGGCAGAATTGGCAAAGGAAGAGCAGGAGCGCCTCAGGAAGCTGGAGGTAGGGTGGCAGCACCTCAGGAGCAGGGCTGTGCTGCTGTCCGTCCACAGCCCCTTCTGCTCCATTTTGCGGGATGGGCTGAAGAGAATACTCTGTTTGATCAGTGGAATATTTTAGTCTATTTAAAGTTTATATTTATTCATGAATACCTTTTTTTTTTTTTTTTTGAGACAGAGTTTCGCTCTGTCACCCAGCTAGAGTACAGTGGCACAATCTTGGCTCACTGCAAACTCCACCTCCTGGGTTCAAGTGATTCTCCTGCCTCAGCCTCCTGAGTAGCTAGGATTACAGGCGCCCGCCACCACGCCCGGCTAATTTTTGTATTTTTAGTAGAGACAGGATTTCGCCATGTTGGCCAGGTGGTCTTGAACTCCTGACGTCAGGTGATCCAGTCACCTCGGCCTCCCAAAGTGCTGGGATTACAGGTGTGAGCCACCGCGCCTGGCCCCAGCTAATTTTCAAAAATTGTTTGTATAGATGAGCATCTCCCTATGTTGCCTAGGCTGTTCTCAAACTCCTGGTCTCAGCTGATCCTCCCACCACGGCCTCCCACAGTGCTGGGGTTACAGGTGTGGGCTGCCATCACACCTGGCTCAGCTGGCTGTTTTGACATAACCACATCACTAGCTTCTTCCCATGTGCAGTGTGTGGTCAAATAGTGGAGGCCGTGGAGCTGCTTGCTCTTAGCGTCCTGGCTCCTCTTCTCTCGGTGCAGGGGGTGATGAGTCCCAGTCGGGGCTGGCCAGCAGAATTGGGCTATGAAGACCTCAGAATAATAGGCTTGCCTGGTAACTGGAGAGTATTGGCCACAAAGTTTGAACAGTTGATTTTGTTAAATGAGGAATGTACTGCTTAGCAAGTGTTTGCATGCCTGATTGAAAACTGCAGGCAGAAAGCAGGCTGGATGCACCAGCCTCAGAGCTGGGAGGACCGTAGGCCCAGCCCGCTGCCCAGGGCAGGACTGCACGGCCCCCTCACCATATGTTGGAAGAGTGTGCTCTAAGACATCTCATTCCTTCCTGCTCAGGCTGAGAGACTTCGAAGAATGCTTGGAAAGGATGAGGATGAAAATGTTAAGAAACCAAAACATATGTCAGCAGATGATCTGAATGATGGCTTCGTGCTAGATAAAGATGACAGGTGTTTGCTTTCCTACAAAGTAAGATGTTGGCCTTCATTTTCTCTCTCTCTCTCTTTAATTTAAAAACTTTTTTGATATTCATTTTAGGGATTTATTACAGTTGGGAATTTTAAATCTTTTTAACCAGTTTCTCTAAAGTTCTTTATCTGGGGGTTTATGGTATATCAGATATTAAAACTTTAGAGAGAAGACTTTAACAATAGTGTGTGCACTCGCTCACGCTCTCTGTCTTTCTCACTCTCTCTCTCAAAGGAATACAGATAAAACTGATTACTCGGTTAACATCAACTACTTTTGTTAATAACTGTATGATTCTATCTGCATGACCTCATCATACTATCGAGGGAGCTAACTCAAGGCTAGAGTTATGAATTTTCTTTGAGTGATGTCATTGAGTTTGTATGACTGGTGTAGTTTTTAATTCACGAACTTTATAAATCGGTACCCTTTTCTCGTTTTAAGAGTGTATCAGTCAGGGTCCAGGGAAGAAAAATAGGCAGGACGGGTTTCAAGCAGAAGAGATCCGCACAGGAAAATGGATACTGATAAAAACACTAGGTTACCTGGAGGAGCAGAAGGTGCTGTAGACACTCCTCGTGCTAAAGCCCACAGCCACTGTACACCTTTCAAATCCCGATCCCATGCTGCTCCCTGGCAAAAGCTGAACCGCACCCAGCATCCTGCCGCAGGGTTCTCTAGCAGCCTGTAGCTCCTGCGGCTCGAATAGCCTAGAAGCGGGTGGTGGGCAGGAGGCCTAGTGCCAGTGGGCAAATGGAGCACACAGGTTTGTGTTCCTTGCAACCACGTAGGAAGCACTGATGTGGGCAGCCTCTTGATGTGGCTGTGAGATGGTCCAGCGTTGTCTCCGCCTGTCCTTATGCCCTGTGGTTTCCACGCTCTTGGTAGGATGGAAAGATGAATGTCGAGGAAGATGTTCAGGAAGAGCAAAGCAAGGAAGCCAGTGACCCTGAGAGCAACGAGGAAGAAGGTGACAGTTCAGGCGGGGAGGACACAGAGGAGAGCGACAGCCCAGATAGCCACTCGGACCTGGAATCCAACGTGGAGAGTGAGGAAGAAAACGAGAAGCCAGCAAAAGAGCAGAGGCAGACTCCTGGGAAAGGGTTGATAAGCGGCAAGGAAAGAGCTGGAAAAGCTACCAGAGACGAGCTGCCCTACACGTTCGCAGGTGGGCAAGTGCGCGGGTTTCCTCAGGTTCTGGGATAACCTTTATGACCTGGCCATAGCTGTGTGTGTTCGTCTCCCTCCCAGGGGTTGCATTTGTGGAATGGGGACCAAGGATGCCCTTGGGAGTGCCTGGACACACCCCCGTGTCTGCTGATCCAGGTCTTAGAGCCAGTGGTCATCTTAGTTTGTGACTGTGGTTCTGTAGGCCAGCCCCCGATGGGCCAGATGCACCTCTCTGTAGTGGTACCTTCACCTCCCTTTTAGTATATGGTCAGCCTCTTGTGGTGGACCAGAGGGGCAGGGCTGGGGAGGTGGGTGAGCATCTGCGAGAAGGCTTCCATGTTCCCACCTGGGCCTCCTGTTTGGCCACGTAACATTTTAGATGGAATATACAGTGTTGTTTTGTGTAGTATGTGGAGAAAAATTGTCCAGGCCAGGTGCGTGGCTGATGCCCATAATCCCAACACTTTGGGAGGCCAAGGTGGGTGGGTCACTTGAGCCTTGGAGTTTGAGACCAGCCTGGGCAACATTGCGAAACCTCGTCTCTACCAAAAATATAAAAAATAAGCCTGGTGCAATAGCTTGTGCCTGTGTTCCTAGCTACTCAGGAGGCTGAGGTGGGAGGATCACTTGAGCCTGGGAGGCGGAGGTTGCAGTGAGCCGAGATTACACCACTGCACTCTAGCCTGGGTGACAGAGCAAGACCCTGTCTCAAAACAAAGAAAAGAAAAATGGTCAGGTTCTAGTAAGCAATGCCGAATTGTTCTGTGCCTGCCAGACGCTTCCAGAGGAGAAGCTAGTGGTGAAGCTGGCCTCTGTGAAGTGCCCTCTGGTGGCAAGAGTCTCCTGAGCTGACACTGCTGGGCTCACAGTGGCTCCTTCCAGGTCCTTCTGAAGCAGTCTGGGCACTAAACCCAGCACCCTGCCACCAAGATGCTCTGAAACTGTGGGTGCTTTAGCAAATTCCTAATCAAGGAAAGGTGGGAGGGCATTTCCTTATTAGCCTGTTCCCAGGTGCGTGATCGCACCTGACAGCCCAGGTCAGGATGGCTGAGACCCCTCCAGGTGTACCAGAGCAAACGCTGGTGGGTTTGTTGTGATCGTGAAGTAGAATAGTTATATAAAATTACCTCTCTGTCAGCAGACATGTAAGTAATTCTCATTTTAAATATGAAATGTGGGCCAGGTGCGGTGGCTCATGCCTGTAATCCCAGCACTTTGGGAGGCCTAGGCAGGCGGATCACCTGAGGTCAGGAGCTCGAGACCAGCCTGGCCAACACGGTGAAGCCCTGTCTCTACTGAAAATACAAAAATTAGCCGGGCATGGTGGCGAGTGCCTGTAATCCCAGCTACTCAGGAGGCTGGGGCAGGAGAATCGCTTGAACCCAGGAGGCGGAAGTTTCAGTGAGCTGAGATTGCACCACTGCACTCCAGCCTGGGCAACAGAGCGAGACTCCATCTCAAAAATAAATATATATACATATATATAGATGTTAAATGTGCAGTATGTTTTGTGTTTTTGATAGCCCCTGAATCCTATGAGGAACTGAGATCTCTGTTGTTAGGAAGATCGATGGAGGAGCAGCTTTTGGTGGTGGAGAGAATTCAGAAGTGCAACCACCCGAGTCTCGCAGAAGGAAACAAAGCACAATTAGAAGTACGTGGATTGAGTGTATGTGGAGCGCTGGGAGTGTCAGCATAGCCCCGTATATGAATGCCGGAATTGTGTGAAGTTGTGCAACGGCCATGTGTGCCTCAGGCCAGATGGGGCCAGCCTGTCACGTGGTTACCTATGATGATGGCTGGGAGTACTTGGTATGGCACCGGCAGAGGCCTCCCTTGGCTTTGGCCCCTCTCTAGGCCTCGTGCCAGACCCAGCCAGAGGCAGGCATGGGGACCTTCACCTTCATCTCACAGGGGAGGACACTAGGGTCCACATGGCCAGCATGTGGCAGAGCCAGACTTTGCTGTGGCAGATACGTGGCTGTGATTGCGCCTCTTTCAGTGAATGGTGGATATTCCCTTTGAGGAGGACGCCATGCTGCCCGTGTTCCTCGTCGTGCTTTCCTAGTGATGTGTTGTCAGCTGTTATATAGAAGGATGCGCCTCACCCTTAGCTTTTTCCCCCCATACCTTCTAGTGCTTAGCAAGTTCTAGCAGTGTATTTGCTTGCCTGTTAGAAGGCTGCTCGTGTCTGTAACCCTGGGCTCCCCTGCCCCACCTGGTTGTCACCAGAATGTACATGATCCAGAAGCTGTGTGCCTGTGGCTTTGTTCTTGGTGCTGAGCACTGAGCTTTATTTCCCAATTCATGTTCCTGCAGAAACTGTTCGGCTTTCTTTTGGAATACGTTGGCGATTTGGCTACAGATGACCCACCAGACCTCAGAGTAATTGATAAGTTGGTTGTGTAAGTAAAAATGGTGTGTCATCTGGGATGTGGGGTTAAGCAGAACAATTTTTCTCCCATTTAGAATCATAAAAATACATTCCAGAGTTACTAAGGTAGGTAGAATGATGGTGTCAGCACGCCAAGTGGGCAGGTGGTCACCCAGGGCTTGTGAGCCTCACAGCGCAAGCCGGCTTCTCACACGTGCCGCTCCAGCCACTGTAGAGCTGGGACTGACTTTTAACCACAAACAAGTTGATTTTGAAACAAGTGAACCCCTTTAGATTTGTGGCTGGGATGGGGTGGCTCATTGTAAGTTTCAAGCTCTGGGTGATTGAGCGGTATTTGGAAAGCACGGTAGACACCCCGCCCCTCACCCTTCAGTGAAACCCAGTTGGGTGGCTCTGCATGCCAGGGAGTGTGTCCCTCTTGTCTGCATGGGGACTGCCAGGGCGAGCTCCTGCCCTCGTTGCCCTCTAAGCCTGTGTGACCCACTCGGTGGCTCCTGGCCCCCAGGGCTGGTGGCTGGAAGAATGCCAGAGGGGCAGAGTTCTCAGTTGAGAGGCGTGTGTTGGCTTCGGATCCATGAGAGTGCACACCAGCTTCCTGCCCTGTGCCGCGCGGAGCTCTGCACGTCATCTTCTGCATGCATGGAGGCACTATCAAAGAAGTACCTGTCGTGAGGAATAAATGAGTTAATATGGAAAGTGCCTCGGAGCTGTCAGCTGCAGCTGCCACACAGAGCAGTGCCCCCAACAACGTCTGTACCACAAATCGAGCTGTTTGTCCCACCACCTCCAGTCCATAATGTTATGGCCGAGTTTTTAGGAAATGGCAGAAGTGAGTGTAGACTCTTAAGAATGCTGTTAGAAAAAGCGGATTCATCCAGTTCTTACTTGCTCAGTCAACAGGTGACTTCATAGGAAAGTGGCTTGCAGGGTTTTTCTGTGTTTCTTATCTAAAGTCATTCTCTCCTGACTTTACATTTCTGCTTAACAGGCACTTATATCATCTTTGCCAGATGTTTCCTGAATCTGCAAGTGACGCTATCAAATTTGTTCTCCGAGATGCGATGCACGAGATGGAAGAAATGATTGAGACCAAAGGCCGGGCGGCATTGCCAGGGTTGGACGTGGTAAGCAGAGTTCAGTCTAGGCACTGCCCCTGCCACAGAAGTTCTGTTTGGCATCACAGAAGGTGGACGACGGGTACGATGCTCTTGGCTGTACCCTGTGCTTCCAGGGTGTTGTGGAGTGAGCCGCACGGCAGCGAGGGTGATCTGGAGTGAGAGTGCATGGCAGCGAGCCTGGGAGGGGAGGGCGCTCCTCCACTAGCCATGGACTAACGTGTGGGTCGTGCAGGGAGATTCTGGTTTGATTCCACGTGAATGGTGCCGTATTTGGTCCACTGACAAAAACGTTGGAAGGCAAATAGAACCACGGTATTGTCCTTAAGGGCCCAAGCCTGTGGGCTGGTTTAAATTGGTCTCGGTTTCTGTGTTATTCAAAGGTTGGGAGACATTTGAACGCTCTGAGATTTTTAACAATTTTATGACAGCCTCGTGCTGTATTTTCAGCTTTAGTAACTTTAAGGAAATACTTGCTGGGATACGCTCTTTATTCTGTTGCCTGATGTTTGTGTTGAAATGGATTCACAATAGTTAGCAGCAGCTTAAAAATGTAGGACTTAGGTTAGTGATTTTTAATCAACTCCCCAAAACGTGATCTGAGCCCGTGTCTATAACCATTGTTGACTGCTTTGAAGTCTTCATGGGCCTCAGTGTCCTCACTGCACGTTTAGCTGGTTGACCCACGGTGGTTGGACATGTGTTCTGTGACACTGAGGCCAGAGCTCTGGGCCAAGGAGATGCACCCTCTCCTCCCCAGATCCTGTTCTTGGCTCCCGAGTGTTTGCAGGGAGGGCATATGGATGGACTTCATTTACCTTCTTTAACCTGTGGTAACACTTTCCTTCCAGCTCATTTATTTGAAAATCACTGGGCTGCTATTTCCAACTTCTGACTTCTGGCACCCAGTGGTGACCCCTGCCCTCGTGTGCCTCAGTCAGCTGCTCACCAAGGTGCGTTCTCTCCACATGCGGCAGGGGCCGGCCTGCTGCACCACGGGTGGCCGGAGCCACAGCCCCTCAGGGCCTTGTGGAACATGAGTGTGGCTGTTTAAGGGCTGCAGAGACCGAGCACCGCGGTTAGGCCTAAGAGGGCCCATCTAAAAGAGCCCCGGCTCGAGCAGCCCCAGATGTGGGTGGGAGTGGGAGGGCCTGGTTTGGCAACTGAAGGTTACAGATGGTGCTACCCCAGAAAACAACCTTTCAAGTTAGTGGTGAAGTTATCCAGTGTGATGATAAGGGCTTTTGTTCCCTTTTTGGCTTAAAAAGTTCAAGCTGATCCTTTCTCTTTATTAGGCATGTGATTGGTACATGCTTAGTCCAGTAATCGTACGCTCTGTATGGGTGGAAGGAACTTTATAATCAGTATAGCTCTGGCCAGGCGCGGTGGCTCACGCCTGTAATCCCAGCACTCTCGGAGGCTGAGGCGGGCGGATCACCTGAGGTCGGGAGTTCAAGACCAGCGTGGCCAACATGGCGAAACCCCGTCTCTACTAAAAATACAAAAATTAGTTGGGTGTGGTGCCACATGCCTGTAATCCCAGCTACTCGGGAGACTGAGGCAGGAGAATCACTTGAACCCGGGAGGTGGAGGTTGCAGTGAGCCGAGATTGTGCCATTGCACTCCAGCCTGGGTGGTAAGAGTGAAACTCCATGTTGGGAAAAAAAAAAATCACTAAAGCTCTTTATCTTGTTTTCATCTCATTTGATCCTCTCGACACTGCTATAAGGTGCGGGGGTTCCCTCTGTACTTGTGAAGCTCAGTGGGGTGCGTGGTTCATCAGGGAAGCCCGGTGGTCGGCCTAGCATGGCATGACATCGTCCCAGGACAGTAACCCCCAGTATGTTCCTTTCCAGTGCCCCATCCTGTCCCTCCAGGACGTGGTGAAGGGCCTGTTCGTGTGCTGCCTGTTCCTGGAGTATGTGGCTTTGTCCCAGAGGTTTATACCTGAGCTTATTAATTTTCTTCTTGGGATTCTTTACATAGCAACTCCAAACAAAGCAAGCCAAGGTGAGTTGATTTGAGGGAGGTTCCTACAAATATTTTATACTTTAGAGTTTTTTTAAGTAGTTCATACTCATTGTAGAGAGTTTAGAATATGCGAAAGTAGAGGAAACACACAACCTGCCACCCGCCGCACTGTCTGTCCCTCTGTGTGAGCGTGTGCACGCGCGCCACGTGGGGAAAAGCAGTGCTACCGGTGACCTGAGCTGTCCAGCGTGGTTGCCAGGGGCCAGAGTCTGAACTGAGACGTACCCTACCTGTGACATATGCCCAAGTGGCGAAGACTTAGTGCCAGAAATACTTAAAATATCTTAATTTTTTGTATTACGTGTTAAGATCATAATATTTTGGTATTTGGGGTTAGATAAGGTCTATTGTTAAAATCAATCGAACTTTTTACTTTTTCTCACGTGACGACAAGGCAGCGTGAAAGTTCTCGTGCAGCTCACACAGGCTGCGCTGCTGTGTCGCTTCTCTTAACGCTCTGAATTCAGGAGCGAGGGTGGCAAGAGCAGTGTTGGGATGAGGAGCAGTCTGCACACTGGCTGCCCTCCTGGGCCCTCACCCCAGCCCCTGTGCTCCTCCCCCTTCCCCTGATGCCAGCTCTGCTCCTGGATGCTTCCTCAGCACTTGCTGCTTCCCTCTGGGGGGTGAGGAGCTGCATAGCCTCTTCCTGAGCTCTTCCATGTCTGTGGATGCCTCTCCCAGCCTGACCAGAGGTTGGACCTCAAGGCTCAGACCCCCATCCTCTATTTCCAGCTCACCGTGCAGTGCTAAGTGCCTGCATGTCCAGGGGACTGACCTGAGGAGCAGGTGCTGTGGCGTCATTCACACCACCAGCAGAGTCCCTTCCAAGAGGGGTCTGGGCCACTCTTCCGGTTCAGTGCTCCCATTCTGCCACCACCTGGCTCCCGAGGCTCCTGTCTGTCAGGCTGGGTGCTGGGCGCCAGAGGGGCGCGGCCGCCCGCATGCTCCCTGCCTCGGGGAGAGCCACCTGTAGATAGCTGCAGTCCCACGTGTGAAGGGCTGCGACGGAACAGGCTGGGCACAGGTGGAGTCAGGGAAGGGGCGGGCATCTCGGCTTTGGGGAAGTGTGGGGCGGGGCCTGACCCACGCCTTTCCCTCTCGCTTGGCCCGGCACCTCTGCCCCACTGTACCCACTCTCCACCCCTCCCCGTGTAGCCACACCCTCGGCCTGGATTGCCCTTCTCCGTGGCGAGTGAATTGACTCCTGCACGCCCTACAGGCCTTTGCTGACGTCTGCCCCTCAGGCCTCTCCCGCCCTGCACCGTCACCCCCGACTGACTCTCCTGTCTCCCTCCTGCCCCTCCGCTTTCCTTTCTCGTGTTCTGTCTGGTCCATTTGCTCCTCTGGGTGCTGTGCACTGCCTGTCTCCCCGACGGGCAGGGACTTCAGTCTGTTCCTGGATGTGGCCTGAGCACCTGCCTCATCAGCCCCATGTGTGCCTAGTAGGCCCTGGGAGGTCTGTGGCCAGCAGGCCTCTCAGGCAGGATCAGGCTTTTGGCTCTCACCGCGCCCCCTGCCAAAGCTTTTCCCCTCCCCTGAGGTGTCCCTGCCCACGCTGAAACCCTCAGTGTCTGGCACAACCCAGAAACATAAAAATCGGTGTGCGTCTGTTAGAGGGTGAACTTCCACAGGCTCGGTGCCACAGAGCCTGCTGGGAGCCCAGTAACGTTCAGGCCATCTCTGTCCTGTCGCACTTGGAATTCAGGTTCCACTCTGGTGCACCCTTTCAGAGCGCGTGGGAAGAACTCGGAACTGCTCGTGGTGTCTGCTAGAGAGGATGTGGCCACGTGGCAGCAGAGCAGCCTCTCCCTCCGCTGGGCGAATAGACTGAGGGCCCCGACTTCGACAGAGGCCAATCACATCCGGTATGTGAGGGGACCCCGCTTTGGGGCCTGTGCCCTACAGCGTCCCCAGAGGCAGGAGAAGCCACTCATGCTTTCTGATGTGCTGTTCTTAGCGAACTTGCCGCCCGGCTGTTTGGTTTGATGGAGGCCGAAAGCCTTCTTTCTGAGGCATGTTGGCTTGCTGTCCCTTTTTCTTTTCATTTTCAAAATACATTTGCTTGATTTCACAAATCATAATTTGGAACCAAAAATGGAGCCGCCCCATCCCAGCTGGCGCTGCGGTTCCCACAGCCTTCCCTCCTGCGTTAGGCCTGACCCTGAGCCTACCTTGCCCATGGTTGCATGGGCCCAACCCTGGCCGGCCAAGGTGGCCACATTGGATTTTTCAGCCTAGTGGAAGTGGGGAAGTTCATTTTTGCCACGTTATTGGTTTTGTCAGTGACAAATAGAACAAGTTGGACCTCCTCTTGCCTCCTGCCCTCACAGACTGTCCTGCCTGGCTGTGGGCCTGGCCCTGCTGAAGCGCTGCGTGCTCATGTACGGGTCCCTGCCATCCTTCCACGCCATCACGGGGCCTCTCCGAGCCCTCCTCACGGATCACCTGGCGGACTGCAGCCACCCGCAGGAGCTCCAGGTGAGGCTTCCCGGCCACTAGGGTGCTCTGCCTGGGCTCAGACATGTCCCTGAGCTGGGGCCAAGCTGGTGGCAGTCAGTCATTTGATGCTGCAGCTGTAAGTCAACACCATCTTTGCAAAATCCCAAACATGAAGGGAAGTAAAATCATAAGAGTGGGCAGTGACGGTGAGCAGTGCTGGGCTGGAGTAAAGCAGATGCTGCATCTCAGGCGGCAGCTGGGAACTGTCGCCTTGTGTGCTTCCTCCAAGAGGCCGCACGGAGGGTGCACCAGCGCCCAGGGGTCAGCCCCTGCCAGGCCTGGAAAGTCAGCTCTGAGCTGCGCTCTGCAGTCCCGATGGGTTTTCCAAGGATGGTCTCACTATCCTGCACAAGGTGACAGGAAGCCCCAAGGGACAGTCTTAGCTGGACCCAAGAACAAGTCTTTGATGGCACATCCTGTCCTCTACAGGCTGCTCCAAATTCACCTATGGCCTACCCGCCTCCCTGCCTTTCACCCTGACCCTGACAGGCTGTACCCTGCATCCACTTCCTGCTTGACATGGCTGTGGCTTGCGGCTTGTGGCTTGTGGCTTTCATCCTGCCCCAACCCTGCCCCTTATTGGCCCGCACCAGCCCAGGATGCTGCTGGAGCCGAAGGCATCAGTGCCATGTCCGCAGCTACCCCCACAGGACTGCCCCGCACCACCAGCACAGCCCTGGCAGCATTGCCTCGTGCCTTCCCCTCATGCGCTCCGGCCTCCTCGCAGGCCTGGCTTCGTCTCTGGAGTAGTTCTTCTCTGCACCTGGAACTCCCCACAGCCATGCTGCTCACGCCCACACCCTTGGGAAGCCAGGCCTTCCCTGGCCCACACTGTGCCGTGCTCCCTGCGTTTTGTCTGTGGTGCTGACCCCCGGGCACGTTACACCGTCCTTGTCTCTGCCCCACTAGGATGAGAGTTCCATGAGGACAGCAACTCGGCCCGTTCCGGCCAGGTCCCTGGAGCATAGAGCAGATAAGCTAGCTATCACAGACTCCGTCGCCTGGTCAAAGGCTGATGAGGATGAGATGTGAGCCCTGCCCCTTACCCTGTATCCACTTCCTGCTGGTGTGGCTGTGGCTTGTGCCTTTTATTTAAAAGAATTTGGGTTGGCCTGGCCGAGGGGCACAGCAGGGCTCGTGGTCTCGGTAGACTGGGCCAGTCAGGCCCTTGAGTTTGGTCTCCATGGAGACGAGGCATTCCGGCACTCAAAGGTTCCATCCACATGGGCCCAGGAGTGGCTGTGTCTGTGGGTGCAGCCAGGGTTCCAGGACACACCTGTGCAGGAGAAAGCGGGTAGGACCAACCTCAGTGAACTGCCTTTCGGGAGATTCCTCAGAAGCCACCAGCCAACTCTTCTGGAAGCCAAGGTCTTGGTGAAAGTGGGTCTTAACCATCTGGTTCTGTTGGCTTGAAAATAAGGTCAAACTGCCAAGACTGGTGGAAACCCTGCCCCGCCTAGCCCCCAGCGTCAGTTTGCACACTGGGCTCTAGCATGCACACGGCCCCCCGCGGCAGAAAGGGTTTCTCTTGTGAGCCTTCTCACGAAGCAAGTGGCTCATGGCCTTACGTGCCAAGTTTGTCTGGGAAAGGGGGGTTCTGTTGACGTTTCTGGCTCTGAGGAGCACAGGCTATGGTGATCTCCAACTCCCCAAGTCCCCTCCTTTCAGAGAGTGCTCTCAGGGGCCAGCCCACAGCCCTCCCTCTTCAAGAAGACAGTGGCTTTACTTCGTTCCGGCTGTGCCAGGCCTTGAGCAGCCACAGCCTTGGCTTACCCCCCCGCCCACCGGTAGGCGCACAGCAAGGGCACCATCCTTCTGCAGGGAGCTCGCAGCACTGTCCTCACGCTGCCTTGACACGGCAGAACCCGTGCGTGGAGCTCAGGGCACGCAGCAGGTGAGTCATCGCAGAGTCGGGGATTTCGTGTTTTTCAGGAGCTGTGTCAGAGCACACTGACCGAAATGGAAAGCCAGAAGCAGCTCTGCCGGCCACTGACCTGTGAGAAGAGCAAGCCTGTCCCACTGAAGCTTTTCACGCCCCGGCTGGTCAAAGTGTGGGTGCTGGCAGCATCTCCCTGGGAGGCCAGGGCTGTGGGCTCAGTGGGAGCTGACGGGGGGCGTCTGCCAGTTCTGCATTTGAGCAGATGACTACGGAGTGAAGCCACACTCCCAAGCAGGCTCTGGCTGAGAGGTGGGGACAGACAATCTTGCTTCCTTAACAGTGGCTTTCTGATTGTAGCCTCGAGTTTGGGAGAAAACAAGGCAGTAGTAAGGAGGAACAGGAAAGGAAGAGGCTGATCCACAAACACAAGCGTGAATTTAAAGGGGCCGTTCGAGAAATCCGCAAGGACAATCAGTTCCTGGCGAGGATGCAACTCTCAGAAATCATGGAACGGTGAGGGGGACGTGTGTGTGCGACACGATTGTGGTGTCACTCAGCTTTGGTGCTGTGTGGCCCTGGGCAGAGCACTGGGCACCTGGCATCCCACAGCCTTGGCTCTGGCTGGGGGTTGGAGCCAGGCAGGTTCGCTTCCCCGTTTGAACTGAACGTGGCCACGGTGGCTAATGTGGTTCTGATGTGGGAGAGAGAGGGCAAGACGCTCTCCAAGAACTAATCCAAAAATGGGCATTTGCCTTTCGTTTCTTTTAGGGATGCGGAAAGAAAGCGGAAAGTAAAGCAGCTTTTTAACAGCCTGGCTACACAGGAAGGCGAATGGAAGGCTCTGAAGAGGAAAAAGTTCAAAAAATAAATTACATTTTATAAATAAGGCAAGGAAATACTGGACATTACCTCACATCTGCAATTCTAACCCTCTGGGAAGCCAAGGCGGGAAGATTGCTTCAGCCCAGGAGTTCGAGACCAGCCTGGGCAACACAGGAAGACCCCGTCTCTACCAAAAAAATATAAAAATTAGCCAAGTGTGGTGGCACGCACTTGTAGTCCCAACTACTCGGGAGGCTGAAGCAGGAGGACTGCTTGAGCCGAGTCCAAGGTTACAGTGAGCCGTGATTGAGCCACTGCACTCCAGCCTCGGCCACAGTGCAAGACCGTGTCGCTTAAAAAAAAAAAATTTTTTTTTTTTTGAGACGGAGTTTTGCTCTTGTTGCCCAGGCTGGAGTGCAATGGCACAACCTCCACCTCCTGGGTTCAAGTGATTCTCCTGCCTCAGCCTCCCAAGTAGCTGGGATTACAGACATGTGCCGCCATGCCCAGCTAATTTTGTATTTTTAGTAGAGACGGGGTTTCTCCATGTTGGTCAGGCTGGTCTCGAATTCCTGACCTCAGGTGATCCACCTGCCTTGGCACCCCAAAGTGCTGGGATTATAGGTGTGAGCCACAGCACCCAGCCAAAAAAGTAATTTTTTTAGAGTAATAATGCTATATTGGTGTGATTCCAACCTCCAGCTCCCCCTGCCCGCTGCCTGCGGTTTTGTTCTGTTAAAACATCACCTGATGAAATAGAATGAATCCTGAAATGCACCTCTGGGATCGGGAATGGTCTGTGTGTTGTCAGCTGCGACTGGTTCACTGCGTCTGGACAAGCCTCATGGGGACTGGGGATTCTGGCCAGTGTAATTTCTGTCAACCACGGACGTTTGCCTTCATGTGTAGAATTTACTGTTGTTATGCAAATTGTATTTTCAATTATAAATGAAACAAGTTTGCAGATATCTTAGAAATCAGAGAAGGGAAACATCACCCACAGTCCCTCTGCTGGAACAGCCACAGTTGGCCTTGTCCTACTTACGTCCTTCAGTGGATGCTTCTGTGTGCTGGGGTCCTCCATTCAGGACACTGCACTCTAGGAGGTGGGAGGAGACTGGGTTGCGTCTGTGCCGACCTGGGATGCAGTTTCAGGTCAGAATCAGAAGATGCGCAAGTTACACATGACACAGCTTTTTAAAGTGCTTTTCCCCTGCACTAATCAAGAGGGAGGTCAGCCCTCAGGTGTGCTGGACCCGGGAGGGGCTGAGCTGTAAGAAGTAATGAGCCCCTTGAACTTCACAAGCTGGCCAGGGAGCCATATCCCGAATGCCACTGCCACTTCCTCATGGTGCAAGGCTTGTTGGGACCTGCCACCTTGCTGAGGGAGGTGCTGAAGTAGGTGGTTTCCCTGTTCCAATGCGGTATGCGGTCTTGCAGGCCGAGGCATTCCTCAGGGGATGACAGAGCCCCTGCCGGGCTACAAGCCAGGGTAAACACGGAACTTGTGTCCTTAGCTGGCATCCCAGGAAAGAAGCCCGGGGTCAAGTTCACACCTCATGAGATCGCAGTGACCAGCCCTGCCCAGGCTGCCCTAGCACGTGCATGAAGCATCGCTGGGTCACATCTAGCCACGGTGACCGTGGTGAGATGTGAGGATTAACCAGACTAGGACTGGGGAGGTGAGGAAGGTAACAAGGACCCAGTTCCAGCTTCTAACGGTGTGTAGGATCTTTGAGCAAGGAAGACGCTGGGGAGAATGAATCTGGCTTTGTTCTCGTTGGGAGGTGTTCAAGCCATGGCTGGACCAGAGCATGAGCCATCCTCAGTGTGAGAGGCAGTTACTGCCGCGGTTGGGCTGCCTGGTAGGCCTCGAGCTCAAAATGAGTCAGTCTCCCTCTGGAAAGCGCAAGACAGAGACAGCGCTGGTGGCAGCTGGGCTGAAGCCAGCAGCTTGGAGATGAGGCTCAGGCCCTGACGGGGGAATCTTACCCAGCCTCCCCAGATGGCTCAGAGACAGGTCTGGCAGGTGCATGGATCCACAAATCTAGAAGAGTCTGGGGTTGTCACATCCACCAAGTAGGCTGGCTGTCTATATACACTTTGTCTCTGTGTAGGCCCAGGATGCTGTTAACATCAACAGCTGCAGGATTTCACCCATCTACGAATTTTCTCTGCCACACGGCTACTGCCACTTTAATTCAAGCCAAGCCCTTGCACTCAGGACCCTGGCCCAACCCTCTTGGGCCAAGCAAAGAGGAAACGAGAACAGGACAGAAAAAAAAGTGGGACCGGACCAGGCACCTGGCTGTCCGTTGAGGCCTTGCTATGCGATCCAAGACGGAAGGTGCCGGCAGCAAGCTCATACAACCCTAGCTGCGTGTCATGTCATTGAAGAGGGTGCGTGATCCAGCTGGAAGGGTGGACAGAAGTGTAACTGCCCAATGGGTTCACCTTCCCTGTTACTAGACAGCCAATTTATCAAGAAAGGGCATTTGCAACAGAGAAAAAGTAATTCACGCAGAGCTAGCTGTGTGGGAGACTGGAGTTTTATTATTACTCGGTCTCCCTGAGCATCTGGGGTTTGGAGTTTTTAAAGATAAGCTGGTGGGTGGGGGGCAGCCAGTGAGTCAGAAGTACCCATTGGTCAGGTCAGACATGAAATCCTAGGGAGTTCGAAGCTGTTGTTTTCGCACTGAGTCAGTTCCTGGGTGCCACAACATCAGATGAGCCTGGGTGGTGCCAGGCGACCCATCAAGTGCTGATCTTAGGCTTTACGATGGTCATGTTATCGCCAGGAGCAGTTTGGGGAGGGTCAGAATCCTGTAGCCTCCAGCTGCGTGACTCTTCAACCGTAGTTTCTAATCTTGTGGCTAATCTGTTGGTCCCACAAAAGCAGGCTAGTCCCCAGGAAAGGTTTCTTTTGGGAAAGGGCTGTTATCATCTTTGTTTTAAACTAAGTTCCTCCCACAGTTCAACCTGCGCGCAGCAATAAACAAGGAGGGCATGGAGGTTAGAAGCAAGATGGAGCTGGTTATCTCACTGTCGGCAAATTTTGCAATGGCAGTTTCATAGAGATACCTGTCCTCTGGGGAAAAAGGTAGTAACAGGTTGTCTTTTTGGCTGCAGGTGGAAAACTGCATCTATTAGGCAGAGGTGGGGCTTTGTTCTTACCCACAATTGGAAGTTCTCTATGGAGTAAAGGCAGTGTGTGTGCCACCTGATTCCTTTCCCCATGTGTATCTGGTTAGGGTCGGCCACGAGAGATCCGCAAGCATTTTAGAAGGTGGGAGGGGAGGTGGGAGCTGGCTACAGGCCAGGCGTTGGCGTGGTTCCGTGAGTGTGCTCCAGCCAGGCCCAAAGCTTCTCCTGCCCAGGGGGACCGTTTCCTCCAGCGTGGGTCGGGTGCTTCTGCGCCCGGAAAGAGCGCCAGCTCCTCCTTCGGGTGACCCAGGGAGCGGGGCTGCAGGCAAAGGCCCAGGAGGCCAAAAAGGTGCCAACCGGGTCCTATGGCTTTCAGTTGTCTCTGCCCACCCAATTCACACCATCTTACCCCCTCAGCCGCCTGTCCTGGGACTTCAGGCTCAGCACCAAACGCAGCAAAAGTAGGTGCACAGAGAGCGGGGTCAGCTCACGCAGCCCGAGCAGAATGGCTGTGCTGCCGCCCCAGGCCCGCGGCCACCGCTGTGTATGTGGCAGGAGTCAGCCCCCCAGCGTGGGGCCCCGAAGCCCGCGGTCCTTCCACGGGGAGGGCCAGGCCCGCAGGGCGCAGAGGATGGGGGACAGGCTGCGCCAGCGCTCGCCTGAGGCCCCGCACACAAACCTCAGGCCCATGGGTCCGCTCCGCGGGGCAGGCGTCGTGGGCCCAAGGAGGCCAGGCCGGGAGTCTCGGCCTCGGGGTTACGCGGCGGCGGGCAGCTCTTCCGCTCCGCTCAGGGTGCTACTAACCCACAGCCGAGCAGCGACCCGCAGGACCGGCGAGAACCCCGCCACTGCCTCCGGCCGGAAGAGAACGGGCAGAGATGTTCGTCACTTCCGGGGCGTGGCGTGGCCGGGCGTGGCCGTCCCGCCCCTGGCGGCGTGCCTGGCGCCGTGTTCCGTGTCTGTGCGACCGTCCGTCCCGAGCGCGCAGCCGCGGCAGGTGCGGGGCGGGACCGGGGGCGCGCGGGGTGGGGGGCGTAGGGGGCGCTCGGGTTGGGGGTGGGACAGGGGACGCGCGGGGTGGGGGAGGAGACGGGACCCGGTGTACGCGGGGGTGGGGCGGGTGGGAGGTGCGCAGGGTAGGGGAGTAGGGGGCGTGCGGGGTGTGGGGCTGGACCAGGGGCGCGCAGGGTGGGGGACGGGACCGGGGACGCGCAGGGTGGGGGGCGGGACCGGGGGCGCGCGGGGTGGAGGCGGGACCGGGACGCACGCGGGATGGCGGAGTGGGAGGCGCGCGGGGTTGGGGGTGCTCCCGCGTCCGGTGTGCACCCCATGGCCCCCGCCAGGGAGACCGAGTCCGGGCCAGGGGCCGGAATCGCGGCTGGGGTTGGGGTTGGGATCGGGATCCGGGTTCCCCGCGGCTTCAAGTTTTCTCTCGCTGTTACGAGGGCGTGGGAGGCGCGGCCGTGGGGTGGGGTGGGGCCAGGTCCGCGATGTGCTCACCCTGGTCTCTCAGGACCGTTGCCTTTGCGGCTATTTTTTGTGCAATCCCTGAAGCCTGCGTTTCCTGCTGCCTGGGGTCGGGGCGGGGGCATCGCGCAGGCCAGAACGGCCCCTGCGTCGGTAGGCCAGAGCCCCTGCCATCAGCCGCTTTAGGGTGCTCGCCGGCTGTCGGGTGTGGGGGTATGGCAGGCCCTGGAGGACTCGGCTTCCCCGCTAACCCGACCCGCCGCACCCCACCCAGGCCAGGTCAGAGCAGCCCACCATGGGATGGGGAGGGGGTGGAGGCTGCACCCCGCGCCCACCCATCCACCAGCAGCCGCCGGAGCGCCGCGTGGTCACCGTTGTCTTCCTCGGCCTCCTGCTGGACCTCCTGGCCTTCACGCTGCTGCTGCCTCTGCTGCCCGGGCTGTTGGAGAGCCATGGCCGTGCCCACGTGAGTCCTTGCCCTGCGGCCCACAGTGCCCCCTGCCCCCCAGGCCCATCAGACCTCCCCAGCCCTTATCGTGATTCCTCATCCCCTAGGACCCCCTCTATGGCTCCTGGCAGGGCGGGGTGGACTGGTTTGCCACCGCCATCGGGATGCCAGTGGAGAAGAGGTACAACAGTGTCCTGTTCGGAGGTATGGCTGGCTCTGTGCCCTTGGCGGGCTCTCTACGGTCCTATGTTTGGTGGACATGGTCCAGCCCAGGCCCCTCCCCAATTCTCGGTCCTTCCCTTCCCACTCCCTGGGCTGGCATCAGTCTGGTGCCCTTGCCCACATGTCCTGGCTTCTAGGCATGATCCCTTGCCTCCGCGTATCATGTTCAGATCCTTCCTCATCTCTCCATTGGGGCCCCCTCGGCTCAAGGGCCATGGCCTGTGAGTGTAGGGCCCAGCATGACTGGACCCTCAGGACGGGGCTGGACATTGGCCTTGAGGGCCCCAAGACCACAGCTCGTGGTGCAAGGCAGCCCCATGATGGTGACATCTGTCTCTCAGGTCTCATTGGCTCGGCCTTCTCTGTCCTGCAGTTTCTGTGTGCGCCACTCACTGGGGCCACCTCAGACTACTTGGGGAGGCGCCCGGTGATGCTGCTGTGCCTGGTATGTTCCTGGGCCTGGGTGCCCATGGGGAAGCCTCCTCCCACCCAACCAGTAGCCCCGTGGGGTTAGGTGGGGAGAGGGAGGTGGCTGTTGGCCCTCATCGCATCCTGGAGGGGGTTCTCTGGGGAACCAGTGGCTCCTGTTACAGAGCCAGGCTTTCAAGGAGCTGCTCCTGGCCCCTAGGAAGGCATTGAGAACACAAGTGGCCCTCAGATGGTTCGAAATGGGGCAGGGTTGAGGGGTGTTGCCTGGGTTGCCAAGCCCTACTCTGAGCCACTCCTGGCCTTAAGTGACCGCCCCTGCCTCTTGGCCCCTGCCCCTGGGCAGATGGGTGTGGCCACCTCATATGCAGTCTGGGCCACTTCTCGGAGCTTTGCGGCCTTCCTGGCCTCCAGGCTGATTGGGGGCATCAGCAAAGGGAACGTCAGCCTCTCCACGGCCATCGTTGCTGACCTGGGCTCGCCTCTGGCCCGCAGTCAAGGCATGGTAAGTGCACAGGCTGGGCCTTTGGGGTCCTGGTGGTGACTTCTGGGCCTGGGTCTCCCTGTGCAGCTCAGGTGGTCTTTTTCCTAGGCGGTCATTGGGGTGGCCTTCTCACTGGGCTTCACCCTGGGCCCTATGCTCGGAGCCTCCCTGCCCCTGGAAATGGCACCCTGGTTTGCCCTGCTCTTCGCAGCCTCCGACCTGCTGTTCATCTTCTGCTTCCTGCCAGAGACGCTGCCCCTGGAGAAACGGGTAGGGCTGTGGTCTGGGACCCACAGGCCTAGGGGCTGGAGGCTTGGTTCCATAGCGATGTAAAGTGCCCCTGTGTGCCAGCCCCAGATGCCAGGGAGGCTGGGCCGCTCTCTCGGTGTTGGGACCCTTGAGGCCACAGTCCGTGGGTTGCCAGGCCAGCAGCCGCTCCTGCAGGCTCTCCAATGCCATCCCCACAGGCGCCCTCTATCGCCCTGGGGTTCCATGGTGCGGCTGATCTGCTCAGCCCCCTGGCCCTGCTGCGCTTCTCGGCTGTCGCTCGTGGCCAGGACCCACCCTCTGGAGACAGTAAGGACTCGACCAACCCAAGTGTGGAGGCTGCTCTCCCCTGGGCTTCCCCGGGCGGAGCCCTTCCCTGCTGTGGTCGCCTTCTCAGCACGCGCCACCTCTCCCCAGGGCTCAGCAGCCTGCGCCGCCTGGGCCTAGTCTACTTCCTCTACCTCTTCCTGTTCTCGGGCCTGGAGTACACGCTGAGCTTCCTCACACACCAGCGCTTCCAGTTCAGTAGGTGGGTCCCCATCTGGCGACGGCCTGCTGTCTCCCTGAAATAACGTCCCTGCTTCAGGGAAGCAACCCCCATCCCCAGGAAGCCTTGGCAGCCACTCTCGCCCTGGCCCTGCCCTGGGTGGCCCTGCCCCGGGTGCCCTGCACTAACACACCCGCTCCCAGCCTACAGCAGGGGAAGATGTTTTTCCTCATCGGCCTCACCATGGCCACCATCCAGGGTGCCTATGCCCGGCGGATCCACCCTGGCGGGGAAGTTGCTGCCGTGAAGCGGGTAGGGGGCTCCCTCCAAAGCGGGTGGCAGGCAGTCCCCTGAGCCCTGCAGGGCACGGGCTGTGCTGAGGCTGCCGTGCCCACCTGCAGGCCCTCCTGCTGCTGGTGCCTGCCTTCCTCCTCATCGGCTGGGGACGTTCTCTGCCCGTGCTGGGCCTGGGGCTGCTGCTCTACTCCTTTGGTGAGTGGCCCTGCCCTGGCAGGGGATCCGATGGGCAGCAGGGGCTGGGTGATGCGCCCTCCCCTGGGCTGACGGGCACCTCCTCGATGTCTCCCACCAGCTGCCGCCGTTGTGGTGCCCTGCCTGTCCTCCGTGGTCGCTGGCTATGGTGAGCCCCCTTCCCTCGGCCGAAGCCACCTGAGCGGGAGAAGGGCAGTGGTGCCTGACTCTGCCTCTTCCCACAGGCTCACCAGGGCAGAAGGGCACGGTCATGGGTACACTGCGCAGCCTAGGCGCTCTGGCCAGGGCCGCGGGGCCCCTGGTGGCTGCTTCAGGTGAGGGCGCGGGATGGTGCTGGGGCAGGCTGGGGGCCAAGCACCTGCCCTCGCCTCCCAAGTGCCAGCTCCCTCGGGGCCTGGGTGACGCCACCGTCTCTCCGCAGTGTACTGGCTGGCTGGGGCCCAGGCCTGCTTCACCACGTGGTCCGGGCTCTTTTTGCTTCCCTTCTTCCTCCTGCAGAAGCTGAGTTATCCGGCACAGACGCTCAAGGCTGAGTAGCTGAGCCACTGTGCCCAGGCTGTGGGCACCAGGCAGAGAGTGGGAGCCTAGGTCAGGCCCCTGCCCACTGCCTGACCCCCCCCCACAACCCCCAGTCCAGGGAGACCCTGTGGGTGGGGGCCGGCCCCTAAGCAGGAAGCTCAGGCAGCTCCTCCAGACTTACTCCTTCAGTGACTCCGAGCTGCAGCACTCCAAGGCTGTCGGGGCTTCTGTTTGTTTGTTTTTTAAACTATGCACCAGGTTTCTGATGATGAAATAAAGCACCTGTTTTATACCAAGTGCCTTTCGCCATATATAGCCGTGCTTCTACCCACACCAGGAAAGGCAGCTGGAGCTGAATGAATGGCTCCACTGACCAGAAGGGTCCAAGGCTCTTTGAGACCCTTAGTTTCCCCCTCTGCACAGTGGCAGCCTGGGGACTCAGGCAGGCTCCTCCAAGGCTGGGGTCAGCCCTGGCCAGGAGGTATCTGGCAGTGTGCCCTGCACCCTGGCAGGATGTCCCCAGCACAGAGCCCTCCCCATCAAACATGAGCACACAGTGACAGTGAGACGGACCATGGGGACAAGGACAGGCCAGCAGTTCCCTGGACACCCTGAGTTCCCATGGGGAGGGACACCAGGAGTGCTGGGTGGCATGTCCTGCCGCACGCGTGGCTGCAGGTGACATTTTATCAAGACATGAACATTAGGAGGTCTCCTTTCAGCACGAGACAAACGTGGGAACAAAGAAATTAAAATATAAAACTGCTTCCCAGATTTAGACAAGGAACTTGCTGAAAGAATTTTATTTGTGAGTAAAACATGTTACACTGGAGAAAGGACATTCAGGACCTGTCCTCCCAAGTCGGTGTCCATATATGCAACTATATTTCATGTTGTAATACAAAGGATTAAACTACAAAAGTGAAAATTAAAAGTCATTGCATATGTGGGGTAAAGGAAGGGATAAAAGGGGATAAAGGAAGAGTCCACGGTTAAGGACTTTTCATTCTGCCTTGGCAACAAAACGACACAGAAGAGAGGCAGCACACTTGCCCGCGTAGCAGGCCCTGCGGCTCAGAGGAAGCTGGAAGCAGCGGTCAGTGCCATGCAGCGGCCTGGTTCTCGCTCGGCTGGCCAGTCAGTGGGATCTGAGGTGGCTCGGCCCATCATGCCCAGGATCTGAGCCCACATCTGGCACCAGCTCTACCAGGGGCCTGCTGGGCCCACATAAGCTTGCCTACACCTAGTCAGGCTGGTACTGGCAGCTCCTGAAATGGGTCACCCTCCGGTTCCTGATCAGCAGCTCTGAGCCCTTTTCCAGCCTCTTGCAGGGAAGTAACAACAACAGCATCTGCCGAGGAGCACACAGTTCAGGCTCCATCCATGACGGCGATGTCGAGGGGCCCCAGGGCTACCCTCCACCTCGAGTTACCTTTCATCACAACTAGGGCATCTTTCTGGCTGAGTTACGGTGAGAACAGTCCCCTGAAACCTCCCCCAAATAAGTGAAAAGTGCTCTACTGTGGGGTCTGGAAAGAAGAAAGCAAAAAGCAGCCTATTCACGTTCACAGTCGAAAAATGTAAGCTAAATTGTAAACCTGCTTAAAGAAAATTCTAGAAAGGACTCTTCCCCTCCTGATATACCTTCCCTATGACAGGAATCCAGAGACCCAAGTGAAAAAGAAACTGAGCTCCTGAATCTGATTCTGGTCGAGGGATCGTCGGTCAGACATGCATAGCATCGCGTTGGGTGCACACAGGCCCATCTGCCGCTGGGGTTTCCTGCCCAGCATCTGGCCCAGACCTGCCTCTTCAAGGCCGCTGGTGGGCACACGAGTGTTTTCACGGGACCAAGGCTTTGTATATAGATTTAAGTGAGATCACTGAGCAGAGAGAATGCCACATGAAGCCAGGAGTCTGAGTCCATCACCTGAGACTTTAGGGTGGAGGGGAAGCCAAGCAGAGACAGAATGTGGTGATTTCACAACAGGAGGGACGGCAGGAAAGGTGAGGCTCAGGAGGGTGACGTGCAGCCAAAGCTGCAGAAGCCTTCAGTACCTTCCAGCCAGGACCATGACTTAGTGCCTCCCACCTGTGGGGAGAGCATGTCTCCCCCAGAAGCTGAGGCTCTGAGACGACAAGGGGCAGGGTGGGGTGGGGCTGCTGAGCACACACTGGGTCAGCCCGGGGCTACACGGGGCTGGTCACGTGAGGGGACCTCTAGGCGGAGGGCTTGGCTTTTTTGCATTCCATTACACAAGGACAGGACACAGACGTGGCCGGGGACGCTGGCAGAGCCAGGGTCACTCCGGACAGGACAGTGTTAGCGCAGGGCTTTCAGGAGTCACTCTTCTTCTTGCTCTTCTTCAGAAAGGACGGGGTACGGAACTTCTTCTTCTTTTTGGACGGGGACTTGCCTGGAGACCCATCGCTGCCAGGGTCCGCAGCGGCCCCCTCCTCGGCAGCTGAGGGGGCAGCCTCTTCAGCCACCGGGGCTGGGTCTGGGGCTGGCTCGGGGCTGGCCTCAGTAGGGGCCTCAGTGGGGCTTGGGGGTCTATGGGCTTCCTCCTCCTTCTCTAACATTGGGAAGCCGAGTGCTTCTGAAGGTTCATCAGGGGACAGATCAGGGAGAGTTGGCTTAAAGGTGGCAGCATCACTGTCATCTCCAGTAGTCGGCTCCGGCACAAGGTCTAGTGGGTGAGGTGAGAGATGGGATTAAGGGTTCCTGCCCAGATCTCAAAGGGCAGCTTGAGATGGGGGAGCCCCACACACGAAACTGCCATTTTATTTTACTCTATAGATTTTTACCAAGACAAGAAACTTAAAATATGGTCTACTCTACTGTACGGCTGGATGGAGCTAATATCATAAAATACAGACTCAGTCTCGGGGTAGTTTTTAGCTCCTTCTGGTGGGCAGTGTGCTGACAACACCAGACTCCGTCCCAGGCCTGGGTCCTCCCGCCGGAAAGACAGACTGCAGCACAAGCTGAGGACGACTAAAGGAGCGACGTCCCGCTTTCATTATGTGACGAGAAGTCTGCCCTGTCACCCTAAGGGCATGTACTAGTAGTATTGAAATTAAGTCTAAATTTGGGTCTACAACACCTGGTCTCCCCCAAAACAGCCAGTAGAAAATCGTGCATAACTCCCACAGCACGTTGTGTGATGTCAACATCCAAAAGAACAAAGCCGTTCAGGCTGGAAGTTAATTAAAAGGAAAGAGACGGCCTGTAAGGCAAGGAGTGGGGGCAAAAACTCCACCCAGCATCAGGAGTGGCCATCTGTGAAGGAGCACAGCGGCCCTGAGGACACAGCCTGGGGGCGCCTTCCTTGCACTTACCCGGGCACCCGCTCTGTCCATTCGTAAACGGCCTACAAAGTTACCAGCAACTGACAGGTTAGGCACCACAAGCTGTTTAGTGTTTAAAAATCAAGCCACACATCAGGGCCAGGGGAGTCAGCTGAGTGGTTAGGAGCAGCACAGGAGGCCCAGGCCCCAAACTCTCAGTGCTTTACCTTTGGGAAGCAGGAAGCACCCCCACCCTGCCAGCTGCCCCAGGCTAATTCCAGGCCATGGGCACACAGGCGCCGCTCCCCCTGAGGAGATGGGGCCCGCTCTGCTGGGCATGGTGTGGCTGATGCTAGGACGGAGGCTGCCCCAGGGCACTCGCTCTGGAGAGCTGCCATCATCTGAGTGAACATCACACTGCTTTACAAGGGTCCAATATCCGCTCCTCTGCCCACCTCCTTTGGACCAGCTTCAGCAAAGGTCCAAGGCAATCTGACCCAACACAGCAGGTGGCAGAACCCCACCCTGTCTGAACCAAGGCTGCACTTATATCTGATCCAGTGTGGCAAAACCCTCCCACCAAGCAATCCAAAGAGACCCTCAAAGGCTGGAGGTAGGAACTCCTGAGGCCCAGAGTGCTCCAGTGGCACCTAGGTGCGTGGAGGCACCCGCTGCCACTGAAGGCAGCACAGCACTCAGGTGACTGAGCCACTTCCAGGAAGGCCTCCAAGGGACTGGGTACAGAAAAGGGGGGCTTCTGTTTTTATTTTAAATAAACAGAAAACAAAACTTAATCAACAACAAAGAAGCAGGAGAATGAGGCAAAGCGCAGGGCACCGGTGGAGAGCGGAGGCAGCGCGGTACTTACTAGGGTAACAGGTACTCTCTAGCGCATCCGTCTCCTGCTTGTGACGCAGCCACAGGGAGAAAAAAGCACAAGGAGAGAATCTATGCATTCAGTCACAGCCATCAGGTTACAGAAGAAGAAAGGCAGGGCCACGGGCTTCACGAGAGACATGGATGTACGAGACCGAGGGACAGACACCCGGGATCACACACCACAGACACACGGTGGCTGAGAGGCAGCCGGCGTGTGGCTCACACAGCGGAGGGCACCTCCGGAGGTGGCATCTGCATGACAACACGGCACGAGGAGTGTGCGAGCAATGGGCAACGTGGACACCAGCAACCATGGTCGGTTCCGACCCCCGAGGCCGGCCTTCCTACCTGGTCACAGCTCACATACAAATCTGTTTTGCCTGGAGTTACCCAGGACAGAAGCAATATAGGAGGAGAAAGGTGTCACGTCCTGGCGCTGATGCAAGCACACACTTCCGTGTTGCTGTTAACACGACTCCCGCCACATTCCGCCACAGCGCGCACGAGCCGTGCACCCTCCCACAGTGGCGGCCGCTGCCACCCAGAGCTCACCTTCCTCCAGCTTGATGGGAGTGCTGGGAGGCGGGTGGGGGACCGCAGGCTGGTCTGGAGGACTCTTTTCTTTCTGTTCTCTAGCCTCGTCCAGATTCTCTGCAGAGAAGCAAGAAGGATATGGTAGGAGCTGTGGACGCCACGCCATGAGCCTGCGCCCGCCTCCATGGCAGATGGGGCAGCCCGCTCGGCCGTCCTCTGAGAAGGCAGGGCTCTCTCAACCCTTTCCCTGATCCTCTCCAAGAGAGGATAAAGGAAGCTGTGACCTGGGTGTTGACTGATGCGAATTTCAGAGAAACTTAACCAACTTCAGATACAAAACTTATTTCTATTCTTATCCCAAAGAGAGTCTGCCAGAGCCGCTTCTGTGATGGACTCGAATGGTATGCCCTGGCCTGTCCCCCGCTGTCCTGTGCGAGTAGGGACCCCTCCCTCCCTGCCTTCTCCCTGCTGAGCAGGTGGCTGAGGGTCCTGAACCCACTCACCACCTTAAGGGACATCACATGAGCATTATTTTGGTTTTAATTCTGTGGTAGGGCATTTTATCCCAATAATTTAAACTTGGCAACTGTAATGCGTATTTTTACTTTTTAAAGTGAAAAATGCTAATAAGAACCAGAGGAAAAAATGCAGGAAACTAGGATCCTGGATATAGAAAAGGATTCCAAGTCTATTTCTCATTTCGGGGAAAATATGGACCAGCACTATTCTAACTCCTTCCATCTCTGTCTTTATTTCAGAAGTTTAAGATTAATAGCTTAGGATCAGCAGGTCCGTATTTTGAACCAGCAGCTATCATCATCCTTCTGAGCTCCCAGGGCCTCTGCTCCCACCCTAACAGCTGGCTCGCCTCCCCAAGTACCACGTTGGCAGCTACCTTCCAGAAGCCAGGTGTCCATAAAAAGGCCGCCATACCACCTAGCTGAGTGAGCATACAGCCTCAACCGGGAAAAGGTGCTGACCTCTGGCAGCCAGCCTGCATTTTACCTGTGGCACATTCTCCCCTCAGCCCATGCCAAGGGCCAGATCAGACCTCCTGTGGCTTCTCCTGCTGACAGCTCTGTGATCACAGAGCACGGCCAGAGCCTGTCCCCTTCCGCTCAGCTGCCATCACAGCCCTGCTGAAGGAGCCTCACACATCGGGGGAAACTCCACATATCTTGTTTGACTTGTTTTTAAAAACAATCCAGGTTACTCAGATCCCAGGAGACTCCAAAGGGCAGACACATGTCTGTGTACATGTGCAGCACAGAAACTAGGATTAGGCCACATGACCCACAGCTCAAGCTGACTACCTCTAGTTCTCGCTCTAAGGCAGGTAATTACAGCAATGGCTCAGACAAAGCTTCACTGGAGGGAGACAACCAGCAGCAGGGCCTGGTGTGTGTGACGGCCTGAATAGTAAATAGCGGTGTAACACTGAAAAACAATTCAGCAACTCAAATTTCAGTAACAACTACGTAATGCAGTGGCTGGTCTAGAACAAGACAAAAACCGGTTAAGAGGTCCTCTTAGGAGGAGTGCCTAGCTCCCAGGATGACTACGGCTCAGGAGAGCAACAGTCAGTCCCACACAACAAGGTGGCTCCAGCAAGGCTGACCCCGGAGGACTGAGAAGCACACTGAGGTTTCAGTAAAAACCTGACTTGGAGCTTACGGCCCTGAGGATGCTGGCGGGAGCCTCCTGGCAGGGGTCCCTGTGCCCCTGGTTCTTCTTGGTGCCAGCACCAAGGCTGCTCAGAGCCTAGTGGACAAGAGAGCTGGCAGCAGGGAGCTTGGGGGAAAAGCAGCTGATCCCCAAAAGCCCTCAAGGAAGAGGCTTTGGAGACCTGCTTCTCTCATTAGTTCTCAACATTTCCTTTTCAAAGCCTGACATTTGAAACCACCTGCTCCGTGAGGGTCTCAAACTTGAGCCGCTTATTTGTATTCATTTTAAGACTGCCCCATCTTTGACAAAAACACGACTGCCTTTGTCAGCGGGCTACCAAGAGAAGTACAGGCTGCACCAGCCACTCCTGATGGGACCTGGGCACATGCCAGGGCAGTCAGCATTTTCACCCTCCGGCCTGTGACCACACCTGCACAGGAAACCCTCAAGGTTTATGGACAAAGAGAATTTCTGTCAGAAACCCCAAGCCCTACACATAAGCACAGTAAGGACGTTCAGAGCATCCTCCTGCACAGAGGCCGGGGCTGACTGCTGTGACCAAAGACTCAGTGAGGAAGGCAGTGCGCTTCTGTCCAAATCAGGGCTCGGCCACGCACACCCTTGTTCTCGGGAGCCGCCCTGTCTGAGCTCCCTATTCCTCTGCTCCAGCCGGGGGAAAATGACCTATCTCTCAGGGTTACTTTGAGAATGAGATGAGATGTACGCACAATAGCACTGGGCATGTGCCCGGCACAATGACTGCTCAGCAACGCTGAGTGTTAATGAATCAAACCGAGTAAAGGAGGTCTCTTCCCGGTGAAGCTTCAACAGACAGAAATACTGTGTTCGTAAAGAGACAAATGTCAGGGTGACAGGCAACATGGCCGAATAGGAACAGCTCCAATCTACAGCTCCCAGTGAGATCAACGCAGAAGGTGGATGATTTCTGCATTTCCAACTGAGGTACCTGGCTCATCTCCCTGGGACTGGTTGGACAGTGGGTGCAGCCCACGGAGGGCGAGCCAAAGCAGGGTGGGGTGTTGCCTCACCCAGGAAGTGCAAGGAGTCGGGGAACTCCCTCCTCTAGCCAAGGGAAGCCATGAGGGACTGTGGCTTAACAGTGCATTCCAGCTCAAATACTACGCTTTTCCCACGGTCTTCGCAATCCACAGACCAGGAAATTCCCTTGGCTGCCCGTGACACCAGGACCCTGGGTTTCAAGCACAAAACTGGGCAGCCGTTTCGGCAGACACTGAGCTAGCTGCAGGAGTTTTTTCTGATACCCCAGTGGCGCCTGGAATGCCAGCAAGACAGAACCCTTCACACCCCTGCAAAGGGGGCTGAAACCAGGGAGCCAAGTGGTCTTGCTCAGCAGATCCCACCCCCATGGAGCCCAGCAAGCTAAGATCCACTGGCTTGAAATTCTTGCTGCCAGCACAGCAGTCTGAAGTCGACCTGGGATGCTGGAGCTTGGTGGGGGGAGGGGCATCCACCATTACTGAGGCTTGAGTAGGCCATTTTCCCCTCACAGTGAAACAAAGCTGCCAGGAAGTTCACACTGGGCAGAGCCCACCGCAGCTATGCAAAGCCACTGTAGCCAGACTGCCTCTCTAGATTCCTCCTCCCTGGGCGGGGCATCTCTGAAAGAAAGGCAGCAGCCCCAGTCAGGGGCTTATAGATAAAACTCCCATCTCCCTGGGACAGAGCACCTGGGGGAAGGGTTGGCTGTGAGCACAACTTCAGCAGACTGAAGTTACTACCTGCTGGCTCTGAAGAGAGCAGTGCATCTCCCAGCACAGTGCTCAAGCTCTGCTAAGGGACAGACAGCCAACTCAAGTGGGTCTCTGACCCCTGTGCCTCCTGACTGGGAGACACCTCCCAGCAGGGGTCAACAGACACCTCATATAGGAGAGCTCCAGCTGGCATCTGGCAGGTGCCCCTCTGGGATGAAACTTCCAGAGGAAGGAACAGGCAGCGATCTTTGCTGTTCTGCAGCCTCTGCTGGTGATACCCAGGCAAACAGGGCCTGGAGTCGACCTCCAGCAAACTCCAACAGATCTGCAGCAGAGGAGCCTGTCTGTTAGAAGGAAAACTAACAAACAGAAAGGGATAGCATCAACATCAACAAAAAGGACATCCACATGAAAACGCCATCTGAAGGTCACCAACATCAAGGACCAAACGTAGATAAATCCACAAAGACGAGGAAAAACCAGTGCAAAAAGGCTGAAATTTCCAAAAACCAGAATGCCTCCTCTCCTCCAAAGGATCACAACTCCTCGCCAGCAAGGGAACAAAACTGGACAGAGAATGAGTTTGATGAATTGACAGAAGTAGGCTTCAGAAGGTCGGTAATAACAAACTCCTCCAAGCTAAAGGAGCATGTTCTAACCCACTGCAAGGAAGCTAAGAACCTTGAAAAAAGGTTAGAGGAATTGCTAAGTAGAATAACCAGTTTAGAGAAGAACATAAATGATCTGATGGAGCTGAAAAACACAGCATGAGAACTTCGTGAAGCATACACAAGCATCAATAGCCAAATCAATCAAGCAGAAGAAAGGATATATCAGAGATTGAAGATCAACTTAATGAAATAAAGTGTAAAGATTAAAAGAAAAAAGAATGAAAAGGAATGAACAAAGCCTCCAAGAAATATGGGACTATGTGAAAAGACCAAAGCTATGTTTGATTGGTGTGCCTGAAAGTGACAGGCAGAATGAAACCAAGTTGGAAAACACTCTTCAGGGTATTATCCAGGAGAACTTCCCCAACCTAGCAAGACAGGCCAACATTCAAATTCACGAAATACAGAAACACCACAGAGATACTCCTCAAGAAGAGCAACCCCAAGACACATAATCATCAGATTCACCAAGGTTGAAATGAAGGAAAAAATGTTAAGGGCAGCCAGAGAGAAAGGTTGGGTTACCCACAAAGGGAAGCCCATCAGACTAACAGCAGATCTCTCTGCAGAAACCCTACAAGCCAGAAGAGAGTGGGGGCCAGTATTCAACATTCTTAAAGAAAAGAATTTTCGGCCGGGCGCGGTGGCTCACGCCTGTAATCCCAGCACTTTGGGAGGCTGAGGCGGGCAGATCATGAGGACAGGAGATCGAGACCATCCTGGCTAACACGGTGAAACCCCATCTCTACTAAAAATACAAAAAAATTAGCTGGGCATGCTGGCGTGCACCTGTAGTCCCAGCTGCTGGGGAGGCTGAGGCAGGAGAATGGTGTGAACCCGGGAGGCGGAGCTTGCAGTGAGCCGAGATCACGCCACTGCACTCCAGCCTGGGTGACAGAGCAAGACTCCGTTTCAAAAAAAAAAAAAAGATTTTTCAGCCCAGAATTTCATATCCAGCCAAACTAAGCTTCGTAAGTGAAGGAGAAATAAACTCCTTTACAGACAAGCAAATGCTGAGAGATTTTCTCACCACCAGGCCTGCCTTACAATAGCTCCTGAAGCAAGCACTAAATATGGAGAGCAAAACCCAGTTCCACCCACTGCAAAAACATACCAAATTGTAAAGACCATCAACACTATGAAGAAACTGCATCAGTTAACGGGCAAAATAACCAGCCAGCATCATAATGACAGGATCAAATTCACACATAACAATATTAACCTTAAATGTAAATGGGCAAAATGCCCCAATTAAAAGACACAGACTGGCAAACTGGATAAAGAGTCAGGACCTGTCAGTGCGCTGTATTCAGGAGACCTGTCTCACATGCGAAGATACGCATTGGCTCAAAATAAAGGGATAGAAGAATATTTACCAAGCAAAAGAAAAGCAAAAAAAAAAAAAAAAAAAAAAAAAAACAGGAGTTGCAATCCTAGTCTCTAATAAAACAGACTTTAAGCCAACAGAAATTTAAAAAGACAAAGAAGGGCATTACACAATGGTAAAGGGATCAATGCAACAACAAGAACTAACTATCTTCAATATACACGCACCCAATACAGGAGCACCCAGATTCATAAAGCAAGTTCTTAGAGACCTACAAAGAGACTCAGACTCCCACACAATAATAGTGAGAAATTTTAACATCCCACTTTCAATATTAGATCAACGAGACAGAAAATTAACAAAGATATTCAGGACTTGAACTCAGCTCTGGACTATGCGGACCTAACAGACATCTACAGAACTCTCCACCCCAAATCAACAGACTATACATTCTTCTCAGCACCACATCGCACTTATTCTAAAATTGACCACATAATTGGAAGTAAAACACTCCTCAGCAAACGCAAGAGAATGGAAATCATAACAGCCTCTCAGACCACAGTGCAAACAAATTACAACTCAGGATTAACAAACTCACTCAAAACTGCACAACTACATGGAAACTGAACAACCTACTCCTAAATGACTACTGGGTAAATAACAAAATTCACGCACAAATAAGTAAGTTCTTTGAAAACAATGAGAACAAAGACAAAGTGTACCAGAATCTCTGGGACACAGCTAAAGCAGTGTTTAGAGGGAAATTTATAGCACTAAATGCCCACAGGAGAAAGAGGGAAAGATCTAAAATTGACACCCTAACATCATAATTAAAAGAATTAGAGAAGAAAGAGCAAACAAATTCAAAAGCTTGCAGAAGACAAGAAATAACTAAGATGAGTGCAGAACTGAAGGAGAGACACACAAAAAAGCCTTCAAAAAAAATCAATGAATCCAGGAGCTGGTTTTTTTTAAAGATTGATAAAATAGATAGACCATTTAGCCAGACTAATAAAGAAGAAAAGAGACAAGAATCAAATAGACACAATAAAAAATGATACAGGTGAGATCACCACTGATCCCACAGAAATACGAACTACCATCAGAGAATACTATGAACACTTCTACGCAAATAAACTAGAAAATCTAGAAGAAATGGATAAATTCCTGGATACATACACCCTCCCAAGACTAAACCAGGAGGAAGTCAAACCCCTGAATAGACCAGTAACAAGCTCTGATATTGAGGTAGTAATAAATAGCCTACCAACCAAAAAAAGCCCAGGACCAGATGGATTCACAGCCAGATTCTACCAGAGGTACAGAAAGGAGCTGGTAGGTACCATTCCATCTGAAACTATTACAAACAATAGAAAAAGAGGGACTCCTCCCTAACTCATTGTATGAGGCCAGCATCATCCTGATACCAAAACCTGGCAGAGACACAACAAAAAAAGAAAATTTCAGGCCAATATCCCTGATGAACATCAATGCAAAAATCCTCAATAAAATACTGGCAAACCAAATCCAGCAGCACATCAAAAAGCTTATCCACCACGATCAAGTTGGCTTCATCCCTGGGATGCAAGGCTGGTTCAACATACGCAAATCAACCAGGCACGGTGGCTCACACCTGTAATCCCAGTAGTTTGGGAGGCTGAGGCAGGTGGATCACAAGGTCAGGAGATTGAGACCATCCTGGCCAACATGGTGAAACCCCGTCTCTAATAAAAATACAAAAATTAACCAGGTGTGGTGGCGTGTGTCTGTAGTCTGAAGTACTCAGGAGGCTGAGGCTTGAACACAGGAGGTGGAGGTTGCAGTGAACCAAGATTGCACCACTGCACTCCAGCTTGGGTGACAGAGGGAGACTCCATCTCAGGAAAGAAAAAAAAAAAAAAAAAAACCAAATAACAAAAAAACCATATGCAAATCAATAAACGTAATCCATCGTATAAATAGAACCAATGACAAAAACCACATGATTATCTCAATAGATGCAGAAAAAGCCTTCAATAAAATTCAACACCCCTTCATGCTAAAAACTCTCAATAAACTAGGTATTGATGGAATGTATCTCAAAATAATAAGAGCTATTTATGACAAACCCACAGCCAATATCATACTGAATGCGCAAAGGCTGGAAGCATTCCCTTTGAAAACTGGCACAAGACAAGGATGCCCTCTCTCACCACTCCTATTCAACATACTATTAGAAGTTCTGGCCAGGGCAATCAGGCAAGAGAAAAAAACAAAGCGTATTCAAATAGGAAGAGAGGAAGTCAAATTGTCTCTGTTTTCAGATGACATGATTGTATATTTAGAAAACCCCATCATCTCAGCCCAAAATCTCCTTAAGCTGATAAGCAACTTCAGCAAAGTCTCAAGATACAAAAATCAATGTGCAAAAATCACAAGCATTCCTACACACCAATAATTGACAGCCAAATCATGAGTGAACTCCCATTCACAATTGCTACAAAGAGAATAAAATACCTGGGAATACAACTTACAAGGGATGTGAAAGACCTCTTCAAGGAGAACTACAAACCACTGCTCAGCGAAATAGGACACAAACAAATAGAAAAACATTCCATGCTCATGGATACAAAGAATCAGTATTGTGAAAATGGCCATACTGCCCAAAGTAATTTATAGATTCAATGCTATGCCCATCAAGCTACCACTGACTTTCTTCACAGAATTAGAAAAAACTACTTCAAATTTCATATGGAACCAAAAAAGAGCCCGTATGGCCAAGACAATCCTAAGCAAAAAGAACAAAGCTGTAGGCATCACACTACCTGACTTCAAACTATACTACAAGGCTACAGTAACCAAAACAGCACGGTACTGGTACCAAAACAGATATAGAGACCAATGGAACAGAACAGAGGCCTCAGAAATAATGCCAGACATCTACAACCATCTGATCTTTGACAAACTGGACAAAAACAAGCAATGGGAAAAAGGATTCCCTATTTAATAAATGGTGTTAGGAAAACTGGATAGCCATATGCATAAAACTGAAACTGGACCCCTTCCTTACACCTTATACAAAAATTAACTCAAGAGGGGTTAAACATAAGACCTAAAACCATAAAAATCCTAGAAGAAAACCTAGGCAATACCATTCAGGACATAGGCATGGGCAAAGACTTCATGACTAAAACACCAAAAGCAATGGCAACAAAAACCAAAATTGACAAATGGGATCTAATTAAACTAAAGAGCTTCTGCACACCAGAAGAAACTATCATCAGAATGAAAAGGGAATCTACAGAATGGGAGAAAATTTTTGCAATTTATCCATCCGACAAAGGGCTCATATCCACGATCTACAAGGAACTTAAACAAGTTTACAAGAAAAAAACGCCATCAAAAAGCAGACGAAGGATATAAACAGACACTTCTCAAAAGAAGACATTTATGTAGCCAACAAACATGAAAAAAAAGCTCATCATCACTGGTCATTAGAGAAATGCAAATCAAAACCACAATGAGATACCATCTCACACCAGTTACAGTGGCGATCATTAAAAAGCCAGGAAACAACAGAAGCTGGAGAGGATGTGGAGAAATAGGAACACTTTTACACTGTTGGTGGGAGTGTAAATTAGTTCAACCATTGTAGAAGGCAGTGTGGCGATTCCTCAAGAATCTAAAACCAGAAATACCATTTGACCCAGCAATCCCGTTACTGGGTATATAACCAAAGGATTATAAACATTCTATGATAAAGACACATGCACACATATGTGTACTGCACCACTATGCACAATACGAAAGACTTGGAACCAACTCAAATGCCCAGCAATGATAGACTGGACAAAGAAAATGTGGCACATATACACCATGGAATAATATGCAATCATAAAAAAGGATGAGTTCATGTCCTTTGCAGGGATATGGATGAAGCTGGAAACCATCATTCTCAGCAAACTAACACAGGAACAGAAAACCAAACACTGCATGTTCTCACTCATAAGTGGGGATTGAACAATTAGAACACATGGACACAGGGAAGGGGACATCACACACCAGGGCCTGTCAGGGGTGTGGGGCTAGGGGAAGGATAGCATCAGGAGAAATACCTAATGTAGATGATGGGTGCCATCCATACATGTGCCACCACCATGGCACGTGTATACCTATGTAACAAACCTGCACGTTCTGTACATGTATCCCAAAACTTAAAGTATAATTAATTTTAAAAAAAGAGAGAGACCAATGTCTCTTAAAAATAATATTCAGGGCCGGGCGCAGTGGCTCACACCTGTAATCCCAGCACTTTGGGAGGCCAAGGCGGGCGGATCACGAGTTCAAGAGATTGAGACCGTCCTGGCCAACATGGTGAAACCCCATCTCTACTAAAAATACAAAAATTAGCTGGGCATGGTGGTGCACACCTGTAGTCCCAGCTACTCGGGAGGCTGAGGCAGGAGAATTGCTTGAACCCAGGAGGCGGAGACTGCAGTGAGCTGAGATCGTGCCACTGCACTCCAGCCTGGCGACAGAGCAAGACTTCATCTCAAAAATAATAATAATAATATGCATGCTGGCTTTCCCACTAACTGATCCAAATTAGTGAATTCTTTTGTGAATGTTCTGGTCACTCCATGTGGACAGAAACCTCCCTGGGAGAAGGACCAATGCCCTCCAGCCCAGAGTTCTGTGGGTTGCCCCTCGGTCCTGCTGTCTCCTCTCGTCACAGCTGCTGGATGGGACCACGGCAGGACATCTTCGGGGTCAGCCTCGTTTTGGCAGAGGGACCCCGGTGTGTCTTAGTACGGCGCGCAGACTCTTGTGAGCGGCCACCACTAGTCCTCCACATCGTCATTTACACACGCCTCCCTCCTAGCCAGGGCCACTCACAAGTGTGCCTAACTTTGCAATTTCTTTTTTTTTGAGATGCCCAGGCTAGAGTGCAATGGCACGATCTCGGCTCACCGCAACCTCCGCCCCCCGGGTTCAAGCGATTCTCCTGACTCAGCCTTCCCGAGTAGCTGGGATTACAGGCATGCGCCACTACACCTGGCTAATTTTGTATTTGTATGTATTTATGTATTTATTTTGAGACAGAGTCTCACTCTGTCGCCCAGGCTGGAGTGCCGTGGTGCAATCTCGGCTCACTGAAAGCCCTGCCTCCCGGGTTCACGCCATTCTCCTGCCTCAGCCTCCCAAGTAGCTGGGACTACAGGTGCCTGCCACCACACCCGGCTAATTTTTTTTCTATTTTCCTAGAGACGGGGTTTAATCGTATTAGCCAGGATGGTCTCGATCTCCTGACCTCGTGATCCACCCGCCTCGGCCTCCCAAAGTGCTGGGATTACAGGCGTGAGCCACCACGCCCAGCCTAATTTTGTATTTTTGGTAGAGATGGGGTTTCTCCATGTTGGTCAGGTTGGTCTCAAACTCCCGACCTCAGGTCATCCGCCCTCCTTGGCCTCCCAAAGTGCTGGATTAAAGGCATGAGCCACTGTGCCCGGCCTGCAATTTCTTCCATTCTGGCCTGAGTGACTAGGTTGGAAATGAGTACTGGATAAAGTTCTGGTTTGTCTTTGATGCATGTGACTATTCTTATCCCCACCCACAGCCAGCACCTGGACCACAAAGAAGCTCCCAGAGCACTCTCACCTTCTGGAGTGGCCGTGCCCAGGACCACAAGCACTCACCTTCAGAGCCCTTCTGCTTCCTCTCCACCTCCCTGCGGTACTCCTCCAGCTCACGGTCTGTGAGTGTGGTGAAAGGGTTGGGGCCCGTGGTGCTCACAATGACGTGGGGCTGGTACTCCTTTTCAATGATGGCCTTGGAGGCCGTCACCAGCTCTCCCTGTGGATGAAAGGCACATCTGGTCTGCAGGAGCCTGGCCCAATGGGGACTCTCCCTCCTCCCAGGCAGGCTGCAGGCAGGGTGGGGGCAGGAGGCTTTCCAGGAGCAGAGACCCCTGAGACTGCACTGCCATGGGCCCGAGGCCTAGGCTGAGCTGCAGTCTTCAGTGGTATATAATGGAAACACAGGTCAGTGCCACGATGAACAGACATTAATCACAAAAGAAATCCTACAGAGCCTTCCAGGTTTCAGAAGCAAAAGCCCAGTGCAGACCCAAGAGCACAGAGCACCTCAGGGAGGGTGCCCACTCCTCACTGTGGAGCAGAAGGGGAAGAGGCCCTTTCCTGTTACTGTTTAAAGGTCAGTAAGTTTTCCTCATGACATCAGAAACTGTCACGAGGTACAGCACTCAGCGTAAGGCATGCTCAGAGCTTTGCTCATATTCTAAGAGCACAGGTAAGTTCTGTTCTTGTGACTGTGGTTAGTTTGTAACTAGTTCCTGGAACTTATCCCAAAACATTCAGAGATGACAACATGCCCCAAGACACCAGTGTTTAGCTGAGGAATTTGGAAAACTCTGAAAATTTGCACCAAAGAAAAAAAGAAGAAAGCGAAGCACCAAGGTGGCTCACAGACCACACCAATCTTAAAGCAGGAGGTGGAGCCTGCAGGCCAGCACGTGGGCTGGGTGGGCATCAGGGGTTGCGGTCCACTCACAGCCACCTGCCCCAGCACAGCGCTGTGCCCACAGTGCAGCCTGACTGGGTCAGGGGCAGGAAAATGTCCCCCAATTCCCTGGAGCTCACTTCTTTTTTTTTTTTTTTTTTTTTGAGACGGAGTCTCGCACTGTCGCCCAGGCTGGAGTGCAGTGGCACAATCTTGGCTCGCTGCAAGCTCCGCCTCCCAGGTTCACTCCATTCTCCTGCCTCAGCCTCCTGAGTAGCTGGGACTACAGGCGCCCACCACCATGCCCGGCTACCCTGGAGCTCACTTCTAAGACAGTTATCCAGCACTTACACACATGCACAGGACTGACAGCTTCCAAAACCAAATAAAAACAGGAGAAACCACAATTCTTTGGATGCCAGGCCTGGTCCTTCAGTGCTCCTCTCAGTGCAGAGTGAACACCAGAGATGCAGAGCGTCCTAGCTGGGCTGACTCGGGAAATTCAACTCGCACAGGCCGACTGCTCCTCAAGCAGAGACAGGGGAACCTGGACTGACTGGGATGGGCTGAGGGGTTACCACCTAGCATGCTGCGTACCCAGTGCTGACCAGTGACACAGAGCTCCGAGAGGGACAGATGGGCTGCTGGAACAGGCAACCTTTGCCCGGGAGCCTGGAGACTCTCGACAGTCAACAAGTCAAAGGGAACCCTCTTCTGAACCAGGTCTGACTCGAGGCCCACTGGCTTTTCGTTAAGAAGTTGCCCTGCCTCACCAAGACAGGAAGCTGAGTCCTGTCTGCCATGTCTTAGCTCTGTGGCCCGAGCCAAGTCTTTCCCTGACCAGAGGCCTGCCTCACTATCTGAAGGAGGAGCTGCTGGGCTGGCCACTGCTAAGAGCCCTCACATGATGGCACTCTAGAGACGGTATCCCAGCAACAGCAGTTTGGCTGGCTGCACCTGCATCCTGATATCACTGCCAATGAAATGAGAAGGTGATACAAGAGAAATGCTTAAGTTCATTTAAATCAAGTGGTTAAAATTAGTAAAGGAATCAAATATCAAGAATCAACTATCAGGCCAGGCATGGTGGCTCACACCTGTAATCCCAGCACTTTGGGAAGCTGAGGCGGGTGGATCACCTGAGGTCAGGAGTTCAAGACCACCCTGGCCAACACAGCGAAAACCTGTCTCTACTAAAAATACAAAAAAATTAACCAGGCGTGGTGGTGGGCATCTGTAATCCCAGGTACTCGGGAGGCTGAGGCAAAGGAATCACTTGAACGTGGGAGGCGGAGGTTGAGGTGAGCCGAGATTGCGCCACTGCACTCCAACCTGGGCAACAGAGCAAGACTCCGTCTCAAACAAAACAAACAAACAAACAAAGAATAAACTATCAGCCAGGCGCCACAGCTCATGCTTATAATCCCAGCACTTTGGGAGGCCAAGACAGAAGGATTGCTTGAGCTCCGGAGTTCGAGACCAGCCTGGGCAACATAGTGAGACCTTGTCTCTACAAAAAATTTAAAAATTAGCCAGGCATGGTGGCATGCACCTGTAGTCCCAGCTACTGAGGAGGCTGAGGTGGGAGGATTCCTTTGGCCTGAGAGGTCAAGGCTGCAGTGAACTGTGATCGCACTACTGCACTCCAGCATGGGCCACAGAGTAAGATGCTGTCTCAAAATAAAAATAAAAATACAAACAAAAATCCATTGGCACAGAGACACCAAAACCCTTGTTCCCAATTTTGATGCCCCAAAGGACAAGCAGGGCTCTCTCATACTGAGACAGCTGAAGCCCGAGGCACAGCGCAGCAGGTACCCAGTGGTGGAGAGCTCCCTCCTCCACAGACCACAGCTAAGGGTTAAGCTGCTGTCAAGACCAGTTACGGGAACAGAGAATCACATTCCTCTGCAAGAAAGGACACAGAGCAATGACTGAGATGCAGAGAAACATACGCCACTCATGGACAACCCATACAAGAAACCAAGATGTGCCTAGCTTCCCCTCCTGCCACTCCCCTCACCTCCCTGTCACTTGACAAGGCTCTAAAGCAAAACACAGGCCCAGTAACACTTTCCATACTTGACTGAGGCAACCTGGGTGGAACAAGAGCTCCACCCGAGGCTGTGCAACCTGCACTAGCGGCTGACCTCTCTGAGCATCAGGTTTTCATCTACGAGCAGGGCCAACTTGGATCTGGACTGGCATTCCCAGTGCTGGACCATGCACAGGTTAGGTGCTCAACACAGGTCACTGAGAGAGTCCAAGGGGTGAGCTTATTGCCCCTCTGCATTTCTACCACACAGCATGAAGGGTGTTGGAGAACACAGCCCCTGGTGAGGTGCACATGGGAACACAAGAGTCCTTCCCTGGGCTGAATAGCTTGCAGTGTAGACTCACATCTTCATCTCTAATCCTTCATTTCACTTGCAATTGAATCCAGAGGGCAGCCAAAATTATTTCAGGTTATGCCAGGCGCGGTGGCTCACACCCTATAATCCCAGCATTTTGGGAGGCTGAGTCAGGTGGACTGCTTGAGCTCAGGGGTTTGAGACCAGCCTGGGCAACGTGGCGGAATCCAGTCTCTACCAAAAAATACAAAAATTAGCCAGGTGTGGTGATGTGCACCTGTAGTCCCAGCTACTCAGGAGGCTGAGATGGGAGGAGGGAGGATTGCTTGAGCCCGGGAGGCGGAGGTTGCAGTGGGCCAAGACAGCCCAACCACACTCCAGCCTGGACAACAGAGTGAGACCCTGTCTCAAAAAATATATATATATATGTATATGTATTTCAGGTTACATGTTATGCTGCCCAAAACAAAGTCAACACAGCCTTCGGCTGGGCTGCGAACTCCCGTTTGAACTGTGATTACTTACTGTTCCTTCCTCTATCAGAAGGCAACACTTGCACTGTGGGAACGGCCATCACCAGTGAGGGAGAAATGGAAGGCAAAGGAAAGTCCTTTCCAGAAAAGCCCCAGCTCCCTAAGTCCCAAATACCCATTCTTCAGGTTCTCAGATGGGAAGCAGGCATCCATGCACTCGCCTCACTGGGGAGGGGAGTGTGTGGGACACAGTCATCCTTGCTTGGTCAAGGAAAAACTCAACTTCTCAACATGCAGCTCCATGTTCCAAAAGGAGTAAGACTGTCTGTGCTTTGAGGTTCACATGAAAGGAAGTGGAACAATCGCCCAGTAAAGGACTCCCATGGAGCCAAAGCACATTCTCACCAAAAAGAGGGATATTTTAGCCAGAGTGGGATAAAGATCAAGGGTGCAAAAGTAAACTTCAGATATAAGGAGGTAGAGAAAACACAAAGGTGGAACAAGGATTTCTGTCCAGGTGGTCAACCTCTCTTCCTCTGGGGTCAGCGTACAGTGGTATTCTCTGCTAATGACACCTGGATGCAGCACTCGCAGCGAGCATGGTGTTCAGAAGGTAGGGACCCTACCTCTATCGTTCAGGAAGCCCCCAGGTGACAGTGACACACACCCACATCTGAATATCACTGGGACAGAGCACACAAAGCTGTAACTGGTGGTTGAACACGGCGACCCAGGCTGCTTTCTGGAGAGCCCTAACAAGGTCCTCAGTGCTGCCCTCACGTGGGCTCTACACAGGAGGCCAGCTGGGCTCATGGCCTGCACAGCCCTCACACACCTGAGAGAAAGAATAACTGACAAGACCGCAACAAAGTGCCAAAAGATGAAAAACAAGCAACAGGCAGAGTCATCTTTCTCCCCTGCTCTGAGAAGCTCTTCCAAGAATGGCAGCCGGAAGGATGCTCTAAGCACAGGGAAAAACAGGACCTGTGGAATTAATAAGTAAATACGCAAAATAATGTTATTAGCAGGGATTACAGACAGGAATACAGAATCTTTGCTACAAACCTGCTTCTATGTGGGAACTGGAACACCACTAAAGTGACACGTGCATCTCAATGAAGGTGCGACAAGTGAAAGAGACAGTTCTGGAAATTTCCTTTGACAAGAATATAAACATACCTCTCAGCTAAGACTCTTCAACCATGCGGTCAGCCCCTTTCTGCGTGGCACCAACTCCTGCACACTAGCAGCCTAGATTCCTAGGGAGGATTTCCTTCTACGTGGGTGGGTTCAGACAGATCTTCCACCTACTCCACGTACTAGATGCGCACACACAGAGGGAATCACAGTGAGGGGTTTCAGACTCTCCTAAGTCTTTCTCCTCTGTGGCATTTAAAAATGTTATTTAGGGTTTTTTTTTTTTTTTGAGGTACAAATAAATACATTTTATCAAGGGCTGACAAAGACTGTCTGAATTCCTCTGAAATGACATGTTTCAGTGATATGACCTCTAGTGGCTACATTCATGACATTTACAGTCAAAGTTGAACCAGCGAGGGTGGAAGGGCACTCAGGAGTGGCCGCTGCCAACAGCAACAGACTGCCCAGAAGAGCCTGTCTGCAGTCAACGTCGTGGAAAAGGCAAATTCTGAAACCCAAAACACGCACTGACCAAAGTCCCGTGCGGAACTGCAGAAATGCACCCCATTGCTCAGACTGGCCATTTCTCAGCAACAACTTCGAATGCTGGAAATTGTTATCACACCTCATACCAAATGTTTCAATTAAAGAATCGAGTAGGTAGAACAGAACCTTCTGTACAATCTCACAAACAGGTTAAAGATCCATTTGAAGCTACTTCAGTAACTAAGACAATGCCTGAAGAGAGGAGACGGGGAGTGGGGAGGGGAGGGGAGCAAGGCGCATAGACAGGTAGTGAGGACAGGGCAGTGAGTACCTTTCTAAAAGAGAGAGATTTAGCGGGACTAAAGGTCTGCTCTGTAAGCTCGAGCCCTTCGATAGTTTCCGTACAGTCAGAGAGAGGTGCATCCTGAAACAGTAAACTGAGTCACCAGAGCACACCAGGCCCAGCCTGTGAAACAGCAGCTGAGAGCACAGGATGGAGCTGGCTAAGAGCATGCAGCAGGGACAGCTGTCAACAGTAAGTGTGGCAGTGATGATGGCAGGACGTGCAGACACTGAACACGAAACCAGGACCACGGCTGGACAAATCCAACAATCGTCTACCCCTGCAGAGTCAGGTGTTAAAGCATTAGGTGGCACGTTAGTTTTCAGAGATAACTACTTACACAATTCTCTTCGATGTGCCACAAGGTAGAGTCATTTTGTAGAAATGTGTGTAAATGTGCACCACATTTACAGGCAGCCACCCCTCTGCAACCCAAGCAGCACTTTGTTGCAGATAGCAATATGTACCAGAACGAGAGTCCCTAAACCCACCCTCTCCTAGCGCCTTACACAGAACGCTGCTGAACCCGGGCCGAATCTGAGCCCCAAAGCTGGTGGTGTATGTGCCACCCTCACATATGCATGCATTACAAGGGGCGGGACCAGAGGGGTGGACACAGCCCTCAGCATGCTCGCTCCATCTAGAACTCAAGGAAAAGTGCCTGAACCGTTTCTCATCATGAAGGTTTTAACAAAGGTAACCGGTTGCCTAGAATACTCACCTCATAAAGTCACTCTCTCAATTTCAGAATAACTTTGGAGCAGGCGGTCACACAGCCACCACCCACTAATGTCAGAGACACTCTGGGCTCTCACCTGGACGAGGCTCCTGTCCATCACTACACCACACAAAACCTGGGACTGAGGGCCAGCCGTCTTAATGTCCTGTAAATTCTGCTCTCGGATCTGAGGGCGGGAAGGAGAGGCACACATCAACGGTCCTGAGGAGCCATGCTGCCTGGGAGCCCTGCTGCTTGTGCACTTGGGCCCCAGCCACATGGAAGCTACATTTCAGCTCTCCCACTGCCCCACGCAGGCAGGATGGCCCCATGTGTTCTGAGTGACCGCCATGCCTGCTTAGTGGGGCGTGGGTCTGCAGGGATGGAGACTATTCCCAGCTCCCCACATCTTCCAGATGCTTGGGCAGGACACCTATCTCTCACTGTCATTAACTTGGGGGAAACACTCGCTGCATGTCCATCGTCTAGTGATGTGAGCACTGGCAGGGCTCCTGCTCTGATACACCAAATGCCACTCACAAGTCTTTGAACGAACCCTGAAAGTCAGGGACAGGAGTCTGCTCTTGCTAAGAACAGGTTTTGCAGCTTCCAATTCTGACCTGTGAGCAAACATCAGTTCAAGAATCAATGGGGCCCAAAAAATGTCTGCTGCTCATACTTCACACTGGTGGTAGAACAGCAGCGGTGTGAAGAGATGGCTTCAGTTGCAACAGTGGCAACAACAGCAGATGCCCTCTGCTAGAAGCACGCACCCCCTCCCCCCAAAGCAGCTGGCATCCCTTCCAATCCCACACCCAAGCCCCCGCTGAGTGCCGACGCAGGACGCACCTTGTTTCTCATCTCCTGGACCTCTTTTGGGTTAGTGTTCAATGGAACAAACAGGTTAGGGACAGCAGAGGTGGAAGTTCTATGTCCATCCTCTTTAGTCCACTGTAATATCAAGAACAGTTGAAAAGTCAGAATTATGACAACAATAAGTGACATAGCATCCAATCTATTCAGTTTATCTCACATCTGGTCATGCACTGAACATCACAGAGAGGACTGAACCAATGACCACATCTAATCTGGGTCACTCAGCAGAGTCGCCATGGGAGCAGGATGCAGCCACATAAAGACCAGTTAATGCTGGAAGTCAAAGTCATGACTGATGGAAAACGACCATCTGGAAAGCCCAGCTGAATCTGGGTCATAAGGTAGGCCGACGACAGAGCTGAGCCCCATAACGCTGGGACCAGCAGGGGAGGCCCCTCAGAGACCATTGGTTCACCGCTCTGAAAATCATCCAACACCAAAGCCAACTGGAAGCATGAGATGACAGGGTCATGAAAAGCAATGTGATGCTGCTACCCGGGGTTAGGGAGGAGCCTGCACCGTGAGGCAAGAGTGGGCATCACCAAAGTTTTGCATTAAAGTAAATGACAGCTTCAGAATGCACTGTCTGCGTAACTTTCAACCCAAGAACATTACTGTACGGACACTTACACGGTAGCTACCTGGAAGAAGAGTTTGGTGATGTCGAATATTTTATATAACTTAATATTTTTGAGTGCTACAAAAATATCCCAAACAAACTTGAAGCGCTTCATGAGTCCTTAATATTTAAAGGCTGTTTTAGTATCAGTGCATCTCGTCAGCATGCTGAGCCTTCCACTCATCATTTTTTTTTTTTGGATCTCCAATCAAATCTGAGATTTTTAATCAAATTCTAAGGCATGAGTAGGCACTGAACATTAAAACAAGCCCATCTTCGAGAGCAAATGTTATGCCTTTCAGAATACTTTCGAGAGGCAATAAGATATACATAAACCATACGACTTTAAAAAAAGCAACAAAACCAGCAAATGCTGAGCCACTGCGAGGAGAGTGTGGAATGGGCATGGAGCTGTGGGTACTCACTGATGGTTATCTTCTCAGATAAAAACAACTCCAGCGTTTTATTAAAAATAATTTTTAGTCAAAACATTTCAAACAGCAACCTCAGAAACTTGAACACATTTGAAAAAGTAACAGCAATCATTATAAATGAAAAGATACCAACCTGGGAGCACTGCATGGACTCTGTGTCACTCCAGAACAGTAAGAAACAAATGTAAATGCGGAGCAAGGCCTCCCCTTGGATGTACACATTGACTACAAGGCCTAAAGTGACTTAGTTGTTTTGCAAGCTAATGGTAAATAAAGCTCGCGCTGCTGCCTAAACGCTTTGGAAAACTTCCTCATGGCAATTCAGCACTGTGCTTCACATCAGCCGCAGAAAGGTGTTTTGGGGTTTTTTTTTGTTTGTTTTGTAAGGCCCACTTCCTTTAACAAGTGAAACAAGTAAAAAATAAACAAATGAAAGAAAAGGGGGAGACAGGAAGAAGGGGGGAAAGAAGACAAGGAGGGCAGGAAAGAAGAGGAGAGACGCACTCCCATGCTCAGAGCCCCATGGCCACACAGGGTCCCTGCCCAGGTGACGCGGCCGCTCAGGAGCACGGAGGCTTCTCACCAACTGCGTCAGGAAAACACCAGGACCACCTGGGGAAGATAAAACTTTTTTTCTTTAAATAAATCTATAAAGTAAAACACTGTTACAAGGGGAAAAGAAAGCCCCACTTTATGTATTTGGTTGCCCATGGTTTTAGGAGCATCTAATCTAATTTCAGCTGAACTCCTAATGAACTAGTCATGCATAAATGAGTCTGCTTCAGCCCCTGTCTCCTCCATTCCAGGGGCTTCTGGAAATGGGCCTCTTCTACAGTTTAAAGCAGAGCTGGGTGGACTGTTAGAGGTAGATTACAGGAGGAGTAAAGACCGATCTTCAGAGGAGGTCTCAGCACCACGACATGGGAGCACCTCTCAGGGCAAACGGTAACTTGAGCGGCATTAACGCTGAAACGAAGCACCCCTTGCAGCGTCTGTCGCTGGTGCCTGCAGATGGCCTGCGCTGCACTTGGGTCATGCCGCACCCAGCAGGAGTCAGAAGGTGACTCGCCACTATGGCCGTCTACTCACATGCAACAGTCCATGCAGAGGGCAGCTGGGGGTGTGCATTCGGAGGCTTTGGGATAGAAAGCAGGGGAATAACACTAAGGGCAGGGGACAAGAGTCAGCAGAGAACACGCCAGGGAGCCACAAGGGAAAACTGCTTAAGAAAACACTGAAGACTTAAAGAAGAAACTTTAGTGACTTGAAACCACTGGAGTTCACAACACTAAAATACAGGTTTAGGACTGAAGTGTCTTTTTGTGCATGAAGTATTAAGAGTCCCTGAATATAATTTGAATTAAATAAGAAGAGCTCCTATTTGTAGGTTAATACATGTAAATTATTGTGTATTTTTGCTATATACGGAGATATACTGGAACTACTGCGGAGTTACATTACATCTTAAGCAGTTTCAAGCAGATAGTATTACCCGAATTTTAGTAATGCATTCAGTGGACTTAGGTTCAGACTACAAGAAAGTGAATAAGGAAGGTTCGCTTTACACCTGGGTCAGAAAGGCTGGATTCCCAAAGCCTCCGAAGCCCCAGCTACCCAACTTGCTCTACGTCATCTAACTATGAACAGTAAGGTAGGCACAGACCAAGCAGTTGGTAATACAGCTTGGCACGCAGACACCGGACGAGAGAGACTGCAGCAAGGGTTTCACGTGATCGTGTGTAATGTTCGTCCACACCTTAGTCTTCGACTTGGGACTGCTTCCATTCTGCCCTTCCTCGGAAGCTTCGTCGCCCCGGCCAGAGTTCAGCCATCTTGTCTTCTCCCGCTGCTGCTTCTGAAAACTGTGTCTGAGAGGGGAGCAAGTGCCCGAATCACCGTCACTAGCAAAGGAGTAACCTGTGACACTAGCAGGAACCTCCACATCGCTGTATTTTTTAGACTTCTCTCTCAGAGCAGGGTATCGATAAGGGTAGCCAGTTCTGTAGCCCTAGGGTCCAAGGAGAGTGAAAGACAGTCAATATTCCAGATCTCAAAACAGGGTTTCACTTTGGAAAATCATGTGGAAACATCCACAAAAGTTGAACACATGCATACCCTATGGCTCAGCAATTCCACTCCTAATTTTACACCCCACAGAAACAAATGTGTTCACCAAAAACCAGGTACTAAAATGTGGACAGCAACCCTACTCCTCGTAAACCACAATTGGAAACAACCCAAAAGTCCATCCATATAGGAGATGGATAGTCTAGTGTCTTCATAAGAAGGCTTATAGTGACACAATGTGCTCTAAACCAACCACGTGGATGACTCTCCTGAAGCCAACGCTGAGTGAAAGAGACCAACCTGCAAAGAACATACACCACGTAATACCATTCATTAAAAGTGCAGAAGATGCAAAACAACCTTTGTTTTGGTTGTCCTGGTAGACAGGACAGTTGTCACCCCTGGGATGGGACAAGTGAACTGAAGGAGGTGCTGGCGGTGTTCTGAGGTGCTGCTACCGTTGCTCTTATTGACTGCTGGTTATACAGGGGGTTCAGTTTTTAAAAATGAACAAACTGAACACTTGCGGTAGGTGCACTCTCCTGCTTACATATTTCAACAAAAAATTAAAGTTGAACACCCAAACAGGGCTTACTTGCTGCCAGCCACTGTGCAGGTTATATTCATCAACATACTTAATAGACTTTTACCTCTTAAGTTACAGTTTAAATACTGTGATAATCTTTAGGTAAGTAAGGTAAATAAGTATACCTCATGGCAACCGGTTCTCAGCAAAATTACTTTACCTCTGAATACAACAACATTCAAATTCACCTCCAGCTCTGCCTCATGACCATGTGCTCTGTGGTAAAAGACAGCCCCACTTACTTCATGCCTCTACTGGACCAACTCATCTGCAGAGTCCTCCCACAGACAGCATCTCTAAGGGCATGGACGGTGTCCTCTGCATCTCTCCTGGCCAGTGCTTAGCACTTGGTAAGTGTGACAGACAGACTTCACAGCGGCCCCAGGCCCCCAGCTCCTGTAATCCCCTCCCACCTTGAGCACAGGTGAGATCTCTGACTTGCTTCTAAGTAGCGGAATTCACAAAAGGTGGTGATGGGCTGTATCACAGAAGAGTTTAGCACCTATCTTGTAAGAGTCTCTGTCTCTACTGCTGGCTCTGAAGAAGTAAAGCTGCCAAGAACGCTTCAGCCCTAAGAAAAGGAATTCTGTCCCCAGTCTAGAAGAGCCTGGATGTGGATCCTCTGAGTCAAGTTTCCTGATGAGAACCCAGCCCTAGCCAACACCCTGAATGCAGCCTTTATGAGACCCTAGGTTGAGTTCGCTGTGCCTGGACTCCTGCCCCACAGAAGCTAGGAAATAAATGGCTGCTGCTCGAAGCCACCAGGCCTGTAGTGATTTGTTGCCCAGCACAGAGAGGTAATACGGGGGATGCTGAAGAGCTGTCTGCTCAACAACCTAACAGATTCGCACCTGAACCAAGTCACTCACAGCACCTTCACAATACATCACAAGAGAATCAGGACTTGGAAGGACTGCACAGGGTCAGACATACAAGACACTTCAGTGGCCTGTGCCCTGCGCCCTGCTGGCTGTGGTACTCTAGAAACATTTCTCTCGATTCAGAATTCTCTCTCCCCTCTGGGTACTGCTCTTTTTTGGAGGCCATCTTCATTACTAATCACTCTTTCAATATTTTTTTTATTTTTTTTAATTAATTTTTTTTTTTTTTTTTTTGAGACAGAGTCTCACTCCGTTGCCCAGGCTGGAGTGCAGTGGCGACATCTTGGCTCACTGCAACCTCCGCCTCCCAGGTTCAAGCGATTCTCCTGCCTCAGCCTCCTGAATAGCTGGGACCACAGGCGTGTGCCACCACAACCGGCTAATTTTTTGCATTTTTAGTAGAGACGGAGTTTCACTGTATTAGCCAGGACGGTCTCAATCTCCTGACCTCATGACCCACCTGCCTCAGCCTCCCAAAGTGCTGGGATTATAGATATGAGCCACCACGCCCGGCCTCCTTTTATTTTTTTGAGATGGAGTCTTGCTCTGTCACGCAGGCTGAAGTGCTGTGGCTCGACCTTGGCTCACTGCAACCTCTGCCTCCCGGGTTCAAGTGCTTCTTCTACCTCAGCCTCCCGAGTAGCTGGGATTACAGGCACCCTCCACCACACCTGGCTAATTTTTGTAGAGAAGGGGTTTCACCATATTGGCCAGGCTGGTCTTGAACTCCTGACTTCAGGTGATCCGCCTGCCTTGGCCTCCCAAAGTGCTGGGATGACAGGCGTCAGCCATCGTGACCAGCCTACATTTTTTTAAAAAGGTAATAACAATCACGAATGGAGTTGTTTTGGGTTTTATTTTCATAATTGTCCTCAGAAAGATAAGGTAAATGTCTGTACTGGCAGTTTTCCCATTTCTGAGCATGCTTTGTTGAAGAATAATAAAAGAGAATGACTCTGCCATAAAGACTATCTGCAGAAAAACACAGTTCTTATGAATTCAAGTTTCCTTTTGCTTAAAGAGACAGAACTCAGTAATCTCCACAACTTCAGAATAAACTACCCAGGACTCATCAACATCATTTTATCCTGAAACCATATGGATTTTTCTTTATTCTTCCCCTTTAAATGCTGTTAAACCAAAACCAGAAGTAATACTCAGACCTCAGAACTACTATCTGGCTTGTAGTTAAAAACATGGATTTGGGTCAGGCGTGGTAGTTTACACCCATAATCCTAGCACTTTGGGAGGCTGAGGTGGGAGGACTGCTTGAGCCCAGGAGTTCAACACCAGCCTAGGCAACATGATGAGATCCTGTCTCTCCAAAAAAAAAAGAAAGAAAGAAAGAGAAAATATATATGGATTTGTTCCTTCTTTGATAAACTGAAATTATATCTTGATTTTTTTTGGGGGGGGGAACAATTTAGCATTTTTTTCTAACTGTAGAAGTTCAAATGAAATATATCTCTCTTTTTGAAATTTTTTTATTTTTTGTGGAGAGGAATCTTGCTATGTTGCCCAGGCTGGTCTTAAGCTCCTGGTCTCCCACCTCAGCCTCCTGAAGTGCTGGGATCACAGGAGTGAGCCACTGTGCTCGGCTGCAACATATATTATAGTGTGGAAACTGGCAACTATTCTCTACTCAGTTATTAGCAAACAACATATATGCCAACCCCGATGCTAAATTAAAACATGGACTATGATTAGTGATTGCTGTCTAGTTTATTTCTTATAAACTATATGGCCTTCTAATATTAAAACAATCTGTACACATTAAGGACACTGAGTAAACATTCATCATGCTTTTTGTAATGAATGTTTTACTTATTAATCATTCATCCTTATCTTCCTTCCCTACCAAATCAGAGTTTCTGCCTGATTTTGACTTCCCCCTCTCCGCCTTCTAGGATGTGCTTTCAGCACAGTCTTTGGTGGCTGCTGTGCATTCTGATCCCCTCTCTCTCCTCCCTCACACTGACTGTAAGTAGAAGAGCAGCAAAATGTCGCCGTATTTACCAGAAGGCAGGGGCTGTGTGACTGGGCCAACCTCAGCCCTCCTTACCTTGCGCAGCCATGCTGGATGACCTGGCACCTGACGCACACCTGGGCCATGGCTGCCCCACTCTCAAGCTTTCTCCAGCTATGAGTTCCTGCAGCTTCACTACCCTGGCTGGCCACCCAACTCTAACTGCTTCTGCAGCCTTCTTCGTGAGCTTTTGCTCCTCTTCCTACCTCCTTGACCAATCGGCACCCACCTCTGCCTGCAAGCTCTCATCATGCCTATGACTGCACAGATCACAGGCGCAGGGCTCATTTGGGAATCGTTTGTCCATCTCTCTTATTAGGTCATAAACTCCTGAGGGCAAGAACTGTGTCCTGTTCATGACTCAACAGTAGACAGTCAATTAATGCAATCAACCTCACTGATTATATGAACTCAAAAAGTTACGCTAGACTCTGCCTTCTCTGTTCATCCCTGTGTCACTGATTGAGTCTACTCCACTGATTGACTATCGCGCCCAGGCAGAAAACCCTCAGTTCCTCCTTTCTAGCGGACAATATTCATCCCAAGTGCAAAGAATTTCAGTAAGAACATTTAACATAGCCTGAATCAGACCTATGAATACTTTTTATTGCAAACCTTCAGGAAAGTTAAACTTCCTGCCTCCTGAAGCCACCCATCTCATCTGTGATCTGTGATCTGGTCCAAGGGCCACGCCTGTCTTAGGCTGGAATGTGCCCACTTGTCCAGCACTGGCTGGCAGCATACAAGGATACTGGCCCCTCTGAGGCCTTCTTTCCCCACACTGACATGTCCTCACATCTACACCACTTGAGGTCACGTGGCGTTAGGATGGACCATCGTGACCCCCATCTAAGAGGTCTGATGTGCAGCATGGAAGGGATCTGCTCCAGAGCCCTGTGTCTGATGATGTGGCTGCGGAACTGAGACCCCAAGGGCAGTGTTCTAACACAGCTCTAAGAACTGAGTATTTAATGATCCTGGTAAAGTCAAGATGAACCTGAAAGGTGCACCGTACGGTGCATGTTCCCATCTCCCCACTCCCATTTTCTGCAGCTGTGCTGTGGCCTCTTCATCCTGTCCTGTTTTTTTCCCAGGCTTTCAAACTCAGGCTAAGATCCTACCTATTCTTTGAGGTCATTTCCAAGGGCTACCTTCCACATAAAATTTTCTCTCCAGTCCTTGCAAAAGAATGAAATTCTTCACGGCAACCCTGTAACACAGAACACATCCTGTGTGTCCGCCCTCCTATCACAGTGTGGGCTCACTTTCCCTGTGTGCTGCAGGCCCCATAAGCCCGCCTTCTGGACCATGCCAGGCTCTGTGTCCCTGCAATAAGCAGCTGAGGGGCTCCCACACTGTGGACAGGGAGTGGATACCCATGGAGCACAGTCATCAGGCCCCAGACAGCCAGGATTTGCTGTTAAGACAAAAGCCTAAATACCTGACTGACCGATTTCAAAAGTGCCACCTCTCTCGCTTGCTTGTGGGACGGTGGGGACTGAGCTGACACAGCTGGTCATCCAGCTGCCTACGCATTCTCTGTGCTCTTGTCCCCACTGAGTCCAAACACAAGGTTATCTTTAAAAAATAAAACAATACCAGGAACCCTTCACCTCTACATTTTATTGTAATTTACCTTAGAAGTTAAACAACCCTAGTGCTTCTTCATGACTTTGAAGGTGAAGGTATTCAGATACTGCATACAAGACAGCAATCGCACTTGCTATAAGAACACCAACACTGATGCTTTTAGAACAAAAGGTTTATCATCAAGTGGTGGCACCATTCTTACCAGATTATCGAGCATCCGCATGAGGGCTTCAAATTCCTGCTCACCAATCTGCCACTTGGGAGGCGATCCAGTGCCTTCCCCTACCGGAGACCCTGGGGAACGGGACTTGGCTTTGTACTTCTCAGGATTCAGCAGGACTAAGTTGTCTGGTCCTCCTGCACTGGCCAGAGTTCGAACCTTTTCCAAAACACACACAGCATGGCTTGAGTTCCTTACTGAGATCAAGAGGGTCAGATGACTTGAATAAAAATGTAGGTTTCAAAAGAAACCAAATCTCTATAGAGTGTAAGAATAAAAAATGTAGAATGGATAGTGACAGACTGATCACAAGGTTACTTTCAGAAGTATTTCTTTAGCATGACAAAAATATTGGACACCAAAGTTGGCAGAGAAATGAGAAAACACAGCACCTTTCAGGATCCTACAAAGGACTTGGGACCTCACTATGCCACAGACATAAGTCAAGAAGCAGAGGGGAGAACGTGAACTAAGGGCTGACAGAGCGGAGGGGAACTCACAGCTGTAAGCTGCAGGCAAGTCTCTGAGTCTCTACTTCTTTATACCTGCTTTTTCAAAGAGTACTGTGGGGGTCACGTGACATCACATATGCGATGACACACACTAAGCACCTGATGCCAGGCCTGTACACACCAGTACTCCATAAATGGTAGTGACTGACATATTTGAAAATTTAAAAATTAGAAATGAAAAGCCCAGTAATCCTTTGCCAACTTCAATCAGTGAAACAGCATTTGTCCTGATCAAGTCCCAAATCCATGAGATTATCTTTGGCAAAGAGATTGCTCAAAGACTCCTCTCCTACTCGATAAGTATCAAAAAAAAATCTATGTGAACCCCAGACACATCTAAATAAACTGCAGAGTGACTGGAACGGCTGTCCCCTACCTGGATCTCACAGGCAACCACAAGGTTATGGATGTAATAGAAGGCCTCCTCAACGCTCTCTCCAACTGACACGAGCCCATGGTTCCGGAGAATAAGAACCTGAGGGGAAGCATGAATGCTCTGTGGAGCTGGGCAGGAAGACTGGTCCTTTGCTTTATTCTTCTTTCTGCTGTAATTTAAATACCGGATTAGATGCCTACTGACCTTGCTTTTAGGCCCCAGATTTTTCTGAATCAAAACTTTTTCCTCTTCATCAACCAGAATGCCATGGTAGTCATGATAAGCCACTTCTCCAAGGGAAAGCGCCTCCGGGGAGATTGGCAAGAGGCCACATTTCATTGCAGAGACCTAGAGACCAAATGGTCGCCATGAAGAAGGAAAACCTGGGGTTACACAATGGCTGATGATATGGTAAATGCTTTCCTCGCAGAAATAAAATGGGAAGGGAAATGTTTTTGTCCTCTTCTTGAAAATCAATCTATGAACTTAAGACAAACTTGGTTTCCAGTGCTAACAATTCACACTTAAAAACAAAACTACCCCTAAACTGGGAGAGCCTCAAAAGAAAATCCACATCTTTCTAGACTTTTTCCCACTGATATAAGTGCTATGTAAACCTGGATTTAATTATACAATGAGCACTGCATCTAGTGCAAGGAGCAGACCACAGACTCCTCTGAGGACTCAGTGCATTTCAAAAGAAGGCTTCCCATCAGGTATGGTGGCTCACACCTGTAATCCCAACACTCAAGAGGCTAAGGCAGGTGGATCACTTGAGCCTGGAAGTTCGAGGTCAGCCTGGGCAACAAAGTGAGACCCCCGCCTCTACAAATAATATTTTTAAATTAGCCAGATGTGATGGCATGCACCTGTAGTCATGAGGCTACTGTAGAGGCTGAGGCAGGAGGAATCCTGAACCCAGGAATTCAAAGCCAGCCTGGGCAACATATGAGACCCTCATCTCCAAAAAAAAAAAAAAAAAAAAAAGGAGGAGGAGGTTTTCCAAGTGCTCTAAAGTTTTTCTGTACTTTTTATCTTAGGTTGTAGATAACATTGAAACACCTAAAAATTAGGTGAAAGCAAATTTATACAAGTTTGTATATATATAATATAATTATATATATACAATTTATATATAATTTCTTATATAATTTCTCTACACGTATTTAAGTAAAATTGACTCTCAAAGAGAAAAATCTAAGTGTTCACAGAGTCCTTAAGTTTCCTACAATTCCCCAGAGTGGCCTCAGAATATGCCATTTTTGAAGGTCTTCTAAAGACAAGACCTATAGACAGCGACATTATGACCCTAAAGTAACAGGCTCCAAAGAGTCAAAAACTATCTTTATCAATTCCATAGAGAAAAGTTAACCTGAAAAGACAATACCACATTTAACTCCTTCCAAAGTATCAGCTCTCATAGAAGAAGAAATTTCCTTACCAAGCAAAATTATTTTGATAATTTTAAAAAGAGGCTGGGCACAGTGGCTCATGCCCATAAACCCAGTCATTTGGGAGCCAAGGTGGGCAGATCACTTGAAGCCAGGAGTTCGAGACCAGCCTGGTCAACATGGTGAAACCCCGTCTCTACCAAAAAATAAAAACATTAGCCAGGTGCAGTAGCGCGCACCTGTAGTCCCACCTACTCAGGAGGCTGAGGTGGGAGAATCGTTTGAACCCAGGAGATGCAAGTTGCAGTGAGCCAAGATCGTGCCACTGCACTCCAGCCTGGGAGACAGGGTGACATCCTGTCTCAGAAAAACAAACAAAAACACGTTACATGATAGCTGTTCATAACCATACTGTCAAAGGTACCTTTAATAGTTCTTTAAAATCCATAAACATTTTAGTGGCTGGAGTGACATGCATTCTTTCAGGAAAAAAAAAATCACATCATTCACACAATGATGTATCTAATAAAACCACGATGTTGACATAAGAACCATATGTTCAGAGTGAAACAAACCAGAGGTAATGTTCATCCAAATAATCCAACACACATGACATTAAAACATCAAGATCAGGTCAGGCGTGGTGGCTCATGCCTGTAATCCCAGCACTTTGGGAAGCCAAGGTGGGCAGATCACTTGAGGTCAGGAGTTCGAGACCAGCCGGGCCAACATGATGAAACCCCATCTTGACTAAAAATACAAAAATTAGCCGGGCATGGTGGTGTGCACCTATAGTCCCAGCTACTTGGGAGGCTGAGGCAAGAGAACTGCTTGAACCCGAGGGGCAGAGGTTGCAGTGAGCTGAGAGTGTGCAACTGCACTTCAGCCTGCGTGACACAGCAAGACTCCGTCTCCAAAAAAAAAAACCAAGATCAATTAAAATACAGCATTCCTGGGCCGGGTGCAGTGGCTCACGCCTGTAATCCCAGCACTTTGGGAGGCTGAAGCGGGCGGATCACGAGGTCAGGCGATCAAGACCATCCTGGCTAACACGGTGAAACCTCGTCTCTACTAAAAATACAAAAAATTAGCCACACGAGGTGGCGGGCACCTGTAGTCCCAGCTACTTGGGAGGCTGAGGCAGGAGAATGGCGTGAACCCGGGAGGCAGAGCTTGCAGTGAGCCGTGATCGCGCCATTGCACTCCAGCCTGGATGACAGAGCGAGACTCCGTCTCAAAAAAAAAAAAAAAATACAGCATTACTGAATCAATAAAGTCATCTGTTGTACAATAAACCCCAAAAGTCCTTATATAAAATTGGTGATAAAAAGCATACTTCTCAAGTACTGTGCTTTCACATGACATTGAGCAGATAGCCTGCACGTGCACTTTCATACGGAGGGGTCTGGGGCTTTGTCAGGGTGGCCCATTCACACCAGAAGGGGTAAGGCTTGGTGCACAGCTGAGGAGGAGGGTTCCTGAGCAGCTTGGAAGCTAAGCCTCGTAACAGCCTGCACTGCCTGTGTCTCCTCTCCCAGCCGCTCCTTTTCTTCTTTCCCGTCACAATCCAGCCAGGGTCCCGCTGCTTGGCTGCAGGGAGCTGGACAGGCTGGTTTCTAGGCCTCAACCTCTCCCTTTCCCCAGCTCGTCCCCACAGACTGTCCTCACGTTCAAGTCTCCCACACCCCAAACACCCTTCCCCGAGCCCACAGCACCCTCCACCCACCACCCCAGCTTGCCCTCTCCTTCTTTTCCCATTCTTCTCGAACGAGATGCCTGCTTACTGCTGTCATTTTGCACGTCCCCACAGTCTTCAACACCCTGAAATCTTACCTCTCCCTCAATTCTCTATGACTTTGTTTTGTTTACTGTTATTTTATTTTTTTGAGACAAGGTCTTACTCTGTCACCCAGGCTAGAGTTCAGAGGCACAACCATAGCTCACTGAAACCTCAACATCCTTGGCTCAAAATCTTCCCACCTCAGCCTCCCAAGTAGCTGGAAGTACAGGCACGCACCACACTGGTTAATTTTTTAATTTTTTTTGTACAGACGGGGTCTCACTATGTTGCCCAGGCTGGTCTCCAACTCCTGGGCTCAGCAATCCTCCCGCCTCAGCATTCCGAAGTAGTGTGATTACAGGCATGAGCCACCATGCCCGGCCAATGTTAAATCTAATAGGCATTTTCAGACTTATTATATGTTTTTCCAAATTAAATGGGATATATGGACCCCTTAAAAGGAAAAAAAATTATTTTAAGAAAGTCAAACTTAGTGGTACACCATTTTTTTTTTATATTCAACAAAATTAGTTTTACTGACTATAAACAACAAGGGCAATTCAGAGAAAACGTGCAGTGCCTTTCACTAAGCAGCTTTAAAACTTGAGATGCTACCAGGGCAGCCACTCACCGCAGCCCCTGCTGGGGTGTGAATGTGCACAACGCACTTCACGTCCGGGCGTGCAGCATAAATTGCAGAGTGTAAGGTGAAGCCGGCTTGATTTACTCCCAGATTAGTGCTTCCACGATCTACTATATCTCCTTGTAGATTGATCTTAACCTGAAAATAAAAAAATAAAAATTTAAAATACCAAGAGGACTTCGTTTTTTCTTTTTTTTTTTTTGATAGGGTCTGGCTCTGTCGCCCAGGCTGTAGTGCAGTGGTGCGACCTCGGCTTACTGCAGCCTCCACCTCCCAGGTTCAAACAATCCTCCCACCTCAGCTTCCCAGGTGGCTGGGACTACAGGCGTGCACCACCATGCCCAGCTAATTTTTGTATTTTTTTGTAGAGTTGGGGTATCGCCATGTTGGCCAGGCTGGTCTCGAACTTAAGTACTGGAATTACAGGCATGAGCCACTGCACCCCAGCCCAAGAGGACTTCAAATTACCCTAACTAGAAACTATTCAAACTCAAGGTTACAATATTTGTAACTTCTCTCAAAGGTTTTTCTCTAACTGAACACACCACATAAAACACAGGCTCTTTCTTGTTTCTTGGGTTTTACATATTTAGCTGATCTGAAGATGTTGAATGACCTAACATGACCTGCACATACAAGCTGCCAAAGAGAAGGACATTCTTACCAAACTGGATGCAGTCACTTCACTGTAAAGAAGCCCAAAAGGGACAATGAGGAAGTGTTCCTGCTCGGAGTTCACTCTGGTCTGTGGGGAAAATGACTGAATTAGCTCAAAGATCCAAGTGAAATTATTTGCATCTCTTTCAGGCTACAAACTCACGGGTTTGTTCAGAACACTGAGTGAGCTATGCAGGGAAGCGTCCATGCACAATGCCCGTCACGAAGCCAAGGGGTACTGGAAGCTTTCCATTATTCTACTGTACTAATTTATCACATATATGAAGTGCTTCTTGCTCACGTTCATGATAACTGACTTTATAGAGGGAAAAAACAGTTCCACACTAGCCTTCTGACAGGTCAATAAATTACTGCTGGGTTACTCTATCGCACTTTCTGGTGGCTACTAGTGTCAAAGGCAAAAAAGGTGTCACTCCTCAGGGATATAATAATGAAAACCAAAACTTACACTGTTTTTTTTTTTTTTTTTTGAGACAGGGTCTCACTCTGTTGCCCAGGCTGGAGTGCAGTGGCGTGATCACGGCTCACTGCAACTTCTGCCTCCCAGGCTCAAATGATCCTCCCACCTCAGCCTCCCGAGTAGCTGGGACTACAAGCGCACAACACCATGACCAGCTAATTTTTGTATTTTGTATAGAGACAGGGTTTCGCCATGCTGGCCAGGCTGGTCTCAAAAACTCCTGGGCTCAACTGGATCTGCCTTCCTTGGCCTCTCAAAGTGCTGGGATTACAGGCATGAGCCACTGTGCCTGGCCAAAACTTACTTTTAAAAAGTCAAACAGAATGTCCTTTTTTTTTTTTTTCCTTGCTGCAGTAGGCATTGACAAAATGAATTTTTAAAAATACTTAACACCTAGGCTGGGCACTGTGGCTCAAGCCTGTAATCCCAGCACTTTGGGAGGCGAAGACGGGTGGATCACTTGAGGCCAGGAGTTTGGGACCAGCCTGGTCAACATGGCAAAACCCCGTCTCTACTAAAAAAATAAAATAAAATAGACAACTTAGCCACCTGTGGTGGCAGGCGCCTGTAGTCCCAGACACTCAGGTGGCTGAGGCACGAGAATCACTTGGAACCCAGGAGGCAGAGGTTGCAGTCAGTCATGATTGTGCCACTGCACTCTAGCCTGGGTGACAGACAAGACCCTGTCTCAAAAAAGTAAATTAAATAAATAAAAAATAAAAAAAAATTAAAACCAACTTGTATCCTTACTACTTGATCTGGTTTTTTTTTTTTGGTTTTTTGTTTTTGAGATGGGGTCTCACTCTGTTACCCAGGCTGTAATGCAGTGGCGCGATCATGCTCACTGCAGCCTCAACCTCCTGACTCAAGTGATCCACACATCTCAGCCTCCTGAGTAGCTGGGACTACGGGCACAAGTCATTAAGCCTGGCTATTTTTTTATTTTTTATTTTGGTAGAGATGGGGTCTCACTAAGTTGCCCGGGCTGGTCTTGAACTCCTGAACTCAAGCAATCCTCCCGCCTCAGCCTCTCAAAATGCTAGGCTTACAGGTGTGAGCCACTGTGCCCAGCATAATCCATTTCTTAAGTCTCTACAACACCACATCCTCATTGCCTTCGTTGGTTTGCCTCTTCCACAGTATGTTTTTCTCTCCACAGTAATTAATTCAATGCAGATTTGGTTTACACTATGCATCAAGCATATGCTAGACACTAGGAATACAGCAGTAAAAAAGAAGAGACCTGCCCTCAAAAATATTCATTCTAGTTTTTATAATGATTTTAGTATAGGCTCAAAAGGCTTCCTAAAGATTAAGTTCAAATACATTTACTACTGGGTTAAGGAACCCAGAACCCTAACTAGGGTCGGACAGTTGGAGCTGAGTGTTTGTTGAAAAGGACTTAGGGTGTTTAGTCCAGCTTCCTAACCCACACAGTGATTTCTTCTGTAGTGGCCCAAACAGAAGCATACCCAGGGTCTGCTTGTTTTAGTTTCAGTGATGAGGATGCTTACCCCAGCCTCCCTCATTTATTCATTCAGGAAAGAAATGACCACCTACTCGCTGAGAGCCCACCATGTCATGGGCGCTGAAGCACTGTGATAAACAGATGCTGGACAGACTTAAGGATTAAAACGTTCTTTCTAGCACTGAGAAGAAATCTGTTTTCCTGTTTGTCACCACTGCCTCTAGTATATAACACAGAACAAATTCTAACCCCCTTCTACAATTTAATTTTCAGACATCTAAATCTATCCTGTCTCCCCTTATATGATCTGTAGGCTAAACTCACCTGATTGTCTCTGTAGAGCATAACAGGGTTAAGAGCACAAAATCCAAAGTCAGATAAGACTTAAGTTCAAATCCTAGCTCTGCCAAGAACTGGCTATGGTGTTCTGGGCACCCTGAGCTCCTGTTTTCCTCATGACTAAGTGGGGATGGAAGAGCCTGTGTCTACAATAAAGCTCGCAATAAACGGCATCTACCCATTATTACCATCATTAGTGGTAGTGGGAGCAGCAACACTAAATCATTGCTAGGGGTCATTTACATGGATAGTGAACTACAACACCCAGTCTCTATAAATCCCTATGACCCACTTCTTTGCAATGCTGAGTCAGCCTTGCTTTCTATTTCCTAAAGTCAGCTCCGTTATCTTTTTTTTTTTCTTTTTTTGAGACAAAGCTCACTCTGTCACCCAGGCTGGAGTGCAGGGGCACGATCTCAGCTCACTACAATCTTTGCCTCCCAGGTTCAAGCGATTCTCCTGCCTCAGCCTCTGAGTAACTGGGATTATAGGCACACCATGCCCAGCTAATTTCTGTATTTTTAGTAGAGACGGGGTTTCACCACGTCGGCCAGGCTGGTCTCAAACTCCTGGCCTCAAGTGATGCACCCACTTTTTCTGGCCTCCAAAAATGCTGGGATTAGAGGCGTGAGCCACCGTGCCCAGCCTCCTTTATCTTAAAAAGCATGCTGACCTTTTTTTTTTTTTTTTAATAGAGACAGGGTTTCACTATGTTGCCCAAGCTGGTCCCAAACTTTTGAGCTCAAGTGATCCTCCTGCCTTGGCCTCCGAAAGTGTTGGGATTACAGGCGGGAGTCACTGCATCCAGCCCATCCTGACTTGTTAAATTATTTAACACAAAAGTAAGCAGTTGTCTAATTGCTAAGCTCAGTCAAAACAAAACATAAAACAAGGGATCTGTGTATATACTGGTTGGAATGAAGAAAATTAAGGATGAAAATAAGAAAAGATTAAGTTCCAGATTTTTGTTTTGCTTCTTTTAAAAGCCTTTATTTTAAAAACACACATACAAGGGTATTTACAAGATATAAGACAATGTAAGTATAATAATAAATCAAACATCCATGTATCTATCAATTAGCTTAAGAAATACAATAATTCTAGTGGCCAGGCATGGTGGCTCATGCCTGTAATCCCAGCACTTTGGGAGGGCGAGAAGGGCGGATCACAAGGTCAGGAGATGGAGACCATCCTGGCTAAAATGGTGAAACCCTGTCTCTACTAAAAATACAAAAATAATTAGCCAGGTGTGGTGGCGGGCGACTGTACTCCCAGCTACTCGGGAGGTTGAGGCAGGAGAATGGCGTGAACCTGGGAGGCAGAGCTTGCAGTGAGCAGAGATCATGCCACTGACTCTAGCCTGGGTGACAGGGTGAGACTCTGTCTCAAACAACAACAAAAGAAATCTGATGTCTATAAAATGACATTTCATTGTGATATGAATTTATAATTTCCTGGTGACCAAATGATTTCAGTAACTTTTCACATTTTTATAAGGCATTCTTATTTCCCCTTCTGTGAAATTCCTTTCTTGCCTTTTGTCCATTTTATACTGGTTTGTCTTTTTCTTACCGACAGTTATCTATTCCAGATATTCTTTCTTTTTTTTTTTTTTTTTTTTTTGAGACGGAGTCTCACTCTGTCACCCAGGCTGGAGTGCAGTGGCACAATTTCAGCTCACTGCAACCTTCACCTCCCAAGTTCAAGTGATTCCTGTCTCAGCCTCCCAGTAGCTGGGATTACAGGTGCGCACCACCACACCTGGCTAATTTTGCATTTTTAGCAGAGACAGAGTTTCACATGTTGGCCACACTGGTCTCAAACTCCTGGCCTCAAGTGATGTGCCCACCTTGGTCTCCCAAAGTGCAGAGATTACAGGCGTGAGCCACCACACCCAGCCCCAGATATTAATTTCTGTTGGCTACATGTGGGACAAACCTTCCAGGTTGCGGCTTTTATTATTACTGTCTTTATGGTATCTTTTACCTTTTTTCTGAGACAGGGTCTCACTCTGCCACCCAGGCTGGAGTGCAGTGGCACAATCTCAGCTCACTGCAACCTCTGCCTCTAGGGTTCAAGCAATTCTCCTGTCTCAGCCTCCCCAGCAGCTGGGACTACAGGCACACCACCATGCCTGGCCAAATTTTTTGTATTTTTTGGTAGAAATGGGTTTCATCATGTTGGCCAGGCTGGTCTCGAACTCCTGACCTCAGGTGATCCACCCACCTCAGCCTCCCAAAATGCTGGGATTACAGGCATGAGCCACCACGCCTGGCCTCTGGTATCTTTTAATAAGGAAAAAGTTTGTTTACTTTAAATGTAGACAAATTTATCCATCTTTTCTTTTACGATAAGTGATTTTTGTGTCATAAGACATCTCTCCTTAGGCCAGAGGTTCAAGGCCAGTGATTTTCACCTATATTAGTCCTAAAATTGTTAAAGTATTGCGTTTCAAATTTAATCTTTAATTCACTGGGATGGCTTTGTGATTATGTATAGTATAGAAGTCTCATATAATTATTTCCACTTGTGACTTTTCTACCCAAGCATCCCAGCAGCCATCATTGCCAAGTCCATCCCCCACCCCACTGAGCTGCAATGCCGACTACGGCATGTCTGTTTCAATGCATGCAATTTGGCCCTACTGATCCCTCTGCATCTTCCTTTGCCCAAAGGACACTATATTAATTACCACCACTTTATATTAAGTTTGACATCTGGTAGGAAAAATCTCCTTGCCTAGCTGTTCTTCAGGAGTGTCTTAGCTATTCTTGGCCTTCCGCTCTTCCATCTAAATTTTAGAAGCATGCTGTCAGGTTCCACATTTAAAAAGTATTACACAACCATTTTTGTCAGTCATTTCTCTTTTGTCTCTCTCTCTCTCTCCATATATATATGTACATATTTCATATAGCTGTAAACAGTATATATTTCATATTTTCTCATTTCTGATACCTTTCATTTTTCATGTTTCACTTGTTCTACATGATCTTTGTAACTGCTTTTCATAGTATACAACATTTTCTCAAATTGATATTGAATAACTGAGCCATTTCCTATCTACTGCTGAATACTTAAGGACTCTTAAAATTTTTCATTACTGGCTGGGTGCAGTGGCTCACACCTATAACCCTAGCACTTTGGGAGGCTGAGTTGGGCAGATCACTTGAGGTCAGGAGTTCAAAACCAGCCTGGCCAACATGGTGAAACCCCATCTCTAGTAAAAATACAAAAAAATTAGCTGGGTGTGGTGGCAGGTGCCTGTAATCCCTGCTACTTGGGAGGCTGAGGGAGCAGAATTGCCTGAACTCGGAAGGTAGAGGTTGAGTGAGCCGAGATCATGCCACTGCACTCCAGCCTGGGCCACAGAGTGAGACTCTGCCTAAAATAATAATAATAATAACAATAATTTCATTATTACAAATAATGCTGGGCCGGGCACAGTGGCTCACACCTGTAATCCCAGCACTTTGGGAGGCCGAGGCAGGCAGATCACTTGAGGCCAGGAGTTTGAGCCCAGGCTGGCCAGCATGGTGAAACCCCATCTCTACTAAAAATACTAAAATCAGCTAGTGGCATGGTGGTGCACACCTGCGCATGGTGGCACATGCCTGTTCCTGCTACTTGGGAGGCTGAGGCAGGAGGATCACTTGAACCGAGACGGCAGAGGTTGCAGTGAGCCGAGATTCCACCACTGCACTCCAGCCTGGGTGACAGAGTGAGACCCTGTCTCAAAAATAATAATAATAATAATAACGCTGTAATTAATAATGTTTCCTTCTTTTACTTATTTTAAGATTTATTTCCAACTGTAAGCTTAACAGATCTATTAATACATACTTTAATTTTAGAAGCTTAAAACATTCAATTCTCTGAATCTAAAGCAAAAAGGAGAAAGTGCAAAATTACAAACATCAAGTAAAAATAGAGGATATTTTGAAGTCAGTTTCCTCTGCAGTTGTCCCTCCCCGTCAGACCAGCACTGCTCTCCCTGTGTCTCTTCCCACACATGTACTGCCCCTTCTCTGTGTATGAAGACTGAGACTCTCCTGTTGCAGACCAATGCAGTACCCAATTCAGTACCTCCAGAGGAGACCACTATCACATCCCTGAAGCACAGGGCACTGGTCACAAAGGTGGGTCCAGACCATCACCTCAGAGGCTTAGCATTCTCTGGAATCCAGAACGGAGTTGAACAAGCACCTGCCAGGTTCTGCAGGTGGGAAGCCTTGACAGCATTCCACTGACATCAGAATGGGCAGGCCAAGCCATCAGCTAAGTGCCACCAAGAGAGGAAGCCCAGTCCACTGTGCTAACTGGGCCACCCTGTCTTGTCCCCCTCCCCCCAGCCCCCACAAACGCTTCTCCAAATCCAATGCAATCTTAAAGATCTATTTCAGACAATCATCTCCAATCTTCTAACACCTGTTAGCAATTTTAAATCCCTTTAGCAGAAAATCCCTATGACCCCCTTTCAAAGAAAGGGCAGAATGACCTGCTGTCACTTTTTGTTGACACTGTTAGTATTTGCTTTTCTGTTAAGCGTCTATACCATACCTAGATAGTAAATAAGAAATGGATGCCATAATAGTAAAACAAAATAAACCAAAACCTTTCTTCCTTAAAGATTCTCTAGTTCTAGTTTATAAGACATAGGAAACATTTTAGGTAACTTGCATTTCTTTTTACTCGATATTAAGCCCCAAGGAGATAATTTACAGAAAACACTTTTTTAATTTTGCCAATTCTTAAACAATTAAAGGAGGAGAAAACAAGCAATTTAACCAATTCAAACTTATTTAATCAGCATTCAAAATAGGACTAGGCAAACAGCACTTTAAAACCCGCGAAGAAGGTGAAGCTGTTATCACAGCTAGGGTTACGTTTCCGATCACAGCTGTAACATTTTCACTGCACTGATCTTCAGGCAACCACTTAGCACTAATCTCCACCACAGCATTCTGTCAAGTATAATTAGATGACAGAGACCAGCAATTTCCCTGAAGGCACCAGGAAGGGAGCTGGCATTTGTGCTAGGCTAACTGGACCCACCAATCAAATGTCAAAAGGTCCCAGCGAGCTCTTGTTCACAACTTCACTGAGGTAATTCCAGTTCAGCCGGGGGTTTCATTCAGTTTTTCACCTAAGTTTACTGCATGCCTACTCTGTGCCACGGGTCCCGGGGCCACAGCAGGGACCACAACAGACGCTCTCCCTGTGGAATTTATATTCCTGTGGCCAGAGAGGGACAGCAACAGCTAAACATACAGAATGGATGGGGGTAACTGCTACAGGGGAATAAAGCAGCGATGACATTCTACACAGAGTGAGCGTGCTGCACACAGGAGCATGACATGGTAAGGCTTGCATTTTGAAAAGTTCATTTAAGCGGAAACAAGAACAGATGGATAGAAGGCAACTCAGTCTCTCTGGCAGAGACCAATATCAAGTCCCAGAGGCACAACACACTAATCACAAGGTGAGCTCCAGACCGTCACCTCAAGAGGCTTAGCATTCCTCTGAGTCCAGAATGGAGCTTAACGAAGCACCGCTGGTTATGAGTCCATGTGTAGAAAAACCTGTGTGTGTGTGAGTATGGAGGAAACATTTCAGCAATCTGAACAGCGCACACACTGCTTGCCTCAAGAGAGATGGAAGTATTGGTGGAATTACTTTTTCTTTAGACATCTGCATAAGGTACACTTGATACAAAAAGCAGGCACTGTATTAACAATTTAAAATATCCTTTAAAAGAAATTACATGAAAAAAAACAGAAGACTGGAACAAGTTTCAAAACCAAAGGAAGGAAGCAGTTCAAAGGAAGAAGCTATCTCTACAAAAGAGTGAAGGAACAGAAGAACCCTGGCAATGCACTGTGAATCTAAAAAGGCAGGAAGGGGCCGGGCAGGGTGGCTCACGCCTGTAATCCCAAGCACTTTGGGAGGCCAAGGCGGGCGGATCACAAGGTCAGGAAATCGAGACCATCCTGGCTAACATGGTGAAACCCCGGCTCTACTAAAAATACAAAAAAATTAGCCAGGTGTGGTGGCGGGCGCCTGTAGTCCCAGCTACTTGGGAGGCTGAGGCAGGAGAATGGCGTGAACCCACGAGGCGGAGCTTGCAGTGAGCCGAGATTGCACCACTGCACTCCAGCCTGGGCGACAGAGCAAGTCTCTGTCTCAGAAAAAAAAAAAAAAAAGAAGGCAGGAAGGGTGGAATTCCAAGCCAGGGGAGCAAAGTCTGGCCACAGGCAGAAGGCAAGACATTGTAACAGGTGGTCAAGAGTACAGAATGGCTACAAATGTCAGTAAGGGTACCCATTTTTTCTGTGACATGATGAGGTCATTTGGTGGAAGAAGGAGGTCAGGAGTCTCAAAGATAGTAGAGAAGGCTTAAATATTAGTAAGGTTGTAAGAGAGATGAGTTATGGTTGCCAGGCTAAGTCATGGGCCCATTTGAGATTTGGGTTGTGAATCTATGGAGAAAGGTAATGGGCTCTGGTGGGAGGACTTCCACAGCAGGATTTGGCTACTCAGAAGCTGGGAGGGATAGTACAGGATTGGCAGAGTATTGCTGAAATGAGGGACCATGAAATACAAGATGGACAAAATAGGGAGTGAAGAACAGGCTAATGGATTGGGATGAAGAAGTGACTGTCCACAAGGGAAGGACTCATGTTGTCCACTGACACAACCACAGTTAGAACAGCGCTTGGTCCAGAGAAGCAGATACCCAGAATGAAGGAAAAGAGATCCTAATAATGTTGAAAAATAGTTAAAACTGGAGTAGCTGAAGAAATAAGTTTGAGAGACGGAACGCTTTGGTCAGACTAAGAAAGAAAACATCATCATTCTTAGGTTTTTAAGCATAAAAATAATTTTAGAAACTGCGTATAATCTGGTAAACACTTAGTTGTTTTATTAGGTTAGCACGCAAGAAAGAAATTTTCAAGAACTGCTGTTCCTGTAACTTTTAACCCAAACTGGCTGATTCTCAGGTTATTACACTCTGTAGTCAGGAATCAGAAGAGGTATTCCAAGACTTACTGAAGCTGAGCCTGCTTCCCTCTTCTCCTAAATGGAAAGAGGTGGTGCCAGACACAAAATATTTCATTTATCGTTCAGTTACTAGCCCATTTAATACTCACTGTGATATGATTGTAGATAAGCTGAGACCACCCAAAGAGATCTGCTAGTCTATAAAACGCTGCCAATTTACACCGTAATAACTTCTCTCCTTTGTCATACGCAATAGAATCAGATCCTCTAAGATCGTTCACAGGAGTCACCATACCAAGACCTGAAATAAAGAAAAACAAAACTCAGCCAGGTGCGGTGGTATACGCCTGTAGTCCTAGCTACTCAGAAGGCTAAGGCAGGAGGATCACTTGAAGCCATGAGTTTGAGGCTATAGTGCTTATGACAGCAGCTGTGAATAGCCAAGGCAACAAAGCGAGACTTACCAAAAAGCCTCAAATATTAACATTTCTTATCAAATGTAAATCAAATACTAATGGTTCTGAGATATTTATCTTCCACATTAGACAATAAAGTCTTGAAAACTTCAAAGACAATTTCATAATGACTGTTTTCCAACACTAACACAATTAAGTTAGAAATCAATAACAAAAAGCCAAATTTGTGGGGTGCAGTAAAGCAAGCTTAAAAGGAAATTTACAGCATTAAACGTATACATTAGAGAAGAAAAGTGTTTTTAAGGCTTTCTGATTAAAGCAAAAGTTGAATCTTTGAGAAGCTTAAAAATAAAATACAAATAATAAAATAAGATAAACCTCTAGCCAGACTTAACAAAAGAAAGGAGATAGAAATAACCAATATGGGCTGGGCGCGGTGGTTCACGCCTGTAATCCCAGCACTTTGGGAGGCCGAGGCGGGAGGATCACAAGGTCAGGACATCGAGACCATCCTGGCTAACAAGGTGAAACCCTGTCTATACCAAAAATACAAAAAATTAGCCGGACGTGGTGGTGGGCGCCTGTACTCCCAGCTACTTGGGAGGCTGAGGCAGGAGAATGGCGTGAACCCAGGAGGTGGAGCTTACAGTGAGACAAGATCGTGCCACTGCACTCCAGCCCAGGCGACAGAGCAAGATAGCCAAGCATGGAAGGCATGGAGGATCCCTTAAGCCTAGGAGTTCAAGGTTGTAGTGAGCTGTGATCGTGCCACTGTACTCCAGCATGGGTGAAAGAGCAAGAACTTATCTCTAAATAAATAAATACACAAAACAAACAAACAAACAAACAAAACATAATTCACCATAACAAACTAAAGAAGAAAGACTAAGGGATCATTTTAACAGAAAGAAAAGAAGCATTTCACAAAGTTCAACATCCATTCAGAAGGAAAGTTCTCAACAAATCCGGATAATAACTGCAATGATGTGAAACACACTGACTATGTTTAAATCATAAATTCAAATAATACTAAAAAAAAAAAAAAAACCTAATTGTTCATCACTGAAGGATGATTGGAAACCAACTTATTATTTCGGAAAGGGATACTGCCTTTCCTACGCAAACTGTACCACCAGGTAACCAAAAGAACTGAAGGGAAGTTTCTCCTGACAGAACATTCTTGCTAATTAATACAGAAGAAATGGGCCAGGTGTGGTGGCTCATGTTCATAATCCCAGCACTTAGGGAGGCTGAGGCGAGTGGATTACTTGTGGTCAGGAGTTTGAGACCAGCATGGCCAACATGGCAAAATCCGTCTCTACTAAAAATAACAAAAATTAGCCAGGTGTGGTGGTGTGTGCCTGTAATCTTAGCTATTCAGGAGGCTGAGGCAGGAGAACAGCTTGAACCTGGGAGGTGGTAGTTTGCAGGGAGCTGAGATCACGCCACTGCACTCCAGCCTGGGAGACAGAGCAAGATGCCGTCTCAAAAACAACAGCAAAAAAAAAAACGGAATCCACATGAACACTTTCCTAGTGGTGGCCATGTGATTTCAGGATGGAGGTTTGAGCTATGGATTAAATGTGACTCTTAATATTCTGTAGACATTAATTACAATATATATCAGATCTGGTGAATGCTATTCAACTTCTAAGAATACCACAGAGCAGACAGGTAAATGGCAAATGTCAGCAGATCTAACAGAAACCAGTACCCTATTTCGGGCAATCAGATTTGACTATCCAACCAGACCCATCAGAGACTAATCCAAGGTACAATATGCAGTGGCTCAGATTAGTTGATGCTTTGTCATGTTAACATTTGCAAACTCAATTGCCGTGGCAAAGCTCCATTCTTGCAGCTGACCATTCTTTGCTCACATTCACCCATCCAGTACTTTTCCTCTGGCTTTTCTTTTAGAATTTCTCTTTCTCACTAGTTGGGACACAGCAGTGAAGAATGCTAGGTAAGAAATGCTGGCCAGGCAAAACTGATGTGCTACTCCACAGCATTATTTCTATTAGTTTATTTTAATCTACATAGGGGCTGGGAAGACTCATAAAAAGTCATCTGCCTCGGAAATAACAAAGTCTCACTGGCTAAGAAAAGAGGAGTCTGCAACATTCAAGATGATTTCAGAATTCCAGCCTATCTTTTACTAGGACTAACGAAAACACATTAATTTTCAAAATACTCAACTCTGTTATGTTATACAGTTAAATGCCCATTTATTTCACATGAGCAATCTTCAGGAAATTTTACCTGAAAACTACAGAACATGTATTAAAAATCAGGAACTACTCACTCATGTTTAAGGCAGCCATCCCTCCTTGCGGAGCTGCTGGGTAGACATTTGGTACATTCGTGGTCATAAAATCTGCAATCTGCTGTAAAGCCAATAGGCCTGTGGGGTTCTTCCCCTTCTTAAATTGCTCCTGTATCATTGATTCCAATTCTTCACAGAAAGCCTAATAAAAAACATTAAAACACTGAGATACCATTTATTTTCTGTTCCTTGGGCAGGGGGTCAGAAGTAGCTATCACATAGACCAATTTTTTGTTTTCATCCAGTGCTGGAAAGGCAAACAGATATTCTCACACACTACTGCTGATAATATAAACTGGTACATTCTTTTCTAGAAAGTAATTTAATACAATAAAAGCTTAAACTCTGAACAGGAATTCTACTCTTAGGAATCTATTTTAAGGAAACATTCAAGGAAGTGCTCAAAGACTGATTCATTTGGATGTTCATTCCAGCATTATTGATAAAAGGGAAAAACATCCTACGTTTCAATCAACAGAGGACTGATCAAATACACTGGGAATTATACGCATGCATTCAACATGAAAAGCTAAAAAAACTTAAATGGCATAAAATTGCTCTTGATATATGTTTGAGTGACAATGTTATCAAGCAGTATAACCAGTCCTTATTATAGCAAATACATACCTAAACATAGAAAAAGATTAAAAGTAAATACATTGGCTGGGTGCAGTGGCTCATGCCTGGAATCCCAGCACTTTGGGAGGCGAAGGCAGGTGGATCACCTGAGGTCAGGAGTTCGAGACCAGCCTGGCCAACATGGTGAAACCCCATCTCTACTAAAAATATAAAAAATTAGCCAGGCGTGGTGGTGGGCGCCTGTAATCCCAGCTACTTGGGAGGCTGAGAAAGGAGAATTGCTTGAACCCAGGAGGCAGAGGTTGCAGTGAGCCGAGATTGGGCCATTGAACTCCAGCCTGGGCAACAGAGCAAGACTTTGTCTCAAAAAAAAAAAAAAAAAAAAAAAAGTAAATACATCAAAATGTTCATTGTAATCCTTTTAGTGATAGGATTATTAGTAATTTTTCATATTCTACTTTATCCTTTGCAGTACTTTCTTCAAAATACTTTTCAAATTACTTTTAAATGTGGAAAAAACCCTAACCATCCATCCTTTATCAAATAATACTAAATCAGGCAAAAAAAAGTGCAATTAGATTGATGGTGATTTTAATAGAAAATCACTATTATAACAATACAGATAATTTATATTCCCAACCTGCACTAAAATAATTTTTTCACATACCCGGCAAAGAAATAAATATCGGCCAGGCATGGTGGCTCACGCCTGTAATCCCAGCACTTTGGGAGGCCGAGGCGGGCGGATTACGAGGTCAGGAGATCGAGACCATCCTGGCTAACATGGTGAAACCCCGTCTCTACTAAAAATACAAAAAATTAGCCAGGCGTGGTGGTGGGCGCCTGTAGTCCCAGCTACTCGGGAGGCTGAGGCAGGAGAATGGTGTGAACCCGGGAGGCGGAGCTTGCAGTGAGCTGAGATCCCACCACTGCACTCCAGCTTGGGAGACAGAGTGAGACTCCGTCTCAAAAAAAAAAAAAAAAAAAAGAAAGAAATAAATATCATGTCAAACAATTATAAATGATACCCAGTATGAAAATTTAAGTTCACTGGATGTTAATCCACATCAAATTTACTTCTAGTTTGTCACTGCTTGAGCTGAAAACATATTGCAGGAAATTGCCAAGGGACAGTCTAAGAGTACCTATCACTTGGGGGAAGCACACAACAAATAGATGTATTGCTGTTAATTAAGGGTAGAATAGAATGTCTGTCAAGAGCCCTCTGAGGACCCCCTATTTACCAAACCATGGCAAATAATGTTGCAGATCATATTTTGTAGTCATCCATGAGGAAGGGAAAAGCTGAGAGGTACTCTGACTGCAAGCAAGAAATAAACAAGGGAAAAAAACAAAACATGGTGATTATTTAGCCATCTTTGTTATCAAAGCACAATGCAATGAGAGAGAAAGGGAGATATGTGCAAATAAAGATAGGGCGGGCGCAGTGGCTTCCACCTGTAACTTCCAGCACTTTGGGAGGCCAAGGGAGGCGGATCACTTGAGGTCAGGAGTTCGAGACCAGCCTGGCCAACGTGGTAAAACCTCGTCTCTACTAAAAATACAAAAGTTAGCTGGGCATGGAAGCTTGTGCCTGTAATCCTAGCTACTTGGGAGGCTGAGGCAGGAGAATCACTTGAAGCCAGTAGGAGGAGGTTGCAGCGAGTTGGGTATGGTGGTGCACGCTTGTAATCCCAGCTACTCAGGAGGCTGAGGCAGGAGAATCATTTGAACTCGGGAGGTGGAGGCTACAGTGAGCCAAGATCACGCCACTGCACTCCAGCCTGGGCGACAGAGTGAGACTCCATCTCAAAAAAAAAAGATAGAGAGTAAGAGATACAGATGGCATCTCCTGAACATCACAGACAGTGCTGGTCACAAGGGAAGCAAAAGCTAAATTAAACAAGCTCCTTGCCTTCAGGAGCCCTCAGTCTGAAAATTCAAAGGATCTATTTCAATGGTTTTCAAATCCACATACAGATCTAGGGAAAGCTCAACTCGACACACACTACTAAGTACCAGGCGCTGTTTCAGACACTAAGGATATACATACTGATAAATAATATGGTCCTTGCCATCCAGAAACTTAAAGCTTGGTAAGGAAGACCCAAAAAGAAGAAAACCACAGTACAGGAGCCCTATGCATAAACAGCATTTCAGACGACCTGTACGTGCAGAAAGGACACGTGGCACAGAGCTGAGCTTAGTCCTGAGTGAGGGCCTGGAGCCACCAATCTGGATCTTAACGTTTGGCTCCAGCCAGCTGTCACTAGCCTAAGGACCTGGTGTGTGCTACTTTGATCATAACTCTTGCTGGTTCAACATCCATACCCTCAGTTTGGGACCCTCATACCTCTCAGCTTTCGGACCTCCTCTCCTCCAAAGACCCTGTCATCCAACCCATCTCAGGCTCCCACGTCCATGGTCAGCACTACACCTGCTCATTCCTAGTAACCATGCCCCTCTTCAATCCCAAAGCCAAGTATGTGCCCTGCAACCACCCCCTCCTAGCATCCAGCTCACACTTTCTTCCATCCATTCATCACCCTAACACCTTCTCACCTTGGCTCACCTCCCCTGTTCTGAACTCCCTCACTGGCTTAGATCCATTGTAATGATTACATTGTAATCACTTTCTTGCTAACATCTCCAACTCTACCAAACCATCTGGCAAAACCTCAAGCCCCAGGCTGGAGTGCAGTGGTGCAATCATACATAGCTCACTGCAGCCTCAAACTCCTAAGCTCAAGTGATCCTCCTATCTCAGCCTCCCAAAGCACTGGGACTACAGGTATGAGCCACCGCGCCCAGCCTTGATGCTTACTGTGTTCTAAACAACCTGTGGGCAGGAACTTTACTCTCTTATCTCTGCATCCCCAGCGCCTAGAACAATGCCTGGCACACACTAGGTGCTATCAGTTTCAACTCAAAAATGACTCAACTATCCCGAGTCATTTTTACTTAGCTTCTTGTTGTTTTTATGTAAGTAAACTGCTCAAGCCAAAAGTCTCGGTGCTATCCTGATTCTTTTTTTCCCTTTCACTTCTTCTACCCCATCCATCAGCAAGTCCTATTCACACTACCTTCAAAATGAAAGCCATACAAATCTACCTCTTCCTACCTCTACTACGCCACCTTGGCCCAAGCAGCCATGATCTCTCATTTGGACAACAGCTTTTTCTCTTGCCCCAGCCAATTTTCTCTCTAAACCAAACCCAGAATAATTTTCTTTAAAACACCATTTTTCCTTTCCCTGTCTGCAGCCCTCCAATGATTCTGCCACACACAGAATGCAATGGAAACTCTCAATCTCAGCATACACAGCCTTCCAGGATCTGCTCCCTCCTCTCTCTCCAACCTCACTGCACCTCACTCTGCCACTCCCAGGCCGAACCACACTGGCTGCCTTCTGCCTCTGTGGGCTCATCAAGCCCATCCCTACCCTAGGAATTTCATGTTAGCTGGTTCCTCAGCTGGGAACACGTCTCCTTTTTTTTTGGAGACAGGGTCTCACTCTGTCACCCAGGCTGGAGTGCACTGGCACGATCACAACTCACTGCAGCCTCAGCTTGAGTGATCCTCCCACCTCAGCCTCATGAGTAGCTGGGATTGCCAGGGCATGCCACCACACCTAGCTAATTTTTATATTTTTGGTAGAGATGCGGATTCCCCAGGCTGGTCTCAAACTCCTGGGCTCAAGTGATCCACTGCCTTGGCCTCCCAAAGTGCTGGGATTACAGGCATGGGCCACCATGCCCAGCCAAGCACCCACACCCGGCCCCCTCTTGATTCTTGAAAGACTGGCTCCTTCCGGTCATTGAGTTCAGATTAAACCTTCCCTCCTGAGAACAGCCTTTCTGACCACAGTCACACTTAATCTAATCATCCTACTGCTTTCTGCATTGCCCTCCTGCTTGTTCTTTATTGTTTATTTCCTTCGACTAGAATGCAAAGTCCAAGACTTGATCTGGGTAGTTACACAAGCAACATTGATATCAAAATTCACCAAGCTATATACTTAAGATTTGTGTACTTTATGTAAGTTGTACCTCAGTAACAACAACTAAACAAAATCTACTAAAGGCCTTGTATGTCTAGTTTACTGCTAAATGCCCAGTTCCTTAAACAGCACATAAGAGACAATCAACATCTTTTTTTTTTTTTAAGAAAATCAATAAACTTCTGCCAAATGACACTCCCCTGGTATGAAGGGGCACAGTAAGAACAAATCAGAAGAAGAAGGGACAAAAAAGGATGACGCACACACAAAGGCAGCAGCAGCAACACGAGAAAACTGCGCAGATACAACGACCTGACTAAAGGTGCAATCTGGAAAACACTCAGTTGGCCATGACTGTGGCTCAAAATGCTGACTCTAACTAAAGGTATCAATCAATTAGCAGGTACTGTTAAGGCCGACCATACACCCAGGAGACTGAGCTAGGGTTTTTTTTTTTTTTTTTGAGACAGAGTCTCGCTCTGTTGCCCAGGCTGGAGTGCAGTAGCACAATCTCCGCTCACTGCAACCTCCGCCTCCCGGTTTCAAGTGTTTCTCCTGCCTCAGCCGCCCGAGTAGCTGGGATTACAGGCATGTGCCACCATGCGTGGCTAATTTTTTTTTTTTTTTTTTTTTGAGACAGAGTCTCTCTCTGTCACCCAGGCTGAAGTGCAGTGGCATGATCTCGGCTTACTGCAAGCTCCGCCTCCCGGGTTCACGCCATTCTCCTGCCTCAGCCTCCCAAGTTGCTGGGACTACAGGCGCCCGCCACTACGTCTGGCTAATTTTTTTTTGTATTTTTACTAGAGACGGGGTTTCACCGTGTTAGCCAGGATGGTCTCGATCTCCTGACCTCGTGATCCACCCATCTCGGCCTCCCAAAGTGCTGGGATTACAGGCGTGAGCCACCGCGCCTGGCCAATTTTTGTATTTTTAATGGAGACAGGGTTTCACCATGATGGCCAGCCTGGTCTCCAACTTCTGACCTCAAGTGATCCACCCACCTCGGCCTCCCAAAGTGCTGGGACTACAAGCTTGAGCCGACGCACCCAGCCTAAGCTAGGTATTTTTTAAATTGTAATTTAAAAATTGCCCCAATATATAAAGACCCTCTAGAAAAGTCACAAGAGTAAAAAGGAGAAATTAACACTTCCTATCCTTTACGACACTGAAGATTTTTCATTTATGATGTCTGATAACATGAACTAAACTGAATTCTTTCAACAACCATATACGTATACTCAAGGCACTGATTTCCTGTGATAAGATCAATGAACTATGCCACTCATACAACAGGGAATAAGACCTGAAGTATTAGAAAAGGAAAGATGACATCTGGTCACAGAAAAGACTTCTCTTCTCACAGGGCTTTGCAGAATCATGGACACCCTCTTCTTTTGCTCCATCATGTTGAAGTCCTGGCGAAGGTCTGGTGCCATGTTCCTCTCCCTCAAGTACTCTGGGTTGTTCTCATCTACTCGGTCGAAGTACCTCTCCTTGTGAGGGGCTGTGGTCGGGGGTGGTGAGGTCACCACCGCAGCACGAGAATCACCATTCATTGTACAATCTTTCTAGGTTCCTACAGAATCAAAATAAAAGAAATTATTGTTTTCAAATCAATGTCTAACAGTGTTTCATGATGAGCACATGAGCTTGGTAAACACAATCTTCAACAGGAGGATGTAATGACCAACTGACAGTGGAAACCATGACCTGTGAGGCTTCTTTGTGGCCTCAGAGGCACATGGCTGATCAACCACCTCCCACCCTCCCACTAACCAATGCTGTGTTTTGTCCTAGCCATTGTTCCAAAGAAGAGAACAAGAGAACAATCTAACAAAGCAATTAAGTCCTCTGACAAATCCAAAAAGAACTAAATATTAAACTTTTGACCACGTGATTCTTTACAGACATGATTTGTTCCACACAGACAAGATCTGCTAAGAACAGCACAGTTTATTCCAAAAGAAATTTGATTTCTGATTTTTTTTCCCATAAGGTACCAGCAGTGGTTTTGCAAAGGATCCCACAAACAGATCAAGAGAAGAGAAGCCACTCACACATAACTCACAAAATGGTAAATGTTCCTCCCTAACAGCTCCTTTCTGGTTAAAAGAACAATGGCAGGTACCAGCAATTTGATGTCAAGATGCTCAGTTTGTTAATAACCTAACATGCCAAGATGGCTCAAATTTAAAATTCTGTGAATATGGCTACTGACATTACATTCTTTTCTCGGGGGGAGGGGAACAGGGTCTTGTTCTGCCACCGAGGCTGGAGGGCAGTGGCCCAGTCACAGCTTACTGCAACCTCAACCTCCCAGGCTCAAGTGATCCTTCCACCTAAGCCTCCCAAGCAGCTGGGACTATCAGCGTACACCGCCATGCCTGGTGAATTTTTAAAAACTTTTGTAGAGATGGGGGTATCCCTGAGTTACACAGGCTGCTCTCAAACTCCTGGCCTCAAGCAATCCTCTCACCCTGGCCTTCCAAAGTGCTGGGATCACAGGCATGAGCCACCACGCCCTGTTAGCTTTCAAATGTGCATATGAACCACCTGGGAATTAAATACACAAATTAAGATTCATTAGGTCTGGAGTGGGGCCTGAAATTCTGCATGTCTCATCAATTCCCAAGTGATACCAATGCTGCTGAACTTGAACCACACTTTGGATAACAAGCCTATAAAGTAGAGTTTATTACGCAAAAAAGATATTTTTATTGTGGAACCAATAGCCAAAGAATCAGTTGAAGAAATTAGTGTGTTTTTTTTTAAGAAAAAGATCAATTTGATATTTCTGTTCTAAATGTAAAGATAAGATAAAAATATGCTTAAAGTGGCAGTATTTCTTTCTTTCTTTTTTTTTTTTGAGACAGTCTCACTCTGTCGCTCATTCTGGAGTGCAGTGGCATGATCTCAGCTCACTGCAACCTCTGCCTCCCAGGTTCAAGCCATTCTCCTGCCTCAGCCTCCCGAGTAGCTTTGATTACAGGCACGTGCCACCACACCCGGGTAATTTTTGTATTTTTAGTAGAGGCGGCGTTTCACCATGTTGGCCAGGCTGGTCTCGAACTCCTGACCTCAGGTGATCCGCCCGCCTAGGCCTCTCAAAGTGCTGGGATTATAGGCGTGAGCCACCGCCCCCAGCCACTACTTCAAGAACTCAAAGGCAAAACATGAAAACAATTGGGGGACTAAACATCAACATAGAATAAACGAACTAATGACCTCAGTGGAATCTTTTTTCTCTTTGTTTTTGAGACAGAGCCTTATTCTGCCACCCAGGCTGGAATGCAGTGGTGCAATCATAGCTCACTACAGCCTGGAACTTGTGGGCTCAAGCCATCCCACTGCCTCAGCCTCCTGAATAGCTGAGACTACAGGCCCACATCACCATACCTGGCTATTTTTTTTTAGTTCTTTGGTAGAGATGAGGTCTCACTATGTTGCCCGGGCTGGTCTCAAACTCCTAGGTTCAAGTGATCCTCCTGCCTCAGACTTCCACAGTGCTGGGATTACAGGCAAGAGCCCAGCCTAAGTGGAATCTCTGAAACTTATTCTTCTCTATTTATATCCTTTAAATTGTTTAATTTATTCTGGTTACCCAATCTATTTATTGTAAACCTTCCAAAAGAATGACCAAAGAACAAAACGATAATAGTTATCTGGCAATGTTTCCTCATTAGATGTAATTAAAGCTGAACATTCTGAGCCAATAATAAAAATGTTCTGCTTCAGTGTTTCAAAAACAATAAAAGACCAAAGAAAATCATTATGAGTCCCAATTATAAGCCATTTTCATCGGTAAATAAGGATATAAGGGTATATTTTAGAGTAACTATAGCTATTTCCTGGTTCCCAGAAGACAGTGAAAGACAGGAATCTTTGTAAAACCAACATATTTAAGATAAGGCAGGTATTACTTTCCCCTAGTTACAAATTGCTGTGTGAATGGGATAAGATAAACACTGCAGGCCAGGTATATACATGCTCCATTCCTTCAATAAGGAAGTCTATAAATGTAAATCAAAATGAAAGTATACACATTCTGAGCCCAATAATCAAGATTAAGCATAATTCTACTTTGCAGTACAAACCTGTCCTTCATTTTTATCAATTATGACTTCAGGTTTCATCAACTTAGTTTTCAAGTAAAATCTCTACAAAGAAGTTATTATTTGCTGGGTACAGTGGCGCATGTCTGTAATCCTGGCACTTTGGGAGGCAGAGGCAAGTGGATGCCTGAGCTCAGGAGATTGAGACCAGCCTGGGCAACATGGTGACACCCTGTTTCTACAAAAAATGCAAAAATTAGAGGGGCATGGGGGCACGCACCTGTAATCTCAGCTACTCAGGAGGCTGAGGCACAAGAAGTACTTCAACCCGGGAGGCAAAGGTTGCAGTGAGCTGAGTCATGCCGCTGCACTCCAGCCTGAACAACAGAGTAAGACTCCGTCTTAAAAAATAATAATATTATTTAATCAAAAAGTTAAAAAAGAGAGAGAAAGGGAAAAACATGCAAAAAACTAACTTCTGGAACATTTTTCATAGTATCTTAGAATAAATTTAAACTAATTTAAAATAAAATAATTCTAAAAGTAGGAACAGGTCAGGTGTGGTGGCTCATGCCTGTAATTCCAGCACTTTGAGAAGCTGATGAGGGAAGATCACTTGAGCCCAGGAGTTCCAAGCTGTCTAGCTTACATAGTAAAGACTGCATCTCAACAAAAAAAATCAAAAAAATTAGCCAGGAGTGATGGCACACGCCTGTAGTCCCAGCTACTCAGGAGTCCGAGGAGAGAGGACCACTCGACCTGGGAGGTCAAGGCTGCAGAGAGCCATGATGGCACCACTACACTCCAGCCTGGGTGACAGAGCAAGACCCTGACTCAAATAAATAAATGTAACATAGACATTAAAATCTGCTCAATACAATATCATGTAACTACAGAGACTCTTTAGCATTGATAAAAGAGTATAAAACATATTAAGTGGCAAACTATATTTCTTATTCTATTATGTAATGCCATAATTATACACTGGCAAAATGATATAATGGCAAATAAGCTGGAATAAATTTGAGTAATTTGATTAAAGTATGGATGAATGTTTCTCTATCTCAATATTCTATAATGTTGCTTTGATTTTACTTATGTAATACATTTTAAGATTTCACCATCAACAATATATTGATAGCTAAATTAATGAAATCTTTGGGAACAATATTTTCAAATAAACACAGACAACAGAAAACAAAAATCTGGATGAACCGTGACAAATAAGTATGGCCTGCCCAAGTGACATCTGCTTCCTCCACATCTCCCATCCCCCAGATGTCACTCAAATCCAAGTTGTCATCACTCACTTCCTGGACACTCAACGGCCTCCTAATTGGTTTCTCTACTTCCAGTCTCTTAACAACCCCCACAGCAATCCATTCTCTAAAACTTGGCCATAGAGAGTTTTAATGTAAGTCAGATCATGTCACTCACTCCTCTGCTTAAAATCTGAGAACTAATATGTGGACCTTAGTAGGATCCTGATTGAAACAAACTGTAAAATAAAAATCTAAAAGTGACATTTGAGACAACTAGAAATTTGAACACTAGCTAGATTTTGATGGCATTAAGAAATTAGTTTTACATTTTAGGTGCAGTATTTACTATGATTATATTAGATACAGAAATGTTTCTGGATAAAATGACATCTGAAATGTGCCTAAAACTTATATGGGGGGAAAGGGAAATGAAGTTACATAAGACTAGCCAGGAGCTAACCACTGACACTGGATGAAGGTTAGAGTAGGACTCATCACACCGTGCTGTCTATTTTGTATGTGTTTGAAACGCTCCGTGATTCTTCTTGCTCTCAGAAGAAAGCGCCTCCAGACCTTACATGAGCTGGTCTCTGCCGGCCTTCAGACGAAGATATTTCAGCATGCTTTTTCAGACTGATACTACTAAGATCAGGATGAACAGCTATCTTAACATCCCTTTTTAAAAAATTTATGTTTTTATTTAATGTTTCCAAATATAAAAAGTCAAGACACTTACACCAACTATCTCAAATGACATAAAAGCAATTCAGTGTGTTTAACAATCATATTTCCCCTTCAGTTCTGCTGCTTTATACAACGGTATGATCGACAGGTAAACTGGATGGCACGTGCCTGGTTAGAAAATGTCATCTGTTGGCCAGGCACGGTGGCTCACGCCTGTAATCACAGCACTTTGGGAGGCCGAGGAGGGTGGATCACAAGGTGAGGAGATTGAGACCATCCTGGCTAACACGGTGAAGCACCGTCTCTACTAAAAATACACAAAAAAATTAGCCGGGTGTGGTGGCACACACCTGTAGTCCCAGCTACTCGGGAGGCTGAGACAGGAGAATGGCATGAACCTGGCAGGCACAGACTGCAGTAAGCCAAGATCACGCCACTGCACTCCAACCTGGGTGACAGAGCGAGACTCCAGCTCAAAACAAAAAAAAAAAGAAAGAAAATGTCATCTGTTTACAAAAAAACAGCATGCAGCATAGTTTCTATTTTGTCTGCAGTCAATTCACGAACTACTTACTTTGTTTTTTGTTTAGGAGGCACATGGAACTGAAAATTTTAGCTGCCCAATTTTATTCAACTACCCCACAAAAAAACACAAATGACAATCCTAACACTCTTCAATCTTTGGAGGGTTGAAATAGTAGACATTATTTGTTATCTTTAGTAGATTCAACTATTTAGCCTGAAAATGTTAACTTTTTCTCTTAACAGAGATAAATCTCCTTAGGGCCTTTCCTCTAATTTTGCTAGACTAGGTTCCAGGAGCCTAGTGAAGAACCCCTCATATGACATTTAAAGTGTGAAAACTGTAAAGTACTCTGTTGCATTATACAAATTCTTGCTAGCTGGACAGACTAAGGACAGTTGGTTTGCTAAATGGCATTGAAGAAAATCCTGACTGAACAGCACTATTTAGTCCAAATAACGTCCCTTTTCTAATGTCCCAGAAAACACCACTCTACCTAGTACATTATTTACTGACTCAGAAGTAACAAAGGGTATGCTGGAATATTCTTTCTTAGCAGAAGTACTGCAGCCCTGGGATGATCCATCTTTATTAATGTGTAACTAAACCTCAGGTCAGATACCAGACAAATTTTTGCTTCTCTCAAATATATAACGAGGGAATTCTGAAACTTTTGGACAGATTCAATTATTTATTGGCATCTCCCTTGTGGCACAGACGTCTTTGCTAAGGGTAACTATTCCCAGCATTCACATGATTTACTTTTGAATCCCTAAAGCTGGAACATGAAAACTTACGGCTGAAACTAGGAAGAAGAGAGCCATTAAAGAAAGCCTCCGTGTAAAATGCCTGCTAGAGGACCCAAAGGATCTTGTCAGATTTCTAATGCTCTTTGATTGTCAGCTAATAATGAATTACTGCTCCATGGGAAAAAGGAGATAATGAAAGTGGTATCCCCTGGTAGTGTCCTTGGCCACCTGGCACCCAACTCCAGAGAGCCTTTGGAATTGTCAATAGGAGACCAAGAAGAGAGGTGATCTCTGCAGTATCTTCCCTTATTTCTACTAACTCCTGGCGCATAATAAATGTGCACTGGAGACACCTTCCACCTTACATGCAAGGCACCAGAGACTGAAAAATACGAAGAGCAGGAGATGACAGACAAAATTCTCTCAGTGCATGACAGAACTCCACTTACAGTATATCAGCAGGGGGAAAGTGTCCATGAGTGGGAGGTAGAAAGAACTGAGAGAGGATGTTATGAGTTGAACTGTGTCCACTCCCCAAAATTCACATGTGGCAGCCCTAACCCCCAGTTCCTCAGAATATGCCCTTATTTGGAAATAGGGTCGCTACAGATGTAATCAGTTAAGATGGGGTCCACAAGGCAGACCTAATCCAAAATGACTTATGTCCTTATAAAACGGAAAATGTGGACAAAGAGACACGCACAGGGAGAAATAAGTGTAGATGAAGGCAGAGGTGGACGCAGTGCTTCCTCAAGCCAAGAAACGCCAAGGAATGCCGACTACCGAGCTAGGATGGGGCCCATTCTCCCTCACAGCCTCGGGAGGAACCAGCCCTGCCCACACCCTGATCTTAGACTTCTAGCCTCCAGAACTGTGAGATGACACATTACTGTTGTTTAAGCCCCTGGTCTGTGGCACTTTGTTACAGCAGCTCTAGGAAACTCACAGAGAGGGGCTGTCAGGAAAGCTTCACGGAGATGATTTCAGAGGTAAAACGTGTCTGCCAGGTGGCTTGGGGAAGGCAGCAGTCACCTGGTGAATAAACATCCACTGAGCTTTAGGGAGTAGCACAGAAAAGACAGCAGAGTGAGTGCAGTCAACCGTCCTCTGATTTTACATGCAGTACCTGGCACCCAGCAGGTGTTCCACACATTTTTAATGACCTAATTTAACTATTCTCTCTATTCTAAACCTTTCAGCCCCCACTCATTCTCAATATCCAACTCAAATGCTTCCCGCTCTATGAAGGTTCCCCACGCCCCAAGCCTGGCACCTGGCCTCCTGCGTGTCAACACACACCATTCCCACCTCTCCCATGGCCACTTTCAAACAGGACCAAATCATATGCGGATAAATGATCTGGGTACATACTTGCTCCATCACTGGCCTGTGGGCCTGTGAAATACAGGGACAATACGTTTCTAACTCATGTTTGTACAAGGGCCCTGGGGGAGTGTGTCATACACAGCAGGGGCTCAGATGAGACTGTTTATTCCCAAAGTAGGGTATCTGCCACAAGGGACATCTAACTTCCCTGGGACAAAGGGCTCCAAGAGGTCTGCATCCAAAATGAAACTGCATCGTCAGGAAATACGCAGTGAAACAGAAGGTGGAGAGTTCGCTGGAAAGAGTAACAAGATTGTAAACAGACTTGGGGGCTCCGACACTGATGACTAAATCCAGGCAGAGGGCTGGGAACAGTGCAGCAGTCAGCACACACCCTGGCCAGCACCAAGAGACATGGACGCCCTGGCCAGAAATTCATTACAAACACTTGGAAACCTGAAATACTGGAAGGCTGCAGCACCAGCCAATGCAAAGGAAATCCTTGTTATCTACTGGCAGGAGGGAGCCCAACATCTGGCGCTATCTCCCAAACACAACCGTAAGCTCTAACCCCGCACTGCTTACAGTACTAGCCTAATGACACAGTTCTCCACCACCCTAAAAGAGAACACCCACCTTATGTTGAAGGTTCTTCTTCACAGCTTTAGGCTGACTGAATGTGCCCTGTTTGGGACCTCAGAGCTCAGTTAAAAGCCTTTAATTACTCTGATCGGATCATTTCTATTCCTGCGTCTCTGGATGTCCTCTTGCAGAAGAAGCTCCTCAAAAGGCCCCTTTCAAATAATCACAGCTACAGTTATCACTGCTTACTATGTGTGTTTTAACTCATTTTTTCTGCAGATAAGGCACAACACAGTTAAGCAGCCAGTAATGGGGTTGCTGGAGTCTGAATTCGGGCTGCCTGACTCCAGAGCTCCTCCTCCTCCCTCTAATCCACATTCTCTCTGACAATCAGGATGTCTCAAAACAGCTCCAATTAGAAACAAAAGCAAAAAGTAAAACTGAACCACAGCAATTTGTCCCAGCCTACTCAAGTGGGTCCTCTTGCTTCCTCCCTCTTTTATGATGAATGGTTAGTTAATGGCTTCCCAGCCTAAATCATCCACATTTTATTCAGTCTTTTATACAATTACATAGCTGGTGTTGTTTTTCTTTTAACTACAGCATTAATTAATCCTATGGTGTGTTATGAGAGATATTCCAGTTACTTGCTTAAGGTTTAGTAGGCAGTAAGTGGAGAAGAAAGAATCTGAAATTAAGACTATGGTTTGGAGACCGCACTCTCAATTGCTTCTCATTAAACTGTGTTCTTGTTGCTGACAACAGGACTCTCCAGTCCAAGGGTCAGTACTGAGCCAAAAATCAGAGGTTGGTTCCACTCACACTCCTATAAAACTTCAACATGTATGGAGTTACCTCACCTGTAAAGTAAAAACAGCTCCCCATCCCAAACTCCAGACCTAGTTTTTCCCAAACCCAGTTGAGGAAAATGCAGCTAGAAAATGCAAGGGATCCAGAAAAGTGACCACGAACTGTCTGAAGACCCTATAAAGACCACTGCAGAGAACAATGTTCTCACACACACTCGTTAATTCCAACCACCCTGCAAGATTCCTCCATGTGCAGATCAAGACTGACTCAGTGTTTTTGTGGGTTTTCCTTCTTTCTTTCTTTTTCAGACTGGGTCTTGCTCTGTCATCCAGGCTGAAGTGCGGTGGCGTGATCTTGGCTCACTGCAACCTCTGCCCCCGGGCTCAAGCGATCCTCCCATCTCAGCCTCCCAAGTAGCTTGGGACTACAGGAGCCTGCCACCATGCCCAGATAATTATTATATTTTTTGTAGAGATGGGGTTTCAGCAAGTTTCCCAGGCTGGTCTTGAACTCCTGGGCTCTAGCAATCCACCCACCTTGGCTTCCCAAAGTATTGGGATTACAGGTGTGCTGGCTCAGAGTTTTAAGTTCCAGAGGTCTCACAATAAATAAATGGCCGGCTCAAAACCTAAATCCAAGACTACTCACTCTCAATGCCAAGCTCATCTACTGTATTGCAGCACAGAAAATCACAATGTAAACACGGGAAGAGCTAGCAGGCATACTGGGGCTCTTCTGTGTAGTTCAGCACCATCTCCCCACCATTTAGCACAGAACAGGCCTCAATAAATATTTGGCAAATGAATGAATGATAAAAGAACACAAAATCATTCTGTATTACTAATTTTAACAAAATTTGTTTTCATCCCAAAAAAAAACGATGTAAAACAACCTCCAGGCCAGGCACAGAGGCTGACGCCTGTAATCCCAGCACTCTGGGAGGCCAAGGCGGACAGATCACCTGAGGTCAGGACTTTGAGACCAGCCTGGCCAACATGGTGAAACCCCGTCTGTACTAAAAATACACACACAAAAAAAATTAGCTGGGTGTGATGGTGCGTGCCTGTAGTCCCAGCTATTCCAGAGGCTGAGGCAGGAGAACTGCTTGAACCCGGAAGGCGAAGGTTGCAGTAAGCCGAGATTGTGCCACTGCACTCCAGCCTGGGGAACAGAGGGAGACTGCCTCAAAAAATAAAATAAAATAACATCCAGAATCTTCAGATGGCCCATGAACAAATATCAATCAGCATACTCTTAAACAAGTTCTTCCAAGAAGAAATTCCACAAAGCAGACTGCAGTTAAGATTTCAGGAGTGAATCTAGGAGAAATAATTTTATATGTATGCTATCTCGCAATTGAGCAAATAACACAACCCAAGAGAGACTCTGCTGTAGTTACTATACTAATTCACATATTCTGAGCCACATGTCCTGAACAATTACATGTGGGAAAAAGCAGAATTTGACTTATCTTCTGGCAATGTCAGCTGCTTTCTCCATTTTTGCTCCCTCATTATACTGTTACTGTCCTTCAATTAATATAATATTTTAATTTTTTAACTATAGTTTTGTTGAAGTGATGAAATCTTTCAAAATCTTTTTATTGAAACAAAATTTTTTTTCTGAATTTCACTCTGTGAGGGTGGTTTGCTAAGTAAGGTTTGAGTTGGATTTTATTTTTCTGGAGCGGGGGGGAAGGTGGGGAAGTTTGGCAGGATTGTAGATAAGGGAGATTAAAATACTGACCACAAAAAACAAACAGGCAGTTTTGACAGAATTTAATAATCAACAACTAAAAGTTCCTAGTTGTGAAGCAGTTGTTTTATCTGAAAGACAAATGATAAAAGAAAGCTTTGAAAATTATAGCAAGGGCTCATAAACTGAGAACACCACAATGGGTAAGTGTACTGAGAAAAACGTATTTATTCTGTACACGCAAAGGCTGAGACATGAGATACTTCATTAACTCTGAAACTTCTGAGGATGGTGCCAGGTTTTCCTTTTTAGAGCTAGGCAGGAAGCATTTAAAAATCACAAAAATAAGCCTAAGAAGACTTGCCAAAGGTATGTTCATTGAAAATTAATTGTGTCAGCTGATGGAGACTTGAAAGTCTTTATGCTATCAATTAATTATGAGTACACAAAATTTTAGATGGTCTAGTCTTCACAAAAACAAGGAAATACTGTCAGGCAGGAAAAAAAAACAAGAGAAAATAGTGTATGTATGGTATCTTTTGTGGGGAGAAGGAAGAGAATAAGAAAAACATTCACATTTCCTTCTATTTGCATAAAGAAATGCAGGAAGAATATACAACTTACAATGGTGATTTACTTGTAAGGAGGAACAGGGAGCTGGGTGGATGGGGACAGAGATGACCAGGAGATCCTTTATTTGTTCATAGATATACACACACACATTTTTAAAGATTAATTTATAAAAGGGAAATTTACAAAATAATAAAATTTGAAAAATAAAACAAGTGAGGCACAATGGGGTCCAGGAGTTCAAATCCAGCCAGGCAACAAAGCAAGACCCCATCTCTTAAAAAACCAAAAACTCAAACCATTAAGAACGTGAATAAAATAATAAGCATCACTGAGAGCAATAAGCCCCCCTTCCCTGCTGACATCAGCGCCCCCCACCTCCTGGAGAGTAGACTCCAGAGGGAGCCAGGGACCCTGACAAGAAAGAGGAAGGAAGTGTAAACACCTAAGAGTGATTATAAGCAGAAGGGCACACAGAGCAGGACTCCAAAAATCTCCTGAACTTGGCATCTCAGATACATTCGAATAAATAAAATAATAAGCATCACTGTGGGTATAAAATGAACAGAGGACACTGTTGGAACATTGTATTTTCAGCAGCATAATGACACAAAACATTTGTTTAAAGTTTTATATTTTACAATATAAATCCTGTTTTTTGTTTTGTTTTGTTTTGTTTTTTGAGGCGGAGTCTCACTCTGTCACCCAGGGTGGAGCAATGGCACGCACGATCTTGGCTCACTGCAACCTCCGCCTCCCGGGTTCAAGCAATTCTCCTGCCTCAGCCTCCCGAATAGCTGGGACTACAGGCACATGCCACCACGCCCAGCTAATTTTTTGTATTTTAGTAGAGATGGGGTTTCACCGTATCGCCCAGGCTGTTCTCGAACTCCTGAACTCAGGCAATCTGCCCACCTCGGCCTCCCAAAGTGCTAGGATTAAAGGTGTGAGCCACCACGCCCGGCCATAAATTCTGTTATTTAAGTGTTTTAGCAGGATAGCCTTATCCTGATCTCACAGGTCATAAAATGTAGGTCCTCGGAGATTGTGTCTTACCCTAAGGTAGAGACAGTAAGTTAACCAAACTCTCTAGTTGACAATGTATAGGGGTTAGATGTGCCCCACATGGTCTCCACTCCAAAATGATTCTGTTCATATCAGAATAGAATCTTTCCTTTCTTATCTTTTCTCTGGGACTCAGTTTTTCCATCTATAAACGGTACAGTAGCCAGGCACAGTGGCTCATGCCTGTACTCACAGCTACTTGGGAGGCTGAGGCAGGAGGATCTCTTCAGCCCAGGAGTTTGAGACCAGCCTGGGCAACACAGTGAGACCCTATCTCTTAGAAAACAAAACAACAAAACAAAACAAAAAAAAACAAGGTGTAGTAATGGCAACCATGAGTGATACAGTAAAATCAAAAATGCTGTCTGGAAAGCATTTAGAGTGTTTGGCAGACAGCAGACACTCACTGTAGGGTGGCTAAGATTACTGGACAAACCTAAGAACCAAGTATCCTGGCTTCCAAGCCTATGAACTTTCCACAGCACCAAATTGCTTCTTGCAATGATTTTTACTGTCAGTGACAACTGAAAATTTCTGATCCCTGTCATAACACTTGGTCTCCAAAATATATTAAATACTGTTTCTCATATATATAATTTGCTTCTAATTATTACTACCACTTTCCTATATTAACATTCAAATAATTTCTGAAGTCTAAAAATTCCAAGTAACGCCTGGTACAGTGGCTCACAACTGTAATCCCAGCACCTTGGGAGGCAGAGGTGGGCAGATCGCCTCAGCCCAGAGTTTGAGACTAGCCTGGGCAATATGGCAGAACCCTAGCTCCACAAAAAAACAAACAAACAAACAAACAAAATTAAAAATTAGCTGGGCGTGGTGGCATGCACCTGTAGTCTCAGCTACTTAGGAGTCTGAGGTGAGAGGATCACTTGAGCCCAGTAGAGGCTGTAGTGGGCCATGACCATCCCACTGCACTCTAGCCTGGGTGACAGAGTGAAGCTCTGTCTCAAAAAAATTCAATAGGCATGACAGTACTGAGGTAGAGGGGAGAAGCCACACTCCAGAAGTCTCTATAGTTGGGTCATGGAGAGAAGTGGCAGATCCCATGCAACTTTTCAAATGCAACTAGAGCAGAGTCAAAGGATGACAATCATTTTCATGGAGTCAGCACTCAGTCACCAAATATCTACCAAGCACTAACTGTGAGGCTGCTATAGACCAGGCACTGCTCAGCAATCCACATTCTCGGGGGACATCAATGAACAAAACAAAGATTTCTTACATTCCTGCAGGGAAGCCAGGCAGTAAACATGATAAATAAGTAAATCACACAGTCTGTTAGAAGGCGACAAGTGCTATGGGTAGGGAACTGGGAGTCCAGCGGGTGGGGAGGTGAGTCACATCATTAAGCAGGAAGAGCAGAGGAAAGCTCCCAGAGAAGGGGACAGCTGAGGAAGGACTCACAGACAAACAGGTGGTGAGAGCACTAGGCCAGGTGGCCATATATCCAGAAAGGCACTCCAGGCAGGGAGAAAGCTAGAGCCAAAACCCCAGGTAAGAACTGGCTTTTGTTTGGGAATGGGAGAGGGGAATAAGGCTGTCTGTTTATCATCTTTCTTTAAGCATTGAGACAGTTCAGTTACATTTTGGTTAATAAGCAAAGATAAAAAGAGGCTAAGAAAAGAGCATCCTGTTTAATTTTAAATAGAAAACTAATGTCAGGGGTAGGATTTGAATCTACAGCTCCTAAAACCCTGGTTTGAACCTCTGAGACCCACTCAGTGAAGCTGGTTTCAATTCCTTCTGACCGCATTCACTTTACCAGCTCTCAGCAGCATCTGGCACAGCTGCTCCCACTTTCAGGAGTCACTGTCCTCTTCCAGTTTTCAGACATCAGTTTCTGGTTTTCCTCCAACCTCTCCAGCTACTGCTGTGAGTCTCCCTTGCTGTTCTACCTCTTCTATTCAACTTCTACCTGCTGGGCTGCCCCAGTACCCTGAGGGGCTTGTCTTCCCTAGCTATACCATTGCCTTAAGCCAGGGGTGTCCAATCTTTTTGCTTCCCTGGGCCACACTGGAAGAAGAATTGTCTCGGGCCACACATAAAATACACTAACACTAATGATAGCTGATGAACTTAAATCTCATAATGTTTTAAGAAAGTTTATGAATTTGTGTTAGGCTGCATTCAAAGCTGTCCTGGGCCACATGTGGGCAACAGGTTGGACAAGTTTGCCTTAAAGGATCACACTGATCCAGGCCCATCCTTGGCTCTAAATACCACCTCCACCAGTGGTTCTCAGCCCTCGTCATACATTAGAGCCACCTAGATAGATTTAAAACAAACCATGGCTAGACCCAAACCCAGACCCACAGAATCTGAATCTCTAGGAATGGAGCTTGGGCATGAGCATTTTTAAAGGTGAGTCAAATGTGCACTCAGAGTTGAGAACCACTGATTTATATACACTAATGGGCCCCAAATTTTTATCTCTAGCCCTGAACTCTTCCCTGAGGCCAAACTTGCATGTCCAAATGCCAACAAAACATCTGTTTGAATATTTAAAGTCTACTCAAACCTAACTTATTCAAAATAAGACTCTTAATCTTTAGTCTTGTCTCTCTGTATCTAAACTCATACTCTTAATAATTCATTCTCCATAAACGTATTAATATATTTAAATGTCGCACCCTACTTAATTTGGGAGTGGTAGCTCATGCCTGTAATCCCAGCACTTTGGGAGGCCAAGGACCACTTGGGGCCAAGAGTTCAATGGCTTCCCACAGTCCCTAGAATAAAATCCGCACTCTTGACCCCAATATGCAGGGGCCTTCCCAGTTTGGCCCCCAGCCCCCACGCTCCCTTGCTCACCATTTCCCAGACACACTAGTCTCCCTTCTGTCCTCAAACACCCCCAGCCCCTTCCTGCCTCAGAGTCTTCGTACTTGCTGTCCTCTCTGTCCAGAACAAAGAATTTATTCCAGCTACTTTGAATGCCTTAGTCCTTATGAGTTAGGCTGCAGGTCAAATTTCAACTCTAAATTTTGAAGTTTGCTTCCCTGCCCACCCTATTTAGAATAGTCCCCACTCCCAGCTCTCTCAAATCACCCTGGACTTTTTGTGTTTTCTTACCCTTCAAAGTACTTATCATCACTATCAGGGCACAGACTCTGGAGCTAGACTGCTTGAGTTCAAACTCCAGCTCAGCCACTTACTGACTCTGTAATTTTGGCAAGATTTCTTAACTTCCCTGGTGGAAGTTTCCACATTTGAAATATGAGTTTAACAACAGGTTAATGCATGTAAAATGCTTAGAATAAGTGCCTGACAAATAGGAAGTACTTAAGTGTTAACTCTTAGTATCACTGTCAGAAATAAACTATCTCCCCTAGTATAATAAAACTCCCAAGAGGACAAGAAACTTGTCTGTCTCATTCACTACTGTATTCACAGAGCTGTCACGTAATAGTCTCTCAATTAATACATATGGAAGAACAAATACATTTCCAGATCTAACATTTTGGACTAACAACGCTAATCTAAGTTTTGTTTCTAGAGGCATATGACTAAGAAAAACCTTTGCTTTGCTTCATTCAATCACAACTGACGTCCGACTGAAGAGACCCTTGAAGTACAGCAACAAACTAAAACACTCCAAATTTCACTCACAAGTTCGCCACTCACAAGGAAATTCCAGACTGCAAATGGACAATCTGCATATCAAATTGGGTTTTGTATCTCTGAATTAAGAAGGTCTTATGTTTCCAAAATTACGTCAATTCCCAAAGTTGATAAAGCAAACGTAGCTAGTATGTCTGCCTCTAGATGACTCGATTTGGAGACTAAAGCTCACACAAACAACTCCCAGAGGTAGGACAATAAGAAAAGAAGAAAAGGAGAAAAGGAGATTTCTAGACCTCAGGGAAGTTATAACTAAGTGAGCATGGTAGCTGCTCACTTTATGAAACCCCATAAAGACTGCAGGAAGACTCAGCTAAGTTAGGAAGCACAGGTTGACCAGACACATCAGTATAGAAAACTCTATGTAAGATTTTATAAGGAAGGAAAAAACCAGCACTCTATAATCTAATTAAACACGTAAGGAGGAATTAACAGTACTAACCTGAGAATGTTTCTCCTGAAAAAAAAAAAAAAAAAGGGAGCAATATCAGGGGAACCATTTAATAATTATAAAACAGTAAGATGGAAAAGTATGTCATTATAAAGTGATCTTATGAATAACGCAGCTGATGAATGAAATGGCGGCAAACAATGTGTCTAAAGTGGTAACTGCTTGAAGGGTAAGCCTGACACTGGAAAGGAAAACTTACAGTAAAGAAAACCTCCAAAATGGGTGAGGATTAAATAAAAAGTTTCACTTCCTTTTGGCTTACATACTCTGAAAAGGAAGCAGAGGCTATCACTAAAATTTCTCTGTTTTGGTAGATGGGAAATGTCTGCTTTGGTTTTGCTTTTTTGAGACAGGGTCTCACTGCTGCCAAGGCTGGAGTGTAGAAATGTCTACTTTATTTGGCATTTCTCTCAGTATGTGAGCATGAATTTTTTTATATGCTTATTTACATTTAAAATTTCCCATGACCTATTATTTCCTTTGTACACATATCTGTTGAGATCTTGATGTATTTATTTCTACACATCTGAAAAAAATAGTACAGGTATTGACCCTTTTATCATATTTGTCATTCTCCACTTACTATCTTCTATAATTTTATTTTTCAATAAGAAAATATTTTAACATTTTGCATATTTAGGTCGACAAACCTTTTCCTTTGTGATTTCTTCTGGTTTTAAAAAGAAAGTTATCATTCCTTCTCAGGCACACATCTAATAAAATGTTCCAAGAAAATGTTAAGGCATTATCTCTGATAAACATTTTATTTTGCTTTTTCTCCACAGTGCCTCTATAATTTTAAACATTTCTTTTTAATCCACCTGGGATTTATTTTGATGAATGATATGTTTTCCAGCTATCACATCATCAACAATCCCTTCTCCCCACAGACACAGAGGCGCAGGGCCCAATGATGCAGGTTTTGACTTTGTACCAGCACCGCCCTAGGATCACTTCATAGGCTTATTGTCTTCTGTACTTCAGTTTCCACATTTGTAATAAAATACTCTCGGTGATATGTTCCCAGGTTGTTGGGGCAATTAGAAATAATAAATGTAAAATGTCTAGCACAATGTCTGGCACATAGACGTCCCATAATAGTAAATATGTTTATTATTCTTTGTTTGTTGAGCCATGGTCTCACTACGTGGCCAAGGCTGGTCTCAAACTCCTGGTTTCAAGTGATCCTCTGACCTCAGCTTCCCAAACTGCTAGGAATACAGGCATGAGCCACTGCCTGGCCTTGGGTGTGGTTTTGAAAATGACTGAGTGAAGCAACTAAAGATAAGCCAACCATCTGTTTAACTGAACAAATGTGAATGAACTTTAATGCACCCTATCCTGTTTATATTTCCAAAATCTGTCTGGTATCACTAGTGCAGAAAAGAATCTGGTTTGGGTGTTTATCAAAATTCCACTAGCCTTGCAATGCTGATTAATAAATGTGCTCAATTTCTATCTATGGTTTATAGTCTAAGGCCAGAGAACCCAGGTTCTGATCCCAGTTCGCTAAACCGCATAACCTTAGGCACATTTCTTCATCTCTCTCTATTTCAGTTTCTTCATCTGTAAAATGAGAATCATTATCTACTTCCTTGGTTTAAGATTAAACGAGTTAACTTATGTCAAGTGTTTAGCACAAGGTACACAGAAAACAGTAAGTGGTAGCTATCACTATTATTATTAACACTAGCAGCAATAGCATCATCTTTAAAGACTGACTGAATCTCTTTAAAAAGGACACCAGAAGAACATTCTGTAATGGACACTAATTAACTGTCTTTCTTGGTATTTGCAGGGGGACACATATCTCCACCACATAGTACAGTTCCCTCTTAGAGGCTGTTATCACTGCTTCGTATGGTCATTTTTTTAATCCAACTGCCAGACTGCAAGCTTACTGAAGGCAAGAGCTATTACAATGCTTTACTTCCAATATTCCTAACACAATGCTCTGAATGCAGCAGATCTTAAATAAATGCTTATTAAATTACTAAAATAAAAAAAAAGCAATGAGACAGAACCTTAGAAGCATGTATTTTCTGCCCCAGAAGCAACTTTAGAAGGCATTTTACAGATGCTAAAATAGAGTTCCAGAACAAAGTAATGATTTTACCAAAGTCTCGTATACTGGCCATACTGGAGTCAGTTCCCCTGTATCATGGAAAACACAACAACACACCTCACTCGCTCCCTGGGCTGTCAAACCGTGCACTTTGGAACCAACCTCACACTGAATACACCTTTTGTACATTTTAAACTAGTGCCCAATCACTATTTCCATTTGGAGACCTCAACTAAGGCAAATACTTGAAAATCCCTACCACTCAGATTTTCTTTTTGAGACAGGGTCTCACTCTGTCACCCAGGCTGGAGTGCAGTGGCACAATCTCAGCTCACTGCAACCTCTGCCTCCTGGGCTCAAGTGATCCTCCCACCTCAGTCTCCTGCGTAGCTGAGACCACAAGTGCACCCCATCATGTCCGGCTAATTTTTGTATTTTATGTAGAGACGGGGTTTCGATTTGCCCACACTGGTCTCAAACTCCTGGGCTCAAGCGATCCTCTAACTTCAGCCTCTTGAGTAGCTGGGACTCTGAGACTGCAGGAGCACCACCACACCTGCTAATTTTTAGAATAAAAAAAATTTAAATTGAATTTTTAGGTCAAAAAATGAGTAACAGCTTAGATACAAAGAGGAATTAGCGAATTAAAACACAGCTTTGAAAAAATTACCCTGGCCGGGTGCGGTGGCTCACGTCTGTAATCTTAGCACTTTGGGAGGCTGAGACAGGCAGATCATGAGGTCAGGAGTTCAAGACCAGCCTGGCTGACATGGTGAAACCCTGTCTCTACTAAAAATACAAAAAATTAGCCGGGCGTGGTGGCATGAGCCTGTAGTCCCAGCTACTCAGGAGGCTGAGGCAGAAGAATTGCTTGAACCCAGGAGGTGGAGGTTGCAGTGAGCTGAGATTCCGCCACTGCATTCCAGCCTGGGCGACAAAGCGAGACTCCATCTCAAAAAAAATAAAAAATAAAAAATAACAGAATAAGAACGTTGGCTGGGTGTGGCGGCTCACACCTGTAATTCCAGCACTTTGGAAGGCCAAGGTGGGCAGATCACCTGACGTCAGGAGTTTGAGACCAGCCTGGCCAACGTGGTGAAACCCCATCTCTATTAAAAATACAAAAATTAGCCAGATATGGTGGTGCACGCCTGTAGTCCCAGCTACTTGGAGGCTGAGACGAGAGAATCACTTGAACCCAGGAGGTGGAGGTTGCAGTGAGCGGAGTTCATGCCACAGCACTCCAGCCTGGGCAACGGAGCAAGACCCCGTCTCAGGAAAAAAAAAAAAAAACTCTAGTAACCATTTACTTGAGTAACATGCAGAAATAATAAATAGGGAAGAGTAAATATTCCAAAAGAAAATGGCTGACAACTTCCCAGAGCTGAAAGACATGAATCTACAAAAACCAAGCAAAATAAATAAAGATAAATCCATACCTTACGCACATTGCAATGAATATGCAGAATAGCCAAGGCCAAAATAAAGAAAAGAAAATTCTAACAGAAGCCAGAAGAAAAAAAGACAGATCACCTACAAGGGAATAACAAACTGACCACTGCCAAACTTGCCAATAGAAACAACAAAAGTAGAGAGCAGTAGGATAACTCCAAAATGCTGAAAAGAAATAACTGTCAATCTGGATTTCTTTTTTTTTTTTTTTTTGAGACGGAGTCTCGCTCTGTCGCCCAGGCTGGAGTGCAGTGGTGCAATCTCGGCTCACCGCAAGCTCCGCCTCCCGGGTTCACGCCATTCTCCTGCCTCAGCCTCCCAAGTAGCTGGGACTACAGGCGCCCGCCACTGCGCCCGGCTAATTGTTTGTATTTTTAGTAGAGATGGGGTTTCACCGTGGTCTCGATCTCCTGACCTCGTGATCCGCCCACCTCGGCCTCCCAAAGTGCTGGGATTACAGGCGTGAGCCACCACGCCCGGCCTGGATTTCTGTATCAAGCAAAATTATCTTTCAAGAACTTAGGTGAAGGTTGGGAGTGGTGGCTCATGCCTGTAATCCTAGCACTTTGGAAGGCTGAGGTGGGAGGATACTTGAGCCCAGGAATTCAAGACCAGCCTGGGCAACATAATAGTGAGACTCGTCTCTATTTTTTTTCTTAAAAAAAAAGAACTTGTGTGAAATAATTTCCAAGTAGCTGGGACTACAGGCATGCACTACCATGCCCAATGGTGGCGCACGCCTGTAATCCTAGCACTCTGGGAGACTGAGGCAGGCAGATCTCGAGTCCCAGAGTTCGAGACTAGCCTACACAACATGGCAAAACCCTGTTTCAACAAAAAAATACAAAAATTAGCTGGGCATGGTGGCATGTGCCTGTAGTCCCAGCTACTTGGGGGCTGAAGTGGGAGGATCACTAGATCCCAGGAGGTCAAGGCTGCAGTGAGCTGTGATCGCGCCACTGCACTCCAGCCTGGGCGACAGAGTGAGAACCTGTCTCAAAAAAAAGAAAAGAAAAAAACTTGTGCACTCCAGTCTGAGTGTCAGAGCAAGACTGTGTCTCTTTAAAAAAAAAAAAAAATCTGGACTAAAACACTGAACAACAGCAGCATGTAACTTGAGAGTTGAATAATTGGAATTAAAGAACTTTCATGCCTTTGCTGTATCTAGGAGGGCGACAGAATATTAGTTTTAGACTCCGTTAAATATGCATAGCAAAATTTCAAGGGTAATCAGTAAAAGAATATTAAGAGTATGTCATTTCCAAACCAAAAGATGGAAGAATATAAAGAAAAACAAACAACTCCCAGTTGTTTAAAAAGGCAAGCATGGGGAGAAAAGACAAACAGAACACAAAACCTAAGATGATAAAGAAAGTACAAATTTATCTGAATCATGATAACATACATGTACTAAATTATGCCAGTTAAAAGACAGAAATTACAGGTAACTTATAAGAGACACTCTTTTAGTAAGCTGAGTAACGGTCCCCAAGTTAACAGGTCTGAATAATGCCTGGAACCTGTAAATATTACTTTATATGGCAAAGACTACAGATATAATTAAGTATTTTGGGATTGTGAGATTATCCTGGATTACCTGGGTGGGCCCTGAATGTAATCACCAGTATCCTTATAAAATCGAGGTGGGGGAGATTTAACCACACAGAAGACAAGAAACCAATCTGACCTGGGTCACAAAGATTGGAGTGATGCAGCCACAGCCAAGGAATGTGGCAGCCATGAGAAGCTGGAAGAGGCGAGGAACAGATTCTCCCATACGACCTCCAGAGGAAGAATGCACAGCCCTAGTGACACCTTGATTTTGGTCCAGTGATATTGTTTTCAAACTTCTGGCCTCCAGAACTATGAGAGAATAATTTCTGTTGTTTTAAAGCACCACGTACGTGGTAACTTGTTACAGGAGCCACAAAAAACTAATATAGCCATGAAACAGAACACAGACAGTCTGAAAATAAATGGACAAAAATACAAATACCAGGCAAATACCAAACAAAACAAAGCTGGAGTAACTATATTAATATCAGACAATGAAGACCAAGAAAATAAAAGCATTTATTCAGAATGGAAAAGGCCATAAACCTAAGTACAATTCAACAGGAAGATGAAAAGTATAAGGTTATACACACCTAATAAAATACTGTCAACATATATGAACCAAAAATTGCTAGAACTCACAGAGAAACTGACAAATCTACCATAATGAGATTACGATAATAATCTACCACATTGCTCAAATCAGTAACAGTAAATAGGAAATATGAGCAATGCAAGCAACAAGTTAGATCATTAGAGATATACAGAACCTTGCACCTCCCTGCTTTCTCACACAAATTAAATACATATTCTTTCTTGCTTGCTTGCTTGCTTGCTTTTTTAAGATGGAGTCTCATTCTGTCGCCCAGACTGGAATGCAGCGGCATGATCTTGGCTCACTGCAGCCTACGCCTCCTAGGTTCAAGCAATGCTCCTGCCTCAGCCTCCCGAGTTGCTGGTATTACAGGCGTGTGCCACCACACTGGGCTAATTTTGTTGTATTTTTAGTACAGATGGGGTTTCACCATGTCGGCCAAGCTGGTCTCAAACTCCTGATCTCAGGTGATCTGCCCACCTCGGCCTCCCAAATGCTGGGATTACAGGCATGAGCCACTGCACCCAGCCCATATTCTTTAGAATACAAGGAATGTTTATAAACATTCATGTCATATCTGGCAATAAAGAAAATCGCAACAAATTCCAGGGAATCAGCAGCACACAAGCCATTTCTCCAGGTGCAATGCAATTAAAACATAAAAACGGCCAGGCGCGGTTGCTCACGCCTGTAATCCCAGCACTTTTGGAGGCCGAGGCAGGTGGATCACCTGAGGTCAGGAGTTCAAGACCACCCTGGCCAATGTGGTGAAACCCTGTCTCTATTAAAAATACAAAAACCAGCCAGGCGTGGTGGCGGGCACCTGTAATCCCAGCTACTTGGGAGGCTGAGGCAGGAGAATCGCTTGAACCTGGGAGGCGAAGGTTGCGGTGAGCCCTGATTGCACCATTGCACTCCAGCCTGGGTGACAAGAGCAAAACTCAGTCTGAAAGAAAAAAAAACAACATAATAACAGAAGAGTTTCTTAAAACCATATATTTAGAAATTTAAAGGTACATTTTAAAATAATTTATGGGCCAAAAAAGAAATCATAATGAAAATTTAAATATACATTACTAACAAAAATATTACAGTTGGAAACTACTGGCTTCACTAAAGAGATGCTTCTAGAGAGCTATATAGCCTTAAACACTTATACTAGAAAAAGACGCTGGTGGCTCACACCTGTAATCCCAGCACTTTGGGAGGCTGAGGTGGGCAGATCACCTGAGGTCAGATGTTTGAGACCAGCCTGGCCAACATGGTGAAACCCTTATCTCTACTAAAATTATAAAAAATTAGCTGGGTGTGGTGGGTGCCTATAATCCCAGGTACTGGGGAGGCTGAGGTGGGAGAATTGCTTGCACCTGGGAGACAGTGGTTGCAGGGAGCCAAGATCGTGCCACTGCACTCCAGCCTGGGCAACACAGTGAGAACCTGTCTCAAAAAAAAAAAAAAAGTAAGTGACCAACTTCTAAAAAGTTACAGAAAGAACAGAGTAAACCCCAATCTAGCAACCTGTACATTCATTATGCTTTAAACACTATATGTAATTTGTATCCTTAAAACAACTCTGATGGTTAGATTACAGCTATTTCCACAGCTACAAATGTTCTGCTTATCTGAGTTTAAAAGCACCTTCAGGCCTGCCTGGGCAACATAGCAAGGCCTTGGCTCTACAAAAAAAAAATTTTTTTTAGTTAGCTGGGTGTGGTGGGGTGGGTCTGCAGGCCCAGCTGCTCAGGAAGCTGGGTGGGAGGACTGCTTGGGCCCACGAGGTCAAGGCTGCAGTGAGAGCCAAGATCGCACCGCTGCACTTCAGCCTGGGTGACAGAGCAAGACTCTGTCTCCAAAAAAAAAAAAAAAAAATATTTCCTGCTTTACAAAACAATCAAACACCTAGTACAGAAAATAGAAGACACTGAATGCTGCAGACACCCTAGGTCAGTGACATTGCTGGTGATTCTGTTGTCAAAGTATGTGTGCTTCAGTCCCTGGAGACGTTGCTCAGAAAAAAACTGAAATGCAGTATCTGCGAAACCCCATCTCTACAGAAAAACACACAAAAATCAGCCGGGTGTGGTGCTGTGCACCTGTAGTCCCAGCTACTCAGTAGGCTGGGGCACAAGAATCGCTTGAACCTGGGAGGCGGAGGTTGCAGTGAGCCAAGATCGCACCACTGTACTCCAGCCTGGGCGAAAGAGCGAGACTCTCTCTCAAAAAAAAAAAAGAAGAAGAAGAAGAAGAAAAAGAAAAAGAAGGAAAGAAAGAAAGAAAAGAAAAGAGAAAAGAAAAGAAAAGAAAAAAGAAAAGAAAAGAAAGAAAAGAGGCCGGGCGCTGTGGCTCATGCCTGTAATCCCAGCACTTTGGGAGGCTGAGGCGGGCAGATCACCTGAGGTCAGGAGTTCGAGACCAGCCTCAACATGGGGAAACCCCGTCTCTGCTAAAAATACAAAAATTAGCCGGGCGTAGTGATGCATGCCTGTAATCTCAGCTACTCGGGAGGCTGAGGTAGGAGAATTGCTTGAACCTGGGAGGCGGAGGTTGCGGTGAGCCGAGATCGAGCCATTGCACTCCAGCCTGGGCAACAAGAGCGAAACTCCATCTCAAAAAAAAAAAAAAAAAAGAATAAAAACTGAGTATCCGGATGGTGGGGGTCATCTATTTCCCCCCTAAAGACTGGTCAATTAACATCACATCCCTTCCTACTGAAGGAGACACTCAGACCAAAAGGGAGTTCATTCTATGAGACTAAAGACCATTCCTAACCTTCCTTCCTGCCTGAAGCCCTACGTGACAATAACTTGAATAACTTGATTAATGGTATCATCTGGCAACAAGGTTGGCCTTTTAAGAAAATCTTGGAAAGCACGGTTTAACCACAAAGTTCCTACTAAACTGCAAACACATGCAGCTGTATCAGACAAAAAAATACCTCTACATAGGCTTTATTTTGAGAGAGAGGGAGAGACAGACAAAAAAGAGCTACAGGGGCTCTCTATTGCATCTTCTGTGTCTTTCCCTCTTAAGGCCTGCTCCTCCATCCTCTATGTTCTGGAAAAGAAGTAAAGAAAGCACACTGACAGAATCCTCATATACTGTAAGCATTGTAAGTTTGCTTACCACAGCCTCACACCTCCAGTTAGATATGACTGTTATTATTATTACTCCTATTTCTGCAGATGAGAAAAATTAGTTCAGAGAATTTCACCATTCTGATCCAGGGCCACACATTTTGAGTGGCAACATTTTTAAAAATTAGCCAGCTGTGGTGGTATGCACCAGTAGTCCTAGCTATTCCAGAGGCTGAGGTGGGGAGGATTACTTGAGCCCAGGAGTTCCAGGTTACAGTCAGCTATGATTATACCACTGTTCCCCAACCTGAACAATAGAGCAAGACTCTGTCTCTAAATGAAGTATACAGAGTTTTAGTGTATTCAGTTGTGTAACTAATCATCACAATCTAACGTTATAACATTTTCAACACCCAAAAAGAAACCCCATACACATTAGCAGTCATTCCTCATTCCCACTCCATTCTCCCCAGCTGGAGCCCCAGTCAACCCCAAATCTACCTTCTGCCTGTATAGATTTGCCTACTGGGGGTCAGGTACAGTAGCTCACACCTGTAATCCCAGCAGTTTGGGAGGCCGAGGCGGGTGGGTCACTTGAGGTCAGGAGTTCAAGACCAGCCTGGGCAACGTGGTGAAACCCCATCTCTACTACAAATATAAAAATTAGCTGGGTGTGGCCAGGCGCGGTGGCTCACGCCTGTAATCCCAGCACTTTGGGAGGCCGAGGCAGGTGGATCATGAGATCAGGAGATTGAGACCATCCTGGCTAACACGGTGAAACCCCATCTCTACTAAAAATACAAAAAATTAGCCGGGCATGGTGGCAGGCGCCTGTAGTCCCAGCTACTCAGGAGGCTGAGGCAGGAGAATGGCGTGAACCCGGGAGGCAGAGCTTGCAGTGAGCCAAGATTGCGCCACTGCACTCCAGCCTGGGCAACAGAGCAAGACACTGCCTCAGAAAAAAAAATCAGCCGGGCATGGTGGCACACACCTGTTCCCAGCTACTCAGGAGGCTGAGGCAGGAGAATCGCTTGAACTTGGGAGGTGGAGGTTGCAGTGAGCCAAGATTGCGCCACTGCACTCCAGCCTGGGCAAGAGAGTGAGATTCAGTCTCACAAAAAACAAAACAAAACAAAAAGATTTGCCTATTGAAGACATTTCACATAAGTAAAATCATGAAGCACGTGGTCTCTTGTGTCTGGCTTCTTCCACTTAGCATGTTTTCAGAGTTCATCCATGTTGTACCAGGTATGAGTGCTTCAATCCTTTCTATTGCCAACTACTATTCCATCATATGAACAGACCACATTTTGTTGATCCACTCATCAGCTGATGGACATCTAGGGTGTTTCACTTTTTGTCTGTTAAACATAACGCTGCTCTGAACATTCACACACAAGCTTTTGTACGGACATATGTTTTCACTCGGCCTTTGCATTCTCAAAGTGTTTTCACAACATTCTCTCTTTCATGTATTACATGGCTACTTAATTTTCCGATGGAGAAAAGTGAGGCTTGGGGCAGCTAAGTGACTTTCTTACCCACTCAACTACCCTCAGCAAACCACAGTAAACCCATAGTGAAGAGCCAGTACTCCTTTCATAATACCACACTGCCTATGGTTACGGCTCCCTCTCCTCTGAAATAAATTTCAAGCGACAGTGTGTAGATGAGGGAAAACATTTTTTAGGTAAGGAACTCCCTAAATCATTCTCAATACGTTAATCCACAAAGCAAATTTAAATTAAGCCCTTCAGAGTAAGAGAAGTGTTTGGGATGGGATATTCTAAAGGTCCCTCCCAAATGATGACTTTCTCCTCCCCATGCGAACAGCCACAGCTGCTATTCCAGGCTCCAGAGGCACACATGTAGTTACATCTACTGCGCCCCATTCCTGAGGGATGCCCTTTCCAGCAAATTTGAGATATACCTGTGGACTCTGTCCCCTAACATCAGCCCCAGATGCCAGACTCTCTGGGCCCAAGGCCTAGATGCAGAGCTCGTCTGTTCTAATACAGATAATAGTATTTCAGAGGCATATATTGCTCAGATCAATTGTATGAACCCTCTTTCCCAACCTCATGAAGCACTGTCTAGGTTTATAATATTTCTGGTAATAAAGTTCAGAAAAAAATAATAATTATATTAATAATATAAGTCATTTGCTGACAGCTTAGTAGGTACCTTTTGGCATTTACTTCATTTAATCCTCACAATAACCATGTAAGATAGGGACTATTGTTACTTTAGTGTCCATACTTCATTATGTGGAGAAAATACACAGCTGGTAGGAGTATAAACTGACGTAACTTCTTAGGAGGATAATCTGGAAACATCTACGGAAAGTAAAAGTGTAATTACTCTTTGACATGGCAATCTCACTTCTGAGAATGTATCTATAGATATACTTCATAGGTGCCCAAAGATGGAAATGTAAGAATATTAATTGGGGCCAGGAGGGTAATTTGGAAATGTCTACGCAAATGAAAAGTGCAATTATTCTTTGACATAGCAATTTCATTTCTGAGAATGTATTTATAGATGTACCTCATAAGTGCCCAATATGGAGATGTAATATTAATTGGAGCACTGCTTATAACAGTAAAAACCTGGAAACAGGTCAGGTGCAGTGACTCATGCCTGTTATCCTAGCATATTCAGAGGCTGAGGCAGGAGGATCACTTGAGACCAGGAATTCAAGACCAGCCTGAGCAACACAGCTCAGGCTTTTGAGACCCTATCTCAAAAAAAAAAAAAAAAAAATTAGCCAAGCCTGTTGGCATGAACCTGCAGTCTTAGCTACTTCGGAGTCAGACGTGGGAGAATGGCTTAAGCCCAGGAGTTCAAGGCTGCAGCAAACTATGATCACATCACTGTATTCCCGCCTAGGTGACAGAGCAAGAGTCTGTCTCAAAAAAAAAAAAAATTAATTAAATAAATATATACTCAACATGTTTAAGCTAACAGTTATCAAAAACAGTGTTACACGTTAGTTATAACAACTGTTTAAAAAGGTACTTCTAGAAAAATTAAGCTCAAAAGGCAAACTGTATTAAATGTGCTTCCCCTCATTCCTTTAAACTCAAGGTTCCTCAATGTAGAAAGGCCAGAATAAGCATTAACAATTAAACAACTCTATCAAAGTTTAATATTATGCTATGTTAAGATTCCTATTTTTTTTTTTTTTTTTGAGACGGAGTCTCACTCTGTCCCAGGCTGGAATGCAATGGCACGATCTCAACTCACTGTAACCTCCGCCTCCTGGGTTCAAGTGATTCTCCCGCCTCAGCCTCTTGAGTACCTGGGATTACAGGCATCCACCACCAAGCCTGACTAATTTTTGTATTTTTAGTAGAGACAGGGTTTCATCATGCTGGCCAGGCTGGTCTCGAACTCCTGATCTCAGGTGATCCACCTGCCTCGGCCTCCCAAAGTGCTGGGATTACAGACGTGAGCCACCATGCCCAGCCTTGCCTCCCACTCTATTCAAAGTCATCCCTTTGCTCACTGAGATAGATGCATATCTGGTTGCCTCCTTTGGAAAGGCTTATCAGAAACTCAAAAGAATGCAACCATTTGTCTCTCACCTACTTGTGACCTGGAAGCTCCCTCCCTGCTTCAACCTGTCCCCGCCGTTCTGGACTGAACCAATGCACTTCTTGCGTATATTGATCGATGTCTCATGTCTCCTTAAAATGTATAAAACCAAGCTGTGCCCAACCACCTTGGGCACATGTCATCAGGACTTCTGGAGGCTGTGTCACAGGCACACATTCTCAACACTGGCAAAATAAACTTTCTAAGTTAACCGAGACCTGTCTCAAATTTTCGAGGTTCACGTGTTCATCTTGTTCTGAGACTGAAATGTGTACGGTGTGGGTTGAAACAGTGAGCAAGTAGAACCAAAATGTTAGGCTTAGAAGAAAAGTAGATACAGGTATATAAAAATGAGAAGGTTGAGTAGAATCCTAGTCTTACTTCCTTTTTTTTTTTTGAGACGGAGTTTCGCTCTTGTTGCCCAGAATGGAGTGCAATGGCACTGCAACCTCCGCCTCCTGGGTTCAAGCGATTCTCCTGCCTTAGCCTCCCTAGCAGTGGGGATTACAGGCATGCACCACCATGCCCAGCTAATTTTTGTATTTTTAGTAGAGATGGGATTTCACTGTTGTCCAGGCTGGTCTCAAACTCCTGACCTCAGGCGATCCACCTGCCTCAGCCTCCCAAAGTGCCGGGATTGTGAGCAACCGCACCCAGCTTGTTTTTTGTTTTTGTTTTTGTTTTTTTGAGATGGAGTCTCGCTCCGTGTCGCCCAGGCTAGAGTGCAATGGAGCGATCTCCACTCACTGCAAGCTCCGCCTCCCGGGTTCACGCCATTCTCCTGCCTCAGCCTCCCGAGTAGCTGGGACTACAGGCATCCGCCACCACGCCCAGCTAATTTTTTGCGTTTTTAGTAGAGACGGGGTTTCACCATGTTAGCCAGGATGGTCTCGATCTCCTGACCTCGTGATCCGCCCGCCTCGGCCTCCCAAAGTGCTGGAATTACAGGCGTGAGCCACCACGTTCGGCTTTTTTTTTTTTTTTTTTTTTTAAGAGACAGAGTAGTGCAGTGAAGTGATCATGGCTCACTGCAGCCTCGACCTCCCAGGCTCACAGGTTCGTACCATCTTAGCCTCAGGAGCAGCTACGATTACAGGCCCATCCTAGCATGCCCAGCTTCATTGGCTACTTTTGAAGGATATTAGCGAAACAATTCATTGTGTGAAACCTAGTAAATAATGGAGAAGAATTAAGCATTTATCCTCCCTTTTCTGTAAGAGATACCTCAAGATAACCAAATAGTGGAGGCATGAAAATTATCTTTATAAAAATATTCTATTTAATAAAAGAAGTTATAGAATTCAAACATCAATATATTCAATGCTTGCTGAAATGACTGTAGGCACTGACAATCAAGGGCTGCGAACAAAGACTACTAATCATTTCTGCCTACTTACCTACGAAGTTTGCTTGACAAAAGTAAAGCTGAATCTGATCACCCCTTTAGATCTAACCACCAGTTTTCAGTAAATTCTGTGAAACTACGCCACAGAGTAAAATTGAGACTGTGCATAACTCCACATGACAAACTACCAGGTTTCATCCATAAATAAATTACAAGAGAAAACTAAATATGGAGGGGAAACTATCAATTAAAATGAGTCACACTGTATAGATAGCATGTGGATTCAGATTGAAATTGTTAAGAAAAAAAATGAGAATTCTGACAATTTTAACACTGGCTGGATATTTGAAAGTATTAAGGAATTATTCATTTTCTGTGATAGTGGTACTCATGTTTACCTTTTGTTTAAGTCTTTAAGATACACATATTGAACTATTTAACGGTTAAAGGATATCTAGGACTGCGGGGATATATCCGATGAAGCAAGATTGACTGTTGAAACTGGTTGAGAAAAGGGGTTTATACTATTCTCTCTACATATGTGTATATGTTAAGAGGTAAACATGGAAGGAAAGAAAGGAAGGGCAGTCAATCTAACTCTAAGTTTCAAGCAGTAAGTAAATATTTTGTTATCTTTCGAAGCATTTCAGTATTTACTTTTCTTATTCAATTCAAAGACTATAAGAAAGAACTAAAAACTAATAATCATGTAAATAAACAGTTTTTATGGCAAAATCAGTAACACAAAACTGAACACCAAACAAAACCTTCTCAGTATATCAGATAACATCAAAAGAATTAAGAGGAAAAATGACCAGGTTGTACGAAGTATATTTTAGAAGGAAAACTATCTCACAATTCGGGGACTGGCTAGAGTTTAGACTCACATCACTCAGCGACTCTCCGAAACTTTAAAACCTAAAGACACCACAAGTAGAAAACTAACAAATCATACCAGCTGTCCATACCATTGTAAACCACATCGAAACTCTGAAAAGCAGTTTTGACTGCCCAAATCATCCACTTCCTGAAAAGACAACTTTACTATTATAGTTTTCTCCACTGTCAAAATCAAAGGAGTATATTAAAATTTTAACGTAGGCCAGGCGCCGTGGCTCACGCCTGTAATCCCAGCACTTTTGGAGGCCTAGGCGGACGGATCACGAAGTCAAGAGATTGAGACCATCCTGGCCAACATGGTGAAACCCCGTCTCTACTAAAAATACAAAAATTAGCTAGGCGTGGTGGCGCGCGCCTGTAGTCCCAGCTACTCGGGAGGCTGAGGTAGGAGAATCGCTTGAACCTGGGAGGCGGAGATTGCAGTGACTCGAGATCGCGCCACTGTACTCCAGCCTGGCGACAGAGTGAGATTCCGTCTCAAAAAAAAAAGATATCATCACTGGCCTTTGTCCATTCAAGCCTCCAAAGTTTACAAACTCACTTGCATACAATTCACACCCTCTGCCTGAAATGCCCTCCTCTCTCTGGTGCCTGTTGAACTCCTACTCATCCACTCCCAGCTTGTTTTCACTAGGCGCCTCTACTCATAGACACAGTCGACCTATCAGCATTCTATTTCCTATCCCCATTAAGATCTCAGTCAATTTTTCACACAAAAAATCTTTCTTTAACTTACCAGTAATGCATACAGCTATCAGCTATGTCATATCTTTGGAGATATGACAATTGCTTTTTGTCTTTCTAAACATAAATTATGCTCAAACCAACAACAGTTTCAGGCGAACCAAAATACGTTTTTCAAGGTGGGTATGCATAAAGTGAATGCAAATTACCTCCCAACTATCTTGAGCCATTACAAGAGCAAAGATAAAAGTCATCCTAATAGGGAAAGGCCCTCTGACATCTCCCAAAAAACGAAAATAAAAGATTAAGAAAAAAGAAAAGAGAGGGAGGGCAAAGGTGACCAACAGCCCCATCGCTGATAAAGTTCCACGATTATCTCTTGAGCGTCCGTTGGCAGATACGGCTTTTCTCTTTTGGCAGAAGCCGTCGTTTTTAAATACGAGAGCCGACAGATGCGTCCGTACACAAACCTTGCAGCCACCAGCGCTGCGGACCGCGGAACCGGTCTCACAAGCAGGATGCTGACCAGCGTCCAGCCAGGGTCCTCCTCCTCCGCCCCCACCCCTGCAGCCCACAAGCCGGCCAGGAACGAGCGGCCCGGGAGAAGCCTAGTCCCCGGGGTCCTATCCCGATGAAAGATCTGCGGTGCCCTCGCTCCCCCGCTCGGCCCAGGCCGAAGGCCCCGCGGGGACCCCTCCAAGACGCCCTCGGCGCCGCAGCGGCCTCCCCGCCCCCCAGGCTGCCAAGGCCGCTGCAGGCCCCGCGGCCCCCGCCCGCCGCAACCGCGGCCCAGTTCCCCGCGCCCCCGCCGCCGCCTCAGCCCGAACCGGGCCCCCGCCGCCCCCGCTAGCTAGCCTCACCTCAGAAGCGAATCGTGGGCAGCGCGCGGGATTCCGGGGTCCCAGTGCGGCCACCGCCCGTCGGCTCCGGCTCCGGCTCCGCCCCCGTCTCCTGGCCCGCAGCAGCGGCCCGCCAGGCCTCTCCACCCCTCAGCCCCTCCGCTCGCCCCCACCGCCCGACCTGGGTGCGGCCTGCGGCGCTGCAGCCCAACAACGCGCCGTCCCATAGGCCAAGCCGCGCAGCACTGCCGAGCAACGTACCCTGCGATTGGCGGGACCCATGAGGGGCGGGTCCCCTGCGGGCAGGGCGATTGGACTCGCCAGGCCCGCCTCGGGGCGACCCCGCCGGGGCCTGCGGAGGCCCAGGGTCCCGCGCGGAGTGCACCCCGGCCAGCAGCTTCGGGCGCCAGGTCATGGCTTCACGGTGGCCAGGTCGACTGCGGCGAGCCCCTGCCGGGTCCGCTGGACACGGTTTCATTGTGATTGACCTCCGCCGGAGGGGCTGTCGGAGCCCAGGGACCCTGCCCCCACGCCGCCGCCCAGCGCACTCCCCCAGCAGACGGGCCGTGCCCCGCGTAGCCCCGCCTTGTGCGGTCCCCAGGCCGAGTTTTGGGGCCCGGGTGGGGTCAAGGCAGCAGGGCCTGTGGGCCCCGATAAGGCTCCACAGAGGACAACTGCCTGGCCCCCGGGCCCGGCCTGCGGGTGCTGAGGGGACGAGCTAGCACCAGCCACCTCTGCACAACCGGGGAGTGAGCCTGCGGGGCTTTGGCAGGACCAGCCTCAGACCAGCACCTTCCCGCACACTGTCCCTCCTGCTGGCGCATCTGACACCCAAAAAAACAAGCAGCGAGACAAATGGGCACGGCTGCTTGTCCTCTTGACACCCATAGAAAGCTTAGGTCCAGAGCTGGGCAGTGGCAGAAGAGTGTGGAATCCAGATCTCCCTGCTCAGCAGGAGCCTCTGTGACATTGCCCCAACAAGGGTCAGGGATACTGTCTGGATGGAAGCCAGCGACCCCTGTTCTAACCATTTCTGTTGGACGCTGGCTTTTCCAAGACGATTTTTCTGACAAGATCACAATTCTGTCTCATTCACTTCTGCTTCCCATAGTTAATCACTAGGGAAACGCAAATCAAAACCACTGTGGGATACCACTTAACATTCATTAGGATGGCAGTTGAAGAAGCGGGGAGTTGGGCGAAGTGGCTTCAGCCTAAAATCCCAGCACTTAGGGAGGCAGAAACAGGAGGATAGCCTGAGCCCAGGAGTTGGCAGACTTGACTGGACAACATAAGGAGACCCTGTTCTCTACAAAAACGAGAAGAAAAAAAAAAAGTTTCAAGGCGGGGGGGGGGGGGGGGGGGAGAAGGAGGAAGAAGAGGAAAAAAAGAAAATAAGTGTTGGCAAAGATGCGGAGAAATTGGAACCCTTTGTGCATTGCTGACGGGAATGTGAAATGGTGTCGCTGCTGTGGAAAACCGTAGAGTGGTTCCTCAAAAAATTAAACATAATTACCACATAATCCAGCAATTCCACTTCTGGATATATACCCAAAAGAAATGAAAACAGCTATTTGTACCATGTTCATAGCAGCATTATGCAGAGAAGGAAATTCTAGTTATTGGGGTTTTGTGCCTTTTTTTTTTTTGGAGTCAGGGTCTCTGTCGCCCAGGCTGCAGTGCAGTGTTGCAACCATGGCTCACTGCAGCCTTGACCTCCTAGGCTCAAGGGATCCTCCTGCCTCAGCCTCCCAAGTAGCTGGGACTACCAGCACGTGCCAACATGCCTGGCTAATTTGTTATTTTTTGTAGAGACGGGATCTCACTATGTTGCCAGGGCTGGTCTCAAACTCCTAGGCTCAAGCAATCTTCCCAAATCCAAACTCAGCCTCCCAAAGTGCTGGGATTACAGGCATAAGCCCATAAACCACGATGCCTGGCCAAAAGGAACGAAATTCTGACGCATGCTACAACATGGATGAACACTGAAGACATGCTATGTGAAATAACCCAATCACAAAAAGATAAATGTATGATTCCACTTGTATGAGGTGTCTAGAGTAGGCAAATTCAGAGAGACAGGAGGTAGAATGGTGGTTGCAAAGGGCTGGAGGAATGGGGATTTAGTGTTTAATGGGTACAGAGTTTAAGCTTGGGGTGATGAAAAAGTTCTGGAGATGGATGGTGGTGATGACTGAACAATAATATGAATATTCGCAAAGCCACAGAACTGTACACTTTAAAATAATTAAAATGATAAACTTTATAATATGAAAATTTTATCATAATAAAACAATTTTAAAGCTATTAAAATATTCCTTCCTTTTCCAACTACAAAAAAGAAAAAAGGTCCAGGCGTGGTGGCTCTTGCCTGTAATCCTAGCAATTTGGGAGGCCAAGGCGGGAGGATTGCCTGAGCTCAGGAGTTAAGAGATCAACATGGACAACACGGCAGAACACTGTCTCTACTAAAAATACAAGAAATTAGCTGGGTCTGGTGGCAGGCACCTGTAATTCCAGCTACTCAGGAGGCTAAGGCACAAGAATTGCTTGAACCCAAGAGATGGAGGTTGCAATGAGCCAAGATGGCACCACTGCACTCCAGCCTGGGTGACAGAGACTCTGCCTCCAAAAAAAAAAAAAAAAAACAAAGAAATACGGTCTTAGGTGAGAGTTTTAAAATATATTGAGTTAGAATTAGATATATACAACAATAATATTAAGTAATGAGGGAGACCAATGAAAGTCACCTGAGGTCCTTATGTTGTCCAGGAGGAGGATAAAAGTATTTATTAGTTAACTCTAGACTTCAGTAAGAATAGAGAGTGTTTAACTTTCTAACTAGGAGAAGGGGGGAAATGAAATGATTTGTTTTAAGTTGCTCAATCTCAAAGAAGGGGAAAAGGAGAGAAAAGGGAGGAAAAAAACACAAACACAAGTGAGACAATATGTAGCATAAAATAAGATGGTAGATTTAATTACATTAAATACACAATGGACAAAATGCTCCAGTTAAAAGACAAGGTGTGTTTTATATGCTATTAACAAACAACACAATGAAATTAAAAATACACAATTTACAATAGACTAAAAGAAACATAAAATATTTACAAATCAAACTTAAGATGAGCAAGACCACAATGGACAAAATTATAAAATCCTATTGGTAAACCTTAAAGAAGACCCAAATGGAAAGAGAGGTAAACCATGTTCATGAATCAGAAAACTCAATATTGTAAAGATGTCAATTTTCCCAAAACTGATTGATAGCTATAATAAATTCCCAAACTATCAAGTGCATCATTGTTGTTGGAATTGACAAGCTGATTTTAAAACTTATATGGGAGAAAAACCTTACGTGAAAATACAAAGAGCCAGAATAGTCAAGACACTCTCAAAGAAGAAAAATAAGGTGGAAAAGACTTACTTTATCAGATCTCAATACATAATTGATAATAATGAAGACAGCTTGATATTGGCACAAGAATAGACAGACTAATGGAACAGAGGAAAGAATCCAACAACAGATCTACATATGTCATATGTGGACATATGACAGAGGTGGCATTGCAGATGGGCGCAGAAAGTTAGATTATAAACAATGATAGGATAGGTGTGTAACCCTATGGAGAGAAAAAAATGAAAGTGAATCCTTACCTCACACCATATGCAAAAAACCAAATCTAGGTGAATTAAAGGCCTAAATATGAAATTTACATTTATAAGGATTTCGGAATATAATCTAAGAGACTATCTTCATGACCTTGGAGTGGAAATAATTTCAGTGGTTTTTTTTTTTTTTTTTGGTTTTTTTTGAGATAGGGTCTCACTCTGTCTCACAGGCTGAAGTGCAGTGGCACAATCACAGCTCACTGCAGCCTTGACCTTCTGGGCTCAAGCAATCCTCTCACCCCAGCCACCTGAGTAGCTGGGACTACAGGCACGCACCACCATGTCCAGCTAATTTTTGTATTTTTTGTAGAGATGGTGTTTCGCCATGTTGTCCAGGTTGGTCTCAAACTCCTGAGCTCAAGTGATCCTCCTGCCTCTGCCCCCAAAGTGCTGGCATTACAGGTGTGAGCCACTGTACCCAGCCTGGAAAGAATTTCTTAAGTCACAAAAAGCACTAACCAAAATGAAAACACTGATCAATTCAACTGCATTAAAAATAAGAACTGGCATGCACAGTGGCTCATGCCTGTACTCCCAGCACTTTGGGAGGTCAAGATGGGAGGCTCATTGAGTCTAGGAGTTTGAGACCAGCTGGGGCATAGTAAGATCCTATCTCTAAAAAAAAAAAAAATTATCTGGACATGGCAGTATGTGACTGTAGTTCCGGCTACTTGGAAGGCTGAGGTGGGAGGACTGTTTAAGCCTAGGAATTGAGGCTGCAATAAGCCAAGATTGTGCCATAACACTCCAGCCTGGGTGACAGAGCAAGACCTTGTCTCAAAAAACCCCAAAAAACAAAAAAGGACACCATAAACAGTCAAGCCAGAGTTAGAGAAGATATTTGCAATACACGTTATGGATAATATCAAGACTATACAAAGAATTATTAGATTAATAAGAAAAAATCTGGTAGCTCACGCCTATAATCCCAACTTTGGGAGGCTGAGGCCAGCAGATCGCTTGAGCTCAGGAGTTTGAGAGCAGCCTGCATAACACGATGAAACCCGTCTCTACTTAAAAATACAAAAAATTAGCTGGGCTTGGCGGTGTGGGCCTGTGGTCCCAGCTACTTGGGAGGCTGAGGTGAGAGAATCACCTGAGCCTGACTCAAGGCTACAGTGAGCTGAGATCGCACCACTGCACTCCAGCCAGGGCAACAGAGTGAGACCCTGTCTCAGAAAAAAAAAAAAAAAAAGAAAAGAAAAAGAAAAAGACAACACGTTAAAAAATGGGCAAAAGATGATAGACACTTCACAGGAGACAAAATCAAAATGGTTAATAAAAACATAAAAATATGCTCAATCTCCTTGGTAATTAGCTAAATGCAAATTAAGGCCATAACTATACACCCCACCAGACTGGCAAAAGTGAAATGTCTGCCAAGGATGGGAAGGCAAGGGAATTCTGTTTTACTGCTGGTGGGCACGTAAACTAGAACAATATTTAGAAAGATCCTCATACCCTAGAACCCAGAAGTCAGACTCCTGAGTACAAACCCTAGAAAAATTTGTGCACCATTTGCAAAAAACACACGTGCATCAGAGACATGGACAAAACTGTTGCTAGCAGCATTGTGTGTAGTTACCCCAAACTAGAAACAAACCAACTGTCCATCTACAGCAGGCATGTCCAATCTTTTGGCTTCCATGGACCATACTGGAAGAACTGTCTCGGGTCACGCATAAAATACACTACCACTAACTATAGCTGATGAGCTAAAAAAAAAAAAAAAAAAAAAAATGCAAACAAAAATCTTTATAATGTTTTAAGAAAGTTTACAAATTTGTGTTGGGCCACATTCAAAGGCATCCTGGGCTGCATGCATTGGACAAGCTTGACTGACAGTGAAATGAATCTGTGAACTACGATACAGCCAAACAGTGGAAGTTTTTAGCAATGAACATGCACAAACTATAATACGCACAGCAACATGAATAAATCTCACAGACATAATAACGAGCCAAAGAAGCCAGCTGCCAGAATTTGCATCTGTATGATTCAAGGGGATAAAGCACAGAAACAGGAAAATACTGCAATGCCTGCATAATTGGGTGCTGAAGACTTTTTAGAAAAACAAGAACACAAGACTCACACAAGCCAGGGCAGAGAGGCCGGAAGTGACACTGTGAGGGGAGGGCATTTGGGTGCTGGCAAAACTATTTCCTGATGGTGGTTGCAGATGTTCACTTCCTAACAGTGTGTTAGGTTGTGCATTTATGTTTTATTCACTTTTCTGTGTGTTGTTTTATTCTGCAGGAAATGAATGAAAAAGGGATTCTGCCTCAGCTCTGAGCCCCTCAGAGCGGGGCCAGGGAAGAAGCAGACGGCAACGCCAGGGCAGCTGTCCGGCAGCCTGGAAGGCCTGCGAAGTTTCCTAGGGGTCCGAAGGAGGGTAGACAGGTGGGGGTCTGCTCTGTACCCATCAAATCTCCCTCCAGTGAGAATGGCTGGAAGATGGCTTAAAAGGGATCACCACTCACACACACTTCTGAGGTGGTGGGGGTTGTCTGTCAAGCATCTTCACGGGGTCACTGCCCCCTCTTCCCCAAGGACAGGCATCCTCCTGGCGCTGCCCCCTCAGCAGGCAGTCTAGGTGGAGGGAACAGGGCATGCAGGCAGAGATAACACAGGGTGTGTGTGCCAGGTGCCCAGCGAGGGGCTTGATGCTGCTGGGTCACAGAAACAGAGTTTGTGGCCCTTCCCCCATTCCCCTCCTCTAGAAACAAGCACAGCCCTCCCATGTTCCTGGTGTGGCCCTGGTGTCCTAGGCCATCCCTCCAGGGCTTGGATCACCCTCAAAAGCCTCTTCCCTGCTGAGCTTCAATCTGCCTTTCTATGAAATGGCCCCAATAAGCCCTGCCTGCCTCAGGGAACTAAGCCGCAGGTCTCTCCCGCAATGCCCACCCTCGCCCATCCTGAGGTGCAGGAAGCACCTCCCTGGGGCTGCGCTGAGCCCCAACCAGCAGGGGAGCTCCGCACAACGTGGCCCAGAAGGATCAGTGGGAACCGAGGTTTCTTCTGGTTCTAAAAACATCTTTTCAAGGCTGGGCGCCGTGGCTCGCGCCTGTAATCCCAGCACTTGGGAGGCCAAGGTGGGCGGATCAGTTGAGGTCAGGAGTTCAAGACCAGCCTGGCCAACATGGTGAAACCCCAGTTCCACTAAAAATACAAAAATTTGGCAGGCACCTGTAATCCCAGCTACATGGGAGGGTGAGGCAGGAGAATCGACTGAACCCTGGAGATTTGCAGTGAGCCGAGATCACGCCAATCCACTCTAGCCTGGGCGACAGAGTGAGACTCTGTCCCAAAAAAAAAGAAAAAATCTTTTCACAATAAAAATCTTTATTAACGGAAGGCACGGGGCTCACCACAATCCTTCGGATGGAACCACAGGAAGAGAAGAAGCATGTTTCACCCTGGGCTGGGGGTGCTTCCCAAAGCCACTGGGGCCCTTTCCCAAGCCCCAGAACTGAGCCCACCTGAACTCATCTTGAAGGTAGGTATGTCAGTGAGTCCTCTCAAAGCCTCAGTTTCCCTACCTATAAAATGAGGAAGCAGGACTGCCCCTAGGACAGGGTCTAGGCCTCCTGCCAGCCCACCCTCACAGACCCAGAGGGCAACGCAGGGTGAGGCGGGGCAGTTTCACTCCCCAGTGCTGTGGCCCCCTTGGTTGAGTGAAAGCACCTCCAGAGCCCTAACCCTAGCCCTGGGAGCCAGGCAAGAGACCCCCACAATGACCATCAGAGGCCGTGAGGGGTGGCAGGGAGCCTGGCAGGGAGCCAGGCAGGGCCAGGGTCTAGGCTCAGAGCAGTGAAGGATAGATAGGGTCACATGCCAGTTAGTGGCAGAGGTGGGACTTGAACCCAGGCCTCTGTGAGACTTGGTTCTCTCACCAGTAAAATGGGTGTAATAGCAGCTGCTTCTCCAAGCGAATGATGTCAAGCACCCAGCTCGGCACCTCACAGATGTGGTCAGTAAATGATAATCCCAACCCTATCCTTATATGTGGACTAGAACATTTATGGCAAGTCTCGGGAGGTCATGGGAACTCCTCATGGCTCCTTCATGCTGGAGGACCATGGCCTGCCCCTATCCCACCCCAACACACTCTTGAAACTGAGGCCCTCGGCCTAGAGCAGCTCACACAGAGGTGGACAGCTGTGCTAGCAGGTGCAGAGTCTGGGAGGCGAGGCTGGACCAGGGCCCCAGCTGGGCTTCGGGTAACCACAGGCCTCAACTGTCCAGTTGGCCAGAGGGACCTATCACCTGGCTCTGGGCCCCAGGATGCTTTAGCCACTTGAGCCGGCTCCAGGTGACCGTGTAAGTGAGATAAAGCAAAGGTGTCCTGGACTGCACCACTCACTAGCTCAGCGCCCCAGGCACCAGGCTGGAAACCACATCTCGCACCCAATTCTCCATTTAAAAATTTTACAGGAAGGGGCCAGGCACGGTGGCTCACGCCTGTAATCCCAGCACTTTGGGAGGCCAAGGTGGGCAGATCACCTGAGGTAAGGAGTTTGAGACCAGCCTGGCCAACATGATAAAACCCCGTCTCTACTAAAAATACGAAAAATTAGCCAGGCGTGGTGGCGGGCGCCTGGAATCCCAGCTACTCGGGAGGCTGAGGCAGGAAAATCGCTTGAACTAGAGAGGCGGAGGTGGCAGTGAGTGGAGATCACGCCACTGCACTCCAGCCTGGGCGACAGGGTGAGACTACATCTCAAAAACAAAAAACTAAAATAATAAAATTTTACAGGAAGAGAAACTATGGCCACAGTGGGGAGTGGCATGACTCCCTAAGCGAGTTCAGGTCAGACAGGGCAAAGAATTCTGACCGCAGGGAGAAGGAATGGCTGGTTTTCCAGAGATAGATCAGAACAACAGAAGCTCCCTCTGCTCCAGCCTCGGCTGTGGTGCACTGACCTCTCACCCCAGGCAGGCTGAAGAGGAAACCCCTGCAGAGGTGGCCTTGGACACCTGGTTCCTGGAAGCAGCTGGCTGCCGTCATCTGCAGGGCCTGCAGTTCCACCGCACCCTATGGCCCCCTGGGGTCACAGCCTCCCACATCCGCTAACCAGCCTCATCACTTGTTTCCGCCAGCAAACCACAGGTCCCCAGAACACACCCAGGGGAAGGGGGCTGCAGGACCTTCTCCCCCAGTCAGTCACTGTCAGTGGGCCCAAGTGCTGACCTCAGTTTAGGTTTCCCTGACATAAAGTGCTAAGAAAAATCACAAGGATTCTAGGGTCCCTGCCAGCCCCTACCTCCCCGAGTCTGTTTCATTAAAAATCCAGCCTGGAAGGTGTGCCAGGGAGAGTGACCTGCTGGAACTCCATGGCAGAAAGTAAGGGGATGGATTGAGGCTGGGCCTGAGCCAGGTATTGCCTGGAAGACTTGGGCATCTGGGTACCACCGTCCCTACGCACCCTTGGCCTGCTTAGGGTTCACTGTTCCCATCCCATCATAGCTGTTACTTCCTCCAAAAAATCTTCCTGGAGCCCCCAGTCCCTGCACACCCAGCTGCCCTGGACACCGTGCCGTAAGCACCTCATACCCAGCTGTCCCCAGACTGGGCTGTGAACTCAGCCAGGCCAGAGGCCCCTGTCTGGAATGGGACCAGGCATGCAGGAGGTACCCAATAACTGCTCGCTAATGCAGGGAATGAAGCAGCTGTAGCTGCAGGGCCTTCTAGCTCTGTAGCCCGCTCAGTGTATGCAAGTTCTGGAACGGGGACAGCCACTCAGGAGGTACCCAGTAACCAGGCACTAATGCAGGGAATGAAGCAGCTGTAGCTGCAGGGCCTTCTAGCTCTGCAGCAGCACTGCCCTGGCCTGACCTGGCAGCAGAACTGGTGAGTGGGGTGTGGGCTCCCAGCCCAGACTGCCCAAGTTTGGGTCCTGATCTGTTACTCGCTGTGCACCCTGGGGAAGTCACTCAGTGACCTGCACCCTGGAAGACAAGACAACCAACTGTTGGGGTTCCCGGGTACTGCTGCGGTCACCACTTAAACATCAGCATGCGCACCCAGTAAGCTGGTAATCCCCTCCTTCCCAATCAAGCCCCAGCCACCAAGGCAAAGCTCACTGCTGCTTTATTGGAGGCAACAGCCCCTACTGGAGCCTGTGTCTTAGCGTTCCTGGGGGTCCCAGGGCCAGCCCCGGCCCCCACCCAGCTGCCCTGGCCCTGCCTGGCTCCCAGCCCACTTAGGGGTGAGTGTGATGGGGGGGACCAGTGTTCCTGTCCTTGGAGCCCAGGCACAGCTTGGTCCTGGGTTTCTGGGATTGGGACACAGCAAGTTAGTGTGGGGCAACAGAGTCCCTTCGTCCTCTGGAGCCTGGAGCCTGGTTCAGCCCTAGAACCCAGCCTGCTGGATGAGACTGGCTGGGTCCTATGAGATGTCCATCACAGAGGCCCTAAGCAAGCACGGCCTTGCTCCTGCTCACCCTCCCATGTGGGCCCGTGTCCGTCTGTGTGGCCTGAGGTCAGGGCCCCTGTGACTGCCTTGGCCTGGCAGCCACATGGACTGGCATCACCTAGGCCCAGTGTAGCCGTAGGGGTGCCGCAGCAGCAGGCTCTGGTGGCTGGGCAGCACGTGGGTGTGGTAGTGCTCCACCATGCTGCCCACACTCACAAACAGGACCTCGCCCTCCAGGTAGAACTTAGAGTCCTGTGGGGGAAGAGAGGGGGAGCGTCAGCAGGGCCAGGCCACTCTGCGGCTCTAGGCCTCAGTCTCCCCGTCTGTAAAACAAGGCAGCAGCAGCAACAGCGGCATCGCCAGGCTGGCCCCTGGCTGTCGGTGGTGCCCCCAAGGTGGCCTCCGCATCAGGCCTGTGCTCTCCATGTTCCCACCTCACTTCCCCTCCGTCCTCCATGTCCAGGAGCCTGCACCCATAGCACTTCAGACAAGGTCAGGAAATGAACCTAGGCCAGGCACGGTGGCCCACGCCTGTAATCCCAGCACTGTGGGAGGCCAAGGTGGGAGGATTGCTTGAGCCCCAGAATTTGAAACCAGCCTGAGAAAGACAGTGAGACCCCTGTCCCCGCAAAAAGAAAAAGATAAGACAAGCAACCCAGGGTCTATGGCTGACCGCCCATCCCCACTAGGGTCAGTGGAGGACAAAGCCAGGAGAGGAGGGAGGCTGAACAGGAGGGGTGGGGGGTGAGCGTTGGTGGAGGGGAAGGGGAGGGCGGTATCCTGGAGGTGCCAGTCTCAGTCTACCCACTGCCTATGCCTCATCAGGGAGATTCTGCCCTGCCCCTTGCCAGGCCATGCGGCCAGGGTCCCCGTCCCACTCAGAGCCCTCTCACCTTCTCAAAAATGCGATAGTTCCTCACTTTGTTAGAGGTTTCGTCCCACACAACCAGGACCTACAGGACGGAAGCGGGAGGCTGACGGCTCCCTGAGAAACAGCGGGACCAGCCTCGGGAGACCATGGGCTGGGGATAGGGGGGCAGAACCATCAAGGCTGGGTCCTGTGGCCCTCGGGGGGTGGGGAGGGACTCCAGACCACCTGCACAAGGACAGCAGGGACGACACTGGCAGCCCTCAGAGAGCCTCTGATGAGCAACAGCTCATAACCACCAATAGCCACTCCGACACACCCGGGAGAGCATGGCTCAGTGAGGTCACAACTTCACGCTTGGAGGGACACGGGCAGACCTGACGTTCCCCTTTCACGCTCGGAGGGACACGGGCAGACCTGGCGTTCCGCTGCCCCGTGTGCAGAGCTGGCGTTCCGCTGCCCCATGTGCAGACCTGGCGTTCCCCTGCCCCATGTGCAGACCTGGCGTTCCGCTGCCCCATGTGCAGACCTGGCGTTCCGCTGCCCCATGTGCAGACCTGGCGTTCCCCTGCCCCATGTGCAGACCTGGCGTTCCCCTGCCCCATGTGGCCTCCCCCACCCCAGAGCATGAGCCCTACCCCACCCGAGTCCTGGCCCCCACTGGGAGGTGGCCATCATGGCCCCCAGTTTGCAGATGGAGATCTATTAGGGAATAGATTGGGGGGTGCTGCTGGGCAGAGAATTCAGAGTCCACAAGGGGGAGTGGTTTAGGAACTGTGGAGTCCTGGGCCCACCCACAGCCTGGGCGTGTGGAGAGCCAGAGAGGCCCTGGGGCATCTTCCCCTGGCGCCTACCTTCCCCGACTTGGTAGAGGAGTTCCGGATGCAGTAGAGTCCATCCTGGGGCTCTCCCCGGGGGCTTGTAGCCTTGAACAACCTAAAATAAGACAGTCATATTAGCGGGTGAGTCCTCCTCGGGCAGCTTTCACACGGACCTTCCCGCCCCGCTCCCAAGCCTGGCTTTCTGTCCTCTCGCTGTTGTAGGTCTCAGGCGCTGAGCATGTCGGGCTGCCGTGAGGCTGACAGAAGCAGCCCAGCAGAGCCCTGGCCAGCCAGGGTGCCAGCTGGGCATGGGACAGAGCAGGGAGGTCCACTCCTCTGGTTTCTGCTGCACGCAGGGCCATGAACTTGTGCCAGCAACTCCCCAACACGGAAGCTAGGGAGAGGGACACAGAAGCAGGAAGCCGGGCGTGGCGGAGGACCCAGCACACACAGGGCTTTGTGCTGACCTTTCCACTTCGCAGGACTCCGTGGTGTTGACGAAGACCGAGTTGGGCAGTGGCACCTGCAAGAGGCTGACGGTGTCAGTGCCAACGTCGGAGTGATCCACCCGCACCACCACTCCCCGGACGGTGGCCACCCGGTGCCGGGATCCGGGGCTTTACATGGTGCTGTGTCCCCCTAGGCTCCCGGGTTCTCAGGGGGTCCTTGCTCAGGACGGTCCATGAGGGGCCGCCTTGGCCTATGGCTTTCCCACCACCTGGCCACTGGGACCCAGGCTTGCTGCTCAGCCTTGCCTTCTCATAGTCCTCGTCCGAGTCGTCCCCGCCAGTGTCAGCCTGTGAGGGTTGCCGGGGCTTTTCAAAGGAGAAGCTCCTGAAACTCTGCCCATCAGGGGGTGATCGCCTGGAGGGGCAGGGAGAGGAAGGCAGGACCATTTCACTGTCAGACGCGGGATGGCCACCCTCTGCTCCCCTCCCCACTCCGCCCTCTGTGTGAGGACGGCAAGCTGCCTGCTATGGCCCCTGTGACCATAAAAAGCTCAGGACAACAGAGATCCAGGTAGGGCTCGTGCTGACTGTCCTGGGACAGCAGGAATCGCCCGACACCGGAGTCAGGGGTCAGGGCTGCCATGGATGCTGGCAAGGGAGTCCAGGGTCCCCGAGCTCAGTGTCATCACACCGTCAACAAGTGCTCTGGATGCTCGTGGGGAGGGGAGGTCTGGTCACGGCCAAATCACAGCCCACTCAGAGCCACAGGGGAGTGGACGTGAACTGGATGAACAATGCAGTGTGACCCCAAAGGACGACCATGGCGTCCCTGCACGCCTCCCCGTGTGGCTAGCCGGTCCTGCTCAGCAAAGCCTCAAAGGCTCTAGGGAGGATTAACGGGCCACACCAGCATGGGAGGCCAGCCTGTGGGTGAGGCTGAGCCCTGGAACCGCTATCCCCACAGTCATGGAAAAACGTGACTTCCGAACATCTGCACCTCTGCAGCCCTTGGTGAACTAGAACCACGAGTGTGACAAGGGCTGCTCAGAGGCACTTCCACACAGGCAGCAAGCATCTCAGAGGTGTTCGCAGAGCCCTGGGAGAAGGGCACCATGGGCAAGGGCATTCGGGGGTGCGCGTGCCAGCCAGCACACCCATGCGAAACCTGCCCCTCCAGTTCCTGGACCCTTTGCCTGCCAGGCAAGGCAGGAAGCCCACCTGGGGTCCCAGATGCCTTTGACCACAGCCACTGGCCTAACTCTGTGGGAGTGGGGGACAAACTGGTCTCCTGGCACTTCCCAGAAATAAAGCGGAAAGCATTTCAGCAGGACGCGGTGGCTCACGCCCGTAATCTCTACACTTTGAGAGGCCGAGGCAGGCGGATCACTTGAGACCAGGAGTTCAAGACCAACCTGGCCAACACAGTGAAACCCCTGTCTCTACTAAAAATACAAAAATTAGCCAGGCGTGTTGGCAGGTGCCTGTAGTCCCAGCTACTTGGGAGGCTGAGGCAGGAGAATCACTTGAACCCCGGAGGTGGAGGTTGCAGTGAGCTGAGATCGCACCACTGCACTCCAGCTTGGTTGCCAGCGTGAGACCCTGTCTCAAAAAGAAAAAAAACCAAAGCATTTCCAGCAAGCTTCAGGGCTGAGTCATGGACATGCTCCACGTTCCACCAAGGCGGACTGGAGGCAACAGGGAACCTTCCTACCCTTGCACCTGGTACCCCGTCGTGGGCTAAGAGTGCCAGGGGAGCAAGGTGGGCAGAGTGCCCGTCAGAGGCCAGGCCAGGGTCCCTGTAGCTGGAGGCAGGGCTTGCAGCCGCCACACAAACTCACTGGAGGTGCGGGAGCTGCGGCTTCTCTGGCCTGGGCAGGACTGCGGGCCGCGCCATGGCCTCAGGCACTGGCAGCTTCAGCGCAGGAGGCCGGGGAGCCACGGGGGGCACAAAGAGTCCAGGCATGGCTGCCTCCCTTGGGGGGTCCTCTTCAGCTGTCTTCAGGAACTTGGGCTTGTTGGCTGGCACAGGTGGGGGCTCAGATGTGGGTGGTCCTCGGGGGGACAGGTGGAAGGACTTGAGTTTGTCACAGTTTCTGGAGGTGGCAGTGGCCATGATGGCAGCACTGGAAGTGGAGCAGGCCCCGTGGCCAGGGGTCCAGGGCTCCGGGCTGGGGCTGGCACTCTCCCGGAAGCAAGGGGGTTTCCGGAGGCCGGGTGCGGTGGGCATGGTGCTCAGAGGGGGATCGCTCATCCTTCGGGGGGTAGCAGGTACCCTGGGGCAAGGCTCAGCCCGCCTCGGGCACAGTGGGTCCCTCTTGGAGTCCTCAGCAGCCAGGCCAACATCTGGGAGGCCGTGCTTAGGGGGAGGTGGTGGCAGTAGGGGACCGGGGCCCTTGGAGGTAAAGGAGTGGGCCCGGGGCATGTCGGAGAAGGCTGGCTTCCTGGGCGTGGGCACTGGGGGTGGTGGGTAAGCCGGTGGGTGCATCAGGGCATCTGCAGAGCAAAGAGACCCGGGTTGGACCCTGACAGAGACTGGGCCAACACTATCCTCTGCTGGCAGTGGTCAGCCAGGCCAACCAGGAGTGCAACCCATGGTAGGCCCACCCCACAGCCTGCCCACCCAGCAGCCCAGCACCCAGCACTCCCATCCTGCCTTCCCCAGGGTCCCAGACCACCCACCACCCCCAGCCCTCCCCATTCATCCTCCCTATGGCAGCCTGTCGATGCTTCCTGAAGCCTAGAGGACACCTGAGGAGCCCATCAGGTTCCCAGAGGTGGAAGGAAGAGAAAGGAAGAGAAGTCAAGAAGGATCTCAGGGCTCGGCCGGAGCGAGAGGGAGGAAGGAATTCCCAAGGACAGGGGAGGGGAGCAGCTGGGAGGAAGGTGAAGGCCCATGTTTGCTCAGAACACATCCAGAAAGCTGGGAGATGCCAGGGGATGCAGGGTCATGGAATGTGTGCAGAGTTCAGAAGTCCAGGCTAGACATGACTCGGAGCCAGCAGCCTGCAGATGACCCAGGCTGTCACCCAGGGAATTCGGGAGAGGAGTGAGGTCTGAGTCCTGGGCATCCCTCATGGGGCCAGCACAGGAGCTGAGGAGAAAGAGGACCCTGGGAGCACGGGGCGCCTGGAGGACAGGCTGGCAAGGAACAGGGCAGGCGCCAGGCTGGTGTGGCTCAGGACTGAGCGCTGGAACTGGGAATGGGGAGGCCACAGGTGTCCTGGACGAGAAATGTTTTGGGAAGAGGATGAAGGGGGTACAGAGGGAGGGTGAGTGGAGCAGTAGCATGCAGGAGCACTGGTGGCTCCCCAGGCCCATCTCTAGCCTCACTGGGCTGCAGCTCAGGGCTGGGCAGACGGAGTCTGAGCTCACCAAGGCTTGGCCAGCCAGGCTAAGACGGAAGGCAGTAGTGTGTGGGCGAAGGGACAGGCATGGTGAACACTGTGAGACGAGAGCTCTGCATGGAAGGAAACTGAGGCAAGCGGCCCGCAGACCCTGGTGGGCTGAAGGACTGTTAGCACTGGGACCCCAGAGGGAAGGAGGGAGGGAGCAGCAGGAGAAGAGGGGCTGGACCCGGGAGCCTGAAGGTGGGAGGGGATGGGAGGCAGAGAGGATACGGGGTCAGGGGCTGGGGTCGGCAGAGGCCAAGTCAGTGAGGACAGGAGGCTGGAAAACAAGGAGGCAGGGCGGACGCAGGGAAAATGGAAGGATCAAGGATCAGCCCCAGACATGAGGAAATTGACAAGATGAGGGGGCTGGAGAGACAATAGGGAGGGAAGAAGGGAGGGAGGGGACAGAGGAGGACAGAGACACGTCCTCCCCACCCAGCTCGTGCTTCCGTCATCCACGTGTGACCACCTGTATCAGCCTGTCTCTTTGACTAGGCCGTGTGCTGCAGGAGGTAGGTGGACACTGGGATGGGATGGGGTGGGGTGGGACAACGACCTGGCCTGCAGCAGTGTCCACACAAGCTGGCAGCCATGGGGACATGGACCTGCCCTGAGCCTGCGCGCTCCTCAACGTCCTTCCTTCCCCATGCTTAGCCCCCAGGGCCACCCCGGCTCCACCTGCCACTTATCGCCATGTGCCTGTCCCTCCTCCTGGGAGGTGGGAGGAGGAAATGAGCAGAGGTGGCAGCAGCTACACCTCTTCTGCTCCAATCCTCATAATACTTGGGACACAGCAGGGAAGCAGAAGCCACCCAGAGCGGTACCTGGGCCAGCATCCCCAGCCTCAGAGGGGCTGTGCTCCCGGTCCCGGCCCCTGCTTCCTACACACCCAGAGCTCTCCGGGCCCACCCGCCCCACCTACCCTCAAGCCTTCCGGGCTCCGGGGAGTCGGGCTCCAGGTAGGAGTCATCCTCGTCGTCGTGCTCATAGTCTGCATGGGAGGGGTGGGTGGTGAGAGCCAAACCGGCCCAGGCCCAGTCTCCGAACAATGCTCCATGCATGGGGCTGAGTCCAGGAGGCAAGGGGCAAGCACCCGCTGGGAGGACTATGAGTCCAGACCCTGCTGCTGAAGGCCAGAGCCCAGGGATGCTACTGCGCACTGCCAAAGGGCCAGAGCAAGGAGCGCAGCCGAACACACCTCCCTCTCCTCCACAGCGGCCAAGAGGAGGCCAGGTGGGGAGAGGCGAACGGGCAGTGGACGCGGAGAAAGACCTCACCTTCATTGTCCGTGGGGCACGGGGAAAGGCTGATATCCACAGGCCGCTCGACCGCGCCGTAGAAGCTGTCTGTGTCCGAGCTGGAGTCGCTGCAATGCAGGGTGCGTTGGGGCGGACGGTGAGCACCAGGCCTGGGAGGTCTCTTGATGCTCACACAAAGGTACACACAGGCACACGCAGATACATGGACAGATACACAGATGCACACACGGATACACTGACAAACACATGCACACATGGTTAAGCTGACAGACACACACATGCACACATGGATACGCTGACAGACACACACGCACACACAGATACTCTGACAAACACACAGATGCACACGTGCACACAGATGCACACGCAGGAACACAGGCACACAGGCATGGATATATATACACAAAGACACAGGGACACGCGCAGACATGTAGACACACAGACACAAGGACTCTGTCACACAGACATGGAAGTACACAGATAAACACAGATACAGGACAAGCACAGATGTTCACACACAGACATGGAGCAACACGCGGACACGCACACACAAACACAAGCAACACGCGGACATGCACACACACAGCAACACACGGACATGCACACACACAGAGCAACACGTGGACATGCACACACACACAGAGCAACACGCAGACATGCACACACAAACACAAGCAACACGCGGACATGCACACACACAGAGCAACACGCGGACACGCACACACACAGAGCAACACACGGACATGCACACACACAGAGCAACACGTGGACATGCACACACACACAGAGCAACACGCAGACATGCACACACAAACACAAGCAACACGCGGACATGCACACACACAGAGCAACACGCGGACATGCACACACACAGAGCAACACGTGGACATGCACACACAGAGCAACACGCGGACACGCACACACAAACACAAGCAACACGCGGACATGCACACACACAGAGCAACACGCGGACATGCACACACACAGAGCAACACGTGGACATGCACACACACACACAGAGCAACACGCGGACATGCACACACAAACACAGAGCAACACGTGGACATGCACACACACACAGAGCAACACGCGAACATGCACACACACACAGAGCAACACGCGGACATGCACACACACAGAGCAACATACAGACATGCACACACACGGAGCAACACGCGGACATGCACACACAGTTACAAGGACAGACAGAAGAACTGGAGGCTGTGGTGCCTCCACTAGGTGCCCCTCCTGGCCCACAAGGATGGCCGCCCTGACTGTGCCCACGTCTCCACCTGCTCCTGCCTCAAGAGGGCTTGGGCGACTCTGGGCTGGGCCCGAGGCTGAACAGCTTGGACCAGGAGACAGGAGCCCGGGGTCAGGTAGGGACCTGCAGGGCAGCCTTGGCTGCGCTCAGCCCTCCCTGGGCCTCCTGTCCCCACCTGTGAAAGGACAGGAAGGTTTGTTCCCTCCACATCGTCTCGGGCCAGGGAGTCCCAATCCAGAGAGTATCTGCTGCATGTCGGGCCAGCTCACGGGGGAGGCTGCCAAGGCTCAGACTGACCAGCAGCACCCCGCCGGGAGAATCATTCTGGTCTCACTCTGAGTGAGCCAGGGTGGGCGTAGGGGGCTGGGAACCCAAAGTGCCCAGCTGCTGCCATGCCAGGCCTCCCTGGTGGCGGGCGTATAAACACACATGATCCCCTAACAGGAACTACCCACGGCAGCAACACAGAAACAGATGTGACAGATGGGGCTGGAGGTAGACAGGAGCAGAGAGATGCATGCACACCCATACACTCAGCCTGGCTGGCACCTCCAGGAAACCTTTAAGGACGGAATTCTATGCCAAGCCCGGGGCTGGGAGGCAGACACCCGGGTCAGGCCCAGGCGCCCCAGGGACCCTCACTGCCCGGTATGCCCTGGGCCCGGGCTCACCTGGTGTCCAAGGGCAGGTCTTTCTTTTCGTGGAAGTGGCCAATCTCCCTGCGCAGCAAGGCCATCCAGCTCTGCAGGTCAGCGGGGCTGTGATGGGCACGGTGCCACCAGGGTGGGCCCCACCGCACCCCTCCACCTTCACTGCCCTGCCTGCTCTGCTGTGACTCCCAAGGTCAGGGGAGGCGACCCGGCTGGATACAACATGGCTGTGTGGCTCCCCTCAGCCCACAGGGGCACCTCCCAGGACAGCATGTTCCTTGTGTGGGCGCTGGCACCAGGCTCTGGGCATGGGGATGGAGCTGGGGCGGCACCCACCCAGCTGCCTATGTCCCGGCCACACCTTCTCTTTGCCCGGGGCTGAGAGGCCAGTGCCCTAGGACCAGCGAGCCCCCAAGGTAGGTCCAGCCTGGTGCCTGCAGGCCCACACCCCCAGTCACCTCGCACTTGTCCTCGGACCCCCAGTCACCTTGCGCTCGTCCTCAGAGGAGGCCGAGAAGAACCACGTGCGGTGCTTCTTGCTGACGTGGATGATCTTGAAGGGGAAAACGTTGTTGGACGTGGTCTCCTCGGCCGCCCGCATCACCCTGGGGGCACAGCGCCAGGGGGCACGGCCTGGTTCACAGCTGTAGGGATGGCCTTCCCACAGCACCCCCCTGTGAACATGTCTTGGCACCAGCACCACGCCCCAACGGAAGGGCAGATCTGGGTGGGCCCTGGCTGCTGATGCTCCCGGTAGTGAGCTTCATGCCCAGGCAGGCGTAAGGGGGCATGGAGGGGCGTGGAAGAGTGGTGCTGGGTGGGCTTCGTGGGAGCAGCAGTGCACAGGAGACAAGGACAAACCTGCCTCGATGCCTGCCAATGCCACTTTACATGGACGCCACCCTCCCACCTCTGGCCCCATTTGCCCAAGCCTGCTTGGCCTCCCTGGGGGACCCCACAGGGCTCCGTGCCCCTGAGGCCCAGCAGCAGCCCTGAGTGCACTTCAGGGAATGACTCGTGCCTGCTCTGTGGCCCACTCACACAGCCAGGATGTGGGGTTTGCGCTGAGTTTATCATGTGGGGAGCCCTGCCAGCCAGGCACCGGGGCAGGTGCACTTATACGGCCCATAAGAGCCTGGCCAAAACTCCTCAGGCCCAGCATTCCCTGACGGGCTAGACAATTCCCTGGGGCATGATTGTATCTGCCATTGGGCCCAGGGTTCATGGCATGGGTGGCACATGCTGGAGGCCGGAAGGCGCTGTGTCTGTCTGCGGAAAGGGAATGACCTTCCCCAGGGGACCCCAGAGCTCTGTGCCAGCCTGGGGGCCTGGCACCGGGCTGGGTGCTCTGGCAAGGCTGCCTTACCAGGCCTGTGGCCAGGGTGCAGGCCGGGGCCTAGAGTCTCTCCGAAGGTCCCAGTTCTACTACTGACACCATGTGACCCTTGGTTCCTCATAGGCAGGAGGGGCTGGGCCCTTAAGGGGTGGTAAGAGGCATAGATAAATGCTGTGGGGTGCAGGGCTCCGATGCAATAGCAACCAGAACCAGAGCTGGGTGCCAGCATTAACCCTTTGTGTGGACCCCAGGCCATGGGCTGTGCCAGTGCACTCTCCCACCCACATGCCACCTGGCCACCGCCCACCTCCCTGTTAGTGCAGAAGGCCCTCCAGGGCAGCTCATGGCCCATCACTGGAGAGAGCCCAGCCCAGGACATGCGTGAAGCTGGAAACTGATCCTGGCCTGGGAGGACCCTGGAGCAGGGAATCCTAGGGCCCAGCCTCTGTTTGGGACAGGGCCTGGGCTGGCTGGGGTCTGGGCTGCCTGGAAAGAGGTCATGGTGGGTGAAGGGGCAAGGTGGGGAGGGAGGAGAGATGCAGAAGTCACTGGGTGGTGGCCGAGTGGAGACTCTGGAGAGCAGGCTGTCCAGGCCTCTCGGACTTGTGCACAAAGCCACAGGAAGACCCTGGCACCCCCGAGGTCCTGGGCCTGAGGGCAGGACACACGGAGAGGGCGAGGCACTGTGGAGGCTGGGCGGGGAGGACAGGGGATGGGCATGAAGGCTGCTTTGGGAAAGCACTTTCCTTGGGCGGGAATAAGGGGCAGGCCCAGCTGGGGCTCTGCTGGGAGGGACCCGCTGGCTGTGGGGGCCCGAGGTCAGCAGGCAGGTCGAGCACTTACCGGTTATAGCCACTCAGGGAGAAGGCGCCCTGCGGGGAGGCGGAAGTGCTACTCTTGAAGTAGTAGACGCAGCGTTTGTGGATGATGACAAAGCGCAGGGGCCCTGTGGGAGATGGCAAGGGCAGGAAGGTGGGCCTGGAGGGGCAGGTGCCAAGACCCACCGTGAGGACCCTCCCCAGGGCAACTTGGGGCCAGGCCTCCTGCCTCCAAGCCTTACCAAATGGAAGAGCAGGGAGCAAGGCTGGCATGCTGCCCCCTCCCCAGGAGCCCACTCTGGGGCCAAATACGGAAAAAATTGTAGGCACACTGGCTAGCCCCAGAGTGCACCCGAGGGCAGGCCTGGCTGCCCACAAAGAAGGGGTAGATTTGGGGGGCTGTGTGGAGCCAGCATGAGGCAAAGCAGAGCCAGGACCAGAGGCCCAGGGAGGCCACAGCTGACTTGCTGGGTGCTGCAGGGCTGTTGGAGGCTCCCACTACCCCAGAGCTAAAAGAGGGGGGACTAAGGCCGGGTGCAGTGGCGCACGCCTGCGATCCCAGCTACTCAGGAGGCTGACGCAGGAGAATTGCTGGAACCCAGGAGGTGGAGGTTACAGTGAGCTGAGATCAAGTCACTGCACTCCAGCCTGGGCAACAGAGCAAGACTCCATCTCAAAAAAATAAATAAAAATAAATAAATAAATAAATAAAAAATAGGCTGGATGCGGTGGCTCACACCTGTAATCCCAGCACTTTGGGAGACCAAGGCGGGTGGATCGCTTGAGCTCAGGAGCTCCAGGCCAGCCTGGGCAACATAATGAAATTCCATCTCTACGAGAAACTTTAAAAAAATTAACAGGGCATAGTGGCATGCCTGTAGGCCCAGCTGAGGGGATCACCTGAGCCTGGGAGGTTGAGGCTGCAGTGAGCCATGATCATGCCACTATACTCCAGCCTGGGCAACAGAGCAAGACCCTGTCTCGAAAAAATAAAATAAAAGAGGGAGACTCAGGAGCCCGGAGAGTTTGCCAGGGAGAGCCACTGGTGTGGGGCCACCCTAGGTGGAAAGTTACACTGAAACCACCCTAGCTTCACTGCCCCAGCCCTGTCCCAGGCTGGGGGACAAGCCAGTTACAGCTCCTCCAAGGAGGCTGTCTATGCAAAGAGGAGAACAGCTCAACCAGTGCCCGCACAGGAACCAATCAGTCCAGCCTGGACATCTCAACCAGGCAGCCCAGGACCAGGGAGTCCCTGGCAGAGGGCACTGCTACTGCAAAGGCATGGAGCACCTGCTGCTCAGGCCCTGATGCTCTTGGCCTTCAGTATCTCAGCATTTGGGTATCTCTCAAGCCTGAGGGCTGCTTCTTCCTCCCAGCAGCTGTCCTGGGGGCCAGAGCCTGGGTCTTGTGCAGCTCCAGAGGTCCAGCACCCAGCCAGGACTTGACACATAGGTTCACTGTGGGCCAAGTGACCAACTAACTCGCTGAACACTCACGGATTCAGTGAGGGCAGCACCAGAGGCCAGACCTACCTGGCCACCTGTGGTCCCCAGGTCCTGGCTGCAGGCTGCAGCTCCCCTTGCCAGCTGGCCAGCACTGTGCACCACCCTGGACCCTGCTACAGTCCTGGGGCTAGGGAGGTCAACCTTTGCTTCTCCAGGGGTGCCAGCCACCAGAGAGGGAATGGGAAAATCCAGAGGGCACACCATGTGAGGAAGCAGAGGCTTGGAGAGGATGCTCACTTACTTGGCTGGCCCTGCCCCCACGCCCTCCTACTGTGCACCCTACCACCCCAGGGACTCACATTTCAGCAGCTGCAGCTGGGTACCGCCCTTCTTGTGCAGGTAGCCAGCCTTGGCCACGCCCCCAGGCATGGTTAGCAGGTTCTGGGCACCAATGGCCTTCATAGGGACAGGCCAATGCATCTCTTCAGCCGCCATGAAGCTGCAATAAAGGACAAAGGCACGTGGCTCAGCTACGGTCAGGCAGGAGATGGCTGAGCCAGGGCGCTCAGGGGGACACTGCCAAGATCCAGGACACAGCTTGGAGGGTAGGGCCATGACAGGCAAGGAAACCCCTTTTCTGAGGGCCTTGGGCTTCCAGGTGGGACTCCAGGGAGAGACAGAGCCACCTGCTCCACTCAGTCAGCCCCTGGTCCACTCAGCCACACACCCAACCCCAGGATCCTGAGCGCTACGTGCAGCCCTTTCTCTCCACTGGTTCATTCTGCACACAGCCACTGAGCGCAAGGCCCCATGGGGGCTGGGTAGAGATGAATGAACTCAGAAAACCGCCAGCCTAGGTAAGTCAGACCTCAGGCCATAACTACTTCAAGTCCCTGTGCCAGGTGAACCTATAAGGGGCCTAGACAGGAAGAAGGCAAGTGAGCAGCCAAGAGCCCCCAGTTCCCAGGTCAAACGACCTGGGCTCCCATCCTGGTGTGACTTTCTGGGAGATCCCAAGCCTCAGATGCTGGAGGACAGAGTGGACACCCAGCCCAGCACACAGCACACTGTTGTCAGCAGTGGTCGTGACCACCATTTGGTGGGTTGGCTGCTATGCACCCCACCAGCCCAGGATATCACTCCCCTTCCCTCTGAGCCCAAGCGAGGACCACACAGTCAGTGGAGGACCAGTGACTGCCTTGCGGCTAACCCAGGCCCACGGGACCCAACATCATGCCCTGCCCCCTACTCCAGCCCCCCTTACTCATGCTCCAGCTGCTCTCCTTGAGATACACCATGCTGTTTAATGCTTCCTCCTCTGCCTGAAATGACCTCTACCCCTTCCCATGCAGAGAACTTCTACTCATCCATCAAGACCCAGGTTAACAGTCTCCTCTTCTGCTAGGCACCCTCATTGCCCACTTAAATCCAGCATCTTCCTCATCTCTTGTCCCAGTGAACAGTACCCCCCAACCCTGCACTGTTTGGTCTGTGCCTGCCTTCACTCCATCCTGGGTAGGGTCCCTCCTGTGGCCCCAGTGGAGTTGGATGGGAGCAGGCCTGTGGCCAGTGTCCTGTTAAGCCCTTAGTGGAGCAGCTAAGGTCAGACCCAGATGCCCAGTGGGGCTGGGACTGGTTCCACTACAGCTCCAACCCCAAAAAACATACATAAAGAAAACTAAGCCAGGGCAACATAGCAAGACCCTATCTCTAAAAAAAAAAAAGTTTTTTAATTAGTCAGGCATGGTGGGGTGCATCTGTAGTCCCAGCTGCTCTAGGAGGCTGAGGCAGGAGGATCACTTGAGCCCAGGAGTTTGAGGCTGCAGTGGTCTATGATCGTACCACTGCACTCCAGCCTGGGCAACAAAGTGAGACACTGTCTCTATAAATAAATAAAATAGCCGGACGCAGTGGCTCGCGCCTGTAATCCCAGCACTTTGGGAGGCCAAGGCAGGCGGATCACTTGAGCTCAGGCGTTCAAGGCCTGCCTGGGCAACATATAGAGACCACTATCTCTAAAAAATAATTAGCTGAGCTTGGTGGTGCACACCTATAGTACCCGGAGGAGGCTAATCCAGGAGGATCGATTGAGCCAGGAGTTCCAGGAGGCAGTAAGCTATGATTGGCCACTGCTCTCCAGTCTGGGCAACTGAGCTGGAGCTAAAATTAAAAAATTAAAAACAAAATAAATAAAAAGAAAAATACTCCCTGCTTTTAGCAAACCAGCACCCTCCAACAAAAGTGCAAGAGGAAGTCTTCAAGGCATCAGGCTGTCTTCTGCCGGCCTCGGCCTGGGTCACCCGGCTGGACCCCACCAGCTCCTTCTGCACCCAAAGACAGCCCCTCTGGGCAGGGAGGGGTCAGGGGCGGGTCCCAGCCGCAGGACCCCCAACTACAGGCCAAGGTTTGGAACAAAGGCGCCGCCACACCCCGCCGCCCGCCCTACCGCGCCCGGCCCGAGGGAGCCCCGCAGTGGGGATGGAGGAGGGAGCCCCGTGCCCAGTCCGCCCGCGGGGAGCTGCCCGCAGACCGACAAGCCCCGTGCCGGCCTGAGTCCCCCATCCGCCCGCCGGGACGGTCCACGCCCGCCTTTGTTCCCCCAAGAAGCGCGTGGGCGACCAGCAGCGCCAGGGGCTCGCGGCCCTGGTCCAGGGGCTCGGGGTGCGGGGTCCAGACCCGGAAGCTTGCGGCCCGGGTCCGGGGGCTCGGGGGCCGGGGCTCGGTACTCACGGCGTCCACGCGGCGGGCATGGCCGGCTTCCCCGGGGCGGTCCACGCCCGCCTCCCCTGCGAGCACCGGCACGGCCCCGGGCCGCGCCCCCCGGCCGCCGCCGCCGCCTCGTCCCGGGCGCCCGCCTCCAGCCGGCCCCAGCTCCGCGGCCGCGGCCCGGAGCCCGCCATGCCCGCCGCGCCCGCCGGCCCTGGCCTGGCAGCCGCCGGCTCCTCCCCTCTCGGCGGGGGACTGGGCGGGCAGGTGAGGATCCCGGCGCGCCCCTCCCGGCCCCGCCCCCTGCCGCGTCACCGTGCGCGGGAGGCACGTGAGCCCTCTGCGGGCCTCAGTTTCCCCACGCTGCAAGGAGGTTGGTGGGCGCTTGGGACAGGAGGCCCACATCTGTTGGTGCAGCCTGGAATCAAGAAGCCTTCGATGCAAACGAGGCCTCCCGCTCCACTCCCCCAACACCTGCCAGTCCACACAGCTTGGTTGGAAATCCACGGCGGGCGCGGGAGCCTCGGCTCTGAGGCCCCGCCCAGGTCCCATCCCGCCGGGCCCTTGCAACCAGCTCCCTCGGGAAAGTGGCCTCTGCAAAACGGCACCTGCATGGAGGGCGGCAACGGGGCAAGGGATCGGGCACGTGCCCCGCCCTCACCTTCTCCACTTTCCTGCGGGACTCCATGGGCCTCCAGCCCCGGATTCTCCAAGGAGCCAGGGGTCTGGTCCTTGGCACCTCCCACCTGCTTGCCCAAACGCAGGCGCCTCACCCAGGAGAGTCCCCTGGGGTGGCCAAAGGCCGGCAGAGGCCCTTGCTGGCCTCCCCGGCATCCTGCCTCCTCCATCTTCCACCTGCAAACAGGCTGCCACCAAGATGGGCCAGATACAGGTGTGGCTCTAACAGCCTGGGCCTGACCCTACCTAGCTGTCCATCCTGGGCACCCACCCTGGTTTCAAGGCCCCACCTCAGGCCTGCTATCTGGACTTCTTCCCACTGCACCCAGCCTTCGAGGCTCTGTCCCATCTCTGTGCCTCTGTTCTCAGTGCCCTTGTCTGGCCTGCCTCAAGGATCCCACCTCCTTCCAGCCGCCCTGCCAGGCCCCTCTCCATTGCCTCTTGGCAACCCCCTCCACTTCCTCTCCTCAGGCTTCCTCTGCCTCCAGCCCCCTCCACCCAGCACAGAATCAACACGCACACCATTCCCATCACTGCTCAGTGCTAAACCTCTAGGGCCTCCTCATGCCAACCTGGCCCTTCCTGATTCAGCCACTCCTGCCCTGTACCTTCTGTGCTCTTACGCCAGCCAGACCCTATGGCTCCAGTTACCTGAATCGAGCAAGCACCCACTTGCAGGCCTCAGCCCATGCTGTTGCCACAGCCTAAAGTTGAAACTGAACTAACCCAGCCATCAAGAGTTGGCTCAAAAGAACATGGATCCTTCACAAACTTCCAGAAAATAGAAGAGGAGGGAACTCATTCTATGAGGGCAGCATTATCCCAATACCAAAACCAGACAAAGACATCACAATAAAACTACAAACCAATATCCCTTATGGGTATAGACATAAACATCCTCAACAAAATACTGGCCAACTGAATCCTGCAACATATAAAAGGGATTCTACACCAAGACCATGTGGGATTTATCCCAGGAATACAAGGATGGTTTAATATTCAAAACAATTAATGTAATACACCATATCAATAGAATAAAGGACAACCACATGATTTTGATAGACGAAGAAAAAGTGTTTTGACAAAATTCAACACTCCTCCATGATAAGAACAGTCAACAAACCAGGAATAGAAGGGAAGTTCCTCAATCTGATAAAGGGTTCTATGAAAAACCCACAGCTAACATACCTAGTGGTAAAAGACTGAAAGTTTTTCCCCCAAGAACAGGAACAAGGAAAGGATGTCTGCTCTACTTCTATTCAGCATAGTACTGGAGATTCTCACCAGCGTAATTAGGCAATAAAAAGAAATAAAAGGTATCCAGAATGGAAAGAAAGAACAATTATTCACTGATTAGATTATTTTACATACAGAAAATTCCAAGGAATCCACTTAAAAATTATTAGAATAGCCATGCACAGTGGCTCACGCCTGTAATCCCAGCACTTTGGGAGGCTGAGGCGGGCAGATCACCTGAGGTCAGGAGTTCGAGACCAGCGTGGCCAACATGGTGAAACCCCCCATTTCTACTAAAAATACAAGGTGGCAGACACCTGTAATCCCAGCTACTTGGGAGGCTGAGGCAGGAGAATCGCTTGAACCTGGGAGGTGGAGGTAGCAATGAGCCGAGATTGCGCCATTGCACTCCAGCCTGGGGAACAAGAACGAGACTTCATCTCAAAAAAAAAAAAAAAATTATTAGAATAAATGAGCAGCAAGGTGGCAGGATATAAAAGCAACATACAAAAATCAATTCTATTTCTATATACTAGGAACAATCCAAAAATGGAAGGAAGAGTTAGTTCAAGCGTTCCCTTTTCCAGGCAGTCTCCCATAACCTCTCTGGAGTCCTGTGTCCCTCCCTTGGGGCTAGCATAGTCTTCTCTGCCCCTAACACTGACCACACTAGTTGGTCATTGTCTCCCATCCTCACCAGCTCAGACCCAGCCCAGGGGGGACACCCAGGTAGCCCCAAAAGAAGGATGGAATGTTCACCCTGTGGGTGACAGGGACTGCAAGTTGCCTGGAAGGCACAGGAAGCTGAAACAGAGCCCCTACCCTGGGGCAACACACCCCACTGTGCCCCCGCCACCCAAAAGCTATAAGACCTGGCCTGTGTGTCAAAGTAGGAGGAGCCACTGTGAGGACAGATGGAACCCACCACCTCCTCCTGGCTCCACACCTGGACAAGGCTCAGCAGGAAGAGTTGCAGGGACAGGTTACAGTCCTACATGGGTCCAGCTCAGTGGCCAGATAGGGGCAGGCCTGTGAGGGGCTTGTTCCTGCCTGGCTGCTGTCCCGCTGTGGGCAGGATGAAGGCTCTTAGGTGATCATCAGCTGACCCTGGGCAGGGGGGCAGGTCATGACAAGGGCAGGTCATGTGGCACCCTCACCTCCCCTGGGAATTCCTCGCTTCAGGGACAGACGCTGACACCCACAGCCCCTCTCCAGAGGAGGGGCCATTCAAGGGGAAACCCACCCCTGCCACCTTACTATCCTCTGCCCCACCTGGCCCTGCCCTGTGCCAGGGGGTGATACCTGGCCAGGAGCCCAGTGCCAGGCCAGGCTGAGAGCAGAAAGGGGAAAGGTCGGCTGAGGCTGAGGGTGATGATGGGCCATGGAGGCCGTGGTGACCATGCTGCTCTTGGGGAAGTTCAGCCCAGCTCACAGGAGGCTGAGGGTGATGACGGGCCATGGAGGCCGTGGTGACCATGCTGCTGTTGGGGAAGTTCAGCCCAGCTCACAGAATCTGGCCCCACTTGTGCTCAGGAAAACCAGGGGGCATCCCCAAGGAGCACCCACACTCCTAGCTGGCCAGGCCTCCCTGGCTGTGCTTCTCAGTGCCCAGCCCCTCTTCCAGGGACCTGATGGTTAAATTCCATTCATTCATTGCAGGAGACTCCACAGGCCTACCTGCCAGCTCTCTGGGTGCTTCAGTCCCTTCCTCTGTAGAGGCAGACACCCTGGGGGGACCTGTCACCATGCTGCTGCGGTGTCGGCTGAGTTAACATGGGCAGGAGCTGTGAGGGAGAGTGCTGAAGATCTGGTTCACATCCTTCCTGGGGCCCCTTCTTCCCTTGAGCCCCCACCTCCTCCAGTGTAAAGTGGGTATGGAGGAGTCCACTCTCAGAGTCCCCTGACACCTCTGCAGCTGCTCTCTGGGGCAGGGCTCTGGAGACACATGGGCCAGCGTTGGGTGGCCAAAGCTGGTGGTGGCTGCTGGGCTCCATGAGCCCTTCAAGAAAGTATGTGATCTTTGCGTGTGTGCACACGTGGAGATTTGCATTTGAGCCTGTACACTTGTGCGTGTGTGCGTGTGTGTGTGTGTGCACATGCACATTAGGGAAGACGGGGCACCTGGGATACACTCTCCAGGTCACTGTTTCTGTGCTCATCTCCCTACCTTCTCTCAAAGTTGCAATTGGTTCAGGTGACCCCAAGGCCTGAGGCTGCTGCGGTGGGGGGCAGAGCAGTCAGGTGAAAAGTGCTCAGTCCCACAGAGACACCCCATCGGGTTCCATTTAATGCAGGCTCTGTGGCTCCCACCACCCTGGGGCCCCATGAGCCCTGTGGCGTGTGTGGTCATGGCCTGTGCAGGCCCTCATGTGTGCTGTGTCTCTGCACACCCAGCTAATGTCACAGGTGGTGCACTCACACAGGACGTGCACATGAGCTGCACGGCTCGCATGCACACAGGCGTGAGCCCCTGCATAGGAGCAGGGTGGGGGCTCTGGGAGGCTGGGCTCCTGCAGGATCATCCTGCCTGTGGTGAGGGAGCCAGCACCTCGTGTGACCACAGGGTCAAGGACTTACTGTTTGTGGTGATCAGGTTGGCCCCATTTGTGGGAGCCACAGGGCAAATTGGGGCTGGGGATCCAGCCCAAAGGGAGAAGATACCAGGTCACCCTGTGCACTTTATTCACACGCTCATATATGCGCATGCTGTCACATTCACGCATGTACAGTTAACACTCGCACCATCCACACTCACACATACACACTCATTCTCCCGCATGCCCACCTGCTGTTCTCATACACACTCATGCACTCATGTCTGCTCATACGTGCACACTCACACCCATATGTATACCGATATACACATTCATCACGCTCACTCATGCATACGCAAGCACTCATTCACACACACACAGCCTGCAACGACCAAGGAGACCTGTCATGTGTGGTCTTCAGTGTCTCAGCGTCCTGAAGCCTGAGCACAGAATCATTACCACCACTCCCAGCCATGCCAGGGCCCAGTGCCAAGCTGCACCTCACAGCTCACTAAATCGCCCAGGGTCCACCTGAGCTCAATACTTCACTTCTATTTTACAGACTTGGGTACAGAGGCTGGGAGAGGATCAGGCCTTGTGCCGAGCACACTGGGCACTCCCTGTGGGACAAGCTCTGTGCTTCTCAGTGATCGCCCCATCATCCAACACCTTGAGCTTCAAACCAGAGTCCTCCCCAAGTCACTGACGAAGAAACTTGGCCAAAGTCACACAGCCAGTAAATGGTGGCTCACGCACCACCCCCGGCCCAGCACAGCCACGGCCCAGCTTGGCGCACAGTGGGTGGCCGGTGGCGGGCGTGGGATGTGCAGATGGGGCGGCTTCCACCTTGGAGCCCTGGCTGCCCTGCCTCCCCACAGCTGTCTGCTCTTCCTTTTCGGTTTCCTTTGTTTCCTTCCTGTTCCCAGAATCTTTCTCTGTTAACATAATCGAAACCAAAATTCTCCCGTAAAGGCCCAGTAACCAGCTATGCCAGAGAAGCACTGCTGGCCAGGGGCAGGGTGGCCCAGCCTGGGCTCTGCGAGCACAGCCCCAGCCCGGCAGTCCCTGAGGTCCCTGCGGGTCCTCCACATTGCAGGTTTCAGAGCATGGCACTCCCCAGGTGGGCAGCAGGGACCTTGTACAGCTCTCTCCGCTACCCCCCCACAACAGAAACACACACTCACATACACAACATGTGTGTACTTAGGACCCAAACACCAAGGCCACCCTGCAGGCTGTATCATGAGAAGTTCCCGGACCTGGGCCCCACCCCAGCAGGCTGGCCCCCGCCTCCCTGTCGGCCACGTGTGATGGGGGGGTGGGGGGGGTTCTAAGTATCACATTCCCTCTCTGGCCTCCCCCTGTGCCTGCCAGCTCGGGGGCCTCTCAAGGCAGACAGAGGCCACTCTCCTCAGAGCCTGTTGCCTTTTGCAGGCTCAGGGCCACCTCCTGTGGGCTCCCACGGCCAGCCCCAAGGAAGGCTGTGGCTCCCACGTGGGGCCCCCTTACTGGTTCTTCAGGTGCTAGACCAGTGCCACCTCCCGAGCCCCAGTCCTGGGGCCGCCCCACTGACCTGATGGTGCTGACCCAACACATGGCCCTCCGTCCTCGTGACCTGCTCGGGGCCGGTGTCCTGGGGCCCACAGAGGCCATGCGGCTCAGGGGCCACCAGCCCAGGCAGCCTACATCTCTCAGACATGTGAGGCCTGACGCGCCTGGCTGCCCCACAGCTGTGCCCACAGCTCACTCCTGCTGCTTCTGAGGCCTGTGGCCGCCAGTGCTTCCTCCCCACCCGGGACTTCCTGTTCCCTGCTCCCTGGGCAGCACCAAGTAGCCGGCACTTCCTGCCTTCTACCCTGTGAGGTCCTGAAAGCTGCCTGGGGCCCAGGGCTGCCCCTCATCCACCATCCGGGTTTTAACTCCTACCTTCCACTGCTCCTGCCCTCCCATCCTGTGGTCAGAGGCCAGGGCTCTCTGGCTCCAGCGCAAGGTCAGCTGCATCCCTGGGAGGAAGCTCCCTGCTGCCTCCCCGCAGGGCCACCTCTGAATACTCGGCTTCTCCCTAGCAAACCATGAAACAACCTGCACCCTGGGTGTCAGGCCCAGCACAGAGCAGCATTTACAACACACACAGGGATGGTGTCACCTTACCAGCATGCTCTTCCTGCCAGAGCAGCTGCTGCCACCCTGCTCTGCCATCTGAGGCCACACAGAGGGCTGTTATGTCTTGCACCCGGTTCTATGAATTTCAAGGTGGCCATCTCTGTGCCCTTTGACACCAAGGGACTGAGGGACTAGGTCTGGGCTCTGGCATTTCTCAATTCCTACTCTATCCCCAGCCTTTTCATGTGCCCGCAACCACACCAGCTCTGCTAACATCTGGTTTGCTAGAAAGCACATTATGGCTGAGTGGCAAAGCACACTCCCGTACTCACCGGCCCCTGCCCCAGGGCCTGCTCAGAATTCTGCCCCTCCCAGGGCTGCTCTGCCCCCACCAAGCCCAGTACCCTGCCCAGGCCCAGAGCCCAGAAGCAGGGAATGGGGATTCTAGCCACTGGGTGCTGAGCGCCCTCCCTCTCCTCCCAGAACTTGCCCAGGGAGGACAGGACCCCTGGGCAGAGGCAGCTGGAGAAAGGGGCTTTCTGGGGCCTGGGGCCACCCTCACAGCAGGATTTGAGGGTGACAGAGGCCACAGAGCACAGGCCACAAAGCTGCAGGGGTCTCATCTTGCCCGCCAGGCTTCCTAGGGCACGGCCCCCCGAATTCAGCCTCCCAACAAACCCTGGACCCCAGCCCCGTAACCGGCTGTGCAGGTCCCAAGCTGTCCCATAGCCTAGGTGTCGGGTCACTCAAAAAAGGCAGCTCCCAGGCTAAGGAGCTCCGTCTCCCCAGCTGTGTCTGCAGCCCCAGCCCTGCTGCCAAGGCCCCCCTCGGGGCCCGTTTGGGCTGCAGACACCCCACTGTCTCCTAGAGGGTGAGGAGCTTGGGCTTTTAGGTCTGGGGCCTCCTTAGCATGGGCACAGACACCCTGGCGTCCCCAGCCTGTGCCAGCCTCAGTCCCCTCAGGTGGCCAAGGGCAGACCACACCTTCAGCAGAAGGCTGGCCACAGCAGGCAGGCAGACAGACAGAGGGCAGCGAGGAGGGCACGGACAGAGTGGGGCCTCTTCCCATTCTCCTTCCTCCTTGCAGGAGGGTTGAGATCAAACAGCAGGTGAGGAACCCCTGGACCACGGCCCAGCCTGGACCATGAGGCAGGCAGTTCTGACAGTTGGGGCTGCAGGGTCCAGAGGAGGGGCCAGGCCCTGTGGGTGCTGGACTGGGGAACGCCTCCCAGAGGAGGGGCCCAGCTTTGATGGAGAAGGAAGTTTGCTGGAAGGAGATGGGGTGAGGGAACCACGGGAGGAAGGGACTTGGGGTGAGCACACCCCAGGGTTGGGAGGAATCCACAGGCAATGAGGTGGCCAATGCACAGCTTCAGAGATGACAACCCATGAGGATAAGAACCTAGAGGCAGCCGGCGCTCTCAGGAACATGCCACCCCTTACTGGACAGGCAAATTCAAGAGCGGACAAGGCCTAAGCTGGAAGCAGGAGCCAGGCTCGCCCCTGCCCTTGCTCCGCCAAAAGCCCCACACTCATAAACTCGGCAGAGGCAGAAGCATGCAGAAGACCCACCTGACCCTGCTGGCCCAGGCCCATTTCCCCCCCCCAGCCCTGGTCCAATGCTGTGATGCTACAGGGGGAGTCCAGCCCAGAGGAGAGGAGCAGGCCAGGTGAGGGGACCCTGGGGGTGGGGGACAAATCCACACCAGCCCCTTCCCCAACCCTATCTTCCCAGAGGGAAGCTGGAGCTGGGAGTCCTGGGCTGCTGGGTGACCTCTGCAGACCCCTCCTCTCTGGGCCTTAGCTTCTCCAGTTGTTCTCTCAACTCCTCTTCATCCCTGCGGCACACGACACTGCCGTTCATATTCCTAAACACAGGCCATTCTCCCCTCCTCAGCCATGGCTACTCCTTGACCTTTACCCTGTGCCAGTAACCATGGAGATGACCCCACGCCTGCATCCAAGCAGGGGGTGTGTACAGCGGGGCATGGCCGGGGCTGCCTCAGTGGGCAGCCCTGGTGTCCCTCTCCATCCTTCCCAAGTTGCAGCTGCTCCCCTGCCCCTGAGCTGGTGCCTCAAACTGCCAGGCTTGGGGACTTCCCACCATGCCAGACACAGGGCACTTACCAGGATGAGTGGGAGCCAGCCAGCAGGGCAGGCAGAGGGCCAAGGGTCAGCCTGAAAAAGAAGAGGGAGGGAGCTTTCACTGGGTTCTAGGAGCCTTCAGCCTGCTCAGGAGTAAGGCAAACACCCAGCACAGTGGGTGGTGTCTGCAGCCACCACGGAGCTGACCCTGCCCTGGCACCTCCTGCCTCACGGCACCTGCCTCATCTCAAGGCTCACAGCCCAAGAGGACAGTCCTGTTGCCATCTGCATCTCTGGGGTTCAGAGAGGAAGCTAGGGATCAGTGGCATGGGGACTGGCACCCAGGGACCCTGTACCCAGCCTGGTACCTGCTTGCCACCTTCAGGAGAGGCTCAGATGCTGAACATGCCAAGGAGGGTCTGCAGAGCTCAGAGTCCAGGGGAGAGAGGGAGGGCATTGAGCCTGTGGGAAGGTGGACACTGAGCCCAGAGGAGGGAGGGAGGGCACTGAACCTGGGGGAAGGTGGGTAATGAGCCCAGGGAGGGAGGGAGGGCACTAAGCCTGGGAGAAGGTGGACACTGAGCCCTAGGAGGGAGGGAGGGCACTGAGCCTGGGGGAAGGTGGGTACTGAGCCCGGGGAGGGAGGGAGGGCACGGAGCCTGGGGGAAGGTGGGCACTGAGCCCTAGGAGGGTGGGTGGGCACAGAGCCTGGGGGAAGGTGGGCACCCCCAGGGAAAATCTCAAGATCTCAAAATAAGATGTTTTGCATCAGCCCCTCCCATGGGGCCTGGGTCCACTCCACAGCCATCCCTGGGACCCTCCCAGGCTCTCCCCAGCCAGAAGCCCCTTCCCTCTATGCCCCATTCTGATTGCTGTCCCATGATGCAGGACTGGGAGGATTCCCGGGAACTCGGACTGGGCACTACCCAACTGGGATAGAGGGAGAGGGCACCCTAGAAAGAAGGACCCTGCCTGGGGCCACATGTTGTAGTGGGCTGAAAGGTGGCCCCCAAAAGCTTTGTCCACATCCTAATCCCCAGAACCTGTGAACACGACCTTATTTGGAAAAAAGATCTTCGATGTAACTAAGTTAAGCAGCACATCCTGGATTGACCAGGTGGGCCCTAAATCCAAGGCAACTGTCCTGTAAGAGATGGAGTAGGAGAAGATGCCTGGAAAGGACCATGTAAGGATGGAAAAGAGGCTGGAGGGATGTGGCCACACACCAAGGGCACCGAGGATCGCCGGCCACCAGCAGAAGCTGGGAGGGGAGGAAGGGGCTTCCCCAGAGCCACCGGGGCAACACAGCCCTGTAGACCCCTCAGCTTTGGACTTCTGGCCTCCAGAATCATGACAGAGTAAATTTCTGTTGTTTTCAGGCCCCTCGTGTGTGGAACTTTCTTAGGGCAGCCCCAGGAAATGAATCCACACGGGGACTCACCTGAGTCCTTCCCCAGGATGAACTGCAGGCTCCACTTAGTCTGACCCCGAGTGTGGGCGTGCCTGTCAGGGAGAGACAGGCTCCACAAGGCTGTGACCAACCTGGGCGGGCACTGCTGAGCTTGCCTCCGCAGGTGCCCACAGCCTCCTGAAGGCTGGGCTCTCCACCTCCCACCCTCCTGCACACAGGGACCACCAGCCTCACCTGCCATGCCTGACCCACACCCGCCATGCCTGACCCACACCCCACCTCCTGGCCTCGTGTTCACCCCTTTGGCCTGCCCTTCCTTGTCTCAGGCCACATTCACCACGGCGCAGCAGCGAGGTTGGTTCCCTGTCCAAGTGGATGGGGTGCGGCGCCTGCTTTCCCTTCCTGCCCTGGGCCCCCGACACTGGACCTGTCATGCACTTGCCCCATCCTGGTACCTGCAGTCACCTCCACATGGAAACCAAACGCTCCCTCATCCTTTGAGGATGGAACCATGTAGAACCTTGCCCTCTTCTCTGAAATCTCCAAGTCAATGGCACAGTTCTGCCACCAGCATTACCCCATGTGTCCCTGGCACTCCCCACGGGTCCAAGTCCCACTGAATCTCCAAGGCCCAGATGGGCACCAGGCCCATGGCAGGACCCAAGAGAAGGACAGACAGACAAACAGATGAGTTCACTGTCATGTCCATACATGAGGCCAGACCCCAGCGAGGTTGTAACCAGTACATCCTTCAGAGCTCAGAGTGAAAAAATTGTGACTTAGCGCTAATTGGACTCTCAATGAGAGAGGTTTTCAAAGAACTGGAGTGCAGCACGGCCGCAGCTGAGGCCCTTCCACACCCCTGGACCTCTGCCCAGTGAGACAAGCCGCTGGCCAGCCCTGGGCACGCACGTGAGGCTGCTCGCTGCAAAACAGAGAAAGGCTGGTGCACTGGAGACAGCAGTGTTCCCAGAAGACGCAGTGTGTTCGGGGCTCAGAGGCCCCAGGGGCTTCACAGAGCAGTGCAGGGTGGAGGCAGAGACGGTCAGGCCACTGCTGTGTGCAAGGGACAAAGGGAATTAAGAAAAGCGCAGACAAGGGCCCTGTAGGCACGGCTGCCTGCATGGCACCTGGGCTTCAGAGGGCAAGGCCAAGCTGTCGGTGGATGCTTGGCCCTCAAGCTCTGTCCTCAGAGGGAAGCTGCAATGTTCTCATATCTCCGGATGCCCCACTGGGCCTTCCTCTCAGGCCTGGTGTCTCTGTCCCCAGGAAAGGTTCTTGAGATGGGCATGGGAGTCGGGACTGCCCGGGGGCCTCCACACCTGGGAGAGGGTTGCCCTAGGCGGAGCTCTGGCCTGGCCAGGCAGGGGCCGTACACTGGCTGGAGGGAGGAGGCCAGGGCGGGCTTCCAGGCCGAGGGTGGTGAGGGTGAGGTGGGGCTGGAGACAGTGAGGTGAGGCGAGGCGAGGTGGGTCTGGGGGAAGCCACGGCTGGCACTGCTGCTCGCCTGGAGCCACTCTCCAGTCTCAAACCACAAGCAGCAGAGGCAGCTCAGGATTCACACTTCAGTTCTTCACAAACACTGACGAGTTTCCACCTTTTAATCACTTGAGAAAAAATTCTCCAGAGTCCTGATGTGTGGGGTGGGCCGGGTCCACCACCCCAAGTTCCTGGCTCCCACCCAAGGCTGGGGCCCACCTCCTCCCCACCCTGCCTCGCCTCTCCTGGCCTGAAGGGTTTCACTGTCCCCCACTGCAGCCAGCCTGGGCACCCTATGCCCCAGCCCCGCAGGGTCCCGAGAGGGGCGGCAGTCCTGCCCCACCCAGTGGCTCCCACCAGAGAGGGCCGCTCTATGCATGTGACCTTGGCAGGCAGAATAGAGCCGTGGTCAGCGTGCGGGCTTTGGTGGGAACAAGCCTGGCTCAATCCCCTCCTCCTGGCCTGTGGCCCACTCTGAGCCTCAGTTTCCTCACTTGAGCAGTGGGGGTGGGGCAGCTGGCTGCTGGGCTTGCTCTGGTGTCAAGGGAAGGGGGAACCGCCCAGCTCAGCGTCCGGCCGTGCTTTTCCTTCCTGCCTGCGGGCCTGGCCTCCAGAACATGCGTCTCCCCGCGGCCCTTGGCACAGACAGAGCCACATTCCCAGTGCCACACCCCTTCCCTCTGCACCTTGGCAGCAGCAGTGCCCTCCACCTGGAACGCCACCCTCTCCACCTCCTCTGGCTCGCTCTTGCCCCTTGGCCCCTCATCTAGACCACACTCCCCTGGGCTGGACCCCAATCCGCAGGCCCTGGGCCTTCTCCCACACAGGCTCAGTCCACGGCAGGGCCCCCACTCCTCAGAGAGGCGGCCCCCACCCGGCACCCCCCGATGCTGTGGCATTTTCAGCATGTCTGTTGGCTATCTGCCCCTCCCCTGACACCAGTTCTGTGGGGAGAGATCTCTGCATGTCCGTCCCCCATGTCCTTGGTGCCTGAACAGTGCCCAGTGTGACACTGGCACCAGGTGCCTCCTGCACCATGAATAGACCTCCTCCACACCCCAGCTGGCTGGAACCCCTACTCTCCGTGGGGCCTAGCTCACGGGCTCATGTGCTGAATTACACCATCTAGCCAGCCCCAGGCACCCCACTTCTTCCATCTCGGGGGACCCCTGGCTGCAGGAGGGGGGCACTCCAGGGGCTCTGCACCCACCAAGCGCAGCCTGGGCCTCCAGGGTGACCTCCCAGCCCCAGCATCCTCATCGATAGGCAAGGGCAGCAGCAGTCACTGAGCAGATCAGCTGTGGCCGGGACACCCCATGCCCACACCAGCCTGGCTGCTGACCCTCCGGACCCAGGGGGTGTGCTTAGGTGGGAAATCTGCCGGGCACCTTCCTCATCTAGAGGAAGCAGAAGCAGAGGGCTCCCGCCAACCAGACCCTCCTGGGATGCGTGGGACGCCTGGGCCACGGGCACAGTGGGTGTGAAGGTTGGGGGTGCTTCCCTGCCCACAGTCACCGCTTGTGATAGGAGGGCTGGGCTGCTGGACCAAGGGAGGGGCGGGGAGCCCCCAAGGAAATGTCCACTGTGTTCTGAGTGCGCCAGCTCTGGGCCCGCTCCGTCGCCAACTGCTCGTTTTGTTCTCCCGATTAGGACCTCGAGGCTGAGTGAGCTGCAACGCTTGGCTACCCAGCCAGCATGGCTAGTGTCACCCAGAGCCTGGGGCCACCTGGCCCACCCCTACAACACAACCTGAGGGTGCCCTGAAAGCCTTATGGCCCTGGCAGGGCCGCTACCAGGCATTTCCTGCTGATCCTGGCTCTGGGGTGGGTAAGAAGGAGAGGAGAAACCCCAGGCCCACTCTCAGAAGGAAGCCCACCAACCTCAAGGACAGTGGGGGTGGGCCCTAGCCTCTGTGGAGGGGGCAGGGCTCTGGGTAGGAGGCCAGGGGACACAGGGTGGGCCACGCCATGTGGGATACAGGGAGGAAGCTACTGCAGGGCCCAGCTCAGCAGGACAGGAAGGCCTGGGGAAGCAGGGGCTCTAGCCCACCCTTGAGGAGTTAGGAGCTGCTTCTGTTTTAAACTGATCCCAAGAGCCCCTGGGGAGGCTGGTTGGGAAGCTCTCCCAGGCCACAGCCCCCTTTTGGGTCCCGCTCAATGCTGCTGGTTCCCTTGAAGAAAGAGTGGTCTGGTGCTCACCCTAGAGAAAACTCTGGCAAAGAAGCAGAGCTCCAGTCCTCAGTTTCCCCAGGAGTAACTGGGGCAGTCCCGGAGCTGCTGGACCCAGGACTTAGTGCTGAGGCTGCACAGAGGGCGGGGTCCACGCATCCGCAGAGACTCGGATGAGGAACAGGAGCAGGCGGTGCCGGGACAGAAGGAGACCCACAGAGAGTTGCAGTGGAACCCACCAGGCAGCTGAGGAAACCGAGAGCAGGAAACCGATGCCAGAGAATGGTGGAACGTAGCCCACCTATTCATTGGGCTCGGCTGGAGTCATGGTGAGGCTGGTCAGCCGGACCCTGTCTCTCTTGCACAGTGTCACTCCACTCGGCCTGAAGTCTCGTGGTATTGGTCACAGGGGAGGCACTCAGGCACTGCGCCTACAGGCAAACGCCACACCCTGCACCTGGGATCCAAGCTACTGTCACCCTCTGTCTGGGCTCCCAATCTGTTGGGGAGGCAGCCACCTCTGACTCACATCCTTGTGACATCTGTTCCACCCAGACACGTTGACACATCCGCCAGCGTCCTGGGAGCAATCTTTCACATGAGTTAGCCAAGCATGGGATTACATAGAGTCAGACAGAGCACAGCTTGTGCAAAGGCCCTGGGGTTGCAGGTAAGAGAAGGCACCTACATTCTGACATGAGAGACAGAGGTGGGTCCTAGTTAGAACCGCCAGTCCAGGCCACATGCCCAGGTGAGGCAGACAGCATCTCAGACCTTCCCTGGGATCAACTCCTGGGCACCATTCACGCCTGGGCTCCAGTCCCAGCCTTGGTCCCTTAAGCTGGAGACTAGGGGCAAGTCACTTCACTCCCTGAGCCTTGCTCTGTCCTCCCCCTCTGCGCTTATTAGCAACAGGACTCTGAGGACCAAACCAGACAGTTCCCAAGCACTCTGCCATAGGCACTTGGCCCAGCACTGGGTCCCTAGGCCCTGGAAGTGGGGAGCACCCTGCTTATCCCAGATCCCAGCACCAGGGTGAGGTAACAAGGGAACAGAGTGGAGATGCCGAGGCCCTGGGGCTCCTGCTGGGGTGGGATGCAGTAGGGGCGCCAGTCAGAGAAACCCAGCCCCATTGCTCCCGCCCAGAGCCAACGGGAGAGGTCAGGAGCCACCACAATGGGCACCCTGTGTAGGCAGCTGTGTAAGCCCTACAGGGTAGGCCTTGGGACCGTATAGCAGTAAGTGGCCTGAGAGTCCTGCATCACCTGTCCCTTTTACTCATCACTGTGCTACTTTTTGTACCATGGCGGCCTTGGTGGCCTCCCTTGGACTGCACAAAACCATGAAGCTCCTGCACATACCTCGGGCTCAGCCCAGGCACTTTACGGCGTTTTATCTGGACAAGCTCCTGGGTCAGGGCAAAGGACGCTGGGGCCCAGGTGTGGCCCCCATCACGGCTCCTCTGTGCACCACTGAGGGTCCTTGGGCCCCTCGCTTACCCAGGAACCCTGTCACCATCTGTCAGCGGGTTCCACAGGCTGGGACCCACCAAGGCTGAGTCAGCACAACAGGGTCCCTTCCCTCTGTCCACTCATTTCAGCACTTGAGGGTTAGGTCTTTCTGCTGCCTTAATGCATTCGCTGTGATCCTTTTTCCCTAACATTATGTGTGTGTGTATATATATACACATACATACATATATATATATACACACACACACACACATACATAACATACATATATATACACACATACATGCATACATATATATACACATGCATACATACATACATATATACACACATACATACATACATACATATATACACACACATATACATATATATACACATATATACATGTATATATATACAAACATATATATACATATACATATATACATATATATACACATATATACACATACATATATATACACACACATACATATATATATACACACATATATATACACACACATATATACATACACACACACACACACACACATTTTTTTTTTTTTGAGACAGAGTCTCACTTTGGTGCCCAGGCTAGAATGCAGTGGCACGATCTTGGCTCATTGCAACCTCTGTCTCCTTGGTTCAAGCACTTCTCCTGCCTCAGCCTCCTACAGCTGGGATTACAGGTCATACCACTACACCCAGCTAATTTGTATTTTTAGTAGAGACAGGGTTTCACTATGTTGGCCAGGCTGGTCTTGAACTCCTGACCTCAGGTGATCTGCCCGCCTCGGCCTCCCAAACTGCTGGGATTACCACTGTGAGCCACTGCACCCGGCCCCTTTTTTTTTGAGATCAGGTCTGTCACCCAGGCTGGAGTGCAGTGGCACAATCTTTGCTCACTCCAACCTCTGCCTCCCAGTTTCAAGCAATTCTCACGTCTCAGCCTCCCGAGTAGCTGGGATTACAAGCATGCGCCAACACGCCTGGCTTATTTTTGTATTTTTAGTAGAGCCAGGGTTTCACCATGGTGGTCAGGCTGGTCTTGAACTCCTGACCTCAAGTAATCCACCCGCCTTGGCCTCCCAAAGTGCTGGGATTACAGGCATGAGCCACCACGCCTGGGTAATATTTTTAAACTGTTTTCAAACATGGGTTTTTTTCTCGGATGTTGTTCGTTTTTACTCTCTGGGTTTATTATTTTATTCCCTTGCCTTCTGCTTCTTGTCATTTTTTATTCCTTAGTAAATTTTAGGTTGGCCTCAGGAGGTTTCCTGTCTAGGCTGGGTCTTGTCCTTGCGCTGGCTTCCTCCTGGGGCCAGTCACAGGCCAGCACAGGTGGGCTCAAGGCGACAGGCCAGCCCCTCTGCTGGGGCTGCGACAGGCATCGGGGTGGGAGAGCAGGCCACAGCCACTCCTAGGCCGGGGTCTCTGGCCGGACAGGGGAAGGGAGATGCAGGCAGGCCCAGGAGCCAGAGGGAGGCCACAGGAAGAGGTGCTGACAGAGGGGCAAAAACAAGGAAGAAGGAGTGGGCCAGACCCCGGGTTGGGGAACCGAGAGCTGTGTGTTCCTCCTCAGCCTGGGAACCCCAGAGCCTCGGGGCCTGGGCAGGGGACAGGATGACTCATGCCTGCTGGCTCCTGTCCTCACCCTCAGCGTGGCCCAGAGGGGGCCTGGGTGACCTGAACGTTCCCAGGCCCCTCACAATGCTCCACTGTTCAGAGGCCCAGTGAGGACAAGGGTCTGGCGGTGGGCCCGGCCTGCCGGGAAAGCAGCCCAGCCCCCAGCCTCTCCCGCAGGCTCTCTGCACCCCTGCAGTCTGGGCCCCCGGTCCTCCGCGGTCAAGACAGGCAGGGGCGGAGTCTGGATCAGGGTCTCCTCCTCTCCGCCCCCAACCATGCAACGGTCCAGCCCCCTTCCCAAGGCCAGGCCGCCCACAGCCCAGCTCCTTCCTCCCTCGGAGCCAGCCTGTCACGGCCTTTCTGCTGCAGCCTCAGCGGAGGTGGCTCTCAAAGACAGCTATGCTCAGCCTCAGGGCTCAAGGCCACCCATGCTCTACCTCGCCGGACACCTCTCAGGCTGTTCCACGAGTTCCTCGAGCCGTTCCCCACCTGCAAACTCCTGCCTGGCCTTCTGCCCCCGGCTGGGTCACCCCAAGACACCCCCAATGCCCTTACTGCTCCCTGGGGATGGCACTCCAGGCCAGGTCCTTCCTCAGAGGGGTGAATGGCTGTAGTCAGGGCCCCCAACCACCACAGCCCCAGATCCGTGGGAGCCGAGGCCTGAGCTCTCCTGTCTGCCCAGCCTCCCTGCACCCACCCCTGGCACGGGAGCCCGAGACAGCCTCCCCAGAGCCCCCAGGTGAAGTGCCACCTGGCCCGTCATCAGCCCGGGGGGGGGCGGTCACAGGACAAGCACCTCCATGTAATGCTCGGGTGGCAGTAAGACTCTGGAGGCAGGGGGGATTCTGGAGTCAGCAGGGCCTGTAAGCAAGCCCGCCGGTGTCTGCCCCTAGGGCCTCCTCCTGGCTGGGAAGCAGCCACGGGGCAGGCTCGGGCAGCTCAGGCAAGGGCAGGCTGCACCAGACAGGGAGGTGGCACAGCCCGGTGGACACTCTGGGGACACAGCCTCAGGAGTGACTTGGGGATGCCCTTTCCCTCCCCAGGGAGGCAGCTCTGGACCATGCCACTGTCTGCCAGAAAAACCAGCCAAGGAGGAAGGAGACTGAGCCGGGGACAGTCAGTACCACCAGGGCCAATGCCACCCCAATCTCACCAGTCTGCTTCTCCCTCCCCTTTCATCCCCTGTAGCCCCCGTGCAGGGGTCACTGACCCCATCCTGGTCACGTCGCCTCCTCCACTCCCACCCAGCCTTCTGCAGCCTCGACGAACCCACTTCTGTCTGTGGCAGCCCCCACCCTTTCCCCAGACCCCGCCCGAGCTCCTCATGGTCTTCTTGTGGCCACTGCTTGGAGGGCGTATGTTCGGCAGTGGTCTCCAGACCCCAGAGTAAGCTTGAAAACATAAGCCAGCCCCTGCTGGAAACCCCACCAGGCCCTCAGGCCCCACCTCTCTAGCCCCTCTCCCTTTTCAAAACCAGGGTGTCTTTCACACAGCCCAAGCCCTCAGCCCGGCCCCTCCTCCTGCTCCCCCTCAAGGAGGCCCCCCCGGGGGGATCCGTGAGGCGCCCCTGGCATCTTTGGTGCTGCCTTTCCCCAGCTTCGTACTGGAAGGGCCAGGACCCTGCCTGCCGCAAGGGCGGCTCTGGGTAGGTCTTCGAGGGGGCCTGGGTGCCAAGTGGGTCCCCCCTGCTTCTCAGGACCCCAGCCCTGAACAGCTGTCCCCTTGATGCCAGCCGGCAGGAACCCTGGCATGGGGCAAGGCCCGCTAGATCCTCTGCCGAGGTGGGGGTTGGGGGTCCTTTCTCAATCTTCTTCCTTCCCCAGCAACTTCCTTTCCCAGAGGCAGGCACAGCCACCCCGACCACAAAACATCACTCTCCTGGTCATACCCTCAAGAAAATGGGAAGGTTGATCTCAGAGAGCCCCTGCCCCAAGTAGCAAACCTTCCTGAAGCCAGCACCCAGGACCCCAGGATGGCTCAGGGCTCAGAGGTGGCCACTGCCCCTCCCTCCACTTTACACACCCAGGGCCCCATCCCACCTCATTAGGCAGCTGCAGCCCAGGGTCTGAAGCTGAGCGAAGTCCAGTCGCGGTGAGGGTCCCGAGGGGAAGGCATTTCAGAGATTCCACCCCCAGGGTCCCGCCTGGGAGCAGCTCCTCCGGTGGGGAGGAAGGAGCCACCCGTGGGGACAGGCAGCCAGCAGGGGTACAGCAGGAACGAAGTCCTGAGGCAGGGCGGGTACGGGTGGCGGGTGGAGGCCGAGGCTGCACCCCTGAGCGCCATTAGTCCTAATCAGCCCGGAGGCCTCGATGACCTGACGCCGGCTTTGGAGTTTCCGAGGCCCCGTGCTGCATGCAGCTCCTGGGGGGCCACTCCCACACACCCCGCCCCAGCAGCTTGGTGGGCACCCCCTCACCCTCACGCATCCCATGAGGCTGCACTTCCTGTCCCTGCCCTGCCCGGAGAAGGCGGAGGATGCCCAGGTCACACGGCCTGGCCTGGTGGAACCACCTGAGCCACCCAGCACCTGTGTTCCTAGAGGTCTCAGCCCGGGAACGCCTGAGGCCACAAGAGGTGACGGCAACGGGAAGTCACTTCCCCCGGCTCGGGGGATGCAGCCCCGTCATCTTCCCCTCTGCCCTGGTCAAACTCACTCTGCTGACCACGGATCTGCCTGCCAGGCCAGGCCCCAGCACTATCTGCCCAGCCATCAGCGGACCGCCTGGGGCAGCGCCAGCCACTCGCCCCGCTGGAAAGGGGCTTCCCTTTCTGGCCTCGAGTAGGAGGAGAGGAAGCAGCTGGGGTCAGGGAGGGGCGTTTCCGAGAGAGGAGATGAGTGCTGAGTTTCCTGGCCTGCCTCCTCTGGCTCTGAGCCTGGTCTCCATGCAGGGCTGTGTCCCCCCACCTGCCACTCATGGCTCCCAGGCCAGCTTTTCTGGATCTTTCCCCATTGCCCTCCTAATGGTGAGAAATCCGGCCTTTTGCTTGGACTTGCCTCAGGTGCCAGCTCTTTGGGACCCAAAGCCCTGGTGGCACAGGGAGGCCAGGCTAACTCCAATCTCGCGCCAACACACGTTTAGGAAGAGCAGCTACAGAGAAAGAAAGCACTTTCGTTCAGGGAGAGGACAGGGGACACCGACTCAGCTCGGCGGCTCTTCCTCACCAGGCTTTGGTCCTCCCTATCTACCGCTGCCAGGGCCACTGAGACCAGGCCCAGAAGCAGCTGGGTCCCTGCTGCCGGGTGGCAGGCAGCGGTGGCTGTCACAGCGCAGCCCGCAGGGGGAAGGGAGGAGGCTCTGATGGAAACCTGAAGAGTTTCGTGGGGGACCAAAGCACAACAGTCTGATATTATCTGATTGGAAGCTCCACCAACTGGGCGGCAGCTGCCAGGCTGACTGGCACATTAGGCTCTGATGCTCAGTAGATAGTTAAACACAGGTGGGGGGAGTGACAAGCCACCTTCAAAGAGCTTGGCACAGCCCGCCTGTTGCCCGCACCACTTCCCTGCCCAGGAGTGGAAGGCTGGGAGAGCCGGCACTCCCCTCACCCTTCCTCTGGGACAGGCCCACGTGGGCACCACCAGGGCATGGGCTCTCAGACGCGACCCTGACCTTCCTGAGTTCCCAAGCAGGAGGGGCAGGCGGACAGGTCACCATGGATGGGTCAACATGCATGGTGGCCATAGACCAGGCTGGGGGCTCAGGAAGGCACCCAGCTCAGGGTGGAGTTGGGGGTGGCCAGGGAGGGTACCCTGAGCACCAAGCAGGACAGACACTTCAGCTGAAATTGCTTCTAAGGGAGAGAGTGGCAAGGTGGGCCAGGCAGGTGAGCTGCTACCCATGGGCACCTGCCAGTGGTCCTGCCCTCTGACCTGTGGCCTGTCTGCTCTTGCAGTGCATGCCTAGCCCAGGGCCCAGTACACAGGCACCCAGTGTTGCATAAGTGGGACCCGGGGCTGGGCAGCAGCCTTCTGAAGGAGGTCCACCACTGCCCCAGAGGCAGACACCAGCGTGGGGGTAAAGGCGCACCACTGCCCCAGACTCCCAAGGCTGAGACAAAGCCAAGGACCGCCCAGCATTCCAGGCTCCCAGAATGACCCCTGATCCCTTCCCACCTTGTCCAGGGGCAGCCAGCAGCAAGGGCCCACCCCTATGCCTAGCTCAGGACAGCGGACAGGGCTGTAGGGCATGGGGACCCGGGGCCCTCAAATGCCACAGAAGAGCATCACTAGATTACAACACCCCTGGATTGAGGCTGAAGGAACTCCCCCAAATGGAGCTGCCCATTCACACAGGGTCAAGGGCAGGGAGGCCCTAGCTCAGGCCTGGGGATCTGGACTCCCATGAGTTAGACCTACTTTCACCCCATTTCACAAGGAGGACGCTGAAGCCCTCAGACGAAGCCTGCTCTGAGCCCAGAACTCAGCTCCCCTCTGGTGCCTGAGAGAAGCTCTGTGCCGCCTCCCTTGGCCCCTGCCTCGCTGCCTCAGCCCCGTGTGCCATGGCACGCACACTGCCTTCTTGAGGCTGTTGACTGCCAGCCTGGCTGACCCTGGGGTGGGGACCTGGCCTCCCTCTGCAGGCTTGAGCAGACAGGCACCCTATGCCCCACCCAGCTGCCTGGAGCAGGCTCAGCAGGAGCGCAGTAAACATCTGATTCACAAGGAAGCAGAGGGCACTTCTTGGAATCAGCTCAGCTACAGGGATGGGGGTATGGATACCATGAGGGTGCTCTGCCAACCCCTCGGGGCTCCTCTGATCTCCCCAGGCAACTGCTCCAGGTGGCTGAGCCCACATTCTTCCCAGAGGCCAGCTGACAAAGATGGACCAGATGTAACTGGAATCCATGAAGAAAGGGCCAGTCACCTCAGGGTGTTGGGGCCAGCAGTTCCAGCATGATCTGTGATCGGGGGCCGGGAAACCAAGCAGGGCCTGACCACTCTCATGGCCTTGGAAGTTACAGAGCCTGGGGAGAAGAGAGAAGGTTGGGGGAGGGCACCTTTCTCCCCTCCTGGGAGCCTGCACCACCTCGAACTCCTGTCTGACCCAGGTCTCCACCTGCCCCGAACCTGGGCGCGTGCTTCTCTCACATCACCCTCGAAGGATGAGTGTAGTCAGGGGCCCGGCACGGAACCCAAATCCAGCAGCGTGGTCCAGAGCCAGGGACTTCTGTCATCCCGTTTTGCAGGACAGGAAACTGAGGGTCAGGAAGTGCAATTCGCCTACAAGGCTCAGGTCTCCTGGCCCGTGGCTGAGGGGCAGTCCCTTGCTCTTGGCACCATCCCGTCTGCCCTCCCGTGCACAGGCCAAGGGGTGGTGAGGAGGGCTCCAGTACCCCAGGGAAGGGGGCCAGCCAGTGAGCCTGAAATGCTCCCTACCACCCCCTCTGGGACTTAGGCAGCCCACACGTGGGACTGTCTCCAGCCCCTCGGTGTCCAGACAGGGCCACCAGAAGAATGCAGAGGCCTTCTGGGGAGGAGCCGCCTATCCTGGAGGAAGGATTCCAGGGTCTGCACGGCCCCTTCTCCTTGCCTCCCAGGCCCCTCCATACCCTCACCACACCTGGCATGCAAAGGCCACTCCCGTCAAACTGGTCTCCCACCCTCCCTACCGCCTGCCTTTGGCTTAGTCTGTCTGTACCTGCATGGCTGCCCGCCCGGCTCAGATCCCTCCTCCTGACGGCACATCCTGTATTCATTGGCCCGAGGGGTGGGAGCCGCTCCACTGCGTCTGGGGTAGGACAGCTCTCACCCTGTGGCAAATTCCCCGTCTTTTCCCTGCCAGCCTGCCCTTGTCCTCACCCACCCAGGCTGCACAGTGATGGCCAAGCCACCCGGTTATTAAAGAACTATATACTCGGCCAGGCGTGGGGGCTCACGCCTGTAATCCCAGCACTTTGGGAGGTGGGCAGATCATGAGGTCAAGAGAGGCCAGAGAGTGAGGAGGGCAGAGCCTGCCACACATAGTCACTGACCTCGGGTGTCCCCACAAGGGAGCTTTTGAGGACAGAACGCAGGAAGACCCAGGGGCTGCCCAACACTGGCCACTCCTGATGGACTCAGGCCTTAGTCCAATGTGGGCAGGAACCTGGGAGCCTTGGCCTTTACCCAGGCCTCTCCAGGCCAGGCCCTGCCCCCACCCAAGACAGGACATACAGCGGCCCTGAGGACCAGGGAGAGCACCCTCAGCGACCCACTGTCACTGAATACCAAGCACATGTCACCACCACCACCATCCCCCCTACGGACACTCATAGCCACCCACCAGGTACAAAGTGCTTCACAGCCCTCAGGTCATGGATGAGAAAACGGAGGCGTGGCAGGGGAAAGCCTCCTGGCCATGATCACACAGCTGGAAACTGGTGGCATCTGAGTTCACACCCAAGATCCTGGCTGAGTTTGCGCCCTTCCTCCCTGCCCCTCAGGAACCAAGGCTGGCCATCTCGTCTCTCTGGGCCCCTGGACTTCCCGTCTGTGGGCCTGCTTGTGTGCGTGCATCCCTGGGGGGTGGGGAGCTCCAGCTGACTCAGCACCCTGCTTCCTCTGTCCATGTGGGCAGAAAGGGCCAAGGCAGGCCCAGAGCCTGTCCTCCCTCTGTCTGCCTCTTCAGGCCAGCCTCCTTGGTGGGCTCCCCCATGATCCTGGAGGCCTGGGGACTCCCCAAAAGGCCAGGTCCCCTGTCAGCACCCCTCTCACCAGATGGCCCTGGCTGTCAGTTCCTGGACACGGCTGCCTATCTGTCTTCCTTCTGCCTGCCCCCTCCAGGGTGTGCCTAACGCAGGGCACAGAGCCAGGCAATGGGAGCCTGGCGGGTGGCAGGGAGAGGGTATAGACAGAATCCTCACTCCCTTGCAGCCCTCGTCCCAGGCCTCCTGTCCTGCCAGGAGTGGAGTGCCGGGAGTGGGGCCCTGAGGTTGGGCTCCAAAAGGGCCCTTTGACGGTGTCTACGTAAAGGAGACAGTGGACAGAGTGGGAAGAACCAGGAGCGGGTGGAGCCCAGCCCCTCCTCTGGTCCCACAGGGCCTGAGCCAGTGAGGGCAGAGGCTTGTCCAGGCTCATGGAGTTGGTGCAGGGCTGACCTGAACCCAGAGGCTTGCTTCGGTAAGGAGGAGGCCGTGGGCCCTGCCTTCAGGCGGTTGTGGAAAGAATTCTACACATTTCATCACCGGCCCATGTCACCTGCAAGGCCACACACATGTCATCCAGGCAGGCTGTCCACCCCAGCAGCCCACACGGAGTACCCGCCCCTGGCCACAGCCAATTCGAAGGACTTAAGTGTGGCCACTAGACCAGGAGGCACAGCTGTCCCCAGTGTCAACAGATGAGCAAACTGAGGCACAGAGAGGGGATAGGAGGTGCTCACGGAACGGAGCACCAGCAGAAGGCTCCCCACAGCAGGGCTCAGGCCCTCAATGCCCCCAGGGAGCCGAGGCCCAGAGCAGCGGGAAAGTGCTGGGCTGCAGGGAGGCCGGCGCACAGGTGGAAGGGGCTGTCCCCGCCCCCTAACTCCTCCAGTCCCTCTGCCACCCCTGAGATTCCCTGTTGCCCATGAGAGTCTCAGACGCCCGGCTATCAGTCACTCACACTTCAGTGTGAATCAGCGCCAGTGGGCGGCTTTTCTCGCCCTCCGTGAAGCGCGGCCGCTGCAGAGGGAAGTTTGGATTCCGGGAAGGGCGGAGAGCGAGTGCCCGCCGCAGCCTTTGAGTCTTGTGGGGAGGGTCGCGTAAAGGGGCCCCGCGGCGGGGCCAGAGGGGCGCGACGGGTGCGAAACAGACGCGTCGTACCGCCTCCCACCCCTGAGCCCCCGGCAAGGGACACCCGGCCCCCGCCCCGAAGCCGCGCTCCCTCGGGCACTGCCCGCCGTGCCCAGGCCCCGTGCGTCCTTTGGCAAGGACACGGAGGCCCCGGGGCCCGGGGGAGGCTGCTGCGCACCCGAGACCCCCGAGACCCGCCCATACCTGCCGGGACCCTGAGACTCCCCCGAGACCTGCCAAGACCTGCCGGGACCCCGAGACTCCCCGGAGACTCCCCCGAGACCCCCGAGACCTGCCAAGACCTGCCGGGACCCCTGAGACTCCCCGGAGACTCCCCCGAGACCCCCGAGACCCGCCGAGACCTGTCGGGACCCCAAGACTCCCCCGAGACCCCCGAGACCCGCCGAGAGCCCCCAGACCGCCAAGGCCCGCCGAGCCCCTTCCAGACGCCGAGACCGCCCACCCGCGAGACCCCCGAGACCCGCCGAGACCCGCCGCCGAGGCTTACCCGCCGAGCGCTCTCCTGGCCCGCGGGTCCTGGGTCGAGGCGGCGGCTTGACTCGGCCGCCAAGCCCTCCCGCCCGCGGGGCCCGCCGCCCGCAGCTCCGTCCCGCCCGCGCCCGCCCAGTCCGCCCTCCTCTTGGCCCCGCCCCGGGCCGGCCCCGCCCCTCCCCTCCCCGGCGGGTCTCGCAATCCTGGAGGTCCGAGCTGGGCGTGGGGCGGGGCCGGTACCTCAGGGTGGGCGGGGAACTACACGTGGCCCCCGCGGCCCCGGGACGAGGCCCCTGGGGGGCGAAGACTGGCGTTGTCGCGGGCTTAGACGCCGGGTCCATAGTAGGTGCTTAGTTCTCGCCCGTGAGTGAGGTAGCGTGTCTGTTCCTCCTGCGTGTCCCTCCCAGTGACACCCCAGTGCCCAGCGACCCAGGTGGAAAGGGCGCTGTCCACCCCCCCAGCCCCGTGGTCCTGATCCTGGGCGGCCCCACCCCTGCCCCGTGAGTGCGACTTAGGCCCTGGCCAAGACAGGAGCAGGTGAGGCGGGGGAGGGCTTGCTGGGCACCAGGGAACCTTGTCTTTGTTTCCAAATGGCCTCCAGGGTACTTTTCAGGCACTTCCCAGGGGGACCTCGCCCCTTGGACCAGGTCTGGACTCCGGTGGCCCAGAGGTCGTCTTGGGGGCTGGGAGGCACAGGAGACCGGGTGCTTTACACTTGGCCTCCTCTGAGGCTCCCTTTCCTCCACCATCACCCTCTCCCTAATAGTAGGCCCAGATTCCTTGGTTTAAGGGCAGGGGCGAGAAGAGGAGGGGGCTTCCTGGGAGGAAATGGCTTCCCTGGGGAGCTCTCAGGGCCAGGTAGGTGGAGGGAGCCGTGGAGAAAGTGAAGAGGCTGGGGAGACCAAGCTGGGCCTGCAGAGCTTGAGGGCGAGCAGACCCCCACCCAGTGCGGGGGTCAACTGCTTGGGGCGTGGGGGGACTCCTCCCCATGAGGAGTGGGGACTGGACCCCAGGTCCCAGAGCCCAGGAAGCTGTGAGTAGAGGAAGGACAGGATCTTGCTGGGAACCCAAGGGAGCTGGGGGTGGGTGGTGGTGACCTGGCCCTGTCCAGGCAGGCGGCCAAGGTCTGACCCTCTGTGCTGAGCACAAGAGGCCAGAGTCCAATGACAGGGGCTGAATTGGCTGCTCCAAATCAGGCAGGGGCAGGGGTGCCCAGGGCTGGCCCTGCAGCAGGTGAAGGACTGGGTTTGGGTCCTACAGGTTGAAATACCTGAGGGCCTCCAGGAGACACAGCCAAACCAAGCGGGTTCTCAGGGTTGCAGCTGGACCAAGTGTGGGCCAAGTCACCGTCCACCTGTCCCAGAGCTGCCCAATAATGGGTCGCAAGCCTCAGAAAGGGGATCCCTGGCTGCAATAGCCCTCCTCCCTGCTGGAGAGACACACTTGGGATCAGAGAGGGTAACTGGGGAGGGGAGTAAGTGGGAGGAGCCAGAAAACTAGGTGGCCAGGCCCTGAGCCCAGGCATAGAGGAAGAGCCAGTGCCTACCAGGAAGTGACCAGGACCAAGGCAGGGCCTCTGGAAGGGAAGGGACAAAGCAGGGGATGGCAGAGGCAGAGGAGGATATGGGAGAGTCTTCAGACAACAGGGCCCCTTTTCCCCATCTGTGAAATGGAGGGGGTCCTCTCCTGGGGAGGCGGCAGGAGAAGTGGATGGGGCATGACAGCAGGCAGATACTCACCCTACCTGGCCCAGGGCCACCCCTCACACCGGCGCTGGGGCTGTGAGTCTGCCCACCTACAGCCTAGCTCTCGGGGCTGAACTTATACCCCAGTGAGGGAGTAGATGGGTGCTGGCTGGCTGGGGTGCTCACTCTCTGGGGTGCCTGCTCACATCCCCACCTGTAAGTGTCCTGGGCCTGGCTCCCCAGGTCTCAACTCTGCTCATCCCAGCCTTGGGTAGCCTGCAACTCTTCTGCCCACCCCCCACCCTGGGCTATTTCACATTTTCCTAGCAGGGAGGAAGAGATAGGAACTACAGCCATTGTGGAAGTGGCTGGGCTCAGCCCCACTGTTAGCCCCACTGTTAGCCCCACTGTTAGCAGCTGCCACTGTGAGCACCGCATGGGGCCGCGTCACTCCTGTAAGAGGCCACATGCGGAGGGAGCTCCAGGCTGGGCCAGACTGGTCTAAGGCTTCTGACAAAACACTCATGACCTTGGGGCTGTACATCTTGATGTCCCTGATGTCCAGTTCAGCTAAATAAATGCCTGGCCCCACACCAGACCCCGGGGACCCAAGATGATACAAGGAAGTCCCTACCCTTGTGGCTCATGAGAGAAGCAAATGGACAAATGAGCAGATGCCATTGGGTCACAGCAAGTGTCTGGTTCCCAGGGGACCAGCTGGGGAAAGGGGCAGAGACTGGGAGGGGAGTGGAGCAAAGCCAAACGTCGGTGCTGCCCCGCCAAGGCCTGACTACAGGGCAGGGTGTGCAGGGCTGGCCTCAGATGCCAAGCTCAGAGTTGACGGAGCAGGGTCACTGCAGACAGTGTGGACGGACCAGGCGCCTAGAGAATGATGACCCAGAAATGCAAATCACCTCTGTGCAGGGCACCTCAGCCAAACAGGGGGAACAGGGTGCAGCCTCCACCTTGGGGAGAATTTGACACCTCATATTCCTCCCCTTCTCCCTTACCAGTCCAACCCCAGGGCATGGGAGGAAGGAACTCCTAGTTGGGGCCTCTGGGCAGCTCCCAGCAGCCCCTCCAAGCAAGAAGCTGCTGGAGGCTGTGGCCAGAGCCTCTGGGCACCCAGGGGTTCCGCTGAGGCTGACAGAGCAGGGATGGGTGAGGAGGATGACCTCGCCTGCTGGGAGGGTATGCAGGGCAGGTGAGCAGAGGTAAGGCGAGGACCCCTGGCCGGCAGGGAGCTGGGGAGCAGACCTCCACAGGGCACATCCGGGGTGGAAGCCCATGGTGATGCCCCAATCACACCCACAGAACAAGGCCAAAGAGAAGGGGGCCGGTCCCCCACCACACCCATCCCCCGTGTGCCATCAGCCATGCCACTGATTTGGCAGGACCCAGAAGAGGCAGAGGCAGCTGCTGTCTGGGGGGTAGGGCAGGACCTGCTGAGGGTGAGGCTGGCGGTTAGGATGGCGAGGGCAAGATCTGCCGCTGGTCTACGTGTCACAGGCGTCCCAGCAGGGGGCTTCATGCGCCTGCCAAGTCTCTTTTTCCTTCCCTGGGCCAGCAACCCTGGAGTCGTCCGCACTGATGCCTCTCTGCTCGCCCCACATCCCGTCCGCCCTGAAGGTTCTGTTGGCAAAGCACACCTGGAATCCTGCCTTTCTCAGCCCCTGCCTGCCTCATCCTCCCTCTCCTGCCCTTGCCTGGCAGTGTCCATCATCACACCAGAGGGGTGCAGTCACAGTGTGAGTCAGGTCATGTCACTTCTTCACTCAGAAGTTTCTGTAGATCCCACCTCCCCCAAGGCAAATGCCTTCTGTCCTTGCATGGGCAGGGCCCAGACCGAGCCTGTGCCACCTGCCTGCTCCCTGAGTTCTCTCTCCATAGCCCCACTCAGCGTTGGCCACACTGGCCTCCTGTCTCCTCCAGCACCGCAGACACATTCCCACCTCAGGGCCTTTGCACTTGCCATTCCTGCCCCTAGATCACCCTTGGCGGGTGTGCCTGGACCCCTCGCTTCCCTTGGTCTGGGCTCTGCTTCCAGGGCACCTGAGTTACAAAATAGACTCCCAGTGCATGATTGGTGAATGAACAGACAAAGGCCTCAAGGGGCAGCCCCAAGGAAGGGGCTAGGTAGGTTTTGTTTTTGTTTTTTTGTTTTGAGATAGGGTCTCACTCTGTTGCCCAGGCTGGAGTGCAGTGGCACTGCAGCCTCAACCTCCTGGGCTCAGGTGAGCCTCCCACCTCAGCTGGGACTATAGGCATGTGCCACCACACCCAACTAATTTTTATTTATTTTTATTTTTTATTTTTTTGTAGAGATAGGGTCTCACCATGTTGCCCAGACTGGTCTCGAACTACTGGGCTCAAACGATCCACCCACCTCAGCTCCCAAAGTGCTGGGATTACTGGCATGAGCCACTGCGCCCATCCTAGCCAGGTTTTGGAGCTGCCAACTGGGTCCCGTGTCCAGAGGACCTTGGAAGCATGGACCCTGCCCTCCCACCTGTCCCTGTCCCCAGGAGTGGCCCCACAGTGATACAGTATACCACCTCACCAGGCCGCCTCGCTAGGAGAGGCAATTCCTGAGTAGGGCCAAGGCCACAGGCTGCCCACCTGCTTCCTTGGGGATAGGAGGGGACAGGTTCCCACCCTACCTCCCCCAATCCCCACTCCCTGGGGGAGGCTGTTTGGAGTCATCCTGCCACACAGTCCAGTCCCCTGGCCACACAGCCCAGCACTGGAGGGAGGGGCAGAGGGGGTGTGGGGGAGGATGTGGCTCATGGGAAGAGGAGTTTGAGGAGGCAGGCTGGGCCTCACATGCAGGCATCAGTCTGGCTCTGAGGACAGGGCTGGGGGCTGGCATCTCTCCCAGGAGGCTGGGCTGGTGGCAGGCACTCTGGCAGGGAGGGCAGGCTGGACAGGAGTGGCCCCTCCCAGGCTCTGGGCCATCTCTGCATCCCAGGCCAGGCCTGGCTGCCTCACGCCTTGCCCTGGGTGGGATGGGGAATGTTTTCTCCTTTACCGAATGAAGGGGAAAGGAGCAGCCTGGGGCTGGAGGGGGAGCAGTGGAGGTTGGGTGGGATGGTAGGACGTGTGTGCTGGTCGAGGGGTGGAGGCATGGAGGCCCGCTCAGGTCTCAGCCAGACCCCACGCCAGAGTTCCCTGCACACTGGCCTCCCCTCTGCCTCCACTGCCCTCCAGCGTCATCCCGGGAAAGCCAGCTCAGTAGCATTACCCCAGGGGACCTCCCCAGACCCCCACAGTCATGCCCAGATGTGCACCTACATCCCACCACACTGCCCAGAACTAGCCTTCCTCACCACCCCATCCCACCCCCTAGGCTGGAGCACCTTGAGGGCAGGGCTCTTCCAGTGGCTGTGGTCCCCAGGATGGTCCAACACGGGGCCCTGCTCAGAAAACATCCTCAGTGGGTGGCCCCAGCCTGCAGGCTTCTGGCCAGCTGCCCTCAGTGAGCCTGTGGAGGGTGGGGCCCACAGCCAGCTCGCCCACTGCCCCTCGTGCCTGGGACAGGCCTGGCTTCCTGGCCAGCCTGAGAGCTGGTAAAGGCTGACGAAGTCGGCGAAGGCTCTTTGGGGACAGTAGGACTGAGCTGGGCTCCCACAACCTGGGAGGACTCTCCTGGCAGGGGCACAGCCCTAGAGGGCAGAGTGAGGGAAATAGAGCCAGAGTTCACGCCAGGTCAAGGGCCAGCCAGCGCCCCCAGGCCACCAGCACTCCCCAGGAGGGCCTGACCTGCCTGCCTGGCTGCCACACCTCTAGCCCAGGTCAGCTGCTGGCTCTGTCCTCTGAGGTTTGCTTGAGTCAATTTTCTACATAAAATGAGAGTGTCAGGCAGGTCTAACTAGGAAGCTCTATTTTGTAATACCAGGCCTGTGGGTGGAGGACCCAGGACCCACGCACGCACTGGCTTTTCTATTTTTACATCCAGAGTCGCCTGCTCTCACCCCCAGAGCCCAATTTGGAACTTGAAAGCAGCACATTCTATTCTGGGGCCACTTCCGGCCCCTGTGCCGTGGGAGGTGGGTGTTTGTACACAACAGCATGCCCCACCCGCCTCCCTCCAAAACACCCCCTCTCCTGTCACCCCCCACCCCGCCCACCACCCCCTGCCAGCCACGTGACCTTCAGGAACACATTGAGATCTGGAAGGGGAAGCCCATGTGGGGCTTGGGAAGGGGAAGCTGTGGCCTTCAACAGTGGTGAGGTTCCCACGTCACCCCAAGGGGTCCCCACCTATCACCCCAGCCCAGGGTCAGGAGAGGCAGCCAGCCCTTCCCCAGCCAGCGCTGGACACTGAGACATGAGGGTGCAAGGTGACCTGCGTGACAGCAAAGCCCCTCACGACCAGAGCAGGAAGGAACAGGAGAACAGATGAGCCTGGGAGGCCTCCTGGGAGAGGGGACCCCAGGAGACACTTGAGGGCTGCTCCCACCTCGACTCCCCAGGCCTCTCCCAGGGCCGTGGCAGGACTGGGCTGCCTTGGCAGGAGTGAATGAGGGACTCGCCCCACTGGGACCCAGAACTCCCCGTCCCACCTGGCCTCAAGTGGGTTCTGAAGGGGTCTCACCAGGCCTTCAGCCGCCTGCCCAGCCCAGGACCCAGAGGACCACTCCCTCCCCCTTCCACTTCTCCATCCTTGGGAGTGGACCTTGGCCTTAATTCCACACTTGTGGGTCCCCTAAACCATGCTGGCAGCCCTAAAGGCCCCTGCTACGGCCCTGAGAACACCCATCCCCAAAGTGCCACCCTCTGCCCGATGACATGGGCTCTTATGTGCGAACCCCCAACATTGTGATGCCCTACAGTGCCACCTCTCCACTCAGGGGCACCCCTGATGTGCCCAGCCCAGGGTCAGGAGTGGCCAGCTGCCCTCAGTGAGCCTGTGGAGGGTGGGGTTCTATCTATCGGCGGTGCTACTGGGGCCCACCAAGTAGCTCAGAATGGCTCTGGCCCAGTGGCCCTGTCTCTGAGCCCCCAGCCTGCACTGCCCCTCCTCCCGGCCTCTGACAGGGGGTGAAGCTGGAAAGATGAGCTGCCCCACCCAGCCCAGAGCTGGCGGGAACAGCAGAAGACTCAGGACCCCAAGGGTGGGGACTTTCCCATCACACTGAAGAGGCGGCAGGGGAGTGGGGGGGGTAGGTGCTGACGCAGAGCTGAACAAGGTCTGGCCTGTGATGGTGTGAGGCCCAGTCAGGGATGTGCACACCCTCAGCCCTCCCGGAGCACCTGCCGTGCCAGGTACAGTACCAGGTGCTTTTCACATCCTTACACCTTCTCGTCCCTGAAGCCACTTAGCAGCCCGGCCAACATGGTGAAACCCAGTCTCCACTAAAAACACACAAATTAGCCAGGTGTGGTAGCACATGCCTGTAATCCCAGCTACTTGGGAGGCTGAGGCAGGAGAGTCACTTGAACCCGGGAGGTAGAGGTTGCAGTGAGCCGAGATGGTGCCACTGCACTCCAGCCTGGGCAAGAGCGAGACCCTGTCTCAAAAAAAAAAAAAAAGAAAAAGAAAAGAAAAATAGAAAAGAAACACTTTAGATGAATTCAATTTAGCAGAGTTTATTTGAGCAATGAAATGATTCCTAAATCAAGCAGCACCCCAAACCAGTAGAGGCTCAGAGAGCTCCATCCAGCAACTTGGGCAGGCAGTATTTATGGACAGAAAAAGGAAGTGACACAGAAATCGTCTGATTGGCTACAACTAGGTGCTTGCCTTCTTTGAACCTGCCTGAGTAGTTTGCAGCCTGTGATTGGCTGAAAGCTCAGCTGCTCTGATGGGCCGAGACTCAGTGACTTCTTCCAAAGAGTCCTGTGACTATAGCAAACCCTAACCTGACTTAATCTGTAAACAAACTGCAGCTTGAGTATACTCCCAGGCTGCAGTTTATTTACAGATTAAGTCAGGTTAGGGTTTGCCGTATGCTGAGGCAGCTTTAAGCCAAATTTAAGTTAATTTAACCTTTGCCTCTTTTAGGCAGCCTCTCAATTTTGAGAGATTGACTGAAACCTTGGGCACTGGCGTCACTTTCTGTCACCATCATAATGGATTTGTTTGGTCTCAATGTGAAATTCATAATTCACCGTGTCAAGTTAGTTGGATGATGATGTTTTCTTCATGTTTTGTTCCTCTCACTGTGATGAGACCATTTGATGTACCAAGGATGGCTGCATACAAGCATTTAAGACACTTGAGGGGACAGCGTATCAGAGAGACTGTTCTGACAGCTTCTGGGAGGATGATACAAGAAACTGAAGCACACTCCTTAACAGGAGGCTCGGTGAACCAAACGGATCAAAACCGAACAATTGAAGACTGTTCTACAGCATTCAAGTCCCGTTGGTCAGTCTTTCTTTGGAACATGATGGTGATTTAGAACTACAATTGGACGGGCGTGGTGGCTCACACCTGTAATCCCAGCACTTTGGGAGGCCAAGGCGGGTGGATCACCAGAGGTCAGGAGTTCAAGACCAGCCTGGCCAACATGGTGAAATACCATCTCTACTAAAAATACAAAATTAGCCTGGCATGGTGGCACATGTCTGTAATACCAGCTACTCGGGAGGCTGAGGCAGAAGAATCGCTGGAACCCAGGAGTGGAGGTTGCAGTGAGCCAAGATTGTGCCACTGCACTCCAGCCTGGCAACAGAAAGAGACTCCGTCTCAGGAGAAAAAAAAAAAAAAAGAACCACAATTGTGGGGAGATGGCGGATAGGAGGCAGGACTAACTTGCAGCTCTCACTTGGATGGACAGAGAAGCATGTGGAGACCCACATCATGAACTTTTGCTCCAAGAACTACTGCAGGAATATACCAGGAAAGCTGAGAGAATCCACAGACTCCTTTGAAGGAGGTGGATTGCCGCTGCAGGCTCCATGGGACAGCTGAGGAACTCTGAAGACAAAGGACATAGTTTCTTGGGAGCTCTGTGGCCCTACCCACCACCTGATCCTACCACTGCTGATGGGCTCTTGAAAGTACCACCTCCCGGCTGGAGGCCAACCAACGCAAAAGCAGTGCACCTAACAAAAATACAACCAAGGACCCTCACCAAGTCCACTTCGCTCCCCTGCTACCTCCACTGGAGCAGGTACTGGTATCCGCAGCTGAGAGACCTGAAGACAGATCACATCCCAGGACTCCTTGAAGACACTCCCCAGTACCAGTCCAGAGTCTGGTAGCTCTACTGAGTGGCTAGATCCAGAAGATAAAGAACAATCACTGCAGTTGGGCTATCAGAACGCCCTATCCCTGGGGGAAAGGGGAGAGCACCACATCCAGAGAGCACCCCTGTGGGACAAAAGAATCTCAACAGCAGCCCTTGAGTCCCAGATCTTCCCTCTGACATAGTCTACCCAAATGAGAAAGAACCAGGAAAACAATTCTGGTAATATGACGAAACAAGGTTCTTTAACATCTGCAAAAGATTACACTAGCTCACCAGCAATGGATCCAAACCAAGATGAAATCTCTGAATTGCCAGAAAAAGAATTCAGAAGGTCGACTCTTAAGCTAATCAAGGAGGCACCAGAGAAAGGGGAAGTCCAACTTAAAGAAATCGAAAACATGATACAGGGTGTGAATGGAAAAATCTCCAGTGAAATAGATAACATGAATTAAAAAAAAAATCACAACTTCTGGAAATGAAGGGCACACTTAGAGAATTGCAAAATGCACTGGAAAGTCTCAGCAATAGAATCAAATAAGCAGAAGAAAAAACTTCACAGCTTGAAGACAAGGCTTTTGAATTAACCCAATCCAACAAAGACAAAAACAAAGAATTTTTAAAAAAGAACAAAGCCTCCAAGAAGTTTGGGATTATGTTAAATGACCAAACCTAAGAATAATTAGTGTTCCCAAGAAGAAGAGAAAACTAAAAGTTTTGAAAACATATTTGAGGGAATAATTGAGTAAAACTCCCCTGGCCTTGCTAGAGACCTAGACATCCAAATATAAGAAGCTCAAAGAACACCTGGGAAATTCATTGCAAAAAGATCATCGCCTAAACATACAGTCGTCAGGTTATCTAAAGTCAAGACGAAGGAAAGAGTCTTAAGAGCTGTGAGGCAAAAGCACCAGGTAATCTATAAAGGAAAACCTATCAGATAAACAGCAGATTTCTCAGCAGAAACCCTACAAGCTAGAAGGGATTGGGGTCCTATCTTTAGCCTCTTTAAACAAAAGAATTATCAGCCAAGAATTTTGTATCCAGTGTCATAAATGAAGGAAAGATACTTTTTAAGACAAAAAAGACAAAGATGTCTTTTTCAGACAAACAAATGCTGAGAGAATTCACCACTACCAAGCCAGCACTACACAATTGCTAAAAGGAGCTCTAAATCTTGAAACAAATCCTCAAAACACACCAAAATACAATTTCCTTAAAGCATAAATCTCACAGGACCTATAAAACAACAACACAATGAAAAAAACCCCAAGGTATTCAGGCAACAAATAGCATGATGAATAGAACAGTACCTCATATCTCAATACTGACATTGAATGTAAATGGCCTCAATGCTCCACCTAAAAGATACAGAATGGCAGAATGGATACAAATTCACCAAACAAGAATCTTCTGTCTTCAAGAGACTCATCTGACACATAAAGACTCACATAAACTTAAGGTAAAGGGGTGGAAAAAGATATTCCATGCAAAGGGATACCAAAAGCAAGCAGGAGTAGCTATTCTTAGACATAACAAACTTTAAAGCAACAACAGTTAAAAAAAGACAAAGAGGGTCATTATATACTGCTAAAAGGACTAGTCCAACAGGATCACAATTGTAAATATATATGCACCTAACACTGAAGCTCCCAAATTTATAAAAAACGTTATAAAATAGTTACTACTAGACCTAAGAAATGAGATAGAGGGCAACACAGGAATAGTGAGGGACTTCAGTACTCCACTGACAACACTAAACAGGTTATCAAGACAGAAAGTCAACAAAGAAACAATAGACTTAAAGTATACCCTAAAACAAATATACTTAACAGATATTCACAGAACATTCTACCCAACAACTGCAGAATGTACATTCTATGAAAAGAAAATAAATCTTGGGGCCCCCAAATCACTAAGCTAAAGGGAAAAGTCGAGCTGGGAACTGGTTAGGGCCAATCTGCCTCCTATTAAATTCAAAGTCACCCCTCTGCTCACTGACATAAGTGCATCTCTGATTGCCTCCTTTGGAGAGGCTCATCAGACACTCAAAAGAATGCGATCACTTGTCTCCTATCTACCTACGTATGACCTGGAAGCCCCTCCCCGCTTCGAGTCTTCCCGGGTTTGCTTCCAGTTGTCCCGCCTTTCCAGATGGAACCAATGTTCATCTTGTATATGTTGATTGATGTCTCATGTCTCCCTAGAATGCATAAAACCAAACTGTGCTCCAACCACCTTGGGCACATGTCATGAAGACCTCCTGAGGCTGTGTCACGGACATGCGTCCTCAACCTTGGCAAAATAAACGTTCTAAATGAACTGAGACCTGTCTCAGGTTTTCAGGGTTCACATTTTGGTAACCACGGAGGGATTCTGAGTGGAGATGCCTCTGACTTTTGACAAATCTCCCATTGGTGCTTGGTACTGGAATGAGCTAACTTTATGGCTCAAACCAATAGGACAATTTGCTGAGGTCCGAGAGCACCCCCTCCAGAGAATCCCTCATCTCCCCAAATTTGGTCAAGATTTAGAGTTTATTTTGCTGTACGACTCCTCTTTTTTTGGAGTTTTACTTGCTTCCAACAGGGAAGGCAAGATTTCCTGTTTCCATGACGATGGAAGGCAGGTAACTCCCTTATGGAGTTTGAGCTTGCTTCCAACAGGGAAGGTGAGTTTTTTCCTGCTTCTAGGATGGTAGAGAGAAGTCTACAGCCTGAGACCCATCCCTGGGTAAGTAACTGAATTGGCATTTGTCTTGGCTAAAGTTAAGATTAACAACCAGCTGGTCTTAATTTCTCCTTATCATTAGAACACTCAGTAATCATATAAGCTGTGTGATCATTTGTTTTGTTTAACTGTTTATTGTTGTTGTTGTTGTTCTTTGTTTGTTTCTGTTTTTGTTGTTGTTTCAGTCAGTCTTTTTCCCATTGGGTTTGACCAACTGCATCTGACTTGATCCAATCCAAAGGAAAGTTCCAAATTATGGGGAACAAGGCCTCTAAAGTGGCTAAATTACCACACACACACACACACACACACACACACACACACACACACGTGGTGTGCTGGGGGAAGAAAAATGGCCAGAAAAAAAAGGGGGAAAAAAAGGAAGTTTTTTGTTTTTTGTTTTGAGACACATAATCTCAGCTCAGTGCAACTTCCACCTCCCGGGTTCAAGCGATTCTCCTGCCTCAGCCTCCCGAGTAGCTGGGATTACAGGCGTGCGCCACCACGCCCGGCTAATTTTTGTATTTTTAGTAGAGATGGGGTTTCACCGTGTTGGCCAGGCTGGTCTTGAACTCCTGACCTCAGGTGATCTGCCCACCTCGGCCTCTCAAAGTGCTGGGATTACAAACGTGAGCCACTGCACCCGGCCAAAAAAGGAAACTTTTTTGATTTTGACTACTTAAGGGGTTTTATTTACATAACAAGGCCACCTTGTTGCGAGCCATGCCAAACTGAAAGAGCAATGGCTGTCACCCCACCCTGCAGTTCGATAGCTAAGGTCCTGCATTTTTTTTTTTTTTTTCACCATGACAGCCTGGGTTTGGTTCCTAAATCAAGCCCTTTCTGGTTTGATACTTGGTACTTCTGAAATAGCAGCACTTTTGTCCTAGCTAAAATATGGTAATGAGATTTTAAAGGATTTTTTTTTAAAGGAGCTCAATGGTTAAAAGTCAGCTTAAGTAAAAGGCTAACATCCAAGATATATGTGTGTATGTGTGCATATGTGCGGATGTGTATGTGTGCGTGTTTGTATTTAAAAGGCCTTCATGTTTTTGTTTTTCTCTCCTAGGACCTTGTCTTTTTTATTTTATTATTATTATTTTTTTTCTTGAGACGGGATCTTGCTCTGTCGCCCAGGCTGGAGTGCAGTGGTGCAATCTCGGCTCACTGCAAGCTCTGCCTCCCGGGTTCACGTCATTCTCCTGCCTCAGCCTCCCAAGTAGCTGGGACTACAGGTGCCCGCCACCACACTCGGCTAATTTTTTGTATTTTTAGTAGAGACAGGGTTTCACTGTGTTAGCCAGGATGGTCTCGATCTCCTGACCTTATGATCTGCCTGCCTCGGCCTTCCAAAGTGCTGGGATTACAGGCGTGAGCCCTTTTATTTTATTTTTGAGCAAAATTTTTTCCACTTGATTTTTTTACTAAAATAGTTATTGCAACAGAGGCTACTCTTGGTTTTTGTTTTCGTTTTTGAGATGGAGTCTTGCTCTGTTGCCCAGGTTGGAGTGCAGTGGTGCGATTTTGGCTCACTGCAACCTCCGCCTCCCAGGTTCCAGTGATTCTCTTGCCTTGGCCTCCCAAGTAGCTGGGACTACAGGCATGTGCCACCATGGTCGGCTGATTTTTGTATTTTTAGTAGAGACAGGGTTTCACCATGTTGGCCAGGCCAGTCTCAAACTCCTGACTTCAAGTGATCCACCCACCTCAGCCTCCCAAAGCACTGGGATTACAGGCATGAGTCACTGCTCCGGGCCTACTCTTGTGTTTTTAAGGAAGAGCGTAGTTTAGACACTTAGGAATTTAAGTGTTTAAAAACATTTGTTTTAAAAAATAGTTGTTTTTTAAGGCCGCGTGTGGTGGCTCACGCCTGTAATCCCAGCACTTTGGGAGGCCGAGGTGGGTGGATCACCTGAGGTCAGGAGTTAGAGACCAGCCTGACCAACATGGTGAAACCCCATCTCTACTAAAAATGCAAAAATTAGCTGAGTATTGTGGCACACACCTGTAATCCCAGCTATTTGGGAGGCTGAGACAAGAGAATCGCTTGAACCTGGGAGGCAGAGGTTGCAGTGAGCCGAGACCTCACCATTGCATGCCAGTGTGGGCAACAGGAGAGAAACTCCATCTCAAAAAAAAAAAAGAAAGAAAAGCAACCCCCAAATCATTTCTTTTCTAACAAAAAGCAGCCTGAAAAATCGAGCTGCAAACATAGATAAGCAAGCTGGCAGCTTGCACGGGTGAATGCCAGCAGCTGTGCCAATAGAAAAGGGCTACCTGGGAGCCAGGTATGTTCAACACGGAGGCTCCATCTTCCCTTTTCTTTGTCACCACGTGTACTGTAAAGAAGCTGGCAACATGGTACCAGCCAGGTAGAAAACCCATCTGCATAATAAAAGATTAGAGTGGGGGTGGCCAGATTTTCATGCACTATGCAAATGCCACACCTGGTCCGACCAATCTTTTGTGCCCTATGGAAATCAAACACCGCTTCCTCAAGCTCATCTATAAAACCTCCTTCACTTCACAGTGGAGGTGGCAACTCATGTTCTCCGGGACCCCTCTCTCTGCAGAGACCTTTTCTCTTTCTTTCGCCTATTAAATTTCTGCTCTTAACCTCACTCTGGTGTGCCAAGTCCTGGTTTTCCATGGCCATGAGACAACGAATCTCGGGTATTTACCCCAGACAATGATGCTGGGTCTAAAAAAGACACCAGGTCCTGCCAAATCTTGTTTTCTTTTTTTTTTGAGACAGAGTCTCGCTCTGTCGCCCAGGGTGGAGTGCAGTGGCGCGATCTCGGCTCACTGCAAGCTCCGCCTCCTGGGTTCACGCCATTCTCCTGCGTCAGCCTCCCAAGTAGCTGGGACTACAGGTGTCCGCCACCACGCCCGGCTAATTTTTTGTATTTTTAGTAGAGACGGGGTTTCACTGTGTTAGCCAGGATGGTCTCGATCTCCTGACCTCGTGATCCACCCGCCTCGGCCTCCCAAAGTGCTGGGATTACAGGCGTGAGCCACCGCGCCCGGCCGGTCCTGCCAAATCTTAAATACTGACAGTAAAGCCTCATCTTCAGGCCCGGTAGAAGTTGCCATTCAGAATAAACTGCATTCCTAAGACACAGGACCAGAAATTAAAGCTACTCAACTCCTTAAGGCCCAGGGACTATCACCGAAGAGGCGGGTGTGTGAGATTGTAAGGGCTGATTTTTGAAAGATAAAATACATTCAGTTTCTCTATAAATTAATCACAAATGTCAAAGGCACACTGATGCAAGACCAGCATATGAGCCCCTGCGTCAGATTAACAAGATTTTTTTGAAGCATTAACAGACTCCTTAATAAAAGTTATAAAGGTTATAAAAGGCTTATGGAGGTTATATCTTATGGTCAAGATTAACATTTTATAGATTGTTTATAAAATTTTGAAAAACAAATTTAAGTCCTGGCGTGGTGGCTCACACCCGTAATCCCAGCACTTTGGGAGGCCAAGGCAGGTGGATCGCCTGAGGTCAGGAGTTTGAGACCAGTCTGGCCAACATGGCAAAACCCTGTCTCTACTAAAAATACAAAAATTAGCTGAGCGTGGTGGCATGAACCTATAGTCCCAGCAACTCAGGAAGCTGAGACAAGAGAATTGCGTGAACCCAGGGGGCAGAGGTTGCAGTGAGCTGAGCCTGTGCCACTGCACTCTAGCCTGGGTGACAGAGGGAAACTCCGTCTCAAAAAAAAAAAAAAGAAAAACTACAAAGAAAAACAAATTTAATCGGCTTCATACTGTTTTTAGTAGGACTTATTGTTTGGAAAATTAAATCTCTCTCAAAGAATGAAGGTTTTCACTTTTTTTGAAATCCTTGCGTTATCACTTGGGTTAAATAAATGACTTATTTTACAATGATCTGTGATCCTATTTTGTGATATCGATTGTTTTAAAGATTTGATATTTGACAAACTTTCCAAAATCCAATGATAAATTATGTATTTTTCTGACCTAATTAATCCTTTAAGATATTAGTTTCCTTAAAGTTCAAAAATGACATAATTTCACTTCTTTGGTATAAAAATTAGACAGGAGCTGGGCGTGGTGGCTCACGCCTGTAATCCCAGCACTTTGGGAGGCTGAGGCGGGTGGATCACGAGGTCAGGAGATCGAGACCATCCTGGCTAGCATGGTGAAACTCTGTCTCTGTTAAAAATATAAAAAATTAGCCGGGTGTCGTGGCAGGTATCTGTAGTCCCAGCTACTCGGGAGGCTGAGGCAAGAGAATGGCATGAACCTGGGAGGCGGAGCTTGCAGAGAGCGGAGATGGGGCCACTGCACTCCAGCCTGGGTGACAGAGGAAGACTCCGTCTCAAAAAGAAAAAGAAAAAGAAAAAAGAGACCTTCCATGACTTAACCAGTGACATCATACAGGGAATTACTTGTACCCACATAGGTGGTCCCCAGGTCTTGAGTATATGATGCCTGGAAGCACAATGTACCTTTTGTAGGCCTCATTTGGATAGGGCTTCTATATCTGATTCGGTTAGTAACTGGAAAGGACAGGGTGCTATTTCCAGTGAGTACAGAAAAGCATTAGCAGGCCAGGCGTGGTGGCTCACACCTGTAATCCCAGCACTTTGGGAGGCCAAGGCGGGTGGATCACTTGAGGTCAGGAGTTTGAGACCAGCCTGGCCAATATGGCAAAACCCCATCTCTACTGAAAATATAAAAATTAGCCGGGTATGGTGGCGCATGCCTATAATCCCAGCTACTCGGAGGCTGAAGCAGGAGAATCACTTGAACCTGGGAGGCGAAGGTTGCAGTGAGCCGAGATCATGCCACTGCACTTCAACCTGGGCGATAGAGCAAGACTCCATCTCAAAAGAAAACTAAAGAAAAGCATTAGCAATGATGTCTGGAATATGAAGGATAGAACAGTCACGGTGGATCACGCCTGTAATCCCAGCACATTGGGAGGCCAAGGTGGGTGGATTGTTTGAGCCCAGGAGTTCGAGACCAGCCTGGGCAACATGACAAGACCCTGTCTTTACAAAAAATTAGCCGGGCTTGGTGCTGCACCACTGTAGTCCCAGATAATTGGGAGGCTGAGGTGAGAGGATCATCTGAACTCAGGAGGCCAACGTTGCAGTGAGCTGAAATCATGCCACTGACTCCATTCTGGGCAACACAGCAAGATCCTGTCTCTAAAAAAAAAAAAAAAAAAAAAAAAAAATATCAAGGATAGCTTTCCACGCTGCTCTGGGGTTTCAGGGTGCCTCTTTTTTTTTTTTTTTCTTGAGGCAGTCTCCCTCTGTTGCCCAGGCTGGAGTGCAGTGGCATGATCTTGGCTCACTGCAACCTCCGCCTCCTGGGTTCGAGCAATTCTCCTGCCTCAGCCTCCTGAGTAGCTGGGACTGCAGGCACACACTACCATGCCTGGCTAATTTTTGTATTTTTAATAGAGACGGGGTTTTACCATGTTCCCCAGGCTAGTCTCAAACTCCTGACCTCAGATGATCCACCCGCCTCGGCCTCCCAAAGTGCTTGGGTTACAGGCGTGAGCCACCACACCCGGCCCAGGGTGACTTATTCGGAATATGGAGAGGCACTGGCATCAGTGGAATTGTTTCCTGATTTGGGGGGCATTAGCCCACAGACTCAACAATTTATCTGGTTTCTTGCTAGAGCATAAGCCTGTGCTAAAGCCATCCACAGATTATGGTCCAGTGGATTCTCCTGTAAGGAAAGGGAAGGGATTAAGACAACAGGAAATAAAAAAAGGAAAAAATATAAGGCTTTCGTGATGACAGAGAAGTCTTGATTTGTGACCTTGGGAAAGCCGCCCACATCCAGGATCCCACCTGCATCTGAAGAAAAACCTCCCTTGTCAGCTTTCCGTTGAGGTCTCCAACACGTATATGGTTCCAGGAGCCTGGAGGGGCCCTTTTGACTTATGAGATGTGAATCCAAAGTTTGAGGCCTTGAAGTTTTACTGCTGTGTGGGTGGTGAGAAGAACTTGGTAGGGTCTCTTCCAGTGGGGTTCAAGGGCAGTCTCTCTCTGATGTAGTTTCCAGAAGACCAAATCTCCAGGTTCTAGACTGTGAAAGGTTTGATTGTCCTCAGTCAATGGTGAAAGTACACTTTGTCACAATGCATTAAACTCTTGCAGTATTGGCTGGGCGCAGTGGCTCATGCCTGTAATCCCAGCACTTTGGGAGGCTGAGGTGGGCGGATCACGAGGTCAAGAGATCGAGACCATCCTGGCCAACATGGTGAAACCTCGTCTCTACTAAAAATAAAAAAAAAATTAGCCGGGCATGGTGGTGCACACACGTAGTCCCAGATACTCGGGAGGCTGAGGCAGGAGAATCCCTTGAACCCGCGAGGCGGAGGTTGCCGTGAGCCGAGATCGCGCCACTGCACTCCAGCCTGGCAACAGAGCGAGACTCCATCTCAAAAAAAAAAAAAAAAAAAAAAAAAAGTCTTGCAGTATTTAGTCATATCAGAGTTTAGGAGAGAGGAGACAGGTGAAGCTCTGTTATTAAAGGTATGGGCCTTCCAGTAACTATTTTATAAGGGATCAATCTGTTTTCCAGTGGGAGTGGATCTGATGTCTGTCAATCAGTAATATCTTTAGCCAAGACACTCCAATTGATTATGTTAGTTTTGCCAATTTCAGTTTTCACAGACTCCTTGAATTGAAACAAGCTCACCATCAAAAAAGGTGGGCCGGACGTGGTGGCTCACACCTGTAATCCCAGCACTTTGGGAGGCCAAGGCAGGTGGATCACGAGGTCAGGAGTTCTAGACCAGCCTAGCCAAGATGGTGAAACCCCATCTCTACTAAAAATACAATAATTAGCCAGGCGTGGTGGCACATGCCTGTAATCCCAGCTACTCGGGGGGCTGAGGCAGAGAATTGCTTGAATCCGGGAGGCGGAGGTCACGGTGAGCCCAGATCACACCACTGCACTCCAGCCTGGGCAACTGAATGAGACTCCGTCTCAAAAAAAAAAAAAAAAGGTACCTATCTGAGGCCTCCAGCTGAATCCGGTCCAGTGAATTATCAGAACCAATTTGATCCAGGACCCAGTCCAGTCTAGTAATTGCTCAAATAAACTTGGAGAGTTTTTTTTTTTTTTGGTTTTTTTTTTTTTTTTTTTTTTGAGATGGAGTCTCGCTCTGTCGCCCAGGCTGGAGTGCAGTGGCGTGATCTCGGCTCACTGCAAGCTCCGCCTCCTGGGCTCACGCCATTCTCCTGCCTCAGCCTCCCAAGTAGCTGGGACTACAGGTGTCCGCCACCACACCTGGCTAATTTTTTTCTATTTTTAGTATAGACAGGGTTTCACCACATTAGCCAGGATGGTCTCGATCTCCTGATGTTGTGATCCTCCCGCCTTGGCTTCCCAAAGTGCTGGGATTACAGGCGTGAGCCGCTGTGCCTGGCCTAAACCTGGAGAGTTTAAAACACAAATTTGTAGAGCTTGGAATTTGAATGAGAACTTGCCGATGACCCCAGTTGCTGCAAGAGATCAGTGGTACCATGAGCCCTAGTGGGTAGCTTCCCTTGGTCACTCTTTGACAATGAAACACTTTAGGCTTATAGTTGCTCAGGAAAGTGCCAGAGTAAACAATTAATTATGTGTGAATGACAAAACTTAAAATGCCCATAGTTTAAAACCTTATGACTCAGGAGGCTGAGGCAGGAGGATCGTTTGAGCCCGAGATGTTGAGGCTGCAGTGAGCTGTGATCACACCACTGCACTACAGCCTGGGTGACAGAGCAAGACCCTGTCACTAAAAATCAATCAACCAATCAATCAATCAATCCCTGGCAGGGCACGCTGGCTCACACCTATAATCCCAGCACTTTGGGAGGTGGAGGTGGGAGGACTGATTGCTTGAGGCCAGGAGTTCAAACCAACCTGGACAACATAGCAAGACCCCTGCTCTAATAAAAAATAAAAATAAGTTAGCTGGGCACGGTGGTGCCCACCTATAGTCCCAGCTACTCAGAAGGCTGAAGCAGGAGGATCACTTGAGCCCAGGAGTTCAAGGCTGTAATGATTTACAACGGTGACACTTGACTCCAGCCTGGATGATGAAGTGAGACCCTGTCTCTAAAAATAAATGAATAAATAAACGTGTTTGTTAGGGTTTGAACGTGTCCCTCGAAGCTCATGTATTAGAAATTTGGTCCCCAGTGCCCCACTGTTGAAAGGTGGGACTTTTAGTAAGCGAAGCCCTCATGAATGCACTAGTGCCATTCTAGCTGACGCGGGTTAGTTCTCATGGGAGTGGGTTCCTAATAAAAGGACGAGTTTGGCCTCCTTCCCTTCTCTCTCTCTCTGGGGCATGCCCTGTTGCCCTTCTACCTTCCTCCATGGGATCATGCAGCAAGGAGGCCCTTGTCCCAGTGTGAGTTCCTAGACCTTGGGCTTCCTGGACTCCAGAACTGGAAGAAACAAATCTGTTCTAGCCTGGTGCGGCGGCTCACGCCTGTAATCCCAGCACTTTGGGAGGCCAAGGCAGGCGGATCATGAGGTCAGGAGATAGAGAACATCCTGGTTAACACAGTGAAACCCCGTCTCTACTAAAAACACAAAAAATTAGCTGGGCGGGGTGGCAGGCGCCTGTACTCCCAGCTACATGGGAGACTGAGGCAGGAGAATCGCTTGAACCCGGGAGGCGGAGGTTGCAATGAGCCGAGATCCCGCCACCGCACTCCAGCCTGGCAGCAGAGCAAGACTCCATCTCAAAAAAAAAAAAAGAAAGAAAGAAATCTGTTCTATAAATGACCCAGTCTTGAGTATTCTGTTACAGCACCACAAAATGGACTAAGACAATGTTCTACTTCACTAGTAATTAAATAAATACAAATGAGCATTTTTGCTCATTGAAGATAAAACTTAGTGTCACCCCCATCTATAATGGCAGGTAAAAGCAGCATTTTATTACTACACATTAATGTGTGTGCTTATTATAAGATCAGTCAGGCCAGGTGCAGTGGCTCACGCCTGTAATCCCAGCACTTCGGGAGGTCGAGGTGGGTGGATCACCTGAGGTCGGGAGTTGGAGATCAGCGTGGCCAACATGGCGAAACCACGTCTCTACTAAAAATACAAAAATTAGCTGGGTGTGGTGGCAGGTACTTGTAATCCCAGCTACTCGGGAGGCTGAGGCAGGAGAATCCCTTGAGTCAGGGAGGCAGAGGTTGCAGTGAGCTGAGATCATGCCACTGCACTCCAGCCTGAGCGACAGAGCAAGATTCCATCTCAAAAGAAAAGATCAGTCATTGAGAATCCCCCAGTGGCACACTCTACCTGGCCAGGGGTTAGCAGAATAAGGGTGTGCTGTCATACAGCCCCCACTGCGGCATGACGGGAGCCCCCAACAGCAACCCTGCTCCCTCCCTGCATTCTCCAGTGCAGGAGGCTGCTGAGAGGTGCTCCCTTGCCGGTGTGCACAGAACTGAATTGGTAAAATGCTCTTTTCCCTGTCAATACCACACTTGGGGGGGTGCCAGGTGGCCCTGTGACAACAGGGACATGCTCTAGTACTGCAGAGAAATCTGTCCATCCCAAGGCACAAGTTCAAATCCCGCTGACTTACCAACAAGGGAAAACGGTATGTAAGTCATGAGTGTGTTTCGAATTTAGTTTCTACTTTTCATCAGAGTTATAATGCACGTTTTCTTCTTTTTTTTTTTTTTAAGAGAGACAGAGTCTCACTTTGTTATCCAGGCTAGAGTGTAGTGGCACAGTCATAGCTGACTGCCACCTCAAATTCCTGGGCTTAAGCGATCCTCCCACCTCAGCCTCTCAAGTAGCTGGGACTACAGGTGTGTACCACCACGCTCAGCTGATTTATTTTTTGTAGAGATGGGGTCTTGCCATCTTGCCCAAGCATGTCTCGAACTCCTGGGCTCAAGCAATCCTCCCGTCTTGGCTTCCCAGAGTGCTGGGATTACACGCATGAGCCAGCACACCCGGCCACATGCACATAATTTAAACAGCTACATAGTTTTACAAGGCTGCTTACAAAATACAGCAGTCCCCTGTACTCACATCTCTGGAGGCAACTGCCTTCAACTTGCAGCTCATTCTTTTGGTTTCATCTTCGTATCCCTGAAAAGCACACTTAAATTGCTACTTCCTGACCTCCAGTATCACTATATCATCTTGGATTTAGGTCAAGAGTCACAGTTGACATTGTGAGGGGACAGCATGAACTCTTTCATACCTGACCTATGTAATGGGCCATCATAACTTTCCCTTCCCTGCTTAACTTCTTGTTTCCTCTGGAGTTAATAAATGCTGTCTAATTTTGCTTTTTTTTTTTTTATTACTAATTCAACTCCAAATTCTGCCAAATGTCCCAGTCTCCCCCAAAGAATTTCAGTATGTCAGATATTCTGCCAACTCAAAATAGACTCTGTTTTGTGAGCTGGGGGCATAGCCTTCACCCTGGGGCCTCCCTTCACCAGCATTCTTTCGCCCTTCTGTCTTATGTAGGATCCCCTGCTTCCTGGATCCCACCACTTCCTCTTTCTTGGTTTACTCTCTCTTTGACGGAGCATACCCTGGAATCACTTCCTGAGAAAGGGGCCAGGGATGTGCATTTTTTGAGGGCTTATCATTCTGAAATTCTCTCTTCTACCCTCACTCATGATGAATAGTTTGGCTAAGTATAAAAATTGAGGTTAGAAATCATCCAACTTCAGAATTTTGAGAGCTTTCATTCATTGACTTCAAGCATCTAGTTGTGTTGTTGCGAAGTCAGAAGCCATTCTGATCCTGGCCAGTTGTACAGGACCTACTGCTTTTCAGTTTTTATTTGAGACGGAGTTTCACTTTTGTCGCCCAGGCTGGAGTACAACGGGGCGATCTCAGCTCACTGCAACCTCCACCTCCCAGGTTCAAGCGATTCTCCTGCCTCAGCGTCCCAGGTAGCTGGGATTATAGGCGCCCACCAAAACGCCTGGCTAATTTTTTGTATTTTTAGTAGAGACAGAGTTTGGCCATGTTAGCCAGGCTGGTCTCGAACTCCTGGCCTCAAGTGATCTGCCCGCCTAGGCCTCCCAAACTTCTGGGATTACAAGCATGAGCCGCTGCTGCTTGCCAGGACCTATTGTTTCTCTCTGGATATTTACAGGATCTTCTCTTTGTCTCCCATGTTCTGAAACTCCCTTTGATGTGCCTTAAGTACACACCTGCTTTCATTCTTGGTTCTAAGCACTCAACAACAGGTCCTTTCAATCCAGAAACTTGAGTTTAATTTCTTTTTATTTTTTTCTTTTTTCTGAGATAGTCTCCCTCTGTTGCCCAGGCTGAAGTGCACTGACATGATCTCGGCTCACTGCAACCTCTGCCTCCCAGGTTCAAGCAATTCTCCCACCTCGACCTCCTGAGTAGCTGGGATTACCACCACGTCTGGCTAATTTTTGTATTTTTAGTAGAGACGGGGTTTCACCACGTTGGCCAGGCTGGTCTCAAACTCCTGACCTCAGGTGATCCGCTCGCCTCGGCCTCCCAAAGTGCTGGGATTACAGGCGTGAGCCACTGCGCCCGGCTGAGTTTAATTTCTGTGAAATGTTTTTGGATTGTTTCTTTGATGATTTTCTCCCCTCCTTGTTCTCCCTATCTAGACATATTATGTAGATGTTAAGTCTCCCAGACTGGTCCTTCAATTCCTTTTTTTCTCTCATTTTCAACTTTTTTTTTTTTTTTTTTTTTTTTGAGACAGGATCTTGCTATGTTGCACAGGCTGGTCTCGAACTTCTGGACTCAAGTGATCCTCCCACCTCAGTCTCCTGAGTAGCTTGGAAGACAGGCATGCACCACTGCACAGGGCTTTATTTTCAACTTTTTGCTCTAATTTCTATAAAATTTCCTCAATCTTATCTTCCAACTCTTCTACCGAGTTTTCAATTTCCATGATCCTATTTTTAATTTCCAAGTGCTCTTTATATTCTCTAAATGTTCTTTCTTTATGGCACCTAGTTCTTTTTTCATAAATACAAAATTTTATCTTTCCTTCTTGAATATATTAATGACAGTTTTTTCCACGCTGTCTTCTCGCAGAACAGTCTCTGTTTCCTTCCAGTTGTCCTTTTTCTGTTTGTTTTGTCTCTCTCTTCCATGTCAGAGGAATCTCTCAGATGTCTGGTCATCCCGGCTGGCTTCTCAGGCTGGAGAGTAGGGACTAGTAAGCAGTGACCTGGCAGGAAACCGCCCGTGTGATCTGCCGATCAGGTTCCCTGGACACCCTGTGACACCCTGCATAGAGGGGAGAGGTCTGGCTTCCAGCGTTCTGAGCACTGAGGGTGGGTGGATGGGACAGGGCTGGGGTCTTGGCATCATGTAAATATGCGTCAGATCCTCCCACCTTCAGCATGAAACCTCAGCCCCGCTGAGCCTGATATTCCCCTGCATCCAGAGACTCTCCGTCTGCTCCACGCCAGGGAAGAAGCCACTGGTGTCTGGCCTGGCGGGGGAAGCCCAGAAGCCCAGCTGTGGGTGGGGGCTGTGCGGGGGGGGATCTGGTTCCCTGCCCGTTTCTAGCCATCCTGCTTATGTTCAGCTCCCCTTCACCCACACTCCTACATGGAGCCACACATTCCTGAGCCTTTGGTGGGGAATATGAGGGCCTGGGTCTGGGGGCATGGGGAGCCCTGCCCTCTATCCTGGGGACCACCAAGGCTGCAGTTGGTCCTTCCTTCTGAGCCCCAGTTTCTCAGCTGTTCAGTGAGGACTACATTTTTCCCTGGGCTCTTCCCACCTGAAGGGACTTTTCAACTTGGGGAGGAGCCTGCCGGGAGCTGCCAGGTATGTAACTCGCCCCCAAGAGCATCTCTCCTGGGGTTCGTCTTCCTCGGCAGTTTCTGTCTTCAAAAACCTCTTTGTTATAAGTAACTCCAATCAGCATTAAGCTTTACCATCAAACATCTTAATTTGCAGACTGCACTGTAGCCATCACCCAACACCGGAGTTGAGCGGTAACACCTTGGTTATCAGCAGACGCCTCAGATGGCACCTGAACCCTCACTGGCAGCTGAGATGAAGGCTCTGTGGGGATGAAATACAGACACCCCGCTCGGTGTGTGGAGGGGCTGGGGTGGAACAGGAAGGAGGCCAGAAGACGGCTTCTGGGAGGAGGAAAATGGCTCTGACAAGGAATGGGAGCCACCAAGACCCAAGAGCCACCCTCACCTCCTAGCCCAGGGGCTGTGCAGCTCAGGGCTCTCCTGGGCATCACCCTCACATCACAGGTGGCATCACCTCTACCATACGGGCACATCACCCTCATCCAGATGAGGTGGCCTGGGAGCAGCAGAGAGCATGGCACACGCCAGCTATCATGGATGTTTGCTACGAATGTCTTTAATACACGACAAAAGTAAGCTGTGGCTAATTTTCATTGAACAGACGCAAACATCAAGGCTACAGAGAGGAAAGATCTGTGAAGGCCACCAGAGCCTGCAGGCCACACGCCAGGCCCTCCCCCTCCGGGGCTGTGCGGGCTTCCTGCAGGCCACGCGCCAGGCTCTCCCCCTCCGGGGCTGTGCGGGCTTCCTGCAGGCCACGCGCCAGGCTCTCCCCCTCCGGGGCTGTGCGGGCTTCCTGCAGGCCACACGCCAGGCTCTCCCCCTCTGGGGCTGTGCAGGCTTCTTGCTGTGCTCGTCTGTCCTCAGCTGCCGTGTGCCACACCCACCCATCGCTGGAGTTTGTCAGAGACGCCAGGCCGACAAGTGCCCCGGGGTTGTCACTCCTCCCACGTCCTTGGGATGCTGGCTGGGAGAGCCCTGCTCTGCTGACCCCTCACTCCTAAGGGGCTCGCGGAAGAGGCCGAGGGTCTGTGAGCTGGCTCCTTGGCCCAACGCAGGGCTGTCCAAATCCTAAGGTCCCTCTGCTCCCATAGGAAGGCTTCCAGAAGCCTCTCTGGGGCCAGGGCATCTGGGAAGATGTCCCGGCCCTAACTATGATTGGGAAATGGGGCAAGATGGAGAAAAATGGCGTTTGTGAAAGGGCTCCCGGGGATATAGTGTGTATGACAGGCAGACAGGGGCCTGCAGGACTGGGCTAGGGGGCTGGCTGGGGGAAGGCAGCAGGTGGGGCAGCCACACCTCCACTGGGCTGCTCCCCCAGAGCTGGTCTGAAGACAGGCAAGGGGTATGGCTGTGACCAACCCTCTCCTGGCACCCCGCCCCCAGCAACCCCTGATATTGGGGTCACAGCTCAGCCTCTTCCACTTATTCACGCATGCATACCACATATATTTACTGAGCAGCTAAACATTCATTCATGCGTGTACCATACATTCATTCATTTATTCCACAATCACCTGAGGGCCCTCCCCTGTGCAGCACTGTGCCAGACCCTGGGGATGCTGAAACCAATCAGGTCACTGCTTACGATGTCCCAAGCTCTCTCAAATGCCCCATCCCCAGCCTCAGCCTTCCTGCCCCAGATGAGGGCAGATCCATCCTCCCCACTGCTCAGGCCAAGGTCTTCAGGTCCTCTTTGATTTTCCCTAACCCTACCTCATCCCAGTCTGTATGAGTTTCCTGTGGTTGCAGGAAAAAATTATTCCAAACTCAGTGGCTTAAAACATCACAGAGTTATTCTCTGATACTTCCGGAGGTCAGAAGTCTGAGACAGGAGTCTCCCTGAGCTAAAGTCAAGGTGTTGGCAGGGCCACGTTCTTTCTGGGGCTCTAGGGGAGAATCCATTCTTGGCCGTTTCCACCTCCTAGAGACCACCGGCATTCCCTGGCTTGTGGCCCCTTCCTCCAGGCTCAAAGTCAGCAACACTGGGTCAAATCCTTCTCACACTGCGTTACTCTGGCCTTCTCTTCCGCCTCCCTCTTCCACGTTGAAGGACCCTGTGATGACATTGGGATCACCTGCTGACCCAGGGAAAGCTCCCTATTTTAAGGGTAACTGATTAGCAACTTCAATTCATCTGCTGCCTTTATTCCCCCTTGCCATGGAAGGTAACACATTTACAAATTCTGGGGATTAGGATGTGGAAGTCTGGGAGAGGGGGGATCATGATTATGCTGATTCTATTGTTATTAGGAATTCCTCGCTCCACTTCAGAAGCCCCCCCAGAACCTGGTGGGTTCTCACCATCTCCAAGACCACTGCTTGGGGACAAGCTACCATTGCTTCTTTTCTGGATTTCCTCTCCCAAGAATCCTACAAGGCTCCCATTTTGCTCCAAAGAAAAGCCAGAGTTCTCACAGTGGTCTACAAAGCCGCCATGACCTGGGCCCTAGCCCCTCCTCCTCCTCCACTTCTGCTTCAGCCACAAGAGTCTCCTTGTTTTCTGCACTGGCAAACACACCCCTGCCTCTGGGCCTCTCCATGGGCTGTTCCCTCAGCCTGGAATGCTCTTTCCCCAGAAATCTCCCTCCCTGACCTCCTGTGCCTCTGTGCTCAGAGGTCCTATTAACACTGCCCTGGCCCCTGCCATAGCACTGCCATCCCTCTTGGCCCTCCAGGAGAAGGAGCAAGTTCTCCAAACCCCGCTAGTCCAGGAGGCATGAGCTGTGCTTGACCTGGCTGCACAGGACGACTGAGCTAAGGGGATTCAGAACAAAGTTTTCTCCCATAGTGTGGCCGGGATGCTCTCTGAGGCCTAGCATTGAGGAAGTAAGTAAGAATTACGGAGGCCAGGCGGTGGCTCACACCTGTAATCCCAGCACTTTAGGAGGCTGAGGCGGGAGGATCACTCGAGCCCAGGAGTTCAAGACCAGCCTGGGCAACATAGTGAGATGCACCCCACCCCCGCCGCCATCTCTATAAAAAATACAAAAATTAGCCTGGTGTCGTGGAACACACCTGTAGTCCCAGCTACTCAGGAGGCTGAGGTGGGAGGATTGCTCGACCCTGGGAGGTAGAGGTTGCAGTAAGCCGAGATGACACCACTCCCTCCAGTCTGGGCGACAGAGCCAGACCTTGTCTCACAAAATAAAAATAGGGGCCAGGCGCGGTGGCTCATGCCTGTAATCCCAGCACTTTGGGAGGCCAAGGCGGGCAGATCACGAGGTCAGGAGATCGGGACCATCCTGGCTAACGTGCTGAAACCCCGTCTCTACTAAAAATACAAAAAATTAGCCAGGTGTAGTGGCGGGCGCCTGTAGTCCCAGCTACTCAGGAGGCTGAGGCAGGAGAATAGCGTGAACCCAGGAGGTGGAGCTTGCAGTGAGCCGAGATCACGCCACTGCACACTCTGGCCTGGGTGACAGAGCCAGACTCCATCTCAAAAAAAAAAAAAAAAAAAAAAATGCCATAAAGAATAAGTATCTTTATACTTCACGTATGGATGGCAAAAGAGGGCCAAAAATAGATATGGAGATAATCCAGATAATCATTAAGTATATTTAAGAATAGTGTCAACTTTGACCATTGTAATTGGTATAAAATAAAAATATGACAGATTTCTGGATATTTTATATCCATATTATACAATATATACAGATTATATTTTATAGATACTAATGTTTGCCAACATTTCTAATATAGAGTTTGAAATGTTTCATCAAAACATTTAATACATGTAAAATATATACAAAGTTAAATACAGTAAAATCAAAATAATGTGGAAACTAGAATCTACTTGACATATCTCCCTAGCAAGATAGTGTTTTTTTCAACTGTACTATATTATATGAATGGCCTGTTGCGATGCATATTCTGTACATGCCATGGCTATGTCTACAAATATGAAACAGCTAGAATAAACGGAAAAATCTAAACACCAGAGATGTTTTTACGTGGTTGTATATGAAATTATCATGTTGACAAAATAGCCAGATAATAGTTTTCAAACTCAAGATTTTTGTTGTCTTATATGTGTAACCTTTGTTCTATTTGTTACAAATTAGAAGTCTATGTTACTTAAGTGTGTGAATGAATAAAGGAAATATCTAGTTTAAAAAAAAAAAAAAAAAGACCAGCCTGGCCAACATGGCAAAACCCCGTCACTGCTAAAAATACAAAAATTAGCCGGGCGTAGTGGCGTGCACTGTAATTCCAGCTACTCAGGAGGCTGAGGCAGGAGAATCGCTTGAACCCGGGAGACGGAGGTTGCAGTGAGCTGAGATTGCACCATTGCTCTCCAGCCTGGGCAACAGAGCGAGGCTCTGTCTTAATAAACAAACCAACCAACCAACCTCCCCCAGCGCTCAGGGGCCCACGCTGGGGAACAAAGTGGGTCTCCTCTGAGACAAACGTGGAGACTGCTCGAGAGCGAGGGTGGAGAGGTGCTGGGGGCGCTGGTCGGGGCGCGGGTTGCGGGACGGGGAGGGGCTGGGCGGGGCGCTCGCGCTCGCCTTCTCCCTGAGGCCTGGTCTGGGGCCGCGGGTCCACACCGCCTCCTCGTGGACACTCGCCGCGAGGGCCCGCGCCGCCCGCGGAGGCTGGGCCTGAGCCCACGGGGAATGAATACGGATACTGTAAGATTCGAGCTTTCATCACTGGGTCACCAGACGGTTCTGGGCGCGTGTCCAGGGTTCATCCTGCATATGCGCTGATGGGGCCGCTGGGCACGGTGGCGGTGTGGCCGCAGGGCCGCGCCCACCCGGAGGGCCCCTCCTCCGCGCCCAGGCCCTGGCTCTCCCCGCTGCACCCCCGCTGCCCGCAGCCCTGAGCACGCCCCGCTTCCGCTGGCGGGAGAGCAGCGTCCTGCCAGGGTCGCGGCGCCGCACAGCCCGAATACTTCCTCACGAAACTCCAGAGACCCCTTCTGTACCCGCTGTGTCCCCCGGCCTGCCAGTAGCTCACGGTTACCTCAGGGTCCCGGACGCTTAAATGGGTTCTGGAATTTTCTCTGCCTCCTCTTGCCTTCCGGGAGCAAATGCGATGGTGGCTGCCAGCTGCTCGCCTACGCTTTTCTGCTCCTAAGGGCTCGACAAGGCAAATGCATTGGCTCAGGACAGGACAAAGAGCAGGATGATTTCCCAAGGTCCCGGAGCACTGGAGCTGCGGGGAAGGGCGGCGGCCCTGAGCCGGGACCCCTGTGTAGGGGAAGACCCCTGTCCCTCCTGGAGGCCGGCCGGCTCTTACGGGTTTTGGCCTAGCATCCATGTGTGTCCGGAATTGGTGGGTTCTTGGTCTCACTGACTTCAAGAGTGAAGCCGCGGATCCTCGCAGTGTTACAGTTCTTAAAGGCGGTGTGTCTGGAGTTTGTTCCTTCTGATGTTGGGATGCATTCAGAGTTTCTTCCTTCTGGTGGGGTTCGTGGGCTTGCTGGACCCTGCACTGGGAGCAGCCAGCCCGCCCCACCGGCCCCAGGCAGTGAGGGGCTTAGCACCTGGGCCAGCAGCTGCTGTGCTCAATTTCTCGTTAGCTGCCTTCCCGCAGGGCGGGGCTCAGGGACCCGCAGCCCGCCATGCCTGGGCCTCCCCCGCTCCTCCGTGGGCTCCTGTGCAGCCCAAGCCTCCCTGATGAGCGCCGCCCCCGCTCCAGGGCGCCCAGTCCCATCAACCACCCACCGACTGAGGAGTGCGGGCGCACGGTGCGGGACTGGCAGGCAGCTCCACATTCACTGGGTGAAGCCAGCTGGGCTCCTGAGTCTGGTGGGGACGTGGAGAACTTTTATGTCTAGCTAAGGGATTGTAAATTCACCAATCGGTACTCTGTATCTAGCTCAAGGTTTGTAAACACACCAATCAGCACCCTGTGTCTAGCTCAGGGTTTGTGAATGCACCAATTGACAATGTATCTAGCTAATCTGGCGGGGACGTGCAGAACCTTTGTGTCTAGCTCAGGGATTGTAAACACACCAATCAGCGCCCTGTGAAAACAGACCACTCGGCTGTACCAATCAGCAGGATGTCGGTGGGGCCAGATAAGAGAATAAAAAAAGGCTGCCCCAGCCAGCAGCAGCAACTCGCTCGGGTCCTCTTCCACACTGTGGAAACTTTGTTCTTTTACTCTTTGGGTCCACACTGCCTTTATGAGCTGTAACACTCGTTTGTGAAGGTCTGCAGCTTCACTCCTGAGCCAGTGAGACCACGAACCCACCGGGAGGAACGAACAACTCCAGACGCACCACCTTCACCTTAAGAGCTGTAACACTCACCGCAAAGGTGTGTAGCTTCACTCCTGAGCCAGTGAGACCACGAACCCGACCGGAAGGAAAAAGCTCCGAACACATCTGAACATCAGAAGGAACAAACTCCGGACACGCTGCCTTTAAGAACTGTAACGCTCATCGCGAGGGTCCACAGCTTCATTCTTGAAGTCAGTGAGACCAAGAACCCACCAATTCCGGACACACATGGGCTGGGCCAGGCAATGGGGACGTTTGGGGCTCAGTCTGTCCTGGTCCCTTCTATGGCTACTCCAGTCCCTCCCCTGCTTGCTGCACTCCAGCCACCCCTGGACTCCTCCAAGGGTCTTGATCAGGCCCTGCACAGGTCCCTGGGGCTCTGCACTCGCCAGGCCCTCTGCCTAGGAGGTTCTTTGCCCAGATACTTACTTTGTGTTCTCCTGGTCTTTATCCACGGGTCCCTGACTTTCCTGACCTCCCTGAAGGAAAGCCAGGAAGGGTGGAGAGGTCTGAGCCAGGAGCCTGTGGGAGTCAAAGAAGGTGCCCAGAGGAGGAGAGGAAGAGAAAGGGTGAGCCAGGTTGGGGGGGGGGGGGCTCTGCCCACCCCTCATACCCCCGGCTGAGCCCTCCTATGCCTACCTGCTCCCGTCAACCTCCCACCTCCCTGCTGAGTTGGAGCCTGGGGAGCCTGGAGGTGAGGGTGTGCCAGGTAGGAGCCCCACAGCGGCCACGGGACACCAAGAGGTGATCCAGGAGGCATGCATGGCAGCCCTGCCTCTGAAGTGTGGGGCCTAAGAGGGACATGTTGGGCAGCTCAGGGCTTCTCTTTGGGGAGCTGACCCAGCCGTCTGTTCTGTGACCACCTTGACACCCACATCCAGTTCGTGCCGCAGTGCGCCTCTGTGAGCCCCACCCCCTGGCGGTGCTTGTGCAAACAATGGAAGGAATGAGTATTCCAGGCACTGAAGCAGCAGGCACAAAGTCCTGAGGCAGGAGAGTACTTGGTGTTGTTCATGGGCTCTTTCAGAATGACTGGTCTACAGTGAGCCAGAGAAAGGGGTGCAGATGGGTCTGAAAACAGCAGGGCCAGCGGACCATGCAGGCCTCAGCAGCTTCATCTGTGGGTGGGGCTCACGTTTACTCCACCGACCCATTCTGGGATTAGCAGCTACCCAGGGCTTGCTGCTCTGGGGTGCTGGTGTCTCGCATTAGGCCTTCTCTTGCTTGACCTCTGCTGATATCCACTGGCCATGCAGCCTCGAGCAGGCGGGGACAGACTTGGTCTACTCCAGGGCAGGTGCCCAAAGTCACACGACAAAAGGGCGTGGCGGGAGGTGGTAAAAAGCTGGGAGCAACAGTCCATCTAGCACAAATACACATTTGCTGCAAAAAGCCCTGTTGTCAAGACAGTCCTCAGGTTTGAGGATTCAGTAGAAGGACTCACAGTTATTCATTACAGCAAAAGGACACAGAAGAAAATCAGCAAAGGAAAAAAAAGGCACATAGAGCAGGGCCCGGCGGGGAGACCAGGTGCAAGTACCCACAGGATATCACTCTCCCAACAGTACCGGGAGTGTTGCCAAACTGGGAAGCTCACCTGAGACTTTGTGTCCAGAGTTGTGGTTAGGGGTTGATCACGTAGGCGGGGAGTGCGCATATGGCTGACCTGAGTTACTCGGTCTCCAGCTCCTTCAGAGCTCAAGCTCATGACCCAAGGCCTCTAGTAAGCTTAGACTAGCTGGTGTGGTCCAACGCCCCCACATAAGCAAAGACACTCTTATCAGGTGGGATATTCCAAAAGGTCTAGGGCCAGTCCCTTTTTTGGAACGTGCAGGGTTGAACACACTAGGCCTGCTGCACTAGCCCTATCCCGCAGAAATCTAGATGAGTTTCAGAACACAGAAAGTGAATGCTGGCTGGGCGCGGTGGCTCACGCCTGTAATCCCAGCATTTTGGGAGGCCAAGGCAGGCAGATCACTTGAAGTCAGGAGTTTGAGACCAGCCTGGCCAACATGGTGAAACCCCATCTCTACTAAAAATACAAAAATTAGCCGGGCATGGTGGCATGCGCCTGTAATCCCAGCTACTCAGGAGGCTGAGGAAAGAGAATCACTTGAACCCGGGAGGCAGAGGTTGCAGCTGAGATCGCAGCATTGCACTCCAGCTTGAGTGACAGAGTGAAATGCTGTCTCGAAAGAAACAGAGAAAGAAAGAGAATGCAGAAAGAAAGAGGGAGGGAGGGAAGAAAAAGAAAGAAAATGCTCCCTGTATCAGCTCCTGCCCAACTCTAGGCCATACCCAGTTGTGAACTCACTCAGCCAACGCTCGTGCCTGGCTCCTCCTCACCCTTTAGGTTGCAGAGCTGGCCTGTTATCTTGTCTCTAATCACCCTCTTTAAAGTTAGGTTCCTCCTTTTTTATTTTTTATTTTTTTTGAGAGGGAGTCTCGCTGTGTCACCCAGGATGGAGTGCAATGGCGCTATCTTGGCTCACTGCAACCTCTGCCTCCCGGGTTCAAGCGATTCTCCTGCCTCAGCCTCCCGACTAGCTGGGGTTACAGGCACCCGCCACCATGCCTGGCTCATTTTTGTATTTTTAGTAGAGACAGGGTTTCACCATGTTGGCCAGAGTGGTCTCGAACTCCTGACCTCAGGAGTCCTGCCTGCCTTGGTCTCCCAAAGTGCTGGGATTACAGGTGTGAGCCACCGCACCCGGCCTATTGTTTCCTTATACACATTTTCCCCTTCCTTTCCTTACACAAAATTTCCTTACGTTGCAATTATTCTTGTTTTGGAAAAGGATCTGTCTCCACTATTACAGTGTCCACGCATGAGTCCCCAGTGCCTGGCCCAGTACCTGAATTTGCATTGAAGGCAAGAGCATGCTGGGCACTTCCCATGTGACCTTACTGAATATTTACAACACCCTCTAAGACAAGTGTTCTTGGAGGTCTGGGATCCCTCATCCGCAATTCTGAAATCTAAAAAGCTCAGAAACCCAAAATAGTTTTCTTTCTTTTTTTTCTTAGAGACAGGGTCTCACTGTGTGGCCCAGGCTGGAGAGCATTGGCACAATCACCGTTTACTGCAGCCTCAAACCCCTGGGCTCAAGCAATCCTCCTATCTCAGCCTCCTGAGTATCTGGGACTACCGGCACACACCATCACACCCACCTAGTTTCTTTTAACTTTTTGTAGAGATGGGGTTTTGCTAAGTTGCCCAGGCTGGGCTCCAACTTCTGGGCTCAAGAGATCCTCCTGCCTTGGCCTCCCTAAGTGCTGGGATTACAGGCATGAGCCACTGCACCTGGCCCCAAAATGTTTTTCTTAAGGGTGGTACAAAATCTGACTTCAACAGCTACAAGGCTTTTTCTGATCTTCATTCATCTCGCAGTCTGAATGGTCACCCTGTCTTTGCAGAAATTGTAATCTGTCTGGTTTTGTGGTGCTGTACCATGTCCCAGTGGGAGCACTAAGTCAGATTTTAGCTGTTCATTTTCCATTGCTGCAGAACAAACTATCCCAAATGTTAGTAGCTTAAAACAATAAGCATATATTATCTCATCCAGTTTCTGTGGTCAGGGACTCAGAGCAGTTTAGCTGGGCGGTCCTGGCCCAGGGTCTCCCATGGAGTCACAGTCAGTATGTCAGTGGGGGCTACTGTCTTCTGAAGGCTCGACTAGGGTCGGAGGATACAGTCCCAAAGTGGCTTCTTCACCACAGTGGGCAAGTGGGCGCCGGCTGCTGCCATGAAGCCTCAGTTCCTTGCCACATGGACCTCTTCACAGGGCTACTTGATGATAGGGTGGGTGGCTTCCCCCAGAGAGAATGCTCCGAAAGAGGGCAAGGCAGTAGCCGTGATGTCTTGTGGGAGCTAGCTGCAGAAGTCACACTCCATCATTTCTGCAGTACCCTCTTAGTTACCCAGGTCAGCCCTCTCCAGTGGATTGGAGGGGACTACACAGGAGCATGGATATTGGAAGGAGGGGATCCTCTTTGGAGGCTGGCTCCCCCAGTTACATGTACCTATTTGAAATCCAAAGATCCTCATTTCTAAAATACACATGGCGGCCTGGCGTGGTGGCTCACGCCTACAATCCCAGCACTTTGGGAGGCCGAGGCAGGTGGATCACTTGAGGCCAGGAGTTCAAGACCAGCCTGACCAATATGGTGAAACCCCGTCTCTACTAAAATACAAAAAATTAGCCAGGCGTGGTGGCGGGCGCCTGTAATCCCAGCTAATTGGGAGGCTGAGGTGGGAGAATCACTTGAACCTGGGAGGCGGAGTTTGCAGTGAGCCGAGATCACGCCACTGCACTCCAGCCTGGGCGACAGATTGAGACTCTGTCTAAAATAAATCAATACAATACAGTACAGTACAGTACAATACAATACAATACAATACACCACACCTGACCCCAAGGCTGTTGTTGGATGAGAGACTGGATTGTCACATGCACCTTTTACAGTTGAGGCAGAGGCTCAAGGTAGGTCACTGGAATGACGTGCCCCAGGCCACACATTAGCCTCTAACAGCTCTGGGTCCAGTTTTGTTTTTTCCACTCATGCCCCAGACAATCAATAGGCATTGTTTGTAACCATAGCCATGGGGACTGTGGGCTTGCTGTGCAGCAGCCACTGCACTGGACAAGCATTTCATGCACACTCCACCCTCTAGTCCCCACAACAGCCCAACCAGGTAGGGTGGGCACTCGCTCTGCCCTTCTTTCTGCTGAGAGGAAGCCCAGGCTCTGATGGGTAAGAAGGAGCCTTCCATAGCAAAGCCAGGTCTGTGTAGCCCAATGTCCGGGCCATAAGCACTTGGCTGGCTCTGGCTTTGCTTATAGGCTTGTCTGATTCTACAAGCTTGTGAGTGTTTTCCCAGGCTCAGCTCAGGCTTCGCTGTGGATCATCACATAAGGGAAGAAAGTCAAGAAGCTGCTCAGGGGCGGAGCCTGTGGGCAAGTGCACACACAGGGAAGACCCCTGCCCTATCCTGAGTAGGGAACCTTGGAAAGACCCCATGTGTGCTTGGGCATCATTGTGGGGAAGACTGGGCTGTGGAAAAACACTAGCATTTGTCTGGGAATTTTGGGGAAGGAAAGGGATGGAAAAGCGAAAGGGTGGGAAGGGGCTGGTTTCCTGCTGCTTCTGCTATATAAGAACAGCATCTAGCAGGAAGGTTGTCCCGTGGGCCCATACTAGCCACCTTACAAAGCAGCGTCTGCAGTGGCTGACGCCTGTAATCCCAGCACTTTGGGAGGCTGAGGCCGGCAGATCACCTGAGGTCAGGAGTTCAAGACCAGCCTGGCCAACATGGTGAAACACCATCTCTACTAATAATACAAAAAAATTAGCAGGGCATGGTGGCAGGCGCCTGTAATCCCAGCTACTCAGGAGGCTGAGGCAGGAGAATCGCTTGAACCTGGGAGGCGGAGGTTGTAGTGAGCCGAGATCGCGCCATTACACTCCAGCCTGGGCGACAGAGCGCAACTCTGTCTCAAAAAGAAGAAAAAAAAGGAAAGAAAAAAGAAAGCGGCGTGCGGGGCAGGGGGTTGGAGCTCTTTCTGGGCTCAGTGTCCCCAGGTGAAGGAACACATGCCACGTGCTTGGTGCGCTGCCAGCTCAGCTCCTGGAGCTTCTGTTGCTGCTGTGGCCGCAAGGCCTGCAGCCTCGCGGGCAGATTCAGACCCACACTTAGCTCCAGCGCTTGGGGTTTGTCTTTAAGCCTTCCTTTCCATCAGAGGCTGATGAATCCCCAAACTCATGGGCTGAGTTCGACTCTCCGACAACTCCTCAGAGGCGGATGTTTGGGGCCACTGGAATAAGCCCAGCACCAGCTGGGGTGTGGACAGCCTCGGGGGCCAGGCCAACTCTCCCGGACAGGTGCGGACGGCAGGGGCGGGGCCGGGCTGTAGGCGGTGGGAGGGGTGGGGCCGGGCGAGAAGGGGCTGGGCGGGCTGCCGTCGGGCGGGGCTGCTCGGGGGAGGGCGGGGCTGCTCGGGGGAGGGCGGGGCTGCGCCGGGGAGGGCGGGGCTGCGCGGGGGAGGGCGGGGCTGCGCGGGGGAGGGCGGGGCTGCGCGGGGGAGGGCGGGGCTGCGCGGGGGAGGGCGGGGCTGCTCGGGGGAGGGCGGGGCTGCTCGGGGGAGGGCGGGGCTGCTCGGGGGAGGGCGGGGCTGCGCCGGGGAGGGCGGGGCTGCGCGGGGGAGGGCGGGGCTGCGCGGGGGAGGGCGGGGCTGCGCGGGGGAGGGCGGGGCTGCGCGGGGGAGGGCGGGGTCGGGCTGTTGTGGGTGGGCGGGGCGCACCGGGGAAAGTTCCGGGAAGGGCGGCAGCCGGAGGGGCCCGGGCGCGGAAGTTGCCGGCGGCCGCGCGGCCTCCCGGGCAGGCCTACAGCCATGTCCCGGGACCCGGGGTCGGGCGGCTGGGAGGGGGCTCCGCGCGCAGCTGCCGCGCTCTGCACCCTGTACCACGAGGCCGGACAGCGGCTGCGCCGCCTGCAGGACCAGCTCGCTGCCCGCGACGCCCTCATCGCTCGCCTCCGCGCCCGCCTGGCCGCGCTGGAGGGGGACGCCGCGCCATCCCTAGTGGACGCGCTGCTGGAGCAGGTTGCGCGCTTCCGGGAGCAGCTGCGAAGGCAGGAGGGCGGTGCCGCCGAGGCCCAGATGCGCCAGGTACGAGGGCGGGTACCAGAGGAGCTGCGGGAGCGAGAGTGCGTGTGGCGGCCGCCGGGTCCTGGGTGGGTGAGCGAGCGGGCCCCGGGTCCTGAGGGGTTGAGGGGCTGCCGGGTCCTGGGGTTGAGGGGGTGCCGGGTCCTGGGGCTGAGGGGGTGCCGGGTCCTGGGGTTGAGGGGACACCAGGTCCTGGGGTTGAAGGGGTGCCGGGTCCTGGGGTTGAGGGGGTGCCGGGTCCTGGGGTTGAGGGGACACCGGGTCCTGGGGGTGAGGGGGTGCCGGGTCCTGGGGCTGAGGGGGTGCCGGGTCCTGGGGTTGAGGGGACACCGGGTCCTGGGGTTGAAGGGGTGCCGGGTCCTGGGGTTGAGGGGGTGCCGGGTCCTGGGGTTGAGGGGACGCCGGGTCCTGGGGTTGAAGGGGTGCCGGGTCCTGGGGCTGAGGGGGTGCCGGGTCCTGGGGTTGAGGGGACACCGGGTCCTGGGGTTGAAGGGGTGCCGGGTCCTGGGGTTGAAGGGGTGCCGGGTCCTGGGGCTGAGGGGGTGCCGGGTCCTGGGGTTGAGGGGGTGCCGGGTCCTGGGGTTGAGGGGACACCAGGTCCTGGGGTTGAAGGGGTGCCGGGTCCTGGGGTTGAGGGGGTGCCGGGTCCTGGGGTTGAGGGGACGCCGGGTCCTGGGGCTGAGGGGGTGCCGGGTCCTGGGGGTGAGGGGACGCCGGGTCCTGGGGCTGAGGGGGTGCCGGGTCCTGGGGCTGAGGGGGTGCCGGGTCCTGGGGTTGAGGGGGTGCCGGGTCCTGGAGTTGAGGGGGTGCCGGGTCCTGAGGAGTTGAGGGGGTGCCGGGTCCTGGGGCTGAGGGGGTGCCGGGTCCTGGGGTTGAAGGGGTGCCGGGTCCTGGGGTTGAAGGGGTGCCGGGTCCTGGGGCTGAGGGGGTGCCGGGTCCTGGGGTTGAGGGGGTGCCGGGTCCTGGGGTTGAGGGGACACCAGGTCCTGGGGTTGAAGGGGTGCCGGGTCCTGGGGTTGAGGGGGTGCCGGGTCCTGGGGTTGAGGGGACGCCGGGTCCTGGGGTTGAAGGGGTGCCGGGTCCTGGGGCTGAGGGGGTGCCGGGTCCTGGGGTTGAGGGGGTGCCGGGTCCTGGGGTTGAGGGGACGCCGGGTCCTGGGGGTGAGGGGGTGCCGGGTCCTGGGGCTGAGGGGGTGCCGGGTCCTGGGGTTGAGGGGGTGCCGGGTCCTGAGGAGTTGAGGGGGTGCCGGGTCCTGGGGTTGAGGGGGTGCCGGGTCCTGGGGTTGAGGGGACACCGGGTCCTGGGGCTGAGGGGGCACTGAGTTCTGGGGGGTGAGGGGTCCCTGGGGAGTGCGGGCGTGCTGGGTCCTGGGGGTGATAGGGCAACAGGTTCTGGGGGCTGCGGGGACCCTGGGTCCTAGGGGAGAGAGGGGGACCAGGTCCTGAGTGGGATAAGGGGACACCGCGGGCTGAGGTGTGCTGGGTCCTGGAGGGTGAAGGGGTGCTGGGTCCTGGGGGGTCTGAGGCGTCACCAGGTCCTGGTGGAGGTGAGGGGGCTCCGGGTCCTGGGGGGTGAGGGTGCAAGGTTCTGAAGGGGATAAGGGAATGCTGGGTCCTGGGGGGGATGGTGAGGAGGCTCTGGGTTCTGAGGAGGGGGGTTGGTGCAGTTCTTGGGTTCTGTGTGTGTGTGGTGTATGTTCAGGTTGGCTCTTAGGGGTATTTTGAGGTTCATGTGTGGGAACACATTCTGAGGGGTGTGTGTGTGTGTGTGTATGCTGTGTGTATTGTGTAGTGTGTATGTTCCGGTTGGTTCTTAGAGGTGTTTTGAGGTGTGTGTGCAGAAGACACATTCTGAGGGGTGTGTATGGTGTGTGTGTGTACGCACACATGTGTGTCTTGGGTCCAAGGTCGTGTACTCATATTGTGTTCTGGAGTCCCTTCCATCCCTCACCCATGCGTGTGTCTTTCACTAGTGGCGCTTCAGCTGTATGCTGGGAGCAATGGCAAATGCAGCCCGTGTCTGATAAAGGACACAAATCCTAGGCTGGGTGCAGTGGCTCACGCCTGTAATCCCAGTACTTTCGGAGGCAAGGCGGGCAGATTGCCTGAGCCCAGGAGTTCGAGACAAGGCTGAGCAACATGGTGAAACCCTGTCTACAAAAAGTGCAAAAAATTAGCCGGGCATGGTGGCGCGTGCCTGTGCTCCCAGCCACTAGAGAGGCTTAGGTGGGAGGATCACTTGAGCCTGGGAGGCAGAGGTTGCAGTGAGCCAAGATCGCACCACTGCACTCCAACCTGGGTGACAAAGTGAGACCTTGTCTGAAAAAATTAAATTAAAAATGGACACAAGGGGCCGGGCGCGATGGCTCATGCCTGTAATCCCAGCACTTTGGGAGGCCGAGGCGGCGGATCACGAGGTCAGGAGATCGAGACCATCCTGGCTAACATGGTGAAAACCCATCTCTACTAAAAATACAAAAAATTAGCTGGGCGTGGTGGTGGGCGCCTGTAGTCCCAGCTACTTGGGAGGCAGAGGCAGGAGAATGGCATGAACCCGGGAGGCAGAGCTTGCAGTGAGCCGAGATTGTGCCACTGCACTCCAGCCTGGGCAACAGAGCAAGACTCTGTCTCAAAAACAAAAAAAAAAAAGACGCAAATCCTGACTTTCTTCTCTTTGTCCTTGTCTATGATGTTTATGTCTGTTTTTCATGATAAACTATAACACCACAACAGCAGTATAAGTAACAGTTTTTTTGTGCAATAGTATTTGCAAGCATCTGAAACATTCGGGTGAGCTCTGGCGTCTATTATTCCATTTGATTCATGGCTAGTATCCTAGTTTTCCCAGGAAAGAAACTAAGCCTGCAAAGGCAATAGTCAGCGAAAGATAGTTTTTGTCTCCAGGGTTGGCTCCACAGCCTGGTTTTAGAGAGAAAAAGAAACATGCCCTTTTTAAAAAAGAAAAAAAATTATAAAACAATTTTGAATATCTGAAAAATAAAGAATAAAATAGCCGCTGTAGTCCCACAGTGCAGGGATGACTAGTGTTAATCTCTTGGCATGCCTTCTTCCTGTTTTTCCTCTGTGTATAAGGTGTGGGTACACTTGGCATGGTTGTTTTCATGCTGTGTATACAGTCGTGCTTAATATTAGGTTGTCGGTATCTACATCATTTAAAATACTTTCAGCAGCCACTGTCTCCCCTACTCCACTCTCTCCCTCTTTCTGGAAGGCACATCCTGACTCACTAGAGCAGAAGGGAAGTTTAGAGGTCACCTGGTCTGCACCAACAGGTTTTAGAGTTGTGGATGCCAGGAGCCACAGATGAGTACAGACCAAGGACCCGGAAGGACACTCCGAAGTCATCTCCAGAATGTTGGTGGGACAGAGGATGCAGGGACCTCACAACCAGAGCAGTATACTTGCAGTCTGGTGGCCATTGGTGTTCTGCTCACATGTGTTCCCTGGTGTCCTGTGTATCTGGCCACTCACCAAGCAGCTTATTGCAGCTTCGTGGTAGCCTCAGATAGAACTAGTTCTGTGGTCCCAGTATTACTGGCCCTGGTCCTGTCTTCCCAACATGTAAGCATGTAGGTTTTGTTTTGGGATTTTTATTTTTTTATTTTTTTGAGACAGGGTCTCACTCTGTTACCCAGGCTGGAGTGCAGTGGCACAAACATGGCTCACTGCGGCCTCAACCTCCTGGGCTTATGTGATCCTCCTGCCTCAGCCTCCCATATAGCTGGGACCACAGGAGTGTGCCATCACACCTGGCTAATTTTGTTTATTTTTTTTTTGTAGAGACGGGATCTTGCTGTGTCACCCAGGCTGGTCTAGAACTCCTTTCTTCAAGTGATCCTCCTGCCTTGACCTCCCAAAGTGCTAGGATTACAGGCATGAGCCACCACGCCCAGCATGGGATTTTTAATTATTTAAGGAACATTTTAATGATTTACTTTTGTTTTTTTATTTTTATTTTTATTTTTTTAGAGACAGGGTCTTGGTGTGTGACACTGCCACCTAGGCTGGAATGCCTTGCGGCCATCATAGCTCACCGTAACCTTGAACTCCTGGGCTCAACCAGCCCTCCCATCACAGCCTCCCGAGTGTCTAGGACTATAGGCGAAGAGCCTACCACAAGGACTGTGAGCCACCACACCTGGCTAACTTCTTAAGTTTTTGTAGAGAAGGGGTCTCATGATGTTGCCGAAGCTGGTCTCAAACTCCTGGCCTCCAGGGATCCTCCTGTCTCGGCCTCCCAAAGTGGTGGTATTATAGGCGTGAGCCACTGTGCCTGGCCTTATCTGGTATTTTATGCAATTACATATTTATTGCTCATCCCAACGTTCAATCTGAGGTCAGTCGCGGAACCTGTGGAAGAATGGAGAGGTTTGTCACCTCCTGCAGGCCCTGGGTTCACTGAGGTGGCAGTGCAGAGTTAAAGACACAGCAGGAAGCAAGCCGTTGCTAGGTTGCTCTCATCTATGAGAGCCCGTTAGGAGCAGGAACCCTGGACCAATAGGGACTGAGGGCTCCCAGAGAGAGTGCTGAGGCTCAGAGTGTGGAGGAGCTGACCAGTGCGTCTGTGATCAAGCTGCGGTCAGTGTGTGATGGGGCAAGATCAGGGCAGAGAATTGTGGTCCTCAGTGCAGCCACAGCTGGACTTGAGACCTTACCTCATCTGTAACACAAGGCCTGAGTGGATAACTTTACAAAGCCCCTCCAGTTAATACTTTCTGGAATAATGGCACCAATTCATTGTGCGACCTGGTCCTGCCCAACCCCATCCTGTCACCATTCTAGGGACCAGCTTCTTAGGCTTTGCCTGGTCCTGGTTTATCAGCCCCCTTTCCCTTCCGGCTTAGCTTAGCTTAGCTTAGCTTAGCTTTGCTTGTTTTCTTCACTCTTTCTTTCTTTTCTTTTCTCTTCTCTTCTTTTCTTTCTTTCCTTCCTTGTTCCTTTTTTTTTTTTTAAACTGAGTCTTGCTCTGTCGCCAGGCTGGAGTGCAGCGGCGGGATCTCGGCTCAGTGCAACCTCCACCTCGCGGGTTCAAGCGATTCTCCTGCCTCAGCCTCCTGGGTAGCTGGGACTACAGGCGCCCACCAGCACGCCTGGCTAATTTTTTGTATCTTTAGTAGAGGCGGGGTTTCACCATGTTGGCCAGGCTGGTCTTGAACTCCTGACCTCGTGATCCACCCACCTCAGCCTCCCAAAGTGCTGGGATTGCAGGCATGAGCCACTGCCCCGGGCCACCTTCCTTGTTCCTTTCTTTCTTCTTTTCTCCTCCCCTCCCCTCCCCTCTTTTTGACAGGGTCACTCTGTTGCCCAGGCTGGAGTGCAGTAGCATGATCATAGCTCTCTGCAGCCTTGACCTCCTGGGCTTAAGTGATCCTCCTGTCTCAGCCTCCCGAGTAGCTGGGACTACAGACGCCCAGCACCATGCCTGGCTAATGTTTTTTGTATTTTTTGTAGAGACAGGGTCTCGCCATGTTGCCCAGGCTAGTCCCAACCCTTGGGCTCAAGTGATCCTCCCACCTCGGCCTCCCAAAGTGCTGGGAGTACAGGCTTTGGGAGAATACACTTCTGTTGTTTAAGACACCAAGTTTGTGATACCTTGTTGCCGCAGCGCTAAAAGCCAAGAGGCCACTGTGCCTCTTAAGGCCAATCCACAAGACTATTAATAGAGCTGTTTACACTTTTGTGTTCTGAGCGTGGAGCTATGGAGTTGTGGGTCCCGGCGACAGGCTTTCCTGAGAGATGTCAGCCCAGTCGCTGACTAGTCTATGTGTTGTGTCTGTGTGTGTAGAGCCACAACTCCAGCTCGTACCTTGTTTTCTGACCACAGTGGTCGAGGTGCTGTTGTGTCCTAAGAACTGTTACTAACTGGACAAGGCACTCAGACAGATAAACCAGCACAAAGCTCTGCAACTTCAGAGCCAGTGACAAATGCCAGAAGCCCGGGGGCTGGAGGGGTCCTGGGGCCCTCATGCTGCTGAGGAGAGGATGAGTGGGGCAGCCCTTTGCAGGGCTGGCCTGCCCCCACGGGTTGAGCATAGAGCCTGGGTCCTGATCTGTCTCTGTATGGCCCAGTCTTATTCCCATTTACTGGGCATCTGTGTGGGGCTGGGCTCAGTGTTAAGTACTAGGGTGTGGTGGCAAGAGAGAGCCACGCCCTCAGGATCTACGAGCTGTGGACATGCTGCCCTCCTGTTTGTGGAGCTGTTTGTTTCTCCTACTGTCAGCATTTGACCAACGCAGGAAGGAGGCTCCGAAATCAGATTTTACCTGGGCACGGTGACCCCTGCTGAGGCAGAAGAAGGATTGCTTGAGGCCAGGAGTTCAAGACCAGCCTAGGCAACATAGCCACACCCTGTCTCTATTTTAAAAAAACGAAACCAGAAGTCGGGTTTTGCTCAAAGTCCTTTATCCCTGAAGAGGGTCTCACTGTCACCCAGGCTAGAGTGCAGTGGCACCATCACAGCACACTGCAGCCTTGATCTCGAGCCCATGGTCCCAGCTATTCGGGAGGTTGAGACGGGAGGATCACTTGGACCCAGGAGTTCAAGGCTTCGGTGAGCTGTGATTATACCACTGTACTGCAGCCTCGGTGTCAGAGCGAGACCCTGTCTCTAAAATAATAACAATAATAATAATAATCAGGGTTCTCGCAGTAATAGGGCTTAGTATTTTGTTCCATTGTGATGAGAACATTCTAGGTTCCTGGTCTCTGTCCCTTCTTACCTCAAGTACTAGACACAGAGGCTGGACCCTTCTCCTGCCACTTCTGGGGGAAGCTTGGGCTCCTCCCTGACTTTTCTGAAACTGTTTCTTCACTTGTGGGATGGACTAGTTGAGCCTGCTTTACCTCCTTCATGTAATGTACTGTTTATTTTGGAGGATTCTTTGAAAACGGAAAAGTACAAATTTAAGGCCAGATATTAAAAAATTGTCAGGTCAGATGTGGTGGCTCATGCCTATAATCCCAGCACTTTGGGAGGCTGAGGCAGGCGGATCACTCAAGTCCAGGACCAGACTGGGCAACGTGGTGAAACCTTGTCTCTACAAAAAAATACAGAAATTAGCCAGGTACGGTGGCATGCACTTGTAATCCAACTACTTAGGGTGCTGAGGCAAGAGGATCACTTGAGTCTGGAAGGTGGAGGCTACAGTGAACCTTGGTGGCACCACTGTACTCCAGCCTGGGTGACAGGGCGAGACCCTGTCTCAAAAAAAAAATTGTCAATTTAAGAACCTTTTAAAATTCTTTAAGAAGTAATTGGGGTTGGGTGTGTTAATTTCCTAGAGCTGCTGTAACAAAGTAACACAAACTGGGGGGCTTCAAGCAACAGAAATTTAATCTTTCACAATTCTAGAGGCCAGAAGCCAGAAACCAAGGCATCGGCTCTTTGTGAAGGTTCTAGGGAAGGATCTTCCTCGCCTCTTCAGCTTCCTGTAGGGGCCGCCAATCCTTGGTGTTCCTCGGCCTTTATCCACAAGACAAGACGTCACTCCTATCTTTGTTGTCACGTGGCCGCCTTCTCTCTGTGTGTCTGTCCAGACTTCTGTCTTCTTACAAGGACACCAGTCCCGTCCTAATCCATCTTGTCCTCACCTTAACTAATTACATCTGCAAAGACCCTATCTCTAAGTAAGGTTTCATTCCCAGATACCGGGGAATGGGAGGTTTGGTTGTGGACATCTTTTTGGGGTTACCCACCACAGTGGAGTTTCTACCTTTCCTATCAAAAAAGTCCTTGGAATTGCCACTTTGATAATTTGATGATAAAGTGGGTGTGGTGGCTTGAGCCTGTAGTCCCAGCTATTCAGGAGGCTGAGGTGGGAGGATTTGCTTGAGCCTAGGAGTGTAAGACCAGCCTGGGCTATATATAGCGAAACCCTCATCTCAAAAAAACATTTTGATGATATGAAATCTAACATTATGAACTTGCTTGTGAAAATACAATTTGGCGGGGCGTGGTGGCTCACACCTGTCATCCTAGCACTTTGGGAAGCCAAGGCGGGTGGATCTCTTGAGCCCAGGAGTTCAAGACCAGCCTGAGCATCACAGCAAAACCCTGTCTCTACAAAATACAAAAAAGTTAACCAGGCATGGTGGCACGTGCCTGTAGTCCCAGCTACTCAGATTAGGATGGAGAATCGCTTAGGCCTGGGGAGGTCGAGGATGCAGTGAGCCATGATTGTGCCACTGCACTCTAGCCTGGGTGACAGTGAGACCCTGCTAGAGTCAGTTTTTTTGCTAGACCCTCAAAAAAAAAAAAAAAAATGCTGGGCGCAGTGGCTCACGCCTATAATCCCAGTACTTTGGGAGGCCAAGGCTGGCGGATCATCTGAGGTCAGGAATTCGAGATTAGCCTGGCCAACATGGTGAAACCCCGTCTCTACTAAAAATATAAAAATTGGGCCAGGCGTGGTGGCTCACGCCTGTAATCCCAGCACTTTGGGAGGCTGAGGTGGGCGGATGCCGAGGTGGGCGGATGCCGAGGTAGGCGGATCATGAGGTCAGGAGATTGAGACCATCCTGGCTAACATGGTGAAACCCCGTCTCTACTAAAAATACAAAAAATTAGCTGGGCGTGGTGGCGTGTGCCTGTAATCCCAGCTACTCGGAAGGCTGAGGCAGGAGAATGGCTTGAACCTCTGAGGCGGAGCTTGCAGTGAGCTGAGATCGCTCCACTGCACTTGAGCCTGAGCGACAGAGCGAGACTCCGTCTCAAAAAAAAAAAAAAAATTCTTTTAGCTGGGCTTGGTGGTGGGCTCTATAATTCCAGCTACTGAGGAGGCTGAGGTGGGAGAATCGCTTGGACCTGGGAGGTGGAGGTTGCAATGAGCCAAGATTGTGCCATTGCACTCCAGCCTGGGCAACAGAGTGAAACTCTGTCTCAAAAAAAAAAAAAAATTTGAGATGAAGTTTCAGAACAGAACATTGTAGGCTGAAAAACTCCAGAGTTAATAGTTCAAATGCCCGACTTCTGAGTGAGTAATTGTTAGTTCAAACGCCCAACTTCTGAGTGAGTATGTTTGTGTCTGGTGATGGGGCATCCACGCCAGGATTGTTAGTTCAAACGCCTGACTTCTGAGTATGTTTGTGTCTAGTGATGGGGCATCCACGCCAGGTCTTCTTTTGCTTTCTGAACATTTGCTCTTGACACTGCTTCTTTTAATTCAGTAAACTGTGCTTTTAAATCTTCCACTTAGGAAATTGAGAGGCTGACTGAGCGACTAGAAGAAAAAGAGAGGGAGATGCAGCAGCTGCTGAGCCAGCCCCAACACGAGCGAGAGAAGGAAGTCGTCCTGCTACGGAGGAGCATGGCAGAAGGGGAGCGCGCCCGGGCCGCCAGTGACGTCCTGTGCCGCTCCTTGGCCAACGAGACCCATCAGCTGCGGAGGACGCTGACCGCCACCGCCCACATGTGTCAGCATCTGGCCAAGTGTCTGGATGAACGACAGCATGCAGAAAGGAATGTGGGGGAGAGAAGTCCTGACCAGGTAGGCCACAGTGTAAGCAGAGTGTGGTGAAGACCCCTGTGTGCTGGGAGCATCACCTACAGGCCCCTGATCACAGAGGTCGGGGGGCGCCCCAGAACCCACTTCTGTTCTCAGTAACGAGAGTCAGCTGACGGGGCAAAGCTCACTCATCCAAGGGTTTCTTTTAAAATGATGGAACATGCAAAATGTAATAGGAAAGCAGGCAGCCACCTCACTGCCCAGCACCAGGCCTGTCGCTGACCCCGCTCCCAGGTGGGAGATGGCACTTGGCTTTCATCTGCCTCAGCTGAGGATGAGGAGGAAGAGCTGAGCGTGGCAGAGCTGCCTGGAGGAAGTGTAGTCACATCCTCCATCTGAGGAAACTGAAGCAGAGCCAGGTGGTACTGCTGGGGATGGGGAGTGCCTCCAGTTCCACACCCCAAACTCCTGGAAGGACCATGAGTGCCCGCCTTCTTCGGGCTCAGTGTGTCTGAGTGCATGTAGGCACAGCTGGAACCGCCATCTCCAAAGGTGGCTTTAGGCATGTCCTTGCCAGCAGCACGGCCTCCCACAAGCTTGGAGACCTGGCTCAGGGCCACAGCCGCCTCATCATCAAAGCAAGGGCCAGGGGCAGCAGCACCAAGTGACAGTGAGGGCCAAAGAAGGGTTCGCTGGACCTCCAGGATAGGCTGGATCTGGGCTGTAGCTCTCTGTGGGGTCTAGTGGGAGAGAGAAGGACTGTGGGAGTTTCAGCATCAGGAGAAACCAGGGGGCTCCTAGGCAGAAAAGTAGGGGAGCAGTGGCCCAAGGCATCTGTGTGCCAGGTGGTGTGGGCCACTGTGAGCCAGGCACCTTCCATCTTGCTGGTGCTTGTGGTGGTCTGTGTGTGGCAGGCAGGGGAATGGAGGCACTCCATGCACATCTCACCCAGGCTGAGGCCCCATCTCACTTGCACTGCCGGGCACAGGGCCTCTCACTCGGGTCCTTTCTAGGCAGTTCTCTGAGGCAGCACCATGGTTCATGCAGAAACACGCGCTGGGATGTTCTGCGGCAGAGAGTACATCCCGCACCCATCAGCAGCTTCACCGAGGCGCCCACTGGGGAGAAGCTTGGTCTGAGAACTGCCCACCTCAGCTGGGTGGATTCCAGGCGGGGAACCTCAGAGAGGACACAGCTGCATTCAGAAACCAGAGGAAAAGTGCCGTCTGGGCGGAGGCAGGGTGTTCTGGTCTGATTTTGAGTCACTGTGTCATTTCCCTCTGGGGATTTGAAAGGAGCCACACACAGTGTTGAGCCTGAGGCGGGGGTGGGGCCAGTGGCAGGGTAGGCCCTCATCACAGTCTCTAAATAAGTGTCACTTCTCAGCCCTGAACTCAGCTGAGTCACCCGGGGCTTCCCGGTGTAGGCTGCGTTAGGACGTGCACTTCCTTTGTCATTTGAGGGGAATTCTCAAAAATTATGTCACTGAGATACAGTCAGAATTGTAGGGTACACACGAGTTTCAGGAGACTTTTCATTCAGCTCTGTAGTTGTTAGTGGGGGTTGGTTTGGGTTGTGGCTTCCGTGACTCCTGACCCTGCGTGGGGCAGAGGTTAGATTGCTGTGTCCAGAATCACCTGGTTGAACCTGATTGTCTGCAGACAGGACAGTGTCATGGGCTCCAAAGGAGGTAAGCAGGGTGCATGGCCAGGCCCACTCTGGGCAGCTCGGGGCCCCCTCGCTGGAGATCCTCTGGTTTACAATGGGATTCAGCTTCCTGCCTTCCCTGCTGTCTGTGATAATGGCAAATCTCTGGCAGTGAGAAGACTTTATCATGTCTGGTGTGCCAATCCCTGCAGACATTATGGCTTTAGAATATTTACATTCCAAATATTTAAAAGACAAACAGCTCAAACTGGTAGGTGGGACGGGATAAGGACAGTGTGAAAGGTGGTGTGGCCTGAAGACCTTCCATCCGGGCTCTGGCCTGGGCTGGGTAGGGGTGGGCCTGGGCAGGGAGAAGGTGGTCCCTTGTCCCTGCTTTGCTTCTCTACCAAATGAATGATCACTACCCGCTGCATTGGGGGACGCAGTGATAATCTGTGGCCTCAGCCTCTGGGTCTAGCTTTCTCCCCTCTTGCAGTATGTGACAGAGTGTCTTCTCTCTGTCCCTTCTCATGCAGTCGGAACACACAGATGGGCACACCTCTGTCCAGAGTGTTATTGAGAAGTTACAGGAAGAAAATCGACTGTTAAAACAGAAGGTGACTCACGTGAGTGTCTTTCACATTTCGTTTGAGAAGAACACACGGCTTACAAACTGTAAGTGAGGGTTCTTTCCTTGGCTAATGCCCAGAGTTGCCCCCCGCCCTCTGGCCACTAGGACTTGATACACACAGTCCCTAGAGACTGGACTTTTTTGCTTAAAACGACGTACGGGACATGTCCTGTCCATCTGCATCCCCCTAAAATTAATCCACAAGTCAGTAAAGGAGATGCAAGAGTTAGCAGCAGGAGGTCCATTTTCTAAGACAGCAAAGCTGCACCGAGTCCACCTCCATTCATGCTGCTTGCGTACGGGTGTCATCGCGCTGCCTCAGGATTCTCTAGCGGGCCTAGTGTCTGCTCTCTACAGAACAGGGAGGGGCAGCTTCCATTTAAGAGGAAACTCTCACTCAGCGAATCACTGCTAATACATAATTCACACTGGGTGCTGGCTTGAGCAGCTTTGTCAGCTGCCTTCACCGTGAGCTTTCTGGCTCCACCTCTTCAGGTTGAAGACCTCAATGCCAAGTGGCAGCGCTATGACGCCAGCAGGGACGAATACGTGAGGGGGCTCCATGCGCAGCTCAGGGGGCTGCAGATCCCCCATGAGCCCGAACTGATGAGGAAGGAGATCTCCCGGCTCAACAGACAGTTGGAAGAGAAAATAAATGACTGTGCCGAAGTGAAGCAGGAGCTGGCGGCCTCCAGGACGGCCCGGGATGCTGCGCTGGAGCGGGTGCAGATGCTGGAACAGCAGGTGTCTGTCCCTCGGGCTCCAGACGGCACCGACCAGATGTCTGCTGGCCGGTGGTGGCCGAAATCATGGGACAGGCTGGGCTGAAGGCTTGGTGGCACTGAGTGGGCAGTGGTCACGGTGGGGGTGGGAGAAGCCTGGGGGGCGCTTCCTCCTTCCTTGAGCAGAAATGTGTCTCGCTTCTCTTCAGATTCTCGCTTACAAGGATGACTTCATGTCAGAAAGGGCCGATCGGGAACGGGCTCAAAGTAGGATTCAAGAACTGGAGGAAAAGGTCACCTCTTTGCTGCACCAGGTATCCTGGAGACAGGTAGAGTATGAGGGCATTTTTCTTCCTGCTTAGGTTTAGTGTTTTTGTTTCTCTTCTCATGAGATTAGAGCCTTTCTGTGTCTGCCAAGGCCCTGATTTGCTGGTGATGAGGGTTGTGGTGGGCCCCTCCCTGCTGTGGGGAGAGCCACCTGGCCTGGTACCTGGGCGTGGTCATGGAAAGCCTCCCTGTTATACTGTTTAGTTATGGAGGAGGCTGGCATGGCGGCCTGTCTTAGCAGAGGTGGGTGTCCTCAGGGCCCGTCCGTCACTGTCATGCAGTCAGAGAGCATATCTCGGGCCTCAAAGTGTGAGCTCCCTACGTGTCCTGACCTGTCTGTGAGGCGGGAACCCCGCTTACCTTGTCATGTAGATGTGATGGCCCTGGGTGTCCAGTAACATCCCCAGCTCAGCCTGGCACGTGGAGCTGGGCCTCGCAGGGCAGGGGCCCCTCACCCCACCCCTGGGCTCAGTGCTTTTGTTACCATGGGGTGCCTTGAGGGAGGCCTGGCATGAATGGGAACCGATGAAGTTCCTCAGTGTGTGACCCATGGCCTCTTCCTTCTCCTCACTGACTTGTGCTCTGCAAAAATCCAGGAGAAGTTTGTTTATTTAGCTCCTCATCAAGTACCTAACACACTTTCGGCCCTGGGAATAGCCTGGGCCCCACTCAAAGAGCTTCCTCTCCTGGCACAGACTGAACAGTAGTGATGCCCCTTGAGAATCAACGCGTCCCGGGCTGGAGCTGGGACGTCAGCCGTGTTTCAGGGTGTGAACAGGGACCCTGGGGCTGTGAGGCCACCCCCACTGCCCTGTTCCGAGCAGCCACTGGGCCTCAGTGGTTTCTGCTTCTCCTCCGCACGAAGGGCATGGGAGAGTCATGGTGGACTGTAGGACTAACCCTGGGACTAAGTCCGCAGCAGAGGCTGGACAGGTTTTCCTGGCCTTCATGAATTCAAGGAAGCATGTGATTTGGATTGAAGGAGCACTATTGGTACAATCGTGAGGATGGTCTCAGGCCGCCTCTTGAAGATTTTGGACCAGATGAACTGGTTCCAGACTTGCAGGCCCAGATTGTTACCCCCGGGGGTAAAGTTCCTGGTGGGGCCTGCAGACCTTGTACTAAGTGGCCTCTGGGTCCCTTTCAACAGTAGCCTGTGGCCCCTCGAGGGTTGCTCAGTCCCTAGATGGCACAGCCAGGGACAGTGGTGCTGAAGGCATGGGTGATAAGCTGTAGTCCCACTGGGGAAAGTCCACATTCAGACAGGAAGTGGAAGCACCAAGGCCTACAGGAATGAAGTTCCCAGGCAAGCAGTGAGGGCCACAGGCTGCAGTGCTTCAGGACGGATGTTTGCAGAACATGTGCCAGATCATGCCAGGTGGTTGGTGGGGCCAAGCCAGGGACACCTCTTGCTGCTACTGAAGGACCCCCGGAGTCCCAGAGTGCTCAGCACCCCCAGGCCCCACAGAGGAGGTACAGAGTAGGGTTGGGACTCAGTTTGCCCAGCTCCCCACCAGAGGCTCTGCCACCTCCACTCTGTGGTGGCGTGTGGGCCACGTCATCAGGGCCACCTTCTCAGTCAGGTCTCCTAGGGCCGATAGGTCCAAATGAACAGGACTTCTACCAAGGGGTTGGGGAGTGGACCATGCCAGGGCCTATTTCTTCATGAGCACATGAGGGAGTGTGTGTGTGATCCTCAGTCATTCACTGAGCACCCCCTTGTCTGGGCTCTGGGGCGCAGCAGGAAGCAAAGTGAGGGACTGAAGTTCCGCTCAGGGATAGGTGAAGTACCTGTAGTTGCTGGAACCTGAGACCCGGCTTTGTGACCTTCAGCACAGCCCACGTAAATAGACCCTTGCCTTTTCTCCAGGATTCTCGAGAGCCAGACGCCGGCCGGATTCATGCTGTGAGCAAAACTGCCAAGTATTTGGCCACCGATGCATTAGAGCTTATGGTGCCTGGTGGCTGGAGGCCTGGGACTGGGTCCCAGCAGCTGGAACCCCCTGCAGAGGGCGGGCATCCTGGCGCGGCCCAGAGAGGCCAGGGGGACCTTCAGTGCCCTCACTGCCTGCAGTGCTTCAGTGACGAGCAAGGGGAAGAGCTCCTCAGGCATGTGGCCGAGTGCTGCCAGTGACCGAGACTCACCCGTGCCCTTGCGGCCTCCTGGCCCGGTGCAGCTGCCCTCAGGGACAGGGTGGGTGCTCTCAGATGCCATGGGTTGAGCTCTACTGAGAGCCAAGGCCCCTAGAATAGGTGCGGGGCACTGTGATCGTTCACTTTGGTCCCTTGGCTATGGAACAGGCTGGGTCACAGGGAACTGCCAGTGAGGCTGGAGGCTGGAGGTGGAGATGGGGTCAGGAACATCTGGCAGAGGGAGGTCCCAGTCTGTGTCTCCATCAGGCTTAAGCCAGAGCTATCTGGTGCTGGCATGCCAGCCCCTCCCCCAGCCTGCCTAGAAAGGGGTGGCTGCCTGAGGGAGTCACTTGTATGGTCCCCAGGGTGGGAGCCCCATCCTGTTCTATGGAATAAAGCGTCGCCTCTCCGCCTCAAACCAGTCAAATGGAGTATTGCGGCTGCACGTCACACTAGGGTGGCCACCCCCGCCATTGCGAGCCACATGTCTGCACTGAGAAACTGCATTTCAGTAGCATTTGTCATCCAGCCGGAAGTTAAAGCACACTTATTTTATTCACCTATTTTTATAATAAACGTTCTTGCTACTGTGACTGCTCTGAGAATTTGTGTTGGAAGCTGGGGTGCAGGGACTGAACAGTATTTACAGCAGCTGGCATGGGAAAACACTCCTGCTGTTGGCTTCTGCCAGGGCACCAAGACAAGGGGGTCAGTGGGAGCCTGGCTGTATTAGGGTTCTCTAGAGGGACAGAACTAATGGAACAGATCGATATATAAAGGGGAGTGTGTCAAGTATTAACTCACACGATCACAAGTTCCCACAATAGGTCGTCTGCAGGCTGAGGAACAAGGAGAGCCAGTCCCGAGTTCCGAAACTGAAGAACTTGGGAGTCCTATGTTCAAGGGCAGGAAGCATCCAGCACGGAGCAAGATGTAGGCTGGGAGGCCAGGCCAGTCTCTCTTTTCACATTTTTCTGCCTGCTTTATTCTGGCCACTCTGGCAACTGATGAGATGGTGCCCACCCAGATTGAGGGTGGATCTGCCTTCCCCAGCCCACTGACTCAAATGTTAATCTCCTTGGCAACTCCCTCACAGACACACCCAGATCAATACTTCCTATCCTTCAATCAAGTTGACACTCAGTATTAACCATCACGAGTCCACCCCTTGTCTACTTGAACCCATACATATTCCTGAGATAATAATCTTCAAATAAAGACGACAAAAATAAAGTCACAATTATGCCTAACATAATACAACTATCCTTCATACAACCGGAAACGCACCAATCCCCAACCCAAATAATACTATTTATTAAATAAAGGTAACAATACTTTTTGTTTTTTGAAACGGAGTTTCACTCTTGTTCCCCAGGCTGGAGTGCAGTGGTGTGATCTCAGCTCAGCTCACTGCTACCTCCGCCTCCCAGGTTCAAGTGATTCTCCCAGCTCAGGCTCCCGATTAGCTAGGATTACAGGCGCCTGCCACCACGCCCAGCTAATTTTTATATTTTTAGTAGAGACGGGGTTTCGCCACGTTGGCCAGGCTGGTTTCAAACTCCTGACGTCAGGTGATCTGCCTGCCTCTGCCTCCCAGAGTGCTGGGATTACAGGCATGAGCCACCGCACCCGGCCAAGGTGACAGTACTTACTTAAATGCTGATGTGAAGTCGATAAATCTTATGTCACACGATAAAGGAGAAAGGAAATAAAATGAAGAGATTTTCTTAGTACTAGTGTATACATGCACAAACTTTTTTATCAAAAGGAAGAAATACAGCAATTACAGTCCTGTTTCCTGCAGCTGGTCATGTGGTCGTAGCCGTTATTGATGCCTACCTTCTTCTACTACCCATTCTGTATTCCCTTTGCCTTCAGCAAGCACCTCAGCAGATTGTGGTTTTTTTCCTGGTGGAGTGACCCGAACCTTCATTCCTGATTTGTAGTCCTGCCTGGATTGGGCTGTTGTAGTTTCCCATTGACCTTAATCACAGGGCATGATAATACTAAGAGATGTCCTAATGGATCTCCTGTATTCCATGCATACTCTTCCTTACCTCCGTTGTGGAGTAAGAGACTAATTCCATCTTTTTTTTTTTTTTTTTTTTTTTGAGGCGGAGTCTCGCTCCGTCCTGCAGTGGTGCGATCTCGGCTCACTGCAGGCTCCGCCTCATGGGTTCACGCCATTCTCCTGCCTCAGCCTCCCGAGTAGCTGGGACTACAGGCGCCTGCCACCATGCCCAGCTAATGTTTTGTATTTTGTATAGTAGAGACGGGGTTTCACCGTGTTAGCCAGGATGGTCTTGATCTCCTGACCTCGTGATCTGCCCGCCTTGGCCTCCCAAAATGCTGGGATTACAGGCGTGAGCCACCATGCCCAGCGAAGACTGATTCCATCTTGGTAGTCCAGATCAATCACTCCAGCCAACACTGTAACTCCTTCTTAGCCTGTTGACTTAAAGGTAGGAGGAGCCCAGAGTGTCCAGGTGGCAATCTTAACTTCTAGCTTAATGGAATAGTTGTGTCTCCTGGTGGCAGCGTTCCTCCCTCTGGAACTAAGACCTCTAGGCCAGCAGAACATAATGTCGTGGGAACAGGAAGCAAACATTTTGCTAGTGGATCACTAGGGGTGATGGCAAGTGGTGCCACTTCCACTTCAGTGCCTTGATTCCTGGACCCGTGCATCCTGGCTAAGGGAGAAACAATATCATATCTTGGATGCTGATTCAGAGCATACATGGCCTTCTGGAGAACTTGGCCCCAGCCCTGCAAAGTATTGTCACCTAGTTGGTGTTGTAATTGTGACTTCAGAAGGCCATTCCACCGTTCTATCAATCCAGCTGCTTCAGGATGATGGGGAATGTGGTAAGACCAGTGAATTCCATGAGCATGAACCCACTACCACACTTCTTTAGCTATAAAGTGAGTGCCTTGCTCAGAGGCAATGCTGTGTGGAACACCATGATGGTGGATGAGGCATTCCGTGAGTCCATGGATGGTAGTCTTGGCAGAAGCACTGCGTGCAAGATAGGCAAACCCACATCAGGAGTAAGTGTCTATTCCGGTGAGGACAAACCTCTGCCCTTTCCATGATGGAAGAGGTCCAATATAATCAACCTGCCACCGGGTAGCTGGCTGATCACCCTGAGGAATGGTGCCATATTGAGGCTCAGTGTTAGTCTCTGCTGCTGCCAAATTGGGCACTCAGCAGTGGCTGTGGACAGGTCAGCCTTGGCGAGTGGAGGTCCATGTTGCTAAATCTCCATGTGTAATCTCCATCCTTGACACCATGGCCACTCTGTTCATGGGCCCATTGGGTGATGATAGGTGGCTGGGGAAAGAGGCTGAGTGGTGTCCACAGAACAGGCCATCCTACCCACTTGATTATTAAAATCCTCCTCTGTTGAGGTCATCCATTGGTGAGCACTCACAGGGGATACAAATATCTTCCGTTTTTGACCACTCGGAGAGGTCCATCCACATACCTCTTCCCCAAATTTCTTTGTCACCAATTTTCCAATCATGCTTCTTTCAAGCCCCTGACCATTGTCTTCCAAGTCCCATCCATGCAAACCATTGTCTACGGCCCATGAATCAGTACATAATCACACACCTGGCCATTTCTCCTCCCATGCAAAGTGCACAACCAGGTGCACCGCTCCAACTTCTGCCCACTGGGAAGATTTCCCTTCACTGCTGTCCTTCAGGGATGTCCTAAAAAGAGGCTCTATTGCTGCAGCTGTCCACTTTTGGGTGGTGCCTGCATATCGTGCGGAAGCATCTGTGAGCCAGGCCCTAGTCTTCTCTTCCTCTGTCCACTGATCATAGGGAACTCCTCATGAGGCCATTGGTGCAGGCTGGGGGAGAGGAGGCAGGGTGGCAGGAGTGGAGACTATGGGCATTTGAGCCACTTCCTCATGTAACTTGCTTGTGCCTTCAGGACCTGCTTGAGCGCAATCACATATGTGCCACTTCTCTTGATGATGGAATGCTGCTGTGCACAACCTACTTTATGGTGATGGGTCAGAAAGCACCCAGTTTATGACGGGCAGTTCAGGTCATATGGTGACTTGACCCATAGTCAAACGTTCAGTTTCCACCAAAGCCCAGTAACAGGCCAAGAACTGTCTCTCAAAAGGAGAGTAGTTAGCTGCAGAAGATGGCAGGGCCATCTTCTCCAGATCCTACAGGCCTCCGCTGTGATTCACCTATGGGGTGAAAATCCTACAGGCCTCCACTGTGATTCACCTATGGGGGCCTGCCAAAGGCTCCAAACAGCATCCCTATCTGCTACTGACACCTCAAGCACCATTGGATCTGGTGGGTCATATGGCCCAAGTGGCAGAGCAGCTTGCACAGCAGCCTGGACCTGTTGCAGAGCCTTCTCCTGTTCTGGACACCACTCAAAACTGGCAGCCTTTTAGGTCACTAGATAAATGGGCTGGAGTAACACATCTAAGTGAGGAATGTGTTGCCTCCAAAATCCAAATAGACCCACTAAGCATTGTGGATCTTCTTGGTTGTAGGAGGGACCAAATGAGGCGACTTATCCTTCACCTTGGAAGGAATATCTTGACAGGCCCCACACCACAGGAGCCCTAGAAATTTTACTGAGATAGAAGTTCCCTGAAAAAAAAAAATTTTATTTTTTGAGACAGAGTCTCACTCTGTTGCCCAGTCTGGAGTGCAGTGGCATGATCTCAGCTCACTGCAAGGTCTGCTCCGCCTCCCGGGTTCACACCATTCTCCTGCCTCAGCCTCCTGGTAGCTGGGACTACAGGCGCCTGCCACCATGCAGGGCTTTTTTTTTTTTTTTTTTTTTTTTGTATCTTTAGTAGAGACGGGGTTTCACCATGTTAGCCAGGATGGTCTTGATCTCCTGACCTCATGATCCACCTGCCTTGGCCTCCCAAAGTGTGGGGATTACAGGCGTGAGCCACCACGCCCAGCTGAAAAAATTTTTTTTTTTGAGACAGAGTCTTGCTCTGTTGCCCAAGCTGGAGTGCAGTGGCAATCTTGGCTCACTGCAACCTCCGCCTCTGGGGTTCAAATGATTCTCCTGCCTCAGCCTCCCAAGTAGCTGGGACTACAGGTGCGCACCACGACACCCAACTAATTTTTGTATTTTTAGTAGACATGGGGTTTCACTATGTTGGCCAGGCTGGTCTTGAACTCCTGACCTCGTGATCCGCCTGCCTGGGCGTAACTGCTTTGGCTAGAACCTCTAGCACAATGTTGAATAGAAACTGCAAAACAGGTATCTTCGCCTTGTTCCTGATCTTAGGGGGAAGCATGCAGTCTTTCACAACATTAAGGATGATATTAACAGTGAATTTTTTGTAGACGTCATTCTTCAGGTTGAGGAAGTTCTCTTCTATTCACACTTGGTGAAATGTCTTTATTGTGCAAAAGTGTTGGATTTTGTCAAATGTTTTTTTTGCATCTATTGAGATGATCATGCAATTAAAATTTCGATTAATATGATGTATTACATTAATTATGTGTTGGATATTGAACCACCCTTGCATTCCTGGGATTCCACTTGATCACGGTGTATATTTCTTTTCTTATATTGCTGGATTTGGTTTTCTAGTATTTTGTTGAGGAATTTTGCATCAATATTCATGAGATAATAGTCTGTAGTTTTCTTGTGATGTCTTTGTCTAGTTTTGGTATCAAGGTAATACTGGCCTCACAGAATTAGTTGGGAAGTGTTCCTTCTTCTATTTCTGAAAGTTTGAAAAATTGGTTTTAATTCTTCTCTAACTGTATGGTAAAATGCAGCAGTGAAGACTTCTAGGCTTGAGCTTTTGTGGGTACTTTTCCCTGTTTTAAATTACTATTTCAACATCTTCACTCATTATAGGTCTATTCAGATTGTCTATTTCTTCTGGAGTCAGTTCTTGTAGCTTCTTCCTGTCTAGAAATTTGTCCATTTCATCTGCTATGGTTTATATGTTCATATGTTAGAACTTAGTGCCCAAGGTGATAGTATTAAGAGGTGGGGCCTTCTGGGAAGTGTTCAAATCATGAGTGCTCCATCATCATGAAAGGGATTACAGCTTTTATAAAAGAGGTTGAAGGGATCACCTTAATTCCCCTTTTTGCCCTTCTACCATACGAAGATACAGCAACAAGGTGCCACTTTGGAAGCAGAGAGTGAGCCCTTACCAGACACTGAATCTGTTGGTGCACTTTGCTCTTGATCTTCACAGCCTCCAGAACTGTGAGAAATAAACTTCTATTATTTATAAATTACTCAGTCTGTGATATTTGGTCATAGCTGCATGAATGGACTAAGACATCATCTAAATTACCAAATTTGCTGGCAGATAATTGTTCTAGTATTCCTTTAAAATCCTTTTTCTGTGTGGCCAGTTCTGATTCTAGTAATTTGAATCCTTCCCTTGTCAATCTTGCTACAGATGTCTATTTTGTTTACCTTTTTAAAACTTTTGGTTTTGTTGATTTTCTCCATTATTTTTGCATCCTCTATTTCATTAATTTCTGATCTAATTTTTATGATTTTATTCCTTCTGCTTACTTTAGGCCTAGTTTGCTCTTTTTCCAGTGTCTTAAGGTGACAAGTTAGTTTATTGATTTGAGATCTTTCTTCTTTCTTAATATAAACATTTTCAACTTCTGGGATATGTGTTACTATTTTTCAATTTGGGAGGTTTTCGGCTATTATTTCTTTGAATATTTTTTCTGCTCTTTGCTCTCCTTTTGATATTCCCATTATACACAGGCTGGTATGCTTAATGGTGTCCCACATTTTTCTGAGACTCTTTATTTTCATTATTTTTTTCTCTTATGTTCTTTGGCTGGCATAATCTCCATCGGCCTATCTTCAAATCCACTTATTTTTCCTTCTGCTAATTTTAAAATTTAGGCTGGGTGCAGTGGCTCATGCCTGTAATCTCAGCACTTTGGGAGGCCAAGGTGGGCGGCTCACCTGAGGTCAGGAGTTTGAGACCAGCCTGACCAACACAGTGAAACACCGTCTCAACGAAAAATACAAAAATTAGCCAGGCATGGTGGTGTGTACCTGTAGTCCCAGCTACTGGGGAGGCTGAGACAGGAGAATCACTTGAACCCAGGAGTTGGAGGTTGCAGTGAACCAAAATGGTGCCACTGCACTCCAGCCTGGGTGACAGAGCAAGACTCCATCTGTCTCTCTCTCTCTGTATGTGTGTGTGTATATATGTGTATATATATGTGTGTATATATATATACACACGTAACTTTTCAGATTCCATAATTTCCATTTGGTTCCTTTAAAATAATTCCTATATTCATTTGATGCAGCCTTATTATATCATTGTTTTCTTTCTACTACCCACTAGTATTCCGCCTATGATGTTGCTCCTCAGGGTGTGTAGCTTTGCGTATGCCCACAGTCACCCTGGGATGACAGTCATTTTGGTAGAGTTCTCTTCCTCTTTCCCTGACTACATTCATTAAACCACTAATTGCCAATTCTATTGTTTTCAACAATGCCCTGGGGCACCATGCTGTACAAACAAATCCAATCAAATTCTGACTCCTTTGAAGAGATAGTTTCTGGGAACACTGTGTGATATTCCTTCTGACCCCTGGATGCCTCCTCCCAGCTCTTTTCTTCAGTTACCTCCTGCAAACTATCTGGCCTATAGCTGAGTCTGCATCTTGTCTTTCTTCCCAGGGTTTCATGGCCTCCACTGTTTCTGAGTGCCTTCAGGCTTGAACCTCTTCATTCTTTGTTGCAAACGAAGTCAGTTTCTTTGGGAAGAGATTAGGAGCTATCTGTTTTACTGCCTGTTTCTCTACCCAGGCAAAATCTCTGAGCAGGGCTCAGAGCTGAGGGTGCAGAAAACAGTAAGCTTCTCAATACAACTGTTCACTGTTAAAGTTTCCTTTCTAACTATTGTTATTGTTTCATTTCATGACTATTACAGGTTGAGTATGCCTAACCCGAAAGGTTCCAAAATTCAAATCCTTTTGAGTGTTAAGATGATGCTCCAAGGAAATGCTCATTGGAGCATTTTGGATTTCAGATTTTTGGATTAGAAATGCTCAATTGGTAAGCATGATGTAAATACTCCAAATCCAAAAAAGTCTGAAACTGGACACACTTCTGGTACTGAGGATGCCAGATAAGGGATAAGGGATACTCACCCTGTGCTACTGTGTGAGTCAAAAATGTGAGGCTCCCCTATGGCGGCCCCACCCTCCCCCACAGGGGAGTGATGTCATCAGGAACCCCAGGGGCTCCCATCAAGTCAGGGACCCTGGAGCTGGATGTCCTACAAGCACCCTGGGATGCTGGAAGGATGAGTGGTTTCCAGGGAAATAGAGGAAGATCCTTCCTGGCAAGGGCATGGCCAGGACAATGGCTGGGAGCCTGAGGGCCAAAGCTAGCAGGTGCAGGTCAGGGGCCAGAGCAGGCAGAGCTGTGAAGCCGCAGGCAGGGTTGCCATGGAGGTGATGGGAGTGCCCAGAACTGGACATGTGGGGTGGGTGTCTGAGGGTCTCTAGGTCCCAGCATGATGCTTAGTGTGTCGGGGCACCCAGAGTTCCCCATCACCACTCAGGGCCGTGCAGTTCCCCTCAGCAACAGGCATGGTTCAGCACAGTGTAAAGGCTGTCCATGGGGAGAGCAGGGCAGGCAGGCACTGGGGGCCTGGGCTGGCAGCTTCCCCATAGGGCGAGGCCCGGGCCTGGGCCTTTCCCCAGCCCCCACCGCAGCCAGAAGAGGTAGCGGCTGGAGTCCCGGGGGCCTGCACTGGGGTTTCAAGGACACTACTGTTGCCGTGGTCATGGCCTGACCTGCTTCACTCTCTGCCCTATCATCCCACGAACAAAGGAATGTTCTCTTCCTCACACCTGGAAAAAAAAACAAGTGAGCAAAGTTCGTCGTGCTGCACCTCCCCTGGCTGGTGACCCTTTTCCAGCTTTCGTGCAATCTCCAGAGTTCTAGGACCTGCTGTCCCCACCTCATTCTCCTGCAAACCGGTGCCTGGGTGGGGGTGCCCTGGGCCTTGTCTCCCCTGACCTGCCTCGAAGCCTCCTCACCATCCTCTGCCTTCCTGGTCCCACAGCTCAGGCCCCCATCCCATCTACTCACCCCTGCAGGGCCCTCACACAGGCTCTGTCCATGCACAGCAGTCTCCAGTTCCAGACCTCCCACCTGGGTGGCCGGTGGACATCCCAGACTCACCATCCAGAACTGGTCTCCAGTCCCACCTCCAGGCACACAGCGCAGGTCTTCACCTCTTTCTCCTACCTGCATCCTGTGCACCAGGAAATCCTGTGGCCTCGTCGTCCGAATACCTCCAGAAGCTGGCCCTCCCTACCCTCTCCCCAGCCAGGCCCTGCCCTCTTCACCTTCACTCAGAGTGAAGTCATACTCTGATGGGGCACACAGAGACAGGCTGAACATGAGGCTGGGAGAAGTGGGAGCTACTGAGTGTTCTAGGTAGTAAGAAGTAACCAGGATGCAGCTCCTTGGGAGCTTTCTGTCTCCTGCTGCCTGCTCTGCCTGGCACACAGAGGATGGCGGGGGCACCAGGATGGCTGAGCTGTTGCCTGGAGAGACCTGGGACCTGCTCCGGGGTGGTGCCCTGGCTCCCCATGGCGGACACATCACCTACACGCCCTCTCCCACTATCCCCCCACTCCCCCAGCAGAAAGAAGCAGCCGAGGTCTCCTGCTGTACTAATGTATTCCATCTTTCAAAAAGAAAGACATGATTTTAATATTACTTAACAATATGTTAAAAAAGTAGCCAGGCAGGCCTCCGTGTTAATACAGTCGTACACTCTATAACAGACTTGATGGTGTGAGTACTGGGTGGGCTTGTTTTTAACTTTCTCGTTCTGCAAGGGATCTTACACAAGCTGGCTACAAGTCAGGGGGGATCAAACACAAACAGCGCAACGTGTACACTCGGAGACAGTAGATTGTGGAGAACAAAGGAGGCCTGCCCCGCCCAGCCCGCCTAGGGTGGGACGCAGGGGCACAGGAGAGCTGAGTGACGGCCGATACCCCGGTGAGGACAGATGACAGGACAGGGCGCAATGCAGAGGCAACGGAGCCACGTGGATGATGCAAACTCCTATCTGGCCACGGCCACGGCCGAGGTCTCCGAGGCCGCGGTGGTGGGAGGACTTGGCGGGAACTACTGTTCCAATCCGACAGCACAGAGCTACAATCGAAGGAGTCTCACGCACAGACTACACGCACACGAGCTAACAGCGTGGGCCGAGCATCAACTTCTCGGTCTGGGGTGGCAGCACCAGCTCCGCACAGCCCTTGGCAAGCACCACGGCTCTGGGGCGCCAGCGAGGGGCGTGGCTCTTGGGGTGGTGCAGCCTGGCCTGCCTCTCGCGTGTCCCTCTCCAGGGAGTCCTCATTCAGTGGGCAGCAAAGGTGGCTTTTTTCAAGCTAAAATTGGACCAGTTGATAGACAGTCTTTGTCGGGTCTGTCTAGCAGAATCCAAGCAGAACCTGCAAAGACAAAAAGCCAGTCACTGAAGGAAACAGCCCACAACCAAGCTGGTGCTTGGCAAAGCCCATCACGCTCCTGTTCTTGCCAGAAACTCACTGCGGGGTCAGGGGTTTAGATTCTCGGTGAGGGGCACAGTGTCAAGGGTCCCCTCCAGGCCCTGCTACAGGCTGCACTTGAGAAGGGGAAAGGACTCGGGAGGAGAAATGGGTGGGCGGAAGGAGTCCTGAGAAAGAAAAGAAACTTTTAATCTGAGAGCTGTGAGCCCCCTTAAATTATCAGGCCCAGGCAGGGTGTGGTGGCTCATACCTGTAATCCCAGCACTTTGGGAGGCTGAGGAGGTCAAATCACTTAAACGTAGGAGTTCAAGACCAGCCTGGGCAACATGGTGAAATCTTTTTTTTGAGACAGGGTCTCACTCTCTTGCCCAGGCTGGACTGGAGTTCAGTGGCAGTTTCGGCTCACTGCAACCTCCACCTCCAAGGTTCAAGCAATTCTCTGCCTCAGCCTCCCGAGTAGCTGGGAATACAGGTATGTACCACCACACCGTTTTTTTTTTTTGAGAAGGAGTTTCACTCTTGTCATCCAGGCTAGAGTGCAATGGCACAATCTCAGCTCACTGAAGCCTCCGCCTCCCACGTTGAAGTGATTCTCCTGCCTCAGCCTCCCAAGTAGCTGGGATTACAGGTGCCCGCCACCACGTCCAGCTGATTTTTGTATTTTTAGTAGAAAGAGGGTTTCACCATATTGACCAGGCTGATCTGTACTCCTGACCTAAAGTGATCCGCCTGCCTCGGCCTCCCAAAGTGCTGGGATTACAGGCGTCAGCCACTGTGCCTGGCCACACCTAGCTAATTTTTAATTTTTTTGAAATGGAGTCTCTGTCGCCCAGGCTGGAGTGCAGTGGCACGATCTTGGCTCACTGCAACCTCTGCCTCCCAGGTTCAAGCGATTCTCCTGCCTCAGCTTCCCAAATAGTTAGGACTACAGGCGCATACCACAACACCCAGCTAATTTTTGTATTTTTTGTAGCTTCTTCCCTGGCCAAGCAGTTTGTTTGTTTTTTTTTCTTGACACGGAGTCTTGCTCTGTCGCCCAGGCTGGAGTGCAGTGGCGTGATCTCGGTTCACTGCAACCTTCGCCTCCCAAGTAGCTGGGACTACAGGCACCTATCACCACGCCCGGCTAATTTCTTCTATTTTTAGTAGAGACAGGGTTTCACCATGTTAGCCAGGATGCTCTCAATATCCTGACCTTGTGATCTGCCCGCCTCGGCCTCGCAAAATGCTGGTATTACAGTCGTGAGCCACTGCGCCCGGCCGCCAAGAAGCTTTTATAGAAAGCAGAGGCCTCGAAAAAATTGTATACACATATATCCTAAATATCAGCTTCTAATTAAGTCAACTTTCAACTCTAAAGCTGTTTAAAAGGATTCCTGTGTCAGGTTTTAGCCGGGCAAATAGTCAACATTCTTGTTTCTTGGTTTTTCCTTCCTGAAACTGACACCAAGAAGGAGATCTGAAGCTGGCCATGGTGGCTCATGCCTGTTTTCCTACTACTTTGGGAGGCTGAGGTTGGAGAATCACTTGAACCCAGGAGTTTGAGACCAGCCCGTGCAACATAGTGAGACTCCATCTTTACAAAAAGTAAAAAGTTAGCCAGGAGTGGCAGTACACATGTGCCTGTAGTCCCAGCTGCTCGGGGCTGAGGTGGGAGGATCCTTGAGCCTGGGAGGTCAAGGCTGCAGTGAGCTGTGATGGTGCCCCCGCACTCCAGCCTGGGTGACAAAGGTGAGACCTGTTTCAAAAATAATAAAGCCTTGCTGTGGTGGCTCACGCCTATAATCCCAGCACTTTGGGAGGCTGAGGTGCGTGGATTGCTTGAGCTTACAAGTTCAAGGCCAGCCTGGGCAACATGGTAAAACCTCATCTCTACAAAAAAACACAAAAATTAGCCAGGTGTGGTGGCGCACACCTGTGGTCCTAGCTACTTGGGAGGCTATGGTGGGAGCATGGCTTCAGCCTGGTGGGCAGAGGCTGCAGCGAGCCTGTTGCCGGTGGCAGGTACCTGAGTTGCCGGCGGCGAATCCGTATGTGTCTGCAGCAGCCTCAATTATTGCCTCCTCAGACGAAAGAATCTGACCAAAGGCCATAAGGCAGAAGAAGAGACTGAGGCAAGTTTTAGAACAGGAGTGGAAGTTCATTACAAAGCTCTAGAGCAGAAACAAAAGGAAGGAAAGTGCACTTGGAAGAGGCCAAGTGGGCAACTTGAGAGGCAAGTGCCCCGTCTGGCCTCTAATGTAGGGTTCTAGGTGTTGGCATACTTCAGGGCCTTGCGTCCCTTCTCCCAATTCCTCCCTTGGGGTGGGCTGCCTGCACACACAGTGGCCTGCTAGCACGTGGGAGGGAGCACGCGTAGTGTGTTTACTGGAGCGTGCGCATGCTCACCTGAGGCGATCTTCCCTTCCCGGTGTAAAGTACCTGGAAGGTCACGCACCAGTTAAACTCCACCATTCTGCGCCTTAGTGCACATGCTTGAGCCCACTTGCCCAATTCCTGAGATCTTATCGGGAAGCTGCTGATCACCAGCTTGTTTCCCTGGTGCTGGCTGTGACCAGTTATTATTTGAGAGAGGCAGTGTGACAACTGCCTAACCATCACCTGATGGTCACCTGACATCCCTGGTGGATGGAGGAGGCCCTCCCCTGCCCTGCTCACGCCTGACTAGCTACCCACTGTAACAAGCTGAGAATGCGCCACTGCACTCCGGCCTGGACGGACAGAACCAGACTTTGTGCTCCCACCAAAAAAAAAAAACAAAAAAAAAACAGTTTTGGAGGTGGCACATATTTGCTTATTAGAGGTCTAGGGTAACCACTATTTAAAGCTGTTTGTCTTTGAATGTTTTAATAAACTGTTTACTTTCTGAGTATATGGTTTCATTTAGCTTAGGAGAAGGCTAAACAAAACAACAAAAAACCCCTATCATATTCTAAATATAAACCAGAAATTTATAATCATTCAAGGGCATACCTGCACAAACGACTCAAAGCCAACACACACAGACATGCATGAGACCAAAATTAAGAATCCCTTTATGGCTTTAACCAAGGTCTCTAAAGAGGGAACAAAATTTCAGCCCCAGGCCCCTCTCAAGAACAGCTTAAAGAAAGTCTTGCTAGCTGCAAATAGGGTGCAAGCCACATCTGTCAGGCCATATTTTCTAAGGTCTCAGCTTCTCAGCTGACAGTCTATGCACAAATGCCAGGTGGAAGATTTAAAGAGACAGGAAAATAGAAAAACGAAACTGCCCATGGGACTAGTGCCAAAAATCAGGAAAATGAGGGAAGGTAAACCTATGGGGTTGGGCTGGGGAGGTAGCTCATGCTTGTAATCCTAGTACTTTGGAAGACTGAGGTAGAAAGATACTCAGAGGCCAGCCTGGGCAACATAAAGAGATGCCTTCTCTACCAAAAAAAAAAAAAAAAAAAAAAAATTGGGCCGGGTGCGGCAGCTCACGCCTGTAATCCCAGCACTTTGGGAGGCCGAGGTGAGGTGGGCAGATCACCCAAGGTCGGGACTTCGAGACCAGCCTGACCAACATGGAGAAACCCTGCCTCTACTAAAAATACAAAATTAGCCAGGCATGGTGACGCATGCCTGTAATCCCAGCTACCCAGGATGCTGAGGCAGGAGCATCGCTTGAACCTGGCAGGCGGAGGTTGCGGTGAGCCAAGATCGTGCCTGAGCAACAAGAGCAAAACTCCATCTCAAAAAAAATAAATAAAATAATTTTTTTTTTTTTTAATTAGCTAGGCATGGTAGTGCATCTGTAGTCCCAGCAATGAACTGTGATCAAGCCACTTCACTTCGGCCTGAACTGAGACTTTATTTTTAAAAAGTCTTTTGAGGTTTAAAGTCTGCTCACAGATTCCTCTGCCCCACTGGAACCATCTGTGGGCTGCAGAGTAGCTGTCTTCAGTAAAAAAGGATTTATGTCCTACCTTTAGGCAAACAAAGGAGAGGTAGAGAGAGCCCCTGCACTCTGTCTTCAGCTCAACAATACCCGGTATTTGAGAGAGCAATATTTTAGTTTCCTTTAGTAGAAAAGATGACAAATGGGTATCCCAAATGGTCAAGAGTCATAAATAATTTTAAGTAAATTCAAATTAATTCCTATTAGTGGTTATCCTAAGCTAAAGGTATCCATTGAGGAAAGAAATCTGTAGTGGCTCTAAGGAACTGTAACTTTGTTTCAAATCCAGTCTCAGTGGGAATGCTGCTTAGCTAATTCCCTGGATGACAGAGTGAGAGACTGTGTCTCAAACAATAATAAATAAATAAGTAAGTAAGATTTACATTCTTAAGTGACTGAGAGCACTCTCTAAAACAAACTTCCAAATCTCTTGAGGGCCAGGGAGAGAACTCATCTTCATGCACCAGTTTAAAGCTAACAGCAATTGGTCACAATTTTTTTTTTTTTGAGACGGAGTCTTGCTGTTGCCAGGCTGGAGTGCAGTGACGCGATCTCGGCTCACTGCAACCTCCGCCTCCGGGGTTCAAGCGATTCTCCTGCCTCAGCCTCCCGAGTAGATAGGACTACAGGCGAGCATCACCACGCCCAGCTAATTTTTGTACTTTTAGTAGAAATGGGGTTTCACCATGTTGGCCAGAATGGTCTCTATCTCCTGACCTCACGTGATCCGCCCACCTCGGCCTCCCAAAGTATTGGGATTACAGGCGTGAGCCACTGCGCCCGGACGGTCACAATTTTTTTTTTTTTTTTTTTTTAGACGGAGTTTTGCTCTTGTTGCCCAGGCTGGAGTGTAATGGCACGATCTGGGCTCACTAAAACCTCCTCTTCCTGGGTTCAAGAGATTCTTCTGCCTCAGACTGCAGAGTAGCTGGGACTACAGATGTGCACCACCACACCCGGCTTTTTTTTTTTTTTGGTATTTTTAGTAACGGTGGGGTTTCACCATGTCAGCCAGGATGGTCTCAAACCCCTGACCTCAAGTGATCCACCCGCCTCGGCTTCCCAAAGTATTGGGATTACAGGCATGAGCCACTGCACCTGGCCTTGGTCACAAATTTAAGGAGGAAAAAAGGTCTGAATTACAAACAATAGGAAGCAGCAATTTTAAAAGCATGCTGTGTAATTTAGGCCAAAAAAAAAAGAAGCCACAGGAGGAAGGGAGCCAAACTGCCAGTACCGCGACCCGGATCCCATGCTGTGAAGCAAGGCCAGAGAAGGCAGTTTTCCTTTTTTTCCCCTGAAACCCAAATCTCTTGCCTCTTTAGAAAGGGAAGGGGGTTAGAAAGAACAACTCAAGTTTTTAAGAAAAAAAGAACAAATTAGGAGAGGAGGTGATTACAAAAGTTGTTTATCAGGGCCAGGCTTGGTGGCTCACGCCTCTAATCCCAACGTTTGGAAGGCTGAGGCAGACAGATCACTTGAATCCAGGAGTTTGAGACCACCCTGGACAATATAATGAGAACTGTCTCTACTAAACATTTTAAAAATTAGCTGAGGCTGGGCGCGGTGGCTCACGCCTGTAATCCCAGTACTTTGGGAGGCTGAGATGGGCGGATCACGAGGTCGGGAGATCGAGACCATCCTGGCTAACACGGTGAAACCCCATCTCTACCAAAAATACAAAAAAAATTGCCAGGCGTGGTGGCGGGCGCCTGTAGTCCCAGCTACTCAGGAGGCTGAGGCAGGAGAATGGCGTGAACTTGGGAGGCGGAGCTTGCAGTGAGCCGAAATCGCGCCACTGCACTCCAGCCTGGGTGACAGAGCGAGACTCTGTCTCAAAAAAAAATAATAATAAAATAAAAATAAAAATAAAAATTAGCTGAGATTGGTGGCCCACGCCTGTAGTCCCAGCTAGTCAGGAGGCTGAGGTGGGAGGATCAAGTGAGCCTGGGAGGTCAAGGGTCCAGTGAGCCAAGATCATACCACTGCACTCCAGCCTGGGTGACAGAGCAAGACTATTGTCTTAAAAAAAAAAAAAAAAGTTGTCAAGAATTCTCATTGCTTTACAGAAATTATATTGATAGTGATTGGCTATATATAAACTGTTGAACTACAGGATATGAGTTATCCCTATGACAACATTAAAAGGCTAATTTACAGCTACTTTGGCCACACTCTATCTAGAGTCTATACAATACAGCAGGTGGATTACTCAGCTTGAGGTGGGGGAAGGGGTAGGATGTACCTGCTCTCACATTTCACTGCCTCTCTGGTGTGATAACTTTTTTTTTTTTTTTTTTGGAGACAGGGTCTTACTCTGTTGCCCAGGCTGGAGTGCAGTGGTGCGATCACAGCTCACTGCAACCTCGACCTCCTGGGCTCAAGCGACCCTCCCCCACCTCAGCTTCCCAGGTAGCTGGAACTACTACAGTAGTGTGCCACCATGCCCAGCTGATTTTACTTTTTGTAGAGATGACATCTTGCTGTGTTGCCCAGGCAAGCACCATATATATGTGTGTGTATATATGTACATATATATATAGTTTTTTAATTTAATTAAAAAATAGAGACAGGGCCAGGTGTGGTGGCTCACGCCTGTAATCCCAGCACTTTGGGAGGCGGAGGTAGGTGGATTACCTGAGGTCAGGAGTTAGAGGCCAGCCTGGCCAACATGGTGAAACTCTGTCTCTACTAAAAACACAAAAAAATTAACTGGGCATGGTGGCGGGTGCCTGTAATCGAGGCTACTCAGGAAGCTGAGGCAGGAGAATCACTTGAATCTGGAAGGCGGAGGTTGCAGTGAGCCGAGATTGCACCAATTGCACTCCAGTCTGGGTGACAAGAGCAAAACTCCATCTCAAAAAGTTAAAAAAAAAAAATCATAATAAAAAAACCTTCTCAGTTGACTGAATTCCTCTCTTCCGTAACCCTTGATAACGATATGCACTTTCTCAGCCTGCTTTTCTTTTTGTTGACATGATTTCTGCCAATAATGTAAAGCTTCATTGACTGGAAAGCTTAAATTCTTTCTCTATCCTGTTTTGTTTTTGAGACAGGGTCTCACTCTATCTCCCAAGCTGGAGTGCAGCGGCACAATCACAGCTCACACCTCAAACTCCTGGGCTCAAGTGATCCTCCACCTCAGCCTCCCAAATAGCTGGGATTACAAGGTGTGAACGCCGTGCCTGGCTTATTTCAGATAAACAAAATATTAATAATTGCTTATTTCTTAGGTTTTCACTATAATTTAAGCTTACTAAAAGTTAAAATTCTGACTAACATGGTAACTCAAAGTAGAGATAAGCAGGAAAACAGTTCTATATATAAAATACATAAGAAAAAGTAAGATGTGTTTTGGTAAGGAAGGTTATAAGAAAAACATGAGGATGTGGTTTTGTCAAAGGAAAAAGTGATTTTGACTAGTTTAGAGGTTATTTAAAAGTGGTCTTAAGTTGAAAAAAAGATGGAAAAGAAAATAAATGAATATAGAAAGTTGGGAAAAGGAAGTGAATGGGAAAATTCTAAGAGGTTATAAAAGATTTATGGAAATCCTGTGTGGTCAAAGCTGATTGAAATTAGATGGATCTGTTTAAAAGATTTTACTACAACTAATAGTAATACACTGATGCAACTGGTTTTCTCTTTTCAATAAGATTTCATGTAGTATTAATAAGAGATAATAAAATACTTTGTCAATTATCTTTTGAGTAAGCTGAAAAAAAAAAAGGACATTCTGTTGGCCTCATGCCGTTTTCATTATGTCTTCTGACTGTTGAGAAAACTGAGTCTCAGGCAGGGGGTGGTGGCGCACGCCTGTGGTCCCAGCTACGCAGGAGGCTGAGGTAGAAAGATCACCTGAGCCTGGTGGTCAAGGCTGCAGTGAGCCGTGATTGCACCACTCCCTGGACAACGGAGTGAGACCCTGTCTCAAAAAAACAAAACAAAACAAACAAACAAACAAAAAACCCAAAAACCCCAACCCTCCAAAACCAGAGTCTTCTATCAAAACATAAAGGTTTTTGCTTTTTGAAACCTTTGAATTATTAGTTTGGTTAAATGAATAACTTCTTTTGTGATGATCTTATTTGATATCAAGTGTTTTAAACCTTTGATATCTGACATACTTCCTAAAATCAAATTTTAAATTCTAAATTAGTCTTTTTTACTTCAAACTTTTTTTTTTTTTTTGAGACGGAGTCTTGCTCTGTTGCCCAAGCTGGAGTGCAGTGGCACGATCTCAACTCACTGCAACCTCCACCTCCTGGGTTCAAGCAATTCTCTGCATCAGCCTCCCGAGCAGCTGGGATTACAGGCACCCACCACCACATCTTGCTAATTTTTGTATTTTCAGTAGAGAGGGGGTTTCAACATCTTTGGCCAGACTGGTCTTGAACTCCTGACCTCGTGATCCACCCGCCTTGGCCTCCCAAAGTGGAATTACAGGCATGAGCCACCGTGCCTGGCCTAAAGGATACTATTTTTTGGTTTGAGACAGAGTCCTGCTCTGTCGCCCAGGCTGGAGTGCAGTGGCGTGATGTTGGCTCACTGCAACTTCCGCCTCCCGGATTCACGCCATTCTCCTGCCTCAGCCTCCTGACTAGCTGGGACTACAGGCACCTGCCACCACACCCGGCTAATTTTTTTGTATTTTTAGTAGAGGTGGGGTTTCACCGTGTTAGCCAGGATGGTCTCGATCTCCTGACCTCGTGATCCTCCCACCTTGGCCTCCCAAAGTGCTGGGATTACAGGCACGAGCCACTGCGCCCGGCCTAAAGTATACTTTTGTAAGCAAAACTGAAACACTGGACCAGGTGTGGTGGCTCATTCCTGCAATCCCAGCACTCTGGAAGGTTTGAGAATCCTCTGAGCTCCAGAGTTCCAGACCAGCCTGGGCAACATGGCAAAACCCTGTCTCTTACTTACTTACTTGTCTCTAAACTTGAATGAAACCTGAAAATGGTTATTACCGTCACCCATCCATTAGGTTTAATTATCGTTGCTTAAACTGTGGCTCATTTATTCAACCACAAACATTCGTGAATGCCCAACAGCGTTCTTGCCTTGCAGCCTCTATGAGACTGATCCGCAAACTGGAAGGGCTGACTGTGTCATCTCCCAGAATCCAAATTCTCTTTCCCTGGCCCTAGCTGGTCAAGCCCTGAGTTTGTGATGTTACCTTCTGCCTCTGCTGTCCCCTCCTAACTCTGACAATCACTAACCCTGTTTCCATTAGCGCATGTGTGACCCTGTCCCCCGAGCCCCTTCTGGACACAGCGGCTGGAATAGAATGCTCAAGAACATCAATCACATTCCTGCTCCCAGCCATTCAAGGAAGAAATCCAATCCAAACCACTGCACAGCTTCCACAGGTTCTTGCAGCATGGGCACAGAGCTCACGCTGCTCTCTAAGGTCCCAGGCCCAGTGTGACCTGGCTTTGTCCCTCCCCACACCACCTGCACCCGAGACACAGTGGCCTCTGCATCAGGCCTGTTTTGTCGACTGCAGGCTACGTGAGACATGCACACGGTGTCTGACACACAGGACAGCCACATAACCAGCATGGAGAATCCTGAGTCACAGCATCCCCAGGTCACAAAACCTGACACTGCTAACCGTGGCACCGTGCTGTCCTCCCAAGAGGTAGCCACTGCCCTAGGGTTTGGTGTAATTAGTTCACCATAGTTCTTGGTAATTTCGTGACTTCTCTATGACATCCTAAATGTTAGTATGGTTGTGCTGTGTGGCCTCATATCGAGGGAACTGTACTGTATGTACATGGTCTTACAGCTTCTTATTTCACTCAACGTTATGTCTGTGAGAGTTCTCCATGAGGTGACAGTCTGTTCGTCTTCACTGCGGTATGAACACATGGCAGTGAACAGACAGATGCTGCTGCTTGCCTCACGTTTACCCCGCCCCCAGGACATGCAGGAGAACCTCTAGTCATGCACACAAGTGTGCAGCTGTTTGTTGGGTTGCACGGGAGGCACAACTTCAATTTTGCTAGAGTCTGCCAAACTCTTTTCCAAAGTAATTTAACAGTTATGCTCCCCGGAGCAGCGGTTAGGGACTCCCGTCACTTCACACCTTCCTCCAGCAGGAGAGAGGGAGGGCTCGCTAGCTGCAAACCCATGAAGCAGCAGCACCTCGTCTGGTCTTGCCATGGGGCTCCTTGGTCAGGCTGAAGACCTCTTTGTAGTTTAGTGGTCAAAAGCTTGCTGTGGAATCCTAATGGTTTGCCTTTTGTTTTAACTTTTTTGGAGAAAGGATTTCCCTATTGCTTAGGCTGGAGTGAGGTGGCGTAAGCATAGCTCACTGAAGCTTCAAACTCCTGAGCTCAAGGGATACTCCTGTGTCAATTTCCTGAGTAGCTGGGACTACAGGCATGTACCACCATGCCCGGCTTTTTTTTTTTTTTTTTGAGACGGAGTCTTGCTCTGTTGCCCAGGCTGGAGTGCAGTGGTGCGATCTCAGCTCACTGCAAGCTCCGCCTCCCAGGTTCACGCCATTCTCCTGCCTCAGCCTCCCGAATAGCTGGGACTACAGGTGCCCGCCACCACACCTGGCTAATTTTTTGTATTTTTAGTAGAGACGGGGTTTCACCGTGTTAGCCAGGATGGTTTCGATCTCCTGGCCTCGTGATCTGCCCGCCTCGGCCTCCCAAAGTGCTGGGATTACAGGCGTGAGCCACCGCGCCCGGCCCACGCCTGGCTACTTTTTAATTTTGTTGTAGAGTTGCAGTCTATGTTGTCCAGGTTGGTCTCCAACTCCTGGCTTCAAGCAATCCTCTTGCCTCGGTCTCCTAGCACTGGGATTACAGGCATGAGCCACTATGCCTGGTCCTTGACAGCTTTATGATACTAACCCTTCCTGTCTTTGGATAATCAATCTCTGTGATTTAGATCTTCTTTAATGTTTTCCAATAAAGTTTCAGTCTTTTGTATACAAGTCTTATGCAACTTTTGCCAGATTTATCTGTGGATACTGAGAGATTTTGGTGCTATTATAAATGCTCTTTTGAGCTACATTTCCAATTATTTGTGGTGTGAGTGTAGAGAAAAATAACTGTTTTTCTTTTTTTTTAGACAGTCTCGCTGTTGCCCAAGCTGGAGCACAGTGGTGCATCTTGGCTCACTGTAGCCTTGATCTCCTGGGCTCAAGGGATCCTGCCACTTCAGCCTCCTGAGTAGCTGGGACCACAGGTGCATGTCACCACACCTGGCTAATTATTTTATTTTTTGTAGAGACAGTATCTCGCTATGTTGCTCAGGCTGGTCTCAAACTCCTGGGCTCAAGTGATCCTTCCACCTCAGCCTCATAAAATGTTGAAATTACAGGTGTGAGCCACCGTGCTCTGTTTAAAAACAAAAAACAAAAGCAAATAACTTCTGTACTGATCCTACACAGTTAGCCCCTTGCTGTAAGTTCTTTTATATTTCCTATGTAGACAATTAGATCACCTGTAAAATTGATTTTTAGTTCCTCTTTTATACTCCTTTAGCCTATGAATTACAACTTAAGGTTGAACATAAAATACTTTTTTTGGAAATCTACTGATCCATGATCTACTGAGCCATGATCATATGGCTCTTCTTTAATATATTAATGTAGCAACTAACATTAGTGGATTTTCTAGCTGGGTGTGGGGGCTCACACCTGTAATTCTGGCGCTTTGGGAGGCTGAGGTGGGCAGATCACTTGAGGCCAGGAGTTCGAGACCAGCCTGGGCAATGTGGCGAAACCCCGTCTCTACAAAAAGAAGAAAAAAAAAATTAGCCAGGCATGGTGCATGTGCCTGTAGTCCCAGCTACTTGGAGGGCTGAGGTGGGAGGACTGGTTGACCCTGGGGAGGTCAAGGCTGCAGTGAACAGTGATTGTGTCATGGCACTCAAGCCTAGGTGACAGAGTGAGACCCTGTCAGAAGGAAGGAAGGGAGGGAGGGAGGGAGGAAGGAAGGAAGGATTTTTTTTTTTTTTTTTTTTTTTGAGAGTGTCTCTCTGTTGCCCAGGCTGGAGTACAACGGCGCAATCTTGGCTCACCGCAACCTCCGCCTCCCAGGTTCAAGTGATTCTCCTGCCTTAGCCTCCCGAGTAGCTGGGATTACAGGCATGCGCTACGATGCCTGGCTAATTTTGTATTTTTAGTAGAGATGGGGTTTCTCCATGTTGGTCAGGCTGATCTCAAACTCCCAACCTCAGGTGATCCGCCCACCTCGGCCTCCCAAAGTTCTGGGATTACAGGCGTGAGCCACCACGCCTGGCCAATAAAGTGGATTTTCTAACATGAAACACTATTTGTGTTCCTGGGATAAACCAATTTGGTCATGGTATACTGCTTTTTAAAATACACTGCTCGATTTGGTGTATTGTTTCTTTTTTTTGAAAATTACACTGATGTAGGTATGAGAATATTTTTGAGACGGAGTCTTGCTCTAGTTGCCCAGATTGGAGTGCAATGGCGCGATCTCAGCTCACCGCAACCTCTGCCTCCTGGGTTCAAGCAATTCTCCTGCCTCAGCCTCCTGCAGAATATTTTATTTAGGATTTCTGAATCTAATATGAGCGAGATAAACCTGTGATTTTTCATTTTTTTCTGGTATTGTTTTGGGCAGATTTTGGTATCAGAATTTTACTTGTCTCATAAAACAAGGTAGGGAGTATTCACTTGTGTGTGTGATGTCTCACTCATTTAAATTCACTGGTAGAGTTTGCTCAAGACTTGATAATCCATTCTTTGAAAGTCTGAAAGTTTGGTAGAATTCTCGGTAAAACTGTTAAAATGTAGTTTTCTCACTGAGACTTACAGCTATTGTTTTCATTTCTTTAGTAGTTACTGGACCATTCAGGCTATTTTTACCTCAGGTTGATTTTGCATTTCATAGTTTTAAAGTCAATTGTAATGAAGTTGTTCCCAGTGTTCTCTTATTTTAATCCCTCCGGTATCTGTAGTTATTTCCTCCTTTTCACTTATATATTTACAAAATTAAAAAAAAAATTTTTTTTTGAGACAGGGCTCTCGTCACCCAGGTTGGAGGGTAGATGCACAATCTCGGCTCACTGCAACCTCCACCTCTCAGGCTCAACCCATCCTCCCACCTCAGCCTCCTGAGTAGCTGGGACTACAGGCACATGCCACCATATCTGGCTTACTTTTTTTGTATTTTTTGTAGAGACAGGATTTCACCATGTTGCCCAGGCTGGTCCTGAACTGACCTCAAGTGATCCGCCTGTCTTGGCTTCCCGAAGTACTGGGACTACAGGCATGAGCCACAGCACCCGGACAAACCTTTTTTTTTTTTTTTAATTACTGACATTTTCAAACACACACAAAAACAGATAGTATAGCATAATGAACATAGCCATCACCTGACTTTGATAATTATCAACATCTTAATTCTTCTTCCATCTAATTATGCTATTTTTTGTGTCTTTTTTTCTCTATTATTCTTAATCTGTCTCCTAAAGATTTATTTGGTGTTTTCAATCAATCAAATTTTAGCTTTGTTGATCTTCTCTACCAAATCTTTGTTTTCTATTTCATTATCTCTCTTATCTCCTTCTTTATATATTCTTTGGTTTATTCTATTGTTCTTTTCCTAATTTCTCAAGTGAAATCTTTAACTCATTATGTTTCAGGATTTTTAAAAACTAATTTAGGCAATTATAGCCTTATATAAACAGCTCTAAAAAGTTAACTTTTTTCCGTATCCCACAGGTTTTCATATGCAATGTTTTAATTATCTTTTTAGTTCTGTATATTTAAAAATTTTGACAGTCTGGGCGTGGTGGTTCACACCTGTAATCCCAGCACTTTGGGAGGCCAAGGCGGGTGGATCACCTGAGGTCAGGAGTTCAAGATTAGCCTGGCCAACGTGGTGAAACCTCGTCTCTACTAAAAATAAAAAAATTAGCTGGGCGTGGTGGCGGGCGCCTGTAATCCCAGCTACTCGGGGAATTTTTTTTTTTCAGACAGGGTCTTGCTCTGTTGCCCAGGCTAGAGTGCAAGTGCCGTGATCATAGTTCACTGCAACCTCAGACTCCTAGGTTCAAGTGATCCTCTGGCCTCAGCCTCCTGAGTAGCTTGGACTACAAGTGCACGCTTGCCTTTTTTTTTTTTTTTTGCCTGAGACAAAGTCTCTCTCTGTTTCCCAGGCTGGAGTGCAATGGTGCTATGTCGGCTCACTGCAACCTGTGCCTCCCAGGTTCAAGCGATTCTCCTGCCTCAGCCTCCTGAGTAGCTGGGATTACAGGCACTTGTCGCCACGTCCAGGTAATTTTTGTATTTTTAGTAGAGACGGGGTTTCACCATGTTGGCCAGGCTGGTCTCGAACTCCTGACCTGATCAAGTGATCTGCCTTTCTTGGCCTCCCAAAATGCTGGGATTACAGGCATGAGCCGCCAGGCGCAGCCTCTAGTCCAGTTTTGTTGTTTTTATTATAATACAAATGCATGCTTAATCACACCTGTAATCTCAGCACTTTGGGAGGCTGAGGTGAGTGCATCACTTAAGGTCAAGAGTTTGAGACCTGCCTGGCCAACATAGCAAAACCTTGTTTCCACCAAAAATACAAAAATTAGCCAGGCGTGGTGGCAGGCCCCTGTAATCCTAGTTAGTCAGGAGGCTGAGGCAGGAGAATCGCTTGAACCTAGGAGGTGGGGACTGCAGTGAGCCCAGATCACAACATTGCACTCTAGCCTGGGTGACAGAGAGAGACTCTGTCTCAAAAAATAAAAAAATGAAATAAATAGGCTGGGCGCGGTGGCTCACGCCTGTAATCACAGCACTTTGGGAGGCTAAGGCAGGTGAGGTGTATCACCTGAGGTCAGGAGTTTGAGACCAGTCTGGTCACCACGGTGAAACCTTGTCTCTACTGAAATACAAAAATCAGCTTGGTGTGGTTGTGGGCGCCTGTAATCGCAGCTACTCTGGAGGCTGAGGCAGGAGAATTGCTTGAACCCGGGAGGCAGAGGTTGCAGTGAGCTGACATCGTGCCACTGCACTCCAGCCTGGGTGATAGAGTGAGATTCCCTCTTAAAAATAAAATAAAATAAAACAAATAAAATTTTGTTGCCATTAATAATTCACATAGTAGTTAAAACATTATAGAACAAGCACTGATAAAATTTGCCCATCAGGAGAACAGCAAGTATGTAAAATGTTACTTTTCTTCTTAAAAGCATACCACTCCAGTGTGTTCCACCCTCAGCATATGTGAGGGTCACCCGGAAGGCTGTCAAGAACGTAGATGCCGGCCCCTTCCCAGAATCTGATCCAACAGGTCTAAGTAGGGGCCTGTATCCCCAGGAGACGCTGCTGGCCCAGGACACCTGGAGAGCCACCGCCTCAGAAGTGCAACAGCCAGTTGGCGGGGAGGGGTGGGAGGAAGCCACTGCCATCAACTATTTTTCTAGCATGTGAGGGGGAGGAGAAGTGACTGTGTGAGTGTTGGGAGTATGGGAGGGGTGTGTGTGGCTGGCCTGTCCTACTACAAGGCTTTCTTCAGTAGCCAGGTTGTCTGGCTTGCTTGATGTAACTTCGTCCAAGACAACGAGAAGTGCCATGGAAAGACAGAAAACCAAACATGTATGGCAAGCACACAGTCACCACGGTTTCAGACACACAGCCTCCACATTTACCTTTTGAAATATTCCACTTCCCTCTCTGTCTCATCTATATCCACACTGTCTAGGTCAATATCTTTAGGTAGAAAGACATCATCTGTAAAATAAAAGAGAAGCAGCAAGTCAAATTACAGCAGCAGGCTATCTTATCAGAACAGAAGAAATCATTTGTCTTCGCTCAATTTAAACAACTTCAAAAATTGTAAACATTTTTTCTAAAATGAGATTTTACAGAAGGCCAAAGGAGGACAGATCTCTTTGGTGTGCTTATGAACACCCAGGTCTGACCTGGAAACTGTGGAACTCACATGTCCACTAAGCAAAGCAACTGTGGCTTCAGGTCCCGTTAGAAGACATGTTTGCTAGAACCTAGACTCCCGATGTGACTGGTCATTACATGACAGGCAGCCCATCAGAGAGCCCTTTAGCAAGAAGATTCCCAGAAATCTAATTCGCACACAAGCCCAGGGACTGCCCTAAGTCTCCGTTGGAGTCAGGCAGAGCACATCTGCCAGCAGAAGCTGCCCAGGGGGCAAGCCCATGTTAAGGAAAGAGCTGTCCCTCGAATGTGCCCTTGACAGGAAGAGGACCCAGACATCAACCCTACAGGAAGGTGGTTCTCCCAGGCATTCATCTCACCCATATGACATCCAGAGATTTCATCAAAAACTTTTTTCTTTTTTTTATATGAAGTCTCATTCTGTCACCCAGGCATGATCTCGGCTCACTGGAACCTCCATCTTCCAGGCTCAAGTAATCCTCCTGCCTCAGCCTCCTGAGTAGCTGGGATCACAGGTGCGCACCACCATGCCTGTGTAATTTTTATATTTTTGGTAGAGACAGGGTTTCACCATGTTGCCCAGGCTGGTCTTGAATTCCTGGGTTCAAATGATCCACCCACCTCGGCCTCCCAAAGTGCTGGGATTACAAGCGTGAGCCACTGTGCCTGGCCAAACACTTTCAAGTTGTTCCAAACAAAAACCAAGGCTACATTTCATGCTGCAATTACACAACCATCTTTGAAAACAGGCAGGATAGCAGGGAAATCATTGATTGAGAATTACTCAATTTCCTAGACTCTCAGGCAAGTTTGAGAATTTCTACTCCTCTGTTCTGTTCTGTTCACTTACCTAATTCAATCTTGAATACATTCCCGGGGCCTTATGTGAGCCTTAAGTATCAAAGAGGCTCCAGCAGCACACATCTGGGCTGGGGCAGGGTGGGGGGGTGGTGCAGTGCACACAGCATTCAGCCTCATCGATGTGAACAAAGAGGACAGGAAGCCACTGACATTTCTTTGTTAAAGGTGAGTCTCCATTTCCCTGCAGCCCTCAACACGGGACAATTTTTCAGAACCTTTAATAAACACTCCATTTCTTTCTACCACTGGGGAATTTCCATGGTAGCATGAGGCACGTTTTACTCGCATAATAGCAGCTAATATTTTTGACAACTCACACAGCACCAGGCAAGTGCTTTCAAATGTGTCTGTTCACAGAAATGTCACTTAGGAGTCTCTCTCTAAGGACCTGCTCTATGACAGCCTTGGCTATCTCGGATCCCAACTGTATCCCTGAGGGCACACAGCGGGGTGGAGGCCACAATTACTGGTGCCACTGGGACTGTGGTCTAGGAATGAAGGCTGGGTGTGTTCAGGGAAAGGTCTGGGAAAGTCAACCTTTGGTAATCTACACTCAGGAGGAAGGGAAAGATTAGGTTAAAGGAAACGCAGCCAATAGCTCAATCCTGGCACAGAATAGCGGATGTGACTGGAGAGTGAGGACAGCCCCCAGCCACAGCAGGCTCCACATGTTTGTACAGAGAGGTGCTTCAGGGCATGGGAAAGCATTCTGAGTCTCGATTTTTAAAAACTCAAGCAGCAGAAAGGAAGCACAGAACACCGTCCACTGATCCAGGAAACTGATGCACAAGCAAGGGTGAGAGAGGGCCGGAGCATTTACAGATGTACAAAAAGTGAAGATCTAAGAAAGCATGATGTCAGCGGCCACCCACAGAAGTTCTAGAAGAAAAGAGCTCCAACTTGAGAAGGAAAAAGAGCTGGCATGTCTGCTGGAAGTGCTGTCATAATAGATTTCTAATACTCTCTTTTCCTGACTAGAACTAGAATAATCAGTCTATAAAATCTTGGTGTAAGAAAAACAGGAAACACTACTTTAACCAATTTGGTATCAGGAAGAAATTTTTTTACAACAACCACACTATATTAAACAGGAGAAATCAGTTGATCCAAGGATTATACATCCAACCAAACTATCTGTTCACTGACAACACAACAGGTCAAAGTTTACTTCTCCAGAACTCACAGAATTCTGTGGCCCTACTCAAGGCCACCGCCTGAGGATGAGCTTCACCAACCTGAAGACACCTGGGAACACTCAACAGAGGCAAGTGGGAGCCCTGTTGTAGTAAACTGTGTACCTAAGGATACCGTGTGTTCTGACAGAGCAGAAACACCACCAACAAAAAATGGGAAGAGGAGAGACAGGGAGACAAGAAAGAGAAAACACAAAGAATGGAATTCACTCACTGCCTGCTGTGGAGGCAATGAGTGGGTGTCAGAGGACCCCCTAATGCCAACACAGCAGGCCACGAGGGGGTACACAGGGAACCCAGGCCCAAGGAGCATGAGTGGGGTATGCAAGTCTATAGGAATGCACTAGGAGAAAAGCACCTATTTTCCTAATACCCCAATTTTTTTTTGTTTTCTGATATGGAGTCTCGCTCTATTGCCAGGCTGGAGTACAGTGGCACGATCTCAGCTCACTGCAACCTCCACCTCCTGGGTTCAAGCAATTCTCCTGCCTCAGCCTCCCGAGTAGCTGGGACTACAGGTGCACGGCACCACGCCCGGCTAACTTTTGTATTTTTAGTAGAGACAGGGTTTTCACCATGTTGGCCAGGATGGTCTTGATCTCTTGACCTCATGATCTGCCCCCCTCGGCCTCCCAAAGTGCTGGGATTACAGGCATGAGCCACAGCACCTGGACAATTTTATTTTTTTTTTGAGGCAGAGTCTAGCTCTGTCGCCCAGGCTGGAGTGCAGTGGCACAATCTCAGCTCGCTGCAACCTCCACCTCCCGGGTTCAAGCAATTCTCCTGCCTCAGCCTCCCAAGTAGCTAGGACCACAGGTATGCACCACCACACCTGGGCTAATTTTTGTATTTTTTAGTAGAGATGGGGTTTCACCATCTTGGCCAGGCTGGTCTTGAACTCTTGGTGATCACTCAGGTGATCTGCCTGCCTCAGCCTCCCAAAGTGCTGGGATTACAGGCGTGAGCCACCACGCCCAGCCCCCAATTTTTTTTTTTAAATAAAAAAGCAAAAAAAACCCACAACACATTAAAAAAACCCCCAAAAAACAAAACAGTAAATAGAAAATACAGAAATTATAAAACAATGACAGGGTTGAGACGAACCACATAGTTATATCACTAAGTGTGAATGGGCTTAACTGACTGAAAAGAAGATTTTCAATTCGGCTCACAAAGCAAGCCTCAGGTTTGCTTCACACAAGAGAACGACCTAAAACCAAGGCACTCAGAAAAAGGCTGGAAACAAAGGGCCAAGGACAAGGCTGTCTCGTCAGGCAAATGGGCCAAAGGAAAGCAGGGGCAGCAAACACAACGCAGACAGAGCAGGACTCAGGCCGCAGGCACAAAGCACGACCAGAAGGTGGCCGCTTCTCAAAACAAAAAGCCACAAGTAACTAAAAATATATAGCAGGAATGTGCACCAAACAACACGGAAACAGGAGATGCAAGAAAACACAGAAACATATTAATAATAAGCCACAGAAGACAGGCCATGAGGACACAAAATAAGGATATACAGAAGACTAAACAACAGATTTAATGTATCATGGAGGTGTATACATATATGTATCTCCATATGTAAATACATACGTGCATATATATACACAACACACACAGTGAACTCTATACCAAGACCCAAGAAAATACACTTCTATCAAGTACACATGGAGGAGTTACAAAAGCTGACATACACTGGGCCTCAGAAAGTATCAACAGGTTTTGCAAAACAAAAACAATATTCTCTGATCACAATGAAAAAAACCTGTAAATTATAAACAACAAAAGAGTTTCTCCTCCTGAAATTTAAAAGCTGCCTATTACACTATCGAGTGAAAGAAAAAAAACACATGGAAATTACATAATTTCTTTTTTTTGGAGACGGAGTCTCGCTCTGTCTCCCAGGCTGGAGTGCAGCAGCACCATCTCAGCTCACCACAACCTTTGCCTCCCAAATTCAAGTGATTCTTCTGCCTCAGCCTCCACAGTAGCTGGGACTACAGGCACGTGCCACCACGTCCAGCTAATTTTTGTATTTTTAGTAGATACAGGGTTTCCGAACTCCTGACCTCAAGTGATCTGCCCGCCTCGGCCTCCCAAAGTGCTGGGATTATAGGCATGAGCCATAGCGCTCAGCCCAGAAATTCTTTAAAAAAATAATGGAGGCCGGGCGTGGTGGCTCACGCCAGTAATCCCAGCACTTTGGGAGGCCGAGGTGGGTGGATCACCTGAGGTCAGGAGTTCAAGACCAGCCTGACCAATATGGTGAAACTCCGTCGCTACTAAAAATACAAAAATTAGCCAGGCATGGTGGTGCATGCCTGTAATCCCAGCTACTCGGGAGGCTGAGACAGGAGAATTGCTTGAACCGAGGAGGTAGAGGTTGCAGGGAGCTGAGATCGTGCCATTGCACTCCAATCTGGGCGACAGAGAGAGACTCCATCTCAAAAACAAAACAAACAAAGAAAAAAAAGGAAAGATTATCAGACTCCATGGGATATTGTTAAGAAAAAGATCAGAGGAAAGTTCCACGTGCTGAACACTTAACAAAATGAACTGAATTTCTAAATTAAAAAGTTAGAAAAAACCCCAACAAAGTAAAACAAAAGAAAGCACAGTGGCCGGGCGTGGTGGCTCACGCCTGTAATCCCAGCACTTTGGGAGGCCAAGGTGGGTGGATCACAAGGTCAGGAAATCGAGACCATCCTGGCTAACATGGTGAAACCCCGTCTCTACTAAAAATACAAAAAATTAGCCGGGCGAGGTGGTGGGCGCCTGTAATCCTAGCTACTTGGGAGGCTGAGGCAGGAGAATGGCATGAACCCGGGAGGCGGAGCTTGCAGTGAGCCAAGATCACGCCACTGCACTCCAGCCTGGGCGACAGAGCGAGACTCTGTCTCAAAAAAAAAAAAAAAAAAAAAAAAAAAAAAAAGCACAGAAAGAAAATAAAGACAAAAGCAGAAATTAACAAGGTAGGCTGGGCACGGTGGTTCATGCCTGTAATCCTAGCACTTTGGGAGGCCTAGGTGGGCAGATGGCTTGAGACCAGGAGTTTGAGACCAGCCTGGACAATCTGGCGAAATGCTGTTCCTACAAAAACTATGAAAAAATTAGCCGAGTGTGGTGGTGCCCACCTGTGGTACCACCTACTTGAGAAGGTAAGTGGGGAGGATCACCCGAGCCCAGGGAAGTTGAGGTTGCAGTGAGCTGTGACTGTGCCACTGCACTCCAGCCTGGGCAACATGAGTGAGACTCTGTCTTAAAATAAAAAATAAAAAAGAAAGAAAGGAGGTAAAGAAAAACAGTAAGCTGGGCACAGTGGCTCCCACCTGTAATCCCATCACTTTAGGAGGCCAAGGCGGGTGGCTCATGAGGTCAGGAGATCGAGACCATCCTGGCTAACATAGTGAAACCCCGTCTCTACTAAAAATACAAAAATTAGCCAGGTGTAGTAACACGCGCCTATAATCTCAGCTACTCGGGAGGCTGAGGCAGGAGAATAGCTTGAACCCGGGAGGTGGAGGCTGCAGTGAGCCGAGAACACGCCACTGCACTCCAGCCTGGGACAGAGCAAGACTCTGTCTCAAAAAAAAAAAAAAGAAAAAAAAAAAAAAAGAAAGAAAAACAGTAAACCTAAATAATAAACTCAGATGATTTTAAAAAACTAACAAAATACATAAACCATTAACTTAAGCAAAATAGGGAGAAAGGAAAAATACACAAACTAAGAAATGACAGACGAAAATAATCATTGCAAAGAAATTTAAAACTATGACTAGACTACCTTGCAGACATCTATGCAAATAAATTTGAAAATCTAGTTGAAAAGAATAATTTACTACAGAAAGATGGTTTACCAAAATTAACCTCACTAGAGATAGAATAATTTCCAGAGAGGAGAGAAGACTGCTAGCAAGGACCACAGAAAACACACCAGCTCCAGGGGGCTTGCAAAGGGATTTCTATCAAACCTTTAAAGCCTGGATGGTCCCAATGTGAATTGTTCCAGATCACTGAAAATGTAAAAAACAAGAAAATTTCCTGTATTTTGTTTTGTTTTGTTTTTGAGGTGGAGTCTCACTCTGTCCCAGGCTGGAGTGCAGTGGCGTGTTCTCGGCTCACTGCAACCTCCACCTCCCGGGTTCAGGCTATTCTCCTGCCTCAGCCTCTCGAGTAGCTGAGATTACAGGTGCGTGTTACTACGCCTGGCAAATTTTTGTATTTTTAGTAGAGACGGGGTTTCACCATGTTGGCCAGGCTTGTCTCAAACGCCTGACCTCGTGATCCGCACCCCTCCTCGGCTTTCCAAAATGCTGGGATTATAGGTATGAGCCACCGTGCCCAGCCAAAAACTTCCTAATTCTTTTTATGAGGCAAGTATAATATTGATACTCAAAGCTAATACAGACGGAACAAAAACGGAAGTCACAGACCCATCTCTCCTACAAATAATACAGATGTAAATATATTAAATAATGTAAACAGATTCCAAAACAAAAGGATATACCATAATCAAGTGAGCTTTATTCCAGGAATTCAAGTTCAGTTCAATACTTAAAAATCAAATAATGTAAAACATCGTATTAATACATCTAAGGAGAAACATCATGGTTATCTCCACAGATGCTAGAAAACCTTTGAAGTTTAACACCCATAACACCCATTCCTAATGAAAAACACTCAAGAGATGAGGAATCGCTGGGTATTTCTTAACATTAAATTTTTTTAATGTGGCTAATTTTCAATAATTATCGTATAATATATAAACCTTAACCCTAAAGCCAACATCTTACTTAATGTGGAAACACCAGAGACATTTCTGTTAAGATCAGAAAAGATGCAGTTAAGTAAAAGAAAACAATTAGAGGCGTCAGAATTGAAAAAGTAGAAGTAAAGCTTTCTCTATTTGTACACATATATAATAGAATGCCTGGAAAACCCCAGAGAATCAACAGTAAGACTCAAACAATAAAATTCAGTAAAGTAAAATATATAAAGTTAACATACAGGCAGGGCGAGGTGGCTCACACCTGTTAATTCCAGCACTTTGGGAGGTCAAGGAGGGCAGATCATTTGAGGTCAGGAGCTCAAGACCAGCCTAGCCAACATGGTGAAACCCCACCTCTACCAAAAATACAAAAACTAGCTGGGCATGGTGGTGTGCGCCTGTAATCCCAGCTACTCGGGAGGCCGAGGCAGGAAAATCGCTTGAACCCAGAAGGCAGGCGTAGGCTGCAGTGATCCAAGATAGCACCACTGCACTCCAGCCTGGGCAACAAGAATGAAACTCCATCTCAAAAAATAGATAAAAATTAAAAAAAATAAAAAATAAAAAAAATAAAGTTAACATACAGCCGGGCGTGGTGGCTCACGCCTGTAAATCCAGCATTTTGGGAGGTCGAGACGGGTGGATCACCTGAGGTCAGGAGTTGTAGACCAACTTGACCAACATGGTGAAACTCTATCTCTACTAAATACAAAAAATTAGCTGGGCATCGTTTTGCTTGCCTGTAATTCCAGCTACTTGGGAGGCTGAGGCAGCAGAATCGCTTGAACCTGGGAGGCGGAGGTTGCAGTGAGCCAAGATTGCACCATTGTACCCCAGCCTGGGCAACAAGAGCGAAACTCCATCTCAAAATAAATAAACAAACAAACAAACAATAAATCAATACATAAATCAATAGCTTTCATACACAAATAAATAACCAGTTAGGGCAGCACTATCCAATAGAAATACAATCTGAGGCTGGGCACAGTGGCTTACGCCTGTAATCCCAGCACTTTGGGAGGCTAAGGCAGGAGGATCACTTGAAGTCAGGAGTTTGAGACTAGCCTGGCCAACATAGTAAAACCTGGTCTCTACTAAAAATACAAAAATTAGTTGAATGTGCTGGTGCGGCACCTGTAATTCCAGCTACTCGGGAGGGTGGGGCATGAGAACTGCTTGAACCCGGGAGGTGGAATTGAACCTGGGAAATAAAGTCCGCAGTGAGGCGGAGCTTGCAGTGAGCCGAGACTGCGCCACTGCACTCCAGCCTGGGTGATGCAGTGAGACTCTGCCTCAAAAAAAAAAAAAGAAATATAATCTGAAATCTGAGTCTGAGCCACACACAAAAGATTCTTCTAACAGCCACATTAAAAAAAATTTTTTTAAAGAAACAGGTGAAATTGCAGTAATATATTTAATATATCCAAAATATTATGATTTAAACATGTAACCAATATTAAAAATTATACTGAGATATTTTGCATTCTTTTATGCACACTAGGTTTTCAAAATCCAGTGTATATTTTACACTTATAACACTTCTCAATTTGGACTGGCCGCATTTCAAGTGCTCGATAATGACATGTGACTAATGGCTACTGTATTGGATAGTTCAGAATTAGAAAATATAATGGTGGAGAAGACCCCATTTAAATTAAAAACAAAGGTGATTAAATGCTGAGAAATACACTCAGTAAGAAATGTGAAAAATATATGAGAAAATTTAAAATATTCCTGAATGACCCGAAAGTAAACTTGAACAAATGGAAAAACATCCCTTGTTCTTGGAAGGAATGATCAATATCATAAAGACATCAATTCTCCCTAAATTAATGTATAAGTGTAATGGAATCCCGACAAAGATACCAACAACTTTTTTTTTGTGGGGGGAGACAGAGTCTCACTCTGTTGCCTCGGCTGGAGTGCAGTGGAGCAACCTTGGCTCACTGCAACCTCTGGCTCCTGGGTTCAAGCAATTCTCCCATCTGAGCCTCCTGAGTAGCTGGGACCACAGGCGCTCGCCACCACACCTGGCTAATTTTTTTTATCTTTAGTAGAGATGGTGTTTCACCATGTTCGCCAGGCTGATCTCGAACTCCTGACCTCAGGTGATCCGCCCGCCCAGGCCTCCCAAAGTGCTGGGATTACAGGTGTGAGCCCGGCCCCAACAAGCTTTTTTTAAATGGAGCCAGGCACATTGATGCTAAAGTTCATAGAGAACTACAAACATGAAATAGCCTGGGAAATACTGAGCTGGAAAAGCTATGAGGAGATAACAGCCCTACGAGATATTACAACATGTAGAGCCTCTAAAAATAACTAACTAAATGCAATAATGACACAAGTAAACAGAGAGGAAAGGAAGAGAAATTCCAGAAACAGACCCAAGTGCATACTGAAATTTACTGTAGGACAGGACGGGAACGGTGGCTCACGCCTGTAATCCCAGGACTTTGGGAGGCCAAGGTGGGCAGATCACCTGAGATTGGGAGTTTTGAGACCAGCCTGACCAACAAGGAGAAACCCTGTCTCTGCTAAAAATACAAAAAATTAACCGGGCGTGGTGGCAGCACCTGTAATCCCAGCTACTTGGGAGGCAGAGGCAGGAGAATCGCTTGAACCCAGGAGGCAGAGGTTGCAGTGAGCTGAGATCATGCCATTGTACTCCAGCCTGGGCAACAAGAGTGAAACTCTGTCTCAAAAAAAAAAAAAAAAAAGAAAGAAAGAAATTTATTGTAGGACAAAGGTGGCATCTTGAATCACTGGGACAAGATGATTTTATTTATTTATTTTTGTTTTTGTAGAAACAAGGTCTCATTATAAACCAGTCTGGAGTGCAATGGCACAATTATAGCTCATTGTAATCTCAAACACCTGGGCTCAAGTGATCCTCCTGCCTCAGCCTTCCAAGTGGCTGAGACTACTGGTGTGCACCACCATGCCCTGCTATTTAAAAAAAAAAATCTGTAGAGATGGGGTCTCACTATGTTGCCCAGGCTAGTCTCAAACTCCTGGGCTCAAATGATCCTCCTGCTTTGGCCTCCCAAAGTGCTGGGATCACAGGCATGAGCCATCACCCTCACACCTGGTCCAGGATGAACTTTCTAATAACTGGTGCTAAGGCCAGGCATGGTAGCTCACGTCTGTAATCCGAGCACTGTGGGAGGCTGAGGCAGGAGGATTGCTTTAGCCCAGGAGTTATTGCCAGCTAAGGCAATGTAGCAAGACCCTGTTTCTACTAAAAGAAAAAAAAAAAAAAAAATTAGCCAGCATGGTGGCACGTGCCTGTAATCCCAGCTACTCAGGAGGCTGAGGCGGGAGAATCACTTGAGCCCAGGAGTTCCAGGCTGCAGTGAGCTATGATCGCACCACCACACTCTAGCCTGGGTGACAGAGCAAGACCCTATACTCCACCTCCCAAAAAAAAGAATAAATAATAATAATGTGCTGGGACCACTCGTTAACCATTTGGAAAAAGAGAAATTGGATCCATATTTCACACCACAGAGAAGAAAAATTTCCAAACATATTAGGGATATAAATGAAAAAAAAGAAACTACACAAACACTGGAAGGCAGCATGGGTGTGTTCCTCTTTAATCACAATGTTAGTGTAAAGCTTTCTAACAATTACTTCAAAATCCAGAGGCAATAAAAAATCAAGAAGCTGACCGCATAAAAGGAAGAACATTTCCACCTGACTGAAAAGCATACACAAAGTCAAAAGACAACTTATGAACTGGGAGAGAATGTCTGCAGCATACTGCATGAGTAAAATGCTAATGTCCCTGCCATATAAAAAAATTCTTGGCCGGGTGCGGTGGCTCATGCCTGTAATCCCAGCACTTTAGGAGGCCAAGACAGGCGGATTGTGAGGTCAGGAGATTGAGACCATCCCGGCTAACACGGTGAAACCCCGTCTCTACTAAAGATATAAAAATTACCCGTTCATGGTAGTGGGCACCTGTAATCCCAGCTACTCAGGAGGTTGAAGCAGGAGAATGGCGTGACCCCGGGAGGTGGAGCTTGCAGTGAGCCGAGATTGCGCCACTGCACTCCAGCCTGGGCGACAGAGCAAGATTCCGTCTCAAAAAAAAAAAAAAAAAAAAAAATCTTAAATACAAAAGGGAAAAGACCAAAAACCTAGTAAGAAATGAGAAATAGGTATGAATAGAAAATTCATACACACAAAAAAGAAATAGCCCTTAACAATATATTGACCTCATTGTAATTAGAGGAGAAAAATGCAAATGAAAACTACACTGAGGGCTTACTGTAGCTAACGGATTGGCAACAGTTAAAAAGCCTGACAACATACTCTGTAAGCAAGGCTGTGGCCAAACAGGCACTCAGATGCTGCTGGTGGGTGGGCTGACTGGAGGGTTTGGAGAACTTGGACGTAGCTAGCAAAAAAACTATGAAAGCACTTACCTTTTTAAAAATTTTTATTTTATTTTTTTTTTGAGATAGGGTCTTGCTCTGTTGCCCAGACTGGAATGCAGTGGCGTGATCTTAACTCACTGCAACCTCCGCCTCCCAGGCTCAGGTGATCCTCCTGCATCGGTGTCTCCAGTAGCTGAGACTACAGGTGAGTGCCACCACACCCGACTAATTTTTGTATTTTTAGTAGAGACAGGGTTCCACATGTTGGCCAGGCTGGCCTCGAACTTCTGACCTCAAGTGATCTGCCTGCCTTGGCCTCTCAAAATGCTGGGATTATGGATGTGAGCCACCATGCCCAGCCTTAATTTTTTTTTTTTTTTTTTTTTGAGATGGAGTCTCACTCTGTTGCCAGGCTGGAGTGCAGTGGTGTGATCTCGGCTCACGGCAACCTCCACCTCCCCAGTTCAAGCAATTATCCTGCCTCAACCTCCTGAGTAGCTGGGATTATAGGCGTGCGCCACCACGCCGAACTGATTTTTGTATTTTTAGTAGAGACGGGGTTTCATGTTGGCCAGCATGGTCTCCATCTCCTGACCTCGTGATCTGCCTGCCTCGGCCTCCCAACATGTTGGGATAACAGGCGTGAGCCACCGTGCCCGGCTGCTTTAAATTTTAAGAGACAGGGTCTCACTCTGTCACCCAGGCTGGAGTGCAGTGGTGCAATCATGACTCACTGCAGCCCCAAACTCCTGGGCTCCAGCGATTCTCCTGCCTCAGCCTCCCAAGTAGCTGGGACTACAGGCGTGCACCACCATGCCCAGATAAGTGGCTTTTTTTTTTTAAGTAGAGATGGGGTCTTGCTACATTGCCCAGGCTGGTCTTAAATTCCCGGCCTCAGGTAATCCTCCTGCCTCAGCTTCCCAAAGTGTTGGGATTACAGGCGTGAGCCACCACACCAGGAACACACTTACCTTTTGACCCAGCCCTCTCTTTTCTGGGAAAGTGCTCCAAGGAAACACCTCCAAACAATATGGAAACACATATGCACACAAGTACTTACTGTAGCACTGGGTGTAATGATTAAAACAAAGCATTGAGTCCGGGCACGGTGGCTCACACCTGTAATCCCAGCACTTTGGGAGGCCAAGGTGGGCAGGTCACTTAAGGTCAGGAGTTCAAGGCCAATCTGGCCAACATGGTGAAACCTCATCTCTATTAAAAATACAAAAATTAGCCGGGTATGGTGGCACGTGCCTGAAATTTCAGCTACTTGGGAGGCTGAGGTGGGAGAATTGCTTCAACCTGGGGGGTGGAGGATGCAGTGAGCCGAGATTGCGCCATTGCACTCCAGCCTAGATGACAGAGTGAGACTCCACCTTAAAACAGAAACAAAAACAAAAAACCAAAGCATTAGAAACAACCTAAACGCTGGCACAAAGAAGAGTGACTGCAGAAATCATAGTACACTTTAAATGGAGTACTGTGTCGCTGTAGAAAGAATGAGGACAATCTCTGTGAACTGATGTGCAGTGATTCCCAGAATATATGAAGTAGAAAAAAACCCAGAAGTCACTATTATGTCTATAATATACTACCTTTTATGTAAAAAAGAAAAGCAAATAAGAAACTGATTAGTTACCTACAGGGAGTGGGTGGGAACAGATTAAAAAAAAGAGGAATTGGGTAGGGGAGAAAACAAATGGAACACAAATGGAAAAACGCAATCAGATGTGTTTTAAATGAATAACATAATTGTACTAAAGGTGAAAAGAACTACTTTAAGTCATTTGTAAATTCAGTGTTATCACCACACCCTGAGGCTAAAGACAAAAAGAACTGAACAAATACCAAAAGCACGCCCGGAGTTTTCCATCGGGGTAAGGGCAGGCACTTCTGAACCTTTTACCTGTGTTGTAGGACTCAGCAAGTCAGTAAAGCCACCATGGATGATGGGGTCCAGGTTCTTACTGTCTAAGGAGTTACAAAGGTGGACGGGGAAGGGAGAACGCTCACTGTAGCACAGGACTGGGGCTGGGATATCTGTGGGAACTCACGGCTTGTACATAGCAATTAGTGTGTGTAGGTGGCAGGCGCTCGTGTGCACATACATGCTCACAGCCCCACTCCTCCTGCTCTGCGGACTGAGAGGGCCTAAAAGCAATGCCATATGGCAGTGTCCAGGTCTGGGTTTCTGAACACCACTGTTGAAGAAAGAGGAGGGCTCCTTGGAGAAATGGCTGGTTCAGGGCTGGGAGAGAGAAGACACGAGATGAGCCCGGAGCATCGAACCATGACAGAAGGTATAAAATGCTTAAAGGCTGGTAGGGCCGCATCAAATGGTCTAAGGAAAAAGCCATTCCGAGGGGGCTCCCACTGACCGAATCTCAGACAATTAAAACAGCAACATAAGGAGTGTTCGTAAAAGATTCTCATCTATAGCATCAAGTAAAACTTCGTGGATCCATCCTGATATAACTAAATGAATGAAAAAAACATGGGGTTGGAAAGCTCTTCCTACAGTTGAATGGCAAGTAACAAATATAGAAAGAATAATATTAGAAAATTCACCATTTGGGCCAGGGGTGGCAGCTCACGCCTGTAATCCCAGCACTTTGGGAGGCTGAGGCAGGCGGATCAACTGAGGTCGGGAGTTTGAGACCAGCCTGACCAACAAGGTGAAATCCCATCTCTACTACATAAAATTAGCCGGGTGTGGTGGTGCATGCCTGTAATCCCAGCTACTTGAGAGGCTGAGGCAGGAGAATCGCTTGAACCCGGGAAGCGGAGGTTGTGGTGAGCTGAGATCGTGCCACTGCACTCCAGCCTGGACAACAAGAGCAAAACTCCGTCTCAAAAAAAAAAAAAAAAAAAAAAATCACCATATGACAAACAACACAGTAATAAACATTTCCGGCAAGAATCATTAATGGATGCTACAACTAGTCGGTGAATGTTCGATAAAAACAGGATACTCATTTCCCCATAAGACACTTACTAATTAGCAAAGGAGAAATATTAACTTGACCGTAGTGAAAATGGGCAGACCAGCTCAACCCAGGATCAGAGTTCCCATCCCCAGTGATGGGACAGACACCATCACCCACTTCCTGGTGGGATATACCAACAGGGACTGGCCACATCAGTGGTGTTGCCGCCAAAACATGGAATCTGAACCTGACTAGGAAGACATGGGGCATGCACCCTGACCAAGGGATCCTCTAAAAAATAAATGCGCTGCACTCTTCAAAAAAGTCAAGGTCATGAAAAACAGAGAAACCGATCCAAAGGAAAGGAAATTAAAGAGATACGACATGGGATCCTGGATTGGATCCCACGTCAGGAGAAACAACAAGAGCTTTTTTTTTTTTTTTTTTTTTTTTTTTGCTATAAAGCATGTTAAAAGGACAATTGGAGAAACATGAGTAAGGTCTACAATTAAGAGAATAGCATTGGATCAGTGTCATCTTCTTCATTTTGATCACTGTACTGTGGTTTTATAAGTGTCTTTATCTTGAGGAAATATACATGGAAGTATTTTAGGTTAAAGGGGTATCATGCATGAAGTGACTCTCCTTCTGTCCAGAAAAATAACAGAGAGAGGAAGAGAGAATGACGAAGCAAACATGGGAAATACTGACGTTGGGGAACTAAAGTTGGGGAACTGGAGGGGGTAGAAATCCTCTCTCTCTCTATATATATATTTTTTGAGATGGAGTCTCTCTGTCACCCAGGCTGGAGTGCAACGGCACGATCTTGGCCCACTGCAATCTCTGCCTCCTGGGTTCAAGCGATTCTCCTGCCTCAGCCTCCCCAAGTAGCTAGGATTACAGGTGCACCACCAAGCCCAGCTAATTTTTTTTGTTATTTTTAGTAGAGACAGGGTTTCACCATGTTGGCCAGGCTGGTCTCGAACTCTTAACCTCTGGTGATCTGCCCACCTTGGCCTCACAAAGTGCTGGGATTACAGGTGTGAGCCACCACGCCTGGCCCCTCTACGCTCTTTTCTACAGGAGGGAGGCCACATGGCGAGAGCATGCCAAACCCAGTGTTTTCCTATACTAGCACATCACACATGGAAAACCAGGCATCGCTCAGAAATACCTTCCCGCTATTCTGTATTTACCAATTGAATTGTTGACTCTGTCTCCTTTCTTCTTCTTATTTTTCTTGTTCTTGCCCTTTGGCTGAGGGGACTCTGCCAGCACCAGCTTGTTGTTCTGCTGATGCTCACCGGGAGAGGTGGGCTCCACAGGGGTTGGGTTTGACTTTTCGTCCTTGATGTGGTTCAGCTGCTTTTTGTTATTGTTATTACTGTTGACTTTTCTCTCCTCTCTTTTCTGCTCTGTGATGGACGTGAGGTCGACCGCCTTAGCCTTTGACTCAGTCTGGGCCCGGGGCTTGGACTGCCCCTCTGTGGCCTTGGGGGGCTCTGTGGGCCGCCTCGCTGGCTCGCTGCTGGCCTTGCTGGTCTGCCTCAGCTTCTGCTTGCCATTTCCTTCTTTATGGTGCTGCATGATGTCGAAGAAAAAAGAGAGTGGCTCATGCTGCTTCCCATTCACCTCCTTGGGGAGGAGAAATTTGGAGTCTCTGGTGTCGACGGGGTCTGCAGCATCCCCATCAGCCCCTAGCCCTGGCCTGGGCTCTGAGTGGTTCATATGCCTGGACGGGGAGTGAGAAGAGGTTTCTGGTTCTTCAGTTTGCTCTAGTGAGCCATTGTGGATGTTTTCAGAGTTAGGAACAGACTCTGTTGCTGCCTGGAAATTTCTAGTGAGCATGTCCAACTTGGGGCAGTCTTTACTTGGCCTCTCCTTCTTCTTCTTTTTTACAGCTCTTAGCTTCTGAAGCTCCTGAAGCCGCTGAAATTCCTCCTTGAAACGATCCTCCTCTTCTTCCTCATCCTCCTCCTCCTCCCGCCGCCTCTGCTCCTCCTGGAGGTGCAGGTGCTCCCGGGCCCTGGCCTCTGCTTCTAGGCGAGCTTTCTCCTCCAGCTGCCAATGCAAAAAGAAGGCAATTTAAGACTACAGTGAGTGATAAAAATTAAGTCATACAGAAAAACTAAGATAATTTTAAAAACGAATCACATATGGAACATAAACTCTGAAGAGGCTGTAATAAATCAAAATTTAACACCCACCCACCTCCAATTCTCTTACTCTGCAGGATTGTTAAACTTCATCTATTTACTAAAGTATATGCTTACTTATTTGTGTGTGTGGCGGGGGGGGGCGGTGGTAGTTAACAAAAAATTCCCGATAGTCTTTGACCTGGTGCTAAACACAGTAACCAAGGACAAAGCAGCTGCAAAGCACACATCCAGGGAGTCAGCTACCCCCTCACAGGTGTGGCAGGGCATCATGCCGCCTGGCCGAGTGGATGATGTAACCAATACCACAGACTGCCCGGGCAGTACTGAGGCTGTACATGTGCGCCAGAACTCTGGGCAAACCCACCTTTCCAGGCGAAGGCTAATGCATTCACTTGAACAGGGAATGTAAGAAATGTGCACCAGGCCGGTGCAGTGGCTCACACCTGTGATCCTAGGAGTTCGAGAGCAGCCTGGGCAACATGACAAAACCCCGTCTCTATAAAAAGTATCAAAATTAGCTGGATGTGGTGGTGCACGACTGTGGTCCCAGCTATTTGGGAAGCTGAGGTGAGAATCGCTTGAAGCCAGGAGGTTGAGGCTGCAATGAGCTGTGACGGCACAACAAAAAGCAATGTGTAGTAAAGAACTAGAAATTCCTTCTTCCCACCCTAGCAGATAAACAAAAGTGCCATATATTTTCACTAGTGTGACAGAGCAAATGACTCACTATCCAACTTGATGGAAAATTAATTTTCATCCCAAGTAAAGACAGCATTTGAGTAGTGATACACACATACTCCAGGGGCACAAATGGAAACTGTTCTTTGTGTTCAGAAAACAGATGAGAGTCATCAGTGTTAGGAGCACGGCTCCACCCACCACCAACCTTCAGAAATGCTGGGGCTTATGAGAAACTCTGCCAAAAGTATTTCTCCTAGAGAAATAGAAAAGTACTCCCCAAGTGTAAATTATTTTTCACAATATTTTAAACAGGCAAATTGACTTGTCTTTTGAAAAACTTAAAAATTATGATAAAAATTTAACAATGGTATGTTATTAAAAATTTCATTTGACAATTCAAGTAAAAATTATTTAACATCCTTTTCCGCTTGTATGTCAGGAGCAGCACCCAGCAGCCACCTTGTGGATGGGTCCTGCAGTCCAGTGTCTAGAGTGAGCTGTGGGGCTGCACTGCAGCAGAGGAAAGACCAGCTCCATCAGGACACTCGCTGGCACACACTGGCCAGTTGGCGTCCTCTCAGAGCTGATCTAAATCCAGCACGCGTGCCTTGTCAATATACGGACAAATAACAAGCATGTGAGGGCAGGTGCCCTGGTCTCCAGCAGAACGGCTGCCCCAGCACAGGCCCCCGGTTTGGACCTGCTACGGGACAGAGTCCATAGGTCAACTATTGCTGTCCCTTCAACAACCAGCCAGCCAGTGAGCCTCAACACACATCTGTGAGCTGCTCTGTAAAATGGGTGCAGCGTAGAAAGCACCAGGAGGTGGTCCCTCAAGGTGGGACTGGGTGCTGGGCAGGGCCTATGACGTCAGCCTCTAAGGTTCAGCTGGGCCTCAAGTCTGGATTCAGACCACCTGCAAGGTCAGAAGGCAAAAGCCTGGGGTGGAGAGTACCCTGAAAACTCAGGAAGGCGTCCCAGAGGCCTCCAGTGAATCCCAATGGGAGGTCTCAGGGCCTTGGACCATCGTGGGGACCCCAATGCTGGACACTCCTGAATGGAGGACACACTGTGTTCTCTGCACTCCAGCAGTCTCTAGTCTTCTGGGGCACAGAACAAGGCTTCTCCCCCAAAGCCTCCCAATCAGGCCCAATAGTCAGTCTAAATCTACTTTAGGACTGCGAGGTATGAGCAGAGCTCTTGAGGGTAGAACAATCACAACAGCTAAGATACAAGTAACAACACAGGACATCGGGCCCACCCTCTGGTCCACTGTGGGATCGTCCTCTTCCTCACCTTTTTGCCTGACCATGCTGCAGACAGAAACCTGGCCTCTTCCCAAGACCACTGTCCTACTGTCAGAACCCCAGGAACCTACAAGTTCCCTCTGCATGCAGCCCACATCTACTCACTGAGGTCTGGTTCTTGGAGCCTGACACTTTTAGGGAGCTGAAACCAGAAGGGTCTTTGGAACTGCTCCAGCATAGGGGCATTTAGACAATCCTCCAAGAGAAAAAAGTTGTCTTTTTTTTTGAGACAGTCTCACTCTGTCACCCAGGCTGGAGGGCAGTGGCATAATCTCAGCTCACTGCAACCTCCACCTCTGAGGTTCAAGTGATCCTCCCACCTGAGCCTCCTGAGTAGCTGGGACTACAGGCGTACACCACCATGACTGGCTAACGTTTTTTGTATTTGACATTTGCTTTTTGTGACACACCATGCCCTCTGGTAAGGAGGGAACTGCTCATGTCTTCCCATGAAGACTTATTTTCCTCCCCTCTAATCAATGCCATGTGCTGGTCTTCATCTGGAACAGCAGTGGGACAAGAGGAGCATGGGGGACATGCTCAGACCTGAGTCCAGAAGACTTCCCTGTGCCAAGTGCCCCGCCCCAGTCTCATATCAAAGACACTTCTACACCCACAGGCCCCAAAAGCCCACCTGGGCCTTTCTTCTATCATCTCTACAGTTGATGGCTCCTTTCTTCGAAAAGAACGTTCTCCAACAGATAAAGCTGGAGTGTCTGCTGCTGCCCTCATGATGTCCAGCACAAGAACAAACCCATTCTACAAAAGGGGAAGTAATTTCCCGAAAACACAAAGTTAAGTTTTTTACCAGTCTCCAGTTCAGGCCACCAAGTTGTGGGCAAGTGAACACACGTCAGAGCCCCGACCTCCTGTGGCTCAGCCCTGCCTAGAGACTGGCGTGGCACGGCACCCTCAAATGCCCTCAGACCTGGCGCCTCCAGGTGCTGAGAACTGTCACTTGCCTTCCTTTGCTTATGCCTTGCTCGCTTCGCTGCACGCGTGCTGCTCACTGGTTTGGTTTCGGAGCTATTTATAAACTGCAACAAATCCTCCACCCTCCGATGGTCAACGACGCTTTCCCTTTCTGAGATCTGGTCCATTTTTTTAGGTTGCTCTTCTTTCCTCTTGGTCAGCCGTAAGCGAAGCTTTTCCCTCATTTCTGCATAATTTCTACTTGTTGGTGCAGCTGGAGGCTGAGAAAAACAACAAAGTTATGCTTAAGTTTTAAAAATTTTGAATATAATAAATTTCAGACCACACCTCCAAAAATTAACTGTTTTATTACTCAAGTAGTATATATTTGTTGTGAAAAATAAGGAAATACAACAACCAGCAGAAAAAGAGAAAAACCTATCAGTAAGTCACCCAAAAGTGGCATTTTGATACCTAGTCTCAAATTTTACATATTCATGAAAAACCTGGTAAAGCATGTATAGCTATGCACATAAGTGGATTTTTTAAACTGAAAAGGAAACAATTACAAATCCTGATTAATATATTTTATTTATTTATTTATTTACTTATTTTTGAGACAGGGTCTTGCTCTGTCACCCAGGTTGGAGTGCAGTGGTGCAATCATAGCTCACTGCAGCCTTGACCTCCTGGGCTCAAGCAGGGGTGTGCTGTCACACTCAGCTAATTTTCTTTATTTTTTGTAGAGACAGGGTGTCCTGTGTCGCCCAAGCTGGTCTTCAATTCCTGGGCTCAAGAGATCCTCCCTTAGCCTCCCAAAGTGCTGGTATTACAGGCATGAGCCACTATGCTTGGCCTCTACCTGTTATTTAACATGGTGTGAATATCTTTTCATGTCAATAAATGTGTCTGTAGTATCTTTCCATCCATTTGTGGGTTTCCTTTTTGGTGCCAAAAAAAAAAGCCCTGAATCCTACTGCCAAATTTCTTGCTATAAAAACATGTGCACATTTTAGGAAATGCAAACAGAGCTAAAGCAGAAAAAGAACAACTATAAGCCCCTGCTATTCCTGCCACCCATCCCTCTTAAACTGCGGGTGATAATTGGTTGTATAAATTAAATCACAGCTCTGGAAAGATGGACAAGTATGTGTGTGTACCAACGCCCTCTGTATTCAAACAAGAGAAACCCAACTGCACACACACAACCCTGTTGTCGCTGGCTACAATGTTCCACCATACGGATACACCATGGTTAACAACCTCCTACCAATGGGTATTCAGTAGGAATACCTCACCGCTGATTTACCAGTTACCTTAAAAACCACCAAGTAAAAATGAAGAAAAAAATCATTATGGCTAAATCTTTGGGCATATATTTTTCTTTGTTTCTTTACGATGGATATACCCTAGAAGTGGAATATACCCCGAATTCAACCTAGTACAGAATTTTTGCAAAGGAGCCCGTGTGTTGCACACTTCCCACATCATGATGCGCTGACCTCATGCACTCACCCCGCCGTGCCCAAAGAATTCGCAGTAGCAGCAGTCGCAGTACTTGCCCTCCTTCTGGTTGGTGGAGGTCGAGGTGCTGGAGCTGTGCTCAGAGCAGCTGTCCTCATCTGCACTCTCGTCCCCATCATCCTGCTGTGGGTCGTAGACACCATTCTCGCAGCGGTGCCCTTCGCAGTCAGGGTCACTGCAAAACCGCATACAAGCTCATCAGCAAGTGGCCGGCCCCGGGAGGCAATGACTCACATTGTTGCGCATGACCACCCACTGTCCTGCCCATTTCACAGACAAGAGGCAGCGCAGAGGGTGCATAGCCCCAGGGTTCCTAGGGAGTCATACACAAGCAGCAAAGGGCTCACGTGGGAGGCATGGCGTGTGCGCATGCATGCAGGCGGTCCCTCAAAGTGCTCACAGAGCGCCACTGAACAGGAACACGTAGTCTCTCCAATGACTCCTTCTGAGACTGTCCCTGCCACCACAGCTTCCATACTAAGGGGCTTCGAGAAGGGGTATAGCTTCAAACAGGCGAGTTCAAAGGTAACAGAATTTGTCTTAAAAAGAAAGTCTGGCCAGGTGCAGTGGCTCACGTCTGTACTCCCAGCACTCTGGGAGGCTGAGGAAGGTGGATCCCGAGGTCAGGAGTTCGACATCAGCCTGGCCAACATGGTGAAACCCCATCTCTACTAAAAATACAAAAATTAGCCAGGCACGGTGGCGTATGCCTGTAGTCTCACTACTTGGGAGGCTGAGGCAGGATAATCGCTTGAACCCAGGAGGTGGAGGTTGCAGTGAGCTAAGATCGCGCCACTGCACTTCAGCCTGGGTGACAGAGTGAGATTCTGTCTCAGAGGAAAAAAAAAAAACAAAAAACACACCTGTTGAGTGTTTATTGTATTGTGTTTTTACTATATACACATTTCATTCATTTTCTTCTGATTCCACCCTAGGTATAACAAATACAACTTATACAACGAGTAAAAAACAATGCACACCCCCGATGCTGTCAGTGTTTAGGCGTAGTTGGCCCACCTATCCATGGCGGCCCACGGCCCCTGCTCTTCCCTCTGCAGAACTACAGGCTGAGATGGGAGCCCCCTCTACCCATGGCCTCTGCTGGGGACATCCCTGCATTCCCTCAGCATTTCATTAGACTTTTCCACTGCATGGTCCCAGGGGAGTTTCTGTAGCTGTGTTAGTGAGGCATAACACCCATTTTCCAAAATGCTCCCACGTCCCCAGTCAGGACTTGGCTCACCTGCAGACACTTGGAGGGGCGCTAATGGTGCCATCTGTGGCCGGGGGCAGGGGTGCAGGACAGAAACTCTTGCGTGTGTCCACAAACCCAGGAGCTGTGGTTGCTGTTTTGGGGAATGATGGGGCTGCAAGATTTGCAAGGTGAGGTGTGGAGGCAGGTGAGAGCGCAGCAGGTGACAGCGCAGCAGGCGAGAGCGCTGGGAGTGGGGCCAAGCCCGTGGGGCTGTTCCTCGGGGCGGCTGGGGCCGAATGTCTGTGGTCCTCCTTGCTGATGCCATGAAACACGTCACCTGCATTTAGAGAGGTGAGAGTCACTGCCAAGTTTTTGTTTCAAAAATGTTCAAACCTGTAGAAAATCTGAAAGAACACACAAAGAGTACCCATTCATCCTTCACCTTGCTTCATCATCACGACCTAATATTCTGTCATATTTATAAACTTTATTTCTTACATGCACACACACTTTTTAGCCGAATGTCTGCAAGTTGCACTCACCTCTGAACACTTCGGTATGAACTCCTCAGAACATCGACAGTTTGGTTTTTTAAAAAAATTTCTTGGCCGGGCGTGGTGGCTCATGCCTGTAATCCCAGCACTTTGGGAGGCCGAGGCTGGTGGATCATGAGGTCAGGAGATCGAGACCAGCCTGACTAACACAGTGAAACCGCGTCTCTACTAGAAATACAAAAAATTAGCTGGGCGTGGTGGCACGTACCTGTAGTCCCAGCTATGCGGGAGGCTGATGCAGGAGGATCACAGATCGCACCACTGCACTCCAGCAGCCTGGGTGACGGAGCAAGACTCCGTCTCAAAGAAAAAAAAAAATCACCTTTTTCTTTTTTAAGAGACAGGGTCTCACTATGTTGTCCAGGCTGGTCTTGAACCCCTGGGCTCAAGCAATCCTCTCACCAGGGCCACCTAAAGTGCTGGGACTACAGGTGTGAGCCACTGTACCGAGCTTTTTACTTAAAAATTTCCTCCCTTCTCTCTCCTCTCTTTTCTTTTCTTTCTTTCCCTCCCTCCCTCCCTCTCTCTTTTTTTGACATTTTGCTGAATACCATGATCACCTCACTGGCATTTAACACTGACAGGATACTCTCATCTAAGGTATAACCTATATTCCATTTTCCAATTTCGTTCACATGTCCATTATAGCTTTCCCACTAACCCAGCCTCTTCCAACCCTTTTCTCTTTTCACAAGACTTAACATTTTTAATAGGCCACCTGTCTGCCAATTTGGATTTGTCTTGTCTTGGTAGATTTAGATAAAATGTTCTGGGCACAAATCCTGCAAATATTACGTTGGATCCTTCTGAGTTTGTGGCAATGGGATGCACCCAGTGTCTCTCTGTTTCATGGTGGTGTGCGTGGCACTGTCTGCTAGGTTCCTCCAGAGTCTGGCATCCACCATTCCTTTGTAATCTGTCAGTACCCAGTGATAAGGGTTTGGTTGTGTCCCCACACAAATCTCATCTTGAATTTTGTTCCCATAATCCCCTCGTGTGGTGGAAGGGACCCAGTGGAAATAACTGAAGCGTGGGGACGGTTTCCCCCATGCTGTTCTAGTGATAGTGAGTGAGTTCTCACGAGAGCTGATGGTTTTATAAGGGGCTTCCCCCTTCGCCGTGTACTCATTCTCTCCCCCGTGAAGAGGTGCTTTCCACCATGATTGTAAATTTCCTGAAGCCTCCCTAGCCATGTGGAACTGTGAGTCAATTAAAACTCTTTCCTTTATAAATCATCCAGTCTTGGGTATTTCTTCATAGCAGTGTGAGAATTGATTAATACAGGCGCCCATCATCCCGCTGTAATCTGTCAGTACCCTATGGGTGCTGCTTTTGAACAGTAGAAATACTCCATTCCCCAAACTGATATCCCTTGTTAACCTCCATGAATGCTGCATACTTGTACCAGCTGTTACCCTGGGGGCGCAGCATGCTGACTTGCCACTCCTATCCTTCTTACACATTTAGAGGAGGTGTGCTTTTAGAAGAAGGAGCTTCCCACCCTATTGCTGTGTTTGAGCATCCCAATCCTTATGGATTCTTGACTTTATTTGTATGCTATAGTCAAACTTTTTTTTTTTTTTTTTTTTTTTTTTTTTAGAGACGAGGTCTCACTATGTTGCCCAGGCTAGTCTCAAACTCCCAGGCTTAAGCAACCCTCCCCTCTCAGCCTCCTCATTCCTTTTAATGCTCAACCTGTCCCAGCTTTGGCTAGTGAGGCCTCCTCGAGCCAGCTACTGAGTTGCAATTGGTCTCTGATCACATTATTGCTTTTGGGCCCCCTAAGTGACAGCCAGGGGCTGTACCCTAGGCTGGGTGACAGGCAGCCCTGTCAGCTCACATCTGCTCAGCATTTTCCTAAAGCAGCTTCTGAGCAATCTTGCCACATGCTCAGAAAGCAATGACCTCCTAGCCTGGCCAACATGGTGAAACCCCGTCTCTACCAAAAAATACAGAAATTAGCCGTGCGTGGTGGTGGGCACCTATAGTCCCAACTACTTGGGAGGCTGAGGTGGGAGAATCGCTTGAACCCAAGAGGCAGAGGCTGTAATGAGCTGAGACTGCACCGCTGCACTCCAGCCTGGGCGAACAAGAGTGAGACCCTAACTCAAAAAAAAAAAAAAAAAAAGACAGCAATAACCTCTTCCTATCACAGAAGAACAGAAACAGAGACAAAAGCAAGACAGTGCAGCGAAGCCCCAGAGGAATCTAGCACAACAGCTAAAATTCTAATCAAAGTCCTAGGGGATCAGCTCTCTGTGTGTGAGCATTTTTGGGCAGTTAATTACACTTACGCCTCTAGCTAGGCCAAGTAAAAGGCAGTTACAAAGATGAGTTACAAAGACGAGAAGTCAGTAAGCCCAGCCTTCCTGCAGACCCCGAGGGCCAGTGAGCCTTCAAGCCTTACCTACTGAAGGAGGTCTCTTGGATGACACTCTGAACTGGCTGTTGCTGGACTGCACTGTGGTAGCTGTGCAGGACACAGAGGACGTGGCTGATGACGTGGCCATGACAACTTTATTTGCTTCCATAAAAGCATCTTGGAAATTGTATAAACATTTCTTTTTTGCAGCATTCTTTTTCTCTTTACTATCCGAGACTGCAGGTGTTTCATTGCTAGATGGAGGTGGAAGAGCTTCCGGTCTTGTTTCTGAGAGCGTTGGCCCTAATATTTCACTCCCTTTAAAGAAGAACAGGAAAATTAAGGCTTCTGACAGCAATCATACTTAGCTAAACCCTAAAAGACATGCTGATGACTGAACACTTGATACTGGGGGTGCTACTGAAGTCAGGATCCCACTGGGATGACACTAAGTCAATTAGCTTTTAATCTAAGAAAAAATTGTATTGAGCACCTACTATGTGCCAATTCCTGTGCTAGGTGCTTTCCAAAGTTACGTAAAGTCTTAAAATTACTTTCTGAGGTTGGTACTATTACTCCCATCCTAAGAAGATGAAGAAACTGAGGCTCAGAGAGGCCAAGCAACTTGCCCAAGGTCACACAGCTAGAAATCCTTTCTAAGCACAGATCAGGATGTCAAGTCTAGCCTGCTGTTCTGGCACATGCAGGGGTTGGGTGTGGGGCTGCCAGGAGCTCTGGCCGCAGGAAGACAGAGATGAGGAGTAGGTACCAGCCCCTTTCCAGGTGCCCCTGACCCTGCGACTGAAGTAACAGCTGGGCCTCAGTGGCTGAGGCAGCTGGGGAGTAAGCAGCTAGTAAAGGGGAGAGAGGCCACGTGGCGCCAATGCAGTAACCAGAGGAAGGAGTGTGAGTCACAGATTTAAGTCAACTGTGGCACTTTCTTCCTGCCCCTGTGCACCGGGGGGGCTGAGGTCTGGCTGTCACCACTGCTCGAGAATTGAAGGCCGGGCACCCGACCGTGGTCACAAGACCCTCAGCAGCGCTGAAGCCACGCCCATGTGGCTCACCGGGCTGACGGGCAGCCATGGAGCCAGAGTCTTGCTCCGCTCAGTCACACAGTGGGACCGACTGGTGGCAGATGCGAGAGGATGGAGGAGGATGACAGCCCCGAGGGGCCTCCCACTGGAGACAGAGGTGGTGGAGCAGCAGCTGGCTACAGCTGCACCAGGGCTTCCACGGGAGACTACGGCAAAGATGTCAGTCTACTCAGGTTATTTTAAAACTTCAAGAAAGTTTTAACAAATTCCTTACCAGAAATTGTATCTGGCAAGAAAGTGCCAGGATTCCAGTTCTTATCATTCATCACTTCTGATCCCCAAAGACTTATAAATTTAGAACTATTCCACTCTGGAGTATTCCCAAAACAGCTCGGATAAATATGGTCTTGAAGAGATGCATTGAATACCTGATGCTTATTTGTGTGATTCTGAACAGGTGCTGGCGGTAAAGCCTACAAAAAAAAATTTTCTAATCACATATCAAAATTAATATTCTGTTTACCTAGGTAAGTAGTTAAACTACAGACAGACAATTCATTATGAGCCTCAATGGGATGTGCTCGCCATGAGCTGAGGCCCAGGGGGAGCACATCTCACAAAACATGGACTTGATTTATGAGACTGTACACGACAGGTCAAATTTCAACCAGATGTAGATATGAAAAGCAACCGATGCCTTGAGGAGTATATCTGAACAAACTTTAGACAACTCAGTAACTTCTCACATTCCTACTGGGTCACATGTGAGTGTGTCATGTGCGTCGTAAGATCTGTTTCTACGGCTTAATCTCAGCAAGCATTTTAATGATCATCACTAATAAGTCAACTTTGGAATCACTGATGAAAATGGATAAAACCCTTACACTGACCTCTTATACCCAGGCAAGGTACAGCACAAGTCTAATGACCTAGAGGAATTTGTATACTGTGCTCTAAAGACCAGGGCGTTCTCAAAGGAGCTGCCTCATTGGCAAGCCCCGCCCTGGGCCCTGTGGGGCAGACCATTGTTGAAGGCACCAAGGGAAGGTGATCAGGGTTGGGCCAGCTGGCTAGCCAACACCCATGCATTTATTGAGCCACTAGCCATCTGGCTGCTCCTGCACAGGCTGGGGCCCCCTTGGGTCCTCCCTCTGCCTCAGCCGCTATCCAGGCAACAGGCCCTGGCTGCTGACCTCCTTAGGAGATCCTGAGCACCATGTTCTCACAGCGGCGCAGTGCAACAGCCTGCACATTTGCACCAGGAACTCTTCCCAGTCCTTCTCCCCACCACAGCCAGAGTGATCTTTGTTGAATGTAAATTCGAGCACGTCACTCCCCTGCTCAGGATGCAGCAATGACTTCTCAAGGCTCTGGCCTGAAAAGTTCCAAGGGAGCTGGGCCCACCACCTCCACCCCTCCTACTCACCAAAGCCCTGGACACACAGGCCTCCCCTTGGCCGGCACATGCCTATTCACCTCCTTGGCCCTAAGTTTTGCTTGTGCTGTGTCCATGCTCTATAGAATGTGCAAGCCTCAGCTCGTTACCACACTCACACTCATCCTGCAGGCCTCGGCCTAAAGATCACTTCCTCAGAGAAGCCGGCATTGCCTTTGCTGTCACCTCCCAGGACCCAACACCCAAGACCAAGGTGAGCCTTCCCACTGAACACACTAAAATCCGTCATTTTCCCTCTTAGCACTTACCACAGTTATAATTCGAGACCTACTTGTAGCCTATTGGTTTAATGTCTGCCTTTCCCCAAATTATATGCGCTCTAGGATGAGGTGGGACATCTGGGTCTTGGCCCTTCTCCCCCAGTCCTTGCTAATGCTGGGCAGACATACGGTTCTCCCTCAGCAGGACTTCTGTCTGCTGGAGAGGAGAAGTGCCCAGTTATGGGCAACCTGGTCATCACATCCTCTGGGATGCAGAAATGAGCAGTGAATTCTTTAAACTCAAGCGGGAGGGTTCCCTGGAGGGTTCTTAAGAATGGGCGATGGTTCGGCAGAATCCTGCCGGCCTGGCTGGGGCAGAGGGAGGACAGGAAGAGGTCAGGAGCAAAGGGATGGCGCACGTACAGGGATGACCGTGCTACACCTTGACAGGCTCCAGGTTGAGTGGGGGCAGCAGCCAGGCCAAAGACAACTTTGCATCACTTTGTTCTGAAGGGGCTGGGGAGTCACAGAGGGATTTAAACAGCAGAGTGAGATGATTTGGTCAGCTTCGTGGAAAGATCAATTTGTGGCAATACTGTGGATGAACCAGAAGGCGGAAGGAGGACAAGTGGTTAGTCAGGGGATGAGAAAGGATGAAGCAATGGCAGTGAAGGTGGCAAGGAAAGGAGGAATTCTGGAGCTATCAAGATGAAAGCTGGGACTGCACATCTAGTCCAGGAGCTACCACTGCTGGCTCCACTATGAGGAGGCACGGTCAGGTGACAGCTAGATCTGAACTCTAGTCCCACGTCTTGGCCTTTGGGCTCTGCAGTCTGGCGAGCTCGGATGCCAGCTCTCCCTTTTACTAGCTGTGTGACCTCAGGCAAATCACTCAATCTTTTTGTGCTTTAGTTTTCTCATCTGTAATCTGGAAATACCTACCTCCAGGGGTATGGTAAGAATTGAGCACACTGCCTGGCCCATAGTAAGTATTCAGTGAGTGTGACGGTGCACTGCTTTCATTTTCTAGGACAACAGTCTTAGAGACTACTATATAGAGACTACTTATATAGACATAGAGTCCCTGGACACAAAACACCTGACCAACCGACCAAACCTTTCTACCTTGCCCTTCTCCCATAGTGCTTCAGAGCAGAGAGGAAGCACTCCCCTCTGGGCTGCTGGACAGCTCAGCAAGTCCACTGACCTGGAACAGGCCCAGGAAGGCAAAGGGGGAGAGGAGGGTAGAGCAGACACTCAGGACTCAACAGCAGGAATAAACAGGTCCAGACGGGCCACCCAGGATACAGGAAAGGGCCTGAAGTCATTGTTTTGGTAAGGGAGCCCCACGGGACACGAGCCAGGAAAATAGAAAAATGTATTTCAATAGATACCCATTTCTACAAAGCAGCGATAAGCTAAGAGCTGCTTTGCTGAGAAGTAATTGACAAAAAGTAACAAGTAGAAGACTTCTTAGTCTTGAGTACCTTCTTATAAAAGGCAGAAACCTGTGACAGATGCCAACCCGCTAGCTTTGAGCAGCAGTCCCGTTGTGCTGGCCCAGCTGGTAAACCATGACTAGAAGCACTCTCAGTGTTCTGAAGCTACGTTAAGTGTCTCCTGGACTCCTCAAGACACGACCATGAGTTGTTTGGTTTCAGGTTTGAAAAGCCTGGCTGAGAGCCTGGGCTCCACCACCCATGTGTGTTCAGAGAGCTCTTGCTTATGCTTCAAAACCCTATTTCAGCATCACCTCCTCTGCAAAACCACCCGTGGGCTCATTTAAAATTTTCTCTCTTTGGTGTTACTTTTCTGCCTAGCATCTGTAAGTCACAACATTTTGATATTCTGATTATGTTTTTGTCTTCTCTTTAGACTGTGAACTCTTTGAAAAGAGGGGCCAAGACTGACCGATTTTTGTCTTCCTAGAGTCTAGCACAGGGCCTGGCACATATTGGGTGTTCAATAAGTGTTTGCTGAACAGTGTCTAGCTTAGAGGAATAAGGGAATGCATCTATATAACTGTAATATTGGAAACATATGGCAATGATTCTACGCATTTGATTTACACACTATTCAGAACCCCACATACTCAAAAACGGAAGCCCAGTTGTAGGGACAAAAGTAACAGGGATCAGTAACAAAAAGAGTTGTATTTTCTTTAATGCTTTTGCAGAAGATGCCTACTGACCTCAACAGCTTATGGATTTCTTTCAGGAAAAAATAGGTGTCTGTCACCTAGACCATTTTTGGACCATGACTTTATAAGTCCACCAATGATGTAACTGTAAAGAAACTCTCTCAGAATGTGGATTATGCTATTGAATCAGAACACCGATTTCACTCGTTATACAAACCCACAAAGCTTCAACTAGCAGAAGTTTTGCATTTTTATCCACTTTGGGACAAAAGAAGTAATCCATAGAAAAGGAAAACTGTTGCTTTAAATGAAAGCTCTGACACAAATGCAAACACAACAAACTGCTTTCCACTGCGCACACACTGAGTTTATCCAGGAGTTGGGTGACTCGCCTGTCCTCTACCACCCACACCCACTCGGACATGGAACATGGGTGCAAGACATGAGGAGCAAGAGCCGCAGACTGAGTCATGAGGCCCACACGTGAGAGGTTCCCAACAGTAAGCATCCGAGCAAAAATGAGTTCCAGTTGTATCCCCAGTAACGAAAAGGTTAAGATGACGGACTGTCTCTGTATTTTTGCTTAACAGGTTTTTTGGTATTTCTCCCAGAGATGGTAAAGAGGCGAAGGACCATCTTTGCTTTGGCTGTGCCAGTTTTCAGGCTGGAAGAGCTGAATCTCAGCTCTAAAAGAACATGCAGGTCAAAGATCACAATGTGATCCCCATACTGCAACCTATTTCTGACCCTATTATCCACATAGCTTTACCTGCCCAATCTAAATCTGCACTTATACTTTAAACTGTATTTAATTGAATCATGTTTTAACTGTATTAAATGTGTTTCCAGTGGTTTTACTTAAGTCTCAAAGTAACCCAGAGAGGGAGTGTAAAGATACACCCTGGCCCTCGAAGCTAACAAGGGACCAAGGCTACTTGGCACCCGGTTCTCCCCTTACACCACGTCACCAGGCTCCACTTGATACACTGAACTCCTGAGGGCCAGAACCCAGTGGCCACTGCAAATGCTCCACTGCAAAGTTCTCAGTAGAGACTTAGAGACATCCCTGTCTTCACTTCTAGGCCCTTTCTTAGTACACCAACTGTTTCACAGTACATCCTCCGTGTTGGATGAAAAAGACCCAGGATTCAAAGTCACATGCCTTGGGTTCCGGTATAGATTCAGGCCCTGTAGTCGTTAACTTCCTACTCCTAGGCCACGTGGAAGGAGCAGCAAAATGCAGCCGCACCTGCTCGGCTTTGCTCTTCTCTTGAAAGCTGTTCTTCCCCCCTGGTCTGGGCCTTGTTGGGTAAGAGGGGCTACTTAGCTCTAGATCTGAGAGAAATGACACTGAACATTTTGGTAACCAACTGCTATCGACAAAGGCAAAGGATGAAAAGAAGTATTAGGAGGTGATGAGAGAAGCGAGGTGGAGGTGAGGGGAAGGAACGGCTGCACACCATCGCCACAGTGACGTGTGGGGGCAGCAGTCTGGAGGCCCTCAAGAGGAGCCCAGGTCTCAGGCAGCTCTCGCATCAGCAGACGCCAACCCTCACAGGGAAGCATCCACTATGGAGGGCTGTGGTTCTCACAGAGTAAGCTGAGCAAAACATAACCTCTTCATATACTCCATCCGCAAAAGGAAATAATACATCACAGGTGATATCAGCAGAAAACGAATCTGGATGCTCAAGGTTTCATTCAAACACAGAGAACCTATGTGTGAAATACTTAAAGAAAGAAAAAAAAAAAACAAGGAACAAGAGAATATAAACAGCTACTAAGTATCTTTGGGAAAAAAAAGTAAATTAAAACTTATAAATAATAAATATAGTCAGAATTAGGACTTAAGTGGCAGGCTAGGCACCACTACAGAATCACTTAACTGGAGGACTGATCCCAAAAAAGTTCTCAGAACATGGAATTGGGAGACAAGGAGATGAGAAACATGCAAGAGAGTGTTAGGAATGCAGAACAGAAGAAGCTCTAACACCAATCTCACCAGAGGCTGACAGAGACAACTGAATGCTTGCAGGAACATGGAGATAACATGGATGGCAATTATCAAACAGGAAATTGAAAATGATTGGTAGGCCAAAGGCTCTAATGGAAAAAGTAGACAGCATGCAAGAACAAGGGGGCCGTGTGAGCAGAGAGATGGAAAGAAATGCTGGCAATAAAAACAATGTAAGAGAAACGAAGACTATCAGTGATGGGCTCATCAGGAGACGACACGGCCAAGGAAAGAGTCAGGGAGCTGCAAGATATGTCAGCAGAAACTTCCCATACTGCAAGGCAAAGAGAAACAAGAATTAAAAACAAAAACAGAAATAATCTCCCCAATAGAACAAAACATCCAAAACCTGTGGGACAGTTTCGAAAGATATAACACCTGGTAAGTGGAATGCTGGAAGGAGAGACTAGAGAAACAGTTGAAGTAGTAATAGCTAAAAAGTCTCCAAAATTAACAACTGACAGCACAGATCCAAAGAATTCAGAGAACATCAAGTGGAATAAATACCCCCAAAGCTACACAAAGACATATTCTATTCAACCTGCAGAATACCAAAGAAAAAGAGAAAATCTTGGCCAGGTGCCATGGCTCATGCCTGTAATCTCAGCACTATGGGAGGCCAAGGCGGGCGATCACCTGAGGTCAGGGGTTCAACACCAGCCTGGCCAACATGGTGAAACCTCGTCTCTATTAAAATACAAAAATTAGCCGGGCATGATGGCGGGAGCCTGTAATCCCAGCTACTTGGGAGGCTGAGACAGGAGAATCGCTTGAACCTGGGAGACAGTGGTTACAGTGAGCTGAGATGGCGCCACTGCACTCCAGCCTGGGAGGCTGAGCAAGACTCCGTCTCAAAAAAAAAAAAAAGAGAGAAAATCTTGAAAGCAGCTGGGTGGGGGCAAGTGGACCTACAGAAGAACAGGGAAAAGAATTCCAGAGGACATCTTGTCAGAAATCAGAAACCATGCCAGCAAGGACAGAGGGAAGTTAAACAGTTCTAAAGTGTTCAAAGAAAAAAACCACCAACCTAGAATTATGTGTCCAGTGAAATTATCCTTCAAAAGTGAAGGAGAAATAAAGACTTCCTCAGACAAACAAAAACTGAGAGAGCTCATCACCAGCAGACCTGCCCTGCAAGAAATGTCAAAAGATTTCCTTCAGATAGAAGGTCAGAAACGTGGATCTACATAAAGAAAGGAAGAATACTAGAGAAGGAATAAAGACAAAGTAAAATATCTTCTTCTTATTATTAATCTAAAAGATAACTTGAAAGTAATCATCAACAGTGTACTGGGTGATTAACATGTGGATAAGTGAAAATAATGACAGCAATGTCACAGGGAATAGGGAAGGGTCGGGAGTAATCTGTTAAATGTTACCTTTTTTACATTAGTTAGTTGAAAAAGGACTTAGATTAGTTCAAAATGTATATTGTAAACTCCAGGGCAACTGCAGAAATTTTAAAAAAGATAAATAAAATTGATATACTAACAGAGGAGATAAAATCATAAAATGCTTAATTAAAAGTAGAGAAGGCAGAAAAAGACTCATAATGAATAGGAAACAATTACAAACATGGCTGATATTAATCTAAATATATCAAAAAATCACTTTAAATGTGAATAGTCAAATACACCAATGAAAAGACAAAGACTATCAGAGTATATCAAAAAACAACAAGCATGGTGGCATGCGCCTATAGTCCCAGCTACTCAGGAGGCCAAGGTGGGAGGACTGCTTGAGGCTAGGAGTTCAAGTTCAGCTTGGGTAACATAGCAAGAGTCCATCTCTAAAAATAAAAAACAAACACAACTATACATGTCTACAAGAAACCTACTTTACATATGAAAGCCCTGAGAAGGTGGCTCACGCCTGTAATCCCAGCACTTTGTGAGGCCGAGGTGGGCAGAACACAAGGTCAGGAGATTGAGACCACCCTGGTTAACATGGTGAAACCCTGTCTTTACTAAATATACAAAAAATTAGCCGGGCATGGTGGTGGGCACCTGTAGTCCCAGCTACTCGGGAGGCTGAGGCAGGAGAATGGTGTGAACTCAGGAGGTGGAGCTTGCAGTGAGCCGAGATCGCATCACTGCACTCCAGCCTGGGCGACCGAGGAAGACTCTGTCTCAAAAAAATAAAAATAAAAATAAAAATAAAAAAACAAACAAAAAAAAACCCTGAGAAGTTAAAAGTAAAGGGATGGAAACAACCAATGGATCAATAAAGAAATTACAAAGAAAAGCAGAAAATACTTAGAGACAAATGAAAACAAAAACATAACACACTGAAACTTACGGGACGCAGTGAAAGCAAGCACTAAGAGCAAAATGTATAGCTACAAACACATCAAAAAACAAGAAAGATCTCTATCAGCAACCTAACTAGGATAGGCGTGGTGGCTCATGCCTGTAATTCCAGCATTTTGGGAGGCTGAGGCAGGAGGATTGCTTGAGCCCAGGAGTTTGAGACCAACCTGGGCAACATGGTGAGACCTCCGTCCCTACGTAAATAAATACACAGACAGACAGATAGATAGCTGGGCATGGTGGCACACACCTGTAGTCCAAGCTATGAGACTATGGGTCAGGAGGATTGCTTGAGCCCAGGAGGTCGAGGTTGCAGTGACCCAAGATCGCACCACTACATTCCAGGCTGGGCAACTGAATAAGCTTTGTCTCAATAACAACAACAAATAAAATGAAACAAAAAACCCTCCCTAACTTCACATCTTAATGAATTAGAAAAAGAACAAGCTAAACCCAAAGCTAGCAGAAGAAAGATAATTTAGAGCAGAGATTAATGATCAATGAAATAGAGAATAGAAAAATAGGGAAAAAAAAAATCAATGAAACCAAAATATAGTTCTTTGAAAAGAGAAACAAAACTGACAAAACTTTAGTGAGATGGACTAAGAAAAAAAAAAGACTCAAATTACTATAATCAGAAATGAAAGTGGGGACATTATTATTGATTACACAGAAATAAAAGGGGCTGGGAGTGGTGGCGCACACCTGTAATCATAGCTACTTGGGAGGCTAGCACGGGAGAATCATTTGAGCTCAAGCGTTCGAGGCTCCAGTGAGCTATGATCGTGCTACTGCACTCCAGCCTGGGCAACAGAGCAAGACTATCTCTAAAAAACAGAAAATTAAATTAAAATTAAGAAAAAAACATAAAAGGTATTATAAGAAAGTACTGGCTGGGCTGGGCGCTGTGGCTCATGCCTGCAATCCCAGCACTTTGGGAGGTCCAGGCGGGTGGATCACCTGAGGTCAGGGGTTCGAGACCAGCCTGACCAACATGGTGAAACCCCATCTCTACCAAAAATACAAAAATTAGCCGGGCATGGTTGTGGGCGCCTGTAATCCCAACTATATGGGAGGCTGAGGCAGGAGAATGGCGTGAACCCGGGAGGCGGAGCTTGCAGTGAGCCGAGATCGCGCCACTGCACTCCAGCCTGGGCGACAGAGCGAGACTCCGTCTCAAAAAAAAAAAAAAAAAAAAAGAAAGAAAGAAAGTAAGTATTGCCTGGGCTTGGTAACTCATGCCTATAATCCCAGCACTTTGGGAGGCTGAGGTAGTAGGACTGCTTTAGCCCAGGAGTTTCAGTCCAGACTGGGTAACATAGTGAGACCCTGTCTTCTCTCTGGAAGAGTCCAAAACAATAAAAAAACAATTAGCTGGGAGTGGTGACACATGCCTGTAATCCCAGCTATTGGGGGGCCGAGGCAGGAGGAACGCTTGAGCCCAAGAGTTTGAGGCTGCAATGAGCTATGATCATGCCATTGTACTCCTGCCTGGGTGACAGAGTGAGATGCTGTTTCAAAGAAAAAAGAAAGTATTACGAACAACTGTACACCAACACACTGGATAAAACAGATGAAATGAAAAAGTTTTTAGAAACACAAAACCTATCAAGACGAAATCATAAAGAAATAGAAAAGTCTGAACAGACCTGTAACTAGTAAGGAGATTGAACTGGTAATCAAAAACCACCCAACAGGCCGGGCGCAGTGGCTCACGCCTGTAATCCCAGCACTTTGGGAGGCCGAGATGGGTGGATCACCTGAGGTCAGGAGTTTGAGACCAGCCTGGCCAACATGGCAAAACCCCGTCTCTACTAAAAATACAAAAATTAGCTGGGTGTGGTGGCATGTGCCTGTAGTTCCAGTTACTTTGGAGGCTGAGGCCAGGGAATCGCTTGAATCTGAGAGGCGGAGGTTGCAGTGAGTGGAAATTGTGCCACTGCATTCCAGCCTGGGTGACAGAGCAAGACTCCGTCTCAAAGAAAAAAAAAAAAAAATCACCCAATAAAGAAAAGCCCCAAACCTGATGGCTTCACCTGTCAATTCTACCAAATATTTAAAGAATTAATACCAATCTTTCTCAAAGTTTCCAAAAAACTGAAGAGGAGGGAACACTTTCTAACTCATGTCCTGAGCATATCCCCATACCAAAGCCAAAGACACTGTAAGAAAAACTACAGGGCCGGGCGTGGTGGCTCACGCCTGTAATCCCAACACTTTGGGAGACCGAGGCGGGTGGATCACCTGAGGTCGGGAGTTCGAGACCAGCTGACCAACATGGAGAAACCCCGTCTCTACTAAAAATACAAAATTAGCCGGGCCTGGTGGTGCATGCCTGTAATCCCAGCTACTCCGGAGGCTGAGGCAGGAGAATCACATGAACCCGGGAGGCAGAGGTTGCAGTGAGCCAAGATCACACCACTGCACTCAGCCCGGGTAACGAGCAAAACTCTGTCTCAAAAAAAAAAAAAAAAAAAAAAGAAAGAAAACTACAAACGAGTATTGCTTGTGAACATTCATGCAAACATCCTCAACAAAATACTAGCAAACTGAATTCAGCAGCATATTAAAAGATTCATACACCATGACCAAGTGGGAGTCATTCCCAGAATGCAAGGATAATTCTATGTATAAAAAGTAATCAATGTTAATATGCCACATTAACAGACTGGAAAAAGCCAAAGATCATCACAACTGGTGCAGAAAAAGCATGTGACAAATTCAACACCCATTCATTACAAAAACACCCAACAAACTAGGAATAGAAGGAAAACTACCAAAACATAATAAAAGCCACATATGAAAAACCCACAGCAAACAATGGTGAACGAATGAAAGCTTTTCCTTAAATAACAGGAACAAGGCAAGGATGCCTGCTTTCACTACTTCTCTTCAACACAGTATTAGAAATTTCAGCCGGAGCAAACAGGCAAGAAAAAGAAATAAAAGGCATCTAAACTGGAAAGGAAGAAGTAAAATTATCTCTGTTTGTAGATGATATGATTTTACAATGTAGAAAACTCCAAAGATTCCACAGAAACAGTCTGTTAGAATAGATGAATTCAGCAAAGTAGGAAGATACAAAATCAACACTCGAAAATCAGCTGCACGTCTATACACTAACAATGGTCAGTTGGAAAAGGAAATTATGAAAACAATTCCATTCACAACAGCATCAAAAATAATAATTTAGGGCTGGGCACAGTGGCTCATGCCTGTAATCCCAGCACTTTGGGAGGCCGAGGCGGGCGGATCACTTGAGGTCAGGAGTTCGAGACCAGCCTGACCAACATGGTGAAACCACGTCTCTACTAAAAATACAACAATTAGCCAGGCATGGAGGCACATGCCTGTAATCCCAGCTACTCAGGAGGCTGAGGCAGGAGAATCGCTTGAACCTGGGTGGTGGAGGGTGCAGTGAGCCAAGATCATGCCACTGCACTCCAGCGTAGGTGACAAAGTGAGATTCTGTCTCAAAAAAAAAAAAAAAAAACCACCAAAACCAAAACAAAACACTAACGGGAATTAACCAAAGAAGTGAAAGAGTTGTATCATAAAAACTACAAAACAGGCCAGGCGCGGTGGCTCACGCCTGTAATCCCACCACTTTGGGAGGCCAAGGCGGGCAGATCATGAGGTCAGGAGATTGGGACCATCCTGGCTAACATGGTGAAACCCCATCTCTATTAAAATACAAAAAATTAGCCGGGCGTGGTGGCACGTGCCTGTACGGGAGGCTGAGTGAGGCAGGAGAGTCATTTGAAACCAGGAGGTGGAGGTTGCAGTGAGCGGGATCGTGCCACTGCATTCCAGCCTGGGTAACAGAGGGAGACTCTGTCTCAAACAAACAAACAAACAAACACACACTACAAAACACTGCTCTAAGAAATTAAAAAAACATAAATAAATGAAAATACATACCATATTCGTTGATTAGAAGACAATACTGTTAGAATGTACATACTGCCCAAAGTGATCTACAGATTCAATGCAGTTATGCAGTCCCTATCAAAATCCCAATGATGTATTTTGAAGAAATAGAAAAATCCACCCTAAATTCATATAGAATCTCACAGGATCCTGAATAACCCAAACAATCTTTTTTTTTTTTTTTTTTTTTTTTTGAGACAGTGTTTCCCTCTTGTTGCCCAGGCTGGAGTGCAATGGCGCGATCTTGGCTCACTGCAACCTCCGCCTCCTGGGTTCAAGTGATTCTCCTGCCTCAGCCTCCCGAGTAACTGGGACTACAGGGCACGTGCCACCACGCCCGGCTAATTTTTTGTATTTTTAGTAGAGACAGGGTTTCACTGTATTAGCCAGGATGGTCTCGATCTCCTGACCTTGTGATCCGCCCGCCTCGGCCTCCCAAAGTGCTGGGATTACAAGTGTAAGCCACCGTGCCCGGCCAACCCAAACAATCTTTACAAAAAACAAAACAAAACAAAAACAAACAAACAAAAAAAACCACCAAACCTGGTGGACTCACACTTCCTGATTTCAAAACTTACTGCAAAGATATAGCAATCAAAACAGTGTGGTATCAGCATGACATACAGACCAATGAACAGAACAGAAAGCCCAAAACTGGAACTTCAGATATATGGTCAAATGATTTTTGACAAGGATGGCAAGATCCTTCAACAGGAAAAGGGCAGTCTTTTTAACAAATGGTACTGGGACAACTGAATATCCACATGCAAAAGAATGAAGTTGGACCCTTACCTAACACCATATATAAAAATGAACTAAAAAATGGATTACCGACCTAAATGTAAGGAAAGAACAAGACTCTTAGGAGAAAACAGAGGGCAAAAGCTTCACAACACTGGATCTGGCAATGATTTATTGGATGTAACGCCAAAGGCACAGGCAACAAAGAATAGACAAATTGGACTGCATGAAAATTTTTTCTTTTTTTGAGACGGAATCTTGCTCTGTCGCCCAGGCTGGAGTGCAGTGACGTGATCTCGGCTCACTGCAAGCTCCACCTTCCGGGTTCACGCCACCTTCCGGGTTCACGCCATTCTCCTGCCTCAGCCTCCCGAGTAGCTGAGACTACAGGCGCCTGCCACTACACCCGGCTAATTTTTTGTATTTTTAGTAGACGGGGTTTCACTGTGTTAGCCAGGATGGCGTGAGCCACCGCGCCTGGCTGAAAAATTTTTAAATGTTATGCGTCAACAGACACTATCAACAGAGTAAAAAGGCAACCCATAGAATGGGAGAAAATACTTGCAAATCATATATCTGATAAAGGACTAATATCCAGAATAGAAACAGAACTAAAATGCAACAACAACAACAAACCTGATTCAAAAACGAGCAAAGGACTTGAATAGATGTTTCTCCAAAGAAGATATACGAATAGTCAATGAACAATGAAAAGATGCCCAACATCACTAAACACTAAGCAAATGCAAATCAAAACTACAATGTATCTGTGGTCATTTACACAAGACAAAAAGCCCTACAATGTGATACCACCTTACATCCTTGAGGATGGTTACTATTAAAAAAGCAAAACAGAAAATAACAAGTGTTAATGAGGATGTGGAGAAACTGAAACCCTTGTGCACTGTTGGTGGGAATGTAAAATGGTGCAGCCACCGTAGGAAAGGGTGGCAGTTCCTCCAAAAATTGCAAATACAATTACCGTATGATCCAGCAATTCCACTTCAGGGTACACACCCCAAACAACTGAAAGCAGGGTGCTGAAATATTTGTACACTCATGTTTACAGCAGCACTGTTCATAGTAGCTAATGTATGGAAACAACACGTGTTCACTGATGGAGACACAAAATAGGGTACAGCCATATGATGAGTATTATTTAGCCTTAAAAAGGAAGGAGATTCTGCAATATGCGACAACATGAATAAACGCTGAGGACGTTATGCTAAGTGAAATAAGCCAGTCACAAAAAGAGAAATACTGTACAATTCCATGTACATGAGGTACTTAGGGTAGTCACAATCACAAAGACAAAGTAGAATAATGGATGCCCAGGGCTGGGAGAAGTGGAGTTATTGTTTAACAGGTAAAAACCTCCAGCTTCACAAGATGAAAAGAGTTATGGAGACGGATGATGGCTGCACAACATTATCAATGTATTTAATACCACTGAATTCTACACTTAAAAATGGTTAAGATTGTAAATTTTATGTTCGTGCATATTTTACTATAATAAATCTTTTTAAAAAGTAAGCAATGAAGGAAGATATACCATGCTAGCACTAACCAAAAGAAAGCTAGAGGAGCTATATTAATTTCAGGCAAAGCAGACTTTAGAGCAAGGGAAGTTACCAGTGGTAATGAGGAGCATTACATAATGATAAAGGGTCAATTCTCCAAGATGACGTAACAATTCTCAATGTGTGTGCCGCTAATAACAGAGCATCAAACTTTGTAGGGCAAAAGTTGATAGAACTGTGCAAGGAGAAACTGATGAATCCATTATTACAATGGAAGTCTTCAAGGGCATGCTATCAGAAATGAACAGATCCAGCAGGCAGAGAATCAGTCAGAACATAGTTGCTGACTGACGGAACTCAAGAGCACCATCAATCAATTGGACATAATGAGCATCTGAAGACCACGTCACTGAACAACGGCAGAACACATATTCCTCTGAAGCTCACACGGAACACTCACCAAGACAGACCATATTCTGGGCCATAACACATACCTTAATAAACTCAAAAAACCAGAGATTATACACTGCATGCTTTTAGATCACAATGGAATTAAAGTAGAAATCAGTAACAAAAAGATAGTTCGGAGATCCCCAAATATTTGGAAATTAAATTCTCTGGCACTTACAGTTTTTATTTTATGTAGTATTTCATTACTGTATTTTTCTCAGCAATTACTTTGAACTTTCAAATAACTTATACTCAATATATAAATTCAGTATGTCACTGGTATGGAGACACTTGAAAATAGAAATTAGTCTTCAAGTCTTTTTAATTTCAAGAATTTTTTTTTTTTTTTGGTAGAGACAGGGTTTTACTATGTTGCTCTGGTCTTGAGCTCCCAGGCTCAATCAATCCTCTCACCTCAGCCTCCCAAAGCACTGGGATTACAGGCGTGAGCTACCACAACCAGCCAGAAAATAAATTTTTCATAGTACCCATGCTAAACTTTTTAGGTACTAAATATTTACCCACAATGCCTAAAATATGAATTATAAGAATTACAACTACAATGACATAATGTGCCAAAAGGCAAAAACTGTGACCCCAGCACAGCAGAAACTCCCCAAGGCCCCAACAACGCAAAAGTGATGGCAGACACAGTACACAAGGCCCCCTCCACGTTCAGCACCCACCTTCTGCTCCCTACATTCAGAACTTCTTGCCCAACAATCCTCCTGTTGATTATCTCTAAGAAACTTCCTCCAATGTCACTGAAATTTGTGCGATTCTGATATAGCTCATTTGCTTCTTAAGCTGTCCACAACTCACTGGTGGACCAGGAGACCCCTTCAGGGCTGCTAACGCATTATGCATTTAGGCACAGATGTGGTCACAGCATCCAACTAAGCCAAACTAAGTCAAATAACACAAACTAATCTTGTAAGACCTGGTAAGTGACAATTCAAGTTTGTTTACAGAAACAAACATTTTCATACCAGATGCAAATGAAGTATTTCGATAATTGTATCTTATGTTTCCACATAATAATGGCCACCACATATTTTAAATGAATCAGTGAATAGTCTTCAGTTTGCTGAAGTGGTAGAAACAACGTTTAGTTATAAATTTCTAAGTTTCTATGCGACCTCTACCATATATGGCTTGACTCCATATTTGCTTTTCTATCCATATTTGCTTTTCTATTCAAATCTTTCTATATGATTAAAGTTTAACAGGTATCAAGAGAACAGATATTAGATACAAATGATGCTCCTAAAACATGTTTTTCTTCTTTTACCCATATACAGATCTCTAATTTCCTAAGAAAAGGCCAAAAGCCCGGGAAAATAATCAATTTTTAACCAAAGGGGCCCCACAGTCTTTAGTAATAATCAATTTTACTATCTTACTTGAGTATTTTTAGGAACTAATTCTTGAATAGCTTCCAGCAGCAAAAACACATAACAGAATATTATCTTTTCTTGGAACTAGGTAATAGAGCTTTCTTCAGGCAACAGCAGCGAGTGGAAACCTTCCTCACTTTACACCCAGAGAAAATCTGGCTACAAACCAGGCGGACCATGAAGATAGCCTGGTTCTGACTACATACATGAAAAATGTTATTAAAAAGCATTCTATTATTAAGACATCATTAAAAGTTCAAACTGAGCAATATTCAATCTAACAAAATTTAAGCATGAATTTGGATGGTTGTGCCAAGTAATTATAATAGATGTGGCAAACTTATTACACTCTATTCTAAACCTGTGTCTGTTAATCTTCCACCTACGCCTCTCCCTAGCAAAGAGACAACAAACCTCACTTATGGGCTACATGTACCCCACTTCACAGTGACCCCTAGAGGGGAGAAAACACACATGTGTTTGGAAAAACTGTGGTCTGGATAAAATCATTCCATGTCATGTCCTCCTCCCTTTCTGTTCCAGCTCAAAATCAATGTTTTAAATAATAAATTAGGGTTTGAAATAAATTATATTTTTGACTGCTTAGAGCTACCTTTGGACAAGAATAACTGGTACAAATTAAAAAAAAAACAATCAGAATTACGGTGAGTCATTCTGGTAAAGTTAAGCTCAAAATAACTAGAGAGGCAAAGCTCTCTAACGTCCAAAGAAAGAAACCAGCCTAAGAATTTCACTGTAAAGTCTAAGATACTAAGCATACACATGAGGTTCTCTGGGAAGAAATGCATAAAAATCAACTTATTTCTACATCCTCACTCCACTTCCTGAATGAGCTCTTCACACTGGGTTTCTGGCAGCTTCTCCTGTCTGTACCCTCCCCTCCCCAGTGCTCCATCGCCTGCAGGGCGTTATAACTGTGGCATCACACTTAGGGCTCCTCCTTTATTTAGGCTCATGTATTTCTCAATGCTAAAGCAGCAGAGACATTTTAGACCCTGTAGAGTCCCGCCAGTGTTAGAGGACTCATGCTGTATTCACATTATTTTACCTATCACATTAAGAAGAAGAGCAAGCCCTGGAAGATCACAAGTAGATCACCGGTCTCCTGTGGAAATATTTCCTAGGTTTAACCTGTTAGAAATAGCACCTGAAAAATCCTTCTGTTCTATTTAATTCTGAATAAAAGAACTATGACCTTCACAGTTGTTTTTAATGATTGTTGCAACTGTAAAGGTTCAAAATTACAGTGCTTAAGACATTATGGTGAAAGGAAACACTTGGAGACCTTCCTATCCAGAGCAGATGCTATCCTATGCAAGTTGCTAATTCACAGATTTCTTTGTTTGACTATGTACTCCTGTAGGATCTCAGTGAAGAGTGAGCTTTCAGACCCTTTTTGCCCTGACTTACCTTACTGTGTGTGAAGGGGGGCGTTGCATACAAGGTGGGGTGGATGAGAGGGCGTGGCAGGTGTGGAACAGTGTGCAAAGGCACATGTCCATGGATGTGAGGGTAAAGGTGCAGTGCAGGGTGTGTGGGCTTCTCTGGGCTCAAGAACTGATGGCCAGGAGGAAGGGCTCCGGCTGTCATTGCAGATGGTGTCAGTCCAGAAGCTTCTTGCTTACAAACATGACATTCACAAGTGTTTGGAGCTTGTTCAGCCTAAGAGGAAAGAAAAAAAACATACTTATTTAGTGAAACAATAAATGGTATGAATTAAAGTCAGTCACATTCTGCCAAGTAGTTACAAAGCAAATACAAAGGTAAGTGGGCTTTTCCTGACACCCTGAGTTGACCAGGGCCTTCCATGCAAGGAAAACGAGGGACCCCAAGAGACTGGGACTGAAGAAGACGCACAGAGAAGAGAGGTGTACCTCATTCCACAGACAGACTCAGGTAGAGCCACTGGTTCTGCATCTCATGCCTACGCAGAAAATTTCACTTCCCACATGTGAGCAGGGACAAGGGAACTAGTGAAGACGACAGAGTAGAGAGGGGATGGCTGTGCTCCACTGGGCTCACACTGCTTCTAAGTAGTCACACACAGATTCTCCAAAACAAAGCAGAGACGTGACTTCCGGTTACACTGGAGTGAAGAGGTCAGTGGCTCCTTTCCCTCAGGGCAAATGTAAAACTGAACACAATTGTCAAAGGCAACCATTCTGAGGCTCTGGAAATCAGCCCAAGGAAAATACTGAGACACATTTATTCATGCAAATCAGCTAGAACTTCAAGGAAGAACAGCAAGTCTGGCTTTCTTTTCTGGGACTCTTTCCACTTCCTGCACCTGTACTCCACCCCTGACTCAGTCAGCAGTGGGCACAGGAGTTCTGTGACTGCAGGGATGTCAGTGCAAACCAACCCTGCTGCCAAAAACAGCAGCCTGGTCAGGCAGAGGGTGAAGCAGTAAAAGCAGTGAACTCAGAAGGGAATGAATAGAGAAGCCTGCAGCTCTGTTCCCTTGAGACTGAGGTCCCAACTGGGGTGAGTGGCAAAGGAGACAGAAATCTAATAGAGAGAACCCTGGAAATGAGAGCGCCACGGAAGGGCTTCTTAAGCTGTCCACAACTCACTGGCTGACCAGGAGAGCACAGTGCATGCACTGAGGACACCTAATGGGCTGGAGGAAGGGGCCAACACAGCTGACTTGAGAACTAGCTGAGAGCGGAGCGCATTCACCCCACAGCCAACAATGGAGCCCCTGTGGATTCAAGGTGCATGGGCAACCTCTGCCCAAATCATCAACTGGCCAATCAGCCAGGTGGACAAAGGGCAGACCTCTAGAAGCCAAACTAAAAAGCAGAAGAGAAGAAGTAAGCTGAGACACCCACAGCCACATAATGTGGGAGATACAGATCCTGCAACTGAAGCCCAGGAAATAACAAAAACAAGGAAACAAACAAAAGACAACAAAGGACCCTCAAGGGAAAAAATGATAATGCAAAATTATTACACTATTTAAAATGTCCAATTTTCAACAAAAAATTATGAGACAAGCAAAGATTAAAGAGAAGTATGACCTAGGCTGGGCGCAGTGGCTCACACCTGTAATCCCAACACTTTGGGAGGCAGAGGTGGGAAGATCACTTGAGCCCAAGAGTTCAAGACTAGTCTGGGCAACATGGAAAAACCCTGTCTCTACAAAAAGTACAAAAACTATCCAGGCATGGTGGTGTGTGCCTGTAGTCCCAAGTACTTGGGGGGCTGAGGTGGGAGGATTGTTTGAGCCCAGGAGGTCCAGGCTCGAGGCTCCAGTGAGCTGTAATCATGCCACTGCACTTCAGCCTGGGTGGCAGAGCAAGACCTTGTCTGGAAAAAAAAAAGTGTGACCCACATGCAGGAAATAAATAGTCAAACGGTTAACAGGAGTGAGTTCAGATACTAAATTAGCACACAAAGATGTCAAAGCAGCTGTTATAACATGTTCAGAGAATTAAAGGAAAATATGAAAATAAAGATTCAACATATAGGGAATTACTGTAAAAAAAGAGAAACAAAAAAAAAACAGTAAAATATAAATTCTACAGGTGAAGAGTACAATAGCTAAACCAAAATTTCACTAAAGGGGCTCCAAAGCAAACTTAAAATGGCAGAAAAATCATCTGTGAACTTGAAGAAGAGCAATGGAACTGATCTAGGAACAGAGAGAAGGGATGAGGGGAAAGTATGCAGACGCTCAGAGGCCTGTGGGAGAGCAGCCAGCACTCCAGCATGTGCAGAACCAAGTCCCAGAGGAAAGAGGGAAGAGCATCCAAATAACATGTGGACATTCCACTTCCCAAATGTGATGAGAAACATTGGTCTACAGATCCAAGAAGCTCAGTGAACCTTAAGATGGATAAAAACAAAGAGATACTGACAGCTGCAGAACTCTGGCACACAATGACCACCTAAGGCTTCCTGCAGCCAAAGGCCAAGTCCCTAGGATGACCCCAGACCCTACTAAAACACCTTCTTGAGAAAGCCAGGCTGCCAGGAGAACTGACTGCTTGTTCTAACAGTCTGACAGCTGATGACTGTAACAAGAGTAACACTCTGGTGTGGAATTTGATAGTGGGAAGGCTGTGTGTGGGGACCCTGGGTATAGGGTGTCTCTGTAGCTCTCACTCACCTTTGCTGTGAGTCTAAAGCTATTCCTAAAAACAACCACTCTATTTATTATTTATTTATTTATTTTTGAGACGGAGTCTCACTTCTCGCCTAGGCTGGAGCGCAATGGCGCGATCTTGTCTCACTGCAACCTCTGCCTCCCGGGTTCAAGCAATTCTCATGCCTCAGCCTCCCAAGTAGCTGGGATGACAGGCACATGATAGCACGCCTGGCTAATTTTTGTATTTTTAGAAGAGATGGGGTTTCACCACGTTGGCTAGGCTGGTCTCGAACTCCTGACCTCAGGTGATCTGCCCGCCTCTGCCTCCCAAAGTGCTGGGCGTGAGACACCCCCATGCCTGGTCTATTTTTTAAAATGAAGGCAAAATAAAGACATTTACACAAAAAGAGAATTAACTGCTAGCAAACTGGTCCTGTAAGACATATTAAAAGAAGGTAAAAACAAGATGGTAACTTAAATTCGGCAGAATTTAAAATGAAGAATGCCAGAAATGACTAGCCAGCTAGCAAATAGAAAACACTGTATAAATACAGGCCAGGCGTGGTAGCTCATGCCTGTAATCCCAGCACTTTGGGAGGCCAAGGCGGGTAGGTCACCTGAAGTCAGGAGTTTGAGACCAGCCTGGCCAACATGGCGAAATGTGATCTCCACCAAAAATACAAAAATTAGCCGGGTGCCATGGTGCTTGCCTGTGATCCCAGCTACTCAGGTGGCTGAGGCAGGAGAACTGCTTGAACCTGGGAGGTGGAAGTTGAAGTGAGCCAAAATCGTGCCACTGCACTCTAGCCTGGGCAACAGAGTGTGACTCTGTCTCAAAAAAAGGAAAAGAAAAGGAAAAGGAAAAGAGAAAGAGAGAGAGAGAGAAAGAGAGAAAGAGGAAAAGGAAAAGGAAAAGAAAGAAAAGAAGGCAGACAGGCAGGCACTGTATAAATATATTTTTCTCTTTTATTTGCTCTAGAAATTATAAAGCTGTATAAAGCAGTAATTAAAACATATTATTGGTTTGTAACATATACAAATGTAATTATATATAGGACAATAATAGTACAAAGGAGAAAGAAGGAAATGGAGCTCCTGCAGAGCAAAGTTGGTATATTTTACTGGAATTAAATCAGTAATAATCTGGAGTAGATTGTGATAAATTAAGATGCATATTGTGGGCGGGCGTGGTGGCTCACACCTGTAATCTCAGCACTTTGGGAGGTTGAGGTAGGCGGATCACTTGAGGCCAGTTCGAGACCAGCCTGGCCAAAGTGGCAAAACATTGTCTCTACTAAAAATACAAAAATTAGATGGGCGTGGTGGTGCGCATCTGTAATCCCAGCTACTTGGGAGGCTGAGGCAGGAGAATCACTTGAACCTGGGAAGTAGAGGTTGCAGTGAGCCAAGATTGCGCCATTGCACTCCAGCCTGGGTGACAGAGCAAGACTCTGTATCAAAAAAAAAAAAAAAAAAAAGATGCATATTGTGGCTGGGTACACTGGTTAAGTGTAATCTTAGCACTTTGGGATTTCCTGGCGGGAGAATCACTGGAGGCCAGGAGTTTGAGACAAGCTTGGGCAACACAGGGAGACCGTGTCTCTACTAAAATTTAAAAAATTAGCCGGTCATGGCGGCACACACTTATAGTCCCAGCTTACTAAGGAGGCTGAGGCAGGAAGACTGCTTGAGCCCAGGAGCTTGAGGTTGCAGTGAGCCATGATGATGCCACCCCATTCCAGCCTGTGTAACAGAGCAAGACCCTGTCTCTAAGAAAAAAAGAGATACATATTGTATTTTAATTTTTGTTTCTTTTTGTTTTATTTTTTATAACGACATTCACAAGAGATGCATACTGTAACCCTACAGCAGCCACTAAGAAAATTTAAAAAAGAATCAACAGAAGAATTAAAATAGTACACTAAAATTTTTGTTTAATATTTAAAAAGGCAGATACTGACATATACAGGATAAAAATGCAACTAAAAGATGTTAGACAAATTTTAGATTCAAAGACACAAAGAAACTGAAAGTAAAAGGATGAAAAAATACATGTACACAGTAACCCAAGAAGGTGGAGTGGCTATATTAACAAATAAAACGGACTTTAAGAAACACCAGTAGACAAACATTTCATAATGATAAAAGGGGCAATATGTCAGGGGAGCTATAACAATAATTCAATAACATCACCCCCAAATGCATGAACCAAAACAAGGAAGAAGTGAAACGAGAAGGAAATAATCCAACAGTTAAACTTGAAGGCTTCCATATGCCTCTCTCAGTAACCGATAAAACCACCAGACAGATAATCAGTAAGAATATATACTATGATCTGAGTATCTGTGCCCCTCCAAAATTCATATGTTGATAGCCTAACCTCCAAAGTGATGGTATTAGGCGATAAGGACTTTGGAAGGCTCTACTCTCAGGAATGGGATTACTGTCCTTACATGGTAGCCTGAATAGACCAAGACAATATAAAAGACTTGAACAATGCCATCAACCAATTTGATCAAACTTTCATTTATTGAACACTCCACACAACAAGAACAAAATTCAAATTATTTTCAAGTACACATAGAACACGATCTAGGTAAGCTATATGTTAGGCCATAAACAAGTCTCAATAAATTTGGAAGCTCTAAAATCAGTAATCTAAGCTTTTGTTTCAACAAACTACAAAAGGAAGAGCAAGCAAAACCCAAAGAACATAGAAAGAAATAATGAATTTCAGAATGGAAACCAATGACACAGAAAAGAAAACAGAGAAATTGACAAATCTTTAGCCCAAGTGACTGAAGCCATTAAAAGGAAGATAAAATTACCCAAATCAAGAATTAGCATCACTGCAGGCACTGCAGAATTAAAAAGGATTATAACAGTATAGAATAACTTTATCCCAACACATTAGACAACTTAAATGAGTAAATTCCTACAAAGACAAAAATTACTGAAATTCACTCAGTAAGAAATAGGAAATTTGAAAAGACCTATTACAAGCAAATGAAACTTGAATTAGTAATTACAGATCTCCCACAAAAAGAGACCAGGCCTACAGGATTTTGCTGGTGAATTCTATCAAATATTTAATAAATCTCAATCTTAAACAAACTCCTTCAGAAAACATAAGTGAAAAAAACATTTCCTAACTCATCCTATGAAGCCAGTATTACTCTGATACCAAAGTCAGACAAAGACATCACAAAGATAGGAAACTACAGACCAATGTATTTTATTAGTATTAACACAGATGCAAAAATCCTAACAAAATATTAGCAAACCAACTCAGGAACATATGAAAAGGATTATATACCACCGCCAAGTGGGATTTATCCCAGGAACACAGGTTGATTTAATATCCTTAAATCAACTGATGTGACACACCACGGTAACAAAATAAAAAACGAAAACCACAAGATCGCAACACATGCAGAAAAGACATTTGAAAAACCGAACAATTCAATATTCAATACAATTCAATATTCAAATCATGAAAAAACTCAAGAAATTAGGAGTAGAATAGAATTTCCTTAACCCAATAAAGGGCATCTATGAAAAACCTGTACTTGATATCACATTTAAAGAATGGTCAAAGATTAAATGCTTTCCCCCTAAGATTGGGAACAAGGCAAAGATATCTGCTTGCAACAATTCTCTTCTGTACTGAGTTTCCAGCTAGCTCAATAAGGCAAGAGTAAGGAATTAAAAGCACTCGGGAGGCTGAGTCAGGAGAATGGCATGAACCTGGGAGGCAGAGCTTGCAGTGAGCCGAGATAGCACCACTGCACGCCAGCCTGGGCAACAGAGCAAGACTCCGTCTCAAAAAAAAAAAAAAAAGAAAAAGAAATTGAAATTAAAAGCATCCAGACTGGGTATGGTGCCTCACACCTATACTCCTAAAACTTTGGGAGGCTGAGATGGGAGGATCGCTTGAGGCCAGAAGTTCAAGACCAGCCTGGGCAACATAGTGAGACCCTCTCTCTACAAAAAGTTTTTTTTTAAAGCTGGGCGTGGTGGCGCATGCCTGTAGTTGTAATACACCTGTAGTCCTAGCTACTTGGGAGGCTGAGGCAGCAAGACTGCTTGAGCCCAGCTGTTTGAGGCTGCAGTGAGCCATGACTGCAGCAGTGCACTTCAGCCTGGGTGACAGAGTGAGATTCTGTTTCTTAAAAAGAAGAAAGGAAGGAAAGAAAAAGAAAAGAGAAGGGAAAGGGAAGGGAAGATTAAAAGCACTGCATCCAGATTGGAAAGGAAGAACTAAAACTTTATTTGCAGACAACATGATCTTGTATATAGAAAATCCAAAGTAATCTACCAAAACAACAGCAAAAGGACCTACTAGAACCAACCCTACTAGAATAAACAAGTTTAGTAAAGCTGCAGAACACAAGACCAATATAAAAAAATCAATTGTATTTCTATGTATTACCAATGATCAATTGGAAATCAAAATTAGAAAATACCTTTTACTGTGAATGAAAACACATAATACTTATATATTCCAGACACAAAGACTGGAATTTTTTTAGAATTACTGAGAAAAATTAAAGATGACTTAAATAAATGGAAAGATAAAGCACATTCACAGATTAGAAGACTCAATTTTGTTAGGATTGCATTCTCCCTAAATTGATCTATATCATCCCACAAATAAAAGACCACAACCACATCCAGAGGATTTCACTGGAGAATTCTAAATATATATTCAAGAATTCAATGCAATCCCTCAAGATCCAAGGAGGCGTTTTGTAGTTGACAAGTAGATCCTAAAATTTATATGGGAATGCAAAGAACTTTGAGCAGCACAAACGATTTTGAAAAGGGTGTACCAGCCGGGTGCAGTGGCTCACGCTTGTAATCCCAGGACTTTCGGAGGCCAACACGGGCAGATCACAAGGTCAGGAGTTCGAGACCAGCCTGGCCAAAATAGTGAAACCCCATCTCTACTAAAAATACAAAAAATTAGCCAGGCGTGGTGGCGTGCACCTGTAGTCCCAGCTACTTGGGAGGCTGAGGCAGAAGAATTGCTTGAACCCGGGAGGCAGAGGTTGCAGTGGGGCGAGATCGCGCCACTGCACTCCAGCCTGGGTGACAGAGGGAGACTCCATCTCAAAAAAAAAAAAAGAAAAGAAAAAGAAAAAGAAAAAAGAGAGAGAGAAAGGTGTACCAAGCTGGAGGGAAGACCCTATCCCATTTTCCTAAACTTACCATAAAGCAATTGTCAAATGCACTATGGGTGTAAGGACAGACACAGAGATCAAATGAACAGAATGGAATGTCCAAATATAAACTCTTACATTTATAGTCCATTGATTTTCAATAAATTTTCAATAAATGGCCAAGGCAGTTCAATGGGGTACTTCTGACAAACTGTACTGAAACAATTGGATATCTATATATGCAGAAAAGGTGAATTTATATCCTCACCTCACAATAAGTAAATGCTGAGTCAAACAGAATCTAAGAACTAAAATTATAAATATTCTAAAAGAAAACAGTTTTGTGGTAGGCAAAGTTTTCTTGGATAAGACATCAAAAACATTATACATAGAAGAAAAAACTGGTAAGGAGATGTGGTCAGACTTCCCAGATAGACCTTTCAACATCACCTTTACCATCTGAGTGTTACATTTATATTACCTAATAAAATAAATCAGCCAAGCACTTTGACCTTCATTTGTTCTCTCTTTCATTTAAAGACTGCTTATTATTATTGTTGTTATTATTATTTTTTAAACAGAGTCTTGCTTTGTCGCCCAGGCTGAAGTGCAGTGGCGCAATCTTGGCTCACTGCAACCTCTGCCTCCCAGGTTCAAGCAATTCTTGTGCCTCAGCCTCCCAAGTAGCTGGGATTATAGGTGCCCACCACCATGCCCAGCTAATTTTTGTATTTTTAGTAGAGACGGGGTTTTGCCATGTTGGCCAGGCTGGTCTTGGATTCCTGGCCTCAACTGATCCACCCACCTTGGCCTCCCAAAGTGCTGGGATTACAGGCATGAGCCACTGCGCCCGGCCAAAAACTTGTTTAAGCATCTATTTATGAAATTCTGAGAAAAAAAGCTAATAAGGTACCCTCATCTTTGGCTAACAGAAGAACAGATAATGAACAGGAAAAACAAACCTTTCCTGAAATTTTAATATTCCACTATTTTTTTTTAACTCCTCTCTTTGCTTCTATACAGACAAAAAAGGCCTCCACAGAGCTGCCATGGGGTGTTGCGAAATCAAGATTGATATTCGAGCAAGAAAAACAAGATTCAAATGGAGATTGTAAGTATGCCTTGACTCTCTTCAGTTCTAACCTTCAGAAATTATGGGAAACAAAATAACTTTGTATTTAGTAATGCTCATGTTTAGAGAAAATACACACAGAAAAAGAGATCCTTGGCAAAACAGCAAGCAAAGTCCTACCTGCTCTGTTGGGTAGGATGGGGGTGGACTGTCTGCTTTGCTCTCCTCTGTCCTGGGGCTCCTGCTTCCCAGCACTCCATCTTCCTTCGGGGCCCCTGGGGGCTCCCCACTACTCTCGCCATCCGCTTCTTCATCATCAGCTTCTGAGGAACTACTGCTGGTACTGCTTATCTGAGGAGACTTTAAAGACAATCTTTTGTAATTTGCACTTTTCAAAACAGAGTAATATAAAAAATTAAAATGTCAGACCATCATTTTATGTCATTTATTGTTGCTACGAAGAAGCCATGTCCATACCTCATCCTTCAGGGCCATGTTTTCCCCGCCACCATTCAATTCGCTGTGGATTCCATTCATGTTGGCCACCACCTCGGTATCATCATAATTACTCAATGGATAAATATCAGCAAATTTGGCTGACAATGGTGCAACATCTTCATCATCACTACAACTGACACAAGCAGAGATGGTCACTGTGAGGTCATTCAATTGTGAAAGACAATGAGTAAACCAGCCACTAAGGACAGATATTTCCTGGACAGATCACGGCTTTCATTTACAAAGAGTATTAGTTAAGTATCATTCCTACCACTAACATTTCTTAGTAACCTCAACATGAGAAAAATGCTTGGAAAATTAACATTTGTGCCATTTGGAAGAGTAAAAAACAAACAACAAACAGAAAAACCTCCAAAAGTAGAAATATTAAGGAAACTACAAAAATTTAACCAGACTGATTAACGTTTCCATTTGACCTGAAGAGCGCTGGTATAAAACTAGTCTCCTCTCTGCTACTCCCAAGACAACACAATTTGTGATTAAAATTAAAGGGGTACCAATGGCAACCTTAGGTGTTTAGTGTTTGCTTTTTTAACCTTAGCTGTTTAGTGTTTGCTTTTTCAACTTAGGGCTGAAATTTTCAGAAATAGTCAGTTGAACAAAACTTTAAAGGCACTTATGTAACAGAAGACTAATTTTTTTTGCTTTAAGGCCAGTCATGGCCTGGTCACTCATGATCATAATTAAACATCAGCTTTAGCAAGACATCTAAGCAACAGGCAAATGAAAAATTTACTGAAATTAATTTTATTTTATTTTATTATTTTTTTGAGGCAGTGTCTTGCTCTGTCTCCCAGGCTGGAGTACAGTGGCACAATCTCGGCTCACTGCAAGCTCCACCCCCCGGGTTCACGCCATTCCCCTGCCTCAGCCTCCCAAGTAGCTGGGACTACAAGCGCCCGCCACCACGCCCGGCTGATTTTTTGTATTTTTAGTAGAGACGGGTTTCACTGTGTTAGCCAGGATAGTCTCGATCCCCTGACCTCATGATCCGCCCGCCTCAGCCTCCCAAGGTGCTGGGATTACAGGCATCAGCCACTGCACCCGGCCTGAAATTAATTTTAAACAGATTTCAAGGCTTTAGCCTACAGAGACCACTTAAGATGCAGCTCTGGTGCATTAAAAGAGCTGGCACATTTAAGCTCAGTGCAATAAGATGCTCCAAGGTCCACAAAAACATGCACTGAGTCCATCTTCAGCCTGGGCACACAGCAACCTCCAGAAGGCAAAACCCTAGGAACTCGTCGTGATCTCACTTCCTAGAATGAGTGAAGAGTGTCCAGGACTACCAAATTCCGGTGTCTTTTCAACACATTACAAGTAACATGCTAGAGTCTGGAGCTCACCAGAGGTAAGTACAAACAGCACCCACAAGGTGCAGAGTCCTAGGGCTTCCTGCAGGCCCACTGCACCTGGGACGCTGCCTGGGCCAATGCTCATACACACTCCTGAGGATGACCATCGGCACAATTTACAGATGAGAAAACTGAGGTTCTAGAGAAGTAACTCAGCCATTTGCTCCATGTGACGGCAGGAGGCTTCACCAGCCCTAGCTCCGTAAAGAACCAACCCATAAGATCCAGGAAGTACTGTGTGGTACACTGACTACAATCACATTGTTCTTTTTAACCAACTTAGAAAAGGCACCAAGAAAGAGACAATACAAATGAAAAGATAACACTGGAGATTTTCAAATCATAGTTTACATTTGGAAGACATTGATCACAAGCTGCTGAAGGCCCAGATGTCCCGAGAACCTAGGCTCCCCGTAACTGGTGATGGGCAGTTCCGGCCCAAGGAGAAAGGCTCCCACAGCCAATTTCTTCCACTACCACACGTGACACAAGAGACCATAACTGACATCAGCAGCTGTGACAAATGAACAGGGATGAAATTTTCCATCTTAAATTTTCATTAGGCTATATATGTTTAATTTTTATGTTTCAGTAAGAAGTTGGATAACAGCCAGCTGCAAAAATGTCAACACTCTTTCTTGTGCCCTGGAGAGTACACAGTGTCTCTAAGGCAATAAACAGCAGCCTGCAATCTTTGTATGAACAGAGTCAGTGAGTTTAAACCAGTCCTTTCAGAATTATTTTGTCTGAGAACAAGCCCAAATTGAAAATGGAAAGACTGAAGGAAAACGTCAGTCACCATGAGAAATCCAGACAGAAGGAATGAACACAAGTCAGTTGGTCAGAGAAATCCCAGAAACGCTGCACAGCCAAGGTCAGGAACAACAATCTCTCCCACTGCACTCCTCCACATGGAACATGATGCCTGTGTGCTCTACGATACATGTAAACTAAACCTAAGCTGACTTTAGCAACTACATATGATCATGTGCAACCCTTTTGGAAATTAGCATGTGAAACCTCCCCAAATGACAGGGTCACAACTCTGAAGAAATCTGGGACCAGCCAACTACAATGGGAATTGGTGACAGCTGCACAACAATGTACTTCTAATCATGCGGGAACATGAAAAACAGAAACCTTCAACTGCTTGCTAAAGCGATCGCCTGAGTTCTTAGCAAGACACGAAACAAGCATGAGTGCTGGGCTGACAGTGAGACAGGACAGACGGCGGACTGGTCACCCTTTAGGAGAATGAGGAGATGTGAGGCCGGAATTAGAGACACTTCTTCTCTGCATACCAACATGTTTTTTCTTTACTGGCCTTTATTAATTTACCATGCTTTTTTTTTTTCCCAGCTAAACAGTGTTAAAAGTTTGGGTTTACTGATTTCATGTTTTAAAAGCTGCATTAAAAACCTCAGGGTCCCTTGTCATGAAAAGCACAATAATGATGTTCATACTTCTGTGGACATTACTGTACGTATTTCTCATTACTGGGGCGACTTAAATTTCGGAAACTTTATTACAAAGTCACAACTTACAAAGTTGGTGCCGAGCCACTGTCTGTGAGGATGAGCCTGGGGTGCTGCTGAATTGTGATGGGAGAGCTGGAGCCGGATCCCGAGCTTGCAGATGACACACTGGGCGGGCTCCTCTCAGCAAGATAGTCAGGAGCAGGATCCACTTGAAGTGGGAGCTGGTGAATGTGGATGTCATCAGTGACGGGGGGGTCCATGATACCACACGTGAGGATGTGTGAGAGACTGCAGTCATCGCAAGCACATCTGATCAGGAATTAAGGACAGTTACCAAGCCAGCCAATGCACAAGACTAGACCATGCTCTCTAAGGGTCAGTTCTAGGCCTCCGCTCAGCCCAGTGAAGGTCTCATGGGCCAGTCGTGCCGACACCACAACCCAGGCTTACCTTCTCCTGTAGTTGCAGTTGGGGCAGTCGGGCATGCTCAGCCGGGACGACAACATGTGCCTCATGGTGTCTGTGAAGTTGTTCTCGCCAGTAACTGCTTTCTTATTGGTTAACTAGAGGAAATTTTAAAATGCTTTAATCTTCCAAGACCCTTCCCCGAGACATGGCTCATTATTTTTCAGTAATTCTGCTAACATGTATCATGTTCACGGGCACTGCTTCCTCAGCGCAACAGGACCAGGAATACAGGGGCAGCAGACCTGGAGTCAACAGCAAGCTGGGGGCTGAGCTGCAAAGGGCTCGGGTACCAGGAGACCCTAATCGCTTTTGTCTTCAGCAAACATGCTGCAGTGCGCCCTCACAGCAGACACCTGATGCAGACACCCGATGCAGACACCCGGCCTTTACCCTGTCTGCCATGTGCTTGGTACTTGCAAGGTACTGAGAACAGAGCTGTAGGAATGAAAACTGGCACGTGGAGGGCAAGGGGTCGGCCTGGGAGCTATTGAGGAAATGGCACCTCAACTTCTAACAGACAAGGTGAGCATCTGCATTTCAAAGGAGAAGGAACTCTGGACCCACTCTGGCAATGGGACAGGTGGCAGCTGGAAGGGCCACTCAAAAGGACAGGATGGCCGGGAAAGGTGGCTCACGCCTGTAATCCCAGCACTTTGGGAGGCAGAGGCAGGCGGATCACCTGAGGTCAGGAGTTTGAGACCAGCCTGGCCAACATGGTGAAACCCCATCTCTACTACAAATACAAAAATTAGCCAGGCATGGTGGCTGGCACCTGTAATCCCAGCTACTCAGGAGGCTGAGACACGAGTACTGCTTGAACCCGGGAGGCAGAGGTTGCAGTGAGCCGAGTTCACGCCACTGCACTTCAGCCTGGACGACAGAGTGAGACTTTATCTCAAAACAACAACAACAACAAAAGCACAGGACACATGCAGAATGGGGAAAGGGAAGAGGTAAGCATGCCACAACACTGGTGCCATCTGTATACCTGTGGTGCCCAGAGGAGACCACGGGCATGCAAATGTGGAGAGAGGCATGGGGTCAAGGCCAGGGAACCACCAATATTTGCAGAAAGGCCAATGAAGTTGGAGTTCGTAAAGGAGATGGAGACAAGTGTCAGAGAACAGGAAGAGAGTCGATGTGGCACGTGGATGGGAGATCAGGGGAAGCCAAGTTTCCAGATGAAGCCAAGGGCCCCCAGACCAGATACAGGACATCACTAGCAAGCTCTGCCAAACAGCTCCAGCAAAGGTGGAGCACAAGCCTGCCTGGAGGAGGCACCGCCAGGAAGATGAGGAAGGGAGAGTCCAGATCTGCCAGCTGCCATGTTGAAGGCACAGAACCTGGAAATGTCTGGAGATCTGAGCGCTCTGTCTGGGGATGCTGGGCCCCCATTCCAGCTCTGGGACATCAGGCAACATCCTTAACCTCACCCTATCACCCTCCTTCGTATGTAAACTGCAGATGGCACCATCTGCCTCATAGGGGACTGTGGGGACTCAGGTAATATCCTTTGCAAAATACCCAGGGCTGCTGTGGGATAGAGAGGCCACTCAATACACATGGGTTTTTCTTGAGGCCTATATGGAAGATAAGGAAATAGGTGAAAATTAGTTTATCTTGAGATTAAAAACACCATCTTGAACAGTTTTTAACGCTGGCAAAACATGCCAATGTGGTCCTCCAGTGCTGTTCTAACAAAGCACATCAACATGCAGAGAAGTCATTTGCTGTCAGGACAGATTTCTACCTCCTTTAATTGCCTCTCTTATTGACAAGCTTACCTGTTCTTCAATGAATCTTCTTTGTTTAAAAAGCTCCCAGTCTTCTGTTAACATGCGCTGCTTGGTTTTCATTGTCATCTAGTAAGGGGATGTAAAAAAAAGAAAAAAAAGAAAAACTTTAATACCTGCGACAATTATACAAGACATTTTCAAGAGGAGACTTTCTTAAAATGATATATATGAGAGAAACATCATCTGCAAACAGAATAAAGATACAATACTACAAATATGTTAACAGGTATTTATTTATTTTACTCAAACTCATCACAAGTACTTTTCTCACATGAAAGACAGAGATGAATAAACAGTAAAAAGAGAAATCAAGATATTCTGACTAAATCTGTCAATACAGTGGATGAACATTCACTATTTACTGAATGCCCATTATGTGCCCTGAATGTGTTAGAAATAAGCAAGATGATGGCAACTTGGTCCTGCCACACGAAGAGCTCAGACTACAGGAAAGGAAGAGCTATTAACAGGCATATGAGACTTAAAAAGCAAAGCAAAACAAAACTAACAAAGAAGTTAGGAGTTAAAGGCAAAAAGAGAAATTACTGAGGAAACAGAGAAGCATATGTGATTAATAAAACCGAAAGTCGGTTCTGTAAGCTTCTGTCAAGGCTGAAAAAGGGGGAAAAAGGTAACATAAAAAAAAAATCAGGATTGAGAAAGGATATGGGTACATATGAAGACTGTTTTGTTTTGTTTTTGAGACTGAGTCTCGCTATATCACCCAAGCTGGAGTGCAGTGGCACAATCTCGGCTCAATGCAACCTCTGCCTCCTGGGTTCAAGCGATTCTTGTGCTTCAGCCTCCTGAGTTAGCTGGGATTATAGGTGCCTGCCACCACGCCCAGCTCATTTTTCTATTTTTACTAGAGACGGTGTTTCACCACGTTGGCCAGGCTGGTCTTGAACTCCTGGCCTCAAGTGATCCACCTGCCTCGGCCTCCCAAAGTGCTGGGATTATAAGCATGAGCCACTGTGCCCGCCTGGCCAGAAGATTGTTTTTAAACTGTGAGACAAAGTATCTTTATAAGTTGATACTTTGTAACATCTAAAGAAGAGTTACAAACAAGGGGCTCATGGGCTATTTTGTCCGACTTGCACTTCGCCTCTTTTTAAAAATGTTCGAGATTTCACCTAATAATCCAGATTTCTGGCTTCTCTTGACAACTTGGCAGCTCTGGTGGCCCTGTGAAGACTGTTGGACCCAAGTGGGGACTGCCCCTAACAGAGAACAGGAGAACACACGCACGCACACACAGGTGTGGCCTTCGCTACCCATGCCCCAGGCTGCACTAGGGCCTATCCCAACTGAGGGCACGTTCAAGGTGAGGGTGGTGACGGCCGTGAGCACCACAGGAACGCTGGGGCCGCTCTACCCTGTATCATCCATTTCCGTGACTTTCCCTAGCCCTGCAGGTGTGAGTTTACAACCCTTTACTAAACGATATGGATAACTTCTTGAGCCAAATTCTATTTGTAAAACTGACTCGAGGTAGAAGGAAACCTGAAATAGACTAATAAATGTCATATAAATTAAAAAGGCAGACAAGATCTATAGTTCTTGTTCTTCTTCCCTGTAAAAATGAATTAGGCCCCGAAGTTTTACGGTAGGTTCTATCAAATCCTTCATGGGACAGAAAATTTAAACTATTCCTGAAAATTGCAAAAACACAGAGTTTCTCAATTCATTCTATGAAGCTAGCACAACCTTTATACAAAACAAATAAGACCTCAAAGACCAAGACAACTCAATTATACCTCAGAATATAGATATAAAAGTCCTGGCTGGATGCAGTGGCTCACACCTGTAATCCCAGCACTTTGGTAGGCCAAAGCAGGAGGATCACTTGAGGCCAGGAATTTGAGAACAGTCTAGGTAATAAGGCAAGACCCCCACCGCTACAAAAAATTTCATTTGTTTGTAAATAAAATTATCTTTGAGACAAGGTCTCTTGCTCTGTCACCTAGGCTGGACTACAGTGGTGTGATCACAACTTACTGTAGCCTCAACCTCCTGGGCCTATGATCCTCCCACCTCAGCCTCCCAAGTAGCTAGGACCACAGGCACATGCCACCACACCTGGCTAATTTTTTTTTTTTCCTTGTAGAGATGGGGTTCTCCCTACGTTGCCCAGGTTGGTCTCAAACTCCTGGGCTCAAGCGATCCTTCTGCTTTGGCCTCCCAAAGTGCTGGGATTACAGGTGTGAGCCACTGCGCCAAGCCAAAACTTAGCTGGCACACTGGCATGTGCCTATGGTCCTAGCTACTCAGGAGGATGAAGTGGGAGGAGAGCTTGAGCCCAGGAGTTCGAGGCTGCAGAGAACTAATATCTTGTCATTGCACTCCAGCCTGGCCAGCAGTGTGAAACCCTGTCTCTAAAAATAATTTTATATAGCTGTCCGAATGCACACACACACACAGGCGCACACGCACACACACGTCCTAAATCAAATATCAGCTAATAAATTTAATAATGGAATAAAGAATGACATATCATGATCTACTAGGGTTTCATCCCAGGAACGCAAGAATGTCTCAAAATTAGGTAACCTAAACTCTTAACTCATACAGAAACTGATATAAGAAAAATCATACCATCAATTTTGACATCTTCCTGTTTTATTTTTTAAATGATAGCCTAAATGAACTAGAAATAAAAGTAAACTTCTTTAATTTGCTAGAAAGTATCAAAAGTCTGTATGGCAAGCATCAAACTTCATGGTGAAACACTCACAGCAGCCCCTCGAAGCCAGGACTGGACAAGGGTGCCAGTATCAATGCTCTTATTCACACTGGTCTGAAGGTCCTAGTGGAAGCCAAAAAAAGGGGACAAATGCTGGAAAAGATGAGATAAACCTATCATTATTTGTAGAAGATACCGTGATTTCCTAGACTCCCAGATTCAAGACTCAACTCAAAAACTACAAGAGTTAATGCTGGCATCTGGCGAGATGACTGGTCACAGGGAATCTCCATTTTCCCAGTTTCCAGCATGAATGCTTTAAATACACATTCCCCACTCAAGATGCCGGTCATAGCAGCCCCTCAAACTACAGACTATGGACGCACAAAATGGGTCAAGATTTACAAACTATAAAACCATAATACAATATATTTTAAAAAACCTTAAAAAAGAGTGACATACCATATTCTTGGATGGGAAGACTCAATATTGGTGCCAATTCTCCCTTTTCATTGTATATGTCTGCAGTTATTATAAAATCTTAGTGTACAGTGTAAGAGTTGTTTGATAAATAACGTCAATAAAAACCTCTTCCTTGAGACTCTCTCCTCACAGCCTCAGGGTAATTTTTTTTTGGGGGGGAACAAATTTGGGTACCTGCAGGCTTATGTATGTGTCAAACAACAGAGAAAGAATGAATTTTAGACAGCAAACATAAAAATAATTGATTTCAAACTTCAGCCTGGGCAACACGGTGAAACCCCGTCTCTACCAAAAATACAAAAAAAAAAAAAAATTAGCCAGGCATGGTGGTGTGCGCTGTGATCCCAGCTACTCTGGAGGCTGAGGTGGGAGGGCTGCTTGAGCCCAGCAGGCAGAGGTTGCAGTGAGCTGAGATGACACCACCGCCTAGTTGAGAGAGTAAGACTCATCTCAAACAAACAAACAAAACCTACTAACTCTCTTGCCACATACATACATACTTATTTGTGAACAGAGACTCAATTATTTTACACGTATTCAACATTTTAAAACCTTTGAATCAGTATAAAATTTCTAAAATGTTATTGATTAGAAGCAACCAATGTTCATTCAAAGGTTTTAAATGAAATAGCGCATTAAAACGGCTCCAGTGGAGAGTGGAGTGGCCACAAACCAAGAACTCCAGGGGTCACTGCAGTTGCCCCCAAAGCCTTCAGGGGAACATAGCCCTGCTGACATACTGATTCTGAACTTCTGGCCTCAAGAACTGTGAGCATAAATTTCTGTTGTTTTCAGCTCCCCACAACCTCCCACCCATGCATACATGGTTCCAGAATGACTATTATTCCCTGGATGTTACTAAAGTGGCTCAATTTCCCTCAATTGTATTAGTGGCAGATTGTTTCTCATGGTTTCTTCACAAGACAGTGAAAATAAAAATGCATCTCCTGGCTGGGCATGGTGGCTCACACCTGTAATCCCAACACTTTGGGAGGCTGAGGTGGGTGGATGATGAGGTCAAGATATCTAGACCATCCTGGCCAACAGGGTGAAACCTTGTCTCTACTACAAATACAAAAATTAGCCGGGCGTGGTGGCGGGCGCCTGTAGTCCCTACTACTCGGGAGGCTGAGGCAGGAGAATTGCTTGAACCCAGGAGGCGGAGGTTGCAGTGAGCCAAGATCACGCCACTGCACTCCAGCCTGGTGACAGAGAGAGACTCCGTCTAAAAAAAAATAAATAAATAAAAATAAAAAGCATCTTCTGGTTGCTTTAGTGAAGAGACTGGTTTTCTCTTTGTAAAAGCAATGTAACATGCAATTTTAAAGAAATACACTTTACTTTTTAAGTGACACTGTTATTTTCTCCCTAGAGAGAACATGTATGTGTTATTTTTACATATATACCATTTTCCCTAGAACAACAGCAATAATACCATATATAATATTTCAAAATAAATGTTTACCTTCAAGAAACAGATACCTCAAGAAATTACTATTCCCAAAGGATTTTTCAGTTTTAGTAAAAGAATTTCCCTAAGGGCATTTTTGTGTTTAGTTACAGTTCAATTGGAGAAATGAATCTCTGAAACTAGAACTTTATCTGCCATTTCCATCACATGTGGAACTAAGGACAGTACCCCAGGCTCTTAGGGGCAGGATGTTATGCTACGTAGGACACCGCTGACCTAAACCCCAACAGGCCTGCCTGGCTGAGACCCTCGGGAGCCTCCTGTCATCTGCAGATGTGGTAACACCAGGAAGCAGTAGTGAGGCTCTAGCCACACTGGGTTTGGCACAGCACTCGGTAACGGTTCATCTTCCTTCTCTTTCATCTCTTTCCCTATGTTATCACTAACTATACTATTTTTCTGAAGTCACCTGAAGGTTACAAGTTATTCACAACCTCAGAAACTTATGTCGATAACATGAAGGGAAAGCCAGGTGATATGGCTTAGATCTGGCTTAGATCTGTGTCCCCGCCCAAATCTCATGTCAAACTGTAATCCCCATTGTTGGAGATGGGGCCTGGTGGGAGGTGATCAGATCATGGGGGCAGATTTCCCTGAAGGTGCTGTTCTCGTGATAGTGAGTTCTCAGAAGATCTTGTTGTTTAAAAGTGTGTAGCACCTCCCCACCCTCCTTCCTCCTACTCCAGCCACGTAAGATGTGCTGGCTTCCCCTTCACCTTCCACCATGACTGTAAGTTTCCCGAGGCCTCCCAGCCATGCTTCCTACACAGCCACAGAACCGTGAGCCAATTAAACTGCTTTTCTTTATAAATTATCCAGTCTCAGGTATTTCTTTATAGCAATGCAAGAATGGACTAATACACCAGGGATAAATCAAGTGAACAGCATCAATCCTACAGAAGAAAAACACCAAATGCAGGAGAAAGGGAGGTGGGAGTTCCATTCAGAAAAGCTTCCAGACTCAAAGCTTCTCTGCAATAGGCCAGCGTCTCCTGTTCAACACCAGGACAGGAACCACCGACACACCCAGGCAAGGCTGATTTGCACTTAGACTTGCAGACAAGTGCCTCCCATGAAGGGTACTCTGCAAATCCCTGGGAAACAATGAATACCAGGCACAGAGGCCACCAGCCCCCGTCAGGGACAGATGTGTCCCTGAAATGAAATCTGAGACGAGACCTCATGGTCACCTAGTCCAAATACCTCTCCAACTATTCTCCACATTCCCTATCACGGGGAACTCATCTCCACACTACAGCCCACTCTGCCTTCGAATGACCCTTGCAAGGGACTCTTTCTGATCACACACATCTACACGGGGTCTGGACTCTGCTCCTGGGGGCTGTCTGGGACGAGCTGAATGTCTGCTTCACAATGGTCACTTCTTGACCACTCAGGCCAGCAACCTCTTATGCTTCCCTGCCAGGGGGATCCAGCCTGGTCAGAGCTGTCCTGAGGACAGGCAGCGAGGCTGCTACCACACCCTGATTACAGGACCTTCCACGTCTGCCCTGTGACGTCATGTCAACCTGTCACATTGATATGGTTCACCTTTGTCCCCACCCAAATCTCATGTCAAACTGTAATCCCCACATGTCAGGGGAGGAACCTGGTGGGATGTGATGGGATCATGGGGGCGGATTTCCCCCATGCTGTTCTCATGATAGCGAGTTCTCACAAGATATGATGGCTCAGAAGTGTGGCATTTCCCCTCTTGCTCTCTCTCTCCTGCCATTCCGAAGACGTGCCTTGCCTCTTCTTCTCCTTCCACCATGATTATAGGTTTCCTAAGGCCTCCCCAGCCATGCGGAACTGTGAATCAATGAAATCTCTGTTCTTTATAAATTACCCAGAATCAGGTAGGTTTTTTGTTTTTTTGTTTTTTTTTTTTTTGAGACAGAGTTTCGCTCTTGTTGCCTAGGCTGGAGTGAAATTGCATGATCTCAGCTCACCCCAACCTCTGCCTCCCGGGTTCAAGTGACTCTCCTGCCTCAGCCTCCTGAGAAGGTGAGATTACAGGCATGTGCCACCACGCTCGGCTAATTTTGTATTTTTAGTAGAGACGGGGTTTCTCCATGTTGGTCAGGCTGGTCTTGAACTCCCGACCTCAGGTGATCCGCCCACCTTGGCCTCCCTAAGTGCTGGGATTACAGGCGTGAGCATCAAGCCCGGCCGCAGGTAGTTCTTTATAGCAGTGTGAAAATGGACTGATACACACACCCTTCCAGGTCTGATGCCACCCTCCAGTGGATTCACCAACACTCAGCTTCTCCATCTGCACATCTGTTACTGCTACAAAAACTAACAAGACTGTGGAGGAGGGCCCTGAGACAGCGTTCTGTGGGCGAAAGGCAAATACTGTTGCTGCCATTAGAGTGTACTGTGGGCAGCTATCCATGCCTTCCCAGAAGGTGCTTGGGGCACCTCTTTTTTGATGAGGTCCTTGGTAAAGGCAGGTGGGGTCCTATGTACTTGGGAGGTTTCAATGACCTAATGCAATACAACTTGACTGCAGCTCATGTTGGCAAGACAGAGACTTAGCAGGTGGCACTATGTCGTCAACAGAGACACTCTTGGATTAAGGAGCCTTTCACGTGCTTCCCACAAGCAGCCTCTGTGGGAGTCTTGAAACCCCGCCCTGCACAGCGGCCTCTCCCTGGGCTTCAGAGCCCTGAGCTCCCGTCTCTGCCCCCAGCCAGGGTGGTCTTGGCTTCCCACACCTCACCCCTCTTCCCCCACTGCACCCATGAGGCCAGAGCAGGTGCGCTTCGTTCCCTTGAGCCCCGGTGACGAGAGTGAGCTCGGCAGGAAAGCCGGCCCCTCGCCTTCCGTTTTCCTTCTCAAGGTCTTTCCTTCACAGTGTCTGCTGATGGCCTGAGATCTCATGCTCCTCCCTCCTTCTGTGCTCTCAATAAACCACCCTGCAGAGGTGCCATGGAATGTGCTCTAGAGCAGTGGTCCCCAACCTTTTTAGGACCAGGGACTGATTTCACGGAAGACAACTTTTCCACAAACCAGGTGAGGCAAGGGGATGGTTCTGGGATGATTCAAGCTCATCACATTTATTGTGCACTTTGTTTCTATTATTATTACACTGTAATATAGAATGAAATAATTATACAACTCACCACAATGCACAATCAGTGGGAGCCCTGAGCTTGTTTTCCTTCAACTAGATGGTCCCATCTAGGGGTGATGGGAGACAGTGACAGATCATCAGACATTAGATTCTCATGAGGAGCGTACAATCTAGATCCCTTGCACACGCAATTCACAATAGGGTTCATGCTTCTGTGAAGATCTAATGTCTCTGCTGATCTGACATGAGAAGTTCAGGTGGTAATGCAAGCAATAGGGAGTGGCTATAAACACTGACAGGCTTCACTGGCTCACCGGCCACTCACCTCCTGCTGTGCGGCCTGGTTCCTAACAGGCCATGGACTAGTACTGGTCTGTGACCCAAGGGTTAGGGACCCCTGCTCTGTAGGGCACCCAGTAACCAGCAACCCACAGTGCAATACCAACACAGGGACTATTTACTGTCCCTATGCCTATATATTTTTTTCATTTTTTGAGATAGGGTCTCACTGTTGCCCAGGATGGAGTGTGGTGGCATGATCATAGCTCACCACAGCCTCAACCTCCTAGGCTCAAGTGATCCTCCCATCTCAGCCTCCCGAGTAGCTGAAACTACAAGTGCACACCACCATGGCAGGCTAATTTTTGTATTTTTGTAGAGACAAGGTCTATCTATGTCACCCAGGCTGATCTCAAACTTCTGGGCTCAAATAATCCACCTGCCTCAGCCTCCCAAAGTGCTAGGAATACAGGTGTGAGCCACTAAGCCCGGCTTTTTTTTTTTTTTTTGAGACAGGGTCTCACTCTGTCTCCCAGGCTGCAGTGCAGTGGCACCGTCATAGATCACTGCAGCCTCTAACTCTTGGTCTTAAGTGATCCTCCCCAACTCACTCTCTGAAGTGGCCAGAACCACAAACACATGGCACCCAGCCTGGCTAATTTTTTAATTTTTTGTAGAGACAAGGTCTCACTATGTTGCCCAGGCTGGTCTCAAACTCCTGGGCTCAAGTGATCCTCCCACCTTAGCCTCCCAAAGTGCTGAAATTACAGGTGTGAGCCACTGCACCTGGCCAGTTTTACTTTTTAAAAATAACACAGGAAAAACTTATTTGGAATTAAAAGCTCGTATAACACTAAAACATCACCTAACATAATTATCTCATTTTGCAGGTGGGGAGGGAAAAGACTCATGGGGCAGATCCAGGACATTCTGGTGTTGACTGCCGTGCAGGGTTCTCCCTGGGACTCAAGTCAAGAACATCCCAGGGAGTGGTGACCTGGACACACTACTGGCCCTCCTGCATGGCCACAGCCCTGAAGAGCCTCTGCTGAAGATGCCCACTTCCTGGAGAAGGTTAATGCCCACTGTCCTAGCTTCCCCCAACTCCTGCTCCCTCTACCAGAACAGCAAACTTGTGAAAATGGGCTGGTGCACCCACAGATGGCAGAGGGGAATGCAGCTTTCAGCGCCCTCTCTGCTGTGCTGCCCCCACATGGCACAGCTGCAGCCCCTGGGATGCTCCAGGCCTCATGAGATGAAGGCTGCTGAGATGCTGCTGCAGCAGGAGACTCTGCCCTCCCCACCTGGCATCCAGACCCTGCTCTCACAGTAGTCCAGGCTAAGAAGTCGCTGGTCAGTGACAAGCCACAGCAGGAAAGTCTCTGGTTGCAAAAACAGACAAAAACATGAATTAGGAATACACCCACTTTGAAGAAAACACAAAACAGCAACTGCTCTCTCAGGCCCCACCATGAGGCACAGGACACAGAGGGAGTCTCCCAGGACCAAAGTGATCTCTGAGGCCCCTCCTCACCCTGATGTGCTGTGCGTACAGCAGCCAAGGAAGAGGCGCAGAGTCATGGGAGAATCTCAGGGCCACCTGCCCTAAGACAAGCTCAACAGCACAGAATTCCGCATGTGACGAAGTTGGAACTTACTCCACTGAAGCTGATGCAGGTTCAAAAAAAGCCAGCAGGCCAGGCGCAGTGGCTCACAAATGTAATCCCAGTACTTTGGGAGGCTGAGAATGCAGAAGAATGGAGTAAGAGAAAACCCGCGAAAATCCAAACAACAGACCATTTGTAGCTCTAGTCCCTGTGGCTGCAGTAGAGAACAGCAACAGAAAACACGGCCTGTAGCTGTGAAATCAATGACACACTTCTTGGAGGCAGCAAGCACATGCTAGTCCCTTCCTTCTTCCCAGTCCCTCACAGCACTGACAAGGAACACTGACAAGGAGCCACAGGTGGCATCCACATGGCACTCACCATGCCAGGGCAGACATGGAACCAGCACATGTCTTAGGCTAGAGCCCAGGTTCCATTTTCCTACAGAGAGTCTCCGAAGTGCAAAAGAGAAACTCAGTCATTCCTTCTTTACCCCTGCTCACACTAGTGTCTTCTTTAAACCAGGGCCGCTCTCAATTCCTTCCTGGCCCAACCCTGCTTTAGGAGAGCAGGCAGGTCAGGGGTGGGAAGGGCGGGGGAGGGGGCGCCGTCTCAAAGCCCTGCTCTGTCTGACAGGCTTGGGCTGCCTGAGCGCCCTCCCTTCACATCCACCTCCAGCAGGTGCCCTCCCTCTTCTGTCTTCCACCTGGTGAGCCACCTGCCACCTGTGCATGTGTCTGCACTCCCTTCTAGACTAGGACAGATGGACAATGAGCTCTCAACAGCAGAGTGCTCAGTAAACAGCTACTGGACTTAAAAAACCTCCTACCTGGACCAGGCGTGGTGGCTCACACCTGTAATCCTAACACTTTGGGAGGCTGAGGCAGGCAAACCCCCTGAGGTCGGGAGTTCGAGACCAGCCTGACCAACATGGAGAAACCCCGTCTCTACTAAAAATACAAAATTAGCCAGGCATGGTTGGTGCATGCCTGTAATCCCAGCTACTCGGGAGGCTGAGGCAGGAGAATCACTTGAACCCGGGAGGCGGAGGTTGGGGTGAGCCCAGATCTCACCATTGCACTCCAGCCTGGGCAACAAGAGCAAAACTCCATCTCAAAAAAAAAGAAAAACCTCCTACCTGGGGTGCAGAGCCTGGTGACAGCCCGTGTGAGTGACAGCAGGTGTGCCCAGGCCAAGGCGAACTTGACCAACTGCTGCCACCACACCTCAGGCCCAGGAGGCCCAAGCCATCTGTGATGCCAACAGGTTTCCCATCCCTTCCGGAAAACCAGCAGCTGACACACAAGGGCTACCCACATGCGCCTCTGGGCCTCAGTCGGGAATTCCTGGCTTGCAGCTCAGGACAAAGCTAGTGACTTGGTGCTGCCTTCAACAGGGCCGTCTGAGGATGTGCGCGGGGTGTGGTGGTCCCGGGTGGCACTCACCTGCTCGTCGACATAGGCGTCGATCCTCTTCTGGCACTCCAGCCACTCCTCGGCGACTCTGTGCAGCTCCTCCTCGGAGCGCTGGTACCTCTGCAGCAAAGTACTGTATGTGTCCTCACTGCAGGTGTCGTGTGTGGTGGTTCCTAGCCTAGGAGAGAGAAGGCCTTGTAACAAAGGAAAGAACCCAAAGGCTCTGAAGCAGAGATCAGAAATGTGCTTCCTGCTGATACTATCCTGCTTTGTCATCTCACCTCCCAACGTGGAAAACAGGGTGCCACTCTGCACCACAGCAGGGAGCTGTGAGGGATCAATAGATCCCCATGCAAGGCACCCAGGACAGACTTGTAAAAAGGAGATGCTCAGCTGGGCACAGTGGCTCACACCTGTAATCCTAGCACTTTGGGAGACTGAGGTGGGTGGATCACCTGAGGTCGGGAGATCGAGACCAGCGTGACCAATATGGTGAAACCCCATCTCTACTAAAAATACAAAAAAATTAGCCGGGTGTGGTGGCAGGCACTCATAGCCCCAGCTACTCAGGAGGCTGAGACAGGAGAATCGCTTGAACCCGGGAGGTGGAGGTTGCAGTGAGCCGAAATCACACCACTGCACTCCAGCCTGGGCAACAGAGCGAGAATCTGTCTCAAAAAAAAAAAAAAAAAAAGGAGATGCTCAAAGAAACAACAGCTTCTAAGAAAAAAATGAGCACTGAAGAACACGTCTCTAAAGACTATGACTTAACAATTCAGTTTACCAAATATGGAATTGCAAAGAAAAAATCAAAATAGATAAAAATAAAAATGATAAAAAGATAAATATGGGGATACAAAGTTATTTTACTCTTGAAAATACAACTGGCTCAGAGAAAACAAAACACTTAATGAGACATAAAATTTAGATCTGGTTTTCAAATAAAGCAAAACAAAATCTGATTTACTTGAAGAAATATAGTTACAGTTTTCTGTCTACTATATTATATTGTATTAAGAAAGATGGAGGTCAGGCGCAGTGGCTCACGCCTGTAATCCCAGCACTTTGGGAGGCCGAGGAGAGGGGATCACCTGAGGTCGGGAGTTCAAGACCAGCCTGGCCAACATGGAGAAACCCCGTCTCTACAAAAAATACAAAAATTAGCTGGGTGTGGTGGCACATGCCAGTAATCCCAGCTACTCAGGAGGCTGAGACAGAAGAATCGCTTGAACCTGGGAGGCAGAGGTTGGGGTGAGCCGAGATCGTGCCACTGCACTCCAGCCTGGGAGACAGGGTGAAACTCTGCCTCAATAAAAAAAGAAAAAAAAGAAAGATGGCAAGATGGAAAATGAGAAAATAAATGGGAAACAAAAGACACACATGCAGGTGGACAGTGAGAAAAAACATCTCGATTTCTGAAAAGACTGAGCAAGATGGTGATTGGGAGACAGAAGGCTGGGGGCTGGGGTCAGGAGGAGGACGGGGAGTGGTGTGGAGACACATGTAGATTATTACCAGAAAAAATTCATGTTCCTAATACCTAAGTCTATCAGTGTGAGCCAAAATAAGTGGAATAAAGGCATCTTGACAAGGATGGCTTAGAATCAAATACCATGTTTATAATATATCAAGAGCACAAAGATTCTGTGCAAGGTTAGGGATCAGCACTGTTTACATAAAACACTAGAAGCTACCAAATGCATCATGGCACATCTAGGAGAATCAGTACTTGGTAACTAGATACTTGTTACCAATTTTATAATTACATCTACCCATTCACACACACACACACATTCATGTATATATACACATATATATTTTGAAATGGAAATATGCCCATGGTAACTAAAGATATGACTACAGCATGTTTAAAAATATGTATAGTGGACATAGGGAAAAAATGTATAAGAAATACTAAATTATTTATAAAACCTAACTTTGTTTACGATTTTCTATATTTTCATAATTTTATTTGTAATGACAATCTAATGATTTTATAATAAACAAACTATGTGGAAATTAGGATCTTTTCATGGGTGAAATGGGCAGGAATGACTCCCTCTTCTCCTCTGACCTATTTCCACCCTCAGGTAAATCACACCTGGGAACCTCGCAGCTACTGAAGCCATCTGTGCACTCACCTATTGCAGTCTCTCCAGGGGAGGCAGCAGAGGTTAGGTGTAACTGGGCAGTCATTTAGGGAAGCCCAAAGGAAAGAAACAATACTGACGCACATGGATTGAGGCTACTTCAAAACATCAAAGCTGTTCTCCTAAGGCTGTTTCTGCCCCTCAGGAGACAAAACTCCTTAAGACATGGACTCCAGTGGCGCCAGGGTTCTGCCACACTGCAGCCCATGAAGTAGTTTTTCTCCCACTTCTTCTCTGCCAGCCTTGCTCTTCCGTGACTGGTTTCCATTCTTCACACAGAATCCAGCTTCTACCCAATTCCATCCTGCCCCTATTTGCTCCACCTGGAACGTTGGGATGCGGCATTATACCCTGTCATGTGTTCCTCATCCTGCTCCTCCTGGAAGTTAAGAATTTATCTCTTCCAAGTTATAGAATTCAGATTATTTTGAGCCAAGGGAGAGCAAAGTGGGTGGGGGAGGGGGTTTGTGGATATCTTTGGTGGTATAATTGGAAAGCAATCTGCAGGCACAGGGCTTCCCTGCAAGCAAAGCTGTGCTAGGATCAAAAGAGTCACAGGGACTATCCACACGGTTGAATTAAATCAATGGCTCAGCAAACAGGTTTCCATCTAAATATTGAGCTTGCAAATACAAGACAGCAGCATGGAAATACGCTTACTGTAATGTTACCAATGTGTATGTGAAACATTATTATTGATAAAAAGAATGAAATAACATTGGTTTGGGTAAGTTTTATTAGCCTAATTAATATATATTTAAAGTGAAGCCCACATTGGGCTACCGATACCCACAACAAAGAGAAGCAGGCCTGAGGGATGCACCCCCTGATAGAAACACCCCCCACCTACGCCTTGGCCTGCCAGGGGATCTGAGCAGAGCCGTCCAGAACCTTCAGATCCTACCACCAATTCTCAGGCAGGACAGAGGATGGAGGTGGCCAAACTGCTCTGTGAACATGCCCACGCAGGATCCAGACCAAAGCACCCCCAGGACAGATGGCCCAGTTCTTTCATAAATACATTTTAAGACAAAAAATGGTGGGGAGTCAAGGGAAGGAACCTGCCCATTACAGACTTTCAAAGGCTATGGGGAAAAAGAAGGGGGCAATGGAGAGTTACTGTTTAATGGGTAGAGTTACTGTTTCGGGTGAGGAAAAAATTTTATAGTATATGGTGGTAATGGTTATAAACACTATGAATATAATTAATGTTATTGAAATATACACTAGTTAAAATGGTAAGCTTTATGTTATATATACTTTACCATAACTTTTAAAAAATGTAATATATCAAAAGTCACTGAATTGTACATTTTAAGTGGGTGAATTGTACCATAGGTATTTCATATGATGCAGAAGCTTTAAGGGGTGTTTGTATGTAATCAGTAGCAAAATTTTTATGAATTGTTAAATGTGTATCTGTACACTAGCAATGCAAATCTGAATTATCTTGAATTAGTCTCAGGCTGACAAGGGAGTCAGCTGCAGAGCACAAAGGCATGGCGTGTCCTGGCGTCGTCAGTGCTGCTCAGGGAACGTGCTGGTTGGCCTCACTCTGTCCCTGTCTGTGTTTATCCTTCTCCCTCAACTCCCTGTGGGTCCCAAAAATGAGAAGTGAGACTGCAGCTTGAGATCCAGCATCCACACTAGAGACGTGGCTCATGGTTGGAGTCTGACCATCATACCCAATGAGCAAACAGAAAATCCAGAACTAGGGCACAGAAAAAGATGGGAGTTTTCACGGTGAAACTCCGTCTCTACTAAAAATACAAAAAAAAAAATTAGCCAGGTGTGGTGGCAGGCGCCTGTAGTCCCAGCTACTTGGGAGGCTGAGGCAGGAGAATGGTGTGAACCTGAGAGGCAGAGCTTGCAGTGAGCCAAGATCTCACCACTGCACTCCAGCCTGGGTGACAGAACAAGACTCTGTCTCCAACAAAAAAAAAAAAAAAAAAAAAAAAAAGATGGGAGTTTTATGATGCACTTCCAGTTTCAGTCACCCACCCACAGTCTGACAGGCTGACGAAACTCACTGGCTTACCAGTAAAATATTTTTTTTAAGGTAGATACCCTGGAATCTTGTTTTCAGAGCCCCTCTCCCAAGATGCATGTCTTCTCATGAAAAGTGCTTTTGATGAATCTGAACATCACAACCAGGGACAAAGCCTACTCCACATTCCAGATTCACCACTGTGAATTCTCTTCCGATGCCTTTTCTTCTGCAAGGGTCACAGTAAGGACTTTCCAATCTTGATACACAGTGGCCACAGAAGGGAAGGAATGGCTAAGGAGCAGGCCAGGGCACAGGGAACACTGGAAGGGTCTGCAGCCCACCTGCCAGCTGGCCACACGCCCCGTAACACCTTGTTCTGATTTTTTTGTGTGTTTTTTTGAGACGGAGTCTCGCTCTGTCCCCCAGGCTGGAGTGTAGTGGCGTGATCTCGGCTCACTGCAACCTCCGCTCCCAGGTTCACGCCATTCTCCTGCCTCAGCCTCCCGGGTAGCTGGGACTTCAGGCGCCCGCCACCATGCCCGGCTAATTTTCTTTTTTTTTTTTTGTATTTTTAGTAGAGACAGGGTTTCACCATGTTAGCCAGGATGGTCTCGATCTCCTGACCTCATGATCCGCCCGCCTCGACCTCCCAAAGTGCTGGCATTACAGGCATGAGCCACCGCACCTGGCCCTTTTTCTTTTTTAAGAGATGGGGTCTCGCTGTTACCCAGTCTGGTCTCCAGCTACTACGCTTAAGCAATCCTCCTGCCTCAGCCTCCCAAGTAGCCGGGGCTAGAGGCATGAGCCAGCATGTGTAGCTTCTGATCTTTTTGTCCTCAATTCTCTTTTACCTAATTGCTTTCTCTAGAGGTAAGGTTATGAAGTGGAGATGGTCAGGACCCCTCAAATAAAATTTGGGAATACAGGAAACAAAGACTGGGTCAATACACGCATTCTTTTTGTTTGTTTGTTTTTGTATTTTGTTTTCAGATGGAGTCTCGCTCTGTGGTCCAGGCTGGAGTGCAGTGGCACGATTTCAGCTCACTGCAAACTCCGCCTCCCGGGTTCACGCCATTCTTCTGCCTCAGCCTCCCAAGTAGCTGGGACTACAGGCATGCGCCACTACGCCCAGCTAATTTTTTTATTTTTAGTAGAGACGAGGTTTCACCGTGTTAGCCAGGATGGTCTTGATCTGACCTCGTGATCCGCCCGCCTCGGCCTCCCAAAGTGCTGGGATTAGAGGTGTGAGCCACCGCGCCTGGCCTAATATATGGATTTTAAGAGAAAAAAAGCAGATTGGGCATGGTGGCTCATGCCTGTAATCCTAGCACTTTGGGAGGCTGAGGCAGGTGGATCACTTGACATCAGGAGTTCAAGACCATCCTGGCCAACATGGTGAAACCCCGTCTCTACTAAAAATACAAAAATTAGCTAGGCGTGGTGGTACAAGCTTGTAATCCCAATCCCAGCTACTCAGAAGGCTGAGGCAGGAGAATCACTTGAACCTGGGAGGTGGAGGTTGCAGTGAGCTGAGATTGTGCCACTGCACTCCAGCCTGGGTGACAGAGCAAGACACTGTCTCAAAAATAAAATAAATAAAATAGCAATAACTGGTGTAGTCAACAGAACAACAATTTATTCCCTTGCTTTGTGAAGCTAACGACTTTTTTTCCCCCGAGACAGCATCTCACTCCATCACCCAGGCTAGAGTGCAGTGGTGCACTCTTGGCTCACTGCAACCTCTGCCTCTGGGGTTCAAGCAATTCTCTTGCCTCAGCCTCCTGAGTAGCCAGGATCACAGGTATGTGCCACCAAGCCCGGCCAATTTTTATATTTTTAGTAGAGACGGGGTTTTACCATGTTGGCCAGGCTGGTCTCAAACTCCTGACCTCAGGTGATCCGCCCGCTTAAGGCCTCCCAAAGTGTTGGAATTACAGGCATGAGCCACCACACCCCTAAGTATAGGTTAACGTGGTCAAATGTAGATGGCTGCTGTCACGATGGGTCTGTATTATGGGAATGTGCTCACATGTGGTAAATAGAATAAAACACCAAAGAACAAAATCACCAAACTGCAGACCTGTGGTAGCTCATGCATGACTCAGTGCAGGGAACAGCGTTCTGCTGAGGAACGTCACATCAGGAGGAACATGCCTTCTAACTGAACATGGTACCACAGGGCAAACACATGCCCAGCCTAAATCTTCTCACTCTGACCCCGAGCAAATACCCAGTGAGTGACTGCTGCACTCTGCACCCCTTTTTCTCAGTGAAAGCACAGAACCCAGCCAGCCTCCCAAGCGTGAAAAAAGCCACATGGATGCGCTACACCAGGAGACAGAGCAACAGAGCGTCGGGTAGCAAGGGAATGTGTGGGAGACACCAAGCTGTATCCGGAGGGCCTTGGGCAGCCTCAGACCTGGGCCTCTTCCCTCCTCCATTTCCCCTACATGTCCAAGAGCCATAGCATGAACCACACCACAGCTGCCCAGCCAAGGATGGGTCTTGTCAAGGAAAAGTGCTATATTTACTGTAGCTTTTCTGTATGAGGAATTTGTGGTGTTACATCTTAGTAGCATTTATATTGACTTATCATTTAAAAGTTTAATTGTATTACTTCTCAGGTTTTGAGCTTTTGGCCCAAACTATCTTTTTCTTTAAGCCCTGTTATTTTTCCCGCAAGAACTTTCATACTCAGTAGTACTCGGGTACACGCACACCAGTCAGGAGAAAAGACTGTGCTGTCACACCACAAAGACACATACGGGTTAAGGCAAAATACCTGATCTGTGACACCAGTGCGGGCAAGTTGCTCTGAAGAAGTGGCTCTGAAAAGACCAGATTTTCAAACAGGTGTTTATTATGCAGTTCCCACGTCACTTGGAACTTTTTCAAGTGTTCATTTTCCTGGTTAAGAAAAAGTAAAAGATAAACAGAAGATGTAGTGAATTGCTAAAGACTTGAAAATTCCCAGAGGGATTCCCTCCCCCCTCCCCATTTCCCCCCACCACGCACACATCCCTCTTCACAGGCCCAGAGCGTTCAGCTTATGAGAAGTGCTGCTCCGTGTATGTCCCAAGGCACACAGTGGATCAGAACTCTGACTACACGGACATGGATTTCAGCACACCTCCCCTCTAAAATGGCAAGTTTAGAAGGGCTGCAAAGACAGGGTGACAGGTGTGCACAGAGACAAAGCAGTAACTGCATGTTTGAGAGTCATTTCTCACAATTATACTTTTAAAATGTAATGAAAGCCCTTACAGTTCAAACAGTTTAGATACATCAAGTCCCTCAATGCTAAAGGATAACAATTTTCTTACCTATTTGGAGAAACCTTCCATTCTAATTAATACACACAATTTCTCCACTTGCAAGACCCTATTAGAGGTAAGGTTTTTTGTCTTCCTAATAAATGTAGGCAAACTTGTCAATTACTTTAGATAATACCACGAAAACCTAGAAGTGTCCCAGTCATCATAGAGAGTGATGTCAGCAGAGATGTACAGCAAGCCCCCAACACAAGATCACTGAGGTTGATGTCATTATTACCTTTCCTAAATGTAATGTTCACATTTAATAAGTCTTGCTACAACCATCCGTGTGTGAATCCATGCTTCCCTCTGTCAACTACATGGACACTACTTGTGTTCAGATCACGTTACATCTTTGGGTGAATGTTCCTGACTTCAACAACCACCAGCTCTGGAAGCTGCACTTCATCATGCTTGGCTACTCCATGTCTCCTGAGTCGGGTCACTCACAGGGACTGGGTTTAGAGGTCTGCTCCTGTTTACAATATAGCCAAGCTGAGTTGATGGAGACCTTGGCAAATGAACGACACAAAGATTTCACTGTTATGTCACCTGATAACCCTAGTTGGTATGGGGGCTGAGAGAACAAATTATAATGATTATAATGATTGAAAGTAAACCCCTATAAACACATTGGGAGAGAGCACACCAGTGATACTGCTAGACCACTGTGTGCCAGCCTTGCTGGATACAGCTCTGTTTTCATACCTGGAAACACAAGAATTGAGAGATTCAGCAATGAATCTATGCCATCTGCAGAAAATCTAAAACCTTCCATTTTTTTAACATTTCCAGTACTTTTCCTCATCGTGTTTTCACCAGTGCCTCCCAGATTGAAACATCATCACTCCTGTTTCACACCAAGCATATCTCAGAGCAAGCACACTCAGTACAGGAAAAATGCACGTGGCAGGAGACCAGGGCCAGGTAACTGATACCCAGGACCAGGCTGGAACCCACAAATGTGCTTGTAATAATAAGCAGGTGAAATGCCAAGCCCATGCTGCCCAGGCCCTGTGCCAGGTACGAGGACACGAAGACTACCTCCTGCTACAGTAGTCCACTGCTCTCCAGGGGTTCCCGGGGAACAGAAGAGTAGGCAGTGACCTGACTTACGATTCAGCTACAAGACAAAGAGTACATGAGAGTGAATGCAGCACCTGGATCAGACCAGGTTGGCAACTAGCTGAGGGAGGGGCCTCCTGGAAGAGCTGAGGCTTTGTCTGGCCTCCCTTGGAAACCTCTGGGATAGCCATTTCCACCTGCCTGTCTATGAGTGGAATCACAAGTCTGGCTTTCTGGGCCAGTTGCTAATGGTCACTGGGTGAAGGCTAATTTATGAAGATATTTGGCATTTTTAATAAAATCTAAAATTACACCTCTAGGTGAGGCATGCAAGACAAACAGATATCAGACTCACTTCACAACCGGAAATCAACTTGGAGTTTACTTAAGTAACACATGTTAACACCTGAGTGCCTAGCATGGCCAGGCACTGTCCTTAGCGCTGAATTCAATGCCTCCAGTAAGTTCCCTGTGAACCTGGTACTGCCCTGCCCATGCCCCATTGACAGGTGTGGAACCAGAATAGAGGGGCTCGAATAACTGGACCGGGGCATGCAGGGGTGGGCTCTGCAGGATGTGTCCTCACAGCTCCTATGAGAGGTGAGGCCTATGGAAGAACTGCTGAGCTAGAGGCAGAAAGGCTTGTCAGTGACCTAAGGGCAGGCTCTGCAAACTGTTTTCACTTCCCACTACAAAAAAGGTTTGGGGGTTTGAAAGAAGGAAGAGAAGATGTTTAGAATGTGGTTCCTACAATAGACTGAAATAACGGGATATTTGAGATCTTTCTGTCTTTGTGGATGAAAATTTAGACTTCACTATTATAGCCTGGTGAGGTGTTCCCTAGATGACTAGAAGCATAACTTAAGCCTAGTGACAATTTTATTTTTTTTTTTTAGATTTCTTTTAAAAAAAATATTGAGTGATTGGTCGATTGACTGAGATAGGGTCTCACTCTGTCACCCAGGCTGGAGTGCAGTGGTGCAATCTTGGCTCATTGCAACCTCCGCCTCCCAGGCTCAAGCAATCCTCTTGCCTCAGCCTCCGGAGTAGCTGGGACTACAGGTGTACACTATCACGCTCAGCTAATTTTTGTATCTTCTGTAGAGACGGGATCTCACCATGTTGCCCAGGCTGGTCTAGAACTCCCGGGCTCAAGTAATCCACCCACCTTGGCCTCCCAAAGTGCTGGGATTACAGGCGTGGGCCACCGCGCCCAGTCCCTCAATTTTACTTTAATATTTAAAGTAAATACAAAAAATATGACTCATTATCCTGTTTGATCCCCCAGGCAGTGTGGAATAAACCTCACGGGAGGGCATTCTCCAGTAAAGTTGCATTTCTGAGAATACCTTTCTATGTCCAAGAGTATCCGGTGAGTTCAGCAAAAACAAGTAGAATGGGGGTGCTGTTCAGAAGAGCTAACTAGCTGGCAGAGTTTGCACAGCAAGTTAACATGATGCTTCAAAGAAAACAAGTGACACAATCTGTGGCTAATCATAAAATCTAAGCTTTCAAGCAAAAAAGAAAACTTTAGAAAATTTGCATTTGCTGCTGTTGGCTTGAAAGATCCTACACATTTAAAGAGCTTTCTGATGAGATCAGTGCTGATACGAACAAATATCATTTTTTATATTAATAAAACTGTCAACATCCAGAAGATACTCAGTGAATCAATATTTGCAAAATGACCTATGAATGACACTAGCAAACCACGTGTAAGTAGAGAGTCCATTCATGGGGTGAGCTGGAACCTGTGGATTTTAATGGAACAGAGTAGGGTAAGTTCAGTGATACAGTTTCAGACTCTACATCGCAACTAACCATTAAGAAACTCTCACGCGTTGGTGTACTCTCAGAGAAGATCTATCAGGATTTGAAGAGGCTATTAAAATATTCTTCCTGGCAGGGCACGGTGGCTCACGGCTGTAATTCCAGCACTTTGGGAGGCTAAGGCAGGCGAATCACGAGGTCAGGAGATCGAGACCATCCTGGCTAACACAGTGAAACCCCAACTCTACTAAAAATACAAAAAATTAGCCTGGCGTGGTGGCACCCACCTGTAGTTCCAGCTACTCGGGAGGCTGAGGCAGGAGAATCACTTGAACCCAGGAAGCGGAGGTTGCAGTGAGCCGAGATCATGAGGGACACAGCGAGACAGAGCGAGATTTTTTTTTTGAGACAGAGTGAGACTCTGTCTCAAAAAAAAAACAAAAAAACAAATTATTCCTTTTTCCAACTAAGACTCCGTCTCAAAAAAAAAAAAATTCGTCCTTTTACCAACTACATTATCTGTAAAAAGTTGAATTTTCTTCAATAACTTCAACCAGACAACCTATGACAACAGACTGAATGCAGAAGATGAGACTCCCACTGCTTTTACAGAGAGATCTGGAGAGGTGTGAGTGACCCACTCTTCTTAAGAAATATGTTGGCCGGGTGCACTGGCTCACGCCCATAATCCCAAAACTTTGGGAGGCCAAGGCAGGCAGATCACCTGAGGTCAGGAGTTCGAGACCAGCCTGGCCAACATGGTGAAACCCCATCTCTACTAAAAGAAATACAAAAAAATTAGCCAGATGTGGTGGCAGGCACCTGTAATCCCAGTTATTTGGGAGGCTGGGGCAGGAGAATCGCTTGAACTGGGGAGGCAGAGGTTTCAGTGAGCCAAGATCTCACCATTGCACTCCAGCCTGGGCAACAATGTTTTATTTTGGAAAATAGTTATTTTTACATGTGTAATTTATGTTACATTATCTAATGTAAAAGTGTATTATTTGTTACATTCTCTAATATATGTTAAAATATGCAATTTATGTAATCTAATGAGAGTTTACATTTTTAAAATGACAATAAGCATTTAAAAATTTTTCTCAGTTTGAATTTCAATACAGCAAGTACTGATGTAAGTCTGCATAAAAAAGCACACTTCGGGGTCCTAAATTTTTAAGTATAAAGGGGCCTAAGTCCAAAACTGTTGAGAATTACTGCCCTGAGACACCGAGTTTATCTTAAGCTGGTGCTGCATAGATCACTGGACGGCAGTGTAATAATGTGGCTTTAAATTTGTGAAGATTTTTGGGTCCTGATTGGAATAACCCAACCATAAAAAGAGATTGACTGGCATTAGTCGGTAAGAAATTACTATTACCGTCAGTCTTCATGGATGTGACAATGGAACTGTGGCTACATAAGATAATGGATGACTATTTTTAGAGACACTTATTGGAATATTCTAAGACAAAAAGCACATTGTCTGGGACCCATACTAAAATACTGCATCAAAAAGAGGGAAGAGAAAGTGGAAGAAAAAGAAGGCATAATGAAGTCAGAGTGGCAAAATGCTGATTAACTGCGCATCTGGGTAAGGAGTACATAGATTCATTGTAGTCTCTACCCAGAATCCAGAATTACACATTATAACATCTCACAGACCATTTTCAACAAAGTCCTGTGTTTTGTGTCTGAGATCACTTTTTCTTTGATGTTCTGTAGCTGTCACTATACTATAACCAGAGAAGGATTTTTCAACATCTTACTTGGGAAATCTGATACGTTTCCTTGCTGAACACTAGTATTTTTCAGTAATTCTGAGAATTTCTCAGCTATCATCTCTAAAAAAATGTTTTTGTTTCTAGTTTTGATATTTTTTCAAATCTGAATTATCATTCTTTAGAGTATTAATCCTTAACTTCCAATTTCAAACTTTTACAAAGCTTCTTTAAGCACAGTTAACAAAGTTACTCTATATTCTTTTTTGAAAATTTAAATATCTTTGTTATGTGATTCTGTCTACTGCTTCTGCTGGCTTTTAACTGTGCTGTCATGAACCTTGTGTTTTATGACTTTTTTTACTTTGAGCTGCTCATTTGGGGGGATTTTATCTATTCGAATTCTCTGAGGTCAGATTGAAGGTTTCCAGAGGTGATCTGCATGCTGCCTGACTTTACCAGCAACCCTGGACCACTGTAAAGTAATTTCCAGGCTTGGGCTGTTCATACCACACCAACATTTATTCAGACTCCAGCTCATGTGGCAGCTGGCTGACAGCTACCAAGTCTCTGGGAAGCTGTACTCCCTGCATCCCCACCCCAAGGCCATGAGAGCTGCAGATCCCTGCTGTCCCTTTCGGTGCTCGGAGCTTCCACTTCAACCTTACTGGTGTCGTCACTTACAGTCCCAGCATTATGTGCAGACCCCATCCTGGGCTAGGTTGTCTCTTGTCTCCCAGGATCAGAAGAAATACCCACAGCAAATGCTGACTTTCAAGCCCATGTATTTCTCAGGATTCCAGCTTTCAATTGGTTTTTCACCACTACGACTTACTCCCTTTCATGCCATCTCAGCCACACTTTAAAAGATTTCATCTTTTTTTTGAGACGGAGTTTTGCTCTTGTTGCCCAGGCTGGAGTGCAGCAGCACAATCTCGGCTCACTGCAACCTCCACCTCCCAGGTTCAAGCAATTCTCCTGCCTCAGCCTCCCAAGTAGCTGGGATTATAGGCGCGTGCCACCACGCCAGGCTAATTTTTTGCATTTTTAGTAGAGACGGGGTTTCATCATGTTGGCCAGGCTGGTCTCTAACTCCTGACCTCAGGTGATCCAACCACCTCGGCCTCCCAAAGTGCTGGAATTATAGCCGTAAGCCACCACGCCCGGCTTATTTTTTTATTATCTAGTAAATTCAGTTGTTTCCCTTGGAGGAAGGAATAGTTAAGGGTATCTAGTCTGCTGGACCCCTAGAAATCAATGTGGGTATTTCTATGTGTAAAGGAAGTGAAAAAAGACACTAATCAAACAGCTTCTGGGTGTATGCAATTTTTTCAAGCCACAAGCAATTATTTCTTTTTTATTTTGTTTTGTTTCGTGTGTGAGACAGAGTCTCGCTCTGTTGCCCAGACTGGAGTGCAGTGGCACAATCTTGGCTCAACGCAACCTCTGCCTCCCGGGTTCAAGTGATTCTCCTGCCTCAGCCTCCCGAGTAGCTGGGACTACAGGCGCCCGCCACCATGCCCGGCTAATTTTTGTTATTTTTAGTAGAGACAGGGTTTCATCATATTGGCCAGGCTGGTCTTGAACTCCTGACCTCAGGTGATCTGCCTGCCTCGGCCTCCCAAAGTGCTGGAATTACAGGCGTGAGCCACCGCACCGGGCCTCAAGCCACAAGAAATTATTTCTATGTCAACTGCTAGGAATTTGCTCTAATAAATATGGTTCAAATTAATTTTTGTCAGCTTCATAAAACAGTATCCTACAGTAACTATCTGAGGAGGTGCAGACCTCGCCAGCACTTTCTGGAGAGCAGCAACAGCTGCTGTCTTCACTACCAGAGTCTCTCTGGGCACCAGGTTTAGGTGGGCTGGAGAGCATCCTTCTTAACCTGAGCCAATGTTCTTGTAGAAGACAGAGGAGGGGCTCTGGATTTGAACCTCTGAAGGGCAGGCAGACTCTCAGGTAGAGACGGGGAGGCAGTGCTGCGAGAGATGCCAGAGGAAGGACGAGGTACCAGAAGGAAGCCTGGTGGCACTACCCAGTGGACTCAGACCTTGAAACAGGGTAACTGCCCCCCTGCCCCACCCCCACCCCTCACCCTACTCATTCACCTCGCTACCTCTTCTCAGAATAGATACCTCTCCATGGCTTGGTGCAGTGAAGCTTGAGGAAGTCTGTGAACCCCCTGAAATGACTTACAATTACATGTATGTAATTTTTTCTTTTCTTTTTGAGATAGGATCTCACTCTATTCCCAAGCTGGAGTACACTGGCTCACCACAGCCTCAACCCTGAGCTCAAATGATCCTCTTGCCTCACAGCCTCTTGAGTAGCATGCGTCATCACGCCTGGTTAATTTAATTTTAAATTTTTTTGGTATAGATGGGGTCTCTCCATGTTGCCTAGGCTGGTCTCAAGCTCCTGGGCTCAAGTGATCCTCCCACTTTGGCTTCCCAAAGTGCTAGGATTACAGGTATGAGCCACCACACCCGGGCTGTATGTAAATTTTTCTAAGAGGGTCCATCAACTTGAGAATCAGATAAAGACCAATGCCAATGCTTACTGTATTTGTTTCAAAATGTAAGTTTACCACTAAGAAAGCACCCAAAACTGATGCTCAGCCCTCTCGCCATGTGATGCCCTGTACCACCTTTGGACACTGTTCAGAGTCCAAGTCCCCACCTGCAAGAAAGCTCTCACCAGATGTGGCCCCTCAAACTTAGACTTCTCAGCCTTCCTAACCATAAGAAATAAATTCCTTTTCTTTATTAAAAGAAAGAAAGCACCCAAAACTAGCACCCAAATACAGTTAAGTATTATTTAATAATAAAGTTTAAGTGATGAAAAACTCCATAGACTATTAGTAACAGTCAAGGAAGCTTTGAGGGCTTGTCTCTGGTCTCCTTCCAAAGCGTGGGGGCACTGAGGCTGTTGAGGATTGACCGCAGTCTACTCGTAACCATATTTCTATACCATGCTCCTTCCACCCAATGTAGTGATTCCTCTTTTGAGGCAACCGGACCCATCTGTGTGTCTCTTTTGTTTGGACTGTCAGATCCCCATTGGCAAGGATGGTGATAGGGCCTGTCTTGAGACTGCAAGCAGATCCTTAACTCAGTGCTGGCTTGCTGAGTGCATGCATGCCTGCATGAATGAATGAACGCTACTGGGCGGTAAACAAGCTGTCCTCTACAGCCTTCATGCTCTTCATGGGCATTTCACCTAATATCAGCTCTGTCTACAGCAACAAAAGAATGAACAACCTAAGTAAGACACCGGAGATTTCTCTGTCTCCTTATAAAGGCACACATCAGTGCTCCCCTCACACTGCCCCCATGCCTCGTTCCCTGGGCCTCAAGGTCCTCCAAACAGTACTTCCATGAGGTGTCACCTGGTTATCAATCCATCCAATGCTTTTATCCAGTGGCAAAGTCCAGAGGAAAGACAAAGAGGAGAGGAAACATGTCCTCTCCCGTAGAGAAGAGGGGCCTATCACAGTGTGTGGGGGTGTGACAGCGAGGTTGGCACACATGCGTGAGAAGCTTCCTCTTGCCACATGCTTCTCTTCAGCTCATCCAAACAGAAAGAAAAACACGCGTTTTCTCTCTTACCAGAGTGCCAAGGAAGGTGCTGATGGAGCGTGCGGCCTGACAGAGGGCGCCGTACTCCTCAAGCAGGAGGGAGATGAACTGGTGCGCTTGCGGCGGGCCCTGCAGGCCAGACGGTGCCTTCACCTTGGCCGCAGCCGACAGCTGCCGGAGCAGGCGGACCTTCATCTCCAGCACATACTCTCGAGCTTGCTGTTCCAGACGCTGGTACAGCTGGTAGGGATCCCTCTCGCAGAGCCTGCACAGAGAAGAGGGTCACCAGGGCCCGCCCACCAGGGCCCATGGGTGCTCTGATGTCAGTGAGCATCTTTTCTGAAGTCCTTCCACAGGTGACCACCTCTAGATGACCACACAGTCATCTTCCTCATAACCACCTGTGAGAAGCACGATCACCCCACCTAATGGATGGGGAATCCGGGGCACAGAGTGTCACTAGGGAACAGGAAGTGACATTTATTGAGCTTTCTCTGTACAGCACTGTCCGTGCACGTGCACTAATTCAGTTCGCTGTGTGTGGGTTCAGTGCCTGCTTTACAGAGGGGACATTTTGGCCCACACAGGTTGGGTGACTTGCGTAAACTCACACAGCTGGAAGAGCACGCTACCACTTCTCAGCAGCTGGCCCCAGATGAACATGCTCAGACACGAGGCTGGGGAAAACTCCTTTAAAGGCTTATATGTTAACAAGTAAAAAGTACTGATCCCAGGAGAGGTGCCACCTGGCTGCAGATCTGCGGCAGCCTGCTCTTTCCTTCTTTCTAGAAGTTCAGTGTACAATCCAAATGGGTTTGTATTAGGCTTATCAAAAGAGGAAACTTTAGACACAGTTTATCTTTTTTTTTAACAATTATCCCACCAAAAAAGCAATAAAGGTGTGTAAAATAAAATTTGTAGGCTGAAGAGTAGGAAAAAAAAAATACATACCCCATGACTAAGCCACAAATGCAATGAGCATTTTCATGAATTTCAGGCCAAACTTTGGGATAATCTATTATTTTTGACACAAACGTGTATGATAATCCACATTTTTTTTTTTTTTTTTGAGATGGAGTCTCACTCTGTCACCCAGGCTGGAGTGCAATGGTGTGATCTCGGCTCACTGCAAGCTCCACCTCCTGGGTTCACACAGTTCTCCTGCCTCAGCCTCCCGAATAGCTGGGACTACAGGTGCCCGCCACCATGCCCGGCTAATTTTTTGTATTTTTAGTAGAGACGGGGTTTCACCATGCTAGCCAGGATGGTCCCGATCTCCTGACCTTGTGATCCGCCCGCCTTGGCCTCTCAAAGTACTTGGGACTACAGGCGTGAGCCACCGCACCCGGCCGATAATGCACATTTTAAAAAGTATTCTACAGTACTGGCATTGCTATGGTTAAATTTAATTGTATTTTAATCCAGGAGCCTCTAGATGGAAACCTAAAACCACTGATGTAATAACAAAAATTCGTCCATAAGCCATCACCAGGAGAAACCAGTTTGAGTTCATCACTCTAACAGAAATGAGTTGTAAAATGTATTAAACTACAGCTCCTGGATTTTACATAGTAAATCCTTTCACCTACATACCATATTATGTCAAAAGAAAAGAAAGTTGTCACCTGTTCTATTTTTAAATTGCCATATTACCTAGGCTATAAAAGACAAGTGCCAAGTAAAATCTTGCAATGGAACATGTAAAGCCTTATGGAAAATGTGGATTAAAAAAACAGTGTAGATGGATGGGATTCCTATTATGGTTAGTACATTTCAGACAGACATTAATTTTTTGAGCATGACAACTGTCATTTCAACTACTAGTATAAAAAACTGTCCTCTGAAACAGAATGCATTTCATCTATTAAAATAAAGCCACAGAAGAGTCAAATTTTGACAGAGACAACCAAACTTAGAAGCAGAGTAGACACCCACGTCACTGTTCTCTTAGCATGTCGGACTTAGATCTTTTTTTTTTTTTTGTCTATTTCTGTATTTTATAAATTTAAGGAAATAACCATGTGATACTTTTGCAAACAGATTTTTTTTTTTAATTATATAAAAAGGAGGCAGCGGGGCAGGGTGCAGTGGCTCACGCCTATAATCCCAGCACTTCGGGAGGCGACATTGAGACCATCCTGGCTAACATGGTGAAACCCTGTCTCTATTAAAAATACAAAAAATTAGCCGGGCATGGTGGCGGGCGCCTGTAGTCCCAGCTACTCGCGAGGCTGAGGCAGGAGAATGGCGTGAACCCGCCAGGCGGAGCTTGCAGTGAGCCAAGACTGCGCCATTGCACTCCACCCTGGGTGACAGAGCAAGACTCCGTCTCAAAAAAAAAAAAAAAAAAGAGAGAGACAGCAATATGCTGAAGAAGCTAGGAAGCTCATTCGCTAACTCACACACACATTCAACAGATGCGGGCACATCAACTACACACTGGCTGCTACTCTAAAGTACTGAAGTTGCAATGTTAATAAGCTGTGAAGTCATGGGTTTGACGTGAAGGTTATACATTTTTTCCTAATACTCACTAGGAAACCTAACTTTGTTGTTTTTCTGTGTTTTTCTTTGGATTTTACTCTGTTGCCCAGGCTGGTGTGCAGTGGAGCGATCCTAGTTCAGTGCACCACTGAACCCCTGGGCTTAAGAGCTCCTCCTGCCTCAGCCTCCCAAGCAACCAGGACCACAAGTGTGCTTCACCACACCTGGCTAATTTTTTTTATTTTGTGTAGAGACAAGTCACTATGTTGCCCAGGCTAGTCTTGAACTCTTGGGCCCAAGCAATCCTCCCGAAGTGCTGGGATTACAGGTGTGAGCCACCATGCTTGGCTGGAAACCTAACTTCTAATAAAAGCACATACCACAGAGAAGGACCTCATGCAATACCAGTGGCTCACAGGTCAAACCCTGAACATACTTGGCTGAATTCAATGAGTTAACCTAATCTATGGCTAATCACTATCCCTGCCTCCAGCAAAGAATCTACTGCACAGCAAACATCAGTTTATAAAACTCCCAGCGGGGCGCGGTGGCTCACGCCTGTAATCCCAACACTTTGGGAGCTGAGGCAGGTGGATCACAAGGTCAGGAGTTCAAGGCCAGCCTGGCCAAGATGGTGAACGCTGTCTCTACTAAAAATACAAAAATTAGCTGGGCGCAGCCCAGTGTGGTGGCTCACACCTGTAATCTCAGCACTTTGGGAGGCTGAGGCGGGCAGATCACAAGGTCAGGAGATCAAGACCATCCTGGCTAACATGGTGAAACCCCATCTCTACTAAAAATACAAAAAATTAGCTGGGCGTGGTAGTGGGTGCCTGTAGTCCCAGCTACTCGACAGGCGGAGGCAGGAGAATGGCGTGAACCCAGGAGGCGGAGCTTGCAGTGAGCAGAGATTGCGCCACTGCACTCCAGCCTGGGCGACAGAGCGAGACTTCGTCTCAAAAAAAAAAAAAAAAAAAATTAGCTGGGCACAGTGGCAGGCGCCTGTAATCCCAGCTACTCAGGAGGCTGAGGCAGGAGAATCACTTGAACTCAGGCGGCAGAGGTTGCAGTGAGCTGAGATTACACCACTGCACACCAGCCTGGGCGACAGAGTGAGACTCCATCTGAAAAAAAAAAAAGAAAGAAAGAAAAAAAAAAGCCTCCCAAATGTGCTGCATTCAAAATGTGAGAAAGAAACCCAAATGAGAATCAACCCATGAAATGGCCATCTCAAATCTGTTGCTTTCATTTGAAACATTTCAAAAAACATAAAAACATGTTATGTTGCCGGACGCAGTGGCTCACGCCTGTAATCCCAGCACTTTGGGAGGTCAAGGCAGGTGGATTATGTTAGAGACCAACCTGACCAACACAGTGAAACCCCATCTCTATTAAAAATACAAAAATTAGCCAGGCACAGTGGTGGGCACCTGTAATCCCAGCTACTCTGGAGGCTGAGACATAAGAACAGCTTGAATGCGGGAGGCAGGGGTTGCAGTGAGCCAAGATCACGCCATTGCACTCCAGCCTGGCTGACAGAGCAAGACTCCATCTCAAAAAAAAAAAAAAAAAAAAAAAGTTACATCAAACTATAAGGAACAATAAAAATTATGGCCACCTCAAATTCTGTGTGGTTACTGAGCATAAGGTATCTGCTGAAGAACGGCTGCGGCATCATGAGAAACAGCCACACGGCCAGGCATGCCTCAGCTGTTTCGGCCTCATGAGCCACAGGCACATACACAAGCTACCCAGCCTCACAGAGCCCCCATTTTTTCACTTCATAAATGGGCTAACTCGGCCTTTCTCCTTGGGTTGATAAAGGCAAGAGTGCTTGTAAAAGTACTCTGCATCATCCCTGGCACAGGGGGACTCAAAAAGGAAGGTATTATTATCAGTCTTCACACAAACGAGTGACAGAAACATTTCTTGTGTAATTATACAGGCAATAGCGTTTCATCGAAATCAGAAAAATTCAAGACGTTTGACCTAGGGGGCTCACTATTGCCAGTTCATCTGCTGCAGTCTTGACAGGCACCAAAGGCTAAGCAAACCCAGCTGAGCACTGTAAGGAAAGCCCATCCTGAAAGGAGTGGCTCCAAGTGCAGCGGGGAGGGCAGGGGTTTGCATGGGGCCACAACAGGAAAGGGCAGTATGTACCTATCCACGAGCTCCTTCACTCCCTCCTTGTCAGGCACCAGAGACTGGTCCTGGTCATCTGCCAGCGGGGTTCCTGCCTGGCGGTAGATGCAGCGCACCGTGTAGCGCACTTCTGACCAGTAGTTCTGCAGCTGCTGAGGTTCCCGGTCCGCCTCTGCCGAAATTTCTCTGTGAGACAACACAGGAAGGTTAGAAAGTCACCACAATCTGCTGCCCTTCCTCACCTAGCACACTGTCCTCTGAGGACCTCCCAGGCTCTTGCACCTTGCCCAGCTCCCAGGAGCCGGCAATCAGGCTGCTGTCAGTGCAGGGGGGTGACAGCATCCCCAGCACAGCTCCTAGGGTGCACTCTGCTTAAGATCTTAGCCACTGCACAGATGACAGGAGCGTCTGTGGCTAATGTCCACAATTAGGGTACCCACATCCCCACTGCTGACCTGGCCTTCACCTCCAAGGTACCTAATGGGCAGCTTTGCCCCCACCCTTTGGCCCCCACTTGGCTACATGCATTCCTTCCTGAGCCAGAGCACAGAGCATTTTTAGATGTGCTCCTGGGCTGGGCATGGCGGCTCATGCCTATAATCCCAGCACTCTGGGAGGTGAAGACAGGCTAATCGTTTGAGTCCAGGAGTTTGAGACCAGCCTGGGCAACATGGCGAAGCCCCATCTCTATAAAATATACAAAAATTAGCCCGACATGGTGGTGCGCGCCTGTAGTCCCAGATACCGGGACTGAGGTGGGAGGATCACTTGAGCCTGGAAGGCGGAGGTTGTGGTGAGCGGAGATCACGCCACTGCCCTCCGGCCTGGGGGACAGAGCCAGACCCTGTCTCAAAAAAAAAAAAAGATGAGCTCCAGGGCTCTCCCCTCAGCCACTGAGCGGCAGCCAGTCAGGCTCTCCCCCATCGCTCCTCTCATTCACTGAGGCTGCTCTTAGATTCTGATTATTTAAGGACTCCTCCTTCTCTTGTTCTGAGGATGCTTCCTAGTGCCAGTTCCTCAAGAGCAGGAGTTTTTGTCTTACTCATATGGTTCTTTCTCTCAGTAGCAAAGCAACTGCCTTACTCTTGTTGCTGTCGGTCACATTAGCCCAGTTTCTCAGTCCAGCTCCAATATGCAGGTCTGCATGTCATTGTGGACAGGTGTGAGCAACGTGGCACACACGTCACATACCTGCGCTCACTGCAGGCCTCGCACGAGCATGCGGTGTCTGAAGGCAGCGTCTGTGCGCCCAGAGCGAGCCTCCCACCACTGCCGGCCTCCGGCTGGGAGCCACCAAGCGAGGAGTGAAGAAGAAAATCTTGGCTCTGTTTTAAAAAGAGAACAGAATAGACCAGTTATGTTAAAATGTTCAAGGCATCAATTTTTTATTAACTGTTCAGGAAAAATGCCTTTTAAAAAACTGTAAAACCTAGACATTAAAAAGAAACTATCTTGGCCAGATACAGTGGCTCACACTTGTAATCTCAGCACTTTGGGAGTCTGAGGTGGGTGGATCGCTGGGCAACATGGTGAAACACCACTGCTACAAGAAATACAAAACATAGGCCGGGCATGTTGGTGCCCGCCTGTAGTCCCAGCTACCCAGGAGGCTGAGGTGACAGGATCACTTGAGCCTGGGAAGTTGAGGCTATAGTCAGCCGTGATCATGCCCCACTGCACTCCTGTCTGGGTGGCAGAGACATTGTCACACAGACACACACATACACACAAAAAGGAAACAATTCGGCTGGGCATGGCGGTTCACGCCTGTAATCCCACCACTTTGGGAAGCCGAGATGGGAGGACCACTTGAGCCCAGACGGTTGAGACCGGCCTGGGTAACACAGCAAGACCTCATCTCTATTTAAATTTTTTTAAAAAGTTTAAAAATTAATTTATATTAAATTTAAAAAGGAACAGTTTTACTCCCAGTGTCCTAATCAGCACACACAAGGACCACCTCAGTGGGCACCTCTGGAAAGTGATGTGCCCACGGTTGCCTGAGACAGCACATGGTAGAAACCTAGTGGCCTCTCTGAGCCTAGCATCAAGCAGCCGGGGCAGAGGCCTCTCCATCCTGGGGAATCCCATAGCCTGCACTGCCTGCTCTGAGGAACAAGGAGGCTTAAGAAAGAGAACACTTGGCCGGGGGTGGTGGCTCACGCCTATAATCCCAGCACTTTGGGAGGCCGAGGCAGGCAGATCACCTGAGGTCAGGAGTTCAAGACCAGCCTGACCCACACGGTGAAACCCGTCTCTTCTAAATACACAAAAATTAGCCAGGCATGGTGGGGCACGCCTGTCATCTCAACTACTCAGGAGGCTGAGGTTGCAGTGAGCCGAGATCGCGCCACCGCACTCCAGCCTGAGAAACAGACCGAGACTTTGTCTCAAAAAAAAAAAAAAGAGAGAGAACACTGGGCAAAGACCTTCCTATGTCCCACGCCAAAAGGATTTCACCAACAACAACTAGAGAACACAACACAACCCTAGGTTCCTCCTCCCACTCAGTTACCCTTCCATCGGCACCAAGGCTCCTTCTAGAAGAGGCCCTGAGAAGGACTCTGCTCCTTGGGAACAGGGGCTCAGGGCTCAGGTCTCAGAGCTGAGGGTGCCCACAGGGTGATGGAGGGTGCCAGACAGCCTTCCCCAGGCTCATGACAGGGGCTGCCAGCTCCATAATCATTGCGTCCCCCTGACCCCCACAGCATGAGGAAGAGAAATACAGTCACAAGAGAGACTTCCAGAAAGGAATTCACCTAAGTCCTGAGTATTGCACTATTCCCACTCTGGTCCCCACAAGGAAAAGTGTGCTCTCCTCACCAACCCCTCCCCCAGTCAAGCATGAAGCCACTGAGACAAGCCCCCAGAGAGACGGGTGGTGGACTGTGGCAAGGAGCCTGGGGCTCACCCTGGGCTGGACTTGGCAAGGTCTGTTCAGATGCTTGCACCACCCCAGTCTGCTGCTGAGCTAAGCACAAGGAAACTCCCAAGGGCCTGTGGCAGGTGCTGTGGAGTTGGGGCACACAGACACTGGTGCAGCCCTTGCAGGTAAGACCCTGCAGCAGAAAAGCCTGAGCGTTGCTAAGTGGGCAGAGGATTAAGACAGCACGGGACCGGCCGGGCGCGGTGGCTCACGCCTGTAATCCCAGCACTTTGGGAGGCCGAGGCGGGCAGATCACGAGGTCAAGAGATCGAGACCCTTCTGGCCAACATGGTGAAACCCCGTCTCTACTAAAAAAGCACAAAAATTAGCTGGGCGTGGTGGCGCTCGCCTGTAGTCCCAGCTACTCGGGAGGCTGAGGCAGGAGAATTGCTTGAACCCGGAAGGCAGAGCTTGCAGTGAGCCGAGATCGCGCCACTGCACTCCAGCCTGGTGACAAAGCAAGACTCCGTCTCAAAAAAAAAAAAAAAGACAGCAGGGGACCTAGCTCAGCTGCCGCCAGCACACAGGAGGGTAAGAGCTTGTGTCATCCTGAAAGAATCCCACCCCAAATAGGTCCTGCTGGGGAAGCAGACCCCAGAATTACACCATGAGGGAAGGGGGGCAGAGTGCGGGACGGCAGTGGTAGGGGGTGGGGGGCAGGCTGGTTGTGTCACACAGTTTCCACTAGACAGTCCAGCACGAAGTTCCTACCAAGGTCTCAGAAGTGCCCAAAGGTCTGAATGTTTTGCTCTGTTCTGAATGTTTGTGCCCCTGCCTGCCCCTGTTCATAAGTTGAAATTTTAACCCCTAAGGTAATGTATCAGGAAGTGGGGCCTTTAGGTGGTGATTAGGTCATGAGGACGGAGTCTTCGTGAATGGAATTGGTGTCCTTTTATAAAGAAGGCCCCAGAGAGCTGCCACGTCCTTCCACCGCACGAGGACAGCGAGAGGGCACCAGCTGTGAACCAAAGCTCGGCCCTTCCCAGGCACCAATCTGCCAGCACCTTGATCTTAGACCTTCCAGCCCTCCAGACTATAAGATATAAATGTCCGCTGTTTACAAGCAGCCTAGCCCATGGTATTTTGTTGCAGCAGCCTGAGCATGCTAAAGCAGCACCCCCGCCACCAACAAGAAAGAGCCAGCAACCACTGGGCCACCCATTAGGACCACAGGCCTAGTGCTAGAGGGCCAAAAAGAACCTAGACAACCCAGCAGAGAACAAAGACCCCCAAGTCTCCACTCCAGTGCCCCTTCTCCATCCTGGAGGAACAGGACAGGCATAAGGAAGGAGGACATACACCACCGCCCTCTGCCCTTGGGGACTCCTGCCATCACTTAACATGAGGGGAAGAGGCTTTGAATTAATTAGATGAGACATTTAGGTGTTTTTTTTTTTTTGGAGACAGGGTCTCGCTCTATCACCCAGACTGGAGTGCAGTGGTGCAATCTCAGCTCACTGCAACCTCCACCTCCCAGGCTCAAGCAATCGTCTCACCTCAGCCTCCTGAGTAGCTGGGACCAAAGGCATGCGCCACCACACCTGGCTAATTTTTCGTATTTTTGGTAGACACAGGGCTTCGCCATGTTGCTCAGGCTGGTCTCAAACTCCTGAGCTCAAGTGATCCGCCCACCTTCGTTTCCCAAAGTGCTGGGATTACAGGCGTGAGCCACCACACTAAGCCACATTTAGGTTTTTATGTAGACTGGACCTGAGTACCTGAAAATGTGGCTATTCCAATACCAAAAGTGGCTGGAAGGCCATGGAGTTCTGATTGAAGAGGCATGGTAGGGCAAGGAGAGGGCAGTGGTAGAAGAGGCTGTTCCCTAAGCAAGTCCGTTCCCTTCAACAAGCGAGGTTCACGCTCTCCTCTATCCCACGCCCATCTAACAGCAAAGTTGTCCACTCCACCTCAATCCTAAACACCTCCACAATCCACCCATTCTTCCTCCGCTGCTTCCAACCCAGTCTAAGCCATCATCACCTACCTCTTGCCTGCACAGCTGCACTGGCTCTCTCTAGTGGCACACCTATTTCCGTATGTACCTGCTAATCATCCATTCTCCAAGCAGCAGCAGAGTGAGATCACAGAGCTCCCTACATAAAACCTCTGTTCTCCTCCACTTCACTTAGGAGCAAACGCCGTATTTCTTACCACAGCTTTCAAGGTTGCTCAGGTCAAAGTTCTGCTTTTAAGTCACTGCCCTTGCTCCCTTTGCCTCGTACCCTTAGCCAGTAAGCCTCTGACTGGCTTCTGGTAGACTGTAGAATACTGTCCCATCAGGCCTCAGCAAAAAGATCACCTACTCAGGGAGGCTGGTTGAGTCAATTACTTTTTTTGCCTCTCAACTCCAAATCCACCCTTCTTCACCACACTTACAATGAAGGAGCTGCACCCTGTAAACATTTCTCCTCTGCCAGCAGGTAGGTACAATGTGTGGTCCCGTGGGTGGAGGGTACTACAGGAACACTGAAGAAGAAGGGGTCTCCCTCCAGGTTCCTGTGCTTTTCTCATCTTGCTCTTACCCTGAGGCAGCTCCTCATCAGTGGTGTGTGGGGGACTGAGAGGCACGCACTCTCCAGCACTCAGTCCCAGCCTGCAGGACCTCAGGGAGCCTCTCTGCTACCCAGTGGGGCATAATGACACCCCCTCCATGTCAGGGCCTCTTCCAAGTTTGTTCCTTTCTTGAGTCCCCTCCCTAAGCTCCCGTTAGCGGCTGCTCCCTAAATCTGCCCTGGCCATATTCTTTAGCACTCACTTCACGGATCTGGGTGGCTGACCTGTCGCTACTTGTTAAGACGGAGTTGCAGTCTTCTTGCCCAGGCTGGAGTGCAATGCTGTGATATCAGCTCACTGCAAACTCCGCCTCCTGGGTTCAAACGATTCTCCTGAGTAGCTGGGATTACGGGAGCCCACCACCACCCCTGGCTAATTTTTGTATTTTTAGTAGAGACGGGGTTACACCACGTTGACAAGGCTGGTCTCCCAACTCCTGACCTCAGGCGATCCCGCCTGCCTCAGCCTCCCAGAGTGCTGGATTACAGGCATGAGCCACCACACCCTGCCACTTGCTAATTATTCTTGATGTTAAAAATGTGTTTGTTCTGATTATGAGCGCGGTGCCCATCTCCTGAGCTCTAGCTTACCCATCAACCTAAACACCCCAGTTAATCTCCTCTATTAAACTGCTATCTGAAATCCTCGTGTTCTACTGTGTTCTTGTTTTTTTATGTATCTTCAACACTGGAATATCAGTTCATGAGAGCCAGAACCTATCTACTTGCTCACTATGGTACATCAGCGCCTATCATCATGGCTGGAACGCAGTACACTCAGAAAAGCAATCAAGAACTTGGGAAAGCAACATTTCCTGGAGACAAGAGATGAAGGTAAGTCTTAAAATAGGGTACATGATGACTACATATTAAATCCTTAAATGTGTCCCATTATAGCACTCATCATATACAGATTTAACCTCAGTCATGTTTCACCCAAGTCTAACACAATTTAAAAGAAAAATAATAAAATCCAGCAATTAACAATGTAAAATTCACAATGTCCAGCATCCAGTAACGAAACCAAAAGCAGGACAATGACTCCTAAGAAGGAGGAAAAGCCAATCAATAGAAACAGATTCCCCCAGGCCAGGTGCAGTGGCTCAAGCTTGTAATCCCAGCACTTTCAGAGGATGAGGCGAGTGGATCACTTGAGGTCAGGTGTTCGAGACCAGCCTGACCAACATGGCAAAATCCCAACTCTACTAAAAATACAAAATGTAGCCAGGCATGGAGGCACAAGCCTGCAATCCCAGCCACTCGAGAGGTTGAGGCAGGAGAATTGTTTGAACCGAGGAAAGGGAGGGGAGGTTGCAGTGAGACTAGATCGTGCCACTGCACTCCAGCCTGGGTGACAGAGAGAGACACTGTCTCAAAAAAATAAAAGAAAGAAAGAAAGAAATTCCCCAGTCCAGGCACGGTGGCTCACGCCTATTATCCCAGCACTCTGGGAGACAGAGGCGGGCGGACCACCTGAGGTCAGGAGTTCGAGAGCAGCCTGGCCAACATGAGGAAACCCCATCTATACTAAAAATACAAAAATTAGTATTTTTAGCTCTACTAAAAATACAAAAATACAAAAATTAGCATGGTGGCACGTGCCTGTAATCCCAGCTACTCAGGAGGCTGAAGCAGGAGAATCGTTTGAACCCAGGAGGCGGAGGTTGCAGTGAGCCGAGATTACACCACTGCAGTCCAGCCTGGGTGACACACTGAGGACTCCGTCTCAAAAAAATAAAAAAGAAAAAAAGAAACAGATTCCCCCAAAAATAGAGATGATACAACTAACAGTCAAGAATCTGAAATTGGCAATTATAAAAAAACTCCATATGTTCAAGAAACAGAGGAAAAATAAACACGATGGGAAGAGAAACTGAAGATGTCAATAAATAAATAAACCAAATGAAACTTCCAGAGCTGAGAAATAAGACATAAAAGAAAAAAGTACACTAAATAGCCTTGGCAGATTAAGCAGATCAGAATACCAATAAACCTGAACACAGGCAATAAAAATAATCCAGCCCAGGCGCGGTGGCTCACGCCTATAATCCCAGCATTTTGGGAGGCCAAGGCAGGTGGATCACCTGAGGTCAGGAGTTCGAGACCAGTCTGACCAACATGGTGAAACCCCACCTCTACAAAAAAATACAAAAATTGGCCAGGTGCAGTGGCTCACACCTGTAATCGCAACACTTTGGGAGGCCGAGGGTGGGCGGATCACCTGAGGTCAGGAGCTCGAGACCAGCCTGACCAACATGGAGCAACCTTGTCCCTACTAAAAATACAAAATTAAACGGGTGTGGTGGCACACGCCTGTAATCCCAGCTACTCAGGAGGCTGAGGCAGGAGAATCACTTGAACCCAGGAGGAGGAGGTTGCAGTGAGACGAGATCACACCATTGCACTTCAGCCTGGGCAACAAGAGCAAAACTTCGTCTCAAAAAAAAAAAAAAAAAAAAAAAAAAAAAAAAAAAGCCGGGCATGGTGGCGGGCACCTGTAATCCCCACTACTCAGGATGCTGAGGCAGGAGAATCACTTGAACCCAGGAGGCAGAGGTTGTAGTGAGCCGAGATCGCACCATTGCACTCCAGCCTGGGCGACAGGGCAAGACTGTCTCAAAATAAATAAATAAATAAATAAATAAATCCAAAATGAAGCACAGAGAAGACTGAAAAAATGGACAAAGCATTTGTAGGACAAACTCAAGATGTCTAACATCCCAGAAAAAAAGGGGACTATGTGAAGAAATACTTGAAATATTTCTAAATTTGATGAAACTATAAATTCACACTATGTAAGCCCACACTCACTGCAAGCTCAATTAACCCAAAGCACACTAAACACAAAGCAAAGCACACTGAGGCCCATCACAGTCAAACTGCTGAAAACCAGTGACAAAGTGCAAATCTCAGAAGCACAGAGAGGAAAACGAGTCACCTTATATATGCAAGAGCAAAGATAAGGACGACAACATGTTTCTCATCACAAACTGGGGAGGCCACGAAAGAAATGACCAACAACCTCAAATTCCAAACAGAAATATCTTTTTAAAACAAAGGCAAAATAAAAGCTTTCAAACAGAAGCTACCTTGGCCTACAGGAAATGTTAAAGGCAGTTCTTGAGACAGGGAAAATAATACCAAATGAAAATGTGGATCTACAGAAAGGAATGGAGAGCACCACACATGATAAAGATGTGGGTCAAGAACTTATTTATAAGGTCTTTTTAAAAGATAATGCACTATTTAAAGCAAGGAAAAAAAATGACAATGTATGCTGAGGTGTATAATACATGTAAGAAAAATACATGACTACATTAGCATCAGAAATGGTGGCGCTCCAAGTATACTATTGTAAGGTACTTACACTACATGTGAAGTGGTATACTATTCTTTGAGAGTAGAGGCTGAAAAGTGGAAGCTATAGCTAAAAAATTATAAAACAAAGAAAAAGAAATATAGGTAGTAAGGTCAACAGGAGACAAAATGAAAGAGTTTAAAATATTCATAGGCCAGACGCGGTGTCTCACGCCTGTAATCCCAGCACTTTGGGAGGGCGAGGCAGGTGGATCACGAGGTCAGGAGATCGAGATCAGCCTGGCCAAGATGGTGAAACCCCACCTCTACTAAAAATACAAAAATTAGCCAGGTGCGGTGGTGGGCGCCTGTAATCCCAGCTACTCGGGAGGCTGAGGCAGGAGAATTGCTTGAACTCGGGAGGCAGAGGTTGCAGTGAGCTGAGATGGCACCACTGCACTCCAGCCTGGGAGCAGAGTGAGACTCCATCTCAAAAAAAAAAAAATATATATATATATATATATATATATGATAAAATAAAATAAAAACATACTTCTGACATGGGTCAAAAAATATTCTTTTTTTCTTTAATTTTTTTTTTTTTTTTTTGGAGATGGAGTCTCGCTCTGTCGCCCAGGCTCGAGTGCAGTGGCATGATCTCAGCTCACTGAAACCTCCGCCTCCTGAGTTCAAGCAATTCTCCAGCCTCAGCCTCCTGAGTAGCTGGGATTACAGGCATGTGCCACCACACCCGGCTGATGTTTGTATTTTAGTAGAGACGGGGTTTCTTCGTGTTGCTCAAGCTGGTCTCGAACTCCTGAGCTTGGGTAATCCGCCCGCCTCAGCCTCCCAAAGTGCTGGGGTTACAGGCGAGAGCCACCACGCCCAGCCACTTAAAATATTCAATTCACTGGGCAGGCGTGGTGGCTCACACCTGTAACCCCAGCACTTTGGGAGGCCGAGGCGGGCAGATCATGAGGTCAGGAGATCGAGACCATCCTGGCTAATAACATGATGAAACCCTGTCTCTACTAAAAATACAAAAACAAAATTAGCTGGGTGTGGTGGCAGGTGCCTGTAGTCCCAGCTACTCGGGAGGCTGAGGTGGGAGAATGGCGTGAGCCTGGAAGGTGGAGCTTGCAGTGAGCAGAGATCACTCGCCACTGCACTCCAGCCTGGGCAACAGAGTGAGACCCTGTTTCAAAAAAAAAAAAAATTCAATTCATTTAAAAGAAGAGTAACAAATAACAGATGGGAAAAACAGGAGAAAAAATGCCAAGATGGTATGTTTAAACCTAAACAGATCACTAATTACATTAAATGGAAAGAGTGTAAATACTACAATTATTAGCAGAGAAGGTCAGACTGGACTTTAAAAAAGCAAGAGCTCCTAAGCTACAAGAGATGATAAAGACAGGTTAAAAAGAAAGGTTGGGAAGCCATATTCCATGTACACACTAATGAAAAAAGGCTAGGTGGCCCTCAGTATAAGACAAAGTTTGCTTCACAACAAGGATTAGTAACAACAAAGAGGGAGATGCTGATGCTGATGATGATGATGGTGGCATTAATTCAACAATTAGAAATAACAGTGCTAAATGGTAAATAACAACAGAGCTCAAAATACCTAAAGTAGAAATTGAAATAAACATACCAATCCATAGTTACATTTAGAAGTTTCGGCCAGGCACGGTGGCTCAAGCCTTAACCCAAGCACTTTGGGAGGCTGAGGCGGGCAGATTGCGCAAGCTCAGGAGCTCGAGACCAGCCTGGGCAACACTGTCTCTAATAAAATACAAACATTAGCCGGGCATGGCGGCGTGCACGTGTAATCCCAGCTACTCAGAAGGCTGAGGCAGGAGAATCGCTTGAACCAGAGGGGGCAGAGGTTGCAGTGAGCTGAGATCGCGCCACTACACTCCAGCCTGGGCGCAGACTGAGACTCTGTCTAAAAAAATAAAATAGGCCGGGCATGGTGGCTCGTGCCTGTAATCCCAGCACTTTCGGAGGCCGAGGCCGGCAGATCACGAGGTCAGGAGATCAAGACCATCCTGGCCAACATGGTGAAACCCTGTCTCTACAAAAAATACAAAAATTACCTGGGCGTGGTGGCGCACGCCTGCAGTCCCAGCTACTTGGGAGACTGAGGCAGGAGAATTGCTTGAACCCGGGAGGCAGAGGTTGCAGTGAGCTGAGATCGCACCACTGCACTCCAGCCTGGTGACAGAGTGAGGCTCCGTCTCAAAAAAAAAATAATAAAAAATAAAATAAAAACATACTTCTGAACAAAACATGGGTCAATGAACAAATCATAATAAAGGCAATTATAAAATATTTTCAGTAGAATGAAAAACATTACATATCAGAATTTGTGGGATGCAGCTAAAGGAATGCTTAGACAGAAATTTATAGATCCTGTGTGATTGGTGCAAATTTTAAAAGAAATGTATAGAATTAAACAAATTAGAAAAGAAGAAAGGTCTCAAATAGAATGATGTAAACTTCCACCTTAAGAAACCAAAACAAGCTGGTACAAATGCAAGGCTGTTGATAACAAACAGGCTGGTACAAATGCAGTGCTGTTGATAACAAACTGTTCACAACCAGTAGAGATTTCTTTGTTCCTTCTTGACTCCCACTGCTTTGTTTGACTGCTCTTAAAAAAAATAAATAAAAAATAAGTAGAGGAATGAAATTAATAAAGAGCAAAATTAACAAAAAAGAAAATGGAAAAGCAATTAAAACAAAATGTGGTTCTTTGAAAATATCAGTTAAATTATCTAGCCAGTCTTAGGGGAAAAAAAAGACAAAACTCAAAAAACTGGTATCAGGAATAAAAAGAGGAGGGAAGCAATCACTACAGATCCTATGGAAATTAAAAAGGTAATAAATATTCTGAACAACTTTATGTCACAACATTTAATATAAAATGGGCAAATTTCCTTAAAGACAAAAACTAGCACAGTTCACTAACAAAGAAACAGATAACCTCCATCAAATGAATTGAACTTGTAGTTCAAAATCTTCCCAATAAGGCAACTTCAGACCAAGACAGCTTTACTGGTGAATTCTGCCAAACACTTAAGGTAGAAATAATGCCAATTTTACACAAACTTTTCCTTTCTGGAAAATCAAAGAGAAAATACATCCTAGCTCATTTTATAATGAAGTATTAGCCTAACATCAAAACCACACAAAGATGTGAGACAAGAAATTTATAGACTAATATCCTTCATGAACATAGACACAATAATCCTTAACAAAACATTAGTAAATCCAATCCAGCAACCTAGCAAAAGGATAATACATCACAACCAAATGTGAGTTATCCCAGGAATGCAAGGTTTTCCAACATTTTGAAAATCACCAAAATTTATTTCACTAACTAAAAAAGGAAAACTCTGTTATCATCTTAACAGATGTAGAGAGTATGACAAAATTCAGTATCTATTCATAATGATAATTCTTAGCAAACTAAAAATATAAGTAAATTTCCTCAATCTGATCTATACTACATGAAGAAAGACCAAATGCTTTCCCCTAAGATCATGAGCAAGAGGATGCCTACTCACACCACTCCTATTCAATCTCACATTGGAAGAACTAGTCAGTGGAATTGGGCAAGAAAAAATGAAGATATACAGATTGCAAAGGAAGAAACACATTATTTGTAGACGACATGATCATCTACATAGAAAATTTTAAGGAAGGCCGGGTGCGGTGGCTCAGGCCTGTAATCCCAGCACTTTGGGAGGCCGACGCACATGGATCACGAGGCCAGGAGTTCAACACCAGCCTGGTCAACATGGTGAAACCCCGTCTCTACTAAAAATACAAAAATTAGCTGGGCATGGTGGTGCGCACCTGTAATCCCAGCTACTTGGGAAGCTGAGAGGCAAGAGAATTGCTTGAACCGGGACCCAGGAGACAGAGGTTGCAGTGAGCCAAGATTGTGTCACTACACTCCAGCCTGGGCTACAAAGCGAGACTCTGTCTCAAAAAAAAAAGAAAAAAGAAAAAAAAAAAAAAGGCCAGGTATGGTGGCTCATGCCTGTAATCCCAGCACTTTGGGAGGCCAAGGCGTGTGGATCACCTGAGGTTGGTAGTTCGAGACCAGCCTGACCAACATGGAGAAACCCATCTCTATACTAAAAATACAAAATTAGCCAGGCATGGGGGCACATGACTGTAATCCCAGCTACTCGGGAGGCTGAGGCAGGATAATTGCTTGAACCCAGGAGGCAGAGGTTGTGGTGAGCCGACATCGCGCCACTGCACTCCGGCCTAGGCAAAGAGCAAAACTCTGTCTCAAAAAAAAAAAAAAAAAAGAAATCTACCAAAAGGCCCATAGAACTAATAAATGAGTTTTTACAGTACACATGGCCAATATCCAAAAAAAAAAGGCTGAATTTCTATGTACTAGCAATAAACAAATACTGAAACTTTTTAGAGTACATTTAAAATAGCAAGAAAATATAAAATACTTTGGAAAATGTATTTATTTTTTGTAAAACCAGGATCTCACTATGTTGCCCAAACTGGTCTTAAACTCCTGGCCTCAAGCAATCCACCTGCGTAGAACTCCCAAAGTGCTGGATTACAGGTATGAGCCACCGTGCCAGTCCGGAAAGTTTTTAATATACTGACTACTAAAGTTTTTAACATACTGACTACAAAACAATGCTGAAAATAAACTTAAATGATCTAAATAAATGAAGAGTTATACCATGTTCATAGACTTGAAGACTCAATATTGTTAAGGGTTCAATTCTCCCCCAAATTGATCTATAGAGTCAACACAATGCCAGTTAAAATCCCAACAGGCTTTTCTGTAGAAACTGACAAGTTGGCTCTAAAGTTTACATAGCAATGCAAAGGATCTAATATATCCAAACCACTTTGGAAAAAGAAGAAAGTTGGTAGACATCTATGTAATTTCATGACTTACTATAAATAGCTTCAAGAATCAGGATAGTACGGTACTGGCAAAGGAATAGGAATATATGTAAAGTGGAACACAGCATCCAATAATAGATCCATACATACAGAACCAACTGATTTTTGACAAAGGTCCCAAGGTAATTCAACAAGATAAAATTGTCTTTTCAATAAATAGTTCTGAACAACTGGATATCAATATGCAAAAAAAGATGAACTCTTAACCCTTACAACCGATAAAAGCTTCATTCAAGGTGGCTCATAGACCTAAATGTATATGCTAAAACTATTAAGACAGAAAAAAACAAACAAGCAAAAAAAATTTTTTTGCTTGTTTGTTTTTTTGAGATGGAGTCTCACTCTGTCACCCAGGCCAGAGTACAGTGGTGCAATCTCGGCTCACTGCAACCTCCACCTCCTGGGTTCAAGTGATTCTCCTGCCTCAGCCTCCCGAGTAGCTAGGATTACAGGTGCACGCCACCATCTCGGCTAATTTTTGTATTTTTAGTAAAGACAGGGTTACTCCATATTGGTCAGGCTGGTCTCAAATTCCTGACCTCGTGACTCACCCACCTCAGCCTCCCAAAGTGCTAGGATTACAGGCGTGAGCCACGGCCCGGCCAGGGCAAAAAATCTTTATAACCTTGAGTAGCAAAGATTTCTTACATGGAACACAAAAGCACAAAATCATTTAGAAACACAAATTGGGGCCGGGCGTGGTGGCTCACGCCTGTAATCCCAGCACTTTGGGAGGCCGAGACAGATGGAACACGAGGTCAGGAGATCGAGACCATCCTGGCTAACACGGTGAAACCTCGTCTCTACTAAAAATACAAAAAATTAGCCAGGCGTGGTGGTGGGCGCCTGTAGTCCCAGCTACTCGGGAGGCTGAGGCAGGAGAATGGTGTGAACCCGGGAGGTGGAGCTTGCAGTGAGCCGAGATAGCGCCACTGCACTCCGGCCTGGACAAAAGAACGAGACTCTGTCTCAAAAAAAAAAAAAAAAATGGATTTGATCAAAATATAAATCTTTTGCTCTTCAGAGGACAGTGCTGTATAATGAAAATGCCAGTCACATGCTGAGAGAAAATGTTCGTGAAGCCTGTCTAATAAAGGGCTTGTATTGAGATTATATAAAAATATCTCACAACTCATTAAGACAACTCAATAAAAATGAGCAGAAGATTTGAACAGCCACTTTACCAAAGAGATACAAATGGAAAATAGGTACATGAAAAGATGCTCAACAAGTCGTTAAGAAAATGCAGATTAAGCCGGGCGTGGTGGCTCACGCCTGTAATCCCAGCACTTTGGTAGGCTGAGGCGGGTGGATCACCTGAGGTCGGGAGTTCAAGACCAGACTGACCAACATGGTGAAACCCCGTTTCCACTAAAAATACGAAAAAAAATTAGCTATGCATGGTGGCTGGTGCCTGTAGTCCCAGCTACATGGGAGGCTGAGGCAAGAGAACTGCTTGAACCTGGGAGGTGGAGGCTGCAGTGAGCCGAGATTGAGCCACTGCACTCCAGCCTGGGTGACACAGTGAGACTCTGTCTCAAGTAAGTAAATAAATAAATAAATAAATAAATAAATAAATAAATAAATAGAAAGTGCAGATTAAAACCATAATGAAGGATAACACTACAAACCACTAGAATGGCTGTAAGTAAAGACTGCCAATATCCAGCACTTGGCAAAGATAAAGATCAACTGGATCTCTCATACGTGGCTGCAGAACAGTATCAGCACTTACCCTACAGGACTCAGCAATTCCACTCCCAGGTGTTTATCAAAGAGAAGTAAATTGCATCCACTTAAAAGACTGATACTCGGCCGGGCACAGTGGCTCATGCCTGTAATCCCAGCACTTTGGGAGGCGGAGGCGAGTGGATCACCTGAGGTTGGAAGTTTGAGACCAGCCTGACCAACATGGAGAAACCCCGTTCTCTACTAAAAATACACAACTAGCTGGGCATGGTGGTGCATGCCTGTAATCTCAGCTACTTGGGAGACTGAGGCAGGAGAATCGCTTGAACTTGGGAGGCGGAGGCTGCAGTGAGCCGAGATCGCGCCATTGCACTCCAGCCTGGGTGACAAGAGCGAAACTCCGTCTCAAAAAAAATAAGACTGATACCCAAATGTTCCTAGTAGCTCTACTCATAACAGCCCAAACTAGAAAATACAAACGTCTCTCTATTGATGAATGGATAAACAAATTGTAGTTTATCCATACAATGGATTATTACCCAGAAATAAAAGGAATTAACTATTGCTACATGCAACAACAGAGATGACTCTCAAAAGCATTATGCTAAAGGAAAAAAGCCAAAGATCACCACTCAGCTTATCTTTCTGTAAGGCTAACTCAAGTCAATCTGGCAATTTTGAGTAGTTCCGACAAATTACATTAGCAACTACTTTCATGAAGTTCGCTGCAAAGAAATCTGTACGTTTCTAACATGACCTAAAACCCAACAGGGCAAGCATTCAAGGTAAGGACCAATACTAGCAAACTCTTAAATGGCTGGTTTAAGTTGGGACTATATGCCTTGATTGATCTATGGGCGTAGTAACCATTGGGTAACAATTCAAGATAATGACAAATACTAGCGAGTTTTTTTTTTTTTTTTTTTTTTTTTTCTTTTTGAGACAGAGTCTCGCTCTGTCGCCAGGCTGGAGTGCAGTGGCGTGATCTCGGCTCACTGCAACCTCCAACTCTCTGGTTCAAGTGATTCTCCTGCCTCAGCCTCCTGAGTAGCTGGGATTACAGGCACCCACCACCAAGCCCAACTAATTTTTGTATTTTTAGTAGAGATGGGGTTTCATCATGTTGGCCAGGATGGTCTCAATCTCCTGACCTCAGGTGACCCACCTGCCTCGGCCTCCCAAAGTGCTGGGATTACAGGAGTGAGCCACTGCGCCCAGCCAGCAAACTCTTTTTTTTTTTTTTTTTTTTTTTTTGAGACGGAGTCTCGCTCTGTCGCCAGGCTGGAGTGCTGTAGCGCGATCTCAGCTCACTGAAACCTCAGCCTCCCGGGTTAGAGGGATTCTCCTGCCTCAGCCTCCTGAGTAGCTGGGACTACAGGTGCACACCACCACACCCAGCTAATTTTTTATATTTTTAGTAGAGACAGGGTTTCACAGTGTTAGCCAGGATGGTCTCGATCTCCTGACCTCATGATCCACCCACCTCGGCCTCCCAAAGTGCCGGGATTACAGGCGTGATCGGCCTAGGCCGCCGTGCCCGGCCTAGGCCAGCAAACTCTTAAATGGCTTAAGTTCGGACTATATGCCTTGATTAATCTATGGGCATAATAACTATTGGAGAACCCGGTTCCTTAGTGTAAAATGCAACTTACATTTTCATAATATGATATATGAGAATAAAGACAACTGCTAATGCCCATAATCAAAATGGAGTCTCAAACAGCCTTGAAAACAGAAAAATAGATAGAAACTTAAGACTACTTGCCGAGTAGTCTTCTTTATGACAGGATGCTTGAGTTCAGGGCCCTTTAAAGAAAAAACAATTACCCCAAAGTGCCATCCCCTCACCATATCTCCCACCAGACTAAAACTATTTTTGTTACTTAAACATATGCAAATGTTAAAATGCAACATAATATGTCTTTTAGCCTTCACATAATGTAAAAACTCAAGGTGGTTTAAAGTGAAATATTTTTAAAATGGTGAAATTCAGCCAGGCACAGTGGCTCAGGTCTGTAATCCCAGCACTTTGGGAGGCCGAGGCGGGTGGATCACAAGGTCACGAGATTGGGACCATTCTGGCTAACACGATAAAACCCCACCTCTATGAAAAATACAAAAAAAATTAGCCAGCCGTGGTGGTGGATGCCTGTAGTCCCAGCTACTTGGGAGGCTGAGGCAGGAGAATGGCGTGAACCTGGAAGGCAGAGCTTGCAGTGAGCCAAGATGGCACCACTGCACTCCAGCCTGGGCGACAGAGTGAGACTCTGTCTCAAAAAAAAAAAAAAAAAAAGGTGAAATTCAAATTAACAACATTATTTTAAAGAGATAGATCGATGATTAGCTGAAACCAAATTGCTAAGTTCAACACAGGCTTGGTCCTGACTATTAAGGAGCAAGATTTGTTTAGTCAGGCCTGTCCCCTTGCAGGTCTATGCAAAAATGTCTCAGCCATCCCACCTCTCTTGTCTGAATTTCTCCTTCAGTGGGCTACCTCTGGGCCCGAGATAGAATGTTATTAAGACCAACCAACACTCTCCTCAAAGCCTATGGCAAACAGTGTACCGAGGCACACCAGGACATAGGACTCTGGTGGCAAAGCCCATGGGCATATTGCTGACCTGCCCATGATCTAAATATGCTTCCCACTACCCCTGGCTCATTATCATATTTGGCTGGGTGCAGTGGCTCACTCCTGTAATCCCAGCACTTTGGGAGGCCGTGGCAGGCAGATCCTCTGAGGTCCAGCCAGGGCGACAGAAGGAGACTGATTGAGCCCAGGAGTTTGAGACCAGCCTGAGCAACATGGCAAAACCCCGTCTATATTAAAAATAAAAAAATTAGCCAGGCATGGTGGTGCGCACCTGTAGTCCCAGCTACTCAGGAGACTGAGGCAGAAGGGTTGCTTGAACACAGGAGGTGAAGGCTGCAGAGAATCAGGATTACACCACTGCACTCCATACTGGGCGAGAGCGACCGTCTCGAAAACAGAAGAGAAAAATGAAGTCCTCTTGATATTTAAAAAAAATTTTTTTTTATTTTTAGGTTAAGATCAATCTACAAGGAGACAAGGTAGATTGTAGAAATACTTATCTGGGAGTAAATCAAGCTGGCTACACGTTACACTCTGCAATTTATGCTGCACGCCCGGATGTGAAGTGCGTTGTGCACATTCAGACCCCAGCAGGGGCTGTGGTGAGTGGCTGCCCTGGTAGCATCTCAAGGTTAAAAAAAGAAAAGAATCTGTGTTCATAAAGCGACACCATCACACAGTGAAAAACAGACAAAAAAGAAACAGGCAATATCTGCAACACATACAACCAATAAAGAGCTGCTACTGAGTGTATATAAAGAAATCCCACAAGTCAATAAGAAAAAGACAACCCAACAGAGCTGTGGTTCTCAGAGTGTGGTCTGAGGACCCCATTCAGACGGTCCAGCATAGCCTAGAGCCGCAGCGAGGGTAAGGCCATGCTATAAGCCTAGTTGCCAACCTGAACATATCATTGATAATTAACTAAGTTCTCTGACAAATTTCAGTGTTAAAGCTATAATGAAGAATTAGAAGGGAAAGCATTATTTTCCAAATACTAAAAAAAAATCTGGTTGACACCTATGTTAAATATGTATCACCAGACAGATATAAAAAAGTTGAGCAAGTTTCAAGAAATCTGTGGTTAACTACTAATGGCTAGCAAAATAGGATTTTCACCCTAACACCCTTCAGCAGGCCCACGAGTCAAAACTATTTTCAAATTTGTACCAAAATGTCCTCTGCCTTTTTCACTGTGCTGACATTCACACTGACAGGGAAAAAAACAATGGTGGGGAAAAGAGTGAAACACCAATGCAAGGACAAAGACAGCAGGAGCAAAACATGCTAGTGGCTGCTGCATTCTTCACTGCCACACACTTCAGAGCTGTGAGGCGGGAAAAAAGCCAGTTCCACTTAAGAATGTCCTTGATGCAATAAAAATAATTATTTTGCATAAATCTCAACCCCTGAGCACAAGTCTTCTGAATATTCTGCGTGACGAAGTGGGAAGTACACACAGAGCATTTCTCCAGCACGCCCCAGGAAGAGTCTGCCTGGAGGAATCTCACTGTGCATTGTGAGATGAATGGCCCTTCACCTGTGAAATGTCAATTTTACTTCAAAAAGTGACTGATGGGCCAAACTATGGTTATTTGGACTTGGATATTTGTCAGATATTTTCCAAAATGAACAAAATGAGTCCATCACTTCAAGGCAATTTGGCACTATTTGTGACCAATAATAAAATCTGAGCTTTTCTCATAATCATAATTTTTCTGAGCAAAAATTAGAGCTCTGGAAAACTTTCACCTGCCACTGTGGGATTGAAAACTCAACACTTAAAGAACTTTCTGATGAGATCAGTGGTGGTATTAACAAATATGATTTTTTAAAAATAATGATGAAAAGTATTAATATCAGGAAAATCTGTCTACCTTAGTAAACCAATACTTTACAAATAACCAACATGTGATGTTACAAGCCACGCATGGGCAAGATATCCATTCAGAGAACAAGACAGACCAATGGACTTTCACGTAACAATGTAGGGGAAAGCCACTGATTGGTTTTAGCTTCTACACTACACCTAACCCTTGAGAAACTAACTTGTCATGGTTTGGTACGGCATCAAAGAACAATATCCACAATTCTCTAAAAAAGCCAATAAAATATTTCTTCAAATACTTCAATCAGAACAACCTATCACAACAGGTTCCACACAGAGGCAGATATAAGAAACCAGCTTTGTTCTATCATTCAGATATTAAAGAGGTTTGTTAGGCCGGATGCGGTGGCTCACGCCTATAATCCCAACACTTTGGGAGACAGAGGTGGGTGGATCACGAGGTCAGTATTTCAAGACTGGCCTGACCAAGATGGTGAAACCCCCATCTCTACCAAAAATACAAAAATTAGCCGGGCGCAGTGGCAAACTCCTGTAATCCCAGCAACATGGGAGGTTGAGGCAGGAGAATCACTTGAACCCAGGCAGCAGAGGTTGCAGTGAGCTGAGATCATGCCACTGTACTCCAGCCTGGGTGACAGAGTGAGACACCGTCAAAAAAAAAAAAAAAAAAAAAAAAGAGGTTTGCAAAATACACAAAACACGGCCACTCTACTTACTAAACCATTCTTTTTTTTTTTTTTTTTTTTGAGACAGAGTCTTGCTCTGTCGCCTAGGCTGGAGTGCAGTGGTGCGATCTCAGCTCACTGCAACCTCCACCTCCTGGGTTCAAGTGATTCTCCTGCCTCAGCCTCCCGAGTAGCTGGGATTACAGGCATGTGCCACCATGACGGGCTAATTTTGTATTTTTAGTAGAGACGAGGTTTCGCCATGTTGGCCAGGCTGGTCTCGAACTCCTGACCTCAGGTGATCCGCCCATCTCGGCCTCCCAAAGTGCTGGGATTACAGGCGTGAGCCACCGTGTCCGGCCCTACTTACTAAACCATTCTTGTTTTTGGAAAATAGTTTTCATTTAAAAACATGCTATTGATCTTAACATGGAATCAGTCAAGTATATAAACCACCTATGGCTCAGCAATTCCTTCTATTTATAGACAACAGAATGTCATGTGTGCTCCACAATCAGCAAGATTTGGAAACAACTAAAATGCAACATGTTCATAAAGGAGGATGGCATCTAGCAATGAAAATAGAGAAACAAGATTTATGACTCTCAAACATAATGCTGAGCAAAATAAGTAAGACATAAAATAACACATACAGTATGATTACATTTCTGTAAAATTCAAAACACCAGGAAAACTGTACTACAGTATTTGTGGGTAGATGCTTAGGTGATATAACTAACAAAGAAAAGTAAGAGTGAGGACTAGGAGCAGCCGGCAAGTGTGAACTTGCTGCAAGAGGGTAATGACTGAAGGGGTTCAAGAAGGGATCTGGGTTAACAGCAACGCTTGATTTTTGACCTGCATGGTAGCAGAAATTACCCCACATATATTAACCATTACAGTAAGTGATGAGGATTGATTTCACCATTAAGATGCTGACTCTCGCCTGGGCGTGGTGGCTCACACCTGTAATGCCAGCACTTGGAGAGGCCAAGGCGGTAGGATTGCTTGGGCACCGGAGTTCAAGATCAGCCTGGGCAACACAGTAGGGACCCATCTCTACAAAAAATTAAAAAAAAAAAAAATCAGCCAGGACTGTTGGCGTGCAGCTGTAATCCCAGCTACTCAGGAGTCTAAGTTGGGAGAATCACTTGAGCCCAGGAGGTCGAGGCTGCAGTGAGCTGTTTTCGCACCACTGCACTCCAGCCTGAGTGACAGAGAGAGACCTTGCCACCAAAAAAAAAAAGAAAAAGAAAAAGAAAAAAGAAAAAAAGCAGACTCTCAGTTAAAAACCACATATACTGCATGAGAACACCTAAACACACTAACACAAAGAAATCAAAATTAAAAGGATGTGCAGATGTGCAAAAAAAAGAATGGGAGGGAGCTCCCATAGCTAAACAAACAGAAAACAACGCCCTTCAGGACAAAGGCACGACCACAGATGGGGTCCATGCAGTAACAGGAATGATACACCAAGACTTAATAATAATTTCAACCTGTATTCTACCCAGCAGTCTTGAAATATGTAAAGCAAAACAAATTTTTTAAGGAAGAAAGGAAAAAGACACATGCATAGTAGGACATTTTAAATAACACTCAGAAATTGACAGATTAAGCACCAAAAAAGCAATAAAACCACGGAAACACAGAAGGATTTAAGAACACAATTAATGAGGTCCTGAGCCTTCCACCTAAACCCAGAGAAAACATTATTTTCCAGCACAAACAGAATAATTCTAAAAAATAACTATGTATTAGAACTAGCAAATACAGCTGATTAATAAGGAATCACTATCATACAGACCATGATTTTCAACTATAACAGCATTAAATTAAAAGTCAACATCATTAAAAGTAATTCAAGTGGCTGGGCGTGGTGGCTCACCCCTGTAATTTCAGCACGTTGGGAACGTGAGGCGGGCGGATCACCTGAGGTCAGGAGTTTGAGACTAGCCTGGCCAACATGGTAAAACCCCGTCTCTACTAAAAATACAAAAATTAGCTGGGCATGGTGACACACGCCTGTAATCCCAGCTGCTCAGGAGGCTGAGGCATGAGAATCACTTGAACCCAGAAGGCAGAGGTTGCAGTGAGCCAAGATCATGCCACTACACTCCAGCCTGGGTGACAGAGTGAAATTCCGTCTCAAAATAATAATAATAATAATTCAAGAGATATGTGTTTGGATACTTACACATACTTCTAAATAATTCACGGGTGAAAACAGAAATAATAAAAACTAGAAAATAATGAAAATTGGCCAGGTGCAGTGACTCACACCTGTAATCCCAGCACTTTGGGAGGCCGAGGTAGGCAGATCACGAGGTCAGGAGATCGAGACCATCCTGGCTAACATGGTGAAACCTCGTCTCTACTAAAAATACAAAAAAAATTAGTCAGGCGTGGTGGCATGCACCCATAGTCCCAGCTACTCGGGAGGCTGAGGCAGGAGAATGGTGTGAACCCAGGAGGCAGAGCTTGCAGTGAGCCGAGATCACACCACTGCACTCCAGCCTGGGTGACTGAGCAAGACTCCGTCTCAAAAACAAAAAAAAAAAAATAGCTGGGCGTGGTAGTGCATACCTGTAATCCCAGCTACTAAGGGGGCTGAGGAAGGAGAATGGCTTGAATCCAAGAGGCAGAGGTTGCGGTGAGCCGAAATCACGCCATTGCACTTCAGCCTGGGCAACAAGAGTGAAACTCCATCTCAAAAAAAAAAAACAAAAAAAGCCAGGCGCGGTGGCTCACGCCTGTAATCCCAGCAATCAGGAGGCCGAGGCAGGCAGGTCACGAGACTGAGACCATCCTGGCTAACATGGTGAAACCCCGTCTCTACTAAAAAAGATATATATATACATATATATATATACACAAAAAATTAGACAGGCGTGGTGGTGGGCGCCTGTAATCCCAGCTACTCGGGAGGCTGAGGCAGGAGAATGGCGTGAACCCAGAAGGCGGAGCCTGCAGTGAGCTGAGATGGCGCCACTGCACTCCAGCCTGGGCAATAGAGTGAGACTTCGTCTCAAAAAAAAAAAAAAAAAGGCCGGGTGCGGTGGCCCACGCCTGTAATCCCAGCACTTTGGGAGAATGAGGCAGGCGGATCACGAGGTCAGGAGATCCAGACAATCCTGGCTAACATGGTGAAACCCAATCTCTACTAAAAATACAAAAAATTAGCCGGGCGTGGTGGTGGGCGCCTGTAGTCCCAGCTACTTGGGAGGCTGAGGCAGGAGAATGGTGTGAACCCGGGAGGCGGAGCTTGCAGTGAGCCGAGATCGTGCCACTGCACTCCAGCCTGAGCAAGAGAGCGAGATTCTGTTTCAAAACAAAAACAAAAAAACAAAAAAATCAAAACAAAAAACATGGCCAGCCTCATGCCTCTAATCCCAGCACTTTGGGAGGCCAAGGTGGGTGGATCACCTGAGGTCAGGAGTTCAAGAACAGCCTGGCCAACATGGTGAAACCCCATCTGTACTAAAAATGCAAAAATTAGCAGGGTTGATGGCACGTGCCTGTAATCCCAGCTACTCAGAGGCTAAGGCAGGATTATCGTTTGAACCTATGAGGTGGAGGTTTCAGTGAGCCGAGATCACACAACTGCACTCCAGCCTGGGAGAAAACAGTGAAACTCTGTCTCAAAAAAAAAAAAAAAAAGAACAGAACATCTCTAGAGGAAGATTCAAGCATCTGCCAACAGTGGAGGCCTCTGGGAAGGCAAAGAGGATAAAGAGAGAGAGCCAGAGGAAACTAACTTTGCACTGTTCTCTTTCGGGCCTCTAAAAAATTTTTTTTTTTTAAATCACATTCACCATAGCATCAACCAATCAAATATTAATATATAGCACATGTATGTATATAAAATAGCAATAATTGCCTGGGTGCAGTGGGTCACGCCTGTCAACCCAGTACTTTGGGAGGCCGCAGCGGGAGGATCACTTGAGGTCAGGAGTTCAAAACCAGCCTGGGCAACATGGCAAAACTCTGTCCCTACTAAAAATACAAAAGTTAGCTGGGCACGGTGGTACATGCCTGTAGTCCCAGCTACTCAGGAGACTGAGGCAGGAGAATCCCTTGAACCTGGGAGGTGGAGGTTACAGTGAGCCAAGATCATGCCACTGCATTCCGGCCTGGGCAACAGAGTGAGAATCTATCTTAAAAATAATAATAATAAAAAGCAACAATTAATTAAACAGACAAAGTACAAGTATTTTAAAAGTTAAAAGCTGCTTCTTTGAAAAGACAAAACTGACAGACTTTTTTTTGGTTTATAATTTTTTTTTTTTTATAGAGACAGAGTCTTTCTATGTTAGCCAGGTTGGTCTTGAACTCTTGGCCTCAAGCAATCCTCCTGCTTCGGCCTCCCAAAGACTACGGTTACAGGTGTGATCCACTGTGCTGGGCCAAAACTGACAGACTTCTAACAAAACTAGTTTAAAAGAAAAAAAAGAAAGCACAAATATGAGAAATAAAAAAGTAGCCGGGTATGGTGGCTCAGGCTTGTAATCCCAGCACTTTGGGAGACCGAGGTGGGCGGATCACCTGAGGTCAGGAGTTAGAGAACAGCCTGGCCAACATGGCGAAACCCCGTCTCTACTAAAAATACAAAAAAATTAGCTGGGTGTGGTGGTATGCGCCTATAGTCCCAGCTACTCGGGAGGCTGAGTCACCAGAATCGCTTGAACCCGGGAGGCGGAGGTTGCAGTAAGCTGAGATCGCACCACTGCACTCCAGCCTGGATGACAGAGAGAGACTCCATCTCAGGAAAAAAAAAAAAAGAAGAAGAAGAAATAAAAAGTCAAATCTACAAATCAGGTAAGAAGTGAAAAGAGACCATTACACAAAACTTTATACCAGTAACTCTGCCAATTTTTCTTTTTTTCTTGTTTTAAAAGAGACGGGGTCTCACTGTGCTGCCCAGACTGCAGTACAGTGGCACTATCATACTGCACAACAGCCCAGAACTCCTGGGCTCAAGCAACCCTCCTGCCTCAGCCTCCTGTGTAGCCGGAACTACAGGCATGTGCCACGTAGGCGGGCAACTTTGACAATTTCTAAGAATATAACTTACCAAAACTAACCTGACAAGATTTTAACCATTAAAGAAATTGAACCACAACTTTAAAATCTACCTAGGGACATACATGGCTGTGAAGGGGAGGTGAGGCCAAAGGCGGGTCATTTATGAATGGGTAGCCCCAGAGTATTTGCATTCCATGGGTCATGGGCCAAGGCAGAAGAAAACAATAATCAAAGCGACAAAGTCTTGAAGAAGATGAAAACAGATGGGCACCTGAAAGCCCAGTGGGGGTGGGCCTTGGAGAGGAAAGAGAGGAGAAAATGCCCTCAGCTATGGGGGTTTGGGGGTGATACAGGGGAGGTGTTAGCTTTGATTTTCTCCCTGAAGCACGAAGGTCAATAGCTGAGCTGAGCAAGGGGTGGGTAAAGAGGGTACACGTAGTCTAAGAAGCAAGGAAAAGGAAGGGTTCCTGCCAAGGAGTTTGGGGAGGTACTTAAGCCAGAAAAACGCACTAGATGCCCATGCATGGTTTGCAGTCATGAAGTTATGAAGAGGAAGCAGTAAACTGAGGCCAGCAATTTTCTCCATGAATATTCTGCCACATGGAGGGAAAAGATAGGGCTGGACCAGCATAACCAAAAAAAGTTCAGGGCCTTTGCCTGAGAGCCACGGAAGAGCCACAGTGCCAAGTCCGGGAACTCAGGCTCCTAGGAGTGAGGTCAGGGAGACGTGATAAACGTAACAGGAATGGAATCCATGGACTGACAGGGATGGATGAGGTCAAAAGAACTATGGCAGGTCAGGCACAGTGGTTCACGCCTGTAATCCCAGCACTTTGGGAAGCCAAGGTAGGTAGATCATTTGAGGCCAGGAGTTTGAGACCAGCTTGGCCATCATCACGAAACCCTGTCTCTGCTAAATACAAAGATCAGCCAGGTGTGGTGTTGCGCGCCTATAGTCCCAGGTACTCGGGAGGCTGAGGCATGAGAATCAGCTGAACCCAGGAGGCAGAGGTTGCAGTGAGCCAACATCGCACCACTGCATTCCAGCCTGGGTGACAGAGCGAGATTGTGTCTCTAAAAAAAATAAAAAAAATTAGCCAGGTGTGATGGCGCATGCCTATAGTCCCAGCTACTCGGGAGGCTGAGGCACGATAGTCTCTTGAACCCAGGAAGTGAGGCTGTAGTGAGCTGAGATTGCACCACTGCACTCCAGCCTGGGCAACAGAGCAAGACTCTGTCTCAAAAAAAAAAAAACAAAAAAACAAAAAAAAACACTATGGCAAGAGAAGACAAGCAAGTGAGCTACAAAGACAGACAATGATCAAGATGAAAGTTTGAAATGGAGATTTCTTAGGTTTCCAGGCATGACTATGTCTAGGACGTGATGCTAGGATGGGTCAATCTTGGAAGAAGAGGTCTCCAGAGAAATTTGCAACGTGCAACTGTCAGGCAAGATGTTAAGATAAATTCCCACCAATATTCTCCTACAACTGCTGATAACAGAATGCTTATCTAGAAGACAGCAATTCAGCCCCACTTCCCCTCTGGATGCAGAAAGCTGCGGGAGAGCCGTGCACTCCGAGCCCTGACCAGAGACAGAGCAGGACAATTGATAAAATCCTATCTCTGGGCCATCAGAGAGCCGAAGTGACCGGGCTGCCGGAGGGAACTACACAACAAAGTGCAGCAGCCCCTCCAGGGAGAAGGGGACACACTTACTGTTTCACCTTTGACAGAGGAAGGAAAGTGGAAGGAGGCCATAAAAGTGGTTAGAAAAAAAAAAAACAGTTTAACTTTAAACAAATTCTGAAAGGTTGAGAGTGTCAAGTGTGGGAGTCTAACCCCTGGAAAGCCCCAAAAGGAATGTTCCCACTCATTCCCAGGAGACCTGCACCCAAGTCTCCAGCTAATCCACTAGCAGAGAGGAAGGAAACATGCCTTTCTCCTTGTCCTGGAGAAAGGCGTGTGCCACACACAGGCCAGGACCAGCACAAGACACGGGGCCGGTCAGACTCCTGCAGATACAAGGCAGAGTCTGGCTGCCACCGGGCAGAGGTGGGCTCGCTGGGAAAGCTGCCCCCAAGGCCGTGAGCACAGAGCTGCCCAAGAGTCAGGCTAGAGGGGGGAACTGAGAAGATGCCACCATCGGAGACCTTGCCAAGGAGGAAGTAGAGAGAGACTCCCCTCTACAGGCCCACACGAGCACGCACAGTGCTAGAGACAGCCCAGCTGAGGCCAACTGGACTGACCTGGCCTCCCAGGTGCACAACAGGACACAGGAAACAACCTCAGCCTGATGCTCTCTGCACACTGTCTGGCATTTGACCAAACAGAACAAGAGAAACAGAAAGCAAGAACCAATAACGTTTAAGGAAGAGATGATAATACCAATTCTAACACAGTCTTCCAGAAAGGAGAAGAAACAGGAACACATTCCAACTCATTTTATGAGACCCCGAAGGCCACTGTAAGACAAGAGGCCTACAGACAGCCTTCATGAGCACAGATGCAAAAATCATTAACATAACTTTAGCAAATCAATCCAGCAACACATAAAAAGGATGTCCACAGAAGAAAAATAATGTTCATAGCAGCTTTTTTCAAAATAGCCCAAACGTGGGAACAACACAAACATCCATCAATTAATTGGTGAATGCATAAATTGGTTTATCTGTAAAATTACTCAATAAAAAAGAGAAACTACTGATGCATGCAACATTTTGGGTGACTCTCAAAAGCACTATGCAAGTTACAGAAGTATATGTGACACTCTGGAAAAAGCAAAACTGTAGGAACAAAAATCAGGTCAGGCCAGGCACGGTGGCTCATGCCTATAATCCCAGCACTATGGGAGGCAGAGGTGGGCGGATCACGATCGAGACCATAATGGCCAACATGGTGAAACCCCATCTCTACCAAAAATACAAAAATTAGTTGGGCATGGTGGCGCGTGCCTGTAGTCCCAGCTACTGGGGAGGCTGAGGCAGAAGAATTCTTGAACCCGGGAGGCGGAGGTTGCAGTGAGCCAAGATTGTGCCACTGCACTCCAGCCTGGGTGACAGAGCGAGACTCTGTCTCAAAAAAAAAAAAAATTCAGGTCAGTGGTTACCAGAGGCTAGGACGGGGGAAGGGAAGTGACTACCAAGGGGAACAAGGTTATTTTATGGGGTGATGCAAATGTTCTGTAGCTTAACTGTGGTAGTGAACATTTTTTAAGTAAAAAAAGAGTGAATCTTAATGGAAGGTAAATCATATTATTTTTTTAAAGGCCAGCTCCAACAAAGAGGCTGACCTACAAAGCAACAGCTGGTCCGAGTCCACAAACACAGGCCAACACTACACCTCTGCTGTTCCCAAGGTCACTGTTTCTGGTGAGGAGAGAATGGCTCATTTGACAAACTATCCATTACCAAGACAAGCCGGGGGCTGGGAAATGAGATCCTCCTCCAACCCAGGCAAGATGAACTGCAGGGAACCACAGGCACTTCCGCTGGCCTCTGGACCAGGGCAAACAGCAGAAGCCTGTTCCCAAGCGTAGAGGCAGGCTAAAATACAAGAGCAGGGCTGGAGTCGGAAGAAGAGCTGATAAACTTTAATGAGAAAACAAACAAACCACCACAAAAAGCAAAGAAAATGGTATTGGTAAAAAAACAAACAAACAAAAAAACCACACAAAGAAAACCATAAAAATAGCTGTCTTTGTAGAGTTTATATTCTAATGAAGAAGAAAGCAAACCAAATGAGTAAGTAAAATACATAGTATGTTAGAAATAAGTGCTAGGAAGAGAATTACAGCAGGAAAGGGGGACATGCGGGAGGGGCCGAGTGAGAAAGTAATTCTGACAATGAGACCCCAAGGATAGAAACTGGCCCTGGAGATGGGGCTTGCCTCCAAGGCCAGTAAAGATGGAAACCCACACCAGGCAGTGGGGACGCGCTCTTCAGATTGTCACCAGGACTCCCCCAAGGCAGTTCTGCAGGAGAAAACAGAGGAGCAGGGAATGCACACGCTTCCTGGCTGCACACAGCAAGGTATCAGAAGGAAAAGAAGAGCTCAGAAAATAATTAGCCGCTTTCAAGCAGAAATCAAAGGGCATAGAAGAGGCCTAGAATGTGGGGCCTCAAATAGTTGCAAAAGCCAACTCCTTCCAGAACCCAAATAGTACATGTGAAAGCCTGCCCGGAACAAGGACCCACCAAAACTCCATCAGGTCAAAGATAAGAGTAAGGGTGCAGTCTTCCCAGCCAAGCCTGCTGTGGCCTCTCTGTGGCCTCGAAGAGGCTGAAGCAGCACAAACAAGTAAAAGGGAAGGTGAGGCTTAAGAGCTGCATCGCGTAAAGAATTACCTGCATGTCAAATTGTTGAGAACTAAACACGTGAAAATTGTACTCCCTTTTCAAGAAACTGCACCACCAAAGAAATACTAAGCTCAAAGCCAAAAATCACCCTTCAGGGCCACATAGCTTGATGACTGAATTGTGCCCAGAAAAGGAGGGCAGGTGTCCTGCCACCTACTGCAGTGTGGCCAGGGAAGACCACGAGGAACGTACCAGGAGATACAGACTAGAAGGTGGTGCAGGAGGGAGTGCCCCCTGAAGCAAAAGCAAATCCATTTCTTTCACTGCCAGTTACCCCATAACCTGGGTCGGGGGAGCCAACACCCTGCGCTGCCTGTGCTGGCAGCCACTCACCACTGGCTGGTCAAGGCCGCCATGCCTCTCCTCCTTCTCCACGGTCCTGCGGCAGTCCGGGCACACCCATAGTGGCAGGTGCAGCACGCTGTTGCCCTTGGGAGCCATGGAAAGGGCCAATTTGCTCGCAGTCTTAATTCCACTCTCTAAGAATGAGGAGTCTTTCCGTTCACTTCTGCACAGAAGACAATAATCCCCAGCGGGGTAGGGTGGTGTCCTATGATTCATGCCAAAACTAAAAGGAGTCTGGAATAGAAAAAAAAAAAATTCTATTTTCAAAACCTCATCTACAAAGCCAAGAATATTAAAATATATGTATAGTTCTAAAACTAAAATGCATGTGTATGTTTATATACAGAAACATAAAATAGGAAATGTATTGAATAAAACTAAACCTAATGTTCTAGAAACTCGTAATACTTTAAATAGTGCCATAAAGAAAATCTTATCTTAGTACGACTTAGAAAATTGTCAAAATTAACCCCTTCACCTTGACTTCTGTATTACTTTTCCACCACACGCTAGAAATTGTCAGCCTCAATTTTCAGACTGTTTACCAGAACTGGTTACCACCAACAAAGTCTGAAACTACTATTCTAGAGGCATCTGCACACCAGGGCTCAGATTCAAGATGGCAATTCTGGCTTAAGTGTGTCTGCAGATGCAAACCATCTTTGAGGTGGGCTGTCCAAATTCCAGATTCAAGATAAACAGGCAGCTCATGGCAGCTGCACATCCAAGGCCCAGACTCCCTTCCAGGCCCAGCAGTAATGATGCTGAGCTCATCTCTTATCACCTGATGTAAATAAACATCTGCATTTTCAAATAGGTCCTACAATGTGGGGCAAGGGGAAGAGGCCTTAGAGGTAGGAGGAAAAGGCAAGATTGTTATACCTTAAAACCTCTCAAAAGATAACCACCCACTCTATCAGAAAAAAAATAAAATTAGCCTTTAAAACACAAATACAGAAAAGAAACTGAAGGCTGGGCACAGTGGCTTACACCTGTGATCCCAGCACCTGGGGAGGCAGAGGTGAGATGATCATTTGAGCTCAGAGGTTTGAGACCAGCCTCAGTAACATAGCAAGACTTCGCCTCTACAAAAAATCCAACTATTAGCCAGGCATAGTGGTGCGTGCCTGTAGTCCCAGCTACTAGGGAGGGTGAGGTGAGACGATTGCTAAAACCCAGCAAGTCGAGGCTGTAGTGAGCTGTGATCGTGCCACTGCACTCTAGCCTGGGTGAGAGGGCAAGACCCTGTGTCAAAAAAAAAAAAAAAGAAAGAAAGAAAAATCCAGCCTAGCCAACATGGTGAAACCCTGTTTCTATTAAAAACACAAAATTAGCTGGGCGTGGTGGTATGCACCTGTAATCCCAGCTACTCAGGAGGCTGACTCAGGAGGCTGACTCAGGAGGCTGACTCAGGAGGCTGACGCAGGAGAATCGTTTGAACCTGGAAGGTGGAGGTTGCAGTGAGCCGAGATCGCGCCACTGCATTCCAGCCTGGGCAATAGAGCAAGACTAAGTCTCAAAAAAAAAAAAAAAAAAAAAGGAAAAGAAAAGAAAAAGAAAGAAACTGAGTCTCACACAACTGGAAATGGGGTTAAAGTCCCAAGACCAGCAAGTGTGTGTGTGTCGGGGGAGACACAGGATTTTTAACCCGTATCAACCCAATCCTAAGACGGGTCCTTCACACAGGGCTGCCTCTGCACCTTAGGAGGAAGCCCCTTCGAACCCTGAGGAGAGGCTGGAGGGAGGCACTCCCAGGGAGCAGGGCAAAGGGAAGCCTCGCCTGGCCTTCCAGAGGCAGCCAGAAAAAGGGCACACAGTGGGGTGGAGGTGAGAGAACCCCCGCTAGTCTCTCCTGCCATGTGGGGTGCCCTTGCTGCAAGACATGCCAGGTGGGAAGAGAGTGGACCCAGCTGACGCTGTTCTGGCTTTTCAGTCTCCATCTCCACCCAGAAGCTTCTCCAAGGCCGGCTAGACCTGTAGCTCTTCCCACAGCCTCGAGCTGTCTCCCCATCCCACCACCGGTATTCAAAAGAACCCACTGTACATGACAGATTGGCCCCTCAACAGCCACTGAGGGCTCTCATTTGGACCCCAGGCTCCATTCTTAAGACTTCCTGCTGACCGGCAGGAAGCACATATTTAAACAAGGGGCTGAATGTATAAATGAATGAATTAGTGACTGAAAGAATGAATGACAATACCAGCAAGACTCAAAAGATGTTCATATATATTCTCACATGTTTCCATGAACCAGTGATCAAAACTGCTGACTCCTGTTACATCCACAGGGTTGTGAGTTTTCCCAAATCCAGCTCAGCAGCCATCCTGAGCTGAATGTTTGGGGCACAGGGGCAGACAACTGGGTCCTACCTCCCCACAGTGTCCTAGAGAACGCCAGACTACTCAAACCACCGAGTACCATGAGAATCCATGTATTTTTCCATACCAACAAATCCCAAAAGCCTAAACGACGACAATTTAAAAAAAAAAAAAAAGGCACACCAATTTACCCCAATATAAAGCCATCTCTTTTCCTCAGGTCTTAGAAAACAGCTCCCATCACTGGCAGAACAGCCATACCCATCAGACCTTTCTGGCCTGCCCTTTTAATTACAGAATGAGATGCTGGGCTCTACAGGCCCAAAGGTCTCCAAGCCTAAAATCATAATGTTAAGAGCCAGAAATGACCGGAGAGCGCACAGCTCAGCTCCTGTACATTCACCAGTCATCCAGGATTTACTGAGCCCATCACATGCTCAGGGACTGGTCCAGGCACTGAGGGCACAATGGTGAAGAAAACTGTCAAAGACAAAGGCAATAAATAAGACAAATACATGAAAAAATTAACTAATTAAATAGTGATAAGGAGAAAAACATAACAGCAAAGAGAATCTGTGCCCTTTAATCCGGTGGACAGTGAGGGCCTCCTTGAGGAGACCCCCGAAGCCGACATGGCTGTACCTTGTGGGGAGCCCAGTGGCTGGCATGGGGCTGACAAGAGCAGAAGGAGAGATGGGGGAGAGCTGAGGGCCACTCAAGTCAAGGAGTGACTCTGAGGCTGCGTGCAGAGAGAGATGGGATGGGAGAATGGGAAGAAACGACTATCTGCAGTTCAGGAGCCAGACAGCAGCAACTTGGACCAGGGCTGCAGGAAGAGAAGTGGATAAGGCTGTGAAGGAGCCAGCTGTGAGGTGTGAGAGGAGGAGAAGAGCTAGGGACAAGTATGAAGCGTCAGGTGCTGGGTATTTTTTCATTCCTTCAGTATCTGAGCTTCCTCATGGGCCATAGGAGGGTTGTTTGGGAAGAGTCTGGTCCTTTCAGGGCTTGTAGGCTCTGTAAGGCAGCATCAGAACGCCTTTCCTCTTACCCACAACTGAGGCAATATCCTCCTAAGCTGCCACCCAGGGTCCTGCAGGTTGTAAGATTTTCCCACAGTGGCTGGTAGGAACACACACTGCTCCTGGCCCTGTGTGAGCTGCAAGGTTTGTCCTGCTCCTCACTTCCAGGGTGCTAGCCCAGGCGCAGAGAGCTTCCCCACAGGCATGTGCTTATGCGCCCTCAGCTGGGCTTGGGGAGAACCCTATGCAGAGCTCTTCCTTCCCCTCTTTGCAGCTCTCTCCTCTCTGGTGCTCTGCCCTGCAAATTTACTTTGGCCCCCCAAAGTCTCAACCCAGCCTCCTCAATCAAGGAGATCCTCAGGCTCGGTCTGGGTAGCTCTCCAAGTCCTAGCCTTCAGACTCTGTCCAGGCAGGAAGCCTGGGCAAGGCTGGAGCTTGCCGTGGTTATTCTTCTTCTCTCAGGGATCACTGTCCTGCCTGCCTGTGGGCCAATGTTGGAAAACTACTACTTGGTACATTTTTTTGGTCCTTTGTTTCATTGTTTGAGACAGGAAGATAAATCCACTTCTAGTTACTACCTCTTGCTTGGAAGCAGAAGTCTAGTTACATTGATATTTTTAAAAATAAATGTAGCAGGCTGGGCGCGGTGGCTCACGCCTGTAATCCCAACACTCTGTGAGGCCGAGGCAGGCAGATCAAGAGGTCAGGAGTTCAAGACCAGCCTGGCCAACGTGGTGAAACCCCGTGTCTACTAAAAATACAAAAAATTAGCCGGGTGTGGTGGCGTACATCTGTAATCCCAGCTACTCAAGCTGAGGCAGGAGAATCACTTGAACCCATGAGGCGGAGGTTGCGGCAAGCGGATATCGCGCCACTGCATTCCAGCCTGGGCAAACAGAGCAATACTCCATCTCAAAAAAAAAATATATATATATGCACCAGAATGAACATTTTACTAGTATCATCCCCCAAATCCTACAAACACATAGATGAAATATGTAAATATATAAAATGTGTATATATATCCATGTAAGGGACCAAGATAACCCAGAAATTTTTGCATAGGAGAATACGGACATATGGCTAAGATGGCAGTATTGCTGAAAACACTTTGGGAACACTACTAACGGCTGAGTTCTACATCTATGATGTATTTTACCTTTTCTGAATAAACTGATTTTCTACCACCCAGTGACTGTGGCCTGTGTGCATGGGGGTGGGAGGTGTGTGTGTATCATAAAAGACATTAAATCATAATAGCATTTGTTTTCTTGCTAGGCTTATATTCTAGTTTTGAAATTTGTTTCCAAAATGAAATTCCAAATTAAACATGAAAACCCAGACTTACTAAAAATACTTTACAGATAAACTTCTTATAAACATGAAGAAAAATGGTCATCTTAGGGTAAAAACACAGTAAAAGCAATATCCTCTCAGGTAATGGCAGCACAACCCAGATTAGACCGCCCTATGAAGGCTAATGCAGGAGACACAACAAAGGCCCCATGCTGGTGACGCTGCCACCTCCTGCCGACCGGCCTTCAGGGCTGTCTGCTCCCCACATGTCCTCCATCTCCTGTCAAAACCCCCTCACACTGTACCTATGACCAGAACATTCTCTGCCTTAAACCCTTCGATTGTTCCTGCTGCCTAAAAAGATCAAGCCCTTACCAAAGGATCAAGCAGGATACACCAGGCCCTTGGTCAGTGTGTTCTTGCAAAATCACCCACTTGAAACTCCTTACAGTTCCACACTCCCGCCCCAACCAACTATGTGGCTTTATCTCTTCCTGCCTTCATACTTGCTGCTTGCTTCCCTAAAACACCAATCTCCCCGCCTTTCCTTTACGAGACAACTGCGAGGCATCCCTTCATACCCCACTATGGTAACTTTTTTATTCTGTGAATTTTGCTCCCTACCCCTCAATCAATACGTGTCACACGCAGCTAATTACTACAACTCCTGTACAACTTCTACACTCTTTTTTTTTTTTTTTTTTTTTTGAGAGGGAGTCTTGCTCTGTGACCCAGGCTGGGGTGTAGTGGCACGATCTCGGCTCAATGCAACCTCCACCTCCCAGGTTCAAGTGATTCTCCTGCCTCAGCGTACCAAATAGCTGGGATTACAGGTGCGCGCCACCACGCCTGGCTAATTTTTTGTACTTTTACTAGAGACGGGGTTTCACCATGTTAGCCAGGATGGTCTCGATCTCCTGACCTCGTGATCCACCCGCCTCGGCCTCTCACAATGCTGGGATTACAGGCGTGAGCCACTGCGCCTGGCCAACTTCTACACTTCCTATAGACTATCATATATTCATTATACTACAAAATTATCTTTCACATGTCTATCTTCCCATCAGACACTCAACATTATGAATGTCCATAATGCACCCAGCATCCAGTAGGCACCCAGTAAATGCTAAGGGAACTGAAATGTCTAGTCCAAATCAATAATACACACTTTGTCTTGCCTACCTCAACCACAATTTTCTGTTTTTTAATTTTTTTTTTTTTTTTTTTGAGATGGAGTCTTGCTCTGTCACCAGGCTGGAATGCAGTGGCGCCATCTTGGCTCACTGCAACCTCTGCCTCCCGAGTTCAAATGATCCTCCCGCCTCAGCCTCCCAAGTAGCTGGGACTACAGGCGGGAGCCACCACGCCCAGCTAATTGTTAGTAGAGATGGGGTTTCACCATGTTGGCCAGGATGGTCTCGATCTCCTGACCTCGTGATCTGCCCGCCTCAGCCTCCCAAAGTGCTGGGATTACAGGCATGAGCCATGGCGCCCAGCCAATTTTCTGCATTTTTATATATGATCCTTTTTTTCTTTTTTCTTTTTTTTTTTTTGAGACAGAGTCTCGCTCTGTTGCCCAGGCTGGAGTGCAGTGGCGTGATCTCAGCTCACTGCAACCTCCGCCTCCTGGGTTCAAGCAATTCTCCTGCCTCAGCCTCCTGAGTAGCTGGGATTACATGCCTGCGCCACCATGCCCGGCTAATTTTTGTATTTTTAGTAGAGATATGGTTTCACCATGTCAGTCAGGCTGATCTCAAATTCCTGACCTCGTGATCTGCCTACCTCGGCCTCCCAAAGTGCTGGGATTACAGGCGTAAGCCACCAAGCCCAGCCTATACATGATCTTTTATTAGCTACCTGCACTCAAGTCCAGGGAACGCTGCTATGTGTAGTCACTAAAATACCTGTGCCCTTTTCACCCTTTCTTTCCTGAACTCAGCTTTCCCAAAGCACATGCAGGTTCTCTGAGCAAAAGGCATTGCCTGGAGAGCAATTACTAACATTAATACTTAAACCTCCTTCTCAGTGGTTACAAAGAGATTGGTAACAATCATATCATGAGTTAGGCACAAAATTACCTTAAGTATTTAAGGCTCTGTGATAAATAATTTCTGTAATCTTACAGAGTAAATATCTAGCAATTTATAATTTCAAGGCTGTTCCATGGAAACTCAATAAAATTCAACAGTGATTGATCTACATTATTACAGCATCCTTTTAAATAGCTAATATAACAGTTTTCCTTAGGACTTACTTTTTTTAAAGAATGAACTCTGAAGGATTTACTTTTAATTTCAGTTTACATATTAGAAAAAACAGAGAAAACCTAATGAAAACTGCAACTGTTTTTAATGATTGCTCCTGAATTGCCCTATTAAATGGCCAGTGGTTCTACAGATGTAAATAAGATGGTTTTAAGGCATTAATGAAGGCATAGTGGTATTTGCTGGAACTATAGTTACATAAAATGCTTTTCTCCATGTAATGTTACTAATGTGGTTTTTTCCTATACAAATGTAGTTGCCATGTTTTAAGTCTATTAAACAATATAATTACTATTTGTTTTGATGCTACTTATCCAGAAGAAAACAAATGTCTGAGCCAGCCTCAGAACATGTCTGGATGCCAGGGCAAGTTTCATATCCCTGCTCTGTCATGGGACAGCACAAATATCTACAAAATACTTCAAGTCTCTACATTCAAGCTCCACACAGCAAAAGAGCAAAACAGCTTGAATTTATTAATAGCAGCAGACTTACATGTATTTCTAACATACCGTTCTTTGCCAATCTTTAAAGTTAATCTACTAAGGTCAAATAAAAAGTTGGTATCAAAGGCCTACTAACTTCTCACACTGCAGTTTGTATCCCTTCAATCTCTGAAAGTCCTGAAAAATCACAGTAACCAGTCATTTTGCATAAGGTATTAACAGTCTTTACAGCAATACCCAGAAATGACCAGAGAGGAAAATAAAACTACTTAATTAGAACAGAGGCTGAAAGTGGCTTTTATTCAGAGACAATAAATGGAATAGGTAGGTAGCATCTCACAATTAAGTGACCTGAAGCAAATCCAAAGTAGCCATTTGCACACCCGACAAGTCCCAAGTCACCCACACCTCTGCTGATGGGAAGGTCCCCATCAGCAGACCCTCATCCATCACCATCACCTGTGCTCCCCTGGCAGCAGGGAGGCATCTGGCCCAAGGAGAGCCAAACCAGCGGCTAGCCAGTGACCTAAAACAGTGGGGCCCACAGGCAATACTTGCTTTTTTATAGAATCCTCTCCTTCCCATAATACAATGTTGATAAAGCTAAGTCACCAAGCTGATGACTAAAAATGTTATGGTCCATGTAATTCAAAAGATGAGGAGATGACTTAAGGTAAAGAGGCACCAGAACTTTCATGGCAGGACACAGGGAAAGGGCCAAGGTCCCTGAGCCTAATGACGGAACTTGAGAGGAAGGGGAGCAGTGGAGTAGATGTGGGGATCTCGAGCTCCGTCAACGCGGAGCAGGGTGCCAGGAGGGAAGAACAGGGACATGGCACTCTGTGCTGAGGAGTATAAAGGAAGATGGGTATTCACAGACTGCTGAGGATGGTGTGAGCACCAGCAATCTTTTGGAAAAGCACTTGGCAGTAGTTTTCACAGCTCCCACACATCCGCAGACCTGCGCCTGTGCCCTCCTCTCCAATGTCCTCCAACTAGCTCTTCACAACCAGACCCCACCCTGTCGCCACTTGAGGACCATTGATTCTGTCCTCTTCTCATATCATCACTTTCTCTTTCTTTCCTGCATCACTTCCATTGGGATGCAAATATGCTGTCTCCCACTCTGAAGAAACACAACGATCTCCTCTCAGTGGCACTTCTGCCCCAGCTTCTCACTGCCTATCTTTTCCTTCCTTTTCAGTGAATTCCTTCAGAGTTGTCCACCCCAGCTCTTTCTTTTCAAAATTTTTTTCTTTTTCTTTTATTTACATATTTTGAGACAGGGTCACTCTGTTGCCCAGGCTGGACTGCAGTAGCACGATCTTGGCTCGCTGCAACCTCCACCACCCGGGCTATCAAGTGATCCTCCTGCCTCAGTCTCCCAAGTAGCTGGAACTACAGGCATGCACCACCATGCCCGACTAATTTTTGTATTTTTAGCAGAGACGAGGTTTCACTAGGTTGCCAGGCTAGTCTCGAACTTCTGGGCTCAAGCGATCCTTTCACCTCAGACTCCTGAGCAGCTGAGACCACAGGCACGTGCCACCACACCCAGTGCTGGAGGTAGGCTTAATGGGAAGTGCATGGGTCATGAGGGCAGGTCCCTCATGAATGGCTTGGTGCTGTCTTTGCAGCACTGAGTGAGTTCTCATTCCATTAGTTCCCTGAGAGCTAGCTGTTAAAAACAGCCTGGCACCTCCTTTCCCATCTCTCTTGCTTTTTCTCTCATCATGTCATCTGGACACACTGGGTCCTCTTCACCTTGTGCCGTAAGTGGAAAAAACCTGAGGCTCTCACCAGATGCAAATGCTATGCACCATGCTTCTTACACAGCTTGCAGAACCAGGAGCAAAATTATCCAGCCTCAGGTATTCCTTATAGTAACACAAACGGACTAAGATACAGAAGTTTAATTTCACATAAAGCACATAAAATTATAAAGGGCCAAGAATAACCAAAACACTCATGAAGAACAATACAGAATGCCTATTAAGGCTTATTAAAAAGCTATACTAGGCTGAGCATGGCGGCTGACTCCTGTAATCCCAGCACTTTGGGAGGCTTGGGTGAGAGGGTTGCTTGAGCCCAGGAGTTCAAGACCGCCTGAGCAACAGAGGGAGACACCGTCTCTACAAAAAATTTAAAAATAAGCCAGGCATAGTGGCATGCACCTGTAGTCCCAGCCACTCAGGAGGCTGAGGTGGGAAGATCGCTTGAGCCCAGGAGGTTGAGGCTACAATGAGCCATCCTCCTGCCACTGCATTCCAGCCTGGGCAACAGAGCAAGACTCTGTTCTCAACAACAAAAAATGCTATAATTCAGAGAGTGTGGTACTGGCCGCTCAAGGATAGAAAAGTAGACGAAGGAATATAGAATCAAGGTATGATACACGGACACTAAATTTATAACCAAGGTATGAAACACAGACACTAAATTTATAACCAAGATGGCATTCTACAATACTATGGAAAGAATGGCCTTTTAAATTGAAGTTAACACAGAACAACTAGATACCCAAATCGGGGGGGGGAAAAAAAACTGGGCCCCTATCTCACACCATACACAAAAATCAATTCTTTAATTATAGACCTAAATGTGAAAGATGATGGATAATATCCTCATGACCTTGGGTAAAGGGAAACATTTTCAAGACAGACACCAAAAGCACTAAAGCATAAAGGAAAAGATCAACAGATTCGACTATATATATATATATATTTTTTTTTTTTTTTTTTGAGACGGAGTTTTTGCTCGTTTCCCAGGCTGGAGTGCAATGGCACGATCTCAGTTCACTGCAACCTCTGCCTCCTGGGTTCAAGTGATTCTCCTGCCTCAGATTCCCCAGTAGCTAGGATTACTGGCATGCACCACCACGCCTGGCTAATTTTGTCTTTTTAGTAGAGATGGGGTTTCTCTATGCTGATCAGGCTGGCCATGAACTCCCAACCTCAAGTGATCCACCAGCCTCGGCCTCCCAAAGTGCTGAGATTACAGGCATGAGCCACCCCACCCAGCCCAGATTCAACTATTTAAAAATTATTTATTTTTTGAGATGCAGTCTCACTCTGCCACCCAGGCTGGTGTGCAGTAGCACAATCTTGGCTCACTGCAACCTCCACCTCCCAGGTTCAAGCAATTATCCCTGCCTCAGCCTCCCAAGCAGCTGGGACTACAGGTGCCCACCACCACACCCAGCTAATTTCTGTATTTTTTAGTAAAGACGGGGTTTCGCCATGTAGGCCAGGCTCGTCTTGAACGCCTGACCTCAGGTGATCCGCCCACTTTGGCCTCCCCAAAGGGCTAGGATTACAGGCATGAACCACCATGCCCAGCCTAAAATTTAAAACTTATATTTGATAAACATTAAGAAAATGAAAAAAATGACCAAAAAAAGTGAAAAATGAGAAAAATAGGAAAAAGATATACAACTTGACTGAAAAAATTGGGCAAAAGACTTGAACAGGTTCTTCACAACAGATGACCCAAATGGTCCATAGACATAAACATATGAAAAGATGATGTTACATATCACAGATAAATTAAATCATAGTACCACCATTTACCCACCAGAGAGGCTCAAACAAAAAATTAGGACAAAACCCACGCTCAACCAAAAACATGAAACAACGGGAACTCTCAAGTACTGCTGGTAGAGTGAAAATAGGTATAACCACTTTGGGAAATAGGCATTACATGAAGACTGTGAAAATACATGTAGACTATGACCCAGTAATTCCTTTTCTGGATATCTATTTTTCCTCATATTAAGCCCTGTATGCACCAAAATACATGTACAAGAGTATTCATGCCAGTCCCAAACTGGAAATAACCCATAAACTGAAGAATGAATGAACAGTCATCTATATGGTGAAATACTATACAGGAATTAAAATGGATAAACCATAGCTAAGTTCAAAACAAATCTTTCAAATATTGTTGGGTGAGACAAGTTATATACCCTATTCAGTATGGATGCTTCCATTTATATATAAGGTACAAAAACAGGCAAAACTATAGTGTTGGGATGTTTAGTTTTGGTTTGTTTTTTTTTTTCCTTTTTTTGAGACAGAGTCTTGCTCTGTCACCAGGCTGGAGTGCAGTGGCACGGTCTCGGCTCACTGCAACCTCCGCCACCTGGGTTGAAGCAATTCTCCTGCCTCAGCCTCCTGAGTAGCTGGGACTACAGGCACACACCACCACGCCCAGCTAATTTTTGTATTTTTAGTAAAGATGGGGTTTCACTATGTTGGCCAGGATGGTCTCGATTTCTTGACCTCATGATCTGCCCACCTCGGCCTCCCAAAGTGCTGGGATTACAGGCGTGAGCCACTGCACCCTGCCATTTAGTATGTTTAACGAAAGGAAAACAAAGGAAACTGTAATCGAGTAGTAGCCTTTAGCAGGCTTTTGGAGTCCTGGTAATGTTCTATTTCCTTATCTGAATGGTGCTTATACCAGCGGTCAAATTAATTTGCAAACCTGTACATTACTTTTATGCATTTTTATATTATTTAACAGTAAGAAATATTCTTTAGAGATGGGTGTTTTTTTTTTTTTTTGAGACGGAATCTCACTCTGTCGCCCAGGCTGGAGTGCCGTGGCACAATCTTCACTCACTGCAACCTCCGCCTCCCAGGTTCAAGCAATTCTCCTGCTTAGCCTCCTGAGTAGCTGGGATTACAGGTGCAAGCCACCAAGCACCGCTAATTTTTTTAACAAATGTTGTTTAAAGAACATTGTTAAAGGACAAATGAACAAGGTGATTCCATAGGGAGAGATCTCTCAATAAATGGTACACAACTGGATATGAATATGGAGTGGGGGACACCTCCAACTTCACCTCACACCATACCCAAAATTAAGTTGAAATAGATCACAGACCTATATATAACAGCTAAAATTATAAAACCTCTAAAAGAAAACAAAGAAGGTTTTCCCAACCTTGGAGTAGACAAAGATCTCTTGAGACCCCAAAAGCACTAATCATTAAAAAAATTGGTAAACTGGACTTACACCAAAAAACTTCTGTTCCTCAACACATGGCTGCTTCTGTCTTCTGCCCTAGGATGAAGAGACCTGGCACAGCATAATGCTCAACCTTACAGTGCAAAACAGCCAGACTAACTTCATATCCATGACTGTTTCTGAACCTGCTGGAGAGCTGTGGTTACAGAACAAACACTGGCCCATAATCTTAAGTGCCTTCAGGGAAAGAAAACACATACACTCACCTGGGGTAGACACAATCAGACACTGGTAAGAAGAGTTCAGCAAGAATAAAAGACAAATTGCGAAAGGCTGAGTACAGGCTGTCAGGACAATTTCTGGCAGCTGCAGAAACTGGGAGAGCCTGCATTACTTTGCAGGCTCTTTCTCCGTGGCACTCATGAGGCAATCACTGAAAAGATCTGAAAGAGCCCGAAGAAGCAAAGACAGTAGCGCAGAACTCAGGGAGGGGACCAGGAGCCAGGAAGGAGGGGAAAGAAATTCCACTCAAATCCTTCCTCTCAATCTCCACTCAGAAACAAAAGTCCTAATTTGGGGGCAGAAGGGGGAAGAGAAGAGAGGGACAGGAGAGACCTAGTCCTGCAAAAGGGGCAGGATTACACACTGAGTCCAAAATTATAGCCAGGGAAAAGGCAGAACTGAGACAGCTGCACCTCTGAAATCCAGGATTACCAGACATGTCTAAAACTGAGACTTGGCCGGGCGCAGTGGCTCACGCCTATGATCCCAGCACTTTGGAAGGCCGAGGCAGGCAAATCACCCTGAGGTCAGGAGTTTGGCACCAGCTTGGCCAATGTGGTCAAAGACAGACAGGGTTCTGTCTCTACTGAAAATACAAAAATTGGCTGGGCATGGTGGCAGGTGCCTGCAGCTACTTTGGAGGCTGAGGCAGGAGAATCACTTGAACCCGGGAGGTGGAGGTTGCAGTGAGCTGAGATCATGCCACCGCACTCCAGCCTGGGAGACAAGAGCAAAACTCCGTCTCAAAAAATAACAACAACAAAAAACTGAGCCTTAACCAGAAAAGGAGGCAGCACCTCACTACCACTACACACTTCCAAGTCAAAAAGCTTCAAACAACAGCCAACAGCAGAATACAACTGGGAGAAGAATATGCAAAGAAACCTCCTGTGAAATACAACAAAGAAAGAAGACTTAAGACAGAATTTCAAACACTGCCATGGTAAAACACTCCTCACCCTAGATCCAAGCCGCCTCTACAAAAATTCAAAGCGTGTGCTGCATAACACACAGCAAATAATAAACTGAGGCCAACTCTAAACAGAGCAGAAGAAATAACGGTTGAGAATTTTCCAAAATTAATGACAAACACCAAACCGCAGATCCAAGAAGCACAGAGAACGTTAAAAAACAACAACAAAAAAACACCTGGTCCTATCAGTTCTTCACTTCTGAAAACAAAAGACAACTGGATACACAACTAATCAGGACAAAAGTCATGCGCAACCAAGAATATGAAAATAAGAAAGAGAGAGAGAGAGAGAGGAGGGAGGGAGAAGGAAGGAAGGAAATAAACACTGACCAAGTACGATGGGGCTCGTGCCTGTAATCCCAGCACTTGTTGGGGTGAGAGGATTGCTTGAACCCAGGGGTTCGGGAGTAGCCTGGGCAACATAGCAAGACCTCATCTCTACAAAAAAGTTTAAAAAATTAGACCACACTTGTGGTCTCAGCTACTTGGGAGGCTGAGGTGGAGAACACTTGAGCCTGGGAGGTCGAAGCTGCAGTGAGCTGTGATCATGTCACTGCACTTCAGCCTGGGCAATAGAGCAAGACCTTGTCTCGAAAAGAAAGGGGGCTGGAGGAGGAGAGGAGAGATTGAAAGCAGCTAGGGATAAAAGAAACATTACACATGGAAGAACAGAAACAACAATTACAGCAGGATTCTTGCGAGAAACCATAAAAACCAGAAGAGAGTAATTTCTCTAAAATCTTGAAAGAAAAAAACAGCTTTTAACTACGACTTCTATACCCAGAAAAGGGATCTTTTAAAAGTAAAGCAGAAGGGCCAGGTGCGGTGGCTCACGCCTGTAATCCCAGCACTTTGGGAGGCCGAGGCAGGCAGATCACGAGGTCAGGAGATTGACACCATCCTGGCTAACATGGTGAAACCCTGTCTCTACTAAAAATACAAAAAATTAGCCGTGCGTGGTGGCAGGGGCCTGTAGTCCCAGCTACTCGGGAGGCTGAGGCGGGAGAATGGTTTGAACCCAGGAGACGGAGCCTGCAGTGAGCCTAGATCACGCCACTGCACTCCAGCCTGGGCTGGAGCAAGACGGAGCGAGACTCCGTCTCAAAAAAATAAAAATAAATAAATAAATAAAACAAAGGAGAAAGACTTTCTCAAACAAAAACAGGAAATTTATTGCCAGCATACCTAACCCACATAAAATGTTGAAGTATTTCAGAAGCTGGGCATGGTGGCTCACGCCTGTAATCTCAGCACTTTGGGAGGCCCAGACAGGCAGATTGCCTGAGCTCAGGAGTCGAGACCAGCCTGGGCAACATGGTGAAACCCCATCTGTACTAAAATACAAAAAAATCAGCCAGGCGTGGTGGCATGCACCTGTAATCCCAGCTACTCGGGAAGCTGAGGCAGGAGAATTACTTGGACCTGGGAGGCGGAGGTTGCAGTGAGCCAAGATTGTGCCCCTGCACTCCAGCCTGGGTTACAGAGCGAGACTCCACCTCGGAAAAAAAAAAAAAGGAAAGAAAATATTTCAGGAAGAGAGAATACGGTATCAGAACAAAACCTAGATCTACAAAAGAAATGGCAATCCCAAAAATGGAATAAAATAAATCAGTGGGTTTTTTTTGTTGTTGTTGTTGTTTGAGACAGAGTCTTGCTCTGTTGCCCAGGCTGGAGTGCAGTGGCGCAATCTCAGCTCACTGCAACCTCCGCCTCCCGGGTTCACGCCATTCTCCTGCCTCAGCCTCCCGAGTAGCTGGGACTACAGGAGCCTGCCACCACGCCCGGCTAATTTTTTGTATTTTTAGTAGAGACAGGGTTTCACCGTGTTAGCCAGGATGGTCTAGATCTCCTGACCTTGTGATCTGCCCGCCTCGGCCTCCCAAAGTGCCGGGATTACAGGCGTGAGCCCAGCCAAATCAGTGGGTTTTAAAAAACTTATAAAGAACAGAGGTTTATTTGGCTTACAGTTCTGTAGGCTATACAAGCATGGCACCAGCATCTGCTCCGCTTCTAGTGAGGCCGCAGGAAGCTTTTACTCATGGCAAAAGGCAAAGAAGGAACAAATGTATCACACGGCAAGAGAGTGAGGAGCCAGAGATACAGGGGGGAGGCCCCAGAGTCTTTTTAACAACCAGATTTCAAGTGAACTAACAGAGCAAGAACTCATTCATTACCATGGGGAGGACATTCATGAAGTCATTCATGAAGACCCACCTCCATGATCCAACACTTCCCAGCAGACCCTAGCTCCAAAATGGGGGGTAGGGGTCACATTTCTTTTTATTAAATTTGGGGGTACATGGGCAGCACGTGCAGGTTACACAGGTAAACGTGTCACAGGGGTTTGTTGTACCGATTATTTCTTCACCCAGGTAGTAAGCTTAGTAGCCATCAGTTGTTATTTTTCCTGATCCTCTCCCTCCTCCCACCCTCCACCCTTTGATAGGCCACAGTGTATGTTGTTCCCCTCTACGTGTCCATGTGTTCTCATCGGCTATAAGCGAGAATATGCGGTATCTGGTTTTCTGTTCTACTTATTCTCACTTGTAAGTGAGAATCTGCAGAAAACCAGCAGTATCTGGTTTTCTGTTTCTGTGTTACTTTGCTAAGGATAATGGCCTCTAGCTCCATCCAAGTCCCTGAGCAGGATCCCATTCTTTTTTATGGCTGCATAGTATTCCATGGTGTATATGTACCATGTTTTCTTTATGCAATCTATCTATCATTGATGGGCATTTGGGCTGATTCCATGTCTTTGCTATTGTGAACAGTGCTGCAATGAACATACGCATGCATGTGTCTTTGTAACACAACAATTTATATTCCTTTGAGTATATACCCAGTAATGGGATTACTGGGTTGAATGGTATTTCTGACTTTAGGTCTTTGTGGAATTGCCATATCGTCTTCCACAATGGTTAAACTAATTTACACTCGCACCAACAGTGTATAAGCTTTCCTTTTTCTCTACAACCTCACCACCATCTGTTATTTTTAAACTTTTTAATAACAGCCATTATCACTGCTGAAAAATCAATGTTTTCACTGTTTTTTTTGTTTTGTTTTTGAGACAGGGCCTCACTCTGTCACCTAGGCTGGAGTACAGTGGCATGATCACTGGTCTCTGCCACTGCAACTCCCCAAGCTTAAGCAATCCTTCCACCTCAGCCTCCCGAGTAACTGGGACCACAGGTGAGTGCCATTATGTCTGGCTAATATTTTTTATTTTTTGTAGAGAAAGGACCTTGTTATGTTGCCCAGGTTGGTCTCCAACGCCTGGGTTTAAGTGATCCTCCTGCCTCAGCCTCCCAAAGTGCTGGGATTACAGGCGTGAGCCACCACGTCCAGCCAGCCTTATTTTTAATTGCACTTTGTAATTGCTAGGATTACAGGAGCGTACCACCACACCTGGCTCATTTTTTTTGTATTTTTCAGTAGAGATGGGGTTTCACCATGTTGGCCAGGCTGGTCTCGAACTCCTGACCTCACGTGATACACCCACCTCGGCCTCCCAAAGTGCTGGGATTACAGGCGTGAGCCACCGTACCCAGCCATGATATCATTTGAAGGTACGTTCTGGATTAATTTAAAACGTATACTGCTGGCCAGGCGTAGTGGTGATTCATACTTGTAATCCCAGCATTTGGGGAGGCTGAGATGGGAGGATTGCTTGAAGCCAGGAGTTCAAGACCAGTCTGGGCAACAAAAGCAAGACCCCCATCTCTTTTACTGTGATCACACCACTGCATTCCAGCCTGGGTGACAGAGCGAGACCCTGCCTCAACAAAAATAAAGTTACACTGTGTGCCTGCCTTCCCTTCTACCTCCTCTGCCTCTGACACCCCTGAAACAGCAAGACCAACCTCTCCTCTTCCGCCTCCTCCTCCTCCTCCTCCCTCAGCCTAGCCAATGTAAAGAGAATGAGGATGAAGACCTTTATCATGATCCACTTCCACTTAATAAATAGTAAATATAACATTTTATTTTCTCTAGCTTACTTTATTGTAGGAATACAGTAGATAATATCTATAAGAAGCAAAATATTTGTTCGTCGAATGTTTATAGTATTGGTAAGACTTCTGGTCAACAGTAGGCTATTAGTAGTTAAGGTTTTGGAGAGTTGAAAGGTATAAGCGAATTTTTGACTACACAATGGGGTCAGCATCCCTAACCCCTTCGTTCAAGGGTCAACTGTACTTAAAACAGACAGTAGAAGAATGACTGAAAACTACTCACTGTTTACCCTTAAGCAAGAATTAACCCCTCCAAGCCTCAGTTGCCTTTTTTGTAAATGGAAGATTGAGGGGGAAAAAAAAAAAAACCTACCCAGAAGGTTGCCACAGAATCAAATGAGATACAGTATGTCAAGTGCTTGATACAGAGTCTAGTGCACAGTAATCAATAGTCAAAATGGCAGCTATTTATTATCATTAAAATGATGAAATTTCAAACACAAGCAAAATAAAGCAGGCAAATACAAAAAAATGCATGGGTAGCAAATTAAAATCAGAAAAATATTATAAGTAACAGAGTACTTTATTAGGAATGGGCAGGGTGGCATGCGCCTGTGGTCTCAGCTACTCAAGGAGGCTGAGGTGGGAAAATTGCTTAAGCCCGGGAAGTCAAGGCTGCAGTGAGCTTCACTGCATCACTGGGTGATAGAGCGAGACCCTGTCTCAAAAACAAACAAAAAACAGAAGAAGTAATAAATCTACAATTACAGTCCTAACAATATTTAGTATCTGAAGAGAGGAATAGGGGATAGTCATTATATTCCCAGTAGCTACCACAGTAACCAGTACATAATACGTGCTAATGGATGTTTGTTGAATGAACAGATTCAGAAAAACAACAAAACTGAAAATGATTATACAGTATAACAAAACTTCAGATGTCTGGCCAATGTTGTACTTAAAGTTCATAGCTCTAATTGCTAGTATTATTTTGAGGGAAGAAAAAAATGAACAGCTTAAGATTAGAAATCAATTCAGAAAGGCCCTAAACAGAACGGGAACAAGTTGTTACTAAATATTAAAACAGAAGTTAATGAATCAGAGGTCAGGTGTGGTGGCTGACACCTGTAATCCCAGCACTTCAGGAGGCTCAGGCAGGTGGATCACTTGAGGTCAGGAGTTCAAGACCAGCCTGGCCAACACGGCAAAACTCCACCTCCACTAAAAATTAAAAAATTAGCCGGGTGTGGTGGCAGGCGCCTGTAATTGCAGCTACTTAGGAGGCTGAGGCAGTAGAATCGCTTGAACCCAGGAGGCAGAGGTTGCAGTGAGCTGAGATCGTGCCAGTGCACTCCAGCTTGAGTGACAGACTGAGACTCTGTCTCAAAAAAAAAAAAAAAAAACTTTAATTGAGTGAATAGATTGTCAAACTTGATTTAGCAAGAAACATTAAACCTAGACCAATGACGACAAAGAAATTTCCAGGTCTAGAAAGTTTAGTGAGTCTTCCAAGGAACACAATAGTCTCAAGCACTAACAATGTGTTTTTACTTCATGGTGTTGAAAATTAAATGCTTTAACACCAAAAATATCTTACAAGGTATGATATGTCACCTGGGTGACAGAGCGAGGCTTCGTCTCAAAAAAGAAAAAAAGTAGTAATAACAATAACTACCTGGAATAAATATTACACGGACCCCATAATACTCTCAAAAAAGTTCAGGTGTTTTAGTCTTCATATCAACTAAAACCTTAGCTAAGGTAACATTGAGAAGACAAACACCTGTGAGAAAACCAAGCAACCAAATGAAAATCTCAAAAAACTGCTTTGTAAATATGTTACAGCAATTACTGGCTCTAAACTACAAAGACTGGTCAGAGAATAGGCACATCTCTATTCCTGCTGCCTCTGTACCTGCTACAGTATCTCCATGAGCCCCTTAAGCCCAAAGTGCTGAACAAGGCCTTTGCCTTTCTGTGCCTATTACCACAGCATAAAATTGGGGTAACAACAGCACCTACTACTTCAAATCACTTGGAGGACTAGAAGGACACACATATACAGATGTTTAGAACAGTGTCTGATAAGCATTGGCCAGTGTTCAGATATATAGATTTTGTTTGCTTCTAAGAAATAAGGTCTCACCAGGCATGGTGGTGCACACCTGTAATCCCAGCTACTCAAGAGGCTGTCACAATAGCATCATTGTTCTCCAGCCTGGGAGACAGAGGCAGAGCAAGAGCAAGTATCACTATGTCACCCAGACTGGGGTGCAGTGGCTATTCACAGGCACAATCATTGTGCAATACAGCCTTAAACCCCTGGGCTCAAGCCATCCTCCTGCCTCAGCCCCCTGAAGCTGGACCTATAGGTACATGCCACTGCGTCCTGCTCTAATGTTAATAACTGGGTGTGCCAGGCACAGTGGCTCACGCCTGTAATCCCCACACTCTGGGAGGCCGAGGCAGGCGGATCACGAGGTCAGGAGTTCAAGACCAGCCTGGCCAACATAGTGAAACCCCGTCTCCACTAAAATTACAAAAAAATTAGCCAGGCGTGGTGGGGGGCACCTGTAATCCCAGCTACTTGGGAGGCTGAGGCAAGGAAAATCACTTGAACCTGGGAGGTGGAGGTTGCAGTGAGCCGAGATCGTGCCACTGCACTCCAGCCCGGGCGACAATGTGGGACTCCATCTCAAAAAATAAATAAATAAATAAATAAATAAATAAATAAATAAATAAATAACTGGGTATGTGGCACAGCTACTCGGTATTACTGCTTAAATCATTCAGTAGTGCCAAAAGAACTATAAGGAATCTGACCTCCTGGACTGCTGCTACTTGCATCCCTCGTTGTCTAACTCACCTGAGACATAAGCCTCCTGAGGGCAGAGACCACTCCATGTGACATGTCCTTGTAACCTGACCATGGCAAGCAACACACAAGAACATTTAGGGAAGATAATGTCCACCAGTGAAGAGCAGAGGGCCCATCTTTATGGACAATGGTGTGTACTCGTGAAGGGCAGGGAGCATAATTCTTCCAAATGTTACAATCCCAGTATCTCGCCGGGCGCGATGGCTCACGTCTGTAATCCCAGCACTTTGGGAGGCCGAGGCAGGCGGATCACCTGAGGTCAGGAGTTCAAGACCAGCCTGGCCAACATGGTGAATCCCCATCTCTACTAAAAATACAAAAATTAGCTAGGCGTAGTGGCGGGCGCCTGTAATCCCAGCTACTCAGGAGGCTAAGGCAGGAGAATCACTTGAACCCGGGAGGCAGAGGTTGCAGCGAGCCAAGATCGCGCCACTGCACTCCAACCTGGGTGACAGAACGAGACTCAGTGTCAAAAAAAAAAAAAAAAATTCCCAGTATCTAACAAATACCCAACACATTTAAACACTCAAATTATTGTTTGCTTAATAAACTGCATCTTCAAAACGATTTCCCCATGAAGTCCGTGCTCCTGATCCTCCTTCAAGCCTGGCCCTGTCTGAGCGCCACTATTCCTGTTCTCAAACCTTCCATGATCACCATGTCCAAGTCCCTGGTGTACCACACTTTTGCACATGCTGCCACGGCTACCTGGGATTCTCTTCCACCGTCTCGTCACCTGACCTGATCTATGCTTTCTTGGGGCATAGGCCTCTGACATCTCACTTGGCAAGTGTCCCAGCCACCTTCACCCTGAAGCTTGCTGTGCACTCTGCTGCCTGGCCTGATCATTCACTCATGTCCCTTGGTGGAAGGCCTAGTGCTGGCTCTAACCCAAGGCCTGGGCAGAGGAGCATGGCATGCATCTGTGTGTGGGAGAAAGAGGAAGAGGAAGAAGTTAGAGGAGTGTGCGCCAACAGAGGGGAGGGATGGCAGGCCTCCTTCCCACAGGGGGGTCACGAACCCAAAAGGCTGGAAGCTTCTATTCTCCAGAACTTTTTCTTGATTTCATTCAGCTTTTCAATGCTTCCAATAGGCCAAAAGGCCAGAATTAATGACTTAATGTTGTTTTTGAAGAAACACTAAAAAGATAAAATTTTTAAATGTTTCTTTTTAATTTAAAATGATTAATTCATGTCATTTAAAAATATCATGCGTGTAGTATTTATTTACCCTCCCCCAGCTCCACATTTATTTAAGGCAGGTTAGACATAAACGTGGATACTACAGAAAAGGCTGCAGTCCTGGAAAGCACGGTTTTGCTTCTGAGCATTAGAGACCCTCAGGGCTCCCTTCTCAGTCACTTTCCACTAGATGCTCTTCTTCCGCCAACCACATCCATGACCGTCAATACACACGACTCCCAGAAGTCGGATTTAGGGGTCAAATGTCTACAGTACAATTGCCTAATTCACATATCCCCGTGGATATCTCAAAGGCACTCTGAACTCAACATGTCCCAAGCCAAATTTATGTATGGTGGCATCTGCAGCAGCAGTGAACGAGAGCACAGGACGCCTGGGCACTGTCTACTGCAAAGACAACACAAGGTGAGCAAATGCAGCAGCCTTGGTGTGAGACAGGCCGGCCCTCTCAATCTCTACCTGTGCTCCACTCCCCATGTTCCACAGAAGAGACCCCTCGCCCCACTCCCGACGTTCCACAGCACATGTCAAGAGAGTGCAGCACATGCCCCCATCAGACACCCCACACTGACACCACATCTCTAACTGGTCTTCCTGCTCCAGCCTTTACCCCCACACCCACGAGACATCTGGAGGAGCTCTTTCAGAACCGACACAGTACCACTCTTCTGCACAAACCCTCCCACAATCCCCTCATAACACAATAAAAGCCAAAGTTGTTGAATAAAAATCTTTCATATTTGTCCCCTGAGCCTGACTCATTCTGCTCCAGCCTCACAGGTCTCCTTGTTACCTGGACACCTAAGGGTGCTCCCAGACAAGGCCTTTGTACTGCTTGTCTCCCTTTGACTAGAAACTTCTTCCCCCAGATAAAACAAAGAGCCGGGTGCACCCCTCATCTCCCTCAGGCCTTGTTCAAGTATCATCACACTGGCAAGGCCTTTCCTGACCACCCCCCCCTACCTCTTCCCACCATGGGACAGGCTTTGTCCATCAGCCTCCCCAGCTGGAAAGTCAGCTCCAGGCAGTAGGGAGTCTAGAACAGAGCCCGACAGGTAGGCGCCCAGCAGATACTCCTGGAACAAACGCACAAGCGAGGGGTGGCGCAGCAGCACTGAGGGACCGCAGCCACGGAGCAGACAGTCAAAGTGGTGAAAGCAGAGAAGGACCCACGTCCCACACATGGCAATAAAAACACACATCCACACAAGGACCCTTTTTTTTTTTTGAAGACAGAGTTTCACTCTGTCGCTGAGGCTGGAATGCAGTGGCATGATCTCAGCTCACTGCAACCTCCGCCTCCTGGGTTCAAGTGATTCTCCTGCCCCAGCCTCCAGAGTAGCTGGGATTACAGGTGCCCGCCACCACGCACTGGCTGATTCTTGTATTTTTAGTAGAGACGGGTTTCACCATGGTGGCCAGGCTGGTCTCGAACTCCTGACCTCAGGTGATCTGCCAGCCTCAGCCTCCCAAAGTGCTGGGATTATAGGTGTGAGCCACCGCACCTGGCCTCATGGGCTTCTTAAAACACAGATTCACACATGTCCAGATACACAAACCTCTGAGAGTAGAGCACATTCAGGAGAGGGAGAGACACAAGAGTTAAGAGGTGGGAAAAGAAGAAAAAGAAAGGAGATTCCTGCTTATCTGACACTGAGTCAACCAAGAACTCAAGAGCATGAGACCCAAAATAAAGAAACATAACAAAATGTACAAGCTGTTCCTCAAATCTAGCCCTTCTTTAGTATTCCCTATGCCAGAGGAAATCATTTCTGAAGTCAGAATCCTAAGAATTAGCTTTGATCCTGCTACGTTCAACCCATCTCTCTCTCACCCCCATCGCCACTGTCGCCTCTCACCTGAATTACAGAAAAGCCTTCTATCTGCCTTCCGTTGTTATCCAGCAAACCATTATTCTCACTGCAGCCAGAGGTCTTTAAAAAAAAAAAAAAAAAAAAAAAAATTCCTCCTCTGCTCAAAGCCCTTCAACTGTTCCCAACTGCACTTAATCTAAAGACCAAAATCCTCGCCCCAGCCCTCCAGGTCACACGTGAGCTCCCCCACTTCCTCTAGGCCCCTTCCTCTATGTCCAGCTACCAGCAACATGTCCCCTCCCACACCAGGCTGTGGCCCAGGGCTCCTCTTACCTGGGACTGACAACTCCAACCTACATGTAGCCTCGGCTCACCCTACAGCCTTTAATCTCATTTCCATCTCTCAGTTTACAAATCAGGAGGACATACAGTGTCCCTAGGAAGACTGGAGAACGCCCAAGTCCCCATTGCAGCGAGCACTGTGGGGCCACAACCTCAGACAATCTGGTTTCCATTTAGGCACCGTACACAACCTCATTTCAGGGGAAACGGTATTAGAAAACTTGAAATGTTACTTTAGACTTTTTTTTTTTTTGAGATGAAGTCTCACTCTGTCGCCTAGGCTGGAGTCCAGTGGCGCGATCTTGGCTCACAGCAACCTCTGCCTGCCAGGTTCAAGCGATTCTCCTGCCCCAGCCTCCCCAATAGCTGGGATTACTGGCACACACAACAACACCCAGTTTGTTTGTTTTTTTTTTTTTTTGAGACAGAGGCTGGCCTTGTCGCCCAGGCTGGAGTGCAGTGGTGTAATCTCGGCTCACTGCAACCTCCGCCTCCTGGATTCAAGTGATTCTCCTGCCTCAGCCTCCTAAGCAGCTGGGATTACAGGCACATGCCACCATGCCCAGCTAATTTTTTGTATCTTTAGTAGAGATGGGGTTTCACCATGTTGGCCAGGCTGGTCTTGATCTCCTGACCTCATGATCCACCCGTCTCGGCCTCTCAAAGTGCTGGGATTACAGGCGTGAGCCACAGTGCCCGGCCTTTGACCAAGATTTAGAAAGTAGTAAACAAAAAGTTCTGGTCTAGGCAGAGCGCTGTGGCTCACACCTGTAATCCCAGCTCTTTGGGAGGCTGAGGCCGGTGGATCAACTGAGGTCGGGAGCTCAACACCAGCCTGGCCAACATGGCGAAACTCTGTCTCTACTAAAAATACAAAAATTAGCTGGGCTTTGTGGCACGCTCCTGTAATCCCAGCTACTTGGGAAGCTGAGGTGAGAGAATCGCTTGAACCAAGGAGGCAGAGTTTGCAGTGAGCCAAGATCATGCCAATGCACTCCAGCCTGGGGGACAGAGCGAAACTCTGTCTCAAAAAAAAGAAAAAGTTCTGCTCTAGAATTTCACTCTACACATACCTCTCAAAACCCTTTTCCACAAAGACATCTTTAAATAAAATAGGACTTCTACCTCAGAAGCCATTCACTTCCAAATCCCTAGTACAAATCTAAATTTTTTATACATAACCAAACAGAAGTTCACTGTGCCAACAAGTACCAGTCTCCGAGCTGCTGGCAAGGTGGTGCCACATCTGCTTGGTACTCTAGAACCTGCCCTCTCCTCCAGGGCTCAGAATGGATAATTAATCCACGGGGTACAGGGCAGCCTGTACAATACAGCTGTTCTCTTCAGGACCCACAACAAGGCCTGTCATAAAAACATAATTTGGTCCACTTATGGGAAATGTGAACTAAAGACAAAGCAACATTGCCAATAATACATCATTGGAAGCTCCCAGGAGGAAGGGCTGGGGCCACGGAGGGGAGTCACTAAAGAGCAGAGCCTATGGGTAAGGTGACAATGCAGGAAAGAGGCTCTGCGAAGTCACCCCATAGGGAGAGAGCCACAGCACAGACAGCTGCCCACGCCCCCACCCACTCCGTAAGCGAAACTGAGTGTGTGAACCCTGAATACAACAGGCAGAGGTAGGGGAGGAAGTGTAAGGCAGAAGAGAAATAGGCCCTGTGTGCTCGGTACTCAAAGTGCTTGACTTACTACCCAGGATACATGACCACCTGAGTAAAGCCCATCTGTGAGTGAGACTTGCAGTAAATATGCATTCTCCTAAATCACAAAAGCTCCCAGGCCAGGGAGTGGGGCCTGAAAACTAGCCTAGCCCTGATCTGAGGAGGAGCTCACCAAGGCCTGTACCCATGGGGTAACTGGTCCACCTACAGAGACACTGTCTCCTAAACTGCCCACAGCCTTGCACCTAGACATGGCAAGGCTTATTTCCTGTGTCACTACAATGGGGAGAAATGAGTTCCCATTATTCCAGTCAAGAGAGCAGGCTAGAGGGCCCTTTACTGCTGTGTCCTATAACGAAAGATGTGGCATGACCTCTCCAAGGAGGATAACAGTTCATGGAACCTTGGAAAAAGTTAAAGATATATGGAGGAAAAAACATAAGGAGATTTGGTTTATTTCAGTATCTCCTGAGCCATGTCACCAAAGCTCACTGCAGCGATTTAGAGTTGCTTCTTCAGCACAGAATGACTCTCTGAACTTAGATTCAGAGTTAGGGTTACCAAATCCACAGTAACTCATAGAATGTACTGCTTTCTTACAAACAGAAGATATCTGAACACACTGAATTCAACCCTGCAGGTAGACATAAGGGTAACATGATTTGTTCAAGGAAGTACAGATTCAAACCGGCCCAATGAGTTTAACTAATGGCAAGTGGAGACTACGAACATTCACTACTGTCCAGAATCCCGGATTCTGAAGTACTTTTGGGCTATTGAGCAGTTCAGTCACAATTTCAGAAGATACCCAAAAGTGAAGAAAAGTCATACTCTCAGTTTCTGTAACTTATTAGATGTGAAAACCTCCAGATGTATTTGACTTATCCAGCATCTGACCCTAACAGTGTGGTTCAAACTTCAAGAGCATCTGAATGAGACAAAATCAAATTATGGTCCCCCTCAACAATTTGCCATCCTAAAATTCTAGAGATAAATATATAAATCCCAGAACAATCTAAAAATCTGTAACTTTGTGACCGAATTCCAGGTAATAATGGAGTCCAACCAATTATGAAAACTTATTTTATTTTAATGGAATTAGCAGCTGGGTGCAGTGGATTACAATCGTAATTCTAACACTTTGGGAGGCCAAGGCAGGAGGATCACTTGAGCCCAGGAGTTCAAGACCAGCCTGGGCAACACAGCAAGACCAGCTTTTAAAAATTTTAAAAAATTTTTAAAAGTTTTAAAAATTAACCGGGCGTGGTGGTGCATGCCTGTGGTCCCAGCTACTCGGGAGGCAGAGGCAGGAGGATAGCTTGAGCCTGGGAGATTGAGGCTGCAGTGAGTCATGATCGGCCACTGCACTCCGGCCCGGGTGACGGAGAAGACCCTGTCTCAAAAAGAATTTGTTTTAATAATAATAAAAATGGCACATAGCACCAAACTCACATCTGCACAACTGTGCTTAAATATGACAATAAAATAAATAGGATTCGATAAACTACCTTTGGGCTGCTTTTGTATTACTGCTAAATAAAATCCAATTTTTGGAAGGTTATTTTCCACCACTGTTAGCAACAGAGTTTCCATGACAATTTCTCAACCCCTCACATGGGTTTCCGATCAGCTGGCTCTACACAAGAATCTGGACCAGGCGCAGTGGCTCATGCCTGTAATCCTAGCACTTTGGGAAGCCAGGGTGGATTACCTGAGCTCACAAGTTCGAGACCAGCCTGGCCAACATGGCAAAACCCCATCTCTACTAATATACAAAAAATTACCCAGGTGCGGTGATGCACACCTGTAGTCCCAGTTACTCAGGAGGCTGAGGCAGGAGAATCGCTTGAACCCAGGAGGCAAAGGTTGCAGTGAGCCGAGATCATGCCATTACACTCCAGCCTGGGCAACAGAGCAAGACCAAAAAAAAAAAAAAAAAGCAAAACAACAACAACAAAAGAAATCTGAATGAGTAACCACACTAGTGTTAAACATCCAGAATGATCTAAAGTCTTTATCCTGTACCTTCTGAGGTTCCATGCCAAAGGAAAAGGAAAAGAACAATCTTAACAGAATCCTTCTATAATCTAGAATCAGAAGTAACTAAATTTCTAATCAACTGTGTTGTACACAAAAAGCCACATTCAAGCAATCGTTACTAAGATTTATTATTCTCCAAATAATCACTCCTCCTTTTTCACTGGAATGCTTCTCGTTTTTTCCCTTTACACTTTGGTCACTATACCTGGTAATAACACACACCTCACTGTGGGGAATGCTGGCTTAGAACGTACATTTGAAAATCAGACGAAATTGGCTGGCCTCTGTCTAAATTCACATGGCAGAAAACTTCTACAGACCCAAATACGATGTTAAAATTATTTATTTATTTTTACAGACAGGGTCTTGCTGCTGCCCAGGCTGAAGTGCAATGACACAATCACAGCTCACTGTAGCCTGAAACTCCTGGGCTCAGGTGATCCTCCCTCCTCAGCCTCCTGAGCAGCTGGTACTACAGGTGTGCACCACCACGTCCAGCCACTGACATTAACATTTTTAGACAATTTTTAAAAATCCCTAATTCTGCATCTTACTTGATTCAGTCAACAAACACTTACCGGCTATGAACAACGTACTAGGCCTTAAAATTGTTCTGCATTCAATAAACTTCCAATCTTTTTGAAAAAAAATTTTACAAGCCCACAGCTAACATCATATTTTTTAAAATATCCAATCTCATAAAATATAATCAATGTATAGGTAAAACAAAGGTGTAAAGTATCACTAGAGAAGTTGCTGCTGTGGTTGGAAGGTAAGTGGAATAGAAAAGGCGGCATCAAGCCAGCTCTGAAGGATTCTCAGAGGCAGAATCAGGAGGAAGCGGTGGGAAGTGGAGACGAGAAGTAGTAGAGAACAGGCTTCTGAAGGGCGAAGGCAGAAGCCATGACCCCAACAGGAAAACAGGACGTGCTGGAGGGCAACAGCCACACCCCTGCAGAGGCACAGGGTAACGGAAGAAAGGAGGAAGGGACCCACCTGGAGAGATGACTGAGGCGCCCAAGAAGTCCCTGCTCAGTCACTAGCAGACTTCATTGGCAGGGACACCTGGCCAGTAAGGCCTGAGCACACATATCCTGAGTCTACACAACCGTGCCTGTTCATCTGGGCATGGCACAAGGTGCATGGCTTTTGAGATCACCCTGTAACTCCTACTGGTAACGCAGAAGGCACTCTGCAGCAGTTAATGAATGTAATTTATGTTCATTAAAAAAATACACAAAATATAAAAACATACAATGAGATGAAAATAAAATCGTCTTTTCACATACTTTTTAATAACACAAAACTTTGTTGTGTCACCAAAAATCATGACAAAAAAACTTATGGAGATCAATATGATTGTACCTCATTATTTTAAAAATCTTGGTTGAATACTTTGTGTTAAAACCAGATCTTAGGAGTACTCTAAATTCAATTATTTAGAGAGTCGGTTTTACTGGCAGTCTTTGCTGAAAAAGGTCCCACTCAAAGATACATATAGCGAAGTAGGAGAAGTATATCATTGGCTGCACTTGCTAAATTATGAAAACTGGTTTTCAATCTCATCAATCAATTATGCAAGGTTTCTGTTGAAATTCAGCTAGTCAAGCCGGGGTGGTGGCTCACGCCTGTAGTCCCAGCACTTTGGGAGGCAAAGGCGGGTGGATCACGAGGTCAAGAGATCGAGACCATCCTGGCTAACAAGGTGCAACTCCGTCTCTACTAAAAATACAAAAAAAAAAAAAAATTAGCCGGGCAGGGTGGCGGGTGCCTGTAGTCCCAGCTACTCAGGAGGCTGAGGCAGGAGAATGGCATGAACCTGGGAGGCGGAGCTTGCAGTGAGCCGAGATTGCGCCACTGCATTCCAGCCTGGGCGACAGAGCGAGACTCAGTCTCAAAAAAAAAAAAAAAAGAAAAAGAAATTCAGCTACTCAATTTACATCTTCTTCATCAGAGTTCCTTGTTCTTACATAGTAATCACAAGGTATCACATTTTTGTATTTTTAATAAATAAGTTCAAGACACTATTGTTACAAAAGGAAGCTTTCAAACAAGCTGCAAAATTTCATTTCCAAGTTTAAGTGTGCAGTAAAATGACTATTTACATTATTCTTAGCAAACACACACACACACACACACACAATGGAGACAATTCTAAACATCCATTTTCTTTTTTTGAGACAGAGTCTCACTCTGTACCCCAGGCTGGAATGCAGTGGTGTGATCTTGGCTCACTGCAACCTCGCCTCCCAGGTTCAAGTGATTCTCCTGCCTCAGCCTCCCGAGTAGCTGGGGACTACAGGCGCACACCACCACGTCCAGCTAATTTTTGTTTTTAGTAGAGACAGGGTTTCACCACGTTGGCCAGGCTGGTCTCAAACTTCTGACCTCAAGTGATCCGTTCGCCTCATCCTCACAAAGCGTTGGGATTACAGGTGTGAGCCACCGCAACTGGCCTAAACGTCTATTTACAAAACGCTCATCACAGCAACCTTCTATCAAAAAGCAATTTTCCATTGGCCGGGCGCGGTGGCTCACGCCTATAATCCCAGCACTTTGGGAGGCCGAAGTGGGCAGATCACGAGGTCAGGAGATTGAGACCATGCTGGCTAACACGGCGAAACCCCGTCTCTACTAAAAATACAAAAAATTAGCCGGGCGAGGTGGCGGGCGCCTGTAGTCCCAGCTACTCGTGAGGTTGAGGCAGCAGAATGGCGTGAACCCAGGAGGTGGAGCTTGCAGTGAGCCAAGATTGCGCCACTGCACTCCAGTCTGGGCGACAGAGCGAGACTCCGTCTCAAAAAAAAAAAAAAAGAAGCAATTTTCCCACTCATTGTTAAAATGTCACCTTTACCTTGAGGGGACAGATTACGTGTTTCTTTTTCTCAAAAATACTGGATTTGCTACATAGCTTTCTACTGACAGCCACTTATTACAGCAAAGGTCTGTAAATTTAGACCTCTTACCTTTATGTAAAAGAAAAACATTCAATTCACCTTCAGAATAGGCAATGCTTTTACCTTTGCCAAAAGATAGCCAGCAAACCCCTGCGTCTTGCCAAGTATTTTCAGTTACTCCCCCGTCATTACAAAATATTGTAAAGATGTACTACTCTATAAAGGTCTCAGGCTGACCCATTAGTGCTTCTGGCTTTAACTGGTTGCTGTAAGCAGTTCCCTATGCATCATGTGGTGAACCCATTTCTCATGTTACTCTTTCTGCAATCCTGCCCTACCCAAGAATCTCTTTTTACTTTTGTTTCTTACCTGACGGACTACATGAATTTTTTTTTTTAATTACAAAGTGGCTACTCTGGCTGAGCAAGGTGGCTCACGCCTGTAATCCCAGCACTTTGGGAGGCTGAGGCAGGTAGATCACGAAGTCCAGAGATCGAGAACATCCTGGCCAACATGGTGAAAACTTGTCTCTATTAAAAATACAAAAATTAGCCGGGCATGGTGGTGGATGCCTGTAGTCCCAGCTACTCCGGATGCTGAAGCAGGAGAATTGCTTGAACCTGGGAGGCAGAGGTTGTAGTAAGCTGAAATCGCACCACTGCACTCCAGCCTGGCAACAGAGGGAGACTGCATCTTTTAAAAAAAAAAAAAAAAAAAAGGCTACTCTATCATTGTGTATATCCAGTTTTCCCACAAAACCTTGTTTACTAATGAAATCATTTCAGAATCCACAAGCTTGTGTCTCATCAAAAGAGTACTCAACTGGAATCTATCAAAAAAAACAGGCTAACATCTATAAAAATACCCACGTAGCCAGGCGCAGTGGCTCACTCCTATACTCCCCCAGTACTTTGGGAGCCCATGGTGGGAGGATAACTTGAGGCCAGGAGTTCAAGACCAGCCTGGGTAACACAGCAAGACCCCTGGCTCTGCAATTTCTTTTTAATTAACCAGGCATGGTGGCAAGTGACTGTAGTCTCAGCTACTCTGGGGCAGGATGATCTCTTGAGCCCAGGAGTTCAGGCTGCAATGAGCAATGGATGGTGCCACTGCCCTCCAACCTGGGCGACAAGAGTGAGTCCCTATCTCAAAAATCAAAAACAAGAACAAAAAAAAACCACAAGTGTTTCCATCATCCCAGAGCAAACCCCCACACCATCATTTATTCTAACCATTTACTCTTCCAAATCTCCTGGAATTGATTCTATGAATACTCCAAAAATATTAGCTGACAAAATAATGTATTTCTTTTGTTGCCATATTGTTTCCCATGTATTATTTCTGCCACTCTGCTCACTCCCCCACCCCCTACTGGAAAAACAGCACTTTTTCCAGTACAAAAAAGTTCGAAAATACTTTTCCCAAATAGTAGGTGGCTATTTTGTCTCCAATATTAGATACTTGTGGCAGAGTTGCAGACTGGCTCCTCCACCTCCACAGCTGAATGCTGTCCTTTTGTGATGGAAGTCATTCACGGAAGCCCAAACAAGAGCCTTTTCCACTAGACCTTTCACAAAGTTACATGCTCCTGGCCAGGGGTGGTGGCTCATGCCTGTAATCCCAGCACTTGGTGAGGCCAAGGCAGGAGAATTACTCGACCCCAGGAGTTTGAGACCAGCCTGGGCAACATAGTGAGACCCCGTCCCTACAAAAAATAAAAAAAAAATTAGCCAGGTTGGTAGAGGTGCCTATGGTCCCACCTACTCAGGAGGCTGAGATGAAAGAATCACTTGAGCCTGGGTGGTTGAGGCTGCAATGAGCCATGATCACGCCACTGCACTCCAGCACCTAGACAGCAACCTGTCTCAAAAAATAAACAAATATAATAAATAATTTTAAATGCCATATGCTCCTAATTCTCCGTATTAAATGCCTGCCTATGAAAACTACAGCTGCTTCTGCATCTGAACCCTAAGCAATACAGAAATAAAAGTAAGAAACCTCAAAAAGGAGTTTCTCTTTGAGTTTAATACAATTTTATAAAATACCAGATTGTGTAGTGCATGACTTTAAATACAGCTGAAAATGTATAGGTGATGTTTCTCTTATGAATGCTTAAAATATTTTGGTGAATGTGAAGGCTCTATATACTTTCCTTCCCTAACATCTCAAGGCAAGATAAACACTTCAGGCATGGCTTGTCATTAATAAAAGTGGATGTAAATCCAGATTTCAAATAATCTTTGAGGGTTGATTCCCAGTTCTGCTGAGATCATTTTTTTAAACTTCATTACATGGCCAATGAAGAGCTTGCACAGAAAGTAGAAGTGTTGGTTCTGCCATAAATGTCCTTGTTGTTCCACACACACTATTAGCATTATCTCTGATCCAGAGTTTCTTTGAAGACTACTTGTTTTGGTTTTGGGAGGTTTTTTTTTTGGTTTTTTTTTTGTAGAGATGACCAGATTGGTCTTGAACTCCCGACCTCAAGCAATCCTCCCACCTCGGCCTCCCAAAGTACTGGGATTATAGGTGGGAGCCACCGTGCCCAGTCTCTGTTTTTGTGAAGACCAGTTTAATTAAAATTAGCAGAACTCAAGAATGTACTGACTGAGTGCTCATTAAATGCCAAGGCTTCCACAGCTGTGTCAAGCATACATATTCCTGAATTGGAAGTGTCTCTCTTGCCTCAGAACAGATTAAGACTCACCCATGACTGAAATGCAGATCAAAGGCCAGGCGTGGTGGCTCACGCCTGTAATCCCAGCACTTTGGGAGGCAGAGGCGGGCGGATCACGAGGTCAGGAGTTCGAGACCAGCCTGGCCAACATGGTGAAACCTCATCTCTACTAAAAATACAAAAATTAGCTGGGCATGGTGGCAGGCGCCTGTAATCCCAGTTACTTGGGAGGCTGAGGCAAGATAATCACTTGAACCTGGGAGGCGGAGGTTGCAGTGAGCTAAGATTGCACCACTGCACTCCAGCCTGGGCGAGAGAGCAAGACTCCGTCTCAAAAAAACAAAAAAAAGAAAGAAAGAAATGCAAATCGCCGGGTGTGGTGGCTCACGCCTGTAATCCCAGCACTTTGGAAGGCCAAGGCGAGCAGATCATGAGGTCAGGAGTTCCAGACCATCCTGGCCAACAAGGTGAAACCCCGTCTCTACTAAAAATACAAAAATTAGCTGGGCATGGTGGTGGACACCTGTAATCCCAGCTACTCGGAAGGATGAGGCACGAGAATCGCTTGAACCCAGGAGGCAGAGGTTGCGGTGAGCCAAGATCTCACCACTGCACTCCAGCCTGGCAACAGAGCAAAACTCCGTCTAAAAAGAAAAAAACAAAAAAAAAGGAAATGCAGATCAAGTTGGGGGGTGGGTGCCACTTTTGTAAAGTTCAATGCCTTATTTAGAAATATAAGTACTAATATGTTTTTCCTACAGCCTAAGGGATCATCACTCCTTACATCCTAGAGTTTCTGAGACTCTTGAAAGGGGTGAAGAGTAGTCGTCGAAATTTTAAATTATCTTAAAGACAGGGTCTCGCTTTGCCACCATGCTGTAGTGCAGTGGTGCCATCAGCTCACTGCAGTGTTTAACTCCTAAGCTCAAGTGATCCTTCTGCCTCAGTCTCCTGGGTAGCTAGGACTACAGGCACGTACCCCTGCACCCAGCTGATTGTTTCTATATTTTTTGTAGAGACGAGGGTCTCCCTATGTTGCCCAGGCTTGTCTCAAGCTCCTGGGCTCAAGCAATCCTCCTGCCTCAACCTCCCAAAGTGCTGCGATTATAGGGATGAACCACTACACCTGGCCTAGTCACTGAAATCTTTTGACCGAAAGAGTGACAATTACAATTATCATAAAGTTATAAAAGGCCTTCGAGATTATCTAACACAATCTTCTTACCTGACAGATGTGGAAACTGTGTCCAGTGCACAACCACATACAGATGACCTGAGATCTTTAGACAAAACTCCTTTTGATAAATTACTTAGCAAACAAACCAATAATACCTAAGCACTATTTTGTAATATGGGAAGAAGGGTTTGATCTAAACATAGACAAGTTGAGTTCATAAGCCACACCTATGGGGGGAAAAGGCCTCAAACAACATTCTAATAAATATCCACAATGTTAGAGGGTTACTGATAACCCATTTGAGTTTCTGTCATCAGAAATCTCAGCCGGGTACGGTGGCTCACGCCTGTAATCCCAGCACTTTGGGAGGCCGAGGCAGGCAGATCACTTGAGATCAGGAGTTCGAGACCAGCCTGGCCAACACGGTGAAACCCCGTCTCTACTAAAAATACAAAAATTAGCCAGGTGTGGTGACAAGCAGCTGTAATCCCAGCTACTCGGCAGGCTGAGGCAGAAGAATCACCTGAACCTGGGAGACAGTGGTTGCAGTGAGCCGAGATTGCGCCACTGCACTCCAGCCTGGGCGACAAAGTGAGACTCAGTCTCAAAAAAAAAAAAAAAAAGAAGAAATCTCTACAAGCAGCCAGGCATGGTGGCTCATGCCTGTAATCCCAGCACTTTGGGAGACCAAGGCGGGCCCATCACTTAAGGGCAGGAATTCGAGAGCAGCCTGGCCAACATGGTGAAACTCTGTCTCTACCAAAAAATATAAAAATTAGCCGGGCATGGTTGTGTGCACCTGTACTCCCAGCTACTCAGGAGGCTGACATGGGAGAACTGCCTGGAACCCGGAAGGCAGAGGCTGCAGTGAACCGAGACTGCGCCACTGCACTCCAGCCTGGGCAACAGAGCGAGATCCTGTTCAAAAAAGAAAAAAGAAATCTCTACCAGCATATGCCTAACATATTAAGTGTGAACTTGAGAGGAAGAACTCAACATAGAATAACCTACAGCAAGGTGTTGTAAGGACATAAAAGTTCACCAAACCCTGGAGAGTAAGCAAAGCAACAGTCAGGAGGAGAACTACAATGGCATGGTGCCATGCACAGGAAGGCAAAGAAAGTTCCAGAAAGGTGGATATCACAGTCATGTGCCAAAAGCTCAAAGGGAGCCAGGTGCAGCAGCTCATGCCTGTAATCCCAGTACTTTGGGAGGCTGAGGCAGGTGAGGTGAATCACTTGAGCCCAGGAGTTCGAGACCAGCCTGAGAAACATGGTGAGATCCTGCCTCCACAAAAACTAAAAATAAAAACACTGAGGAAGGGGAAGGGAAGAAAGACACAATCTGAATACAAAGGAAAATAACCCAACAGAAGTGGAAAGATTCAAGACACAGGAGAGAAACGACAAAGCTGTTTTGAAGAAGCCTCAAGATAACGTACTACACATAAATTCTGCACTGAGTTTCCATGAATTAACAGACTCATTAAAAACCATCAGTTAACAACCCCTGGAGCATGCAGTTAACTTTGGAAAAATGGATAGATGCTTTCTTCCAAATCAAAAGACAAAAGACGTCCCAAAAAAGGTGAAGAGGGAAGAAATGCAGAAGCTCACATCAAATGGCCTGGCTCCCTGAGCAATGTTTCTGCCTATGTTCTATGTGCCAAGCAGGCCACAGCGCAGTTTAGATGTTCCAATCCAGTCTAAGTGGTGTGGCCGAGCCAGGACAGGCGCCACAGGAACTCAGAAGGGAAGGTACAGCCTGGCCTCGGACAGTGAAGGAATGCTTCCCACGGGGACAGCGCATGGTCTCCATCTCAGAAAGGGGTTAATCAGGCAAAGACAGAAGAACACACTGGAAAGAAAAACCTGCACAGGCCAGGCGCGGTGGCTCACGCCTGTAATCCCAACACTTTGGGAGGCCGAGGCGGGTGGATCACCTGAGGTCGGGAGTTTGAGACCAGCCTGCCCAGCATGGCGAAACCCCATCTCTACTAAACATACAAAAAATTAGCTGGGTGTGGTGGCAGGCACCTGTAATCCCAGCTACTCGGCAGGCTTGAACCAGGGAGGCAGAGCTTGCAGTGAGCCAAGATCGCAGCACTGCACTCCAGCCTGGGCAACAAGAGTGAAACTCCATCTCAAAAAAAAAAAAAAAAAAAAAAAGGAAAAAAGAAAAGAAAAGAAAAGCGTGCACAAAGGCACAGAGGCAAGAAAAACCCGGCCCGATCAGGCCACGCAGGCCGCACTACACAAGCAGGTCAGGATCACCGCAGCGCCCAACAGGCACCGCAACAGCAGTGGAACAGCAAGGTGGAAGGAAGCGAATGGCAAGAAGGACGCTCAGCTGTCCGTGCAGCCGGAGTCTGGCAGAAACAAGAGAGGGGCCGTCAAAGAAAGCTCAAGACGTCCTGGTGCTCACGTACAAAGCCAGGTGGAAGACAGCCACAGGGAGGAGGAAGCAGCAGAGTGTGTTCACAGAGAAGAGAAAATGCAGTAGACTACGGCGAGAGTAAGGAAGACCAGACTAGCAGGACAGGGCTGGGCACAGTGGCTCACGCCTGTAATCCCAGCACTTTGGGAGGCCAAGGCGGGAGGATTGCTTGAGCCCAGGAAGTCAAGTTGACAATGAGCTATAATTGTGCCACTACACTCCAGACTGGGTGACAGAGCAACACCCTGTCTCTGAAATAAATAAAAATTTAAAAAGAAGAGCAAGGTGGGTTTATCTCGGTTGGTACTGAGAAGTGACAAAAGCCACAGAAATTGAAAGGTATGTGAGGGGACACTGACTAGAACAATTAGAGGAATTTTTCAAACTCAAGTCTTCAGGCCTCAGTTTCCTCAGCTAACAAATACTGTCTTGGCAATAAACAGGGGCTCTGTCGTTGTCCCCTCCAGTTCTGAAGTTCTATGCATCTATGATTTGACCATCTTAGCATTCCCACTGGAATACAGGTGTGGACATCTGTAAATGTACAAACACACAAAGAACAGTTCAATTCAGTTTGTGCAGCGGTATTTAATTGAACTCATTGATCCAAACCCTCCCATTATTCTTTTAAAGGAAGGAAAAATATTAACAATAGCTATAGCTGTCTTCCTATGCTTTTCTTGTTTCTGTTTTTGTTTGAGATGGAGTCTCACTGTGTCACCCAGGCTGGAGTGCAGTGGCACGATCACAGCTCATGCAACTTCCACCCTCTGGGTTCAAGCAATTCTCCTGCCTTAGCCTCCTGAGTAGCTGGAATTACAGGTACATGCCACCATGAACAGCTAACTTTTGTATTTTTAGTAGAGACGGGGTTTCACCATGTTGGCCAGGCTGGTCTCGAACCTCTGCCCTCAAGTGATCTGTCCACCTCGGCCTCACGAAGTGCTGGGATTACAGGCGTGAGCCACTGCACCCAGCCTGATTTTGTGTGCTTTTAAAGACAGAAACAGCTAGGTACAGTGGCTCCCGCCTGTGATCCCAGTCATCCCAAATACCCAGGAGGCTAAGGCAGGAGGATTGCTTGAGGCCAACAGTTTGAGACCAGTCTAGGCAACATACAAGATCTCATCCCCCCCCAGAAAAATTTTGATTAGCTGGGTGTGGTGGCCCGTGCCTGTAGTCCCAGGTACTTGAAAGCCTGACGTGGGAGGATCTCTTGAGCCTAGGAGTTGGAGGCTGCAGTGAGCTATGACGGCGGAATTGCACTCCAGCCTGGGCAATAGGGACTGGACTCTAACTAATAACTCGTAGACAATGTTTGCCTTGGTGGGCTACTTTCACCTAAGTGAAATAATTACCAAGTATTTTTAGGAAAAGTAATTAGATTGTAGTACACTATTTTTTTCTTTCCTTTTTTTTTTCATTTGAGATAGTCTCCCTCTGTCAAACACGATGAAATACAGTGGCACAATCTAGGCTCACTGCAACCTCCTCCCCGGTTCAAGCGATTCTCCTGCTTCAGCCTTCCCAGTAGCTAAGATTACAGGCATGCGCCACCACACTCAGCTAACTTTTATATTTTAGTAGAGACGGGGTTTCACCGTGTTGGCCAGACTGGTCTTGAACTCCTGGCCTCAACTGATCTACCCACCTCGGCCTCCCAAAGTGCTGGGATTACAGGCATGAGCCATAGCGCCCAGTCTTGTAGTACACTATTAAATGGTTAACTTTTTTTTTTTTTTTTTGAGACAGAGTCTCACTCTGTCACCCAGGCTGGAGTGCAGTGGCACGTTCTTGGCTCACTGCAACTTCTGCCTCCCGGGTTCAAGCGATTCTTCTGCCTCAGCCTCCCGAGTAGCTGGGACTACAGGCGTCCACCACCACACCTGGCTAATTTTTTGTATTTTTAGTAGAGACAGTGTTTCACCATGTTAGCCAGGATGGTCTTAATCTCCTGACCTCATGATCCGTCCGTCTCAGCCTCCCAAAGTGCTGGGATTACAGGCGTGAGCCACCGTGCCCAGCCAAAAGTTAACTATTTTACTGAATTTTAGCATGAACATGAAATTACTACCATACTATAAATCTGAATATTAATTAGCTTCTCAGGAATCCTTTGAAGAAAATAAAAAGCTTCACCATTTCATAGGTGAGAAAACTAAAAAGAATGAAAATTCTGGGCTGCTAAATGCACTGTGGTGTACTGGATTAGATCCTGGAACAGAAACAGGACATTTTAAAAATCCAAATAATCTGTAGTTAATAATATTGTACCAATGCTAATTTCTTAGTTTTGACAAATATACCAAGGTTCGCTAGAATATCCATATTAGGGAGAGCTGGCTGAAGAGAACGCACAAACTCTAGGCTCAATAGTATGCCCTCATCGCCCTCATCCACAGCTGCACTTCTCAGTGGTTTGAGTTACCTGTGATCAACTGTGGTTCAAAAACAGGTGAGCACAGTATAATAAGATATTCTGAGAGAGAGACACCACATTCACCTAACTTTTATTACAATGTATTATGATAATTGTCCTATTACTGTTATTGTTAATCTCACTCTGCCTAATTTACAAATTAAGCTTTACCTATGGTAAAGGTACTATATATAGGAAAAACATAGTATATTTTAGGGTTGAGTATTATCTGCATTTTCAGGCATCCAGTAGGGGTCTTGGGATGGATCCCCTGCAGGTAATGGGGGACCAGTGTACTATCTTGGTGACTTTTCTATAAATCTAAAATTATTCTAAAACAAAAAGTTTATTTTTAAAAATCCTGTGCCATAAGAATTAGATTCTACAACCTCTCATTCAGTTTCAAGCTATATCTAACATGGTGATCAAAATATTCAAGAGAAAAATGTTCTTTACTTGACATCACCCTCTATTAACGTACCTAAGGGAAAAAGTCAATTTCCTCAAGAAAACAACAAGCAGTAATTCTATCCCACAAACATTATTGGAATTACTCCAAGGTAGTTTAGAAATTAAAACATTTCCTTTTTTGAGACAGGGTCTTGTTCTGTCACTCAGGCGGGAGTGCTGTGGCACGATCACAGCTCACTGCAGTCTCGACCTCCCGGGCTCAAGTGATCCCCCCACATCAGCCTCCTGAGTAGCTAGAACTGTGGGTGCACACTACCACACCTGACTCCCTTCTTGTATTTTGTAAAGACAGCATCTCAGCCGGGCATGGTGGCTCACGCCTGTAATCCCAGCACTTTGGGAGGCCAAGGCAGGCAGATCATGAGGTCAGGAGATCGAGACCATCCTGGCCAACATGGTGAAACCCCATCTCTACTAAAATACAAAAAATTGGCCAGGTGTGGTGGTGCATACCTGTAGTCCCAGCTACTCGGAAGGCTGAGGCAGGGGAATTGCTTGAACCCGGGAGGTGGAGATTGCAGCGAGCCAAGATCGCGTCACTGCACTCCAGCCTGGCAACAGAGCAAGACGCCATCAGCAACAACAAAAAAAGGACAGTATCTCACTGGCCGGGCACAGTGGCTCACGCCTGTAATCCCAGCACTTTGGGAGGCCAAGGCGGACGGATCACCTGAGATCAGGCGTTCAAGACCAGCCTGACCAACATGGTGAAACCCTACCTCTACTAAACATACAAAATTATCCAGGCGTGGTGGCACATGCCTGTAATCCCAGCTACTCGGGAGGCTGAGACAGGGGAATCGCCTGAACCTGGAGGTTCAGGGAGCCGAGATCAGGCCATGGCACTCCAGCCTGGGCAACAAAAGCAAAATTCCATTTCAAAAAAAAAAAAACAGTGTCTCTCACGCCTGTAATCCCAGCACTTTGGGAGGCCGAGGCAGGTGGATCACAAGGTCAGGAGATCGAGACCACCCTGGCTAACACAGTGAAACTCCGTCTCCACTAAAAATACAAAAAATTCTCTGGGTGTGGTGGTGGGCGCCTGTAGTCCCAGCTACTCCAGAGGCTGAGGCAGGAGAACGGCGTGAGCCCGGGAGGCAGAGCTTGCGGCGAGCCGAGATTGCGCCACTGCACTCCAGACTGGGTGACAGAGCGAGACTCTGTCTCAAAAACAAAAAACAAACAAACAAAAAACAGTGTTTCACTATGTTGCCCAGGCTGGTCTCAAAATCCCGGGCTCAAGGGATCCTCCTGCCTTGGCCTCCCAAAGTGTTAGGATTATGGTTGTAAACCACTGCACCCAGCTGCTAATTCCATTAAAATAAAATAAGTTTTCAAAATCGGGTGGACCCCAATATTATCTAGAATTTGGTCACCAAGTTATAGATTTTTAGATGGTTCTGGGATTTATATATTTACCTCTAGCCTCCCAAATTATTGGGATTACAGGTGTGAGCCACTGAGCCCAGCTAAAACTTACTTCTATAGTAAAAACAAAATAAATGTTATACAGGCCCATGACATAAAGAGGCCTATGATTTGAACTCATACTGGTCAAACTCTAAAATGAAGATGGCTTGTGTCACCATGTTCATGTAATCTAGCAAATCAGTTTACAAAGCCTACAAGGTCAAAAAGTCTAGTAAAGAGAACTTTATCAAATACAATGCAAAGCAGCATCCTATAATAGCACCAAATCAATATTAAATTAGTAATTAGGCCAGGAAAAAAGGTCTCCAATAAGTATATTTCACATACACATTACAATTAAAAATGAAAATATGAATAAGCACAATTAATGAAGAATCATCAGGCAGCTATCTACAGGAAATTCATTTCAAATAATATAGATAGGTTTAAAGCAAAAAGATAGAAAAAATATAACATGCCAATATTAATCAGCAGAAAGCTGGAGAGGCTATATTAGTAGGATCAGACAAAAGCGACTTTAGAGACAAGCAAACTACCAAGGATGAGGGATACAGCTTAAATGACAAAAGGGTCAATTCACCAAGACCTAGCAATCCTAAAGGTATATACATCAAACACAGCTTCAAACATACATGAAGCAAAAGCTAAATAAACTGTAAGGAAAAGTGAACAAATCTACAATTTTAGGCAGAGACTTCAACATTCCTCTCTTAGCAATCAAAAGAACTAGTAGACAAAAACTCAGCAAGAATACAGAAGCAAACAAAACCATCAACCAAAAAAAAACTATCAGCCAACTGGATCTAACTGACATTCAGAAAACATCCAATAATAGTAGTACATACATTTTTAAGTTCATATGTAACATTCACCAAAACAGACCATAAAACCTTAAATTTTTTGAAAAACTTAAAATCATAAAAAGAATGATCTCTGACGTTAACAATGGTAAAAATCAGACAAGAATTCAGTAATAGAGAGATACAGGTGGCCGAACACGGTGGTTTCAAGACTGTAATCCCAGCACTTTGGGAGGCTGAGCGGGGTGGATCACGAGGTCAGGAGTTCAAGACCAGCCTGGCCAACATGGTGAAACCCCGTCTCTACTAAAAATACAAAACTTAGCTGGGCACAGTGGTGGGCACCTGTTATCACAGCTACTAGGGAGGCTGAGGCAGGAGAATCACTTGAACCTGGGAGGCAGAGGTTGCAGTGAGCCGAGATTGCGCCACTGCACTCCAGCCTGGGTGACAGAGTAAGACCTAGTCTCAAAAAATAAATAAATAAATAAAAGGGAGAGATAACAGAATTAAACAGTACACTTCTGTATTAATCCATTTTCACACTGCTGCTGAAGACATACCCGAGACTGGGAAAAAAAAGTTTAAAAAGAGTTCCACATCCCTGGGGAGGCCTCACAATCACGGTGGAAGGCAAGGAGGAACAAGTCAGGTCTTACACGGATGGTGGCAGGCAAAGAGAGAGAGCTTGCCCAGGGAAACTCCCACTCACAGAACCATCAGATCTCATGAGACTTATTTACCATCACGGAGAATAGCACGGGAAAGACCTACATGCATGATTCAATTACCTGCCACCAGGTCCCTCCCACAACACACGAGAATTGTGGGAGCCACAATTCAAGACAAGATTTGGGTGGGAACATAGCCAAACCATATCAACTTCTAAATAAACTGTAAGTCAAAGGAGAAGTCACGCCTGTAATCCCAGCACTTTGGGAGGCCAAGGCGGGCAGATCACGAGGTAAAGAGATGGAGACCATCCCGGCCAACATGGGGAAACCCCATCTCTACTAAAAATACAAAAATTAGCCAGGCACGGTGGTGCGCGCCTGTAGTCCCAGCTACTCAGGGGGCTGAGGCAGGAGAATCTCTTGAACCCGGGAGGCAGAGGTTGCGGTGAGCCGAAATCGCACCACTGCACTCTAACCTGGCGACAGTGTGAGACTCTGCCTCAAAAAAAAAAAAACAAAAAGAAGGGAAATTAGAACTTTACTTAATTATTTTAGAGACGGGATCTTGCTATGTTGACCTAGCTTGAGTGCAATGGCTGGCTATTCACAGGTCCTATCATCGCACATTATAGCCTGGAACCCCTGAGCTCAAGTGGTCCTCCTGCCTCACCCTACTGAGTAACTGGAGCTACAGCATACAACACCATACCCAGGTAGAAAGTGTTTTAAATTGAATGAAAATGAAACTTCGGCCAGGCACAGTGGCTCAAGCCCGTAATCCCAGCACGCTGGGAGACCGAGGCCGGTGGATCACTTGAGGTCAGGAGTTTGACAACAGCCTGACCAACATGGCAAAACCCTGTCTCTACTAAAAATACAAAAATTAGCCGGGCATGGTGGCGGGCACCTGTAATCCCAGCTACTTAAGAGACTGAGGCAGGAGAATTGCTTGAGGCTGGGAGGCAGAGGTTGCAGTGAGCCAAGACTGCACCACTGCACTCCAGCCTGGACGATGGAACAAGACTCTGTCTCAAAAAAAAAAAAAAAAAAAAAAGAAAGTTCTGTGGCCGGGCGCGGTGGCTCACACCTGTAATCCGAGCACTCTGGTAGGCCAAGGCAGGCGGATCGCGAGGTCATGAGATCAAGACCATCCTGGCTAACACGGTGAAACCCCGTCTCTACTAAAAATGCAAAAAATTAGCCAGGAATGGTGGTGGGCGCCTGTAGTCCCAGCTACTCAGGAGGCTGAGGCAGGAGAATGGCATCAACCCAGGAGGCGGAGCTTGCAGTGAGCAGAAATCGTGTCACTGCACTCCAGCATGGGGACAGAGCGAGACTCCATCTCAAAAAAATAAAAAAAAAGAAAGTTCAACATACCAAAATTTGTGGGATACAGCTTAAGCATGGCTCAGAGAGAAGTTTATAGCATTAAATATTCACATTAGAAAAGCCCAGGCACGGTGGCTCACGCCTATAATCCCAGCACTTTGAGAGGCAGAGGTGGGCAGATCGCTTAAACTCAGGAGTTAAACACCAGCGTGAGCAACATGGCAAAACCCCGTCTCTACAAAAAATACCAAAAAAAAATCGGCCGGGTGCGGTGGCTCACGCCTGTAATCCCAGCACTTTGGGAGGCCGAGGCGGGCGGATCATGAGGTCAGGAGATGGAGATCATCCTAGCTAACATGATGAAACCCCGTCTCTACTAAAAATACAAAAAATTAGCCGGGCGTGGCGGTGGATACCTGTAGCCCCAGCTACTCCGGAGGCTGAGGCAGGAGAATGGCGTAAACCCAGGAGGCGGAGCTTGCAGTGAGCCGAGATCCAGCCACTGCACTCCAGGCTGGGCGACAGAGCAAGACTCTGTCTCGAAAAAAAAAAAAAAAAAAAAAAAATTTACCCAGACATGATGGCTTGCACCTGTAGTCCCAGCCGCTCAGGAGGCTGAGGTGAGAGGATCCCTTGAGTCCAGGAGTTCAAGGTTACAGCGAGCTATGATCAAGCCACAGCACTCCAGACTAGGAGACCGTACAAGACCCTGCCTCTTAAAATAAAATAAAACATAAAAATAAAAATAAAAAACAAACCCAAAGCAAATAATAAGGCAAAGTGTTTAAAAAAAAAAAAAAATCAAAGGCTGAAAACGGAAAAACAGAGAAAAATCAGTAAAACCAACAGCTGGTTCTTCAAAAAGGTTTAAAAAATGATGAAACCTCTATTAAGACTGGCAAGGAAGAATAAAAGGTAAAAACAAGTTACTAATACTAATATCAGGAATGAAAGGGCAGACATCACTACAGACTCCCACAGACATTAAAAGGATAATAAAGCAATACTGCAGACAACTCTATACACATAAATTCAAATACTTAGATGAAATGAACCAATTCCTTGAAAATCAGATACTAACATAAAGAAATAATTCCCATCTTACTTTAATGAAGCCAGCATTAATACTACAGATTAAGCATTCCAAATGCAAAAATCCAAAATCTGAAATGCTTCAAAATCTGAAACTTTTTTCAGCACTGACATGACACTCAATGGAAAAATTCAATGGAACATTTCTGATTTCAGATTTTCAGATTTGGTGTGCTAAATCAGCATAATGCAAATATTCCCAAATCTGAAATTATCTGAAATCCAAAAGACTTCTGGTCCCAAACATTTGAGATAAGGGATATTCAACCTGTAAAACCAAAATCAGGCAAAAACAATTTAAGAAAGCTAGTGACAAACATCCCTCATGAAAACAGACCAACAATGCTTAATAAAATTTAGTGAATTTAAGTCTAGCAATTAAAAAATAAATGACCATGCAGGGCTTACACCTGTAATCCCAGCACTTTAGGAGGCCAAGGCAGGCGGATCACAAGGTCAAGAGATCAAGACCATCGTGGCTAACATGGTGAAACCCCATCTCTACTAAAAATATAAAAAATTAGCCGGGTGTGGTGGCGGACGCCTGCAGTCCCAGCTACTTGGGAGGCTGAGGCAGGAGAATGGCATGAACCCGGGAGGCAGAGCTTGCAGTGAGCTGAGATGGCGCCACTGCACTCCAGCCTGGGCAGCAGAGCAAGACTCATCTCTAAATAAATAAAAATATAAATTAAAAAAAAAAAAAACAAAAAAAACAACCAACAGGCGCGGTGGCTCATGCCTGTAATCCCAGCACTTCGGGAGGCCGAGGTGGGCAGATCACCTCAGGTTGGGAGTTTGAGACCAGCCTGACCAACATGGAGAAACCCCGTCTCTACTAAAAATACAAAATTAGCTGGGTGTGGTGGCTTATGCCTGTAATCCCAGCTACTCGGGAGGCTAGGGCAGGAGAATCGCTTGAACCCGGGAGGCGGAGGTTGCAGTGAGCCGAGATCGTGCCATTGCACTGCAGCCTGGGCACCAAGAGCGAAACTCTGCCTCAAAAACAAACAAACAAACAAACAAACGACCAAGAGGGGTTCATTCTAGGAATGTAAAGCTGGTTCAATATCCAAAATCAATAATGTCACCTACGACATTAACAGTCTAGGCTGGGTGTGGTGGCTCACGCCTGTAATGCCAGCACTTTGAGAGGCCAAGGCAGGTAGATGACTAGAGGCCAGGAGTTCGAGATCAGCCTGGCCAACGTGACGAAACCCCGTCTCTACTAAAAGTACAAAAATTAGCCAGGAGTGGTGGTGCACACCTGGCACCACCACAGTCTCAGCTACCTGTGAGGCTGAGGCACAAGAATCACATGAACTCAGGTGGCAGAGGTTGCAGTGAGCAGAAATCATGGCACTAAACTTCAGCTTGGGCCACAGAGCGAGACTCTGTCTGAAAAATTAATAAAAAAAAAAAAAAAAAAGCCAGGTGCGGTGGCTGACGCCTGTAATCCCCGCACTTTGGGAAGCCAAGGAGGGCAGATCACAAGGTCAGGAGTTCGAGATCAGCCTGGCCAATATGGTGAAACCCCATCTTTACCAAAAATACAAAAATTAGCCAGGTGCAGTGGTGCATGCCTGTAGTCCCAGCTTCTTGGGAGGGTGAGGCAGAAAAATCACTTGAACTCAGGAGGCAGAGGTTGCAGTGAGCCGAGATGGCGTCACTGTACCCCAGCCTGGGAGACAGAGTGAGACTCCATCTCAAAGAAAACAAAAAAGTAAAACTATAAAATTTTTAGAAGAATACATAGAAGGAAAAAAATCGTCATAACCTGGAGCTAAAATGGAGATCTTAGAAACGACACCAAAACCATGATCCACACAGAAAAAAATTGATTGATAAATTGAACTTCATTCACATTAATTTTTTTTTCCTCTGCAAAAAACCGGTTTACAGCCTGGGTGCAGTGGCTCGCACCTGTATCCCAGCACTTTGGGAGGCTGAGGTGGGTCCATCACTTAAGGTCAGGAGTTCAAGACCAGCATGGCCAACATGATGAAACACCATCTCTACTAAATATACAAAAATTAGCCAGGCATGATGGCACACGCCTGTAATTCCAGCTACTCAGGAGGCTGAGGCACAAGAATCACTTAAACCGGGAGGCGGAGGTTGCAGTGAGTCGAGATCACACCACTACACTCCAGCCTGGGTGACAGAATGAGAGACTCTGTCTGACCAAAAACAAAAAAACAAACAAACAAAAAAAGTAAACTAAAAAGTTTTTAGAACAAAACACAGAAGGAAAAAAATCTTCATAACCTTGAGCTAAAAGAGAGATCTTAGAAATGACACCAAAACCATGATCCACAAAAGAAAAAATTGGTAAACAGAACTTCATTCACATTTTTTTTTTCTCTGCAAAAAACCAGTTAACAGGTTGGGTCCCGTGGCTCACACCTATAATCCCAGCACTTTGGGAGGCTGAGGCCGGTAGATCACTTGAGGTCAGGAGTTCAAGACCAGCATGGCCAATATGGTGAAACCCCATCTCTACTAAAAATACAAAAATTAGCCAGGCGTGGTGGCACATCCCTATAACTCCAGCTACTCAGGAGGCTGAGGCATGAGAATCACTTGAATCTGGGAGGCGGAGGCTGCAGTGAGCCGAGATCACGCCACCACACTCCAGCCTGGGTGACGGAATGAGACACTGTCTCAATAAAAAGATAAGCTACAGAGTTGAAGAAAATGTTGGCAAATTATATATGACAAAGGATTTGAATTCAGAATCATGGAGAACTTTCAAAAAATAGGCAAAGTAGGCCGGGCATGGTGGCTCACCCCTGAAATTCCAGTACTTTGGGAGGCCGAGGCGGGCGGATAATCTGAGGTCAGGAGTTCAAGACCAGTCTGGCCAACATGGTGAAGCCCCATCTCTACTAAAAATACAAAATTAGTCGGGCGTGGGGGCAGGCGTCTGTAATCCCAGCTACTCGGGAGGCTGAGGCAGGAGAATCACTTGAACCCAGGAGGCAGAGGTAGCAGTGAGCCAAGATCGTGCCACTGCACTCCAGCCTGGGGACAAGAGCAAGACTTTGTCTCAAAAAAAAAAAAAAGAAATAGGCAAAGTCTTGATAAAACACTGCTCCCAAGAGGATACAGGAATGGCAAATAAACACAGGAAACATGTTTAATATTATTAGGCACCAGGGAGATGCAAATTAAAACTACGATACCAATACAGACCTATTTATTAAAATATTAAGAGGCCGGGCTCAGTGGCTCACGCCTGCAACCCCAGCACTTTGGGAGGCCAAGGTGGGCAGATCACTTAAGTTCAAGAGTTCGAGACCAGCCTGGCCAACATGGTGAAATCCCATCTCTACTGAAACTACAAAATTAGCCGGGTGTGGTGGCGCACATCTGTAATCCTAGCTACTGGGGAGGCTGAGGCAGGAGAATTGCTTGAACCAAGGAGGCAGAGGTTGCAGGGAGCCAAGATCGCGCCACTGCACTCCAGCCTGGGCGAAAGGGTGAGACTCCACTTCCAAAAAAAAAAAAAAAATACATACACACACACACACACACACTAAGGTCAGGAATTATAAACTGTCTGTCTGTCTAGTTTAAGGCTGGGTGCGGTGGCTCACGCCTGTAATCCCAACACCGGGAAGCCAAGGTGGGAGGATCGCTGGAGCCCAGGAGATAGACACCAGCCTGGGCAACATAGTAAGACCCCATTTCCACAAAAAGAATTATTATTATTATTATTGTTATTATTATTTTTTGAGACAGAGTCTCACTCTTGTTGCCCAGGCTGGAGTGCAGTAGTGCAATCTTGGCTCATAGCAACCTTCACCTCCCAGGTTCAAGCAAGTCTCTTGCCGCAACTCAACCTCCCGAGTAGCTGGAATTACAGGTGTGTGCCACCACAACCAGCTACTTTTTGTATTTTTAGTAGAGACGGGGTTTCACCACCTTGGCCAGGCTGGTCTCAAACTCCTGACCTCCAGTGATCCACCTGCCTCGGCCTCCCAAAGTGCTGGAATTACAGGCGTGAGCCACCACGCCCAGCCCACAAAGAGTTTTTTAAAAAACAGTTTAGGCCAGGGCTTATACCTGTAATCCTAGCACTTTGGGAGGCCAGACCGGTAGACTGCCTGAGCTCAGGAGTTTGAGGCCAGCTTGGGCAACATGGCGAAACCCCATCTCTACTAAAAAAAATTAATAATAATAGTGTAAACAAAAACCACTGAAAATCTCAAGTGCTAGCAAGGATGCAGAGCAACTAGAACTCTCAGACATTGCTGTGAGTAGGCAAAATGGTATTATCCACTCTGGATAATAGTTCAGGGGTTTCACATAATGTTACCATATGACCAGCTCCTACTCCTTGGTATTTACCTAGAAAATTGAAATTTACTTTCACACAAAAATCCTGTATAGACATGTTTATGGCAACTCTATTTATAATCACCAAAACCTCAAAACAACCCCAATGTCCACCAATGGAAAAATGGACAAACTGTGGTACATTTATACAACAGAATACTACACAGCAGTAAAAAAGAACAGGCTACTGATACATGCAACAACTTGGATGAATCTCAAAGTCATTATGCTGAGTGAAATAAACCTTCCTGAAAAGACTACACACTGTATGAGTCCATTTACAGGACTTATCCAAAAGATAAAATCATACCAAGCAACACAGTAATGGCTGCCAAGACTTTAGGAGCTGGGGAGAGTGTAACTATAACATGAGGGAGTTTTTGTGAACAATTAAACTGTTCTGTATCCTGACTGTGGTAGTAGATATATGAATCTACAGTTGTTAAAATTCAAATGCAAAATGCACATTTTAAACATTCAATTTTGGCTGGGACAGTAGCCTACACCTGTAATCCCAAAACTTTGGGAGGCCAAGGGGGGAGGACTGCTTGAGCCCAGGAGTTTGAGATCAGCTTGGGAAACACAGTGGGACTCCATCTTTACAAAAAAAAAAAAAAAAAATTATTATTTTTTTTTTGGAGACGGAGTCTTGCTCTGTCACCCAGGCTGGAGTGCAGTGGCACAATCTCGGCTCACTGCAACCTCCGCTTCCTGGGTTCAAGCAATTCTCCTGCCTCAGCCTCCCGAGTAGCTATGATTACAGGCGCCTGCTACCACACCGGCTAATTTTTGTATTTTTAGTAGAGACACTATTTCACCATGTTGGTCAGGCTTGTCTCAAACTCCTGACCTCGTAATCCGCCCGCCTCAGCCTCCCAAAGTGCTGGGATAACAGGCGTGAGCCACTGCACCTGGCCTTAAATTTTTTTTTTTTTAATTAGCCAGGCATGGTGGTGCACACCTGTAGTCCCAGCTACCTGGGAGGCTGAGGTGGGAGCACTGCTTGAGCAGGACAGGCTGAGGCTACAATGAGCCATTGTCATAACACTGCATTCCAGCCAAGGCAACAGAGTCAGAGTCTGTTTCAAAAAATTTTTTTAATTAGTATAAATTTTGCTATATGTTAATTTCTAAAAATTAGCATCTAACAGTACCATTTAGGAAAACTATCTGGCAGTACCTACTAAAGTCAAATCGAAGTACACCCAGCAATTCTACCCCCAGCCATATGACCAACTGAGTGCTCGTGTCCACCAAAACCCATGTACAGAAAGGAACAGACACATCAGTTGACTCACAGCAGCCATAAAACAATCCAAACGTCCATTAGAATGGTGAGATAAACTGTGGAATATTAACACAACAGTAAGTTTACATGCCATGAAAAAAAAAATGATCCACTGCTAGGACAACAACACAGATGCATCTCAAATATAATGTTGAGCCAAAGAGCCCTAGCACAAAAATTCTTGTTCTATGAAATTCAAATAGAGGGCCTGGCGTGGTGGCTCACGCCTGAAATCCCAGCACTTTGGGAGGCTGAGGCTGGCAGATCACCTGAGGTCAGGAGTTCAAGGCCAGCCTGGCCAACACGGTGAAACCCCATCCCCACTAAAAATACGAAAATTAGCCGGGCATGGCGGCGCATGCCTGTAATCCCAGCTACTCGGGAGGCTGAGGCAGGAGAATCACTTGAACCCAGGAGGCGGAGGTTGCAGTGAGCCGAGATCACGCCACTGCACTCCAGCCTGGGTGACAGAGGGAGACTCCGTCTCAAAAAAAAAAAAAAAAAGAAAAGAAAGAAATTCAAAGGCAAAATCCTTTTAAAGGATACAGATGAGATCAGTAGTAGAAACGATCATGAAGGGAAAGAGGGAACATCTGGAAAATTGTTCTATCTATAGTCTTTTTTGTTTTTTTTTAAGATAAGGTCTCCCTGTCACCCAGGTTGAAGTGCTGTTGTGGTACAACCACAGCTCACTGTAACCCTCAGACTCCTGAGCTCAAGCAATTCTCTAGCCTGAGCCTCCTACGTAACTGGGATTACAGGTATACACCACCACATCAGGCTAATTCTTTTTTTCTTTCAGAGACAGAGTCTTGCTCTGTCACCCAGTCTGGAGTGCAGTGGCCCGATCTCGGCTCACTGCAACCTCTGCCTCCTGGGTTCAAGCAATTCTCCTGCCTCAGCCTCCCGAGTAGCTAGGATCACAGGCGCCCACCACCACACCCAGCTAATTTTTTTGTATTTTTAGTAGAGAATGGGGTTTTACCATGTTGGCCAGGCTGGGCTCAAACTCCTGACCTCGTGATCCTTCCACCTCGGCCTCCCAAAGTGCTGGGATTACAGGTGTGAGCCACAGCGCCTGGCCAGGCTAATTAGAATTAAGTTTTTTGTTGAGACAGAGTTTCACTACATAGCCCAAGCTGGTCCTGAACTCCTGGCCTCAAGTGATTCTCCCACCTCGGCCTTCCAAAGTGCTGGGATCATGGCTATGGGACACTGTGCCAACCTATATTCTTTATCTTGATATATTTATTACATAGGTGTACACATACAAAAAATACTGAATCACAGACATGCTCTCTGCAGGTACACCATTTCTAAAGCATGTATGGTAACCACTTAAACTTTTAAAAGTCAAAATTGTTAATTTTAGTTAAGACACAGGAAGTTCTACATTTTTCTTCAACCTATTTCCTCAGGTCACTAGGCAAATATGAACTAGAGTTAAGGATAACCTAATTTCACCGTGGTAGCAATTTCTACAATACAGGGAAGGCTTCTAAGTGCACCCTGATGTACCCCAAAGATCCATAGTAATCATACCAGCATTGTTTATACAACAATCATACCATCAAAGCAGAGGATACGCTGTATGGTGGCTAATTTTTTGGTTTTTTTTTTTTTTTTTTTTTTTTGAGACAATGTCTCATTCTTTTGTGCAGGCTGAAGTGCAATGGTGTGATCTCTGCTCACTGCAACCTCAGCCTCGCCCCCCACCCGGGTTCAGGCGATTCTCACGTCTCAGCCTCCTGAGTAGCTGAGATTACAGGCGCTCGTCACCACGCCTGGCTAATTTTTGCATTTTTTAGTAGAGATGGGGTTTCTCCATGTTGGCCAGGCTGGTCTCAAACTCCTGACATCAAGTGATCTGCCCACCTCAGCCTCCCAAAGTGCTGAGATTACAGGTGTGAGCCACTATGCCCGGTCCCTATGGTGGCTAATTTTTATTTTAATTTTTTGTAGAGCAGTGGCGGGGAGGGTCTCTCCACGTCACCCAGGCTGATCTCAAACTCCTGGACTCAAGTGATCCTCCCACCCTGGCCTCCCTAAATGCTGGGATTATAGGTATGAGCCACCAAGCCTGTGGTGCCCTATCATTAAGAAACCCAAGGTAGTGGCCAAGTGCGGTGGCTCACACCTGTAATCCTAGCACTTTGAGAGGCCAAGGCGGGTACATCACGAGGTCAGGAGATCGAGACCATCCTGGCTAACATGATGAAACCCTGTCTCTACTAAAAATACAAAAAATAAGCTGGGCATAGTGGCACACACCAGTAGCCCCAGCGACCTGGGAGGCTGAGGCAGGAGAATCACTTGAACCCAGGAGGCGGAGGTTGCCGTGAGCCAAGATTGCGCCACTGCACTCCAGCCTGGGTGACAGAGAGAGACTCCATTTAAAAAAAAAAAAAAAGAAAAGAAAACTGAGGTAGTGCAAGGTTGATACCTTGCCCATGGAACAGAGCCTAACAAATTTGTGGTTCCCCAAGCTTTGTGTATAACAATTCTGTTTTGAGTCAAAGACCCTATAAGCTAAGTTATGTTTTCCTACTTCTCCTATGGTCCTCCTCCTTTGTTGAAGCTACCCACATGCAGAAACACCCTCTTTGGCTCAGCAGCCACCTCGATGAAGGTGGTCCTGGGTATAACACATAGTGCTGTGTCCCGCACACAGGACAGTGGGACTGTGACCACTCCTGAAAATCAAGACAGTCCTTCTACTCGGCCTTCTCTCTTATCCACCTTCTGGCCTGGTGACTACGGAGTGTAGAGGCTGCTTGCCGGGACTCAGAAAGCCTCCCTGGGAACCATAGGGCCAAAAACCACTCACTGTTTCTGGCTGATACTGTTTTGGGTGCCATTTTGCACCATACAAGGTACTCCAAAAAGCTCACCATCTGTGGGGAAACAATTCAGAGGCTTCAGAATTACATTAAGACTTTCTGTGATCTGTGTCAAAAATATTTTACCCCGGTTACCATGAAGAGTTTCTTTAATGAACAATTATTAAAATACTTACAAAGAAACTTAAAAACTAAAGACAGCTTTAAAAGTTTAAAATATCAGCCAGGTGCAGTGGCTCACGCCTGTAATTCCAGCACTTTCGGAGGCCGAGGCAGGTAGATAGATCACTTGAGGTCAGGAGTTCGAGACCAGCTTGGCCAACATGGTGAAACCCCGTCTCTACTAAAAATACAAAAAATGACCGGGCGTGGTTGCTCACGCCTGTAATCCCAGCACTTTGGGAGGCCAAGGCATGTGGATCACAAGGTCAGGAGTTCTAGACCAACATGGTGAAACCCTGTCTCTACTAAAAATACAAAAATTAGCCAAGTGTGGTGGCACATGCCTGTAATCCCAGCTACTCAGGAGGCTGAGGCAGAAGAATCACTTGAACCCAGGAGGCGGAGGTTGCAGTGAGCTAAGATCACCCCACTGTACTGCAGCTGGGGCGACAGAGTGAGACTCTGTCTTGAAAAAAAAAAAAAAATTGCCAGGTGTGGTGGTTCACTCCTGTAGTCTCAGCTACTCCGGAAGCTGAGGCAGGAGAATCACTTGAACTCAGGAGGAATCACTTGAACTCAGGAGGCAGAAGTTGCAGTGAGCCGAGATGGCGCCACTGCACTCCAGCCTGGGCGACAGAGCAAGACTCTGTCTCAAAAATAAAATAAAATACCATAAAAGATGGTGGCATATTTTAAAAGCTTAAAATACAGTAAAAGCAACTGTCAAGGTGCAGCACACAACTCAATAGTACACAATAGAGAGGCTGCGGTGGGTCACACCCGTAATCCCAGCACTTTGGGAGGCCGAGGCTGGCAGATCACAAGGTCAAGAGAGAGAAACCATCCTAGCCAACATGGTGAAACCCTGTCTCTACTAAAAATACAAAAATTAGCCGGGCGTGGTGGCACGCGCCTGTAGTCCCAGCTACTCAGGAGGCTGAGGCAGGAGAATCGCTTGAACCCAGGAGGTGGAGGCTGCAGTGAGTCGAGATCACGCCACTGCTCTCCAGCCTGGTGACAGAGCAAGACTCTGTCTCAAAAAAAAAAAAAAAAAAAAAGTACACAATGAACGAATTCTGTGAACTATAACCCAGATTTTATTAATGAGATTACATGGAACAGAAAAGATCAGAAAAGTATTAAAAGATTTTGTTTGTTTTTTGTTATTTTTTGAGACAGAGTTTCGCTTTTGTTGCCCAGGCTGGAGTGCAATGGCACAATCTCGGCTCATGACAATCTCCACCTCCCAGGTTCAAGCGATTCTCCTGCCTCAGCCTCCTGAGTAGCTAGGATTACAGGCATGCGCCACCACACCCAGTTAATTTTGTATTTTTAGTAGAGACAGGGTTTCTCCATGTTTGTCAGGCTGGTCTCAAACTCCTGACCTCAGCTGATCCTCCTGCCTCGGCTTCCCAAAGTGCTAGGATTATAGGTGTCAGCCACTGCGCCTGCCCTTTTTTTTTTTTGAGACAGATTTTGAGACAGAGTCTTGCACTGTCGCCCAGGCTAGAGTGCAGTGATGTGATTTGGGCTCACTGCAACCTCCGTCTCCCAGGTTCAAGTGATTCTCCAGCCTCAGCGTCCGGAGTAGCTGGGATTACAGGCATCCACCACTATTCCCGGCTATTCTTTGTATTTTTAGTAGAGATGGGGTTTCATCACATTGGCCAGGCTGGTCTGGAACTCTTAACCTCAGGTGATCCACCTGCCTCAGCCTCCCAAAGTGCTGGGATTACAGGTGTGAGCCACCGCACCCGGCCTGTTTTTTCGTTTTTGTTCGTTTGTTTGTTTTTTTGAGACGGAGTCTCACTCTGTCACCCAGGCTAGAGTGCAGTGGCGCCATCTCGGCTCACTGCAAGCTCAGCCTCCTGGGTTCATGCCATTCTCCTGCCTCAGCCTCCGGAGTAGCTGGGACTACAGGGCGCCCGCCACCACGCCTGGCTAATTTTTTGGGGTTTTTTTGTTTGTTTGTTTGTTTTGAGACGGAGTCTCGCTCTGTCGCCCAGGCTGGAATGCAGTGGCGCGATCTCGGCTCACTGCAAGCTCCGCCTCCCGGGTTCACACTATTCTCCTGCCTCAGCCTCCTGAGTAGCTGGGACTACAGGCGCCCGCCACCATGCCCGGCTAATTTTTTGTATTTTTACTAGAGACGGGTTTCATTGTGTTAGCCAGGATGGTCTCGATCTCCTGACCTCGTGATCCGCCTACCTCGGCCTCCCACAGTGCTGGGATTACAGGCGTGAGCCACTGCGCCCGGCCATTTTTTGTATTTTTAGCAGAGATGAGGTCTCACCGTGTCAACCAGGATGGGATTTTTTTTTTTTTGAGACAGAGTTTCACTCTTGTTGCCCAGGCAGTAGTGCAATGGTTAGATCTCAGCTCAACTGCAACCTACATCTCCCAGGTTCAAGCAATTCTCCTGCCTCAGTCTCCCGAGTAGCTGGGATTACAAGTGCATACCAACACGCCTGGCTAATTTTTGTATTTTTAGTAGAGACGGGGTTTCACCATCTCTGGGGTTTCATCATCTGTCAACCAGGCTGGTTTCGAACTCCTGACCTCAGGTGATCCACTCACCTCGGCCTCCTGAAGTGCTGGAATTACAGGCATGAGCCACGGTGCCCGGCCCTAAAATATTTTGTGAAATTTTTGTGTTTATGTGTATGTTTCCTACATCTCAACAGATTTTATTTCTTGGAGTGGGTCATAAGAGTGGGTCACAGTCAAAAACCTTGATAGGCCAGGTGCAGTGGCTCAGGCCCCTAATCCCAGCACTGTGGGAGGCAGAGACGGGAGGATCACTTGAGGTCAAGAGTTCAAGACAAGCCTGGGTAACATAGTGAGACCCTGTCTCTATATTAAAAGAAAAAATTAGCCAGGCATGGTGGCACATACCTAGAGTCCTAGCTACATGGAAGGATTGCTTAGCCCAGAAATTGGAGGTTACAGTGAGCTATGACCAGGCAACTGTACTCTAGCCTATGCAACAGAGAGAGACCGTGTCTCTTTCAAAACAACAAAATCCTGATACATACTAGTTTAACAGAATATCACAGTCCTGTCAAAAATAATACTCAGGTGGGCACAGTGGCAAGGGTCTGTGCCCTTAGTAATTAGTAAAACTAAGATGAGAGGGATCCCTTGAGCCCACAAGCTCAAGGCCAGCCTAGGCAACAAAGCAAGACCCTATCTTAATAATAACAGGCATACAGTTATCTGATTTTGAATAACGCGACAAAAATAATAAAGGTAGGGCTGGGCACGGTGGCTCACGCCTGTAATTCCAGGACTTTGAGAGGCCAAAGCAGGTGGATCAGGAGGTCAGGACTTCAAGACCAGCCTGCCCAACATAGTGAATCCTTGTCTCTACTAAAAATACAAAAAAAATTAGCCAGTCATGGTGGCAGGCACCTGTAGTCCCAGCTACTTGGGAGGGTTAGGCAGGAGAATCGCTTGAACCCGGGAGACAGAGGTTACAGTGTGCCAAGATCGCACCACTGCACTCCAGCCTGGGCGACAGAGTGAGACTCTGTCTCAAAAAAAAATAAATAAAAATAATAAAGTTATATTTTACCTAAGTATTGCAAAGCAAATGTAAATTATTACAACTTGAAATGGTATGAAAGGCTAAAACTAAGAATTTTATTGTGCCACCAACTGGTTTTTATTGAATCAATAGAAATGAATATATTTCACAACCAGCTACAGCAAAAATTATCAATATTTTGTGTAAGGATATGCACAGGCAAACCCCCCCACCCTCCACTACCCGACAGCAGCAAACACTGCCCTTAAAAACCCCAAAGATCCAAACGCTCAAGACTCATCCTTGATCCCAAGAACTGCGGCCTGTTTTGATCTCCAGGATACTGGATGAGGGCAATCTCGGGAGACTGAAGTCCAGGACTACGGCCCAAGACCCTAATGTAACAATATAATAAAAATAAAAACGGCCGGGCGCGGTGGCTCACACCTGTAATCCCAGCACTTTGGGACGCCAAGGTGGGCGGATCACCTGAGGTCAGGAGTTCGAGACCAGCCTGGCCAACATGGTGAAACCCTGTCTCTACAAAAATTAGCCGGGCATGGTGGCGCATGCCTGTAGTCCCAGCTACTCGATAGGCTGAGGCAGGAGAATCGCTTGAACCCGGGAGGCGGAGGTTACAGTGAGCCAAGATCGCGCCATTATTGCACTCCAGCCTAGGCGACAGAGCGAGACTCCGTTCTCAAAAGAAAAAAAAAAAAAAAAGAACAATTTGTGTCATGATTTAGCACAAAAATACTCCCAACGCTTCTTTCGTTTTTTAATTGCAATATCTTTAAAACTACATAATTTAAGAGTTTAAATAACATATAAGAACGCAACTTTTCAAATAAAAATCTATTCTCTTTCAGCAGACAATGGGATAACTGGAAATGACTTCGCCAATTGCATACCCACTTATAAAGAATGTACCCTCTGAAATGTTGTGACCAACGGTTGAATAAAAGTGGCAGGAATCCATAATTGGTAGGTGCAATGTGTGCTGTCTTCATAAACAAAACTGAAAAAAATCACCTTTCAAATTCCTTAAGTTCGAACCCTAAATACATACCTGAGTAACCAAACCACTAAATACCCCTGAAAACTTAACAAAGCGGGGGAGGAGGGGCCAGGGCTGCCAGCTCCAGGTGGCTGTCAGGTACATTTCAAATAACCACATAGGAGGACCAAAGGAAAACTTCCGGGAGGCCCCTCTCAATCATCACGCGCACGGAGTAACGAAGGTGGACAGAGAAACATTTCAAAGCCCTGGGAGCGAAAGGCAGCTTTGCTCACCCCTGGAATCGCAGTCGCTCTGGAACCGCCGCAGCGGGCGAGACGCCACGACAGAAGCCCGGGCCTCGCGGGCATCACCCGCCGAGTCCAGCGGAAGGCGAAGCGCCGTGCGCGGAGCTGCACCCCGGAGACGTCCCCGCCCGTTGAGGGGCTGCTCCAGCCTGCGGACCAGCCCGTCGCCGTGAGCGGCGGCCCCGGTGTAGCCCTCCCGCCGCCTCTGCTCAGGTTCTCCTCTCAAGAGGCTGACAGAGGCCGCGTCACGCCGAGCACGGCCCACCTGCCGCCCTGCCCCGGGACCTCGGCAAGCGCAGCGCCGCAGGACCCGTTATCCGCCCGCCCGCAGCATCCCGCTCCCAGGCCCGGGGCGCTGGGGCCGACAGCGGGAGGCCGAGCTCCGCCAAGGCGCGAGGGGACGGCGACCGCGTACCGCCATCGACCCCTGCCCGCTGCCGCCGCTTACCTCGAAGTAGCCTCCGGGGGCGGCGCCGCCCGCGCTCGCGCCCGCGCCGAGAGGCCCGTTGGCCGCCGCCGCGCCGCCCACCAGGCCTGCCGCGCTGCCCGGGGCCGCCAGGCCCGCGGCCTGGGAGCCGCGCAGCGCCGCCGCCGGGCCGGCCTTGCCGCTGCTCGCGCCGCCGTTACCCCCGCCCGAGCCGCCGCCGCCGCCCCGCTTGTTCTTCCGGCGCTTGGCCCCGCGCTTGGCGTCGGCTGGGCTCATGGCGGGCGGGGAGAGGGGCGCAGAGCGGGCGCGGGGGCCGCGGGCGGCGGCGGAGGGCGGGGAAGGCGGGGAGGCTGAGGCGGCGGCGGCGGCGGGCGCTCCGGCCAGCCGGGGGGCGCTGCGCGGGGTCGCGTCCGGGTCGGGGAGGGCTGGGGCGGGCGGGAGCTGCGGGGCAGGCCGCTGGGCGGGAGGAACCGCGAGTCCACAGTCCCGGCGCCGCGGCTGACCAGAGTTAGAGTCCAATATGGCGGACACAAGGGGAAAGGGATCCCAGTTTACGTCGGGGGAGGGGGAAGGAGCAGCGGGGAGGGGGAGGGGTGTGGGCCCCCACCCCCACCCCGCCTTACTCCGCCCCCCGGCTCTGCTTTTCCCTTTGCTTGCCCTCCCCCTCCTGCCGTTAACGTGCCTCGGCGCGCAGGACACGTCGGGAACTGAAGTCTGTGCTGCCCGTGCAGCAGCTGGGGGCACCGGGGGGTGGACCACGATTCCCGTCAGGCCTTGCGAGGCCGAGGGCCCGGGCGCTGGGAGGAGCTGGGGCCAGGGAGCTGGATGCGGCGGTGATGTCACCGCCGCGCTCGTCGCCGCAGGTCCCGCCCGCGCCGCGCGGCCTTCTGGGCGTTGTGGTCGGGCCTAGGGCTAGGCCGGCAGGAGGCCGCGCCGCCGCCCGCGAGGCGAACTACAGGGCTGGCGGCAGGGAGTTCCGCCTCTCTGACCGGTGCCCGCTGCCCGCCCGCCCCGCCCGCGCCCCTGTCCGCCGCCCAGGTGCCGCAGACCGGCGCGGCTCCCGGGATGCACCAGGGGCGGCGCGGCGCGGCCCTGGCCTCGCCAGGAACGCCCGGTGACCTTGGGCTAGTCTAGTTCTGGTCCAGATGACTCAGTGAGGACCACAGAATCCCTGCCTCGTGGGCTGGGCGGGGGTTCGGGCAGCGCTGGAAAGCCGGGCGCGGTGCGGTGGGGTCCGCCTGGGTGCGGAGGCAGCGGCGGAGCCGGCGAATCTTGGACCGGGCCTGGGGCTGGGACACGCCGGTCGGTTCCCCGAGAACCCCTCGCCTAAAGGGTGGTCTTCCCGAGCCCGCCCTCTCCCTGCTATCCCGTTAAGCCCTCTCCAGTGGTCCCGGTGCCTTGCTAATCCACGGGGCCCTAGGACGATCCGGCCGTGTCCCACACCCTCGCACTCACGCACCTCAGGGACGACTAGCCGGGTCAGACCCTCGCAGACGTCCAGGTCAGAAATAAGGGCTTGCGTCTGGACCCTCCTCCCTCCGCGGCCTTGCAGACATCTGCGAGCCCCAGGCACAGCTCTGCCCTGAGACCCGGGCCACGGGGGGACCCTGCCGGCGGCCCCGCCCCCTGGAGGGCCCCGCTTACCACAGACACGAGGCACAAAGGACATGATTTCCCCTTTTTGGTTCCACGGGTGGTGTCAGGCCGAGAGGCGGCGGGCTTGGCATTGGGATGTACGGCCTGCCAGGCTCCCCTTGCAGCGTTAACCGAGCCCTACTGTTCGTCCTGGGTCCCGGCAACCCGCCCCAGCTGCAGCCACAGCCTCCTGATCCTCTGACCCATTCTTCATGACACAAGCAGAAATCTCATGTGATCAGAAGAAAGCTACCCTTAAAGCCATTCAGATACCATCTTAGCTGAAAAAAGGCCCCCCCGCCCCATCAGGGTCTTGGATGATCCTGCCACTGAACATGGAGTTTGAGAGAGCGGGTAGGAATGCGTTTCTGGCCTCTTTTTCAGTGTCATAGGCTGTCCCTGCCCCTTGCCTCAACCCCTGTCCTTTCCTTTGTCATAGCACATTGCACAGGATTGGGATTCATGATGTCACCAGTATCCCCAAAGACAAAAGGTGTTATTGGGCAGGAGAGAACCTGGGAATGCCTGCCTCACACACCTCTGACACCCAAGCTACTGCAAAGCAAGAGGCTGAGCACCCAGCACTCTACTATTTGCTGAATCAATGAATGACAATAATGACCATTAGGCCTGGGTGCCTTGGCTCATGCCTGTAATCCCAGCAGTTTGGGAGGCCGAGGTGGGCGGATCACCTGAGACCGGGAGTTCAAGACAGCCTGGCCAGCAAAGCGAAACCCCGTCTCTACTACAAATACAAAAATTAGCTGGGCATGGTGGCACACACTTGTAATCCCAGCTACTCGGGAGGCTGAGGCAGGAGAATCGCTTGAACCCGGGAGGCGACGGTTGCAGTGAGCCGAAATAGTGCCATTGCACTCCAGCTTGGGCAACAACAGCAAAACTCCGTCAAAAAAAAAAAAAAAAAAGCCGGGTGCAGTGTGGCTCTCGCCTGTAATCCCAGCACTTTAGGAGGCCGAGGTGGGGCGGGTCATGAGGTCAGGAGATTGAGACCATCCTGGCTAACACGGTGAAACCCCGTCTCTACTGAAAATATAAAAAATTAGCCGGGCCTGGTGGCGGATGCCTGTAGTCCCAGCTACTCAGGAGGCTGAGGCAGGAGAATGGCGTGAACCTGGGAGGTGGAGCTTTCGGTGAGCCCGGATCGAGCCACTGCACTCCAGCCTGGGCCACAGAGCGAGACTCCGTCTCAAAAACTCAAAACAAAACAAAACGAAAGAAAGAAAAGAATAAAAATAATGACAGGCTGGGCGTGGTGGCTCATGCCTGTAATCCTAGCACTTTGGGAGGCCGAGGCGGGCGAATCACCTGAGGTCAGGAGTTTGGGACCAGCCTGGCCAACATGGAGAAACCCCATCTCTACTAAAAATACAAAAATTAGCCGGGTGTGGTGGCAAGCACCTATAATTCCAGCTACTTGGGAGGCTGAGGCGGGAGAATCGCTTGAACCTGGAAGGTAGTGGTTGCAGTGAGCCAAGATCGAGTGAGACTCTGCCTCAAAAAAAAAAAAAAAAAAAAAACAGATGAACTGATAAAATGCTATATACACAAGGAAGCACAATTTTTTGGAATACTATTTAGCCATTAAAACCCCCAAATTTCTGTCATTTGCTGCAACAAAGATGAGCTTGCAGGACATTATGTGATGTGAAAAAGCCAGGCACAGAAAGATAAGTGCCACTTTATTTTTTTATTTATTTATTTATTTATTTTTGAGACAGAGTCTTGCTCTGTCACTCAGGCTGCAGTGAAGTGGCGCGACGTGGCTCGCTGCAACCTCCACCTCCCGGGTTCACGCCATTCTCCTGCCTCAGCTTCTCGAGTAGCTGGGACTATAGGCAGCCGCCACCACGCCCGGCTAATTTTTTTTGTATTTTTATTAGAGACGGGGCTTTCACTATGTTGGTCAGGGTGGTCTCGAACTCCTGACCTCTTGATCCACCCGCCTTGGCCTCCCAAAGTGCTGGGATTACAGGCGTGAGCCACTGGGCCTGGCCAGGTAAGTACCACTTTATCACTCGTGTGCAAGCTAAAAAAGTTTATCTTGGCCGGGTGCGGTGGCTCACACCTGTAATCCCAGCACTTTGGGAGGGTGAGGCAGGTGGATCACTTGAGGTCAGGAGTTCAAGACAAGCCTGGCGAACGTGGTGAAACCCCGTCTCTACTAAAGCTACAAAAATTAGCCAGGCATGGTGGCGGGCACCTATAATCCCAGCTACTCAGGAGGCTGAAACAGGAGAATCGCTTGAGCCCGGGAGGCGGAGGTTGCAGTGAGCTGAGATCATCCCACTGCACTCCAATCTGGATGACAAGAGCAAAACTCTGTCTCAAAAAAGCAAGCAAGCAAAAAAAAGAAAAAGTTGATCTCATAGAAGAGAGTAGAACAGTGATTTCTTTATTTTTTATTTATTTGTTTATGTATTTTGAGACAGAGTTTTGCTTTTGTTGCCCAGGCAGGAGTGCAATGGCCTGATCTTGGCTCACTGCAACCTCCCCGCCTCCTGAGTTCAAGTGATTCTTCGCCTCAGCCTCTCAACTAGCTGGGACTACAGGCACGCTCCACCACACCTGGGTAATTTTTTTTTTTTTTTTTTTTTTGAGATGGAGTCTTGCTCTGTCGCTCAGGCTGGAGTGCAGTCGCGCGATCTCAGCTCACTGCAAGCTCTGCCTACCAGGTTCACGCCATTCTCCTGCCTCAGCCTCCTGAGTATCTGGGACTACAGGCGCCCACCACCATGCCCGGCTAATTTTTTGTATTTTTAGTAGAGACGGGGTTTCACCGTGTTAGCCAGGATGGTCTCGATCTCCTGACCTCATGACCCGCCTGCCTCGACCTCCCAAAGTGCTGGGATTACAGGCGTGAGCCACTGCGCCTGGCCTACACCTGGGTAATTTTTGTTTTTGTTTTTGTTTTTTTTGAGTCAGGGTCTCACTCTGTTGCCCAGGATAGAGTGCAGGGCATAATCTCGGCTCACTGCAGCCTCTGCCTCCCAAGTCCAAGCAATTCTCTCACCTCTGCCTCCCAAATAGCCAGGATTACAGGTGCACCACCATGTCCGGCTAAGTTTTTAGTACAGACAGGGTTTCACCATGTTGGCCAGGCTGATCTCGAACTACTGACCTTGTGATCCGCCTGCCTAGGCTTCCCAAAGTGCTGGGATTACAGGCATGAGCCACTGTGCCCGGCTTAGAATAGTGGTTTCTAGAGGTAAGGAAGAGTAGTGGGGAGAGGGAGATAGCCAAAGGTTGGTTAATGGATACAAAAGTACAGCTTGAGGCTGGGCGCCTTGGCTCACGCCTGTAATCCAGCACTTAGGGAGACCGAGGCGGGCGGATCACCTGAGGTCAGGAGTTTGAGACCAGCCTGGACAACATGGTGAAACCCCATCTCTACTAAAAATACGAAAATTACCTGGACATGGTGGCACACACCTGTACTCCCAGCTACTTGGGAGGCTGAGGCAGGAGAACCACTTGAGCCTGGGATATGAAGGTTGCAGTGAGCTGAGATTGTGCCACTACAGCCTGCCCAAGAGAGCAAGACTCTGTCTCAAAAAAAAAAAAAAAAAAAGTACAGCTTTGTAAAAGAAATGAGTTTAGTGTTCTATGGCTGGCACTATAGGGTGACTGTAATTAACAAAAATTTACTGTATATTTTCAAATAGGCAGAAGAGTAGATTATGAATGTTCGCAACACAAGGAAATAAATGTTTGCGGTGATGGATATGCTACTCTGATCATTACACATTCTACACATGTATCAAATTATCGCACTGTACTTCATAAATATGTACAATTATATGTCAATGAAACATAATAAGGGCAAAATAAAAAGAATTTATATAACAAAAACGTTTTGAAAATAATGCATTCTTTGGCCAGGCACAGTGGCTCACGCCTGTAATCCCAACACTTTGGGAGGCTGAGGTGGGCGGATCATGAGGTCAGGAGATCAAGACCATCCTGGCCAACATGGTGAAACCCCAACTCTACTAAAAATACAAAAATTTAGCTAGGTGTGGTGGCGGGCGCCTGTAGTCTCAGCTACTTGGGAGGCTGAGGCAGGAGAATCGCTTGAACCCAGGAGGCGGAGGTTGCAGAGAGCCAAGAGCGCACCACTGCACTCCAGCCTGGGTGACAGAGTGAGACTCCATCTCAAAAAAAAAAAAAAATTCCTTTTTCATTGCTCAGTGGTATTCCACTGCATGGATGTCTCATAGTTTGTTTATACATTTATCTGTTGATGAATATTTTGGTTGTTTCCAGTTTTTGGTTATTACAGTTACTATCAACATTCATAAATTAAAAAAACCGAAAAACAAACAAACAGAAACACCAGAACATTCATGTACAAGTCATCATATAAACATGTTTTCATTTCTCTTAAGTAAACACCTAAGAGTGGTCATATGGAAGAGATATGCTTACCTTTTTTTTTTTTTTTTTTGAGAAAGAGTCTCACTCTGTCACCCAGCTGGAGTGCAATGGCACAATCTCGGCTCACTGCAACCTCTGCCACCTGGGTTCAAGGGATTCTCTTGCCTCAGCCTTCTGAGTTGCTGGGATTACAGGCACCTGCCACCACACCAGGCTAATTTTTTTGTATTTTTAGTAGAGATGGGGTTTCACTGTCTTGGCCAGGCTGGTGTTCAACTCCTGACCTCGTGATCCACCCACCTCGGCCTCCCAAAGTGCTGGAATTACAGGCATGAGCCTTTTTTTTTTTTTTTTTTTTTTTTTTTTTTTTTTTTTGAGACGGAGTCTCGCTCTGTCGTCCAGGCTAGAGTGCAGTGGCGCTATCTCGGCTCACTGCCAGCTCTGCCTCCCAGGTTCATGCCGTTCTCCTGCCTCAGCCTCCCAAGTAGCTGGGACTACAGGTGCCCGCCACCGCACCTGGCTAATTTTTTTGTATTTTTAGTAGAGACAGGGTTTCACTCTGTTAGCCAGGATGGTCTCGATCTCCTGACCTTGTGATCCGCTGGACTCGGCCTCCCAAAGTGCTGGTATTACAGGCGTGAGCCACTTCATCCAGACTATTCTTTCAAATGTTGCTTTGCATATTCATATTCATATGAAATTCCTGTGAATTTCATGTGAATTTGAGAATCAGCTTGTCAATTTCTTTAAAAAAATCTGGTCAATTTTAACAAAGATTGTGGTAATGTACAGATCAGTTTGGAGATAGTGACATCTAAACATTATTGCATCTTCCAGTTGGTGAGCTATATTTATATACATTTATTTAGTCTTAGCAATGTTTTGAGGTTTAGTGTACTTGCCTAACACATCTTTTGTCAGACTTATTCCTATGTATTTCATATTATTTTATGCTAAACTCTCCTTTTGTTTAGTTTTGCATTTTAAGAAATTGTTGGCCAGGTACAGTGGCTCACACCTGTAATTCCAGCACTTTGGGAGGCCGAGGCTGGCAGATCACAAGGTCAAGAGATAGAGACCATCCTGGCCAACATGGTGAAACCCCGTCTCTACTAAAAATACAAAAAATTAGCTGGATATGGTGGCGCGCACCTGTAGTCCCAGCTACTCAGAAGGCTGAGGCAGGAGAATCACTTGAACCTGGGAGGTGGAGGTTGCAGTGAGCCAAGATCAAGCCACTGCACTCCAGCCTGGCAACAGAGTGAGAAACCGTCTAAAAATAAAAATAAAAATAAAAAAGAAATTGCTATAAAATATGTATAATACAAAACTTACTTTTTTTCTTTTTGAGACGAAGTCTCACTCTTGTCCCCCAGGCTGGAGTGCAATGGTGCGATCTCAGCTCACTGCAACCTCCACCTCCTGGGTTCAAGCGATTCTCCTGCCTTAGCCTCCCGAGTAGCTGGGATTACAGGCACCTGCCACCACGCCCGGCTAATTTTTTGTATTTTTAGTAGAGACGGGGTTTCACCATGTTAACCAGGATGGTCTCAAACTCCTGACCTCGTGATCCACCCGGCTCAGCCTCCCAAAGTGCTGGGATTACAGGTGTGAGCCACCACGCCTGGCGGGTTGTCTGTTTCTGTTGTTGAGTTGTAGTACTTTATATATTCTGAGTATTAATCCCATATCAGATGACTTGCAAACGTTCTCCCATCCTGCAGGTTGTCTTTTCATATTTAAAAAATTTTATTTTGTAAATTATGTGCAAATATGCCATTTACTCTTGATAGCATCCTTTGATACACAAGTTCTTTTTATTTCTTCTTCTTTTTTTTTTTTTTTTAAGATGGCATCTTGCTCTGTTACCCAAGCTGGAGTGCAGTGGTGCAATCTTGGCTCACTGCAGCCTCCGCCTCCCGGGTTCCAGCAATTCTCCTGCCTCAGCCTCCCAGGTAGCTGGGATTACAGGTGCCCGCCACCATGCCCGGCTAATTTTTGTATTTTTAGTAGAGACAGGGTTTCACCATGTTGGTCAGGCTGGTCTCAAAATTCTGACCTCAAGTGATCCGCCCACCTGGGCCTCCCAAAATGCTGGGATTACAGGCATGAGCCCCCATGCCTGGCCGGTTTTCTATATATAATATGTCATTTGTGAACAGAGATAGTTCTACTTCTTCACTTCCAATTTGGATGCAGCCTGTTTCTTTCTTGCTTAATTGCTCTGACTAGAACTTCCAGTATTTGGTTCAGTAGAAGCGGCAGCAGCAAGCGTTCTTGTCTTGTTTCTGGATCTAAGGTGACAAGCTTTCAAGCTTTCAGTCTTTCACCACTGAATATAATATTAATGTGGGTTTCTTTTTTTTTTTTTTTTTTAGACAGAATCTCACTCTGTCGCCCAGGCTGGAGCGCAGTGGCATGATCTCAGCTCACTGCAACCTCTGCCTCCTCAATTCAAGCCATTCTCCTGCATCAGCCTCCCAAGTAACTGGGACTACATGTGTGCACCACCATGCCTGGCTAATTTTTATAGTTTTAGAAATATAAAATGAGTGTTTGTATACACGGTGAGACGGGGTTTCACCTTCTCGGCCAGGCTGGTCTCGAACTCCTCACCTTAAGTGATCCACCCGCCTAGGCCTCCCAAAGGCCGAGGCTGGGATTACAGGCATCAGCCACCACGCCTGGCGAAATGTGGGCTTTTTAATATGGCCCTTATAATGTTGAGATAGTTTTCTTCTGCACTTGGGTTTTTATCATGAAAAGGTGTTTTGTTTAGGATTTTTGCATCTATATTAATAAAATACATTGTTCTACAATTTTTTTTTGAGACAGAGTTTCACTCGTTACCCAGGCTGGAGTGCAATGGCATGATCTCAGCTCACTGCAACCGCTGCCTCCTGAGTTCAAGCGATTCTCCTGCCTCAGCCTCTCGAGTAGCTGGGATTATAGGCACCCACCACCACGCCCAGCTAAGTTTTGTATTTTTAGTAGAGACAGGGTTTCACCACATTGGCCAGGCTGGTCTCGAACTCCTGACCTCAGGTAATCCATCTGCCTCAGCCTCCCAAAGTGGTAGGATTACAGGCGTGAGCCACTGCGCCTGGCCAGTTCTGCAGTTTTATTTTCTTGCAATGTCTTTAGGTGGCTTCAGTATTAGGGTACTATTGACCTCACAAAATGAGTGAGAAAGTTTTCTTTCCTGTTCATTTTAAAATGAAGTTTGAGAAAGATTAGTCTTTTTGTTGTTGTTGAGACGGAGTCTCGCCCTGTCGCCCAGGCTGGAGTGCAGTGGCGCAATCTCGGCTCACTGCAAGCTCTGCCTCCTGAGTTCATGTCATTCTCCTGCCTCAGCCTCCTGAATAGCTGGGACTACAGGCGCCCGCCACCACGCCCTGCTAATTTTTTTTTTTAGTAGAGACAGGATTTCACTGTGTTAGCCAGGATGGTCTCTATCTCCTGACCTCGTGATCCACCTGCCTTGGCCTCCCAAAGTGCTGGGATTACAGGCGTGAGCCACCGCGCCCGGCCTTTTTTTTTTTTTTTTTTTTTTTGAGACAGAGTTTTGCTCTTGTCACCCCAGCTGGAGTGCAATGGCACGGTCTCGGCTTACTGCAACCTCCGCCTCCCAGGTTCAAGCGATTCTCCGGTTTCAGCCTCCTGAGTAGGTGGGATTACAGGCGCCCACCACTGTTCTTGGCTAATTTTTGTATTTTTAGTAATGATGGGTTTTTACCACCTTGGCAAGGCTTGTCTCGAACTCCTGACCTCAGGTGATCCGCCTGCCTTGGCCTCCTAAAGTGCTGGAATTACAGGCATGAGCCACCGTGCCTGGCCTCAGAAAGATTAGTCTTTATTTTCTTTTACGTTTGTTAGAATTCACCAGTGAAGGTCAGGTGCGGTGGCTCATGCCTGCAATCCCAGCACTTTGGGAGGCTGAGGCGGGTGGATCACGAGGTCAGGAGATTGAGACCATCCTGGCTAACATGGTGAAACCCCATCTCTACTAAAAATACAAAAAATTAGCCGGGCATGGTGGCAGGTGCCTGTAGTCCCAGCTACTCGGGAGGCTGAGGCAGGAGAATCACTTGAACCTGGGAGGCAGAGGTTGCAGTTAGCTGAGATCACGCCATTACACTCCAGACTGGGCAACAATAGCAAAACTCTGTCCAAAAAAAAAAAAAAAAAGAAAAAAGAAAAAAAAATCCCAGCACTTTGGGAGGCCAAGTTGGGCAAATCATGAGGTCAGGAGTTTGAGACCAGCCTGACCAACATGATGAAACCTCGTCTGTACTAAAAATACAAACAATTAGCTGGGCGTAGTGGTGGGCGCCTGTAATCCCAGCTACTCGGGAGGCTGAGGCTGGAGAATTGCTTGATCCTGGGAGGCGGAGGTTGCAGTGAGCCGAGATCGTGCCACTGCACTCCAGCGTGGATGACAAAGTGAGACTCCATCTCAAAAAAAAAAAAAAAAAAAGGCCGGGCGCAGTGGCTCACGCCTGTAATCCCAGCACTTTGGGAGGCTGAGGCAGGTGAATCATGAGGTCAGGAGATGGAGACCATCCTGGCTAACACGGTGAAACCCCGTCTCTACTAAAAATACAAAAAAAAAAATTAGCCAGGCATAGTGGCGGGCACCTGTAGTCCCAGCTACTCGGGAGGCTGAGGCAGGAGAATCGCTTGATCCCGGGAGGCAGAGCTTGCAATGAGCTGAGATTGCACCACTGCACTCCAGCCTGGGGGACAGAGTGAGACTCCATCTCAAAAAATTAAAAAAATAAATAAATAAATAAAAAATAATTCACCAGTGAAGTCATCTGGTCCTGGGCTTTTCTTTGTTGGGAAGTTTTCGATTGTTGCAGTTTCACTTGCTGCGGGACTATTTAATTTTCTGTTTCTTTATGAATCAGTTTTGGTAGTGTGTTTCTAGGAATTCATCTATATTATCCAATTTTTTGGCAAACAGTTGCTCACAGTAGTGTGTGATAATCCTTAGTTCTGTAAAGTCGGTAGTCATGTCCTATCCTTAACTATTTTTTTTTTTTTTTTTGAGACGAAGTCTCGCTCTGTTGCCAGGCTGGAGTGCAGTGGTGCGGTCTCGGCTCACTGCAACCTCTGCCTCCCAGGTTCAAGTGAGTCTCCTGCCTCACCCTCCCAAGTAGCTGGGACTACAGGCGCCCGCCACCACGCCCAGCTAATTTTTTGTATTTTTAGTACAGATGGTGTTTCACTGTGTTACTTGGATGATCTGGGTCTCCTGATCTTGTGATCCACCTGCTTTGGCCTCCCAAAGTGCTGGGATCACAAGCGTGAGCTACCGTGCCCAGCCATCCTTAACTTTTTAATTTTTTCTTGTATTTATTTATTTGAGACCGAGTTTTGCTCTAGTTGCCCAGGCTGGAGTGCAGTGGCGGGATCTCAGCTCACCGCAACCTCTGCCTCCCCGGTTCAAGTGATTCTCCCACCTCAGCCTTCCTGAGTAGCTGGGATTACAGGCATGTACCACCACGCCTGGCTAATTTTGTATTTTTAGTAGAGATGGGGTTTCTCCATGTTGGTCAAGAGCTGGTCTTGAACTCCCGACCTCAGATGATCTGCCTGCCTTGGCCCCCCAAAGTGCTGGGATTACAGGCGTGAGCCACCACGCTGCCCAGTTTATTTATCTATTTTTTTTGAGATGGAGTCTCACTCTGTCGCCCAAGCTGGAGTGCAATGGGGTGCTCTTGGCTCACTGCAACCTCCATCTCCCAGGTTCAAGTGATTCTTCTGCCTCAGTCTCCCACGTAGCTGGGGTTACAGGCACCCACCACTATGCCCAGCTAATTTTTGTATTTTTAGTAGAGACGGGGTTTCACCATGTTGGCCAGGCTGGTCTCAAAATCCTGACCTCAGGTGATCTGCCCACCTTGGCCTCCCAAAGTGCTGGGATTACAGGCGTGAGCCACCACGCCCAGCCAATTTATTTATTTAGAGATGGAGTCTCACTTTGTTGCCCAGGCTACAGTGCAATGGTGTGATCTTGGGTCACTGCAACCTCCACCTCCCGGGTTCAAGCGATTCTCATGCTTCAGCCTCCCTAGTAGCTAGGATTACAGGTGTGCATCACCACGCCCAGCTAATTTTTGTAGTTTTAGTAGAGATGGGGTTTCACCATGTTGGCCACACTGGTCTTGAACTCCTGACCTCAGGTGATCCACCTGCCTCCGCCTCTCAAAACGCTGGGATTACAGGTGTGAGCCACCGCGCCGGGCCTATCTTGACTCTAATCTTTATTATGGCCTTCCTTCTGCTAACTTTTTATTTAGTTTATTGTTTGTTTGTTTCTTAAGGTATACAATTATGTATTGGTTTGAGTTTTTTTTTTTTTTTTTGAGATGGAGTCTCGCTCTGTCGCCCAGGCTGGAGTGCAGTGGCACGACCTAGACTCACTGCAAGCTCCGCCTCCTGGGTTCACGCCATTCTCCTGCCTCAGCCTCCGGAGTAGCTGGGACTACAGGCGCCCACCACCGTGCCTGGCTAATTTTTTTGTATTTTTAGTAGAGATGGGGTTTCACCATGTTAGCCAGGATGGTCTCGATCTCCTGACCTCGTGATCTGCCCGCCTTGGCCTCCCAAAGTGCTGGGATTACAGGCGTGAGCCACCGTGCCTGGCTGAGATGTTTTAATGTAGTTGTTTATATCTACAAATATTCCCCTGAGCAGAGCTTCTGCTGCATAAATTTTGGTATGTTTTCTTTTTATTTTCACCCTTCTCAAGGTATTTTCTAATTTCTCTTGTGATTTCTTCTTTGACCCATTGGTTAAGTGTTCTATTTAATTTCCATATATTTGTGAGCTTTTCAGTATGTTCGTACTCTATAGTCCAGTAATTTCACTTTTAAGTATATGTCCATTAGATATGTGAGCAAAACTGCACCAAAAGAGACACACAGAACGTTCATTTTTTGGCTATTAGCCCCAAAACTTAAATGACCCAAATAGTGGATAAATTGAAGCATATCCATCTAATAAAATAATATACAGTGAGAAAAATGAACTACAAACATTAATGAATCTTAAAATATAATACAGCAGTACACCGCTATGTTTTTGCTTTGAGAACACAGTTACCCACAGCACACACTACAGTGAAATATTTTCAGACCATATTCAGGATTGCTGGAGGCCAGGAGCTCAATACCAGCCTGGGCAACATAGTGAGACCCTGTCTCTACAAAACACCCCCAAAACACTGGAAAAGAAAGTACTGCGCTGGGCACAGTGACTCACGCCTGTAATCCTAGCACTTTGGGAGGCCGAGGCAGGTGGATCACGAGGTCAGGGGTTCGAGACCAGCCTGACCAACATGGTGAACCCTATCTCTACTATAAATACAAAAATTAGCCGGGCACGGTGGTGCACACCTGTAATCCCAGCTACTCAGGAGGCTGAGACAGGAGAATTGCTGGAACCCAGGAGGCGGAGTTTGCAGTGAGCAGAGATCACGCCACTGCACTCCAGCCTGGGTGACAGAGCAAGACTCCATCTCAAAAAAAAAAAAAAAGCACTACATATACAATATTTTATTAGTTGCTAACTTACTGTGCCTAATTTGTAAATTAAACTTTATCATGTGTAAGTACATATGTATAAGAAAAAACCAATATATATACAATTTGGTACTGAGGTTTCAGGCATCCACTGGGGGTCTTGAAATGTACAGTAGTGACCAGGCATGGTGGCTCACGCCTGTAAGCCCAGCACTTTGGGAGCCCAAGGACAGCAGATCATCTGAGGTCAGGAGTTCAAGAGTAGCCTGGCCAACACGGTGAAACCCCGTTTCTACTGAAAATACAAAAATTAGCCGGGCATGGTGGCGGGTGATTGTAATCCCAGCTACTCCATCTCAAAAAAACAAAACAAAACAAAAACAAACAAACAAACATATAGAAGGACAAAGTATCATGAATAGGGTGAAGTTATCAGAGAAATGCAAGCATAGTGTCTGCTAGAAAATCAAATAGTCATGTGCTGCTGTAGACCTTAGTCAGCAGACCACATACACAATGGTGGTCCCGTTGAGTATAATGGAGCTGAAAAATGCCTATTGCCTAGTGACAGCTTAGCTGTCATGTTGTAGTACATTGTTACATGTGGTGCCGCCAGTTGTATAAAGTTATAGCACATATAATTTATGTGCAGTACATAATAAGTGACTATGTTACTGGCTTACATAGTCATTATATTTTAAGATTGTAGTCTTTCTATTATTATTATTATTATTATTTTTTTGAGATGGGGTTTTGCTCTTGTCGCCCAGGCTGGAGTGCAGTGGTGTGATCTTGGCTCACTGCAACCCCTGCCTCCTGGGTTCAAGCTATTCTCCTATTCTCCTGCCTCAGCCTCCCGAGTAGCTGGGATTACAGGTGTGCACCACCACACCTGGCTAATTTTTGTATTTTCAGTAGAGATGGGTTTTCACCATGTTGGCCAGGCAGGTCTGATCCACCTGCCTCGGCCTCCCAAAGTGCTGGGATTACAGGCGTGAGCCACTGCACCCGGCCCTTCTATTATTAAAAAAAAAAAAAAAAAAAAAAAGGTTAGGCTTGGCACAGTGGCTCACACCTGTGTTTCAGCACTTTGGGGAGGCCAAGACAGGAGGATTGCTTTGAGACCAGCGTGGGCAACACAGTGAGACCTTGCCTCTGTAAAATATAAACAAAATTAGCTAGGCCTGGTGCCTACAGTCCCAGCTACTTGAGAGGCTGGGGTGGGAGGATCACTTGAGCCCGGGAGGTCAAAGCTGCAATGACAATGAACCATGATTGTGCCACCACACTCCAACACAGGTGACAAAGCAAGATGCTGTTCCAAAAAAAAAAAAAAAAGAAGTCAATTGCAAAACAGTCTCACAGTTTCTTCAGGAGGTATTCCAGAGGCACCGTCACCGCAGGTGAGAGCTCCACGTGTTATCGGCCCTACAGACCTTCTGGTGGGACAAGAGGAAGAGGTGGAAAACAGTGATGATGATGACCCCGACCCTGTGTAGACTTAGGCTAATGTATGTGGTTTTTGTTTTTAATTGTTATTTTTTAAAAATAATAGAGACATGGCTGGGCGCAGTGGCTCACGCCTGTAATCCCAGCACTTTGGGAGGCCGAGACAGGCGGCTCACGAGGTCAGGAGATCGAGACCATCCTGGCTAACATGGTGAAACCCCGTCTCTACTAAAAATACAAAAAATTAGCCGGGCGTGGTGGCGGGCGCCTGTAGTCCCAGCTACTTGGGAGGCTGAGGCGGGAGAATGGCGTGAACCTGGGAGGCGGAGCTTGCAGTAAGCCGAGATCGCCCACTGCACTCCAGCCTGGGCGACAGAGCAAGACTCCATCTCAAAAAAAAAAAAAAATAATAATAATAATAGAGACAGGGTCTCACTATGTGGCTCAGGCTGGTCTTGAACTCCTGAGCTCAAGCCATCCTCCCCCATCTGCCTCTCAAAGTGTTGGGACTACAGGTGTGAGCCCCTGCACTCAGCCTCCATTTTTTCTCTTTTTTTTTTGTTTAGATGGAGTCTCTGTTGCCCAGGCTGGAGTGCAGTGGCATGATGTTGGCTCACTGCAACCTCTGCCTCCTAGATTCAAGCGATTCTCCTGCCTCAACCTCCTGAGTAGCTGGGATTACAGGCATGTGCCACCACGCCTGGCTAATTTTGTAGTTTTAGTAGAGACGGGGTTTCTCCATGTTGGTCAGGCTGGTCTCAAACTCCTGACCTCAGGTGATCTGCCTGCCTCGGCCTCCCAAAGTGCTGGGAATACAGGCATGAGCCACCACGCCCTGCCTTTTCTGTACCTTTTCTATGTTTAGATACACAAATACTTACTATCGTGTTACAACTGCCTTCAGTATTCAGTACAGTAACATGTACAGGTTTGTAGCCCAGAGCAGTAGGCTATATCACATAGCCTAGATGTGTAGTAGGCTCTGCAATCTGGGTTTAATTACACATTACACTGTACAATGTTCATACAACAGCAGAATTGCCTAACAATACATTTCTTTTTGTCTTTTTTTTTTTGAGATGGAGTCTCACTCTATCACTCAGGCTGGAGTGCAGTGGCACAATATTGCCTCACTGCAACCTCTGCTGCCCAGGTTCAACAGATTCTCCTGCCTCAGCCTCCCAAGTAGCTGGGATTACAGGCGCCTGCCACTGCGCCCAGCTACTTTTGTATTTTTAGTAGAGACGGGTTTCACCATCTTGGCCAGGCTGGTCTTGAACTCCTGACCTCGTGATCCACCCGCCTCGGCCTCCCAAAGTGCTGGGATTACAGGCGTGAGCCACCACGCCCAGCTTAACAACACATTTCTCAGAACATATCCCTGTAAGGTGGGGCGCAGTGGCTCACGTTTATAATCCCAGCACTTTGGCAGGCTGAGGTGGGTGGATTACTTGCAGTCAGGAGTTCAAGACCAGCCTGGCCAACATGGTGAAACTCTGTCTCTACTAGAAACAGAAAAAATTAGCTGGGCATGGTGGTGCACACTTGTAATCCTAGCTATACTCTGGAGGCTGAGGCAGGAGAATCGCTTGAACGTGGGAGGTGAAGGCTGCAGTGAGCTGAGTTCGTGCCACTGCACTCCAGCCTGGGTGACAGAGTGAAAATCTGTCTCTGGAAAAAACAAAAAACAAAAAACAAAAAACATATCCCTGTAGTTAAACAACGTATGTTACACAATACATTAACTGATTAGAGAGGCAAACAAATCTTGTCTCAATAGAAGCAGAAAAAGGACTGGTAAGATTGAACATCCACTTGTGACCAAAAACAAAAACAGAGAAACCCTGTCTCTACTAAAAATACAAAAACTAGCCGGGCGTGGTGGTGCGTGCCTAGCTACTCAGGAGGCTGAGGCAGGAGAATCGCTTGAACCCCGAGGTGGAGGTTGCAGTGAGCCGAGATCGTGCCACTGCACTCCAGCCTTGGCGACAGAGCAAGAATCTCTCGTTAAAAAAAAACAAAAACAAAAAGCAGAAATTGAAGACAAATGCCACTAGGTGTCGTGGCTCATGCCTGTAATCCCAGCACTTTTGAGGAGGCCGAGGCAGGCGGATCACCTGAGGTCAGGAGTTTGAGGGCAGCCTGGCCAACATGGTAAAATCCCGCTTCTACTAAAAATACAAAAATTAGCCGGGCATGGTGGTGGCACGCCTGTAATCCTGGCTACTTGGGAGGCTGAGGCTGGAGAATTGCTTGAACCCAGGAGGCGGAAACTGCAGTGAGCAGAGATTGCACCACTGCACTCCAGCCTGGGCGATAAGAGTGAAACTCTGCCTAAAAAAAAAAAAAAGATAAATGCTTATCTCATGGTAGGAAAATGAACCTCCCTCATCTGACAGTTATCTAACTAGAACCTACAGCAAACATCTTTCTTGATGAAACACTAAAACACAAACACCATTTGTGTGTAATAATAATGTACTGGGCTAGGCTGGGCGCGGTGGCTCACACCTTTAATTCCAGCACCTTTGGGAGGCTGAGGTAGGAGTATCGCCTGAGGCGAGGAGTTAAAGACCAGGCTGGGCAACGTGGTGAGACCCCCGTCTCTACAAAAATAGAAAAAAAGAAAAAAGAAAAAAAAAAAATAGAGTTGGGGCCGGGAGTGGTGACTCACGCCTGTAATCCCAACACTTTGGGAGGCCGAGGCGGGCTGATCACTTGAGATCAGGAGTTTGAGACCAGCCTGGCCAACATGGTGAAGGCCCGTATCTACAAAAACTACAAAAATTAGCTGGACATGGTGGCGTGTCCCTGTAATCCCAGCTGGTTGGGTGGCTGAGGCAGGAGAATCGCTTGAACCTGGGAGGCGGAGGTTGCAGTGAGCTGAGATCGAGCCACTGCACTCCAGCCTGGGCGACAGAGCCAGACTCCGTCTTAGGGAAAAAAAATAGTTAGCAAGGATTCTGGATACACAATATACAGAATCAATTGTTTCTATGCTGCCAAAACAAAACAAAACCACCCCCCACCCCCGAGAAAGTTAATACAGACATCTTTCGAGTTTCCATAGCCAGCCTTGGGGGCCCCTCCTTTCCAGGACCAGACCTACTCCAGCAGCACCAGTCTTAGGGATACACTGCTCCCTGCCTCCCCTAGGCTTGTCCCTGGGGTAAAGAACTGCCAGGCCCTGGGTAGCCACCAGAAGTGTCTGGTCCAATGCCTTTAGGTATCAGGGGGCCTGCAGACCCTACTGTATGCCAGCAAGAAGGTCTTTCTCATAACTTTCACAGGCCTGGCCTGGGGTCTCTGGAATTCTTTCCTCTCCTCTTTCCCTAGAGAGCTTTCTGGACTTTGAAGACGGCAACTTAGCAGCCCTTATTCAGAGAGAGCTTTCTGGACAGCTTCAACTTCTTCCTGCTGGATCTCCTGGTTTCCCGTACCCCACCCTCATCAGTTTCAACTTTCCAGTGGCCTGGGGGACTGTCTCCTCTGTAAACATGTTCCGTGATGTTTGTCTCACTGCCCACAGAGCCAAAAGTGCAGGGCCAGGAGCATGGTAAGCAAACTGCACTGGATGGTAGGCCTTTGGGACCCAGGCAGCCAGCGTGTTAGCCTTTCTAGTCCCTGGGGACAGCTGGATAGGTACAGAGGGCAGAGGCAAAGGGAGAGCTTGGCCACACTGCCAAGCCCATTCCCTCCTTGTGGCTTTGCTGGCACTGCTCGCCTGTGGCAGTGGCTGGCAAATCCATGCACTCCCAGTGCTGACTCCCACTCAGAGGGCAAATTTTGTATCTAGGTGGCCAGGGGCAAAGGGGGGCGCTGCAGTGCAAGGTTTCCAGGGCAATCTCAGTCCATCCCACTCAGAGCAGCACCCCCAGCACCTCTGAGAGACTGGCCTCAGAGTCTGAGAGACTGGTCAACCTTGCCTCTCAGAGTAGACTCTGCTCTTAGGGACTCCAGGGCTTGGGCTTGTGGCTGTGCTCCAAGAACAGCCTCTCACATGCTTGCTGGATTTAGGACATGGAAACTTCCTGAACACACACCAATGCAAAATACACTCAACGTGAGGCAGATAAGAACCCCGCACCTTGGCAAAAAGGGGGGAAACTGATTCCAAAGAGCAAATGAATGTGTAAAAGATATTTGGTTCAAATTAATGGTTTTATTTCCATCTGTAACACTAGCAGAGGAGTCCAAAGCAGACTGACATCCATGGATATAGTTTAAATGTAACAAAGAAAGAGTTGAACTATGTACATTGAAAAAAGGAAAGACATTTTTTCATACCAACCTTTCCCTAGTTCGCAGTTTCTGAATAGTAGAAACAAAACACATTTTTAAATCTTTCTATCAATTTAATTTAGGACAAAGTAACACAACTTTTATAATTAACCACTGAAGTTGTCTTTAAGGACAAAACTTAAATTTTAAAATGGGTGTTACCATATTTTATGAGTGGACTGACTCCAAGGTTGCCTTGCTCCAAGTCTGGGCATCGTGACATTGCCGTGATGCCCAGAAGAAAGTTAATGGCAATGATGTCCAGTCAGAGGGCAGACACGCTACACATCACAATGATGAGAGCTGCGGATTCTGCCCTCTTCAACTCCAAGTAGAAAATTATTATTTTCATTCAAACTAACTGGAAGTGAGCCAAACAGTTAAAAAGTCAGAATGAAGAATAAAACAATTTTCTTTTCACATAGAGGAGGGACACTCCTTCAGCCCCGTCTAAAGTGAATTCTGTGCTGAGTCCCTGCTCCTTCAGAAGGGTAAACTGAAGGTCAGTTATTGCTAACAAAGCCAGAAGTGGCCCCTTTCCCACCCTGAAGATGTTTCACACGAAAAGGCTGTTTGTTTGGCGTGAGGCCCTCTGAGGAAGGACGACAGTGGAAGAGGAGGCAGGCTGGCACTGTAAGGCCTCTCTCGTTAGCCACCCCCAGGCCCTGTGCTGTCAGGGGCAGCTTGGGCCACTTTGTTGCCCCTGAGAGAACCTGAGGCTCCCGCGTACCTGTGGAGCGAAGGAGAGGTTGTCATCTGGGCCCGTTTCACCAGTCAAAACCTATGGAGCAGTCAGAAGCCCGAAGCATCCAAGCCCAGTGGCCAGGAAGCTTCTGAAATAAACGGCACTGGGTTGGGAAGGATAAGAAAGCCAAGGCAGGTGGGCCAGGTTCTCCGAACATGGGGCAACAGTGACCTGGGCAAAAGCCTGGAACTGAGCGGCTGATAAGGCCACAATTACTGCCACCACCTCTCAGTATCTACACGGGGGCAGACGTTAGGCAGTGGGAACTGAGGACTGGAGGGCGTGTGGCAAACACGGGATGGATTTTATCAGAAAAGAGAGGACACCCAAACACGTGCCTGCCCTATTTATCTTGCATGTCCTGTGCCAGGTGAAGGACGCTGGAGCATGGGTAAGGTTCCTGAGAACAACTGGTGGGCAGAAACGGGCTGGGATGGGCACTGCTCCACAGGCAACATTAAGCCTCTGAGGGGGACACTAATAGTGCTACATCTTGTGGGCTGCTGAAAAGTAGGTAACGAATGGCCTTTATTGCACTTTTTCGTTCTTAGGAAACAGGGGAGTGCCCTGCAGAGTTTCTCTTGATTTGCAGAAATCACTGCAGATCAATGATAAGGTGCAGGCAGAATCACGGGTGACCTCTGACTCTCAAGGGAAGAAGTCCAGTGATTGGTCTTTCCAGGGCCTCAAGGGGCCACTCTTGAACCTGGGATCCTCGAGCTGGGTGAACCGGGTCTGGCTTGGTCAATGTGTGGCAGGCAGATTGGTCGACCGGCAGACACTTGGGACAAAAGGTGGTGTGCCCAGGAAAGCTGGGGCAAACTTTCCAAACAGGGAAAATTTCTTGGCAAATGTGCAGATTCTGCAACCAGACTGGAACCACGATTCCCAATGTGCCTGACTCCCTTTCTCCCACTCTAGAACTGGACCACCCCAGAGGAACAGAGATGGCCTGGGAGGGCCCTGGGTCCAGCGCCATAGCATCAAACTGGAGATAACAAAAGGAAGGGGTTGGAAACAAAAGAGCAGTTTACATATCAGACGTTGGTTTCGAAACAGTCTTTTTGATCTCAGGAAAATGGAGGCAGATACCACTGGAGAACCTGGCTGTCTGTCTGTCCATCCGTCTCTCCTGGGGGGCTCTGAATACTTCATATATAAATGGGGTGGTACCGTTTGTGGTTGATCTTTTTCCTACAAGTTGGGCAAGTATTAGCATTCTTCAGGGAATCACGGAGGCACTGGCTACAGAAGACATGGCCGCATTCTGTGGAAACGATGAGACGTCCATTCTGCACAATCTAGAAGGCATTAAAAAGAAGAGCCTCCGAGTTTGCCCTTGTCCCAGAGCAGCCATGGTCCCCAGAGAATCCCACCCACCTATGCCTAAGATGACTAATTAAAGGTAAGCAAGGGCCAGGCTGCAACAGGGAGGGGTCTGGAGAGCTAACTGTGTCTGCTGTGGTCTCTCTCAGCTGGAGAGCAGGAGGCAGGGGCCACGGCATCACAACAGTGTGACAGCCCAAGAGGGTTATGAGGGACCCCAGTAAACACTAGCAGCTTTCAGTTAGAGCCAGGATGGGGGACAAAAAAGGAGGACGCATTTGCACCCGGAAGCTCAGGGCATACAGGAGTATAGGGGCTGAAGGTGAAAGTTGTAGGGTCCAAGGAGAAACTGGCACATTCTCCCCTCACAGGCAGATCTGCAGTAAGTGACGGCCCAGGCATGACTGTGAGTAGGGGTGTCCAATCCCACCGAGGGAGAAGATCCTGTTTCATCCAATTCTTTCAGTGAAGTTTAGAAACCAGAAGCAAGGAAGATACAGCTTGGTTTACTTACCTCTGAGTATCCGTCCATGCAGATGGGACAACTGACAGTACCCGAGGGCCTAAGAGCACAGTGCTTCACGTTAGTTTTTCAGTCAACGCAAACATTTTATTATACCCTGTCACGAGTGGCCCCTATCCCCTACAAGAGTCCCGTCCCTGGCCTCCTGACTCTGCCTTAGCACGGGCATCCGAGAGACTTTCAGGAAAGCCAACTGCCCCAAGGGCGTGTGGCAGGGTGAACATGAGAAGGTGCACACAACCTGAGTCACCCTGCCCTCCCCCAGGCCCCTACCGGCCCCAGGATCCCTGTCTGGGGCCACTGGGACTGTCTGCACACACTGTGTCAGCACTCGGCATCCTCTGGTTACAGTGGGAATAGCTGGACTCAGTTCTGGACCCAGTTCCAACTGTATCCAGATGCTGGGTAGAGGCTTGGGCAAGCCCTTCCAGGGCCAAGGGCTCACAGATTTGCTGAAAAGTATTCCCATGCCCTGACCCCACATCCTAGCATGGCGGCAGCAGAGCTAGGGGCACGTTGGTACCTGAGGCCTGTAGCGCCCTCATCCCTGGCGTTTCTGGGAGTATGGGTAGTCACATACACGTCTCTGTCCCTGGACAACTCCTCATCGTCACTGCTCACCACACAGCTGTCAGCATGGTCCTGGGGCAGCCTCCTAGCATTCCTCCTTGGTCTTCTTCTTTCTAAGGTAAGAGGTCACATTTTCAGGTTGGAGGCTCTCTACTCTTACCATCCTCACCACTCCCATCCTGACGCCTCTTAAGACCCTCTTCCTTCCCTGCCTGGGACCCCCAGAGACAAACTGCTGCCATGCTCAGCTATAACCCAGAAGGTTCTGCCCAGCTCTGGAGGCCACTATCTTATCTTCCCAGGAGAAACCCCCAACCCCTGCTGTGAGCTACCAGCCTTCTCCAAAATCTGGTAGGCCACAAGAAAGGACTATAGCTCAGTGCTCAGTGATAGTGGTGAAGTTTCTTCAGCAGGCACAAGGGGGACTGGCTGTGCGGGTCTGACCACAGCATCTGCGAAGGCATCTTCCTGCTTGGAGCGCTCCAAGCCCTTGGGGATGGTTTGGCAAGACCTGCAGCACCGCGGCTCTCACCTATGCCAGTTTCCTCTCCAAACCCAGTGAAAAAGGAAACGAAACCACTCACCGTCAACAATCTTGTAAACAGAAGGAGAAAAACAAAAGAGAAAGAAACAATCAGTTTGATATAAGTGATAAATGAAGGCATTTCTTTTTTCTGACGTGTGACACCCTCTGTGGAACCCTCTGGTGAGCAGCAGAGGCCCCACCCTCCTCCCACCCACAGAGGATCCGTGCACCTCTCCCAGTCAGTCAAGCCCACTTCCCAGGTCACTCCACCTCCCAGCTGATGTGCTGTGTCTCTCCCTGCTGGGTGTTTAGTGGAGTCTCCGGGAGCGTGAACACAGCCACAGCCAGAGCCACACCATGTGCTGACTGCAAGACCTGGGGACCTTACTATCTGGGGGCTGCAGCTTTCTCTTCTGAAGCACAGAGTCACCAGAGCCCACATCTGACTGTGCTGTTGTGAGGGTTACATGAGGCAGTAAACATTCAGACAGCACTAGGGGCATGATGCTCTCTCAAGCTGACACGGCCAATGTAGGCCACTGCCAAGGTGGAGCCTTCATGTGGAGGAGGATTTGCATTGCTCAGTAGGTTGTTACAAGTAACTAACAGAGAAAAAGCAGGCTATGCATGACCAATGCGTGACACACACCAAGGATTGAACACAATCCAATTCTGTGTCCTGGGGGCCTAAAACTGACAAGCCTCTCACCTGCCAGCTCAGAACTTACATCTAGACAATTTCTGCTCCAACAGTTTCAAACGTGGTTCCTCCCACCTTCTGGCCAAGTGCTCTTACCCATCTAGGGGGGCCAGTGGAACGCCCTTTCCCTCTTGCTCAGCACGTAGGAGGGGCTGCTTCAGGAAAGTTCTCACCACCAAAGCCCTACTGCTCACCTCACCCTGCCTGTCCCCTGGGCAGGACATCCTGCCCTACAGTGACAAGAAGCTCTAATCCTCTACTCTGACTCCCGTGCAGCCAGGATCCTAGACGTGAACCGAGTTCCCTCAAACAGACACACTCATGCTACTGGCAGGGCAGGGGATGGAGGCCGATTTGAGCTGCTAAGGGTGTTGGCACTGGCAGGCACAGCTGCATCCTGAAGAAACACTTCTAGCAGAGGCTGCTATGTCTTGAGCCCAGGACTCTCCTCCCTAGAAAGGGTCTGCAGTACTGTCTACACGAACCCAAAGATATGAGTGCAGGGGGTGGATGCCACCTCCAGACCTTCTTCGTGGAGCAGACACAGCAGCTCCCTAGGTGGGTCAATGCTTCGAGGTCAAGAGTTATTCCTGGAGACCCAGCCTAGAGACTGCTGATTTAGGCTTCTCCTTCCATGTTAAAATCCACTAAGCTTAGGAATAATTAGAGTGGATTTTGTTTCCCAAATGGCATCCTGACATACACAAACGGCCATGCAGGAAGGATGTAGGACTGAGTATAAAGGTCTTTGATTTGAGGATGAGAATATAATCCACATACGTGGAGCCACTGCAAAGTGCTCCCTTTCCTCTTAGAGGAGACTGCAGACGGTGAAAAGGGAAATCTGGGGACAACCAGTCAACCTCACCATCAGGACCAAACTTACCAGGGCCGGCACAATGTACTGTCCGCATGAAATCTAGAAAAGGAGGCTCTGGTAACAGTGCTGGCCCTTGGGGAAAGCCTTGGGTTTAGCTGGGAGCAAAAGCAAATTCTTCTGTGGCTAGAAATGACCCCAGCTTTCTACAGCTCCAACATGCCCCCACCCACCCTCTGCCAAGATGACCCACTAATTAGGTGTGGACACCTGGAAAGGGTATGACACTCCCAGTGCCCCAGCCATGACAGTGTGCGTACTGAGTCTTTATGGTCTCCTGTGAGTCATACCCAGCTTGCCTGTGGATGGTACCAAACTGAGGCCTGTCCTGAGCACTGAGCCCAGGGGCTGCTGGCAAGCAGCAGGTGATACACACACAACTACTGGGGTGCATAAGAACAGGGTCGCCAGAGTGTTTCCTCACTGGTAACAATTCTGACTGTCCCCACTTTTAATGAGAGAAAAACAGCTTCCAGATGAGTCTTCAGTATAAGAACGACACCACAGGCTGGGCGCGGTGGCTCACACCTGGAATCTCAGCACTTTGGGAGGCTGAGACAGGTGGATCACTCGAGGCCAGGAGTTCGAGACCAGCCTGACCAACATGGCGAAACCCTGTCTCTACTAAAACTACATAAATTAGCTGCGTGTGGTGGCGCGTGGCTGTAGTCCCAACTACTTGGGAGGCTGAGGCAGGAGAATCACTTGAACCCAGGAGGTGGAGGGGGCAGTGAGCCGAGGTCACGCCATTGCGCTCCAGCCTAGACAACAATAGCAAAACTGTCTCAAAAAGAAAAAAAGAAAAGTGCGGGCCCGGTGGCTCATGCCTGTAATCCCAGCATTTGGGAGGCGGAGGCAGGCAGAACACCTGAGGTCAGGAGTTTGAGACCAGCCTGGCCAACATGGTGAAACCCTGTCTCTACTAAAACTACAAAAATTAGCCGGGTGTGGTGGTGGGCACCTGTAATCCCAGCTACTTGGGAGGCTGAGGCAGGAGAATCACTTGAGCCTGGGAGGTGGAGGCTGCAGTGAGCTGAGATCGTGCCATTGTACTCCAGCCTAGGCGATAATAGTGAAACTGTCTTTAAAAAAAAAAAAGGCCCGGGGCAGTGGCTCATGCCTGTAATCCCAGCACTCTGGGAGGCAGACGCGGGCAGATCACCCGAGGTCGGGAGTTTGAGACCAGGCTGACCAACATGGAGAAACCCCGCCTCTACTAAAAACACAAAATTAGCCGGGCGTGTGGTGGCTCATGTCTGTAATCCCAGCTACTCAGGAGGCTGAGGCAGGAGACTCACTTGAACCTGGGAGATGGAGGCTGTGGTGAGCCGAGATTGCACCATTGCACTCCAGCCTGGGCAACAAGAGTGAAATTCCGTCTCAAAAACAAAACAAAACAAAACAAAACAAAAACAAAAACAAAAAACAAAACAAAACAAAAACCAAACAAAAAAAAACAAAACCAACCACCACAGCCTGGCCTCTCAGCTGGTGGACAATACAGTATTGATCACTGGTGTTCCCTCCACCCAGTGGCCGAGTCACATCAAATTCCAGAATCCCTGCAGACATCTCAAGAACTCTGTAATGAACCTAAATCACAGCTATGGCCCTGCAGGTGGCACAGTACTTGCCCAGCACAGAAGATAGGTGCAGAGGGAAGAGTACCAGCGCTTCATGAATGCCTATCAGATGAGTTGAGAGATGGATAGAGGTGTAACACAAGCTCTGGGGCCTCTAATCTATTTGAGTGGCTTTTAAGATAAGTGAAAAACCAAAACTGAAATAACAACAATTAACTAATCCCCTGAACTGCATAGTTTAATTAGTACTGTGGTAAGCTAGCCCAAGATCAGAAATTCACACTTCCTCGGCTGGGCATGGTGTCCCATATCTGCAATCCCAGCACCCTGGGAGGCCAAGGCGGGATGAATCGCTTGAGCTCAGGAGCTCGAGACCATCCTGGGCAACATGGCGAGACCCCCTCAATACGAAAAATAAGCTGGGCATGGCAGTGTGTACCTGTAGTCCCAGTACTCCTGGGGCTGAGGCAGGAGGATCTCTTCAACCTGGGAGGTTGAGGCTACGGTGAGCTGAGATCGGGCCCCTGCCTTCCAGCCTGGGCAACAGAGCAAGACCCGGTCTCAAAAAGAGAAAAGAAAAAAAAAGAAAAAGATTCACTCACTCATACATTTTATTTTACTCTAGCTTCTTCTCAACTATGGACAACAGTCCACAAGTCAGAGCATTTAGAGACGAGTGGACCTGCAGCAGGCACATCTGATTGGTCACTCGAAGCCCCTTTGTGCTTCTAAAAGCACAGGTGAGCCTCAGAACACCTCCGCATGAAAGAAGCCAAGTATAGGAATCACTGGGTCCCGTGCACTCAGGCTGGCCCCTGGCATTTCTAGGAATGTTCACCCAGCCAAGGGCACCAAGACACACTTGCTTTAGACAACTTTACAGCTCACAGCACTGCACATTGCTCCACTGGAAAAACAGCCATCTCCAAGCACTGTGCACACAAAAGGCTACTCAATGTCCAACAGCTACACACATCATGCAGTTACTGATGCCTGTTACTTGGAACACTGGCAGGAAAGTCGGGAAGACTGGTGCGGACAATCACATTGTAGTCGAGTAGCCAACCCATCTTGGCTAATTCCTGGATATGATGTTTGGGCTTTTCTGAGCTCTTCTTTCTTTCTATGGAATTGGGCTGGCTCACTTATTCCAACAGTGTGCCTCCTGTGTCCTTTACACCCAGAGATCTACAGGGTTCTGTCCCTCCCTCCCTCTTCCTTCCTTCCTTCCTTCCTTCCTTCCTTCCTTCCAGAAAAGCCTTTATCAAGTATCCTTTCTACAGAGTCTCATAAATGGAAAACCAGGCAGGATACAGAATAAAACACAAATAGTGTGACTTATTAATACATTATAGAAACAGACCAAAAAAAGATTCCAAAAAATCAACCTTACTAAGAGACAATCTTTGGAAATTTAAGAAAAACAGCCTAAGTAACATTTTCAATAACCTTCCCCTTAAAAAATCTCGATTCCTTAAAGAGAGTTGCCAGTCTCTTTTCTACCACTGCATTGCTTCTAGCCAGAGCAGAGACTGGCATACTGAAAATGCTCATGAAAAGTGACCCAAGGTCAGGCTCAGTGGCTCACAACTATAATCCCAGCACTTTGGGAAACCAAGGTGGGAGGATCACTTGAGCCCAGGAGTTTGAGACCACCCTGGGCAACACGGTAAGACCTTGTCTCTCCAAAAAAATATAAAAAATCAGCCAGGGACGGTGACATACCCCTATAGTCCCAGCTACTTAGGAGGCTGAGGCAGGAAGCTCAATTGAGCCCAGAAGGTACAGGCTGCAGTGAGCCGTGATGGCACCACTGCACTCCAGCCTGGGTAACAAAGTGAGACCCTGTTTCAAGGGGAAAAAAGAAGAAGAAGAAGAAGAAGAAAAACAAATTTGGAGAAAGCACACAACATGGAAAAAAAAAAAAGATTATTTGCTGTTAAAAAGCAACCAAGGAGGCCAGACATGGTGGCTCACGTCTGTAATCCTAGCACTTTGGGAGGCTGAGTCAGGTATATCACTTGAGGCCAGGAGTTCGAGACCAGCCTGGTCAACATGGCAAAACCGTCTCTACTAAAAATACAAAAATTAGCTGGCCGTGGTGGCATGTACCTGTAATCCCAGCTACTCAGGAGGCTGAGACATGGGAATCGCTGGCACCCTGGAGATGGAGGTTGCAGTGAGCCAAGACTGTGCCACTGCACTCCAGCCTGGGTGACAGAGCGAGACTCTGTCTCAGGGGGGAAAAAGAAAACAACTAATGGTTTGCTTTGTTCTAGTTCAATTTTTTCAACGATTTAAAAAGTTTATAGGACTCAAGGAACCAAAATTGTATCTGATGGCCTCAAGGGTTATGTTTGAAGGCTTGCTGATTTGCAGAAAACTCAAGCTGACTGTTCAAGATGTTCAGGGCAAAAACTGCCTAGCTTACATGCATGGGTCTTACCCATGACAAAATGTGTTGGGTGATTTAAAAATGGCAGATCACCCGGGTGGATCACTTGAGGTCAGGAGTTCGAGACCAGCCTAGACAACATGGCAAAATCCTGTCTCTACAAAAAAATACAAAAATTAGCTGGGCGTGGTGGTGCATGCCTATAGTCCCAGCTACCCAGGAGGCGGAGTCTGCAGTGAGCTGAGATCACGCTACTGCATTCTAGCCTGAGTGACAGTGAGAAACCGTCTCAAAAAAAAAAAAAAAAAAAAAGGCAGACCATGATTGAAGCTCATGTTGATGTCTAGACTACCAATGGTTAGAGAAAACCTCAGCACCAACAGGTCTAAGATGATGGAAATCATGACCCAAGAGATGCAGACAAGGCCAGGCGCAGTGGCTCACACCTATAATCCCAGCACTTTAGGAGGCCGAGGTGGGCGGATCACAAGGTCAGGAGATCAAGACCACCCTGGCTAACATGGTGAAACCCTGTCTCTACTAAAAATACAAAAAATTAGCCGGGTGTGGTGGCGGGCGCCTGTAGTCCCAGCTACTCTGGAGGCTGAGGCAGGAGAATGGTGTGAACCCAGGAGGCGGAGCTGGCAGTGAGCCGAGATCGCACCACTGTACTCCAGCTTGGGCAACAGAGCGAGACTCCATCTCAAAAAAAAAAAAAAAAAAAAAAAAAAGAGAGATGCAGACAAATAACTTGAAAGAAGTGGTGGAGAAAATTATTCCAGACAGCATTGGAGAAGACACAGAAATGCCTGCAAATCTATTTATCCGCTCCACGATGTCTTCTCTGTGAGGAAAGTTAAAATGCTAAAAACACTCAGGTTTGCATTGGGAAAACGTAGGGAGCTTTGTGGTGAAGACAGCAGTTCTGGAAAAGCTACTGGGATGAGCTAGGTACTAAAGTGAAAAGTCCTATTTATGATGAAAAAAGTTTATATACGCAAGTTGTATAAAAAAAAGCTATGTAACAGCCAGGTGCAGCGGCTCATGCTTATAATCCCAGCACTTTGGGAGGCCAAGGCGAGTGGATCACCTGAGGTCAAGAGTTCAAGAACAGCCTGGGTAACATGGTGAAACCCCATCTCTACTAAAAATATAAAAAATTAGCCTGGCATGGTGGTGCGTGCCTATAGTCCCAGCTACTCAATAGGCTGAGGCAGGGGAATTGCTTGAACCCGGGAGGCGGAGGTGAACTGAGTGAACTGAGATCGTGCCACTGCACTCCAGCCTGGGTGACTCCAGCCTGAGTGAGACTCTGTCTCAAAAAAAAAAAAAGCCAGGCGCGGTGGCTCATGCCTGTAATCCCACTTTGGGAGGCCAAGGCGGGTGGATCATGAGGTCAGGAGATCGAGACCATCCTGGCTAACACGGTGAAACCCTGTCTCTACTAAAAAAAAAAAAAAAAATACAAAAAATGAGCCAGGCATGGTGGCGGGTGCCTGTAGTCCCAGCTACTCTGGAGGCTGAGGCAGGAGAATGGCGTGAACCCAGGATGCAGAGCTTACAGTGAGCCGAGATCGCGCCACTGCACTCCAGCCTGGGTAACAGTGCAAGACTGCGTCTCAAAAAAAAAAAAAAAAAAAAAAGCTATAAAACAAAGAAGTTTTAAACAGGCACGTCACCAAAGAGAAAAATAAACATGAAAAGGTGTTTGATCCCATTTGTAATCAAAAAGCACAAATTAAAACCACAGTGAGACACCACTGGACAAGCATCAGAATGGCTAAAATTAAAAGTGGCCATGAGGATGTGGAGAACCTCAAACACTGTCATGAATGTGAACTGCTCCCTCTTTAGAAAAGTCTGGCATTTATCCAGTAAAAATCAAAGACACTCACACCTCGGGACACAGCGGTGATGCCTTTTCTAGGCTATGCAATGCCAAAAATGAAAGTTCATTTTGAGGGAAACTAATCAAACGAGATGAACAAAGTCTCTCACTGCATCTTACCGCATTTTTCATTTCCCTTCATTTTTCAGGGGCTTTGAATTCCTTCGAAAGTTGGAAGAATGTGCACACCTGTATGCCAAGTTTCCAGTCTTTTTTTCTTTTTTGAAGAAGACAGGGTCTCACCTTGTTGCCCAGGCTTGCCTTGAACTCCTGAGCTCAAGTGATCCTCCTTGCTCAGCCTTTCCAGCAGCTGGGACCACAGGCACAAAGTTTAGAGGGTTCCCTGATGTTCTAACGGCTACCTCTGGATCCTGGTATCCAGGGATTCCTATATTACAGGTACAGAGCTACTGGAGCTAAGGCAGTGCACTCAAACTATTCGACAGGTCCTGGCGGAACTGGCAAGGAAGGTTACCCCACTTCCAGAATGAATACATTTATCCATTTTATACTGTCCTGCAGGTGGAGTCTAGGGTCACCCTGAACACACGATCCATCTATAGATGCCCCTTATCCTCAGTGAATAGCATTAGAGGCCTCCCAAACAGATCTGCTCAGAGGCAGAATTCCAAACTCAAGTATATGTCTCAGTGTAAATTCATAAACTGGCACTTGGACTTATTAAAATCAAAAGTAGAGAATGATTAGCAAGAGCTATCAAGTCCAAAACAGTTATTTTGTGGCTGAGAACACTGAGGACAGCGTGAGATAAATCCAATGATCAAACTGACCAGTAGATCTGAGAGACCACAACCTAGGACTCCTGCTTCCCAAGCCAGGAGCGTCTCCCTTTTACCTATCAGCTCTCCCTCTGGCCACCCATCCATTTTCCAGGGTAGCTCCCTCAACACCAATATTCCTGGTCCCCGGGTCTCCCAATGACTGCAGATCTTATAAAGGTTAACCAGACAGCCCCAGGTTAACTGGGAGTAGGACTGCCAACATGGAGCCCTAGCCCAGGGAAACAGAAGAAAGGTAGGGAAGTTCAGAGAGGAAGCCCTTTTAGCAAGAGCAGCTTAGTCATCAAAACAAAACAAAGCTGGCCAGTGTGGTGGCTCACACCTGTAATCCTAGTGCTTTGGGAGGCTGAGGTGGGTGACTGCTTGAGCCCAGGAGTTCAAGACCAGCCTGGGCATCACAGTGAGACCCTGTCTCTACAAAAATATTAAAAAATCACCACCACCATCCGACCCAAATTTAGTAGGGTATGGTGGCATGCACCTGTAGTCTCAGCTACTCAGGAGGATAATGTGGGAGAATCACTTAAGCTCAGGGGTTGTAGGCTGCAGTAAGGTATGATCATGCCACTGCTCTCTAGCCTGGGCAACAGAGTGAGACCCTGTTTCTTTTCTTTTTTTTTTTTTTTTGAGACAGAGTCTTGCTCTGTCGCCCAGGCTGGAGTGCAGTGGCGCGATCTCGGCTCACTGCAACCTCTGCCTCCTGGGTTCAAGTAATTCTCCTGCCTTAGCCTCCCGAGTAGCTGGGATTACAGGTATGCATCATCACGCCTGGCTAATTTTTGTATTTTTTTTTTTTTTTTTTTTTGAGATGGAGTCTCATTCTGTCACCCGGGCTGGAGTGCAGTGGCGTGATCTTGGCTCACTGCAACCTCTGATTCCTGGGTTCAAGCGATTCTCCTGCCTTAGCCTCCTGAGTAGCTGGGACTACAGGCGTCCGCATAATTTTTGTATTTTTAGTAGAGACAGGGTTTCACCATGTTGGCCAGGCTGATCTCAAACTCCTGACCTTGTGGTCTGCCCACCTCGGCCTCCCAAAGTGCTAAGATTACAGGCGTGAGCCACCGCGCCCAGCCTGAGACCCTGTTTCTAAAGCAAAAGAAAACACAAGTGTGAAAGGGGAAATGATGTTGGTTTGTCAGCCAACAAAAGCCAATCAATCATTGTCTTCCTGCAGTCAAAATCCTAGCTCTCTCCTCAGGGTCTGGCAGAGAGAAGGCCAAGAAGACTGTGGTGAACACTGAGTATTCAAGAAAAACAAAAAACAAAAAATAAAAAAACTTCTGCAGACACCACTTTCCAGCTTTAATTAGCAACTGGTGAAACCAAGGTGTCAGCTGGGAAAAAGAAAGAGGGAAAAAAATCAGTGACTATGCTGTAGCTGTCAGCTAACATACCAAATTAGTTATCTTTCCAGAACTCCATGGAGTACATAGGGACGATAAGCAAAGTCATATGTGTGTATTTACCTCAGAAAACACACTAATGAGACCTAAGCAGGGACCACTTACAACTAAACCCACTGCTGCTTATCTCAGATGGTTTTCCATCCCTGCCCTTTTCTTTGCATTGAAGTCTTGAAACTTCTCAGTATAACCCTATTCTGAAGTTCTCAGCAAGCTAAGAAGCAACACCTATGGGGTGTCCCTATTCAGATACCCAGGCATCAGCCAAACAGGATAACCCCAACACCAGTGAGCCCAGGGCCAAGGCGAAGACTCAGCTACTAGCAGCCCCCACACCCCACAGTCCTGCTCAGCAGCACTTACCACCCCACTGCCAATGCTGCCAAGTGTGCCCCCACCCCGACCTGTGTTCCAAGCACGCTGTCAGAAAACACTCAAGTGGCATCTTCCAGAGGCAAACCTGCCCTTAAGATGCTGACCAGATTCCCAGACCTGCGTGCACCATGAAACAGGTCTATCAGAAATAGCTTCTCCATGTGTCCTCTGACCAGACAAGGCCTCCCTCCTGGCAGGCAGGACACGTACACACACGTCCCCTGCAGTCTGTAACCGGTGCCATGAGACAGGGACACAGGCAGCCTCCTGGGCTCCAGCCTCCCTGGCATCAGGATGCAGCAGGCATCAGGTGGCAATGCAGGGAGCCTGCATCCCCCGAGGCCATGCTAAGCAGCAGGCACTTTTGGAACTTGAGAGATTTCCCATGGGCAGTGCTGAGCCAACGTTCCCTTTCCTTTCAGTTGGGAGGGCATACACTCACAGTGACTGGGCACCATTCTAGGTGTCAGGCACTCAAAACACGCCATCTGTTGTAAGATGTCTTACACCATGCCCTGCTGACATGAGTGACCTGTCCCCATTTCATGGAAAGTGAATGAGGCTAAGTCACATGCCCAAGGTCACACAGCTGGTGTAAACTGTGGAATCAGGGACTGAAGACAGATGTGGGGGCCTTGAGATTCTCCCCAAACCACTTTTGTGCCCAGGTGTGACAAGGTCAGGTTACACAGACCTACTCCACAGGCGACAAGGCTATAACAAATGATTTTCCAGAAACATTTTTCATTTTGGGCTCTCGTCACTGAATGCATTAACTTCTTTGTTATTATTATTGTTACTGTTTATTTTCTTTCTAAAAGCTCAATTCCACAAGATGCATGAACTTCTTTAGCATAAGCTGTAACCTTGACTTGGAGTCTGTGACCAAGGCTGTCAGATGCTGGCACTGGCCAGGGACCCATACCCAAGAAACAGCTGACTCTCACACTCCAACACTTACCACAACAGAGTCATTGTGAGTGAGATCAACCACCACAGGCTCTAAAGATTCACAGGTGAGGTCCACAATTTCATCTCCAGCTTCAAAAGAAAGTATTTCAACAAGCATTAAGATTAAGAGGAAAGTAAGGTTGTATCCCTCTACACTTTAGTATGACTGCTAATGTAATATAGGCTTACCCCAAACTAAAACAATCCTGAAGTATACACTGCAAAGAGCACCAGTACCAACACCTCCCTCAGGAGGGAAAGCCAGTAACCACCCTTCCAGAATTCTGCTCTGAGTGGGGAGGTATGGTTTTTACAAATGTACCTGGGGGGTTATGTATGTATGCGCATGTGCATACCTCTATTCCACGGCATCCCACTTCCACACGGCTATGCCTCTGTGCCCCATCTGGGAGAACGCACCGTGCATGCCCAGCCCCGGGCCTTTCTCTTTGGGATGGACCAGCCTGAAACCTCTGCTCCTCCCAGCAGGTGAAGCTGACCACTCTCACTTGGCCCAAGGACCAAAAGTCAGGCTTAGCTTAGTAACTTCATCGGTTAATCTAGGGCAAACTCTTTTTTTTTTTTTTTTTTTTTTGAGACAGAGTCTCGCTCTGTCGCCAAGGCTGGAGTGCAGTGGTGCGATCTTGGCTCACTGCAACCTCTGCCTCCTGGGTTCCAGCAATTCTCTGTCTCAGCCTCCCAAGTAGTTGGGATTACAGGCGCCTGGCAGCACGCCTGGCTAATTTTGTTTGTATTTTTAGTAGAGATGGGGTTTCACCATCTTGGCCAGGCTGGTCTTGAACTCCTGACCTCATGATCCACCCGCTTCAGTCTTCCAAAGTGTTGGGATTACAGGTGTGACCCACCGTGCCCGGCCAAGGACAAACTTTTAATTTCCATTTATCTCTCAAGTTTGTCTCCCTAGTTGGATGGAGAATAACAGTGATATATACTGATAGCTAGAACCTCAACATACAAAATGGGTTGCATCTGTTGTGAAGCTTGCCTTTCAGCCCTTAGGGTATACTGTGATGTCTACATGAGCACAGGATAAAGGTGAGAAGGACATGGACCAAACAGTTAATGTACAACTTCCATTTATATAAAGTAAAAAATGATGCACAACCATTTTTATTTCTGATTACTATTAATATTAATATTAAAAAGCACTGAATGGGCCAGGCACAGTGGTTCACACCTGTAATCCCAGCACTTTGGGAGGCTGAGGTGGGCGGATCACCTGAGGTTGAGAGTTCAAGACCAGCCTGACCAACATGGAGAAACTCCGTTTCTACTAAAAATACAAAATTAGCGAGGCGTGGTGGCACATGCCTGTAATCCCAGCTACTCGGGAGGCTGAGGCATGAGAATTGCTCGAACCCCGGGATGCAAAGATCACGCCACTGCACCCCAGCCTGGGCGACAAGAGCAAAACTCCATCTCAAAAACAAACAAACAACAACAACAACAACAAAACACTAAATGAAGTTTTTAAAGAAATAGTATTGGTCTAATATTTGGGGAAGGTGTCTTGTAATGCATTTAACTTTTTTTTTTTGAGACAGAGTCTCGCTCTGTCGTCCAGGCAGGAGTGCAGTGGCACGATCTCGGCTCACTGCAACCTCTACCTCCCAGGTTCAAGTGATTCTCCTGCATCAACCTCCCAAGTAGCTGGGATTACAGGCGCCCGCCACCACGCCCGTCTAATTTTTGCATTTTTAGTAGAGATGGGGTTTCGCCATGTCGGCCAGGCTGGTCTTGAACTCCTGACCTCAGGTGATCTGCACGCCTCGGCCTCCCAAAGTGCTGGGATTATAGGAGCGAGCCATGGCGCCCAACCCAACTTAACTTCTTTTACTTATTTTTTAGGTGGGGTCTTGCTGTTGGCCAGGCTAGAGTGCAGTGGCACGATCACGGCTCACTGCAGCCTCAATGTTCCAGGCTCAAGTGATCCTCCTACCTCAGCCTCCCACACTTGGCTAATTTTTTTATTTATAGAGACAGGGTCTCACTATGTTGTCCAGGCTGGTCTGGAACTCCTGGGCTCAAGCAATCTGGCTGGCCTGTTTTATTTTCTTGTATCATAAAGTTTCACAAGAATAAAAACCATGATAATCTTAGATATACAATATAATTTATATAAAATTATTGCATTCTTTATTAAAAAGAAGGGCTGCCCAACAGTCCATATACTGATATACAACGATTTATTGAACCATTCTCTTTCTGGTGAACACAATTCTGGGCTCTTACAAAAACAGTGCTCTAGGCCGGGCGGGTGGCTCACGCCTGTAATCCCAGCACTTTGGGAGGCCAAGGCAGGTGGATAATCTGAGGTCAGGAGTTCGAGATCAGCCTGACTGACACGGTGAAACCCCGTCTCTACTAAAAATACAAAAAAAAATTAGCCGGGTGTGGTGGTGGGCGCCTATGATCCCAGCTACTTGGGAAGCTGAGGCAGGAGACTTGCTTAAACCTGGGAGGCAGAGGTTGCAGTGAGCCGAGATCACGTGATTGCACTCAAACCTGGGTGACAGAACGAAACTCTGTCTCAAACAGAAACAAAAACAAAACAGTGCTCTAACGGGCAGCCCTAAGTACACACAGGGGTAAGACTGCCTAGAGGATGACAAGTGCCATGATGGAAAGCAGTTCGTTCCTTTTTGGTCTAGAGCCAGGATCCTAGCCTCAAGTCAAGGCTTTCAAGAACTCATTTGTAGAAGTGAAACTCAGAGACCATATAGAGAACTTCACTTCTCCTGGGGGGCCCATGAAATTTATCTTGCACTAAGTTTCTTCTGTTTAAAACGCGAGTTTGCATGGCCGGGTGCAGTGGCTCACGCCTGTAATACCAGCATTTTGGGAGGCCGAGACGGGCGGATCACAAGGTCAGGAGATCGAGACCATCCTGGCTAACATGGTGAAACCCTGTCTCTACTAAAAATACAAAAAATTAGCCGGGTGTGGTGGCGGGTGCCTATAGTCGCAGCTACTTGGGAGGCTGAGGCAGGAGAATGGCGTGAACCCAGGATGTGGAGCTTGCAGTGAGCCGAGATTGCACCACTACACTCTAGCTTGGGCGACAGAGCAAGACTGTATCTCAAAAATAAATAAATAAATAAAAATAAATAAAATGCCAGTTTGCAGGTATCCTAGTTATAAAAACAATATATGCAGAGCAAAGGGACTTAGGCCAGCCATCAACCACTTCTTGAGCAGGCAGAAAGGGGAAATCCAATCTGGCCTCTGCCTATACCAAGCTCCAACACAGGGAGCTCTGTGGACAAGTTTGCCTTCTTGGGTGATTTCATGTCCTAATGAAAAACAGAAGAGGAAAGCAAAGTACTTTACAAGGTCCAGCAATTGGGGATGCAGTTTCAGATAGAAAAGGTGGGCTATCTCATTTGCGCTAGATTTTTTTTTAAATGGGTCCTACCCCACTGCTGCACATTACCAGAGTTGAACCATTAGCCCAGTTGAGAAGCTATTTCAGAAGCTGTGAAGCTTTGAGTTGTACATGGTGAGTGTGAGACTGCATAGGCCTTCTAAAGACACTGAAAGCACCTTCTACTAGCTCACCCCGGTACAATGTTCTCTCTCCACTTTAACACCCCACAGTTGTAGCGTCCCTGGCAATCTTACCAGTTTCCACGAGTTCTATGGGTTCTGCTTCCAAGGAAATCTCGGGGGTGGAGGTTGCTTCCCGAGTTCGCTTCTGGGCTTGTCTAGAATTTATTGCTCCACCACGACGCTTTCTCTGAGTAGCAAGGGGGAAAGAAGAGTCACATGAACACCAGAATGTCAGGGTTTCAGGAAGAACTAAACGGGCAATAGAAATGGTTCACTTCATTAAGAAGCCAGCGAGTAGACTTGAAGTTAGGGCTCCTTTCAAAACTTGAGATTCAAGAATACTGAATGCTTACAGAGAGAGAAACCATCCAAAACATACAATGAGTAGAAATTCCAGAAAGTAAAACTTCTGTTTTATCAAACTATCAGCAGGTCGGCTGGGCATGGTGGCTCACGCCTGTAATCCCAGCACTTTGGGAGGCTGAGGTGGGCGAATCATGAGGTCAGGAGTTCAAGGTCAGCCTGGCCAACATGGTGAAACCCCGTCTCTACTAAAAATACAAAAAGTTAGCTGGGCGTGGTAGCAGGCACCTGTAATCCCAGCTACTCCAGAGGCTGAGGCAGGAGAATCACTTGAACCTGGGAGGCAGAGGTTGCAGTGAGGCGAGATCGCGTCACTGTACTCTAGCCCGGGTGACAGTGTGAGACTCCATCTCAAAAAAACTATCAGCAGGTCAAAAGGGACACGATGCATCCCTTTACAAAAGCTCGAGGCCAAGTCAGGATTTGGACTTGGTAGTGGATGCCCTGGCCAAAAGGCTGGAAACCCTTCCCTTTAACCAAAAGTTATCAATTTCTCTTCCTTGACTTTGTGTTCAGCCTTTCTGAGCCCTTTTTGTTTCTTAGCTTAAAGAACTTGGAGTTTTCTGAGTTTCTATACATTGTGGAAAGCTTATCTTCCCCTGGGAAATGTGGCCTTGAACCTTTCAGGGCACTATCAACTGTGATTCACACCAGACAATCACTCCCCACAAAGAACTCAAAGAACCAAAGCTGTTTTAAGCCTGTTCCCAGTGGCTACCCAAGAGCCATGTCTTCCGGAAAGTTCAGGCTCTCAGCTGGTTGATATGCAACTGGCACTCTGACCAGCCTTTCTTCCAAATCCTTAGGCTGCTGGTTTGCCAATACGCTCCAGCATTTCTGGTCTGCCTGGTCCCAAAAGACAAGCTGAGAATATCCTCCACCTTAATCAAGAGACAGAGCTGGCCAGGCGCAGTGGCTCAGGCCTGTAATCCCAGCACTTTGGGAGGCAGAGGCGGGCGGATCACCAGAGGTCAGGAGTTCAAGATCAGCCTGGGCAACACGGTGAAACCCGTCTCTACTAAAAATACAAAATTAGCTGGGCGTGGTGGCACATGCCTGTAATCCCAGCTACTCGGGAGGCTGAGGCAGGAGAATCACTTGAACCTGGGAGGCGGAGGATGTGGTGAGCCGAGATTGTGCCACTGCACTCCAGCCTGGGCAACAAGAGTAACTCTCCATCTCACCCAAAAAAAAAAAAAAAGAGAGCTTCCCAACAGAGCCTGTCACCTTGTAATTCCCACTGGTGTTTCTGTGCTCTTCTCCCTGTGCCCTGTCCTGCTATCCTTTGCACTGGACAACCTGGGACAAGTACTGCACTACTAAGTCTCAAGTTCCTCACCAGTACCAGCCTTGCAGAGCTGTTATAAGGTCTAAATGAGATCATGTATGTGAAGTACTGCGCAGAGACGGAAGATGCTACTACTATCCCAATTCCTTAGCCTTACTAGGGTCAATCTGTCCCAGGAAACTCTGAAAGGACCAGATATTGCAGGAGAGATTCATACATGATCCAGGAACACCCACCATCCAGCCAAGCCCTCGCTAGGCAACAGGGATAAGCCTGATTCTGTGTTCCAATGCTACTCTTATCAAATGGCAGCTTGAGATGTTTTGGAAATGAAGCTGGGTCTAGTAACTTCCCACGGACTAAGGAGCACAGAACCAGCCCCAGGAGGGCCCAGAGGCCAAGCGACAGCAGCCAAAACTCCCAAGTGAGCAGCTGCTCTTGGCCTCAAGGGAGCTGACACTAACCTCAGTGGAGTTCTACTGCCCAGTGTTTTAAGGGTTTCCCCAGCAGCCACCAGGTTACTTATGTAAAAATTAAATTAGAGGTTCCTCTTCAAAGACTTTCCTCCCCATCTAATTAGAAATAAATAGTAACTTCTCTTAAAAGCAAAATTTATTCAAAGACCTGTACTAACATTCTTAAATATCTGCTAGCCATAATAAAGAAATCAATGTACTTTATATTCTTAGCTCCCACAATTTAGCCTAAATATTTACCTTGGCATGCTTATATTAGTCCAAGCAAGCATTAGATCATAGCCTGTTCCTCTTCCTTATTTAAAGGTTATTTTTACCTTTTTCAGCATTCCACAAGTTACTTCCTCCTTCCTTTATTCTCCTCTGCCTTTGCCTCTTTTCAAAAGTTCTGGCCAGGTGTGATGGCTCACGCCTGTAATCCCAGCACTTTGGGAGGCTGAGGCGGGCGGATCACAAGGTCAGAAGATCGAGACCATCCTGGCTAACACGTAGAAACCCCGTCTCTACTAAAAAATACAAAAAAAATTAGCCAGGCGTGGTGGCGGGCACCTGTAGTCCCAGCTACTTGGGAGGCTGCAGCAGGAGAATGGTGTGAACCCGGGAGGTGGAGCTTGCAGTGAGCCCGAGATCATGCCACTGCACTCTAGCCTGGGTGACAGAGTGAGACTCCGTCTCAAAAAAAAAAAAAAAAAAAGTTCTAAGTTGCTAGCCAATTGGGACAAATACAGAATGTGAGGTCCTGTTCCAGCCAATAAAAACCGGACACAGCAGCAGAGTAAACACATCAAGTTATAAATAACCCTGTCTCCTTTATTCAATGTATTCTCATGGCAAAACTACTGGTGAGTGTATCCTTTCTGCAGAAAGTATAAAAATGGTCTTGCTAAAAAAAATTAAATTTACGTTCAAATGCTATTTCTTTACAGCACCAGAAAACAAGCATTTCAAACACTTAGGACTCTTTAATATTTACCCCATTCTCGTGGATCATGAGGTCAGGAGTTCAAGACCAGCCTGGCCAAGATGCTGAAACCCCGTCTCTACTAATAACACAAAAAGTAGCTGGGCACGGTGGCATGCACCTGTAGTCCCAGCTACTCGGGAGGCTGAGGCAGGAGAATCGCTTGAACCCGGGCAGCAGAGGTTGCAGTGAGCCAATATTGCATCCACTGCACTCCAGCCTGGGCGACAGAGCAAGACTCTGTCTCAAAATAATAATAATAAATAAATGAAAATATTTACCCCATTCTCTTTGACAATGTCCTTTGTCCTCGTATAGCCTCCTTCCCTTGTAGCCAAGTCTTTTTTTTTTTTTTTTAAGACGGAGTCTCACTCTGTTGCCCAGGCAGGAGTGCAGTGGAATGATCTCGGCTCACCGCAACTTCTGCCTCCCAGGTTCAAGCGATTCTCCTGCCTCAGCCTCCCGAGTAGCTGGGATTACAGGCACCCGCCACTGTGCTTAGCTAATTTTTTTGTATTTTTAGTGGAAACGGGGTTTCACCATGTTGGCCAGGCTGGTCTCGAACTCCTGACCTTGTGATCCACCATGCCCAGCCTGTAGCAGACCAAGTCTTTCTTACTAGACACTGCTAAGCAGACCTCCATGTCCCACAGCTACCTGTGTGGTTTCTGGGCCCCACTGAGGGAGCCAAGAAAGCAGCCATGGGTCCTGGACCCAAAATCTCCCCTCACGGATAATTACAGGAATGTCCCCACCCCTCCCTAACCTCAGGAATCCTCTTTCCTGCCTGCTCTATCGACCCCTCCATGCCTTTAACCAGAGCTTCTTCCCTGCCTGGAGTGCCTGTCCCTCCCTTTCTTCACTTGGCCAATTCCTCCACAGCTTTCCAGAACCCACTCAAATGTCACCTCCTTCCTGAGGACATCCTTCACCCTCCCACTCTGCTGTCTCTGAGCCTCCTCCTCCCAAGTAGCTTCCCTGCACCACTCAAGACAGGCTCAATCAATCCAGGAATATCTGCAGAGCTCTCCCCTCTGGCCCTCCCATAATTCTAGTCATAACTCTCTTCCTTTTTACTAGCAGGGCCCTCAGAGGTCCATAGCTTTTGGTGAAAACTGACCATCCAATCACAATCACATAAGCTATAACCACACCGTAACTTTCAGGAATTTTAACCAATTTCTTCACACACACGCACAAAAGGCTACATTGTTTTGCCTGTTCTGATCTGGCCTAAGCAGAGATGGGGTAAGGCTTAGAGCACCTATTTCCCCATAGATGAGCTACATGGTAACCTGCAGGTGAAGCACCAAGGTGGGAGGTCAAAGAAGCGGGCTTTTTTGTGTATCACCATCAAAAGTGGGCCCTGGAGCACAATGGCGGCCAGGAAGTAACACAAGAGGGTGAGGACCCAAAAGGCTCAGAGGGTGTGACCAGCATTTCCATCACTGTTCCCTCTGACAGCTGTTTGTTCAGCCTCACCTGTCCCCACCATCCATCTTCCCATACCATTCACAGTACTTCTGGAGCACTGGAAGAAATCAGCAGGCTATTTCACATCTGGTCTGTCTGACAAGGAATTCAGGATCTCAGACAACAGATGTTTTGAGTTTAGATCATTTGAACAACCTTGCAGTGAGAACTCTGTCAGCAGGGAATAAACTGGGACAGGGGGACCTTCAGGTAATCTCCTCTAGAGCTCAAGGGGTTCCAGGAGACACCTGAATTACACCAAACCAGAGCTGTCTCACAGATGTGATAAAAGTTCTAAACAGTCTGGGTATAGTCGCTCACTCTGGGAGCCTAGGTGGGAGGACTGCTTGAAGCCAGGAGTTCAAGATCAGCCTGGGTAATAAAGTAAGACTCCATGCCTACAAAAATGATTTTTCTTTCCTTTTTTTTTTTTTGAGATGGAGTCTTGCTCTGTCCCCCAGGCTGGAGTGCAGTGGCACGATCTCAGCTCACTGCAAGCTCCGCCTCCCAGGTTCATGCCATTCTCCTGCCTCAGCCTCCTGAGTAGCTGGGACTACAGGCGCCCGCCAACTATGCCTGGCTAATTTTTTGTATTTTTGGTAGAGATGGGGTTTCACCATGTTAGCCAGGATGGTCTTGATCTCCTGACCTCGTGATCCACCCGCCTCGGCCTCCCAAAGTGCTGGGATTACAGGCATAAGCCACCGCACCTGGCCAATTTCACACCTGGCCAATTTTTTCTTAAAAATTGGCCAGGTGCGGTGGTGCATGCCTATGATCCCAGCTACTCAGGACGCTGAGGTGAAAGGATTGCTTGACTCCAGGAGTTGGAGACTGCAGTGAGCTATGATTACACCACTGCACTCCAGACTGGGAGACTGAGTGAGACCCTGTCTCTTAAAAACAAATAAAAACGGCTGGGTGCGGTGGCTCATGCCTGTCATCCTAGCACTTTGGGAGGCCAAGATCACTTGAGGTCAGGAGTTTGAGACCAGCCTGGCCAACATGGTGAAATCACATCTCTGCTAAAAATACAAAATCAGCTGGGTGTGGTGGTAGGTGCCTGTAATCCAAGCTACTCCGGAGGCCGAGGCAGGAGAGTCACTTGAACCTGGGAGGCGGAGGTTGCAGTGAGCCGAGATGGTACCACTGTACTCCAACCTGGGCGACAGACTCCATCTCAAAAAACAAACCAAAATAGCCTGGCCAACATGGCAAAAACTGGTCTCTATTAAAAATACAAAATTAGCTGGGCGGGGAGGTGCATGCCTGTAATCCCAGCTATGCGGGAGGCTGAGGCACAAGAATCACTTGAACCCAGAACGTGGAGGTTGCAGTGAGCCGAGGTCGGGCCACTGCACTCCAGGCTGGGTGACAGAGCGAGACCCTGTTTCAAAAACAAACAAACAAAAGCGCTAAACAGTAATTATAATGACGAATCAACTTTGGTCAGTGAATATAAGAAACTTTTCACTATGGATTATTACTACCATGCTCCCACTGAATGAACCAAGAATGTCACAGGGAAACAAAACAGACGGGAAAACGGAAAACTGGGTTGCAAATACTTTTATAGAGTCTCACTCAGTCATCCAGCCGAAATGCAGTGGTGTGATCATAGCTAGCCTTGAACTCTTGGGCTCAAGGAATCTTCCTGCCTCAGCCTCCTAAGTAGCTGGGACTACAGGTGCACCCCACCACGCCTGGCTAAATTTTGTTTGTTTGTAGAGACGGGGCCTATGTTGCCCTGGCTGGTCCTAGGCTCAAGTAATCTTTTTACCTTCACGCCTCCAAGTGTTGAGATTACACGTGAGCCACCATGCCCAGTCTACAAACAATTTTAAAAAGAAAAAAGTTTTAGTATTTCTATGACACTGACAACTGCTGTGAAGGTCTGAGATTACCAAACCCTAAGCTATTCCTTCTCAGCCTTTTGTCTTCAGGGCACTGCCCTTTATGACTAGAATGTAGCTCAATGTCGGTAAGTAAGCTGATGTAACCACCAGAAAGCTCCTATACATACTCCTTCAAGAAGTGGGGTTACTTAGAAGTGACATTATGGAACTCACTTTCACTAATGTGCTACAAGGAATAAGGTAGTTAATTAGCCCTAAAAAATTAAAAATTCAAGAGATGATAAAACTTACTGTACTCATTGTGCTCTTTGGTGCCTTTCCTTTCCTATAGAAAAGGAAGTGATCTATACCAAGGTTTGCAGGGAAGTCAAATGTTCTCAACCTTTCATGCCCTCTGGTTACGCATCTGGCTTGCAAAATAATTTGGATCCGGACAGATTTCCAGTATTTTCAAGTCCTGAAAAACAAAGATATTAATTTGATAAATACTGCCACTTACATCATTGAAACAAAGCTGAGCTCAATAATGTACTGGTCCTTCCTGTCCCTAGGTTATTTGCTTACTATTTCACGCAATGACATCCTTAATCCTATATTCATCTTAGGAAGTAAGCATTCTTGTCGCATGTAGGACTTCCTGATCCCAAAGCCTGCAATTGTAATTATTATGCCACCTCCTACTCTTCTTTCTGGCTCCTGCCATCTTGGCAAGGTACTGTGCTAACTGCTGGGAGGAGGTGCGAGTCAGGACTGCCACACATGACCACACCAACTCCTCAGTAACCAGAAGAGAAGGGAAGGGACAGAGCTTCTGAGGCCAGAGCTCAGAGCCTCAGGCTCTTCCCACAATTTCACTGTCGCCGTCAGGAGTTGAGGAGACAAGAGCCACTCACTCTAAAGCATGTTGTGTGTCCAGCTGAGACTTCTGTTGCTGGGACCAGGTGAACGGTGAATCGGGAGGCTGTGGACTAGGCAGCCAAGCAGAAGCTTTGAGGAAAGGCAGAGAAATCACCAGATGCAGAGGCTGCGAGGCCCGTGGACTTCACTGAGAAGCGAGGCCGACCACGGTAAACTCAGTGTCAGCGGTGCATGGTTAATGGAGCCACAAAGCCCTGAGCACAGGCAAGGCTGAGGATTGAGAGAGAGCCAAAGCAAGGACAAGACCCTTGTGGTCACCCACTGCTGGGTGCTAGTGGCTTAGATTAGGAGAGTGCCTCTCAAGCATGAGCTTGTATCAGGCTCCCCCACAGAGGGCTCGTTAAGCACAGCCTGCTAGGCCCTCCAATTTACGTATCTAACAAGTTCCCAGGTGCTGCTGTTCCAGAGACCACACCATGGAACGCACTGAAGTAGCATAACGAGATGGAGTTGCAAAACAGACACAGGTGAGAGGGATCCAGGTGGCGGAAACGACAGGAACGCTCTCACATCCACCCTTCTGTGCATCCCTAGTGCTGCTGCCGTGTCATCCTCCTGTGCACCATTACCATGCCTGCTCATGCTGGGTCTCCTGTCCCTGGGTGCCCATCTACCCTACTGCCAGGCCATCTTTCCGAAACATTTGCCGCAGCAACTTTCCCCGGCTCCTTATCAAGGCCTAACTCCTAAGCATGGTGTGTGGAGCCAGGCTGGCACTGCAATTAGGGCACATCTCTTGAGCCAGGCAACTGAGATGGAAATCCAGGCATCGGCCGGGTGTAGTGGCTCACACCTGTAATCCCAGCACTCTGGGAGGCCAAGGCGGGTGGATCACCTGAGGTCAGGAGTTTGAGACTAGCCTGGCCAATATGGTGAAACCCCGTCTCTACTAGAAAATACAAAAAATTAGCCAGGAATGGTGGTGGATGCCTGTAATTCCAGCTACTTGGGAGGCTGAGGCAGGAGAATCTCTTGAACCTGGGAGGCAGAGGAGCCGAGATCATGCCATTACACTCTACCCTGGACAACGAGAGCAAAACTCCGTCTCAAATAAATAAATAAATAAATAAATAAATAAATAAATAAATAAATAATGAAAATAAAATCCAGGCACCTGCAAACCCCAACCTGTGACCTCGGGGCATGGCATTGAACTTCTCTGTGCCCCATTTCCTTATCTATAGAACAGAACTGCACCTACCTTAATGGTGTGTGAGGATTCCAGAAGTTATTACAAGAGAGTGTTTGGAACAGTGCAGGCACACTGGAAAGGCTCAGTGTCTGTGGGCTGACACATACCCATCAACACACTCAGCCCCACAGCACCAGGTTGGCAGTCTCTCCAAATAAACCTTCCCAGTGCCCAGCTCCAACCTTCTGCTCAAGCCCTAAAATGCTGTGTGATATCACATCCCACCCAGTTTTGTTGTTGTTGTTGTTGTTTTTGAGACGGAGTCTCACTCTGTTGCTCAGACTGGAGTGCAGTGGGCTCACTGCAACCTCCACCTCCCAGGTTCAAGTGATTCTCCTGCCTCAGCCTCCCAGGTAGCTGGGACTACAGGCATGTGCCACCACACCCGGCTAATTTTTCTACTTTTAGTAGAGATGGGGTTTCCACCAGGTTGGCCAGGCTGGTCTCGAACTTCTGACCTCAGGTGATCCACCTGCCTCGGCTTCCCAAAGTGCTGGGATTACAGGCATGAGCCACCACGTCTGTCCTCCCACCCAGCTTTAAGAAAGGATGCATACCTCCCCGCCTCATTCACAGTACAGCCCCTGCCCTGGGAATACAGCAATGAGCAAACACAGCCTCTGTGCAGAATCTAGGGCGGGGAGAAGAGTGAGGAGGGTGCTGGCAGGCAGCTATAACGAAGTTAGGAACTAAGTGTGCAAGAAGTACAGGAGGAGAAAGGGAGGCCAGAGTAGGTTTCTCAGGAGATGCCCAAAAGGACCGCCGTCCCAGCTGAGCTGAGCATTTTCTTCAGCACTTGGTCGTCTGGTTCTGAGAAAATGGCATACTGTATCTCACTCCCTGAGCGCCTCATTCTCTAGCTTGACCTCAATGGTTTAGAGGGGAAATCCCCTTCACTGTGTCACTCTAATAAAGGGTGACTTGCATCTCCTTAGGCTGGTCCATACTATGGGACTACAGGTGCTCTCAACAGAATGCACAAATGGGCCCGGCACAGTGGCTCATGCCCTGTAACCCCAGCACTTTGGGAGGTTGAAGAGGGAGGACCTCTTGAGCCCAGGAATTGGAAACTAGCTTGGTTAACATGGTGAGATCCTGTCTCTATAAAAAAATTAAAATAATGAGGCTGGGCAGTGGCTCATGCCTGTAATCCCAGCACTCTGGGAGGCTGAGGCAGGCAGATCACTTGAGATCAGGAGTTCAAGACCAGCTTGGCCAACATGGCGAAACCCCGTCTCTACTAAAAATATAAAAATTAGCCGGGTGTGGTGGTGTGCGCCTATAATCCCAGCTACGTAGGAGGCTAAGGCACAAGAATCACTTGAACCCGGGAGGCGGAGGTTGCAATGAGCCAAGATGGCACCACTGCACTCCAGCCTGGCCAACAGAGAGAGAGACTCTGTCTCAAAAAATAAAAATAAAAACACATTAAAAAAATAGCCAGATGTGATGGTGGACACTTGTTGTCCCAGCTACTCCAGGGGCTGAGACAGGAGGATCACCTGAGCCCAGGAGGTCAAGACTGCAGTGAGCCATGACTGCACCATTGCACTCCAGCCCGGAAGCACAAATGCTTCTCAAAGCAACATCTCACCTGGTAAGTGTTCAACTTTAAACAGACATTCAGGGAAGAGGCTCTGGCTAGGACAAAGACTGTCTAGTTGGTTTGAACAGAGGTGGGAGGTGCCTCGACATCACCTTAGGACTCATTCAGACCACACGACAGTCCCAGATCCACCACATGTCCTGGGTTCTCATATCCACGAATGTTTCTGATCTCAAGAAATATCTTACATTTGGGTGCACATCTATGATATAGGGGCTTGTTCTCCCCGCCACATCAATAGCGTGTCTTAGAATTTAGAAAAGAGAAGCTACTGACAAAGGAAGACGGAGAAATCAGCCTGCAGAGCAAAGGGAAACACGTGATGTCCACACCCAGGCTGTTCCTAAGCCTCTCTCCTCCCATTTCATTGATATTGAGGCTTCCAAATACGGCTGCTGAAGATGTGCCTTGTGGCTGTCCTGGCCTGCACACCCCTCACCACTCTGAAACCAGCCTCCTGCATCCCTACAGGCCCAGCTAGACCATTACTACTTCCCTGGCAAGCTTTCTGGAGCCTCCTCATTCTCCATGCCCTGGCCCATACAGCAATTCACCCCAGATCTGGTTGTTTTTCTCTCTCTTTTGGGTTTAGTAAGGGTCAGGAGTCAGAGTTCAAAGGAATTTGGAAGGCTGGTCTTAGGGATAAGCCACCAAGAGGCTGGATTTCACCAGGGCACTGAGGTGAGACAGGAGCATTTCCAGCAGAGCATCCCAGCGTGGTGGGGACGTAGAAATGCAGAGTGAATGAAGACGTCAGCGGCCATGGGAAAGTAGCCCTCACCAACTACAAAGGGTTCTGGATCATGCAGGTGAGAGTCCAGTGGAATAAGAAAACTAACAACAGCTGAGAGGTGCCTTCTCTGCATCTGCACAAGGCACTGCGCTTCCTAAATATTAATATCACCACATGTGCTCCTCACATCACCCAGTAAGGAAATAAGCACTGTTATGTTCCCCATTTTACCCATGAAGCAGCTAAGGATTAAAGTTAAGTAACTTGCCCAAAGTCGTCCACACCTAGCAAACAGAGCCTAGACTTAAACCAAGGCAGTGTGACACCAAAACCCACACCCTCAAATAGGTATGTTAGTGCCAGAATCAAATACATCAATTCTAGAAACTAGCGGGAACACTGACGGTGATTTTTCAGATTTCTCAAATTTAGTGTGTTCCAAAAGGAACCCTTGCCTCCTCCTTCCGCCAACATATACTCCATTTCAGGAAAGGGCCCCACCATCCTCCAGTCTCTCGTCCAGTATGCTCTCACTTATGTAAGCGCTACGAGGACAAGGCTCTATTTACTTTCTACCTAGCTAAGACCTTACACAAAGCAGATGCTCATATTTATTGAAGGAATAAATGAGGTTAAGAGTGGGGTGTTGATGGCACCCCTGCCACTGAGAAAAGAGGAGCTGGCGTAGAGAAGTGGTCATTCCTAACTGGGGATGGTCAGGAGAGCCGGATGCTAGGTATTCCTAAAGCTTCCAAGGTGAAAGGAGAAACAACTCATGCCAAGGTATCCAGCTTCTTACTCTGCAAGAATGATGCCATAAAACCCAATGAGGGAAGGGAGAACAGAAACAGGTGCTGAGTGTAGTTTTAGAAAAGCAGGGTGTGAGATACCCAGGGAGAAAGGGCCCAAGGTAGCTGGAAACTCAAGAGTGAGAACTGGGATGGATGCAGAGATTTCAGAATGTGTGAAAACTTGGGGAGGCAGGTAGATAGACTCTGTAAAAGAGAATTTAAAAGAAACAAACTAGGAGAACCTGGAGCCGTCACTCAGACAAAACCTCCTTCTTCAAGGAGGAGGAAGCAGTGAACAGCTGCAATGCACAGGCTGGGGAACTGAAAGGTGGCCAGTGAACTCAGACACGGAAGTGGGACGCTGGTGACCTAAGCAAGTGGAAGCAGCAGCAAAGGAGTCGCCGTCCCAGCCCAACTGCGCTGAGGATCAAGCTGGGCTGTCTAGAGGAAGCAGTGCTGAATGGGGCCTCAAGTGACAGGAGGAGTTAGTTAAGAAACAATGTATGTGGGTGGGGTGGGCGGAAGGGAACAGGGATGTCCCACACGAGCACTGTGTGGAGGACAACAAAGGTGCCGAGGGTTCGTAACAAGCCTCACTGACTACACCCTCAGGACAGGGCCATCGAGGGTTTTGGGACAGAGATGACATGTTGAGATGTGCATTTAGAGACCATGTCACCTGCGTCTGGTGAGAACAGATGGGAGACTGAACAAGTCAGACTGTAGACCAAGGAGGAGACTCAGGGTAGGCCAGGTGAGAAGAAAGCCATGAGGCTCGGGGTAGTGGCAGAGTATAGGACAGAGAGGTGACTGACGGGATGGAAGCTGGGAGGGCTTCAGGGCTTTCTTCGTTCTTATAGATTTATTATTTAAGGTCTAAGTAATTATTCTGTTATTCTTAGAGGTCCCCCCCAATAAAGCTATTATAAGCACTTCAGATATTGACCCCCCCCACTCTAGCAGGAGTGGGACATATAATTATGTGTATTTATGGTATACATGTATACGATGTGCAGATGCTCCTTGACTTACAATGGGGCTAACTCCCAATAAATCATAAGTTGAAAAATTCTAAATAAAACACTGTAAGTCAGGAACTGTTCGTGTATGCATATGTGCAAGTGTCTCTATCATACATAAAGGAGTCTGCTAATGGATAGAGACAGACAGGCAGGCAGGAAACAGGAAGAATGTTAGACTGGAACCAAATTCTATGACCCTATCTCATACCACTGTATTCCTATGAGCAAAGAGTCAGCTGAAAAGGGGCAGTGGGGAGCACACCAGAACCAGAATGATATCATAACTCTGCAGCCAGTCCACAGGGAGATACTCTAATGAGAAGCTCTTCTGTTTAGCCCAGCCCTACACCAGGTACACAGAACCCTCAAACCCCACCTGGGAGGCAGAGTCTGATACAATTACCCACTGAAAATAAGAGACCTGGGTGAGGCATGGTGGCTCATGCCTGTAATCCCAGCACTTTGGGAGGCCGAGGCAGGGGGGGATCACCTGAGGTCAGGAGTTCCAGACCAGCCTGACCAATATGGTGAAACCCACCCCCTACTAAAAATACAACAATTAGCTGGGTGTGGTGGTGGGCACCTGTAATCCCAGCTACTCGGGAGGCTGAGGCAGGAGAATCGCTCGAACCCAAGAGGTGGAGGTGAGCCAAGATCGCACCATTGCACTCCAGCCTGGGCGACAAGTGAAACTCAGTCTCAAAATAAATAAATAAATAAATAAATATAAATAAATAAAAACAAATATATATATATTTTTTTGAGACAGTCTTGTTCTGTCACCCAGGCTGGAGTGCAGTGGTGTTATCTTGGCTGACTGCAGCCTCCACCTCCCAGGTTCAAGCAATTCTCATGCCTCAGCCTTCCAACTAGCTGGGATTACAGGAACCCACCACCATGCCTGGCTAATTTTTGTATTTTTAGTAGAGATGGGGTTTTGCCATGTTGGCCAGGCTGGGCTCCAACTCCTGACCTCAAGTGATCTGCCCACCTTGGCTTCCCAAAGTGCTGGTATTACAGGCGTGAGCCACCGCACCTGTTCACAAACACCTCTTAAACGGAACTTTGATACCCTCAGTCATATCAATAACCACACCTTAATACTCAAGAGAAATATGAGCCTCTTGCTCATTATACAAATGAGGGTATGTGGTTAAGCGGTCAGCAATGATGTGGCTGGCCAATAAGCCCTACAGCCTTGGACAAATACTTGCCCTCTGTGCCTCAGTGTCCACATCTTTAATTGAGTAGAACACCTCACCTCTGTGGAACCAGTGACCGCTGAATGAAACACCCAGTATGGTTCCTAGCACCCAGAAGGCAGCTCTATCAACTAATTTGCTAACTATTCACAGGTGCCTAGTCTGGGTAAGGCACTGCTCCAGGGGCTAGGAATGGAATGGGAAACAGCAACAAAAAACCATCCATGGAGCATATATCCTAGCTGGAAAGATGATCAACAAATCAAGTAATAAGTAGGTATTATATCAGAAGGGCTGGAGAGTATGTCTCTTCTTACAGGTATGAGTGCTATTAAATAAAGGCAAAACAAACCTTCACCCCCGGAGGAATTGGAACCAATGTTTCCGGCTCTCAGCAAGGGCTTTATTCATTTCCAGAACAGACTTGGCAGGATGTAGTTAATCACAACGGCTGAGACTCAGAACAGGACTCAGAGGAGGTTGAAGAAAGCCGGCACAGAGCCAATGACAGGCAGTTCTCACCCAGAGTTATTTATTCCTAAGGCTCAGGGGCCTTGAACATTGGCCTCCCCTGAAGGTTTGCAGGGACAAGAGGAATGAATTTGATCAAAGCAGAAAGCAGCAGACTATGCTCAGAGAGGCAATGAGGCTTGTTCAGATGCCAAGTAACCAGGTCTTCCATAAAATTATCTTATGGCCCCAATTAAGCTGCCACCAGCAATCAGGCTACAACCAAAATCCCCAGGGGCCTGAAAGGAGCAAAGGGCTTTCACATCTATCAGCCAAGATGGCCTAGGCTTTGGGGCCTCATGCAAAAACAAGGTAATTTCTGGGAGCCAGGAGAAAGAGTAAGATAATGAAGGAAACCTAAGGATCCACTCCTCCGGAGGCCGAGGGGCAGATGTACCTCAGATGCTAGAGGCCGTCAACATCCTCGACACTTCCCCAGGGCCCACAGTCAGCACAGGAGGCAGGCTTGCCAAGCTACCTGGTGTTGATGGCCACTGAGCACAGAGCCTGCTGAAGACCAGCTAGCAGCTTAGCTGCCTCTACTGTATTCAAAACCCAGGGTTGGTTGGGGTATAGGGATGGTTGTGAGACACTCACAAATCTGATTATTTGACCCATACCAGATGGGAGCAACTGAGCAGTGCCCCACAATGGGAATTCTCGAAGGGCACACCAGAGGGGGCCTAATCTCAAACCGCACTGTCTCTGGCTCCGGGCTCCTAAACAGAGACATGTTCTTCTACTCTTAGTCAGATGCATCTGTGGGCTAAGGGACAATACAAGCTGTCACCAAAGGGCTAGCCAAACTCAACTCTCTAGGGGCTTGCATCTTGGTGGAGAAATCCAGCATCCAGAAGCCCTAATCTAGACCCTCTTCAACTCTCCTTCAACACTTTACCTAGAAAGTAAACTAACAAGTCAGTGTCCCAGCCTGGGCAACATGGGGAAACCCCGTCTCTACAAAAAAATACAAAAACTTAGCCGGGCATAGTGGTGTACGACTGTAGTCCCAGCTACTTGGGAGGCTGAGGTGGGAGGCTCGCTGGAGACTGGGAGGTTGAAGCTGCAGTGAGCCATGACCATGCCGCTGCACTCCTGCCTCGGTGACAGAGCGAGACTCTGTCTTTAAAAAAAAAACAAAAACACACACGCAAGTCAAAAAAATCACTGGCTCCCAGGGAAGATAAAAGCAGGCATGCACAACAGGAATGCTCTGAAGGAGACAGAAAGGCAGAAGAGAGGAGGAGGAGGAGGAGGTCCAACGAAGTTAAAAGCGCCACAAGGTAATGCAAAGAATCACCAGGCTCCAAAATATCCAAGAATATTGCAAGTATTGCTCCCAAATAATCACAAGCATTGCCTACAGAACATAGGTCAAAGTCTTTATATCATACCAACCTCCCCTCCCAACTCGTCCTCACTTTTCTGGGTTCATTTGCAGTTACGGACATATGTGTTCCTTAAAAAAAATAAAAAAGCATCTTGCTATGCAAAAACCCACCATTTGTGAGGAAAAATGGGATTAGGGCACAACACTAAAAAATGTTGTCAGTGACACACACACACAAAACAATCTAGTGAAAATGGTAGTAAAGCTCTACACATGAGAAAGGGTTAAGAAATACAAGTTACTGTGATACTTTACCTTGAAAAAGGCCTGAAGCTTGCTCTGTGGAAGCGGGCCTCAGACAGTTTACAGATTGTGAGTTATTGAGAAGTGGAGGCAAAGAGAGTGAATGCTGTAACATCAGATGGACACAAATGTGGCTCACATACAAGTCAACTGAGGTGACTGATCTATGTGGAAGGTGTGTATATTACATGGCTTGGTTCAGCTGGCCTCAACTTTTTGCGTTCACCTAATATTTCTCACAGATGACACTGTGTGCAGCAAACTCTCAAGTGGTTCTCTAATACAGCAACCTCACTGGAACAAACTCATGTTTCCAAACAAACACTTCAAACAGAACTGTACTTTACTCCAGGTATCCTGGAAGTCAGTTCAAAGTACCTGACTTTGGACCTCAAAGAAGGTCCGAAGTTGGCCCGGTTGGTCCCGCCACTCCCACCCTGCTTTAGGGAATTTCTGCTCGTTCTTCAAGGCCTACCTCAAAGGTTGCTTCCATTTCTCTCACTCCTCCTAGTCCTGACTTAACCATTTCTTCTATACTCCCTTAAATCAAGTAACATAACTTATCAAATACTTATCATGGTGTCCCCACCCATTAGCACAGCACTTGGCACAAACATGTAAATGAGATTTTTTTTTTCCCTCACTGAAATTATCAAGGTCTGGGCTCACACCTGTAATCCCAGCACTCTGGGAGGCCAAGGTGGGCAGATTACCTGAGGTTGGGAGTTTGAGACCAACCTGGCCAACATGGTGAAACCCCCATCTCTACTAAAAATACAAAAATTAGCCAGGCATGGTGGTGGGCATCTGTAATCCCCGCTACTCAAGAGGCTGAGGCAGGAGAACCCCTTGAACTCGGGAGGCAGAAGTTGCAGTGAGCCAAGATTGCGCCATTGCACTCCAGCCTGGGTGACAGACTGAGATTCTGTCTCAAAAAAAAAAAAAAAGAATGAATGAATGAAATTATTAAGCTCTAGGGCCAGGCATGGTGGCTCATGCCTGTAATCCCAGCACTTTGGGAAGCCAAGGCACGATTGCTTGAGCCCAGGAGTTCTGGACCAGCCTGGGCAACATGGTGAAACTCCTTCTCTACAAAATATTAATACCCAAAAAAAAAAAAAAAAAAAAAGCAGGGTGTGGTGGCACGTGCCTGTAGTCCCAGTTACTCAGGAGGCTAAGATGGGAGGATCGCTTGTGCCCTGGGAGGTTGAGGCTAAAGTGAGTTATGACTGTGCTACTGCACTCCAGCCTGGGCAAGACCCTTGTCATTCTGAACACCGACCCCCAACAAAAGTTATCAAGCTCATCACATGCTTGAAAGAGATGGCAGATACCTTGAAAAGATGGCAGAGTGTTTTTGAAAAAGAAAAAAATAATTTCAGAGATGGGGGAAATGAAGCCTTTACATTGCAAGTAAAAACAGTCACAATTAGGAAACAAAGGGAGCCTTAAAAGCAGGACTGGGGCCAGTACAGCCGTATGCACCTGTATTAGTCCGTTTTCACGCTGCTGATAAAGACATACTTGAGACTGGCCAATTTACAAAAGAAAGAGGTTTAATGAACTTAACAGTTCCACATGGCTGGGGAAGCCTCACAATCAAGGTGGAAGGCAAGGAGGAGTAAGTCCCATCTTACGTGGATGGCGGCAGGCAAAGAGAGCTTGTGCACGGAAACTCCCCCTTATAAAACTATCAGATCTCGTGAGACTTATTCGCCATCACCAGAACAACATGGGAAAGACCTGCCCCCATGATTCAATTACCTCCCACCGGGTCCCTCCCACATGTGGAAATTCAAGATGAGATCTGGGTGGGGGACACAGCCAAACCATATCATTCCACCCCCGGCCCCTCCCAAATCTTATGTCCTCACATTTTAAAATCAATCATGCCTTCCCACAGTCCCAAAGTCTTAACTCATTTCAGCATTAACTCAAAAGTCCAAAGTCTCATCCAAGACAAGGCAAGTCCCTTCCACCTATGAGCCTGTAAATCAAAAGCAATTTAGTTACTTCTTAGATATAACGGGGGTGCAGGCATTGGGTAAATACAGCCATTCCAAATGGGAGAAATTGGCCAAAACAAAGGGGCTACAGGCCCCATGCAAGTCCGAAATCCAGCAGAGCAGTCCAAATCTCAAAGCTCCAAAATGATCTCCTTTGACTCCATGTCTCACATCCAGGTCACGCTGATCCAAGACGTGAGTTCCCATGGCCTTAGGCAGCTCCACCCCTGTGGCTTTGCAGGGTACAGCCTCCCTCCCGGCTGTTTTCACTGGGTGGTGTTGAGTGTCTGCAGCTTTTCCAGGTGTACAGGGCAAGCTGTCAGTGGATCTATCATTCTGGGGTGTGGAGGACAGTGGCTCTCTTCCCACAGCTCTACCAGGTGGTGCTCCAGTAGGGACTCTGCTTAGGGGCTCCAACCCCACATTTCCCTTCCGCACTGCCCTAGCAGAGGTTCTCCATGAGTGCCCTGCCCCTGCAGCAAACTTCTGCCTGGGCATCCAGGTGTTTCCATGCATCCTCTGAAATCTAGTGGAGGTTCCCAAACCCTCATTGTTGACTTCTGTGCACTCGCAGGCTCAACACCACGTGGAAGCTGCCAAGGTTTGGGGCTTGTACCTTCTGAAACCACGGCCTGAGTTCTACTCTATGTTGGCCCCTTTCAGCCACAGCTGGGACGGCTGGAACGCAGGGCACCAGGCCCCTAGGCTGCACACAGCAGGGGAACCCTGGGCCCAGCCCAGGAAACCATATTTTCCTCCTGGGCATTGGGGCCTATGATGGGAGGGGCTGCCATGAAGGCCTCTGACATGCCCTGGAGACATTTCCCCCCACTGTCTTGGGGATTAACGTTTGGCTCCCTGTTACTTATGCAAATCTCCGCAGCTGGCTTTAATTTCCCCTCAGAAAATGGAATTTTATTTTCTAGCACACTGTCAGGAGGCTGCAAATTTTCCAAACTTTTATGCTCTGCTTCCCTTATAAAACTGAATGCCTTTAACTGTACCCAAGTCATCTCTTGAATGCTTTGCTGCTTAGAAATTTATTCTGCCAGATACCCTAAATCATATTTCTCAAGTTCAAAGTTCCACAAATCTCTAGGGCAGGGGCAAAATGCCGCTAGTCTCTTTGCTGAAACATTAACAGGAGTGACCCTTGCTCCAGTTCCCAACAAGTTCCTCATCTCCATCTGAGACCATCTCAGCCTGGATTTCATTGTCCATATCCTTATCAACATTTTGGTTAAAGCCATTCAACAAGTCTCTAGCGAGTTCCAAACTTTCCCACATTTTCCTGTCTTCTTCTGAGCCCTCCAAACTGTTCCAATCCCTGCCTGCTACCCAGTTCCAAAGCTGTTTCCAAATTTTCAGGTATCTTTTCAGGAGCATCGCACTCTACTGGTACCAACTTACTGTACTAGTCTGTTTTCACGATGCTAATAAAGACATACCTGAGACTGGGCAATTTACAAAAGCAAGAAGTTTACAAAAGCCAGTTCCAAATGGCCGGGGAGGCTTCACAATCATGGCGGAAGGCAAGGAGGAGCAAGTCATGCCTTACATAGATGGCAGCAGGCAAAGAGAGCTTGTGTAGGGAAACTCCCCCTTATAAAAGCATCAGATCTCTCTTTTTTTTTTTTTTTAGATTAAGTCTACTCTGTTGTCCAAGCTGGAGTGCAGTGGCATGATCTCAGCTCACTGTAATCTCCACCTCCTGGGTTCAAGCAATTCTCCTGCCTCAGCCTCCCGAGTAGCTGGAACTACAGGCATGTACCACCATGTCCAGCTAATTTTTGTATTTTTAGTAGAGACAGGGTTTCACTATGTTGGCCACACTCGTCTTGAATTCCTAACCTCATGATCCGCCCGCCTTGGCCTCCCAAAGTGCTGGGATTACAGGCATCAGCCACCGCGCCCGACCTAAAGCATCAGATCTCTTGAGACTTATTCACCATCATGAGAACAGCATGGGAAAGACCTGCCCCCAAGATTCAATTGCCTCCCACTGGGTCCTTCCCACAACATGTAGGAATTCAATGTGAGATTTGGGTGGGGACACAGCCAAACCATATCAGCACCTGTATTCCCATTTACTTGGGACACTGAGGCAAGAGGATTAATTTAGCTTAAAGTTTGAGGCTGTAGGCTGGGCACGGTGGCTCATGCTTATAATCCCAGCACTTTGGGAGTCTGAGGCGGGCAGATCACCTGAAGTCAGGAGTTCAAGACCAGGCTGGCCAACATAGTGAAACCCTGTCTCTAATAAAAATACAAAAACGAGCTAGACGTGGTGCTGCCCACCTGTAATCCCAGCTACTCGGGAGGCTGAGACAGGTGAATCACTTGAACCCAGGAGGTGGAGGTTGAAGTGAGTTGAGAAAGAACAAGATTCTGTCTTTAAAAAAAAAAAAAAAAAGTTTTAGGCTGTACTGTGCTATATAATTGCACCTGCAAATAGCCACTGCGCTCCTGCCCGGGAAACATAGGAAGACAACCTTCTCTTAAATTTAAAAAAAAAAAGAAAAAAGAAAGAAAGAAAAGGGCTGGACGTGGTGGCTCACGCCTGTAATCCCAGCACTTTGGGAGGCCGAGGTGGGTAGATCACAAGGTCAGGAATTCGAGACAGGCTGGCCAACATGGTGAAACCCCGTCTCTAGTAAAGATACAAAAAATTAGCCAGGCGTGGTGGCACATGCCTGTAATCCCAGGTACTCAGGAGGCTGAGGCAGGAGAATTGCTTGAACCCGGGAGGCAGAGGTTGCAGTGCTGAGATCGTGCCACTGTACTCCAGCCTGGGTGACAGAGCAAGACTCCGTCTCAAAAAACAAACAAAAAACAAAACAAAAAAACACAGATGATCATGATGGGAGAATAGGAGAGAACATTTCTACCTGAGGCATTTTCAACTTTTCAACTTGCAAGAGTAGGAGGCCAGAACCAACACTGGAAGACATCAAGAAGGTACTTAGAAGGGAAGCAAATTTTAGTGCAGGTAACACAGAATGCTGCCATATTTAGGAGCAGAATTTAGCAGTAGTTTGGCTAAAGTAAGAGGTGAGGTGTGGCAGACAGGGAAATGCCTAGGCCCTAGGACAACTTCCCTTAGCTGGTGAGAGGAGAAAACTTAAGAAAAATAACTTTGAGGAATACAATACAGTCACTGAGAATCAATAAATTTTCTTGAGGATAATTATCAGACTCCTCTGTGGTGAAAGCAAAAATAAAGATACTATTTTGTTTTTACTATTTGAAGTTTCTAGAAACATTGGCCATGTGCTTTCCCACCACACAAAAAAAAGCAGATGACGCAACAAAGCCTAACAAAAGGAACAAAGGTAGGAGTCAGGGGTGGGGTGAAGTTTCAAGCTCTGCTTACTAATTGTGTGACCTTGGGCAAGTGACCCTGATCTCCCGGTGCCTCAGGAAGAGCAAAATGGGGCTAACTACAACAACTATCTTATAGAGTGGTTCTGTAAGAGAGTGAGAAGTAGGGAATCACTCAACCATAGATATTAAATCATGAATCAGGAGTCTGAGACCAGCCTGGACAAAAGGGCAAGACCCAGTCTACAAAACTTTGTTAAAAATTAGCCAGGTGCGGGCCAGGCGAGGTGGCTCACGCCTGTAATCCCAGCACTTTGGGACGCTGAGGCGGGTGGATCATGAGGTCAGGAGATCAAGACCTTCCTGGCAAACATGGTGAAACCCTATCTCTACTAAAAATACAAAAAATTAGCTGGGCATGGCGGCATGTGCCTATAGTCCCAGCTACTCGGGAGGCTGAGGCAGGAGAATGGCATGAACCCGGGAGGCGGAGGTTGCAATGAGCCGAGATCGCGCCACTGCACACCAGCCTGGGCGGCAGAGCGAGACTCCGTCTCAAAAACAAACAAACAAACAAACAAAAAGCCAGGTGCGGTGGCGTGCGCCTGTAGCCCCAGCTACTTGGGAGGCTGAGGTGAGAGGATCTCTTGAAGCCAGAAGTCGGAGGCTGCAGTGAGTTACAATCGCACCAATGCACTTCAACTGGGGCAACAGGGAGATATTCTCTTAAAAAATAAATAAAAAATGCTAATGATCATTTGAGTCTTCACAAAGTTGTAATATTTTTGCTGGTGAAGGGTCTTGCTCTGATGATGGCTGCTGATGGATCAGGGCGGTGGCTAATGAAGGTTGGGGCAGCTGTGACAATTTCTTTTTCTTTTTTTGAGATGGAGTTTCGCTCTTGTTGCCCAGGCTGGAGTACAACGGCGCAATCTTGGCTCACCGCAACCTCTGCTTCCCTGGTTCAAGCAATTCTCCTGTCTCAGCTTCCCGAGTAGCTGGGATTACAGGCATGCCCCACCACGCCCAGCTAATTTTTTTGTATTTTTAGTCAAGACGGGGTTTCTCCATGTTGGCCAGGCTGGTCTGGAAGTCCCAACCTGAGGTGATCCGCCTGCCTCGGCCTCCTAAAGTGCTGGGATTACAGGCGTGAGCCACTGCACTGGGCCAACTGTGACAATTTCTTAAAATGAAGTTTGCTACATCAGTTGTCTCTTCCTTTCATGAAAGATTTCTCTGTAGCATGCAATGCTGTGTGACAGCATCTTACCCACAGTGGAACCTCTTTCAAAATTGGAGTCAATCCTTTCAAACCCTGCCACTGTTTTATTAAGTTTATAAAATATTCTAAATCCTTTGTTATAATCTCAACAATGTTCACTGCACCTTCAGCAGTAAATTCCACCTCAAGAAACCACTTTCTTTGCCTGTCCACAGGAAGCAACTCTCCATCTGTTCAAGTTTTATTAAAAAATTGCAGCAATTCAGTCACATCTTCAGGTTCTACTTTTTTTTTTTTTTTTTTTTTTTTTGAGACGGAGTCTCGTTCTGTCAACCAGGCTGGATGGAGTGCAATGGCGTGATTTCAGCTGGCTGCAACCTCCGCCTCCTGGGTTCAAGCGATTCTCCTGCCTCAGCCTCCTGAGTAGCTGGGATTACAGGTGTGTGCCACCACACCTGGCTAATTTTTTTGTGTTTTTAGTAGAGACGGTGTTTTACCGTGTTAGCCAGGATGGTTTCAATCTCCTGACCTCGTGATCCGCCTGCCTTGGCCTCCCAAAGTGCTGGGATTACAGGTGTGAGCCACCTTGCCTGGCCCTTTTATTTTTTTGAGACAGAGTCTCACTCTGTTGTCCACGCTGGAGTGCAGTGGCCCGATCTTGGCTCACTGCAACCTCTGCTTCCTGGGTTCAAGCAATTCTCCTGCCTCAGCCTCTGAAGTGGCCGGGATTACTATGCAGTAACAATCCCACTACCACGCCCAGCTAATTTTTGTATTTTTAGTAGAGACAAGGTTTTATCATGTTGGCCAGGCTGGTCTCCAACTCCTGACCTCAAGTGATCCAACAGGTCCAGCCTTCAGGCTCTACTTTTTTTTTTTTTCCTAGACAGAGTCTTGCCCTGTCGCCCAGGCTGGAGTGCAGTAGTGTGATCTTGGCTCACTGCAACCTCTGCCCCTCCAGGTTTAAGCAATTCTCTGTCTCAGCTTCCAGAGTAGCTAGGATTACAGGCGTGTGCCACTACGCCCCACTAATTTTTTGTATTTTTAGTAGAGACAGGGTTTCACCATCTGGCCAGGCTGGTTTTGAACTCCTGACCTCGTGATCCACCCGCCTAGGCCTCCCAAAGTGCTGAGATTACAGGCGTGAGCCACCACGCCCGGCCAGGCTCTACTTTTAATTCTAGTTCTCTTGCTATTTCCACCACATCTACAGTTACTTTTTCCATTGAAGTCTAGAACCCCTCAAAGTCATCCATGAGGGTTAGAATCAACTTTTTCCAAGTTCTTGTTGTGTTAATTGATTTTTTTTTTTTTTTTAAGACGGAATCTCACTGTCGCCCAGGCTGTAGTGCAGAGGCGCAATCTCGGCTCACTGCAGCCTCCACCTCCTGGGCCCAAGCGATTAACCTACCTCAGCCCCCCAAGTAGCTGGGACTACAGGAGCGTGCCACCATGCCTGGCTAATTTTTGTATTTTCTTGGTAGAGATGGGGTCTCACCATGTTGGGCAGGCTGGTCTCGAACTCCTGACCTCAGGTGATCTGCCTGCCCCAGCCTCCCAAAGGGCTGGGATTACAGGCATGAACCACCGTGAACTGCTGATGTTGATATTTTGACCTCCTCCCATGAATCACAAATATTCTTTTTTTTTTCTTTTTTGAGATGGAGTCTCGCTCTGTTGCCCAGGCTGGAGTGCAGTGGTGCTATCTCGGCTCACTGCAAGCTCCTCTCCCCGGGTTCACACCATTCTCCTGCCTCAGCCTCCCGAGTAGCTGGGACTACAGGTGCCCGCTGCCAAGACCGGCTAATTTTTTGTATTTTTAGTAGAGATGGGGTTTCACCATGTTAGCCAGGATGGTCTCGATCTCCTGACCCTGTGATCCGCCCACTTCGCCTCCCAAAGTGCTGGGATTACATGGGTGAGCCACTGCGCCTGGCGACAAATATTCTTAATGGTATCTAGAATAGTATATCCTTTCAGGAGGTTTTTAATTTACATTGTTGATACCCATCAGAGGAATCACAATCTATGTAGCTGTAGCCTTACAAAATGCATTTCTTTCTTTCCCCCTGCCGCCCTTTTTTTTTTTTTTAAGAGATTGGCAGTGGAGGGGGTAGTCTCACTATGCTGCCCAGGCTGGTCTCTAACTCCTGAGCTCAAGCGATCCACCTGCTTTGGCCTCCCGAAGTGCTGCAAGTACAGGCATGAGCCACCGTGCTCAGCCTCAAGATGCATTTCTTAAGATTTGAGAGTTGAAATTACTCCTTGATCAATGGGCTGCAGAACAGATGTTAACATTAATCTTACTCATCTCCATGAGACCTCTTTGGTGACTAAGCACATTCTCAATGAGCAGTAATATTTTGAAAGAAATCTTTTTTTCTGAGCTGTAGATCTCAATAGTGGGCTTAAAATATTCAGTAAAACATACTGTAAACAGATATGCTACTATACAGGCTTTCCTGTTTCAGTGATCAGCACACAGTAGATTTTTGCATAATTCTTAAGGGCCCTAGGATTTCCAGAATGGTAAACGAGCACTAGTTACAACTTAAGTCACTGGCCACACTAGCCCCTAACAAGAGAATCAGCCTGTCCTTTGAAGCCAGGCACTGACCTTTCTCTAGCTATGAAAGTCCTAGGTAGTATTTTTTTTTTCCATATAAGGCTGTTTCATTTACATTGAAAGTCTGTTGTTTAGTGTGGCCACCTTCATCAGTTATTGTAGCTATATGTTCTGCATAACTGGCTGCAGCTTCTTCATCAACACTTACTGCCTCACCTTACACTTTTACATTACAGAGGCGGCTTCTTCCCTTAAACCTCATGAACCAACCTCTGCCAGTTTCAAACTTTTCTTCTGCAGCTTCCTCACCTTTCTCACTCTTCACAGAATTGAAGAGAGTTAGTACCTCGCTCCGGATGAGGCTTTCGCTTAAGGGAATGTCATGGATGGTTTGATCTTCTATCCAGACCACTAAAACTTTCTCCCTATCAGCAATAAGGCTGTCTGGCTTATCATTTATGTATTCATTGGAGTAGCATTTTAATTTCAAGAACTCTTCCTTTGCATTCACAACTTGGCTAACTGTCATTCAGCACAAGAGGCCTAGCTTTTGGCCTATCTCAACTTTTGATATGCCTTTCTCACTAAGGATAATCATTTCTTAACTTGACTTAAAGTAAGAGAGATTCAACTGACTGCTCCTTTTGCCTGGACACTGTAGGGTCACTGACTGGCCTAATTTCAATATTGTGTCTCAAGGAATAAAGAGGCCTGAAGAGAGAGACTGGGAACTGCCAGTCAGTGGAGCTGTTAATACACACCCAACTTGTACCAATTAAGTTCACTGTCTTATATGAGTGCTATTCATGGTAACCCAAAACACTGATCACAGGTCACTATAACAGATGTAATAACGAAAAGGTTTGGGGCTGGGCACGGTGGCTCATGCCTGTAATCCCAGCACTTTGGGAGGCCGAGGCAGGCGGATCACTTGAGGTCAGGCGTTCGAGACCAGCCTGGCCAATATGGTGAAACCCCGTCTCCACTAAAAATACAAAAATTAACTGGGTGTGGTAGTACATGCCTGTAATCCCAGCTACTCCGGAGGCTGAGGCAGGAGAATCACTTGAGCCCAGATGGCAGAGGTTACAGTGAGACCGAGAACACGCCACTGCACTGCATCCTGGGTGACAGAGTGAGATTCCACCTCAAAAAAAAAAAAAAAAAGTGTGAAATATTGTGAATTACCCAAACGTGACACAAGAGACACAAAGTGAGCACATGCTGTTGGAAAAATGGCTGGCACTTACAGACTTGCTCGATGAATCCTTGCTATAAACCTTCACCTTGCAAAAAAAAAAGGCAGTATTTGCAAAACACAATAAAATGAGTTATCTCTTATTCCCTCCATCCTCACCCAGCTACAGGAAGGCCAGCACCACGACTGTTTACTGCTGTATTCCAAGCAGAAAGGTTGGCATACAGGAGACCTCAAAAATACGCTACTTTGATCTTGAGGAGAGTGAAAAATCTTACTCATTTTATGTACAAAGCACAGATGTGCATACATTATATAAAAAGAAATAGTTTACGTATAGCATTAAGATTTCATGAAGATTAGAAGAACAATGTTTACAAAAGGTCCTTACAAAGGTAGTAATTCAAGAAAAGATCAATAAACGATGTATTAAAGTAAGATTTTTGGAAGCTCAAATTCAGGCAATACAAAAGCCAGCAATATATCTTGCTACTCGAATGCCTCTATTTCACCTCAAACTCACAGATAAAACTGAACCCAGTATGTCCTTGTCCATTAAAAAGCAAATCACCAAGAAAGTAACAAAAGATTCCCTTCAATGTCTCTTTTATTGACAGTGGTCCCAAAACTCCTGGTCAATGAATTCAAAACCCAAATCCTGCAGTTAGGACTTAACCTCATCTGCTGCCAAATAGCTGGCTGTGTGACCTTGGGCAGACCACTTCACTTTTCTGGACCTCAGTCTCCCCAATCAGTTGGACAGTCTAAGCCAGGCTCCAGAGCTGAGACCCTACGTCTGGCTCAAGAACTTGGTGCAGAAACAGAACGAAGATTATTAAGTTTGTGAACGTCTATGAGAACCGACAAGTGAAAGACAAAAGCTGAAATCCCTACCAAAACGGCTTGCCCAAGCTCCATCCTTTTCCCTCTTTCCTCAATGGATCAAAGGCGGAAAAGCGGTGTTTACTAACAACTCTTGTTTCGGGTCGTGAGAATCTTCATACACCTGTCTATAGGCGCGCCAGAGCGGTGAAGGGCCCGAGCGGTGCAGGGCTGGGCCGCAAGCCTCACAGTCGCACGTTCCACCAACCACCAGCCGGGGCCCGGAAGCGCGCCCGGAAATCGAGGCCCTACTAAGTTTTAGACTGCGACCTCGGCGCCCCCACGGTCAGGCCCGCACCCGTACTCAGATCCTCCCGACCTACAGAAGGCCCTGCCACGCGGCCCAGGCACCCCGGCAAACTCGCAGGCCCCACGATGGCGGGGCGGCGGCGCGAACACACAAAGGAGGCGTCGTCAGCGGGGAACAAAAACCCTGCCCAGGTCTTCCCCCCTAACAGCACACCCTGCCCGACTTTCCAAGTGACCTTGGGGGCGTTCCTGCCCCTCCCAGAGTCTCAGTTTCCCTTCCTAGGCTAGGGACTAAGTCCCATGGCCGCGGCCCGCCAGGGTGAGCCGAGACCCAGACGCAGACCTCCTAACTTCTGTTGCCCGCGCCAAGCCGGGCTCGGTGCGCCCGCGCGAACGGCAGTGCGAGCGACCAGAGCTGGCTCGAGGTCCCGGGCTGCAAAGCCTCGGCTGGGTCAAGCCGCGCAGCGCGGCTCCCCCAGGCGGCGCGGGCCGAGGCCTCTGTAGGCCGCGAAGCTGCCTAAACCTCGCATCTGCAAGGCCCTGACTTACCGCTGCTTTCCCGCAAAGCCCGGCCTAACCTGGAGCTAGTTAGGTCCGCAGGCGCCGCCGCCGGCGCACTCCGGAGAAGAAGCTCCTTCTTCAGCCGCCCAGGAGAGCTCCTCGAGAAAGATGCCGCCGCCTCAACAGCAACCCACTTCCGCTTCGGAGGCCTCGGCTCCGCCCCCCATCATGTCCCCATTGGCCGCCCGCCTACTCTACTTCCGCGGTCGGCCGGGTAAGGACAAATTTTTTAATCCTATTGGATAAGAAAACCATCTGTTACCACTTTAAAAGGCGCCTCTTTCCGCCCCCGCCCACAATCGAGCGCAGTAACTCGCACCTTCCGGCAAGAGACGGCGCGGGCGCGCCCCGCCCGCAAGGCTTTTCGGGAGTCACGGTCTGAGGGCGACCCGGGCGACCCGGTCGCCCGTCCCCGGCTGCCACTGACCGCCCCAACGCCGCCAGGGACGGCCCGCCAGCTGCCTCCGGAGCCGAGCAGGCCTCGAACTTTCCCATTGCTAGATTACCAGCCGCACAACAGCGCGGTGCCCCTGGCTCGACGCAGCTGGCCGGAGGCGCGGAGCTGGTAGTTCGTCCCGCCCGCCGTTCCGCGCCCCTCTCCCGGCTCTTGTTTCCTCGCCTCTTAACGAGGCCTTTGTGAGGAAGGTTGCTGGGCCTGGGGACTCTGACGATCGGCTGGAAACCAGGCCTGGCCCTGTTTCAGCATCCCCGCGTGCCAAGCCCTGGGCCGGCGTGCGGGTCCCTGCCCCTGCGAGGAAGCCGGGACTTTTGCAGGCCTGGGTGGAGACGTGTACATAACAGAGGAAGAGTGTGGAGGGTTGGAGGACTCGGGGCAGCACGGCAGAGGTGCATGCAGGTCCCCGGTCGGACTGGAGAATGGGCGGTGGGTTTCTTGAGCTCCAGTCCCTGAGCTCGACTTTGACATGGGTTTAGCAACCAGGAAAAAAGCCCACCTTGTCCCTGCTGCCTGAGAATACCCAAACCTTAGTCCATGGCCAGCATCTCTGGTCCCTCGGCACCCTCAGGCAACATGAAGGTCACCCCAAATGCCTTGGGTTACATTGTTTCCTTACGGTGAGTTTGTTTGTTTTAGTGGCGCGACCTCGGCTCACTGCAAGCTCTGACCTCCTGGGTTCACGTGATTCTCCTGCCTCAGCCTCCCGAATAGCTGGGATTACAGGCGCCTGCCACCACGCCCGGCTAATTTTCTTTGTATTTTTAGTAGAGACGGAGTTCCATCATGTTGGCCAGGCCGGTCTCGAGCTCCTGACCTCAGGTGATCCACCCTCCTTGGCCTCCAAAAGTGCTGGGATTACTGGTGTGAGCCACCTCGCCCGGCCACCTTACAGTGAGTTTCTAACCTCGAAAATGGAGTCAAATAACGGAATGACAAGGCAGATAGAAACCAGAGCATTAACGTTTTTGTGTTGCATTTACAAACAATATGTGTTTGCTATTTTTCGTAATTGTAAGGAAATCTGGCATGGTAGAGTATCTGATAGATAAATGTAATTCTCATGTAAAATATCTAAGTATTTGTGTTTTTTGTTTGTTTGTTTGTTTGTTTTGAGACGGAGTCTCGCTCTGTCGCCCAGGCTGGAGTGCAGTGGAGTGATCTCGGCTCACTGCAAGCTCCGCATCCCGGGTTCACGCCATTCTCCTGCCTCAGCCTCCCAAGTAGCTGGGACTACAGGCGCCCGCCACCACGCCTGGCTAATTTTTTTTGTATTTTTTAGTAGAGATGGGGTTTCACCGTGTTAGCCAGGATGGTCTCGATCTCCTGACCTCGTGATCCACCCGCCTCGGCCTCCCAAAGTGCTGGGATTACAGGCGTGGGCCACCGCACCTGGCCTTTTTTTTTTTTTTTTTTTTGAGACGAGGTGTCACTCTGTCACCCAGGCTGGAGTGCAGTGGCACAATCATGACTCACTCACTGCAGCCTCGACCTCCCCAGGTTTAGATCATCAACCCACCTTGGTCTCCCGAGTAGCTGGGACCACAGGTGTGTGCCACCATGCTTGGCTAATTTTTTTGTATTTTTTTTTGTAGACACTGGCTTTCGCCATGTTGCCCAGTCTTGTCTTGAAGTCCCGGGCTCAAGTTATCTGCTCACCTCGACCTCCCAAAGTGTTGGGATTACAGGCATGAGCCATCACACCCTGCCCTAAGTATTTGATTTTTGATAGCGACTGTAAGTTGAAAGCTATAACATTTTCCGAAGTTTGTGATTATAATTGGAGCAAAGAGAACTTAAAAGTTTAAAAGAAATGTAGACATTTAATATATCTATGAGAATTATTTAAATATTAATACTTGATAAGGCAGACAACTGAAATGCTAAAAAATAAAATTAGATTCTACGTGTATAAATGCAGTTGAAAATGTTTAAGAGAATTTCAGTTCATAAATGGGGCCATACATGATTAATCAAAATGGTGGTTAAAAATGATCAGATTTAGGGCGGGCATGGTGGCTCTCACCTGTAATCTTAACACTTTCGGAGGCTGAGGTGGGAGGATTGCTTGAGCTGAGGAGTTTATAGATGAGCCTGGGTAACATGGTAAAACCCCCTCTCCACACACACACACACACAAATAATAATTAGCCGGGTGTGGTGGCATGTCCCTATGGTCCCAGCTACTCAGGAGGCTGAGGCAGCAGGATTACTTGAGCCCAGGAGGTCATGGCTGCAGTAAGCTGTGATTGCACGTCAGCTTGATTGACAGAATGAGACCCTCTCTCTCTCAAAAAAAAAATCAGATTTAGAAAAAGTAATATTAGTAATTTGTATTTTACAGCCTAAGGAAAAGTTAGGGTTTTCTGTTTGTAACTGTAATATATTGAAGATGTGATGTTGAAAAAGTCTCTATAAATACCAGTTTCATGCTCAAAGACTGCCTTCAGCCAGGGCAACGTAGTGAGACCTCGTCTCTACTAAAAATAAAAAATTAGCTGGGTGTGGTGGTAAGTGCATGCAGTCCCAGCTAGTAGGGAGGATGAGGCAAGCGGATCACTTGAGCCCGGGAGTTTAAGGCTGTATGAGCTATCATCACGTCACTGCACTCCAGCCTGGGTGACAAAGCGAGACTCTGCCTCAAAAACAAAAACAGACAAAAGCTGCTTTCAAGTCTTCTCCAAGCCTCACTTGCACTGAACTTGTTCCTTCACAAATAGCGCTTCCCTTGGGCCCTGAACGCCCGCAGCTTAGAGAAAAGACCGGCACCTTGGTGCTCCCATAGTCCTACAAGTCGAAACCAGCTGAATGCAGGTTCCTGGGCCTCACACCAGCTACTAAATCTGTTTCTTCACTATTTCCAAAGAAAGCCCCTGCCCAAGTGGGTCTCAGATGCTATCAACAAGGATCTTCTGACTAGCCTGTACTCAGGCAAAATGTCCACTCCCCAGGCAGTCCAGCCAGGAAAGGTTCAGAGAGGGATTGTCAGCACTAGCTGGGCCATATCTCACTCTGGCTGGCCCCCTTTGGGGGAGTAGCTTGATTCTCTGTAAAGAGCCTATGCAGGGAGGGGAGGCAGGGGCCCCTAGTGTGAAGGCCCTGGGCTCTTAAGGGTGTGCCCCTTAGCTGCCTGTGCAGGGAGGGGAGGCAGGGGCCCCCAGTGTGAAGGCCCTGGGCTCTTAAGGGTGTGCCCCTTAGCTGTTGCTCTGGAACAAACCACCCCAAAGCTTGATACTTTGAACGACAGACATTTATTGTTGCTCATGAATCTATAAGACAGCGGGGTCGGGGGAGGTTCTTGTCCGGCTGCCCTCTCATTTTGTGCTCTGCTAGTCTAGGATGGCCTCTGAGATGGCGTCCTCCACATGGTGTCTGATCCCAGCAGGCCACCCTAGTCATGCTCACATGGGGCCTGGCTAAGGTTCCAAGAGAACAAGTGGGAGCTCCAAGGCCACCTGAGGCCCAGACTCAGAAGTGGCACGTGGTCACTTCTGTTGCGCCCTATTAGCCAAAGAAAGTCACTAGGCCAGACCAGATGCAAGGGCTGGGGGAATAGACTCCACCTCTCGATGGGAGGTGTAAAGTCACAAGGCAAGGGGCAGGGATACACAGACATTTTGCCATCACTCTATCACACAATGCCTACTCCCAGGCCACAGCTTTAGGGAATGGTCCGAGGCCTGCTCCCACCTAGGTTTGTATGAGGAGAGGCCCCACGTGCTCTCAAGCTAGCTCTAAGCGGCTGCTCAGTCCAGGAGGGGGCAGGGGAAGACCTTGTTACCTGCCAACCAACAGTGTTGCCAATAGTACCCTCAATTTGTTAGCTGCCACATCTCCCCTCTGCTCCAGAGGCCAACCTTCTAGGTGAAGGGTAATTTCCCTGCCTTGCCACAGTGCTTGCTTCAGGCACCCATGCAGACCTTCCCTCACTGCAGGAACTGGCTCAGCACAAGCATGTTCAATTCAGGCCAATGAGACTGGGGCAACTGTTCTTTGTTCCTCAGGCTGGAACTGCTACCAGAGTGGAGACTGAGCTCCTGGATCGGGTATATCCTGAAGTCTGCTGCCTTTGGATTGGCATTATGAGAGCTAATAAATCCCCCTTTGAAACCCCCAGAGCTCAGAGGGGCTTTCTAGGCCAGGCATCATCAATGTATTCCGTCACTATCAAATTAAATGGGTTTGGATCACACAACACGGGATGTGAGCAATGTTTCTTTCTTTTTTTTTGAGATGGAGTTTGGCTCTTGTCACCAGGCTGGAGTGGTGCGATCTCAGCTCACTGCAACCTCCATCTCCTGGGTTCAAGCGATTCCATTCTCTTGCCTCAGCTTCCCGAGTAGCTGGGATTACAGGCGCCGGCCACTACGCCCAGCTAATTTTTGTATTTTTAGTAGCAACGGGGTTTCACCATGTTGGCCAGGCTGGTCTTAAACTCCTGACCTCAGGTGATCCACCTGCCTCAGCCTCCCAAATTGCTGGGATTACAGGTTTGAGCCCCCTTGCCTGGCCAATGTTTATTTCTTTAAATGAAATTTAATCTACTCCCAGCTGCAATTCTACAGAGATGTGGAAATTCTCCTTACCTACCTGGGTGGTAAAATCCTGGGGTTCTCACAAACTCAGAATATTGGAGTAGGGCTCTTGTCCTTTAGCCTGTTCTTGTCACTGCTGAGATGCCTGCCTTCCTGGTCTGAGTGTACCCTGGGACTCAGCCTCATCATCTGAGGCACCATCTCCTCTGCAGGCCCAAGGAGGATATTGGGAGTTGGGGAAGGAAATATATCTCCCCTGGACATCTATCTTATCTGTCAGTTTCCACTCCCCAACCCCTTACTGCTCTGCTCACCACCCCACGGACTTGACGCTTTTCTCTCTTTCCTGGGAAGAAGGTGGCTTAATGTACTTTCTTCTTGAGGCTGTCACCAGCAGGCGTTCACTCAGCAAGCCTGTCCTCAAGGTGGAGCCTTCTGTAGCCCATGGAGTCCCGGGACACTGCAGAACCAATCCATCTTGGTCCCTGCCCTGGGTGAAGTCCTGCCTCCATTGGCCCTGATCTTGTTGGATCTGGGCTGCTTCTGATGCTAGAGAAAGGGGAGGAGGGGGTGCTCCCAGGCGCAGCTCTGGGTTTTGGCCCTCTAGGCCGGTCACATCGCCTCTCTGAGCACCTGTGGCTTCATCAGCAGAACAGGGGCAGGCCAGTTCCTACGTCCCTGGACCGTAGTGAGGATGGTGGAGGCGCGTGAAGGGCCGGTGCAACGTTGGCGCTCAAGAATCCTGGCCACTTCCCCAGCCAAACGTACACTCACAGTCGCCACTCAGTCTTGGGGGTTCCCTAGGTGAAGCCACCTGGATGCCGGCAAAGGGTGGGTGTTCCAAATTTCCACATCTGAAGGGGTTCTGGGAGTTTCGAAGGGGTGCGCACCAGGAATGCCTTATGCTAGGCTGTAGGGAAGTGCTAGGACCTGGGCCGAGGTGGCCAGATTTCGCTTATAAAAATGCAGGATGCCCAGTTCAGTTGAATTCCCGATAAGGAGAGGATACATTTTTAGCCTAAGTTTGTCCCCACGCAGTAACTGGGCTTCCTGCCTTTTATCCGGCAATGCTTTTCTGGGCAGACCGGGGCTAGGGAGGGAGAGGGGTGCGGTGGGGGTGCGGAGGCAGGGGGGCCGGGGCCGAGGGGGGCCCCGGCCAAGGAAGAGGCGGCGCGCACCGCGGGCCGCACGCTTTATTGGGGCGGTGGGTGTAGGGGGTGGCCCGCAAGCGGGTGGGGCGCGCTCGGCCCGGCTCAGGCGGCCTCCAGGCGGCGCGCGGGCCCGGGTCCTGAGCCTCCCTGCTGCAGCGCCTGCAGCCTGCGCTCGCGGCTCCGCTCCAGCTCCAGCCAGTGCTGCGCCTCTAGCTGCGCCTGCAGGCCGGGGAACGCGTCGGCGCGGGCAGGGAGGCCCCCACCGCCTCCTGCGCCCGCCGCTGCGTATCTCCCGGCCGCGGCCCGGACCCGATCTCCCCGCCATCCCCGCCCCAGGACGCCGGTCCCTGCGCGCCGCGCCCGCCATCCCCAGCCGGCCTCGGCTTTCAGTCGCCCGGGCTGCTCCCACCAATCCGGACTCACCCGGGGCTTGGGGCGCGCTGTCCGCGGCGCTGACACGTGCAGCAAGGCCGCCTGCCTGCTGCGCTCGGCCGCCCTCTCCGAGATCCTGCGCCGCAGCTGCTGCACGCGCTCGTCCTGCGAGGGCGCCGCCGGGGCCGCCGCAAGGGCCTTCTCCTCCTCCCACCTGGCTGGCGACGCGGCGGGCTCAGGAGCAGGCCGGCGGGAGGCCCAGGCCAGACCCAGGATGCCACCCGTGTCCAAGCGACGCGGGGGCAAGGGGCTACGCAGCCGGAGAGGTTCACCGGAATGATTTAGGACACACAGCGAGGCCCAGGGGCCGCGGCGCGCTCCTAGACAGTACCACCGCTCAGGGGCTGGAGGGGGTGGGGGAGTCTCCAGCACTTCTATCTACCCTTTTGCTCTTTTTTTCTTTTCTTTAATTTTTGTTGTTGTTTGTTTGAGGCAGGGTCTCACTCTGTCGCCCAGACTGGAGTGCAGTGGCGCGATCATGGCTCACTGTAGCCTTGACCTCCCAGGCTCAAGCAATCCTCCTACCTCAGCCTCCCAAAATGCTGGGATTACAGGCGTAAGCCACGGCGCCTGGCAGCTTTTTTTTTTAAACTTAACATTTTTTTTAAAAAGTATTACAGGTGTACTAACTATATGCATAACTGGGGTACAGATGTGAAAGCCTCCTTTGACCTCACACTCTTCTGTCTCTTGCCTGGAGGTACCCCCTGCTAATGCTGTGGTGCTGTGGCCTGCATCTCCACAGGTACCTGCACACATGGCCCTTGATCCTTCTGATTGTATGTGTTGTTCCCTGCTGGCTTTGGCATCAGTGGACCTCACAGCCTTAGGATATTTGCATGTGCTGTTCCCTGTCTCCACCACTCTTGTCTGACTGTCCAGGTCGCCCCTGGTGAATTTGTGGCCTGGGGCCTAAGTGCATGCCTGGGCCCACTCTAACTTTTTTAGCAGGAGGTAGACCTTTGGAGGCACCCTAACACCAACCAGGCTGCGTCTGAGCTCTGCCAGGCCATGGCCAGCAGCTGGAAGTGATGAGCTGTCCAGGTGTGTGCCAGCTTGGGGAGCTGGTGGGCAGCCAGCCCGCCCTGTACAGCACCAGCAGCGGTTGCCCTGTGCCTCCTCTGAATTGCAACCAGAGCAGCGGCCCCTCCAAGGACCAACAGTGAAGGGCTCTCTTCCATCAGCAATGATTAGTCCTTCCTTCTGTCCGCCCCGCCATCCACCACACCTAGTCCCACTCAGAAACTGTCTCTGGAGCCCTGTATGCCAGGCTCTGAACGAGGCTCTACTACAACAGCTGGGCCTCCCTGGGAACTAGGCCAGGGCCCAGAGGCCAGCCTGACCCCAGGGCCAGGGGACATGCCTGCCCATGTCTGACCTGGCTGCCAAGGGACAGCCACAAGGGGCTAAAAAACATCACCAGACTGTCCCCCAAACAAGTAAAAAGGCATGTGTATGTGTGTGCATGCAAACGAGCTATCTGCAACCCTCAACTAGATCCTGGTTTAAAAAGAAAAAAAAAAGTTACAGCAACAGTCTTTTAAAAATGTTAGCCAGGCTGGGCTCACACCTGTAATCCCAGCATTTTGGGAGGCTAAGGCGGGCAGATCACGAGGTCAGGAGTTCGAGACCATCTTGGCCAACATGGTGAAACCCCGTCTCTGCTAAAATACAAAAAGTTAGCCGGGCATGGTGATGTGTGCCTGTAGTCCCAGCTACTTGGGAGGCTGAGGCTTGAACCTGGGAAGCAGAGGTTGCAGTGAGCTGAGATTGCGCCACTCTACTCCAGCCTGGTGACAGAGCAAGACTCTGTCTCAAAACACAAAAACAAAAAAAAACAGTTGGCCAACAGTCTTTGGACACCTGGGGAAATGTGAAAAAAGATGAGATATTTAGGTGATGTTGGGAATTTTTGTTCCATTTTCTATTGGTGTCAGGGTGCTGTGGTTTTATGTAGGACGATCTTTTTTTTTAGAAGATGTATGCTGAAGTGTTTAAGAGTAAATGATTCCTGCAACTACTTCCTAATGCTTCTGCTGACATAAATAGCTAGCTGGCTACGTGAAGCACATATGGTGAAAGGTTGGACCCATGAGCTGGGTGCAAAAATGACCGCATCTGGGTCATGGCTTCTGAGCCATGGATGCAGAATTTTGCACCATTCCCATGTGCCTGGAAGTCACCTACTACAATAATAGGGGTCAGGGGAGTTACGGCAAGGGAACTTCCTGGGCAGGAGGGTGGTTGTTGTTTCTAGGAGACCCACCCAGGAGGGTGCAAGGCAGGCTTACAGCATGCTCCCTGTCCACCCAGAGGCACCCTCCCCGAGCCCAGTACCAACCTCAAGGCTGCGGATCTCCCCATGGCTGCACGGCACAGCGAGATCTGCTCCACCGTGTTCTGCAGTTCCTGGCTCTTGGCACGCTTGCCCTGAATGATTTGATCCCGCTTTTCTTCCTCCTTGCGCCGCTGATTCTCTTTGAGCAGGGCCAGCCGCTCTCGCAGCTCCACTATGGACATCTCTCCTTCCAGGCCGTAGCCGGGGATCTGTGGGGTGGTAGGGGAGGCCCCAAGCTGGGAGCTGTGCTGGGCCCCGATGCTTCCCACCAGGATCCCTCCCCTGTTCCATAGGCCCACCCCTTGCCCACCTTCCCTCTGCTTCAACACTGCTTATGAAACATGCCCCCAGCCTCTCCAGCCTGGGCTCTGCTCTGCAACACTACACCTTGTGTGGGTCTGCACATCTCAGCTGGACTGAGGCCCCTCCACTGTGGCAAGTCCCAAATGGAGCTCATGACTATCTCCCCAGCCAGGCTTCGGGGCCGGGGCAGACAGCCATTTGCACTCCCCATGGCCTTGGGGCTGGGCCAGGCCCTGCAGCTGGCTCCCCGCACTCCTCTGAGGCCTGGCCCCTCATCATGCCTTCTCACATGGGCTTCCGGCAGGCCCTCCTCAACCTCCTGCTCCATCCAGCCTTTGAAAACACCTGCGCCCTCCCTACACTGCCCTTTCCACCCTGGCCCTCCCTCAACAGGCAGCTCCTAAGTGGCCTCCCCTGTGAAGCCCACCTTGGCCACCCCCAGGAGTTACAGAGGACTGGCTAAGTGTGTGCCTTGCCCGCAGGATTGTGAACTCTTAGGGCCAGACCCAGGCCCGCGGCACATGGGTGTTGAGTCACGGAGGGTGGCGGGCCAGGTTTCAGGTGGTGCAAGACCCACCTGTGGCTCTGGTGGGAACCCTGGAAACTGCCTCTCATGGCAGTGCCAGCGTGGAGGCCCCTGAGGCATGGGCCCGTCCAGGACTGCATCCTCACCTGGGTCAGGTCCACGAGCTTGCCCTTGCGCGTGGGCTGTGTCTCGAGTGCACGCAGCTGGGAGATGAGTTCACAACGGCGCCGCTGCTCCTCCTGGGCTGCCTGCGCCCTGCGCTGCAGCAGCCCCCTACTCTCCTCAATCGCCTCCTGAACTTGGGGGCCAAGCCAGGAGCTGAGGTGGCCGGTGGGTGGCAGGGCAGGGGCTGGACAGGAAGGCACCTCCCCCAGGGTTCCCCAGCCAGGACTCTTGCCTCAGTGCGGACACCTGGGAGTGCCTCCCTCAAGGGGTCCCTGACCCTGGACAGCCATAGTGGCTCACTCAGGAAAGGGTGGCAGCCCAGCACCCAAGTGGGGAAGAGCGGGGTAGGGCCAGTGACATCTGGCTCCTGACTACCTGTCTGCTGTCGGCCCTTCGCGAGCTTCGTCTGGGCCGCCTTGGCGTTCTTCTGCCCCTCTATCACCTGCTCCACCAGCTCCTTCCTGGACCTGTCCTCCCGGAGCCGTCTCTCTGCACGCTGCAGCATCAGCTTGGCCATCTGCTCAGACAGTGGACCTGCCACGGTGAGTGGGGCTGTTCCGGCTTCCCTGCCTGGTCCCGCCCCGGCCCAGGGCGCAGCATGAGGTCTGAAGGTGGACCCAGTCCCTGCCCTTGAATCACCCCAGAACCCAGGTCTAAGCCCATTCGCTCCTGGCGGTGCTCTGGAAGTTGGGCGTGCGGGGAACTTCCACCTCACGTCCTCTCCCTTCCTCCCAGTGTAGTCTTGGAGGGAACCTTCGTGCATTTGAAGCCACCCAGTTTGTGGTACTTTGCTGTAGTAGCCCTAGAGACCCAGTGCACCCAGTAGCAACGTAAGCTGTTCACAGTGGAGGGAACCAGGGTAGGGGGCCCAGGGTAGGGGGGACGTGGAATACCCTGTACTATCTTTACGGCTTTTCTGTAAATTTAAAAATTGTTCTGAAATTAAAAAATTACTTTAAAAGTTTCTTTAAAAACTTGGTAATACGTTGTGTAGAAATATGAGGTGAAGAAAGTGGGCACCAAAAAATACCAAGAGTCCCGTCTCAGTCAACCAGACAATGGGCAAAGAGAGAAAAGAGGCATCCACACCGGCCCTCCCCGCCCAGCCACAGCGTCGGGCCATGGCACGGAGACAGCTGGGCGCCTCAGGCCGGGAGCGCAGAAGAGGGCGGCGGTGCCTCCTGGCTCTTTGGGAATGTGGAATCAGGGAGGCAGCAGCAGTCCACAGAAAAGGCTCCCGCTTGGGAGTAAGACACACAGGATGCTAAGTTCTGCCTCTGCCACCCTGGCAGCTCCCTGGCAGCTCCCTGGCAGCGGACAAGTCTCGAGCCTCTCTGGGTTTCAGTTTCTTTGTGGGGAAATGAAGGTGGCCACGCCCACCTCCTCAGGTGCACTGGGTGCAGGGCCAACACCTAGCAAGGGCTCAGGAAAGAGTGTCCCCATCAGCCACAGCACCAGCCTCCGCACGGAATAGGGAGTCGGCACAGAGGAATGAGCAGGGGAAGAAGGAAAAGAGGCCCACAGGCCGGGAGCAGTGGACAGGGATAGGTGTTTGGCAAGCGATGAGTGTGTGGTCACCTGGCCAGGCTCACAGTAAGGAGAGGGTTCCCAGGCAGTAAGCAGCAGAGAGAGCAGCCTGAGGGCCTGAGTCCAGGGTCACATGCCTGGCTGGGTCCACTCAGACATCAACCTTGGACCCACGGTCCTGCCTGCCGTCACTCAGGGGCCAGGGGCAGCCACATGCATCCTTGGGCCCTGCTGTGGACGTCCCACCAGGTTTCCCACACATCCCCTCCTCCTTCCTGCCACAGAGCATGGCTCGCACCGGCTGCTCACTGAGCTCGCACCAAGCCCGAGCTTTCAGTTACCTGCACCTGGCACCTTCAAAATTAAAATGAAGGTAGAACACATGGAACAGCATTTCTGTGGCCAGAATCAAGTGGAAAAAAGATGCAAGTGCTGCTTGATGAAACAATCTGCCTGAAGACTTTGGTAAAATGTACTCAGGGCCAGCTGCAGCGGCTCACACTTGTAATCCCAGCACATGGGGAAGCTGAGGGGAGAGGATTGCTTGAGCCCAGGAGTTTGAGACCAACATAGTGAGACCCCGTCTCTACAAAAAATACAAAACTAGCCAGGCCTGGTGGCTCCTGCCTGTGGTCCCAGCTACTCAGGAGGCTGAGGTGGGAGGATCATTTGAGTCCAGGAGGTTGAGGTTGCAGGGAACCGTGACTGTGCCACTGCATTCCAGCCTGGGAGACAGAGCAAGACCCGATCTCAAAAAAAAAAAAAAAAAAAAAAAAGTATTCAAAGAATGATTACCTATGACAACCAAAACATGAAATGTCATTCCTCACCCAGGAGTTGAGTGTTGATACTAGTACAGCTATTCTGGGTTAATTTCACAGTGATAACAGATTAAAAAACAAGTTATTGGCTGGGCATGGTGGCTCACGCCTATAATCCCAGCACTTTGGGAGGCTGAGGCAGGCAGATCACCTGAGGTTGGGAGTTCGAGACCAGCCTGACCAACATGGAGAAACTCCATCTCTACTAAAAATACAAAATTAGCCAGGCATGATGGTGCATGCCTGTAATCCCAGCTACTCAGGAGGCTGAGGCAATAGAATAGCTTGAACCCAGGAGGCAGAGGTTGTGGTGAGCCGAGATCGCACCATTGCACTCCAGCCTAGGCAACAAGAGTGAAACTCCGTCTCAAAAACAAACATTTTTTTTGTAGACACGGGGTCTCACTATGTTGTTCAAGCTGGTCTCGAACTCCTGGGTTCAAGTGATCTAGCCGCCTTGGCCTCCCAAAGTGCCGTGACTACAGATGTGAGCCACCACATCCAGCCATAATTTTAAAATATATCCTTTTCCAGCCCCATTGCTAGAGTACCTTAAAACTGGTGACTGTAGGCCAGGCATGGTGGCTTATGCCTATAATTCCAGCACTTTGGGAGGCCGAGGCAGGTGGATCACATAAGGCTGGGAGTTCGAGACCAGCCTGGCCAACATGGCAAAACCGCATCTCCCAAAAAAATAAAATAAAACAAAACAAAAAAAAGCTGGTGACTGTTGAAAAAAACAGAAAAGCACCCAGATAGGGAACTCAATACTGGCTTCTATGAGGCACAGAGGTTCCTTGGAGAATAACTGAGTGTGTGTCTTAAGCAGAGAACATTCAGGTAGACCCCAAACATCTCTCCTCTCAATGGAAAAGATGCTTCCAAAGGCTCTTGAGCAGTGCCCAAAGTTCAGAGGAGGAGATGAAAGGGTGCCCATGGGTCGGGTTGTGGTACTAGAACCTCAAGCAGAAACAAAAGTCATAGTTCATTAAAACACATTGAGGCTGTAAAAGCAATCACTCCAATATGAACTGCATAAGAAAAACTAAAATTCTTTTTACTTCAAATATTTAGTGCCACCTAATCTAGTTAATTTAGTAAGAAAAAATATTAGTCACATGAATGCATGTAGCTAGACATCCTTAGACCAGGAGAGAAGCCTGAGAATCCCTGTGTAACCTGGTGTGAGAAGAGCAGCATTTTCTTTTTTTATTTGAGACGGTCTCACTCTGTCACCCAAGCTGGAATGCAATAGCATGATGTTGGCTCACTGCAACCTCCACCTCCTGGGTTCAAGCGATTCTCATGCCTCAGCCTCCTGAGTTGGTGGGATTACGTGGGTGTGCCACCACACCCAGCTAATTTTTGTTTGTTTGTTTGTTTTTAAGTAGACATGGGGTTTCACCATGTTGGCCAGGCTGGTCTTGAATGCCTGACCTCAGGTGATCGCCCTGCTTCGGCCTCCGAAAGTGCTGGGATTACAGGCATGAGCCACCACACCCAGCCAAGAGTGGCATTTTCTAACTCCAAACACAACACAAGAAAAGACTGTTAAATTTGAAGAATAAAAAGAATATTTGCATGGCAAACACCCATCATAAACCTCATATACAAAGTCAAATGACAAACTGGAAAAAAAGCAATCTGCAACAATCTATTATAAAGGATTATTTTTCCTAACAAATAAAGAACATTAGGCTGGGCGCAGAGGCGCATTTCCGTAATCCCAGTATTTTGGGAGACTGAGGCAGGTGAATCACTTGAGCCCCGGAGTTAGAGACCAGCCTGGGCAACATGGCGAAACCGTGTCTCTCCTAAAAAGGTGGTGCACGCCTGTAGTTTCAACTGCTTGGGAGGCTGAGATGGGAGGATGGTTTGGGCCCGAGAGGCAGAGGTTGCAGTGAGCCAAGATCATGCCACTGCGCTCCAGCCTGGGCGACAGAGTGAGACCTTGTCTCAAAAAAGAAAAACTGTGGCTGGGCATGGTGGCTCACACCTGTAATCCCAGCACTTTGGGAGGCCGAAGTGGGCAGATCACTTGAGGTCAGGAGTTTGAGACCAGCCTGGCCAACATGGTGAAACCTCGTCTCTACTAAAAATACAAAAATTATCCAGACATGGTGGTGTGCATCTGTAGTCCCTGCTACGCAGGAGGCTGAGGCAGGATAACCACCTGACCCTGGGAGGCAGAGGTTACACTGAGCTGAGATCAACCCACTGCACTCCAGCCTGGGTGACAGAGTGAGACTCCATCTCAAAAACAAAAACAAAAACAAAAAACAAAAAACAAAAAGAAAAAAACAACAAAAAAAGAAAAATTGCTAAGAGAGTAGATTGTAAGTATTCTTACCAGGAATAAGTATGTGAGATAATGCATATGTTCATTAGCTTGATTTAGCCATTCCACAATGTATTTGTATTCCAAAAGATCATGTTAGGCTGGGCGTGGTGGCTCACACCTGTAATCCCAGCACTTTCGCAGGCTGAGACAGGTGGATCACTTGAGGTCAGGAGTTTGAGACCAGCCTGGCCAACATGGTGAAAACCCATCTCTACTAAAAATACAAAAAGTAGGCCGGGCACGGTGGCTCACGCCTGTAATCCCAGCAATTTGGGAGGCCGAGGTGTGTGGATCACGAGGTCAGGAGTTCAAGACCAGCTTGACCAAGATGGTGAAACCTCATCTCTACTACAAATACAAAAAAAGAAATAGCTGGGCATTGTGGCATGCGCCTATAATACCAGCTATTCAGGAGGCTGAGGCAGAGAATTTCTTAAACCCAGGAGGTGGAGGTTGCAGTGAGCCATGATCACGCCACTGCACTCCAGCCCGGGCGATGGAGCAAGACTCTGTCTCAAAAAGAAAAAAAAAAACAAAAAACAAAAATTAGCCATGCGTGGTGGTGCTCGCCTGTAGTCCCAGCTACTCAGGAGACTGAGGAAGGAGAATCACTTGAACCTGGGAGGCAGAAGTTGCAGTGAGCCGAGATCACACCACTGCACTCCAGCCTGGGCGACAGAGCAAGCTTCCATCTTAAAAAAAAAAAAAAATCATGTTATATATCATAAATATATTCAATTGCATTTGTCAAGTTAAATAAATAAAGAATCAAAAAAAGTCAGGGAAATGAAGGTCAAAAGTGCAATAGAAAATGGACAAAAGACACGGACAGACAGTTTACAGAAATAGACACAGAAATCATTTATATATGTGGACATTTGCTCAAATTCACTGATAAATAAATGAGATGCAAATCAGAACTATACCAAGATACTATTTCTGACCCATGAAATTGGCACAAATTCACGAATTCAGCCTGGTACACTCTGTGGCGGGGCATGCAGATCAGACCCCTCTCACACTTTGGTGGAGTGAAGATGGTAAAAGTACCAGGGAGACGACTGGCCATATTCAGTAAAACCACGCGTCCCAAATGGCAAGGACTCCTGCGTATCCAGTTACTCTTTGGTGTGACATCTGGAAATGTAACTTCCTCTAGAAGTTTACCCTGAAAATCCAGCTCTGCAAAGGTGAAAGCCTTGCACATTATTCTTTGCAGATAAAGCAAGGTGTGACCTTTTATGTAACAAAAAAGGGAAGGACAAAGTATGTATATACAAGTGTGTTATTTGCTTCGAAAGACGGGAAAGGTAATCCAGAAATTAATGAAAGGAAGGACCAACAAAGGAAGGTGGAAATGGGTTGTAAGTTATAGACTTACAAGAGGTGAGACTTCTCTGAGTCTACCTTTTCATATTGTTTGTTTCATTTTTGTTTGTTTGTTTTCTTTTTGAGACAGTTATGCTCTGTCGCCCAGGATGGAGTGCAGTGGCATGATCATGGCTCACTGCAACCTTGACCTTCCAGGCTCAAGTGATCCTCCTACCTCAGCCTCCCAAGTAGGTGGGACTACGGGCACGCACCACCATGCCCGGCTAATTTTTGCATTTTTTACAGAGATGGGATTTTGCTATGTTGCTCAGGCTGATCTTGAACTCCTAGGCTCAAGTGATCTTCTGGCCTTGGCCTCCTAAAGTGCTGGGATTATAGGTGTGAGCCACCATGCCTGGCCTGGCCTTCATATTTTTTTAAAAAAGTAAAAAGGAAAGAAAAGGCAAACCTTAAAATTGAATACAGACACAGATGAAACTATCAAAAGAAGCAATCTGAGTGACCTTTGATCAAGTCCCTGACCGCAGGCCTGCAAAGGGATACGTCCCAGGAGAGAGTGTACAGGCTGGCCTCCTGGGGCTGAGGCTCCCCGCTGGTCCAGGCCACTGGGAGGCCCCCTGGAAGGAGCAGGCACTCTCGGGGAACACAGGCTGAGCGTGCCCACCTAGGCAATGTGTCCTTCGAGGAGGAAGAGGAGCCAGGACCAAGACATCAGTAGCTTCTACGGGGGCGCTGTGGACACTCAGCTCCACTGCCAGCCCTGGCCCTGCAGCTCCCGGTGGGCACACAGCTCAGCTGGCTGCCCCATGCCCAGCTGCCCTGCATGGCACCCACCTGCTCCTTCTGCTGCTCCACCCTCTGCTTGTTCTCCTGCATGAGGCTCTGCCGGGCTAGGACGGCCTCCTCATGGCTAAGCTTCCCTTGCAACCGCCGGCACTCGCTTGCAGCCAGCTGCTCCTCCCGGTCCTTCGCCTGCATCTTCTTCTGCCACTCGAAGAACTCAGAGAAGTCCCCAGCCCCGTCCACGAGCTTATCAACCCTGGGCAAAGAGGGACAGAAGCACAGCTTGGGGTTTCTCCCGTGACAGAGGCTGCTAGGTGGTCACAGGTTTTCCTGGGGGACAGCGGCTGCGCAGGCGTGGGCTGCTACTCCTGACACCCAGCTGCGTGGCCTGCCCTTCCTCCTATCCCCGACCCACCGTCCACCCATCCCCTCGTCCCCCTTCCTGTGCGTCCACCCATCAGCCCCATCCACCCACCCCTCCCTTCATCCACTTGTTTGTCTACCCTCACTCTGTCCAACTGTCTGTCCATCCACCAATCCTGTGTCCATCATCTGTCCATCCGTCAACCTTCTGTCCTCTGCTGGCCTGGCCACCCTTGCCCCTGTGCACCATCTGTGCGTCCACTCCACCATCTGGTCAGACACCCATGCTCCCCCCACAGCCCGACTTGCAGACAAGGAAAGACACGACCACACCGCGTGGGGTAAGCACAGGGGTTTGCAGCCCTGGTGGTCTAGGAGATGGGGGCATCAGGAAGGGGTCCAGGGAGGAGGTAACCCCAAGGGAGGTTTGGGGTGGGTTGGGCCTTTGCTAAGTCCCTCCAGCCCCATTCATGCCCCTCACTGAGCCGGCATGATCTTTGTAAGATGCACCTGGGACCCTGACACAGTCCTGCTTGTCGCCCCTGCCGCTGCAGGACCACAGCCTGTTGTGACCCCCGAGTCCCTCTCCACTGAGCTGCCCAGCCCCCAGGCCCCTCCTCTGGGCCTTTGCTCTCAAGGGTGATGCCGTGGAAGGCAGGTGGGGGGGCCTGCCGCCCTTCACCTCTGCAGCTCCTGCTCCACCTGCCGCTGGTACAAGGCCCCTTCTCGCAGGATGGCTGTGGTGTTCAGCTTGACCAGGATGTTGTCGGGCTGCGGGATTGGGGACTGGCTGTGGTGGGGGCTTGAGGAGACCCTTGGGGGCAGCAAGTGCCCCTCCTGCCCTTGTGCCCATCACACCTGCCCCCTGCCCAGGTGCTTCCCTATCCCCCAGGGTGGGGCCGTCCTTGGGACTCTAGGTCCCCCAGCTCAGGTCATCTGAGCCTCTACGGGCAGAAAAGGTCTGGAGGGGTGGGTGCCCAGGGAGAGCAGCCTGACCATCCAGGAGCACCCCTCACCCTATAGAAGGTCAGCTTCGGAGTCTTTCGGATTCGGGGTGGGATCTGAAGCCGCAGCTGCTGCTTGGAGCCCTGCAGGAGTCAGGGCAGAGCTGGCCGCCTGGCACCTGTGCCTGCTGGGTGCCCCCAAACACACACCAGGTGGATGCTGGCCCAGCACCCTGGGGAGGCCTGGCTCACCCCTCTTCATCCTCCCCCCAGCTGCCCATCCCTACCACCACGCCAGGTCAGGGTCTCTATCTTCCAATGCCCCCCAAGCCTTGCTGTGGTTCCACCCAGGCTGGAACAGGGAGGGTGCAGGGCCTGTGGGCCTGGGAACAGTGCTTCCCAGTCAGGACAACTTGGCCTCAGGGCTCAGTGACCCTCTCCTCAGCCACCCCCAGAGCTGGGGTCTGGCTGGCCCCCATGGCCTCTCCCCGAGCCTGTCTGCTCCTGGCCCAGCCGCCAGCTGCTTTGCCAACATACCCCAGGGTGGGCACCGCAAGCTGCAGTGAGAGGAGTGGCTGCAAAGGCCACCCCTCTGGGCACTCGGTCATTGCAGCCCTGCGGCATGCACCATATGGGCTGCCCAGCTCGGGTCTGCCCTCACGGTGGGACCCTTGCCACCCAGCGGGGCCGTGCTCCTGAGTGAGCCCCGCCAGGCACAGTCTCTCCTGTCCTCGTTACTTTGCTTTTTCTTTATTGGCAAACATACCTGGGTTTGTTTTTTCCTTACAGAGACATGAAATGCTTGTCACGGAACATCTGGAGACACCCAGAGGCAGCACCTGCAGGTGCTTTCCCGTGAGCTTCCTCCCGGGGGATGTGGGTGCGCGTCTACACCCGCCTGCTTAGGGGCCACACCGCAGTGGGCTCAAGGCGCACTTTCCCAGTGCTACTGGGAATCCGCCCCTCCCCGGCCCTCAGTGGTAAAAGGCTACATAAGTGGTCACTGCGATGGCACTGGGAGGAACTTTCTGATGGCTTGAGAAGATGGCGCCTCGATGATGGGCCTTGAGAGAGCTGGGCGGTACCTGCACTCGCTCCCTGCAGGACCTGGGCATGGCGCAGCGCAGTTCCTCCATGTTTGCCCTCAGCAGCAGCTCCTGCCACAGTGACACCGCGGCTCCAGTCCCACCAGCCTCTGCCCAGTGTCCTCCAGGCCATGGGAGGACGAACTTCCACCCAGCCTCCCCCTCTTGCCTCCTCTTCCCTCTCCCCACCCCACCTTCCCTTCACACATCCCTCATATGGGGTCTCTAGGAAGGCAGGGGTCGCACACAGCTCACCTCGGCCTTTCGGCGGTTGTACCTCTTGACTGTCTCCAGCTGCTGCTGCTCCTTGGGTGGCTGGTAGGTGCTCTGGGGGACCTGTTGAAGTGGTGGGAGGAAGAGCCTATGGTCAGCAGCTGCGAGTGGGAGGGGCCTAGAAATGCCAGGGCTGACAGCTTGGTGGATGTGGGTGAAGGGGAGGGTGGTGGCGGCCTGCACTGGAGGAGAAACAGGGCTGGAGCTAACACCACTGGGTGCTGGTGGGTCAGCGTTGGAAGTCAAGGGAAGGAGGTCAGGCTGGTCATTGGCGTGGGGTCTGGAGCTTGGCCTGGGATGGGGTGGGTGGGGTAAGACATGAGCCGGCAGTACTGAGGGCGTACCATCGGCCAGCATGGGATGGCCAGGGTGGGTAGGAGCAAGAGGGGGAGGCAGCCAGCTCCCTTGACACTGGGAGACAGGCAGAAGATGGCTGCCTGGGCAGGAGAGGCTGGGAGAATATCACGGACCCCTGCAAAGTAAGCTGTCAGGAGGGGACACTGCAGAGGCCAGGGCGGCTGCACCATATCCCCGAGTCCAGTCACAGGAGGCTCCGATAATATGGCCGGAGCTGTGTCCATGAAGGAGCAGGAGGGGGCCGGCCTAGATATCCCTGAGCTCCAGACTGCTGTATTACCCTCCTAACTCCATGCCTTCTCCCCTGCACATCTAACAGTCATGGAAAATCAACTCGTCCAAACCTGAAACCCTCATCTTCCTCAAACCAGCCCTCCCTCAGCCTCACTGACCACGACCGCTGTCCATTCCTCACCCATGCCTCAGAGTCCTCCTTGTCACCTCTGTCTCTCACACCCACATCCATCTCCTGCCCACCTGCTTCAAGACATCTCCACGAACTGCCTCTCACTGCCCTCCTTGGCCACTGCAGCTGGAGGGACCCTGTGTTGGCACTAGCCTGCCTCAATGTGTCCTGTCTCTGCTCCCTCCAGTGGATGTGTGACCAGACCGGTACCCCGCCTTCCCTCTTCCCTGCCTCATTCCACTCCAGCCCCTCCTGGCCACCCTCAAACACTTGAGGGAGGGTGGGCACTGCCCCAGGGCCTTTGCCTGCACCTTGCTCCTGCCCAGGATGCTGTTCCCTGAGACACCCCATGGCCGACTTGCTCACTTCTGGTTTTTTACTCCATGGCATTTCTCGGGAGGCCTTTCTAGGCCACACAATCCAGAATCACAACCACTCCAACACGTCTTATCTCCTTTGTCTGCATCATTTTGTCTCCTCAGCACTTATCACCAGCTAACGCAACATATGTTTTACTTATCCTGATTTTGTCTGCATCCCCCACTGAAGTGCATGCTTCATGAGGTCACAGTGCCTGGCATATACTTGGTACTCTGTAACTATCTGTTGGATGAATGAATGAGTGAATTACAGTGGGCCCTCAACCCTGAAGGGGAAGGATGTCTTAGGCATGGGGCAGGGCAGGGAGGGTAGAGGATAGTTTCAGCACAGCCACCCTGTGGATGCAGAGAAGGTACATGTCCACAAACATCTCACAGATTGTACTGAGAGGCACACAGCTATAGAGCATGGGAGGGCATGGTGAGGGCCCAGGCAGGGGCTGTGCTTGGCAGAGACAGAGAGAGAAATGAAGTTGGCATCATGACCTGAGACAAACACACTGAGCCCTGAGGAGATGGGGTCAGAAATGCTGAAGATTATACAGATGGGGCAACTGTGGGGTTGCTCAGCAACAAGGTCTCTGATCATCCATCCATCATCCACCTCCATCTAATCATCCATCCATCTGATCATCCACCCACTCACCCACCCATCCATCCATTTGTCTATCCATCTATCCATCCCTCTGATCATCCATCCATCCATCTATCCATCCATTCATCCACTTATCCATCCATCTACTTATCCTTCCATGAAGCCATCCATCCATCCATCCATCCATCCATCCATCCATCCATCCATCCATCCATCCACCCATCCATTCATTCACCCACTCATTCATCTCACCCATGTGATCATCCATCTATCTATCCATAATCTAATCATCCATCCATCCATCCATCCATCCACCCACCCACCCATCCATTAATTCACCTACCCACTCATCTTTTCATCCATCTAATCACCCATTCATCCATTTGATCATCTATCCATCCATCTGATCATCCATTCACTCACCCACCCACCCATCCAACAATTTAATCATCCATCCAATCATCCAATCCATCCGTCCATCCATCCATCCATCCATCCACCCACCCATCCATTCATTCACCCACTCATTCATCTACTCACCCATGTGTTCATCCATTCATCCATCCATAAACTCATCTGATCATCCATCCACCCATCTGTTCATCCATCTATCCATCTATCCATTAATCCATCCATCTACCCACCCATCCATTCATTCACTTACCCATCCATCTACTCATCCATTCATCCATTTGATCATCTATCCATCCACCTGATCACCCATTCACTCACCCACCCACCAGCCTACCATTTGATCATCTATCCAATCATCCAATCATCCATCCCTCCATCCATCCACCCATCCACTTATCCTTCCATGCATGTATCCATCCATCCATTCGCTTATCCTTCCATGTGTCCATCCATCCATCCATCCAGTCATCCATCTATCCATCCACTTATCCTTCCATGCGTCCATCTATCTACCAACTCATTCATTCATTCACTCACCCATCCATCTACTCACCCATCTGCTCATCCATCTACCCATCTGATCATCTATCCATCCATCCATTCACCATCTATCATCCATCCATCCATCCACCCACCCATCCTTCCATCTGACTATCCATCTATCCATCAACTTATCCTTCCATGAGTCCAACCATCCATCCATCTATCTACCCATCCATCCATTCATTCACCCACCCATCCATCTACTCATTCATCCATCCACCTGATCATCTCTTCATCCATCTGACATCCATCCACCCACTTACCCACATACCCATCCATTCATTTGATCATTCATCCACCCATCCATTCCTCCATCCAATCATCCATCTATCCATTCACCCATCCAATCATCCATCCATCCATCTATCCATTCATCCACCCATCCATCTACCATCCATCTGATAATCCATCCACCCATCCATCCATCCAACCGGTATTTACTGAGGTTCTGCTTTGAGCCATGACTAGGCTAGGCATTGAGAATATGGGACAAATAATGGCCAGGTGTGGTGGCTTACGCCTGTAATCCCAGCACTTTGGGAGGCCTAGGTGGGCAGATCACCTGAGGTCAGTTAGGGACCAGCCCGGCCAACATGACAAAACCCTACCTCTACTAAAAATATAAAAATTAGCCGGGCGTGGTGGCCGGTACCTGTAATCCCAGCTACTCGGGAGGCTGAGGCAGGAGAATCACTTAAACCTAGGAGGCAGAGGTTGCAGTGAGCCAAGATTGTGCCACTGCACTCCAGCCTGGGTGACAGAGCGAGACTCTGTCTCAAATAATAATAATAATAATAACAACAATAATAAAATGAAATAAAAAGAGAATATGGGACAAATAAGATGGATGATGTCTGCTGGAGTAGGCAGACAATAGGCAGGCCCACAAATTACTAAACAACTCTAAACTCCAATTCGGTGAAGAAAAGGAGCCAGGATCAGTGAGAAGTAAACTAAGTGAAGGAACTGACATATTTGAGGGTTTCATGAAAAGCGTCTCTGGGAAGAGGGATGTTAATGAGACCTGAAGGATGGTGGGAGTGGGGCAGGACTCTGGGGCCTCCCAGCACCATCCCCTTCCCCTCCCATATAGCCCTTAGTCCTGTTGCAGAACCACGTAGGTTCTGGGAAGCTCAGTCCATTGCTGGTGCTTGAGATAGAACCCATGACCAGTCAGGACATTATATTCCTGATCACAGTGATCAATTCAAGGCAGGCATGAGACCTAAGCTGGTCCAGTCAGACTTTTCCAAAGAATTCTTGGCCCCAGGTGTCCTCTCATGCACCTATACGAGAAACAGAGCTGGAACCCTGGTCACGTATGCCTGAAGCCTATCCTACTTCACTCATGAGGGTCAGCCCGTGCTCTATTGTCTAAGCCAGTTTGAACTGCATTTTTCTGTTATTTGCAATACAAAGCATCCTGACTGATAAGTCAGCAGTGGGAAGAGAAAGAAAGAGAGAGGAAGAGTCTCTAGGCCTGCCCAAAGAGTATGCTGTCATCTACACATCATACTTAATGGGGAGGGGGTGTTGCATTATGCCAGAGTTAAAAGTGGGCTCCAAGCTCCAACTCCCGACAGGTCGGAGCCCCATGGCCTGACAGCTCCGCTCAACACCTACTTATAAGATCACAGTGCGTGGAGTGTGGGAATCCACTGGGTGGGCTCCGGGTCAGCTGGGTTTCCCTCTCTGTGGGGAGTGGGGGTGGGGTGGGGTCATTTAGTGTTCCTGGTCTGGTCCAGTGCACCCTCAGCCCTGGGGGGAGCCCAGTCCCCCACAGGCCCACACAGTCCACTCTCCCAGCTTGGCTACCCTGATGCCTGCAAGCCAGTGCCTGCTGAGAATGCCCACACTCACGGGTCTCGGCTTGGCCACGACCGGGACTGGTTCGGGCGCTGGAATGGTGCGGGGCCTGGGGGCAGTCAGGTTGAATTCCTTGGGCTCTGTGACCTTGGCCTTGGTCTTTAAAGGAGAGGATTGACTGGCAGACACGCCCTCCAGGTGGTTGATCAGCTCCTGGACCTCTGGCTGCCATCTTGAAGGCAAAAGTGGAAACGCCTCTTATGGTCACTCCCTAAGCTGTTCAATAAGGCGATGGCCTTTAGGATCCAAAGGGCTCCCCAAGTGATTGGGTCCACCTTGGGGTGGAGGTGATAGTGGGATGGACGGCCTCACTTCACGAAGTGGCTTCTACTTGTAGGCATACACGCTGTCAACTAAACCCCTGAAACACATACAGACGCAGTCCCCTTGTACAGATACAGGAAATAGGCCCAGAGGCATTGGGCCATGCTGGTGAGTGGGGAGCTAGGAGGACAGGGACAGCCCTGCTGCAGGAATCCAGGGGCTCTGAGGACAAGCAGTAGCCAGGATGCAGGAAGCCAATCTGGGCTGGAGCAGATGGAAGCCAGCAGTGGAGAAAGGGGCTTTTTGGAAAGGAACATTCTGGAACTACACTGTTGGTGACTCCTGGAAATGGAGCTGTGGAGTCAGGTGGGGCAGGAGCCCAGTTGTTCTTGGTACAGCCTCTGGGTGGGGGTGCTGTCGAGCAGGGGTTTGGGAAGGGCCTTGCCAGGCCGCCCAAGTCTGGGGCTCCCCCTTCCATGTCCCACACCCAGCATGGGCACAGCCCACCATCATCAGCCTATCAAGTGTCCTCTTGTGTGGGCTCCCAGGGGGCAGAGGGCATGGCTTGAAATAGCTCCTCCCTCACCTTAAGAGCCATGGTCCAGGGCCCATAGCAAGTGGAGTCTTGGGGTCTTGCCAGGGCCAGGCCCCAGTGCTCCCAACTTGAGGCAGGTTGGGGAGAGGGGCTGGTCCTAGAGTAGGCAGAGGAAGCCTGAATGGGGGTGGTGGTGCAGGAAGAGGGGCTCACAGGAACTGAGCTGAGTAGCTTCCCAGAGGCAACCCTGCAGGCCCAGGCCATGGGGGCCCCTGAGTGGGCAGTGAGTCTAGCCTGGGGCACAAGGTAAGGGCACCAGCAGGGCCACTCCTACTCCTTCCTTTGGAGGTTTATCTTGATTGCCAGGAGTGGACTGGGTGAGACTGGGGACTTCCCCTTGGTAAAGGAACATCTCCAGGGCCTCCTCTCCCCACAGGAACGGCTTCCATCTCCCCTGGGCCTCCAGGTCTTCTGCACACAGCTGGCACCTAAGTGGGCTGCTTGTGCCACAACAGCCTGTCTGTCTGTCCTTAGGAAGACAAAGTGGATCCCTTCAAGTCCTATCAGAAGGGAAAAAACTGGGGGGCCCCTCAGCTGCACTCAGGCCCCAGCAGGCCTCTCCATGGAGCACAAGGCAGGGCCCTAGCAACTGTGCTGACCCCTCTGCCTGGGGGTTCTGCCCTGCCCTGGAGTTTGCCCCAGGCCTGCTGGGGAGGCAGGAGAAGGCAGCAAGGGCAGCATGAGGGCAGCAGGCTTGGGGACCCCGAGAGATATCTGGACCCCAGAATCCACCAGGAACTGATCTGTCGCTTCCTCAGCTCCCTCCACCCTCACCCCTACTCCGCACTCTTGGGATCTGCAGAGAGGCCAAAGGCCCTGCAGAGTCCCCACAGGACTAGAACCACTGACGCAGCCCCAGCCAGCATGTAGGCTCCAGCACAGAAGGGCCGGCTCTGCCCCATTCACTCAGCCAGTCCTGAAATGGCCTTCAGCCACCCGCCACGTGTCAGCTGACTGGCATGGAGGGAGCCCAGGCTGGGGCTTGGGCAGTTGGACCACGTCTGTTCCTCCCCGCGAGGCTGTGGGGCCAGCCTGGGACTTGGGGCTTCTCCGAAGATCTCATCCGAACACGGAGTGATTACTGACACTCATAGAGCTTCTGGGAGCAGGAAGGGGAATGTGGAGCTCCCGTGCCCGTGGAGGCACCTGAAATGGGGTGCAGATGCCATTCAGGGCCCCCAGAGCCCCCCATCCAGCCTACCTCATCAGGGGATCGATCCAGTTCTCCTTCACGTGGGCCGGCTCGTAGATGAGGCTCCACTCGTCCTTGATCCATGAGCACAGGTGCAGGGGGTTGAAGAAGAACCTGAGGAACTGGGGTGGATGGGGGCTGTCAGGGGGCCGGAGCCCTGGGCCCAACCCCTCACCGGGCAAAGCCCCCAGCACCCCCAGTGAGCTCCCTGCCCCCAAGGCCCCCAGCACCCCCAGTGGCTCCCTGCCCCCAGGGCCCCCAGCACCCCCAGTGAGCTCCCTGTCCCCAAGGCCCCCAGCACCCCCAGTGGCTCCCTGCCCCCAAGGCCCCCAGCACCCCCAGTGGCTCCCTGCCCCCAGGGCCCCCAGCACCCCCAGTGAGCTCCCTGTCCCCAGGGCCCCCAGCACCCCCAGTGGCTCCCTGCCCCCAGGGCCCCCAGCACCCCCAGTGGCTCCCTGCCCCCAAGGCCCCCAGCACCCCCAGTGGCTCCCTGCCCCCAAGGCCCCCAGCACCGCCAGTGAGCTCCCTGTCCCCAAGGCCCCCAGCACCCCCAGTGGCTCCCTGCCCCCAAGGCCCCCAGCACCCCCAGTGGCTCCCTGTCCCCAAGGCCCCCAGCACCCCCAGTGGCTCCCTGCCCCCAAGGCCCCCAGCACCGCCAGTGAGCTCCCTGTCCCCAAGGCCCCCAGCACCCCCAGTGGCTCCCTGCCCCCAAGGCCCCCAGCACCCCCAGTGGCTCCCTGTCCCCAAGGCCCCCAGCACCCCCAGTGGCTCCCTGTCCCCAAGGTCCCCAGCACCCCCAGTGGCTCCCTGCCCCCAGGGCCCCCAGCACCCCCAGTGGCTCCCTGCCCCCAGGGCCCCCAGCACCCCCAGTGAGCTCCCTGCCCCCAGGGCCCCCAGCACCCCCAGTGGCTCCCTGCCCCCAGGGCCCCCAGCACCCCCAGTGGCTCCCTGCCCCCAAGGCCCCCAGCACCCCCAGTGAGCTCCCTGCCCCCAAGGCCACCGCGCAGGGTGTGCTTCTGGGACTGTCACCACGGAACTCTGATGCTGGTGCTGGAGGCCTGGACCTTGGCTCCCCTTCCAGCTGGGAGGAGCAGCCCCCGGGGTCCCTGGGTGGGCTGCCGTGGGGAGGGGGTGCCTGAGAAGCTGGCGGCACATCCTCAGCTTGGAGGGCCTTGTCCAGTCAACTTCCCGAAAGCCAGTTGGATGGGGAGCCGAGGGTCTGGGGCTCCATGGTGACGGCCCCAGAAGCACATCCTGAATGGTGGTCTTGGGGGCAGGGAGTTGACTTGGGAGGTGGCCGAGGAGGCACGGGCTGAGCGGGGGTAATGGTGGGCAGGATGGTGGCTTCTGTGTGCCAGCCAGGCAGGGCCTGCAGTCACTGCTGTGCCTCCCCAGGGTGGCCACCCTCCCCAGCAGCCTCCCCTCGGGCCTCCACACCCTTCTCTTCTCCATGCAGAGGAAACCAGGGATCCCTCTAGAGCCTTCCGCAGCTGCTTCCACCCCCTTTCCCACCCCTTCCCATTTCAGCTGCATGCTGTTACTGCTTCCTCCCTCAAGGGGGCCATTTTCCCTGCCCCGAGGCTGGGGTCTCTACTTACCTTCCTTCTGGCCACCCCCATTTGGGAGCAGACCTTTTGTGCTTTCCTGAGTCCCCTGGGACAGACTCAGCACTGGTCCCTGCCCCCACCCAATCCCTCCATCTCCAAACCCCATCCCCACACTCAGCATCTCAGCTGGGGTGCTCCCACCAGGACACAGCCCTGTATTGAGGCCCCCATCCTCACTGGGGTGTGGTGGGACAGCCCTACCCGGAACCTGCTGGAGTTGGGGTGGGGCTTTGCGGTGGGTCTGACTCCCCCTCTGCCAGCGGGCGGATTCCCTGGAGCTGTGGGGCCATCAGCCCCCTACAGGTGTCTCAGGGCCACTCCCTGCAGAGTGAGGAGCGCCACCTCCTGGGAGCCACACCATGTCACCGCCCACCACTCCTGACCATGGTGGTGCCAGCACCCAAGGTGTGGCCCAGGGGCTTTCCTGGAGAGGCCACAGGGTGGCGTCCCAGTAGCTTGCTCCCCTTCTTCAAGGCCCAGGCTGGCCTCTTCCTGGAGCCCCGAGGCAGGAAGAAGGACCCCAATGGGATGGGCACGGCCCAGCGGGGCATGGGGTGTGGGATGGAGGGAGGCAGTCTCTTGGGCAGTTCCCTTGGGGATTTATGTGGGCTATTCCCATGGATCTGTCTCCAGAGGCTCTCTGAGTTGGTAAGTGTGCAGGCACCAGTGTTGGGGGCACCACCCTGTCCCCAACGGTGCTGTGTGGCCAGCGCCCCAAATTCCTAGGGAGGCCCTGCAGCAGCCCCTGAGCACTCTGTCTTGGGCTGGCGCTTTGGGGCTCTGCAGGCCGAGATTGATCCAGGGCCACCTCCACCACTGTGGGACCCAGGGCAAGACAAAACATGGATCTTTGTTCAACAATTTTTTTTTTTTTTTTTTTTTTGAGACAGAGTCTCGCTCTGTCGCCCAGGCTGGAGTGCAATGGCGCCATCTCAGCTCACTGCAACCTCTGCCTCCCAGGTTCAAGTGATTCTCCTGCCTCAGCCTCCTGAGCAGCTGGGATTATAGGCGCGTGCCACCATGACCGGCTAATTTTTTTCTATTTTTAATAGAGACGGGGTTTCACCATGTTGGTCAGGCTGGTCTCAAACTCTTGACCTCAAGTGATACACCCACTTCGGCCTCCCAAAGTGCTGGATTATTGCGCCCGGCCTCAACAATTATTACTATTATTATTATCATTTAGGAAGGGGTCTTGCTCTGTCACCCAGGCTGGAGTGCAGTGGCACAATCATGGCTCACTGCAGCCTCAGACTCCTGGGCTCAAGTGATCCTCCTGCTTCAACCTCGTGAGTGGCTGGAATTACAGGTAAGCACCACCATGCCAGGCTAATTTAAAAAAAATTTTGGCCGGGCGCGGTGGCTCACGCCTGTAATCCCAGCACTTTGGGAGGCTGAGACAGGTGGATCACAAAGTCAGGAGATCGAGACCATCCTGGCTAACATGGTGAAACCCCGTCTCTACTAAAAATACAAAAAAAATTAGCCAGGTATGGTGGCGGGCGCCTGTAGTCCCAGCTACTCGGGAGGCTGAGGCAGGAGAATGGCATGAACCTGGGAGGCAGAGCTTGCAGTGAGTGGAGATCACGCCACTGCACTCCAGCCTGGGGGATAGAGTAAGACTCCACCTCAAAAAAAAAAAAAAATTTTTTTTGTAGAGTTGGGGTTTTGCTCTGTCGCCCAGGCTGGTCTCAATCTCCTGGGCTCAAGCAAACTTCCAGCTTTGGCCTCCCAAAGTTTTGGGATTACAGGCGTGAGCCACCATGCCCTGCCTGTTCAGCAATTATTAAGAATGTCAACCTGGGCACAGTGGCTCACGCCTGTAATCTCAACACTTTGGGAGGCCAAGGCAGGCGGATCACCTGAGGTCAGGAGTTCGAGACCAGCCTGGCCAACATGGTGAAACCCTGTCTCTACTAAAATACAAAAATTAGCCAGGCGTGATGGCACATGCCATAATCCCAGCTACTTGGGAGGCTGAGGCAGGAGAATCACTTGAACCCAGGAGGCAGAGGTTGCAGTGAGCCGAGATTGCACCACTGCACTCCAGCCTGGGCGACAAAGCGAGACCCCGTCTTAAAAAAAAAAAAAAAAAAGTGAAGATAGTAATAGAAGAGCAGACACCAGTGCCCTCTTGTTTCCAGGGTTTGGTTTCTGGTTTCTGGTGTTTGGTTTCTGGTTTCCAGGGAAGCTGGCCCCAACTCAGTCTCCAGGTATCTGCCAGAAAATGCCATCAGTTTTGCTGCTTTTTCATTAAAATGAAGGCCTTGCTTAAGCTAACTATACAAATGTGTATGCGTCATGAATTATTTACGTTTCCGTGTAGATGGAAAATGTGTCATTGATGTGTACAGTGCTGGCTCGGGGCTGCACTCTCCCTCCTTTCACCTGTTAGGTGGCTGAGGTGCTGTGTGAGCCGCCGGTCCCAGGTCTCTGGGGCTGCAATCCTGGTGGGCTCTGCCACTCCAGGTCTCCCACTTCTCCAGGCTTGGAACACCCCCTGAAGAGCTAGCTGCTTCCTTTAAGAGAGACCTCGAAGATCTGGGCCCAAGGGCTTTCCCACTCACTTCTCCAGGGAGTGGCTCTCCTTGGCTGGAAACTGTCCCCTCCATGCAGAGTAAGGAGGAGCAAGCCAGTGGCTAAAAGCCTTGTCTGGGAATTGGCTGCGCTACCCTCTTGCTGTGTGACATTGGGCAGATTACTTATCCTCTCTGTGCCCCAGTTTCCGCAACCCTGGGATGAGTACCATGTAGGAGCAACCTCACTGGGTCGTTGTAAGAATGGAGCAAGAACAAGCACCATGAGTGTTCGGGAAAACCTGGCAGTCAGTGTGAGCAGGCAGCAGCCAGCAGCGAGCAGCAGGCCCAGGCCCAAACATTTTGGTCCAGAGGCCTGTGTGTGCCAGCTTCCCACGCAAGTGGCCCCAGGCAGTCAGGGGCGTGGGCTCCTGCAGGCTCCCCCTCGGGGTGCCAATCCTCATAACTGGCCCTGAACCAATTCCCTTGGACCCCTGAAGCTGCACAGGGAGGAGAGGCTGTTCTGGGCCTGGGGTTTGATTATGAGTCAGAAGAGGCCCCCGAGGAGCGGAATCGGATTTCCCCAGGACAAAAGCAGCGCATTCACCCACACTAGTTGGTGCGCATTGGGTTTTTTGTTGTTGTTGTTGTTTCTTTGTTTTTTAGAGACGGGGTCTTGCTCTGTCACCCAGGCCCAAGTGCAGTGGTTCAATCACTGCTCACTGCAGCCTCAAACTCCTGGACTCAAGTGATCCTCCCGCTTCAGCCTCCCAAGCAGGTGGGACTACAGACGGGCGCCAGCATGCCCAGCTTGCTACTTCTTTGAAATACAGAAGAAAACCACCAGAGTTTCTTTCATTAAAACCAACCAGAGGCCGGGCGCGGTGGCTCACGCCTGTAATCCCAGCACTTTGGGAGGCCGAGGTGGGCGGATCACGAGATCAGGAGATTGAGACCATCCTGGATAACATGGTGAAACCCCGTCTCTACTAAAAATACAAAAAAATAGCCGGGCGTGGTGGCGGGCGCCTGTAGTCCCAGCTACTCGGGAGGCTGAGGCAGGAGAATGGTATGAACCCAGGAGGCAGAGTTTGCAGTGAGCTGAGATCGCGCCACTGCACTCCAGCCTGGGCGACAGAGCAAGACTCCGTCTCCAAAAAAAAAAAAAAAAAACCAACCAGAATGACGAAAGGTGGGCGAGGATCAGATGGACCTCACCCGTGGCCCTCGTGGCCTGGTGGACAGGTAGGGGTGGCTCACCTTGCACATTTTATCCACGGGCTGGGACTTGATGATGTTACAGAACAGCTGGAAGCCGAGTTCCTCCAGCAGGAATGTGGCTAGGTAGCAGATCACTAGAAAACAGGGGGTCTGTCAGAGGCTAAGGGACGTCACAGGGGCACCAGGGACACGGCGGGACTGGAGCCGAAGGCCTCCACCGTGTCGGGGCACACAGCCACAGGAAAACCCCCACCCTTTTGGCGCCCACCTGAAAATGATAAGCGAACACAAACAACATTGTCTTAGAGTGCAATGCATTTGTGGTTTCAAAGCACTTTGACAAATAATCCCATCTGATAAGCTCTCAGAATTTGCAAAGGCTCCCCAGGTAAAAGTGAAATCATTTTGGACTTGTTTGTCGATTTCTGAGCAGCTGAATCGTCACCTCAAGCCGGCTAGAATGTGAATAAACCTGGGCCCGAGTTTCCTCCAAGGCAGGAACTGTAACGGGCCCCTAGCCTGCGGCCTGGACATGCTGCGCATCATAAGGCTCCAGCTGGGTGGCAAGGGGTCGGGACAGGAGCCTAGCTCAGGACTGGCACCAGCTGCTCAGCTCAGTCTCCTAGTACCCTACAGCGCTTGCCCCGCTCCTCTCCCTTCCTGGACGGGGGCAGCAAGACCCTGTGCAGGGCCTCAGGGCTGCCCCGATCTCCCCCCAGCAGCACTGGCCACCTGGCTTGCAATGGTCGCCCTGCCCCATGAAAGCAGATGGCTGTCAGAGGCTGCAGGAAGGCCAGGCAGCGAGTCTCTTGTATTTAATCCCCCACAGGACTGTCCAGATGGCAGCCACAGGGTCCATCTTGTCCAAAGGCCTCGGGGTCAGTGGTGGCTAGGGGTCAGCCTACGGAAGGCTCTCGTGTTGTCCAGGCTGCCTTTGGGAGCTGGATGCCCTAAACTGGGGTGGCAGAGCCAGGTCTGTCTGCCCTGGGGCATCAGTTTCCTGTCTGCAAGGTCCTGGTCCGCCTGGTAAGGACCAAGTGAGGTGAGGAGCTGGGAAGCCTCCAGTGCAAGGGCAGGAAGGAGGAGCTGGCCCCGCCCGCCCACTGCCTGCCTGCCAGGCCTTTCCGCAGAGAGCCTGAGTGAACCGTCTCTACGGCCTGGCCCTGGGGACCAGCCAGGCACCTACCCTCGAAGCGGCTGTGGTCAACCCGCAGGCAGAGTCGGCCATCCTCCACGTAGAAGGCATCCACCACGACGGTCAGCAGCTTCCGGTACTCGAGGCACCCAGACAGAACCTCCAGAACAAAGCTCTGCTTCTGGGGGCTCAGAGCCTGGAAGAGAGACAGCCGGTGGGGGGCCCTGCCTGGGCCGGGAGGAGAGGGCAGCGGTGGGGGTGGGAAACTTGGGCAAAGGCATGGGTGGAGCGGCCCCGGGGCTGCGAAGGGCCTGTTAGTGGGGCCCCCAAGGCAGCTGGCAGTGCCTCCCCACTCAGGAACTGGTCCCCAGATTCTCCTGGGTTTGCCAAGTGAGGTCAGGGCAAAGACAGAAATAAACGAAGATGATGAGGCAGTGCAAGGAATGACACAAGGGACAAGTGCTGTGCGGTTCCAGCTAATGAGAACAGGCTGCCGCATCCAGGCAGAGCAGAGAGTGCCAGGGGCCAGCGGGCATGAGAGTCGCCTAATGCAGACAGAGCTTCAGTTCACTCGGATGAAAAGCTTCTGCAGATAGAGGGCAGTGATGGATGCACAACAGCGGGAATGTGCCTAACCCCACGGAACTCTACGCTGAAAAATGGCTACAGTGGTACATTTTATGTCATGTGTATTTTACCACAATAATATTTTCAAATGAACTCATAAAGGTTTTCAAATGAATGAATTAAAAAATAACCAAAATGAATGATGCATGAGCAAGGAACATCTCTGCAAGAGCCTGTCAAGTGTAAACTTAGCTGGGCGTGGTGGTGCATGCCTGGAGTTCGAGGTGGGGCAATGGAGTGGGACCCTGTCTCACAAAGCAGAAGGAATCTCATTGTTTTAGTCTGGATTTTTAAATTAGCAGTGAAAATTTCATATATCTATATATATCTATATATATAGATAGATTTTTTTTTTTGAAGGGTCTCACTCTGTCGTCCAGGCTGGAGTGCAGTGGCAGAATCACTGCTCACTCTCAGGCTGCCTTCCCACCTCGGCCTCCTGAGTAGCTGCTTCCCACCTCGGCCTCCTGAGTAGCTGCTTCCCACCTCGGCCTCCTGAGTAGCTGGGACTACAGATGCACACCACCATGCCTGGCTCATTTTTTAATTTTTTGTAAAGACTGGATCTCACCATGTTCCTCAGGCTGGCCTCTAACTCCTGGGCTCAAGCAATCCTCCTGCCTTGGCCTCCCAAAGTGTTGGGATTACAGGCGTGAGCCATTGTGTCCAGCCTCATATGTTTTCTGAACACTTGTATTTTTCTGTGAATTATCATTATTTAATAATTAATTTCACTTACAATGTGTTCTATGATACTGTAAATTATTAAATATAATTGGCTAAACTTTTTTTATTGGGATAACATTTTTCTTAGTCATTTTTATAAGGTCTCTATGTTAAGGCTATTAACATAGCCATAAATATGATAGTTATTTGTTGTACGTTTTTAATTTGCCTTTTAACTTTGTATAAAATATTTTTGGGCATATAGAGCATGTAGGAATTTTACTTTTATTTTAGATCAAATCTATCTTTTCCTTTGTGATTTTTTCAGTTGCTTTTTTTTTTTTTTTCTGAGACGGAGTCTTGCTCTGTCGCCCAGGCTGGAGTGCAGCGGCACCATCTCAGCTCACTGCAACCTCCACCTCCTGGGTTCAAGCAATTTCCTGCCTCAGCCTCCCGAGCAGCTGGGACTACAGGCTCCAGCCACCCATGCCCGGCTAATTTTTCGTATATTTAGTAGAGATGGGGTTTCACCATGTTGGCCAGGCTGGTCTAGAACTCCTGACCTCAGGTGATCTGCCTGCCTCGACCTCCCAAAGTGCTGGGATTACAGGTGTGAGCCACCGCACCCAGCCCTTCAGTTGCTTTTGTACTAAGATAACAGGGTAACGAGCTAACCTGAAGCATTCTGCACAAGCCACATGACCTTGTGGGGCCTCAGTTTCCACACATGTGAATGAGAACAATCTGGGTACTGCTCTGCAAATAGGGCCATTCCCACGCCCTTCTAGCGTCGTCCCTGCAGTGCAGGGGCTGGAGGCCTGAGAACTACAGGCTTCAGCAGCTCTGCCTCTGGGGATGTGGGTGCAGCCTGGGCTCTGCTAACAAGATATACACTTATGGGAGAAATGGTAGGGCAAGGTTTGGGGATGCCCCTTTTCTTCAGCTCCCCAGGGGTGGTAGATGCTGGGCTTCCCAGAGCCTTCTGCTCGCCCCTGCCTGTCCCACCCGATGTGGTGGGGAGCTGCTCCCTGCAGTGCCCTGACCAGCTGGGAGCCGGGACTGACCCAGCATGAGTTCCTCCAGCCCTTGCAACGGCTTTAAGCACAAGGTTCCCCGTGTTAAATTTAAATCCCTTTCTCTTGGGAGTGCCAGGACTGGCTTTTGGGCTCCTGCTGGAATGCCAGCTGGTAGCAACATTCTCCCGGGGACAGCCCTTTGTTCTAGGGCTCCGTTGTGGGTGCCTCTTTATCTTCTCAACCTCCACATATTGGAGGGGCTCAGGGTGCAGTTCCCCTATGGTGACGTTTGTTCATTATCCACTTTCTGAGTGATCTCAGCCAGCTTCGAGGCTGACAGCATTCTGATTGCCAAACGGATACCCCAGCCGGCCCCGCTCCCTGAACTCAATCCCTGAACTCAGAAACCTCGATCCTGCTGCCGCTGGGCCTTTCCCGGATACTGCGGCGGACGTCACATGAATGTATCTGAAACCAGCCTCCTGGGCTTGGCCCAAGCCTGCCCCCGCCAACCTCGCGGCGCAGTAAACGTGGTTCCTTACTCCCAGCGTGTCTCTCGGTTTGTCTTCCTGGCCCTTCGGCTGGGGGACCCCGGCTGCTCTCCCTGCCTCTCCTCTTGCTCCCCTTCAAGTCTCTTTTTGACCCAGCAGTCAGGGCAAGGCTTCTCAGATGGATGTCGGGTCAGGCGTCCTTCCTCACCGTGGCCAGCGAGGCCCTGCATGGAGGTGCCCAGCTCCCTCAGAGTCCCCAGCCCGCCCTGGCTGTTCCAGTCACACTGGCCTCCTGTTTCCTCATCAGGGAACTGGCTTCTCCCTCTGCCTGCGACCTCCTCCCGGCATACTCGCCCCACGGCTGTGAGGACTGTGCTTCTGACCAGCCCTCGCGGGACATGGCCTGTCCCAGTCACGGCATGGCTTGTTTACTGTCCCTTTCTTGGCTAGATGGCCACCTGGGCGCTCACCAGAGAGGAAAGGGAATGCCCTGCCTCCACATAGATTGCGGGGACCCAGTGACATCCTGTGAGTGAGGCTGGGCATGGAGAGAGCTCGATGGGTGAGGGCTCCCCCACTGAGCTGCCGTGAGGGGCTCCTGCGGGGGGCTGGCTCTGATCTCAACAGCCAGGCTGGCACCTCAGTTTCCCTCTCAGCTTCCTGCAGTTGCCAGGCTGTACCCACACCGAGGGCACTGGTCCCCCCCTGCCCCGTGTAACTGACGACATCTTGTCAGAGGAGCCCAGGAGCCAGGACAGACCCTTCCGAGAGCAGTGAGTCAGCGTGGCCGCTGAGGGTGATGACTTTGCGGGACGATGCTGACAACCTCCTCCGGCCTCCCCGGCTCAGGCACCGGCGACTCCGCTTCTCATCAATGACGTCTGTGTTTGGGAAGTGTGAGCATGCATTTTTCATAAGGTCGGAGCCTTGAGCCCTACGCCATCAGCCCCAGGCAAGGCAGGTTGGGCAGGGCCACGCTGAGCTGGAGGGTCCTGGAAGCTGCAGAGCTGAGTGAGGAGCCAGTAAATGATATCCCAGTCCACGCCAGGCTGGGCCAGGCCCACGGCCAGGTCCTTGCCACTGATGCTGGGCTGGCGGCCGCCAGGACATGCGGTGTCCAGCCTATTCACAGAGAGGGGCCTGGGGCCTGGGGGTGGGGGCAGGGGGTGACACATGCCTCAGGGGTGCTGGACCAGGTCCTTCTGACCAGGCCAGCAGAGATGGGCCTAGGCCGGGTGGGTTCTCTTTCCCAGAGGAGACAGGAGAGGCCCTTGCTACAGGAGTGGGCTCCTAATGGGGAACCAGCCTCAGTTGCTGAGACCGGCCTGTGGCTGCCCAAGGGTCTCTGAGTTTGTGATAAAATCTTGGGCCTTGGTCAAGCTCAGGGCTCCTCAGTCCCCAACCAGGGAGAGCAGCAGGCACTCAATAGCAAAGGGTCCAGCATTCACAATCGCTAGAGACTGCTGCAGGGGTTTCTCAGCACCTCCAGAAGTGCACTTGTCTGCTGGACTCACAGGGTTGGGGAAGAGCTAGACCAGGTCCAGGCCGGCACAGGTGGAGGGAAGGGTGTGGGGCCAGGAGGCTAATTAACAACAGGATTTGTGATTCATGTCACCAATACCTGCTCATCAGTAATGCAAAGCCTGAAGTCAGTTAGAAAAGTAGGCAAAGGAAACGGAGGCTGCAGGGCCGCACTTCTCACTTAACAGAAAGAATGCCGTCCTGTTGGGCATGGTAATATGCCCAGCTAAAACCATATTTTGCAACTCTCCTTGATGATAGAGCCATGTGACAGTTTTAATCAGTAAAATGTAATGACAAATTGCTAGGTGTGGCCTCCAAGAAAGCACCTTGAAAGGAAGGCAGATTCAGCTGGCACATGCCTTATACTGTTTGCCTTTCTCCTCTCCTCACCTGGGATATAGATGCAATGCTGGAGGTAGGGCAGCCATTTAGTGACTATGAGGCAACAGTACATGTTAAGGATGGCTGCATGGAGAGGAACTGAATGAGTTCTTCATGGCATCATGGAGCTGCTGAACCCACTCTAGACTGCCTGTCTGCAGACTGCTTCTCATATGAGCAAAGATACCTTTAATTGATTAAAGCTACTGCTTTTATGGATTTTGTTGTATCCAAACACAGTTTCCTAACAGACACCGGTCCGAACAGATGGTTCAAAGTGAAATACATCTTGCTTCAAAACTTAGGAAAATATAACAAGAGAAATGATGATTATAAATACACAAAGCTGGCCAGGTGCGATGGCTCGTGCCTGTAATTCCAGCTACTTGGGAGGCTCAGGCACGAGAATTGCTTGAACCTGGGAGGTGGAAGTGGCCATGAGCTGTACTGCAACCTAGGTGAGGGAGTGTCTCAAAAAAAACAATAATAATAAAGTGACTTTTCCCACCTATTTGACTGGCAAAGATAATAATTTTTGCCTGCACATGAGGTTGGGGAGGGTGTAGGGGAACAAGTGCTCCCTACCTGCCCAGGAGAGCAGCAGTGGATCTCCATGGAGAGCCAATTGGCAATCCACACTGAAAGCACGAGAGCCAATTACTCTCATAGCAAGAACATGTGTCTTCTTGGACTTGACCTTGGGTGCACCCAAGATGCAAAGGGACAGGTGGCCAGTCAGTCCCACAGTGGTTTGTAACAGATCTCACCTCTAGATCCTTAACTTAATTACATCTGCACAGACCATATTTCTAAAGTCATATTCATAAGTAACCAGGGGTTAGAATTTCAACAATTTTTTTTTTTTTGAGACAGAGTCTTGCTCTGTCGCCCAGGCTTGAGTGCAGTGGTGCGATCTCGGCTCACTGCAACCTCCGCCTCCCAGGTTCACACCATTCTCCTACCTCAGCCTCCCGAGTAGCTGGGACCACAGGCACCCGCCACCACGCCTGGCTAATTTTTTTGTATTTTTAGTAGAAACGGGGTTTCACCATGTTAGCCAGGATGGTCTCGATCTCCTGACCTCGTGATCCACCTGCCCCGGCCTCTCAAAGTGCTGGGATTACAGGCATGAGCCACCACGCCCGGCCAACATTTTTTTTAAGAGCCAGGATCTTACTCTGTTGCCCGGGCTGCAGTGCAGTGGTGCAATCATAGCTCATCATAGCCTTCAACTCCTGGACTCAAGCAATCCTCCTTCCTTAGCCCCCGAGTAGCTGGGACTACAAGCACGTGCCACTGTGTTTGGCTAATTTTTACATTTTTTATAGAGAAAAGGTCTCGCTGTGTGGCCTAGGCTGGTCTCAAACTCCTGGCCTCAAGCAATCCTCCTACCTCAGCCTCCCAAAGTGCTGAGATTACAGGCATGAGCCACCATGCCTGGCTCATTTTTTTTCTTTTAGAGAGAAATGGGATCTTGCTATGTTGCCCAAGCTGGACACGAACTCCTAGGTTCAAGTGGATCTTCCTTCCCCAGACGTCCTAGTAACTGGGACTAGGTATGTGCCACCATGCCTGGCTTAGTACTTTTTTTTGGGGGGGGGCACAATTTAACCCAAAACACTGCCTTTCACTGCAGTCTGCTGTCCAGAGTCTGCCATTTGGTTTATGTATTGTGTAATTTTCTGGCATTTCACTGCAGTCTGCTGTCCGGAGTCTGCCATTTGGTTTATGTATTGCGTAATTTTCTGGCAAGTGGCAGTCTTGAGCCTTGGCCTAGCAAAATCAGTGAATTGCAACAATTTCTTGATAGCTGGAGAGGAAAGCGAGTTGTCCAAACTGGATCAGGATCCAATGCACCATTCCTCTCGGACTTGTGAGGGGCTTTTGAAAGCATCTGAAAAGGCTGGGCGCAGTGGCTCATGCCTGTAATCCCAGCACTTTGGGAGGCCGAGGCGGGCGGATCACAAGGTCAGGAGATCAAGACCATTCTGGCTAACACGGTGAAACCCCGTCTCTACTAAAAATACAAAAAATTAGCTGGGCGTGGTGGCGGGCGCCAGTAGTCCCAGCTACTCGGGAGGCTGAGGCAGGAGAATGGCATGAACCCAGGAGGCGGAGCTTGCAGTGAGCAGAGATCGCGCCACTGCACTCCAGCCTGGGTGACAGAGTGAGACTCTGTCTCAAAAAAAAAAGAAAGAAAGGATCTGAAAAACCAGTGCCTCTGAGGAACAAGCCTCCTTGCCACCAATGGAGGCATCTGTGCAGATCCATGCTGGGCAGCCCCCTGGATATCCGTTGTGTCTGCCGCTGCCAGTTTGCCAGTAGGATCGGTGTGCCAGGCTCCCCGTGGAAATGCACACCTGTGATAGTCACGTTGTGACTCACCAGGTAACATACTAGTCTCATCTACCACTAATAATCTGTGGGTTACAGAAAACAAACCCAAACCCAAACTATTTGTTGTAACAAACTCATTTTTTTTGTAATGGTTATTATCAAGAAATAAAGACATGAACTTTACCACTTTTTGCTTGAGGAAGGGGTAAACACACCCGCCTTTCCCTGCCAAGGTGCTGTGTGGCTGCGCAGGCCAAGACAGTGTCAGGGGGAAAGTTTCCCAGGTGGAGGCAACAGCTAGTGCAGTGGGGAGCACGTGGAATGTTCCAGAAACACTAGGAGACCAGTGCAGCTGGAGCAGAGTGCACGCGTGGCAGAGTCGAAGGCAGAGCTGATGATGAACAGATGTGGGCTACAGGAATGGGGGTGCCCAGGAGGCGCCAGGGTTCCCACTGGAGCAAGCGGAGACGGAGCGGCCGCCAGCTGAACTGGGGATGTCAGAATCAGCAGCTCTGGGGGAGGTCACATGGATTCATTCATCTACTGACGTGTCACACGGGAGGTGCCCATTGGACACCCAAGGAGATGTGAGTCCAGGCTCGGGAGAGGTCAAGGATGGAGGGAGGAGCAGGAGCTGTCAGCAGGCGAGGGGACCAGGAGTATGTATAGCAAAAAGAGCAGAGAGCAGCCGCTGAGCCCGTGCACCCCGCACACCCGACAGGGGAGGCCCGAGCCCGAGAAGGAGTGGCTGCCAGGTGAGAGGCAGGCCTGGTGCAGGGGGTACCCAGGAAGCTGATCGGAAGGCCCCGGAGCTGGGGGCGGGGTCAGCTGGGTCAGAGGAGCTGAGGCTGCCCCACTGGATTTGGCAACAAGGAGGTGTGGGGTGACCCAGACTGGCGCTGTGGGTGGAGGGGTGGGGGAAGTCCGCCGGGACGGGCGTGAGGGAGGGTGGAGGAAGAGCTGCCGCTGATGGCAGGGACTTCGAGGAATCTGTTAGATAGAAGGGAAGGACCGCGGGAGCCTCAGGGGAGTACAGAGGACTTAAAAAAAATGTTTTTAGGGTGAGAGACGTAGCAGCACGGGTGGCTGACGGGAAAGATCCTGAGGGAAATGAGGGGGACGGACAGGAGGAGCTGCTGGAGCTGCTCTTGGGCTGGCCAGAGGGGCCGGGCTACAGGTGGGCCCAGGCAGCGGGGTGGGTGACGCCAGCTCCCAGGACGGGCTTCTGGCCAAGGGGACCTGGGCCTTCGCTATTGTCTGTTTTGGACGGGCAAGGCGAGGGCAGGCTGGCGGGATGAGAGGTGTGCCCGTCGTGCTGAGGCCTTAGCTGGGAAGAGGAGTGTGGATGAACCTGGGCCTGAGCTGTTTGCATCACTTCCCCACGGTGCTTAGGGGCTCAGGGAAAGAGCTGGGGGCCAGAGGGTGCTGAAGCGGAGGGAGAGGTGCCCACGGAGGCCTGTAGCTCTGCGCACAGGCCCTGCTCCCCTCTCCAGCCCCTGCTGGCTGCCAGGCCCCAGCCGGAGGAGGCCCCTCTTCCAGAAGCTGGGAGCAGGGATGGGTGGGGGCCCCAGGCCTTCTCTTATGGCAGAGGCCTTGGCCCCAACCCCTGTAGCCTTTGTAACCCACTCACACCACCTCCCCTCTGGGCTTTCTTGAGGCTGCCCCAGAGGTAGCTAATGAAGGATCAACCCCTCATTCTACCCCAAGGGAAGGTGGGCTCAGACTGCGGCCTGGGGGAACAGCACAGGTGCACCTGAGCAGGTAGTGAGAGCAGGAGCTGGAGCATGGCCAGGGCAGCCCCCAGGGGCCATGCAGAAAAGCAGCGCACATAGGCCAAGTTCATCCAGAGCACAGCGGCACAGAGGGCTGTGGCCTGCAAGGACAGGCAGGCGGCCTGAATTAGCACACTTGCTATGAGCGCCCTCTTTCCAGGGGGCGAGTGCCCGCTCCCTGCTCCTGGGCAATGATGGGTTGGTGATGGCCCATGTGACAGCCCCCCAGGATTTCCCCTGGTGAGCTCAGCTTCCTCTGGAGGCCCCATCCAATGGAGCCCAAGTCCCACATTCCTAGAGGCAGGGGCCCTGCAATCCTAGCTCCTGTTCCCCAGGCACATGCCACTGACAGGTGGTGGATGTGAGATCAGCACCTCGGGGCGGGAGCTGAGACCAGGTGACAGGGAGGCCCCTGAGTGGGGCAGGGCTGCCGAGGTTGCAGGGAGTGCCAGGACCAGGATGGAGCTGTGAGGAAAACCCAGGGATGGGAGGACAGGAGCTGAGGAGTTGGGCAGCCTCCAGGTGGGCCTGTGACTTCTTCCAGGTGTGGGTAGGAAGATGAAGGAGGTGTGTACAGACGCCTGCAGCCCTCGGCTCCCCGGGGGCCTCACTGCCCAGGCCAGCCCCTGCCTCTGTCGGAGACCCAGTCAGTGATTCCCAAGTCTCGGTTACCACAAATACAGCACAAGTTGTGGCCTTGCGCACCCTCACTGCCACAGCCCTGGGGTGCCTGGGGGATGGAGGACCCATTTCCCGACATAAGATGCCCCCCAAAGTGGGGTTGGGGCATGGGGGTGCTCCAGGGCTGACCCTTCTCATCTGTGTTAACCGAGGATGGAACTGCAGTGTGGATGTCATATCCCGGGTCCCGGCCAAGGCTTCTTTCACCAGAGCCTGGCCTGACACACATTCTGGGTGCCAGGAGCACCTCTCTATACAAAGAGAGGTCTCTGTGGAAAACACGGTCAGCTTCTCCCCATTTGGAAGGAAGGCAGTCGTTAGGAAGGCATCTGATGCTGTTAACCAGAACAGCTGCACAACAGGTGCCATTGGCGTGGCCTCCCAGGAGCCCCCAGCAGATCCTACCTGCAGGGAGGTGGCCGCAGCCTCCAGGAACTGCTCAGGGTTGTCCCTCTTGGGTGTAAATTTGTCGAGTTGCTCGATCACAGTTTCAATGCATTTTCCATAGCAGGCCATCTTCTTAGGGCAGAAGCCTAAGAACAAACCGTGCAGGTCACACCCTCCACACCTGGGATGTGGCCACAGGACCCTCCCCAGCAGCGACAGGAGTCTGCCAGGGTGTTGGGCCTGCAGCAGCAGGGAGACCGGATGTGACTGGGGGCCCTGGCTAGGGTGCCGGGCCTACAGCAGTGGGGAGGGCCGGATGTGAGTGAGGGCCCTGGCAGGTACCCCAAGATTCATGTCCTGCACTGTCTCCTGCAGGCCTCTGCAGCTCAGGGGCCCAGGCTGGCCTGGGTGAGTTCACCATCAGGTCACCCCCATCACCACAGACCGAAGCCGGCCGAGTGCCCCTCAGGCCCCACAGCCATGCCTCCTGGATGGGGTGACCCCTGCAAGGGGCCCACGGCAGAGAACACAGGCACCTCTCGAACCAGCCTCTGAGCGTCCCTCAGCTTTGCCCAGGAAGGTGACGGTTTCTTCGTCAGGCCCTGCCGGGGAGCAGAAGGTCCTGGCTGAGGGTGACCTCATCACACATGGTTGGGGCAAGAAGGAGCCTGGGGTCCCTGGGGTCAACGCCGCCATCCTGACGATGGGGGAACAGGGCCTTGGGGAGGGCTTGCGGGGGTGCTGAACACTCCAGAGGTGCAGCAGTTCCAGGGGACAGGCTCGCCCAGAGCCCCTCCCAAGGGACCTTGGAGAAGCTGCCTAGGGGGAGGCTGGGACCCTGGGAACCAGCTCTAAGGACAACATGTGGCCCCCAAACTATCCTCAGAGGAAGCGGGGCCTGTCAGCAAATGCCGTCATCCTTGGGTGTGGTGCAGGCCTGGGCTCCAGCTGGACTACGCAGGACAGTAGGGCAGCACTGGGCAGAGGGGGGCCCTTCTCACCCTCCTCTTGCTCCATGACTGACCCACTGCTCTGGGCCAGGCTGGGCTTGCAGGGCCACCAAAGTTGGGGACAGTGGGAGCACCTCTCCTCTACCCTGCAACAAGCTAGAACAGCCCCAGGTAGCAGTCCCCAGACCTGGACCCTCCAGGCTGGAGACTGACTAAAAAAATGCAAACGATCCCCACCAACCACCACTGACACTGGAGGGTCCTTGGTGAGATGCCGATCCTGGCCGTGCTGAAGGGTCTATGTTGACCTGCCCCCTGCCTCTCTCCCTGGCCAAGACTCAGAGAGAAGGGGAGGCCAGGTGTCACCAGACACTTTAGAGAAACCTCTGACATGAAACATAGAAACCATAAGAAAAGAACCAGGAGAAAACGATGCACAAGGCAGGAAAAAGCCTAGAAACCAGGCACTGCCATGCAAGAGAAGAGGAGATACAGCACCCAAGGAACAAGCAATGGCTGGAGAAAAAGAGAGGGCTCGTGAAAACCGAAATACAATGACAGAACTAAAAACATAAACAGGAGACGGAAGGTAAAGTTGAGGAAATCTCCCTGAGTAGAAAAAGGTGAAGCTATGGAAAGTAGGGGAAAACACTAAGAAAATCAGGGAACGATTCCTGAAGGTCCAAACCCCAATTAACAGGAGTTCCAGAAAGACAAGAGAGAGAAATAACAAGAAAATGCCTAGAACTGAAGTATGCGGTCTTCTGGACGGACAAGGCCTGCTGGCAGCTCAGCACAGGGAATGAGTCATGATATTTCAGAGCCAGGGACGCCCCGAACACGTTCAGTGCAGGAAGAGTCAGGGATGCAGAGGAGTCTCGGCTGGGGGTGCCCTGGGAAGCAGGGGCTGAACCCAAGTGACTGTCGTCGTGGGGAATTTCCAGGCTGTGATGCAGGTAGCCCCAAGGTGACACTGGCTGGCAGGACAAGGACAGAGCAGGAGGGCAGGGGCTCCCGGGGGTGTCTCCAGGAGGAGCACCTGGCATGTTCTGCGAATGGGTTTAACTGCACAGTTAGAGAAAAAGGCTGTGATGCTGGCCCTGGCCAGGGATGGCATCAGCCCAGGGCCTGTGTCCCCACCTCCCTGCTGGCTGCACCACCTGAGGCCTGACATGGGCTGTTCTTTTTTTTCTTTTTTTGAGATGGAGTTTCGCTCTTGTCGCCCAGGCTGGAGTGCAATGGCGTGCTCTTGGCTCACTGCAACCTCCATCTCCCAGGTTCAAGCGACTCTCCTGCCTTAGCCTCCTGAGTAGCTGGGATTACAGGCACCCACCACCATGCCAGGCTAATTTTTGTATTTTTTTAGGAGAGACAGGATTTCACCATGCTGGCCAGGCTGGTCTCAAACTCCTGACCTCAGGTGATCTGCCCGCCTCAGCCTCCCAAAGTGCTGGGATTACAGGCGTGAGCCACCACGCCAGGCTGTCCTTTTAGGGGCTGCTTTAGGGACCAGCCTGGCCGTGCATGGACACAGAGGCCAGCAGGAGCCTCTCTCTAAGGAGGCCAGAAGAAAGGCCGCTTGGAATTTGGAAATCTGGCCTGAAGCCCTGGTGCTGAAAACAGGCCCTGGAGACCAGGCCTCCCAGAACAAAGCGAGCATGGGCCTCTGGCACGGCCAGGACCGTCACTGCCTGGGAGCCTGCCCTGGGCCCCGGCTGGGTCACCCTCCCCCCACCCCGTGTCTGGAGACCAGCAAGGCTGCCTGGCTGTGTGTTCCTCCGCCAGTGCGGTCCTGATGATTCAGGGCAAGGGAAGAGACAGTGATGCTGCTGGCTTGAAGAACACCAGACCAGAAGCCATTAAACCCGCAAATCCACAGATGCTGAACTGTAGATGCTGCAGCCAGGCTTGCCTGGGCAAGATGAGAGAGATTTGTGGGTGAGGCTGCCCAGACCCTCTGAGGGTTCCCACCCCCTTCATGGCCTGCCCCTGGGGACCTGCCACCTAAGCTGCCTCAGCCCACCCTGCGGGAAACCTTTGCTTCTTGGAAGGCTGGGCCATGGAAGAGAGACCACCCACACCCCACCCCAGCCTCAGGGTCCTTTCACTCTCCTCTGATCCCCTCTAGCTGAGTCTCTGGGGTGGGGATTTCGACAGCTGTGAGCAGAAAGGCCCAGGAGGCCCAGTGAGCACCCTCCCCTGAGCCTGCCAAGGCAGGAATATTCAGGGCAGGGCCTTAAGCTTGTGACAGGCTCACCCTAAGTCCCTGCTCTCTCTGAATTCAGCCCCTCTCCTCGGGAGGGTCCCAGCAGGCCAGGCCACCAGTATGGCAGGGGTGCGATGCGGTGTGGTGCAGTGTGGGCGTGGTGGCCAACCCTGGTGGGTAGGTGGATCCAGGCAGCCATAACACAGCCAGGGGGCAATAGGCTGCTGGCAGCAGGAAGCACTTTTCTGGGGCATTGCTCTTTGGGGAGGGGGGACTTGTGGTTTCACTCCAGGCATTACTGAGAGCAGTGGGGGCTCCCTGTAGGCAGTGAGCTCACAGCTCACAAATCCCACTCCCCATCTTCGCCAGGGTCAGCCACACTGAGGTGTTTTTTAAAACTCCACAGCGTAACTGGGGACTTCTCTACAAAAAAATTAAAGAATGACTCAGGTGTGGTGGCACGCCTGTAGTCCTAGCTCCTTGGGGGGCTGAGGTGGGAGGATCCCTTAAGCCCAGGAGGTTGAAGGTGCTTTGGGCTATGTCTGTGCTACCACACTCTAGGCTGGGTGACACATTGAGATCCTGTCAAATAAATAATAAATAAATGTAAAAGTCTACTTCTAGAGAAACTGTGTTAAAGAGTGAGTTTTCTTGCCCTGCCTCCACGTCACGTTGTGGGTCAGGCTGCCTTGGGATGGGGTCCCCTTGCCCCAGCCTTTTTGAATCTGCTCTGGATACAGCTCTGCCTGGAGGAACAGGGTATACACCCAGGAAAAGGGCCCCTTCTTGCGCCTGGTGCGGGCGGTGAGAGTGGGTCGTCTGCGTGTGTGTGGCGGGAGCTGCTGCCAAGGTGGAACAGTTTCCCTGCCGTCTCCCCCTGTCCTGGAGCTGGAGCATTCTGGAGAAAGGATGATCCTAGGTACCCTTTGGTGATGCAAATCAAGGAGGAGCAAGAGGGCCATGCCAAGCCCACCCCCCAATCCAGGGCGGACCTGGTAGGAATGAACTGGAAGGAATAAATGGACAAACCAAGTTGAAGATGGGGATGGGGGTGAAGAGCTCCTTTGGAATCCAGCCTGACTCAAATTGTCCTGCCCTGCCCCTGGAAACCTGGTTCACTGTCCGGCCTGAAGGTCCCTGGGGCGGGGCCTCTGCACCCCTGAATCTGGCTCAGAGCAGCTGTATGTGAAGGTGAATGTAAGGAAAAGAGACGCTTGAATTCTGAATCCCACTGAAATTAGCCTAGGAACTTCATCAAAACAATCACATCTTTGGGGAGGAAATAGGTACTAAAATTCATCCAACTGTGACGCCTGCTTTCAGCATCTCAGCTATATTCATGCATTCATTCATTCTCAAATTCTCAGCCTGATTTTATTTTTTTCCTGATTTAGGGTCTCACTCTGTCACCCAGGCTGGAGGGCAGTGGCTCGATGATAACTCACTGCAGCTCAAGTGATCCTCCTGCCTCAGCCTCCGGAGTAGCTGGGACTCTAGGCGTGTACTACCACGCCCGACTAATTTTGTGCTTAATTTTTTTTTTTTTTTGTAGAGACAGGGGTCTTACTATGTTGCCCAGGCTGGTCTTGAACTCCTGGCCTCAAGCGATCCTCCCACCTGAGCATTCCAAAGTTCAGCTTTAATAGTGAAGTACCATCTATGTGGGAAGTGGGATTTAATTCTCAAGTTTAAAAATTTTTTTCTCATATTGATTTTAACTCCATTGATCAGGACTTGACTATCTTATATTTAAGGCAACTTTAAAGGTGGGCTGGACTAGGCTGGGCGCGGTGGCTCATGCCTGCAACCCCAGCACTTTGGGAAGCCAAGGCAGGCAGATCACTTGAGATCAGGAGTTGCAGACCAGCCAACATGGTGAAAACCCATCTCTACTAAAAATACAAAAATTAGCCAGGCGTGGTGGCAGGTGCTTGTAATCCCAGCTACTTGGGAGGCTGAGGCAGAGAATTGCTTGAACCCGGGAGGCAGAGGTTGCAGTGAGCTGAGATCGTGCCTCTGCACTCCACCCTGGGCGACAGAGCGAGACTCCATCTCAAAAAAAAAAAAAAAAAAAAAGGGTGGGCAGACTAAAGCTTCTCTTTCCTTAGGAAATATTTTATAGACACAAATGAGATTATGTGAGGAGGTTTAAATTCCATCAGACACAAAACAGCTCAACACTCTCAACCACTAGGAGATAATTCATTTACCTAAGATCTCAAATGTATGTTAATTAAAATATAGTCTTTTCTCCTGATTAAAGCCAGTCTCCTAAGGGTTGCTGCCAAGTCATGCCCCTATGGCTTGTGCTTAAAGCACAACCCCACGTGGCAGGTTTTGCTAGTTGCTTTTCAATCTCCACTACCCCTTTCCTCCCAAATAAGAAAACTCTGATTTTTAGCTGGGTCTACTGCTGCCCAATTGAAAGATGGCATTTCCCAGCCTCCCTGGCAGCTGGGGCATGGTTGTGTGGCTAAGTTCTCCCACCACCTTCAAGAAGTGGAAAGGTGTGAGACTTCTGGAAAGTCTCCCTGAACGAGAGAGGCATATCCATCTTCTCTTTTGCTGCTGGTTCCTGGGCTGAGGAGGTGATGGCAGGAATGTGGGCAGCCATCCTGGATCATGAAGAAACGTGAATGGCAGATAGAAAAGCTGATCCTTGAGGACGTTGGGGCTGCCATACCAACCATGATTGCCTCTCCATGGACCTCTTTTATAAAAATATGAGTAATATTCTTGTTTAGGCCACTGTGATGTTGGGATTTTTCAATACATGCAGCTAAACCTAACTGATACCCCACTTCCCCAAGTTCAGCCTTCATCCCATGCACAATTTCAAACTATAAAACATAGGAAGGGAGCCTCTGAGCAGATACAACTGCTCCAGGCCTCGGAGTTGGCCAAGGATAGACCCACAGAGAACAGCCATTCACTCAGTGGACAAGCCCAGCAAGTGTCTACCCCAAGATCCTGTGCTGAAGAAATGATGGCTTTGGGAGCAGCAGGTTTTATGGGGGAAGACTGAGAGTGTGGTTTGGGACACGTTAAATTTGAGAGGATCTGTTAGGCGTCCAAATGGTGAAGAACAGGTAAACAGGTCTGGAGTTTCAGGGTTGAGGCTAGAGATATAGGTTTTGAGAAGTTTGGGAGAAAATGGTTGTTTATAAAACCATGTAACTGTAGGAAATCCCCCAGGGAGGGAGCGGATAGAGTAGGTTCCAAGGACTGAGTCCAGGGTCTCCAGTGTTGAGAGGCCGGTGAGCAGGGGAGGCATCCAGCCAAGGAGATCAAGCAGGAGTGGCCAGGAGCGAGGAGGAGAAATGGACAGTGGGATCTGTTTCAGCCAAGTGAGGATGCTGTGTCACGGAGAGGGCACAGTCGGCTGGGTCACGTGGTAGTGACAGTTCAAGGAAGAGATGAGCGCTGACCCCGATCATCGGATTTTGCAACATCAAGGTCAAGGATGACTTTGATAAAGAGCTTCAGAGGAGTGGTTGGGTGAAAATCTGATGGGAGTAGTTTCTAGAAAGAACAGGTGGGAAGGAATTGGAGATAAGGGGAAACTCCAGAGGGGTTTTGCCCTTCAGAGGGTCGACTGGGTGGTAGGAAGAGGAGAGTAGGGAAAATCAATCAGTTACTCAAAAATAAACATGGACCCTACCCCCACCTAAGAGAAATCTTAGATGCCAGCGCGCCTAGGCTCACATTGAGTCTGATGGAATAAAGTGGTCATGGAGTCCACGGACCTTTCTGAGCACCTGGCCCTGGCCAGTGAGGACAAGCAGGAACAGGTCATACTTCTCAATTCTGAACCGAGGGGGGCATGACTTCCATCTCCTGTGTCTTACATCTGCACGTTTCACAACAAGCCAGAGACGTGGTGGTCGTGCGGCAGGGAAAAGTGCAGCGCTGTGGGGTCAGGCCGACCCAGATCCGCCGTGATCTGGATGCAACCCCCACAGCCAGGGCACGCCGGCCTCGTTGTGCCTGCTTCTCCGGCTGTCAATGGGAAGTTTAAGTGAGGCCACGTGTGGGTTTTTAGCTCTCTGCTTGACACATAGCAGGTACTCAGATTGAGGTGAGCGTTTTAAGGTACAAATTAGGGCACCACTGGGGGGAGTAGCGAGGGCGGAAGAGTATCTTTTTAGAACGCACCGCTGATAGTGGTGATTAAAAAAAAAAAAGAGGCACCGTTCACTTTCATCGGGGAGCTGGGAAGAAGACAGAAGAGGTGTTTGGGAGAAGCAAGATGAGCAGCGAGCGAGAGGGAACCGGCCGGCAGGTCATGAAAGTCGGCGGCGCGTTGCCCCGCACCTGTCCCGCCCCCGTACCTGGCGGGCGCTCGGGGCAGCCGAGCCCTCCTGCCGCCGCCACCTGCCACCGCAGTAGTTTCCTGGGCCAGCTGGGGCTAAGGTGTTGGCAGTCGTCGTCCGTCAGCTCCGGGTAGGCAGGACGCCGCGGCTGTTTGGCGTCGTCACCTAGCAACCGGCGGCACGCTCCGGCGCCATCGGGTGGACTACAACTCCCACAATGCACAGCGCCGCGGCGCGGCCCGGGACGCCAAGCCCTGGGCGCCACCTCCCCGCCATGCCTTTCGGGACTTGTAGTTTCTTGGGCCCCCGGGCGCGGCGGGTCGCCCCGCCAGCAGGGAGCGCGCCTCGGGCGGGGTGCGGCGCCCGCGCGGGGATTGGGCCGCCTCCGCCCCGCCCGCCCCGCCCGCAGCTAGCGGTGGGCCCGGGGCTCGTGGCGCCCTAGGCGCATGTGCGGCGCGGGGCGGCCGTGACCAGCGGAGCGCTGGGTGTCAGTGAGCAGCGAGGAGCCGCGCGCCCCCGTACCCGCGTCTGTCCGTGCGCCCGAGCGCCCACTCCCGGGTCTGAGGTCTGCCCGGCGCGCCGCTTATAGAGCATACTCAGGGCCGCGCACCTGCCTCGCGCACCTGCCCGCCGCCCGCTCGGCGCTCCGGGCTTCGCTAGACAGCCTCCCTGCGACAGCGCGGGGGCTCCGGCCGTGCCTCCGCGTCCGCCCCGCACCTCAGCCGGGCCCGGGCGCAGCGCTGCGGAGGGCGAGGGCCGCCCGGAGTCCGGCCAGGGCCGGCGCGGCGATGATGAACAGGTTCCGAAAGTGGCTCTACAAACCCAAGGTGAGCGGCCCCGCTCGGGCCGGACGCCCCTCGCGTCGCGGCCTCTCCCCTCCCCAGGACCGCCCGTCCGCCCTACGAGACGGACTCCCTTTCCCTGTCCGTGGCCGGCCTCTTCCCCCACCGCCGACATCCTTCCCTCCACTCCAAGACTTGGACAGATCTTCATCGCCCTGTCTCTGAGGCGGATCCGAACCTCCCTCCCGGCTTCCTAAGCCCGGGTCCAGGACTGACCCTCCTGCTCCTCCTCTCGGGCCGGGGCGCACTTTCCCTCCCCCTCTATCCAGGGCCACAACGGGCCCCTCTCCCTCCTCATCCCGGTCCTGGACGGTGCCCTCCTACACTTCGTGGTCCCCAGCCCGCGGGCCCGGAGCAGACCCCCTACTACTTCTCCGTCTCTCCTCCCTGCACCAGGAATGCCCCCTCATTCCCCTCCTGCCCCCACCCCCATTGTCCTGGGCCTGGAATAGATCTCCCTCCGCACTCCAGAATAGACCCTCTCCCCACTTCCCCAGGTTCTGAGAGAACCCACATTTCCCAATCCCTGGGTCCAGGGCAGACCCGTCCTTCCATGTCCAGAGAGGATCCTGATGGCCCTGCCAACGGCCTCCCTTCCCGAACCAGGACTGACCCACACCTCGGCCCAGTTCGCGTCCCCTCCCTTGTCCCCATCTTTGTCTCTTCCCCACCCACGTCCTCTGGAATCCGGGACAGGTCCTACACCCGGCCCTTGGGGCGAGCGCGCCCGTGGCCAGCAGCCTCGGCGGGGCGGGAGGTGCGGCTCTCCAGCCGGCGCCCGCGCCTGTCCTAGCGCCGCGGGGTCGGGGTCCGGGCGGCGCGCCCTGTGCCTCAGCGGCTGCGCCAGTCGCACTGCGGGCGCTGCGTCCCCGCCGCCCGCCTGGGGCTCATGTCCGCTGCAGCCGGAGCAGGGCCGGGCGCGCTCGGCGCGGGGTGAAGGCGCGGCGGTGTTCAGGATCCCGGCGCAGGGTCCAGGGCGCATCTGGGCGTCCGAGGGTGGCACCCTGGGGCCGGCGCAGCGGGGAGGCCCGGGCCCTGAGATCTTGGGGGAGGTCACGGCTCGGGTGGGGTCACCGCGGCGACCAAGGGCGGGAGTGGGGCCAGCGCTTCGTCCGGGCAGCTCGGACGTCCGAGGCCACCGCGTTGCCGACCTACCCCTCCTCCCTCCACTGGCCGCCTTTCTCCGTCCAGCGTCCCAGGCCTCCGCCTCCACCGTGGGTGAGCTGTCACGGCAGAGGTTTCCTGAAATCCGTGCCTCGCGTGCGCCCATTCCAGGAAGGCGGGAGGTGGGTTTGGAAGATCAGCACGGAGCAAACCTCCGTTTGAGGGCTCACTCAGGGCCCCGAAGGGCGCGTGCTTCACGGCCTTTGAGGTCGGGGACTTCTGTTTGTCGTTGCCGGAGTGTTGGGTTGAGGGCATACGGTACATGGGGCGCCCCTTGCTCGGCCTTGGCTTGATTGGGAGGGGACTCAGGGGGATTCAGGGTTCCTGTGGCGGCACTCCCTGCTCCCAACCTCCCTGTCTCTAGCAGCGACTTCTTAAGGGTTCGTCCGGAGCCTTGCGTTTCCTGGCGCTGGGTGTGGTTTGGGGCCGAGCCGTCTGCGCCCAGCCTCTCCTGCGGCGCCTTCGAGCCCCTCTGGGTCCTGCCTGCTGCCCCCATGTGCCTCTGCCGGGGTAGGGCGGTGGCCTCCGCTCTGGATAGCTGTATGAATGGTGTTTGGTTCCAGTGACTTTTCCTCACCAGTTACTGAAAACCAAGTCTGCTTGTAAAACGGCGTTTTGGGGGCGTGCAGCAGCATTATTTTCGGTGACAAATGGCGGGAGGCAGCTGGAGAAATGTGTCTCAAGTCTTAACTAACATTCTGGTGTCGCTGAAGGCACTTGCTGGGACACTAGGGGATGGCCCTCCGGACATGGCTGTGGAAGAGGCCGCATTTGGAGGATCACCCTTCTAATCGTGTTGAAAAGGAAGGAAAAATAATTGTAGACTCTGTTTCATGAGTAGCTAAGTAATTTCAGGATGGCCTTGTCTGTTTCCGTTTAGGGAAGACACGTTAAAGGTAGAACATGGTACTAGACGTTGTCCTGAGAATTAGGAATTGCGTTCCCAACTTTTCCTCTTCAGCAGGCAGCTGCCTTTCCAGGCAGGCGGCAGGCACCAAGAGGGCACAGCCAGTGAATCAGCTGATCCCAGGGATCAGCCCAGAGCCGTGTGCCTCCGGAGAAGGGATGGAACAGGATTGACGTGGATCTCTCCTTTTTCTCGTTGTCTTCTCCTGTCATGCTGTCTGGTACTAGCTCCAGAGCTCTGGACTCGAGACGTATCTCCATTTCAGATCTGTCTCTGGCCATAGCATTTTCTGGGAGCTGGTGCCCTGTGGGCAGTCTGAACTTGGGCTGTCTCTTATTTGAGAAATGTCTTTGGAGTTAAATATCTTGATTGTTTGAAGGGTCGGAGTATGTTATGTCACTCCATAGCTTTTCATTTTTCAAACCAAAGCTCAGATTCTTGCCTTGGATTATGAATTGAATTTTATGCTTCCCCTTCCTGTCTAATTTAACACATTTTGGCACAAATAAGCACAAAGTCAGTCCTGGGAAGATTCTGGGCTGGAAGAGTTGAAGTGTTAAACATTAGCTGTGGGAGGATGTGTCTGGGGGAGACTGTTGCCTGCAGTCAGGAATTTTTTTTCCCACTTTGTATTTAGATAGATGTACAATTCAAACTGAATTTTTAATTGAATTCCTGTTTTGGTTTAAAACTGCACAGCGAGCTTCTTTTTATAAATTTTTAAGTGTGTGTGTGTGTGTGTGTGTGTTTGTAGAGACAGGGTCTCACTATGTTGCCCAGGCTGGACTCAAATTCCTGGCCTCAAGCAATCCTCCTGCCTCAGCCTCTCGAAGCACTGGGATTACAGGTGTGAGCCACTGTGCTTGGCCAGCACTGAGCTTCTTGTTCGTCACAATATGGTGGAAAAGATTCTGAAATGAAAATATTCTTCACTGTTCTTATAGTTATAAAAAGCAATTGGAAATGCTGAAAAATATTCCTGTGTGACATACATTTTGATATCTGAATAAAAATTAGCTACTACATTAGCTACCTAAGTTGAGTAAAAGAATGCCTGATGAATAATACAAAAGTTTAACATTAAAATGACATTTGCAAATTATATTTCTATTCACTTTCTTAATCAGTCTTTTAAACACCAATATGATTTTTCTTGGTATAAAGTGTTCAGATCTTGTAAGTATCATCCTGACTTCGAACACTCCCAGGAAGAGACGGTGCAGGAAAACCTGTCAGTTTGTCCTGCTTTATTGATGTTGGTGAAATACTTTCTTGCCTTTCTTTAAAGTCTTTTCAAGAGAGTTTATGCTTTAGAAAGGCAAACCATTTTGGCATGGTTGGTGTCTTCATTTGAAACAAAAGTCTCAGTGCTGTGTTTCTTGCTTGGTTATTACTTTCTATTGATTGACCTGGCTGGAAGTTCCTGGTCACTAGGAGGTGAGAATTCCCAGCATGGGGGAGAGGGACCTGGACACTTACCTGGACCTGGGAGAGATTTCCTGGCCATCACCAAAGAGCATATTAATATCACTCAGGATGAATTTGTGTTTTCCGTCTTTGAGGAGGAATTGACCCTCGGTGGGTTATGCTGGCCGGGTGGATGGGGTAGTTCCCATGTGGCTGGTTACCATGCTCAACCTTGCACTCCGAGAAGAGCTCGCTTGTCTGCACCCCCAGACCGTTTTCAGAGTGGGGGCTATTAGCCTTTCTTGTCCCCCCGCTTTGTAGGAGAACATTCCTTATAAATCTGCCTTACTGAGTGATGTGTATTTGGCAACTTCCTGTAAACATTCCAGGCCCAGATTAGCGATGACATGGCCTTTGCCAAGAGAAGCCTGAGTGACTTGCTGGGTGTGTGTGCTTTATAAAAGAAGACCCCTTTGGGTTTGGTAAAGTCTGCCTGGGTGCCAACCCCACTGGCATGTTTTGTGGGAACTTGCTAGGACTGAGCAGTACTGAGTATGGGACTTCCTGCCCTTCGGCTCTTGTTAACCCAGCCTCAGTCACCTGAGGATTTTCAGGGTTCCAGCCCACTTGGTCATGGGCCCTTGAAGAGAGCTGCCCATTGGTGGCCAGCACTCTGTACCTTGGCCACCTGGTTGAGAGGGGCGGCACCCTGGAAACGAAGTGGCAGATGGGGGCGGGCCCCAGAGTGGGGGGTGGGGCAAGGTCTGGATATATCTGTTTGGTCCCGATGTGCAGAGATGAGGCGCAGCCCGGTCCTCCTTTCGGGGCTCCCCACTGGTGGCTGAGGGTGAGGGGTGATGACAGAGATCCCCCAGAAGTATACAGCTGGGGTTTGGAATGCTGTGGGAGGGGTCTTGGTGGAGACTGGGGCCTGGCACGAGTGGGGCCTATGAGAGGGCAGTCACTGGCATGTGCCTTGACTTCCCTGCTTTGCGTCACCTGGGAAATGAATGGCTGTCCCTACAGCACTGCGTCCGTGCCCCATGCCAAGCACAGACCCTGTTCCAGGGACTTGGGATTTGAGTGAGAACTTCTAGCCAGTCTACTGATGAATTCGTTTTCAGCTGATAAACTCCAAGTGCCCAGCTGTGGCAGGGGGTTGTCCTTGGCCTGGCACGTTTCTCTCTGAGGTGAGCTGCTGGAAAGCCAGTGTTCCGGATGCTGCACAGGCTGAGCCCGGCGGTGCTCCCTCTCCTGGCGGGCGCCTGGCACGGAGGGGGCTCGGGAAGTCCTGGGAGGATGCTTGGCAGCGCTGAGTCAGAGCAGGCGTGGCTGGCCCTGCGCACCGGTCTCTCTCTGTTGTGTGGGGTTCTCTGAATTCAGAAGGCTCTGGGGCTCCCCTGGTGGCTCTGCATCCAGGTCATGCCACCCCTCCCAGAAAGCCTTCCTTTCCACATCAGCACTCAGGCTGTGGTCAGCGGGAGTGCAGTGCGGACGCCTGAGAGCCCATCTGCTCTTGAGGTGGCTTTGTAGAACCTACTCCCTGGCCTCTTAGGAAGTGACTCTCAGCGGGCAGCTCACATCTCATTTCCTGCGCTTTGCTGAGGTTTCTGTTTGTGGTTGGGGGAGTGTGGGACCTCACATGCCTTGCCTTGTGCCAGCGGCATTTGCAGGGCAATTAAGAGCCTGGGCTGCAGACAGAGGGCGAGCATCACTCCCTGAGCCGACTCTGTCATCACTCAGGGCTCTCCTTCCCTGGCAGGGCAGGGCTGGACGCTTACTGGAAACGTCTGGTATGGTTTCTGTTAAATGGGCGAGTCAGAGGCAGAGAGTCGAGAGCTTCACGTAATTGATATTTGGACTCAGCAGGCAGGGCAGACGGGGGAGGGAAGCAGGGCCTCAGTGTCCTGCCCCACAGGCTGAGTGTCTTTAGGTCATTTTGTTCGACCTTAAGAGGAGAGATGGCTAATTTAAGGAGGCTTCAGTGGCCATTTTCAGCCACCAAGAATTCCCAGAATACCGGATGTGCTTGCTCTAAATGTGTGAAGGTGCACATCTGAGAGCTGGTAAGTGACAGCCAGGGTGTGGTTTTGTTTGAGTTGACAGCCTTGTGCAGCTACAGGGTGTGCCGGGTGCAAAGGTGAATAATGGTGAGCTGATTCCAGTTCGAAGAAAAATAAATGCTGAGAAGGCTGTGGGTTTCAGTGCTTCCCCAGTGTTTTCTTGTCTTCAATGGTTGCCGGTCATGTGTCTAAATAGCATTGGAGCTCCAGGGCCTGGCTGGGAATTCTCGTCCCTCCCACACCTGTGCCTCAGTTTCCCTAGTGTCAGGTGGGAATGCTGAGACCTGCCTTCTGGAATTGTTGGGAGCATGTGAGGAGATCATCTCTGTCCAAGACTCACAGTAACAGCTCAACCAATGACCCCAGTCAATAATGGCAGAACCAGTGGGTGGTGTAAGCAGGCGGGGACTTCCACAGAACCAACGTTTAGCTACCTTAGGGTTTCATGTCAGTATTTCTTGGAGTCCCAGAGGCCATCACAGCTTCCAGTTCCTCCAGCCAGGCCATTCTGAGAGTGAAAGGGTCTCAGTGGGGGCCTGCCACCCCTGCGCCTTTTTCTGGTAGGTGGCGGGTGCTTGGTTGCTGGGAACAGACCCTGACTTACTATGCCTCAGGCATCCCCGTGGGTCTGGTTACAGGTCCCCCTGAGGATGAAGGATGCGCCCTGCCCCTGCCTGCGCCCCAGGGGGGAGATGCTGCTATGTGCTCGCTCATCACGTGAGCACCTGCCTCCTCTATGGTTGTCAGGACCAGGGCTGACTGCAGCCGGTGTGGGCAGCAATGGGGCTCACTGTGTCGGACTGGCCCCCAAACCTCTCATGCTGTCCTCCCATGGCCTGTGCCCCCATTTGTTGTCTGGATGCTCAGGACCTAGGAGAGGACTCCAGGGCTCGGGTGGCAGCGGGGAAGGGGCTGGGGTGCACTCGCGCTGCACTGTGATGCGAGGGGGATAAACTTCTATCCGTTAAGGCACTGAGGTGTGAGGGTCATTTGTGAATGTTTAAACTATGCTGATGCACCCTGTTTTACAAATGGGGTCTCAAGACAAGTCACCTTGCTCGAACCTCTACAGCCAGGAGGAAGCAGGGCTGGGATTTACACTCGGGTCTGCGGGACCCCAGAGCTGGCACCCGTATGCGTCAGGCAAAGTCTCCTTTCCTGCAGGAAGGCACTGGACTGTCATCGGATTTTACATGAGTCCCATTTGGTGAAACGATTACTTTCGTCTTTTTTCAGTTGGATTGCAAAAAAAACTTAGATATTGATGGGCAAGTCAAGTGTTTGAAGGAGGAAGACAAAAGTGAATGGATATTTTTTGACTGATCTGAATAGATTAAGCACAAGTAGAATAGAACATTTTATGTTATGGTAATTAATGTAGAATAGTTGGATAGGATGAATGGAATGATTTTTTCCTTCTTACAGTAAGCATTTTGAAGCTCTTCCATTTCTCATTGTTTTCCTGCTGGAGGGAGGCAGGGGGTGTAGGGGGCACATCAAGTGGGGGGCCCCTCCATGGACAAGGAACATGGGCCCAAACTGCATGGCTGGCTCTTTTAAGTCTCTGCCACGGGTGGGTTTTGCTCCAGCTGTGCTGCCCTTGGCTGTCCCCCACCAGAAAGGTGGTATTTTACACCGGCTTCCTGGGGAGACTGGGCTAGCACACCCAATTTAGGATGGTGTCCTTAGGGCAATGTTTTTTTCTTTGGATTTCAGTTTTTGAGAATGTTTCCAATTATTTTTAGGGATATCATGATTACAAACAACACCCAAAAGCAGAATCAACTACTTAAATGTCAGATACATTTAAGAATTGTACACTCATGTTCATAGCAGCTTTATACATGACAGCCAAAAGGGGGAAACAACCCAAACGTCCATGGAAGGAAGAACAGATACATGTGGTCCCTCCACACCATGGCATGACATTAGCATTAGAAAGGGCGCAGTGGCTCACGCCTGTAATCCCAGCAGTTTGGGAGGCCGAGGCAGGCGGATCACGAGGTCAGGAGATCGAGACCATCCTGGCTAACACGGTGAAACCCCGTCTCTACTAAAAATACAGAAAATTAGCCAGGTGTGGTGGTGGGCGCCTGTAGTCCCAGCTACTCGGGAGGCTGAGGCAGGAGAATGGCGTGAACCCGGGAGGCAGAGCTTGCAGTGAGCTGAGATGGTGCCACTGCACTCCAGCCTGGGCAACAGAGCGAGACTCTATCTCAAAAAAATAAAAATAAAAAAATAAAGTTAAAAAAAGAAAAAAAAAAAAGAAAGGGAGGATGTTCTGATACAAGCCATCGCCACAAGCCTGGAATACAGGATGATAATCAAAAGAAGCCAGTCACGAAGGGCTGCATCTTGTATGATTCCATTTCTATGAAATGTCCAGAAGAGGCAAATCCATTGAGACAGAAAGCAGATTGGCGGTTGCCAGGGGTTGGAGAGTGGAAGTGGAAGTGGGGAGTGATGATTTAAAGGGCATGGGGTTTCCTTTTGGGGTGATGAAAAGGTTTTGACGCAGCGAGATGTGGTGGTTGGGCAGCATTGTGAATGCAGTAAATGCCATTGTATTGTACCCTCTAAGATGGCTGATTGTATGTTGTGTAGATTTCACCTCAATTTAAAAAAAGGAATTGTACCACTTTTTGAGGTTAACAGATAATCAAGGGAAAAGGTGTTTTGCCCCTGAGTAAAAAAAAATAGGAAAATAGGCCCAGAGCCATGGTTCCTGAGTTTGGCTTTCTGGGTAGGCAGCTGACTTGGGGGCTTTGGAAAGCACCCTGCCAGCCTGGCCCGCTGACTGAGGCCACCTGGCGGGGGCATCTTCCTGGTCTCTGAAGATGGATCCTCAAGTCCCAGCCCAGTCTCTCCTCCCACCCTGCGCTGCTGGCAGGGCCTTTGTCCTGGGGCTTCCAGAAGACAGCATGAAGGAGTTCTGTGTCTGGGATTGATCGTGGTTGGGTAGTTCTGACAAATTTCTCAAACCGACCTCCTCCCACAGAGCTGCCCGCAGGGGTCAGCCCCCGCACCCCACCATGGGTGTGCTGGACTCAGCCTTCTCACAGCGCCAGCATGGGCTGCTCAGTGGGAAGCTCCAAGGCTGTCAGGCCACGTGGGCCTTGCCTGAGCCAGGGATCGGAGGGACAGCGAGCAGCCAGCGGAGTGAGGGCGAGGGGGCTGCTGAGATGTGAATGGCAAGGGGGTGTGGGTCACGGAGCCTGAAAGGCTGGGTGCACTTGGAGCACAGGGGACAAGGTGGGGTCGCTGCAGATGGGGTTGGGAGGTCGCCTGGGGATGGGTCACAGGCAAGGAAGGTGGGGGCATGATGGGGTCAGCACTGCTGTTTGCGGGGTCCTTCCAGGCCTGCTGTGGGAGAGACAGGATTGGAAGCTGGGACTGGTGGGTGGCGGGGATTCCAGCCAGAGGATGGCAGCAGGCGACTCTGGATGGAGAAAGTAGATGGATCTGGGCCTGGTGGGGGTGGGACCTGGCTGGGGGAGAGGTGCTGTTTGGGGATGGGGAGCTCAGGAGAGGAGCTGCGAGGTGGAGGGTGGGGATGGGGTGCAGAAGTCGGGGTTTGGACAGTGTGTTTGATGGCCATGCAACTCCACGGGGAATGTGAGGGTGGGGGGCCAGGGGCGTTCAGGGCTGTGTCACAGACCGCGTAAAGGCAGACCTCCCCACTGCGAGATGCCCAGGCATGTTGGATAAAATCACAAAAAGATTTTTAAAAGTACTGAGCTGGCAAGAGAGAAGGTGTAACCCCTAGTGCCAGAAATAAGAGGAAACTAAAACCTAAAGCTGAGCGCATGGGAAGGTCCACTTAGAAACCGCCCGGAACTGAGAGCTTCAAACCATCACTGCTGCCTCACGTCAGGATTGGGTGGATCAGCCCGTGGGGCGGGGCTCACCTGGGCGTGGCTTCATCTAGGTGGGGCTTATATGGGCAGGACTCACAGTGTGGGGCCATCTGGATAGGGCTGCATCTGGGCGGGGCGGCATCTGGGCGGGGCTTCATCATCTAGGCAGGCTTACCTGGGTGGTACTCATGTGGGCGGGACTCTATCTGGATGGGGCGCCATCATCTAGGTGGGCTTACCTGGGTGGGGCTTCATCTAGATGGGGCTTACCTGGGCGGGGCCCATCTGGGCGGAGCTTCAGTTGGGAAGGGTCAGCCAGCTGAACCATCTGCGGCCTTTGGGCCACCCCGGCTGGTGCAGCTGTCAGGCAGGCCCCCTCCAGGCTTTCTCCCCGATGCTGAGTCTCAGGGCAGTGGAGCAGAGTGGCAAGGTGATCCTGAGGCCCAGCCTGGAAGTCACATGGTGTCACATGGCATCACCTCCACAGTGTCCATAGGGCCAGCCCCCATTAAATGGGGGGGGGGCTGTCACCTCCACTTCTCGGTGCGGGGAGTAGCAGAGTCACATCTCAAAGGGCAGGTGTGGGGATGCAGGGAAATGCTGGCTTGGTAGGATGTTCTTGGGAGCACTCACAGGGAGGCCCAGGGCATGGTGGGGTTAGGGGAGATGTGTTGGTCCAGAACTGGGTGAAGCATTGCTGTCCAGTGAGGGCAGGTTGGAGCAAGGGTCAGACAGGAATCTGTGGCCTTGAGGCCTGGAGGCCAGGGGGCCAGGAAAGCCCCATAGGCCACTTCAGCACAGGGTCACCTGGGCAGCCTGGCCGAGTGAGGTACATGGTGTTCTGGAGGAGCCCTCCTGCCACACCTCTGAAGTGGAGTTCATAGTAGAAAGTTACAAGACAGAGGAGAAAGGGGTTCTCCGTGAGCACACTCTCTGGCATGCGTAAGGTCAAACCAAGCCAAGAGACTGAGGATAGAAACCACAAGGCAGGCCAGGCACAGTGGCTCACGCCTGTAATCCCAGCACTTTGCGAGGCCGAAGCAGGTGGATCACGAGGTCAGGAGGTCAAGACCAGCCTGGCCAACATGGTGAAACCCTGTTTCTACTAAAAATACAAAATTAGCTGGGCGTGGTGGTGTGTCTGTAATCCCAGCTACTCGGGAGGCTGAGGCAGGAGAATCACTTGAATCTGGGAGGCAGAGGTTGCAGTGAGCTGAGATTGTGCCACTACACTCCAGCCTGTGCAATTGTGGAAGCTTCTGAGGCACAGAGGGATGAGAAGGTTCCAGATGTAACTCCTGGGACTTCAGGAGCGAGAACAGGGGGAGAGAGGAGGCTGTTTTCTGCTCACGGCTGAGAATCTTCCCGAGTTGAATCATTAGGTTCATAAGCCCACACCCCAGATGGGAATCAGTGGCACAGCAGGCCCCTCAGATGCTCAGAACGCAGCATCTGAGGGGCCTAAGGGGACAGGCTGCAACCTCACAGGGGTCTCTGCTGGCTGAATACTGGAGGCCTGGAGGACTGTGGAGCGAAATCTTTCTAGGGCCACAGGGAGCAAAGTCAGAGTAGAGTTCTGGGCTTAGCTAAGCTGTCGTTCGTGGAGGAGAGCAAAATGGAAGACAGTTTTAGACGAAGACAAAAAAGTAACCGCCCCCAAATCATTGCTGAAGAAGTACTGGAAAATGTACTCCAAGAGGAAAATCAAAGTCAGAAGGAAGGAGTGGGAGGCAAGGTGCAATGGTGGGCCCAGGAGTCGGGGAGGGAGTGGGTAGATGGGAGCAGCAGTCACCTTGGGGAGCGTGAGCATCCGTGCTCCTGGCAAGGGGGAGTGGAAATTCTGGACAGCAATGCCTGGACAGCAATCAGAGCTGGCACTGAGGTCTTTGATGGTTTGCAATAAGGCTGGATTTGAGACCATGAGCTAAGTGTGTGAATTACCACAGGGTAGGCACTAGGATAACAGTCCCAGAGAAGGGATAACTCCTAAACCAGGGGAGGGAGAAAAGAGAATAAAGGAAATAATCCAATCAAAGCAGGAAAGGATGAGAAGAGGGCAGCAAAGCAAAAGCACAACAAACAAAAAGCAAAAACTAAAGCTGTAGAAATAATTGCACATAAGTCAGGTATCACAGGGAGTGGAGCAAACCCACCTCCCAGACAGAGACTGAGAGTGCACCTGTACGTTGAACAATCCAGCCTTGTGCTGTTGACGAGAGATGTCCACGAGACAGCTTCCGCAGAAAGGCTGAAAAGAAAGGGGCAGAAAATGTGAACCAGGCGTTTACCAAAAGCAAGGAGGTGAGGTTCTTTCTCCCTGTATCAGGTAAGCACGGCGCTCAAAGCAGAGTGACAGCATGTTTCCCCACAGGGAGGGGATGGCTTCCTGCTGCACACCGTCGGCTCCCAGGCCTGGCTGCCCCACCTCTTTAATCCTGGTCTCAGTCACAGGAGCTCTCGGGCAGCCCATTCCCAGTGTTTTTTTTTTTTTTTCTTTTTGAGACAGATTCTTGTTCTGTGGCCCAGGCTGGAGTATAGTGGCACGATCTTGGCTCACTGCTACCTCTGCCTCCTGGGTTCAAGCGATTCTCCTGCCTCAGCCTCTCGAGTAGCTGGGATTACAGGTGTGCACCACCACACCCAGCTAATTTTTGTATTTTTGACAGAGATGGGGTTTCATAATGTTGGCCAGGCTGGTCTTGAATTCCTCACCTCAAGTGATTCACCTCCCTCGGCCTCCCAAAGTGCTGGGATTACAGGCATGTGCTACCATGCCCGGCTAATTTTCTTTTCTTTCTTTCTTTCTTTTTTTTTTTTTTGAGACAGAATCCATTCTGTGGCCCAGGCTGGAGTGTAGCAGCGCAATCTTGGCTCACTGCAACCTCCGCCTCCCGAATTCAAGTGATCCTCCTGCCTCAGCCTCCCGAGTAGCTGGGATTACAGGTGCCTGCCACCATGCCCAGCTAATTTTTATATTTTTAGTAGAGACGGGGGTTTCACCATGTTGGCCAGGGTGGTCTCGAACTCCTGACCTCAGATGATCCCCCTGCCTTGGCCTCCCAAAGTGCTGGGATTATAGGCGTGAGCCACTGAGCCCAGCCAGTGGGCATTTTGAAACTGTTGAAAGAACCAAGAGAACCCGAGGGACAGTGACAGGAGTGCTGGCTGTCGGCCTCACCTGGCTCCTTCCTGACCACTCCAAGGGATGTGAGGTCTCAGAGACAATGGGCACTGGGGCCACTCTCCTGTGCCCCGGCCCCTTCCCTCTGACCTAGGGAAGGCTTCCTGGCCTGCAGATCTCAGAGCCTGGCCCTGCTCAAGGTTACAGCTCGGCCATGTGGCTGCGTGCAGTGGGAGCGGGGCACTATAGGGAATGATGGGAAACTGGAAGGCTGCTCAGCGCACCCATCAGTAGACCATCAGCACAGTCGATCTGCAGCCTCCCACAGCGTTTGAAATCCAAGGAAGTCCCATTGCTCTTCTCAAACTTGGTCCAATTGGTGTGCTGCAGACACTTCTGAAAAGGCCAAGGACTGTGGGTGGTAAGGCCTGCCTCAAAGCTCACTGTGGGGAGAGAACGGAAAAGCAGGTGGCGGTGCACCCCATCTTCCCTTCGCGGTGCTGCTTGGAGTATGGGGAAGACACATGGCTTCTCTCCTGAAGGCCCCAGGCCCAGCACCGCTTTGTCCAGGCTACTCTCTGGGGGTATCTGGGGTTCACTTTGGAACTATCCAAGGATATGCCTTTGGGGACAAATTCGGCTTGTGGATGAAGTTAGTTATGGTTCATTTTTGTTGTTATATATATATTTTAATCTTTTAAGAGATTGAAGTGTGGCTGGGCATGGTGGCCTACGCCTATAATCCCAGCTACTTTGGGTGGCCAAGGGGGACGGATCGCTTGAGCCCAGGAGTTTGAAGCTGCAGTGAGCTATGACTGTGCCACTGCACTCCAGCCTGGGCAAGGGTGACAGAGCAAGACCCTGTCTCAAAAAAAAAGCGAGACTGAGAGGGTGAAATGCAGTGAATATATAGGTAACCATTGAAAGCAAACCATCAGTGATATTTCCTGTATTCACAATGCAGTGCAGCCATTGGCTCTCTCTGATTTCAAAGCTTTTCCATCATTCCATATAAACACCCTGTTTCTATTATGTAGTCACTCTTCACTCACCCTGCCTCTGGCCCCTGGAACCTCCAGTTGGCTTTCCGTCTCTGCGGATTTGCCTGTTCTGGACGTTTCGTATAAAAGGAGTCATACGCTGTGGGGCCTTTTGTGTCTGGCTTCTTCCAGTTTCATCCATGTTGTAGCATGTGTTAGCATTTCATTTTTATGGCTGAATAATATTCCATTAGTGGACAGACCACTTTTTGTTTTCCATTCACCTGCTGATGGACATTTGGGTAGTCTCCATTTTTGGCTGTCATGAATGACGCTGGCATGAGCGTGTGTGTTCGAGTCTTTGTAATTTGTTGGCATGAGCGTGTGTATTTGAGTCTTTGTAATTTGATTCTCTTGGGGAGGTGCTCGGGTGGAATTACTGTGTAGCTCCATCTTCAGCTTTTTTTTTTTTTTTTTTTTTTTGAGGCGGAGTCTCGCTCCGTCCTGCAGTGGCGCGATCTCGGCTCACTGCAGGCTCCGCCACCCGGGTTCATGCCATTCTCCTGCCTCAGCCTCCTGAGTAGCTGGGACTACAGGCGCCCACCACCATGCCTGGATAATTTTTTTTGTATTTTTAGTAGAGACGGGGTTTCACCATGTTGGCCAGGCTGGTGTCGAATTCCTGACCTTAGGTGATTCACCTGCCTTGGCCTCCCAAAGTGCTGGGATTACAGGCGTGAGCCACTGCGGCTGGCTTCCACTGTGGTTCTTGACAGAGAGTGGGTCATCGGAGGCAGGGTCGGTGAGTGCTGAGAGGGGCCTGAGAGGGAATCTATGGCCCTGCTGTGTGCTATGGCTTTGAGCTGCCCCAGCCCTGGTGAGCAGAGTGCCCTGATAGGACTCCCACGTCTCCTGTGCTTGTAAATCAAGTCAAACCCCTCGAAACCACAGGCCTGGGGAGGTCTTCAAAAGTGCGCTACGTCCTCCCGCCACAATCCAGGGCTGGCCAGGGCCGTGCTCCGAGAATTCTGGAAGGTGCATTTTGCGTGTTGACACTCGTGTGTGTGACTGCACCTTTCTCTCAATGGAAGGTTCCACGCACTGCTTCCCACGCCCCCACTTGAGTGGCAGTGACAAGGTCCCCCTAGTCCTTTGCCCATCTCAGATCCCTCTTCAGACCCGACGCTGGGGTACAGGCTTTGTCCCCTCCTGGGCTGCAGCCCTGGAAGTGTGGGGGCATCTGTGAGGAGCTGGGGCTCAGGGCAGCCCTGGTAGCTGAGGAGAAGGCAGCTGGGGCCACACAGGCTTAGGCCACAGCCCAGCGGGGTCATCAGGCGGCCACGGGGAAAGGACGTGTATTGTTCTGTGTGCCCTGCATTGTCAGAGAGGTCAGCATTGCACTTTGACTTTCCTCAAACACGGATAATGGCACGCCAGCCTCATGGAGACTCCCAAATGGGGATCCTGTTTCTGAGGGTGCTGGATGGGCAGTGGGGGGCACGTCCTGTGAAGACCATGCTGGTGTTAGCTGACCGGGTCCTGAGCTAGGAGGAGGGGCCTTGGTGGAGGGGCAGGCTTGGCCCTGCAGGGATGGGTCAGTGCTGCCCTGGTTTTCATGCAGTGAGAGGCGGACTGAGAGCAGAGTGAGCTTAAATTCCAGCACTGGTGTATCATTAGATGTGGGTGGGTAAATAGAGCACAAACGCACCTGAGCTTATTAGTCTGGTACAGCTGCTATGGTTTTTAATATTCCCTTCTAAGCCTTTTTCTTGGCATCTGTGTGAGTGTTGTTGTGTGACTGTCTACCGCGTTCCCTGCCCGCTCTCTGCTGTGTGGCTTCCGTGTTGTCTTCTGCCGGCCACTTCTCCGGGCTTTGTGGATCCAACTATGAAACAGTGATGCTGGCGCTGTCTTCCTCACATGCAGTCCTGGCTTGAGGATGTTCTGCTAGTTTTTGCCGCTGTTGCCTGCTCTGCTTAATACAGCTCTTGCTGACCCATCAGGACTTCTGGGGACTGTAGCCAAGCAGAGGCTGCAGGACACGGCCCTCCAGCACCTTCTGCTCCTGCAGCGGGTGGGGCGGGGGATGGTGTCTGATGGCGGGGGCGGTGCCGGCTTGCCTGGCCGACTTACTGGATCCAAGCCCTGGAGCAGCTGACCTTGGGAGGAGTTGGGGAGGAGGGGCCCCGCCCACCCAGCAGGGCTGTCTCCAGGTTGAAACGAGCTCCCAGATGCAGCGCTGTCTGTACGGTGCCTGGTGCCATGAGGGGAGTGGTGGCAGCGGAGCTCCATGCTCATTGGGGACCCAGCTGAGCAAGTCCCTCCTCCAGCGCCAGGGAGAGGATTTTAAAAGCTGCTACCACTGTCCCTCCACAGCCGGCAGGACCGGGATTTCTTCCTCTGTGTCTCTTAACAGCAGAGACTGCAGCATGACAAAGCCTCAGGGTCGTCGTGAGCTGCCCGACCCGAATCCCTCAGGCTGGCCACCACCACGCACACGGGGCTTCAGGGAGCGCTGGGAGGGCCACGTGAACTGGTTTTGTATGAAAGATCTTTCTCATGAGAGGCTCAAGGAGAGGACGCAGCCCAGGTCTTGGGCCAGGACCCCCACTACCACTGGGACCCCCGAGGGTTTTGCTGCTGATGGATGAAGAGGCTCCCGTGGAACTGTGGCCTCTGCTCTGCACCTGAGCCCCGGGGTCATAGAGGTTATTGGGGTGGACTGCGGTGCGGGGCGGCGAGGGGACCGCAAGGAGGCACTCCTTTTGGCTCCTGGCAACTCTGACCAAAAAGGCAGGCCCATGGAAAAGGCAGTTTTATCCTCTGAAAAACCTCTCTGTAGACACTCTCTTCCTTGGCTCAGAACTCACAGAGCCAGAAGGAGGAGGGGGAGGGCGCGGGGTGGGGCAGGTAGCACCGTCTGGTGTCAGAGTGAAAGCACCCTGTGGTTAGGACAGCTTCTGAGTGCTGCCCGGCCGGGAGGGTGTGTCCCTGCGACCCGGGGCCTGGGCCACCTGCTGCACAGGCTGTGAGGGTGGGATGTGGGCACCGGGACTCCTGCCCTAGCCCGAGCCGCCTATGTGAGATGGAGGTGGCAGTGCTTCCCTGCCCCTGTAACCGGGGCACCCCTGGGGTGGCTCTGCACAGGATGAATCGGCACCTCCCCCTTGGGCCATGTGTCGTTGCATGTGAGCTGTGACCAGTGCAAGGTGGCAGGGCCCTGCAGTGTCAGTGCCTTCACTGGCCATCCCCTTCGGGGCCCCCCTTAGTTCCATGGAGCAAGTGTTTTCCCTGGGGACTGGGGAGAGGCTCGTGACGGCCCACCTGCCCAGCCTTCCTCCCTAGGTACCAGTTTCCATCCCCCATTGTGCTCACCTGGGGACATTCTCAGGGTGTGTGTGACGTCTGCCACCTCCAGTCCTTGTGGACAAAGAGAGTATAAGTCAGCCACAGTCAACAGCTGAATCCTGTCGGTCTAGAATTTTTCACCCTGTGTGATGGTTAATACTGCCAACCTGATTGGATTGGAGGATACAAAGTATTGATCCTGGGTGTGTCTGTGTGGGTGCTGCCAAAGGATGTTAACATTTGAGTTAGTGGGCTGGGAAAGGCAGGCCCACCCTTAATCTGGTGGGCATAAGCTAATCAGCTGCCAGCACGGCTGGAATGTAAAGCAGGCAGAAGAATGTGAAAAGGTGAGACTGGCCTAGCCTCCCAGCCTACAGCTTTCTCCCGTGCTGGATGCTTCCTGCCCTTGAACATCAGCCTCCAGGTTCTTCTGTTTGGGACTCGGCTCTCCTTCCTTCTCAGCTTGCAGATAGCTTATTGTGGGACCTTGTGATTGTGCGAGTTAATACTTAAGGAACTCCCCTTTATATATATGTATCCTATTAGTTCTCTCTCTAGAGAGCCCTGACTAATATACCCAGGCAAACCGGGGTGTCTGGGGGCCTCATGACACTCACTCCTGGGGTGGCTCGGGACCTGGGCTACTGTCGAATTGCGGTGGCGCGGATGCCTGTATTTTAGGGGCCGAGACTGGCAATGTGTGAGGAGGTCAGTGTTGTGCGTGTGCTGTCACAGAGTTAAGGGCATCACTTGATGAAATCTGTGTGCGTGTCATGACACAGTAACTTGATGGACATCATTGATGGCACTTAGTACTTCCAAACATTCTGCGACGGACCAGACCAGCTATGTATAAAAGTGGGTAACCCCAAGACCTTTCATGTAGATGAATTAAGCGCGGTCAAGTAAAAAAATGTGTTCCTCCTGACCTGTGGCTCCCCGAGGCAGGTTGCAGGCTCTCGATGCCACTGGAGCTCTGTGGAGGGTCAGCGTTCTGTGCCCGCCCTGAGGAGCTCCGGGGAAGGACCCTCCATGTGGAGAGGCAGCATCTGAAGCGGCAGCGGGGGCCGTCCCCGCCCTGTGCGTGCTGCGTGGTGCTGGCACTTCCTCGGGCTCCCCTGTCTGAGGAGGAGGGACGTGGTGGTGCCTCTTAGTGGCCACAGTGGGCGCCCTGCCCTGTTCCTCCACCTTGCGCTGAGGAAGCTTTGACGTGGGTGACAGGGCACGCAGCCCCATGTGGCCCACGTGACTGGTACGGCTCACGTCCAGCAGGGTTTGGGTCCAGATGGTGTCCTGGGCCCTGCTCCGAGCTCTGCTCCAAGTCAGGGGCCTGCACTGTTTCTTCCGCTCTGCTCTGCACTTGGGATCCGAGTATCGCCACTTGCTGGGTGGGAGGCAGGCGGCTTCCCTGTAGGCCACCTGATGCAACGGAAGGAGGCAGTGATCCCCTCCCTGACCCTCTCAAAATAGGCACGGAGTTATAACAGTCACGTATTCATTCAACAAACATGAACTGGGTATGTATGATGTGCCAGGCTTTGAGCTTGGGACTTGGCAGAGAACCAGATGTCAGAGGCCCCGGCCTTCCTGGGTACTTTCTTGCGAGGGTATAGCTGGCTTGGGGACATGGTTGGGGGCAGCATGGTCAGGGGCATGTTTGGGGAATGCTGGCATTCTCACAGTCTAGGCAAGTCTCGGGCCAGCCCAGGTCCGCAAATAGGGGCAGAGATTTCACCTCTGGACAGGAGGAGAGGCGTGAACACACAGGACTGGACGGACGGACGGGCTGTTGGTGCAGCTTTGTAGTTAGCCACACCCCTGCTGCACCCCCCCAATGCAGGGCTGGATCTCAACCCCCCACATTGCGCACTGGTTATCACCCCACTCTGTGCCCTGGATCTCACCTCCACGCTTGTGCCCTGGATCTCACCCCTCCTTGTGCCTTAGATCTCACCCCCGACCTTGTGCGCTGGATCTCACCCCCCACCTTGTGCCCTCCATCTTGCCCCAGCTTGTGCCCTGGCTCTCACCTCCACGCTTGTGCCCTGGATCTCGCCCCACCTTGTGCCCTAGATCTTGCCCCTCCCTGTGCCCTCGATCTCGCCACTGACCTTGTGCACTGGATCTCACACCCCCTTGTGCCCTCGATCTTGCCCCCGCTTGTGCCCTGGATCTCAACCCCCCATTGTGCCCTGGATCTCACCACCTATTGTGCGCTGGATCTTGGCCCCCACCTTGTGCCCTGGATCTCGCTCCTCCTTGTACCCTCGATCTCGCCCCCGCCTTGTGTGCTGGATCTTGCCCCACTCTTGTGCCCTGGATCTGGGTCCCCACCTTGAGCCCTGGATCTCGCCCCACCTTGTGCTGGATCTCACCTATTTTCCTTCTCAAGAGCTTCCTGCAGTGCTCCTCTCTTGTACTGGTCTCTCCCAGTCTGTGACTCCCATATAGGTGAAAACCTGCCATGACCTCTCCTGTCTCTAAAGCAGCAACCATGTAGCAGCCCCGCTTGGCTGCCGTCTCTCGAGCTGCCACTCCGTAGCTCCTGGCCCTCTTTTCAGCAGAAGTCCTTGAAGAAGCTGTCTGGGTGTCCTCATGCAAGCCCACTGCTCTGTGTTCTGGTCGCTCCCCCAAGCAGCCCACCATGACCACCTGTCGGATCACCAATGGCCTCCCGTGTCGGTGCCCTGCACCCCGGCACGGGCGCTGGCCTTCCCCACCCACACGGCCTCCTGTGGAGCCAGGCCATCCACTGGCACCAGCTCTAGGTCCCTTGCCCTTGGTGCCTCACACTTGTATCTCCAGCCGGGACCTCTGCCCTGACGCTGCACTTGTTGGGACAGCTGCCTCCTTATTGTCTCCATGTGGACGTCTGCCAGGCCCCCCCTCCCCCATCTCACCTGCCCCCACCCCGCCCCATCCATTCTCCTCCATCTCTGTTTCTACGGGTGCCCGGGCCTCACACCTGGAAACCCGCCTCGGCTCTCCTCCTAGTTTCTCACTGCACATCCTTCCTCACATCCTGTAGGCGTGGCCTCCAAAGTGTCTCCAGGAGCACATGTGTGTTTGCAGCAATGTCATTCCGAATAGCCACATGTCCATCAGTGGGTGAATAAATAAACAAGATGTGGTGTATTCATGAGGTGGGATATTATTCAGCCTTAAAAAGGAAGGACATTCCGACACATACTACGGCGTGGATGACCTGTGAGGACACTCTGCTGAAAAAGACTAAATCAAAAAAAGACTAATACTGTCTGATTCCACCGACATGAGGTCCCTAGAGGCATGACGTTCATAGATATGGAAAGTAGTCTGGTGGGGGCCAGGGATGGGGAGTGGGCGTGAGTGTTTAATGGGGACAGAGTTTGGGAAGGTGAGAAAGTTGTGGAGAAGGGATGGTGGTGATGGTTGCACAGCAATGTGAATAAATTTTTTTTTTTTTTTTTTTTTTTGTTTTGAGACCGAGTCTGTCGCCCAGGCTGGAGTGCAGTGGTGCACTCTCAGCTCACTGCAAGCTCCACCTCCTGGGTTCAAGCGATTCTCCTGCCTCAGCCTCCCGAGTAGCTGGGATTACAGGCACGTGCCACCACGTGAGGCTAATTTTTTGTATTTTTAGTAGAGATGGGGTTTCACCATGTTGGCCAGGCTGGTCTTGAACTCCTGACCTGACCTCAGGTGATCCACCCACCTTGGCCTCCCAAAGTGCTAGGATTATAGGCGTGAGCCACGGTGCCCAGCCCAGCAATAACATTTAATGCCGCTGAGTTGTACACTCATAAAAGGTTAAAAGGTCGATTTTGTGTTATGTTTACATCACTGCAATTTACCATAATAAATAATAGAAAAATGTTTGCAGGAGGTGACCCCTTCTGATGCCTCCCTGATTCCCAGCCGTGGCAGTCGCCTCTGAGCCCGCATCCTTCCTTCTGCCCTGGCTCCTGTCCTGCCCCACTCAGCTGTTCTCAGCACAGCAGCCAGAGTGATCGTTGAAGCACACAATTCAGTTCGGGTCATGACTCGCTGCTCAGGACCCCCCAGTGACTCCGTGTCAGTCGGAGTTAAGCCCCTTCAGGGTCAGGTACCCTCCCCCAGCTGTCCGCCCTCCATTTCAGCCACCCAGGGCTCCTTGCAGCTTCCCAGACACCCCGCCTTGGGTCCCCTCTGCAGGATGGCTGGTCCCATCAGCTCAGACACCCCGCCTTGTGTCCCCTCTGCAGGATGGCTGGTCCCATCAGCTCACACACCCCCGCCTTGGGTCCCCTCTGCAGGATAGCTTGTCCCATCAGCTCCCCTTAAATCCTGCCTTAGCAGAGACTCACCCAGTGGGTCTCACCCGGGCTGATTTGGGCCCCCAGGGGACACAGGCAATGTCATGTAGTGTGGGGGGTGCTGCTAGCCATCCCACAATGCACAGGAGAGCCCCTGACAAGGAACCCCCTGGTGCCAAGTGTCAGCAGTGCCTTGGGTGAGAAAGAGCCCAGCCCTAATCTGGAGTCCCGCCGCCTCCTGTGAGCCTCCCTCCTGCTATCTTGGACCGTTATCTGGGTGTGGTGGTAGCACTGTGGTCAAAGGCTGTCCCTGGCATGTTGGGTCCGGCCACCTCTTCTGGCCTGGCATTCCTGGTGACCTTGGTGGAGAAGAGCTGGGAGTGGGGAAGGAATCTCAGGAAAGCCCTGTTTCCTGCTCCCAGGTTGAAAATTCCAGGCCAGTGCTATGGGATGTCACCAAGGGAGCTTTGGGGACTCTGGTTCACTACTGGTGTGCATTGCACCTGAGTGTGACAGCCAGGCTGTGCTGAGCAGGGGCCGGAGTCCCCACCCCTCACACTGTTCCAGCTCCCATGACCTGGACCTGGTGCCTGTATGCGGGGAGAGCATTGGGATCCCCCTGGGGCTTATGAAGGGGCCTACTTGGATGGAGCAGTGCTGTCTGCGCAAAAGCAAAGGCTTCACCTTGCACGCTCGCCTGCTCTTGGATGAGAAACAGTGTGGTTAAGTATGTTAGGGATTATGAAATGTTAGGTAGCGTGTCTGAATTCCTCTCTTATTAGTCGAGTAAAGAAAACATAGAACTTGAGTTCAGTGCCTTCCTGAGGCTCAGTGCCCTCACTGTCTGCTCTGCAGAAGGAACCGAGATGGGGGAGGCCCCAGTAGGGTACGACTGGTGTGGCAGTGATGGGGAGCTGCCAGGATTGGACACCAGTGACCTTGGCAATTCAAGCTGAGGAGAGGATGGCCAATTATCTTATTGGGTACGATTTTCAGTCTTGAAGAAAAGGGGTTTCACTGTAGGCCACCTTACTACACCCTGTGCCATTTCATTTCATCTCCTGGAAAGAAGACAGAAGCTTCTCCTGGCTTAATGCGCTGGGACTTTTAATGGGAAGTGAGAGAGCATCATTAGGGCTGGCCTTGCCCTTTGCAGGGAAGAGATTGAATGACAGTCCCTTGAATTTGTGAGGCACCTGCCCTGTGCCACCCACTGTGCTGGGTGCTGGCATCTGCCGCTGGCACCAGGGTTGCTGCAAGGACGAGGACGCCTCTGACCGCCGACAGTGTAATGGAAGCACGCGCACATGCAGTCAGGCATCGATGCAGCTGCGCAGAGTGGTGCCTGCTCACAGGATCGGATCACAGACCTGTGTGACACGACACCCAGGCCCCCGCCTGTGACCGAGCAGCTGGAAGCACGTGCCTTGTTAGAATGGAGGCGTTGATGTTTTAGGACCTTATGTGCACACAGCTGGAGCCATCATAACTTGTGGTTCATGACCCTTCTCATGCGGTCAACCACCCCGTGAAGAGAAACGCAGCCAGCCTAGGGGTCCAGGAACTGTAACTCAAGTCCATGGTGAGAGAGCCCCTTTGCCAGTCAGCTGGCAACATGAAGGAGCCCTCCAGGTCCAGGCATTGGAGCAGGTGTGGCCGTGGGATCGCATACGTGGCTGCTGGGGTGGGTGACCCAGCTGTGCCACCTGCGGCAGGCAGAATAATGGCCCCCAAAGGTGTCTATGTGTGAATCCCTGGAACCCATGAATCTATGAGGTGTGTGGCAAAGGGGAAATGAAGGTTAAAGATGGAACTACGCCTGCTCGTCAGTTGACCTTCCGATCATGAAATTTTCCTGGATTATGTGGGTGGCCCCAATGGAACCACAGGAGTCCTCAGTAGTGGAGAAGGGGGCAGGAGAGTCAGAGGAGCCGGGCCTGGGAAGAAGGCTGTAGACGTGCAATGCCGCTGGCTCTGAAGGTCCGGGAGGCGGCGGCGCGTCGGGAAGTAGCTGTGCAAGCTGGAAAAGGGAAGGAAACAGACTCTTCCCTGGAGCCTCCAGAAGGCACGCGGTCCTGCTGACGCCTGGTTCTAGCCCAGAGAGACCCAGGCTGGAATTCTGTCCTCCAGAACTGTAAGATGTGAATGTTGTCATCTTAAGCCGTGGAGTTTGTAGTGATTTGTTGCTGCAGCCACAGGAACTAGCACACGCCTCCTGGGGACACGCACAGCCAGCTTTGCTCACAACAGTAAAGCCCGGAAGTCCGTCCCCCAGTCCGCAGGCGTGGCCGAGTGAACTGGGGGTGTCCAGTTACGGGAGGAGGGCCAGCGGCAAGGGGCTGGCGGGAGTCTCAGCAGCTTAATGTGGAGTGAAAAAAGCCAGTCTCGAAATATTGCATATGCATGATGTCCTTTTTATAGAGTCAAAAACAACCAAAAATACCCTTCAGGGCTACATGTGGCTGCCACCTAGCTTTTGGAAGGGGACGTGAGAGCCAGGCTCAGGGACTGTGGGAGGTGTGCAAGCGGCCGAGGGGCGGGCAGGGGTGGTTATGGCAGGTCCCACCTGCATGGTAGGTGGTGAGCTTCCAGGGACTCATGGCATGAGCAAAAATAACTAGCACACCCTTTAACTTTTTTGCATAGTTGGGAATTAGCTGTCTCCACACCTGTGTAGCCTGCCATCCAAGGAATTCCCAGCCCAGGAGTTTTAAATTAGTTCTGCCTGTGCATTATGTTTCAGGTATTGGAATTACTCTGTGTTTGACAAGGGGAAGGCAGGTGTTCTGTGTCTAGAAAAGGAAAAGGTGAATGGAGTGATCTTTTATGCAGCGGATGTGGTGAGATTTCAGGTGCTGCCAACAACCTGCATTCCACGGGCCGAGGAGCTGTGGGGGTCTCCTCTGGGGCTCTGCAGATGAGATGGGATTGACTGGCCATGATCAATATGACAGCGTCCTCAAAGGAGGGGCAGATGCAGCCTGCGGCCCTTTCACGGGGAGCTTTGTGAATCCAATTCCTTCCAAGACAGGAGCAAAAGATCCTATTTATTTGCCTGAATCTGGAAAGAGATAAAAGCTTTTTTCTTTTCTTGTAATTCCAGCCAGGGTCGATTCTACATGGACATATTTTTCTGCATTTTTGTAAATTCCTTACAGCTGAGGTGTGTGAAGTGCAATTCTCATTAAACTCACAGGGCCAAAGCTGAGCCTCTCGACTGATGTCAGTTTAAATATTGGGTATGGGAAGAGCTGGGAGGTGGGAGTTTGACAGAAGAATGAAGAGAACGTAATGTTTCCTTTGATAACTTTTCCTTGGAGTTACATGAAGAATTGGGTGACAGTAAGAAAGGATATAAACAATTCATTGTGAGCTGCAAAATTTAGTTGTGTTTAAATAATTTAATACGATTTAAGAGTCACTAAGATGCAGTGGGATGGTCCTATTATCGACCCTTAATTTATTTTTATTCACTGTAGAGGATGAATCTATCCGGACCTGCTTGCAGACACTGGCTTTAAATGAGTTCGTTCCCAAATTCCATGCATGCTAAGCGTGGATGAAAGAAGACGTAATGTAACATGATTGTACTTTTCTTTTAGAGAGTCCCACCTATCAATACTTTTTGTCCCATTTGTAGTTGTCATGTTTGTTCTGATATAGGATGTACTTACGCATTGGATTATGATGGGCTGGAGAGTGATCACTGGGCTCTACTTGTTTAGGGAGAAGCTCAGGGTCTGCGGGAGAGGAGATGGTGCCATCCAGCCAGGCTGGCCGTGGAGGGGATGGTTTCTCCCCAGGATGCACCACCCCAGGGAGCTGCTTTATTCCCCCCAGGCCATATGTTGTAATTAAGTGGAATTCAGGTAACATAAAATATGCCTCCCCACCCTTTTTTTTGGGGGGTGATGGAGTCTTGCTCTGTCACCCAGGATGAAGTGCAATGATGCAATCTCGGCTCACTGCAACCTCTGCCTCCTGGGTTCAAGTGATCCTCCTGCCTCAGCCTCCCTAGTAGTCAGGATTACAGGCGCTCACCACCATACCAGGCTAATTTTTGTACTTTTGTAGTGGTGGGGTTTTGCCATGTTGGCCAGGTTGGTCTCAAACTCCTGACCAGCCTAGTGAATCCCCATCTTTACTAAAAATACAAAAATTAGCTGGGTGTGGTGGTGGGCACCTGTAATCCCAGCTACTCGGGAGCCTGAGGCAGGGGAATCGCTTGAAGCCAGGAGGCTGAGGTTGTAGTGAGCTGAGATCACACCACTGCACTCCAGCCTGAGAAACAGAGCAAGACTCGGTCACAGAAAAAAAAAAAGAGAGAGAATTGACTTACAGGAAGCCGTAGAACTGTCAAATTTATAGATACAGAAAGGAGAGTGGTGGGTGCCAGGGTCTGGGGGAGGTGGAATGGGGAGGGAGAGTTAGGTGGGGACATTTCAGTTTGGGAAGGTGAGAAAGTTCTGGGGAGGGATGGTGGGGATGGTGGTACAACAATGTGAATGTGCTTAATGCCACTGAGCTGTAGACTTAAAAATGGTGAAAATGGCAAATTTTATGTTATTTGCATTTTACCACAGTAAAAAAAAAAAAAGATAATTGACCTCCTAAGTGCTAGCTGACCTAAGACAGTAACCTTGCATTGTGGGATCTGTTATGTATGTAGAGGTAAACGTATGGGAACAATGGCCCCAGGATGGGAGGGAGGGAACGAGGCTCTTCTGCCACGCATGAGCGCGGGTTAGGAGAGCTCAGGGTGGGTGGGCTGTGACCACTAGGACATGAAAGAGGAAGGAACAGTGACTGAGCGGCCGTGGGGACGATGTGGAATTGTAAAAAGGCACTAAATCCAGAAGTCAGGGATGGAGCAGAAGGGGAGAGAGAGCACCTGGGAAAATCAGGAAACACAGAGGGAGGGCTGCGGCGGGCACAGCCCCTTGTCGGTCATTTAGGAGGGCGCTTGGGGTTGGGGGAGGCTGCGTGCCCACAGGCAGGTCTCTGGCGTCTTGCAGACAGCCTGAGTGTCTGCTCCCTGCCCCACAGCAGCTGCCGTCTTCTATGAAATGACTTTCAGCTGTGAAGCTTGGCAGCCAGAGGACAGGATTTCTGAGTAGTGGGAAAGAATCCAGCAGGAGGACCCCGACCAGACAGGGATCCCTCAACCAGGGCATTCCAGGACCGAGGCAGCATGCGGGGTGAACCCTGGCCACACTGCCAGGCCAGCCATAGGCCTTGTTTTCTTACAAAAAGAAAACAACTTCATTATATTCTGATTGTGGTAGTGACGTCTAAAAATGCAATACACGCTTATCGTAAACTAAACTTAAACTTCAGGCAGCTAGAGAGGCAAAAGGGAAACCCATTCAGAAGAAAAACTGTGTTGATATTTTGGCTTGTTTTTTCCAGATCTTTCTCTTTACATAGCCATGCTTATGTATAATTTATACAAGTAGAGTATTCTGGGGACATTTCTGGAACACAAACCTGGCCGGGTCACCTCGCTGCCGGATGGCTTCTCCAGCTTCTGTCAGCTTCAGGAAAATTGAATTCCTGAGCCCCCGACATGGGGTCCTGGCTCCCCATCATCTTCCAGCTGAGGCACAGTTGCTTCTCCAGTGAGACACGGGGCTGCCTGTGGTGGCCCTGCCTGTATTCGTTTCCTGTGGCCGTCACCAGTAAATTACTACAAACAGAGCGGCTTGACCACAGAAATTCACCCCCGCAGAGTCTGAGGCCCAAAGTCCACAATCAGGATGTAGGTGTCGGCAGGGCTGGTTCCTCTTGGAACCTCTGAGGGAGGACCTGCTCTGTGCCCCTGCAGCCTCTGGTAGCTGCCGGCCAGCTCGGCATTTGCTGGCTCTGTCTGCCTTGCTCCAGTCTCCACCTCCATCTTCACACGGCCGCCTCCTTCTGTCTCTATTAAGGACGCTTGTCATTGGATTTCATGCCCACCCAGATAATTCAGGATCTCATCACGAGATCCTTAATCACATCTGCAAGGACCCTTTTGCCACATATGGTCACATTCACAAGTTCCAGGTAGACCTTTCTTTGGGGGGCCGCCATTCAACCCACAATAGCATTCTGGTGGGAGGGAGGAAGGGACGGGTTGGGCATCCAAGCCAGGCAGGAGGCAGCTCTGAGGCCGGAGGGGATGCCGTGAGGGGACGCTGTGTCAGCATGCACGGGTGAGCACGTGGTGTGTTTTCCTGCTGAGAGTAGCTAGGGAGCTAGCAGCAGGCCACTCCCTTCCCAAATTGGTGCCAGGACCTCTGCAGGGCCACTTCTCCTTAGGGGCTTTGGGGCTGCTTTGTCACCCTCATTCTGGGGCTCCCTGCAGAATGGATGTGTCTGAATCTTCAGGCACATCTGAGAAAGACAGAGGAGCCGGATGGGGGAATGGATGCTTCCAACGCAGGGCTGTCATTGCCCTGTGTCCTGGGGGATGCAAAGCCTTTTTCTAGGTGAGATTTTGGGCACCTTGTCCCTAATCTATCAGAAGCCGCCTGGCCTTACATGTGTCCCTTGGGTGTAGCAGGAAGCACTCTGCAGCTTCTTCTGGCCTTGAGTTGGGCCATAGGAGACCATGGGGCTCTAGCGGGCTGAGCCTCCTCATGTGGTGGACACTGAGGCCCAGGAAAGGGCTGGGCAGTGTGTCTGTGGCTCACAGGGTCAGCAGGGTGGGGCGTGGGGGTAGTCTCAGGCAGGCTGGCCTCTCATGTCACAGATGCTGGCCCCTGCAGCCCAATCAAGCTGGTGTGAGATCCAGGTAGGCTCTGGGTGCTCCAAATCCACGGAGGCCGGAACACCTCCTGGCTGTGTGGGCAGGACCTGGCTGGATGGCCTGACTGGCCATGGGTGTGAATGGGGTTGGGCTGTAGCCATTAGGATTTGGGGGGATGGGGTGGATCTAGGGGGCAGGAGCCATGTTCTGAGGGAGCTGGGACAGTGCAGATGGGTGGAGGAGAGAATCTGGGGTCCCAGAGGAGGGACTCATCAGCCTCCCAGGTTCTTCCCCCACAGTGGAGAATGGTAGAAATGCAAACCAGCCACAGCTACTGGCAGTGGGGGCATTCAGCTGCCTTGGCCACTCCCTTTCTGTGGGTGGGACTCCTCCTTTGCCATCAGTGCTTATTTTAAAAGGGTAAGCTGTGTTCCTAGATTTCGGGTTGAAATTGTTAAGCTCCCTCCTCTGCTTCCCACCAGGGTGACTCTCCAGCCCAGCAGGTGAGGGGGTCTGGGTGGTCTGGTCCCTCCCATCCTCATTGCCTCAGTCTTGTGCAGCTTTCTCAGTTTGGTAGGGGAGGGATCCTGTTAGACCCAGCCCTCGGAAGTGGAGCTGAGCCCTTCACCTAAATGCAGTGAACATCGAGAGCAGCACCACCGTCATCCACCCTGTTCATTCTCCTAAGCTCCTTATGTTCTCCTAAGCTCTCCTATGTTCCTTCCTCTGAAAGCCTTTCTCTGAATAAAGTCGTCACATGGGCAGGAAAGAGGCTGCCTGGGTGGGTCTTAGGGCTTTGGGGTGACACCGTCCTGGCATGCTCTAGAAAGGCCCTGGTACTTCCCTTCTTGTGCAGCAGTGGGATGGGAGAAGGTGAGCCCTTGTGGAAAAAGGTATTTCTAAGCAGATGTGGGAGCCCTCGCTGTGCTGTTGATAGTCCATGACCTTTTTCCTTTGCCTCTAGGATTTTCTTCCATGGGGTAATTGTGCTGGGGTGGACAGTATTAGGAGTGACCTTGAGGAGCTAATTGGGAAATTGACATTGTGAGAGCTTTTAATTTGCTTCTCCTGATGGGATCCATGTTTAATATGGTCGTGATTGCCAGTTTTTATGTGTCTTGAATTTGTGTCCCGGCTTTGAAGACAATTTAGGAGAGCAGCCCCGTGGGATAAACCCTTAGGTTCGCACGGGGACTGGGGGGGCAGTGTGTGCTGCGTCCTCACCCTTGGATGAGTGCTGCATTATGGGAGCTCACTATCTGCTCAGTGGGTTCCTGCAGACCATGGGAGGCCAGCCGCCCGTCACAGGACCTGTCTTGGCTGTGCCCGAGGGTGGCGACTCCAGACACAGGGCTGCAGATCTGTGTTCAGGCAGCATGAATGTGGGGCCCTTTTTCTGCGGGCCTCCAGGGCTTCCCAGGCTCAGGGGTCCTGCTGTCCGGCAGTCTTTGGCCAGGCATCGCCTTGCTGTGAAGCCCACATTCCCAATTCCTTATCAGGCAGTTCTTTCTGGAGGTGATAAGAGAGCCAGGTGATCCCTGATGCCACAGCCCGTCATGATGGCCACCATTCCCCCAGAACAGTAACTTCCCGCTTCTTTTTGTTAGGTGCTCTTTTGGCAGGAGAAGCACAGGACGCTTGTTCAGCCAGTATTCCAGAACCTTCTAGAACCTCCCCACCCAAGCATCCCTGAGATCCGGGTGTGCTCAGAGGATGGCCCTGCCAAGCTCTGGCGAGGGTCCCTGCTCCCTGCCCAGGCCTCCTCTGTGCTCTCCCTGGAAAGGCAGCACTGCTCCTGGCCCCATATCCCGTGTCCGCAGCTGCTCGCCAAGTGGGGCGGCACATCCCTGACAGGCGGATTCCCCCCAGGCACAGCACGAGGACAAAGGACGTCACGTTCGCCTGGACTTGGGTCTCCTGCTTCCGGCCGGCAGGAGGGCAAGCAGGCCAAGTGATGGGTTCTGGCCAATGACTGGCAAGCAGAGTTGCGTCACTTCCGGCCGTGAAGCTCAGTTTCCCTTCTCAATGAGACTGAGGTGCAGAGGCGGCCCTGGCTGAGGGGATGGGTAGGGGAGAGCCACGTAGCCCTAGGCTGGACTGTGCTTCCGGGTTCCCAATGGACTGCCAGGAGCCTTGGGGGACCCCAGGCCGCTGGTGGCGAGCTCCGGGGTGGGCCAGCAGCCTCTTCCTGCGGGCAAACGGACTGTGGCGCCGCTCTCCATCCTGGCTCAGCCCCCTCCTCCAGGGAGCGGCCCCGGCCCCGGAGTCTCCTGCAGTCTGCGGAGCCGTCCAGCCCCCTGGCTGTGTCCGGAGATCTCCATTCTGGGGCCTCAGCCCTACTGCCCGTGCTACCTGCCTGCCGGGGGCCAGCGGGGTTTCTTTCCAGACAAGACTGGACTAGGGGGCTGCTCCGGGAGGCGAGCTGAGGGCAGCGAGCTTGGCTGGCACCTCAGGTGGGCGGGCATGGCCTCAGCAGGCGCGCAGCGGGGCTTTACTGCTGAAAGCGCCTGTCTTAGTCTGTTTTCTGTTGCTTTAATGAAATACCTGAGACTGGGTCATTTATAAAGAAAAGACATTTGGGTTTCTTACAGTCCTGGAGGCTGAGATGTCCCAGGTCACAGGGATGGTCTGGTGAGGGCCTCCTTGTCTGGAGGGACTCTGGAGACCCCAGGCATCCCAGGGCATCACGTGGCTAGGGGGCTTAGGAGAGAGAGCCAAGGTAGCTTTTATGACAGCCCCGTTCTGTGATGGCTCATTGACCCTCAGTCCACAAACGGCTGGATTCATTTATGAGGACAGTCAGTCACCTCTTAAAGGCCCCACGTCTTTTTGTTTTGAGATGGAGTCTCCCTCTGTTGCCCAGGCTGGATTGCAGTGGTGAGATCTCGGCTCACCACAATCTCCGCCTCCTTTGTGGACGCCATTCTCCTGCCTCAGCCTCCCGAGTAGCTGGGAATACAGGCGCCCGCCACCACACCCAGCTAAATTTTGTATTTTTAGTAGAGACGAGGTTTCACCATGTTGGCCAGGCTGGTGTTGAACTCCTGACCTCAGGTGATCCACCCGCCTTGGCCTCCCAGAGTGCTGGGATTACAGACATGAGCCACTGCGTGCAGCCAGCCGCACCTCTTAATACTGTTCTTTTGGGGATTTACTTCCATGTGCATTTGGGAGGGGACATTCAAACCATAGCCCTGTCTGAGTGGAAAGCCGGCTGCTGCAGCCGTGGGAGTGAACACCAGCAGGGAAGGGAAGGGAAGAAATTGTGGGGTTTTTGGTGGGAACAGAAAAGAGACATTTGGGATTAGTCTGCAAGTGGAAAATTAAATTCTGCGCTGGCTCTGCCCTGGGATGAGAGCGAGCCCCGTGCAGTGCTTGTAGGGGACCCTCAAAGACTCCGCTTTGTGAACTCAGGACCCACTGACAAAGCCAAACTGTGAATTTAACTTCCCGGAGAACCGGATGGGTCCCCTGTGAGGGCGCCTGTCTGCGGCTCTTAAGCAAGGAGCTGGGAGCACTGGAGTGGGGGCGTGAGAGGGTGTCAAGTCCCGCCTTGTGAAAGCCTGGTGTGTTTTTTGTTTTTTTGTTTTGTGAGAAGGGAAATCTGCCCCATGCCGTCCTGAGGAAGGCAAGCCAATGGGGCTGGAGGGAATCCATGTAGGAGGTCAGAGGTCAGCCCTGAGGGCAAAGGCTCAGATGCAGGCAGTGGGTGCCCTCTCTGCTGTCCGAAGCCTGTGGGAGGCCATGTAGGCAACCCCTGTGCTTCAGGGTCTGACCTGCTGCAGAAACAAAGGGGCGCTTTGCTGCTTGGCGTTGCTCAGGGTCCCAGCTCACACTCCAGAGACCTAGTCTCAAATCCCAACTTTGGCAGGCCGGGGTCAGGAGACAGCAGCTCTGTAAGGGCAGCAGGTGCTCTCTCAGGGCTGGGGCCTGCTTCAGGTGGGTCTCACCTTTTTCTGCTGCTGTTCTTGGCCCACTCCCTTACCGTAAGTAGCCACCATACAGGCCAGGGTCATCACTGTGCTCCTCCATGGCCCAGGTCTGTCTGTCCTGAAGCCACTGACAGGAAGGGGTGGCAGCAGTGTGGGTGTATTCCCAGAGAGCGTCTGCAGATGTGATGAGGTGGGTCCCTGAGACTTGGCCTTCCAGTCTGGTCCCCCTTCTCGCCAGTCCTGGGCAGGTCAGGCCAGCTAGGTTTGCTTATGCATGGCTCCAAAGGTGAGGCCTTTTACAAACTCTGTTTATCATTTTGCTGTACTCCTTGAGGGCGTACAGGATTGGTGTGTTTATGATAATCCTTAAAATCAGGACAGATGATTGCCCTACACTCCCCTCCCCCCAAGTCTAGGACCTGAGCCTGTCTCTGTCACATCTTGAAAAGGCAAGAGTTCGGTGTGACTCCTGGTGCAGAGTGAGCTGAAGCTTGGGCAGGTGTCTCACACTGCAGGTGAGTGAGGTGGCTCCTGGCCTTTGTCTCCTTTTCCTATGCTGAATTAAATAAAGATTTTTCTGAAGTAATTCAGTCATTCATTTGTTCACAAGTCTTGGCTGTGTGTTTCCATGCTCCCCCTATGATCCTGGCAGGTAAGGGTGTTTCCCTCCCCACCTACCTTCCCACCGGGCCCTGAGGGGTCGGCCCTCTGTGCTTCTGCTCCCCCACCCCATCCAGCACTCCCTCAGGAGGAGATTCATGCCTGGGTGCTGCCTGGTCCCTTCCCCTCCTCTCGTTCTTGCTTAAACTCACTCCTGCTCCCAAACTGCATTTGTCACGGTCCTGGTGGCCTGCCCGTGCCCCCTCCAGTGGTCAGTCACAGCCCTGTCCTGGGAAACCAGGCAGCTGGAGTGACCCTGGGCAGCCCTGAGCACTTGTTCACTCCCTTGGCGGGTGGTCACTTCCCTCTGACCCTTCTTGAATAACTTAATCTGTAGGGTACAGAAGCTCTCACACTTTCCTACAAAACCAGTTTCCTCTTCTCAGATAAAGGGAATTCCTTCCAGAAAGTTTCTTCTGTCAGCAGTGCAGTCTCGGTTCCTCAGCGTTTGTCAAAGTACCCGGGGAGGAGAGGGCTCTGTGGCATTTATTTCGGCTGACAGTCCCGGGGGCCTCTTCCCTGTGGGTAGAATGTGGGAACCCAACACTGCATCTACTCTGTGTACCCCTGTCCAAAAATCACTCTGCCTGTGTGGGACATGTGCCCTACCCTCTTGCCTGTCTTCCTCAAGGCCCTTCTTTGCAGAACAGCCCCAGTGGAGACACTTCAGGGTGATGGGGACATCTTAGGTCATCAGGGCATCATTGAGAGAGACTGTGAGTGATGACCCTGTGTGACGACCTCACTTTCTCCAGTCTTGTGAAAGAATGGCTCCTGGAGATGCCTCCTGGAGAGCGAGTGTCTGTAACACACGCCAGCGACACCACACACAGAGAAAGGCCCTTAGCCTTGTCTGTCAGGGTCTCTTAGAAATAGAATATTCTAGATCTGTGGAAGGCCTGCTGGAAAATCCCAACCAATGTGAAGCGTACCTCCTCCTTCCATAATGGCCACGAGCCCAGTGTGTGGCCTGCCATTCACTCCAGTCTGCATTGATGGTGCCAAGGCTTTGACACTTGAAGCGTGATATGAAAAGATAAAGGCATTTTAACAGAAGATACCGGGTCAGTGGAGGTGACCGAAAGCAGCATTTGATTCCCCAGGTCATCCTGGGCATTGGGATAAGTACGCTGCCACTAAGGGAAAGGAGTATTAGTCTGTTTTCACGCTGCTGATAAAGACATACCTGAGACTAGGAAGAAAAAGAGGTTTAGTTAGACTTATAGTTCCACGTGGCTGTGGGGCAGGGGGCGCCTCAGAATCATGGCAGAAGGCAAAAGGCACTTCCTGCCTGGAGGTGGCAAGAGAAAAATGAGGAAGATGCAAAAGTGAAAACCCCTGATAAAACCATCAGATCTCGTGAGACTTAGTCACTACCATGAGAACAGTATGGGGGAACCACCCCTATGATTCAATTATCTCCCACCAGGTCCCTCCCACAACATGTGAGAATTATGGGAGTACAATTCAAGATGAGATTTGGGTGGAGACACAGCCAAACCTTATAATTCCGTCCCTGGCCCCTTCAAATCTCATGTCCTCACATTTCAAAACCAATCATGCTTTCCCAACAGTCCCTGTTATGGCTTGGCTGTTTCCCCGCCAAAGTCGCAACTTGAATTATATCTCCCAGAATTCCCACATGTTGTGAGAGGGACCCAGGGGGAGGTAACTGAATCATGGGGTTCTGCCTTTCCCATGCTTTTCTCGTGATAGTGAATAAGTGTCAGGAGATCTGATGGGTTTATCAGGGGTTTCTGCTTTTGCTTCTTCCTCATTTTCTCCTGCTGCTGCCGTGTAAGAAGTGCCTTTTGCCTCCTGCCGTGATTCTGAGGCCTCCCCAGCCATGTGGAACTGTAAGTCCAATTAAACCTCTTTTTCTTCCCAGTCTCCGGCGTGTCTTTATCAGCAGCCTGAAAATGGACTAATACAGTCCCCCAAAATCTTAACTCATTTCACCATTAACCCAAAAGTCCACAGTCAAAAGTCTCATCTGAGACAAGGCAAGTACCCTTCTGCCTATGAGCCTGTAAAATCAAAAGCAAGCTAGTTACTTCCTAGATACAACGGGGGTACGGGCATTGGGTAAATACAGCCATTCCAAATGGGAGAAATTGGCCAAAACAAAGGGGCTACAGGCCCCATGCAAGTCCAAAATCCAGCAGAGCAGTCCAAATCTCAAAGCTCCAAAATGATCTCCTTTGACTCCATGTCTCACATCCAGGTCACCCTGGTGCAAGAGGTGGGTTCCCATGGCCTTAGGCAGCTCCACCCCTGTGGCTTTGCAGGGTACAGCCTCCCTCCCAGCTGCTTTCACAGGCTGGCATTGAGTGTCTACAGCTTTTCCAGACAAACGGTGCAAGCTGTTGGCGGATCTATCATTCTGGGGTCTGGAGGACGGTGGCCCTCTTCTCACAGCTCCACTAGGCGGTGCCCAGTAGGGACTCTATGTGGGGGCTCCAACCCCACATTTCCCTTCCGCACTGCCCTAGCAGAGGTTCTCCATGAGTGTCCCGCCCCTGCAGCAAACTTCTGCCTGGGCATCCAGGTGTTTCCATACATCCTCTGAAATCTAGTGGAGGTTCCCAAACCCTGATTCTTGACTTCTGTGCACTCACAGGCTCAATACCATGTGGAAGCTGCCAAGGCTTGGGGCTTGCACCCTCTGAAGCCATGGCCTGAGTTCTGCATTGACCCCTTTCAGCCATGGCTGGAGCAGCTGGGACACAGGGCACCAAGTCCCTAGGCTGCACACAGCACAGGGACCCTGGGCCTGGCCCATGAAACCATTTTCCCCTAGGCCTCTGGGCTTGTGGCAGGAGGGGCTGCCCTGAAGACCTCTGACATGCTTTGGAGACATTTTCCCAGTTGTCTTGGGGATTAACGTTCAGCTCCTCATTACTTAAGGAAATTTCTGCAGCTGGCTTGAATTTCTCCTCAGAAAATGGGTTTTTCTCTTCTATCACATTGTCACAGCTGGACGCAGTGGCTCACGCCTATAATCCCAGCACTTTGGGAGGCTGAGGTGGAAAGATCACTTGAGGTCAGGAGTTGGAGACCAGCCTGGCCAATATGGTGGAACCCCATCTCTACTAAAAATACAAAAATTAGCCGGGCATGGTGGTGCGTGCCTGTAGTCCCAGCTACTCGGGAGGCTGAGTCAGGAGAATTGCTTGAACCTGGGAAGCAGAGGTTGCAGTCAGCCAAGGTCACACCATTGCACTCCAGCCTGGGTGTCACAGCGAGACTCCATCTCAACAACAACAACAACAAAAACTGTCAGGCTGCAAATTTTCCAAACTTTTATGCTTGGCTTCCCTTATAAAACTGAATGCCTTTAACAGCACCCAAGTCACTTCTTGAATGCTTTGCGTCTTAGAAATTTCTTCCAGCAGATACCCTAAATCATCCCTCTCAAGTTCAGAGTTCCACAAATCTCTAGGGCAGGGGCAAAATGCTGCCAGTCTCTTTGCTAAAACATAACAAGAGTCACCTTTGCTTCAGTTCCCAACAAGTTCCTCATCTCCATCTGAGACCACCTCAGCCTGGACCTTATTGTCCATGTTGCTATCAGGCATCTGGTCAAAGCCATTCAACAAGTCTCTAGGAAGTTCCAAATTTTCCCACATTTTCCTGTCTTCTTCTGAGCCCTCCAAACTGTTCCAACTTCTGCCTGTTATTCTCTTCCAAAGTTGCTTCCACATTTTTGGGTATCTTTTCAGCAACACCCCACTGTACTGGTACCAATTTACTGTATTAGTCCATTTTCACCCTGCTGATAAAGACATACCTGAGACTGGGATGAAAAAGGTTTAATTGGACTTACAGTTCCACATGGCTGGGGAGGCCTCAGAATCACAGCAGGAGGCAAAAGGCACTTCTTACATGGCAGTGGCAAGAGAAAAATGAGAAAGATGCAAAAGCGAAAACCCCTGATAAAACCATCAGTCCTTGTGAGACTTATTCACACGAGAACAGTATGGGGGAAATCACCCCCATGATTCAAATTATCTCCCACTGGGTCCCTCCCACAACACGTGGGAATTACGAGAGTATAATTCAAGATGAGATTTGGGTGGGGACACAGCCAAAACATATCAAAAGGTGGCCGGCAGGACCAAGGAGCGGACAATGCCAATGACAAATCCTTCAAACCAGGTGGTTTCTGCTGCTATGACTTCAATAAAATTGAAGGAGGTCTTGGTTGAGTTGCAGCTGACAGGGCGTTAAGAATGACTTTTGGTTGTGAAGCAATGATTCTTAGCCGATAACTCGGCAGTTGTTCTTGGAGTGACAGGAAGTTCCTCTATTGCTCTCCCCGCTCCTGCTGACTCAGCCATGAGGGCAGGTTTCTTGGCACTCACCTAAGTCAAAACGCGGGAACAGCCTTGTAGCTGAGGCCAGCCTACTTTGGCAACGAGTGAGTTACCCAAAGAGACATCAGCTAGTCACAAAGCCCCAGATGCATCCACCCCATCAAGAACTACATTTCTATGAGACACCTTTCTGTGAAATGATGGTGTACCAAGATGTGTCACATGTTTATGTTGTTTGATCGATTGTATACTAATACTATTAGGTTGTTGCAAAAGTAATTGCAGTTTTTACATTGTCGACTCAGTGCAGAGAAAATGCTAACACTCAGAGCCTCACAGAAAATTTAAAAATTTGACCAGCCTGGGTAACATTGCAAAACCCCATCTCTACTAAAAGTGCAAAAATTAGCTGGGTATGGTGGCTCATGGCTGTAATCCCAGATGCTTGGGAGGCTGAGGCACAAGAATTGCTTGAACCCGGGAGATGGAAGCTGCAGTGAGCTGAGATCGTGCGACTGCACTCCAGCCTGGGTGACAGAGAAAGACTCTGTCTCAAAAAAAAAGTGTGAAAATTTAAAAATTTAAATCCCATTTATAGGTTTATAAATAGGTAATATTGATATATATGTTGCAGAAAAATTTGATAGGTGATCAGTAAGGACTTTGAAGCATAGAAATGTATCCCATGAGGATAAAATTACAGGAGGGAGGTGGGGTGGCAATGTGAATTCGAGATGGTGGAGGTGCGCGTGCCATCTCTGCACAGGAGGAGTCCTGCCCTATTTATTAAGGAGGGGCAGTCAGACGGGGGCGATTTGTCGTCCAGGAGTGATGGGCCAATTTTGTTGCTAAATGTCAATGATTATAATGTGCTGACAATCTGAGCCTCTACATTCTTGTAAACTTTAGCCGAACATTTTAGCTGTCAGCTTGGTTTTTCCTGATTCTGTTAAGAGGAGAGAGCTTTAAATTTGAGGTCCTGGCATAGGGGGACAGCTCCTGGCCTGGGAGGGCCGAGAATCCTTGCACTGCCCACCTGCTCCCGGGTCTGGACAGAAGCTGGGATTCTGAGATTTCCTTTTCTTGGTAGATGAGGAAACTGTAAGTCCCTCCCATTGCTTTCTTTGATTGTTGAGGGCTCTGTCTCTCCCTGGAGCGGTCCCCCCAATGCCCACACCGGCTTGCTCTCTGGCACAGGTTCTGCTGCCAGCATGGTGCAGACTGGGGGGCTTGGCCACTCTCAGATGCTGTCTGTCTATGTGACCAGCCCCCCTCTACCCCCTGCTGTCATGAGACAGCCAGGCCCCTGGAGTTCTGGACACCTTCCCAGTGGCTCACCAGGATGCCTGGAGCCCAGAAACATCCAGGTGCAGATGTACCCCATAGAGGAAGAGCCCTCTGCTCAGAGCCTCTGGCACCAGCTTCCACCCTTGTGGGAGTCTATGGTGGTTTGGGAAGGGGCAGGTGGACCTTGATTCTGATTTGGCTTCAGTTTGCCTCTTCTTTCTTTGGGAATAATCAAGATCTGTTGCAGGCCCTGGGAGAATGAAAGGCTGGGTATAGGGTCTGAAACAAAAACAAGTAGTCGTTTTGGCTGGCTCCAAAATTCGTGGTTGGGTGGGTGGATGGAGCAGGGGTGGATCAATACCTAGTCTCAATCCAGGAAAGCAGTGCAGAGGAAATGACAGGGTGCTGCCTCACAGTCCACAGGAGGACCAGCCCCAGCCGGGAGTCGGGCAGCTTCCCTAAGAAAGAAGGAAAAAGCATCAAAGTTCAGTGGAGAAGTTCCAAAAAGTGTCTCATAGGAGTCCCAGGGAGAGAGTGGAGAGGAAAGAATGATGGAAAAGCTGTATTTGAAGAAATGGTAGCTGAGTTTCCCGGTATTGAAGAAAGACATGAGTTCTGAGATAAAAGGAGTTACAAGTAGGATAAAGAAATGTGCAGTCATGGGCCATGTGACAGGCCGCATATACAATGGTGGTCCCATAAGTTATGATAATGATTTTTTTTATTTTTTTGAGACAGGGTCTTGCTCCGTCACCCAGGTTGGAGTGTGGTAGTGTGATCTCAGTTCCCTGCAACTTCCGCCTCCCGGGTTCAAGCAATTCTTATGTCTCAGCCTCCCCGGCAGCTGGGACTGCAGGTGTGCACTACCATGCCTGGTTAATTTTTGCATTTTTAGTAGAGATGGGGTTTTCACCATGTTGGCCAGGCTGGTCTCGAACTCCTGACCTCAAGTGATCCACCCCCTTCAGCCTCCCAAAGTGCTGGGATTACAGGCGTGAGCCACCGCGCCCAGCCTGTTAGGATAAGCGTATTTGACTGTACCTATTCTGTTTAGGTACACGAATACTTCCCATTGTGTTACAGTTGTCTACAGTATACTGTTCAGCACAGTAACGTGCTGTGCAGGTTTGTGGCCCAGGAGCAACAGGCTCTACCATGTAGCCTAGGTCTGTCGGAGGCGGGGCCGTCTAGGCTTGTGGAAGTCCATTCTCTGATGTTTGCACAATAATGAAGTCAATTGACAACACCGTTCTGAGAACATATTCACATCGTTCAGAAATACCTGGGAGTAAATCCACACTGAGATGTATTGTGGTAAAGCTGCAGAATGTCAAAGATGAAAAGAAAATCTTTAGAATTAACAGAAAAGACAGAGTAACTATGAGAAATGGAAAAAGCCCTGCAGGTTTCTTCTCAGCAACCCCAAGTGCCACAAGATAGAGAATGAGCCCACAGTGCGGCGGGAAGGCGACTGGCAGCTCCGAATTTTATACCCAAATGAACTGCTAGTGAAGGGGCAGAAGGCAAGATCAAGACATTTTTCAGGCAAACATTTTTAACCATTTACAGATGCTCGTTGTAACATTTCCTATTATAAGATGTACATCAGCAAGAAAAGGGAACTCGGAGGAAAGATGATGGGATAAAAGAAACAGCCACAAGGGTGGAAACTGATCAAATGTCAGCAAGTTTAGCTCATAATTGTTTAAGAAATTATGTGTGTCCTAAAATAGAGATAAAAGTAAAGCCCTAGGGCGGGCGCAGTGGCTCACGCCTGTAATTCCAGCACTTTAGGAGGCCGAGGCGGGCGGATCACAAGGTCAGGAGATGGAGACCATCCTGGCTAACACGGTGAAACCCCGTCTGTACTAAAAATACAAAAAATTAGCTGGGCGTGGTAGCGGGCGCCTGTAATCCCAGCTACTCGGGAGGCTGAGGCAGGAGAATGGCGTGAACCCGGGAGGCGGAGCTTGCAGTGAGCCAAGATTGCGCCACTGCACTCCAGCCTGGGTGACAGAGTGAGACTCCGTCTCAAAAAAAAAAAAAAAAGTAAAGTCCTAGACCAGTGCTGTCCAATAGAAATAGGATGTGAGAGCTTTGGGTGGAAGCCACACGTATACACTTTTATTTTATTTATTTATTTTTTTGAGACAGGGTCTCGCTCTGTTGCCTGGGCTGGTGTACAGTGGTGCAATCTTGGCTCACTGCAGCCTCAACCTCCTGTGCTCAAGGAATCCTTCCATCTTAGCCTCCCAAGTACCTGGGACCATAGGGTCATGTCACCATACCCAGTGATATGGTTTGGCTTTGTGTCCCCACCCAAATCTCATCTTGAATTGTAATCCCATAATCCCCACATGTCGTGGGAGGGACTTGATAAGACGTAATTGAATCAAGGGGGCAGTTCCGCCCATACTCGTCTCATGACAGTGAGTGAATTCTCAGGAGATCTGATGGTTTTATAAGCGTCTTGTATTTCCCCTGCTGGCACTCACTCTCTCTCCTGCTGCCCTGTGAAGAGGTACCTTCTGCATGGTTGTAAGTTCCCTGAGGCCTCCCCAGCCATGCAGAACTGTGAGTCAGTTAAACCCCCTTCCTTTGCAAATTATCCAGTCTCGGGTATTTCTTCATAAGAGTGTGAGAATGGACTAATACATCCGGCGAATTTAAAAACTTTTTTTTTTTTTTTTTAGAGATAGGGTCTCACTATATTGCCCAGGCTGGTCTCAAACTCCTGGGCTCAAATGATCCTCCCACCTCAGCCACCCAAAGTGCTGGGATTATAAGTCTGAGCCACTGTGCCTGGCCAATTTGAAATTTTCTAGTAGCCACATTAAAAAAAAAGTAAAAGAAACAGGTGAAATTAATTTTAGTAATATTTTATTTGGGGCCAGGCACGGTGGCTCACACCTGTAATCCCAGCACTTTGGGAGGCCGAGGCGGGCGGATCACGAAGTCAAGAGATTGAGACCATCCTGGCCAACATGGTGAAACCCCATCTCTACTAAAAATACAAAAAATTAGCCAGGCGTGGTGGCAGGTGCCTGTAATCACAGCTACTTGGGAGGCTGAGGCAGGAGAATCACTTGAACCTGGGAGGCGGAGGTTGCAGTGAGCCAAGATTGTGCCATTGCACTCCAGCCTGGGCAAAAAGAGCAAAACTCCATCTCAAAAAAAATTATTTGACCAGAATATTGTTTTAACATGTAATCAATATGAAAACTATGAGATCTTGCACATTCATGGTGAACTCTGAAATCTGGGGCTCCAATCGCCCCACATGGTAGGGTTAGAAGGGAGGGGTGGAGGCTGTCAGTGGGATGCCCCTTGTGTGTGGGGCGGTGCTTTCTCAGCCTGTGATAAGAGGTGGGTGTGGCACAGTCCTGTGCCCCGCCCCAGGGCAGGCGCCACGTCGTTTCCTCTCCTTCTGGTCCATGGAGGAGTTGAGGGGTTAGTGTGTGGGGCGAGCTACCTCCTCACACAGTCCTTTAGCACAGGCAAATGCAGTGAGCTCAGCCGCTGCTCATTCTTGTCAGTGGGCATGAGCCAGCACCTGGCTGGGTGTGGATTCATTCGGTTTGGTCACCAAGTCGTGACTTTATCTGGGGGTCACAGTGTGAGCCACTGCTGTCCAGCCGGGGGAAGAGCCCGGCAGAACCCCTGGGGTGGTACCGGGGCCTCCTTCAATGCTGGCCTGGGTGATTGACCCTGGGTGATTTGGGCCTTGTTAGAACTTAACCCCCTACTGATGCAAAGTTGCTTAAAATCAGTTGGAATGACTTAATTATAACATTTTCCTGTAAAAAGAGGGCTTGAGGATAAGAAGAGAAAGTCACCTTCCCTGAGGCTGCGGGAGAGCAGCTTTCTTGGAAAAGCCACGGTGGCTCCGCATTTTGCCACAGCAACAGGGAGGGAAGGGGACGTGAGCCCAGGGGCCAGTGCCTGGGAAAGGCAACGGCACTTTCAGAGCTTTGTACTGGAGGTCTGAACTGCTGTTCATATCATCTGAATTTACACTTTCATAAGCAGTAGAGAAAGACAAGGACTTAGGAGGATTCTGTCTGGAACCTCAGGGTCTTCCACAGGAGGACTGGGCTCTGTCCTTATCCACGGGCACCAGGTGCCAACAGGGGACATGGTCATCACATGCTGCTGAGCCACAAACCCACCAAGGAGGAGCCGAATGTGGCATGTGGGGCTGGGTACGAAGATACTTCCTAAGAACTTTCTAGAAAGAACATCAAGTTTCTCCCTAAAGGTGGGGAGATGAGGCAGGAGCCACAGCGTCTGATGCTGGGGTTTATATGAGTTCAATTTAAAAGTTTAGGTTTCTTTCATAGATATTTGGGCATTTTTCTATACGAGCACACAAATACTTGCTTAAAAACCAATTTTCCCCCTCCTCCTCCTTCTCCTTATCCTTCTTCTTTTCTTCTTTTGAAACAGGGTCTCATTCTGTCGCCCAGGCTGGAGTGCAGTGGCGCAATCTCAGCTCACTGCAGCCTCAACCTGCCTGGGCTCAAGCGATCCTCCCACCTCAGCCTCCCTAGTGGCTGGGACTACAGGTGTGCATTATTATATCCAGCTAATTTTTGTTTTTTTTGTAGAGATGAGGTCTCACGGTGTTGTACAGGCTGGTCTCGAGCTTCTGGACTCAAACAATCCTCCCGCCTTGGCCATCCAAAATTCTGGGATTACAGGTGTGAGCCACCATGCCTTGCCTGAAACAGGATTCTGACTGACATCTGTCCTTGTACTAACAGCCTTCAGCTTCTAACAACACTAGTTGAAGACATGTTATTATTTTTGAGAGAGATCTCTGCATGGGTTCTGGTTCTTTCCGTGAACTTGCACTCCAGCTGCCCCTGAGCTTTTTCTAGATTGGAAGGGCTGCACCTACGGACATGGTGGGCTGTATGTGACCATGCACACATCATGATTTTAGAGTAAAAACATTACCTTTTGCTGTTCAGAGTGAGGAGCTCTTGGAGACCCACGGGTAGGATGAAGCCCATCTTGGTGGATCAGGCAGTCAGGGCCAAGGTCAGGACTGGCTGGGGTGAGGCAGCAAAGGCAGAGCCAGGGGCTGGGAGAGATGGGGGGCGGTGCTGAGGAGAGAGGGCACAGGGAGGCAGGGCTTGGGGCATGACAGGGAGGGCCTGGGCAGGAATCCCTGTGCGTTCCCCTACTTTTTGGGTTTTGAAGGTGGAGAGGCGTGGCATGTGCTCTGTGCTGCTGTTTTATCATGTACTAAAACCGTGTGGTGTGCTGCTCACATCGTCTCTAGCTTTTAGAATGAGCTGAACACATCAGTGCATTTGAGGGGCTCCGTGGGGAATGGAGATTCTGCCAGGGCATACGAGGGCATGTTTGCCACTGCATGGGTTCTAGAGCCCCTGCTTGAAGGTTTGAGACAATTAAGAATGGATCGATGTGTTCTCAGGTTCACACAGGCAGAAGACCAAGATGTTGACAGTGTTTCAGCTCCAGGAAACATTGTTTTTCTTTTACATTTTTCAGAACTTCCATACTTAAAATTATTTTTTTGAGACAGGGTCTCACACTGTTGCCCAGGCTGGAGTGCAGTGGCAGTGGCATGATCATGGCTCAATGTTGCCTTAACCTCTGGGGCTCAAGCAGTCTTCCCACCTCAGCCTCCCGAGTAGCTGGGACTACAGGTGCATGCCACCACAGTCAGCTAATTTTTAAATTTTTTGTAGAGATGTAGGTCTCACTATGTTGCCCAGGCTGGTCTTGAACTCCTGGGCTTGAGAAATTCTCCCACCTCAGCCTCTCAAGGTGCTGGGATTACAGGCACGAGCCACAGCACCCAGCTCATACTTTTTATAATAAAAAATTATTTAAAAGTCATTTTGTATTTCACAGGCCCTATCAGACATGGTCACTCTCTAAGAAGGTCTGAGCATAGCTGAAGTGGATCCTCTGATTCACCTTTGGGTGACTGGCGAATGCTGTCTGTCTGCCACTGCATTCTTGAGCCTTCTGTCCCTGTGGTGGGGGTGGCTGTGGGGGTAGAGGCTGGCTCAGGCATAGGGTAGGGGTACCCCGAGTGTCTGCCCAGAGACGTAGCGGTGGGCATGCGGTGGTTTTGCCCTCCCTAGTCGTCCAAGGTTGTCTGGCCAGAGAGGCTGGGGGTGCTAGGAGGGCCCCTGGGTAGGGACTGGGTCCAGGCTGCGGTGAGTCAGCCATGGGCAGAGGCCTCGGGGAGGCTAGGTCTTAGGGGTGTGCAGCATCCTTGGTCCAGGGAGGCCGTTGGCTCTGCCACCATGAGCCCCAACCCTTGGAGTTTAACTGACACAATCAGCGAAGCCCTGGAGTGCCTGCCCCTGCCTCTGCGGAGGGAGTGACAGCCAGTGCCCACCCATGCCCAGCCGCAGGCCCTCCCTCCTCAGATCCCTTCCCAGAATCTAGGCCCTGTTCAGCACCCCAGCACCCCTGCCTGCCCGCACCTCTGTGTACCCCTCCCACATCATGGGGTGATAGGGCACGGTGCCATGCTGGAGGGGCTAAGAGGCCTCGATGACAGTGACGTCCAGGCAGAGACCCGAATCAGGGGTGAGTCAGGTGTTGGGTGAACCTCGAGGCCAAAGACCCAGCACTGGAACCTGCTGGGCATGCTGAGGACTAGAAGGAGGATGGCGGGAGCGGTGGCGGCAGGAGGCGGCGATGGAAGGGCTGGGGAGGCAGCGTAGGGCTGTGAAGACACGCCCCTGTGTCCCCGTGAGGGTGGTGGGACCATTCCTACCCCCTCACGAGTTCTTCTCGGAACCAGACTCAGCCCCGCCACCATCCTTCTAGGATGGAAACCTCTGGTTCTCTGGAAGGTCCTTTGGGTCCTGTTGGTCATGGGAATAGGTAACAGCAAACAAAACATTTGCCCTTCTTCCCGCTCCCCAGTTCTGACAGATGTCCACACGGGCCATGCGCACCAGAACTGGCCACACGCTGCACGCCCCTCCAGGCTTCCACTGGGCTGACCTGAGGCTCGTGCATGGCCTTGCACCCCTGCCAGCCCCCAGATCCATCACTGTCATAGTTGGGGTCTGTGCCTCTAGGCTGCTCCTGCGTGACTGTCCAGCCCTGGATCCTGGGGACACACGGCCATCAGCTCACGGCCCTGGAGCCCAACCTTCATCCTGTTGCCGCCCAGGCCGGCTTCTCACGCTGGGTGGGGGGCGGGCTGCCAGCTGTTTGCTGGGTTAGGACTGAACCCGCAGCATGGCCTTCCCAGGCCAGCCTTAGTGGCCAGACTGTGTCTTTTCCAGTTTGGCTTTGGCCCTTAAAGACACTGAAGAGGTTTAATTATTTACCTGCTATTGTTGAAGGGAGTCTTTGTACTCTTTTGTTTTCTGGTTTTTGTTTGTTTGTTTGTCTGGTTTTTTTTTTGCCCTGCCGGGAGCCCCTGTGCCTGAGTTACTTTTCTGCAGATACTATCCTGGCTTTTCTTGAGCAAATACCCGTTTGGCTTTTTCCTGCCATATGTCAAGCCTCTGGAAGATCGTCAATATTTTTCCTCCCATAATGCATAAAAATAAAGTACAGGCTCTCACTGGGCTATTTTGCAAATAATTTTTATCCTCTGATAAAATGACACATTGGTGAGAGCAGGCGTTCCTTTAGGACAGCTATTTTTAAAGAATGATGGAATCGTCTTAATCATCTGTCAGTGGCGGGCACCTTTATAAGTCAAATGCTTCTAAGTTGTATTTGCATTATTTGATTATTTCAGCAATAACCACAGTACAAAAGAAGAATGTGCCAGGGAGCACAATGCGGGCAACCACACAAATCAGCCCCACCACGTGCTGGCTGAGTCCGTGTGTCCAGGCGGCTTTGCCCTTTCCTGTGGTCACCCCATCCCCTGTCTGCTTCCTTCCCCACTCAGCCCCCACGTGAGCTCCCCATCTTCTCTCCAGCTCCAAGTCACCCACCTGCAACTTCTCCTAAGGAGCGGGGCCCGAAACCTAACGACTGGTCAAGAAGAAGAGCCAGACGCGGGCTGCGCCCCACATGCTGTGTCCACGTTCACCCCAGGCCTGGGTCCTCTTCCCTGGGGATCGTCGTGGTGGACAGTGGGCACCGTGTCTTCTCAGTGGAAGCACCTGGAATGCTGCATTACACAGGAAGATCCGAGACACACCTGACCCACATGGACGTGGCAGGGTTGGGTGCCCATCCCTCCTGAGGGCAGTCAGAGAGGCGCCCAGCATCACAGTGTGGGCGGGAGGGGTGGCCGGCGAGGGATGCGGTGTGCAATCTGGCGCCCCAGACTGGCCCACTGCAGGTGGTCCCATGGCCTTCCCACGTCCGGGGAGCCGAGAGGTGGGGGTGGCAGCAGGCATGGGAGACACCCCTCTCCCGGTACAGTGATGCCCAGGATGGTGGGTGCTCCCTCTGGCCCCATCTCTGCATCTCACTGGTGGGCTCTGGGCCCTGAGCCGGCAGGATTGGGTCCAGGGCTACCTCTGTCCTGCCGGTGTCCCACCTACACGGGTGGAAGATTTGTCGAAAGAGATCTGCCAGAATGTGGGGTGATGGCTATTCTTAGAGGCACTGGAGGCACTTAGGGAATCCCTACCCCCAAGTGTGAGCTGGGGTGTGGGCTCAGGGCACCCCATCCATGGTCTGGGCAGCCCGGCCAGCTCTGCTGGCTCCAGGTGTGTCCAGGGGGCTCAGGCCAAGTGATGGTCAGGGCCGATCTATAGGATAAACGCACTGACATGGGGTTTCTCAGTGCCCCTGATGACACAGGACCAGGCAAATCCCCTTCTCTCTGCTCTGGGACATCAGGTAATCGTGGTGCTGTGGGAGAGGGGCGTCTTCATTCCGTATGGCTGCTGTGACCAAGTCGCACACAGTGGGGTGCTTAAAACAACAAAAATCGGCCGGGCGTGGTGGTTCACACCTGTAATCCCAGCACTTCAGAAGGCTAAGGCGGGCGGATCACGAGATCAGGAGATCAAGACCATCCTGGCCAACATGGTGAAACCCGTCTCTATTAAGAGTACAAAAATTAGTCAAGCTTGGTGGTGCACTCCTGTAATCCCACCTGCTCGGGAGGCTGAGGCAGGAGAATTGCTTGAACCCGGGAGGCAGAGGTTGCAGTGAGCCGAGATCACGCCACTGGACTCCAGCCTGGTGACAGAGCGAGACTCTGTCTCAAAAAAATAAATAAATAAATAAAAGAAAAATAAATAAAAAAAATAAAATAAAAAATCCCTTCTTTCAAAGTTCTGGAGACCAGAAGTCTGAGGTCGCAGTGTGGGCAGCACTGGTTTCTTTTGGGGGCTCTGAGGGAGGGTCGCTCCTTGCCTCCTCCAGCTCCCGGTGTTGCCGCTGTCCTTGGGGTTTCTTACAGGCCCGTCACTCCGATCTCCGCCCCATCTTCACATGGCATTCTCCTCTGTGTGCCTTTCACCTTCTCTAAGGCCACCTGTCACTGGGTTTAGGGCCCACCCAGAGAGTCCAGGATGGTCTCAGGTTGAGATTCTTACCTCTCTTTCATCTGCAACAACTGTTTTTCCAAAAACAGTCATATTCACACATTCCAGACATGCTTCAAGGGGACCACCATTTGACCCACTCTGGGTGGGTAGGAACCATGTCTGAGGTCCCAGAGCAGGCTCTGGGGGCAGCTTTTCCTTACTCGAGGGCCTCTCTTTATGGCAAATTAGGTCCTAATCACAACAAAGGTGCCACATTGCCCAGTCCACACTTGCCCATGGCTTTGGTGGGGCCCTGTGGCTGTGGCAGGGGGGACCCTTGTCTCACCAGATGGAACAGCCTGGCCTAGATTGCTCTGATGTGAGAAAGCAGATCTGGTCAGTCCACAGAGTGAGGCGTTCCACACCCTTGACTCACAGATGTCACCAGGAGGAAGGATGGCAGGGATGCCCCTCTAAGCACCACCTGCCCATGGTGTATGGTCTCCAGAGAAGATGTGCAGATGGTCAGCCAGCAATGAAGGGTGCCCAGCATCATCAGCCATTGGGAAAATGAGAGTCAAAACCACAGTGAGCGGCCACTTCACAGCCACCAGGGTGGTTAGAACTCAAAAGTCAGATAATAACAAGTGTTGGCGAAGACATAGGGAAATCAGAGCCCTGCCACACCAACTGCTGCTCTATGATTGTTGAATGGTGCAGCCTCTTTGGAAAGTAGCCTGGCAGTTGCTCAAAAAGTTAAACACAGAAGTGCCATATGGCCCAAGAATTTCACTTCTAGATATATACCCAGAGAGCTGAAAACATATGTCCCCACAAAAACTTGCTTATAGCAGCACTATTCATAGTAGCCAAAAGGTGGGAGCAGTGCAAGTGTTCATCGACAGATGCCTGGATAAACAAAATGTGGTCTGTCCATCCACACAGTAGCACACAGGAAGCACCGATTTATGCTGTAATGTGGATGAACCTTGAAAACACTGCTCTGTGAAAGTAACAGACACAAAATGCCCCATTTCATATGATTCTATGCACAGGAAATGTCCAGACATGCAAATCCAGAGATAAAGTCGATGAAGGGGTAGGGGGATGACTGCTAACAGGTGTGGTTTCTTTCGGAGGTGATGAAAATGTTCTGAAACTAGATCATGTGATGGTTGCACAGCTCTGAGAATACCCTAAAAACTGCTGAATCGCATACTGTAGAGGCAAGGTCTCACGCTGTCACCCAGGCTGGAGTGCAGTGGTATGATCTCAACTCACTCTAACTTCCACCTCCCGGGCTCAAGCGATCTTCCCGCTTCAGCCTCCTGAGTAGCTGGGACTACAGGTGCAGACCACCACACCTGGCTAATCTTTTGTGTGTAGATACATTTTTTTTTCTTTTTTTTTTTTTTTTTGTAGAGATGGGGTGTTGCTTTGTTGCCCAGGCTGGCCTTGAACTCCTGGCCTCAAGTGATCCTCCCACCTCAGCCTCCCAAAGCACCAAAGTGCCATCGTGCCTGGCCTTTGAATTGCACATTTTGGTAGAATTTTATGGCATGTGAGTCCCATCTCAATAAAACAGTTTCAGAAAGCAATGATTGCTCTCTTTTGGGCAGCAGAGCCTGGGCTTGTCTCTGCTGGCTGGAGCCACCTGGACACAGACCTGCCGCGACTGGCACACACCAAGTCGCCCTGGGTAAGGGGAGGGCACCTGGCATGTTGGGTCAAAGTCAGCGGCTCTGTGATTAGAGGAGCAACCACCCTGGGTGCCTTAAGTCCGTTAGGTCCTTCAAGGGGAGCTGGTCCAGGACTGAGCATCAGTCCACCTGCCTGGGCTGGTGAGGCTTCCTTGAGTATGGCTTCCAGTGTGCCCAGGAGTGTGGGATACCCATGGCCCTCCAGGCCTGAGCCAACAAAGCAAAGGCCAGAGCATCCTGGGCCGGCTGTTGCGGCCCCACTGCAATAGTTCTCTTGGCCCACAACCTTGGACCCCTGTCTGGGTGTTTGAATTGCTCCTCTGATTAAAGGAACAAGCCCAGTTCTTGTGAGCTCTTAGCAAATCACCTCAAATCATTTTTGAAGGAGAGAAATAATTCATAAATAAGCAGCTTAAGTTTCCATTTTCCACAAGCAAATTTCCATGCATCCTAGGAGTTGACCGGACTGCGTTCCCCCATCCCCACCACCCTTTCAGAGTTTCTTGAGCTGCCCTCAGCCAGGCAGAGGCTGAGGCTCAGCCCCTGCAATGGGGGGCTTGAGCAGGGGACACCCCGGGGGCACCCTGCTAGCACAGTGGGAATGGAATTGATTGTCTCCTAGCAAGTTTGCTATTTAATAGTTTTAAAATTAAAATGCATTTTAAAGACTCTTTAAACCTGTGGAGTTCAAAATGAGATCTCTGGCAGTTTAAATGCCCAGCTGTCAGATACAGGCTTATTCCATTTGGTCACGCAGCACCCTTCCCTCCGGAGCGCTCTCACCACCCATTCTCCTCCTCAGCAGCGACAGAGGGGCTGTGCAGTTCGTTCGTTTCTTTATGATCCCACTGCAGCTACCGTGGTTAAATTTTCTGCAGTCGGTGTTCTTGGCACATCATTTGTATAGGCAGTACTTGACAGAGTTTGATTTGAAAATTCATTTTCCCTTTGAAAACGCTTGGCTAGATGTGCAATTATCTCCCAGCTTTGCGTCTGGCTTGGCTTGCAGAACAAATGCCACGGTCAAGGCCAGCATTATCACCTGGGGTTTGCGTGGTGCCGTGCCCAGCTGTTTCTCCTGTAAGGAGGATGTCTTTGCATGATAGGGGATGCCTCATCCTCAGGGGGCCAACCCAGCCTCTTCCTAGAGCCAGGGTCCGGCTTCTGGGGAGCATCTCCTTCTGTGGGTGGGAGGGGGTCTGTTTCCACATCAGATACTACACTGAGGTGATAAAGGGGCCCTTTGCCATGCCCCAAGGGGCAGAGGCCTCTAGCTGCGTGGAACTGTACCCTCTGCCATTGGAGGGTTTTCTCTGGGGCCACTGAACACTCCACTGAGCTGAGTAGACGATGGCTGTGGGGAAGGCTGCCAGCTCTTCCACCCGTCACCTGCCCCTCCGAGCTGGCTGTGGCTTCTGCTGCAAGTGAGAGCAACTTGGCCGGGAGACGGGTGCTGCTTGGTGAGACAGCAGGTGCAGGGAACTGATTTGTTGGGGTGTCTAAACCAGTCCCCCAATCTAAAGCTTCCCAGGGCACTGATTTACCAGACCATCTGGGAAACTGCAGAGGCCTGCGCTTGCCTCTGAGGGAGGCCCACGTGCAGCTTTGCATAAGCAGGTTCTTATGAAACATGAGCACTGGTAACAGCTGTAAAAGCATTTTAAATAAAAATTTAGTGAGGTTAAAAATTCCATCTCAGAATGTACACGTGAATGTTTTTGGTGCGTGTAGAGTTCACGCCTATGTTTTTTGTTGGAATAACTGGGTGCTGTAATTCTGTGTCGCACTCCCCCCCGAAGTCTCTTTGAGAGGTGGCCTCCTGGGGACATCCACATTCAGCCTCAGGGTCCTTCCTTCACTGGCTGTGCTGGGGGAGCCGCGCTGGGCCACCTGAGTTCACAGTGAGGCCGGCTGGATCTTGCCCTGGCTTCCTACGAGCAGGTCACATGGGTCAGCCGTCACCTTGCCCTTAGGGGGCAGGGGCCGTGCTCTGCCACCTCCACCCCTCCTGTAGGTAGAGGGGAGCCCCCCAGTCCCCAGTGTCTGAACCTCAGGGCCTGGAAAACAAACATGCGTGCTTGTGTGCTCCCTTTTCCTTCAGAACTTATTCTGCAGGTGGTCCAGTTGGGGCCTTCTGGTATCAGGGGTGACTCTCAGAGCTTGATAACCCAAAGTCCAGCTGAGGGCGAGCTGGAGGGCCTGGGAGGCGTCCTCCCTGTGTAGCCCAGCTCCAGGCACAGAACCAAGGCCCAGCCAGTGCTGGCCGTCTTCCAGCATGAGTGGGGCGAGCTGTTCCACCCAGGCCGGAGCAGGAGCCTTTGTCCCCAGGTTGGGCCAGGGCTCAGGGCTCCCACTAAAGGGTGGGAGATTTGGGAGTGGACCTGAAGAAGGGACAGGAGAGAGTCTGTGGGCCAGGGAGGCAGCAGGCAGAGCCGGGGGCATTTCTGCAGGTGGGAAGGTGGGCCTGGGTGACTGGCCCAGACCCTGGGGAGGCTGGCGTTGTTGTTACCCTTATTACCCTGCGTGCACTGAGAGGCCCCTGCTGCGTACAGGTAGTTGGGGGGGACACGCCCTTTGTGAGTGCACGTGCGGGCCCAGAGGCAGCGCTCCAGGCTCGAGTGACAAGCGCCCCGCGGCCCCTCCTCACGCCCTTGTCCCCTGCTGTCCCGGTTGCTGCCTGTGGCCTCCGCGCACTGCGCTCTCGAACCCCGCGTGGCCCACCCGGGGAGATGTGGAGACCCTGACCCCTGCCACCCGCGCCTCCCCTGCCCCCTCCCCCTCCCCCCGCCGCATTCAGGAACACCCGGCCCCTTTCTCCCAACGCTGCCCGCTGCCCACTGCCTGCGGGGTGGCCCAGCTCCACTGCTCGCCCTTCAGCCTGGACCCCCCCACCGTCCACCTCCCTCCCCCACTTCCGCGTGCGGGGCCTGACGCCTAGGGAGTGACCCCCGCGTGCGCCCGGGACACCCCGGCTCTGTGGCTGCGGCTGCCCCTGCTGGGCCCCGCCCCCACTGTCCCTCCGCGCCGCCTCTTCCGGGGTCCACGGTACTCTCGCGACTTTGCCGCGGCGACGTGGGGGTTTTATCGCGGTATCGCGGAACACAGCCCCTGCCATTCCCAGTCACCCGCTCGGAGGCCGTGGGCGCCTTGACGAGGGCGCGGCGGCGGGAATGCAGAACGTTATCCTCATCACCTGCGTCCACCACTGTCGCTCCTGACGGCGAGACGCGAGGTGCTAAGGGCTTGTCCAGGCTAAGCGGGTTCTCTTCGTCCTTAAGCCCACTTTGCAGATGCTAATTAGAGGGGACAGGCGGCCAAGAACCTGGAGCCCACCGGGGTGTCTGTGCCCAGTGCCGACCCTCTAAATTCCCTTCCCACGTGGCTCCTGTCGCGTCTGGGCTGTGGAGGATTCCTCTAAACAGGCACAGCCACCCTCTGGGTAAAGTACTTATTGATGTGAATTGAACGTAAAGCTGCCAGCCTTTCCTGGCAGTTTGCTTTGAAGGGCTTGGAGAGGTGGGGGGCTGTGCCCTTGGGGCGGGCAGGGCGTTCAGTGGCCTGGCTGGCCCCACAACACCGAGGACGCACAGCCTGTGGTTCCAGGTCAGGCTGGAGGACTGTGTGGGGCTGGCTGTCCACCCACAGGCACCTGCAGGGGGTAGGTGGGACTGGGGGCTCAGCACCGAGCCCTGGTCTGCAGCCAGGCCGGGTGGACAGAGTTGATGTGCAGGCTGTCCCAGGTGGGCACGGCTTGGACGTCCCAGGCAACACCTTCCCAGCTGGCGTCAGGCACCCTATGCCCCACTGGGCCAGAAGGCCACAGTGAGCCTGGAGCTGTGACCTGAGGCCTGGGGAGGCCTTCCCTTCACAGGGCACAGCGCCTGCCCTGGGGCTGTGGCACCAACATCGGTGGTGGCTTTGTGCTGTTTTCACCCTTATTACCTAGCAGGAGCAAGCAGGGAAACCGGGTCACAGGATAAGTCTTCCACCGTCAGGCAGGGTGAGTGGCTTTGAAATGCAGGCCTCATTGCTTATTGGAAGTGGGATCTTGGGTGGATTTGTGAACCTCTCTGAGCCTTGGTTCTTCCCTCTGTAAATTGGGGAACAGCCCCTTACCTCCTCTGGGGTGGTGGGGATTTCAAAGCAGATTCGCTAATTACCAGTCCCAAGAGAAGACTCCTACTTCGTGGAGAATAGCAAAGATCATCATAGCCAAATACCAGGAACTTCTGCCTGTGGGCGCCGCATCCTGGGCTACTGTTTAGTCCTCCATGCACTGGTGACCTACATGTTCACATACAAGTTACGCAAAGCAGGTTGATTACTTACAGATAGGAAGCAAGGGACAGAGCCAGTCCCCAGTGTCGGGAAGGCTGCCCAGGGCAGATGGATTGCTGACTGCACATGCTTCTCTTTGCACCAGGGCTAAAGGGCCCTGCAAGCAGCCGCCCAGGTTAGAGCCCTCAGGGGCCACGTGACCCCCAGGGCAAAGCTTTGAAGGACACCCTGCTTCCAGGGAGAAAGAAGCAAAGCCCAGGCGGTTCCTCCCTAACTCAAGCTGTTACAGTCCCTGGGAGGGTCAAGGACAAGTTCCAGGCTGTTCTGGGCAGTCCCTCCCTATCTCTGGATGCCGCGTCCTCAGCACGTTCTACCAGCAAGCAAGAAAGCTGGGAGTGCTTGGTTGATCCCAGGCCCCCTGGAGAACATTCCTGCAGGGATTATCTGAGCTATGCCACTCCCACAGGTGAGTTGAGCTGGGTGACATATATGCCACTCTCACAGGTGACCGGTCAACGGTCATATGAGGGATTAAACTGTGTCCAGCCCTCACCCACCAAGCCTAGAACTGCCAGGGTCTTCTGAGTCTCGGAGGAAGTAGCCAGCAGTCTCAGCAGTTCCCTGGTCAGGCTGTGCTGGGGACACTCACCATGTAATGGGGTTGAGGGGACCATGGGGATGGTGATGAGCCCAGGGCTTGGTGCCACGTGTGGGCCCAAAGACCACAGGGAGGGCCAGTACTGAGTCCTGAGAGAGCAGGGGTGGGTGGGGTCCGCAGGAGGCCAAGGCAGGCAGTGAGCAGGACCGTCCCATCCTCACTCCCTGCCAGGCCTCCTGCTGACCCAGCGTGCCCACTGCAGCTCCCTGACCCCAGAGGAGGGCAGAGAAGGGGGACAGATGGATGGGGAGGGAGACAGTAGCAACAATAGCAACATTGGGGTGGGTGTGGCAGCACGGCTGTGCCTGGGACCACAGGAGTGTGTGCCTGTCTGGGCCCACAGATCTGCTGCCGGTGGCTGGTGGTGCTGCCAGGTCAGTGGGGCCCCAGCCTGGCTGCCCCTGGGGTGTCTGCTGTGGATGAGGCCTGCCTTGGGGACATGGGTCATGGCTGCCCATGGACGTCTGGCCTCAGTGCGGACAGGAGGGGTTGGGCATCTGCAGGAGGGGCTGGGCCTGTGATTGGCGGCAGTGAACAATTCTAGCCCCAGTGGTGGAGGGGTGGAGGGGCTTGCTCGGCCATTAGTTGGTCATGGTGAGGGCTGAGGAACAGCTGGTGTGGGGGGTCACAGCTGTGGGGCCGCATTTGTGTGTCCCAGGCAGAGGCTCTTCCCTGGCTTCTTTGCGATGCTCTTGGATTCCTGGTGCTGGAGCGAGAAGTCCCAGGCTTTATTGGAAAGCTGGCCCTGGAGAGGCCCAGGTGGCGCCTCAGACACCTGGTCCTCACCCCTGCATGCTCCAGCCTCTGTCCAGCTGAAGTCTGCATGTGACCACTGTCTCCTGGAGATCTGCTGATGTCTAGGAGGCAAACACACCTGGGTCTCCACGGCTGAGTGTGGGGGCTGTAGGGGTAGGGAGCTGGCTGCCTGGGGTGGTCTGTCTTGGGAACTGGAGCTTAGAGCCCAGCTTATGTCCTGGGTTCAGCTGTGTGGGGAGGGAGGCAGTAGGAGCTGGACTGGGCTTCCGTCCCTTGCTGGGGCCCATGGGGCGGGGCTGGTCCTCTCTGGCCTGGCTGTGCTGCCTGTCCTCCCATCTGTCCCGCCACCTGCCTGCTCCCATCCTCCCTGCCGCAGCTCGGCCAAGACTGTGATGCTGCTGCCCTGGAGTGACAAGGTGTCTCTTTAAGGTCCCCACCTGCAGGATTTATGTCATATTTGGCAAACAAGAGTGTGAAAGGGATCCAGTCCTGGGCCCTTACCCCCTTTCCCCACATAGATGCCAGAGAGTCCTAGTGACACCTGGGCTGAGATCTGGCGCCTTGGCATCCAGCGATGTGGTCTTGGCCATGAGGTACCTTCAGGAGTGTCAGTCTCCTTGTCTGGGTGGAAGGCCTGGTGTGATGGGCTGTGCTTCCGTGCCCCGTGCAGGGCTTGGAGCCCCAGCCCTCCGGGGCCTCAAGGTGGCTGGGGCCTGCCCCAGTGGGTGGTGTAGTGCGTGTAAACTCTGAGCCTGGTGGCCAGCCCTCGTAACTGCTGGGAAACACTGCAGGGTCATCACACGTGGGTCAGACGGGCTGAGCTCACACGTGCGCACGGCGTCTCTCACCTTGCACGTGCCTCCAACCCGCACCTCCCACCTGCAGCCACAGCTCACATTAGGGACCAGGGGCTCGAATGAATTAACAGTTTAATCGGCTTTACAAAATTAGCCCTGAATCAGTCCATCATTGTATTTTTGAACTGAGAGCTGCTTTGCTCGTGCGTATTTTCTGCTGCTTTTTTTGAGGATGTCCGTTCAGCAGTCATCTGGCCTCGTGAACAAAATGTCTTCTTTACGGGTTTGGCTCCTTTTAACAGTGAACGCTTTCACGCTATGAGTTTATCTTTGAGAAAATATGGATGTAGTGTGATTTTAAAAGAGCTTCCTACTAGGGTCTAATTTATTCTTTTACAATTTTTATTTCAAAAATTTTAACAAGTGAGTACTTCCTATTTACATCAATTGATTCCCTTTAGTGTGGACATTGTATTTAAGGACATTTAAAAACGGAATTTAAAATGAAATTGTAAAATGTCGTTGAATAAAGCTGGTGAATTCACATCAAAGGGAGATGCTTTGTCAGTGATGGAAGGTTAACCCCCCCCCCACCCATTTATCTGTCCGGCCCGCAGGCTCACTTGAGGGTGAGCCCCGTCGTGCTGGACAGATTTAACACTAAGCGATGAGTCGGTTGAGATTATAATTGTTTGCTTTATACTCTGCATACTTAGAAATGGAAATTTAGTACCCCAAATTTTCTTCTGGATTCTGTTAATCAGGACACACTGAATTTTGTGAGCTGTGTTCATTCATTTCCTGGGACCCCTGCCTGAAGGTGTCTGCTCACAGTGAGGGGTCTGGGTGGGATGACTGACACAATGAATAAAGACCCCTCCTGCTCCCGCCCCAGGCACTGCCGGGACCATGTGGGAAACTTGGCCTCTTCCTCTGAAATACTGGTCCTGAAGGGCTGAGACGCTAGCTCAGGGGCTAACTCAGCTTTTCAAATAGCACGGGGTTTCTGTGTGCGCGTGCGTGCCTGTGTGTGTGTGTGTGTGTGTGTCTGTGTGTGTGTGTGTCTGTGTGTGTGCGTGCCTGTGTGTCTGTGTGTCTGTGTGTGTGTGTCTGTGTGTGTCTGTGTGTGTGTGCGCGCGTGCCTGTGTGTGTCTGTGTGTGTGTCTGTGTGTGTGCGCGCGTGCCTGTGTGTGTGTGTCTGTGTGTGTGTCTGTGTGTGTGTGCGCGCGTGCCTGTGTGTGTGTGTGTGTGTGTCTGTGTGTGCGCGCGCGCCTGTGTGTGTCTGTGTGTGTGCGCGTGCCTGTGTGTGTTTCTGTGTGTGTGTTTCTGTGTGTGCCTGTGTGTGTGTGTGCGTGCCTGTGTGTGTCTGTGTGTGTCTGTGTGTGTGTCTGTGTGTGTCTGTGTCTGTGTGTCTGTGTGTGCGTGCGTGCCTGTGTGTGTGTCTGTGTGTGTCTGTGTGTGTGTCTGTGTGTGTGTCTGTGTGTGTGCGCGCGTGCCTGTGTGTGTCTGTGGTGTGTGTCTGTGTGTGTGTCTCTGTGTGTGTCTGTGTGTGTCTGTGTGTGTGTGTGCGCGTGCCTGTGTGTGTGTCTGTGTGTGTGCATGCCTGTGTGTGTCTGTGTGTGTTTGTGTGTGTGTGCGTGCCTGTGTCTGTGTGTGTGTGTCTGTGTGTGTGTGTGTGTCTGTGTGTGTGTGTGTGTCTGTGTGTGTGTGTGATTACAGCTGTCTTTTTGCAGATGGTCAACACCTTTGTAGGTCTGGTTTTAACGTCTTTAATTTACTGAAATCAAGGTACAGCGGCAGGGTGTTTGCTTGTGGGCACTGATGCCAAGTCAGCAGTGTGACTGTGGTGCCCGTCATGGCATGGCGTGGGGCGGGGTGTGGTGAGTGTTGTTCCTCGCGGTCGTGGAGACACTCGGAGCTTCCCTGTTCTCGGGGGCGAAGGCTTTGGACACGCTGTTCAGGATGCCCCTTTCCCACGCGCAGGCAATTATACCGTCAGAGCCCACGGCCCCTAGACATCATGGAGGCCTCCTCAAATCACAGAGAACCACAAATGGCCTCGCAGGTTGTTGTAGATGCCATGCGCTTGTCCGGGGTGGGTAAAGGCTCCGAGGCTCAGGTCCAGGGCCCAAGGGGGCTGTCCTTCCAGGTGGATGGGGGTCCCCAGGGTCTTTCAGGGAAGCTTGAGCCGTCCCCAAGAGCAGCTTCCTCAGAGTTGTACAGGCCCACAGATTTGGGGTTTTACCTTGGAGGAGCGTTACCTGGCGGGGTTTGCTAAGTGGATGTCAGGGCTCCCAGGCCCTCCTGCATGGCACTGCAGCATGGAGGGGTCTGGCCAATGGCTGGCTCCCCAGCCTGCTTCTGGGCCTTCCACACAGGTCAGGCGGCCGCAACAAAGGACTCCAGACTCAGTGGCCGGAACGGTAGGAATGTATTTTCTCTCAGTCCTGGAGGCCAAAAGTCCCAGACTACTGCGTGGCAGGGCTGGGTCCCTCTGAGGCTGGGTCTCTCCTTGGCTTGCAGACGCCACCTTTGGCCATTGTCCCCACAAAGTCGACCCTCTACCTGCCTGTGTCCATATTTCCTCGTCTTATAAGGACACCAGGTATATTGGATTAGGGCCTGCCCTGGTGACCTCATTTAACCTTAATGACCTCTTTAAATATCCTATCTCTGGGCTGGGCTAGATGGCTTATGCCTGTAATCCCAGTAATTTAGGAGGCTGAGGCAGATGAATCGCTTGAGCCCAGGAGTTCCAGACCAGCCCGGGCAACATGGCAAGACCCCGTCTCTACAAAAAATACAAAAATTGGCTGGCCTTGGCTGGGCACGGTGGCTCACCCCTGTAATCCCAGCACTTTGGGAGGCTGAGGCAGGCAGATCATGAAGTCAGGAGATCGAGACCATCCTGGCTGACACGATGAAACCCCATCTCTACTAAAAATACAAAAAAAAAAAAAAAAAAAAAATTAGCCGGGCCTGGTGGCAGGCGCCTGTAGTCCCAGCTACTTGGGAGGCTGAGGCAGGAGAATGGTGTGAACCCGGGAGGCGGAGCTTGCAGTGAGCTGAGATTGCACCACTGCACTCCAGCCTGGGCGACAGAGTGAGACTCTGTCTCAAAAAAAAAAAAAAAAGAGAGAAGAAAAAATTGGCTGGCCATAGTGGCACCCACCTGTCTTCCTAGCTACTCAGGAGGCTGAGGTGGGAGGATCACTTGAACCCAGGAGGCGGAGGTTGCAGTGAGCTGTGATCACACCACTGCACTCTAGCCTGGGGGATAGAGCAAGACCCTGTCTCAAAAAAAAAAAAGGTGGGGAGATACTGTTTCCAAACACAGTCACATTCTGACATTCTGAGTCCTGGGGGTTAGGACTTCAATGTTTGAATTTGGGGGGCGTGGTCACAGTTTAGCCCATGATAAGGTCACACAGCAAATCTGCCTCATCCAACCCCACCAGGCCCACCCCACCAGTGAGCAGGCCTGGCAGGGCAGTCTGTGCTCAGTAACACCTCAGCTCCATGGGAGACCATTCAGAGGCTTCAGCTGCCCCAAGAGGAAGGCAGGGAGCCCTGAGGCACACAGGCTACCTTCTGCAGGTGGGAGTCAGCTTCCCTGCAGGGCACCAAGCATCCCCGCTAACTGGAGGCAGGGCCAGGAGGGGTCAAGTATCAGGCCCGTCCCTGAAGGGTTCCCTACCTCCCATGCCTTTTATTTTGGTGATGAGCGCCCGTTTCTAGCATTTACCCTGCCAAGTGGACAGGCATGTCACCCCTGTGGGAGCTCATCTTGACACTTGCTGCACTGGTCTCACATGCACACACGCATGCACATCACACACGCATGCACATCCATGCCTGCACATATATTCACATGCACACAGATACATGGATGCACATGCATGTACACACTTATGCACAATGCACAGATTCACACGCACACAGCCATGGACAGGTGCATGTGTGTACATGTACATACTTGCACCCATGCGGCGGTGGTTCTTGGCCTCTCCAGAGCACAGGAGAGGAAGTGTGTGAGTGAGCCGAGGGGACATGCATGTACCCCATTCTTTGCTCAGAGGCTCAGTCCCCTCTTTGGTCCGGGGCTTTGTGTGCCAGCACCACGCTGCCATCAGCCTCTCATGCACCTTCGTTGTGGCTGAGCCGTCTCCTCCGCTTACCAAGCAGCAAGGGGCCCGTGTTGACCTGGCGTTGCTGGGAACTCCTTGCACTAGTGTTGTGAGGTTTTTGGTGCCAGGGCAGAGGATGATTCTGGGTTCCTTTCTGGGGGTCTCTGCGTGGCCCCTGCTCGTGTCCTCTTTCTCAGAGCCGAGATTTAGCTTCCAGGAGGTGTTGTCATCCAGTGCCCTAAATTCAGTACCTGGCCTGTTTGCTGGGCCAGATGGTGTCTCGTCAGCGAGCTGCGGTCGGGGCTGCGGGACGCACGCGGAGAGGGACTGTGAGCGCTCCGGTCCACCTCAGTCACAGCCAGGTGTCTGCTGTGGGACCATCCACACCAGGCCCCTGCTTCTCCCACCCTCCCATACCTACTGCTCTGAAGGGGAGCTGGCAGGTTTGGGGCCAGAAGGGAGCCGGTGGCTCTGCTGACCTTGACTAATGCCTGAGGTGGGTGTCAGGCCCAGTGGGTCTCATGCAGGCCTCGGGCAGGCTGCGAGCTCAGCCCCACCCCGAAAAGGGGCCATGCTCCCTCCTGGTTCAGGAAGTGGCAGGAAGGCTCCTCTGCCCTCTGGTAGGAAGGTGCTGTTCTTGGCTCTTCCCCTCTTCCTTGGGAGCGAGGAGGGGCATTGGGAGGCCCCGGGCCCAGGTGAGGAAGCTGGTGGCCACCCCAGAAGCTGGGTCAGAATTCTAGGGGAGGGGAAGCTGGCGGTCACCCCATAAGCAAGGTCAGAATTCTGGGGACTGCGCTGGGTGCGGTGGCTCACGCCTGTAATCCCAGCACTTTGGGAGGCCGAGGCGGATGGATCATCTGAGGTCAGGAGCTCGAGACCAGCCCAGGCAACACAGTGAAACCCTGTCTCTACTAAAAATACGAAAATTAGCTGGATGTGGTGGTGGGATTACACCTGTAATCCCAGCTACTTGGGAGGCTGAGGTGGGATGATCGCTTGAGCCTGGGAGGTGGAGGTTGCAGTGAGCTGAGATCACACCAGCCTGGGCAGCAGAGTGTACTCCAGCCTGGACAGCAGAGTGTACTCCAGCCTGGGCAGCAGAGTGTACTCCAGCCTGGGCAGCAGAGTGTACTCCAGCCTGGGCAGCAGAGTGTACTCCAGCCTGGACAGCAGAGTGTACTCCAGCCTGGGCAGCAGAGTGTACTCCAGCCTGGACAGCAGAGTGTACTCCAGCCTGGGCAGCAGAGTGTACTCCAGCCTGGGCAGCAGAGTGTACTCCAGCCTGGACAGCAGAGTGTACTCCAGCCTGGGCAGCAGAGTGAGACTCCAGCCTGGACAGCAGAGTGAGACTCCAGCCTGGGCAGCAGAGTGAGACTCCAGCCTGGGCAGCAGAGTGAGACTCCAGCCTGGACAGCAGAGTGAGACTCCAGCCTGGGCAGCAGAGTGAGACTCCAGCCTGGACAGCAGAGTGAGACTCCAGCCTGGGCAGCAGAGTGTACTCCAGCCTGGACAGCAGAGTGAGACTCCGTCTCAAAAAAAATGACCTTTGCATCTGAAGCAAAGGTCAACGGCCCAGTTGCTCATCTGTAAGTTGACAGCTACAAGGCTTCGAAAGTGCAGCACTCCCTCGGGCTCTGGCCTTGGGGAAGGGCCGGGAGGGGCCTTTTGGGCCTCACTTTCCCCACCTCCCCTCCTCTCCTTCCACGCAGTAGAGCAGGAACAAGGTTAAGAGTGTCTCCTGCCTCCCAACCCCACTCTTCCCATTTCATCACGGAGGGGTCGCTGGGTGACTGCGACCTTGTGGCTCTCCGGGGTTGGCTGGGCCCATGGAGGGAATGTGTTTACTTCCAGAAAGGCACAAGGTGCAGGGACACAGCAGTGGTGCTGAGAGGGTGGGAGCAGATGGCAGCCAGTGCCCACCGTCCATCTCTGTGTCTCTGGCATCTGTGAGCACACCAACGGCCGGGGGGTGCAGGCACATCAATGGCCGGGGAGGGGGCAGGCACACCAACTGCCGGGGGGGCGGGGTCTGGGTCTGTCTTGCTCTGGGCTGTGTCCCAGGTCCAGATCGGCTCCTAGCAGAGTGGTTGCTCAGGCAGCATCTGCCGGAGAGTGAGTGGGTGCAGAGGCTCCGTCAGCCTCCTGTGAACAGTCCCAGGGAAGGCTTCCCGTTGGCTGCCCAGGTCTCAGGTGCATGCAGCCGTCGCTGGAGCCCAGGCAGGGGGGCAGTGGATGGCCTCGTGTGGGTCTGCTCAGCCTCACTGGGGTTTGCTCTCCCCACCCCAGGGGTCTGGGCCAGCGTCTTGAGCTGATCCAGAGAGTGAGGACTGGAGGGCCAGGAAAGAGTCAGGACAAAGTGACCCTGGCCAAGGCCACACAGAGGGGAGGGGCGGCAGGCCAGAGCACATGGAGGAAACGGCCCCAACGGAGATGGGAGTCTGTGGGGAACATGGCCAGCACATTCGAACTGTGCGCGATTTGGTGTATTCTCCTCTCCTCTGTCTTTCTCTCTGTGATTATGAAGAGTCCTTTTTATAAAAATAGGTTCAGGCCAGGCACAGTGACTCACTTCTATAATCTCAGCAACTTTGGGAGGCCAAGGTGGGAGGATGGCTTCAGGCCAGGAGTTCAAGACCAGGCTGGGCAACACAGGGAGACCCCATCTCTAGAAAAAATTTAAAATTAGCTGAATATAGTGATGTGTGCCTATAGTCTCAGCTACTTGGGAGGCTGAGGCAGGAGGATCTCTTGAGCCCAGGAGGCGGAGGTTGCAATGAGCCATGCTCATGCCATTGTACTCCAGCCTGGGCAACAGAGCGAGACCCTGTCTCAAAAAATACATATATAGGCTGGGCACAGTGGCTCAGGCCTGTAATCCCAGCACTTTGGAAGGCTGAGGCGGGTGGATCACGAGGTCAGGAGTTTGAGAGCAGCCTGGCCAACATAGTGAAACCCCATCTCTACAGAAAATACAAAAATTGGCCGGGCGTGGTGATGGATGCCTATAATCCCAGCTATTCGGGAGGCTGAGGCAGGAGAATCGCTTGAACCCAGGAGGCAGAGGTTGCAGTGACCTGAGATCACGCCACTGCACTCCAGCCTAGGCGACAGAGTGAGACTCTGTCTCAAAAAAAAAAAAAAAAGAATCATATATATATATATATATATATTCAAGGACTTCATCACTTTTGTAAGGGGCTTCTTTGAATCCTCGAAACTCTGATCCAGGGGAACAAGCTGTTTGCATCCTGGGGCAGTGGGAACCTCACGTGCCGAGGGACGGTGGCCGTGCTGTGTGCGTAGAGCACCAAGGAGGCCAGGCGGGTGGGGCGTGTGGTGGTTGTGGTTGAAGACCAGCTTCCGAGCCCCTGCGTGTTTGGTGGGAGGGGAGCCTCTGAGCGTAGGGTTTCCTGCCACAGTGCACTGGTGTGGAAACTGAGATGCTGTGAAGTTTCTAGAGAAGTGGGGGGGGGGGGTGTGTGGCAAATTGTTTCTGAATCATGGGAAATGGTTTATGATGCACTGTCAATCATTCTTCACTTAAGTGGAGTAAATTTTATTGTTATTCTGGGCCACTTCATATTTTGGTTTTGTGAATAAAAAAATATTTCCTGGCCTGGCACAGTGGCTCATGTTTGTAATCCCAGCACTTTGGGAGGCTGAGGCGGGTGGATCACCTGAGGTCAGGAGTTCGAGACCAGCCTGGCCAACATGGCGAAACCCCGTCTCTACTAAAAATACAAAAATTATCCGGGCATGACAGCGGGCACCTATAATCCCAGTTACTGGGGAGGCTGAGACAGTAGAATCGCTTGAACCCAGGAGGCGGAGGTTGCAGTGAGTTGGGATCGTGCCATTGCACTCCAGCCTGGGCAACAAGAGTGAAACTCCATCTCAAAAAAAAAAAAAAAAAATTTACTGAGAGCTGCTTTTGTCGCCTGGAGCGCCGGGGACCCCACTCTTCCCAGAGCCCCTTTTCTGTGGGCTCTCCACCAGAGGGAGCGTGAGGACCTTGTGTCTGGGGTGCAGCAAAGGATCTGGATTCTCCACAGTCCTGGGGTGAAATGCAGGGCGCCTGGGGACCCTCGAATCAGGGGTTGAGCTGGCAGCCTGAGCCTCAGCTTTAGCTGTTTCCCTCTAGATCCTGGTGTGGAAAGCTGATAAAAGAGCCGGCTGCTGCTCAGGGTGGAAGGTCCCAGGCTGAGCCCACACATGGCCTGGGGACAAGGCAGCCAGCCGAGGCATCCCCTCCAGTTCCCCACCCACTCATGGCCCTGGCCCCTCTCTCCTGCAGAGGTCGGATCCGCAGCTGCTTGCCCGGTTCTACTATGCCGACGAGGAGCTGAACCAGGTGGCCGCGGAGCTGGACAGCCTGGATGGGCGGAAGGACCCCCAGCGGTGCACGCTGCTGGTCAGCCAGTTCCGCTCCTGTCAGGTGAGCCACGGGGCAGCAGAAGCTGGCTGGCCCCGCTGGGCATTGGACAGAGTGGCCTGTCCTCAGTAGACCAAGGCTTTGTCACCTGCTGGCCCCCTGTGGTGGCGTTCTCAGGGTCAGGTGCTAGAGAAGCCAGGTCCAGGAAGAGGGACCATCCCGGGCAGGATGCGTAGGGTGGGTAGCCGGGCTGGAAGTGAGAAACCGCACGGGACACTTGGGGGAGCAGAGGCTGGGAGAGCGGGGGCAGGGGTGCGGAGTGAGCAGGCTTCTGAGCCAAGGGACAGCCAGTGTGGGAGGGGTGGGCCTGCCCAGGTGCTGGTGCAGAGCTTGGGTACCATGCAGTGGTCACACTCTGCTGCTGACTAATGGTGCTGCCAGCATCTGCTGCATAATTGAGAGATGGCCCTGGAAGCTGCCGCTAAAAATACCCTGGCCGAGGTTTTCTTCCCAGTGCACCAAGCACTCAGAGGCATTTCCAACACAACGGCAAACGGCATGGTGCAAAGTTTTATCAAGTGATGATGAGGGGTTTTCACAAAGTTCCGGAATGTTCTTGGTGTACTCTTCCCACAGGGTCTTGCTGAATCCTTGCGGCCATGGGAGGTGGGGCCTGACACACGCTCCTCCAACAGGGGGGAGTCTATCACTGTGTCACCGTGGTCCTGAGGGTCCCACCCTGTGGGACTCCTGCAAAGTGGCCAAGCTGGCTGCACCCCAGCCCTGGCTCTGGGCCTGGCCCTGCTGCGGTGGGAACTCAGCAGCATTAGGGCCCTGTGTGTGGCCAGGACAACTTTTCTGGCCGGATCAGGCTCTGGGCTCTTTTTTGGGCTGTTCAGTGGCAGCCTCCACCTTCCATGTGTTCAGATGTTCCAACAGATGTTCTGGCCCCTCCAGGGACAGCCTCTGTGGGTGGGGAGAGTCCCTGCCCCCAGGAGCTCAGGTTAGAAAGAGCTTCTGCCCAGGGGACAGGTGCTGGGGGCCCTGGAGCCTAGAGGAGGAAAGTGCCATGGAGGAGAGGTGCTAGACCTGCCCCGCGGCCCCACCAATGAGGAAGGGGGATCAGATGCTATTCCTCGTGGCAACCTTTGGGGAGGGGCTCTGTTCCCTTTACATGCTCTATGACCTGTGTGCTTTTTTGTTGACTGACAGAGTTGATGATAAAGCCTGGTTTTAAGTGAGTTTGAGAGGTGGGGGCTGCCAAGCTAGGTGGCCCCTTCTCAGGCTTCCCGCTGCCACAGGCTTTAAGTGGGATGTATCACCGTGAGAACTGCCCTGTGAGAAGGATCTGGAGGGGGGTGCTCCCAGTGCAGTGAAGGCCTTAAACACTCACGTTCTTCTCCTTGCTGCTGGGGTCTTTGAAGGAACTGAGAGGGTGTGGACACTGTCCAGGCCCCTCAGCATCATCTGATGCGGGCTCACTTCTGTCCTCTCAGCTCCAGGGCCCTGCCTCTGGCTCATCTCGTATCCCACTGGCTCCTTTGTGGCCCTTCTTCCCTCTTCCACGCCTCCCCCTCTTCCTCCCTCCTTCTATCTCCCCTTCCTCCCCCAGCCTCCTCCATGTGGGTCCCACGCCCAGTCCTTGGCCTCTTCCTGTGCGCCCCCCGACATGGCGGCCTCATCCTGCTCCATGTCTGTTCTGAGCACCCCCAGGGGAGGCTCTCAGCTTCTCCTCCCCCCAGATCCAGGTGTGCTCCCGGTGTTCCTCCCAGCTCCCTGGGGGCATCTCACAGGGCCCACCTTACCCCCAGCACAGCTGGACATTGAACAGCTTCTCCTCCCCCCAGATCCAGGTGTGCTCCCGGTGTTCCTCCCAGCTCCCTGGGGGCATCTCACAGGGCCCACCTTACCCCCAGCACAGGTGGACATTGAACAACATGGTTTGAACTGCACAGGTCCATTTATACATGCATTGTTTCAACCTAACTCGGATCTAAAATACAGTACTCTCAGGACACAAAACCCACATATATGGAGGGCTGTGCAGGTTCCGCTGGTCCAGCCGTGGGACTTGAGTATGTGCAGATATGATATACACTGGGGGTCCTGGAACCTGTCCCCTGCGTGTACTGAGGGATGATTGTATTTCATGTCTTTTTATGACATTATAAGTGGTATTGCTATTACATGTCAATTTTTTAAAATAAGCCAGAACCATAAACGAAGTGTTTCCCTGAGTTCTGCGAGCCACTCTACAAATTAATCCAACCCCAGAAGGGAGCCCCAGTTTACAGCCAGCTGGACAGAAGCACAGACCATGCCTGGACTTGGGATCAGCATCTGAAGGGGCGCCGTCTTGTGGGACTGAGCCCTCACCCTGTGGGGTCTCACTCTGTTGCCCAGGCTGGAGTGCAGTCATACGATCTCGGCTCACTGCAACCTCCATCTCCCAGGTTCAAGCGATTCTCCTGCCTTAGCCTCCTGAGTAGCTGGGATTACAGGCATGTGCCACCATGCCCTGCTAATTTTTGTATTTTTGGTAGAGACGGGGTTTCACCATGTTGGTCAGGCTGGTCTCAAACTCCTGAACTCAAGTGATCCACCTGCCCTGGCCTCCCAAAGTTCTGGGATTACGGGCATGAGTCACCGTGCCTGGCCCTAAATGTCAATTTTTGATTGTTTGGTGCTCCTATATGGAAATACTATTGACTTTTGTATATAGATCTTGTATCCTAAAACCTTTCTGTGGGAATCTAGATAATGGTTTTTCCTACTTTCTACTCTCTACTCTCACACAGTCACTCAACACTCCATGACCAGATGAGTAGGGTATTCCCCACACACCGAGTCATTCCCCAGCAGGTTCTGCAGGGGACAGCAGTGGGGGTCCTCCATTCAACCTCATCTTGACACTGTCCACCCGGAGTGACCTCAGAACCCACAGGGTGAGGGCTCAGTCCCACAAGACGGCCCCCCATTCAGATGCCAATCCCAAGTCCAGGTGTGGTCTGTGCTTCTGTCCAGCTGGCTATAAATCGGGGCTCCCATGACCCCCTTCTGGGTTGGATAAATTTGTAGAGTGGCTCACAGAACTCAGGGAAACACTTCGTTTATGGTTCTGGCTTATGAATAAAGAATGTAGTAACAGGTACAGATGAACAGCCTGATGAGGAGGTGCACAGGCTAAGGTCGGGAAGGGTCCCAAGGGCAGGAGCTTCTGTCCCGTGGAGTTGGGGTGTGCCCTTCTCCTGGCAGGCGGATGTGTTCGCCAGCCCAAAGGAAGCTTTCTGAACCAGTCCTTTTGGGTGTTTTTGGAAGCTTCATTATAGAGCCATGATTGATTATATATCATTGGCTATTAGTGAGAACACTTCCCAATTCTTCAGTGCCTCTCCCCTCCCCGGAGGTTGGGGGTGGGGGCTGAAAGTCCCAACTCTCTAACATGCGTTGATCTTCCCAGGGACCAGCCCCCCATCCTGAAGCTGTCTAGGGCCCCCCAGCCACCAGTGAACTCATATCACTCTGGAGAGTCCAAGGCTTTTTAGGAGCTGTATGTCAGGAAATGGGAAGAAGACCAAACATATATTTTACAATATCATACTTTCTTTCTTTTTTTTTGAGACGGAGTCTCGCTCTGTCACCCAGGCTGGAGTGCAGTGGCGCGATCTCGGCTCAGTCCAAGTTCCGCCTCCCAGGTTCACACCATTCTCCTGCCTCAGCCTCCCGAGTAGCTGGGACTACAGGCACCCACCACCACGCCCGGCTAATTTTTTGTATTTTTAGTAGAGATGGGGTTTCACCATGTTAGCCAGGATGGTCTCGATCTCCTGACCTCGTGATCCACCTGCCTCGGCCTCCCAAAGTGCTGGGATTACAGGCGTGAGCCACTGCACCCGGCCTACAATATCATACTTTCTAAATTCACTTATTATTTCTGGCAGCTTTTTGTAGATTCTGTTAAATTTTTGCCAATAAAGATAATCTTCACTTCTTCCTTTTCTCTCTGGATGCCATGAGTGTGTGTGTGTGTGTGTGTCTGTGTGTCACCCTATTGAACTAGCTAGAATTCCAGTACAAAGTTGAATAGAAGTGGTGAGAGCAGACATCTTTTGTTAATGATGGAACTCTGAATGCTTTCTCCCCAAAGATAAGCGTGATGTTAGCTGTAGGATTTTTGTAGCTACCCTTTGTCAGGCCAAGGCAGTTGCCACCTACTCATAGCTTGCTGAGAGTTCTTATTAGGAATGGATGTTAGATTTTTTTTTTCAGATGCTTTTTTTTTTGTGTCAACGGAGATTATCGTGTTATTTTTATTATGGTAAATTACATTGATGGTTTTTTTTACTCAATAAATACTGACTTTTTATTAGTATCCACTCCATCACTCAACAAAAATAGCAGCATGCAGATGCCATGAGGGCAGGGCTGTGTGTACACACAACATTCACCAGTACCTCCCAGTGCCTAGTACACAGTAGGCACTCAGCTATATCATTGAAACAGGGAACGCTTGGCTGATTCATTTAAATTTTAATTTATTTTCTTTGTTTTTTTATTATTATACTTTAAGTTTTAGGGTACATGTGCACAATGTGCAGGTTAGTTACATATGTATACATGTCCCATGCTGGTGCGCTGCACCCACTAACTCGTCATCTAGCATTAGTTATATCTCCCAATGCTATCCCTCCCCCCTCCCCCACCCCACAACAGTCCCCAGAGTGTGATGTTCCCCTTCCTGTGTCCATATGTTCTCGTTGTTCAATTCCCACCTATGAGTGAGAATATGCAGTGTTTGCATATTTTCTTTTTGAATAGTGTGACTTACTCTTTTTGGCATATGATAGCTATGGTATCATATAAACAATTGTAAACTGTGTCGAGCTGCCAAAAGTTTGAATCTCATGCCAGTATATACATTCAGGCTTCTCACCATAGCTATTTGAGAGTTATAATTATCTATAGCACTGAAAGAAACTTTGGGCTCATCTGGTCCGATTCTCTTATTTCATGAATTAGAACACTAAATCCACTCAGACTGGGTGGCTCGTCTGTCAGAACATGCAATAAACAGAAAACAAGGGGTTGTTTGCCTGATGCCATAGCATCCAAAGGTCAGGGTAGCTGGAACTCTTGGTGTCTTCTTGTCTTACAAAATGATGGAAGACGCATCATTTTAGTTCTCTGGTAGAAAGAGGATCAGAGAACCAGCTGGGTATCACAAATATGCTACAAAGATAAAAGACAGAATTTGGCCCTAAAAGAAAATAGATTCTTAAAAATACAGAAGAGATCAGACATGTTGCTAAGAAAATGCAGATGTTAGACCATATCCATGGTTCACAGTCCTTGTGAAAGCTTAAAAAATATAGATGCCAGGACCCAATCCCAGAGATTCTGCCTTACTTGGTCCAGGAAGAGCATAAGCATACATTGATTGATTTTTGAATGTTAAAAAAAATTACTCCTGCATTCCTGGGATAAATCCCACTCGTTCATGGTACATTATCCTTTTATGCATTATTGAATTCAGTTTCCTAAAATTTTGTTAGGAATTTTTGGATCAATATTCATTAGGGATATGGGCCCACAGTCTTTGTCTGATTTTGGTGTCAAGACAGTGTCAAGACAGTGTCATAGATGAGTTGTGAAGGACTCTGTCCTCTTCAGTTTTTTGGAAGAGTTTGTGTAGTATTAGTTCTTCTTAAATGTTAGGTAGAATTCACTATTAATCTATCTGGACCTGTTAGAATTCACTATTAATCTATCTGGAACTGGAGTTTTCTTTGTAGGAAGATTTTTAACTAGAAATTTAATTTCTTGAATAAATATAGGGTTTTCACATTATTTCAGAAATTTCTTCTTGAGAGAGATTTGGTAGTTTATGCCTTTTAAGAAATTTCATCTAAGTTGTTGAGTTTATTGGCATAAGTTGTTTGTAATATTTCCTTATAATCCTTTTAATATATGTAGGATCCACTGTGATGTCACCTCTCTCGTTCCTGTTATTAAGTTGTATCTTCTGTTTTCATTCTGAACTGTGTTGATAGAGTTTTATCAATTTTACTGATATTCTCAAAGGAACTATTTTAGCTTCACTGATTTTCTCTATTGCTTTAATCTTTTCTCTTTCATTAAATTTCTGCTCTTATTGTTGCTGTTCCTTTCTTCTGTTTGCTTTGGGTTTCATGTACTCTTCTCTCTCTAGTTTCTTTTTTTATTTTTATGTAGTAGACTTAAAAGCAGAACCTTTATAGTTTCTTAATGTGGCAACTGAGGTTAGAGAATGAATGCCTTTCTTCTTTTCTAATTTAGGCATTTAGTGGTTTAAATTTCTCTGTAATTGCTGCTTTAGTGGCATTCCATAAATTTTGATATGTTGTATTTTTACTTTCATTCCTTTCACAATACTTTGTGATTTCCTCTTTGATTTCATGTTTGATTCGTGAATATTTAAAAGTGTGTTATTTAGTTTTCAAATATTTATGGATTTTTCTAGAGATCTTTCTCTTAATGATTTCTAATTTAATTCCATTGTGGTCAGAGGATATACTTTGTGTGACTTGGATTATTTTTACATGTATTGAGGCTTGTTTTATGGCCCAGAATTTGGTCTTTCTTGGTATATGTTCCATATACAATTGGGAATCACATGCATCTGGCTGTGGTTGGGTGGAATGTTCTGTAAATGTCAACCATGTCAGGTTGTTTTAACAGCATTGCTAAGATTTACTATATCCTTGCTGATTTTCTGTTTACTTTCTATGTCTTATCAGTTGAGAAAGGTACTGAAGTTTCTGACCATAATTGTGGATTTGTTTATGTCGTCTTCATGCCGCTTGAAGGTCTATTATTAGGTTGATAAATGTTAACAATTGTTATGTGCTCCTAATAAATTGAACCCTTTATTATTATAAAATGACTTTTTTTGGTCCTTGGTAGTACTCTTTGCTCTGAAACCTACTTCAGTATGCATGTAGCCACTCCAGCTTTCTTTTGATTGGTGTGAACATGATACAACCTTTAAAAAAATCCTTTTACTTTTAGCTTATTTGTGTCTTTATGTGTAAAGTGGGTATCTTGTAGGCAGCATATAGTTGGGTCTCATTTTATTATGCAATCTGAAAATCTCTGTCTCTTATTTGGGGTTTTTAGATCATTTTTGTTTAATATATCTTTGATATAGTTAGATTTAAGTATCATTTTGCTATTTGTTTGCTGTTTGTCCCATCTTTTCTTTATTCCCATTCCTCTTTTTTTCCTTCTTTTTTATTAATTGGCTTCAGTGATTTCCTCTCTTAATTTTTATGTATTCTATTTATTTTTTATGATTCTGCTTTGTCTCCTTTGTTGGCTCATTAGCCAGAACTCTTTGTTTTGTTATTTTAGTGGTTGCTTTAGGGTTTATAATAATTGTCTTTAATTACAGATACCTTCAAATGACATTGTACAATTTCACATAGAGTATAAAGACCTTCCAATAATTCACTTCCATTTCTCCTACTGGACCTTGTGCTATTGTTGCCATACATTTTACTTTTGTATGTTACAGACTCACACTATGTTGTTAGGGTATTTTTTTCATTTAAATGGTCAATTTTTTAAATTAAAAATTTAGAAAATTAAATAGTAAAAAAGGATCTTGTATATTTACCATGTAGTCACCATTTCCAGTGGTCTCTTTTCCCTTGTATAGATCTCTATTTCCATCTGGTGTCATTTTCTTTTTGCTTGAAAGAATTTCTTTCTTTCTTTCTTTTTTTTTTTTTGAAATGGAGTCTCGCTCAGTCACCCAGGCTGGAGTGCAGTGGCGCAATCTCGGCTCACTGCTAGCTCTGCCTCCCAGGTTCACAGCATTCTCCTGCCTCAGCCCCCTGCGTAGCTGGGACTATAGGTGCCCACCACCATGCCCGGCTAATTTATTTTATTTTATTTTATTTTTTTTTAGTAGAGATGGGGTTTCACCGTATTAGCCAGGATGGTCTCGATCTCCTGACCTTGTGATCCACCCGCCTTGGCCTCCCAAAGTGCTGGGATTACAGGAGTGAGCCACCGCGCCTGGCCAAGAATTTCTTTAGCATTTCTTATAGTGCAAATCTACTGGTCATGAACTCTTTCAGCATTTGTTTGAATGAAAAATTATTCTACCTTTGATTTTGAAAGATATTTTTGCTGGGTACAGAATTCTAGGTTGATATTTTATTTCCCCCTTAATACTTCAAAGATGTTGTTTCATTCTCTTCTCACTTGTATTATTTCAGATGAAAAATCTAATGCCATTTTTGTCTTTGTTCCTTGTATGTAACACATCTTTTTTCTCGTGCTACTTTAAAGATTTTCTCTTTTTATTGGTTTTGATCAATTTGATTATGCTGTAATTTGGTATAGGTTTTAAAAATGTGTCTTCTGCTTGGGGTTCATTTACTTGGTTCTATGAGTTTATATTTATTAAATTTGGAAAAATTTTGGCCATTATTCCTCCAGATATTTTTTTCTATCTCATTCCTCCTCGTTTTGGGACTTGAATTACATTCATATTTGATCTTTGAAGTTGTCCAGCAGTTCATTGATGATCTATTATTATTTCTGAATCGTTGGGATAGTTTCAGTTGCTGTCTTCAAGTTTACTGTTCTTTTTTTCTGAAATATTGAATCTGAGGTTAATCTCATGCAGTATATTTTTTCATCTCAGACACTGTAATTTTCATCTCTAAATCAATTAGGGACTTTTAGTTTCTTCGTTGTCTCTAGTTAACTTTTTGAACACATGGGAATCAGTTATAACAACCGTCTTAATGTCCCTGATCATCTTTGTCAAGTCTGGCTTGATTTTGATTGATTGCTTTTCCTTTTAGTCATGGGTCATATTTTCTTCATTCTTTGCAAGCTTGGTAATTTTTTTTTTTTGAGATGGAGTCTCGCTCTGTTGCCCAGTCTGGAGTCCAGTGGTGTGATCCGCTCACTGCAAGCTCTGTCTCCTGGGTTCATGCCATTCTCCTGCCTCAGCCTCCCAAGTAGCTGGGACTACAGGTGCCCGGCTATTTTTTTTTGTATTTTTAGTAGAGATGGGGTTTCACTGTGTTAGCCAGGATGGTCTCAATCTCCTGACCTCGTGATCTACCCACCTTGGCTTTCCAAAGTGCTGGGATTACAGGCGTGAGCCACCGCGCCTGGCCGTTTTGTTTAGTTTTGTTTTTGTTTTTTTGTTTTTGAGACAGAGTTTTTTTTGCTCATATTGCCCAGGCTGAAGTGCAATGGCATGATCTCAGCTCACTGCAATCTCCACCTCCCGGGTTCAAGCGATTCTCCTGCCTCAGCCTCCTGAGTAGTTCGGATTATAGGCATTCGCCACCACACCCGGCTAATTGTGTATTTTTAGTAGAGACGGGGTTTCTCCATGTTGGCCTGGCTGGTCTTGAACTCCCGACCTCAGGTGATCCACCTGCCTTGGCCTCACAAAGTGCTGGGATTACAGGCGTGAGCCACTGCACCCAGCCAAACTTGGTAATTTTTTAACTGGGTACCTGACATAGTGAATTTCACCCTGCTGGGGGCTATTTTTGTATTACTGTAAATATTTTTGGTTGTTCCGTGATGTAGTTTAGTTACTTAGAAACAGTTTATTCCTTTGGGTCTTATTTTTTAAGGTGTTAGGCAGGACCAGAGCTGTGTTTAGTCTAGAGTTAACTGCTGTTCACATGGAGGCAGGACACTTTTGGGTACTCTACTCAATACTTTGTGAATTGTGAGTGCTCCTGCTACTCTAGCCTCCTGGAGAGCTCCTGTCACTGCTCCCTCGAATCCTTCAGGTGTGTCTTTCCCGACCTTAGGTCATCTCCCCACAGGCATGTGTTGATCAGTTCTCGGCTGAACCCTTGAAACCTTCCCCAGATCTCCAGAGTTCTCTCTGTCCAGCTCTCTCTTCTCTGCCTCCTGCTCTCTGAATCCTAACTGCCTTGGTTCCATCCGAGTTCCCTCTCCTGTTCCATGACTTGAAACTTTCCTCAAGGCAGTGAGCTGGGGTAGTCGTGGGGCTCACCTTGTTTGTTTCCTGTCTCTTGGGGATCACTGTCCTTTGTGGCCTGATGTCCAGTGTCATGGAAATCACTGTTGTTCTTGGGAGTGGGGTAAACTGGGTTCCTATTACTCCATCTTGGCTGGCGTTAGAAGTCCTAGCAAGTGTTTCTTGCAGCATACTGTGTGTGAGGCACTGTTCTAGGCACTGGAGACTCATCGTGAATAACAGAAGACCCTTCCCTCAGGCAGCTATGTTCTAGCAGACCAGGAAGGCTGGGCAACGAATCCAAGCATGGCCACGAAAGGCTCCTCAGCCTTAGACAAGCCGTGCCACCTGGGCTGAGCACTAAAAGCTCCTCAGCCTTGGGCAAGCTGTGCCACCTGGGCTGAGCACGAAAGGCTCCTCAGCCTTAGACAAGCTGTGCCACCTGGGCTGAGCACTACAGCCTTAGACAAGCCGTGCCACCTGGCTGAGCCTCAGATCCTGGACCCTTCATCATCACAGCTGGGGCTTACTGTGCACCGCCTGTTGCTGTGATTGCCATTGTTTGCTCATTTGTTTGTTGAATCATGAGCAAGGGACCTTCCTACCCAGAAAACCTTTTAAAAAGAAGTGACAGTGGTCCCACTTGTTGGTTGAATTTTATTTTTTGTATTATAAAGGCTTAACATTTTTCTTACAGTGCAGAATTTCCTTGAGAGTTTAGTGCATGATTTCTTGCCTGAGAAGGGTCATGCTTCCCCACTCATAGTGAGTTTTCGTATCTCTTCCTAAGAAAAATGAAAGTCAAGCCTCAGGAGGGATGGTCGAGATTAAAAATTGCCAAGGTGAGAGTGTCAATTAGTGTGCTCTTTCTGGAAAGCCATTTGGCAGTATCTCATTAGAGCCTGGAAACGCAGTTTGCACGTTTGACATTGTAATTCCATTTCTAGCAATCAGTGGGTCCTAAGGAAGTAATCCACACTCGGAGCATCGTGCACCACAGTAGTGAGGGCAGCATTGCGTGGAGGTGGAGGATTAGGCACATCGTCAGTGTCCAGCAGAAGACAAAGGAGTGAGTTAACAGGACGGTCCATATGGTGGAATTGCATGTCACCATCCATCAAAAATTGGATATGTGACAGATGTAATAACATGTTGCAGCAGCTACAACAGCAGAAGGCAGTATTATGTACATGGATCGTCTCAACGTTGGCTGAAAACAGGCCCTCGGAAGATGAGAATTAGAAGGAACTGTGTCCCACCTGCGGTCATATTTCCCCAAGGACATTTTCCCCACTTCTCTCCTTTCCCATTGGTTCCAGTTTTCCTAGGATGAATGTGTATTGATTTCATATTTAACAAATTAAAGCAAAAGTTAAGCTTCCAGTGTTTTTGTAACCTACAGAATGAATAGTCAATGTTTAAAGAATAGGACAAGTTTACAGAAAAGGATGGCATGCAATTTAAGATGTAAAAAAATGGGCTTCTTTCCCTCATATACACAAAGTATTCAAAACAGTCTGTTATACTTTATATTTTGAACATAAGGAAATAAAGTAAAATAATTTTAAAGAGTCTTTAAAGTAGAAGCTGCTTCCAGGGATGCTGGCTCACTCTGGTAATCCCAGCCGCTCGGGAGGCTGAGGCTGGAGGATGGCTGGAGCTCTGGAGTTTGAGGCTGTCGTAAGTTATGATTGCGCCACTTCACTCCAGCCTGAGTGACAAAGCCAGGCCCTGCCTCTAAAAATAAACAAAAAGCCAGAAGTTGCTGTGTATTGAGGCTTACAGAAGGGGACCTGGCTGATCAGAGAGGCGAAGTGACCTGTCCCTGGTTGAACAGCCATGAGGGATGGAGTCAGGGTCTCCATATTGTGAAAGCAGCACCCCCTTCCAGTGCAGACTGACTTATGCGTTGCTGTAATTGATCTGCTGGTTCCAGAGGAGGTGGGAGGGGACGCCACCCTGGATGGAGGAGCAGGCCCCAGCTGTGCCTGGCCTTGACGTAACTGCACTCTTCTGATCCTAAGACATGGTCTGTGTCCCTGACTCTACAGAGGAATGCACTGAGTTTCAGGGAAGACGAGGGCTTTGCAGGTCCCCAGCCGGCTGAGAGTCCGTCTGAGCCCATGGCTCCTGCGGTTGCTGCTCTTTATTGCCCCGGCTGGAGTGCGATGGCACGATCTCGGCTCACTGCAGCCTCTGCCTCCCTGGTTCAAGTGATTCTCCTGCCTCAGCCTCCCTAATAGCTGGGATTACAGGTGTGCGCTACCACGTCCCGCTAATTTTTGTATTTTTAGTAAAGATGGGGTTTCACCATGTTGGCCAGGCTGGTCTCGAACTCCTAACCTCAGGTAAACCACCCGCCTCGGCCTCCCAAAGTGCTGGCATTATAGGCATGAGCCACCGTGCCTAGCCTCCTCTATCACTTTAATAATCCTAAAAACAGTCACATGCACCGTGTGTGTTTTCCAGCAGTACATGGCGGCCGCCAGCTGGACACAGCGATTGGCGCACTTTCTCCTGTCTTCTGTTTCAGGACAATGTGTTGAACATCATTAACCAGATCATGGATGAGTGCATCCCCCAGGACCGCGCCCCCAGAGATTTCTGCGTCAAGTTCCCTGAGGAGATCCGGCACGACAACCTGGCCGGCCAGCTGTGGTTCGGTGCCGAGGTAGCGGGTGGCCACCTGGGTTCGGAGGTCCTGATGTGGGGTGGCGTCTAGCCATGTCCCTGCAAACCTTGTGCATGGGCGCCTGCAGGTGCCGGGACCTGGTGTCTCCTCCAAGAGCTCCGTCCACTCTGGGTTACGTGATGTGGTCTGAGCCTGGTAGGCCGTGCACCCCTGGAGGATCTGGGAAAGCCATGAACTGGTGTCCCCAAAACTATACATACAAATGAAATTTCTCATGTGGTTTTTATGAGGTTCACAGGCCCCCAGACAGCCAGGACCTAAAAGTGGTTTTTAATGGCAGTAATGCCCACATCAGGAACAAGTGTTCCCCTCCTGCCCTGCAGCATGGGCAGCAGCGGGGGCTGGGGAGCTGTGCTGCAGCCCCACACGGGCCACATGTGGCAATAGCGTGTCATCTTCATCTTCATCTCCCAGTCAGGAAACTGAGGCACCGAGAGGAAGGTGCCCTTCGAGGTGGCGGGAACAGTCTCCCCCAGGTCCCCACCATGCGGACTCCCCAGCCTCCTCCCCTTGCCGTGCTCCCGAGCCTGACCTCAGCCCCGACACCGCCACCCTCTCTATTGTGCCGTCCCCATCCTGCCCGCCTCCCCTTTCTAGGAATCCCTGGGGTGCAGAGTCTTCATCCCACGCTGCCCCGTCCCTGTGTCCACCCTGCCCACCCCACCTTCTGAGCCACCTGGTTGGGGCGTCCTCTGCCGAGGCTTGGGTTAGTTACAGGGGCCCGCGAGCAGGTTCTCCCTCCTCCCCAGCCTCAGTTTCCACCTCTGTGGAGTGGGTCCTGGGGCAGTCACGCGATGGAGCGTGTTCTGTGCCCGGCTGGCCTGGCAGGGGCATGCATGCACAGGGGTGGGCACAGCTCCTTGTGTGGTCCTGGTGCCCAAGCTCTGTGCCCACCTGCAGCGTGGGCCTGGGAGATCAGCAGCCGTCTCATTCTGTCACCTGGGAAATGGCTTCTTGTCCTGCATCACTTGATCATCCCTGAGGGGACAGCAGGTGGATTGGTTCTATCCTAAACCTGGTGAGGCCCCGGCCTCTAGACAAGCCTCCCTGTGACAACAGGTCTACCAGGGCCTGGACTCAGCCCCTGTGCCAGAGAGCAGCTTGGTGAAATTCCCAGTTGCTGAGCGCACGCTGGGGAGCTGCCTTGCAGCGCCCAGGGCAGACATGGGTGGATTTGTGGGTGCGGAGGAGCCCTCCTTACCTGCCCAGGAGCCCACGGACTCTCACACTGATGAGTCTGTGTTCCGGGGAAGGTTGCGTTTCTCTGGCGGTGAGCAACTTGACAGGTGGTGTCTGTGGCTCCCTAGATAGGCTGGGGACCTCGGGCCCGGATCAGCCCGGCTGCTTCATCCCTGGGAGCACAGACCTGATTGTGGAGCCTGGAAGCTCCAGGCTCCTTGACCTTCATCCCTGTGGCCTGGACGGGGAGGGGAAAAGAGTCACATGACCAGGGTTCCTCCTGCAGGGAGCCCCCAGACCCAAGGGCCTCAGTCCACCTTCCCCTCCCCTCCCCTCCCCTGCCCTCCCCTCCCCTGCCCTTACCTGCCCTGCCATGCCCTGCCCTCCCTGCTCCTGGGGCCCTGTGAGGACCCCGTGGGTCACACTGGGGGACATCGGTTATCGCCCTCACAATTGCTCTGAATGTAAGAAAAACCTCCCGCGGGGACCGGGAACACGAGCTGGCCTGTGCTGTGGGGTGAGAAGAGGGGCCCCGAGGTGCGCAGTCAGGTTCCCCAGGCCGGCGACCCCTGAGAGCCTGGCCCTCACCCGGGCCCCTCCCTGAGTGTGTCCCCTCCCACAGTGCCTGGCCGCCGGCTCCATCATCATGAACCGGGAGCTGGAGAGCATGGCCATGCGCCCGCTGGCCAAGGAGCTGACGCGCAGCCTGGAGGATGTGCGGGGCGCCCTCCGTGACCAGGCGCTGCGGGACCTGAACACCTACACAGAGAAGATGAGGGAAGCGCTGAGGCACTTCGACGTCCTGTTCGCGGAGTTTGAGCTCAGGTACTGCAGCTGTGGGTCCACAGCCCTGGCTGTATGAGCTGGGTGACGGTTGTGCCAGCTTCCAGGGCTCACCCTGATACTTCAAGCTGGAAAATTCCACAGAGGGAGGAGCCAGGCAGGTTCAGGGCCGCCTGTGGGTGGGGTTAAGCCCTGGAGAGCACAGCGTGGAGGTGAGGTGGGGCATCTATCCAGGGAGTGGGGTGAGCACAGAGGACACAGGTGTGGATCTGGCCGCCGTGGGCCTCCAGGGGAAGGGCTTTGGAGAGGCCCGAGGGGCCAGACATGCATGATGCCTCGGAAGATGAAGAGACGCCACAGGAGGTGAGAAGAAAACAGAGGCAGCCAGGCGGGCGCGGTGGCTCACGCCTGTAATCCCAGCACTTTGAGAGGCCGAGGCAGGCGGATCATGAGGTCAGAAGATCGAGACCATCCTGGCTAACACGGTGACACCCCATCTGTACTAAAAAAAAAAATACAAAAAATTAGCCGGGCCTGGTGGCGTGCCGCTCAGGAAGCTGAGGCAAGAGAATCGCTTGAACCCGGGAGGCAGAGGCTACAGTGAGCTGAGATCCAGCCACTGCATTCCAGCCTGGGCAAGAGAGCGAGACTCCATCTCAAAACAACGACAACAACAACAAACAAAAAACAGAGGCAGATGGTGTCCGCAGAGGTTCAGTTAATAACAATTTTTCATCTTGTAATCTACTGGCCCCTAGGAGATCAAGCAATGCATTAAGTGCAGTCCTCTGCAGGAAGCAAGAGCACGGACAATCGAGTTTTATTTTCTTGTCTTCCCCAGATTTTCTAAATCAGCTTCCATAAGAAAAAATTAGAGTTAGTGATTGATTCATTGATTGATTGATTTTCTGAGACGGAGTCTCACTCTGTTGCCCAGGCTGAAGTGCAGTGGCACGATCTCAGCTCACCGCAACCTCCACCTCCTGAGTTCAAGCCATTCTCCTGCCTCAGCCTCCCAAGTAGCTGGGATTACAGGTGACCACCACCACGCCTGGCTAATTTTTTTGTGTTTTCAGTAGATACAGGGTTTTACCATGTTGGCCAGCCTGGTCTCAAATGCCTGACCTCAAGTGATCTGCTGGCCTTGGCCTCCCAAAGTGCTGGGATTACAGGCGTGAGCTACTGCACCTGGCCTAGAGTTGGTGGTTTAGAAGGAAAGAAAGTGCTCTCATCTGGGGAAGGGTTGGACAAGCCTTCACGTCTCAGAGCCACTGGCAGGCCTCCTGCAAGCCGCTGTGCCCAGCCTGGGCTGGCTTCCGTGGCTGTGGAGGTCCACGTGCGGAGGTTCTTGTGGGGCTGCGGGTTGTTCACCCACCCGTGCACGCGTTCATTCGTTTCTCTCTCGCCCGTTAAGGCTGGTGCCAAGGTGGGGGATGGTCCCGCACATGGGCAGCACTAGGTCCAGGGTGGTCAGCTCCAGGGTGAGTCCTGGAAGCTGGCACAAACTGTCCCGCATGGGCAGGGCTGGGGTTTCAAGGGAAGGCCTGGGGTAGGCCTGGCTGGCAGGAGCTGTGTACTATGAAACTGCCGAAATGGGATGGTGGTGTAGGGTGTGTGTGTGTGTGTGTGTGTGTGTGTATTTTAAGAGACTAGGTCTTGCTTTGTCACCCAGCCTGGAATGCAGTGGCACCATCACCATTCACTGCAGCCTCCAACTCCTGGGCACAAGTGATCCTCCCACCTCAGCCTCCCAAGTAGCAGAGACTGTAGGTGCATGCCACCACCACACCCGACTTTTTTATTTTTTGTAGAGATGAGGTCTTGCTGTGGTGCCTCGAACTCCTGGGCTCAAGCCATCCTCCCACCTCAGACTCCCAACGTGCTGGGATTACAGGCGTGAGGCCCCCCGCCCCCACCTTGCCCAGTATTGCAGCTTTAATTGAAGATGCACCCCCCTCTGTTTTGGAGAGGCCCCGCCACAGCCCAGGTGCGGCCTCACAGGTTTCCCTGTGTTTGCAGCTACGTCTCGGCCATGGTGCCTGTGAAGTCCCCCAGGGAGTACTACGTGCAGCAGGAGGTCATCGTGCTCTTCTGCGAGACGGTGGAGAGGTGAGCACAGGGATGCTTAGGGGCTGGGGGCAGCATCTGGGGAGTCCCTGCCTCACTCCAGGCCTGGGGCAGAGGGCAGCTCTGGGGGAACCTGCTGTGTCTCGGGAGTGCCCCAGATGGAAGGCACCAGATGTGTCTTCCCACACTACATCCGGCTTCTCCTCACAGGTGGGCAGAGGGTAGAGGCCACCCCTGCCTTCACCTCTGCCCGGCCCCCTTCCACCGCCCCATGGTCGCTTTTCTGTCGGCCAGAAGGTCAGATCCTGCAGGTGAAGTCACGTGTCAGAGGACAAATCTGGAAGGCTCTGGCATGATGGATTGGACGTCCAAACCTTGTCACCTTCCTCACCCCCTCACTCCTCACCTCCTCACTCCTCACCTCCTCACTCCTCACCTCCTCACTTCCCCACCTCCTAACTCCTCACCTCCTCACTCCTCACTCCTCACCTCCTCACTCCTCACCTCCTCACTTCCCCACCTCCTAACTCCTCACCTCACCTCCTCACTCTTCACCTCCTCACTCCTCACCTCCTCAATCCACACCTCCTCACCTCCTCATCTCACTCCTCACTCCTCATCTCCTCATTCCTCACCTCCTCACCTCCTCACTCCTCAACTCATCATTCCTCACCTCCTTACTCCTCACCTCCTTACTCCTCACCTCCTTACTCTTGAGCTCCTTATTTCTCACATTCTCACTCCTTACCTCCTCAATCCTCACATCCTCACTCCTCAATCCTCACTCCCCACCTCCCCAGTCCAGGAATGAGTTTTTGCTGAGTTTTAAGTCTGTTGAACAAGTGTTTCTTTTTTTGGGAGTGGGGGGGCAGGGGGAAGCCATCAATATTCTTATCAGGCTTTGTACAGTAATTTGGAGTCTGGTTTTCTCAATGGACTTTGGGGTTAAGATGTAACCTTGATGTTTCTCTTGTTCAAGTGATACTATGGTGTTTGGAAGATTTGAAAATGACTAATATCACATTGTATGTTTGTTATTTTTAAAAAGCAAATTTTTACTATTTGTGTTTTGAGAGATATTTCAAATTATCAGAAAATAAGATGACGGGAAATTCCTTTTATTTTGAAAAGTCACGATGCCAGCAGGCCTGCTCACGAGGTGTGGGAAAAGCCCTCCGCAAGCCCCGGGGAGGAGAAAGGAAGCTGGTTTCTCAGGGAAGTGTTGAATTGTTTGGGGCAGTATTTTTGTTCCATGTTCATTCTTGACACTGGAGTTGTTTCGGTTTCCTGGCTGAGCAGAGCCGTCCTCTGGGTTGCCTTACTATCTTTGCTGGGCATCATAGCTGTCCTCACACATCCTCCCTGCCCCTGCCTCCTGGGGCAGAGGTGGAGACTGGCAGATGGGAAGGTCAAGCTGGAGCCACCTGCCAGGGAATTTAGGGAAGTGCGTGGCCTTTTCCTGCAGTCCCAGCCCCTTGCACATATGAGGACTGGGGGTGGCATGTGTCACCTCTTGACATGGCCACCACGCGTGGCTGCAGGTACAGATTGAGCGCACTGCCTGTCCCTGCTGGGGTCCAACCTGTGGCTGTGGTGGGCCAGCCCTCATGCTGCTCACTGTCCGTCTCCCCGGACAGGGCCCTGGACTTCGGGTACCTGACTCAGGACATGATTGATGACTACGAGCCGGCCCTCATGTTCAGCATCCCCAGGCTGGCCATCGTGTGGTGAGTGCCTCCTGTGCCCAGGACCTCTGCAGAAACCTGCGGGACGGGCAGGGCTGATGGTGCCAGGTCCCGTGCGGGTGCCGGTCCATGGCATCTCCGCCTCACAGTGGCCGCTCAGCTGTCCCGATCAGTGACAGGCAGGCCTGCTGTCGGCCCTCAGCAGACCAGGGGACCACGTGTCCTGAGTGCCCCCTGTTCACCTTGCTGGTGAGGGAGGCTCTGTCACCCTGGATAAGGCAAGGTGGCCTAACACCTGCCACCTGCCACTGGACAGGTGAGATCCACAGGTGAGCTCATTAGTCACAGGAGACCATGAGGGTCACACAGGGGTCATGCTCGGAACAGAGTGGCCACGCAGGGGCTGTGGGAGGCAGACTTGGTGGTAACAAGAGGACGAGCTGCCCCCCGGGTCCCTCAGGAGGATGTGATTGGCTTGTTTGAATAATTTGGGGGCTGGCAGGGAGGTGAAGCACATTGGGTTGAAGGGCAGGTGGGGGCAGTTGGTCTGGCTGATGGAATACCTGTGTGGAACCTTTCCTGCCAGCGGGGCCGTCTGGGAGAGCAGGGAACTCAAGGCAGCCTGTAGGGTCCTGTGGGGCTCGAGGACGTGAACACAGCACATGGAAGCTCAGGCCTGAAATCCACCGAGGCAGGATGCGCAGGGTCACCTGCTTAGCGTCTCTGAGCTGCCTGGGGCCAAGGTCAGAGCCCAGGGGTCACGCTGCTCATCCACACCCTGACTCCAGACGGGGATTCCCCATGCCCCTGCCAGGCGGGTGGTCACGGGGGCAGAGGAGTGAGTGGACCACAGAGAGCTTAGTGGAGCTTGTAGCTGGGGGGAAGGGGGAAGGGGGAGGGGGGAGGGGGAAGGGGGAGGGCGGAGGGGGAAGGGGGAGGGGGAAGGGGGAGGGCGGAGGGGGAGGGGGGAGGGGGGAGGGGGAGGGGGGAGGGGGGAGGGTCCAGTGGGCAGCGGCCAGCAGGTGTGGGACTGGGCAGAGTAGGGGATGGGGAGCCCTTGAGAGAGATGCCCGTGGAGATGTGGATGTCAGTGAAGTGGTCAGGGAGTGGGGGGAGGGCACAGAGGCCAAGACTGGTCCAGGCTCAGGCTGGAGAGACCTCACTGAGGCCATGCTGAGGACCCCCAGGGGACCCCGGGGCACAGGCACACGTGGCAGTGCACTGGGGTTGAGCATGGATACCCCTCCAGTGGGAAATGGGGGTGCAGAGGTGGGAGCATGCAGGGCGGTGGCAGTGCAGTGGGCTGGGGCCAGCGGCGGGGCCTGCAGGGGACAGAAGTGCTTAACCCCAGGATGCGCCGAACACCCCTTGTTGGAGTGGGGAGCAATGGAGGCTGCTGCTGGGGCCAGTCTGGACACCCTTGGGCCAGGCCGCTCACTCCCCTAGGTCCTGGTGCCACCTCCTCAGGGAGGGCTCCAGCGTGGTCTCTATCTGCTGGGCCCTGGCTCCCCAGCGTCCCCTCCAATAGCTCAGGGCCTGGCCTGTTTCCTGCACTGTCCTTCCCGTGTCCTCGCAGAGGTTGCGTCTTTCACAAAGTTAGCAAACCAGAGAGAGTGAGCCTCACATCGCGCCAGAGGGAGGCTCGGAGGGAGGCTCGGAAATCCTCCTGCCGTTAGACTCAGGGAACTTCCTTTCACCTGAAGACCTCAGGGCTGGAGGGCGGGGTGTCCCCAGTGGCCAGCGACAAGGTGGCTTGGAGGGAAGTGTCCTGGCGGGGAGAGGCCACCCCAGAGCACAGAGTGCCCCTTCCCATGGGCCACAGGATTTGGTGACATTGTTTTTCTTTTCTAGACAAGTGTCTCTCTGTGGCCAAACTCACTTGAAGAAAATGACAGGCAGTTTTGGTCCTTATTCTTCTCTTTGTTTAAAAAACAGAACAGCAAAAATCCTGCGAGCCGGCCTTGTTTCCACCAGGGCGCAGGGCGCTGTGAGCCTTTGCCTCAGGTACAGGTGTCTCCTTGTCCCAAGGGCACTCACAGCAAATGAACAGCTCTGCTGTCCTTGTAAAAAGTTCTCCGCGAGTGCTTTGAGGTGTGGCACCAAGCCACCCGCCCACTCATGCCCGTGTCAACGTGCCGGTGGGGCCCTGGCTGGACTTCCTCTTAAACATCGGGCCTGGAGTGTGCAGGTGACCCCAGGTGACCCTCCCCGCAGGCCGCACCCCAGGCACACTGTGTTTCTGGACTTTCACACTGAGTCTGCTGCCCGTGTTTGCCCGAGCACAGGTGACCGCAGAACAGCAGCCACTTCCCCCAACCAGTATCATCTGTGTCCTGCTTGCCGACCTCAGTCCACCTGCTGGTGGCCAAACCTCTGCTCCTCCTTCTGTCCTAGGCTTTCATCCTGGGAGGCAAGGGGAGGCGGGGGCTGGGGGATCAGGGTAGGGGAGGCCAGAGGAGGGTGGTGGGGGGAGGTGGGGGGGCAGCTTGGGGAGGGAGGTGGGGGAGTGTGGGGGGTCAGGGAAGGGCAGCAGGGGAGGCCAGTGCTGTGGGGGAGGCCGAGGGAGGGAGGTTGCGGAGGGAGGATGGGGCTTCTGTTGGCAAAGGCTTTGTCCCGCGGGTCCCCTCCTGGAGGCACTGGCGTGGGGTCCCCTCGGGCTGAGGACAGCGGGAGAGCCTGGAAAGGGAGTGAGGGACCCCCAGGAGGTGAAGGGGGCTTGGATTGAAGGAGGGAGGAAGGGCGAGCGGGCATAAGAGCCTAAAGCCGGAGTCCAGGGAGCAGGCCTGTCCAGGGGGGTGGCCAGCTGTGAGCCCCCACAGAGGCAGGCATCTAGCCGCAGAGCCAGGCTGTGGATACAAGGAACCGTGGGGTGCACCAGGCTGCCACTGCAACCCTCTGTGCAGCGAGCCTCGAGCAGGGCGGGTGAGTGCTGAGCGGGTGAGTGCTGAGTGGGCAGCTGTTCCTAAGGCCGCCCCTCTGGGATGCTCACTGGGGCCCTGCAGCCCCGCACCACCAGCGGCTCCCATCTTGTTCCTCGTCATCCACAGCGACCGCTTTGAGCCGGACAGGCAGAGGCCACAGCTGCCCGCTGTGGGGCCCAGAACCTGCTCCTTCCTGTGTTCACTCAGCGAGCAAGTACTGAGTGCCTACTGCATACCTCGCCCTGTGCTTGTACCAGGGAGATGGACAGATGGGCTGACCCACAGTGCTGTGGAATGTTCTGGATGCTGGAAGGGGGACTCAGTGCAGGGACCCCATGGGGTGGACAGGAGCTGGAGGCGTGAGGGAGAGGTTCCGCAGCGCAGCCAGCCCAGAGGTGGGAGCCGTGCGGGTGGCAGGCGGGGGCACGTTGGCGCAGGTGGTGTGTGCTCAGGGGCGTGTCCAGGGCTCGAGCAAGGACCAGGGGCCGCAGGAACTTCTGCAGAAATGAAGACCCCTGTAGCCTGCATTCCTGGGCCCACACCCTCGCAGGATCCTGCCTCTGTGAAGTGGGCATCCTGGGACCCCCCAGGTGACCCCCAGGGAACACTGAGAGCAGAGGGGAGGCAGGGGTGCTGAGCGGGGCAGGAGCTGAGGGTGGAGCTCCTCTGTGGCTCCTGCCCGTGACTCTGCTGCTGCCCGAGAGCCTCAGTCCCTTCTCCAGTACACAGTGTCAGAACAGTGATGCCACATTTACCAAGCATGAGCTGCGGGCCACGCTCCCGCCCCCTTCTGAGGGGCTCCCAGTGGCAAAGGCACCCCTGGGGGTCAAGAGCTGGAGGCGGCAGAACCAAGCCCACCCAAGGGTCAGAGCCTGCTGTTCACCTGTGACACAAGAAAGCAGAAAACTCTTAGTTCTGTGGCCGGCAGAGGAGGCCTGCCTGGGGCAGAGGCAGTGGTAAACTGAGGCCTTCAGGTTGGCAGGGGGAGGTGGAAGGGAGGGCTGGGTGGCACCCTGCCCCCTGTTTAGGGTGTCCCCAGCCTCATGGGGTCTGGCCTTACCAGGCAGTGAGGACAAAAACTGGGGGTCACCCCTGTGGGGACTTGCTCTGAGCCGTAGGGGAGGGGCCCCACTTGCCCTGCACCCCTCAGCCTGTCCCCTCCCTAAGACCTGCATCCAGTCAGTCCCTCCTGCCGATTGAGACAAGCGTCCTGGGGAGAGTGTCTCCACGAGGCTCAGACTCTTCGACAAACTGGTTTTACTTTTGGGGATTTATCTTAAAACAGTTTCTTTTTTTTTTTGTTTTAAACTTTTTATGTTTTTTTTAATTAAAAAAAATAGAGACAGGGTCTTGCTGTGTTGTCCAGGCTGGTCTCGAGTTCCCGGGCTCTAGCAGTCTGCCTGCCTTGGTCTCCTAAAGTGCTAGGATTACAGGCGTGAGCTACCGTGCCCAGCCCCGGCCTTAAAACAGTTCCTTTAAAGGAAGAAATGAAATAAAACCTCTAGACCCAGTGGTCACTTCCCAGTCCCCATCAGCACAGACCTGCCTGCCCCCCTCGCTGCGGCTTCGCCCTTGTGCACTCACAGCTATGTGTGTGCGACGCTTCCCAGACCGGACCTGTGCAGAGCCCAGGCCCCTCTCCTCTACCCCTCCCTCCCTTCCTCCCCAGCCCCTCCTTCCAGCCCATCCCAGGACATGTGCAGGAGCCACCGCCCACGTGGCCTGCAGGATGGTTGCCGGATCCTCTTCAGGGGCCCTCACCCATCCACCTGTGTCAAAACAAGGTGTCATCTCAGCCCTGCTCAGACCCTTGCCGGAGCTCCCACCGTGATCTGCCTGCACCGTGCCCACACCAGCCCTCTCTCCCCAGTCCCCATGTACCCGCTGCCCTGGGTCTCCACTACGCTGTCCCCTTCGCTCAGGGTCCCCTTGACTGTCCTATCCCTACTGCCACACTGTCCCCTCCACCGCACTGTCCCCTTTTCCATGATGTTTCCTCCTCCACGCTGTCCCCTCTGCTCCAGTGTCCTCTTGGCCATGCTGTCCTCTCCATGGTGCTGGCCCCTCCACTGCACTGTCCCCTCCTCTATGCTGTCCCCTCCTCTATGCTGTTCCCTCCTCCATACTGTCCCCTCCTCTATGCTGTCCCCTCCTCTATGCTGTCCCCTCCTCTATGCTGTTCCCTCCTCTATGCTATCCCATTCTCCATGCTATCCCATTCTCCATGGTGTCCCCTCCTCCATGCTGTCCCTTCCTCTGCAATGTCCTGTCCCCTGTGCTCCTCTGCACTGTCCCCTCCTCCATGCTGTCCCCTCCTTTATGATGTTCCCTCCTCCGTGCTGTCCCCTCCTCTGCACTATGCCCTCCTCCGTGCTGTCCCCTCCATGATGTCCCCTCTTCCGTGCTGTCCTCTCCTCTGCACTGTCCCCTACTCCCTGCTGTCCCTCCCTCTGTGATGTCCCCACCACTGCACCGCTCACCCAGGCCCTCTCCCACCAGCAGGTTGCGTGACTTACTCTCTGTTATTTATTTTTCCATGTTACTGAGATAAAATTCATTACCCTATGACTCACCCATCTACAGTGCACACTCATTTTTGGTACATTCAGAATTGTGCAGCCATCACCACAAATTTCATAACATTTTCATTACTCACAAAGATGTCTCTTACTCCTGAGCGGTCACCTCCACCCCCTATTATCCTTCATCCTGCCCCTTAACCCTAGGGAACCACAAATCTATTTTCTGTTTCTATAGATTTGGCTATTGGGTTATTCATATAAATGGGATTTCTGTTATTTTTGTGTCTCCCCCACTAGACCATAACTCTTATTCATGGATGCACCCTGAGTGCCTGTCATGTCGTAGCATGGTGGACTTTTGCAGAATTTTGTTGCATTGATCTGAGGGGGCACAAATATATATCCACAAAGATTATCCCTGAAGTATTACTTGTAATCATAAAAATTTGAGAAGGGATGGATATCCAGAGTTAAGGGATTGGTTAAAAACAATACTGTAGCCATTTAAATAATGACGGAGAAAAATCTCCTAATGCTATGCAAAAACATCCCCAGTGTATTAAGTACAAAAATTGTTATCAAATAGTATGTCTCTATTTTACAGAGTTTCTTAACATTGATAGGTAAAACTTTTGTAAACAGAAATTAAAGCAATAAACATTCTTCTTTATTGTAAAATATACATAACAAAATTGGCCATTTTGACCCTTTCTTAGGGTTTTAATGGCAAAAATTGCAATTACTTTTGCACCAACCTCATATATAGGATTTACCCTTTTGTGACTGTCTTATTTCACTTCACATAATGTTTTCAAGCTTCCTCCATGTTGTAGCATGTGTCAGAATTTCCTTCCTTTTTAAGGCTGAATAATATTCCATTGGATGTAATTAGGTGTTATTTTAAATAAGAAATGTGTGATAACATTCAAAAGAGTAAAATGCCTAGGAATAAATTTAATCAAGAAGGTGAAAGACATGGATGCTGAAAACTAAAAAACGTTGCTGAAAAAATTAAAGACATAATTAAAGAGAAAGACATTCCATGTTCATGGATGGGAAGACTTAATATAGTTAGAATGGCAATACTCCATAAAGTGATCTACAGATTCTGTGCAATTGCTGTCGAAACTCCATTGGCCTTTTTGTTTTGCAGAAATGGAAAAGGTGTTCTAAAATTCATATGGAACTGCAATGGGCCCTAAATAGCCAAAACAATATTGAAAAACAAAAACAAAGTTGGAAGATTCATATGTCCTGATTTCAAATCTTACTACAAGTCAAAACCTTATGGTACTGGCATAAAGATAGATGTATAGACCAATGGAATAAAATTGAGAGGCCATAAATAAACCCAAACATCTATGGTGAACTGGTTATTGACAAGGGGGCCAAGATCATTCAATAAGGAAAGAACAGTCTCTTCAGTGAATGTTCCTGGAGCAACTGGATAACCACATGCAAAAGAACAAAGTTGGACCCTGCGATGGTTAACTTCATGTGTCATCTTGGGTAGGCCACATTACCCAGATATTTGGTAAAATACCAGTCTGAATGTTGCTGTGAAGGTATTTTTTTTCTTTTTATAATGATAAACTGGCAATTTATAATTGTGCAGATTTATAGCATGCAAAGTTGTGTTATAATCTATGAATGCAGTGTGGAATAATTAAATCAAGCTGGTTAACATATCCATCACCTCAAATATTTAACATTTTTTGAATGAGATCATTTTAAATTTACTCTCTTACAATTTGGAAATGTACAGCACTCTATTATTAACTGTATTCACCATGATATGCAAAGAACTCAAAAAAAGAAAAAAAATTATTCTAGTCTGAGATTTTATACTCTTTGGCCATTCCCCACACTCCCAGCCTCTATAACCACTGTTGTGCTCTCTGATTCTATAAGTTCAATTGTTTGAGATTCCACATGTAAGTGAGAACATATGGTATTTGTCTTTCTGGGCCTTACTTATTTCACTTAGCATAATGTTCTAAAACTCCATCCAATTTTTCACAAATGTCAGAATCTCTTTTGTTTTTAAGGCTGAATAGTATTCTATTGTGTATATATACCACATTTTCTTTATTCATCTGTTAAACGCTTAGGTTGATTTCATATCTTAGCTATTGTGAATAATGCTGCAATGAACATGAGACTACAGACATCCCTTCAACAAACTGATTTCAGATGTTTGGGGTAAATACCCAGAAGTGGGATTGCTGGATCATATGGCAATTATATTTGTAGTTTTTTTTGAGGAACCTCTATACTGTTTTCCATAATGGCCGTACCAATTTACATTCCTACCAATGGTGTGCAAGGGTTCCCTTTTCTCCACATCCTTGGTAACACTTATCTTTCATCTTCTTGATAAAAGATATTCAGACAAATGAGAAATGATATCACACTGTGGCTTTAGTTTGCTTTTCTCTAATGACTAGTGATGTTGGTCATTTGTATGTCTTCTTTTGAGAAATGTTTTTATCCCTGAAATGCAAGGATGGTTCAATATACACAAATCGATAATTGTGATACATCACATTAATAGAATAAAAAAACCATATGATCATCTCATTAGATGCAGAAAAAGCATTTGATAAAATTCAACATCATTTTATGATGAAAAACTCAGCAAATTAGATGTAGAAGGAATGTATCCCTTCAAGGGTACCACTGAGTGAAAATGTAAAACAAAAAAAAAAGAAAGAATGTGCCTTAACGCAATAAAGGCCATATTAACGAGAAGCCCACAGCTAACATTATACTCAATGGTAAAAAATTGAAAGCCTTTCCTGTAAGATATGGAACAAGGCAAGGATGCCTACTCTTCCCACTTCTGTTAAATGTAGTATTGAAAGTCCTTGCCAAAGCAATTAGGCAAGAGAAAGAAAGAAAAGACATCCAAATAGGAAAAGAAGTGAAATTGTTACTGTTTGATGGCAACTTTATTTTATATATATATATATTTGAGATGGAGTCTTGCTCTGTCACCCAGGCTGGAGTGCAGTGGTGCGATCTCAGCTCACTACAACCTCCACCTACTAGGTTCAAGCGATTCTCCTGCCTCAGCCTCCTGAGCAGCTGGGACTACAGGCATAAGCCACCATGCCCAGCTAATTTTTGTATTTTTAGTAGAGACAGGGTTTCACCATATTGGCCAGGCTGGTCTTGAACTCCTGATCTGGTGATCCACCTGCCTCGGCCTCCCAAAGTGCTGGGATTATAGGCGTGAGTCACTGCACCTGGCCAGCAAACTTATCTTATCTGTGGAAAACCCTACAGACTCCACCAAAAAAACTGTTAGGACTGATAATGAATACAGTAAAGTTCCAGGACACAAAATCAACACACAAAAATTAGTAGCATTTTTATACACTAACAATACACTATCTGAAAAAAGAAATCAAGAGAATAATCTCATTTACAATAGCTACAAAAAAATAAGATACTAAGGAATAATTTTTATCACAGAGGTGAAAAACCTGTACACAGAAAACTATAAAACATCAATGAAATCAATTCAAGAAGACAAAGATATTCCAGGTTCATGGATTGGAAGAATTAATATTGTTAAAATGTCCATACTACCCAAATAAATCTACATGTTTAATGTAATCCCTTTCAAAAGCCCAACATCATTTTATTTATGGAAAGAGAAAAAAATCCTAAAATTCATATAGAACCATAAAAACCCACGAATAGCCAAGGCAATCATGAGCAAAAAGGACAAAGCTGGAGATACCACACTACCTGATTTTAAACTGTACTACAAAGCTATAGTAATTTTTAAATAGCTTGGCGTTGGCAAAAACAAAACAACAGGACACAAATACCAGTGGAACAGAATAAAGAGCCCAGAAATGAACCCAACTAATTTTCAGCAAAGATGCCAAGAAGACAAGGACAGCCTCTTCAATAAATGGTGTTGGGAAGTCTGAATTTTCACATGTCAAAGAATGAAGCTAGAACCTTATCTCACACCATATAAAAAATCAACTCAAAATGGATTAAAGAGCTAAATATAAGACCAGAAACTCTAAAACTACTAGAAGAAAACATAGGGGAAAGACTACACAACATTAGTCTGGGTAGTGACTTTTTGGATTTGGCCCCAAAGTGCAGGTACCAGAAGCAAATATAGATAAATTGGATTACATCAAACTGAAGAGCTTCTGCATAGCAAAAGAAACAACAGGGTGCAAAGACAACCTATGGATTGGGAGAAAATATTTACAATTCATACATCTGATGGGTTAATATCCAACATATATAAATAACTCAAAAAATTCAACAGCAAGAAAACATTAAAAAATATATGGGTAAGAGACTGGGCATGGTGGCTCATACCTGTAATGCTAACACTTTGGGATGCTGAGGCAAGAGGATTGCTTGAGGCCAGGAGTTTGAGTCCAGCTTAAGCAACATAGTGAAACCTCATCCCAACAGCAAAAAGCCAGGTGTGGTGGTGTGTGCCTGTAGTCCCAGCCACTTCGGAGGCTAAGACGAGAGGATTAGTTGAGCCCAGAAGTTCGAGTTTTCAGTAAGCTATGATCACGCCATTGAATTACAGTCTGGGCAACGGAATGAGACTCTGTCTCTTAAAAGCAAAAAAAAAAAAAAAAAAAAAAGTAAGATTTAAAGACAAGGGGAAAAGGAAAAAATGTGAGAAGGGAACTGAATATACATTTCCACTGAAGTTTTTGAAGCCATGAATGTATTTTTGCACAAACGCTTTTATCATATGCAATCGTTTTTTGTAAATGATTTTTTGTAAAGCCAGCAGATATAGGTTAGAGTGATTTTTCACCTGAGTATATGACAGAAAAATGTTTGAATCATTATTAGTTGCCTGTACTGGCAGTATGAATCTGGAAGAAAGTGGTTGAATAGAGAATAGTAAGAGCAAGGCCATTTAGTCTGTACATTCACATAGGGCTTGGTCATTTGCAACAATAAATTTGTTCATTGGCAGGATTTCCCACCAAGTTAGTATAGATTGTATGCTATTTGATAAAAGATAACAATAATAAAGTTAATTTTTTTTTTCTCTTCAGCATTTGCTTTAAGAGAAAAATCCTGAAGCTTGTAGGGATTTCTGATGCCAGGAAACCATGAAACGTGAGAGTATATTTAGCAATCAGGGTGACTTAACTCATGGTAATTGGCACATGTATAGTTATAATTTGCATTCTAGTTATTTAAACTAAGATATTCTTGATCAGGCTGAACATACTGTGAGTAGAAGATTGCTTTCCCTAATAAATAAGATAGAGTCTTTGGAGGATGGCCTTGGTAAATTGGTAAGTCAGCTTCCTCTGGATTTTGGTGATTTCTCCAGTTCTTCCATAATTCCTCAGGGCTCTGACAATTTTCTGAGTAAGCCATGGGGTTCCGGCTGACTTTTCTTTTTCCCTAAAGATTTTCCCTAAAGTTTTTCTTTATTTTTCAATACAAACAGAAAGATATCTTTGGTTTTATCTACTCCTGGATACAAGACGCCATCTTAGCATTATGTGGGGATTCGTGAAGGTATTAAAACGGTCAGAGCTTCTTCCTGCTATGATGGTTCTCCAGGTATACACAGGTTCCTCTGTGGGCAACACTTCTTAGCAGATGGAATTTCCTGTGACATGAGGACAGTGGCTGACGAAAGCCAGGTAATTTTTGTCGTCTGGGGAGGAGTGAAGATCAGTTGAATGTTACCTCAGTACCTCAAAAGCGCCTTCAAATGCTTCAGCCAGCTTGTCTTGTTCAACACAAGTCATGCTTCATTGAATGGATGATTCTACCCATCCGTGTCCAGTGTAGCATCCGCTGTACAATGTGGATATAACCTTCCCTGTCCTCTGAAACGCACATCAGCACCACCCTGCTGTGAGGTATTTTAAAGATGAGATTGGCATTTAAATCAGTAGACTCTGAGTACAGCTGACGACCCTCTGTGATGTGGGTGGGCCTCATCCAATTAATGGAAGGCCCTGAGAGAAATAGACTGAGATCCCCAAGTAAGGGGGAATCCGGCTTCCAGACTCTGTAGATTGGAGCTGCCATGTCAACTCTTCTCCGGGTTCCCAGCAGAATTTGGACTTTCCAGCCCCCACAATTGCATGAAACAATTCTTTAAAATAAATATTTCTCTCTTGTTCTGTTTCTCTAGAGAACTTTGATACAGAGGGTAAATCTTCCTGTTCTCAGATTTTGCAATGGATTTGACATCAAAAGCACCACCACAAAAAGATAAAAAGAGAAACTGGACTTCATCAAAATTAAAAATTGCGATGCATCAGAGGACATTATAAAGAAAATGAAAAGACAAGCTAAAGAATATTTGCAGATCATATATCTGATGAAGATTTAATGTCCAGAACATATAAAGAACCCTTACAACTCAACAACAAATCGACAAACAACCCAATTTAAAAATGAGGAAAGACTTGAATAGACATTTCTTCCAAGAAGATATACACATGGCCAACAGGCACATGAAAAGATGCTCCACATGGTTGGTTACTAAGGAAATGCAAATCAAAACCATGATGAGATGCCGCTTCACACCCACCAGGATGGCTGTAATCAAAAAAATGGAAAAGAATACGTGGGGAGAGCGTGGAGAAGTCAGAACCCTTGGATTGCTGGCAGGAGTGTAAAATGCCACAGCTGCTACGGAAAACAGTTGGTGGTTCCTTAAAAAGTTAAACATAGAATTATATGATCCATATGGTCATACCACATACTCTTCTAGGCATATATCCAAGAGAAATGAAAACATATGTCCGTGAACAAACTTCTACATGAATGTTTATGGCAGCATTATTCATAATAGCCCAAAGGCAGAAACAATCCAAACGTCCACCTGTGGGTGAATGAAGAAATGTATGCGCGGGAACATTCGCCACGTGCCACAGCATGGTGAGCCTTGAAAACGTGGTGCAAAGTGAAAACCGGTCACAAGGGTCACATATTATGTGATTCCATTTATATGAAACACCCAGAATAGGCCAATTCATAGAGACAGAAAGCAGATGAGGGATTGCCAGTGGCTGAGGTGAGGAAGTCAGTGGTGATTATTAAAAGGGTGTTTTCTGGGGTGATAAAAACCTTTTGAAACTAGAGAGGTGATGGGTGCACAGCACCGTGAATGCAGAAAATGCCTCAGAATCATACCCTTTAAAACAGTTGTTTGTTATATGAATTTATTTGAAAAAAGAAAAGGGAAGACTGGCCACCCCCACTTCCAGCAGGGCCCAGCTTTCTCCACTGTGCGGGGCGTCCTCTCTCCTGTTCACCTTAGCTGGACCTGGGCCAAGCCCCTCACAGTGCCCCCACACCCCTGGCCACACCGAGACCCCAGGATCCAGCCTGCCAGGCTCACCGGTGGGTGCTGCTTACCCCTGCTCATGGCAGCATGGACGCGGACCTGGGTGGCCTGTCGGGCTACAGCCATGGACAGCGACTGCATCGGACCCACCGTTTCCGGCAATAGCTCGTTCCCAGGCCTCATTCTGAGCCGCTTCAGCCGGATTCCTGCAAGTGCCAGGCCAGGTGCAGAGACAGATGCTGAGTCTCTGGCAGCCGCCCGGGGGCCGCTCCCCACCTCTCCCCACCTCTGGCCCCCACACCCCGTTACTTCAGCACCTGGGCTTGATCTCCTGTCCCACGGGCCTTCTCTCTGTCGTTCGGGCACCTGCAGAGCTGCTGAGCAGCAGGGCTTAGCCACTGTGGAGTGCACGGCCCTGCGTCCAGCATGCGAAAGCTAACACACGGCTGGATGTGGGGATACAGCCCAGGGGGTCTTGGGTCCCCGTAGGCTCCCAGGAGGAAGTGGCGCAGCAGCCTTGGGGTCTGAGCCTCCTGATGAACGAGTTCTTTTCTGAGGTCCTGGGCCAGCAGCTCTCATGGGTGGGCCTTGTCCCCCTACTCCTGCTGACTGCCCTGGGGGGCAGCAGGGTCCTCCCTCGGCCACGCTGCTGCCCGGCACAGGCAGGAGCGAGGTTTCCAGAGGGGCAGACGTTGGGTACACAGGTCATTGCGGGGCTGAGTCCTATGCTCAGCAGGGGAGGGAGCTCTACTGTGGTTGTGGATGGCTTCCCTGAGGCTTGGCCGCTGGAGTCAGGGCTGCCCCCTTCCCTGCTCTGTTTCACTCTGCCTTTGTCCTGAGACTGCCTGATTCACCCATAAAGTTAAGGCTCTATTTGGGTAATTGTCCCCTGAATACTGTTCGTTTAATCAGGACAGGCAGCTCATGTAAGAGCCACAAAGGAGACCAAGCAGAATGGAAGGCTGGTTGTGCTGTTCCCTCACCCACAGGTGGTCAGGACACAGCCCCCTGCCCAGCTGAGCTGGCCACTCCACAGGAGCCCCGGAGGCAGCACTGCACATACTTTTCCTGTGACTTTCAAGTCTTTCTTTTTGCACATGAAACCCAATGATTTTTAGGGAAAAACATTCCCTTTGTTCAATTCTGTTTATCAGCCTTTCTCACTGAGCTGGGTGTGTTAGACAAGGAGACTGTGCCTGTGCTGCCAGGGACTCGGTGTTGGCTGGACCTAACCCTGGTGTCACGTCTGCTGAAAGAGACAGGCCGGTGGTGCTCCATTTACACAGACAGGCCCACATGGCCCTTGTCTGTGCTCTGATGAGGAAGAATATGATGAGGGACAGGGGACGAATTCGTGGGTGGATGCTCCCCAGGCACCTGAGACATGGTCTGGTCCCAAGAGACCCAGGAGGAGGCACCCGGAGAAGGTCCTCTGGGATGGGTGCCCTCAAGGAGAGACGGGCTGAGACATGGATGATCAAGGCACACTCGGAGCTGGGCAGGGCTGGACGGTGCATGGAGAGGAGTGGGTGCCGCCGGAGGTGGCATCTGGGAAGCTTGTCCTTCAGCAGGCTTTGAGCCGGACTCTGGGGGAGGGACAGTGAGGAAAGCCGGCCTCAGCCACATGGGGCCCCAGTCCTGGGGAGGGGAGCTTCTCGGGGCATGGTGGGCACCACAAGGGAGGTGGGTCCTGTGTGGGGGATGAGGGGAGGCTGCTTTTGTCTCGTGGCGTGGTGGAGCATTGGCCAGGCTGCAGGAAGGGAACCCGTGCGGGCCTCAGCTCGCACCTCCAGCTGGTTTTGCTTTTGGAGAAGATGGTTCCAGGTCCAGTTCTCATAAGTCTCTGCAGATAAATTTAACCACAAATCCAGTTTTTATTACTTGCAAGAAGGTAGATTTTGGTAACAAACCTTGAGGCTAATTTATCTGATTGCAGCACTGATGTGTGCAGATACACTTTTCTGATTACTTTGTGACCCCTCCAATGAACACAAGCTAATCAACTGCAAAAGAGGATGAAGTCTGGGTAATAATTCTCACTGCTTTTTTCTAAACTTATTTACGATGCAATCACACAAGGCAAAGCATGAGGCGGCGGCCGTGCTGGGACAGTGGCGCTGCGGAGTCCCAGCGGCCGTGGTTTTCGCAGGTGGTTAAGTTGGGCCGTCCGCGGCACCCAGGGGGCCACAGGGCCTGACATCCTGGCTTTTGTGTCTCAAATGCAGTGGCCTCGTGGTCTACGCGGACGGACCCCTGAACTTGGACCGCAAGGTGGAAGACATGTCTGAGCTGTTCCGGCCCTTCCACACGTTGCTGCGGAAAATAAGGTGGGGATGGAGATAGAGGAGGTGGGGGAGGGGAGGGGGACAGGAGGGCCACAGGTGGGCGCTGAAGTCATGTTTAGCCGCCGCCTCCAGGTCCTCCTCTCTGTGAGGAAGGATGGGCTGGTTAATATTCCCTAGGGAGGGGTCACAAACGACCCACGGGGGTCACAGAGTCCTGGCTTTTGCCCCCACCTGGGCATCGCATGGTGTGGGCGCTCTCTTGGGCTGAGCTGGGGGAGTGAACCTCACACTTCCTGACATGGTGCAGCAACAGCTAAGTGTCCTACTGTCCCCACCATTCCCACTGTCCCCACCATCCCCACCGTCCCCACCGTCCCCACTGTCCCCACCATCCCCACCGTCCCCACCGTCCCCACTGTCCCCACCGTCCCCAAAGCGCTTGCTTCTGTTGGAGTCTTGGTGCTCCACCTGTGCCCTTTGTCTTTAGTTACTGGTTTACGTCCATGTCCACATGGGAGACCCCCTTTTAAAACACGACGCCTTTCCTTCATATGGGCCAAGGGCTTTGCTGGGTGGCCTGAGCCGACAGAGCCCAGCTGTGGCTTCCTGGAGGGACGGGGGCCACGTGAAGCCCATGGCACATGTCCTCCATGTGCCACCCTGGCTCTGTGGCCTGGGACAGCTTGGTATTTCCTACCACGGCCCCTGATCACTGCAACCAGGTTTCCTTCGGGGACCCAGAAGCCTAGAACTCTGCCCCATGAGGGCCAGAGGTGCTGTGAGTCCAGACAGTGAAAAGTGACCCCGTGGGCTATGGGGTCCCCGTCACCCTTGCAGATGGGGTTGTGAGCTCTTGGGGCCTTGGCAGGTGGTCCTTGGCATCGGTGGGCTCAGGGGCAGGGGTGCTTGGTTCAGTCCATGTTTCCTCTGGGAGATGGCTGTCGCTGCTTCCCTCCTGCTTGGGGGGATGTGAGCCCTGGACCTGGAGGTCGCAGTCTCATCCTTCCTCGGGTGACGTGGAGGAGACCACAGTGAGGAGAGGAGACAGATGCCACCTAGACCAGGAAGGCACATGCACCCCCCGCCCCACATATGGGGGTCTTACAGGAAAGGTGACACAGGTGCCGGGCCGTGGCTGGAGAAGGAGCCTCCTGGGCAGTGTGGGGCTGGAAGGGGGCCCCGGCCACACAGGAGTGGAGTGGACGTCCGGGGAGCATATCCGCCCTTGGCCTGCATGGGCGATGGAGAGGAGGATGAAGCTGAACGAGCTGGAGGCAGAATGCTGTCGAGGGATTAATGCTAGGATTACAGGCGGACCACCATGCCCAGCTAATTAAAAACAATTTTTTTTGTAAAGATGGGGTCTCGCCATGTGGCCCAGGCTGGTCTTGAACTCCTAGGCTTAAGCTTTCCTCCCGCCTCGGTCTTCCAAAGGGTTGGGATTACAGGTATGAGTCACCTCACCTTGCAGAAAGCTGTGTGGGTGGAACGTGCCTCTGCTGCCCACCCTGGGGCCCTGATGTGGGAACCTCACCCATGGGTAGGGCAGCGGGGACCCAGGTGTGCACCCACAGGCTGGCCCTGCCGCCCCGACGGAACTGCTGCTTGTGCTCCCCGCCCACCCACGGAAAACAGTGAGAATCCACAGATGAGCCTGCATCTCCTCCAGCGTCAGGGTTTGAGGACTTATCCGTTACTGTCCACGTGTAGTGGTGTGATCTCAGCTCACTGCAGTCTCCGCCTCCAAGTTCAAGAGATTCTCCTGCCTCAGCCTCCTGAGTAGCTGGGATTACGGGTGTGCGCCACCATGCCTGGCTAATTTTTATATTCTTAGTAGAGACGGGATTTCACCATGTTGGTCAGGCTGGTCTTGAACTCCTGACCTCAGGTGATCCGCCCTCCTCGGCCTCCCAAAGTGCTGGGATTACAGGCGTGAGCCACTGCGCCCAGCCAAAAGATCCTGCTTTTAAAGGTACCTGAACTGTGGAAGTAAGGACTGGGTGAACTAAAAGCCCGGGGAAGGGAGCCTTTGGAGGTGAGCTGCAGTCTACTTGGCTGTTTTTCCCCAGGGAAGATTTGATGATTCCAGGCTTGTCCAGGGCCCAGGCTTCCCAGGCAGAGAAGCTCTGCTGGGGAAAGAACATCTAATCAAGGGCTGGTGAAACAGGCTGGCAGCTTGGGGGCATTCAAGCAGCACGCCTGCCAGTCCTGGGGAAGCAGGAAATCCAGGCAGAAAGCCCCCTGACAACAGGCTTCCTGCAGTTTCCAGGTGCTTAGGAACAAAAGCACGCCTTGAGGCCGGGCGTGGTGGCTCATGCCTGTAATCCAGGCACCTTGGGAGGCCCAGGCAGATGGATCACCTGAGGTCAGGAGTTTGAGACCAGCCTGGCCAACATGGTGAAACCCTGTCTCTACTAAAAATATAAAAATTAGCTGGGCGTGGTGGCGGACGCCTGTAATCCCAGCTATTTGGGAGGCTGAGTCAGGAGAATCATTTGAATCTGGGAGGCGGAATTTGCAGTGAGCTGAGATTGTGCCACTAAATTCCAGCCTGGGCGACAGAGCAAGACTCTGTCTCAAAAAAAAAACAATCAAACAAAAAGCATGCCGTGGGCACACTGCTAGAGACGTTTGCCAGATTTTGAAGTTGCATGTGGCTGGAGGTTGAGCTGGAACTTGGAAGGACAGAACTCGGTCTCCTGCAGACTTTGGGGTTTGAGAAGGCAGAGAGCCCAGCAGGCTCAGAACTGCAGTAACCAGACCTAAGCTGCAGCCAAGCCTCAACCTACTCCGTGTCCGAAGGGAATGCAACAATGGACCTCATGCGGTCAGCCTAACAGAGAAAGGGGTAGTCCCCTCTGGTGGAAAAGGCGTCATCTGTAACCTTTATGATTCTTTTATATCCAATGTCTGTCATATAATCCAAAATTGCTTAAAATGTTGGCTGGGCACAGTGGCTCACTCCTGTAATCCCAGCACTTTGGGAGGCCAAGGCGAGCGGATCACCTGAGGTCAGGAGTTTGAGACCAGCCCAGCCAACATGGCAAAACCCCATCTCTACAAGAGTACAAAAATTAGCCAGACATGGTGGTGCATTCCTGTAATCCCAGCTACTCGGGAGGCTGAGACCAGAGAATCGCTTGAATCCAGGAGGTGGAGGTTGCAGTGAACCAAGATCGTGCCACTGTACTCCAGCCTGGGTGACAGAGTGAGACTCTGTCTCAAAAAAAAAAAAAAAAAGTTAAAGAGACAAGAAAATACTGTAATCCCAGCACTTTAGGAGGCCAAGGTGGTCGGATCACAAGGTCAGGAGATCGAGACCATCCTGGCTAACACAGTGAAACCCCATCTCTACTAAAAATATAAAAAATCAGCCAGGCATGGTGGTGCGCACCTGTAGTCCCAGCTATTTGGGAGGCTGAGGCAGGAGAATTGCCTAAACCTGGGAGGCAGAGGTTGCAGTGAGCCGAGATTGCACCACTGCACTCCAGCCTGGGCTACAGAGTGAGACTCCATCTCAAAAAAAAAAAGAGAGACAAGAAAATATATCTGATAGTTTAGAGAAGAGCCAGAAAGTGGATGCAGAGTTCTGATGATCCAGATAACTACTCCCAAGAATGTGAACACAGTGCTGATCAATATGTTAAAGAAAATAGAAGGGGGCAAATTAGATAAGAGGATAGAGAATTTAACAGAGAATTGGAATCTATACAGAGAGACACAACCAAGTGTGGTGGCATGCACCTGTAGTCCCAGCTCCTCAGGAGGCTGAGGCCGGAGGGTCACTTGAGCCCAGGAGTTCTAAATCCTAGTGTGCTATGCTGATCAGGTATCTGCACTAAACTTTGGCATCAATATGGTGACCTCCTGTAGCAGGGAACCACCAGGTTGCTTAAGGAGTGGTGAACCTGCCCAGGTCAGAAATGGAGTAGGTCAGAACTCCCGTGCTGATCAGTAGTGGGATTGCACCATTACAGTGCAGCGTGAATAGCCACTGCACTCCAGCCAGGACAACATAGCAAGACTCCATCTCTAAAGAAAGAAAGAAAGGGGAAGGAAAAAAAGGAAAGGAAGGAAGGAAGAAAAAAATGACATTCTAAAGCTAAGAAAATTCACAATTTGACAATAAGGACGCAGTAGATGGGTTTAATAGCAGATTGGACCCAGCAGAACACAGAAGTAGTCAGCTTGAGGATAGCTTAATAGAAGAGGCCCAAACTGAAGCTCAGGCAGGAAAAAAGAGGGGAAAAACAACAAGAAACAACAACAGAAAACCAGAATAGAGCATAAGAGACACGTGTAACAAACTCAAAAGGCCTAAAATACATAATTGGAATCCCAGAAAGAGAGAAAAGAGAGAAGGGGCAGAAGTAATATTCAAAGAAGTAATGGCTAAACATTTTCCCAAATTCCAAAAGACAAAAATCTCTGGCCACAGATTCAGCAAGAAAACTACAAACAAAAAACCAACCAGCATACCTGGGTATATCATAGTGAAATTGCCAAAAACAAAGACAAAAAATTTGACAAGCAGCAAGAGAAAAAGGACATACTACTTTGAAACGAACATAAGATGGATAGCTGTCTTCTCAACAAATGAACAGAAACAATGGAAGCCGACAAGCAGTGAAATAACGTATATTTAAACTGCTGAAGGAGGTTGGGCACGGTGGCTCCCGCCTGTGATCCCAGCACTTTGGGAGGCTGAAGCGGGAGGATCACTTGAGCCAGGAGTTGGAGACCAGCCTGGCCAACATGGTGAAACCTCGTCTCTACTAAAAATTCAAAAATCAGCCAGGCGTGGTGGCGGGCGCCTGTAATCCCAGCTGAGACACGAGAATCACTTGAACCTGGGAGGCGGAAGTTGCAGTGAGCAGAGATCACGCCACCGCTTTCTAGCCTGGGCAACGGAGTGAGACTCTGTTTCAAAAAGAAAACAAAACAAAACAAAACTGCTGAAGGAAAATAGCTGACAACCAGAATTTTATAACCAGCAATAATATCCTTCAAAAATGAAGGTGATATTTTGCCTTCATGAATTATTCCAAAACATAGAACTGAAGGAACTTGTTATCAGCAACCTGCACATAAAACAATTAATTGGAGTTCTTCAGAAAAAAAAATTGTATCAGATGGAAATGTAGAAATGCTAGAGAGGCCAGGTGCGGTGGCTCCTGCCTGTAATCCCAGCACTTTGGGAGGCCAAGGCAGGAGGATTCCTTGACCTCAGGAGTTTGAGACCAGCCTGGACAACATAGTGAGGCTCTCTACTAAAAAAAAAAAAAAAATTAGCTGGGCATGGTGGCATGCCTGTAGTTCCATCTTACTCAGGAGGCTAAGGTGGGAGGATCATTTGAGCCCAGGAGTTTGAGGTTGCGGTGAGCTATGATTGTGCCACTGCACTCCAGCTTGGGTGACAGTAAGGCCCTGTCTTAAAAAAAGTAATGCAAGAGAGACTGAAGAACACGATGTGGGTTCATATAAGTGAATATTAACTGTACAAAATAATTGTAGTGTCTGTGGAGTTTAAATTATACGTAGTACTAAAATTCATGATATACAAGTAGCAGAAAAGACAAAGGGGTAAATGGAATTTTAAAGTTGTATTGGAAATGTGATTGAATAAATTATTTATATTAGAATGTGATCAAGGATCACTATTACAATATTAGGATAACACTAAAATAATAAAGATGAATAACTAGCAAATGCATAGAAGGAAAAACATCCAAAATAAGGTAAGAACAGAGAAAGAGAAGATACAACAAATGGACCAAATAGAAAAAAATAGTAAGATGAAAGATACAAACCCAACCACATCAGTGATTACATTAAATACAAATGGACTAAATATTCTAAGTGTAAAACCAAGATTACCAGTCTGGGTTGAAACAGCAGCAACAACAGCTGTACTTGGCTGACGAGAGACCCAGTCCTGACACAAGTACGTGAACAAGGTTGAGAGTAAATAGACAACATAAACCATGCAGACCACCCAAAGAAAGTTGTTGTAGTTATATTTATCAAAGTAAACTTTAAGGCAAGAAAGATTACCAGAGATAAAGAGAAATATTTCATGCTGATAAACAGGCAATTCAGTAGGAAGATGTCACAATCCCAAATCTGTATGTATGGGCTGAATAACATAGCTGTAAAACTTATGTAAAGCAAATAACAGAAATATAAGGTGGAAGAGACAAATCCAAAACCAGCAGGATACTTTAATTTACCTCTCTATAACTGATGGAACTAACAGGAAAACCCTTGAGAATGTAAGAAATCTCAATAACAAAACTAATAAACTTGACCTGACTTACATGTGTAAGTTACATCCAACAATTGCCAGAATTCACGTTCTTTTTTTTTTTTTTTTTTTTTTTTTTTTTTGAGACAGAGTCTCACTCTGTCGCCCAGGCTGGAGTGCAGTGGTGCGATCTCGGCTCATTGCAACCTCTGAATTGCAACCCAGGCTCAAGCAATTCTCCTGATTACAGGCACGTACCACTACTGCCTGGCTAATTTTTGTATTTTCAGTACAGACTGGGTTTCACCATTTTGGCCAGGCTGGTCCTGAACTCCTGACCTCAAATGATCCACCCACTCGGCCTCCCAAAGTGCTGGGATTACACACATGAGCCACCGGGCCCACCCTTATGTTCTTCTTAAAAGTATGTGGAGGCTGAGTGCAGTGGTTCATACCTGTAGTCCCAGCACTTTGGGAGGCCCAGGTGGATGGATTGTTTGAGCCCAGGAGTTTGAGACCAGCCCGGGCAACGTGACGAAACACTGTCTCTACAAAAAATGTAAAAAAATGGGTGTGGTGGCACATACCTGTGGTCCCAGCTACTTGGGAGGCTGAGGTAGGAGGATGGCTTGAGCCCAGGAGGCAGAAGTTGCAATGAGCTAAGGTCATCCCACTGCACTCCAGCCTGCACCACACAGCCAGACCCTATCTAAATAAATAAATAAATAAATAAATAAATAAATAAACAAATAAATAAATTTTAAAAAAAGCATGTGGACCATTTATCAGAATTGATTATATGACAGACCGTAAAGAAACCCACAGTGAACCTCAAAGACAGAACGTATTCATAGTATGTACTCTGACTTTAGTGAGCCAGGTATCAAAAAAAAAAACAAAACCTGGAAAAACCTGGAAAAATCCCCAATTACATGATAAATTAGGCAAAACACTTCTATTTATTTATTTATTTGAGACAGAGACTTACTCTATCACCCAGGCTGGAGTGCAGTTCGCGTGATCTTGGCTCACTGCAACCTCTGCTTCCTGAGTTCAAGCGATTCTTGTGCCTCAGCCTCCTGAGTAGCTAGAACCATAGGCATGCACCTCCATGCCTGGCTAATTTTTGTATCTTTAGTAGAAACGGGGTTTCACTATGTTGGCCAGGCTGGTCTCGAACTCCTGATCTCAAGTGATCTGCCTGCCTTGGCCTCCCAAAGTGCTGGGATTATAGGTGTGAGCCACTGCACCTGGCCCAAAAAACTTCTTTTTTTTTTTTTTTGAGGCAGAGTCTCGCTCTGTCACCCAGGCTGGAGCGCAGTGGCGCGATCTCGCTCACTGCAAGCTCCGCCTCCCGGGTTCATGCCATTCTCCTGCCTCAGCCTACCACGTAGCTGGGACTACAGGGGCCCGCCACGACGCCCGGCTAATTTTTTGTATTTTTAGTAGTGACGGGGTTTCACCATGTTAGCCAGGATGGTCTCGATCTCCTGACCTCGTGATCCACCCGCCTCGGCCTCCCAAAGTGCTGGGATTACAGGCGTAAGCCACCGCGCCCGGCCCCAAAACACTTCTAAATAATTCCTTGTTCATCGCAGAAGTCAATGGAAATTTTTCTTTTTTTTTCTTTTGTAATATAGATGGGATCACACTATGTTGCCCAGGCTGGTTTTGAACTCCTGTGCTCAAGCCATCTGCCTGCCTTGGCCTTCCAAACTGTTGGGCATGAGCCACTGTGCCTGGCCAAAATTTAAAAATAGTTTTAACTACATGATAATAGAGATATGATATATCCATGTGGCCAGGCCCAATGGCTCATTCCTGTAATCTCAGCATTTTGGGAGGCTGAGGTGGGAGGATCACTTGAGCCCAGGAGTTCGAGACCAGCCTGGGTGAGGCAATTCTCCCACCTCAGCCTCCTGAGTAGCTAGGACTACAGGTGTGAGCCACCACACTTGGCTGTTTCTTTTTGTATAGATTCCAATTATCTGTTTAAATTCTTCATCCTCTTATCTAATTTGCCCCCTTTAATTTTCTTTAACATATTAAAACAACAATAAAAAACTTAGTTGGGCATCGTGGCACACGCCTATAGTCCCAGCTACTTGGGAGGCTGAGGTAGGAGGATTGCTTGAACCCAGGAGTTTGAGGGTGCAGTGAGCTATGATCCTGTCACTGTATTCCAGTCTGAGCAACAGAGTAAGACCTCATCTCTAAAAAAAAAAAAAAGGAAAATTAAGATGAGGCCTAAGCGGTGTTTTGAAGGAAATTTATAGCATTAAATGCTATAAATTAGAACAGAATAAAGGATGAAATTCAATTATATAAAATTTTATCTAAAGAAGCTAGGAAATAATAAGTTTATCATACCTCAAGAAAGCAGGAGAAAAGGAATAATAAAAATAAGAACAGATGTCAATGAAATGCAAAACAAATGTATAGTAGGGGAAAGACAAACCCAAAAGTTAGGTTTTTTGTTTGTTTGAGGCAGAGTCTAGCTCTGTCACCCAGGTTGGAGTACAGTGGTGCGATCTCGGCTCACTGCAGCCTCTGCCTCCCAGGTTTAAACAATTCTTCTGCCTCAGCCTCCCAAGTAGCTGGAATTACAGACGCCTGCCACCACACCCAGCTAATTTTTTTGTATTTTTAGTAAAGACAGGGTTTCACTGTGTTGGCCAGGCTGGTCTCGAACTCCTGACCTTGTGATCTGCCCACCTTGGCCTCCCAAAGTGCTGGGATTATAAGCGTTAGCCATCATGCCAGGCCCCAAAAGTTAGTTATTTTAAAAGACTAACAAAATTGATAAATTCCTAGCTGGACTAGTTCAAGAGAAAAAAGATAAAACACAAATCACTAATAATATAGATGGAAAGGAGACATCACCACAGACCTTACAGATATTAAAATGATATAAGAGGATATTATAAACAACTTTATATCACTAAATTTGACAATTTGAATTGGACAAATTCCTCAAAAAAGCAATTCATCAAAGCTAACAGAAGAAGAAACAGAAAACCTTTTAATCCAATATCTATTAAAGAAGTTGAATTCATTATTTTAAAACCTTCCCACAGAGAAAACATCAGACACAGATGGCTTTCCTTATGTATTCTTCTAAACATTTAAAGAAGAAATAACACAAATCTTATATAAATTATTTCAGGGAATAGAAAAAAAAGACATTTTCTAACTTTTTTTTATAATTATTGAACAAACTCTCACTTTGTCATGCAGGCTGGAGTGTGGTGGCACAATCTAGACTCACTGCAATCTCTGCCTCCCAGGCTCAAGCGATCCTCCCACCTCAGCCTCCTGAGTAGCTGAGACCACAGGCATGCACCACCATGCCCAGCTAATTTTTGTATTTTTTGTAGAGACAGGGTTTTACTGTGTTGCCCCAGCTGGTCTCAAACTCCTGGGCTCAAGCAATCCAACTGCCTTGGCCTCCCAAAATGCTGGGATTACAGGCATGAGCCACCATACCCAGCCCTAACTCTTTTTTTTTTCAATAAGAGTATAATCTAGACATTTAAACCTGACCAAGATATTACAAGAAACAAAAACTACACCAATCTCTCATGAACATAGATGCAAATACCCTTAAAAAGATACAGACAAATGAAACCCAACCATATATAAATAAGATATATCATGACCAAGAGAAATATATCTGGGCACAGTGGCTCACACTTGTAATCCCAGGACTTTGGAAGGCTGAGGCAGGAGGATCTCTTGAGCCCAGGAGTTTGGGACCAACCTGGGCAATATAGTAAGACCTGATCTCTATAAAAAATTTACAAATTAGTCGAGCATGGTGGTACACATCTGTACTGACAGCTACTTGGGAGGCTGAGATGGGATGACTGCTTGAGCCAGGGAGGCAGAGGCTGCAGTGAGCTGTGATCAGGCCACTGCACTCCAGCCTGGGTGACAGAGCAAGACATTATTTCAAAATTAAAAAAAAAAAAAGAAATGTATTCCAGATATGCAAGATTGGCTTAACATTTGAAAATCAAATTGATGTTTTGCCACATTAATTTTAAAAATTGGAAGAAAAATCATATAATTTTGAAAGATTCAAGAAAAGCATTTGAAAAAATTTCACACCAATTTTATGGTGAAAACATCTCTTAGCAATAAACAGAACAAGAAAAGCATCTCTTAGCAAACTAGGAATAGGAGGGAATTTCCTTAACCTGGTCACAGATAGATATAGAAACAGATTTCATCTGTGCGTATCTCTGTGTGTGTGTTGTCTGTTGTATGTGTACTGCAGCACACATCCCTGAGATTGGGAAGAAGATGTCTACTATTCACTATCTCCATTTAACATTGTTTTCTGGCCTAGCAAGTGCAATAAGGCAAAAATAAAAGGAAAATTAGGAAGTTACACAGCATTGGAAATGAAGGACTAAAACTGCCATTTTATGTAGATAACGTGATCAAGTACCTAGGAAACTCAGGAGCATCTTCAAAGTATTAGAAATAATAAGTAGATTTAGCAAGGTCACTAGGTGAAAGATCAATATACAAAAATAAATGGTCTTTCTGTATGCCAGCAATAAATAAATGCGAAATGAAATCAAAATACTGTCTTAGTCAATTTTGTGTTGCTATCACGGAATACCTAAGACTCAGTAATTTATAAAGCAAGGAGATTCGTTTAGCTCATGATTCTGGAGGTTGGGAGGTCCAAGATCAAGTGGCTGTATCTGGTTAACTTCTTGTGCGGACCTCGTGCTCTGTCATAACGTGGCAGAGAAGCAGGAGGGGAAGGGGGCGTGTGCAAAGAGGCCAAACACAAGAGTCAGCCTCACTTCATGACAACCCACTCTTGTGGTAACTAATTTGGTCTCATGAGAAAGGCATTAATCTCCTTAATGACCTAATCACCTCTTAAAGACACCACCTCTAAACACCACCACATTGGGAACTAAATTTCAACCTGAGTTTTGATGGGGACAAACCACCCCCAAACCATAGCAAATACCACCTATGGTAGTGCCAGTAAATATCAAATACATAAGCATAAATCAAATTAACGATGTCCAAGACCTCCATTGAAAGTTATAAAATGTTATTACCATAAGTTTTTAAAGCCCTGGACAGCAATTCCATTCAGAGAGAGGAACCCCTGATGTTATGAAGATATCAGTTGTTCTCAAATTAATCTATGAGTTCAGTGCAGTCTCAGTCAAAATCCCAGAAGCTTGCTAGCTTCCTTCCTTCCTCCCTCTTTCTCTCTTTTCTTTCCTTCCTTCCTTTCTTGCTTTCCTTCTTTCTTTCTCTTTCTTTCTGCATTCTCTCCTCCCCCTCCCCTCCCCTCCCTCCCTCCCTCCCTACCTCCCTCCCTCCCTTCCTTCCTTCCTTGTAGAAATTGACAAACTAATACTAAAATCCATGTGGAGATGCAAGGGGCCTGGAATAGCCAAGCAGCAGCAGAACATTGTCTGTTCTACTCTCAATGGGCTTTGGGTAGTTTCCACAAATAGTGCTGCTGTGACTACCCCTGTGTGTGTCTCCAGGTGAACATATGTATGCTTTTCTGCTGTGTGTACTTCATAAAAAAAGAACAAAGGCCAGGCACAGTGGCTCATGCCTATAATCCCAACACTTTGGGAGGCTGAGGTGGGAGGAGCTCTTGAGCCCAGGAGGTCGAGGCTACGGTGAGCTGTGTTTACATCACTGAACTCCAGCCTGGGTGACAGAACAAGACCCCATTTCTTAAAAAAGAAGAAGAAGAAGAAGAAGAAGAAGAAAATTGGAGACATCTTCTATTGTAAAGCTATAGTAATCCTGACAGATATGGTACAAGGATGGACTTGAGACCCATTCAACAGAACAGAAAGTCTAGAACAGACCAATGCATATATAGGTCTCTGATTTATGACAACGTGACATTACAGAACAGCGGGAATGGTTGTTTTTCTTTCCAATAAATGGGCTGAGTCAATAGAAGACCACATGAGGAAAAATGTCTCATATGGTTATCTATTAGTGTCTGGGTTCTTACCACTACTGTACACAAAAATCAACTCCAGACAGAGTGTAGACATAAATATAAAAAGTAAAACAATAAAATCCAGGCATGGTGGCTCATGCCGTAATCCCAGCACTTTGGGAGGCCAAGGCGGGAGGATCACTTGAGGCCAGGAGTTCAAGACCAGCCTGGGCAACATAGTGAGACCCTGTGTCTAAAAAAAATTTTTTTAATTAAAAATAATTAGCCAGACATGGCGGTCTGCACCTGTAGTACCAGCTGCTCAGGAGGCTGAGGCAGAAGAATAATTTGAGCCGAAGAGTTTGAGTCTCCAGTGGGCCATGATCATCCCAGATTTGGGCCACAGAGCAAGACCGTGACTTAAAAAATACTAAAAAGCTTTTAGAGGAAAATATCAAGGAGAACATCTTTGTGACCACGGAGTGGGAAGAGATTTCTTAAACAGGACACAAAGCACTAATCATAAAGAAAAAATGTTATAATTGGACTTTATTAAAATTTAAAACTTCCTCAAAAGCACCATTAAGAGAATGAAAAGGCAAGCCAAAGGGTTGGAGAATATATCTAATAAAGAACTCAATCAATAAGAAAAAGGCAGACAACCCAATTAATAATGGGCAAAAGGCTTGAACAGGAACTTTGCATAGAGAAAATCTAAGGGCTGATAGGTAGATAAACTGTGACCGACTTCATTAGTCATCAGGCTAAAACAATGGAAAACCATAATAAGATAAGATACTATTACTCACTCACCGGGAAGGATTCAGTTAAAGACAGTAGTGCTCTTGAGGGCCTGGGGCAAGCCATGCTGTCAGCCAAGCTGTGGGCAGGTGTGCCTGGATCCCCGCTGCTCCCCTCTGTCAGGCTCAGCAGTCCTACCCCATGTGTGCATTCAGCAGAAATGCCCTCGTATGTTCTTCAAGAGAGATACACGAAGATGCTGGGTCACAGCAGCCAAAACCTGTCGGGTGTAACAGATAAAGGAACTACGTATATTTACCCCATGGAAGACGGTGCAGCCACAAGAATGAATGACCTATGGCGACGTGCTTTATGATGGGTGAATCTTACAAAATAGCGTTGCCAGATCTAGCAATACAACAGCAGAAAGCCCAGTTCAGTTAGAATTTCAGATAAACAACAAACTCTTTTTAGTGTATGTCCCAAATGGGCAGCATTTGGAGTACACTTACAACTATTTCTAATGACATTTTAAAAGTACTTATTTGTTGTTTATCTGAAATTGAAATGTAACTGGGTGTCCTATATTTTATCTGGAGATTCTACACAAATATAACATCAGCAAACAAATCCTGCCACAAGAGAGTGTAGACTGAGAATTTCCATTTCCTCAGAGAAGCAGAGCAGGTGCGTGCCTCGGCCTATGGAGTCAGGATGGTGTCATGCGAGAGCCAGGGTGCCACGGGCCTGGTTGGGGTTTCACTTCTAAATCTGGGTGCTATTCACATGGGTGGATTCAGCTTATGAAAGTTCTGCCCAGCTCTGCAAAGCGCACTTCCTCACAATAGCCACGGCTGTGCTGGAATGTCCCATGTGGGACTCAGACCACAGACACAGCCGGAGCTTCTCGCAGCCCACAGTCGGCCTGTAGGAGCCTGCTCCAGGAGCTTCCTGCTCAGCATCACTGAATTAACTGCACCTTTGGGTCTCGGCCTCAATGCCTCTTCCTCCAGGAAGCCTTCCCGGCCTCAGCCAGGTGCCCTGCTGCACCCCCCTTCATGGCTTGCATTGTCTTTGGTTGCAGCTGTCATTATTGTAGTTCAGTCATTGTTTGTATAAATGCTTGTTTATCATCTGCCTCACCCAACTGCAGGCTAAGTCCACAAGGGCAGGAGCATGCCTGCCTTCTTCCTCGTGTCCTAGTGCCCAGTTCCTGCTGCATAGCCAGTGCCCAATGGTATTTGTGGAATGAGAGGATGAAGGTTTATGTGTAAACCAGCATGTATTTTTTCATTCCTTAGAGTTTTTATTCATGCAGCTAACACATGCCTAACAATTAGGGCTTTCTTCTTTTCAGCAAAAGTTTCCAGAATCTTGTTTTAAAAAAGAAACTGTACTAGAATCCCAGCCGGCCACCTTGAACACCGTTGTCCTGGCCGGCGAGACCCAAGCCTTGTTCCGTGGTGGAGGAGACGTGCTGGTGCCTTGAGAATTCAGTTGCAAGCGTCCAGTGCCTGGCTGTTGTTCTGCTCGTGCAGACTCCAGGGTGCTGCGTCCACTCCTGGCCAAGGAGGCTGGTGCGGCTTTTGGGACCCTCACCCTTGGGTTTTGTCTTGATTCGTAGGGATTTGCTGCAGACGCTGACGGAGGAGGAGCTGCACACGCTGGAACGGAACCTCTGCATTTCCCAAGACGTGGAGTTCCCCATCCGCGCAGACGTGCAGGGACCCGCTGCCCTGGCGCCTGCCCTCTCTGACCCTCTCCCCTCTGAGGGGCCACTCTCAGCCAAGGCCAAAGACCCGGATGCAGAGCTGGCCTGCTCCATGCAGTACGACGACCAGGAGCTGGAGCAGCTCAGCCGCATGGTCCACAGGGCGGGGGACGAGATGTCCTCTTTGCTTTCACCGCCCAGTGCCTGCCAGTCCCCAGCTCACAGGCCAGGAGCGGAGGGCAGCCCAGGCGGGGAGGCCTCTCCAGGTAGACCGCGCCTACGGTCAGGCAGTGACGAGGAGGAGCGCGTGTTCTTCATGGATGACGTGGAGGGGACGGCAGAAGCCCAGGCCAGGCCCGAGTCCCCAGGTGGCCCATTTGGGTGGGCAGGCAGTACCTGGGCCGACCCCCAGGAGAAAGGGCAGGGTGGGCCAGGCGGAGCGGCGGGGATCAGCGTGCCCGCCTCGGAAAAGGAGGAGGACTTGAGCAACAACAACCTTGAGGCCGAGGGCACAGATGGGGCCAGCCTCGTGGGCACCAGCTCCTGCACCTGCCTGGACTCGCGGCTGCACCTGGACGGCTGGGAGGTGGGTGCAGATGACGCAGAGACGGCTGAGATGATCGCCCACCGGACAGGGGGCATGAAGCTCTCAGCCACGGTCATCTTCAACCCCAAATCGCCCACTTCCCTGGACTCTGCGGTCGCCACCCAGGAGGCCGCCTCGGAGCCCGTGGCCGAGGGGATGGATGGCGGCCCCCACAAGCTTAGCACTGCGGCCACCAACTGCCTTCTGCATTCCTGCGTGTGCTGTGGGAGCTGTGGGGACAGCAGGGAGGACGTGGTGGAGCGTCTGCGGGAGAAGTGCAGCCCGGGAGGCGTCATTGGTGCCTCATACGCTGCCGGCTTAGCCAAGGCCAGCGACAGGGCCCCTGAGAGACAGGAGGAGGCGCCCCCACCCTCAGAAGATGCCTCCAACGGGCGGGAACCCAAAGCCCCCACTTCCGACAAGTGCCTGCCTCACACCTCAGGTTCCCAGGTGGACACAGCGAGTGGGCTGCAAGGAGAGGCTGGGGTTGCAGGTCAGCAGGAGCCCGAGGCCAGAGAGCTGCATGCCGGGAGCCCCTCGGCTCATGAGGCGCCTCAGGCCCTGTTGGGCTCCAGGTAAGAGCCAGTCTGGCCCAGAGACTGGGTTTGTCCTCTCTGCACTGCAGGGCAGGTGCTGGTGCATTCTCCAAGCATTGCAGTGTTTCTACCTGAGCCATCTTGGCCACCAACAGGTGCTGGGCCCTGGCCAAGTGTGGGGTCTGTGTGTGAGGAGGGGCAGGGGCAGGAGCTGGCTGCGGAGGCACCTGCCCTGTGGGGTGTCATGCACCAGAAAATGTGCACCAGCGGGCCCGCTTCCGTGTTTCTGATGTTCCAGGTGCCTGTCAGGTGACATGGGCACAGTGCCAAGCCCTCAGCTCACCTGCCGCAGCCCCGGCCCATCCCGCCCCTGGTGTGAGCCACATGTGCCTGTGCGGGGCAGTGGGAGTGGGCTGTGCCAGTGCCTGGCCCCTTGCCCTGAGCCGCATCCGAGCGCACTGCCCACTTCTCTTTGCTGACCACTGTGGCCGCCTGGCTCACACCAGGCTGAAACAAGACGCAAACCCGTGGCCATGGGCATGGAGACTGGGGCCATGAGGGGTGCTGAGACCACCCATGGGCAAATTCCCAGGGGTGTGCCCAGGGCCTCTGCCCCTCCCAGGTCTCTCTCCTCCTTTCCCTGCACTGGGGGGAGATGGGGAGGTCTCCTATCTCTTCTCATGGGCTCCCATCCCCCACACTGGAGACAGGGAGGGAAAGGCAGGGGCTGGGCCCAGCCCAGGGTCACTCTTGGCTGCGTTGTCAGGGCCATTGACCCCCTTGCCAGGACCCTGCCCTGCAGGGCTCCCACTCTGGCTGTGGCCGTGTCTATAGGCCTCGCTAACTGGAAGACAGACGGAGGACAGGGAGGGGACGAGGTTCAACTGGAGACCAGAAAAGCCCCCCCCTCCAGGAGCCGTGGGAGCCGGGCAGCAGATGGGGATGAAGGTGGGGGGCACAGGTGCAGGAGTGAGGGGCTGCATTGAAGGATGGCAGGCAGGCCCAGGAGAGGGTCCTCACACTGGGGAAGGGGGTTCTTGGTGGTGGGCAGACGCCTCCTTCTTCCTGTGCTGGGTTCTCCCAGGTCGTGCGCTCGCTGGAGGAGTGGGAGTGGCCAGGGTCCCGTGACGGTCAGGCTGTTCTTCCTTTCCGCTGCCCACTCAGGACTCAGGGCCTCCCTGAAGCTCTTTCCTGTGCTGCGGGCTGGGTGGGCTGGGCCTGGTTCCTGGTGTCCCTCCCCACTCCCCATCAGGCCCTGGCAGCCTCAGTCACTTTCCATCGATGGGTTTGCCTCTTCTGGACATTTCCTGTGAACACATTCACGTACAGGTGGTTCCAGACTTACGATGGCTCGGCTTAACGAGGGCGTGAAAGTGACGTGAACCCAGCAGGAACCGTCCTCCGCGTTTTGAAGGCTAGGAGGGTCAGATGCATTTCTGACTTAGTATACGATGGGTTAAGTCGAGAAACATCTGTGGTGTGTGACCTCCAGGGTCCGGCTTCCTCCACCAAGCATAACGTCTGTAAGGGCCACCATGTAGAGGCACACAGCGGCACGCCGTTCCTTTTTATGACTGAATCACGCTCACTGCATGGGGAGACCGTCTTTCATTTCTTCATTCACCACTGGATGGTGGATGTGTTGTTCCTATGTTTTAGCTGTGATGAAAATTTTCGTCCAAGTTTTTGTGTGGACACAGGTCTTCAGCTCATCTGGGTGGATCCCTGTGAGCGGAATTGCGGATCATGTGGTCACTCTGTGTGTGGCATTTTGGGGAGCTGCCAGACTACTTTCCAGCGTGGCTGCAGTTGGCATCCAGGCAGCTGTGGATGTGGGTTCCAGTTTCCCGAGTCCTTCCTTACACTGGTCATTGTCTTTGTTTTGTCCTTCTGGCACGCCCCACTCGTCAGCAGTCAGCTGATGTCTCTAAGGCCACTGGACACCATTTCCTCACAGCAGGTTCATTGGTCTCATTCAGCATTACGTGTGTAGAGCTTGCCATTGACAGCTGATTCAACTTTATATTTGTGTGGTTCCCAGTCAAATCTATAAATAAGATAGACCCAGAGAAGTCTGTCTGAAGGAACCTTTTTCTCCCCTGCCCCCAAAGGGAACGGTTTAAGAATGTTTTATAGTATATCCTTCAATTTTCAAAAATGTAAGCAAAGGCACATGAGTGGATGTTCAGATACACACCCGCGTATCCCCCATCCCCGTATTTGGTGAAGGGCCTCCTGCTACAGGCACTCGCCCCCACCTCGCTCCCCTGGCCTTCTGCCCGAGCCGCTCCAGTGCTTGCTAGAGATGTCCTGCTTCCCTTCACTGCGGGGCAGGGCCTCATGCGAGGCTGGCCTGGCGTGCACTCGGGCCCAAGTGCTGGCTTGGGCTTGTTTCCAGGCTTTTCCTGTCACAGACGTGCCACAATGAACAGCCTCGCGCAAACAGCCTCTCCTCTTTCTTTTGGGCGAGGCCGTTTTTGAGATGCAGCGTGAGCTTCACGGCCGTGTGAGGCAGAGCACCTTTTCCCCACTACTGGATGCTTTCCTCAGGGGCTCAGACCCAGTTCACTGGCAATGGATCGTTTTTCTCCGAGTTTGACATGAAACCATCAGAAATTCTTTGACAGGATAAGGGGGGGAGTTTTTGGTTTGGGGCCTGCCCATCTTTTACTGCTGGGGGTGGTGGGGGTTGTCCAGGTGACAGCCAGTGGACGCCCACCCCCTCCAGAAGCTCCTCCCACCTTCCTGGCGTGAGCTCTGCGCCCTATGATGGACACAGCCTCTTAACGCGGCCTCAGCTTCCCAGGCCTTATGCAGCTCAGCACAGACGCTGAGGCTCAGCTGAGGAAAGGGAAGGAGCCCAGGTGGTGGTGTCATCTTCCAGGGAAGCGTTTCTGGCAGTGCTGAGGATCCGAGAAAGCAAGCACATCACAGGGTGATCAGGACAGTACATGTTCGGTTCGATTTAGGACAGTGCCTGGGCCCAGCACTGTGCCCGGAGGTAGCTGGAAATCAGGTCAGCGGGCGGCAGCACATGGCAGCTGTCCCATCCAAGGCACAGGCGGTGTGCACCCTGGGAGCATCATTCATTCCCCCACTCATCTGTGTCTCAAGCGTGTTCCGGGGTGGCTGGGCCAAGCACCAGAGACCCACCAAGGAACAAGAGACATGGCCTGTCCTCCCAGGTGTCACCTCACACCAATACGGGGGTGATAGCGCAGTGGGGGTTTTTAAACAGACAGACACAGGAGACCAGCTTCACACACACAGGAAGTTCACCCAAATTCAAACAGCCCCGTGTCAGGAAGCATGGCTGGTGTTAAGTGACGTTTGTGCGAGGCCGGTCGCGTGCACAGGTGTGGCTGTGTTTGGTTACGCCTCCCATTCTGCAGTGGGAGAGACTGAGACGGAGAGGGTGGTATTTGCCTCAGCTGAGAGCATCTGGAAGAGCCCGGGCCTGTTTGGCCGTGAGACCCGCTTGCCCGGCAGACGCCCCTGCAGCCCCTGTGGTTGTGGCGTGGACGGTTCAGAGGGAACAGCGGGCACGGCCTTGATTCACGGCTTCCAGTCCCACGTGCGAGTCGGGTCTCCGTGTGCTGCAAATGAAGGAAATTCGTGGAGCTGCGGCCGACCAGCCTGTGAGATTCCCCCGAGACCCCTGGAGCCTGTGTTTCTGGCCAGGCAGACGACAGCCTCCAGGAGGAAGGACAGGGCTTCCCAGCCACCAGCCAGGGGACGGATGCACGCAGGAGGTGGGTTGGCACATGGCCCACTGGAGTCCTGGCGTGAGGGTCCCAGCCAGGAGGAGCCCCTCTCTGGGGCGTTTCCTAAGGTGCTGTCACCTGGGAGTCCGGACATCGTCCTCGACAGACAGCAGTGAATCAGCCTTGCAGATGTGAATGTTCTGGAACCTACACCCTTCAGCTCTTTTCATTTTACTGGCTTCTTTCCCACCTTCTCAGTGGTCAATGAATCCTTTTGGAGAAGTTGACATTTTTTAAAAGCTTATTTTCCCTTCAGCTAGCCTTACCTCTTTGATCCAGAACCTTCCATCCTCTCGAAGTCATCCTTGGAAGTTACTTGTCTAGATGACAGAAAGTCCACTCAGGCTGGTTGTCCGTTCCTTCCAGGGACACCATGAAGTGGATTTCCAGCCTCTGCCTTCTGCAAAAAGTAACACTGACTCCCTGTTTGCTAATTATAGATGTGGTCCCTGTTCATTGTAGAAACTTTGGAAAACATAAGAAGGAAAGGCTGGGTCTGGTGGCTTATGCTTGTATTCCCAGCACTTTGGGGGCTGAGGCAGGCGTATTGCTTGAGGCCGGGAGTTCAAGACCAGCCTGGACAACATAGCAAGACCCCATCTCATGAAAAGTAAAAGTAAATTAGCCAGGTGCAGTGGCGTGGGCCTGTAGTCCCAGCTACTTTGGAGGCTGAAGCAGGAGAATCACTTGAGCCCAGAAGGTGGAGACTGCAGTGACCTATGACTGTACCACTGTCTGGTGACAGAGTGCCTGGGTGACAGAGTAAGACCCTATCTTTTTAAAAAACAAAACAAATAAGGAGATAAATATCACCCCAAATCTTATGAACAGTTTTATTTTTTTTTTTCCCACTGAACATGGTTTTATAGTTTCCTCTACAGTTTTTTGTCTGCCTCTTGGATTCTCTTTTCTTTTTCTTTCTTTTCTTCCTTTTCTTTCTTCTTTCTTTTTTCTTTTCCTTCCTTTTTCCCTTTTCTTTCTCCTTGCTTTCCTTTCTTTCTATTTCCTTCATCCCACCCTCCCCACCCTCCCCTCCCTTCCCTTCCTCCCTCCCCTCCCTGCCTTCCCTCCCTCCCTCCCCTCCCTTCCCTTCCTCCCTCCCCTCCCTTCCCTTCCTCCCTCCCCTCCCTCCCGCCCCTCCCTCTCTCCCCTCCCTTCCCTTCCTCCCTCTCTCCCCTCCCTTCCCTTCCTCCCTCCCCTCCCTTCCCTTCCCTTCCTCCCTCCCCTCCCTTCCCTTCCTCCCTCCCCTCCCTTCCCTTCCCTTCCTCCCTGCCTTCCCTCCCTCCCTCCCCTCCCTTCCCTCCCTCCCTCCCCTCCCTTCCCTCCCTCCCTCCCCTCCCTCCCCTTCCCTCCCTCCCCTCCCTCCCCTTCCCTCCCTCCCCTCCCTCCCCTTCCCTCCCCTTCCCTCCCTCCCCTCCCTCCCCTTCCCTCCCCTTCCCTCCCTCCCCTCCCTCCCCTCCCTCCCCTCCCTTCCCTTCCCTTCCTCCCTGCCTTCCCTCCCTCCCTCCCCTCCCTTCCCTCCCTCCCTCCCCTCCCTCCCCTCCCTCCCCTTCCCTCCCTCCCCTCCCTCCCCTCCCTCCCCTTCCCTCCCTCCCCTCCCTCCCCTTCCTTCCCTGCCTACCTCCCTCCCCTCCCTTCCCTTCCCTCACTCCCTCCCTCCTCTCCCTTCCCTTTCCTCCCTCCCTCCTTCCTCTCCCTTCTCTTTTCTCCCTCCCTCCCTCCCCTCCCTTCCTTTCCCTTCCTCCCTCCCTCCCCTCCCTTCCCTTCCCTTCCTTCTCTTTTCTCTTTTTAACCACAGGGTCTCCCTTGGTTGCCCAGGCTGGAGTGCAGTGGCACAAACACGGCTCCCTGTCTGGGCTCAAGCTGTCCTCCTGTGTTAGCCTCCCAAGGTGCTGAGATTACAGGTGTGGGCCGCTGTGCCCAGCCTTGGACTATTTCTTTAGAATTGGTCCTTAGAAGTAGAATCACCACAGCAAAGGTATGAAGCCTTTTAAAGCTCTGCCACTCACTGTCAAACTGCTTTCCAGAAAGAGCTGATTACCCCCAGCAGTGCCATCCCTCGCCAACACTTCCAACTCCAACTTGAGGGGGAAAAACGGAGTACCCTTCGCTGTTCCTGAGGTTTGCCCCCTCTGATCACTGCCAACCTGGGCAGTTGTTCTGTTAGCGCCTGTGTTTTTCGTTCTGGGAAGTGACTGTGTTTTCTGCTGTTTTTCAGCTGGGATGTCACGCTTTTTGGACTTGAAAATGTTCCGTCTGGTCTGTTGGTGGCTTTCTCCAAGTTGTTCTTGCCCTTTGACTTTGTTTTTGAATGTCTTTTGATTTGCAGATGTCCTCAATTTTATCTTGTGTAATTAAGTTTATAGAAATTCTAGAAACAAGTCTGTTCCTCTGCCTTTCTGGTTGATCGCGTGTGGTGCGAGGCGCGCTGCTCCTCTGTGGTGGGGCCGGGGAATGTTCTTCTCATCTCTGGTGGCCTGGGTTTTATTTTTTGCCATCAATCCTGCAGCCCTGATGACTAGTCGGGAGGAGGCTGGAACCAGTGCAGGGGCCTCTGTGCATCAGAGTGGGACTGACGGAGGCTGTGGCCGTCCTGACACACGGTCAAGGCTGCCCGGGCGCTGGCTTAGGGAGGTCTCAGAGCCTGTCACTGTCCGTCCCACGGGGGGAAGGCCAGGCCTGCTCCGTCGTGCAGTTGGGCGCCTCTGTGACTGTACTTGAGTCCTCCCTTCCCTGCCACTTGTCCACCGTGCTCAGCATCCTCTCTGGCCGTTGCTCTAGGTAGAATGATAGGAGTCTCACAGGCTTCTCAGGACAGACAGTGGCCAAGCCTCTGCCCCAACCCTGTGGCACATGCCCCGCCTGTGTGCGCCTTCCTTCTGGAACTTGGCAGTGGCAGACAGATGACAGACACTGAGGGATATCCCTTTTAGAGGAATCGCTGGAGTCATAGTGGGGAGTGCCCTGCTCCATACGCAGATGTGAGGGGAAAGGCAGTGCCTGGTGAACCGACTGCTCAGCCTGAGCCTCAGTTTTGTCATCTGCAAAACGGACCAACAGCAGGCCCCAGCTACATGGCAGGATGCACTCCTCACGCATCACCACTCATCCTCTGCCGTTCCTCCCAGCACAGCCCGCTGTGTCACTGTGTCACCGTGTCACCCCACTGTCACCGCTCATCCTCTGCTGTTCCTCCCAGCACAGCCTGCCGTGTCACCGTGTCACCCCACTGTCACCGCTCGTCCTCTGCCATTCCTCCCAGCACAGCCCGCCGTGTCACTGTCACTGTGTCACCCCACTGTCACCGCTCGTCCTCTGCCGTTCCTCCCAGCACAGCCCGCCGTGTCACTGTGTCACCGTGTCACCCCACTGTCACCGCTCGTCCTCTGCCGTTCCTCCCAGCACAGCCCGCCATGTCACTGTGTCACCGTGTCACCCCACTGTCACTGCTCGTCCTCTGCCATTCCTCCCAGCACAGCCAACCATGTCGCTATGTCACCGTGTCACCCCACTGTCACTGCTCACCTTGCTCCCAGATTGCGCTTGCAGCCGTTCCTGGCCATCTTTGCCATGATCAGTCTTGGCTTTGCCTCTGGATTTCATTGTTTCCTGGATTCACATCTCTGTCCCCCGCTCTCCTGGCGGTGACAGCTATCCCAGGTGACATCAGGCATTGCAGTTGCACTTCATGACCTCGCTCCCGGACAGTGGGTCCCGGCCTCCAGCTTGAACATCCACCCACCGCGCCCCACCTGGCAGCTCCTCTGTGTGGCCTGGGGTCATTCCACCAAGCTCCTCTGCCCTCTGCCAGTGTGAGGACAGGGCTCAGAGCTGTCACAGAGGAGAGCCTGCGGCTGGTCTATCCCGAGGCGGCTCCAGCTCTCCCGGGCCTGCTGACCCTCTGCCCCGTGGTGAGGTCGCTGCTGCAAATCCTCCTGGGCCCCTCCAGGCCATGACACAGAGGGTCCTGTGGCCCCCAGCCTGGGTCCCGGTGCCCAGCCCAGAGGAGGGCAGGTTGTAGCTGGCACATCAGTGAAGGCGCCGCTGCGTGGGGAGTCACCTGCTGCTGGGCTGGCGCTTCTGATGTGCTTCGTTCCCACATCCCCCATTCGGCTTTCCCACCAGCAGACAGGCGTCAGCCCCTTCCCTGGGTGGGGCCTCAACCAAGGGCCGTGCGGTGCTGTGGCCTCGGTGGCCCGGAAGCCCGTGCTTCCCTCCCTGCAGCGCGGTCAGGGCTGACAGAGCCTTCAGTGGCCCGGCCCTAGTGTGGAGCTCTTCTGGGGGCTCAGAGGACACAGGCAGCCTCCAGGTAGAAGGCTGAGCTGCCGGGCTGCGGGGGCTCTCCAGATCCGGGGGCTCCCCAGTGGACCCACTGCAGGACAAGGGGACGGAGTGACAGGTCTGGGACTGAGGCAGTCCAGCCTTGCTCCAGTGCCTGTGACCTTGAGCAGCAGGTGCCGCCCCGTGGGCCTCCCCTCCCCCTTAGTGGGATGCTCACACGGCTGCCGTTTCCCCCAGACTGGGGCCTGGTGGCAGGTGCCCGCTAGGCTGCTGCAGCCATCGGTCCCTAAAGCAGGTGTCCCGAGGTCCTGCAGGGAACACCGAGACCTTCCACCCACTTCATGCCCCTGGCAGGAAAAACAAGAATGATGGAGTGGTTTAAAAATAGAGGAGGACTTGGAATTAATTAGACTCTTGAAAAACAGATTAGGTGTAATGACTGTCATTAAGCCAATCGTTTATAAGTGATGGGGCCTCCTGGGCTGACACGGTGAGTCGGGGATAAGACCAGGGCTGGTCCGCCGTGCACAGGCCCAGGTGAGAGGGCAGGGCTGGGTTCTTGCTCTCGCTGGCCCCAGGCATGAAACCTTAGCAAGCTCGGTGATGCCTGTGTCACCAGAACCCCACAAGGGACAGTGATCGCCCTGCAAGGCCCTGAGTGGTGGCCTGGATGCAGTAGGCACGCAGGCCAGCAAAGTCCTGGGAGGAGGTGCCACCCTTCTTGCAGATGGGCCTCCTCCCAATTCACAGCTGGCCTGGAGCTGGAGAGAAGGCCCCAGCCTGGCTGTGCTCTCGGGGAGGCCTGGCCGAGGGGATGGTCATTACCGCAGGTCCCCCACATGTCCTTATGACCCCACCCAGGGCCCATCCTTACAGGCCCTCTGTTCCCTGGTGACCACAGCTTCTCCCCTAGCCTCTGGACCGCACCCTGCACCTCTTGCGACATCTGCCACCCTGCTCCTTCCCCACCATCACCATCCACTCAAGGGCACCACCTGCAAGCAGCTGCGGCTACATGGAAGGAGCCCCTCACCGTCCTCTCTCCCTCACGCCCCCCACCTGGTCCTCTGGCCAGTGCTGGGAAGAAATTAGAATTGTTTCATGAGGTGAGGGGTGCCAGTGAGGCAGCTCCTTTTGTGAGAGCAATCTGGGGAGGCCTCCTGCAGGCGCTGACATTTGCTGAGGCCTGAATGAAGGGAAGGGGCTGGAGGAAAGGTGCCCAGGTGGCAGGACCTGTGAGGGCCGAGGTGCTGGGAAGGAGCAGAGGAGACAGGGAGCAGGGCAGAAGGAGGTCAGGGGTGGGGGGCAGGAAATCTCAGAGAGCTTTGTGGGCAGGGTGGGCAGGGTGGGCAGGGTGGGCAGGAAAGACTTTTCTGAGAGAAGGAACGGCATCAGAGGCAGTAACGTGAGCATGGCGGTGAAGTGGTCTGGTGGTTTAAAAATTGTTGTAAATGCTGGGCGTGGTGGCTCATGCCTGTAATCCCAGCACGTTGGGAGGCTGAGGCAGGCAGATCACTTGAGGTCAGGAGTTTGAGACCAGCCTGGGCAACATGGTAAAACCCCGTCTTTACTTAAAAAAAAAAAAAAAAATACAAAAATTAGCTGGGCATTATGGCAGGTGCCTGCAATGCCAGCTACTTGGGAGGCTGAGGCGGGAGAATCACTTGAACCTGGGAGACAGAGGTTGCCATGAGCCAAGATTGCGTCACTGCACTCCAGCCTGGGCAACAGAGCGACACTCCATCTCAAAAAACAAAAACAAAAAAATGTTGTAAATGGCTTTATTGAAATATGATTGGCATATGATAAACAACAGCATATGAGAGTTCAGTTCCTCCGTGTCCTTGTCAACACTTGGTATGGTGGGCTTTTTAGCCATTCTGATAGGTGTGAAGTGGTACCTCATTGTAGTTTTAATTTGCATTTCTCTAAGGAATAATAATGTTGAAAATCTTTTTTTTTTTTAAGTATTTTTTTAGAGACAGGGTCTCGCTATGTTGCCCAGGCTGGCCTTGAACTCCTGGGCTCAAGCAATCCTCCTACTTCACTTCAGCCTCCCAATTAGCTGGAACTACAGGCACACCACCTCATCAACTCGAGCATCGCTTCATGTGCTATTTGTCATTGGTTGTTTGGTGAAGCGTCTGTTGACATCTTTTGCTGTTTCTTTCACTTAGGTTGTTTATCCATATTGAGTACTGAGAGTTCTTTATATATTCTGGATATAATTCTGTTATGTGATTTTCAAATATTTTCTCCCAATCTGTGGCTTGTCTTTTCATTCTAACAATATCTTTTGAAGAGCAAAACTTTTTAATTTTAATGAAGTACAATTTATCAATTTTTTATTTTATGAATTGTGATTTTGGTGCCATATCTAAGAATTATTTTCATAGCCCACAGTCACAAAGATTTTTTTCTATGTTTTCTTCTGGAAGTCTTATGCTTTTAGGTTTTACATTTAGATCTATACAGTATTCCATTTGAAGTAACTCACGTATATGGTGTGAGGCATGGATCAATTTTTGTTTTGCATAAGGAAAGTCAATTATTCCAGAATTATTTGTTGGGAAAGACTATTCCTTCTCCACTGAATTGCCTTTGCATTTTTGTCTTCAGCTGACCACATGGGGTGGGTTTACATCTGAACTCTCCAGTCTGTTCTATTAATCTATTTGCCTATATTGACACCAATGCCACACCGTCCTAAATATGGTAGCTTTATAATAAGCCTTAGTTGGAAGTGCAAGTGCCCAGCTTTATCTTCTTTTGAAGGTTCTTTTGGCTATTCTGTCTCCTTTCTGTTTCCATATGAATTTTAGGGTTGTCAACTTTTGCCAAAAAAAAAAAAAAGCCTGCTGGGATTTTGATTGGGATTATGTAGAATCTATGTAGTAATTTGGAAAGAATTAGCATCTTAATAATAGTTCTGGTTCATGAACATAGTATATCTCTTTATTTATTTAGGCCTTTAATTTATCTCAGCAAAGTTTTATGGTTTTTAACTGTACAGGTCTTGCACATCTTTTGTCAGATTAATCCTCAAGTATTCTATATTTTGTGATGCCATTGTAAATTGGTTTGTTTTATAATTTTAATTTGTAATTGTTCATTGGTAATATAGCTATAACTGAATTTTGTAGATCTTCTAGAAGATTTTTTTTTTTTTTTTTTGAGATGGAGTCTTGCTCTGTCACCCAGGCTGGAGTGCAGTGGTGTGATCTCGGCTCACTGCAAGCTCCGCCTCCTGGGTTCATGCCATTTTCTTGCCTCAGCCTCCCAAGTAGCTGAGACTACAGGCGCCTGCCACCACGCCCAGCTAATTTTTTGTATTTTTAGTAGAGACGGGGTTTCACCGTGTTAGCCAGGATGGTCTCTATCTCCTGACCTTGTGATCCACCTGCCTCGGCCTCCCAAAGTGCTGGGATTACAGGCTTGAGCCACCGTGCCCAGCTGATCTTCTAGAAGATTAATCTTCCAGATTGATCTTGCTAAACTCACTTTATTAGTTATGGTTTTTTCAAAGATTTCATCAGTTTTCCTACATAGATGATCTTGTCATCTGAGAAGAAAAGCAATTTTGCTTGTTTTCAATTGTACGTCCTATATGTATTCCTTTTTCTTGTGTTTTTTAACAAGCCAGAACCTCCAGTATAACGTCGAATGAAAACAATGAAACAGGATGATTCTGCCTTATTCCCAAGCATTCAGTATCTACTGTTAAGTGTGAGTTGAGCTGTAGGATTTTCACAGATTACCTTCATCTTCTAAAATAAAAAAGGAGTTCTCTCCTATTCCTAATTTGCTAAGAGGTTTTTTTTTTTGTTTTTTTTTTTTTTTATCAAGAACAGATGTTGGATTTTCTCAAATGCTTTTTCTGCATTCTTTGACGTAATCACATGGTTCTCCTGTTTAGCCTGTTAATGTAGTAAGTCACAATGATTGATGTTCAGATGTTCGGCCAGCCTTGCAGTCCATGAGGTATTAGCCTTTGAATTTACTGTTGGCTCTGATTTGCTAAACTTCAGTAGGATTTTGCATCTGTCTGAGAGGACTGTCAGGCAGCTGTCTTCTTGTCATGCCTTTTTCTGGTGCAGGAGCATGGCTGTCTAGGAGGAGTTGGGGAGTGCCCCACCTCTTCGGGTTTCTGGAAGAGCTTGTGTAGAACTGGCATTATTTCTGCTTGAAATGTGAGACAGACTTCACCAGGGAAGCCATCTGGGCCTCGAGTTTTCTTTGTGGGAAGATTTTTGACTACAAAATCGATGTCTTTCTAGCAGACTGTCTGTTGAATTATCATCTTATTCCGTGAATGGAGTTTCTTTGCTGCAGTGTTGAGTAATCCGTCGACCCTGCTCCATCCTCCTGATGTCCCCTCAGAGGCACTGACTTGTTATCAGGCACTTGATGACCTGATCTGGCCCTCACCACAGCCCTGCCCCTGCAATCGGCTTCCCTTGTCCATGCCAAACCAGGGGACCTGCTTGTGGACCCCTTGTGCCCTCCTATTCCTGTCCCTGTCTGCCCCTCGGCCTAGCGTTGCCCTATGCTGTGGCCTCCCTCCCTGTCCCTTTGGCATGGAGCCACCATCGTTCAGCCTATGGCTGCCTGGACGAAGATGTAGGGAGCTTTGCCAGCTGGGTCTCACTGAGTCCCACAGCTGCCTTCAAGGTGGGCATCTCCATGTCTGTGGCATTCCCGTTCACTTCATGGCTGGGCCATCCCTTCCAACCCAGCTCTCCGGCCTCCTGCAGGACCCATCCCAGGGTTCAGCCTGTGCCTCTCAGGCTCTGCAGCATGGTGTCCTCCCAGCCCCCCATGCTGTGTCCCAGAGCACCTGGATGTGACTGAGGAGCCTGGTTGGGGGACGTGCTGGCTCTAGGCTAAGTGGAAAGGAGGTGGCACTGAGGGCTGGAAGGCAGCAAGGCCTGGGAGGACGTGCTGGAGCCTGGCCCATTGAGACACTCACATCCCTGACTCTCCCTGCAACTCCTGCCCTGCAGCCCGGCCCCTCTGCTCCCCACCCTAGCTCCTTGGCCCAGTGCAGCACCATGGACTGGCTGGTGGCTGTCCAGCCTCAGCCTCCCAGGGCACAGACGCTGGGGCCCACCCAGGCAGGGTTTGTGTCCTCCAACAGCCAGGCGTGTGGGGAGTGGGATGGGCATCAGCAAGTGTGGCGGGCTGCCATTCCGGGGGGGCTCCAGGAGAAGGAGCTGGGCAGGGTGCAGGCCTGTAGTGCTGCCCCTTGAGGTGCGGCTCTCAGTTCCCGCTCTCCTGACCCCGGGACCCCCAGCCCTGTCCCTCAGGACAGGTCTCAGTGAGGCACACAGCAGTGTCTGAGGCGGAGAGACAGGGGACCCAGGGCCACTTCCGGCCCTACTCCCTGCTCCTGGCAGCATCAGGGAGCCCGTCAAGGGGTGGAAGCGGGGGCTTTGGCTGCAGTAGAGCCTGCTTGGTAAGCATTAGCCCCTCCTCGGGGAGCCTGGAAGGGGATGGGGCCTCCCCGTGAGCCCGAGAAGGTGAGAAGGTGCCAGCCTCCTGCTCCCCAGTGGCTCCAGGAAGCATTCTCAAGGAGTCGTTTTCCTCCACCCCATGGGACCAGGAAAATTCCAGGGGGAGCAGCCCCTTCTTGAAAGCCAAGCATCTCCTCCCACCTTCACTGAGCCGAAAGCAAGAGGAAGCGGGTTTCAACCACGGTGATGCTGCAGCCGGAGACCAGGATGCTGTCCTCAGCCGACTTCACCCACCTCTCTGAGACTCGCCAGTTGTGGTGGCTTCTGTTCAGAGAGCTTTTTAAAGCAGCAAAAGCGCCTGCAAGGTGCGAGACGAGAAGGACGACAGGAGCTCCTCCCGCTCGTGTGCCGGGGGCAGGAGCACACGTGCAGGCACTCTTTTCGCTAATCTGCATTTCCTCATTTTTTTAGGGTGCACATGTATTGCTTCCGTAATTACGAAGAAAAACATAAAGGGATAGTTTCCCAGACCATAATAATAGTGGGATCTTTTCAAGAGCTGGGCTGTATCTAGGCCTGGGCCTCACTGTGTCCCCAGAGTCCAGATCTTGGCCAGGCAGGGCTGGGCCAGGAGGGACCAGATTATGGCCCCCACCCCTCCCCACCACTGCTCGGCTTGTGCTTGGACTTAATAGGGGAAGCAAGGGGCCAGATGAGCACCCCAAGGCGATGCCCGGCCCCTGGCCCAGCCCTGGCCTGGCCCCTGCCCCACAGCAGGAGAGGGGTGAGGCCGTCCCAGAGGAGCTGACTTCTTGAAGGACCTGGTGAGCCGTGGACGTCAGCAGCTGCTCTGGGGCCAGGGGGCAGGTGTGGTTGTGTCCTGCTCTGCTGCACCTGCCCCCATGGCCCCCGGCTTTTGGAGACATCTCCTGGGCACCATCAGTGAGCAGCGTTGCATCCTCACGAGAGGACAAAGCTGGAGAGGGCCAACAGACAGGAGTGTCAGGGTAGCTACGGGATCATGGAGGGGTCACCATGACGACTGGCAAAGTGGCCCTTGGGGCCTGCAACCTGCCTGTCTCACCAGGCACATTGTGATCCTCTGAAGGATCACACTTTGGGAGGCCAAGAGTTCGAGACCCTGTTCTGTAGCTGAGGAGACCCCAGCTCCTCGGAGGAGGCAGGCAGGCTTGTGGTCACACACCTTCCAGGTGGCATGGTCCTGGGGACTGCCGGGCCATCCCCATATGGGCTGCTCTCTCTGGGCTCCGGGTTGCCAGCATGGGCGGCCTTGTCCCCTGAGGAGATCTTGCACATGAGTCCCCTGGGGCACAGCCTGGGGGCCTGGTGACTGGGGGGTGGCTCTGACAGGGCCTGCCATCACGCTGCTGGCTGAGGCCTGGCTGTCTGTCAGTTGTTGAGCTGGGCTGGCCTCCGCAAGGACAGCGGCTCCCTGGGCCTGTCCACTGTCTGTCTGTGTCTGTCCTCCCCCTGAGCCTCTGCAGAGCATCCCTGGGGTGAGGAGTGCTGACCACAGCCTGGCTGTCCCCTGTGGGTGATGAGGATCGGGGGCTCAGGGGAACTCAGGTTTGCCGAGTTCTTCTGGACACCACCGTGATGACTGACCAGAGACATCTCCGGGAACTCCTGAGCCCCAAGTCCACAAGTGTCCTGGGGCACGATGCACAGGCCCCCGCAGGCTGTGGTAAGCTGTGTCACCTCTGCCATCTGGGCAGGGAACTTAACCTCCCAGCACCTCAGTTTACTTGTCTGTAAAATGGGAAGGTGAGGCCAGGTGCTGTGGCTCACACCTGTAATCCCATTGCTTTGGGACCCGAGGCAGGAGGATCACCCCAGGGGGCGATGGGGCTGCTGACAGTGTGGGGCTGCACCTGGCTCCATGCCCACCCCCTGCCTGACCCTCCAGAGGGCTGGCCTCTTTGATGACAGCACGTGGCAGGAGGCTGTGGCCCTGAGGTCTGGCCCAGTGGCCTCAGCCTCTGTCACATACCACCCCCCTCACTTTGGGGAGGCTATGCTACAGCCCGTGTTATGCGGCCCAGGGCCACACCCAGGACCTGAGTGCCCACTTACTCCACCCCTGCTGAGGGGCACCCTTGTTCGAAGGAATCTGTGTGGGCAGTATCGTGCTCCTGTTTTATTTTATTAATTTAATTTAATTATTGAGGCAGGGTCTTACTGTCACCCAAGCTGGAGTGCAATGGCATGATCTTGGCTCTCTGTAACCTCTGCCTCCCAGGTTAAAGCAATTCTCATGCCTCAGCCACCAGACTAGCTGGGACCACAGGCGCTTGCCACCCCCACAGCTAACCTTTGTATTTTTAGAAGAGACTAGGTTTTGCCATGTTGGCCAGGCTGGTCTCGAACTCTTGGCCTCAAGTGATCCTCCCACCTTGGCCTCCCAAAGTGTTGGGATTACAGGCATGAGCCACCGTGCCCAGCCTTAGCACTCCTATTTTATTAATTTAATTTAATTTTTGAGGCAGGGTCTCACTCTGCCACCCAGGCTGGAGTGCAGTGGTGCAATCATGGCTCACTGCGGCCTAGGATTCCTGGGCTCAAGTGATCCCCCTGAGTAGCTGGGACCACAGGCATGTGCTGCCATGCCCAGCTATCTTTTTTTTTAATTTTTAGTAGAGACAGGGTCTCACTGTGTTACCCAGGCTGATCTCAAACTCCTGGACTCAAATGATCCTCCTGCCTTGGCCTCCCAAAGTATTGGGATTTAAAGGCGTGAGCCATTGTGCCCAGCCTCACTTTCCCGTTTTACAGACAAGTAAACTAAGGCCCTGGGAGGTTAAGTTCCCTGCCCACATGGCAGAGGTGGTGATGCCCAAGGGCCTTCAGCTCACACTGCCTAACCTGTGACTCCCCAACCCAGCTTGGGGACACCCTCTCCATGGCAGGACCTCCCCTTGGAGCAGCAGCCACGTGCCCAGGTCCCCTCGGGGGTCTCCTCTTATTGCCAGCCCAGAGCCCCTCGGAGGCAGGCGCTGCTGCTCCACTGTGGCCCCAGCACCCAGCCCAGGGCCCGATGCTCCCCCACTGTGTAGCAGGTGCTCACCTGGCCCACCCCCTCACTGCACAGATCAGGACTTGCCCTCATTAGATATGAGGTTCCGTTCTAGTCTCACCTGTTGGTTTTCCTGGGAGCCAGCTCTGGGGCCACAGGGGGGCTTAGGAGATGGAGGCCCTGTACCCAGTGATCATGGCTGGGAGGTGATGCAGGTCCTCGGGCCTTCATGGACTCAGGGCTGGGTAAGGCCATATCTCTGCTCAGGCCAGGCCGCCTCCTCCAGGAAGCCCTCCCTGCTGTATGGTGACTGTGCCTTGCTGTCGTGGGGGTGTTGGGCATCTGACCACAGGCCAGTTGCTTCTGCCTTCCGAGGCCCGCTGCACCTCGATAGGGCCCGGCCAGACAGGAGTGGGGGTGGAGGGAGTGTGAAAAACATAAAGGAATTCGTGTTCCTAACTGAATCCCAAGAGACATCAAGGCAATGCTGCTGAATTAGAGGAGATGGGAAAATAGCTAATTTTCAGAGCATTCACGCATCCATATCCAGTGTCTCCTTATTTTCAGTACTTTGGAACCAAACTGCGGGTCCTACAGTGACTCCCCCTGCCCCCTCAGAGTGCCTCCCTCACCCTGCAGCCCCCACTGCTGACGCACAGCGGTGTCCACATCACAAAAGGCACTGGGAGGGCGGGGGCAGGGAGGGGCTGTCTCCCTTCCAGAGACCTAAAGAGATCCCAAGGGCGCCTGGGACACCCCTTCCTCCCCTTAGCTCCAGACGTCCTGGAAATCTGTGATGTCTGCTGGCCTCTGTACAGGGAACACCAGCCGCAGCCACCTCCACGTCAGTCACCGCAGAGAAAGGAAGATTTGTGGAAGGAATACAGCAAATCAACGCCTCCTCGCAAAGCACTTTCCCTGGATGTTGAAACAGTGACTGCAAACTCAGAGGCCCTTCAGGGGCTTAAGCCAGGATTCGTTCAGCCCATCCTACGGCTGCCGCACGTGAGGCCCGAGGCCCTTGCTGCATCTGCTCTGCACCCACACCGCTGAGAGGATCTCACTTGTCTGACCCGTCAGTGGCTTTCTTACTGTCCCGGTCTGTGGCTCAGGCAGCAAAGCTCTGGGCCACGTAACCTGCCCAGGGTCGCCCAGCAGGTGAGAGATGCTCTTAGGATCAGATGACAAATTCCACCTCTACATGCCTGTCTGGGGCTGCTGTAACAGAACACCCACGAGCTGGGAGGCTTAAAACCATGGGGATTTGCTGGTTTACAGTTCTGGAGGCAGGCATCTGAGATGAGGGCGCTGGTGGGGTGGCACTGCAGCCCAAGGTTCTAGGGGACGATCCTCCTGCCGCTTCCAGCTTCTGGTGGCTCCTGGCACTTCCTTGCCTTGTGGCCAAGTCACTCCAAGCTCTGCCTCCGTCTTCTCTTGGCCCCTCCCTGTGTCTGTCTCTTGTAAGGATATTTATTGGAGTTGGTGCCCATCCAGATAGTCCAGGATGGTTTCATCTCAAGATCCTTAACTTAATTACATCTGCAAACAACCTTTTTCTAAAAAAGGTCACAGTCGCAGATTCACATTTTGGGGGTCACATTCAGCCCACCGTGACGTCTGAATCCTGTGCCTCCAGCCCCTCACCCCTCCCGTCACCCCCCACCCTGTCTTCAGGACACGGCAGAGAGCAGGGGCTGGAGAGTCAGCAGCCGAGGGCTGAGCTCCTTCCCTAATCCCACCTGGCGCAGGTGAACTGGAGACCGCATTTGCTCCACCAAGAGCCCGCGTCTCAGCTTTGCATCAGCTAGCTGGGCTGTGCATAAGCAATGCCGAGTAAGGGTCCTGCAGCATCCATGCGTCAGATGCCTGTCTCAGCACAGCTGGGTTCTGTGCTCAGGGTCTCCCCAGGCTGAAATCCAGGTGCCGTGGACTGCGCTCTCGTCTGGAGCGGCTGACGTTTATTTCATCGCTTCTTGTTGATTGAGAAGAGACTATGAGATGCAGTTGTGGCGGGTGTGGAGCTTAGCACTTGACATCCTTGGAGGCAGCGTCCCCATCCACGCCTGATGCCCCCTCCCACGCCCCCACCCTCACCCCCGTGAAGGGCAGGCCTCGGGGCTGACCTCTGACCTGCTGCCTTTTTGGCATCCTCCCGCTGAGGTCCCTTAGGTCTCATTAGCAGGAAGCAGGGCTGGCCTGGGCACCGGGAGGGAGAAGCTGAGGGGTGGGGACCGTGCAGGCCACGCTGGGAGAGCGAGTGAGCCAGTGCCCGTACAGGGGGCTGTCCTCTCGCTGCTTCTCTGGCCGCTGACCCCATGCTCCCCACGGGGACCGAAGTCCTGCAGCAGCAAATCTCAGGCCACTGTCCCTGCACCCCCTAGAGTGCCTGCATGGAGCAGGTTTGGAGGTGGATGGGGGAGCAGTGACTGGGCCCAGAGTGTCTGGAAGGACCCCTGGACCTGTGCCCACACCCTGAGACCGGAGGAATATGGACATTGGAGGGTGCTCCAAGAGAATGCGCCAAGACCGGGTGACACGTCCAGGAGAGAGGCCTGCAGACCAAGCTAGTGCCTGCCTGTGGGGACCACAGACCCCGGCCAGCTGACCAGGGCGGGGCAGCCCTGAGATCCCGGCTTCAATTTCCCTCCCTCCCCGCTGAGCTGTTTCTGGGATGGGCGCCTGCCCTCCTGGACCGGCCCAGCCCTCCTTTCTGTCCCTCGGTTCTGTCCTTCGTTCTGGCCCGCAGTGGCAGCGGCCCTTGTGAGGATGCCCCGGTCACGGAATAGCATTCGTCTCCTTCTCAGTCCCAGCCTGTGCTCAACCCGGGGGCTGTGGAGCTGCAGTCAGGAGCTGTGGTGAGAAGACCGACTTCCTTGGGAAGGCGAGTCACACAGGAAAACCACGAGAGAGAATGACTTTGCAAGGGGCTGGAGAGGAAAGGAAGCAGGAAGATTCCAGCCTGTTCAGAAGAAATCAGCTTACTTGCTGCTGGAAGTTATTAGGGCTGACACCAGTGCAAAGGCCTGGCAGCCACGTTGGGGTCGGCGCCACGTGTTAGCTCCCCCGGCTGCTGTGACGAAGCACCGCGGCAAGGTGGGTTAAATCACGAGGGCGTCTGTTGTCTTGCAGTTCTGGAGGCCAGAAGTCGAGATCAAGGTGTCAGCAGGGCTGGTTCCTTCTGGGGCCATAAGGGAGAATCTGTCCTGGGCTGCCTTCCAGCCTCGGGGGGCTTGCTGGCCATCTTGGGTGTACCTTGGCTTACAGAAGCATCACTCCAGTCCCCGCCTTCAGTCCACGTGGGGTTCTGCCCACGTGTGGGCCTGCACCCAAATTTTCCCCATGGGTAAGGACACCAGTCAAGTTGGCTTAGGGCCCACCCTACTCCTGTATGACCTTAACTTTAGTTACACCTCAATGACCCTATTTCCAAATAAGGTCACATTTTAAGGTATTGGGGGTTAGGATTTCAACATATGAGCTTGGTGGGGGGCCCCAATTCAACCCCAAACAGCACACTCGCGCCTCCCTGCTAAATTCTTGCCGTACTAGACTCTGAGGGCACCTGCCAAGAAGAGGGGTCTACCTGCTGCTGGTTTCTGCTGTGGCCTGAGCTGAGCTGCTACGACTTTGGCAGACAGTTCCAGAGCCGATTCCTGGAAGGGTGTCTCAGCCCTCCCTGATCCCAGGACTCACAGAGGAAGTCAAAGCCAGGCCTTGTGCATTGCAGCCTCAGCCCCCCGGAGGTCTTTGTGAGGCACCATAAGAGGAGACAAGATGTCCCAGCAGGCTCCAACTCCTCTGGGGAACCAGAGGCTTCCAGGACTGTGGGATTGTCCTGGCCTGGTGGCCAGTGTGACCGGGCAGCAAGGCCTTCACCTCTGACTCCTGGGAGGCTGTGCTCACCCCATCTCGGGCTCCTGCTGCTGAGGTCCTCTCCATCTCATTGGTGAAATCTCCACCAAAATGCTTCCTCTGAAAGCTGGGTCGTCCACCACTGTGCCCCGTCACACTCTCCTCCTCCCCATCATGGTCTTCAAAGCCCCAGGCCAGGCACGGTGGCCTATACCTGTAATCTCAGTACTTTGGGAGGCTGAGGTTGGAGGATCATGTGGGGCCTGGAGCTTGAGGTTACAGTGAGCCGTGGTCACGCCACTGTGCTCCAGCCTGGGCGACACGGCCTTTATCACGGTGGGAAATGGTCTCATTTCTGAACACTCATTTGCAGGCTGGCTGACTCCCTCCACTGCATACACACACGTGAATCAGGTCTTGTGTGGCCACATCCTCCACAGCGAGCCTGAGCTGTCAATTGATGTCAATGAATGTGGATGCGGGGGCTCCAAGAAAGAGAGCACCTGTGCTCTGTTCCTCAAACGCTTTTTCCCTCAAGTGTAGCCTACAGGAATTGCGTTCTGTGGAGCATCCTCTGGGGGCACTGACCAACAGGCCAAGGTCCGAACTGTCCAGCCCTCCCAGTGGGCCTCCGCTTAGCCTCAACCTCTGCCTGGCCTCTCCCAGCATCACCAGGGGGTTCCCTACAGTCTGTCGGCTGCTTCCCACCTCTTGGCTTTCATTCAAGCTGTCCTCATGCTGTGCCTTCCAGGAACCCTCCCTGGCACTCCAGACCTCTCTCCAGCCTGAGTGAGGAGTCTCCCCTCTGACCTCCCACAGCACCACCCTTGATGGTTCCTCCGTTACACTTTCCATGTGTGATAATTAACTGTTCACCTATTGATCTCTGCCATCAAATCATGAGCTCCTTAGGGCTGAACTGTGCAATTCCTGGATCATAGTTGGTGCTTAGTGCGTGTTTGTAGGACAGGTGGATGGGTGGATGGATGGATGGATGGATGGATGGATGGATGGTGGTTAGATGGGTGGGTGGATGGACGGTTGGATGGTTGGATGGATGGATGGATGGATGGACTGATGATTAGATGGATGGGTGGGTGGATGGATGGATGGCAAATGAATGAGTGGATGGGTGGATGGATGGATGGGTGGATGGGTGGATGGATGGGTGGGTGGATGGATGGGTGGATGGATGGGTGGATGGATGGGTGGATGGATGGGTGGATGGACTGATGATTAGATGGATGGATGGGTGGATGGATGGATGGCAAATGAATGAGTGGATGGGTGGATGGATGGGTGGGTGGATGGGTGGATGGATGGGTGGATGGATGGGTGGGTGGATGGATGGGTGGATGGATGGGTGGATGGACTGATGATTAGATGGATGGGTGGGTGGATGGATGGATGGCAAATGAATGAGTGGATGGGTGGATGGATGGGTGGGTGGATGGGTGGATGGACGGTTGGATGGTTGGATGGATGGATGGGTGGATGGACTGATGATTAGATGGATGGGTGGGTGGATGGATGGATGGCAAATGAATGAGTGGATGGGTGGATGGATGGGTGGGTGGATGGGTGGATGGATGGGTGGGTGGATGGGTGGATGGATGGGTGGATGGATGGGTGGATGGACTGATGATTAGATGGATGGATGGGTGGATGGATGGATGGCAAATGAATGAGTGGATGGGTGGATGGATGGGTGGATGGATGGGTGGGTGGATGGATGGGTGGATGGATGGGTGGATGGATGGGTGGATGGATGGGTGGATGGACTGATGATTAGATGGATGGATGGGTGGATGGATGGATGGCAAATGAATGAGTGGATGGGTGGATGGATGGGTGGATGGATGGGTGGGTGGATGGATGGGTGGATGGATGGGTGGATGGATGGGTGGATGGACTGATGATTAGATGGATGGGTGGGTGGATGGATGGATGGCAAATGAATGAGTGGATGGGTGGATGGATGGGTGGATGGATAGGTGGGTGGATGGGTGGATGGATGAGTGGATGGGTGGATGGATGGATAAATGGATGGGTGGGTGGGTGGATGAGTGGAAGATTGGATGGGTAGATGGATTGGTGGGTGGACAGGTGGGTACATGGGTGGATAGATGGATGGATGATTAGTTGGGTGGATGGATAGGTGGATGGATGCATGGATGCATGGATTGGTGGATGGGTAGATGAATGGGTGGGTGGATGGATGGATAGGTACATATATGGATGGGTAAATGGATGAGTGGGTGGGTGGGTGGGTGGGTGGATGGATGGATGGATGGATGACTTTTACAAGAAGCAGCCAGCCCACCATTTGCGTCAAGGCCCAAGGTGGCTCATTAGAATTGGTATGTGGTTGTGCAAATGCCCGAGCTGCTAATTTTCCCACATCTAAGCACAATTAAACCTTGCCTCTGGAGCCTACCAGTCACTCTTGTTGTTCTTTGTTTTTCTTTTTTATTTATTTTTCTTTAGAGATAGAGTCTTGCTATGTTACCCAGGCTAGCCTTGAATTCCTGGGCTCAGGGGATCCTCCTGCCTCAGCCTCCCTGTAGCTGGGACTACAGGCTGTTTTTCTCTTCATTAGCCTTTGCAAATGGTTTCAAGAGTTCAAAAATTAATGTATCTGATGTCATAATGAGAAACATACTGTGATGCTGTTAGTCTTTCCAAAGTTGGCATTCTCTTCTTTCACAGACTCCTAGAGGTTCAAGGTGGCAAAGTCCTGTCTTTCTGTTTGCATACTCACTTGCTAAATTTGCTGCATCAGATTCATTTGGGCTTTGCTATGGTCTTTCTTTTCCACAGTAATTGGAATTAAAATTATAAGTTCAGTAAACTTCCCTCTTCTGCTCTATCCAATTGCTGAATTCAGACATGTTCCATGTTCCCAACATCTCAGAGGCTCCCCTCACCGCTTTTCCCACCCCAGTGATGACATCAGCCATTTATCCTCCCTGTGTGCTGTTCAAGAGGAGCACTTTGGAAACCTGGCCACTGTCCTGTGGCCTAACTGTGACACAGCTGAAGACACAGGCTGGGCAGCCTTTGGTATCGATGTGACTGTTTAGAATTGCACTGCCTTTCTTTACCAGAGAATGACATTTCATAGTAGTTCAAACCGAAGTGGGGCTGTTGCAGGGAGTTTGTGCTGCCTTCTGTAAGAGAGTGGCAGGAAGCAACATTCAGGCAGCCGGTGCGGGAGTGTCTAGCAGCTGCAGAAGGTGGCTGGACTTTTAGACATCCGGGTGAACATGCTGAAGTGATGTTGATCCACTGACTTGAGAATGTCAGTGACAAGGGTTCAGACTCTGTGGTGAGACACAGGAAGCTGTTGGCAGGGCAGGTGCCCTTCACTCTTCTAGCCTCTGCTTCTCATGGCTCACTGTCTTTCTGTGACTTGAGCTGTGGCTGCATCTCACCCGTACTGTTCCCTTCCTCACCACAGGGATGGACCCGCTGGGCACCAGCTCACTTCTCGGCTCTGTATTGTTAATGTGTGTGGCTCCCCCCACTAGACTTGGCTTTTGGGGGACACATAGTGTCTGATCTACCCCTGAGGTCCTCCTCATGGCCCTACCCTGTCTGTTCAGCAACTGGCCACAGGGGATCAACACCCTTCCAAAGGCAGTGTTCCTGGGCCACTGGTATCCAAACAGTGCCCCCTGCTGTGGTTTGAATGTGTGCCCCAAAGTTCATGTGTTGGTAACTTAATCCCCACTGCAACAGCGTTGAGAGGTGGGACCTTTAAGAGGTGATGAGGTCATGAAGGCTTTGCCCTCCTGAGCGGATTGATGTTATTGCAAGAGTGGGTTTGTTATTGCTGCAGTGGGGTCCTTATAAAGGGTGAGCATGGCCCCCTTCCCCTCTCTCTTGCCCATGCGATGCCTTCCTCCATGTGGTGACATAGCAAGAAGGCCCTCGTCAGATGGGGCCCCTCCACCTTGGGCTTCCCAGCCTCCAGACTGTGAGCCAAAAACATGTCTGTTCATTATAAATTACCTAGACTATGGTACTCTGTTATAGCAGCAGGAAGCAAAGGAAGACACCTGTCCACATGGCCCCAGGAATGGCTGACCCAGAAGGACCCAGGCTCATGCTCTCGGTGAAATCCTGGGTTCTACCTCCCCACTCTGCTCTCTTGTTCCCTTTGGCCCTTCCAAGCCCAGCCGGTTCCCTTGGGCAGTACCTCATTGGTTTTTCTGCCTGTGACATCTCTGTATGGGGCCCCTTGGCTCTCTCTGTCCACCCATTCCCCCTCCCACGCCACCAGAGCTTCCAGTCGACCAGAGCAGGGAGGCAGGAGAGGGCCTTTCCTGTGGCAAGTGAAGGGTGTCTGGGGTTGAGATGGCCATCAGCGATCTGACCCACCCGTGGGCAATCGGCCAGCCTTGGCCTGGCCTCGGTCTCAACCTGCTGGTAGAAGCCATTGTTCTTATGCCACACTCAATGCTCTATTGAACGTCAGGGCCCTTCCCCTGATTTCTCATCTCCAGGGGTGCTTCAGTAGCAGGACGCTTGTCCAGACAGCCTTCCCAGCTTCAGGGTGTTGGTCCAAGGGGCTGGAGCTGTGGGGCTGAATACTTCCCACGGGCTTCTCCTTTCACAGGGAAACAAGTTCCTTGCCACAGGCAGGGCCCGAGGGTGCCATCTGCTGCCAGCAGGCACTTTCCTTTCTTCTTGAAATGGCATCTCTTCTGATCACAAAAGCAATACTTGATCTGAGATGAGACTTTAGAAAATGATAATTTACCTGTAATCTTACTACTCAAGTAAGTGTAAGATTAATGCCTTACCTTGAGTATCTTCCCCAGTGTGTCATTTATGTACATATGACATCTCTAATTTTTATTTTTATTATTTTATTTATTTTAAGAGACAGGGTCTTGCTCGTTGCCCAGGCTGGAGTGGAGTGCAGTGGTGTGATCGCAGCTCACTGTACCCTTGAACTCCTGGGCTCAAGCGATCCTCCCACCTCAGCTTCCAGAGTAGCTGGGACTACAGGTGCACACCATCATGCCTGGCTAATTTTTGTATTTTTTGTAGAGACAGACGTCTTGTCATGTTGCCCAGACTGGTCTTGAACTCCTGGCTTCAAGTGATCCTCCCGCCTCAGCCTCCCAGTAATTGTTGGGATCACAGGCATGAGCCACTACACTTGGCCTCTAATTTTTTAAATGCTACATTTTTCATTTCATATTTTAACATTTCCAGTGGACTATCCTTCTGCAGATTGTTTCACCATAGGGATATGACCTAATGTATTGAGTCAACCCACTGTTGATGGACATTTAGCTTATAAGCTATTTCTTGCATATGAGTTTGCTGGGCGATTACAAGAAAAACATTCTCTTCTGTTGTTTGTGAGATGTACAGCTCAGTAATTTGTGGTACATCCATGAGGCTGTACAGCCGATATCACTGTCTAATTCAAAACATTTTCATCACCCCATAAAGAAAACCCCTCCCCATCAGCAGTCACCATGTTCCCCTCCCCCTTCATCTGTTACGACCACAGTTCTGCTTTCTGCCCCGATGGGTTTCGCCTGTTCTAGACATTTCATGTGAATGGAATCAATCATACAGTATATGATTTTTTTTTTTGAAGGAGTCTCGCTCTGTCGCCCAGGCTGGAGTGCAGTGGCGTGATCTCGGCTCACTGTAAGCTCCGCCTCCTGGGTTCACGCCATTCTTCTGCCTCAGCCTCCTGAGTAGCTGGGACTACAGGCGCCCGCCACCACGCCTGGCTAATTTTTTTTGTATTTTTAGTAGAGACAGGGTTTCATCGTGTTAGCCAGGATGGTCTCGATCTCCTGACCTCGTGATCCGCCTACCTTGGCCTCCCAAAGTGCTGAGATTACAGGCGTGAGCCACTGCACCCGGCCAGTTTGTGATCTTTTGTGACTGGCTTCTTTCACTCAGCACGATGGGTGTGTTTTTGTTTTTGTTTTTTTAGATGGAGTCTCGCTCTGTCTTCAGGCTAGAGTGCAATGGCACGATCTTGGCTCACTGCAACTTCCGCCTCCTGGGTTCAAGCAGTTCTCCTGCTCAGCCTCCCGGGTAGCTAGGATTGCAGGCATGCACCACCACACCCAGCTAATTTTTGTATTTTCAGTGGAGACGGGGTTTCACCAAGATGGCCAGGCTGGTCTCGAACTCCTGATGTCAAGTGATCCGCCCGCCTCGGCCTCCCACAGGGCTGGGATGACAATATGATGTGTTCAATGTTCATCCACACAGTAGCGTGTGTAAGTGCTGCATTCCTTTCTGTGGCTGACAACTTATTCCATTATATAGATAGACATTTTGTCTATCCATTCAACTGTTTTCCAAAGTGTCTGTGCCATTTTATTTTTCCATAAGGAAGAGAGGAGGATTCCAGTTCCTTCACATCCTCACCTTCCTCACCACAACTTCATATTTTCTGGGTTTTTTTTTTTTGAGCGGGGGGGGGGGGGGGGGAACATTCTAATCGTCCTAATAGATAAAATGGTATTTAATTGTAATTTTTTTGGCATTTCCTGACTGACAGTGATGTCGGGCATCTGTTCATGTGTTTATTAGCCATTTGTGTATTTTCTTTGGAAAAATGTCTATTCAAATCCGTTTTCCATTTGTTCAGTAGTGTTTTTTTTTTTGGTCTTTTTGTTGTTGGATTGTAAAAATTCTTTCTATATCGCAGATACTATGTCCTTATCAGACACATGATTTGCAAAAATTATTCTGTGGGTTTTCTCTTCACTTTCTTGGTGGTGTCCTATGAAGCAGAAAGTCTTCAGTTTGATGAAGTCCAGTTATCTGTTTTCTCTTCTGTCGCCCACGCTTTAGGTGTCATGTCTAGGAAACTGTGGCCTAGCCTAACGCCACAAAGATTTACTCCAATGTTTTCTTTTAAGAATTTTAAGCCTGGGCGCCATGGCTCACGCCTGTAATCCCAGCACTTTGGGAGGCTGAGGTGGGTGGATCACTCGAGCCCAGGAGTTCAAGACCAGCCTGGGCAACATGGTGAAACCCTGTCTCCGCTAAAAATGCAAAAATTAGCCAGGCAGTATGGTGCACGCCTGTGGTCCCAGCTACTCGGGAGGCTGAGATGGGAGGCTCACTTGAGCCCAGGGAAGTCAAAGCTGCAGTAAGCCATGTGAGACACCAGCTCAAAAAAAAAAAAAAAAAAAGAGAGAATCTTAGAGTTGTAGCTCTGACATCTAGATATATGATTCATTTCGAGTGAATTTTTGTATGTGGTATAAGGTCAGAGTTCAGCTTCATCCTTTTGCATGTGTGTCTCCGGTTTTCTGGCAGCATTTGTTGAAAAGACTATTCTTTCCTGGTTGGTCTTGGCACCCTTGCTGAGAATCCACTGCCCATAAGCATATGGGTTTCTTTGTGGACTCTCGGTCTCATTGGTCTGTATGTCGGTCCTATGCTGCTGCTGCACAGTCTTGATTCCTGCTCTTTCATGCCACATTGCAAATCACAAGTGTGAGTCCTCCAACTTGTTTTGTTTCTTTTGGCTATTCTGGGTCCCTCGAGTCACTCCCATATTAATTTTAGGATCATATTGTCAATTTTTGCAAGAAAAAAAGGCAGTTGGCACTTTCGTATGGATTGCATTGAATCTGTAGATCGATTTGGGGAGTCATGCCGTCTCAACAATATTGTCTTCTGACCTGTGAACACGAGATGTCTTCCCATTTATGTAGGTCTTCTAATATTTTTCAACAATGTTTTGTTGTTTTCAGTGTGTGATTCTTGTACTTCTTTTGTTAAATTTATTCTAAGTATTTTAATCTTTTTTATGCTATTGTAAAGGGCTAAGGATTGTTTTCTTCATTTCACTTTCAGTTTATTGCTACCATATCTAAACACAAGTGATCTTTTTTTTAATTTTTATTTTATGTATTTATATTTTTTTGAGATGGTGTCTCACTGTGTCACCCAGGCTGGAGTGCGGTGGCACGATCTCAGCTCACTGCAACCCCCGCCTCCCGGGTTCAAGCAATTCTCCTACCTCAGCCTCCGGAGTAGCTGGGACTACGGGCACATGCCACCACGCCCAGCTAATTTTTTGTATTTTATTAGAGACGGGGTTTCACCGTGTTGCCCAGGCTGGTCTCGAATTCCTGAACTCAGGCAGTCCGCCCGCCTCGGCCTCCCAAAGCGCTAGGATTACAGGCGTGAGCCACCATGCCCGGCGTGATCTTTAAAAAAAAGCCTTTATTGATATGTAACATACATACCACAAAATTCACCTTTCTAAATCACACAGTTCAGTGGTTTTGGGCAATAACACCCCCGAGCCTTCTGCGTCAGGCGCCATGCCAATCTGGCCTTCTGCCATGTACTTGCCGCCTCCGTTCCCTTGCCTCTGCTCTCTCCCTGCCCTAATTCTTTTTTTTCATATTTTTAATTTTTGTAAAATATATGTAGCATAAAGTTTACTATTTAGCCCTTCCAAAGCGCACAGTTTCATGGCATTGAACACACTCAGTGCTGTGCAACCGTCACCATCATCTCCGCAACGTCCTCATCTTCCCAAACTGAAACTGTTTCCCCATCACTCACTCCCCCCGACTCCCCGACCTCTGCCCACCCTGGCGCCCACCGTTCTACCTTCCATCTGTATGAACTTGACGGCTCTCAGGACCTCGTGTCAGAGACTCAAGCAGGACGCATCCTTTGGTAGCTGGGTTATTTCACTCAGCATGATCTTGCCAACATTGATCCGTGCTGTAGCCTAGATCCGAATTTCCTTCCTTTTTAAGGCTGAATAATATTCTGTTGTATGGATGGACCACATTTGGTTTATCCACGCCTCTGCCAACAGACACCTGAGTTGCTGCCGTCTCTTGGCCGCTATGAACGTGGGCGTGCAAGTATCTGTCCGAGTCCCAAATTTCAGTTCCTTTGGGTAAGGCTCTGATGAGGCTGGGGGTACTGAGTGGAAGCTGACATCCCAGACAGTGAAGGCCCCTCCCTTATTCAGCTCCCAGGGCAGAGGGCAGCAAGGCCCACACCCCCAAGCTGAAGGTAGGGGCTTCATCTGTGGAACCCTGACCACCTGGGAAGGGAGAGCCACGGAGCATTGTTGGGGTCCCAGCAGAGGATCCCGTCCCATGGGCCCAGGCCCCCTAAGCCTCCTACCGTGCTCCCACGTTCCGGTAAATATTCAGCTTGTTAGCACATTGCCATGAGGGAGGGGGCCCCGTGCAGCTCCAGGGACGCTTCCAGCCTCCTCCCCCGCTCTGCCGCAGCCCGCTGCCCTGAATTCTCACGTGCGTCACGCCTCTGTGCTTCTGCAGGGTTTACGTCACGAGGCTGTGTCCCTAAATTAGATACCAGGCAGTTGTGCGTGTTTCCCACGGTCTGTGAAAAGACTCACGCCATGTGGGATTCGTGCGCGTTGGCGGGGCTGTGGCTGGCTCGCCTCTGCCTCCGTGGCCTCTGCCGGTGGGTGATTAGATCACGGTGGGTCTTCCATTCCATTGCTGGCGGACTTGGGATCCTGCCCAGCGTTTCACTGGAACCCCCAGCACCGCGTCTAAGACCCTGCATCTCTGCAGACAGACGCAGATGCGCGTTTCCAGTGTATGCCGGCAACAGAGGCCACCGGGCTCCGGAGTGTAGACAGCCTTGGCTTTACTGAAATGGTGCGAACATTTTTTCCGAAGTGGTTGCACCAGCTGACACTCCCACCAGCAAGGTGAAGGCTCCTGTTGTTGCACCCACACTGTTCTTATTTTTGCACAGGTCGCCGAGGATCCCCGAACATTTGGGGCAAGGCTCGGCATGAGACACGGCCAAATAAATGAGCCAAGCCCTCCAAAAGAGGCCGTGCAGGATGCCAATGGCAACCGAAAAAATTATCACGAATATTTCTAGGTAGAGAAAAGATTTTGCATCCATGAAACGACAGTAACAGCAGTAAATTTAAAACTTGATAGCAGAAATTTAAAAGTCAAGAGTAAAATTAGAAGAACGAGTTGGGGGAAATTTCCCAGAAAATGGGACAACAAGATAGGAGACAAATTAGTTTAAAATGAGAGGGCCAGTGGGTGCACCCCTAGAGTTGGGCGACGTGAACCTCCGGAGTTAGCACAGGCCCAGCTGTGAACGATTTATAGGGTCACCATGGAACCCCTGAATAGCAAATCTGATGAAAGCTGAGGATGCAGCTGCTGGGAAGATGGAGACCCCATGCACGGAGGGTCCCTCAGCCTCCAAGGGCGTCCATGGACAGAGCCTGAGGTCTGGAAGTCAGAACTGATGCCCAGGGAGGCCAGCGAGGCCTGTGGGGTCTTGTGCAGAGGCCCCTGGAGGTCCCAGGACCTGTTCTGACTCCAGGCAGGGAAGTGTAGGTGGGGGCGGGGGATCCTGTATTCGTTTCTTGAGGCTGCTGTCACCACAAACTGGCCTAAGCCCTAGAAACTGTCTCGCAGTTGGAGGCCCGAAGTGCAAACTCTGGCAGAGCCTCACTCCATCTGCAGGCTCCAGGGCAGGCTCCTCCCGCCTCTCCCAGCTTCTGGGGACTCCAGGTGTTCCTGGGGTTGGGGCCGCGTCTCCGGTCTCAGCCTCCGTGGTCACATGGGCTCTCCTGCCCTCTGTGTCTGTGTCCTCTTCTGTCTCTTATAAGGACTCTTGTCTTTGGACTTATGACCCGTCGGATCATTCAGGACAATCTCTTCATCTCCAGATGCTTCACTTAATTGCTCTTGCTGAGACCCCTTTTCCAAATGAGGTCACGTTCACAGGCTTCAGGGGCTAGGGTGGGGAGAGATATTTGTGGGGGCTGCCTGACACTCAGGCCATTAGAAATGGTGTAAAAGGTGAGTTGACGCTTCCATAGGGGCCGTCGGTCGATATTAAGCCAGGAGTGCAGCCTCAGTGGGTGAGTCGCCACTAGCTGTCAATTCCAGGAGGCCCGGCAGAAATCAAAGGCCCGGGACTGGCTCAGAGCCCTGTTGTACCACCTGGCATATGTGGTGAGCGTGTCACAGTGAGGACATTTTAGGTGAAGTTACAGGAAAGTTGTGTATCTGGGCAACAGATACACGCCTGTGGGGTGGGCGTCTGCGAGGACACAGACTTTTGTCTTGACCAGTGACCTTCGGGCTCCACGGCCCCTTATCATGCCCCACCCCACACGCCGGTATCTCCTTCTCCATGCAGCACCTCCACAGCTGGGTCCTGCTCCTCAGACAAGATGGGGCCAGAGGCGGCCCCAGCAGCCACGCATGCTGCCCCACAGGCCACAAGAGAGAAGATCCGGTCCAGGTTCCACGGCAGCCACGACCTCATCCACCGCCTGTTCGTCTGCATTTCAGGTGTCATGTCAGGGCCTGGGACCGGTGCATGGCTTGAGGACACACGGGCTGCGCTTTAGGGGAGGTCAGGCGGGGCATGTACAACCTCCCCCTCACTTTCCTGTAAACAGCAGCGCACTCTGCCCCTAAGGAGCCAGCACTCCTGTTCATGGAGAAGGCTGGACTGACCCCACACAGGCAGGAGGAGGAGGGGAGCTGCGGGTGAGGGTGGGAGGCGTTTTCCTCCAGGGAGTGGCGGCGGGGGCAGTGGGGTGGGGGCAGAAGAGCCAGGTGCTAGGCACCACCTCTGGGCAGGGTCCACCCTGGGCTCCCAGCCACATAGGCTGCTGGGGGGCTGTGTCTGCGAGGGGTGGACATGCTTTGCAGGTAGACACATCTGGATGCCTGAGTGGCTGTGACAGCCACAAGCACTGGCCTGGGGGTGGGCACAGTGCAGGGGCTCTGTAAGTGTCCCTCAGCGCGTAGCCTGGCCAGCTTAGTGGTGATGGCTGTGACCTGTGCATAAAAGGCGTGAATGTCAGCGGCAAACCGACTGTGGCGGGGCTGTCTGTCTGGTCCTCTCCCTTCCCCTTATCTCTCTCGACTCCCGAGTTTTTATTCTTGCAAGGGAATCCTCCTCCAAGGGGGTGGGCCTCCTCCCTCCCTGACTGATCTGAGAACACGCTGGCCTGGGCTGTGAGCTCTGGCTGGGTCTGCCCAGCCCGCAGCACCGACCTCCGCAGTTCCTTCCATCCGTCCTTCTGTCGCTGTTACTGTGGTCTTCCTTCCTCAGGTGTGGCTGACCAGCTGCAGACGAACTATGCCAGTGACCTGAGAAGTATTCTTAAAACACTGTTTGAGGTCATGGCCACCAAGCCTGAAACAGATGACAAGGAAAAGTTAAGGAAGGGTGAGTGCCCACTCAGGACGGGCTCTGAGGCCTGCGCTGGTGGCCGTGTCCCTGCCCACAGGGAGGGGTGCTCAGAAATCCACACCTTCTGGCCCTGGGGAGATAGGGTCCCGACCAAGCAATCATCGACCCCAGGATCCCCTGACCTCCGCACTCCAAATGTGCCAGGCTGCCCTTCCTGCTGGGGAGCCAAGGGGCCCAGCAGCAGGCCCAGGAAGTGCCCAGATGGGCTGCCCGCCCAGGAAGTCACTCCACCCCTGCAAACGAGCAGATGGGCCAGGGCCCCTGGCTCGTGCCCACAGCCCCGGCTTCTGTCCCCTGCATGCACAGCAGCAAGGTGACTGCACCTCTGGGTCTGATGGAGGCTGGGAGAACCCAAACCCTCCCTCTTAAGGATGAGACTCGGCCGTGGTGCTGCGTCACTTCTACCGAGAGCTGCCCCTCAGAGCAGCCCGAGGCTGCCCGCCCCGAACCCACCTCTCTATGGGGGTGGAAAGGAGTCCACTGCTGCCCATGAGCTGCTGAGGTGTCACACATGCTTGACACAGCAGAAGCACACAGGCATGCTCTCACAGCCATAGTCACACACAGACACGTGCACACACACGTGCACACACACGTGCACACATGTACTCATGCATACCCACACCTACACACATGCACACATGTGCACATACGCTCCCACTCACACGTGCGCACACGTTATGTGGGAGGGAGAAGGCAGGGACTGGTTAGGCACCGGGAGTCTGGCCCTCGGTCCCTGTGGGATCCAGGGCGGGAAAGGGGACTAAGCCCCTACTCGCCACCCTTGGTGCTCTGGTGCTGAGCTGAGGCACTTGTTCCAGCAGAGCCATCCCTCACCACAGAGGCTTCTGCTCATGGGGTGTCCGGGCACATGGGCCAGCCCGCCTGGTCCTGGAGCCCTGGCCCAGCAGGGCATACCCTTGCCAGCAGGGAGGAGCCCATGTGCCGACCCAGCTCTGCCCTGCCGAATCCACACCACCAGGCTGCATTCTACCAGGGAGGTTGGCAGGACTGCCTTCTGGAAATCATGATTCAGAGACGGCAGGTGACATGGCCCTGTTCTGCGCACAGAGGTTGTGAGCTGCAGTCCTGGCCACACACGTGCCATGCAGGGGCCCCAGGGCTGGATGCCCCTGTCAGGGGGAGCAGCCACAGGCTTCTGGGCCCCCATGTTGTGCAAAGGAGAGGCCCCTGCTCAGGAAGACCCCCAGCCAGGATCAGCGCCCAACCTGCTGTGGTGCCACCTGCCATGAGACTGCCAGTGGGCTTGGGGAGCTGACCCACTGCTGGAAGCCCCCAGCTGTGCCCAGCAAGTGCAGGTGACCCTGCATCGATTGCCCGCCTCCCTCACCATACCCCGACGGCCCCCCTTCTCCACCAGTCACTCAGACTCTGCGGAGTGCGGCCTTGGAGGACTGTGCACTGTGCCAGGAGACCCTGTCATCCTCTGAACTGGCAGCCAAGACCCGCGATGGGGACTTTGAAGGTGTGTAGGAGGCTCTGGGTCAGGACACTGCACTAGACACCAGTGGGGGCTGTGGGAGCCACAGGAGCCTTCCTCCTGGGGGAGGGGCTGCAGGCCACCCTGTCCAGGCATGTGGGAGCTGGGAGACCGCCCCCGGGAGGCTGGCTGGAGGCCAGGCGGCTTGGCAGTCTGGAAAGGAGGGCCCAGGGTAGGTTGAGGGTCCCGGCCCAGCCCACCTGCCCCTGCCGTTGCTGATGTGACGCTGCTGTTGTTGTGACAGACCCCCCGGAGTGGGTGCCAGACGAGGCCTGTGGCTTCTGCACGGCGTGCAAAGCACCCTTCACCGTCATCCGCCGGAAGCACCACTGCCGCAGCTGTGGGAAGGTGGGTGAGACCCCATGCACGGAGGGTCCCTCAGCATCCAAGGGCGTCCACGGACAGAGCCTGAGGTCTGGAAGTCAGAACCAGTGCCCAAGGAGGCCAGCGAGGCCCGTGGGGTCTTGTGCAGAGTCCCCTGGAGGTCCCGGGCCCTGTTCTGACTCCAGGCATTTGACCACGGGAACCTGGATGGTGCCCATGTCCAGTCCCGGCTGCTGCAGAGCCAGCCACAGAGAGGGGACAGCGAGTGTGAACAGGAGCCTGCAGCAGCCTTGGTGCAGGACGTGGACCCCTCATAGAGTCCAGCCTCCTGAAGGTCACAACCCCTGGCACCTGGGGCTGGGCAGTCCCCACCCACCAATGCGGCCTGAGCTGGGTGGGTAGGTGTGTGGGAGGGCGAGGAGCCAGGGTGGGTGGGGCTGGCCTGCCGCAGACCCTCACTGCCCCAACCCCATTCCAGATCTTCTGCTCGCGCTGCTCCTCGCACTCAGCACCGCTGCCCCGCTACGGGCAGGTGAAGCCGGTCCGAGTGTGCACCCACTGCTACATGTTCCACGTCACGCCCTTCTACAGCGACAAGGCCGGCCTGTGACGTGGTGCCAGGGGCAGCCCCAACCCACCTGGGCTAGGAACCCCCAGGAAGGTGGGGCCACGCTGCAGGCAGGTCTCACTGCGTCTCATGAGGCCGCTGCCGCTGCTGCAGGGGCACCCAGACCTCCGGAGCATCCAGAGCCTCTGTCCTGCCCACCCTAGCCTCCCTGCAGGGACCCCGGGCCGGCTGCAGGGGCCAACAAGAGGTCAGCTTTGCCCAGCAGGGGACCCGGAGGAGCCTGGTGGCTGCCTCAGGGCAGGGTGCCTGGCGGAGAAGGGCTGGGCCCTCCCACTGGTCCCTCGGAGATCTGCTGGGGCTATGGGAATCGGGGCGGGTGATGGAGGTGTACAAGAGCGGGGTCACTCTGCCGCCTCTGCTGTTGCGGTGAATCTGGAAGCCGGAGCAAGGGCCACTCCACAGGCTCTGTGGCACAGCAGGGCTCCCTATGTGCCTCCCAAACCTCAAATGCAGGCTACCCATTCTCCCCATCAGCTGCCCACCTCGTTCCCCAGCCCTCACCCCTCACCCCTCACCATCCTTCCTCAGGACTTGGCTAAACAACATGCATCTCATTTCTTCTTGGAGTGGGGAGATGCGGGAAGCTGACCCAGTGGTCCTCTAGGCAGGCAGGGTGCTCCTGGTGTCTGCCCACCACTGTCCCCCTGCTGATGGCGTGGGGGTCCGACCAGGCACTGACATCGCAGGCAGAGGTTGCTCGGGGCCTTGGGTCGGGTTTACCAATCAGCCAGGACGCCCGGGGTCACCAGCTCAGCCACCACTTCCCCTTCCCTCTGCACCCTCTGGAACCCTGGCCCAATTCCTCAGACCCCAGAGTGGCCTGGGACCCAAGCTGCTGCAGCTGAGTGGCCCCAGCGGACACCTCCTCAGGCTTAAATCTCAGGCTTCACATTGCAATGATGATTGCAGTTTTATTTTTGGAGATGACACACCTACTGCTTCTTTTCTAGGATAAATCTAATTACTGTTTACTGGTGGAGTACATATGCATAGAAACGGCTTCTGTCGAGGGGAGAGTATATAATGGAGGAAATATTATGTATTGAGATTATATTTATTTTCTAAATGCTGTAATTTGAAGCCATTTCCATAAATCTATTTAAGGATTGCAGACGCTCTCCTTTCTTCCATGAACGCGGATCTTTTTTCTCTGTCTGGAAAGCGATGGTGTTGGTGCTAACATGCATTCTCCTCTAAGAAGCTGGAGGCTCCTGGACTCTTGGGACGATTGAAGGGCGGGACTTGGCTCCCACCAGCCCTCAGGAGCAGTGGCCACCCCCTGCTTCCTGCAAGCTCCTTCCCACCTTCCAGGGCTCTGCCCCTGTGATGCCCGTCCCCCCATGCCCATCTACCTGCCCAGCTCCTCTTCTCACAGGCATCTTCAGCTCTGGCCTGTGGGGGGCAGGGTTAGTGCTCATAGCCACCCCAACTTGGGGCCTGCCCTGCCTGGTGGCCCTGGTCGTAGGGCTGTGCTAATCACGCCTGGAGCGGCTGCCTTCTGGAGTGTCCTGGAGAGAACTCGGGAGGGCGGCCGCAGCCCAGGTTCCCTCGACGATGGGCCTGTGCCCACGGGACTCGGGTACCCTGCCCTTTGGAGATGGGCACTGGTGGGTAGGCAGATACTGGGCTTGCTTTCTTTCTGGCAAGGGAGAAAGTGTTTTGGAATGTGGGGCCCTGTCTGAGCAGGGCTGAGTTATTCGGGAGCAGAGGAGAAGGGACATCCGGGGGACTCTGAGATGGCCTGCCTGCCCCCACGCCCACCCCAGCGGACAGCTGTGCTGCACGAAGCTGCGCCACATCCCCTGGCTCCTCACAGGCACCCACGGTGGCCGCCTTCCAGGCTAAGGCAAGGGGGTCCTCCTCGTCCACCAGGTCAGCAGTGGCAGAGGGAGCAGAGACCAAGAAGGGTCTTCCCCTCAGAGGTCTGGATGTGGCCTGTGTCCCCAGCAGCCCTCCAGACCAGCTTTGGCCTGCCTTGTGCAGGGGGGAGGGGAGAGGGCAGCCCCTCTAAGAGCTGCCCTGCAGGAAAGCCTGGGGTCGCAGGATCCCCCCAGAAAGGGTGACCAACTGTCTTGTTCCCCCAGGAATGAGAGGTTTTCTGGGCTGCGGGACTTTCCATACTAAAGGCAGGACATGTGGTCACCACCCACCCACGGGGCTATTCCCACCCCAAGGGCAGAGTCAGGACCTGGGGATGAGAGGGGCTGGGCCAAGGCAGAACCAGCTCTGGAAGGCTCTAGAAGGGATGGCCTGTCGCCCACCCACAGGTGGGGCTGGGGACCGCAGTCTCTGGGTTGGGGGCAGGAGAGTGCCGTGGGGTCTGGTTGTGGGGTCAGCCCCTGTGAGCCTCAGTTTCTCCACCATCACCATCATTGCTGTTGTTTCCTGAGCAGGGCTGTCTCCTCTCCTCACACAGCCCCTCGAGGGAGCAGCATCCCCGTGTCGTAGGTGGGGAAACTGAGGCTCAAGGAGGTCTGTGACAGAACTGGGTTGTGCGTATCTAGGAGGGTCTCCAAGAGGCAGACACAGAAGTTCCTGTGACGGGAGGGGCTCCAGGAAGCACTGGCCGTGGCCGATGGTGCCTGGATGGTGTCTGGAGGCCATTTCCAGGGAAGGCTGCTGCGGAGGCAGGGGCGTCCCCACCCGAGCACCCGGGTTCCTGGTCCCAGCAGCTGCAGAAAGGCTGGGGCTGCCTGGGCCAGGCCTCCCTGCGCTGCCCGGGCTATGCACAGGACTGGGAGGATCCCCCAAGCTCGCTGTGTCCAAGGGGCTCAGGAGGAAGCCTGGGGCAGAGAGACCATTGCCATACCTGATCTTGGGGAGGGGGGACGAGGTGGGGGAGAAGGGAGAAGCCCCACCCTGTCCTGCCCTGCCCCCTGCAGGCTGAGGCGTCTCCCGAGGCCCTCACCCACCTGCACTGTGGCGGGTCCTCTGTGGCTCACCTGTACAGCGGCCCTTCCTCAGGCAGCAAGCTCCCCACCCACACTGGCTGTGCTGGTTCCTGGGCTGATGGGGATAAGGAGGCTGTAAGCAAAGGGGCAGGCGGCTCTGGGGAGGCCTGGGGCGAGAATGCAGGGAGGCTCAGAAGTGGTGGGCGTCCTTGCTGGGCCAGGGAGCTGGTCTGAGGCAGGGACCGTCCCCTCCTATCCTGCGGCCCAGGCCCGGCCCCACCCCCCACCGCAGCCCTTGCTTATCTTCAGGAGTCCTGGTGTTGCCCCTAATGGCCACCAAGGCCCGCCCAACTCCACTGCCTCCTCGAAGCAGTGCAACTTGAGGTGTTGGGGTCTCCCCACCGTGGCCAGGCACCCTAAGTCTGGACAGAGACCCCAGCGCAGCCTGACCCAGTAGCCAGGCCCTAGTCCTCAGGGTCCTACACCTGGGAGGAAGATCCAGAGAGGCCCTGGCTGGTACAGCAATGACCAAGGGCAGGACAGACCATGCCCCCAGTGGTCCTGGTTGGAGCTGGATGCCTGTACCACCAGGGCTAGGCGGGGAGCTGGCAGAACCCTGGGGAGGCAGCTTTGTGGCATCTGTGCACTGATGCCTCCCTCCACCAGCACCCAGCCCCTGCTCTTCCCACCCTCTGGACTCTGCAGTGGGAGCTCAGGGGAGGCAGGCAGGCCTCAAAGTGCCCGCCCACACTACCCCCATGCCCCAGAGTCCTGGAGGTGCTCCCAGGCCCCATAGACCCACCTCCTCCAGGAAGCCTTCCCAGATAGCAGCACCCCTACCATTCATGAGAGGAGAACCTGCTCTTCTACCCCAGGCCTCAGGGAAGAAAGGGGGTCCCGGAACAGCAGCAGGACCAGGCAGGGCCTGTCCAGCTTCAGAGGTCCTGGCCCTCCGAGTTTTAAAGGCCGCCCCCAGACGCCACAGCAAGTGCCTTGAGTCTGCAGCCACAGCCTCTTTCATAAACTTGTTTTTCTCTTGTAAAAGTGTTTGAAGGGAAAATTTCCTCTTCTGCCTTTGGACATTTTGGGCCATAGGAAATTCATTTAACTTATAGTTGTCTGAGTTGTCTGGGGGTTTTCTGCATGCTGGGAAAACCTTTTAAAGTGAGAAAAAAAATCTACCCCACCAATTGTTCACAAATAGAATTATCTGATTTTAAATTTAAAAATAACACTGACATTATGTTTGGTTATATAAACATTTAATTACATCTCCATGCATTTTGATTGTGCCGTCTTCTTTTTGTATTCTGGAGACCGTGTTTTCCTGAGTGTCAAACTTTTTGGAAGGCCCCCAAGAGGCCTGGCCTGGTGCCTGTGGCTGGCCAGCCGGGCAGCCAAAGCTCCACCCAGGTTCTGAGTGAGACTCTGCTACTGACCGGCTGAGACTGGGCAGGCCCTGTCTCTCCTAAGCCCTGTCTCTCTGTGGGCAGGGCTGAGGGGTTGGAGGCTCTCGCTGATTTGGAGCTGATGTTCACATTCCTGGCACTTCCTGGGCACCCCTTAGTGCCCAGCCCGCTGCTGTGCAGGGCTTTGCGTGCATCCTTCATGACACACCCCAACCACCCAAGAGGCAAGTACTGTCACCCCCGATTTTACAGCCCAGGAAACAGGCCCAGGGAAGTTGACAGGACTAGAATCCAGGGTGGCTTCAAGGAGAGGCACCATAGGGACTCCCCCTGGTGCCGGCACACAACCAGGCCTCTCGGTGCAGGGGAGCCAAGGCCTCGGGGGACTGGGCGCGTGCTGAGCTGGTCACAGCTCTCCAGCCCTGACCCGGGCCACCCCACAGACCTAGAACCCGCCACCCCTCAGGGCTGTGGAGATGGGGACTGCGCTGCAGGATTCTGACGGAGTGGAGGCAGGGCAGCCTCCCGCCCCAAATGCTGGTGCAGGGGACCTGGGGGCTGCAGGCAGCCCACCCAGTGACAGGAGGCCCAAGGTGGGAGGGGCAGGGTGTCAGTGGCCAAGTTTGGGGGATCAGGGCCTGGTCAGCCTGGAAGTGCGGGAAAGAGGCTCTGCAGCTGCCGGGGCCTCACCAACCTTCCCTCCCTGGGTGTGTGAGGGGTGCTCCCTGAGGCTCTGCCGAGACTCAGACACCCCGAGAAGTCATGTGTGTTGGTGGCCATGAGGAGTTTGTGGATCCTGAGTCCAGTGAAAGGAAGTTGGGGCCCAGTGGGCACAGAAAGGCCAGGAAGCTGTCTTCTGGAGGTCTCTTTGGGGCCGGCCTTAGATACTCTCACAGATCCTGGGGGTGGGGAGTCAGCCCAGTAGCCTTTCCCAAGCCAAACCAGGAATCCTTTATTCCTATTCCGTCCTCCATATGTCCCAAGAGGCAGCACTGCCAGCCCCGTTCACAGCCAGGGAAGCCGAGGCTGTGGCAGCTGGGGCAAGATAACTCAGGAAATCCAGGCAGCGGAAGACAAGCCTGCCGTGGCCTTCCACCCAAAACCGGGGAAGCCCTTCTGCATGCAGGCCCTGTCCCTTCCCTGGGAGCCCCTGCCTGGGGTGGGCTGGGGAGGGCCGTCGTGAGGGAAAGGAGACAGAGGGCGAACAACCCAGGGAGAATGTAAGGCTGGGTGGGGCTCAGAGGATGGGGCAGGAATGAGATGCACCCTGGGGGTCCCGGAGTGGCATAGAGAGGTCCTCCCAGAGTAGGGTGGGGGGACTGGGCTCCCCAGGGAAGGAGGCTGGAGATGTCTGCCCCCTCCCTCCTAGCTTTCATTGGTGCCCATTGGACAGGTCCTGGCTCTGGGGAACGGCAGGGCAGGGCTGGGCAGGAGCCTCCCGCGGTAGCTTGTGCCCATGGAAAGCTCCCCGGAGATGCCACACCCTGCGGGGGACCTGCCCTACAGAAGGGGACATGGCCCATGCCCTGCAGGGCTTGGGTCCAACTGGCTGACCTGAGCCACGTCCTCCCTACTCCTCAACCGCCCCTGAGACTCCATGGGCACTGGTGCCTGCCGGCACTGACCCAAGATGCCTCTGCCCATCTTGGGAAGGACAAGTTGAGACCCGTGGGTGTAGAGACCCTGCCAACCGCAGGTGGGACCAGTGCCCCTATCCCCCAGAGGCTCCAGACCTCTCCTGGCAGGGCTCCAGGCCCACCTGCAGCCATCTGGGCCAGGCCAACATCACCTCCAGGCCTCTCCTGGCTGCTCCCTCCCCTTCCCTCTCCTCCTGCCATTGCTGGCCGATGCCTCCAGTACCTCCCTCCCTGGGTGCAGCTCAGCCCTCAGTCATCCATCGCCTCCTGCAGCTTCTCCCAACCCCCAACTCCTTCCTGCTCCCCCAGGCAGTGGTGCCCACACTACCAGGCAAGGTTGAGCCCAGGGACACCAGGGAAGTGCTTGGTCCTCAGTGTGGTGGGGAGGTGAGGGTGATTCCATAAATGGCCTAAATTGAGGCTAAAAATCTCTTAGACTGGGGCAGCATGCAGATGCCTCCCCATAGACACACCTGCGCACCTGTGCTGCCCACTGCCACACAGAACAAACCTCTTGGCCCATGGCAGGAAGGGGGCGTGCACTATGCCCAGCAGGTGCACTTGTACTAGGCCAGGTGTCCGCTTTAGCTGTCCGCAGCAACTCACCCGGCGGCCAAAGCAGGGATGGGGCAACTTTGCAAAATGCTCATCCCCAAGTGGAGAGCTGGGTCCCCAGAGCCCAAACACACCCTGCTCCTCCCCAGACTTGGGCACCTTTCTTTACCATGCACAGCTCTGAGCAGCCATGCAGACTAACCTGGAGGGCCTCGGTGCTGAGTTCTTGTGAGGGGCTCTGCCTTGGGCCCTGGCGTCACTGTGGGGCAGGAACAGGAAGGGCCCCTGCTAACATCAAGGGGGTTGTTTCAATGTCCATACAGGGCTGTCTCATAGCAGTGTCCAAGTTCCCCACTGGGTCCTGCAGGGCTCTGTGGGAACACACATTATTCTGAAGCCCACACCACAGGCTTACACCCAGCAGGACCAGCCAGGCCAGGAGGCTCTGGCCTCTGCATTCCTATAGCCCTGAGACGTGTGTGGCAGCACTAATCTCCATTCTGCTGAGATTTCTGGGAGACCCTAGCAAATCCCTGAGCCTCTAGTCCCATGTCCTGATCTGCAAGCCGGGCATGCAAAACACAGGGAGATGCACACGAAGCTTTCACAGGCGTCCTGGTGCTGAGGTTTTGCATTTTTTGTTCAGTTTCGTTGGCAGCAGCAGCCCGTGTCCCACTGAGTACTTCTGGAGGGGTCCAGCCACCTTATGCCTCCACACACTCCAGCCTGCGGGGCCTGGCCCTTGGCACATCCAGGCCACCAACCTCAAAAATCAAATCAGTGAGATGGGTTGCGCGACGTGGCTCACACCTGTAATCCCAGAACTTTGGGAGGCCGAGGCGGGCGGATCACGAGGTCAGGAGATTCAGACCATCCATGGTGAAACCCCATCTCTACTAAAAATACAAAAATTAGCTGGGCGTGGTGGCACCCGCCTGTAGTCCCAGCTACTTGGGAGGCTGAGGCAGGGGAATCGCTTGAACCCGGGAGGCGGAGGTTGCAGTGAACTGACATCACGCCACTGCATTCCAGCCTGGGCAACAGAGCCGTCTCAAAAAAAAAAAAAAAAAAAAAAAAAAAAAAATCTGCGAGAGGGTGGGGGGTGCCGAGGCCAGTCTGGGGCTGCCTGTCCTGCCACCTCCCGGGCCAGCCTTAGGGTCAGGGGTCACTAGGGCGACCCGCCAGCCGGGATTTGATGAAGGGTTCACTCCCGTCCCCACTTAGGGCGTCCTCGGCCAGAGGTGGCCAGCGCCTGCCTTTAGGAACGTCCCTGCCCCTCAGGCCAGACACAGAGCATGCAGCCCCCGACTCCGGGGAGCCTCTCGACTCTGGCCGCACGTCTGTGTCCCTTCCCCAGACCTGGGTCCTCCCTCAGCTCCGGCGTCCACTGGGCGATCTGAGGAGCCCGCCCGCTCTGGGCCTGTTTCCCCACTGACACCCTCAGAGACGCCTGGCTCTTAGGATCAGAGCGTCTGCGTCCCTCTCCGAAGTCCTGGCCCTTCCCGGGGCCACTCTGCGCCCGGCGGGGAGGGGAGTCGTTCACGGCCCCAAGCAAGACCCCCCGGGCAGAGCGCGAGGCCTCGTCCCCCCACGCAGCCACTGCTTTCGTCGCGCTCAGACCCGGCGGCCCGGCCCGGCCCGGCCCGGCCCGGCGCACGCCCCGGAGCGCCCTGCTTCGCCCTCGTAGCCGAGACGCTCCTGCGTCCTAACGGGCCCCCACGCCGGCGGGCGGTCCCCGCGCGCTGCGCTTCCTCTCGGCAACGCGTCCGGCCGCGGCGCCCTCATTGGCCGCGCGCCCCGCCACCGGCCATTGGCTCGCAGTGCCTGTTTTACATAGGCCGCCCTGGCCAATCGGCGCGCGGCGCCTACTTAACATGCACGGCGGCCGCCAGTCAGCTAGCGCGGGGGCCGGGCCACCACGTGCTGTTGCTAAGCTCGGGCTTCTAAATTGTTACTAGCGCGGCCGGCCTATCCCAGCCCAGCTCTGCATCTGTCAACATTCTCGGCCCGGCCCGAGGCGCTCGACCCGTCCCCATTGGCCCCAGCCCGGCCCGGCGCCCGCCCCCGGAGCGCGAACGCCGCCTCCCATTGGCTCTGCGGGCCGCCGCTCTCCCTTATGTGTCAATTTGAGGGCCTGAGGCGGAGGGTGGCGGCCGAGCGCCGGAGTCCGCGGAGTCTGGAAGTGCAGCGACCGGGCGCGCGGGGCGGGCGGCGAGCGGAGCCGGCCGGAGCGGGCCGGGCAGCGGCCGCCGCCGTCCCGGGGCGGACGGGCGCGGGCGGGAGGATGGAGCTGAACTCCCTGCTGATCCTGCTGGAGGCGGCCGAGTACCTGGAGCGCAGGGATCGAGGTAGCGCTCGCACCCCATTGTGCGCCCGCGGCGGTGGGCGGGCGGCGGGGCCGGGCCGGGCGGGGGCCGCTGACCGCGCCGTGTGTCCGCAGAGGCCGAGCACGGCTACGCCTCGGTGCTGCCCTTCGACGGCGACTTCGCCAGGGAGAAAACAAAGGCGGCCGGCCTAGTGCGCAAGGCCCCGAACAACAGGTACCGCCCCCCGCTCCCGACCCCGCCCGGCCCGGTCCGAACCCCCGCCCCCGCCCGGAGCGTGCTCCCCGGGCCCCGATTCCCGGCCCGCGGCCCTCAGCGCCGCCGCCGCGCGCCCCGGCGGCCAGCCTGGAGGAGGAGGCGCGCAGGCCGCGGCCGCAGCCCCGCCCGGCCGGCCCCGCCCTCGCCGTCGCCATCTTCCCGCGGCCGCGCCTCCCGGGCCGCTCGCGTAAACAGTGCCACGCGTACAGCGCCCGCCGCCGGGGTCCGCTCCCGCGCCCGCTCCCCGCCCCCGAGTTGTTCTGGACTTTTCCAGGCGGTAGAAAAGTTGTCAGCGGGCGCTGGCCGGTGCCCCGTGGGTCTGGGGAAACAGGCTCAGCCAGGGTCTGCGGGGGGCTGCCGGCCCTAACCCCTTCTCTCCGCGGGTGGGTGGGCGGCCTCCTTTCGACTGGCTCTGCCAGCCGAACTCTGCTGCTCGGCCACCTTCCCCCGCGCCCAGGAGCCTAGACAGAGAAGCGAGTGGAGGCGCTGTCCTGGGCCCTCACTCCTCCCAGGGTGCCCACCGCTTCTGCCCAGCCTCCTGACACAGCGAAACTCCAGCCACCAGTATGGGGGTCCTCTTTTTTAAGACAGAGGCCTTTTAAGGGGGCGGGAGGAGGGGGCAGGCTGCAGGGCAGGGGCCCCATGAAGTCGTTACTACGGGTGCCAGCTGCGCCCTCCATACCTTGACCTCGTGTTCGGGCAGCAGAAGCCCTGAAGCTGGGGTGCGTGCAGGTCCCCCGCGTGGGGAGTGGGGACCCTGGGCCGGGGCTCCCCGGGGATTTCCACCCTCCTGGCTGCTGTGAGGACCATAGCACACCTGGTCCTGTCTGGGCCCACCTTGGCCCAGCCCTTCTGTGTGAGCAGGCTGGGAGCTGCGTTTGTAGGGGGCTTCAGAGCCCCAGGGCATGGCTCATTCCTGTGGTCTACCTGTTCTAGGGAATCAGAAAGGCTGGTGTAGGGACCCATTTTTGTGGCATCCTGAGCCAGGCGAGGAATTGGTTGAGTCTCCAGCTGCCCTGGCTGGGACCTGTCCCTGAGTCCCAGCCCCTGGTCCCCTACTGGGGACAGTTTGGGGAAGGACAGGAGTGTGACGAAGGAACCATTGCCTCAGGCCTCCTCAGTGAGCAAGCCCGGCCCCTGCTGCCGCTTCTCACCAAACCAAGTCCCTGACCTGTGGAGAACTCTGGGGCGTGAGCCGGGGCTCCCCCAGCATGGAGAACCCAAAGCTGACAACCAGTGTCCTGGCCAAGGCTGCCCGAACACTGCCTCTATGCTGAGCGTTTCACACATGCAGCCCAGGCTCAGAGAGGCGATGTGATTTTTATCTCTATGGCCAAGGAAACTGAGGCAAGGAGAGGTTTGGTTACTTGCCTGCCACTCACCCACCTCTGATGACGCCTGTTCCTGAGATGGTGTCCTAGCTGTCCACATTCTGCTGGGACAGAGACCACGGGGTCACTGGTCAGGGAGACAGAGGGCTCCCCAGCTCTGGTGCATCTCCTCTGGCTCCTCTGGGCCGAGCCCCGCTTCCCCGGGGCCTGAGGCAGCCCAGGGCTGGCGGCTTGGCCCCTTCCTCGGGTGGGCAGCACTGCCCTGGAGGTTTCCTCAGCCAGCCCAGACAAGTAGCTGGGCGGAGCAGGGGGCCAGAGGGTCTCCGAGCCCCTGACTTGTCCCCACCTGTGAGGCTTCCAGGCTCTGCCAAGGTGAGGGAGGGGACATGGCACAGTGAGGCTGGGGCAAGGGTAGGGAGTGGGGCCGGAGGACAGTGTCAGGGTTGAGGGAGGCGGCAGAGCACTGGGGCCAGCCTGCAGGGGGGTCCATTCTGTGGGAAGTGTGCTTGTCTCCTGGGGTCACGGGAATGCGGTGAACGCACTTGGCCCGGCCTCAGCGGGGACAGGTCCCACCTCTCCTGAGGGATAGAGTGCTCCTGGGACCCATGTTGCAAACATCCCCCTCAATGGACCCCAAGGGTCTCTGGGCCCAGGAGGAGCTGCAGGAGGGGCCCTGGCTGCTGGAGGAGGGCCCCCTGCCTCCAGGGTGGGGTCCAGCCCCACGCCACCCTTCAAGGGGTAGGCAGGTAGGCTTTTATGTTGAAGGGCACCTGCTGACCCCGACCTCCCTCTTGACTACAGACCCATGTGGCCAGGCTGCAGTTTGGGCTGAGGACAGAGAGTACGGCTCATTCCTGCGGCCTGCCTATTCTGGGGAAGCAGAAACGCTGGCGTAGGGGCCTATCTCTGTGAGGCCAGTGAGGAGCATATGGCTGTGACCTCTGCTGGCCCTGGCCGTGATTCGGAGGCTCCTTGTCCAGCCCATGTGACCAACAGGCCCTCCCGGACCCTGAGACCTCGGTCTGGAGGCTCTGCTGAGGCTACACAAGGAGGCCCAGGGCCTGTTGGTGCAGCGGGTGGGAGGGGCAGGCCCTTGGCCTGAGTGGTTGGGACAGGAGACGCCAGATCCCAAGTTCCTGAAGCAGGCAGTGGTCAGTAAGAAGCTTCAGGAAGGAGCCAGGTCCTGAGGGCAGGGAGAGGCCTCAGGGCTGGGTCTGGAGGTGCCCCGAGGCGGTCTGAGCTCTCTGCCCACCTGTGCAGCGGCATCCTGGGAGGCCCGGGAGCCCTGGCTGGCCTGTGTGGTCCTGCCTGGACAGGGAAGGTGGCCTGGAGCTGGGAGCGAGGTCCCCCTGCCTCGTTATCCTCCAGGCACAAGCTGTGGCACACCCTATGGTGCTGGGAATTGTGTGCCCGCGTCTGAATGGACAACACAGGTGAGCAGCAGGTGGGGCCACTGTCCCCAGAGAAGCTGAGCCCGGGCCTCCAGGGCAGCCCATCCTGCTAGCACACAGCCCCTGAGGGAAGTGGGAGGGCTGGCCTCAGTGTCCCCCTGTGCCTACTGGCCTGGGAAGCATCCACATCTCAGAAGCCCCCTCATGGGCTGACCTGGCTGACGCTGCTGTGTCCCTGGTCCCCATTGGTAAGGTGGGCTGTGGTCATGCAGGTGTGTGAGCCCAAGAGAGTGGTGGTGTCAGGACAGGACCACCTGTGTCCTGAGGGCCTGGTCTCTGGGCTCCATCTCCACCTGCTGTTTGTCCCGGGTGCTAGGCTGCTTTGGCTCCAAGGACACAGCTGGCCTCAAGGATTGGGGAGCAGGGAAGGCAGGTGGCTGGTGGGGGTCAGCGCCAGGACCTGCTGCTGCTCGCTGGGCCTCCCCCATCCCTCTGGAAGGGGGCCTAGGTCCTCCTGTCAGCCAGATTCACCACGGGCCTTGCTAGGTGGGCTGGTGGCCCTGGGCGCCCTGGACCTGCCTGCAGCTCTGGGCCTCCCTGTAAGCAAGGCTGGCCCCTGCTGCTGCTTCTCACCAAACCAAGTCCCTGACCCGTGGAGAGCTCCAGGGCGTGAGCTGGGGCTCCCCCAGCACGGAGTACCCAAAGCTGACAACCAGCACCCACCCTTAGCATATGGTTCCCCCCACCCTGGGTGGGCAGCTGCTCACCTGCCCCAGGCCTCACTGCTCTGGGCCATTCCAGGACCCAGACACAGCCAGCCACTCTCTGCAGGTCCTGGCCCCCTAGGAGGGCACTGCTCTCTGTGCCCTGGTGGTCAGGCAGCAGAGTGAGCTGTCTTTCTGTCTTTCTAAACAGGTCTTCACACAACGAGCTAGAAAAGCACAGGTAAGTGACCCCCCAGTCCCCCACATGAGCCCGACACCTGGCCCACCCTTTTACTGAGGGTGTGTGGTGCGCTGAGCCTGCCCCTGTCCCGGGCATGGCCAGCTGTGCTGCCAGGTTGTGTCCTTGTCTTGGGAATGGTCAGACTTGGAGGAGAAGGCTGAGGTCTGTTTCGGGCACTCTGTGCTAGAGGCAGGAGATGGCAGGAGGCCTAGGCCCTGCTTTCCGGAGCTCATCCAGGTGGGGGTCAGAGACGTGGAGCAGGGCCCCTTGTGCTGTGTGACAGTCAGGGCCTTTGGCTTTCAGGACAGTGGTCTCCAATCAGGAGGGTTCGGCTCTCTGCCCTGTGCATTCTGGGGTCTGCCTTCCGAGAAGCCGTGCTAGAGTCTTGTCCGAGGGGCAGATGGAGGGCAGCCAGTCCCTGGCCGCCTGGGAAGCTCCAGCCCAGGGCAGGATTCAGGCGAGCTCTTGAGTAAAGCTGCGGGGTGTTCATTCCTCCTGGTGACAGCCGGAGGCAGCTAGGGCTGCAGGCTCAGCTCTGCTGGTGGGGATGAGGTGCAGGTGAGCTCAGGGGCCTAGGGGCTGGCAGCGGGAGCCCTGGGTGAGTGCAGCGGGAGCCCTGGGTGAGTGCAGCGGGAGCCCTGGGTGAGTGCAGAGGCAGCCCTAGAGGCAGGAGCCCCCATGCCAGGACCAGGAAGAGTCCCCTGAGGGATGCTGCTCCTTCGCTCTCTCCTGACTTGTGATCCTGTCTGTGAAATGGGTCAGCTCTTTCCTCCATTCCTAGTGGGGCAGGTCTGCGTGCTGGTTGAGCCCCCCACAGTCCCCTCTAGAAAGATTTGGTGCTCGGTCAGTTCTCCGCCTCCCCACCATGTCTACCCCCACAGCAGCACCAACTTCCGTTCTCCTGGGATTCAGGCCGCTGGCTGGGGCGGGCAGCTGGGCAGGGACAGAACGCAGTGTTCTCTGAGGAACTGCACTTCCTGGACAGGTCATGTGTGTTTCGGGGGGTTCCCTAGAGGCCACAGAGGTGGGGGCAGGTACAGGGCCCAAGAGAACCAGGCAGGCCTGGAGTTGTTCCAGGCCTAAGGAGACCAGCCTAGCCTTGACCAGGACCCAGGAGCCGGGGTAGGCACGTGAGGGTGTTCAGGGAAGGCTTCCTGGAGGCGGTCCCTGGGAGGACAGCCCCCCAATGGGGACAGACTAAGGGGCAGTGACATTGGGGGAGGGTGGGTGGCAAGGGCGTGGCAGCCCTTGGGGAGGACAGGGGACCCCTGCAGCTGCCCTTTGACCTGGCTTTGCCCTCTGTCCTCTCCTCCCAGAGGCTGCATTTAGCCAGGGCCTCATGGGGCCTTCTTGAGACACAGAGGAGGGGTATGTGGGTAGCCAGGGTGTCTCTGTGGACTCCCCCACCCCAGTGCAGGGGGTCTCTGTCTCTGGCTGGCCAAGAGGCAGATGTGGACAGCCCCAAGCACCTACAGGCCTGGAGCTTGGGGCCCTGGATCACAGCCTACCTGATGCCAGCTGCTCTTGGCTGCAGGAAGGGCTGTGTGCTGTCTTGAGAAAGGAAGGAAGCCCCTGGCTGGGCCACCCAGCCATCCCTGGGAGGCAGGCCCTGGACATCGCTTTGCCCGGAGGTGTCCCCTTACTGGGGACTGGGCAGGGCCTGTGGGACTTCCCCTGTTGGTGCTCTGAGCCAAGCCTGCCCAGCCCTGCTCCTCCTCCCTTTGTAGAGAGGCAGCTCCAGCAGGTCTGAGGCCGTTGCCAACCCCAGGGTCCTGGGGACCGTGGAGGCCTCGCCTTCTTGGCTGCTGACCTCGCTGGCCCCACTCCAGGCTCTGGTCTTAGTGTGTTTTGGGGGAAGGTCCCAGCCTTTCCTGGCCCTTGATAGCCCCTGAATGGCAGGAGCCATCCCAAAGGCCAGTCCAGAGTCCTCAGCTGAGTCTCTGCCCCACATTCCCCCAGGCATGTCCAGGAGGTCCCCAGGAGCCCCCTGCAGCCCAGCCTCATGTGCTGGTGCAGCCTCACACGGCTTTCACATACCTCGGGAAGTTCTGTTGGCAACATCTAGAAAACGCAGGCAGAGGGAGTGGGAGGCACGCTTGCTCCTGGGCCACCCCCAGCTCCCCGGCAGCAGCAGCCAGGCTCTCTGGTTGGCTGGGATGCTGGCATGGAGCCATGCCCTCTCGGTGCCCTGGGTCCCCCTCTGGGCATGGGGGTTTTTGGGGGAGCTGGGAAGTGCTGCGTCAGAGGTGGGGCTGCTGTCGATACCAGCCCAGCGTGCTAGTCCTGCAGGCGGGTTCTGCCTCCTGAATCCACACAGGGTTCCTTCAGGAAGTGGAGGTTTTAAAAGCCCTTTGGATGCCCAGGGACAGCCGTGGGGTGCTGGCAGGGTGCCCAGGGCACTGCAGCGGCTTCAGGAGGGGAGGGCTCAGCAGGAGCCCAGTGCAGCCCCGGGCCGAGGGGCTTCATGGCTCAGAGGGGTGGGTGGGGATCTTCCTGGGGTCCCACAACCAGCCACTGGTAGAGTTGGCTCCAGGCCACTGCCGCTCTCCAGGGCAGGAATTTCTGTGGCCTCCAGCCCTGGCGCCCACACTCCTGGGCCAGGTGGACCTGTTACTGGGTTTTGGACAGTGCGTGTGTGTGGTCAGATGGCTTCTGTTTGTCTCTCGAGAAAGGTGTTCCGTGATTTCTAAAGCGGTCTGTTCACGGACCTCCCCTGCACCCCACCCCAGAGACCGCATCCCAGGCATTCGGAGGCTGAGCCACATCCTCCACTGCTCCCCGCGGGCACTAACATTGCCGATGAGACTTGGATAAGGAGGGGACCTTGTTCTCCATTTCCTCACTTGATCTTTCACCCGACACCACGTACGTAAGTCCTGTCCGCCTGCGTCAGGGCACACTCCTCCACCTCCTCATCCCTGATGACTGCACAGGACACTTGGCTGTGCCACCGGCGTTCTTTGTGATGACCCTCTGGTTTACACAGGGACTTCCGGACAGTCCTGCGATGTGCCTTGGTGAGCGCAGACCTTTGCGGATCTGGGGGGATAGTTTTGTAGGACCAAGGCCCTAGAAGTAGAGATGCTGGTTGGCGGTCAGTGATAACTGTACCGATGGCCCTTCAGACCTGTGTCCCCTTTTGCTCTCCCACCAGCAAACCATCAACGACCCCTCGAATTGGCTGGCGCAGGAGCCATCCCTTCTCATGTCAGCCCGTCGGAGGGTGCAAGTCGTACCTCCTTGTTTGTGTGTGCATTTCCTGGCTCGGGTGAGATGGAGCCAGGCGTTAGGTTAGGTTGGCCCTCGTGTCCTGCAGCCTGTTTGTGTCCTTCGCCCGTTGTGACATCGAGGCATTCTGCTTTTAATTTTTGATGTGTATGAGCTCAAAATACCACAAATACTAACCATTTGTCTTTTATATGTATTGCAAAGATTTTTCTACTTGTTCTTTGTCTCTCAGCTGTGTTTTTCTTTCTTGTGCAAACGTGTCTTTCTCTGATTGTCACAGCAATGTCTGTGTGTGTGTTTTTTTTTAAGCATAGAAAACCTGGAAAATACAGAAAAGCACAAAGCTAAAGAAATAAAATTGCCGGGTGCATCGCCTGGAGACGCACGCTCCCTGTGCCTTGTTTGATTCTGTCGTCTCTTGTGTGCGTCTGCTCTTTTATTTTTTAAACAAAATTGGGTCACTTGTCACCTATGTGGTTCCGGATTCTAATTTTTCACTTAACATTCATGATGTGCATGTGTAACACACTAAAATGATAATGAGGTTGTTTTGGGGTGGTGGAATTCGGGGGTACTTTTAATTTCTTTTCCTTTTTGTTGATTTGCATTTTTAAATTGTTCTACAGAGGTCATGTAGTGCTGATGTCATTACATGGTGGGATGGAAAGCCATTTGCTAGAGTGGACCAGGGAAGGAGACCCCTGGCAACGTCCCCACTTGCAAACCTAGTCCCGGTGGTGGCTGCAGTACAGTGGCGACGTGCCTCGGGAAAGGACCCCTCCCTGAGCAGAGAGAGCACGCTTTGGCCTCTTGCCTACACAGTTCCTGGGGTGGGGGGCGGCAGGGCGCTCACTCCTGTTGGAGGTGGGGAGGCTGAGCTTCCAGGCACTGGGGTAGTGACAGAGCGGCAGCCTGGGACCCCTTTCCCTGCACCTGTGCATGGGAGACAGCGTGGGAGACATTGAGGATCTTGGCCCTGTTCAGGCCACCTCCAGGCAGACCTCCCGACTGGTGGGGCTGTTACCGCTGCACCCAGCAGCCCCCTCCTTCCTCAGGCTCCTCCTCTGTCCAGAGGAAATGGCTGTCTCTGCCGACGTTACTCCCAGGGGGACAAGATTTGCTGGGCTTGGGAACGGCAGGAGCAGACATGCCAAGGCTGGGGTGCTCAGTGTTGGCACCACGTGGGGAAAGTCACATGTGTAGGCATCAGCTGTGGCAGGGCAGTTGGGCGGCAGGTTTTCAAAAGACAAAAAATATTCCTACCCCTTCACCTGGTCATTCCGCTCGTAAATATTTACCCAAATCAAAGTGTCCTATATTTGGAAGCAGCCTCTGCGGCCTGCACGGGATGGGTGAGTCCGTGGTTGAACATGGCAGTGACAAAACCTCCGGGTGCCCTGCACTGCCAGGCAGGTGCACGTGGGCCTGGCCAGGGTCCCAGGCCAAGTTGACGCCTCTGGGTGAGCTGGGCTCCCCGCACCCCGTGAGCTCCACCAGCCTCCCCCGCAGACAAGCAGGCCAGCAGGGAAGGCGGTGTTTCCACAGGGGCAGGCCTAGGATGAAGCCAGGGCCCCTCTCCTGAGGTGCCCGATGAATGTGTCCTGGAGGATTGTGGCATGTGAGCAAGTACCCTTGAGTGTGAACAAGCAAGCAAGCACCACTGAATGTCATGGCTCCAGTTTTGTGGAAAGTGGATTCATCTGTGGATACGGGGACAGAATCTGGAATGAGGCAGTTTCCAAAGGGATATGAAACTTGGGTTGGAAGGGCCTGGTCCCTGGCCCTCCCTTGACCTAGGTTGATCATGTTTCCATGGTCACAAAAGTGACAGAGAGCACGTTGTGCACGATGAGGTAGAGAGACGTGAATCTTGTCTGGGTCCCTCCAGATCTCAGTGCAGCCTGAAAGGCACCCTCGCCTCACCCCACCCCTCCCTGCATGTGGACTCCAGGGTGGGGATGGGGGATGGGGGATCGCAGGGGGGCGAGCTGGGGCTCCTAGGAAATGCCTGGCAATGACCCGCTGAGGCTTTGCAGGCCATGGTGAGCTGGGCGCTTCTGCCAGGTGTCTGGGGGCTGTGGGTATTGGGCTCCTCCTGGGGATGGGGGGCGGGGGTTCCCAGCCAGGCCAGGAAGGGATCCTCAGAGAGGGACCCTCAGCACATGTGCAGCAGTGGGTGGTGGGGGTGGGTCTGTGCAGGGCCCTGGAAACTGCCTGCTGCCCTCCCCCACCCCAGCCTGATGGTTCTGTCTCTGGCTCTTTCAGACGAGCCAAACTCAGGCTGTACCTTGAGCAGCTCAAGCAACTGGTGCCTCTAGGCCCCGACAGCACCCGCCACACCACGCTGAGCCTCCTGAAGCGGGCCAAGGTGCACATCAAGGTGAGTGGGCCTTGCTCTCCACCCTGCCCTGTCTGGCTGCCTCAGTGTCCCCGCACGCCCTGGGGGTGTGCTCACAGGGGACCCTGGGCAGCCTTTGGATCAGAGGGCCTGAAGATGGGTGGGGAGCCATCTGGCGGGTGTGTGTCGGGGGTCTGGTGGGTTTTGCCAGGGTGGAGGAGCAGCAACAGGAGCTGCCAAGGGGTCGAGGCTGTTCCGTGGCTTGTGTCGGGTTTGTTAGGTGCTGATGGCATAAGAAGCCGCATCGCAGCATAGGCTGGGATGGAGAGGAGGAGGTCGGGGGACAGATTGCTCTCTGGGGCACTGGGCTGTGAAGAGGCAGCTGCTGGAAGGAGAGAGGGGGCCAGGGTTTCCTGGGTGCCATCAGAAGGCAGACTAAAAGTAGGCAGCCTGATGGGGGTGCCAGGGTGGGGTTGGGGCAGCGGGAGCTGGCAGTGGGTCTGGGCTCAGAGAGACATTCCCTGGGGCAACCCCCCAAAGGACTTTTGACAGCCCTGTTGGTTTGGGGGCCTTGTGACATTTGGACCAACCAGGGAAAATCTCTGTCTGCTCTGAGGGCCTCTTCTGCCTGCATAGGCATGGTCACCTTCAGGCTGGGGTGTCAGGAGCTTTGAGAGGGGCACAACCAGAGCCCTGGGGGCCCTCACAGAGCAAGCAGTGTCTCAGTGGGGCCCACAGGAAGGTTTAGAGAGGGCAGGGCACAGGTGTTGCAGGGACAGGCATGGCATAGGCCACAGCCCCATGGGGGCGGGCAGGGCTGGGAGTGTGTGAGGAGACCCGCTGTAAGCAGGACTGTCCTGGAGACGGTGCCAGCCAAAGATTGGGTAGCACTGACCCGCTACCACACACGGCTCAGCTTGGCCAAGGCTGCCTGGTGGCTGTGGGTATTAGAGCTGAGCCGTAGACAGAAACCGCAGGGCTGGGAGGTGGCATCTGACTGTGACCGCCTGGCTGGGACAGGGAGGGACCCACCTCAGGCTGTGGGGCCGGCGGAGACTGGGCACCCTGTGGCTTGTAGCCTTGGCTAGGTCTTGTCAGGGATGGGGAACCTCCCGGGCCCAGGCCTGGGTGCCCCAGTGCCTGGCCAGGGGGATGGGGGGACTCCTCTTCCCGCTGTGAGCTCACAGCCCCCCTTGCCCCCAGAAACTGGAGGAGCAAGACCGCCGGGCACTGAGCATCAAGGAGCAGCTGCAGCAGGAGCATCGTTTCCTGAAGCGGCGCCTGGAGCAGCTGTCGGTGCAGAGCGTGGAGCGCGTGCGCACAGATAGCACGGGCTCTGCTGTCTCCACGGACGACTCAGAGCAAGGTGGGGCGTGGGGCGTGGGGCAGCCTCACCTGGGCCTCTGGGTGTGCAGTGGTGCAGCTCCCTGGGTGGAGAGGAGGTGCCTGGTGTTGGGGCTGGGGAGAACCCTCCCAGCTCCCTGCTGCACTGGGGTGTGTGTTTGTCACTGAGTGCAGAAGGGACTGGACAGGGAGGGTGGGATGCAGAGGCCGTGTGGCCCGCTGAGGACTGGTGCTTCTGAGGCTGGGTTCTTAGACCCCTCCTGGCGTCTGCTGCCCCAGGGCCCAGACAGCGCCCTCTGCACTTCTGCTCCTCTGCCTAGAGCTTCTGCTTCCAGAAAAGGGAGAAATGGGCTGGCACCCTCAGAGTGGCCTGACCCCATCCCCACTCTATTCTCCCTAGAAGTGGACATAGAGGGCATGGAGTTTGGCCCTGGTGAGCTGGACAGTGTTGGCAGCAGCAGTGACGCGGACGACCACTACAGCCTGCAGAGTGGCACCGGCAGCGACAGTGGCTTCGGGCCCCACTGCCGGCGGCTGGGCCGCCCCGCCCTCTCGTAGGCCCGTGCCCTCTGCTCCTTGGCCTGCCTGCCCGCCAGCCACGCGTGTCAGCCCTCCAGTTCTCCTTCAGTTGACGCCAGCCTCTCCACAGGCCCACTGCTGTGCCATTCTGGAAGCTCCAGCTGCCGCTGGGCTGCCTGGCACTGCCCGCTTGCCGGTCAGGGCCTGCCGAGCTGCCTGCCCCTTCCAGCTGGGCAGAGTCCCCTGCAAGGAGGCAGGGCCCAGCTTCCACATCCGGAGCCCTGGTCAGCATAGCCGCCCACGGTCTGTTCTCAGATTCCTAATCATTCCAGAAGTATTAAACGTCATTGCTGCAAACCTCGGCAGGTGCCGTGTGAGGGGCTTAATGACCACCACAGGGAGCTCAGACCCCAACCCTGGATCCCAGGAGAAAGGAGTGGACCGAGGAAGGAAGGAAGGCAAGGCTGTCTGTCCATCCGTCCGTCTGTCCACCTACCTGTCAGTCCACGTAGGCTCCTGGCGTGGACAAGGGGTCTGTGAAGGGCGGGAACTGGGTGAGCACCTGGGGCAGGTGGGTGGTTAAGGTCCTTCCCGCTTCACAGGTGTCAGAACCTAGGGCTGGGCTCTCGGGGCCAGCCAGGCCAGCCCAGCCCACACCGAGCTGGGCAGCGTCTGCTCTGGTAGGACTGTCAGACGCACACGCGCACGCACCTAGACACATGCACTCATGTACATGCTCACACATGCAGACACACCTGGGCATCCCGAGGTCACATGTTCTGGGGATGATGGCCTTCAGGGGTCATCTGGCAAACAGCCCCTGGGCTGTGCCTGGATCCCCCTCCAGCTCCCGCTCACCCACGCCCACCCAATAGTCCTGCCTGTCTGCACAGGAGAGGGGCTTCTCTTCCTGGCTGGGGCTGGGGTGAACTGGAGGCTGGTTAAGTTGCAGCCGCTGGGTCCTCGGGGCTTACTCATCTCCCTTTTTTAAACAAAAAGTAAAATGCTGCACTGCCCAGCAGCCCGGTTAGGGCTCCTGGAGCCACCTTAGGAAAGGGCTTCTCATGAGCTCTGCTGCGGCAGCCTCAGCTGGCAGAGAGGCTTTCCCAGAAAAAAAAAAAAGAAACATTTTTAAAAAGAAGAAAGCCTAAAGACTCTCGGCCTAGGGACGTCCGTGTGTGCCGCCTCTGTTTCCTGTACCAGATTTTTGTACTCTATTTTCCTAGCTGTTGTTGCGTCCTTGTTTGCTGAGGGGTGGGAGCCACCCAGCGTCTCAGGGACCTGTCCCTCCGTCACGTCGTCAAAGTGTGCCTTGTGTCTTGTGTCTGGCCTTGCCCTTCCCACCAGCATGTCCCTCGTGGCTCAGGGTGCCCCAGGCCTGCCCAGCTAGTGCTGTCCTCCCATCTCCTGTGGGCAGCCCCTCCCGGCAGCCAGGGCTTCCTGGAGGCGATGCAGCCAGGCCCCTGTGGGTGGCACGGAGGGGCTGTGACCTGGTCCCTCGTGTTGCCCTCCCCAGTGGCTGGCAGGGGCCTGCTTGCTCACTAGAGAGATGGATTCTCGCCTGTCACCTGACTCGAGCCCCCTGCTTCCTGGCCTAGGCGAGGGTTCCAGGTTTCAGACGCTGGCAGCCAATGAAGACTGTGCTCACTGGGTGGCGCAGGCCTGGCACCAGGAGGCTTGCACCCGCCTTTCCTTCCTGACGTCCTCTGTCCTTGGGGCTGGCCCATAGCAGTGCCTGCCGTGCCTCTGGTACATCTGTAGCCAATTCCCATATCATGGGGAAAATTCGTGTCTATTTTCAGTTGTACGCATAGACGCCCCAGGATGGGGGGCCCGCTGTGGCGGAAAGGGGTCCCTGGAAACAACTCTGGCACAGAACCTGCCCTGCAGGCTGTAGGGGGCATGGTGCCTGGAGCTGAGGGGCATCCGAACGCGTTGCGGGTGGTTGTGAGGAAGCCTGTCTGCATCTCCTTCCGGCCCCACTGGGGTCCAGGGGTGCCCAGAAAGGAGCTTCCCCTGCCTGCCTGAGTCTGTCCCCCCAGGCTTCATTTCAAGCACCGTGGCACCTCCGAGCAAGGCGGGCCATGTGTAAAAGCTTGCTTCCCCAGCCAGCACTGCAGGGCCCTGAGGTGGTCGTGTCCCTGCCCTCAATTCTTGAAGCACCAGCTCCCTGCCCCACCCTCCAGTGCCTGGGGCAGCCGGGGGCTTCTGCTGTCATCTCTGACCAGCAGAATCCACCCGGTGACCAGTGGTGGCCCCTCAGCCCACCCTCCTGGCAGCTCAGCCTGTGGCTCTTGAGGCCGTGGTTCCCACGTGGACTGGGAGGCAGTCTCACAGCCACCCGGGGTGCTGTTCAGCTGCCCCTCCCTGCCATCAGCAGGTGGGTGAGGGGTTGCCCACTGGGTGGGGGCCTGTGCTGGGAGTCACCACATGCTCCAACCTCCCACTGCTCCCTGTCAGGGGCCCAGGCTGCCATCACTGGAGGCTGCAGGAACCAAGAGGCCATCACCGTGTCTATAGAGAGCAGACAGAAGCAGAACAGAGCCCGGGGCTCCTGAGCCTCTGCGTGTGCCCTCCCAGCCCACACCGGTGCTCTCGGCCACTGAGCACCCAGACTCAGGCTTGGGTTCCCCAGCCTTATTGGAAGGCAGCTCCCACATACCAGGATAACCCCCGCAAAGCACATAGCAGATCCCCGCCATCCTCGCAGAGTGGGAGAGGCCGCAGCAAGGCTTTGCCTCTGCAGACCCCATCTTAGTGGTACAGTGCTTGGGCCTGTGTCCCCAGGTGGTGGAACCCTGTACCGGTCTGTGGCCCTAGGGGCCCCGCTCTGCTGTCTGCCCCGGCCCATGCCGTCCGCTGGGCGAGGCAGGCTCCCCCGTGCCCTGCCTCCCTCTGTCAGGGAACCTGGGACCCCCTCCCCACTGCCTGCACAGAGGACCCTGACCCTCGGCCAGCAGGGTGGCCCCAGGTCCATGTTGGGTACTAGGGCAGGTTCCGTGCCAGAGTCGGGGGCCACATGAGGGCCTGGTGCCGGTGAGGGGGGTGTGCGCTAGAGGGGGAAAGGGGCTCCCGGCCACCTGTCCACCGTGTGGGCCGTGCTGTGTCCTTATGTCATTGTAATATAAATACAGATTTTTATATCTCACCCTGCTGGCTCCGGCTCTTTCTGTGATTGTCACTGTCAGCGTGCTTCGTGCCCTGCCCTCGGCCTCCAAACAGAAAGCCTGGCCCAATGGCACCACGCCATGTGGCCTTCGGGCCGTGGCCCTCATTGCCCTACCACAGCCGCTTTCCTGGGAGGCCTGACGGAGCACGGCACCCCGTGCTGCCAACCACACCGGGCCCGCCGTCACAGCTGCCTCTCTGGATGCTGTGGTGCCTGGAGCTGGGTGAAGGCGGGGTTGAGGTGGGCGCCCCCACGGGCCTGTTGGCCAACTGGATGCTCTTGTTGCTCTTGTCCCAGAGGCACTGGGACTTTGCCTCTGGCCCTTGTGCTGGGGCCCTGCTGGTCGAGGACAGCCCGCCCCCTGGGGTGCTCCGTGCCAGCCAGGAGCCCTCTGCACAGAGGCTGCTGGCTCTCAGAGCTGCACTGTGAGAATCGCTCTGTACCTGTTCCCGGAACTACCTGGGCACGGCTTCTGCTTCCTGTCATGGGGACCTGCTGTGCTGAGGTGAAGCGAGATGGTATAGCCAGCTGTCCCCTTGTGCTGGTGGTGACCATGGAGACACAGGCTCCTGTTGTGCCCATCACGGGGTGGTTGTGAGGCGATGAGACTTCACGCAGTGGGGAGAAGAGGCCTTGCCTTGTTCTCACCCAAGCAAGCCGGGCTGGCTGCCCGCTCCCCCACAGGGAGGCCTTTTGGAGGGAACCCCCTTGGAAGCAGAGACCTCTGATCTGCCGAGGGCCGGGGTTGGTGGGGGTGTGGGCCCAGCTACCCTGGTGCAAAGGGAGGAGTCCTGGGGGCCCCAGCAGTGGGCAGCTGAGAGAGGACATGCCTGCCTTGAGTGCTGGAGAATTGATGGAGCTGGGTGGTCATACAGGGGCTCCTGAGTGTGAGGTCGCCACACTGTGCACACGGCAGCTATGCACTGGAGGTGGCCCAGTGGGACCCGCCAGCAGGTTGTGGGGTGGCCATGGAGGGTAACTGCCGGGGGCCTCAGGGAGGAATCTGAGCTCCCCCAACCCCCAGCAGCAGAGTCCGGATCGTTGAACCTGTGTGGGCCCCAGGGCCCTCGAGGCCATTAGTGGGGGCACCCCAGGAAAGAAAGCAGTTCCTCCTGGGAATGTGGCTGGGGCCTCAGAGACACCAGGATTTGGCCATTCATGTAAATGTGGATATTTAAATCCCAAATATTAGGATTTGGGATCACCACTACCGTTTTCTATCGAGGGCATGCAGGTGCCAGGGGCTGTGCCCAGTTCCATGTATGATTGGTGCCTGGTACCATCATGCTGGGCCCTTCTCACAGGTGGCACACTGAGATTTGGAGATGCACTCCTCCCCTGCTCACCAGGCTGGAGGGTGGGATACCTGGGACAGGACCCCTGTCCTTTGGGAAGCCCTTGATTCTCCCAGCAGAGTCCATCTCTGTTTTCCATCTTTGTGCTTGTTGGGTTACAGCAAGTCCCCTTCCAAGTAGGACCCTGCCTGCAGCCTCCCGCCCATCCTCTTCTTGGCAGCCTGAATGACCTCAAAGGTCTCCTTGCTCACCACCCTAAAGTCCTCCTCTGGGTCCCCATGGCCTCCAGATTAAACTGAAACACCACGTTTTGTCCTTCAGCTTAGTCCGGCCCACCCCTGCCCTGGCTTCAGCCCCCACTCCCACCTGCTCCCTGCATTCACCAGCTCAGGCACAGCCTCCTCTGGGAAGTGGGCCCTGAGCCCCCTATATCCCTTCCCACCACATTTTTGCTGAGATTATGGTCACCCAAATTAGGCGCTGGAATCATCTGGGCTAATCGCCACAGGGCCTTCTCGCATTGCTCCTTCCTCCTTTCCTAGTTTTTGGCCAGGTCAGCCCTGTACACACCGGCCTCATGGGGATCTTTCTAGAATGTAAATGGTTATGCCACTGGCCTGCTGAGCCTCAGGGGTTCACAACTCCTCTTCCTGTCCTGAGGCCCTTTCTGACACCCCACCAGTCCCAGGCTCCTCTGCCAGCCCTTGTGGTTCCCATTCCTCCCCACTTCAAAGGCCCTCTCCACATGGCCACCTTGGTGAATGAACTCTGTCACCTCCTTTGGGCTTGTGCTGACCCAAACCTGCTCCTGAGTTTGGGGACTGAGTTCTCACTTTGTCACATGAATGTCAACAGGATGGAAAACAAACTCTTTCCCAACCCTATAGTCTTCTACTTTCTTCTTAATAGGAAGGATTAGTAGGAAGAATAGGAAGAAATGCCACTCCCTACTCAGCTGGAAACCCCGGAGTCTCTCGGACCCAGGCTAGTCATCAGGCCCCAGGCTTTGCCGGCTCCTGCAGCTCTCTGTCCAGCTCTCTCCTCCTCTCCTACATGCTGCAAGAGTGGTCCTGTATCTTGTCTCTTACCACCTTTTGTCATTTTTCATCTTGCAGAATTGTGCTTCTAACATACATCTGAGAATTCACTCTCCTGCTTGAAAACAGCCCCCATTCTCCATTGCTTGCAGAATAGAGTCCCACAAAATTCATGGAAAACTACATCTAAAAGAAATAATCTTTAGCATCTGACTGTTACTTCTAACGTTTAAAAACAGAAAAGATACTGTCCAAAACCTGAAATATTTTTTAATACTAATAGGAGAAAATCGCTTCCATAGGAAGGAGAAAAAGCAAACAGCAAAAACACTTGATCCTCACAGCTCTGTCTTTAGGTCTGTTTAGTCCATTATATTCTCATGGGCTTTTTCAGGGAGGATTAATTCCTGGGTTCCATTTATCTTTTGACCTTACTAAAACTCCAAATAATTTTGACTGCTGAAAAGAAAGCTTACCCTGGAAATACATGTAACATACTTGCTTTCTTAAATTCCCAAGGCAAGCTGAAGAAAACTTTCCACGTCTGTATAGTTAAACCTATTGTGTTTGTCATTTGTACTCCAGGGGCTGATACTGTTGTAATTTTTACTTAATGGTTTTATGGCTTTTATGGTCTCATAAACACCTTTCCAACAAATAACTATGGTCAGCAATTCAAAATCAGATGGAGAATTAATTTGTGGCCCAAGAAACCACCCAGGAGTCACTAGGAAAGTGGGTTTCTAGAACGGCCTCCAGGGCTCTGGAGTGCACCCCTCCTGCCCTCCAGGGATCTCTTTCTATAAAGGAGCCCCTTGTCTTTCTGCCGTCTTTAATGCTGTCTCCTCAGAGTTCCTCCTTGCAGTCTATAAATATCCCCGAGTTCCTCTCATTTTCAAACAAAACAAAATAAAAAATCCTCCCCTCAGCCCTGCATTCCCACCCCCTCAGCTTGTGTTGTTTTGCAGGCTCTCTCTCTGTCTCTCTCCTCTGTCTCTCTGTCTCTCTGTGTCTCTGACTGTCTCTGTCTCTCTCTGTCTCTGTCTCTCTGTGTCTGTCTCTGTCTCTATCTGTCTCTGTCTGTCTCTCTGTGTCTCTGTCTGTCTCTGTCTGTGTCTCTGTCTCTCTCTGTCTCTGTCTCTCTGTGTCTCTCTGTCTCTGTCTCTCTGTGTCTCTCTGTCTCTGTCTCTGTCTCTCTGTCTCTCTCTGTCTCTCTGTATCTCTCTCTCTCTGTCACACTCCTCCCACCCAGTCTTTGCCTCATCAGCAACATTTCTGGAAGGCATTGCCTGCGCAGCTCCCACTTCCTCCTGTCCAAACTGGCTCAACTCTGTCCCCTGATGCACACCCCCGACCTCCAACCCTGGGCTGCAAGGGTCCTCCCACCAGGCCTCCCCGTTCCAGCATCCCTGGTTTCCCTGCCTGCAGATTGGGCACCATTCTGTGAATTTTTTCCCATCATGTTTGTTTTTCAGATCATTTTAGGCCTTATTGACTTTTAAAAGAGGAGGAAAAAAACGTGAAACAAGTGAAGAATGAATAGGAAATATCTTTGACTCGATCAGATTACAATATTTGCCTTAGAACATTCTTATTTCTCTCCTTAAAAATATTAAGAAAAACTATCCAAACGACTTCTACCTAGTCACCCTGGACTAGGACATTGTCTAACAAGCCACCTTTAGGGTCATTTGACGCTGAAGGGAGGGAGTACTATTATATTTACCCATGACCAAAGCCCCTGCTAACCTGTGGAAGACTGAGGAGTGGCAAAGGATTTTTGTTTGGTAGAGATGCAAACGAATTCTGTCCAATAGAGAGGTCTGGTTTCACTGGGCTGTAGGGCATCAGCCAGATTCACATGAAATTTAGCAATCTCGTTTCAGTCGTCTTTCACTGACTGCCATCCTCTTTGGAAATGGTGTACCATCCTCCTTGAGTTAAATACATCGATGTATTCAACTCAGGCCACTCCGTTTATTTCTAACATTTTGAAAAGGGAATTGTGGAGGAAGTCAGCTTTTTTTTTTTTTTGAGACGGAGTCTCGCTCTGTCGCCCAGGCTAGAGTGCAGTGGCGCGATCTCGGCTCACTGCAACCTCCACCTTCTGGGTTCAAACGATTCTTCTGCCTCAGCCTCCCGAGTCGCTGGGATTACAGGCGCCCGCCACCGCGCCCGGCTAATTTTTGTATTTTTTAGTAGAGATGGGGTTTCACCATGTTGGCCAGGCTGGTCTCGAACTCCTGACCTCATGATCCACCCGCCTCGGCCTCCCAAAGTGCTGGGATCACAGGCATGAGCCACCGCGCCCGGCCGGAAGTCAGCTTTTACATAGTGTTCAGGTGAGGGATTAGAAATTAAGTGTTTTTGCAAAATAAAGTTCATTGTAAAAGATTCTAAGCGAACAATCCCTAACCCTTAAAATGTACCAGGCATTGGTCGGGCTGCTGTGGATGTGGGAACTCGTCTCTCTCAGGGGCGAGCGCTATCACCGCCGGGCTCCAGCCTGTCTCCCAACCACCAATCTGTGCCGCTCTTTGTACCCTTCAAAAGTGCCTTCAGAGGGTCTAGATTGAAGTACGTGGCAGGGCAGGCCTGAAGCACAACTGACGGCTCCGTTGAGAGCAGGCCCGCAGCTTCAGCTCTCCAGAGGGCGCCCCACCGCACCACTCTGCACCCCTCTGCACCCCGTTCCTTGCCCAGGCTCCGCCCCCTGCCCAGGCCCCGCCCCTGTCCAGGCCCTGTCCCCGCCCTTCCCGGCCCAGACCCCGCCTCTCTCTGCCCTGCGCCCCGCCCAGGAGGCAGGATGCCCGCAGCGGCCGGGGGCGGAGCACCGCCTGCTCAGCTCCACCCCATAGTCCAGCCTCGCCGACTCCGCCTCTTTTGACACTACGCCTGCGCAAACAGTCATCCCCCACGAGCACGCCGTCGCCTTGTGCGCTTGCGCGCGTCCAGGCGCTCCCGTCAGGCACTGCGAGGCGCGCGGGGCACGGAGGGCGGTGGCGGCGGGCTCCTGTGAGAAGCGAGTGGAGCTTCCTGAGGTGACTGACGCGGGCCTCGGTTCTGGGCGCCGGGGTGTGGGGCTGGAGGAGTGGCCGCGATCCCCGTCTGCACCCAGGTGCCTCTTTTTTTTCCTGCGCTCCTGGGGGCTCCTTCCAGGTGCTCCAGCAGCTGCCCGGGGATCACGGCCCGGTCCGCTGGGCGAGGAGCTGGGGCGGGGGCTGTGCGGGGCCTGTCACCCCCGTCTTCTGCAGCTCGGTGTCGACGGCGATTCGGTGGGCTTGTGCGTTTGTTTTGTCAGCGTGCTTAGGTGTCACAGCTGGGTGACCCTCGGAAGGAAGGTTTTGCCGCTGGCGCGTCAGGTGTGTCACGGCCTTGGGACACACGGATCCCTGGGGCCTGCGGCTGCCTCAGGGGTTCGCGCGGCCCTGGCGTCGGGGCTGCCTCAGCGCTGGCTGAAGGCCGGCCCGAAGCACCCTTAATTGTGGCCGCGCGCTTCCCTGCTGCTCCTGCTGTTCTCCGCGTCGCGGTGGTGGACTCTGGAGGTGGAGCCTTGCCCGACGAGTCGTTGAGGTAAATATTTAGTTGATCTTCAGAAGATGTGCCATGCTTATTTGCGTTTTCTTACGTACGGAGGGCAGGGAAGAGAGGCTGCCTACCCTCCTGGTGGCTTGGGTTTGTTTGGATCCATTTATTTTGAATTAAAAACAAATGTTGCTCTATAAAGTGTAATGCATTTTAAACCATTTTATCTTTGGAAAAAAAGATAAAATGGATCCAAATAGATCCACTTTCTTGTTAATTAATTTTCGTTACTGTTGCGGTTTTCTGAGAACTAGCCTAATTGTCTCTGTTTCTCTTTATCATCATCAAACATTGCAGCTACGACTACCTGTCAGTTATCCCGCTCTCGGATATCATGTGATATTTGTCTGTGTCTTCTTTTTAAAAACACTGTCGTCATATTTGTGGTCTAATACTTGTTTTCTTCCCCCCTAGGAGGAATCATTATAGATTCTAAAAATATATTTTCCCTTCTCTGTGGACTTGGTATAAAACGTAGCTTTTTTTCTGCTTGGATTTATTTTCTAAAAATCAACACCGTAAACCCATATCAGATACAGCAAAATTGGGGTAGTTAAACCATGAGTTGTGGAAATGAGTTTGTGGAAACATTAAAAAAAATTGGTTATCCCAAAGCTGATAATCTTAATGGAGAAGACTTTGACTGGTTGTTTGAGGGCGTTGAAGATGAATCGTTTCTGAAGTGGTTTTGTGGGAATGTGAATGAACAGAACGTGTTGTCTGAAAGAGAATTGGAAGCTTTTAGCATTCTTCAGAAATCAGGCAAGCCTATTCTAGAAGGGGCGGCGTTGGATGAAGCTCTTAAAACGTGTAAAACTTCTGATTTGAAGACACCTAGACTGGATGATAAAGAGCTGGAGAAATTAGAGGATGAGGTTCAAACTCTACTGAAATTAAAGAACCTAAAAATTCAGCGACGTAATAAATATCAATTGATGGCTTCAGTAACTAGCCACAAATCTCTGAGGTTAAATGCTAAAGGAGAAGAAGCCACTAAAAAGCTGAAGCAGAGTCAAGGAATTCTAAATGCAATGATCACTAAGATCAGTAATGAACTTCAGGCTCTTACTGATGAAGTTACACAATTGATGATGTTCTTCAGACATTCTAATTTAGGTCAAGGGACAAATCCACTGGTATTTTTATCGCAATTTTCCTTGGAAAAATACCTAAGTCAGGAAGAGCAAAGCACAGCAGCATTAACTTTGTATACCAAAAAACAGTTCTTTCAGGGTATACATGAAGTAGTTGAAAGTTCAAATGAAGACAATTTTCAACTTTTAGATATACAGACACCATCTATTTGTGATAATCAAGAAATCCTTGAGGAGAGACGACTAGAGATGGCTAGACTGCAGCTCGCATACATTTGTGCTCAACGTCAGTTAATTCACTTAAAAGCAAGTAATTCGAGCATGAAGTCAAGTATAAAATGGGCAGAGGAGAGTCTTCACAGCCTAACCAGCAAGGTAAGCATAAGAAATGAGATTGGATTCACATCGTAATTATTGTTAGGAATAGAGGATATAATATTGCTGTTAAAGTACTTTAGAATGGTGCATCTAAGAAGAGATTACATTTTATTTTCTTTGTTCAGTGCTTATTTGTGATCTGTGTCAATGTTTCATACAAATAGATCCATACGTTAATGGAGGGCAGCAATAGTAATTATAATCTCTACCATATTACCTAGTTTATTTTAAACAAAAGTGCTTTAATTTGCATTCTGAATTTTAAATTTGTGTAATGCAGATACAGACTGGACTGAGATTTTCTTTTTAAGATGTGGCTAGAAACTAATTGCTTTATTATGGGTATTCTGCCTCGTTTGCTCCAACCAGAGCATAGTGCTAATGAAGTCAGAGGTCCAGGTTCAGTAGACTGAAACTGATTTCTTTTTGAGAATATATGGATAGATGTATTGCAGATGTCTGTCTGCACTCTTGGAGAGCTTGTTTTCTTGGTAATATAACTGCTAGATACTGGAGTAAAAATGTAACTTTTCTGAATCAGAATATCAGCACCAAGTTAGTTTCTATAGCTGACACAAAATTTGAATGATACAGGAAATCCAATAATTACGTAGAAGTGCTAAAATCAGCTGGCCAACTAGGACCTATTGAGGTAATTTTAACTTAAGAAAAACTAGTAACATATACTTGGATTCAGTGAATAGTGTCCTATTAATAATGATTCTGATTAAAAGAAGTATAATAAGATCTCTATTTTGGTAGCCGTTACTATATATATGGTAGTAATAGCAGTAAAATTTAGTAATTCATACCCTTGACTTAGTCCACATTTTTCCCTTTTAAACTGTAATTTTTGTTTATATGAATATTAAATTAGTTTTCATTCATTGAGCTTATTATCTGGTCACCTAAAGTGGAAAGTGAAAATAATCTTAAGATGATTTCAAATTTAGGCATACAGTTTGAAATGTAATTGCTTTTCTTTGTATAGGCTGTGGACAAAGAAAATTTGGATGCTAAAATTTCTAGCTTGACCAGTGAGATTATGAAACTTGAAAAAGAGGTCACTCAAATAAAAGACAGAAGTTTACCTGCTGTGGTAAGAGAGAATGCCCAGTTATTGAATATGCCAGTGGTAAAGGGAGATTTTGATCTGCAGATTGCTAAACAAGATTATTATACAGCAAGACAAGAGTTAGTTTTAAATCAATTAGTAAAACAAAAGGCATCATTTGAACTTCTACAGTTATCATATGAAATTGAATTAAGAAAGCATCGGGACATATATCGTCAACTTGAAAGTTTGGTTCAAGAACTTAGTCAAAGTAACATGATGCTCTACAAGCAATTAGAAATGTTAACAGATCCATCGGTTTCTCAGCAGATAAATCCAAGGAATACCATTGATACTAAGGATTATTCTACTCATAGGTACATATGCTTCATTGTTTCTTTAGTAAATATTTCCTTTTGTTTTTGCAAAATACTAGAGAGAGTTTGAGCTAAAATTTTGGAAGTTTTTAACAATTCTTTGCATTTCACTTTTGGCCTTTCTATTTTTTTTCCATTTTCATATGCCTTTTTTTTTCATTTTTAGTTTTTTTGCTGCCTTTTCCATTTATGTTAGATCTGAACATAGCTACTTTATAGCTTAAGTGGATGAGTTGGAGGAATGAATGGGTTTATTCCCCTTTAGGCATCATTATTTATACACCTTATTTTAGATTTGGGGCAGGAAGTTTGAATACAGCTCAGCATAGTAGGTGTTGCTGGGCAGGGGATTGACTGCATTTGGAGAAGGTAGCAGTAGAGAGGGGAGAAGACTTCATTTTTATGTGTAGTCAGGAGAATCATTGAGAATGAATGCTAGCTCCCAAGCTTCATCTGGATGTCTGAGCAATTGATGGCAGAGGGATACTGAAAATTGGAGGGCTAAAGTAGTCGTAAGACCTCAAAAATCTGGCTCCTACTCCTCATTTTTCTCCAGGACTAGGGTAAAAGCGTCTAATCTTTTTGTTTTCTTATTAGTAAAATGAGGGGCCTGGATAGGGTTGCCTCATTGCACAATTTCAGGGGGTACCACTGACATTATGATCTATGTGAATGATACCCCTGGAATTGTGTAGTTACATCTATAAGACTGTAATTGGCAGCTTTGGGATTGAACCAGTTTTAGGAAGTCTGTTACAACTTGATAAAATAACTATTTAAAAAATTCTGAGCAAAAGTTTACTATTATAGCTATTTATGTAACTGTTTACATTTTACATTGTTTAAATTTTACATTTATTTTTATATTTTACATGGTTTACAATTTTAGTTTTTCTCTTTTAATCCCACCACAATCCTGTAATATAGGTAGGTTAAGATGTGTAGTAGTTAAGATGTGGAAATAAGTCTCAGAGATTGATTTGCCCTAGCTTTCACGTAACAGAAAACTCAGACCTAGATCTAGGTCTTCCGTTTCAAATTCATTGCTTGCTTGCTTGCTTGTTTTTTCCTTCCTTCCCTCCTTCCTTTCCTTCCTTTCCCTTCCTTTCTCTCTCTTTCTGTCTTCTTTCCCTTCCTTCCCTTCCCTTTCTTTCCTTTTAAGACAAGGTCTCACTCTCTTGCCTAGGTAGGAGTCCAGTGATGTGATGATGATAGCTCACTGCAACCTCCAGCTTCTGGGCTCAAGTGATCCTCCTGCCTCAATTTCCTGAGTAGTTAGGACTACAGGCACGTGCCACCGTGCCTGGCTAATTAAAAAAAAAAAAAAAATTTGTAGAGATGGGGCTTCAGTATGTTGCCAAGTCTGCTCTTGAACTCCTGGGCTCAAGTAACCCTCCCAACAATGCTGGGGTTACAGGCATGAGCCATAGCCTGTTGTTGTTTCTGCTACATCATAGTTATATTCTATGAGACAAGTGTTTTCTTCGGAGGTTATCTCTGAAGTGCACTTTGAAGTACGTTAGTGGCAGTTAAAGTTAAGAAGAATTTTATATCTAAAACTTGGATGGTGGGGAAACTGGGAATTCAGTAATAGACTGTTTATCTAATGTAGTAGTTAGAATATATATTTCTGTACTGAAATAGTATTACAGTTAGAATGGTTTCAGTTGCTTGATTTTTGCAGGTACACAATAATAATAATAATAATTATTATTATTATTATTATTTGGAGACGGAGTCTCACTCTGTCGCCCAGGCTGGAGTGCAGTGGCACAATCTTGGTTCACTGCAACCTCTGCCTCCCGGGTTCAAGCAATCCTCCTGCCTCAGCCTCCCGAGTATCTGGGACTATAGGTGCATGCCGCCATGCCCGGCTAACTTTTTTTTTGTATTTTAGTGGAGATGGGGTTTCACCGTGTTGCCCAGGCTGGTCTCGAACTCCTAAGCTCAGGCAATCTGCCCGCCTTGGCCTCCCAAAGTGCTAGGATTACAGGCGTGAGCTACTGTACCCGGCCAATGTTTTTATAAGTTGTTACTTAGCTATCCCCACAAGTGCCCCAATACAGTGGATTGTAATTTTGAAAATGATACTGACTTGATAATTTTTCCCTATAATTTTAATTTTTACATTTTAGGCTTTACCAAGTTTTAGAGGGAGAGAATAAGAAAAAAGAATTGTTTCTAACTCATGGAAACCTCGAGGAAGTGGCTGAGAAATTGAAACAGAATGTTTCTTTAGTACAAGATCAGTTGGCAGTATCTGCTCAAGAACATTCTTTCTTTCTGTCCAAACGGAATAAGGATGTGGACATGCTTTGTGATACTTTGTATCAAGGAGGAAATCAGCTTTTGCTTAGTGATCAGGTGGGTATTTGCCATAGTAGTTAAAAATGCTTTTTAAAAAAATGCTTGTTGTAAAAGATATTAAAGAAAATGTTAACATGAGGAAAATATTACCCCAATTTCATTGCCTTAATATAAAGTATATTTCTATATCTCCTAATTTTTGTTCACATATAAATATGTTTTTCAGATAGTTTTGATGAGTATGCACAGAAATTTAAAAATGTATATAATTTTTCAGACACAAAAGGATATGTAATGTTTATATTAGTGTTAAAAAAATAAAACCGCCTCTGTATTTTTTTTTCACTCATCTTAGCAAACACAGGATTGCCTTTATAGCTTTAAAATCCTCTGTGTACACTTAATGGTACATGCTCCTCCTAATATAATTCCTCTCTCATCCTCAAAGAGTAACTACCATGCTTAATTTATTCATTATTTTCTTGCTTTTATGTATAGTTTTATTACACACATATACACACATATATATATATTCCTAGACTGTGTATTTAGTTTTGTATGTTGTTGAACTTTATGTGCTGTTATTATACTGGTGGTGGTATACTAAAGGCATGTATATTGAAGGTATGTATCCTTCAATGACTTGCTTGCTTTTTCAATGGCTTAATATGTTTTTGAGACTCACTCATGTTGATACACGTAAAGCTATATAGTTCATTCATAGTTTTCTCTTTTGTATAGTTAGTATTCCATTATATGATATTCCACAATGAAATTATCTGTTAGATTGACAGACATTTAGGTTATTTACAGTTTTTGTTACTATAGATCATACTGCTATGATAGTCTTATATGTCTCACAGCTGCACAATTCCAGTTTCTCCACATCTTTGCCAACACTTGTTATTTCCTGTGGTTTTTAAAACAGTAGCCATCCCAATGGGTGTGAAGTGGTATCTGTGATTTGTTTTTTGAAAGGTCTCCCATTACTGATTTTTGTCTTCTTGATCTATTGAGAATTGTATAAAAATTCCCACTGCGATGGTGGATTTGAAAATTTCTCCACATAGGCCGGGTGCGGTGGCTCACGCCTATAATCCCAGCACTTTGGGAGGCTGAGGCGGGTGGATCACAAGGTCAGGAGTTCAAGACCAGCCTGGCCAAGGTGGTGAAACCCCGTCTCTACTAAAAATACAAAAATTAGCTGGGCGTGGTGGCGGGTGACTGTAATCCCAGCTACTTGGGAGGCTGACGCAGGAGAATCCCTTGAACCCGGGAGGCAAAGGTTGCAGTGAGTCAAGATCGCGCCACTGCACTCCAGCCTGGGCGACAGAGCAAGACTCGGTGTCAAAAAAGAAGAAAATTTCTCCATGTAGTTGTATATCATTTTTTTCTCTATGTATTTTGAGTCTATTTTATAAATTATATCCAGGTTTAAAATTGCAGTGAATAATTATCCTGGTCATTTTAAATTGCAGTGAATCAAAGCATTTAGCATTACCTAATGACTATTCCTGGTGATGCTTTTTCTCTTGATACTGTTTTGTCTAATATTAATATTCCTTTGCCATTTTTCTTTTGCTTAGTAATGTAAGGCATATAGTTTTCTTTTCTTTTCACTTTTCCAGTAAGTTTTTGTTATTAGTTAAGTCCTGATTCACGGACCCAGGGTAGGGATCATCATGTACCCAGGTCCCTGTTTACCACCCTGGGAGAAGGATGGAGAACAGAGGAAAGGTGGGGTGGAGCCAGTTCAGATTTTCCCAGGAAACGGGCCTTTGTCCTAGGTCAAGACCAAGGATATGGGGCAGAGGGACTTGCACACATGCCAGTACCATTTGCACACAGAGACATCACCCCCTTTAGCAGTCATTGCCGTCTTGGAGTGGTAGAAGTCCAGGTAGTTTTGCCAGCAGTTCATGTTCTGGTTCTAGTTGACAAAGTGGCTGTCAAATGGGACAGTCATGTAGTTCTTAATTTTGACCTTCATGTCTTCTGCCATGGTGCAAACTTCTAAAGACCCTCAGCAAAGACCATAGTTTTGTTTTTACTTAGCATGATGAAATAAACATTTTTACTCTCTGAATAGTTTTCTTAACTTTTAATGTTAACTATACTGTCTTGATTTAATTACTGTGCCATCAATTTTGTAGCTGGTTATTGTTATTGGGTATTTTGATAGTCTTCATTTTTTTCTTTTGTTTGCTCTTGAACAATATCATATGTATCTTTGTGTATATAGCTTTTTGTTGTTGGATACTTTCATCTGGATACATTCTTGGAAATAGGATCATTGGGGTTTTTTGTGCCAGGGTGGTATATACACTTTTTTTGCCTTTGATATGGCCAGATTGCTTTTTAAAGGAGTTTATAATGCTACCAGCACTATTTAAGTGTCTACTAGACACCATTGACCATATGGCACGCCATCATTTTATGAATTGCCAAAAAAGAAAAACTCTTCGTTAAACCAACACAATGTTTTCTTATTAAGAATTTTTGTTTTTCATACTTACTAGAAAAGATCTTTTTAGATGTAGGTAGACATAGATTTTTATCATACCACTCTTGGGCATATGTTAAAAGGAAAAAAATAAGTCAATTTAAATGGTTAGGGTAGTTCTAAAGCATCACATTTCAATGTTCAATTCTTCTGTTATTTTTTGACTCAGAGTTGTCTGTAATTTTCCACACTGTATATCAGGAATGTTGATGAGAAAGTATTTCTTAAGAGTACCTGGCCAGAAACAATCATATGATGTTCTTGATTAAGATGCATCGTCATTTCAGATATGTTAAAATGTGAAAAAAAATGCATTCAAGAATCACTAAAATATGGTAATCTCACTCTAATCTTATCAGTGGGTATCATTAGTGTTTTTCCCTAGCTCAATGTGATATAAAATGCCATATCAATTTTAACTTGTGTTTCTATTATTAATGAAGCTGAACTTCAGTATCTGTAGCAATATTGTTTTAGCAACTGTATGATCTTTAGTATTTAATTGAAGGTAAAGATGAGATTGTTGTTTCTCAGTATATGCAAGTTTACCAAGTTTGTCTTAGAGGATATCACTAAATGTAGATATAATGTCGAAATTACTTGATTTTCAAAAGTATGTATTTTAAGAAGTACTCCTCTGTGAATTGGCATTTATGACAGGTCTTAAGTAGTCATTCTTGAACTTGTACATTTGAATCATCAGGGAGCGTATCAAAACGTAGGTTCCTAGCTCTGTACAGAGATTAAGTAATTTAGTCTAGTTGGGGGGGTACAGGAATCTGTATTCATAACAAGTACCTCAGATAATTATGATACTTGTCGACCATGCCTAGAAGCTGTGGAAAATTGAGGGTAGTTAGAGCAACACATTTTTCTGAGAACCTCTTTGGTGATACTGGCTAAAATTTATAAGTAGAATGCTTGATTAGAAAGCTATGGAAAGTTGTTAATAATCTGGTTTAAATGCTAGACACTGAGGAATTTGAATTTACTGTAATAAATATGAAGGGTCGGCATGGCTAGATTCTTGAGCAGGAAAATTATATGATTAGTCAGGATGGTTTTCGTGGAATGTCATGTGTAATTCTATTTGGTAAGGCAATATGAAAAAATGAAAAATGGAGATTTGTGTTGAGCTAATTCTCTTTTATTGGTCTTCATTTCAACTTTCTCTGTACCTTCTGTCTAGAATAAACAGAGAATAGGCTAAAACAAGGTTTGATTTATTAAGCAGAATATAAGCTCCATGAGGGAGATTTTGTTTATTCTTGTATCAGTAATCTCTAAAACAGTACTTGGCACAATAGCATTTGTTGAATATATGAATGCACAGAACAGCTTACATATCAAGTACACTTCAGGAAGAGTTTCCTTTGAATCACTTAAAATTACCTATCAGAAGTTGTTGCAATTAATCTTACTTAGAATTTATATTAAACCTGTTATGGATTTTAAATCGAGGTTTATTTATTGCTAAAATTGTGGAAAGTTATTAAGTCCTTTAAAGTCTTTCCATGTAAATTATATTTTAATTTTATAATTGGTGTTAGGAATAAAGTTTTAATTTTTATTTTTATTTTCCTTTTTTAGGAGTTAACAGAGCAGTTTCATCAAGTTGAATCTCAACTGAATAAGCTAAATCATCTCCTCACGGATATTCTTGCTGATGTGAAGACAAAAAGAAAAACTTTGGCAAATAATAAATTACATCAAATGGAAAGAGAATTCTATGTATATTTTTTAAAAGATGAAGATTATCTGAAAGATATTGTGGAGAATTTAGAAACTCAATCAAAGATTAAGGCTGTTAGTCTTGAAGATTGAAAATTACTGAAAACTGAATATTACATGTCCTCTTTTATTTATTAGAAGACTGTGTATAATAAACACTACTAAATTTTTAAAATTTGAGGTCAATGGAACATTTCATTTGATGAATTCAACTATTATATTAATTTGGCTTTTTTCTCATGTAGTACATTCAGAATACCAGTGCTTTTTATGACTTGAGCATGTGTTTAGTGGTACTTACTCCTGGTAATTTTTTACTTACAGGGAAAAAGCATTATTACATAATACAAATATTTTTTAATATAGTTATCTCTCTACTTTTTAGAAATAGAAATTTTCTGCTGTTAAATTTTTTTTGAGACAGAGTCTCACTCTGTCTCCAGGCTGGAATGCAGTGGCACGATCTTGGCTCACTGCAACCTCTGCCTCCCGGGTTCCAGTGATTCTCCTGCCTCAGCCTCCCAAGTAGCTGGGACTACAGGCGCACACCGCCACACCCAGCTAATTTTTTTGTATTTTTAGTAGAAAAGGGGTTTCACTATGTTGGCCAGGATGGTCTCGATCTCTTGACCTCTTGACCTCTTGATCCCCTCTCCCAGCCTCCCAAAGTGCTGAAATTACAGGCATGAGCCACCACGCTCAGCCGCTATTAAATATTTTAAAATGTATAGAACTTCTAGTCAGCATTTTTAAATCTGTAGACCTTAATATGTGAAATAGCCAAGTCCCCTCATGTTTGACTGTCAAATAAAATTCTGCTGCTCAAATTGTATTCCTCCATAATACCCTGCTATAGACCTTTAGGCTGTTTTAATGTCCCTACTTGTACCACAGAGTATTAGGACTTCTTGGCCTGCCTTCATTCATTTTAGAGTCTGAATTCTGGGGACTCAAAAGTTTCTACAAGACAGCTGAGCAGTGCTTTGACTTTAATGAGACTTACACGTCATAAATGACTTTCAAATGAAATTTGAATTTCAAAATTCTGTAAAAGTGGTTGCTCAAAAGATGTATGATACTATTTTAATCAGTTTAACAGCAAAAATGTTTAATTGTATTTAACAATGGTATTTGGGCAGCCAGAAAATATTTTAAGCGTTGCTCTAAAATAATTTGAAGTAGCTCATCTGTTATTACATCAGATGCTTCTTGAGTGCCCAATTTATACATGGCCTGTGATAAATACCATGTGAGCTTTGTAGGAATACCTTGAAGAATATTCCTCACCAGTTTGTAATATGGAATGCCAATCTAAAAACTACATGTTTTGGGTGGTCTTTATGGAATTTTTTAGCTATAACCATCAGAAAACAGGCATACCTAGATGACAGATGAAACTTCTTGATTTTTGAAACCCATTGAACAAAAATATTTTGCCAATTATTGTGTTTATGTTATTTAAAATTTTATGTAAACCTTAATTTTGTAGGAATAAATTTTAAGATTTTGCTATCAGCTCCCTATCACCTGAGCAACTTTATTTCTGTTGTATGTTTTTTTCTATTCTATTTTGGGATAGAGAATTTACTTAAAATTTTTATTTTCTCCAAAAATGTGGAAAATATGTCACCTGGTTTCCTGGTTTATGGTAGCATATTCTGTTTAAATTAGTGTCACATATTTAGATGTGTGGCCCGATGCTTGATTTATTTAATTAGTTAATTTTTGAGACAGAGTCTAACACTGTCGCTCAGGCTGGAGTTCAGTGGAATGATCTCGGCTCACTGCAACCCCTGCCTCCCAGGTTCAAGTGATTCTCCTGCTTCAGCCTCCTGAGTAGATGGGATTGTAGGCGTGCACCACTGCACCTGGCTAATTTTTGTATTTTCAGTAGAGACGGGGTTTCACCATGTTGGTCAGGCTGGTCTCAAACTCCTGACCTCAAGTGATCTACCCGCCTTGGCCTTCCATAGTGCTCGCGTTACAGGTGTAAGCCACCATGCCCCTGCCCAGATGCTTGATTTATACTGTCCCCACCCAAACCTTGACTTGCTCAGCCCAGGGGGCCAGCAGGGCAGATCAAGGCATGGATGGTAGTTGTGTGTCTGCCATAATTACCCAAGTTAGTTATAATCATTGTGTTACTAGATAGGTTTATTTGAAGATTTATTTATTTATTTATTTATTTTGAGACGGAGTTTCACTCTTGTTGTCCAGGCTGGAGTGCAGTGGCATGATCTCAGCTCACTGCAACCTCTGCCTCCTGAGTTCAAGTTATTCTCCTGCCTCAGGCCTCCCGAGTAGCTGGGATTACAGGTGCTGCCACCATGCCCGGTTAATTTTTTGTATTTTTAGTAGAGACGGGGTTTCATCATGTTGGCCAGGTTGGTCTCGAACTCCTGACCTCAGGTGATCCACCCGCCTCAGTCTACCAAAGTGCAGGGATCACAGGCATGAGCTGCTGCACTCAGCCTATTTGAAGATTTAATACCATTTTTCAAACCTCAGGAAGTATTTGAGTAGATTGCTTCTAAATTGGTCACCTAGAAAATAAGTTATCTATTTACTATGATACCTGGGTTAAGCCTCTAGCTATTTTGCTTTTTTCTTTCTATCTATATTATTGGATGATTGATGCCTATTTTCTGTGGTTATGAATATAGACATTTTAAATCAAAGTTGGTATATAAATTTTTGAAAATAATTGTATTTCCTGTTTTATAGTCTTAGAATTAATATATGGGATTTATCTTATGTTAATCTTACATTTAGGATTTTGTGAAAATGGAAAATTATGAGGCATTGGTAGGCTTTGATCTCTGTAATACACCGCTCTCCAGTGTTGCTCAGAAGATTATGTCTGCTATGCATTCAGGTGATTTAGTGGATTCTAAGACTTGGGGAAAGAGTACAGAGAGTAAGTAATTTTTATGAACCTTTCTTTCTCTTGATACTTTGAATGTTAATTGTTCTAAAGACTAAGAATTGATAATGGAATGCATGTAGACAGATGAAGCCCAGCTCCCGCCCCTTTTACACTCATTCAGTGCAGACTGAGCTTTTGCTTGCTAACTTTCATGTTCCCTTAACCTTCATGGCTTTAAAAATGTAACATTCTCTTCCTTATTCCAGGTATTTCTGTCAAACATTCCCTTAGAATCTGGATCAGGTATTTTAGTATCTTCAAAAGACATGCTTTAATCTTGGTTCTCAGGTCATCAAACCTGTACATAGTATTTGCTCTTTTGTGTGGTGAACAAGAGATATGTTTTTGACAATATGTGTATTATACTGCTATAGAAATGTAAACTCTTAGGTGGCAAGGATTATTGGATCAGTGTATATGGGTTTATGATGTGGTATAATAGTGAAAGCAGTGGGGCCGGGTGCGGTGGCTCACGCCTGTAATCCCAGCACTTTGGGAGGCCGAGGTGGGCGATCCTGAGGTCAGGAGATCGAGACCATCCTGGCTAACACGGTAAAACACTGTCTCTACTTAAAATACAAAAAATTAGCTGGGAGTGGTGGCAGGCGCCTGTAGTCCGGCTACTTGGGAGGCTGAGGCAGGAGAATGGCATGAACCCAGGAGGCGGAGCTTGCAGTGAGCTGTGGTCTCCAGCCTGGGCGACAGAGTGAGACTCTATCTCAAAAAAAAAAAAAAAAAAATGAAAGCAGTGATATGCTCACAAATGTCACTGAAATGTTTGTAACATCAGGGCTTTTGGTGTTTTTTTTGTTTTGTTTTTTGTTGGTTTTTTTTTTTTTTTTTGCTACTAGCAGAGCAGTTTTTATTTTAAATTTGCAAGCCTGGGCCAGTAGTTTGTGGTTGGTTTCTCTTTCTACAAAATAAGGTATAAGTGAGTGAGATATAATTGAGTAATGAAATTGCATTGAAATAATTGAGAGTATTGCCGAATATTAGCACAAAAGCTCTTATAAACACATCTTAATTAAGATACATTTGCACTTAACGTTTTGATCCATTCATATTCAGGCATCTGTTGCTTATATACTTTATTATAGTAGAAGTCACTAATAAACTGGTAAGAATTTTTGAGTGTGAATTACATGCCTAGCAATTGATAGTGTAAGACACTATCATAATCACATTATTCCATATTTTTTTGAATAATAGAGGGTGCATACTTGACAGAGGTGGAAATATACTCCCCTTCAAAAACCGGTAAGAATAATGAAATGCCTCTGGCAGCTATAATATGAGGCTCTGATGAAAAATTTATGACAGTCAGTCCATCTCATGTAAGCTCTTATTGTTGTTCTAAAATACATTGTTAATGCCTGGGACGATCACTTGAGCCCAGGAGTTTGAGTCCAGCCTAGGCAACATAGCAAGATCTCATCTCTGAAAATAAAATACCCCATTAAAATTCTGGCTTTTGTTTGTTAAGGTTATTGAGAAGATAATAGAAAAAGATATGATACTACTTTTCTCTCTTGGATTTGGAAAAATAGTGGAATTTTCGTAAGGATTTTGTATTTTCTATTGCTGTATAACATTATTAATACAAACTTACTGGCTTAAAAAACACAATTATTGTTGTACAGTTTCTGTGCCTCAGGAGCCTGGACCTGACTCTGCTAGGTCCTCTGCAAGGGTGGACTCCAGGTGTCAGCCAGGTCTGGTGTCTCTCCTGAGGCTGCAGTGGGGAAGCATTCTCATCTAAGCTCACATGGTTGTTGACAGAATTCAGTTTCTTATAGACTTTCAGACCAAGGGTCTCAGTTTCTCACTGGCTGGTGTCTGGAAGGCATCCCCAGTTCCTGTCATGTGATCCTCTATGTGGGCAACCTACAATATGGCAGCTCACTTTCCCTAGCAGCACTGACATTACAGTTTTATATAATGTGATCACATATATGCTGCTGCCTTTGGTGTGTTCTGTTGGTTAGAAGCTAATCAATAGTCCCATTCACACTCAAAGCGGTTTGGGGTTATGTGAGGACATGATACCAAGAGGCAGGGATCATAGGGGCCACCTTGGAGTCTTTCCACCACAGATTCTCACCAGTTTTATTCCTTCATCATATGAATCCAAATTAAAGTTGGATTGCTGGTGGATTACTGATGAGTGATGCTGGACCTAAAGTTTTAATTGACTCTGGATTCTTGTGAAATACTGAGCTGTTATGTCAAATTCGTCTAAGAAAAATATTGTAAATTAGCCTTTCATTTCCATGAGCCTATTTCATACCAAATAAATATGGAAATTCAACTCAGCAATTAATGGAAATAAACTACACATATTTACTTTTACAAACACTAAGTCACACCAAACTGTATTAAACCTGTGATACTTGTCATTTTGGGGTCTAATTTTCTTATCTGCTAGACTGACTGAGGTGACTCAAGATACACATTCAGTAAAGATTGGACTGTTATATCTTCTTGAAACAAGTATAGATCTTTATTTAGAAACACTTTGTCATGAAAAACACTAAAAATGCAAAACTTAAATTAATGTAAGAGAACATCCATGTAACTACCACTTACATTGCCAACACCTCAAAATTTACTTCTCAATTAAAATCTCTCCCTGCTCAAATGTAACCATTAATTATCCTGCCTTTTATGGCAACCACTTCATAATCATGGGCATTTTAAATTATTCCAGATAACTTTTTGGCAGCGATTACTCATTTCTTACCACGTTGAATCCATCCTTGTTTTTTGAGGCACACAATTACACTACATGGCTCAGTCTTGTTGCAGTCAGGTTTGACCAAGTGGCCAGGTGCCTGTCAGTGAGTTGTGAGCTCAGCGGGTGCCATTTCCAAGGGAGGCTCCAAGACAGCCTGCCTGCTTCTCTGGCCTCTTTGCTTCCCATCGGTTGGAGCTGAAATGATTCTTCTCCAACCCTGCAAATGATAACAGTGTCCTAGAGGATTGTGGAACAACATGCTAGAAGGATCCTGGGCCCCTGAGTGACTTTAAAAAACAGCTATACCACCTACTGAGACCATTTACCTCAGAACATGAGAGAGAGATAAACTTACTTTTTTTTTTTCGAGACGAGGTCTTGCTGTGTCGCCCAGGCTGGAGTTCACAGGTCATTGCAGCCTGAACCTCCCAGGTTCAAGCAGTCTTCCCACCTCAGCCTCCTGAGTAGCTGGGACTACAGGCACTTGCCACTGTGTCTGGCTAATTTTTTATTTTTGTGTGGAGACGAGGTCTTGCTATGTTGCCCAGGCTGGTCTCAAACTCCTGGGCTCACACGATTCTCCTGCCTCAGCCTCTCAAAGTGCTGGGATTATAGACATGAGCTACTGTGCCTGGCCTACTATTTTTTTTTAGTATTATAAATTTTTTCCACAACATTTTTGGGGAGTCTCTTTGTAATACATTAGGAAAAGTGTTTTTTTTTTTTTTTAGAAAAAACAAACAAAAAACTAAAATCTGTAATTCCACACAATTTTCTTTTCTTTTCTTTCTTTTTTTTGAGTTGGAGTCTTGCTCTGTCACCCAAGCTGGAGTACAGTGGTGCGATCTCGGCTCACTGCAACCTCCCCCTCCTGGGTTCAAGGGATTCTCCTGCCACAGCCTCCTGAGTAGCCAGTATTACAGGCGCCCACCACCATGCCTGGCTAATTTTTGTATTTTTAGTAGACACGGGGTTTCGCCATGTTGGTTAGGTTGGTCTTAAACTCCTGACCTCAAGTGATCCACCCACCTCGGCTTCCCAAAGACATTTTTCTTAAATTTTTTTTTTACATATTTATATACATGCATACATACATCATTTTAATATAAAATTGTGAGAAGGTTCAAGTTTTTTTTTGCTTGTCGAACCCTCTCCCTTATTGTTAACCCATGTTAACAACTTAGTATGTGCCTTTTATATTTTTGTTAATTTTTTTCTATGATTATAATTTATGTGGTTGGACAGTCATGCGTTGCATAATGAATGATGTTTTGGTCAACGACAGACCGTATATATGTTGGTGGTCCCATAAGATTATAATGGATCTGAAAAATTCCTGTCTCCTAGTGACATCATAGCTGTCCTGTTATCATAGCACAATGCATTACATTTTTTTTTTTCCCAAGACAGAGTTTCACTCTTGTCACCCAGGCTGGAGTGCAGTGGTGCAATCTCAGCTCACTGCAACCTCCACCTCCCAGTTCAAGTGATTCTCCTGTCTCAGCCTCCTGAGTAGCTGGCATTACAGGTGCCCGCCATCGCACCTGGCTAATTTTTGTATTTTTGGTAGAGGCAGGGTTTCACCATGTTGGCCAGGCTGATCTTGAACTCCTGACCTCAGGTGATCCTCCCACCTCGGCCTCCCAAAGTGCTGAGATTACAGGCATGAGCCACCGCACCCGGCCGCATTATGTTTTTGTTGTGATGCTGGCGTAAACTAACCTACTGCACTACCGGGTGTATAAAAGTATAGCACTCTGTATATAGTATATAGCTATGTCATACAGTCAACTTACACAAACCTAGATGGCATAGCCTACTACACTGTACTATACTATGTATAATTGTATATACAATTATATGTAGTACAGAGTACTTGAAAACAAATGACTGTGTTACTGGTTTATATATTTATGATACTATATATACTTTTTATCATTATTTTAGGGTATACTCCTTCTTATGAAAAAAAAGCTAATTGTAAAACAGCTCCAGGCAGGTCCTTCAGGAGGTATCCAGAAGAAGGTACTCTTATCATAGGAAGTGACAGCTCCATATGTATTAGTGCCTCTGAAGACCTTCCAGGGGGACAAGATACAGAAGTAGAGGACGGTGATACTGATGCTCTTTACCCTGTGTAGGCCTAGGCTAATGTGTGTGTGTGTCTTAGTTTTAAGCAATAAAGTTAAGAACATTTTTTAAAAAGTTAAATATCTTAATAGAGAAAAGGTTATGGAATCAAGATGTGAAGAAAAAATATTTTTGTTCAGCTGTACAATGTGTTTTTGTCTTAAGGTAAATGTTATAAAAGAGTTCAAAAGTTTAAAAAATTTAAAAGTGTATAAAGTAAAAAACGTTATAGTACATTGAGGTTAATTTATTATTGAAGAAAGAAAATTTTTAAAAATAAATTTAGTGTGTCCTAAGTGTATAGTGTTTGTGAAGCCTACATTAGTGTACAGTAATGCACTAAGGTTTCACACTTACTCCCCACTCACTGATTCACCCAGAGCAACTGCCAGTCCTGCAAGCTCCATTTATGGTAAGTGCCCTATATAAGTACCATTTTTTAATCTTTTATACTGTATTTTTACCTATGTTTAGATACACAAATACTTACTGTTGTGTTATAGTTGCCTACAGTATTCGGTGCAGTAACATGCTGTACAGCTTTGTAGCCTAGTACGTGCTGTACAGGTTTGAGCTACAGGCTAGATCATACAGCTTAGGAGTGTAGTAAGCTATGCCATCTAGGTTTGTGTAAGTTCACTATATGACAGCAGTCCCCAACCTTTTGGCACCAGGGACTGGTTTCATTGAAGACAATTTTTCCACGGGATGGGGGTCGGGTGGATGCTTTCGGGATGAAACTGTTCCACCTAAGATCGTCAGGCGGTAGATTCTCATAAGGAGCTCGCAACCTATTCCTCGCCTGTGCAGTTCACAGTACTGTTCTTGCTCCTATGAGAATCTAATGCTGCTGCCTATCTGACAGGAGGCGGAGCTCAGGTGGGAATGCTCACTCACCTGCTGCTCACCTCCTGCTGTGTGGCCTTGTTCCTAACAGACTACAGACAGGTAGTGGTCCTCAATTCAGGGGTTGGGGACCCTTGATCTATGATGTTTTCATAACAATGAGATCGCCTAATGATGCATTTCTCAGAACATATCCCTGCATGACTGTAATTATGGCTTGTATATATCTGTGCCAACCCAACCTCCCTCGTCAGGTGGCATTGGTTGAGGCATTTCTTGCGATGTATCACATTTCAGCTTCCCCAGGCTCCATTCTTCTGATCTCCAAGGCCACTCCCCAGTAAACTTTCTGCTGACAAATCTCAGTCTCAGGGAACCTGATCTGCTACAGTTGGTGGCAGGAGTGGTCTGAGAAAGTAGACATGTGATTTTGGAGTTTGGTCTCCCGCAGGTAAGCTGGCACTGATGACCTCATCACAAGTTGTGGGTGCAATACAAATGGTAGCAGTGGAGTTAAAACTTTGGCTCAAGGTGGGTTTGTCTGGCTTACTAGTGGGAGCAGCTGCACCAGCTGGGACAATACTGCACATCTGAGAAGTACAAGGCAGTTGAAGACAATGGAATTGGATGGCTGTGGCTGGGAATAATAGATCCTGTGGAAAAATACAAAAAAGAAAAAAAGGCCGTAGGTGATAAGCAATTAAAGGCTAAACGTGAAAGCCAGAGGGCTTCCTGGGCAGCCTATAAAGTGACAGCCTGCAGCCGTAGACCCAAGACTTAGTCCTGATTGCTCCAGAGAAACTTGAATTTTCAGCCCTGGTGGTGTGCTAGGGGTTTTTGTTTTGTTTTGTTTTTTGTTTTTTGATGATACCTAGGCTGGAGGTCCGATCAGGCTCACTTTAACCTCCGCCTCCGGGCCTCAGGTGATTCTCCTGAGTAGCTGAGACTACAGGCGTGCGTGCCCGGCTAGTTTTTTTGTTTGTTTGTTTGTTTTTTAAGTACACATGGGGTTTCGCCATGTTGCCCAGTCTGGTCTCGAATTCCTGGGCGTCTTGAGCCTACCAAAGTGCTGGGATTACAGGCATGAGCCACCTCCACCTGGCCAAGATTAAGGTCTTGATCTGAAGAAAGAGGGACCAGACCCTGAGATACAGGATGGGAACCTTTGGATTGGTATATTTAAATCTTGATTGAAATACCACAGGGAGCCAAGAAAAAAAAAAAATCTTGAGGATCAGACCAGCTTAGGCAACATGGTGAAACCCGTGTGAATGCAAAATAACAGGCAGGTCTCAATTTAGAAAGTTTATTTTGCCTAGGTTAAGGACATGCCTATGACACAGCCTTAGGAAGTCCTGAGACGTGCCCAAGGTGGCTGGGGGTAGTTTGCTTTTAAACATTTTAGGAAGACATGAAACCTCAATATGTGTAAGATGTAATTGGTTCGGTCTGGTAAGGCGGGACAACTCGAAGAGGGGGCTTCCAGGTTAGAATTAGATAAGAGGGGCCAGGTGCGATAGCTCACCCCTGTAATCCCAGTATTTTGGGAGGCTGAGGCGGGTGGATCCCTTGAGGTCAGGAGTTCAAGACCAGACTGGCCAACGTGGTGGAACCCTGTCTCTACTAAAAATCGAAAATTAGCCGAGCATGGTGGCAGGTGCCTGTAATCCCAGCTGCTCGGGAGGATGAGGCAGGAGAATCCCTTGAACCAGGAAGTGGAGGTTGCAGTGAGCCAAGATTGCACCACTGCACTCCAGCCTGAAGGATAGGATGAGACTCTGTTTCAAAAACAAACAAAAAGTAGGTAAGAGACAAAAGGTTGCATTCTTTTGAGTCCTTGATCAGCCTTCCACTGAATACACAATTTAGTGACTCTGTATTTTTACATAAACAGTGGGGAGGGGAAGCAATCAGATCCCCATTTGTCTCAGGTGAACCTCAGAGGCATAGAATTTGACTTTGAATAGAATGGGAGGCAGGTTTGCCCTAAGCAGTTCCCACCTTGACTTTTCCCTTTAGCTTAGTGACTTGGGATTCCCAAGATTTATTTTCCTTTCACAGTTATCTATGCAAAAAATTAGTGGGGCATGATGGCACGTAATCCCAGCTATTTGGATGGCTGAGGAAGGGGGACTGTTGCTTGAGCTAGGGAGGTGGAGGTTGCAGGGAGCTGAGATTGTGCCACTGCACTCCAGCCTGGGTAACAGAGTGAGACCCTGTTTCAAAAATAATAATAATAAATTTTATTTAAAAAATAAATCTTGAGTATCAGATACCTCTGAGACCTGCAGAAATGGCCCCACCCTGAGCGCTTCCCCCCACCTTTGCTGGAGAACAATGGAGAGCTTGTGTCTTGAAAAATAAGACATGCTCCGTCATTATTTAATAATACTTTAGGAAAAGTTTTTGGGATGGGGAGGGAGAAACAGAAAAAACAAACAAAGTTCATAATTCCCCAGATCTTTTTGTATAGTTATACACATGCATACATATGTCATTTCATAAGAAATTGTGAAAAGATTGATGAATGTTTTGTTCAAGCTTTTTCTTTTTTGCTGCCCCCTCCTCCTCTCCTGGTCATTAAGTCACAAAATAACCCTGCCGAAAAGTACTGGGCCTGTTACAGTCCAGTCAGGGGGCAGAAACCGTAGAGTAATTTGAACAGGGAATGTTTAAGGCATTACTAACTAGCAGGATTAGCTAACAGGAATAGCTTTAGAGAAAACTCTAAAGAATCCAGCAAGAGCAGACAGGGAGCAGCTTCCCCTGCTAGGGCTGAAGTGGGGTGCTGAAGGAAGGGACAAATTTAGCAGAGTCTCTCCCCTCAAGGCCGAGATTCAGACTGTCAGAGGTTGCGGATGTAGCCCACTGGGTGGCCAAGAAGTTGGCTGAAGTGCCAGTCAGTCTGGCAAGTGGGAACCCACCTATGGGGTATCACTAAACTCACTGAGAAGTTGGTAGGGGTGCCTGTGAAACTCAGTAGGAAGCTGCCCACAGGGATCGACTGAAACTTGCTGGACGGCTGGCTAGAATGTCTGCAGAAGTAGCTGGGAAGTGGCCAGTGGGGCTGCTCATGGGTGTCTAGTACACTGGTTAAGAGCTGCAGGAGCAAGAAGAAAGGAAAGCAAAGCAAAGCACAGCAGCCAGAGGCCTCTTCTCTGACAGCGTCCCTCTAGCACCCTCTGCTGACGGAGCTTAACATCGTGCCAGGTGGCAAAGGAGGCGTATTTTCTGTAGGGCATGGGGTGCAACGAGGGGTGAATTTGTAGCTGAGAGGCGAATTTGTAGCTGGGAGGCAGTACGTTGATAACTGGCACAGGGACGAAAGAGATTCTTCTCCAAAGGAACTGCAGGACCTAACTGGCCATATACAAGCAGGCCTGGGAGAGTACCTATGGTGGGCTGGGTCTGAGGGTGCTGGATCAAGGCAGGTGGAACCAAGGTTGGATAAGGGAGAGTTTATTTATGCGGGATCACTTCAGAGACACTGGATTTGACAACCCGATGAAGATTCCAGGAGGTGGTGCCAGCATACTGCTAGGATGGCTTTTAGTTCTTTGTTGGAGAGGGTTCACACTAAGTGAAGGAGAAAGATTAGAACTGCCAGGGCAGATGGTAAAAGAAGGCATGAAAAGCCAGGAGAGGTGGACATGCTAGAATGGCCATATTGTGGAGGGCTGGGAAACTCAGCAGGTAACATTGTTCTGCAGAAGGGCGCTCTGGATGCTCTATTTACCGAAGCAATAATGAAAGCTGATGAGGGAGTGGGGAGCATCGGCTTCACTGAGAATCTCAGTGGTGTCCGCTATAGACCAGAGCTGATAATAGGAGATGCCTCCTGATAACAGTCAGGGAGACAGGATCCTGACATAGAGGCCAGGTGGTACTGCCTGTCAGAAGCAGGGTAGATACAGTTCTCGTAAAGTGACTTCAGACCTGGAACCAACTGACTGAAGGAGAGGCCAGGTCCCCAGGAGGAAGGACTATGCAACACCATAGTGAGTGTATATGGCAGTTATTCCTCCTGTCTTTCCGCCAGGGAAACCTGTGGCCATTTACTCTGGGAACTTATACAAGGGGGAAAGGGATGCTGAAACATTCATATGATATTGATACCTGGAGACCTAAAGTATCATCATGGTTTCTCCGTCAGAGGCGCAAGGACTCAAGCAATAAATGGAACCTTGGCCCAGATTACACTATAATGGGAGGGCTCACTCTGAAGCCATTTTCCAAGTCCCCAAATGTTATTTGGAATGAACAGACTGTTGGAAGAACCCTCAGGTACTGGCTCCTTGGCCTGAGGATGAGAGCTCTCCTAGTGAGTAAGCTCAAGTGGATGACGCTGAAACTGCCTTCCCAGCAAAGACAGTGAATTAGTATAGCAATATGGCAACCTAGGAGAAATGGCAGAAGTTAGTGCCATCCTTAAACCCCTACAAGATTCAGGGCACAGGGTGGTCCCTGTCATATATTCATTTAATTCACCAGGTAGGTGCTCACAGAAGTCAGATCCTGGAGAATAACAATGGACACCGCAAATAGTTGTGACCAAGTTATAGCCCTAATGACAGCTGGTGGGCTGGATGTGGCATATGAAATTAACAAGGCCTCAGGTATATGAAATGCAATTATTGATTTGGTGAACACGTTCTTTTCCATCCCTGCAGAAATATTCACTCTGAATGGACGATATAAATTTGCACCTTGCCCCAGTGCTATGTTATCCCGCCACCCACTGTTTTGATGACATCACGCCAATCAGCATAAGCAAGAAATGGCAAGTTTGTTAGCTGTCTTGCTGTCCAAAACATGGGAGATAAGCACACAGATATTCTGGGGCCCACCACAACCATGAAGTTTTTGGAAGTTCAGTGGTCTGAGGATAGGTAGGATATCCCCTTGCAAGTAAAGGACAAATTAGTGCCTTTTTTTTTTTTTTAAGGCAGTTTCACTCTTGTTACCCAGGCTGGAGTGCAATGGCACGATCTCAGCTCACCACAACCTCCGCCTTCCAGGTTCAAGCAATTCTCCTGCCTCAGCCTCCCAAGTAGCTGGGATCACAGGGATGCGCCACCATGCCCGGCTAATTTTTTTTTTTTTTTTTTTGTATTTTTAGTAGAGACGGGCTTTCTCCATGTTGGTCAGGCTGGTCTTGAACTCCCGACCTTAGGTGATCCACCTGCCTTGGCCTCCCAAAGTGCTGGGATTACAGGTATGAGCCACCGCGCCTGGCCACCTTTTTTTTTTTTTCCCCCCCCCCGAGAGACTGGGTCTTACTGTGTTGCTCAGGCTGGCCTCAAACTCTTGGGGTCAAAGTGATCTGCTTCAGTCTCCCGAGTAGCTGGGACTACAAGTGCACACCTGGCTAAATTACTGCATTTTTAAGAACGAAGCATTATGAATGAAGATGTTAACTGGTCGAGTCATCCTGCAACGTGGTTAATCACATTAACCATTAAGAGTGAACCATAACACCTGATAGGCATCTCTGGGTTTAGGGAGTGGAGGCAGCATATTCCACATTGGGAATACTGCATAGGAAAGCATCCTGTAAGAGACCTAGGCTGTGAAGCAAGTGGCTCAGCTACTTGGACTTCCAGCCCAACAGACCTTGTGATGTTAGAGGTATCTGTAGTGGGGAAAGATGCCATGTGAAGCTTAAGGAAAAGCCTCAACAGAAGAATCTCAATGCAGACTCCTAGAACTCTGGAGCAAGGCAATGCTATCTGCAGAAACGAATTATAAATTTTTCAAAAACAAAACTGTCATGCTACTGCGCCCTGGTAGAGATGGAGCGTGAGGCCGTGGTGACATCAAGTGACCATGAGCCAGAACTGCCTGCATGAGCTGGTTCTGTCAGACCCACTGAGAGGTGGGCGTGCAGCTGTCCATTGCAAGTTGGAAGTGGCTCATTTAGTACTAGGTACAAGCAGGCACAACCAAGCTTTTCGTGTGGCCCAGAACCCATGACATCATTGGTGCTGGCACTGGTACTTCTGACGGGGGCAGCCTTAAGACCAGCTGATGGAGGCAGGAAAGGTTAGAGCTTGGTTCATGGTGGGTGGGCTCTGAACAGCCTGATTTAGGCAGCCCTGGAAGACAGTGCTCAAGGGAAACCCAATGGGTAGAACGTTGGGTAGTGCCCCTTGACTATCTACTTTGTGTGGAAGGAGAAGTGGCCCCAGTATTAACACATTTGGAACTCTTGGGCAGTGGCTAGTGGCTTGACAGGTTGCTCAGGTACCTGGAATGAGAAAGATGGAAGATCAGGGAGTTCCTGAAGTAAGGCATGTGGAGGGATCTGTGGGAACAGTCATGAAGTACATCCCACCCAAGAGCATTCACCATGGGGACACACCAAACCACCACATTAATAGCATGACTTGGCCAGTTGACATCTAGCCTCTGCCATCTGCTGCGCCCATGCTGGCACACTGGGCTCTCTCATGGAGTAATCGTGGGGTGGGTAGATGCTGTGCATAGCCCATAGCATGGGGCTCCCCCTCACCAGAGCTGACCTAGCTATTTCTCTGCAGAACATCCAATCTTCCAGTAACAGAGACCAAACACTGAGTCCCCAGTTGCACCTTCCTTGGAGGGAAACAGTCATTTGACAACACTGAACCCCTTGTGCCCTAGAAGGTACAGTGATTCATCTTGGCCGGAACCAACACATGTTACAGGCATGGGTTTGCCTTTCCCATTCTCATGGATTCAGTCAGCTCCATCACCCAAGTTTCACAGAGTGTTTGATCCGCAGGATCCTGCGCTCAGCCAAGGAACTGCAGCAGTGGGCACATGAGAGTGGGACTCACTCTCTCCCTCACAGCCACACACCAAGAAGCTGCCAGCCTGATGGAGCAGCAGGATGGTCTGTGGAAGGCACAGCTCACCTCGTGTGCAGCCTGGAGGTGACACCTGCGATGAAGCAGTCACCTCCAGGGTGCAGTCTGCACTGCAAATCACTAACCAGTACGTGGTGCAGTGTCCTTGGTTTGTGTAATAAATGGGTCTGGGAACCAAAAGGTGAAAGTCATCACTCCCAGTGACCCACTTAGAAATCTGTATTTCTCCCTCACACTCCTCTGGGTTCTTAAGGTTTAAAGGTCTTGACTCTCAAAGGGAAAACCTTTCCAGCAGGGGCACAGGAAGAATGCCATTTAATTTCCAGCTGTGGCTGCTGTCTGGTCATTTCGAGCTCCTTGTGCCAAGAGACTGGCTGGCAAGGAATGTAATTTCCATCTTCTGGGGTGGCTGACCGTGGGCGTCAGGTGGAGGTAGAGCTGTTACTACATAACTGGGGGCAGGGAAGCACCCAGGTTATGTGATTGGCCACCTCATGGTCCCCTGCCCAAATTTGATGGCAAATGCTGGGGCTATGGCCAGAGAAGGGCATGGTGGCCAGGGGCTTACCTCTCAGGGATGAGGGTTTGGGTTACCTGATCAGGTAAGCTAAGCCACCTAGAGCAGTAGAGGAGATAGGCAAGGGTGAGGAGACCCTAGCATGGGCAGTAGAGGAGGGAGATGAATGTAATTTGCAACCTTGAGGCCAGCTGCAGCAACAAGATGTAGTTCATCCCAGTACCTTCCTTTTATAAATTTCCCAAGGAAAAGGCCCACCAGAATCCTACGGGAGCTGCTCCCAGAACGTCCCTGAAGCAAGTGGCTATGAGCAGTGCAGTGTGGACTGTAGCAAGCACTGTGGTACCCATATGCCCCTTTAGTACTGAAGCACTGTCCCTGCTCCTGGGACAGCCCCTCCCTGATTGCCTGGCTGCAAAGAACTTCTTTGCCCAAGGGCCCACCCCTTCCGCAGGAGTGACTGGTCCAGTGACTAGTTTGTGCAGGGGTATAAAAGCGCAGCTGTCTTGACCCATTGGGAGACACATCTGCAGGACCATGCTCAGCCCAGGGCAGGCCTTTGGGTGACTGCATCTTAGCCATTGTCTTCCTTGGTTGGGTTCTGCTTCCTTCACTCTCCAATCATGTTTTCAAATGCAAACCTTCATCACAGAGGTGGTCTCCCAGGGTACCCGAGTGTTATGTGCGTAACATCTTCGTGTGCATAAGCGGGGAGATTTGGTCATTATTTTTAAAAATGAGGTCATCATCTTCAGTCAACCACTATAGCTGGAGTCATTTTTCCCCCTGCAATCCATGTTTTAACAAGGTCATTCTTTTTAGTGGCTATGTATTTCATGATGTGGATATTATGTAATTCATTCCTCAGTTTTCTTGTGATTGGTATCTACTTTATTTTCAGTCCTTTGCCATAATGAGCAATACTGCTATAAACATTTTGGTTAAACCTGTTTACTGTTGCATATATTTCTGTGAAACAGCCAAGAGTGAGATTATTTGGTTAGAGATTATTTGGTTAGATGATGGATATTATTTCCTATCTGTTTTTGTTAAGGCAAGAGCACTCTGTCTCTCATATATATATATATGGCTGAGGTATATGTATATATATGTATATATATGTATATACATACATGTGTATATGTATATATACGTATATATGTATGTGTATATGTGTGTGTGTATATATATAAAACAGCACACATATCCTAAGTTAAGTTTAGGTCAAAATTTCGCAAACCCAAACCCAGTTCAGGAAACATAACTAGCATTCCCAGAGGCCCATCTTGAGCTCCCTGTGGGTCACTTTCTCCACCCAACTCCCAAGAGTGATGTATGCATTATTAATTTTAATAAGTCTTGACAGTTTGCCTTCTAGAAAGAGTCTATTTACATTTTTACCAGCAATACATGAGACTACCTCTTCCCCTGTGTTTCCAGTTATAGTTAATTTGCATTTCCCTGAGTATTGTATTTGTTTCCTGTTTGGGTTTTCTGTTTTGTGTATTACCTCTTCCTATTCTTTGCTCATTTTTCTGTTGAACTGTTTGTCTTATCTTGTAAATGTATGATAACTTGTTGTATAATATAGCAGTTAACCCTTTGTCATTTTTGTTCCAAATAGTTTTCCCAATGTATTTATTTTCTTTTTGATGTGGTGCTAGTTGTACCAGCCCTATTAATTAATCTATCCTTTTCTATTGAATTGAAATACTATCTTTGTTGTATATAAAGTCTTGGGATCAGTCTCTGGGTTGTCTGTTCTGTTCTAGAGGTCTTTTCTCTCTCTCTTTTTTAAGCTTACTTTTTTTTTTTCCAGGACAGAGTCTTGCCCTGTAACCCAGGCTGGAGTGCAGTGGCGCAATCTCGGCTCACTGCAACCTCCACCTTCCGGGTTCAAGCGATTCTCTGCCTCAGCCTCCTGAGTAGCTGGCATTACAGGCATGCTCCACCATGCCCAGCTAATTTTTGTATTCTTAGTAGTGACGAGGTTTCTTTATGTTGGCCAAGATGGTCTCGAACTCTTGACCTCATGATCCGCCAGCCTCAGCGTCCCAAAGTATTGGGATTACAGGTGTGAGCCACTGCACCTGGCCCAAAAACATTTTTTCAGTAGATAGATTAACATATTATTAAATAGTTTTGGTGATTTCATTTTCTCTACAAATGGCTTTTACTTGGAAGTTGTAAATTATTAATCTTCTCTCTTATGCACATATGCAACATAATCCTATCCATGACATGTCTCATTACATGCATTGATTCCCAGAACAGGGGCCAGTTGGAGGCTTTTGAGCTTTTTTTTTGAGACAGAGTTTCGCTCTTGTCACCCAAGCTGGAGTGCAATGGTGCAATCCCAGCTCACTTCAGCCTCTACCTCCTGGATTCAAGTGATTCTCCTGCCTCAGCCTCCCGAGTAGCTGGAATTACAAGTGCCCGCCACCATGCCCAGCTAATTTTTGCATTTTTAGTAGAGACGAAGTTTCACCATGTTGGCCAGACTCATCTCAAATTCCTGACCTCAAGTGATCCACCCATCTCGGCCTCCCAAAGTGCTGGGATTACAGGCATGAGCCACCACGCCTGGCTGGTTTTTGAGCTCTTGATCCAGATATGCATGCCTACCTTGGTTGAGAAAAATCACTGCTCTAGAAGACACTATATGGTTTCCTTAGAAGTTTTGATCATAGGTAATATGAAGATTGTGTCTCCATATTACCTTAGACAAGTTTTTACCAGAAATTAGTTTAGTTTATAGATCTGTCTTATGAGTCCATATTCTAATGAAATATTTTCCATTTTTCTGTAGGATCTTAAATCTTTAAGAAGTCAGACATCAAGAGGTTCCACCAAGCTCTCTCCTCAGTCCTTCAGTGTCAGGCTCACAGATCAGCTGTCTACTGACCAAAAACAGAAGAGCATCAGCTCATTGACTCTTTCAAGTTCTTTAATTCCACAGTATAATCAAGAGGCTTCAGTTCTACAGAAAAAGGGGCATAAAAGAAAGCATTTCCTAATGGAGAATATAAATAATGAAAATAAAGGAAGCATTAATCTTAAAAGAAAACATATTACATATAATAATTTGTCAGAGAAAACAAGTAAACAAATGGCTTTGGAAGAATATACTGATGAGGCCGAAGGCTACCTAAATTCTGGGAACTCAGGAGCATTGAAAAAACATTTTTGTGATATTAGGCATTTGGATGATTGGGCAAAAAGCCAGCTGATTGAAATGCTCAAACAGGCAGCAGCCCTGGTGATAACTGTGATGTATACTGATGGTTCCACCCAGCTAGGAGCTGACCAGGTTAGTAAACAGTGATGTTTTTATTTGCTGTCTTGACACCATAAAAGAAGCCCATTTTCTTAGTGTCTGATTTTGATAGGAGAGCTAGAAACAAGATTTTAAGGCTTTCCCTCCCCTCCAGTGGTAAGTGATTGACAATGTATGCTCGCATCAGTTTCTTAGGAAACTGTAAAACTGTTTTCCAGAGTGGGTGTACCATTTTACCTTCCACCAGCAGTGTACTAGGGTTTCAAATTCTCCACCTCCTTGTCAACACGTGTTGTTGTCTGTTTTTTTAGCCATTCCAGTGATTCTGAAGTGGTATTTCATAGTGGTTTTAAATTGTATTTCCCTATTATCTACTGACATTGAGCATCTTTTCATGTGCTTATTGGCCATTCATATATCTTCTTTGATGAAATGTCTGTTCAAATTTTTTGCCCATTTTAAAATTGGGTTGTTTGCGTTTTATTCTGGATCTTTATATATTCTGATACAAGTCTCTTATAAGATATATTATTTATACTTCTCCCAATTTCTGTCATATTTTTAAAAAAATTTATTGAGGGTGTCTTTTGAAGCACAAAAATTTTTTAATTTGATCTCTATTGATTTTTTTAAAAACCTTTCCTTTTCATTTTCCTTTTTCTTTTCCTTTCCTTTCCTTTCCTTTCCTCTACTTTCCTGCACCCATCACTCAAGCAGTATACACTGCACACAATTTGTAGTATTTTATCCCTCACCCCCTTCCCACCCTTTCCTCCTGAGTCCCCAAAGTCCACTGTGTCATTCTTATGCCTTTGCATCCTCATAGCTTAGCTCCCACCTATAAGTAAGAACATACAATGTTTCGTTTTCCATTCCTGAGTTACTTCACTTAGAATAGTAGTCTCCAATCTCATCCAGGTCACTGTGAATGCCATTAATTCATTCACTTTTATGGCTGAGTAGTATTCCATCATATGTATATACCACAGTTTCTTTATTCACTCCTTGATTGATGGGCATTTGGGTTGGTTCCACGTTTTTGCAATTGCAAATTGTGCTGCTATAACCATGCATGTGCAAGTATCCTTTTCGTATAATGACTTCTTTTCCTCTGGGTAGATACCCAGTAGTGGGATTGCTGGATCAAATGGTAGTTCTACTTTTAGTTCTTTAAGGAATTTCCACACTGTTTGCCATAGTGATTGTACTAGTTTACATTCCCACCAGAAGTATAGAAGTGTTCCCTGTTCACTGCATCCATGCCAATATCTATTATTTTTTGACTTTTTGATTATGGCCATTCTTGCAGGAGTAAGATGGTATTACATTGTGGTTTTGATTTGCATTTCCATGATCATTAGTGATGGTGAGCATTTTTTCATATATTCGTTGGCCAGTTGTATATCTTCTTTGGAGAATTGTCTATTCATGTCCTTAGCCCACTTTTTGATGGGATTGTTCGCTTTTTTCTTGCTAATTTGTTTGAGTCATTGTAGATTCTGGATATTAGTCCTTTGTCAGGTGTATGGATTGTGAAAATTTTCTCCCACCCTGTGGGCTGTCTGTTTACTCTGCTGACTATTCCCTTTGCTATGCAAAAGCTTTTTAGTTTAATTAAGCCCCAGCTATTTATCTTTGTTTTTATTACATTTGCTTTTGGGTTCTTGGTCATGAAATCCTTGCCTAAGCCAATTCCTGGAAGGGTTTTTCCAGTGTTATCTTCTAGAATTTTTATAGTTTCAGGTATTAAATTTAAGTCCTTGATCCATCTTGAGCTGATGTTTGTATAAGGTGAGAGATGAGGATCCAGTTTCATTTTACATGTGGCTTGCCAATTATCTCAGCACCATTTGTTGAATAGGGTGTCCTTTCCCCACTTTATGTTTTTGTTTGCTTTGTCAAAGATCAGTTGGCTGTAAGTATTTGGGTTTATTTCTGGTTTCTCTATGTGGTTCAGTTGGTCTATGTGCCTATTTTTATACCAGTACCATGCTGTTTTGGTAACAATGGCCTTATAGTATAGTTTGAAATCAGGTACTGTGATGCCTCCAGATTTGCTCTTTTTGCTTAGTCTTGCTTTGGCTATGTGGGCTTTTTTGTTGTTGTTGCTCCGTATGAATTTTAGGATTTTTTTTTTTTTTTTTTTTTTTTTGAGACAGAGTCTTGCTCTGTCACCCAACCTGGAGTGCAGTGGCACAATCTCAGCTCACTGCAACCTCTGCCTCCTGGGTTCAAGTGATTCTTCTGCCTCAGCCTCCCAAGTAGCTGGGACTTGGGAGGTGCGTGCCACCACGCCCGGCTAATTTTTGTGTTTTTAGCAGAGACGAGGTTTCACCATATTGACCAGGCTGGTCTCGAACTCCTGACCTTGCGATCCACCCACCTTGGCCTCCCAAAGTGCTGGGATTACAGGTGTCAGCCACCATGCCTGGCCTAGGATTGTTTTTTATAGTTCTGTGAAGAATGATGGTGGTATTTTGACGGGAATTGCAGTGAATTTGTAGATTGCTTTTGGCAGTATGGTCATTTTCACAATATTGATTCTACCCTTCCATGAGCATGGGATGTGCTTCCATTTGTTTGTGTCATCTGTGATTTCTTTCAGCAGTGTTTTGGAGTTTTCCATGCAGAGGTCTTTCACCTCCTTGGTTAGGTATATTCCTAAGTATTTTATTTTTTTGCAGCTATTGTAAAAGGGGTTGAGTTCTTGATTTGATTCTCAGCTTAGTCACTGTTAGTGTATAGAAGAGCTACTGATTTGTGTACCTTAATTTTGTATCCAGAAACTTGGCTGAATTCTTTCATCAGTTCTAGGAGCTTTCTGGAGGAATCTTTAGGGTTTTCTAGGTAAACAGTCATATAATCAGCAAATAGTGACAGTTGACTTCCTCTTTATCGATTCGGATGCTTTTTATTTCTTTCTTTTGTCTGATTGCTCTGGCTAGGGCTTCCAATACTATATTGAAAGGAAGTCGTGAGAATGGGCATCCTTGTCTTGTTCCAGTTCTCAGGGTGAGTGCCTTCAACTTTTCTCCATTCAGTATTATGTTGGCTGTGGGTTTATAATAGATGGCTTTATTACATTAAGATATGTCCCTTGTATGCCAATTGTGCTGAGAGTTTTAATAATAAAGCAACGCTGGATTTTGTTGAATGCTTTTTCTGTATCTATTGCGGTGATCATGTGATTTTTGTTTTTAATTCTGTTTATGTGGTGTATCACATTTATTGACTTGCGTATGTTAGACCAACCCTGCATCCCTGGTATGAAACCCACTTGATCATGGTGGATTGTCTTTTTGATATGTTGTTGGATTTGGTTAGCTAGTATTTTGTTAAGGACTTTTGCATCTATGTTCATAAGAGATATTGGTCTGTAGTTTTCTCTTTTGGTGGTATCCTTTCCTGGTATTGGTATTAGGGTGATACTGACTTCACAGAATGATTTAGTGAGGATTCCCACTTTCTCTATCTTGTGGAATAGTGTCAATAGGATCAGTACTGATTCTTCTTTGAATGTCTGGTAGAATTCTGCTGTGAATCTGTCTGGTCTTGGACTTTTTTTATTGGTAATTTTTTTGTTACCATTTCAACCTCACTGCTTGTTATTGGTTTGTTCAGGATATCTAATTCTTCCTGATTTAAACTAGAAAGGTTGTATCTTTCCAGGAATTTATCCATATCCTCTAGGTTTTCGAGTTTATGTGTGTAAAGTTGTTCATAGTAGCCTTGAGTGATCTTTTCATTTTTGTGGTGTCAGTTGTTATATCTCCCATTTTGTTTCTAATTGAGCTTATTTGGATTTTTTCTCTTATTTTCTTGGTTAATCTTGGTATTGGTCTATCAATTTTATTTATCTGTTTAAAGAACCAGCCTTTTGTTTCATTTATCTTTTTTTTTTTTTTTTGTGATAGAGTTTTGCTCTTGTTATCCAGGCTGGAGTGTAATGGCGCGATCTCAGCTCACTGCAACCTCCGCCTCCCGGGTTCAAGTGATTCTCCTGTCTCAGCCTCCCAAGTAGCTGGGATTACAGGCATGTGCCACCACACCTGGCTAATTTTTTGTATTTAGTAGAGATGGGGTTTCACCATATTGGTCAGACTGGTCTCGAACTCCTGACCTCAGGTGATCCACCCTCCTCTGCCGCCCAAAGTGCTGGGATTACAGGCGTGAGCCACTGTGCCTGGCATTTGCTTCATTTATCGTTTGTATTTTGTTTGTTTGTTTCAATATCATTGAGTTCTGCTCTGATCGTGGTCATTTCCTTTCTTCTGCTGGGTTTGGGTTTGGTTTGTTCTTGTTTCTCTAGTTCCTTGAGGTGTGACCTTAGATTGTGCTCTTTCAGACTTTTTGATGTAGGTGTTTAGGGCTATGAACTTTCCTCTTAGTACTGCCTTTGCTGTATCCCAGAGGTTTTTATAGGTTGTGTCACTATTGTTCAGTTTGAAGATTTTTTTTTTTTTTTTTAGACAGAGTCTTGCTGTGTCACCCAGGCTGGAGTGCAGTGGTACAATCTTGGGTCACTGCAACCTCTGCCTCCCAGGTTCAAGCAATTCTCCTGTCTCAGCCTCCTAAGTAACTGGGACTATAGGAGCAAGCCACCACACCTGGCTAATTTTTGTATTTTTAGTAGAGATGGAATTTCACCATGTTGGCCAGGATGGTCTCGATCTCCTGACCTTGTGATCCACCTGCTTCAGCTTCCCAAAGTGCTGGGATTACAGGCATGAACCACCACGCCCGGCCCAGTTTGAAGAATTGTCTAATTTCCATCTTGATTTCATTTTTGAGCCAATGATCATTCAGGAGCAGGTTATTTAATTTCCATGTATTTGTATGGTTTTGAAGGTTCCTTTTGGAGTTGATTTACAGTTTTATTCCACTGTGGTCTGAGAGAGTGCTTGATATAAGTTCAATTTTCTTAAATTTATTGAGGCTCATTTTGTGGCCTATCATATGGTCTTTCTTGGAGAAAGTTCCATGCACTGATGAATAGAATGTATATTCTGTGGTTGTTGAGTAGAATGCTCTGTAAATATATGTTAAGTCCATTTGTTCCAGGGTACAGTTCAAATCCATTGTTTCTTTGTTGACTTTCTGTCTTGATGACCTGTCTGGTGCTTCAATACTTCAGTGGAGTATTGAAGTCCCCCATTATTACTGCGTTGCTGTCTATCTCATTTCTTAGGTCTATTAATTGTTTTAGAAATTTGGGCGCTCCAGTGTTAGGTGCATATATATTTAAGATTGTGATATTTTCCTGTTGGACAAGGCCTTTTGTTATTATATCATCTTACTGTTTGTCTTTTTTTTTTGAGACAGAGTCTTGCTGTGTCACCCTGGCTGGAGTGCAGTGCTACAATCTTGGCTCACTGCAACGTCTGCCTCCCAGGTTCAAGCAATTCTCCTGTCTCAGCCTCCCAAGTAGCTGGGACTATAGGAGCAAGCCACCACGCCTGACTAATTTTTGTATTTTTAGTAGAGACGGAGTTTCATCATGTTGGCCAGGCTGGTCTTGAACTCCTGACCTCAAGTGATCTGCCCGTGTGGGCCTCCCAAAGTGCTGGGATTACAGGCATGAGTCTGGTCTCCTCTTTGTCTTTTTTAACTGCTGTTGCTTTAAAGTTTGTTTGTCTGATGTAAGAATAGCTACTCTTGCTTGCTTTTGGTCTCCCTTTGCATGGAATGTCTTTTTCCACTCTTACCTTAAGTGTATGTGAGTCCGTATGTGTTAGGTGAGTCTCTTGAAGGCAGCAGATGGTTGGTTGGTGAATTCTTATCCATTCTGCAATTCTGTATCTTTTAAGTGGAGCATTTAGGCCATTTACATTCAAGGTTAGTATTGAGATGTGAGGTACCATTCCATTCATTGTACTATTTGTTGCCTGTATACGTTGTTTTTTTTGTTTTGTTTTGTTTTTTTAATTGTATTTTTGCTTTATAGGGCCTGTGAAATGTATGCTTTAAAGAGATTCTGTTTTGATGTGTTTCCAGGATTTGTTTCAAGGTTTAGAACTCCTTTTAACAGTTGTTGTAGTGCTGGCCTGGTAGTGGCGAATTCTCTCAGCATTTGTTTGTCTGAAAAGGACTGTATCCTTCCTTCATTTATGAAGCTTAGTTTCGTTGGATACAATTGTTTTGTTTAAGGAGGCTGAAGATATGGCCCCAGTCCCTTCTAGCTTAGAGGGTTTCTGCTGTTAATCTGATAGGTTTTCCTTTATAGGTTACCTGGTGCTTTTGCCTCATAGCTCTTAAGATTCTTTCCTTTGTCTTAACTTTAGATAAACTGATGACAATGTGCCTAGGCAATGATCTTTTTCAATGAATTTCCCAGGTGTTCTTTGAGCTTCTTGTATTTGGATGTCTAGGTCTCTAGCAAGGCCAGGGAAGTTTTCCTTGATTATTCCCCCAAATATGTTTTCCAAATTTTTTAGATTTCTCTTCTTCCTCAGGAACGCCAATTATTCTTAGGTTTGGTTGTTTAACATAATCCGAGACTTCTTGGAGGCTTTGTTCATGTTTTCTTTTTCTTTTTTCTTTGTCTTTGTTGGATTGGGTTAATTTGAAAACCTTGTCTTTGAGCTCTGAAGTTCTTTCTTCTGCTTGTTTGATTCTGATGCTGAGATTTTCCAGAGCATTTTGCATTTCTATAAGTGCATCTATTGTTTCCTGAAGTTTTGATTGTTTTTTTATATATGCCATCTATATCTATTTCATTGAAAATTTCTCCCCTCATTTTTTTTTTTCTTTTGGAGTGGTAGGGGGACAGAGTCTCACTCTGTCACCCAGGCTGGAGTGCAGTGGCATGATCTGGGCTCACTGTAACCTCCACCTCCTGGGTTCAGGCGATTCTCCTGCCTCAGCCTCTTGAGTAGCTGGGACTACAGGCATGTGCCACCACGCCCGGCTAATTTTTTGTGTTTTTAGTAGAGATGGAGTTTCACCATGTTAGCCAGGATGGTCTTGATCTCCTGACCTCGTGATCTGCCTGCCTTGGCCTCCCAAAGTGCTGGGATTACAGGCGTGAGCCACAGTGCCCGGCCTCCCCTCATTTCTTGTATCATTTTTTTTACTTCCTTAAACTGGGCTTTGCCTTTCTCTGGTGCCTCCCTGATTAACTTAATAACTAACCTTCTGAATTCTTTTTCAGGTAAATCAGGGATTTCTTCTTGGTTTGGATCCATTGCTGGTGAGCTAATATGATTTTTTGGGCATGCTAAAGAACCTTGTTTTGTCATATTACCAGAGGTGGTTTTCTGGTTCCTTCTCATTTGGGTAGGCTCTGTCAGAGGGAAGGTCTAGGACTCAAGGCTGTTGTTCAGATTCTTTTATCCCATGGGGTGTTCCCTTGATGTAGTCCTCTCCCCATTTTCCTAGGGATGTGGCTTCCTAAGAGCTGAGCTGTAATGATTGTTATCTGTCTTCTGGATCTAGCCACCCAGCAAGTCTACCAGGCTCCAAGCTGTCCTGGGGCTTGTCTGCACAGAGTCCTGTGATGTGAACCGTCTGTGGGTCTTTTGGCTGTGGATACCAACACAGTATTTGGGGTGTCTCCTGGGAGCAGGAGCAATCTGCTTCCTTCAAAGGATCTGTGGGTTCTCTCTGCTTTCCTGATTTATTCTTGTAGTCATTCTAGAGCAAAAGTTCACGATGCAAGCCTCCACACTCTGCTCTGTCTGTCCCAGTGGGAGCTGCAATCTAGTCCTGCCTCCCATCTGCCATGATCTCCTAATTCTCTCTGATTATTGGCGCTTTATAGTAAGTTTTGAAATCAAGAAGAGTGAGTCCTCCAACTTTGTCTTTTTCAAGATTCTTTTGGGTATTTTGCTTCCTTTGCTTGTCAGTTTTAGGATCAGTTTGTCAATTTATGCAAAAATCCAGAAGGAATTCTGATATAAATTGCGTTAAATCTATAGATTAATTTTGCGAGTCTTGCCATCTTAATATAATAGTATTGAGTTTTCTGATCCATAAACATGGAGTATCTCCATTTATTTAAAACTTTAATTTCCTGTAGGAATGTTTTATAGTTTTCAGTGTAGTATGCAAGTCTTGCTTTACCTTTCATTTTTTTAAAGGCATTTTGCTGGTTAAAGAATGTAAGTTGATAGTTTATTTTCTTCCAGTAGTTTCATAATATTACTCAACTGTTGGCTGGGTGTGGTGGCTCACGCCTGTAATCCTAGCACTTTGGGAGAGCAAGGTGGGCGGATTGCCTGAGCTCAGGAGTTCGAGACCAGCCTGGGCAACACAGTGAAACCCCGTCTCTACTAAAATACAAAAAAATTAGCTGGGCGTGGCAGTGTGTGCCTGTAGTCCCAGCTACTCTGGAGGCTGAGGCAGGAGAATTGCTTGAACCTGGGAGATGGAGGTTGTGGTGAGCTGAGATTGCGCCACTGCACTCCAGCCTGGGCAACAGAGCAAGACTCCATCTCTAAAAAAAATAAAATAAAAGTATATATATACCATCTCCTGAGTTGCTTTATTTCCCACAAAGAAATCTGCTGTCATCCTTATCTTTGTTTCTATCTATGTAATGTGTTCTCTCGCCACCCACCCCCTTTTATCACTGGTTTTAAGCAAATGATGTTGATGTATTTTTCTTGGTGTAGTTTTCTTCATGTTCCTTGTACTTGAGGTTTATTGATCTTCTTGGTTCTAATGATTAACTTGGGGATAAAGGACAAACATTATTATGTTGAGTTTTTGAGTCCTTGAGTATTATATGTCTTCGTTATTTAGGTCTTCTCTGATTTCTTTCATCAGCATTTTATAGTTTTCAGCATACATATCCTGTATGTATTTTGCTCATTTATACTTAAGTATTTCACTTTTTAGAGTTTTATAAATGGTCGTTTTAAAAAATTTTATTTTCACATGTTTATTGCTAGAATATAAAAATATATTAAATTTCTGTGCTTTGATCTTGTGTCCTGCAACCTTGCTAAATTCACATATTAGCTCCAGGATTCGTTTTTTATAGGTTCCTTTAGATTTTCTACACAGACATTCATGCCATCTGTTAATAGGGAAAGTATGATGCTTCCTTTCTGATGTGTTTGCCTTGTATTCCTTTCTCCTATCATATTGCCCTGGATGAGACTTCCATTATGATGTTGGACAGGGTAGAGACCAGATTTTGAGCATAAGGTCATGGGTTTGGCTTTTGGCCCTCAATTGTCATTAAAAAACTATTCATTTACAAGTTTAATTTTAGGCCTTTTCTCTTTCTCTCTGCTTAATTTTAAAATGTATATCTTTCTACAACAGAAATGTTGTCTGGGTTTAATTTATTTTGTTGTGTTTCCACAGACCCCCGTTTCTTCTGTTAGAGGAATTGTGGTGTTACTAAAACGCCAAGCAGAGGGTGGCCATGGCTGTCCAGATGCCCCGGCCTGTGGTCCTGTTCTGGAGGGCTTTGTGTCAGATGATCCATGCATCTACATTCAAATAGAGCACTCTGCTATCTGGGACCAAGAACAGGAGGCACATCAACAATTTGCCCGGTAAGAAATCTTCACACATGGACTCACACCCTACTTACATGCCTGCTTTATACTAATGGAAACTTTCTCAAGGTCCAGTTTTAATAGTTTAAACTTTTAGAAGTTTTGTACGGGCACATGAAAATAAAATGGATGCAAGTGATAGAAATCTCTGCAAATACTGGCCCTCTCTCTCCCAGAGAGTATCTGGAATGGAGTTCCATTCTTCTGTGGGAGCAGTCGGCTCCAGGACTTGAAGCAACTTCACAGTGAGAAGCTAGGGAGAAAAGCATCACCCCCAGACCCTGAAAATCCCCTGTCACTGGCAGAGTCCCAGATGATTTTCCTTATCATACTTGTTCATTCATTCACAGCATTAGAAAACAAAGTTATCACTGCCTGCAAACAATAAATTGTCCTTAATACCACCAAGGATGGGACTGGTTTCAAAGCTCCATGTCTGTGGAAAGAGGCAAGACCTGTCTCACCTCTTTGGACCGGCCCTCTTAGAATCACAGAATTTTAGAGCAGGCGGGGTTGCTCCTGCCGCCCCTTCTGGATTCTGAAAAGCCCTTTCTGGGATGGATCTTGTACTCTTCCTCACTGTTTCTTTGCTTAGGTTATCCACATGACTTGGGCTTCTGCCTCAAATGGAGGTATCCACTGCCTTCCCAGCCCTCTGATTTAAGGCCAATTAGCCACCCTGGAAGAGGCAATCAAGGCAGCTCCGGAGGAAGCTGGGCCCCGTTACTAGCCTGTCCATGCTTCACACAGGCTCACTGGGCTCTGGGTGATTTTAGGTAACTTTTGGGGAGAAGGGGAATGTGTGACAAACATAGCATTCAGCTCCCAACAGAACCCTTCATTTTCTTTTTATGTAATTTTCTCTTTAAAGAACAACTGGTCAGGTCTAGTGTATGGAGAGCCCTTGTGAGGACAGAGCCCTAATATCTGGATGATGTTTCTGAATTTAGTTGACGTTTTCCACTTGGACGTCTAGTGGTCATTTTAGGCAAACATGTCCAAACTGAACTTCTGTCTTCCCTGGACCCTGCCTCCTGTGGCCTGGCTGTCTTAGTCGGTGTCAGCCCTCCATGAGCTTAGGCAAAAAGTCCTGGGGTTATCTCTGACTTCTCTCTACTTTCCACAAACCATATCAAGCTCTCAGCAAGTCCTATTGGCTCTGCCTTCAAGTGTAGATAGAATCTGCCCTCTGCTTATCCACTGCGTTGCTGTTACTCGGCACAAGTTGTTACCTCCTACTGGATCACAAGAACTTCCACACTGGACTCCTGCTTCCACCTGCCCCTTCAGTCTGTTTTCTGTGCGGCACCCAGAGCTGGCCTGTTAAAGCATAAATCAGATCACATCACTTCCCTGTCCCAAACCCTCAAACAGCTCGTGCTTCACTCTTGAGGAAAACCCCACGTCACTGCTTCTTGGTCTTCTGGCTAAGATCAAGTGTAGAAAAGCCACAGGACCTATGAAGGCCCTCACCCTCAAGATCTGCTTACTCTGGCCCCTCCGCTGTCTTCAACCTCACCCCCTCCTCTCTCCTGGCCTCTCAGTGCATTCCCACCTCCTTGCCGTTCCTGACCATGTGGTGTGCGCCTCTACCCAAGGGCCTGGTGCCACCATCCCTCCCTGCAGCATTCTCCCAAATAGCTGCATGGTTTACTGCCTCATTCCTTTATGTTTTTCTCTGAACAAACAAAAAGTAAATTATGAAAACACAAAGGTACAGAGTAGTATATACATCCACCCAGGCCAACATTATCAAAGGTTTTTCCTTACTTCCTTCTGTCCCTTTCCTGGGGAAGGGGGAGAGGACTGGGATTAAAGAAATTCCCAACCTATTGTTTTGCCCTCTCATGACTCTGAAAACTATGGGCTTTTTTTTTTTTTTCAGAGCCACAATGCCATTTTTAAACTTAACAAGTTGTGTACGCAGTCCAAATTTGAAGCTACCTGATTGTCTCAAAAATGTCCTTCTACAGTTGACTTATTAGGATCAGGACATAGCATTGGGTGGCCATGTCCCTAGTTTTTTCTAATCTGGAGCGTCCCTCAGCCCCTCTCCCTATCTTGGAGGAGGTCCTGTGTCCTGGATTCGTTTGTTTCCCTCATCATGAGGTTCTTTTACTTGTTCTGTCTCCTCTTCTCCATATTTTCTGTAAACTGGAGTTAGCTCTAAGTGCTTGATTATTTGGGTCCAACTTGTTTTGCACAGCACTTCCTAGGTGGAGCTGTAAGCTTCATACTCCATCTGTGATGCAGTTGGATGGCCGGATTTAGCAAATTAAAATATAGAACACTAAATTTGAATTTCAGATAAATAACTAATTTCTTAGTATACGTATGTCCCAAATATTGCATGGGACATACTTATACTAGAAGAATACATCCCTAAAAAATATTCAATTTTTTTCAGATAATAATTATTCATGATTTTTCTGAAATTCAGACTTAACTGGTATCCTCCTGACTTCCCTTAGTGATGCAATTGGGTTGTCCCAGTTTTCATGGTGCTGAGAGGGAGCATTGGGTTCAGGTGGTGTCAGCACGATCCCTTCCTTATAAACTTCTCCCCCAAACTTTCCCTTAATGGTTTTGTCCATTGATTAGGATCATCTAAATCACTTATTTAATTCCGGCTAGTAAGATGGTGATTTTTCTAATTCTATCATTTCTTCCACATTTAGTAGCTAAAATTTTCTGTAAAGAACTTTCCTCTACCAACTAGGCTTTTGTTTACCTTATCCTTCATGTCTTTCCTCAAGAGTTACCTTGGCTAGGAACAGTGGCTCAGGCTGAGGTGGGAGGATGGCTTGAGGGTGGAGTTTGAGACTAGCCTGAGCAACATAGTGAGACCCAGTCTCTACAAAAAATTTAAAAATTACCCGGGTACAGTGGCATGTGCCTATAGTTCCATCTACTCTAGAGGCTGATGTTGGAGGATCACTTGGGTCCAGCAGTTTGAGCCTGCAGTGAGCTGTGATTGCGCTACTGCACTCTAGCCTGGATGACAGAGTGAGGCCCTGTCTAAAAAAAAAAAAAGAATTACGAAGCTAAAAAAAAAAAACAGAATTACCTTATCAGACCTTCCTTGACCACCCTGTATGAGATGGTACCCCACTGCCAACCCCACACACATGACTTTCATTTGTGTTCAGTAGTGTGTTCATTAATGTATCCCCAATATCTAAGAACAATGCTACAAAGCAAGTGCTTAATCAATATTTATTCAATATTATCATTGAATGAATGAATGTTGAGGCTTAATTTTTATTAAGTTCTAGGACAATCAAATTAATACATTGCCTCAAGTACCATAAATTGGAAATAATAATCCCAATCCTATGATTATATCTTTGAGATTCAAAATAAATTTAAATAAATCACATTTAAATTAGCACACATACTTTTTTGCACAAAAACATGTTTAATAACATTTATTAAATGACCTGTGCAAGGCCTTTCACATACACACTCTCCCTTCACCTTCACATTCTCTCTGTACGTTTGTTATACCTTATTCACTCCATTTTACAGATGAGGAAGCCTCAAATCTAGCTTTTATATATATAAATATATATATGTGTGTGTGCATGTATATACATATACATAAATACATGTTTTATTTTAAGAGCCAGAGTCTCTCTTTGTCGCCCAGGTTGGAGTGCAGTGGTTGTGATCACGACTCATTGCAGCCTCAACCTCCCAGGCTCAAGTGATTCTCCCTCCTCAGCAACCTCACCCCAGTAGCTAGGACTTTAGGACTACAGGCATGCACCACCATGCCTGGCTAATTGCCATTTAGCTTACAAGGTATTCTTTTTGTTGTTTGTTTTATCAAGATAAAAATAATCTCTTATTAGCGGAAGATAGTGTAGTTGGTAGATTACCTCATCACAGAACTCTTGAGTTTCAAGGATGAAGGAGCAGTAAAGGGAAGTGATCTCCATGGCCCCAGTTCTTCTCCTTCATAAGCTCTTTACTCCCTCTTGGACACCCTCCTCACCGGTCCAACCAAGCCAAGATCTGAAGCTGTGTTATTGGCACTTTACCCTCCCTACCATCCTGGTCGCCCTTTTCAAGGGAAACCAAGGTGAAATCACACAAAGTGCAAAAGGCCTACAAATGTCTTTCTGTGGAACAAGTCCAAGCAAAATCTAACTGCAGTTTGGCTAAGTTTGCAAAGCTCATTAGGCTCTCGATTTCTTTCTTCCTCAGCTCTAACCAAAGAATCTCATTAATGTGTTAATGAACATTTACTATAAAGAGGGATTGATGGCTTTGGTAGCTTAGAGTTTGGGCCCTGGCAGCAGGAAGATATGGTCTCAGATCCCAGCATTGCCATTTGTTAGTCATTTAACCCTGGCCAAATTGCTTAACCTCTTCAAGACTAAGTTTTCTCATCTGTAAAATGGTTCTAGTGCATGCCAGATAGGATAGTGATGAGGTTTCAGTGCAACAATCACTTCACACACAATGCTGCAAAGTGTTCAGCGTGGTATCTGGCACATGGTAAGTATTCAGTCAATTTTAACAATTGTGAATCCCATATTCAAAGTGCTTATGGTATAATGGAGAGACAAACGTTCAAGGTACATTATAATACAGCAAGTGTACTTCCCACTGTACTACATGTGTGGATAGGAGTACAGAAGACTTACAGAAGAGGGAGCAGCCCCCTGCTTGGGGAATTAGGGCATACCTTCCTGAAGATGGCCCTTGAACAGTTTGTGAAAACTGTGGGAAGAGAATTGTAGTCAAGAATACAGTATATACAGTGACCCAGGAGCAAAGCAGGACGTGGCACAGCCTGTGGTGGAGGAAAAGGAATTTAGTGCGACGAGAGGGTAGAATGTTTGAGGGCAGCTCTGGGAGAACGGGCTAGAGAGTCATCTTGGGGCCTGGCTCTAAAGAGCCCAGAGTAGGTGTACTTTGCTCAGGAATGTAGGTCTTATTCTACAGGTAATGGGGTGTTACCCAGGGATAAGCACTTGACAGCTGCGTGACCTTGGGTACCTTATCTCGTCTCTCTGTGTCTCTCTTTCATCATCTGTAAAACGCAGATGATAAATAACACTAACCTCTTGGAATTCTTTAGTGAATGTGTGTATGTGCTATCTAAGTGATAGCTATTAGTTGAGTAGTAATAATATTTTTCCAAGGTCGAAAGTTCCAAATTAATGTTTAAATCAGTGAATTTCTTTTCATCTTCTAGGAACGTGCTATTTCAAACACTGAAATGTAAATGTCCTGTTATTTGTTTTAATGCTAAGGATTTTGTGAGAATAGTGCTGCAGTTTTTTGGTAATGATGGCAGTTGGAAGCATGGTAAGTTATATTTTTTATTCTCTCTATAATTTAACTCTTCAAATGTGACTCCTCCTATGAATGGGAGAATGGTGAGGGCAGCCATGTCACACAACTCCTGGAGGACCTGGCCACACAGACTGATATGCCTCCTCATGGGCCCTAGGCATGGGGAGGAAGTTTTCCTCCATGTTTCTAGGTTATTTGAATTTTTACAAGTATATATTACTTTCATAATTTAAAATAGGAAAGAATTAACTTACGTAGCATGGTCAGTGAGATTTCTTGTTACCACAAATAGCTTATAAACTTTCTAAGAATTAAACTACAGTCCAGAGTAATTAACATCAAAACAATATAGGACCTACCTTTTATTTAAAATAGTAAAGATTTTAAATATATATATATATATATATTTTTTTTTTTAGAGATGGAGTCCAACTTTGTTGCCCAGGCTGGTCTCAAACTGCTGGCCTCAAGCCATCCTCCTGTCTCAGCTTCCCAAAGTGCTTGGATTATAGGCGTGAGCCACTGCACCGGGCCTAAAATAGTAAAGTTTTTTTATAACTTTTTGAAAACTAGATGGACATGGCCGGGCGCAGTGGGTCACACCTGTAATCCCAGCACTTTGGGAGGCTGAGGCAGGCGGATCACGAGGTCAGGAGTTCGAGACCAGCCTGGGCAACATGGTGAAACCCCGTCTCTACTAAAAATACAAAAATTAGCCAGGCTTGGTGGCTCGTGCCTGTAATCCTAGCTACTCAGGAGGCTGAGGCAGGAGAATTGCTTGAGCCCAGGAGGTGGAGGTTGCAGTGAGCCACCGCACTCCAGCCTGGGGGACAGAGTGAGATTCTGTCTCAGGAGAAAAAAAAAAACTAGATGGACAGATAAGTGGTAAAACAAATATAGCAAAAATATTCATTGTAGAATCTAGGTGGTGGACATGTGTGTTCACTGTATGATTCTTTTCAAATTATATGTTTGAAAATGTTCATAATAAAATGTTGGAAAAAGCCCTTTTTATTGTCAAAAATTTCTAACATATACAAAAGTAGGCATCACCCAGTTTCAACAATTATCAATTTCCAGCCAATCTTTTTTTTTTTTTTTGAGATGGAATTTTGCTCTGTTGCCCAGGCTAGAGTGCAGTTGCATGATCTTGGCTCACTGCAACCTCTATCTCCCTGGTTCAAGTGATTCTCTCCTGCCTCAGCCTCCCGAGTAGGTGGGACTACAGGTGTGCACCACCATGAGTGGCTAATTTTTGTATTTTTAGTAGAGATGGGGTTTCACCATGCTGGCCAGGCTAGTCTTGAACTCCTGACCTTGTGATCTCCCCGCCTCGGCCTCCCAAAGTGACCCACTGCGCCTGGCTCCAACCAATCTTTTGCTCTATAACTCCCCATACTTCCAAACTGCCACTTCCTGGATACTTTGTAGCAAAACCCAAACATCATGGGATTCATCTCTAAATATTTCAATTGTATGACTAAAATGTGAGATTCTGTTTATAAGACAACACCATCATCTCTCCCCACCCCCAAGCAAAATAACCAATAATCTTTTTTTCTTTTTTTTCCTTCTAAAAATTTTACTGAATCATAATAGATATACATATTTTGGGGGAACTTGTGATATTTTGATACATTCATATAATGTGTAATAATCAAATCCGGGTAATTGGGATATCTATCACCTTAAACATTTATCTTTTCTTTATACTGGGAATATTTGAATTTTTCTTTACTAGCTATTTTGAAATATACAATAGATTATTGGTTACTATAGTCACTCTACTGATTTACTGAACACCAGGTCTTCTTTCTTCTACCTAACTATGTATTTGTAACTGTTAATCAACTACTCTTAATCCCAACCACCACCCCCTTACCCTTCCTGACCTCTGGTAACCACCAATCTACTCTACCTTCATGAGATCTGCTTTCTTAGCTCCTACATATGAGCAATATTTATCTTTCTGTGCTTGGCTTATTTCACTTAACATAGTGATCTCCAGTTCCATCCATGTTGCTGCAAATGACAGGATTTCATTCTTTTTTATGGCTGAATAGTAACACCACATTTTCTTTCTTTATCTGTTGATGGACACTCAGGTTAATTCCTTATTTTGGCTATTGTGAATAGTGCTGCAGTAACATGGGAATGCAGATATCGCTCTGATATGTTGATTCTTTTGAATACATACCCAGGAGTGGGATTGCTGGATCATATGGTAGTTCTATTTCGTTTTTTGAGGAACCTACGTACTGTTTTCCATAGTGGCTGTTCTAATTTACTTTCCTACCAGTAGTGTATGAGGGTTCCCCTTTCTCCATATCCTCACTGGTATCTGTTATTCCCTATCTTTTTGATGAAAGTCGTTTTAAATTGGGGTGAGATGATATCTCATTGTGATTTTCCTTGCATTTTTCTTATGATTAGTGATGTTGAACATTTTTAAATATTCTTGTTGGCCTTTTGTATATCTTCTTTTCAGAAATGTCTATTCAAATCATTTGCCTATTTTTAAATCATGTTTTCCCCCTATTGAGCTGTTTGAGTTCCTTTTATATCCTGGTTGTTAATCCACTATCAGATGGATAGTTTGCAAATATTTTCTTCCATTCTGTGAGTTGTCTGTTCACTCTATTGTTTCCTTTGCTGTACAGCTTTTGCTTGATGTAATTTCATTTGTCTGTTTTTGCTTTTGTTGCCTATACTTTGGAAGTTGTAGTAAAAAAAAAAAAAAATCATTGCCCAGACAAATGCACTGGAGCATTTTCCCAATGTTTTCTTCCAGATGTTTCATAGTTTCAGGTCTTAGATTTAAGTCCTTAATCCATTTTGATTTGATTTTTGTATATGGTGAGAGATAGGAGTCTAGTTTCATTCTTCTGCGTGTGATTTTCCCAGCACCTTTCCCCAGTATATATTCTTGGAGCCTGTCAAAAATGAATTGGCTGTAAATGTGTTGATTTATTTCTGGGGTCTCTATTCTGTTCCATTGGTCTGTGTGTCGGTTTTATGTCAGTACCATGCTGTCTTGGTTACTATAGCTTTGTAGTATAATTTGAAGTCAGGTAGTGTGGGTGATTCCTCCAGCTTTGTTGTTTTTGCTCATGATTGCTTTGGCTATTCAGGGTGTTTGGTTCCATACAGATTTTAGGCATTTTTGTCCTATTTCTTTTTTTTTTTTTTTTTTGAGATGGAGTCTTGCTCTGTTGCCAGGCTGGATTGCAGTGGCGTGATCTCGGCTCACTGCAACCTCTACCTCCTGGGTTCAAGTGATTCTTGTGCCTCAGACTCCGAATTAGCTGGGACTATAGGCACCCGCCACCACACCTAATTTTTGTATTTTTAGTAGAGACGGGGTTTCACCATGTTGGCCAGGATGGTCTTGATCTCCTGACCTCGTGATCCACCCGCCTTGGTCTCCTAAAGTGCTGGGATTACAGGCGTAAGCCACCGCGCCTGGCCTTTTTGTCCTATTTCTGTGAAGAATGTCATTGGTTCGTATTTTGATAGAGATTGCATTGACTCTTTGATTGCTTCATGTAACATTGATGATGGAGTCTCACTCTGTCGCCCAGGCTGGAGTGCAGTGGCACAATCTTGGCTTACTGCAAGCTCTGCCTCCTGGGTTCACGCCATTCTCCTGCCTCAGGCTCCTGAGTAGCTGGGAATACAGGCGCCCGCCACTATGCCTGGCTACTTTTTTGTATTTTTGGTAGAGACGGGGTTTCACCATGTTAGCCAGGATGGTCTCGATCTCCTGACCTCGTGATCCACCCGCCTCAGCCTCCCAAAGTGCTGGGGTTACAGGCATGAGCCACTGTGCCCGGCCGGTAACATTGATATTTTAACAATATTAATTCTTGCATTTCCTCACTTTTATTCTATGTAAGTCTGTATAAGTAAAGTGGGTTTCTAGTAAGCGGGAAATAGTTGTGTCTTATTTCCTTATCCATACAGCCATTCTATGTCTTTTAATTGAAGAATTTAGTCCATTTACATTCAGTGTTATTGGTAGGTGAGGACTTATTACTACCATTTTGTTACTTGTGGTTAAGTGATTTTCTCTGGTAGTATCTTTTAATTTGTAGCTTTTTTTGTGTGTGTGTGTATTTATTATAGGTTTTTGCTTTGTGGTTACAAAAACCAGTAATAAATACACTAAAAATAAAAAGGAGCCTTACAAAAAAAATCTTATAGTTATAACAAGTTGTTTTAAACAGATGACAACTTATCTTTATTTACAAAGAAAAGAATAGAAACAAACAAATAAAGGAAAAACTAAAAAATCTTTACACTTTAATTCCACTCCCTACACACATTTTGACTTTTTGTTGCCTCGATTTATGTGTTTTTATATGGTCCATCTCTTAACAGGTTGCCATAGCTATTACTGTTTTTTATAGATTTATCTTTTAATCTTCACACTGGAGTTATGAGTGGATTGCATACCACAATTTCAGTGTTAGAGTATGCTGAGTTTGTCTGTGTATTTACTTTTACCAGTGGGTTTCAATCCTTCAGATGTTTTCTTTTTGTATGTTCGTGGTTTTTTTTTTTGAGACGGAGTCTCCTTCTGTTGCCCAGGCTGGAGTGCAGTGGCGCAATCTTGGCTCACTGCAAGCTCCGCCTCCTGGGTTCACGCCATTCTCCTGCCTCAGCCTCCCGAGTAGCTGGGACTACAGGCACCCGCCACCAGGCCCGGCTAATTTTTTTGTATTTTTAGTAGAGATGGGGTTTCACTGTGTTAGCCAGGATGGTCTCGATTTCCTGACCTCGTGATCTGCCCACCTTGGCCTCCCAAAGTGCTGGGATTACAGGCGTGAGCCACCGCGCCCAGCCCGTGTTTTTTTCTTTCAGATTGAAGAACTCCTTTTAGCATATCTTGGAAGATGGGTCTGGTGGTGATGAATTTCCTCAGTTTTTGTTTGTCTGGGGCTTTATTTCTTTTTCACGTGTGAAGGATAGCTTTGCTGGCCACAGAATTCTTGGGTGACAGTCGTCTTTTGTTTTGTTTTCCTTTTTATTGGGGAGGGGGTGGCAGGGAGATGGGGTCTCACTCTGTCACCCAGACTGGAATGCAGTGGTGTGATCATAGCTCACTGTAACCTCAAATTCCTGGGCTGAAGTGATCCTCCTGCATCAGCCTTCCAAGTAGTCGGGACTATAGGTGTGTTCTACCACACCCAGATAATTTTTTTATTTTTATTTTGTAGAGACAGGGGTCTCACTATGTTGTCCTGGCTGCTGTTGAACTCCTAGCCTGAAGCAGTCCTCCTGCCTTGGGCTCCCAAAGTGTTGAGATTACAGGTGTCAGCCACCAAGCCTGGCAGTTTTCTTTTCTTTCAGCACTTTGAATAGGTTATCCCACTCCCTCCTTCTGTTGAGAAACCTGTTGCCAGATGAATTGGAGCTCCTTTATATGTTATTTGTTCTTTTCTCTTCTGTTTTTGGGGTCCTTTCTTTGTCCTTGACCTTTGGGGGCTTGTTTATTATATGTGTAGTATAATATAGGGTAGTTATATTTGGGTAATTATAGGGTAGTTTTATTTGGGTTTAATCTGTTTGATCTCTGGCCTTCCTCTACCTGGATATTTATATCTTTCTCAAGATTTGGGCCAGGCGCAGTGGCTCATGCCTGTAATCCCAGCACTTTGGGAGACTGAGGCGGGTGGATCACTTGAGGTCAGGAATTTGAGACCAGCCTGGCCAACATGGTGAAACCCTGTCTCTACTAAAAATTCAAAAGTGAGCCGGGCATGGTGGCACATACCTGTAATCCCAGATACTCAGGAGGCTGAGATAGGAGAATCACTTTAACTCAAGAGGCAGAGGTTGCAATGAGCCAAGATCAAACCATTGCACTCCTGCCTGAGCAACAGAGCAAGACTCCATCTAAAAAACAAACAAACAAACAAAACAAACAAACAAACAAAAAATTTGGGAAGTTTTCTGTTATTATTTTTTGAATAAGCTTTCTATTCCTTGCTCTTGCTCTGCTTCATCTTGAACACCACTAATTCTTAGATTTGCTCTTTTGAGGCAATTTTCTATGTCTTATAGGTGTCCTTCATTTCTCTTCTCTCTTTTCTTTTTACTCCTCTGTGTCTTTTCCAATAGTCTATCTTCAGACCCACTGATTGTTTTGTCTGCTTGATCCATTCTACTGTTGAGAGCCTCTATGGAATTTTTCAGTTCAGCAAATATATTTCGCAGTTCCAGGATTTCTGTTTGATTTTTTAAATTAAGTCAACCTCTGTTAAATTTTTCTGATTAATTTCTGGGTTTTTCTGTGTTATTTTAGAGATCACTGAGTTTCCTTAAAACTGCAATTTTGAATTCTTGATCAAAGAGCTTCACTGTCGCCATCCTGTTAAGGTCAGTCACTGGCTCCTTGCTTTGTCTGGTTTGAGGATGTCATGGTTCCCCACTTGCTATTATTTCTTGTGAATGTACGTCTATTTCTTTGCATTGAAGGATTAGTTTTTTTGTTCCAATCTTCTCTTTCCGGCTTGTTTTGGTTTTTTATTAGATATGTTTGCTCAGAGATTTTTTGTCAATATACCTGTTAAATATCTTTTTGTTTTTGCTAGGTCCTTGCTTCCTTTTCAGCACTAGATAGCACCTTAAGCCCAGGTGTGCCTCGGCGCTAGCAAACTTCAGAGCGCTCCCCATCCCTGATGAGGAAAGTCCCTAAGGGAATACCTCGCAGTATGGGAAGGCTAGCTGGGAGTTCATGCCCAGGGGACCTGTAGGATGTACCTCCTGCAACATGGTCCTACTGACCAGCCTTTCTGATTTGGTGTCTCCTCTGTCCATGGTACAGAGCCGAGTGTCTGCTAGTCTCTACCACTGCCCATTTCTGGCTGTCCTCAGGGATATTTCTCCCTTCAGACACTCATGATGCTTCCTGTGGATTGTGGCAGGGACGGGTCTCCTGCCAGGGGGCCCAAGATGATAGGAAAGTTGATTGTCCACCTCAGTCTCACTTTTTTCAGTTTAGTAACTGAATTGGGGGAAATTTTTCTACATGTTTGGTGACTGGCACATTGGGGAAGGGACATAAAGTCTGATTCTCTTACTGTCTGCATGGAGTTTTTTGACTTCTGTGTGGCCTTGGAAACTGTGTCATCCTTATATTTGGGTTCTGGGATATTGCTGGTGATAATCTTGGTGCTGTATATTGGTTTTTGCTTTTCTGTGAAGGAGAGTGAAGCCGGCTTGCTTGTGTTCTACCATTTTGGTAACACCACTCTATTACCAATAATCTCTTTTTATTATTAGCTGTCTAGTCAGTGTTTGCACTTCCCTAGTTGTTCTATAACTGTTTTTGTTTATTTGTTTTGTTTTTTTTACAGTTTGTTTTAACTGGGGCCCAAAGCCCATAACTTGTATTTCTTTTTGTTTGTTTATTTGTTTGTTTTTGAGATGGAGTCTCGCTCCGTCACTCAGGCTAGAGTGCAATGGTGCAATCTTGGCTCACTGCAACCTCTGCCTCCTGGGTTCAAGCAATTCTCCTGCCTCAGCCTCCTGAGTAGCTGGGATTGCAGGCACGTGCCACCACGCCTGGCTAATTTTTTATATTTTTGGTAGAGAGGGGTTTCACCATGTTGGCCAGGCTGGTCTCGAACTCCTGACCTCAAGTAATCTGCCTGCCTCGGCCTCCCAAAGTGCTGGGATTACAGGCATGGGCCACCGTGCCCAGCCAGGTGTGTTTGTATTTCTTAAGCCTCTTTTCATCTATATGTTCTCCCTTCCTCTGTCTTACACTCTTGCAGTTGTTTTGTTGTTGAAGAAACCAGATTGTTTGTCCTGTAGAATTTCTCACAGTCTGGATTTTACTGAGCACATCTCCTTCTTCTCATTTAATATGTTATCTCTCTTCTATTTCCTGTAAATTGGCAATTAGATCCAGATGCCTGATCAGATTCAGGTTAGATTTGGGAGAGAAAGACTACATAAGTGTTGTATACGTTTGTCAGGAGGTATATAATGTTTGGATGTTTATCTTTTTTTGTGATGTTAGAAGCTACTGCTTGTCATTGTCTAGGTTCCTTAATTGCAACATGGTGATATTTAAGATCTATTATGCTTTCTTCATTTATTAGCTATAATACTTACATAAAGAGAAATCCCCTTTTGTCATCTATTTGGTTACCCTAAGTACACTTCATATAGAAAAGCCAAGATAAAATTTGATTATTTTCCTTTATTTACCCATTTTCAAAATAATGAATTGTTTCATAGAATCACCAAAAGGTGATCAAAAAAAGCCTTTTCATTTTAGTATCATTATGAGCATATGGATTTAAATATATTTGATATGTTTTGACACATTGCACATGATCTTTGATGAGTTAGGTGAGCCTTTGTCATACAAACCTAGTAATCTGGGCATCTTCTTTGATTTGTGGTATGGTAGGATGTTTCCAGGTCATCTTTTGCATTTCCTGCTCTAGATCTGAAATTAGCCATTTCTTCAAGGAGCCCTGTTACATTAGTGAAAACGGCATTTAGAGACCAGAATCTGGTCACTGGATATGTACCTCACTATTAGGTTGACTTTTGTTACCAGGCTAAGATGTTTGTATTTTTTTTTAAGATAAAATATACTGTGAGTTCATACTGATATTTCTAATTCATGTTCAGGATGACAGGGTTTTTACTTAACCTTATTGATCTCCTTTAAAACATACTGAATAATCCTTTGTACTTGGAGGTCAGTTTGGCTGTATATAAGATCACTGGTTTACATCTTTCTTTGTATTTCTAAAATAGGCTATACTATTGTTTTTTGGCATAAAGTGGTGCTTTCAGAAAGTGTGGTGAAAATCTGATTCTCTTTCCCTAATTAGTGACTTGGTCTTTTTGTCTGAATGTCCAAAGGTTTTTGTTAGTTTTATTTTCCTTTTTTTTTTTTAAAGTCTAGTGTTTTACTAGACTGTGTCTTGGTGTTGGCTGTTTTGGGTCAATTTTGCAAGATATGTATGTACCCTTAAAAAAAAAAAAAAAAAACTTTGGCCGGGCACGGTGGCTCACGTCTGTAATCCCAGCACTTTGGGAGGCCGAGACGAGTGGATCACCTGAGGTCAGGAGTTCAAGACCAGCCTGGCCAACATGGTGAAACTCCATCTCTACTAAAAATATGAAAATTAGCCGGGCATGATGGCGTGCCCCTGTAGTTCCAGCTACTCAGGAGGCTGAGGCAGAAGAATCACCTGAACCTGGCAGGCAGAGATTGCAGTGAGCAGAGATCTCGCAAGACTCTGTCTCAAAAAAAAAAAAAAAGAAAAAAAGAACACCTTGTAAATAGCTTTCTGGTATAGCTTTAAAAAATAGCAGTTTTATTAAGATATAATTTCATACCATAAAATTCACTCTTTAACTGTACAATTCAGGGGTTTTTCAAGTAATCACAGAATTGTGCATCTATCACCACTACATAATATCAGAACATTTTTGTCACCCCAAAAAGAAATCCTGTACTCCTTAGCAGCCACTCCCCATCCCCCCTTTCTCAGACTCTGGCAAGCACTAATCTGTGGTTTTTTGTCTCTGGAGTTGTGTATTCTGAATATTTAACATGAATAGAATTGCACAATATGCAACCTTTTGTCACTAGCTTATTTCATTTAGCCTGATGTAGCTTTTTGTTGTTGTTGGTTTTTAAGCTAGTGTTTTAAAGGTTCATTCAAGTTGTGACATATATCAGTACTTTATTCCTTTTTATGGCTGAATAATCATATTTTGTTCATTCATCAGTTGATGGACATTTGAGTTGTTTTCACTTTTGGCTGTTATGATTAATGCTTCTATGAACTTTGGTGTAAAGGTCTTTGCATGGACATATTTTCAACTTGCTTGCGTATATATCCAGAAGAAGTAGAATTGCTGGGTCATGTGGTACTCTGTATTTAACATTCTGAGGAACTGCCAAACTTGTTTCCAACAAGGCTGCACCATTTTAACAAGCACTGTATATAGCACTGTAATTTCCCCACATCCTTGCCCAATACGTGTTCTTGTGTATCTTTATTTTAGTCATCCAAGTGGATGTGAAGTGTTACATCCTTGTGGTTTTGGTTTGTATTATACTGATGCCTAATGATATTGGACATCTTCTCATGTGCTTATTGGCCACTTTTATATCTTTTTTTGGGGAAATGTCTGTTCAAATATTTTGCCCATTTTAAAATTGCATTGTCTTTTTATTGTTTATTTGTAAGAATTATTTATATATTCTAATATGAGTTTATTGTCAGATATACAATTTGCAAATACTTTCTCCCAATCTGTGACTTGTCTTTTTAGTTTCTTGATGTCCTTTGAAGCACACTTTTTTTTTTAAGGAAATCCGATTTATTTGTGTTTTCTTTTGTTATTTGTGTTTTTGGTGTCAAATCTAAGAAACAATTGTTTAATCCAAGGTCAGAAAGATTTACTCATATTTTTTTCATACAAGTTTAATCATATTCTCTCTGAGGTTAGGCTTATGATCCATTTTTGGTTAATTTTTGCATATGGTGTGAGGTAGGGGTCTGTATTAGTTTCCTAGGTCTGCTGTAACATTACCATAAACTGAGTGCTTAAAACAAAAATTTATTTTCTTACAGTTCTGGAGGCTGGAAGTCCAAATTAAGGTGTTGGCAGTTCCTTCTGGAGTCTCTGAGGGAAAATCCATTCTGTGACTCTCCCCCAGCTTCTGGTGGTGGCTGGAAGTCCTTTTCACTCCTTGACTTGTAGACACATCCCTCCGGTCTCTGCTTCCATCCTCATGTGGCCTTTTCCCTCTGCATGTCTCTATATGTCACCTTCTTTTCTGTCTCTCATAAGGACACCCATCATTGGATTTAGGGCTCACCCTAACCTAAGATGATCTCATCTCAAGATTCCTACCATAATTATATCTGCAAAGGCCCTTATTTCAAATAAGTTCCCATTCTGAGATTCTGGGTGGAGTTATCTTTTGAGAACCACAATTCAACCCATTGTTGGTATCCAACACCATTCTTAGTACCTTTGTTGAAAATCAATCAACCACTGATGTATGGGTTTATTTCTAGACTGTCGATTCTGTTCCACTGATCTGTAGGTCTATTCTGTGTCGATACGACACTGTATTGATTATGTATATGTCTTTATGTAGTTTAAAGTCATCTTTTTTTTTTTTTTTTTGAGACGGAGTCTCACTCTGTTGCCCAGGCTGGAGTGCAGTGGCGCGATCTCAGCTCACTGAAAGCTCCGCCTCCTGGGTTCACACCATTCTCCTGCCTCAGCCTCCCCAGTAGCTGGGACTGCAGGTGCCCACCACCACACCCAGCTAATTTTTTGTATTTTTAGTAGAGACAGGGTTTCACCGTGTTAGCCAAGATGGTCTCAATCTCCTGACCTCGTGATCTGCCTGCTTCGGCCTCCCAAAGTAGGATTACAGGCATGAGCCACCATGCCCGGCCTAAAGTCATCTTGAATTACAGTGTTTAGTGCTGTGTTCGTTTGGTTTTTTTCCCTTTGATTTCCTATTTCATATGTTGAATCTTATTGTCTGTCTTTCATATTTATCTTTTTGTCATATTTATCATTTTTTATCCAGAATCCATTTTCAGTCTCTTCATTTCTTTTTGATTTTTTAAAATTTTATTTTATTTTATTTTTAAGTTCTGTTGGACTTGATTCTTTTTTATTTAAAAAAATATTCTGTCTTTTTTGGCTGGGCACAGTGGCTTACGCCTGTAATCCCAGCACTTTGGGAGGCTGAGGTGGGCAGATAACTGAGGTCAGGAGTTTAAGACCAGCCTGGCCAACATGGTGAAACCCCATCTCTACTAAAAAAACAAAAATTAGCTGGGCATGGTGGTGGGTGTCTATAATCCCAGCTACTCGGGAGGCTGAGGCAGGAGAATCACTTGAACCTGAGAGGCAGAGGTTGCAGTGAGCCGAGATCATGCCATTGCTCTCCAGCTTGGGCAACAGAGCAAGACTCCATCTCAAAAAAAAAACAAAACAAACAAACGAAAAATTCCCTTTTCTTAAATCTTTTTTTTTACTTTAAGTAGTTAGCTATTATGTTTATTTGCTTTTGTGTCTTGCGCCAGTTTAGTTTTTATTTCTGAAATGTCTTCTTTTTTAAAATTTTCTCTCCTAGATTCTGTCATTTCTTTGTATAATTTTTCTTTTTCTAAGTCACCTAATTTCTATTGTTCGGATGTACTTACTTTTTTACAGCTTTTACTCTTTCTTAATTTTCTGAGTTTGTTTTAAATCTTATTTTGTTAGCATTTCTTTTTCAGCTACTGGCATTTTCTCCCTAGTGTGGGATTTGTCCTGGCAGGCTTCAGTTTGTCAGTTGCAAGAGATTATAGGGACCATCTCCCAGAGCATTCTTATACTGTCAGAGCTTCCCCAAGGATTTTTAAAAATATATGTTGATAACCATTACTTTTGGAATATTAAAGCATTGAAAAGGGAAGTGGAGTGAAACAGTGCTATTGGGTCAGTCCGCATCACCAGACAGTGTTGTAGAAAATCACGTGCTGCTGACGGAGACGTGTGCTCCTCTTATCCAGAGCTCCAAATGTGCTACTGTAAGAGACTTCCTAGATATCAAATGAGAAAGTCATAATACTGGCTGCTTTGGTAAATATAAATCTCTTAGACTGGTATAATTTAAAGATGCCTGAACATATAATATTTAATGTGATATGATCTAAGACTATAGTTTTATTTAAAGGCAAACTCCTTACTTTTGTATGGCACAATTCAAAATTTTAAAGTAACTTAAAAAGCAGTCACTTTAGGATTTAGTTTGTCTATTGATTTCTAGCCCGCCCCACCTCCCCAGCCTTTTATGACTCTCCCTTCATGTCTAAAGTGTTCTGGTATAAAAACTTGTTTGTTTAGCAAATATCGTATTTGCTTTTTAAAAAGCATTTTCTCATGTATATCGCACATAATTACAGTAATCTTTCCCCCCAGTTTTTGGATGAAGAAACTAACACCGAAGGGGCGAGGTGGCCTCCCAGGCTCAGAGGGTGATTCAGAATCCAGGCCTGGTGTTCCTTCCACAGTACCAAAGCGCCACACATTAGTTGTCTTGTAGATTTTCCACACTTCAGGGAGAATGCCAAAGTATCTTTGCCTTGCACACACTACCTGTTCAACACTCAGTGACGAGGGTGTCGTGTGTGCTCAGGCAACTCCCGCCCTTCTTCCTTTTGCTCAAGAGGCTTGGATTCCAGACTCCATGGTGCCAGACAGCCCAGTGACAGGTTGGAGGAGGGCAGAACTTGGCAGAGAGGATGCCTGAGGGAAAGAGGAGCAAGGAGGAGGGGAGGCAGGTAGCATGACCCACTACTCTGACTTCGACAGCTTTTAACATGTTTTTGAGAGATCCAAATTGCAAGTGAGCTTGGAGTCCCTCCTTTATGGCTACTTGAAATCTGCCTCTTTAATGTGACACCCACAGAGACGGGCCATGTGGGACTTGGGTTCATCGAGGCTGCCTTATCAAAGGTTCTAAATTCTGGAGAATAATGGAAAGTCACTTTGGTCCTTAGCTCTATAATTTGAGAGGATGACAATACTACTACTATTTGTTTGAACTTAAGAACCTTGTCAGAGCAGGAAAAACAACTATTGGTTTTTCTTGGGATGACTGAATGACCTTTTTCTCTTCAGTTGCTGATTTTATAGGGCTAGATCCCAGAATTGCTGCATGGCTTATAGATCCTAGTGATGCCACACCCTCTTTTGAAGATTTAGTAGAAAAATACTGTGAAAAATCCATTACGGTTAAAGTGAACAGCACATGTGGAAATTCCTCAAGAAATATTGTGGTGAGTTGTTTAAGATAAGGTTTTATCAACCTTAATACATCCTATTTTTTCTGGAAGCTTTTTCTATTTTATTGATAGCCTAATAGTAAAAAGAACATTGTCAACATTCATTTTCTCTTATTCAGCACAAATAGTTGTGACCTTGGCATTTCTGGTGGAGGATGTTGAATAAGGATGGGTGATGGCTGTTCTTCTATGGCACCTGTTCCTAGGAAATCTGTCCATAGTGTGACTCTTCCAGATGACTCTCTGGTGTCAGTGTCACCTGCTCCATAAACAGACTGCCACTCATTGATAAATCCTTAGGGCTGGTGACGTGGCCACAGTGCCAGAGGTCCTGGGATGGCTACTCTTCAGTCTGTGTGGAGAGAATGGTCAGAACTGCCCTGGGTCTCGGGCTGGGTGCAGCAGCTCATGCCTGTAATCACAGCACTTTGGGAGGCTAAGGTGGGCCGATCATTTGAGGCCAGGAGTTCAAGACCAACCTAGCCAACCTGGTGAAACCCTGTCTCTACTAAAAATATAAAAATTAGCCAATCATGATGGCAGGTGCCTGTGGTTCCAGCTACTCAGGAGGCTGAGGCAGGAGAATTGCTTGAACCTGGGAGGCAGAGGTTGCAGTAAGCCGAGATCGTGCCACTGAACTCCAGCCTAAGTGACAGAGTGAGACTGTCTCAAAAAAAAAAAACTGTCTTGGGTCTCTCTCCAGGCCCTCCCCTGCTAGAGATGCCCCTCGTTATCAGGAAGCACCATCTGGAAAACAAAGGCACTCACACCTTCTAGAACTGTGCCTAGAACCCAGAGAGAGAGACTTCTCAGCAGGCCCCAGAGGAGAGGTGTCTAGTGGTGGCAATGTGGCCACAGTTGGGGCCACCCTGTTCAGGCTTTCTAGTTAGCTGTCAGTGAACAGTTACATGGTAAAATCACTGCTGGAAGAACACACAGGCTATTGAGCTAGCTCAGGAAATCAGAGCAAAGCAAGAGGTGATGTGAGCCCGCGCCATGTATTGGGCACTGAGCTGGGGGTAAGAGGTGATGTGAGCCCATGCTGGGCACTGGGCACTGAGCTGGGGGTAAGAGGTGATATGAGCCCGTGTCGGGCACCGGGCACTGAGCTGGGGATATTTGCCTCGTGTACTTCATCCTCACAGATCATCTGTGATGTGAAGATTTGTACCAATAGGGTTTTGGGGTTATAAGTTGCAGAAATGCACTCTCCCTTAATATAAAAAGAGATTTATCAGAAGGATATGGGGTAGCCCACAGAATCAGAGGAAAAGCAGTACCAGGCCTTGGGAAGAACAGGAGCCAGGCAGCCCTGAGTCCCAGGGAGCTGGAACTGGTAGGCTTGGTGGCAGCACTGAGCCATGACTTTTTCTCTGTCCAAAAGTCAAAGTTTCAGCACTTGGAGAGTGTTTTCTTTCCCTCCTTGTACCATGTGTCTACATCCCACCAGGGAGGCCAGGCATCTTGATTAGTATCCCTACCCAGAATTCATGCTGTCAGGCAGGGAGACTTCTCCAAACAGAAGCTGAGATATTAGAAAGAAGGAGTTGTCCATCTCAGAATTATCAGTCCCAGTTTACAGATGAGAAAACTGAGGTATAGAAAGGTTAACGTACATGTACCTTGCCCAGGGTCAAATTGAGGCCAGGGTTCAACTCATCCACACTCGAGGCAGAAAAGAGGCAGCCTCAGATTCAGTTCTGTTTATGTCTCATCAGCCAGATATGTCTCTGTAGTTGAGCCATGCAGGGCATGGATGAGGGTGGGAGATGGAAGTCCAGCCATTAATCTACAGATCACAGGTTACACCCTTCTCTCCAAAGAGGTGGCATGAATTGTTCAGATAAATGGAAGAGAGTTCCAGGTAGAGGGAGCAGCAGGGATATGGTAAGACTCTCAGAGAACATGGTGCCTCTATGGAGGACAGCAAGACCAACCTGGGGAGAAGGAGGCATGGCTGTGGGGAGCCAGAGAAGATTTAGGGGCTCCTCATGCAGCTGTGCCATACCAGGGAGCTGGGCCTGTCCTTGGGGTAGTCAAACTAGGAGTCACATGGTCAGTTTTGGGGTGTGGAAGGCTCCTGCAGGCAGCCAGGTAGAATTCTGCCAGGTGGCAGTCAAGAACTTGACATGGAGGGACTCTTCCATAGGATGTTCTCCCAACATTCACAGGAGAGCCACAAGCAAGATGACTAGAAAACAATGCCAGGGTGTGTGCAGTTAGCCACTGGTCCCATGGGATGTTCACTCTAATCTCAGGCCTTCAGCAGAAAACTGAGTCTGAGTGGGCTGGAGGTGGGGGATTTGTTTGGCAGAATGGGGTATTGAAGAGGTCCTGGCACTCCAGGTTAGGGGAAGGGTAATTAGACTCTGTATTGAGGGACACATCTCATCCCATCTCCCTCTTTATCAGCTGAACACAGACCCTTGTTTGTCATCTCCCAGGGCCTCTGTGTGCATCTCCTGGGGTGAGAATGGAGGGGTAAGTGTGGAACATGGCAGCAGCTGTGCGTGGGTGCAAGGTGGTAAGGCTGAGAGAATGGAGCTGTGGACTCCAGAGAGGCCAGGTCTGCATTCTCCTCTCCCTACTACCATTTAATCATTGTACCTGAGACATTAGGCTTCTTTGTGGTTCTGTTTCTCAGTCTATAAAATAAGGAAATACCCTAGGTTGGGAGGAAGTGTCCAGCTATGGATAGCTTGCACTTGCACAGTAGAAGCACTTTCTATAGATGGGAACTTGTCTAGTCGAGGTGTTTGGTGATACTACCACATACATGACATCTGCCATTGAAAACCTCATGGGATTTTACTAGGAAACATTTTTCAAGTCATGTCAGTTCCAGACTGTGATGAGCACTGCCACCACGTTTATCTGATTTTTAAAAATACTTTTGCTCTTTTAAAGAATCAGAATGTACGTGAGAACCTGAAGATACTCTACAGACTTACAATGGACCTTTGCTCTAAACTGAAGGCAAGGCATTTTATTATAATTTCTGTCTGACAGAGGCTCACAAGAGATGTCTTTTCATTGGCACCCGCACTCCCAGGGAGTTTGAATGTGAAGGAAACAAAACGTTGAGTTCTAAGAACAAATTAACCTGTGCATTACTCAGAAAAGGGTTGTCTAGAATGATAAGAACTGAAGTTTTAAAAATGCTTTCTGTAGGTTGAAAACAATTGTAATATTTTTTAAAGCCTCTTCTTTAAGTGGGATGTTTCCAATGCCATAGTTGATGTAAAAGCTGAGCATTGATTTTGATTAATAGTGGGATGGACATAGCTTCACTCAACCAGAGTCTTCCTGGGAAGCAGACAGCCACTGCAATGAGCCCAAGAAGAGCTGAGTGGAGGGACTGTGTCCAGAGGCCAGGGAGGGCAAAGGGAACCAGCCAGAAGGAGAAAGCTCCAGGGACAGGCAGTAGCTCAGCCTGTTTCCCTCCCTCCTGCCCCCGATGCCCCATCTGAGAGCAGAGGAGTGGCCCGGGTGATGTGACCTGGAGGAGCCTGCCCCGCCTTATGGGCAAGGGCAGGGCAGAGAATGGGTCTGGAGGGGCAGGAGAGAACATGAGGGCAAGAGTTGGAGGATGGAGCCTGGGACTCTCTAATGGCAGCAGGAAAAATAAAAATAATGAGACTCATGAAGAACACAGGAAGGCCCGGATAAATAGAGATTCCATGCTCTCAGGGGAGGTGGCCTGGAATAAAGATTCTAATGTTCCTCAAATTAATCCATAGTGGCAGTGAAAAATCAATGAGAATTATTGGTAAATTTTGGGAATTCAGTAAGCCTATTCTGAAATTAAAATGGTAGACTAAAAGTCCACAAATGCTTAAATCACTCTTAAAAATGAAAAAGAGTGAAGAAAATTGAGGATGGGGCTTGGCCTATCAGAATTTCTTTTTATTTCTTTCTTTCCACTTCCAATGTTTGACTTGAACCTATCTATATTTCTAAATATCTCTACCAGATCTTGGTAATAAAATAGCCTACTTAAGGGAAATAAGAGTTCATTAGGAAGAGCAAGTAAGAGGAGTCGAGGTTGGGTAGGAGACCAGCCATGCCCATGATAGGGGTCGCCTTAATTCTAGCTCAACAAAATTTAGGCTTTTTGGTTGGGTGCGGTGGCTCATGCCTGTAATCCCAGCACTTCAGGAGGCCAAGGTGGGCAGATCACTTGAGGTCAGGAGTTCAAAACCAGCCTGGCCTACATGGCGAAACTCCGTCTCTACTAAAAATATTTAAAATTAGCCTGGCATGGTGGGGAGTGCCTGTAGTCCTACCTACTCAAGAGACTGAGACAGGAGAATCACTTGAACCCTGGAGGTGGAGGTTGCAGTGCGCTGAGATCGTGCCACTGCACTCCAACCTGGGCAGCAGAGCAAGACTCTGTCTCAAAAAAAAAAAAAAGTAGGCTTTTCAACAAAATGCAGATACAATAATATTTAAATTGACATTGATGTTATTTCTTCCTATTAAACAGGATTATGGTTTATGGCAACTATTTTGTACTTTGGAGCTTCCTCTGATACCAATTTTGGCAGGTAAGTTACCATAAAGATGAAGTACAGCCATTTTTCTAGAGGGTTCTTCATATTGTTTGGGATGAATATTTCTCCATACCTTACTTAGGAGTAGATAGTATATTTCATGGGCACCAGAGAGGTAGCAAGCCTATTATTTTCCCTTTCTGTAGTGAGGGGTTGGACTGCATTCCCTCTTGGTGTGGAAAGACTCGAGGTTCTGACATCTTGGTCATATGGGATCCCTGCTGTGCTGCCTGGCCCAGGAGGAGTAGGCTTCTCTAGATGTTTTATGTGTTAGTGGTTGTCTCTCATTCTGGTTTGCTGTCCTTATAACCTTGAGAACCTTCCTGCAAGAACTGATGCAGGGCTCTCTTCTGCCTTTGCCTTTGACCGCAAGTCCTGATGGGCACCATGTCAGCCAGGGGGCATTCACAGTGTGGGAAGGGCCAGGCTGGCCAGTGCAGTCCCCTCGCCCACTCCCACCTCAAAGGCCAGCTCTGTCAATGTGCCCATTTGCCTGTATGACACAGGGATCCTGACAGATCCTGTGCAGAGGTTGGCATGCAGCAGGTGCTGAGTAAATGGCAGTTGCAGTCATTATTGTCCTCATCAGGGAGCGAAGCATTTTAGTCTTTAGTAAAAAGGATACATTAATGCAAATATGATCTGGTTTGGGTTTCGAATCACAGTGATGGAAAGCCACGCCATTCAGGTGAACAAAGAGGAGATGGAGAAGACGTCAGCACTTCTTGGGGTAAGTTATTATTCCAGATGGTTTGTACTGGCCATCTCTTTCCTGCATGAGATAGTTGTTCCCAGTGGCAGGTCTAGAGTAGATTCTCCTTTTCTTCTCTTCCTTGTTTGGTGTTGACAGTGTTTCTCCTTCTTTCTGACTCCTGCAGGGGAGAACCAAGCATTGAAAAGACCTAAACAGCATCTAGTGCGTGTGTGTCCGGGGAGTTCTTTAATGGCTCCTCAGGATCCTCCTCAAAAGTTACGTTTTTCTTACAGGGACATTGTCCCCTGTAGTTTGGTGAAGGAATTCTTGGGTTTCTTGAAAAACAAAAATACAGAGATGTATAAAGATGCATGAAAAAATACTTAAAAATGCTCTACTTAGTTTTCTTAAGAAAACACATGTAGGTAGAGAGTGGGAAAATAGACACAGAGACTGGGAAGGGTGAGCAGTGGAGGGGGCAAAGATGAAGAGAAGCGGGCTGAAGGGTGCAAACATACAGTAAAATAAAAGAAATAAATTCAGTGTTTGATAGCAGCGTAGGATGACTGTACTTAACAAAAAGGTATTGAACTTGAATGATGGGCGCTCTGAATACCCTGACTTGACCACCACACATTGTATACACGTAATACATTTTCTCATGTACCTCATACATCTGCACAAATTTTTAAAAAGGCTAAACCACATGCCAGGAGCATCTTCAAAATAAAATGTTTAAAGGAAACCCCAATATAACCATCACCTGGTTCAAAGCACAGACTTTCCAGAGTCCTGTGTGCTTTCCCTATCAGAACCCCTTTCTTGCTGCCAAAAGTAACTGCAACCCTCACTTTTGTAGCTTTTTTTCATTGTTGCTTTTCTTTCTAGCTTTCCCACTTCAAAGCCTAAACAATGTAGTTTAGCTTTGCTTTTGAACTGTAAGTAAACAGTGATTTACACGTGGCCTTTTACCCAGCCTTCTACATCTCAGCTCCACCTGTGTTTCTGTGTGTCACTCAGTGCTGTGGAGTTTTCCGTTGTGGACTGTGCTGCCCTTGGTGTCTCTGTCCCACTGCCGATAGGCGTGTGGTTGTTTCCAAGTGGCAGTCATTACAAACCACACTGTACCTCTGAGTGCATTCCCTGTGCCCATGGGCACAGGTTTCTGTGGGCTGTGAGGTGACTAGTGCTGCTGGGACACAGGGAAGTTGTTGTTAGTTTTATTCAATAATGCCCAATGGCTTCCCAGAGTCTCACCCATGAGAATGCATACGGGATCCCATTCTTGCACATCCTCATTTCCCCTGGCTGCATCAGACTTTTACATTGTAGCCATTTTGGTGAGGCTATAATGATATCTCATTATGAGTTTTTTTTCTATTTTCCTGATTACTAATGTCAACCAAGAAGAGGTGAAAGAGCAGACTGCAAAGCAGTTAGACAAGGCATTCCTGGGGTCTTAGAAACTGCAATTCAGGAGACACAGGTTCAGCTAAAGGCCAATATGTGTTCTGAAGAGAGGAAGGGGAGTTGAGATTTTTAAAAGGAAGCTAAGGGCGAATACACAGTTGTTGTGAAAGAATTATCATTGGTGGAGGCGGTTGGCTTAGTACATGAGTCCGTTGAGCTCATTGGTTGTCGCTCTTCAGGAGGTGCAGCACTGGCAAAATCTAGCTGTTTTCCAGGATGTTGTGGTCATTGCAGTTTGGCCCAGTTCAGAGGTTCAATGCAAGTTCCTGTTTTTTGTTTTTGTTTTTCAGCGTTTCAGGTCATGCAGGCAGTCCTTAGAATGGCTCCCTGACTCTACTTTAGAGCTCTGGACCAGAGTGATATCATTTTGTATGTCACATTTCACATTAGTGGGGTCGATTAGCTTTTCATAGCATCATTAGCTTTTAGGAATTTCTTTTTGTAAAGGATCTGCTCAAGTCTTTTGCCCATTTTTATATTTTTTCTTACTGATGTATAGGATATCCTGATGTATTCTGGATACAAGCCTGTTTCCTATACTTTCTACCTCTGTCTTGTTCTATGTGATGTTGGATCCCTTTTCTAGTCTTAATATTGTTGGAGAATTGATTCTTTCCTTCCCATTATTTTTACTTCTTTAAGTTTGTTTTCTTACCTTTGGGGGAGGATGCTTCTATGAGCCTAGGTATTTCACCATGAGGCAAAATATGTTTATTTTTATTTTTATTTTTTTGTAGAGATGAGGTCTCACTATGTTGCCCAGGCTGGTCTCAAACTCCTGGGCTCAAGACACCCACCTGCCCCGGCCTCCCAAAGTGCTGGGATCACCAGTGTGAACCACCGTGCCTGGCCAAAATGTGTATTTTTATGCTTATTTTGATAAATTATAGGTTATTTATTACTCTTTTAAGAGCTTTCTTTGGGAATTTTGTGTGTATGTGTTTGTTTGTTGAGACAGTGTCTCACTGTCACACAGGCTGCAGTGCAATGGCACAGTTATAACTCACTGCAACCTTGAACTCTCGGATTCATACAGTCCTCCCACCTCAGCCTCCCAAGTAGCTAGGACCACAGGTGTGCACCACCATGCCTGGCTAATTTTTTTTTTTTTTTTTTTTTTTAGTGGTGGGGTCGCACTATGTTGCCCAGGCTGGTCTCAAACTCCTGGTCTTAAGTGATCCTCCTGCCTCAGCCTCCCAAAGGGCTGGTATTACAGGCATAAGCCACCGTGCCCATCTCGCTGTTGAGAATTGTTTGATGAACAAATTAAACAATCTTAAATTGTGAAAACTATGAATGAGATTAATTGTGTGTATCATATTTTCAGGCTCGTCTCAAGGAATTGGAGCAAGAAGCTCATTTTGTTGCAGGAGAACGGTTTCTTATAATGAGCAATAACCAGCTTCGAGAGGTAAAGCTGAATTTTGGTTCTTTCATAAAATGTATTTCTTATTCAGGAGTTAAAGGGAGATTTATTTTGAATTTATAAGTATTATTTTATGTCAACTATCTGAAAAGGAAGTTTTTCATGTTCTCTCACAAGTAATGAACACATTGAGATTCATTACTTCAAAGCCTTTAACTTGTAGAAAAGTACTAAATGAGAATTTAAGCATGTTGTAATGTCTGTTTGGGTGTGTCTTCTCTGGCTGTTGGCATGGGCTCTGCTATAGTAATGTTCTGTTTCTCTCAAATGTGAGATTCCCTCACCATGTGTAAATTGCTTTGTTGAAGATCCTCTTTGGCAAGTTAAAGCTGCACCTGCTGAGTCAAAGGAACAGTCTCCCCAGAACGGGGCTACAGAAATACCCGTCCACATCAGAAGCAGTGGTAAGGTTTCAGAGTTATCCTTTTTCTTTTTAGAATGACAGCATGTCTGCACCACATGTGTGCTGACCTTCAGACCCACCCAAGACTCTCAGGCCGTCCCCTCATGCTGGCAGCAGTTTCTGCAGAAGAGGGGCTCCCCACACCAAGGTTGCTTTTCTCGCTATGGACCAAGGGAGAGAGGCAGACAGTACACTTTTGCAGAAGCAGTTAATTGGCTTGACTTCCTGAAAAGCATAATTTGGTGGAGTTTTGTTCTTAAAAGCAATTTCTTGACAATCCAGTCACAACCTCTTTGCTTCGTGTCCCCAAGAGGAACTAGAAATGGGTCATCAGTCTTCTTTCCCCAGATTTATTTTAGAGAATTTTACCTACCCCTCTCTTGAGAGGAATCAATTTTTTTTGAAGACAAGGAGTAGTGAGATTGTGCTGTGTTGGAGTGGGAGAGTATAGATCGATATTCAGAAGCCAGTGAGTGCTTTTACTGAAAAGACACAGAGTGGAAGTCAGTAAATAAGTGAATTCATGTTATTGCGAATATTGGTTACTGTGGTGAGAACCAGCTTCTGAGGCCCCAGTTTGTGCTTTCTGTGCTCTGTCCAGCATTCGACTTTGTAACAGAGGAAGGTTTCCTTCTAAGATGTCTCCTCTGGCCCTATTCCCTCTCCGGCACCACATTCCTCCAGTCTCCACCCTGTGAGGGTGTCTTAGAGTACAGGCCCTCAAGGAGCCTGAGCTCGTTGACTGTGCCTGCACTTGGCCTTTGCTGGTTTAATGGACAGTTACTGGGTGAATAATGGACTCCTGCAGAGGATGCTCCACTGGAGGGACTTGAAACTGCCCTCTTCCAAATCCTCTTCTTCTTCAAGCTTTCTCCACCTTAGTGAAGGGCCCGTCCTCCTTCCAGGTCCTTGGGAGCCAGTGCAGAGTAGTAAGTAAGAACAAGGGCGGTGGGGTCAGCCATCACTGGCCAGCATGGTTTGGACAACATGAAAACATTGCTCGACTGCTCTGTGCCTCAGTTTCCTGATCTATAAAAGAAAAATAATAATAGTACTTTCCCTACTGGAATCTTGTAAGGCTTCAGCGTGTGTGTGTGTCCATGTGTCTGTGTGAAACAGCACTTAGGACCGTGCCTGACATAAAAGCTCTCAAAAGACCAGTAAGCATCGGCCATTCTGAGAAAAGTCCTGTGAGTCGTCCTTGACTTTCCTTCCGCCTCCTCTCACAGCGAGTGTCAAGGTCTCTACCCACAAAATAGGTCCTGAGCATGCCTCCTTTTCCCCATTCCCCCATCTCTACCATAGACCTTTCTCACTTAGATCTCTCCAACCACTCTTGCCCCTGCTGCTCATCCTTCACACCTAGAGTGATCCTTTAAAAGCATTGGAAAAGTCACGTTACTGCCCTAGGACTTCCAGTAGCTTCTATTGCACTTAGCATCAAATCTGAGCTGCAGAGCATATCCCCAGGCCCATGCTCTGGCTGTGCCTTCCTGGCCCGGCACCTCCTCTCTCCCCCAACTCCAGCGCCTGCTGAGCTGCCTGCAGCTCTGTGCGCCAGCTCCTTCTCTGTCCCCAGACTCGTGCCACAAATTTTTCCTGCTTGCTTCTGATTGTCAGCTTAAACATTGTGTTCAGGAGACCTCTGGTCACCCAGTCTACAGTAAGGCCCCAAGTCACAGCTGTTTCTTCACCTTGAGTTATTTTCTGCACACAACTCACCACTACCTAAAGTTTATCTTAGGTGTGTGTTTGCTTTTTCCATTAGAATGTAGGTTGTGCAGATCAAAGACTTCAGTTTGTTCCCAGAACCAAACCAGCTCCTGGTGCTGAACTCAGCATCTGTGGTGTGTTCGTGGAGCACTGGGTCATATAAGATGGTTCCTGGAAGCAGCATCTATCTTGCTGTGGAGACTAAGGCTTGGGTCTCAACACCACACAGTGGACAAGGGCAGCATGCCCCAGAGCTCCAGCAGGGGGCGCTGCCTGGGCAAGCCACGCATCCCACACCTACACCTGAGCTCACCTTTGTCGTGGTACCAGCTGGCACTGTTGCCCTTCCCTTTGCAACTCCCTTCCCTCTCCAGACAACAACAATGCAAGAAAGGATGCATCACTCTCTTCTGGTGCTGATGTGCTCTCTTGTTAAGACAACAGCTTTCACGAGGAGCTCATTTTTCTCCCATAAAGACATGATGAGCATAAATGATATTAGCCTCACTCTTTGATTTAACTAAGTCAAGTTGCTCATTCATGCATGTGAAAAGATTGGCTTGTGCCAGGTACATGGCCAAATTCAAGATTCAGATTTCTTCTCATGACTTCTCTCCATCCTCCCTTCCCCCTTCCTGGAGGCCTTGGTGAGCGTTGCGGCTCCTCTCACCCCAGCACCTGTCCCCTCCCTGTCCTTTTCCTCCACGAATCCATGTTTGATGTCGGGGAAACAAGCTGATGGTATCCCCTGTGTCACACACACATTTGCTGCTGCTCAGTTCCCACAACTACATGTAGCCCTAACAGTGCATGACTTTTCTTTTGTTCCTGGGATGTTCCCAGTGCTTAGTACAATGCCTGGGACATAGTGGATGCTCAGGAAGTCACTAATGAACCCTTCAAGTTTTGAGATGTATTATTTTTTTCTCATTGTTTGACTCTACATATTTTCTCATTTCTGTTATAATTCTTTGACCATCGAGTTGTTTGGAAGTGTGTCTTAACATTTCCAAATGTGTGGGGGATTCCCAGATAGTTTTTGTTATTGATTTCTAAAAAAAAATTTTTTTTGAGACAGAGTCTTGCTCTTGTCACCCAGGCTGGAGTGCAGTGACGTAATCTCAGCTCACTGCAACCTCCCCCTTCCAGGTTCAAGCGATTCTCCTGCCTCAGCCTCCTGAGTAGCTGGGACTATATGCACCTGCCACCACGCCCAGCTAATTTTTGTATTTTCAGTAGAGATGGTGTTTCCCCATGTTGGCCAGGCTGGTCTCAAACTCCTGACCTCAGGTGACCTGCCCACCTCAGCTTCCCAAAGTGCTAGGATTACAGGCATGAGTCACCATGCCTGGCCTTGATTTCTAAATTAAATGAAGTGTGATAAGAGAACACAATCTATGCAATGTCAGTTCTTTGACACTCACCTCAGGGTTCTCAGATGCTCCTCGTGGGCTGAAGAACACATGTCCCCTTGTACCTGTGCAGTGTAGTTTAGAGTCCTGTGGTACCTAGCTGGTCCACTCACTCCTGCTGGGGTATAGTGGGAATTCTCTCCCCTCAGCAGGCACATGATGAGTGGGAAACAAGGATCCCTCCCTAACGAACTGAAGGAAGCTTTGGTGTTTTTTTTCTGCAGTGAAGTCACATGTTCTCAGAATATCATAAGGAGTTCAAACTCTGGGAAGGTGGTCCAGCCTTGGGGTCAGGATTCCTGGACCAGCCACTCATCATTTCTGGGAGTTGCTTCTGAGACCCCTTGACTAACTGAAGTGATGGGGTCTCCAGGTCATGTGTGTGCACTGACCCACTGCTGGGCATCCGGTATGTGGGATACAGCCGTGAGCAGGACAGATGCCCTTCCTGTTTTATTCAGCAAACACTATTGTGGCCCTGGCTCTGTGTTAGACACCGTTGATGGTTTAGTGGGGAAAAGGTCTTTATCATCATGGAATATCTATTCCAGCGAGGAACTATAACAGGGTTCTCTAGAGAAACAGAACCGGTAGGATATATGCAGATATAGATACAGATAATAGGTATATGAGAGGGGATTTGTTAGGGACATTGGTTCACGCAGTTGGGGGTGCTGTGAAGTCCCACGATAGGCCCTCTGCAAGCTGGAGACCCAGGGAAGCTGATAGTGTGGCTCAGTCCAAGCCTGAAAGCCTTGGGACAGGGAAGCTGACGGTGTAACTGTGAGTCCAAGGCTGAGTGTCACCAGTGTGTGTACTAGAGTCCAAACACTGGAGAGTCTGGAATTCTGATGTCCAAAGGTAGGAGAAGGGTATCCCAGATCCAGAAGAGTGAGTGAATTCCCCTTTCCTCTGGTTTTCATTCTAACTAGGCCCCTAGCTGATTGGATAGTCCCTGCCCACATTGACGCAGGTCTTCCCTGCCCAGTCCACCAACCCACATGCCAGCCTCCTCTGGAAACACTTGCACAGACACACCCGGAAATAATGCTTTACCAGCTGTCTCATTATCTCATAACCCAGTCAAGTTGACACCTAAAATTAGATATTATAAGAACCATCCAGCAGGATAAGAGCCATTAAGGTAATAACAGGGAGAGTGACACACTCCAGACTGAGTGGTCCAGAGAGAACCCTAAGGAATTATGTGTAAGCTGAAGCTCGAAGATCAGGAAGTGCCTATGCAAGGAATAAGAACAAGGCCTTGCAATGGGAAAAGGCTCAGGCTGCTCAGGGGCTGAGGCTGGAGCCTTGTGACTGAGAAGAATGGGAGGGATGGGGTTGAGGTGAACAAGGACCCAATTCTGCTGTGCTTTGCGGGCCATGGGGAGGAATGTAGATTTTTAGAAAAATGGGTAGCCTTGGAATTGTTTAAGTAAGGGAGCAACTATGATCTTAGATTTTTAAAAAATAGACTTTAATGGCCACGTATGGTGGCTCACGCCTATAATCCCAGCACTTTGGGAGGCCGAGGCAGGAGGATCACTTGAGGCCAGGAGTTCAAGACCAGCCTGGGCAACATAGTGAGACAATGTCTCTACAAAAAATTTAAAAATTAGCCAGGTATGGTGCTGCATGCTGGTAGTCCCAGCTATTCGTGAGGCTGAGGTGGCAGGATCACTTGAGCTCAGTAGTTCAAGGCTGCACTGAGCAGTGATTATACCACTGCCCTCCATTCTGTGCAACAGAGTGAGACACTGTCTCAAAAAAAAAAAAAAAGACTATTTTTTAGTTTTAGGTTCACAGTAAAATTGAGCAGAAAGTACAGAGGGTTCCCATACTCCCTGTTCTGTACTCCCTGTTCTGTACACACATGCACAGGCTCCCCCTCTATCAACATCCTCGACAGAATGGTACCATTGTTACAGTCAGTGAACCCACACTGACACATCGTTATCGCCCAGAGTCCGTAGTTACACAGTATACTCTTGGACTGCTCTTGGGTGTAGGGTTCACTCTTGGTGTTAGACATTCTGTAGGTTTAGACAAATGTATGATGACATATATCTACCATTACAGCATCATACAGAGCAGCGCCACTGCCCTAAAAATCCTGTGCTCTGCCTATTCCTCCCTCCCTCCCACCAGCCCCTGACAGCCACTGTGCTTTTTACTGTTTCCACAGTTTTGCCTTTTCCAGAATGTTATAAAATTGGAATCACAGTATGTAGCCTTTTCGGATTGACTTATTTCACTTAGTGGTAGGCACTTAAGTTTCTTCCATGTCTTTTCACAGCCTGATAGTTCATTTATTTTCAGCAGTGAATAATATTCCATTGCGTGGATGTATCACAGTTTATTTTCCATTTACCTACGAAGAACATCTTGGTTGTTTCCAAGTTTTGGCAATTACAAAGCAGAGATAAATATCTGTGTGTAGGTTTTTAGGTGGACATAAATTTTCAGCTTATCTGGGCAAGCACCAAAGAGTATGATTGCTGGATGAAATGATAAGAGTACGTTTAGTTTTGTAAGAAACCACCAAACTGTCTTCCAGGGTAGCTGCACCATTTTGCATTCCCACCAACAATGAATGAGAGTTCCTGTTGCTCCACATCCTTGCCAGCACTTGGTGGTGTTGGTGTTCTGGATTTTCACCATTCTAATAGGTGTTGGGTATGTTTTTATAAGATCACTCTTTTTTTTTTTTTTTTTTTGAGACAGAGTCTTGCTCCATCGGCCAGGTTGGAGTGCAGTGGCACGATCTCAGCTCCCTGCAACCTCCACCTCCCAGGCTCAAGCAATTCTCCTGCCTCAGCCTCCCGAGTAGTTGGGACTACAGGTGTGTACCACCAGGCCTGGCTAATTTTTGTATTTTTAGTAGAGATGGGATTTCACCATGTTGGCCAGGCTGGTCTCAAACTCCTGACCTCAGGTAATCCACCCACCTTGGCCTCCCAAAGTGCTGGGATTACAGGCGTGAGCCACCACACCCAGCCTTTTTTTTTTTTTTTTTTTTTTTTTTTGAGACAGAGTTTCACTCTTGTTGCCCAGGCTGGAGAGCAATGGTGTGATATCAACTCATGGCAACCTCCGCCTCCTGGGTTCAAGCAATTCTCCTGCCTCAGCCTCCTTAGTAGCTGGGATAATAGGCATGCACCACCCCGCCTGGCTAATTTTGTATTTTTAGTAGAGACAGAGTTTCTCCATGTTGGTCAGGCTGGTCTCCAACTCCTGACCTCAGGCGATCCGCCTGCCTCTGCCTCCCAAAGTGCTGGGATTACATGTGTGAGCCACCATGCCCAGCCAAGATCACTCTTTTAGCTGGTTGGAGAATGGGGGATACTCATTAGTAGGCTGTCACTGCAGTCCAGGTCATGGCAATGAAAATGGAGCAAAGCAGATGGAAAGCAGATGGATTTTTAGAGGATTTTTAGAACAGAAAGGACCTTCTGATAAGTTCATGTGAGTGTGAACAGAAGTCAGCATGTGGAGTAGTTTTGAGTTTTCTGAGTTGTGCACTTGGGCAAATAGATACAGCCACTACTCAGGGAAACTGGAACAGGAACTGTTTATGGAGGGGGAGGTCAAGTGTTCAGCCTTGGATATGCTAGGACAGAAGTGCATGTGACACATTGATGTGCCGTATCACAAAACAGCAGTTGGGCCTGTGGGACGGGGCTCAAGACAAGTCCCATGCTGGGAATCCACACTTGGAAGCTGCCAGCTGATTTTTACTAAAGTCGCCCTGGGATAATGGTCCTCTGCCCTGCCTGGAGATTTGGAAAACACGGATGCCCAGGCCCACAGCTGATCCCCCGAGTCAGAATTGGGCGGGGGAGCCTAGTCATGGGCCTGCTTTTGAAGCTCCCTGTTGATTGCGATACGCAGCCAGCATAGATAACCACAGAGTTAAACTCTGAGAAACTGATCTTTAAAGGTCAGTGAGAGAAGAGGCACCAGCGGGAAATGAGTGAGAAGGGAGGTCAGACGAATGTGGTGTCTGCAGCTGGCGCAGAGCGCTGGTGAGCCCGCGGAGCCATGGCGGCCGACGGCCCTCCACCTCTGGCCCTCAGCCAGCACTCAGTGCTCTGTACACGGTTAGTGCGAGCAGTGTTCTCAGGCTGCTCAAGTCAAGATATACTGGGAGACTATTGGTTAGAAAGTTATTTTGTGAGTAAGTCATCAAGATAAGGAGAGTTAGATGATCTTAAGCTGTTTTCTTGGCTAAGTATTTCCATGCACTTTCACCCACCTAGGGATAGCTTTTCTACAAAAACTGCAATTCTGGATTATACTGAGGCAAGATACCTCCCACTGTTAATGTTTTATGGCCACAACTCTTGTGTTCTCAGTCTTTATTCAGAGAGCACTATGATTTAATTGTTCACCTATTACATCAAAATCATATAATCAGTTCTCCCCCAAGTGGATTTATAGATTCTAGACAATTTTAATTAAAATCCTGGCAGGAGTTTTTTTTTTTTTTTTTGGTAGGAACTGAAAAGTTGATTCTCAGATTTCTATGGAAATAGTAAACACTAAAAAGAGCCAAAATAATCTGGGTGGGGGGGGATCACTATTTAAGGACATAGTCTATTGAATATCAAGACTACTTATAAGGCAATAGGAATTACTAGGAATTAATTAAGCAATACCATGTGGTGTTGACTCGAGGGTCAGTAAATAGGCCAATGGACCAAGATAGAAAATCCACAAACATCAAGTCCAACAGAGCTTAAAGGTAAAAAAAAAAATAAAGAAAATCGGGCCGGGCATGGTGGCTCATGCCTGTAATTCCAGCACTTTGGGAGGCCAAGGCAGGAGGATTGCTTGAGTCCAGGAGTTCAAGACCAGCCTGGGCAACATGGCAAAACCTCATCCCTACAAAAAACAAAAAAATTAGCTGGGCATGGTGGCATGCACCTGTAGTCCCAGCTACTCTGGAGGTTGAGGCAGGAGGAAAGCTTGAGCTCCAGAGGTGGAGTTGCAGTGAGCCAAGATGGTACTGTGTTCGGAATTGGTGGGTTCTTGGTCTCACTGACTTCAAGAATGAAGCCGCAGACCCTCGCGGTGAGTGTTATAGCTCTTAAGGTGGTACGTCTGGAGTTTGTTCCTTCTGATGTTCGGATGTGTTTGGAGTTTCTTCCTTCTGGTGGGTTCGTGGTCTTGCTGGCTCAGGAGTGAAACTGCAGACCTTCGCGGTGAGTGTTACAGCTCTTAAGGCGGCGCGTCTGGAGTTGTTCATTCCTCCCAGTGGGCTGGTAGTCTCGCTGGCTTCAGGAGTGAAGCTGCAGACCTTCGCAGTGAGTGTTACAGCTCATAAAAGCAGTGTGGACCCAAAGAGTGAGCAGTAGCAAAATTTATTGCAAAGAGGGAAAGAACAAAGCTTCCACAGTGTGGAAGGGGACCAGAGCGGGTTGCCACTGCTGGCTCCGGCAGCCTGCTTTTATTCTCTTATCTGGCCCTATCCACATCCTGCTGATTGGTAGAGCTGAGTGGTCTGTTTTGACAGGGCGCTGATTGGTGCATTTACAATCCCTGAGCTAGACAGAAAGGTTTTCTGCCTCCCCACCAGATTAGCTAGATACAGTGTCCACACAAAGGTTCTCCAAGTCCCCACCAGAGTAGTTAGATACAGAGCGTCGATTGGTGCATTCACAAACCCTGAGCTAGACACAGGGTGCTAATTGATGTGTTTACAAACCTTGAGCTAGATACAGAGTGCCGATTGGTGTATTTACAATCCCTGAGCTAGACATAAAGGTGCTCCACGTCCCCACCAGAGTCAGGAGCCCAGCTGGCTTCACCCAGCGGGTTCCGCACAGGGGCTGCAGGTGAAGCTGCCTGCCAGTTCCGGTGCCATGCGCCCGCACTCCTCAGCCCTTGGGTGGTCGATGGGACTGGGCGCCGTGGAGCAGGGAGCGGCGCTCATCGGGGAGGCTCTGGCCGCACAGGAGCCCACGGAGGGGGTGGGAGGCTAAGGCATGGCGGGCTGCAGGTCCCGAGCCCTACCCTGATGGAAGGCAGCTAAGGCCGGGTGAGAAACCGAGCACAGCGCCGGTGGGCTGGCACTGCTGGGGAACCCAGTACACCCTCCGCAGCCGCTGGCCCGGGTGCTAAGCCCCTAATTGCCCGGGCTAGCAGGGCCGGCCGGCTGCTCCGAGTGCGGGGCCCGCCAAGCCCACGCCCACCCTGAACTCCAGCTGGCCTGCAAGCGCCCCATGCAGCCCCGGTTCCTGCTCGTGCCTCTCCCTCCACACCTCCCTGCAAGCTGAGGGAGCCGGCTCCGGCCTTGGCCAGCCCAGAAAGGGGCTCCCACAGTGCAGCGGTGGGCTGAAGGGCTCCTCAAGTGCCGCCAAAGTGGGAGCCCAGGCAGAGGAGGCGCCGAGAGCGAGGGAGGGCTGTGAGGACTGCCAGCACGCTGTCACCTCTCAGTACCACTGCACTCCAGCCTGGGTGACAGAGCGAGACCCTGTCTCAAAAAGAAAGAGAGGGAGAGAGAGTGTGTCTCACAGGGCATCACTGCAAAGCATTAAGTAAGGAGGGCTTGTTACATAAAGGACCAGTGCATCTTGACCCCCATTTCATGCAGCACACAAACATAAATTCCAGGTGAATTGTGTATCTAAATATCAAAAGCAAAATAGTAAAGATTGGAGAAAATATAACAAGAGGACATCTTTAAGGCCTTGAGGTAGGTAAACATTCATATGTAGGACAGCAAATGCATCAACCATAAAGGGAAAACTTGATAAACAGGACAACAATCAAATTAAAAATTTCTAATTATGAAAAGACATCATTAAATAAGTGAAAAAGCCAGGTACTGTGGCTCATGCTTGTAATACCAACACCTTGGGAGGCCAAGGCAGGAGGATCACTTGAGGCCAGGGGTTTAAGACCAGCCTGGGCAACATGGCGAGACCTCATCTCTGCCAAAAATTTAAAAAATTAGCCAGACATGGTCGTGTGCACCTGTAGTCCAGCTACTTGGGAGGCTGAGGTAGGGGAGGATCACTTGAACCCAGGAGTTTAAGGTTGCAGTGAGTTATGATTGCACGACTTCACTCCAGCCTGGGGAACAGAGCAAGACCTTATGTAAAAAAAAAAATTAAAAGTTAAAAAAGCTAGCCACAGAAGGAGAGAAGATATTTCCAATAAATATAACAGACCAAAAAACTGTCCAGAATAACAAATTTCTACAACCCAAGGAGAAAAAGACACACAAACCAATTTTTTAAGTGAGCAAAAGACACGAACAGGGGCTTAATGAAAGAAGATATACAATTAGTCAAATATATGAATAGTGTCCAACAGCGTTAGTCACTGGGGAAATAACAAGCTAAAACTACAGTGAGAGATCACTTCTCATTTACCAGAACAGCTAAAATTAACACCAGTGATGACACACATTGGCAAAAATGTGGATCAGCCTGAACTTTTATGTTTTGCTGAAAGGGGTATAAACAGGTACGTTTACTTTGGAGAACTGGCAGTATCTCTGCTAAAGTTGATGCAGCAGTTTCCCGCTTCTTCATGTACGTATTCCACAGAACTGTGAACATACATTAACTAAAATCTCTGTACCAGCATTATTCATAATAGCCCTAAGGTGGAAAAAAACACGTATCCATCAAAGGTGGAATGGGTAATGTTCTACATTCATGCACTTGCATACTACACAGCAGTGCAAATAGATGAAATACTGCTTCATATATTGATGAACCCCCAAAAATGATATTGGACCAATGACAGGAAACAGGTAACCTGTGGTAGAAGTCCAGGTGGTGGTTAGCTCTGGGGAAGGAGCCAGTGCCTCCTGGGGAGATTGGAATGTTTCGTTGCTTGCTGTGGGTGGTGGTTAACAACTGTGCTCACTTTGTGATAATTAACAAACTTTTCTTACTCTCTTGCACTTTCCTATAAGTATGTTATATTTTGATTTTTAAAGTTAATTTTTAAACTCGTAATCCATTACTCCCTCCCTGAAATTATGCAGATATCGAGCTATACGTTTGTAGGCACTGACATGTTATTTTACCTACCCTGGATTTAGATTTCGCTAACTTAAATCTCAAGAGGAATCTTATTTCCAAGCTTATCTGAGGTGTTTTTAGTGCCCATGTAGACATCAGAATGGTTTTGTAAGGGGTTAGGATTAAGACACTTGATAAACTTGAGTTTATTATGCATCTTTATTTTGGAAAATATGCTCAATTAGACCATTTATTACGAGGACTTTCTCCAGATGAAAATACGTGTTTAAAATGTTAAAATGAACGAATTACATTGGTAGTATCTATTTTCATGTTTAGTTAAATGCTCTGCGAGACCTTCATCCATTACCCAAGATAATTTTGGAATACAGGCAGGTAAGTTAATTTTTTTGTACGTAAAAGGTAAAAGGCGATGAGGGGGAACCATACGGCCCTGTGTCTGTCAACACAAATCCATAATGGCTGAAGTAGCCCTCCCAGTGTTCTCAGGGGAATAGAGTTTTGTCAGGTTAACCTTGTACTGGCACTGTTTACTTGCACCCCATGTGATTTTACCGAAGTCTGCAATCAGCCCCACTCGTGAACCCCAGGAGTCAAAATGGAAGAAGACAATGAGGAATCAGAAGGAAGTAGGTGGCATGCCACGGCTGTGTGTCATCGGTGTGCAGGAGACGCCCAGCAGTACCTAGTCTCGAAGCCTCCCACAACCCCTCCCTGGCTTCTAGGTCTGCCAAGACCATACCGTAGCAGTGTTATGTCATCTTGCATTTACATTTGCCAGGGATTTCTTGAGTGGCCCCCTTCCCTCCCCTGGTGATTCCCTTTCTCTGTTCACACACCTGCCATTTCCTTCCAAAGTTCTCTTTTGGTTGTGAACCACGTTTATAGCTTTTGCCACTGCCCACAGCATAGGTCCTAGTATTCACTGAGTCTGTGGCCTGCTGTATCCTGAGGGCCTGGCAGCTGTGAGGGAGCACAGTGGCTCCAGCCTGGCCCTTTCTCCCTGCAACGATGTAAAGGGGCCACCAGAGGAGACACTGTGTCAGGGTATTTGTTTATCTGTTTATCTTTGCAAATTTCCTGTAAATCTAGAATGATTCTAGAATTAATAGATCTATTTTTAAAGAGTGGAATGACATCTTTCTCTGTGGGTCAGTGTTATTTAATCCTGGTACCACCTAAGGTCATTCCAGGGCCTCTCGGAGTCATCTGAGGTGATAGTAGCAGCACGTGCCCGGCACTCTGTGAAACACCATTCACACTATTCCTGTTTAAAGACTTAGGCCGGGCACAGTGGCTCACGCCTGTAATCCCAGCACTGTGGGAGGCTGAGGTGGGCGGATCACCTGAGGTCAGAGGTTCGAGACCAGCCTGGCCAACATGGCAAAACCCTGTCTCTACTAAAAATATAAAACTTAGCCGAGCATGGTGGTGCATGCCTGTAATCCCAGCTACTCAGGAGACTGAGGCAAGAGAATCACTTGACCCCAGGAGGCAGAAGTTGCGGCGAGCTGAGATCACGCCACTGCACTCCAGCCTGGGCAATGGAGCGAGACTCCTTCCCCCCACAAAAAAAGACTTAAGACTTAAAGAAAATGATTATTCTTGTCTTTCCACCTTAGGTTCACAAGATCAAGTCAACCTTTGTAGATGGATTACTAGCTTGCATGAAAAAGGTAACAAACTTTACAAAAAGATACTGTAATTAGGACTGTGGTTTTTGTATGAGTTCAGATACATATAGAACCTTTGTAATTTTAGTAAATGATGAAATAGTCTAATATTCTTTTTTTTTTTTTTTTTGAGACAGAGTCTTGCACTGTCACCCGGGCTGGAGTGCAGTGTCAGGATCTCAGTTCACTGCAACCTCTGCCTCCCGGCTCCAAGCAATTCTCGTGCCTCAGCCTCCCAAGTAGCTGGGATTACAGGTGTCCGCCACCACGCCCAGCTAATTTTTGCTATTTTTAGTAGACAGGGTTTCACTATATTGGCCAGGCTGGTCTCAAACTCTTACCTCGTGATCCGCCCGCCTCGGCCTCCCAAAATGTTGGGATTACAGGCGTGAGCCACCGCACCCAGCCGAAATAATCTAATATTCTTGAAACTATGAGCCATGATATTGGCATCATTTAGGTCCCCTTGCAGCATAGGTTGATGTTATGCCTTGAAACCCTCTGTTTATGAGGAAGCTCTAGCTGACCTGCTTTCACATCCACGATTGCATCTCTGTCTGGACTCATTTGAGGAAGATGTTACTGTTTTAGTTCAGACTTGAGGAGACTGCAGTCAAGAGATGTTCTGTGACTCGTTCAAGTTCACACAGCAAGTGACAGAACCTGTCTGTGACGCACAGTCCCACCTCGAGCCCACACCAAGCTCCCCACAGCCCAACAGCTCTTCCTCTCCCCATGCATGGGATTTGTAAGTGACATAAAGTCTTATGGCAGTTCCTACATGGGTTAGGGGGAAACCTCCTTCTTCAGCCTTCCCTGATCACATGTCAGGAGTTTTGTAACCCCAAGGACATTTCAGGGTTGGAAGTTTAGGGCCAGCAGCTTGTTGGCCTCTGGAGGAGCAGCGAGTGTTGCATGTTGTGAGTGGAGGCTCTGCCACATTCTTAACTTCACATAGCATTGCCAGAGTTTACACTGATTCTTTTTAACTAATAAAGGGCTCCATTTCCTCTGTGTGGAATCAGACTGGAACTGTGACTGGAAGACTTTCAGCCAAGCATCCTGTAAGTTGTTTAAACAACTGTCTTTGTTAAACGCCATTTTCCTGCCTTGCTATTGAAGTTTTTTCTCCATATGTTTTGCCTGTGCACTTTCTGTTTCCAAGAGGGGACTTCATACTGATATGTTGTGTTTTATTCTGTTTATTCTGAGAACATAGCAGGAGAACAAGACAGATGGGGTCTCTTCTCGTGAAGTGCTGAGTTAGCAAGAGGGGGGCTTCACACCCAGAAACCCTTGCACTCCAGTGTACAGGCAAAAAGGACACCCCTACCACATCTTCATTTTCAGATTTGTGCCAGACAGGTGGCTTCTGATTTCCAGAAATGTGTTGAAGTATCTGATGCTATGATGAACAGCTCCATTTTTTGGTGGTTGTTGAAGCTGTATCTCTGATGAAGAAAAAAAAAAAAGCTCTAAATTCCCTTGAACTTATGATGCAGCTTGCATCACACTTAAAGCAATTAACTTTCTAAATGGCTCTGTATTTTGAACTAAAAAAGACTCATGATTAATTTCTCATTATAGAAAACTCCTTAGATACAGAAAAGAAATAAAAATAGTAATAAGTCACTTGTTATCCACCGTGCAGAACTGTGGTGTCTATCTTTCCACGCTTTTTGCTAAACACATATATTTATAAAATACAATTTTTTAGGCCAGGCGCGGTGGCTCATGCCTGTAATCCCAGCACTTTGGGAGGCCGAGGCGGTGGATCACGAGGTCAGGAGTTCGAGACCAGCCTGGCCAATATGGTGAAACCCCGTCTTTACTAAAAACACAAAAATTAGCTGGGCGTGGTGGCGGGTGCCTGTAGTCTCAGCTACTAGGGAGGCTGAGGCAGGAGAATGGTGTGAACCCAGGAGGTGGAGCTTGCAGTGAGCCGAGATAGCACCACTGCACTCCAGCCTGGGTGACAGAGCGAGACTCTGTCTAAAAAAAAATACAATTTTTTCTACAAAAATAAAGCCATGCTATTTTATATTATGCTTTCTTATTTTAACATCTCTTGATATCATTCTACATTAATAAATATTGATTTGAATCTATATTTAAATATATGAATTAAATATGTGAATTATTTAAGTACACACTAACATATATATATAAATATGAATATGTATTCATGGTAAAGAAATACAAGTATGTGGAGGTTTACAGAATGAGCAAATGTTAGTCATCTTTCCCTTCCCTCCGTAACGTGTCTGTCCCGTGGGTTCCCTCCATTAATGGTCAGGCCTTCACCCATGCATTTGCATAGATGATGTACCGAGTGCATGCAGGCAGAGGGACACACTCAGGTGACTGTGTGAGGAAGAGGAAGAGAGGCCGGGATGGGGTGAGTTTGCGCTGATCGTGTGGCCTCTTGGGTGCATGGACACCCACTCTTGGTCAGTCAGCTCTCAGGCTGCCAGCTGTCTCTGGCCTTGCACTTTAGGGAGCTCTTCTGGGGTCTTTATCTAGCGAAGAGTGGTAGTAATAGCAATAGTAATGTGAATACCAATACCAGCACCAATATCCATGTGAATACCAGTGCCATCTCCTCTGAATGCAGGCACTGCTGCCACGTTACCCTTGGGCTAATTTCTCAACCAACCACAACTGCTGTAGTTTCTCTTAGTTGATACTTCTTATCTAAGAGTTATTTAGGAATTCTGCTGAGAAACTTTTAGTGGAGGTCCTTGCTTTTGTTTTTATGCAGTTGTAAGTTTCTTTTCCCATTACATTTTCAGTAAATCTCTTGCTGTGTTTTATTCTCTTCCAGAAGTTTCTGAAGGGTCTGGTTTGTGAGTAGCACTCCTCCCAGGTTCTCAGTGAAGCTCTAATTTTACCTATTTATTTTTCTGTTATTTCAGTTGAACTTTTGGAAAGATGGGATGTAAACATAACATGTGCATTCAGCCATGACATTTAACTGGAAGTTTGTGTCATCTTTTTAACAGCTGCATTGTATTCCATTTAATGGCTGCCCCTATTGATGGTCATTTAGATTGTTTGCAGTTTTAATTATTTTATAGAAATACCATAAACATTCCTGTACATTATCATAGCAATACCATACAAACTTCAATAGCAATACCATAACCAATACCATGAACATTTTTGGTACTTTTTTCTGTTGATTTCTATAGCGTAAATTCCTAGAGATAGGATTTCTGAGTCACAGTATATATGTATTTTTAAGGCTTTATGTTGCCAAATTAGCCTCTCCGCCAAAATAACATTCCCACCACATAGTGTGTGAAATGCTTGGTCCCTTAATCCTTGCCAACACAAGGAATTTTCGTTTTGATTACTTTCCTGACTCATTTTTTCAATTTCCATTTCTTTAAATATTTGTTGAGGTTGACTACATGAAACAATTATTCTTCTTTGAATTGCCTGTTCATGTCATTTGCCCATTTCTCTGGAGGGTGTTTATTTTTTCATATTGGTATGGAAAAGCTCTTTATATAATAAAAATTAACCCTTTATAAAATGTTGAATTATTTTCCTCCAATTTTCTTTTGCCTTTTAACTTTTAAGATATATATTCTGGTTTGCCGTACTTAAAATGTCTTTTTTTTGTTGTTGTTGTTGTTGAGATGGAGTCTCGCTGTCGCCCAGGCTGGAGTGCAGTGGCGCGATCTTAGCTCACTGCAAGCTCTGCCTCACTGGTTCACGCCATTCTCCTGCCTCAGCCTCCCGAGTAGCTGGGACTACAGGCGCCCGCCACCATGCCTGGCTAATTTTTTTGTATTTTTAGTAGAGATAGGGTTTCATCGTGTTAGCCAGGATGGTCTCGATCTCCTGACCTTGTGATCCGCCCACCTCGGCCTCCTAAAGTGCTGGGATTACAGGTGTGAGCCATCGCGCCTGGCCTTAAAATGGCTTTTTAAAATTATACAAATAACAGCTGGGTGTGGTGGCTCACACCTGTAATCCCAGCACTCTGGGAGGCTGAGGTGGGTGGATCACAAGGTCAGGAGATCGAGACCATCCTGGCTTACACAGTGAAACGCCGTCTCTATGAAACATGCAAAAAAAATTAGCTGGGCGTGGTAGTGGGCGCCTGTGGTCCCAGCTACTTGGGAGGCTGAGGCAAGAGAATGGTGTGAAGCTGGGAGCAGAGCTTGCAGTGAGCCGAGATGGCGCCACTGCACTCCAGCCTGGGCGACAGAGCGAGACTCCATCTCAAAAAAAAAAAAAAAAAAAGAAATTATACAAATAACATGATATTTCTAAAGAATTCAAACAATAGATAAAAATGTAAATAACAAAGTAAAAAGTCACTCAAAACTCCATATCCCCGCAATAGCCATCTTTAACATTTTGGTAACCATCCTCTAATTTATTTCTTTATGCACACACACGTTTACATAAATGGGATCACATTATATATGTTGTTTTTATTGTAGACACTTCTCTCACACCTACCTCAGCCCTCCACCCTCAATCCCAGTGCTCTTGGTAGCCCGTGATAGCAGCCTAGAGCTTGTATATCCATATTTTCCTTCTGACTTATTATGCAGTCTCATATAGGCCCATATATATCTGTACATATACACATAGAGACATGTACTTTGTCATTATTTATTTTATAGATTTAGAATTTTCCTTTCCTGCCTCTTGCTTTTTGCTCTCAGCAACAGCTTGTGGAGATCCCTGCAGCTCACCTGACAGAGGCCTGTCCCAGTCTAGCTATTTGTGTTCCACATGTGGGTGTGTTGTGCAGTTGCCCTCTAAAAGTAAAGCTGCAATGAACGCCATGCACGTATGTCCTGTTGTATTGGTACTTGTATTTTTGTGGGACAGATTTTCAGGTATGGAATTACTGAGTAATTACTGAGTATAGAGGATATTACATTTTTACTTTTAATAGCTTTTATTAGATTGCCTTCCAAAATGCTTTCAGCCTGTCTCTGCCCTGAGCAATGTGTGGCAGAGCTTTCTCCACTCTCTATGGTGACTTTCCCCTGTACTGACGTCCCTCGTTGTTTCTGTCTTAGTGTCATCTTAGACAGGCTGTCCTCAGCTCCAAGATTATTTAAATACTCACCTCTGTTTTCTGATAGAACATTTGTGCTTCCATTTTTTTACACATAAAACTCGAATCCAGCTGCACACTATTTAAGAAAATACTATGTAGGTTACATGATAATGCCATAAAATGGCTAGAATTTCAGTTACTTTCTTTTTTTGCTTAAAGGGCACAAAATACAGTTGACTAATATTTTTAAAAATCAGATTATTAGCCTGGGCAGCATAGCAAGACCCCATCTCTACATAAATTTTAAGATGCTTTAAATTAGCTGAGCATGGTAGCTACTTGGGAGGCTGAGGCAGGAGGATCACTTGAGCCCAGGAGTTTGAGGCTGCAGTGAGTTGTGATCGCATCACAGCACTTCACCCTAGGTGACAGAGCAAGACCTTCTCTCCTAAAAAAAAAAAAAAAAAAAAAAATCAGGCCAGGTGCAATGGCTCATGTCTGTAATCCTAGCACTTTGGGAGGCTGAGGTGGGCAGATCTCTTGAGCTCAGGAGTTCGAGACCAGGCTGGACAACATGGTGAAACCTCATCTCTACCCAAAATACAGAAAATTAGATTAGCTGGGCATGGTGGTGCACGCCTATGGTCCCAGCTACTCAAGAGGCTAAAGTGGGAGGATTGCTTGAGCCTGAGAGGAGGAAGTCACAGTGAGCTGAGATCACACCACTGCACTCTAGCCTGGTGACAGAGTGAGATCCCACCTCAAAAAAAAAAAAAAAAAAAAAAAAAGAAGAAAGAAAGAAAAAAGAAAATTAGGTTTAGGTTATAGCTGGTTCTCAGTATTTTCAGAAAGCTAATTTTCTCACACACACCCCCTCCTAAGAGAAAGTTATTGCTTCTGGTCCTTTATATGGAAATAAAAAAAGAAGGAAAAAAGAATCATTGCTACCAGTTGTGCAAAAGTATCCTTGTGTCTCTTTGTAATATCTCCCTCCTCACTCCTCATCTTTTACCCATGTCCTTGGCCACCAGTGACTTGCTGTTTGCCACTATCGATTCGTTTGCAGTTTCTGGAAACCTCTGTGAATGGAGCCACACAGCATGGCCTCCTCCTGTCAGGCTCCTTTCACAGCATTGTTACTATGAGCTTCAGCTACGTCGCTCTGTGTTTCAGTAGCCCGTTTCTTTTTACTGCTCAGTAGTGTTCCATGGACTGTGTGTACCCCACTTTGTTTATCAGTTCACCTGTTGGTCAATATTTGGGTCATTTCCAGTTTGGGGATATTATTCAGTTTGGGATATTACTACACACATTGACTGCATGTCCTTACATGGATAGATACTTTTTTTTCTCTTGGTTAAATACCAAAGAGTCAAGTAGCTAGTCATACAGTAGGTGTAGGTTTCACTTTTTAAGCAACTGCCAAACTGTTTTTCCAGAGTGGTTCTACCATTTGACATTCCTACCAGCAGTGTATGAATTCTACTTCTTTTACACTCCTAGCAGCATTTGATCTAGCCGGTCTTTCTAATTTGAGCCATTCTGCTAGATGTATTGTGGTGTCTCATTGCAGTTTTCATTGCATTACCCTGATCACTACTGCTGAGAGTCCTTCCATGTGTTAATTTGCCAGTCATTTTTCTTTTTCAGTGAAGCACCTAGTCATACCTTCTGCGTATTTTAAAGGGACTGCTTATTTTCTTATCATTAAGTTTTGAGAGTTCTGTATGTATTCTAGATACAAGTTCTTTATCAGGTATATTCTTGGCAGATATTTTCTTCCAATCTGTGGCTTGTCTTCTTTTGACACCATCTTTTGAAGAGCAGAAGTTTTAAGTTTTAATGAATTCTGATTTATCAATGAGTTCTTACATGGATCATGCTTTGATATTGTATCTGAGAAACCTTTGCCTAAACCAAGATCACAAGTATTTTTTTCTACATTTTTTTCTAGATGTATTATAGTTTTGGGCTTTACATTTAGAGCTATGACTGTTGTATATGGTGTAAAGTGAGTGTTTAACATCATCTTTCTTACAAGTGGACATCCAGTTGTCCCAGCACCGTTTCTTGAAAAGACCATCTTTCCTCCCATTTAATTACCTTGGCGCCTTTGTCTAAAATACATTTACTATCAATATAAGGGTTTAATACTGTACTCTGAACTCAGTCTAGTTGATCGATATACTTACCATTGCCAGCAATGCGTTGTCTTTATTATTGTAGCTTTCGAGTAAGGTTTTAAATTGGGGCCTGTAAGTCCTCCAACATTGTTTTTTTAAAAAAGAAAAAAAAAGGTTATTTTAGGTCTTTGGTCTTTTGCATTTCCATATGAACTTTATAATCAGCAGTTTGTCAATTTTTACAAAAAAGCTTGCTGAGATTTTCATTGGGATTACCTTGAATCGAGAACTCAATCTGGGGAGAATTGGCCACTTTATTTTGATAAAATAACCTTTTTTATCCCTGGTATTGTTCTCTACTTTGAAATCTATTTTGTCTAATATTAAAATATTAATTTAATATTAGCTAATAAAATGTTAGAATAATTTTGGAAATAATACGATTAATAAAAATATAATTTAATATTAATGTTAAATAACCACTCCAGTTTTCTTTGAATATTAGCATGGTATTTTCTATTCTTTTACTTTTAAACTATTTGTGTGTGTGTGTATGTGTCTCTCTCCCACTTCTTTTTGTTTTGTTTTGTTTTGTTTTTTGTTTTTTGTTTTTGTTTTTGTTTTTGAGATGGAGTCTCACACTGTTGCCCAGGCTGGAGTGCAGTGGCGTGATCTTGGCCCACTGTAACCTCTGCCTCCCGGGTTCAAGCGATTCTCCTGCCTCAGCTTCCCGAGTAGCTGGGATTACAGGAGCCCACCACCACGCCCAGCTAATTTTTGGTATTTTTAGTAGAGACGGGGTTTCACTATGTTGGCCAGGCTGGTCTCAAAATCCTGACCTCGTGATCTGCCCTCCTTGGCCTCTCAAAGTGCTAGGATTACAGGTGTGAGTCAACGCGCCTGGCCCTCTCTCTCTCTTTTTAGACACAGGTCTCACTCTGTTGCCCAGGCTAGAGTACAGTGATGTAATCATAGCTCACTGCAGCCTCCAGCTCCCGGGCTCAAGTGATCCTTCTGCCTCATCCTTCAGAGTAGCTAGGACCACAGATGTATGCCACTGTGCCTGGCTAACTTCTTAATTTTTTTTAGAGATGGGTCTTGCTATCCTATATCCTTTAGGCCAGAAGTTCAAGATCAGTCTGGGCAACATAGATTCCAATAATAAGAAAAATCCTATCTACCCATGTAGTTACTGTTTCCAATGCCCTCATTTCCCTGTTTACAACCAGGTTTCTTTTTGGCATCATTTTCCTTCTGCCTGAAGGACATCCTTTAACATTTCCTGCATTGTAGGTCTGCCATTGATGAATTCCCCTGGCTTTTGTAGATCTGGAAATGTCTTTATTTCATCTTTGGTTTTGTTTTTTGTTTTGGGTTTTTGTTTGTTTGTTTGTTTGTTTTTGAGATAGGGTTTCACTCCTGTCGCCCAGGCTGGAGTGCAATGGTGCGATCTCAGCTCATGGCAACTTCTGCCTCCCAGGCGCAAGCAATTCTCCTGCCTCAGCCTCCCAAGTAGCTGGGACTATAGGCGCATACCACTGCGCCCAGCTAATTTTTGTATTTTTTGTAGAGATGGGGTTTCACCATGTTGCCCAGGCTGGTCTTGAACTCCTAAGCTCAAGCCATCTGCCTGTTTCAGCCTCCCAAAGTTCTGGGATTACATACCCACATCCAGCCTGTAACCACAGTGACAGGTCACTGTGCCCAGCCCTCACCTTTGGTTTTTGAAAGTTATTTTTGCGAGGTACAAAATTCTCAGTTAAAAGGTTTTTTTTCTCAATACTTTGAAGATGTTACTTTCTTCTCACATTGTTTGATAGGAAGTCTTTCATCACTATCTTCATATAATGTGTCTTTTTTCTTTACTGCTTTTACCTTATCACCATTTTTGAAAAATTTGATTATGATATAGTATCATGTTTCTTGTATTTGGGATTCATTGAGTTTCTTGGATCTTTGGTTTATGGTTTTCATCAAACCTGAAAATTTATTGGTGATTATTTATTCACATACTTTTTTTTTTTTTTTTTTTTGGGACAGAGTCTCGCTCTGTCGCCCAGGCTGGAGTGCCGTGGTGCAATCTCGGCTCACTGCAACCTCCGCCTCCTGGGTTCAAGCAATTCTCCTGCCTCGGCCTCCTGAGTAGCTGGGATTACAGGCACATGCCGCCATGCCCAGCTAATTTTTGTATTTTTAATAGAGACAGGGTTTCACCATGTTGGTCAGGCTGGTCTCAAATTCCTGACCTTGTAATCTACCTGTCTCGGCCTCCCAAAGTGCTGGGATTACAGGCATGAGCCACCGTACCCGGCCTATTCACATACTTTTTATGGGCCTCCTTTTCTCTCCTCTCCATCAGGGACTCCACTTATAATACATATATTAGGTCAATTTGTCCCATAGCTCACTGAATTTGTCCATAGCTCACTGAAACTCACTTTTATTCTTTTCCTTGGATTTTCTTCTGTTTCAATTTGGATAGTTTCTATTACTATATTGAGTAGTTCACTGATTGCTCTAGTTCAATATTTGCTTTATTAGAACCTCAGTCTGTGTCCTCCTAGATATTCCCTATACTTCCTCTAGCATAGTGCTCGTTATACTGTATTATAACATCCTGCACTTCTGTTCACCTCACTGGACTGTAAATTCCATGAGAATGGGAGCCTTTTCTGTGTGCTTCACTGACATTTCCCCAAGCCTGGCTCTGTACCTGGAATGCAGTAGGCACCAAGTGTGTATTGAATGAAAAACCGGGCTGGGCACGGTGGCTCACGCCTGTAATCCCAGCACTTTGGGAGGCTGAGGCGGGCAGATCACCTGAGGTCGGGAGATCGAGACCAGCCTGACCAACATGGAGAAACCCCACTTCTACTAAAAATTCAAAAATTAGCTGGGCATGGTGGTGTGCACCTGTAGTCCCAGCTACTCAGGAGGCTGAGGCAGGAGAATCGCTTGAACCTGGGAGGCAGAGGTTGCAGTGAGCCAAGATCATGCCATTGTGTTCCAGCCTGGGCAACAGGAGTGAAACTTTGTCTCAAAAAAAAAAAAAAAAAAAAAGAAAAGAAAAGAAAAACTGGATGTCTGATCTACTCTTGAATTGTCTTTCAGTGTCTCAAAATCATTTGGTTTGGGGTCATGATCAGTATTATGGCCTGTTGACAATGTGGGCCAATCTGTTCTCCATGCTGGACTGTCACCCTCTTCACCCTGGGCATGGATTGGTCATGGAGTCTTGTTTTTCTAAATCCTCCTCTTTCCCCAACTCAGATAGTTTTGGGATCATCTTGTCAATCCTTGTTTTGAAAGCCCCTCTTAGAACTGTCATTTTTTACGAAGGCCTCCTCATGGGAAGGTGTTGAGGACCTTTGTTCTCATTGCACTGCCAGGAGCCACATTCTTAAATCTAATACCTCCTTATCACACGTGGCTTTGAGGTCTCTCCTAATGTTTCTACATCAGCAGAGCCAGTTTTTGTCAATGTCCTCATTTCACTACAGTGCCACTCATGATACTGGCTCAGAATTTACCAACATTATGTAATTCAAAATATCTGACCTTTCACATTGTATTCTTATGAATTCTTTAGTATCTTGAGTTCTCATTTTTCTTTCAGCGTAGTATTTAATTTTTAAAAATGTTATAGCTATATTAATTGGAAATGTTAAAATCTAGGGATTATTGCGCTGGATATTTGCTTTGGTTTCTTGGTTGGTGAGTCTTTCTCCCCCTTATTTTTTTTTATTTTCCTAAATATATGCTCACTGTTGTATTAGCATGTTTGTACTAGCTTTTTAGTATCTAGCTGGGATGGAGCCAAATTAACATTTTGTCCTATGGTGATAATACTTTGATATAATTTGTTTCCTTGATTCCTCATGCTTTCACCTGCCTTCAAGCCATTGCTGTTGTTACCTCTGTCGAGATACTTTTTCTGCCCCTAGATCCGTGAACATATCTTTCAGCCCAGCTTTCTTGGCCTGGCTGCTGCCCGTTAGTTCTTCTGATTTCAGTGCAGGGGACATGTCCTCAAAAGCCTTGTTCAGCCCCCTGCCCCTATCTGCCTGCCCCTCCCCACACCAGAGCTCAGTGAGATACCCCTTTTCCTAGTAACAAGCTATAGAGCCCAATACAGTGATCATGTGTGTATTCCTCATTCAGCTTAAAAGCTTCAACATTACTTGAGTGCTTTTGTTGTTGTTGTTGAGGTGGAGTTTTGTTCTTGTTGCCCAAGTGGAGTGCAATGGCGCAATCTCGGCTCACTGCAACCTCCGCCTCCTGGGTTCAAGCAATTCTCCTGCCTCAGCCTCCCAAGTAGCTGGGATTACAGGTGCATGCCACCACGCCTGGCTAATTTTTTGTATTTTTAGTAGAAACGGGGTTTCGTCATGTTAGCCAGGTTGGTCTGGAACTCCTGACCTCAGGTGATCCGCCTGCCTCGGCCGCCCAAAGTGCTGGGATTACAGGTGTGAGCCACCACACCCGGCGTACTTGACAACATTTAAAGCCCCTGTTAATCCTTTCCCAAGTGTGTTCTTCCCAATTCAGCTCCCTTTTCTATTCTACATTTAGTCTTTATCATCCCATTTTAATGCGTGCATTTATTTATTTATTTATATTTTCTTAAATATATATATTTCCTTAAATGATAGATTGTATTTTTTTTGCTATTTTAAAGTTTATATAAATTATAGCATATTGTACTTATAAATTTGCTGTTTTCATTCAACATTATGTTTTTGAGATTTATCTGTGTTGACAGACGTAGCTCTAAATTATTCATCTTGGCTGCTGTATAGTATGTCATTGTACAGATACACTAGGTTGTTTCCAGTATTTCACTATTAAAAACAATGCTGCAAGAAAAAAAGTAAATGCTGGGAAGAGTATTTATGAACATGTGCGAAGGTTTCTCTAGCACCTCACCAGTATTGCCTGACGATAGGGCATGCTGGTATTCAACTCTCCTGACATCACTAAACACCCTCCAAATGAGTGGACTGACTCATGTTCTCACCTGCAGTGTGACAGAGACCTCATTGCCCTACAGACCACCACACTTGGTATTGCCAGATTTTTAAGTTTTTGCCAATTTGATGAGTGTGGATTAGTATCTTATTGTGACTTAATTCACATTACTTTTATTACTAATGAGGGTCAGTGTATTTTTATGTTTGTCATTTGAATTTTTTCAATGACTCACTTGTTTATCTCTTTTGCCCATTTTCAGTTTAGTGGTTTGTCTTTTTCTTATTAATTTGTAAAAGTTCTTTATGTATTATGAATACTAGTTTTTTGTGCACTTATATAATTATCTTCTCCCAGTCTGTGGTTGGTTTGTTTTTCTCAGATTGGATTCTATGTCTTTGATTTACAGATTTTTAAAAAATATTGTCAAATTTGTGGTCTTTTCCTTTAAGGTTTGTACCTCTCTGTGTCTCGTTTAAGGAACCCTTTCTTACTTGGAGATCATAAAGATACTCAAATTCTCTCTTTTTTTTTTGCCTATAGTGTGTTCTATGATAGCAAATTCTCTCTTAATAAAGTTACTTTTTACATTGAGTCTTTAATTCCCTTGGAATTTGTTTTTATTTAGGTCTAAGGTAGCGATCTGATTATTTTTCCATTTGGGTAACTGTTTGTTATAGCTATTGTTATTGTAAGAACTACAGTAATTTGTAATGCCTCTGTCATTTGTGAATTTTGACAAATGCATAGGTCTGTTTCTAGGCTCTCAATTCTGTGCCTTTGGTCTATTTCCATATTCTTACCACTCTTAACTTCCAATAGTTTCATTACAGATGTGTATTCCCAGAGTGTCGACTACCTAACATGGTCATCGTTCCGTTGCTAGGGATTGCCTTCCCTCTACTGTAGGCTCCTTGAATTTTTTCAATATTTTATTCCAAGAAACAAGCACAGTGTCTACCAGTTGATAGGTAATCGCTAAATGTTATTGAAGGAAAGAGTAAAACCAGGGACTTACATCTTAGTTATCGAGTGCTAAATATAGCTAACGGATTATTGGGGTGTGGGGGAGCAATTTTTAAGGAAAAATACATAGCATTCATTCTTACAGCCTATATTCACTAGGTAACGGAATTTCCTCCAGTAGTTTATATATTATTTAAATGTTAATTATTTGTAGGTTATGTGTTTGAAGAACTAGCATTTTTCATAATAGCTGGCACGTGGCAGGATTTTGATGAATACAATGAATGAATTCTTCTAGTTAAGAAAAGAGTCTTCTTAAGAATATTTTTAGGACCGGGGCGGTGGCTCACACCTGTAATCCTGGCACTTGGGGAGGCTGAGGCAGGCAGATCACAAGGTCAGGAGTTCAAGACCAGCCTGGCCAACACAGTGAAACCCCATCTCTACTAAAAATACAAAAATTAGCCGGGCATGGTGGCACGTGCCTGTAGTCTCAGCTACGTGGGAGGCTGAGGCAGGAGAATCATTTGAACCCAGGAGCTGGAGGTTGTGGTGAGCCGAGTTCACGCCACTGCACTCCAGTCTGGGTGATAGAGTGAGACTCCATCTCAAAAAAAAAAAAAAGAAAAAAAAAAAAATTTTTAACAGTGAATATGTATTTTATAGAAGACCCTTTTTACAACTTTAAGGAAAGTTATTGGTTGTTCAAAATAATATATTTAAATCATATATTTAAAATATATGATATTTTGAAGACAATATAAGTTCCCATGGGCAATGTATTACCACCTGAAGTTGCTGGGTATAAGTTACACTTTAGTTTTGAAGGACATCTGGGTTGTTTCCAGTTTTGGGTTGTTAAGATAAGGTTGCCATAGACATTCATATACAGATTTTTGTGTGTACTTGTCTTTATTTTTCTGGGATAAGTGTGCACAAGTCAATTGTTGGATCATATATTTTTAAATATATTACTGAATTCTATATGCTAATATTAAAGGATTTTGTGTGTATGTTTATGAGGGATATTAATCTGTCTTCATCTGGTTTTTGTTTCAGGGTACTACTAGTTTCATAAAATGAATTGGGAAGTGTTCCTTCCTCTTGTGCTTTTTGGGAGATATCATGTGGAATTGGTCTTAATTCTCCTTTAAATATTTGATAGAATCCTCTAATGAAATCATCTAGGCCTAGATAGTTATTTTTGGGGAGTTTTAAAATTATGAGTCCAAGTTCCTTAATAGTTATACAGTTGCTCACATTATCTCTTTCATATTTGGTGAATTTCAGTTGTTTTTGCTTTTTGAAGAATTGGTCCATTTTGTCTAAGTTGTGAAATTTACGTGCGTGTGATTTTTCATAACATTTCCTTATCCTTTTGATGTCTTAGGGTCTGTAGTGACATTCCCGGTTTCATTTCTGATATTGATAATTTGTGTCTTCTCCGTTTTTTCTTTGTCAGTCTACTGAGAGTTTTGTCAATTTTATTGATCTTTTCATTGATTTTCTCTACTATTTTTCTATTTTCAATTTATCGATTTCCATATTATTTCCTTTTTCTGCTTGATTTGGGTTTATTTTGCTTTTCTTTTTCTAGGCTTTTTAGGTATAAGCCTAGATTATTGCTTTGAGACTTTTTCTTTTTTCTCATGTATGCATTTTTAGTGCTATAAATTTTCCTCTCAGCACTGCTCTATCTTTAACCCATACATTTTGACATGTTATAGTTTGTCCAAAAAAAAATTGCATCAGAGTTAAACATGTAAGGGAGAGTTTATCTAAGATTATAGCAACAGGGGAGAGAAATTGAACTCAACTCCAAATACCACACTGGCAGCTGGAGATTTATAGCCAACAGAGGGGGTGAGGGTTCAGTAGATGGAAAATTACCAAAAAAATCTTGGCTGGGTATCAAGGATGGCGGAGGTGGGGGTGGGGGATTAAAAAAAAAACACGAACACGGGTTTTTGTGTGGTGTTTGGCTGGAGTAGAATAGTTATTGTCTAAAGGTTTTCTTTCTCGCTAGGCTGTCCTTTTCCTGGTCCTTTGGCTAATGAGAGCAGGCTTTTGTTAGGTTTTGTTTTTTTGTTTTGTTTTGTTGTTGTTTTTGTCTGTGGTTATTGGCATTTCCAGGCTACTGGCTTGTCTGGGACACATTAGGCAAAAAGAAACCTGGGACTCACCTCTGTGAGATTCTTTGGATCCCATGGTCCCTAGCCAGTCTGCCTTATTTTCTCCACCTTTCCGAGTCTCTTACACTTGCCCAGGGTTTTAGTTGTATCTTGGGACAAGGATAGGGAACGTGTTTACACAACCTTCCTGGAAGCAGAAGTCTCCTTATTGGCAGCTTTAATCGAACAAAATACTTGATAGCACAGGGGTAGTTTTGAGAAACCCTCCAGTGCATATTTTGTTCCCAGCACCTCTTGCTACTTAGAGACTGCCTGCCCAGTGGGGCTGAGGCCTCTATTACTTCAGAGGGAGAGGGAGTTACAGCTGAGAATAAAGGAATCAGTGTTCAGCTCTGGCTTTCAACTAGAACTTGTGAAAGGGCACAGCAGAAACAAGAAAAGTATCGGCATGAGAGATCAAAAAGTGTTTTGTTTTGTTAATTTTTGAATTTCAGAAGCTTCCTTTTAAATATCAAGACTCAAAGCCTTGTATTTTTAGAGTTTAACATTATAAAGGAAGCCATTGAGTAGAGAGGATGCAAGAGACCCACTTCACAGGAGGGAGAGGGTACCTCCTTGGCTTGGAAGAGGTGCTGAGGGGGAGAGCATGAGAGCAGAACCAAGAGCTGAGCACACTTTGAAAGTCTTTGAAAGGCTCTGACTTCCTCTGGCCCCTCTGGGTTAGAAACTCAGAGTGTGGGTGGAAAGCCAGAGGAGGGGAATGCCAGCGCCCCACAGGCTGGGTCGCAGTCTCCAGGAGTGCCATGCCGAGGGGGCCGGAAGCAGTGCGCTCCAAGGAGCCTGAGAGGGGGCTGGAAGCTCCTGTGGTCCTGGGGTCCTGCACTACCCTGGTATGGAAACCAAGGCTGCGCATGTTTTCTGGGTTCTCACTGGTCCATGGAGGAGAGCTGTGAGATGGACAGCCAAAAGTCAGGTCCACAGGGAGGGTGCCATTGAGCTTCAGGAGGTAGCAGTGTCGCCAGAGCCAGCACCAGGGCCCAGTTGGCAGAGGACATATGCCAGATGCTGGCCGTGCTGAGAGCACAGAACGCACCGCAGTCCTTCATGAAGACGTCACCAACAGAACAGACAGGGCAGGGCATGGGCAGCCGAGGCCCACAAGGGCAGGGTGGCCACAGCTGGGGACACAGGACCCTCTCTTCAGGTGCCGGGGAGTATGTAGGCTCCTAGCATCATCCACCACCCCAGACACCACCTTGGGAAGGAGAAGTGTGAGTGGAAGCAGAAGGACAGAGAGGGGAGAGCAGGTGGGCTCTGAATCCACCAGCTGTGAATGCCACACTGACCAAGCGCTTTCCCCACATGTCTAAACTGGAGGTTAAAATACCACAATCCATGTGTTCAGGCAGACTTTCAGTTGCAGATCACACAAAACCAAACTCAGCTGACCTAAACAATTAAGGGTATGTCTCAGCTTACCTGACCTAGAAGGCCGAAGAAGGGCTAGCTTCAGGCAAGGTCTGATCTGGCAGCCTACATTATATGGGCACACCCAGCTTCTCTCTGCCCTTTCCTCAGCCTCTTTCTTGCATAGCCTACCCACGGGTCCCAGCAGGCCTGGGCGGTGCTTGCTGGGTTTCTCTCCAGTGGGGATGCAGAGCGCCTCATGCAGCTTCACAGAAGGATGAAGAAGTGCGTCTCACAGATGCCTTGGCAAGTGTCTCCCTGTGTCTCCATGGCCTGACAATGAAGTCTGCTGGTTGGCTTAAAGGAGGGTGGTGGTGGGCACCGTCATGAAGATCCGAGTGCCATTTTCTAAACAAAATGGAAAAGAAAGTATTGTGTGGCCCCAAATAGCTGTGTCCTCCACAAGTGGCAATTTTTTTTTTTTTTTTTTTCCCGAGACAGAATCTCACTCTGTCGTCCAGGCTGGAGTGCAGTGGCGTCATCTTGGCCCACTGCAACCTCCACCTCCCTGATTCAAGCAATGCTCATGCCTCAGCCTCCTGAGTAGCTGGGATTACAGATGTACAACCACTGTACCTGGCTAATTTTTGTATTTTTAGTAGCGATGGGGCTTTGCCATGGTGGCCAGGCTGGTCTTGAACTCCTGGCCTCAAGTGATCCACTCACCTTGGTCTCCCAAAGTGCTGGGATTACAGGCATGAGCCACTGCGCCCAGCCCAAGTGGCAAATTATTTTATTCCTACAGTCAGCAGAAATAAGAGTTACAAATTTTAAACCTATTCCATGCATCAATTTAACAAATCCTGGCCAGGCACAGTGGCTCACGCCTGTAATCCCAGCACTTTGGGAGGCTGAGGCGGGTGGATCATGAGTTCAGGAGTTCGAGACCAGCCTGACCAACAAGGTGAAACCCCGTCTCTACTAAAAATAGAAAAATTAGCCAGGTGTGGTGGCGCACGCCTGTAATCCCAGCTACTCAGGAGACTGAGGCAGGACAATCACTTGAACTGGCAGGCAGAGGTTGTAGTGAGCCAAGATTGTGCCACTGCACTGTAGTCTGGGCGACAGAGTGAGACTCTGTCTAAAATAAATAAATAAATAAATAAATAAATAAATAAATAAATAAATAATCCCTTTGAGTGTATCCCAAAAAAGGTGAAAGAGCTGTTTATTACTTACCTTTTGAGTTCTAATAGGAAGTGTTCTATTCTGTTTTCCAGAACCCCAGCCACTTGTAAGTTGTTATTTCCTGGAGAGTCTTATAAAATTTTCTTCAGGGCACTGACTTGCACCCCCAGATGGAGAGGCCTTTCTTTCCTGATGTAGTGTTTAGGCTCTGTTTTCATTAGGACCCACATAAATGATATAAGTGCTATTCTGAAGTAATTCTAATCAAGGCCTTTACATTGTTGCCATGTTATTTTTCTGCTTTCCTGATGAATATTCCTCCCATATAATTTAAATATCTATCAAAAGATTTATTAGCAAGGTGTTCATACACCACAAATTACTGCTAAATCTGCACTATTTGAAACCCAAATGAACTTTTAAAATCTTTATACTTTATTATTTTGAGTGATTTAATATTTTCCTATTTCTATCTAGAGTAAACTGAGCCATCCCCTCATTCCATGCATCACCTCACAGTGGGAAGAGGAGCGTTCTGGTACTTTCTGTGCATTGCCTCTTGACGGGGACATATGCAGAGCAGGTTCCACTGTGTGCAGCGCACATTGCTATTTTCTCTTCTATTCAGTTCACCTTTGAAAGTGCTGTTTGTGACCCACTAAGGAACTGGGACCTGCAGTTTAAAATGGATTATCAGGGCCAAAGGCTGGCAGGTGGAGGAGCCTGGCCTCCCTTTGAGTCACGCTGCCCAGCACAGTGACCACAGCCTTGCTGACCCCAGGGGAGCTGCGGGCCCCAAGCTCCGGCCAGCCCTGCTTGGCAGAGGCTCATGCTTCCCCCTGGGGGCCTGGCCCGTTTCCGTGGCTCCTCCCTCTCCCCACTCTGCCCTGCTGGTGACCCAGTGTGGCTCTGCCCTTCCCCTCTGACCCTGGGGCTTGTCCCCTTCCCAGAGGAGGGACTCCTCTCCCTCTGCCCATTTGTTGTGGTCAAGGGTGCTCATCCTTGCTCCTCGGAGTCCACTGCATGAGCATCTCCTTTCCCGGGAGCTTCCACGCCTGTGCACATGCTCACCAGTCTCAACCCTCTTCATTCAGCTTTCCTTCAGGAATATTAGGAAAAAAAAAAAAAAGGCCCAGTGATTTCACCTTTTTCTTTTCTTTTCTTTTTTTTTGAGACAGAGTCTCACTCTGTTGCCCAGGCTGGAGTGCAGTGGCACATTCTTGGCTCACTGTAACCTCTGCCTCCCGGGTTCAGAGTAGCTCAGCCTCCCGAGTAGCTGGGATTACAGACATGCACCACCACACCTGGCTAATTTTTGTATTTTTACTAGAGACCAGCTTTCATCTTATTGGCCAGGCTGGTCTCGAACTGCTGACCTCAAATGATCCGCCCACCTCAACCTCTCAAAGTGCTGGGATTACAGGTATGAGCCACCGTGCCTGGCTGATTTCACCATTTTTAAGCCAGATCTTTGGCTTCTCCTCTGAGCTACCCTGTGGGGGTGGCGATTCGTCAGCTCAACTGGTCACACAGGCTGGAGCCCAGGGGTCCCGGCTGGGCACCAAAGCCTTTGGGCCTCCTGGTATAGCTGTCCCCACCCTTGTTGCCTGCACATCTTGGTGCCAGCCTTCCAGCTCCCCACCCACCTTCCTGCTCTCATCCCTCCAGCCGGGAGAGTCAGAAATGCAAGCCCAGCTCCACAGCTCCAATCCCTAAAGTCTCCAGTGGCTCCCAGAGCTCTTGGGGTAACTAATGTCTGGTCTCCTCACCCGGCTTTTAGTGCTTCGGGTGGTCTGACCCCACCTGCTTCTCCAACCCCATTTCCTGTCACTCTCCATTCATCATCATTCATTCAACAGATGTTTTCTGAACACCTGTGTGCCAGGATGTTCAGGGTGCTTGCACTGTATGGGTCAAAACTCTATCCTGGCTGGGCACAGTGGCTCATGCCTATAATCCCAGCGCTTTGGGAGGCTGAGGTGGGCAGATCACAAGGTCAGGAGTTCGAGACCAACCTGGCCAACATGATGAAACCTTGTCTCTACCAAAAATACAAAAATTAGCTGAGCGTGGTGGCGTACACCTATAATCCCAGCTACTCGGGAGGCTGAGGCAGGAGAATCGTTTGAACCCAGGAGGAGGAGGTTGCAGTGAGCCAAGGTCACACCACTGCACTCCAGCCTGGGTTACAGAGTAAGACTCTGTTCCCCACCCCCGACCCGCCCCCCGACTGAAGAAACACCTCTGCTCTGTGGAGTCTTGGGGATAGAGGGCATGAGACAGCCAATACGCATGTGGAATGAGAAATGATACAGAGGAGAGTGAAATGTGAATGTGTGGAATGTATGTAATGGGGGGAGGATTGCCAGCCTCGGGAAAGCAGTGTTAAAGAGGTTGGGGAGGGGGCAGCTGAGCAGAAGCTTTCGTGGGTGAGGGGGGCCACGGGAGTGTATCAGGCGGAGCAGGCAGAGGGGGCTGCCCATCCAAGCCACTCACAGGGTTCCAGACCCCACATGGGGTCAGGGCCACACTGCCCTTCAGGCTGCAGGTCAGGCTCCACGAGCTGCTTAGGTCAAGTGCAGTGGCATCAGCCTGGCCCAGGTGCCATAGCAGGTGTGCTGCTGTGGCCCTCACTCTGAGCTCTGTGCCAGCTGCCCTTTTCTGTGTTTTTGTTGTGGTTTTCACTTGGATTTTTTTTTAATCAAGAAAAATTATTTCAAGAGACCTCTGGCATTGTCTGGCAGACTCTGGAGGCAACAGAACCTTGGCTTAGGGCAGAACTGAGTTCAAATCTCAGCTCAGTCAATAGATGTGTTACTCTAGCAAGTTACTTAACTTATGGAAACCTCACTTTTCTCATCCATGAAATGATAAAAGCAGCACCTTCTTTGCTAGGTTATTGTGAAAATTATTTATTTTTCATCTTACTCATTCAGCCACCATTTGTGAATTGCTCCTGTGTGCTGGGCTGTGTAGTAGGTGCTGGGGACACAGTGAAGACGCCGTGGGCCCTGCCCCGGGAGGCTGTGTCCAGAGGGCGGAGTGCCGTGTGGCTGTTCTGCACAGCACCTCTCAGGTGCCTCACACAGCCTGGCACCCAGGAAGGCATGTGTGGGGCGACTGCCACAGTTTTCTCAAGACAAGGAGAGCCAGCGTGCCCTCAGGCTGGCCAAGACCCTGTGACTATCACTTTCCTTTGGCTTCATTCCAGAGGCTACAAGGACATAGTCAACACATTAAAAGCAGGGCTGCCATCACCTTTTCCTTATTTCCACCACCTCCCCGGTTTGGCATCTTCCATCTGGAGCTTCTTTCAGGTAGACAGATGAAGATACCCAGGCCCACACAATACCTAGGGAGAAAAGCAACGGGCTCATGTACCTCCTGGGTGCAACCCCTTCACCCACAGCTGAGACTATTCCCTGCATAGCATTTCACTAACAGCAACTGAGATTTTAACAAATGCCACATTGTAGAATTAAAACGTCATCTCAGCACCTTGCCTTTCACTGAATGTTAAATAAAGGCTGTTAACATTCAGTTTTTTTAGATCAGTTCTCTTATTTGCAAAAACATACCAAGTTCACCATGAAAACAGATGCTGGGATGTGCCCCATCCACATGGCTGGCACTTTCCCCTGCAACCACTCATGGGAGACTTGGGCTGCCCAGAGCAACCCATGAGGGCTGAGCACAGGTGCCTTCCTCTGCGGGGTTCAGCTGGGCTTATTTAACAGGCAGCTGAGAAGTGATCTCCACACATTTTGATGTCCACAGTAACAGCAGAAAACTGTATACCCTAGAGGAGATTAAAATTGTAAGAAAATTATTCCAGTTTGCTTCCATTTCCGTAGTTTGGGGAACTTAAACCAGTCATTCTGCTGTATGATTGCGTTACTGTGTGCTCTCTCTGCTCAGCTTAGGAGACACATGGGCATGGTCTCCGCCCCCTGGACATTCGTTGGACCTGGGAGATGAAATGTTCATGGGTGGTCAACACGAGGGGACCAGCTTATGTAATGTAATTAACATGATTGACTCCAACAAATTAGGAGTATGCTGGTTCTGAGGCTTTCACCTGCAGAAACATTCAGATATCACCATTTGCTGTCGGCCTGGGTGGCCAGCTCCTCGCCCGAGGAGAGTAATGGGGAGTCTAGCCCCTCCCAGTAGAGGATGCCTGCAGGTAGTGATCGCTTCTCTATTCTTCTTCCACGAACGGTTCCCCTGGGTGCTAGCACCTGGTGTTGGTCTGTGACGGCAGCCGCTTGCTAGAGTGATGTCTGACTTCGATGCTGTCATGGGCGTGCGACAGCCACGCTTTCATCCACACCCCCAGTGTGCTGGGTGACCCCCACAGGCTTCTCCCACATTTGGACTCTCACCTGGTGGGACCCAGCTTCCTCCCAGATGTTCGGATTCTTGCTAGTTGTCGCTTCCCACCACGGTCACTTTGGTCACCCTTGGTCTTTGGTAGTTCACGTGCTGTATGTGCTAATTGCTCACGTAGACACCTGTGAACATGCGTTTTTGCTCGTGAGGCGTTAGGGACGGCACTCTGTCTGATGGCTGCTTGCATCATGTAGACAACTGTGAGCATGCGTTTGCTCATGAGGCGTTAGGGACGGCACTCTGTGATGGCTGCTTGCATCATGTAGACAACTGTGAGCATGCGTTTGCTCATGAGGCGTTAGGGACGGCACTCTGTCTGATGGCTGCTTGCATCACAGAGGCCCATAGAGAAGCGCAGCAGTGTTTCATGTGTTTGGAAATGTGAACCCGTGCACATGAACAGACATTCACCGATCTGGTTGGCGCACAGTGCCACAACCAACGGGGAGTATTGGCCATGAAAAGCTTGGCACAGGCTGATATCTCCTCCAGAGAGGCCTTGCTGAAGGCCCATGAAGGTTGGTTACAGAAGAAACACATGTGGTTCTGTGGCCACTTCCTGTCTCCTGATTTCCTGGAACTCTGCCATGAGTGAGGCTGATTTCCCCAGCCTCACTCCTCAGCGGCCTGAAGTACTCTCTCCTTCTGTCAGAGCACCATGGAGAGTCTCCTGTGACACCCTTTCATTTTGTTCATTTGAACCCTGCGTTATGTGACTTGTATGTGTGATACACACGTCGTGACAGACAATAACTCCCAGAAGGCCAGATTTGTGCGCGAGTTCATTTTGCATTGCTGCCCCGCCCTGGGCTGCATATCGTGGTGCTTTCTCTGTAGCGGAACATCATCAGTATTGGGGGGATGCGTGCACAAGGCACAAGCAGAAGGAAGGAGTTTAGTCAAAGGTGGCAATTTGTACGTTACGTGTATTCAATTTTTATTACTGACATGCTTTCAATGCCTCTCTGTCTCACTCATTCAGTAAACATGCACGTATTACATACTTTCTATGTGTGAGGTGCTCCTGGAAAGGGGGATCCAGGTCCCCAGCTGTTCAATGTTGTGATCAGTACTTGGTCTGAACTGAGAGATGTCAAGGATGCTCTTCAGAGCATTGCGACAGACCCCCAGCCTGCTTGATTAGGGAGCTAGAGGAGGTTTCTTCCTTAAGGAAAGGAGGAGGTCTGCTTGTGTGCAGATTAGAAGGATGAGGAGAAGTCGTGGTATCAAAAAGGTGGGGAGGTTAAAACAATAACGAGATCCCACTACATACCTATTAGAACGACTAAGATCAAAAAGCAAAACAAACAAACAAACAAACAAAAACCTTACATTATTAATTGGTGAGGGTGTGGAGCAACAGGCACTCATTCATTGCTGGTGGGAATGAAAAATGGTACAGCCACTTTTCGAGTTTGGCAGTTTCTTTCAAAACTAAATACCATATGATCCAGCCATTACACACCTAGGCATCCACCAAATTAATTTGAAAACTTATGTCCACACAAGAACCTGCACACAAATGCTTATGGCATCTTTATTCATAATCACCAAAAACTGGAAACAACCAAGATGTCTTTTTAGAAGTGAATAGATAAATAAACTGTGACACATTCATACTGAGAAATATTATTCAGTGATAAAAAGGAATAAGCTACAAAGCCATAAAAAAGCATGGATGAATCTTAAATTCATATTGCCAAATGAAATAAATCAATCTGGAAAGGCTACATACCACACGATTCCAAATTATGTGACATTTTGGAAAAGGTAAAACTGTAGAGACAGTAAACAGATGAGTGGTTTCCAAAAGTTCAGAGCTGGAACTTGGGGTTGAGGTTGGATAAGTAAAGCTCCGGGGATTGTTTAGGGTGGTAAAACTATTTTGTATGATACTATGATGGTGGATAGCTGACACTATGCATTTGTCAAAACCAATAGAATGTACAACAGCAAGAGTGAACTATAATGTATGTAAATTTTTAAAAGTCATTTATGAAGTCGGGGGATCTCAGGATGGGAGACAGAATGTGACATATCAATCTAATTATATTAAATTTGTGTGAAACAACCTCACTGGGGAAAGTTGTTGGGGGGCAGGGGGAGAAAAGTGATGCTGACCTGAAACAAATGGAGTCTTAAAGACAAAAGACAGAAGCAACTGAACACAATTATTGCACTCTAGTTAATAAAGTTGTTTTCCACAGGGGTACAGGTGAACAATTCTGCTACCACTATGTACATATACTGGAATTAAACATGCAGTATTTGTCTGTCTATACCTGGTTTACTTCACTTAGCATAATGGCCTCCAGGCTTATCCATGTTGCTGCAAATGACAGGATGTCATTCTTTTTATAGCAGAATAGTATTTCATTGTGTATATTTACCACATTTTCTTTATCCATTCACCCATTGATGGGCACTTAGGCTGATTCCATATCTTGACTGTTGTGAATGGGGCTGCAGTAAACATGGGAGTGCAGATACTTATTTGTCATACTGATTTCCTTTCTTTTCCATACATCCCCTGCAGTGGAATTGCTGGATCATATGGCATTTTAATTTTTCTTTTTTTGAGGAACCTCCATATTGTTTTCCATAGTGGCTGCACTAATTTACTTTCCCACCAACAGTGTATCAGAGTTCCCCCTTTCTTTGCATTATTGCCAGCATGTTATTATTATTTTTTTTTTGCCATTTTTTATAATAGCCATGTAAATTTACATCAGGCTGGCCTCAAACTCCTAGGCACAAGTGATCCTCCTGCCTTGGGTTCCCAAAGTGCTGGGATTACGGGTGGGATCCACTGTGTCCAACCACAAGCTATTTTTATATTTCATATTCTACCACTTCAAATAAGATGCAAAAGGCTTACAAAAGCCATTGAACTCAAAAAAGCTGATTTATTATATTTACCCAGATACTGACCATTTCTGTTGCTCATCTTTCATTCCTGAAGTTCCACATTTCCCTTTGGAAGCATTTCCCTTCAGCCTGAAGAATTTCCTGTAGCATTTCTTTTAGAGAAGGTCTGCAGATGACAGAGTACTTTAATTTTTATTCATCTGAGAATGTCTTTCACTCACCTTCATTCCTGGAGGATAGAATAAAGAGCTCTGAGTTGGCAGTTCTTTCAGTCTGTGGAAGTTGTGGCTCCATTGTCTTCTGGTCTGCGTGGTCCCTGACAGGAAATCTGCAGTCACTCACATTGCTGTTCCTCAGCATGAAAAGTGTCATTTTACCCTGGCTACTTTCAAGATGATTGTTTTTAAATCATAGTTTTTTCAGCAGTTTGATTATGATGTTTCTGGGCCTGGTTATCTTTTAATTTACCATATTTAGGGTTGTTCAGCTTCTCAAATTGGAAAAAGTATGTCTTTCACTAAATTTCCGAATTTGAAGCCATTATTTCTTTAAGAAAACTTTTTTCTGCACAATTCTCTTTCTTTTCTCTAGGAACTAAGAGAACACAATTTGATATTGTATTTTGATATTAGCCCACGGGTCCTTGAGTCTTTGTTTATTGTTCTTCCCTTCTTTAGATTGGATCATTTCTATTGATCGCTCTTCAAATTCAATAGCTGTTTTCTCTGTCATCTCTACACTATTATTGAGCTTATCCTGTAAATATTGGGTATTTTTTGAGGTATCATGTGATTCTAATGTATAGAAAACTTGAGAGCCACTGACTTAATACCCCAAGGCCTTCATGTCCTCATCTTAAAAAAATGAGGATGACAGTGTGGCCTTACCACTTCCCAGGGCTTCTAGGGGGAACTAAGGAGCATCGCTGTAAGATTGCAGGACTTTGATGCTTGGCACAATTCGTCAGATTTAGCCAGGGAGTCAAGACCAACTAATAATGCCCAGTGAGTTCTATTCCCAGACAAAGCAGGGTATTATTGTTCAAGGTACTGCCAAGAATCCAAAGGATGTTGTGACAGAAATTCTCATGATTTGAATAGTTGAAACGGGCTAGAAGCATGTGAACTATTGCACATTGCCCAAGTTGTAAAAGTGTGAAGGTGCTTAACAGATGGCCCTAAGAGTTTGCAGGGGACGTAGCACAAGCCACCGAGTTTAGGACAGGCTAAGACAGAGGCAGGTACCAAGTGCCAGGAGCAGTGAGGGAGGGGAATGACCAGCATCAAAGAGACCAGAATTTTCATCTTAAAATATGTTATAAAATAAAAGTACAATATACAAATTTCACATAAATCTACCATTAGCGTATGTTGTAGGAATTTTTAAGTTAACTGAGTTCATAATTTGGGCTGCTGTAAAAAGAATGACTGTACATAATTATGTTAAGTGTCACACAGGCTAGAGTCAAAAGGAATTGTTCTCAAATCTGCTAAGTACATTTAGTGGTGTATTCACCAAAATTATGTTTTGATATTAGACAATTGTATTAAGTATTAATGTGTTTATGCATGTTACATTGGCTTACTTGTTTTAATGTTTGATAAAATGTGATGTACATTAAATACCCTAAGTAGTACAGATTAAGAGTAGATATTTTAACTAAAGCTAGTCTCTTATTATTAACAGAATATCCAAGGTATCTCCAAGCACCCAATTCAGATTACTACACCTAAGAATTTTAAAGGTAACTCATTTCTTACTACCTTGCTAAAGTCTCTGGTAACTCTCTTTTGAGATGGGGTGTCACTCTGTCACCCAGGCTAGAGTGCATTTGTGCGATCACGGCTCACTGCAGCCTTGACCTCCTGGGCTCAGGTGATTCTCCCACCTCAATCTCCTGGGTAGCTGGGCCTACAGGCACACAGCACCATACTTGGCTAATTTGTATGTGTGTGTATTTTTTGTGGAGATGAGGCTTTGCCATATTGTCAAGGCTGGTCTCAAACTCTTGGGCGCAAGTGATCCTCCCACCTCGGCCTCCCAAAGTGCTGGGATTACAGGTGTGAGCCAGTGTGCCCTTTTTAACATTTTTTAAACAGTTACTTGTCATTGATTTTCTATATAACTAACTGCTTCACCTTCCTGAAGTTCTCTGTATTTGCATGACCAGGATTTAAACATACATTGAAAGAATAAAAAACAGCTAAAGTGATATGGTACCTCCCTGTTAGCAGTTTACAAGTGGAAATGGATGATAATTATATCAGGAAAGCAGCTTTCCTCCTGCCATCTCTCCCCCACCAGCCTCCCAATAAAGAAAAAACAAACATATAATAACACTGGTGCTTATTAAAGTTTGAACATTACTGGAGATGTTTATAAAAGCACACTAACACTCTTAAAAAGAGTTTAAGAGCTCATTATAAAGCACATGAACACTCTTCTTTCTTTTAAGCTATTCTGCTGTGATACTGATGGGTACATTTCTAAAAAAGAAAAAGTTCAAATCTGAGCAAATGAGAGTTCTGCTGCCCATGCCCTGTACATGTCCTACCCTTGGCAGTGGCGCTCCTGCCCCTGTGCTGGGGGCCCTGCTGTGCAGGAAGGTCCTGGCAAAACAATGAAGCCCAATGAGCAGTCTTGTCTTGTCCTCTTCTCTCCCCTCCCCTCCCCTCCCCTCCCCTCCCCTCTCCTCTCCTCTCCTCTTCTCTTTTCTTTTTTGAGACAGAGTCTCGCTCTGTTGCCCAGGCTGGAGTGCAATGTTGTGATCTCAGCTCACTGCAACCTCCGCCTCCTGGGTTCAAGCGATTATCCTGCCTCAGCCTCCCTAGTTGCTGGGATTACAGGTATGCACCATCACAGCCAGCTAATTTTTTGTATTTTTAGTAGAGATAGGGTTTCACCATGTTGCCCAGGCTGGTCTCAAACTCCTGGGCTCAAGTGATCTTCCCATCTCGGCCTCTCAAAGTGCTGGGATTACAGGTGTGAGCCAGTGCTCCCCGCCCCAATGAGCAGTCCTTTCTAAAATACATGTGACTGTCCTGAAATAGGGTCCATGGAGAGGGATCCTGAGCAGCTTCATCCCCTGCTGCCCCTTCCCACATAGACCTTCAATCAGTGAGGCTCAGAGAGTTTCAAGATTGCTTTTACTGGAATGCATTCAGTTGTCAACGTTTGACTTTTTCTTTTCTTCATTAAGAATTCTAGACAGAACAGAAAATTTAAAAAAACAGAAAACCTAGTTAACTTTCAGTAGTAATATGTTATTTTTAAATTACATTAATAAGGCCAGGCGCCATGGCTCACACCTGTAATCCTAGCACTTTGAGAGGCCAAGGCAGGAGGATTGCTTAAGTCTGAGAGTTTGAGACCAGCCTGGGCAACATAGTGAGACCCTGCCTCTACAGGAAATTTTAAAATCAGCTGGTCATGGCAGTGTGCACCTGTAGTCCCAGCTGCTTTGGGAAGCTGAGGCAGGAGTATTGCTTAAGCCCTGGAGTGCGAGGCTGCAGTGAGCTATGATTGTGCCGCTGCACTCCAGCCTGGGCAACAAAGTAAGACCCCCATCTCTAAAAAAATTAAATTAATAAAAATATTCGGAAAAATTTAAAATCTTAACTCTGGACTTTAGAATAATATTCAAATAATATTGTATTGAGGAATAGCTATGCATCAGTTCATGACCAAATTCACTAAATGCTCTTGAAATAACAATTCAGGTAAAGAAGACAAGATTCTCACGATCTCCCCGAGGGCCATGTTTGTTTCATCCAAAGGCCACACCTTTCTAGCAGCAGGTACGTTGCTGTAGCTTGCTTTATGCATTTTCATAGGGTTCAAAGGTTTAGAAATTGAACATTTCAAAGGTACTTATGGAATTCATTCTTTCAAATAAATTCTTTTTTTTTTTTTTTTTTTTTTTTTTGAGACAAGAGTCTCGCTTTTGTGGCCCAGGCTGGAGTGCAGTGGCATGATCTTGAGTCACTGCAACCTCTGCCTCCTGGGTTCAAGCAATTCTCCTGCCTCAACCTCCCAAGTAACTGGGGTTACAGGCATGTGCCACCGTGCCTGGCTAGTTTTTGTATTTTTAGTAGGGACAGGGTTTCACTGTGTTGGTTGGGCTGGTCTCGAACTCCTGACCTCAGGTGATCCGCCCGCCTTGGCCTCCCAAAGTGCTGGGATTACAGGCATAAGCCACTGCGGCTGGCCTCTTTCAAATAAATTATAAGGCACAGTACATAATAACAAGTTTTTCTTGCAGTGTCCCATCACATCACCGTATCTAAATCCCAGATACCTTTGGCCCCTGCCCCCGTGCTTTGTCTGTCCTGCTCGCTGCGGCCTTGCCGGGCCCTACTCCTCCCAGCTCAGAGTCAGCTCCACTCCAGGCCCTTGCCCAGGCCATTCCTCTTCCCCAGAGACCATCTTGGTGCCCTCCTTTGCCACCTCCGTGCCTTTACTCAATGTCACTTTGTTGATGGGGCCTATAAATAGGGTAACTGGTCATCCTATTTATCACAACTCCCCTCCACGCACACATTCTCACTCACTCCTGAGCCTCCTCACCTTGCACAATCCTCCCCATTTCATTTCTCACCTCCTGACACTGAGGTCAGAGGACCCTGGGAGATGGGAGGCAGGGACATGGACCTTGAGGCTACAGAGTCAGGAGAGTCTGAGGGTGGCTGGGGTGGGCAGCAAACACGAGGAACATTGCTGGCAAACTCTAAATTAATGCAGAACTGTATCTCACAGACTTTTCACAGATTGAATTGCGCATTCTTGCACATTTATCTGGAGATCCAGAACTTCTGAAGTTATTCCAGGAATCTGAAAGAGATGATGTATTTTCTACTCTGACTTCACAGTGGTAAGATATATGAACTCATAATATTATCAGATCTGCAGGAAGGCCAACATGAGTTTAAAAGCCTGGAATTATTCCAAGGCTACTTTCATAAGGCAGAAATTATATTTTTTGTGGCTAATAGCTAATCATTTTGAAAAGAAGAGTAGATAACTAGGATGCCATGAGTTACCTAATTGTGAAGGAAGTGATGGTTCTTCCCCACTAAAAAAAAGAAGTTCATTCCTAGAGAATGTAATAGAAATGATAAAATAACCAGCGAGTCCCGCGCCCTGCAGGCGAGCACCACGGAAAGAGCGAGTCCGCGGTGCTGGCTGTGAGCCACTGCCCTCCGAGGAGAGCCAAGGTGCTTGCTGCGTACTCACGCCCCAGCCCATCTGTGGGCCAGGGGCTTCTTGAGCTGCGGGTGAAAGATCCTGCCTGAGTGGCTTACACTCACAGAGAATTCCAGAGGCAGATGGGCTTGGGTTTTGTTGGGCAGCTTGGCAGTGTCGTCCCAGGCCCATCCTTCTGCATCATATTCTCAGGACGTTGGCTTCTCTTCCTCCTGGTGGAATACCTGCTCCAGTCTCCAAAGCAGGATGGAGAGACGGGTGCAAGGCTCTCTCTCATGCATCTCCTCTGCCCAGGAAAGTCAAGGTGCTCTTGGAGAGCCCGGTGCAGACAACAGCTATACCCACTTTCTAGAGCAGGTCATGCAGCTGCACCAGCTGCAAGGGAGGTGGAGAGATTATATTCCAGAAAAAAGGAGGAGTGGATTATTGTGTTTGGCTTATACATCACAGGTGTTCACCGGGCCGGGTGCATCAGTGCCCCTTTGAGGAAGGGGAGGGGGAAGTGTGTGCTGGCTGTTGGAAGGTCCCTGTGTCTGAGTCACTGTCCCCTCCCTCATCAGCTGCAGGTGCCACCTCCCCATCACCTTGGGCCTCTTCTGCTCCCCCTACGGCCCCCTCACCCCTCCCTACGGCCCCCTCACCCCTCCCTACCCTCCGTCCCAGCTCATCTCCTGCCACCTGTTCACCCTCACGATGTCACACAGAAAGGCTGTCCAGCACCTGGGGGTGGGAGATGAGGAAGCAGATCATGGGGATCGGAGAAGTCAGAGGAGCAGAGTCCTAAGCGGGTGAGGGGTCTGTCCTTCAGCCCCTCACTAGGCCGGCCCCCTGCACTCCCCTCCCCATGCGCTGTTTCCGCCTCTGTCTTTGCTGAAGGCGGGGGACCTGGGAGGGCGCTGGCTGCTCTCTGGCCTGGTTGCCACCCACTCTCCTGGTGCTCCCTCTTCAGCTGCCCTGGCTAGGCCTGAGCTCACCAGTTACCCGCCTCACTCTGGCCTTTCCTGTCCTGGGGCTCAGGAAGCTCTTTCCCCGAATGTCCGTGTGTCTCCCTCCCCTACCTCATCCAAGTGGGCCCTCCCGGCGTCTCCTCAGGGCCCTCCCCTGACCACCCTCCCCTGACGCTGGGCACGGCGCCGCTCCTCTCTGGTCTCTGCTCCTCTCTGGTCACCGCTTCTCTCTGGTCTCCGCTCCTCTCTGGTCTCCGCTCCTGTCTGATCTCCGCTCCTGTCTGGTCTCTGCTCCTCTCTGGTCCGATGCACATTCCCATGTATTGCTCTACTGTCCATCCTGCTGCAGCGACAGCGCCCAGGGGCCGAGACCTCATCCACCCTCATCCCTGCCGTGCTCCACAAAGGGTGGGGACTCACAAAGGATTTGTCAAATAAATGAATGAATAGTATAGAACTCAAACTTGCGTTTGAATCAGAAAATCTCTCCAAAAAGGCTACCACCACAGGACTCTTACTTGAATGACAAAATTCAGGAAGAAATATTTTATATACGGGGAGCAGAGGATTGAGAATGTTACTCTACACTCACCTGGACTTTGGAGTAGCTGTGAAATTGTGTTTATGGTGACAGCAGGGAAAGTGACAAAAGCAAAGAATAATGAAGTGTTTGCCCAGCACAGGAAGAGGCACTGTACTGGGTCAATGTGACGAGCACAGCACATGGTGGGGTCCAGGGCACCAGGAGCCAAGGCCAGCTTTTGGGCACTGGAGTCCTGCCTCCCACCCAGTATGCAGGGCATCCTCTTGTCGTTCTCTCCTGTCCTCTGCCCTCCTCCTTAGACCCTGCACCTTACCCTCTGTGACCCTGTCCTTTCACATGAGTGGCCTCCACCCCAATCGGGGCTCACTCTAGGACTCCAAGCTCTCCACCTCTCAATGACCATATCTGCACTGGGTCCTCGCTGGCCTCACTCACAGCTCTGCCAGTGGCCTTCCTCCTGGCATCTCTGTCCAGGTCTGTCACTTAGCCATCTTGCCTGCACCCCACTGAGCTCCAAAAGCACTGAGACCCAGTCAGCTCCAGCTCCTCCTGGGCACTCAGGAAAAGTCCCAGGATGGATCCCGGGACACACATAGACCCATTCTTCTCTCCGCTCAGCCCATCAGCTGCCCCCTTAGGAAGCTGTGTTCCTCGGACTTCTCCCTGCTCTCTGGTTTCCAGCCCTGAGTGATCCCCATTATTTACTTGCTCACCTCTTACCCCACCCCAGGTGCTGGCGGAAGTTGCAAGGTGGTGGCAGCTGAGTCCACTAGAAATTCAGGCTATGTGGACTGAGAGGAGCCCTTAATATTCTTGACTTCCTGTCTTCTCTTGTTGCTCCAGACTTTTTTGATCTTCCACAAATAACTACTATTCTCTCTTAATCTCCAAAAAGAACCCCCGCTCTTACTTAAGTGACAAAGTAGAAGGCCTAAGACAGGGGCTCCTGAACTCCCTTCCACCCCACCTCACTGTCTCCATATACCCTCCTCCCTCTCTCCAATGGCTCCTGTCTCAAAGGAGGGAGCTTCTCTGTTGCCAGGATAAGAACTGCAGTGCACATCTCCAGGAGTCGCCACATGTCTAGACCTGTGTGCCTGGCTCCTCCTACAGCTGTGCGGTGCACAACCAGCCCAGCCTTACATGGCAGCCTTCATCCATGTTCCTTTTATTTTCCATTTTTACTCTAGCATTGTTAACATATCCTTTGTTGATTTTCTCGTTCCCCTCTACTGGGGGACAAAAAACCTGCTTTAGGATTGCCCTAAATATAACCCTAGAAAGAAATCCTATCTTCAACCTGGTTGAAGACCTCATTTATTGCTTAGGTACAAAAGAAATCTATACTTACTCCCTTTACTTTCTCACTGCCAGCTCTTTCTTGCTTCTTAAACTTTCATTTTACCTACATAGGCGTTTATTTGTATTTGAAGCCTGGAGCTCCTCACATCTAAGACAATGATTGCCTCCAGGATGTGCCTGGCTCCGAGGTCCAGGGCCAGCAACAGCAACGAGGACCCCACCCCCAGCAAGGGACAAGTCAAAGGCTCCACAGGGTCTTTGTGGGTGTGCAGCATCCCTGGGCCCTGCCTGTCCCGGTGCTTTCTCCTGGTCTCTGTGCCCCCGCTCCTGGGAAAACATCCTTCTCCTAAGCTCTCACCATCTTTTAAAATCAAGATATAATTCACAGACCATAAAATTCACCTTTTTAATGTTACAGTTGGCCTGGCACAGTGGCTCATGCCCATAATCCCAGCATTTGGGGAGGCAAAGAGGAGAGGATCACTTGAGGCCAGGAGTTTGAGACCAGCCTGGGCAACATTGCAAGACTCCCATCTCTACAAAAAAAAAAAATTTTTTTAAATTAGCCAGATGAGGTGGCACATGCCTATCCCGTAGTCCTGGCTGCTTGGGAGGCTAAGGAGAGAGGATTGCTTGAGCCCAGGTTGAGGCTGCAGTGAGCTATGATTACACCACTGCACTCCGCCTCGACAGAGCAAGAACCTGTCTCTCAAAAAATAAAGTTACAATCACCACTATCTAATTCCAGAACATTTCCATCACCCCGAAAAGAAACCTCATGCCCATTAACCACCACTCCCAATTCACCCCGCCTCCCGGCCCTGGAAACCACTCATCTACTTTCTGTCTCTAGATTTACCTATTCTGGACACTTCACATTAATGAAATTGTACAACATGGAACCTTTTGTATCTGGCTTCTTTTACTGAACATAGTATTTTCAGGGTTTATCCATGCTGTAGGAGCTAACAGTACTTCATTCCTTTTTAAGGCTGAAAAATACTCTATTATATGGAATAATATATTCTATATATTTCAATATAAATAAGCAAATAATCCATGTATTTATCTATTCATCAAATGTCCTTCGATGGACATTTGGGTTGTTTCCACTTTTTGTCAATTATGAACAATGCATTATGCACATTCGTATACAGGTTTGGTTTTGGTTTTGGCTTCGGTTTTGGTTTTTTTTTGAGACAAGGTTACACTCTGTCCCCTAGGCTGGAGAGCAGAGGCACGATCTTGGCTCACTGCAACCTCTGCCTCCCAGGTTTGAGTGATTCTCCAGCCTTAGCCTCCCAAGTAGCTGGGACCACAGGTACATGCCACCATGCCTGGCTGAATTTTTTTTTTCTTTTTTTTCTTTTTTTTTTGAGACAGGGTCTCACCCTGTCGCCCAGACTGGAGTGCAGTGGTGCAGTCTTGGCTCACTGCAACCTCTGTCTCCCAGGATCAAGCGATTCCTGCCTCAGCCTCCCGAGTAGCTGGGATTACAGGTATGCGCCACTACCACCCAGCTAATTTTTGTAATTTTAGTAGTGAGAGGGTTCCACTATGTTGGCCAGGCTGGTCTTGAACTCCTGACCTCAAATGATCCACCTGCCTCGGCCTCCCAAAGTGCTGGGATTACAGGTGTGAGCCACTGCACCCAGCCTAATTTTTGTATTCTTAGTAGAGATGAGGTTTCGCCATGTTGGCCAGGCTGGTCTCAAATTCCTGATTACAAAGCAACCTACCTGCCTCGGCCTCCCAGAGTGCTGAGATTACAGGCGTGAACCACCACGCCCAGCTGAGGTTTGGTTTGGTTTGGTTTGGTTTGGTTTGGTTTGGTTTCTGAGATAAGATCTCGATCTGTTACCCTTAGTGGGAGTGCAGTGGCTCACTCCCACTCACAGCTCACTGCAGCCTCAACCACCTGCTAGACTCAAGCAATCCTCCTGCCTCAGCCTCTTGAGTACCTAAGACCACAGGCACATGCCACCATGCCTGGCTAGATTTTTTTTTTTCTCTTTGGTAGAGGCTCTGTCTTCCTATGTTGCCTAGGCTGGCCTCAAACTCCTGGACTCAAGCAATCCTCCCTCCTTGGCCTCCCGAAGTGCTGGGATTATAGGTGTGAGCTACCGCCCCTGGTCTGTGTGCAAGTTTTTGTGCAGACATACATTTAAATTTCTCCTGAGTATATACCTAGGAGTAGACATGCTGGGTCATAAAATAATTCTATGTTTAACTTTTTTTCATTGTGGTAAAATACCCGTCCCATAAAATTTACCATCTTAATCATTTAAAATGTGCAATTCAGTGGTACCCATATTTAACTTTTCCATGACCTGCTAAACAATTTTCCAAAAATGCTGCACCATTTTACATTCCCACAGGTGTGTGGGGTTCAAGTTTCTCTGCATTCTCACCAATACTTTGTATTACCTGTCTTTTTGATTCTAGCCATCCTGGTGAGTGTGAAGTGGTATCTCATTGAGCTTTGACTTGCATTTCCTTGAAGGGGATGGATGTTGAGCACGGTTTTGTGGGCTTGTCATTTACTCTCTGTCCCTGCCCCCCTCTACCCCTGAACACAGGTGCACCCTGGGGTGTTTTACTTGCCTCCCTTTCTCTGTGTCCGTCCTCCCAGAAGGTGTCCTTTTTTCTCACTTTTGCTTTCCTTCCAGTTAAGATATAAGACAATATAGAATTTTTAAAGTATGTAATAAATTTAATAACACCCCTGCTCTCTCTCCAGAGATATGGGAAGTCTTAGAAGATGGTTTTAGTTCAGGCAGGAAGACTATTTGGCTTCTTGGTTTGAGCTTTGTTGCCACCTTTGAGCTTTGTTGCCACCTTAGTGCTTGGATGGAATAGGTGTCCTGGATTTCCTACCTTAGAACGTGTGAGAGGATCTCTGCGATTCAATAATGCAAGATGATGGTGATTAGATCACGAGCATGTTACTTTCTTCAGTGGGCCCAAAGCTGCTCTGGCTGTTGCTAACCAAGTATTACAGCAAAGCATTTTTGTCAAAGTACTGGGAAAAGGATATGGGTAAAGTGGGAAAAGTATAGCACAAAATGCTTACATTAGAAATCAGGAAAGATCTCAAGTCAAAAGTTTCTATCTCAAGAAACTTGAAAAAGAAGAGCAAAAGAAACCCAAAGCAAGCAGAAGGAATGAAGTAATAAACAGCAGAAATCAATGAAATTGACAATAGGAAAACAATAGAGGAAATCGATAAAAAAGTTAGCTCTTTGAAAAATCAGTAAAATTGATCAACTCTAACAAGGATGACAAAAAATGAAAATAGATGATGTAAATCATCAATATCAGGAATGAAATAGGAGATATATCCATAGATTCTGCAGACATCAAAAGGTTAAAAAGGGAATACTATAACAATTCAACAATTTAGAAGAAATGCACCAATTTCTTGAAAACCACAAACTACCAAAATCTAACTAAGATGAAATAGATAACCTAAATATTCCTATAACTATTTAAGAAATTGAGTTTGTCCCTTAAAATTTCCTGAAAAAGAAACCCTCAGGCTCAGATGGCTTCCCTGGATATATATATATATATATATATATATTTTTTTTTTTTTTTTTTGAGACAGAGTCTCGCTCTGTCACCCAGGCTGGAGTGTAGTGGCGCAATCTCGGCTCACTGCAACCTCCGCTTCCCAGGTTCAAGAGATTCTCCTGCCTCAGCCTCCAGAGTAGCTGGGATTACAGACATCTGCCACCATGCCCAGCTAATTTTTGTATTTTTAGTAGAGATGGGGTTTCAGCATGTTGGCCAGCCTGGCCTCGAGCTCCTGACCTCAAGCAATCCACCCGCCTCCGCCTCCCAGAGTGCTAGGATTACAGGCGTGAGCTACCACACCCAGCCCCAATAGCATATTTTAATGGTGAAAAAATGCCTTCCCTCTAAGATCAGGAACAACTTGTTAATATTGCATATTGAAGTTCTAGCCACTGCACAAGATAAAAAAAGGAAATGACATATAGATTGGAAAGGAAGAAATAAAACTGTCCTTCTTAGCAGATGACATGATTGTCTATGTGCAAAATCCCAAGGAACAGACAAAAAGAATTGTTTTTAACTCTTAGAACTAATAAGTAAGTTCACCAAGGTTGCAAGACCTAAAATAAGCTCACAAAAATTGGTCACATTTATATAAATTGACAATGGACATGCAGAAATCAAAATTAAAAACACAATGTCATTAATAATCACTCCAAAGATGGCCAGGCACAGTGGCTCACACCTGTAATCCCAGCACTTTGGGAAGCCGAGGTGGGTGGATCACCTGAGGTCAGGAGTTCGAGACCAGCATGGCCAACATGATGAAACCCCGTCTCTACTAAAAATACAAAAAATTAGCCGGTCGTAGTGATGAGCGCCTGTAATCCCAACTATTCGAGAGACGGAGACAGGAGAATCACTTGAACCCAGGAGATAGAGGTTGCAGTGATCTGAGATCGCGCCACTACACTCCAGCCTGGGTGACAGAGCGAGACTCTGTCTCAAAAAAAAAAAAAAAAATCACTCTAAAGATAATAAAGTACTTAAATTTCAGTTAACAAAACATGTACAAGATCTATATGCCTAAAAGTATAAAATGCTGATGAAAGGAATCAAAGAATTCAAGAGAAATACCATGTTCGGGGTATGGAAGACTCAACATACAAATAATATCAATTCTCCCAAAATTGATCCATGGGTTTATAGTGCAATTCCTATTAAAACCCAAACAAGGTTTTTGTAGACATGGACAAGCTTAGTCTAAAATGTATATGAAAAGGCACAGGGCTTAGAATAACTAAAACAGTTTTGAAGAAGAATAAAATGGGAGGAATCACTCCACCTGATATTAAAACTTTATATATATAGTAATCAAGAGAGTGTGGTGCTGACAGAAGGATAGGCACTAGATCAATGGAACAGAAAAGAGAAGCCAGAAATAGACCCACACAAATATGCTTAACCGATTTTTGACAAAGTTGTAACGTATTAGACAGGAAATAATTCTCTTCAGATTTGTGTCAAGCTGAGCACTCATAAAGCCAACTTGAAAAGTTCATATCTACATTGAATATAGCATATGTCTTCCCTGCATTTTATTAGCTTGTATTAGTTCTTGGGAGAACTTCAAAAATAAGAAGCTTTTAATATTTGCATGGTGGTTGCTTCTAATTCCCCATCAGCAATAGTAATCCAACATTCGTGACTTATACTATAATTAGTTGCTGTGGAAATAATTTTTATGTTCCAAGCAGAGGACTAGAATAGCATGTGGTAAAAAAGCAGCAAGATCAAATACACTCTTAAAAATGTTTATTTCATGTAAATGCCTTATTGTTTGAAACACAAAAAGCAAAAAGGCAATTTGATATTATATTCTGAAATACTTAGTAACGTTTTCAAAGAATAACAATTTCCTTGAAAAACCCTTAAGCTTATATAAATGGAGTTAGGAAGAAATCAGAGAAATCAACTATAAAGCCACAATTTGAGAGACTGGTGCTGAGACCCACAGAGCTGGGATTTGCCCAGGGAATGCACATCAGACAGGACCTCAGAGCTGATTACTGCAGCTCCAGCAGCTTCACACACACGCACGTGTGCACACACACATGCACACACACACACGCACACACACACACAAGCAAAAGACACAGCCATTATGCACTTCGGGGTCCAAGACATGCCACTGAGGGGCCTTCTTCAAGGAACCATCATGTCTTTGGCTCATTAGGTGAATTCCTAAAAGTTTTATAAAATGCAAATACAAAACAATTCTTATCAGCTGTGCATTCAACTCAGCATTTTCAGACTGAAACTTAGAAGAACTTTTAACTGCAGAATATGTTCATTTTTTCTTCTGCTTAAGATGGTTTTGGAGTGCTTCTCTGAGACTGTCTCTACTTGCAGATGACATGATTGTCAATATAGAAAATTCCAAGGAATATACAGAAAAAGTACAGGCAAGTGTGGAAGACAGTATTGCTGTCTGTGGCTCCCTGTCCAGGGAAGATGGTGCTTCCGTACCTGGTAGGTGTCAGATTTGGCCATGTGACTTGCCAATGGAACATGAGTAAAAGTGACATGTCACTCCTAAGCAAGACTTTAAGAGTCTGCACGTGGTTCCTCTTCATCTCTTTCCCTCTATTATAACTGCTGGTAAAATTTTTGATAGAGGTTGCTCCATCATCTTGCATTGTAAATGGTGGACCAACCTGTGATGGAAGGTAGTGAGGATGAGAAATAAACCATTCTTGCTGTAAGGCAGTGAGAGTTGGGAGTGACTTCTCATGGTAGCATAACCTGGCCTATCGTGGCATCTGCAGGAACTGCGCTGTAAGATGCTATAAAAAAATCCTGAAATGTGTGGCACTGGCTTCAGGGCCAGGGCAGGCAGTGAGGAGATGCTTATTGGAGGATGAAGGATGGCACTTGGTAAATGGTATAACATTTGGTAAAACTGTCACCTGTGATAACTTGTAAGGCAAATAATATCCCTAATGAGCTTGCGGCTTTAGGCAGAGATGGGCCAACAGAATGCTAGAACGTGCTTTGAGCTATGTCTACATGTGACAAGGTATTATAAGTAAGAGACAAACTCAGAAAAGAATTGGCCTATGTACAAGTAGGAATGAAAGTGAAGAATGAGATTCCTGAAAGTTGGAGTCTTGCACATTTAAATATATCGATGATTCTCATGTCCAGCCAGTAAAAGAAAAATCTGAAAAGGCCTGTGAGCAACAAAGGCCAATTAAAACACAGAAATCAAAGATGTGACCTCAATACCTACTGCCAACACACCAGAAAGAATTAGGCTGACACCCCAAAATCCTTACAGTTGGGCAACATAGCTCTGGCAAAAAGAGAGTAAAAAAGGGTAAAAGTTTGTGGCTCTCCTCTATGCTCCTGATAAACTCAAGGTACCTGCAGTGAAGTCTAGACAAAGGATACATCTCTCCAAATTAACTGTGGGTGTGTCTGTTGGTGCATAGATAGAGCTGACTAAAGTCAAATAGGTAAGAAGCTGTTCACATTTGTAAGAGTTGCACTGCCCAAAGAACCACCCATCTGGGCTCAAAGGGACTGATTACCTGAAACTTAAAGCAACCCTTGGGCTCCAGGTCTTCTATAGGCAGGAAACAGTCTGGGAAATATGCTCATTCCCCAAGGAAAGCAAATTCTTCACTGCTGTCTTACATGTAACCAAGAAAGGTAATGGAAAAGGAAGTCCCAGAAAGTGGAGCAAAAGGCCATGGAGAACAATGGACTAGGAAGATATTCCCAAGGGAGCAGATTAAGGGCCTGATCCAGGACCTTTGCTCAAGCCTAGAGAAGACCTCCCTCAACACCTACCCAGTCAGGATTCAGAGCTGCCATGGGCCAGTGACTGCTGTGTGTCTCACATTCTTCCCCTTTCCAAATGGAGTGTTTATTGTGGTTGTCCTGTCCCTGTCCCACCATTGCATAGCACATTTATGGGGTGACAGACTTGCCTTCTTAGTTCATTAGTCTCCACATCAAAGGGGCCACATCATGTCCTGATATAAGGATGATCACAAAATCTTGGACTTCCAGCCTGCTGCCCTGATAAGATGAAATTTTGGATTGTCACCCATGGTGAGGGGATAAATATATTCTGTGTGTACAAGGGGGAGAAAAGCAAATATTTTAATCAAAAAGGTCACAAACAGACTGTATTATTATTAAAAAATATTTATTACCCCTCCCTAAATGAAGAGTATACTTCCTCGTCCCACTGACTCAGGGTTAGCCACGTGGCTTGCTTCAGCCAGTGATGTGAATGGAAATGACGTGTATCACTGCTGGATAGAAAACTTAAGAGCCAACACATGGTTCCCATTTTATCTTCTTCTTCTGCCATGACAACCACCAGTGACCCAGATGTAGTCTGGGCCGCAATCCCAAATCACAGAAAGCAATGACATGGAACAGAGCTGCAGTGGACCTGCAATGGACATGTTGCATGAATAAGAAATAAGCCCTGGTTTTGTGTAAGCCTTTGAGCATAACTTAGGCTGTCCTTACCGTATAGCACAGGTGCAACTATTTGTTTTGTCAGTATTTGGGTATGTCTCCATTAAAAATGAAATCAAATCCCACTTTCTATCTGCTTCATTAATGAGTTTTGCTAGGCGTCTGAGTCAGTAGATTTGTGTTGCAGAGAATATGTGCCCTCTAGGTACTCTAGACTGACTTTCAGAGGCCATTTGAGAAGTCTTCTGCCTGGAAGGCCAAGAACAACTTTGGAAGGGAGCTCTGTTGGAATGCCATGAATGGGTGCAGAAAAGTCCCTTCATGACCTTATAGTTTGGGGTCCTGGGTCACACTGCCACATGGTAGAGGAGCCAAGTTTGCAGGCCACTTGCCCTTGCAGGGCAACAAGAGTTCCCCTACATCTTTCTCTGTATGCACACCCCATCCTATACTAGATTAGATGTTCTGAAACATGGATTTGGGTTTTTTTTTTTAATTGGTAATTCATGAGAAGAAGGATTAATTTCTAGTTAAGCTGGAAAAAACCATGAGACATTCGTTGTAACTCTAACAATCAAACCAAAATGAATAAACTACAAAATCAGTTTTCTGAACTTCTCAGAGAGCTGGTGATATAGCTAAGTGAACAGAACTCCAGAAAGTGATGAGCTTTTCATAGAAAAGAAAAAACCATGGATTTTCTCATGCCTAGGGAAGGAGAGGATGAGGAGGAATCTTCCATAGATGAGGGAAGAAGAAACCAGCTGAACTTTTAATTAACATGTGGGTTGGTGTGACAGATTAGAATTCTAAAGAGCCCCAGCTCCAGAGCACATCATTTATCAACTTGCCCACAAGTCTTTCCAGAGTGTCTAGGGACAGACATCAAAGCTGGGGGCAGGGTAGGAGAGCTGAGAGAAATCAACTAAGGTATTTCAGACCTTCAGCTGCAAAGAGCTGGAATAAGGCAGAAAAACCAAGAGAAACTCCTCCAGGCCTTTTGGAAGGGAAAAAAATCAAGGTGCAGAAAGCTGGAATGGGCTGGGACTAGAGGGCAAAGTGAACCCGCAAAGCTGGCAGCTGGTCTGAAACACATGGGTCCCCTATCGTCTGAAAAGCTGACAGCTAAGCTATAAAGCTCCAAGAAATCCTGAAATTGTGCAGTTCTTAGACTCCAGACCCCACAGAAGGGAAATTTCTGATCCCATTCACAAAACATTTCAAACCAGTAGTGAACTGAATCAAAACTAGAGTTGCAATGAGGTCCAGACCCAGCCCAATTACAGGTCAGATTGACTTTGCTTCCAACTCTAGTGGCTTGACATAAGAAGTGGTGTGCCCTTTTTAGGAAATAAATGTTGACTTCAGTCTCTACCATTCTTTTATGCAAAATATCTAGCATATAATAATTTTTCTAAGTTATGAGACCTAAGAAGAAGCAAGAACATGTGACTGTGACCAAGAGAGTAAGTAGCCAATGGAAATCAACAAAGGAGATATCTGGCCCAGGTATTGGGACTTTCAGAAGAGACTTTTAAAAATTATGATTAAAATGCTAATACGTCTCAGATGAATAGATGATATGTATTAAGAGTTGATAAATTTGAATAGAGAAGTGAAAACTACATAGGGGAATCAAATAGATTGGAAGAGATGAAAAATACTACATCAAAAAAGAGGCCGGGCACAGTGGCTCATGCCTGTAATCCTAACACTTTGGGAGGCTGAGGCAGGCAGATCACTTGAGGTTAGGAGTTCGAAACCAGCCTGGCCAACATGGTGAAACCCCATCTCTACTAAAACTACCAAAAAAAAAAATATATATATATATATAAATATATATATATATATATAGCTGTGGTGGTGGACACCTGTAATCCCAGCTACTGGGGAGGCTGAGGCAGGAGATTGCTGGAACCAGGGAGGTGGAGGGGTTGCAGTGAGCCAAGATCACACCATTGCAGTCCAGCCTGAGCTACAGAGTGAGACTCCATCTCAAAAAAACAAACACAAACTAAAGAACCCATTAGATCAGCTTCACAGGAGATAAGATTTCACCACAGGAAAGAATCCATGAACCTGAAGACAGGCCAATAGAAAGTGTCCAAAATGAGATACAAAGGAAAAAAAAAAGTGGAAGCCCTCCCCCCAAAGAATCCAAGATCTGTGCAACAATATCAGATGGATTAACCTATGTATATTTGGCATCTCACAAGCAGAAGAGAGAGAGAGAATAAGGTAAAAGAAATATTGGAAGGTATGATGGCTGAGAATTTTCCAAAATTGATTAAAGATGTCAATCTACGTATCCAAAAAGCTCACCAAATCCCAAATGGGTTAAATGCAAAGAACACAACACATTAGACAATGTAAAATCAAGCTAATGAAAACCAAAGATAAAATCTTGAAAGCCATCTGAGGACAAAAGACACATCATGTGTATACAAAGGAACAACAATACAAATTAAAGCTGACTTTTTACCAGGCACAGTGGAGGCCAGAAGATGATGGAATAACTTCCTTCAAGTGCTGAAACACTTAGAGAATGTAGAATATAGAACTCTGTATCCAGAAAATTGTCTTTCAAAAATTAATGCAAAAGGTACATTTTCACATATATAAAATCCAAAGGAATGTGTCTTAGTAGACCTGCACTACTAGAAATGGTAAAAGAGGTTCTTCAGGCTGAAGAGAAATTATACCACATAAAACCCTGGATCTTCAGGAAGGAAGAGCACCAGAATGGGTAAATATCAGGGTAAATATTTTTTAAATTTTATCTGTAATTTACGTAGTTTATTTTATACATTTTTATATAGTTCTGTATGTAGTTTATATATAGTTCTGAATTATTCAAAAGACTATTAGCAGGCTGGGCACGGTGGCTCATGCCTTTAATCCCAGCACTTTCAGAGGCCAAAGTGGGAGGGTCACTTGAATCCAGGAGTTCAAGACTTGCCTTGGAAACATGAAGAAACACCATCTCTACAAAAAATACAAAAATTAGCTGAGCATGACATGTGTGCCTGTAGTGCAGGCTACTTGGGAGGCTGACATGGGAGGATCACCTGAGCCCAGGAGGTTGAGGCTGCAGTGAGCCATGATCGCACCATTGCACTTCAGACTGGGTGACAGAGTGAGTGAGAATCTGTCTCAAAAAAAAAAAGACATTATTATTATTATTATTATTATTATTATTTTGAAATGGAGTCTTGCTCTGTCACCCAGGCCAGCACGCAAAGGCACAATCTCAGCTCACTGCAACCTCCGCCTCCTGGGTTCAAGCAATTCTCCTGCCTCAGCCTCTCGAGTAGCTGGGATTACAGGCACGTACCACCACGCCTGGCTAATATTTGGATTTTTAGTAGAGATGGGGTTTCTCCATGTTGGCCAGGCTGGCCTCAAACTCCTGACCTCAGGTGATCTACCTGCCTCGGCCTCCCAAAGTGCTGGGATTACAGGCATGAGCCACCATGCCCAGCCATTTTTTTTTTTTGAAAAAGGTTTATAGCATAGATAGAAGTAAAATGTAAGACATCAAAAGTATAGAGGAGAAAGGGGAATTATACTATTATAAAGTACTTATGCTGTCCCTGAAATATTATAATGGCATGTAAAGATAGATTGTGATGACTTAAAGATGCATATTATAATTTCTTTTTTTATTATTATTATACTTTAAGTTTTAGGGTACATGTGCACAATGTGCAGGTTTGTTACATATGTATATATGTGCCATGTTGGTGTGCTGCACCCATTAACTTGTCATTTAGCATTAGGTGTATCTCCTAATGCTATCCCTCCCCCTTCCGCCCACCCCACACCAGTCCCCGGTGTGTGATGTTCCCCTTCCTGTGTCCATGTGTTCTCTTTGTTCAATTCCCACCTATGAGTGAGAACATGCAGTGTTTGGTTTTTTGTCCTTGCGATAGTTTGCTGAGAATGATGGTTTCCAGCTTCATCCATGTCCCTACAAAGGACATGAACTCATCATTTTTTACGGCTGCATAGTATTCCATGGTGTATATGTGCCACATTTTCTTAATCCAGTCTATCATTGTTCGACATTTGGGTTGGTTCCAAGTCTTTGCTATTGGGAATAGTGCCGCAATAAACATACGTGTGTATGTGTCTTTATAGCAGCATGATTTCTAATCCTTTGGGTATATACCCAGTAATGGGATGGCTGGGTCAAATGGTATTTCTAGTTCTAGATCCCTGAGGAATCGCCACACTGACTTCCACAATGGTTGAACTAGTTTACAGTCCTACCAACAGTGTAAAAGTGTTCCTATTTCTCCACATCCTCTCCAGCACCTGTTGTTTCCTGACTTTTTAATGATTGCCATTCTAACTGGTGTGAGATGGTATCTCATTGTGGTTTTGATTTGCATTTCTCTGATGGCCAGTGATGATGAGCATTTTTTCATGTGTTTTTTTGCTGCATAAATGTCTTCTTTTGAGAAGTGTCTGTTCATATCCTTCACCCACTTTTTGATGGGGTTGTTTGTGTTTTCCTTGTAAATTTGTTTGAGTTCATTGTAGATTCTAGATATTAGCCCTTTGTCAGATGAGTAGGTTGCAAAAATTTTCTCCCATTCTGTAGGTTGCCTGTTCACTCTGATGGTGGTTTCTTTTGCTGTGCAGAAGCTCTTTAGTTTAATTAGATCCCATTTGTCAATTTTGGCTTTTGTTGCCATTGCTTTTGGTGTTTTAGACATGAAATCCTTGCCCATGCCTATGTCCTGAATGGTATTGCCTAGGTTTTCTTCTAGGGTTTTTATGGTTTTAGGTCTAGCATGTAAGTCTTTAATCCATCTTGAATTAATTTTTGTGTAAGGTGTAAGGAAGGGATCCAGTTTCAGCTTTCTACATATGGCTAGCCAGTTTTCCCAGCACCATTTATTAAATAGGGAATCCTTTCCCCATTGCTCGTTTTTGTCAGGTTTGTCAAAGATCAGATAGTTGTAGATATGCAGCATTATTTCTGAGGGCTCTGTTCTGTTCCATTGGTCTATATCTCTGTTTTGGTACCAGTACCATGCTGTTTTGGTTACTGTAGCCTTGTAATATAGTTTGAAGTCAGGTAGCGTGATGCCTCCAGCTTTGTTCTTTTGGCTTAGGATTGACTTGGCAATGCGGGCTCTATTTTGGTTCCATATGAACTTTAGTTTTTTCCAATTCTGTGAAGAAAGTCATTGGTAGCTTGATGGGGATGGCATTGAATCTGTAAATTACCTTGGGCAGTATGGCCATTTTCTTGATATTGACTCTTCCTACTTATGAGCATGGAATGTTCTTCCATTTGTTTGTATCCTCTTTTATTTCATTGAGCAGTGGTTTGTGGTTTGCCTTGAAGAGGTCCTTCACATCCCTTGTAAGTTGGATTCCTAGGTATTTTATTCTCTTTGAAGCAATTGTGAATGGGAGTTCACTCATGATTTGGCTCTCTGTTTGTCTGTTATTGGTGTATAAGAATGCTTGTAATTTTTGCACATTGATTTTGTATCCTGAGACTTTGCTGAAGTTGCTTATCAGCTGAAGGAGATTTTGGGCTGAGACGATGGGGTTTTCTAGATATACAATCATGTCATCTGCAAACAGGGGCAATTTGACTTCCTCTTTTCCTAATTGAATGCCCTTTATTTCCTTCTCCTACCTGATTGCCCTGGCCAGAACTTCCAACACTGTGTTGAATAGGAGCGGTGAGAGAGGGCATCCCTGTCTTGTGCCAGTTTTCAAAGGGAATGCTTCCAGTTTTTGTCCATTCAGTATGATATTGGCTGTGGGTTTGTCATAGATAGCTCTTATTATTTTTAGATGCATCCCATCAATACCTAATTTATTGAGAGTTTTTAGCATGAAGGTTGTTGAATTTTGTCAAAGGCCTTTTCTGCATCTATTGAGAAAATCATGTGGTTTTTGTCTTTGGTTCTGTTTATATGCTGGATTATGTTTATTGATTTTCGTATGTTGAACCAGCCTTGCATCCCAGGGATGAAGCCCACTTGATCATGGTGGATAAGCTTTTTGATGTGTTGCTGGATTCGGTTTGCCAGTATTTTATTGAGGATTTTTGCATCAATGTTCATCAAGGATATTGGTCTACAATTCTCTTTTTTTGTTGAGTCTCTGCCAGGCTTTGGTATCAGGATGATGCTGGCCTCATAAAATGAGTTAGGAAGGATTCCCTCTTTTTCTGTTGGTTGGAATAGTTTCAGAAGGAATGGTACCAGCTCCTTCTTGTACCTCTGGTAGAATTCGGCTGTGAATCCATCTGGTCCTGGACTTTTTTTGGTTGGTAAGCTATTAATTATTGCCTCAATTTCAGAGCCTGTTATTGGTCTATTCAGAGATTCAACTTCTTCCTGGTTTAGTCTTGGGAGAGTGTATGTGTCGAGGAATTTATCCATTTCTTCTAGATTTTCTAGTTTGTTTGCATATAGGTGTTTATAGTATTCTCTGATGGTAGTTTGTATTTCTGTGGGATCGGTGGTGATATCCCCTTTGTCATTTATTATTGCGTCTATTTGATTCTTCTCTCTTTTCTTCTTTATTAGTCTTGCTAGCAGTCTATCAATTTTGTTGATCTTTTCAAAAAACCAGCTCCTGGATTCATTCATTTTTTGAAGGGTTTTTTGTGTCTCTATTTCCTTCAGTTCTGCTCTGATCTTAGTTATTTCTTGCCTTCTGCTAGCTTTTGAATGTGTTTGCTCTTGCTTCTCTAGTTCTTTTAATTGTGATGTTAGGGTGTCAGTTTTAGATCTTTCCTGCTTTCTCTTGTGGGCATTTAGTGCTATAAATTTCCCTCTACACACTGCTTTGAATGTGTCCCAGAGATTCTGGTATGTTGTGTCTTTGTTCTCATTGGTTTCAAAGAACATCTTTATTTCTGCCTTCATTTTGTTATGTATCCAGGAGTCATTCAGGAGCAGGTTGTTCAGTTTCCATGTAGTTGAGCGGTTTTGAGTGAGTTTCTTAATCCTGAGTTCTAGTTTGATTGCTCTGTGGTCTGAGAGACAGTTTGTTATAATTTCTGTTCTTTTACATTTGCTGAGGAGTAAGATGCATATTATAATTTCTAAGGCAACCTCTAAAACAATACCAAAAGAAGTCAAGCTAAAATATCAATGAAGGAGAAAAAATGGGATATTTAATAAAAATATGTGATTTGCCCAAAATAACCAAGAAAGGAGAAACAGAACAAAATACAGATGGGATAAATAAAAGTTAAATAACAAGATGGAGGCAAGACCCAATTATAATGCTGTTTATAAGACACTGATCAATATACATGTGTAGACAGGTTGAAAATAAAAGGATAAGGAAAAACATGCCATGCAAACACTAGGCATAAGAAAGCCAATTACTAGATTAGTATCAGTGTAAACTGCAAAACAAAAAATGTTGCTGGATAAAAAGGGACATTTCATAATGATAAAAGGGCCAATTCATCAAGAAGATATAGTAATCCTAAATTTTAATACACCTATTAAAACAACTTTAAAATACCTAAAGCAAAAATTGACAGAACTAAAGAGTGAAGTCAAATTTACATTTCATTCAATAATTCATTCCCTGAAAAAGTCTCATTGCTTTTCTCAGAAGGGGAATTTCTATTTAAATAAAGTTTAATAAGTGTGCAATTAAGATGCCATATTGTATTATTTTGATTATTGCTCTTTTAGGATGCAATTTATGTTGCTGATTTCAGGCTGTCTGCATTGTTAAACATTGATTACCATACATTATTTTTTCCTAGACCCTGTGTGGTGCTTCCTTAAGAAAGTTATGCCATAACGATTAATTATAGCAAAGGACTCCTCCCATGATTAACCCTGCTTCAGAGGTTCCTTTTGTTTTTTGTTTTTCATATTCAATCATTTCCTCCTAAATGATATTGCTTAATCTTTCAGATTCTTCTACTAAAAAATTTACCAGATCCCTGGCACATCTAATTCCTTCCAAAATTTCCATAATCATTGATGATTTTTAATGATTTAGTGTTTCTCAAGCCCTCAAAGCCTCCTAGCGCTACAAACCCTCCAAAGCAGCAGCTCTGCTTAGCGGGCAGAGCAGACGCCCACTCCTATGAATGAGCAGAACCACCACTCTCGGTGGAAAAGCTTGGTTAACTGTTTCCTCATTGCCCACGAGGAAAGTGTCTTTGCATGCCTGAGGACCATGGCCATTTTGTCATTTCCCATCAAGGTTTTGAAGATTAGTGTGCCATACTGAGGGGGCACCCATGCGGGAAGGGGTGATTGTCAGCCACAAACTTCTGGCACTGTCTGGGGTGTCTCTGGTTAGCTGCAGCCAAGTTCCAGAGCTTGAGCAACACGCAAAGAATCACACGGCATGCTTTACAGGGAGAAAGCCAGGAGAAAATAATTGTGACAAAATTACCCTAAAAGTATTCTTCAATTTTAATGGGCGTCAATACATGTGATGCAATGCGTGTTTAATTTGGACCTGTAATCGAGAGTTAGAAGAAAAATTCACCGAATTTACACTTTTGTTCTGATCACCTTGTGGATATCCTCCTTTCTGTACCCAGGAGCATTCTCTCCCTCTTTTTATTCTGCATTCTATCCCTTTAACAGTAAAAATAGCTAATATTTATCAAGTTCTTACTATATGTCTAGGTTTGTCTAAGCACATCTGATTGAATACCAGCCAACACTTAGGGTGCTGCTATTGTCCCTATCTTATGGATTAGGAAACTGAGGCCTGGGGCCTTTAAGAAATGTGCCTGAGGGGGCACAGTTGTCCAGCAAGAGCAAGCAGCCGCCTTCCTTACCCATACAGTCTGATTCGGGAGCTTTGATCTGAGCCCTTGGGTCTTGGCAAGTCAATGCCTCGCACCTTTCTCTTAGCCTCCTGTGTTTAGAATCATCACAGTCGAGCCCTGGCCGGAAAGAGAAGGGACCCTCAGCTGGGATTGCTTGGAGTCAGGAAGGCTTCTTTGAAGAAGTCAGGAGAGACTGAGTGTTCAGGAGTCAGGAGAAATCCAGCAGAGGAAGGGAAGGGGTGCTCACCAGGCAAAAGGAGCAAAGGTGCAAAGCGCTCAGATGAAGAGCATCGCAAAGGTGTCATGGGATCAGGCGACACTCAGAGGAGAAGCAATGGCCCAGTGCCTGGCTTATGGCAAGACCTCAGAAGTGGTTGATGTGTCCATCATTGGCAATATGTGGCTGTTACGGTCATTGTAGCTCCTCTCTGTCCTGACCTCAGGCAAGCATTCCAGGCCCCAGCGGCGGTTTTCCCTGACTGTCCCACAAGCATTTCAAACTCAGTGGGTCTGGAGGGAGCTCAGTGCCATGGCCAGTACCTGCAGGCAGCGGTCCTGCCTCCCCTCTTCCTCTCTCCTACCTCACATCCCAGCCAGGCCAGTGGTCCCCCTGGCCTTAGGCCTTTTCTCTCTTCGCGTTTCCACAACCTCAGATCAGGCCTTCGTTATCTCCCACATCTACTGTTGTAATAACTTCCTGGCTGGTCCCCCACTCCCCAACCCCAAACCATGCCCTAATGCTACCCCCGTTATCTCTCTAAGATTCAGTCAGCTCATGCAACCCCTCCAAGCCTTCAATGGCTGACAGTATTTACCCACCGCAAGCCAACAAACAACAGCAAGATCACACATGAAACACCAAAGCACCCCTGTGAGACTCAGATGAGAAAAGATACTATTGCTGCTAGTATGTATGGTTACTCTAGTTGATGAAATAATGAGACAAGCTTAAAAACTGGAAAGAAGGAAGCGAACCCATCATTTGGTGAAGATGGTGTGATTATCTGCCTACGAAACCAAGTGAACCAACTAAAAGGAAACTATTAAAAACTATTAAAACTAGGACCTGGAAGAAGACTAGGCACAAATTAATATACAGAAATTACCTCCCTAAATATAAGCAAACAGTTAGAAAATGTATCGGAAGAAAAGGTGCAATGAAACAGAAAATATATATAATAATATAATGGACAATGTGCAAGATCTGAGAAATGTGAAAAATGGAATAGCACAGAAAAGACAGATTGGAAACTTCAATTTTATGAAGATGTTACTTCTCCTTACATTAATATGTAAATACAGAAATGTCCTAACAAATATGCCAAAAAATACCAATAAGGTTTTTTTAGTAACTAGACAAACTAATCTGCAGTTTATGATGCAAAAAATAATGCATAATAATCCTAAAAACTTTTTAAGAGGAGCACTAAAAAAGACCAAGTCCTGCCAGATACTAAAATATATTAATGTTAAAGTCACAGTTGCTAAAACACAGTGGTATGAATAAAAACCAGAATAGATCAATGGAAAAAAAAATGAAGTCCATAAAAAGACCTACTGGGATATGTATAAGCATTTAGTATATGATAAAAGATAAATGCAATTTAACTGAAAAACTCTCTCAAAGGATCTGTTAAATAATCATCTGGAAGAGCCCTGGGCTTTCTGTTTACTGATCCTGTGTGTGCTAAAAGAGGGGACGGCCAGTGACACTCTTCTTATTCAACAGCTAAGTTTTATAAGTATTTATATGGGTTAGGAATTCACACATGCCAATTTTAGCATTATTCCCTGGGCAAAAAAAATATCAAGTAAGACAGTCTATCAAAATTATAAGACTTCTTCAAGATGATTGTCACAGGACATGGCAATACATTCTAAAGTCTAGGAGTCTTGCAAGACCTCCAAAGGCAATTTTATGGTAACAGAAGAGAGAAGAGTGTCGTAGTTAAGATATTCATGCCAGTTTTTGCAGTTCCCAGGAAACCAGGATGGCTATTCACGTGAAAGTTCCCCATTTAACACTTTTCAGATTGGATCGGTGAATGATGTTTCTTTCTCCACAGCTGCAGGACAGAGAGAACATCTTCATTTCTTTCTTAGATTCATTTTTTTTTCATTACGAAGACTTGCATTTTAAAGACAGACTCTGGAATTTCATTAGCTAGCATTATAAATGTAGTAGACCCATAGAGATCATTTTTGCTAGAAAAAAAAAAAGTACCTGAGTAAACTCTTCCTGAGTTTGCTCAATAAGAGTGAAGTGAGCAGCACAGAACAGGTTTTCTTATTCCAGGGCATCTTAAGAAGGCCACAGACTAGGGAGTGACTGTCAAGTTCAGCAATATGGAGGGTGTTGGAGAGCTTGCCAAGACCATCAATTTCTGTAGAGAGAATCCCATGGTCCATTTTATCATCATCACCATCATCATCATCATCATCATCATCATCACTATTTGTCTGGGAGAGTGGGCTCCTGGACAGACTTGTATGGAATGTTTGGGGTAAGGAGTGATGGGTGGTGAGTCAGAGAGGATGCTTGACCATTCTGTGTACATGTGTTGGATTCATGTCCCCTCCCTACTTTCAGCTCCCCCTCTCTGCCTTGCGTTATACCAGTTATTCCCTATTTCTGAGCTCACATTCTTGGGTCTTCTGCGTCATAGCTACTCTCACCACCAGCTCTTCCCAAACTTTCATAAATATATGGAGCTCTCTTGCCTGATGATAATCCCTCTTCTGATCTCTTTTTTATTATAGATGTATTCCTCTTAATTCCTTTGCTTTATTTTAGTGGGTTCTTGGTAGGGAGCAGAGAGAAACAGATGTGCCACCTTTAACTGGATGCCTGTTGGATGGTTTTCAGCAAGGAAGTTTTCAAATTGCATGGTGCTGAGCAGAGAATGGGTTGTAGGGGAAAAAAAGGCAGAGGAGACTATTGCTGCCATCCAGATGTGGCCAGGGAAAAATCGGTAGAGATGATAAAAAGGTCCAGACTCCAGCGATATTAGGAGGTGGAAGTGATGAGGTTTGGAGATGGACTGGACGTGGGAGTGCCAGTGGGGCAATTGAGGGCCAGCAGCAGGGTGGGTGGTGTGCTTTCACAATACGCGAGGGGAGGTCAGAACGAGAGTTCAGTCGCAAACGTGTTGAGCCTGGGACATCTCTGCTGCACCCATGTGGAGAGGGCAAATAGGTTGTTGAGACTGGAGCTCAGTTGGGATGGTGGGGGGCAGATCTCAACAAAGGGTAGCTGCTGTCGTGATTGCTCTTGGGCTGCACGTGACTGTGTGCATGTGTGTGCCCCCACCTGTGCGCACTTCTGAAGGGAGCCAGTCTGATTCCCTGCCACCCTGATAGGTGTGCAGCACTTGGAGGGTGAGTGACAGCAACAGCACACCTTTGCAGAAACTCACACTGAGAAGTGGACGGCTCTGATCCATGACCTGAGGCCACAGTCTATTCATGGGGCTCTTCCTCTTTCAGCCATAGATACAGCTGTCATGTTTCACGTGGTCTGACTGGGACAGCTTTTACTATAAGAGGGAGATGCCACTTGCAAGTGAGGCTCTCTGCTGGGTGCAGAGACAGCATAGGCCCATGTTGCTCAGTCAAATATCCCTCCAGAGAGTTTTAGTTATTTGTTAAGGGCTCCAGGGTTGTGTTTACTGGGGGAGGTTTGGGTAAAAAGCTCAAAGACTGATCTTCCTTCCTGCTTTTCTACAAAATAAAAGTAACCAACCTTCATACATTGCCATTGGTAAATGGTGCAGCCACTGTGAAAAACAGTCTGGTAGTTCTTCAAAAAGTTAAACAGAGTTACCATATGACCCAGCAATTCCACTCCTAGTACATACCCAAGAGAAATGGAAACATATGTCCACACAAAAACTCGTACATGATATTCATAGTGGTATTAGTCATAATAGCAAAAAGGTGGAAACACCTAACTGTCTGTCAGCAGAACAAGTAAGCAAGATATGGTCTATCCATACAGTGGATTGTTATTCTGCCATAGACATTTAATCCATTTACCTTTAAGGTTAATGTTGATATGTGAGGTTTTGTTCCTGTCATATTGCTAATTGTTTTCTAGTTGTTTTATAAATTATTTGTTTCTTTCATTTTCTCTGTTTGTCATTGTGGTTTGGTGAAATTCTGTAGTGGTGCCATTTGATTACTTTCACTTCCTCCTTTGTGTGATTGCTTTACCAGTGAGTTTTATACTTTTGTATGTTTCCATGATGGTGAATGTCATCCTTTTGCTTCCAAGTTTAGGACTCCCTTGAGCATTTCTTGAAGGGCCGGTCTAGTGGTGACAAATACAGTCATCATTTACTTGTCTGGGAAAGACTTTATTTCTCCTTCATTTATGAAGGTTATGTTACTGGATATAGAATTATTGACTGGCAGCGTTTTTGTTTGTTTGCTTTTTATTTCAGCACTTTGAATATGTCATCCCATTCTCTTCTGGCTTGTAAGGTTTCTGCTGAAAAGTCTACTGTTAGTCTAATGGGGTTTCCTTTATAGATGACTAGACGCTTCTCTCTTGTGGACTTTAGAATTTGCTCTTTAACTTTAACTTTAGACAGTCTGATTATAATGTGCTGTGGCAAAGTCCTTTTCGCATTGTATTTTCCCGGGGATTGCTGAGCCTTCTGTATTTGGATGTCAAAATCTCTTGCTAGACAGGAATTTTTCATATACTATTTTATTAAATAGGTTTTGTAAGCCTTTTGATCTCTCTTCAACCTCAGGAATACCAATAATTTATAAATTTGGCTGTTTTATGTAGTCCCAAACATCTCAAAGGCTTTGTTGATTCTTTTTATTCTTTTTTCTTTAATTTTTCCTACTGGATTCCAAAAGACCTGCCTTCAAGTTCTGAAATTTTTTCTTCTGCTTGGCCCAGTCTGTTGTTGAAGCTTTCAAATGTATCTTACATTCCTTTCAATGAATTTTTTAGTTCCAGAAAGTCTGTTTGGTTGGTTTTTTTGGTTTTGTTTCTAGAGATATCTATCTCTTTGGTAAGTTTCTCATTTGTGAATTAATTTTAATTCATCCTGAATTAATTTTCTGAGTTCTTTGTATTGATTTCCAGATTTCTCTTGCATCTCATTGAGCTTCTCTAAAAATCAGCATTTTGAATTATTTATCTGGGACTTTGAGGATTTCTTTTTTGGTTAAGATCTATTGCTGGAGAATTATTGTGTTCCTTTGAGGGTGTCATATTACCTTGCTTTTTCATGTTTCCTGTGTGCTTACATTGATTTCTGCACATCTGGTGTAACAGTTGCTGCTTCTTATTTTTTAATTTACTTTCATTTGAGTGTGGGGGTTCCTGAAGATGTGACTCTCTGTTGGTTGGGTAGGACCCTTTGGCTTTGTTTCTGAGTGCGTGCAGTAGTGAAGACTCTGTATGATTTCTTTGGCTGTGAATAGCATTAGTGGTATCTGTGGTTTCTTTGGGATGTTAGGGTGTAGGTATTGGTGGAGGCTGTGGTAAAGTTGTGTGGGGACTAAAATGCCAGATGGGCCTCTCTTCAGGTTTCAGCCACTCTCTCTTAGTGGGCTAAGCATGTCTGTCCTTGTGCCCTGGGACAACATATGCTGGCACCTGTATTGGCGGTTCCAGGCAGACCAGTTCTTGAGCCTCTGGTTGGCTTTCTCAGATGCCATTTGTACTAGTGATGTCCTGGTTGGGTGAGTGGGCTCTCGAGCTCCTGGGCAGCCAGGATGGTTTGAGTGATGGTAGTAGCAGTGGTTATGAGATGCTCTGTTGGGTCCCAAGTGCTGTGCATTTGTGTTGGCAGTGGTTGCAATGGGCTGTGCAGGCCAGCCCCCAGGCCAGCAGGCAGCACTTGCAGGTAGGAGCCAGCTGAGGTGGTAATGGTAGGGTGTTTATGCCTGAGCTCTGCCCCGCTGGAAAAGTGCTTGAGTGTCCCAGGTGGTGAATTGGGTTGTGGAACCCCCAGGACCCTGGATCCTGCACTCTGTTGGGGATGAAGGCAGGCACAGCCAGACCAGATGAACTTGTGCTGGACCCCCAGTGTTAAGTGCCCCCCAGTGGAAAGTGCATGCACCTGCCTTGGTGAAGGGCTAGGGAGGGCATGGCAATCCCCAGGCTCCTGGTGAAATGTTTGAGTGAAGGGCAACAGCCACTATGCTGAGGTCCTGCTGTGGGAGTTAGGGCCTGTTCCAGTGATCACAGCCTTGGCTGGAGAGTGGGGAACTTGTGTCCCTCTCACACCCCAGTCCAATCCAGGCATCCTCCCCCATCCCAGCTGTCACAGCTGACTCACTGTTCAGTCAGACCTGGCAGCTCACACCTAACCCACAACTCAGCCCTGGGGCATAAGAGCCCCTACCCAGCTCAAGACCAAGCCTCCACAGCTACTCTCGTCCTGCTCAGTTCCCAGGGGAAGTGCCTACTTTCAACGATGGTGGCTGCAGCCCATGCCATGCTTGCTTCCCAGTTCTAGTTGTGGGAGCTCACACTCTGCTCACACCCTTGTTCCACAAGCAGCAGCCCAAGTTTTCCTAATGCCTAGGCCTAACGCCATTGTTTCATGGCACCACACAGTCTGTTAAAAGCTAGGACCAAGAATGACATCTTACTCTAGCTGCTTAGGTCTTAGGAAGGACGTGGGTGGGACCCAGGGCGCATTCCCTCCCTGGAGCAGGACTGGGGAGGGTTAAGGTGCTCTCCTATGGCCTGGATTGTACAATCCCCCAGTGGGAAAGTGGACCACAGAAAGATTATCACCCCCTCCGGTACTGGGAAGTCACTCTGGTTCCCAGCCTGTCCCGGCCATGCAGGCTGCCTGTTTTCCTTCTTCCTAGATTGTGGAGTTTTCTTTTGCTTTTCTGTTGAACTGCTGTGTTCTGTCTTGGATAATGTATTCAAAGTGTGATTGTCTACGTAGCATTTTGGTTCTTTTAAGTGGATGAGGCATGCTTGAAATGCATCTAAATCAGCTGCCTTGAAAAAAAAGACATTTCTTAGTATGGTTCATATTGTTTGTGTTTCTTTTCAACACACTCCTATTTATGAGACTCATGTATTCTTTGTTTTCTTTAGCCTTATTTCAGTTTTGATTTTTTTTTTCATGTTTAGGCATGTACTCAATCTGGACCCCATTTTTGTGATTTGTATGGCAACAAAGATCTAATTTGATTTTTTCCACCATGGTGAGCCAGTTGTCCCAGGTCAATGCATGGGGCCAAGTCCAGTGTTTCACCTCTGCAACACACCAAGGCCCATGAGCCCCAGCACTGCCACTGGGCTCTCTGTTCTACTCTGTATATGTATTTCAACATCATCCTTTCATGATTGTTTTTACATTAATGAGCTTCTAATTTATTTTTGTGTATGATAGGAAGTAGGCATTTAGCTTCATAGTTTCCCAAATAATTAGTCAATTCCAACCCAGTATAGATTTAAAATGCCAAATCATGTTTTAAAATATACTACAGCCTGTTTGGGGCTTTTTCTTTGCTTCCCCTGATTTATCTATTTTTACTCCTGCATCAGTATTGAGCTTTGTGTACCTTTCCCTGTTCTTCCTCATTACCCGCCCTTTTTAACTTTGGCCTGACTGTTCTCATTTGTTTTGTTTTTCAGATGAAATTTAGAATTGCTTTCTTAAGTTTTCACCCCCTAGTCCTCCCGATACCTTAATTGAAAGTATGCTAAGGTAAAACTGGATATGGCAAAGTTGATGTCTTTTCACTGTTGTATTCTCCTGTCCAGGAGCACAGCACATCTTCCACTGTGTCCTTTAATGCCCCCTTCCTTAATGAAAGTCTGGTGCATTTCTTCTTAAACTTATTGTCAGGTATGTTGAGGTTTTTATTGCTATTGTGAGTGTCGTCCTTTTCTTTTATTGTAGTTTCTGTTTATTACTAGTAGGAAAGCTATTGACTCTCCTGTATTTACTGTGGAATTTTTTATGGCTAATTTTTTCTTTATAATTTTCATTGGTTACAAAAAATTTAAATACCAGTTATCAAAATAACAAAAACCAAATTTCCATAAGCCCACTAGACTTACTTGTGGGCTTTCCCCCACTATTTATCTGCAATTTTATGACTTAAAATCGAGTCATACGATATAAATGATTTGAACCCTAGCATAATTTTTGGATCTCTCTCTCTCTTTTTTTCTTTTTTTTTTTTTCTTTTTTGAGACAGGGTCTCACTCTGTCACCCAGGCTGGAGTGCAGTGGCACAATCTCAGCTCACTGCAGCCTCAGCCTCCCGGGCTCCAGTGATCCTCCTGCCTCAGCCCACCACATAGCTGGGACTGCAGGTGTACATTACCACACCTGGCTAATTTTTTTTGTATTTTTAGTAGAGACAAGGTTTCATCATGTTGCCCAGGCTGGTCTTGAACTGGATCACTTTTTTAAATAAACTTTTTATTTTAGAACAGTTTTAAATTGACATAAAAATGGCAAGGATAGTACAAAGAGTTCTCATATATCCCACCCCTGCTTCCCTGTTATGAATGTTTTCCATTAATATGGTACATTTGTCACAATGAATGAACCCAATACTGGTATGTTATTATAAACTAAAGTCCACACATGACTTGGATTTCCTCAGTCTTTCCCTGCTGTCCCCTTTCTGCTCCAGGACCCCCTCCATGACACCACACTGCATTTAGTCACAGTCTCTGTAGGCTCCTTTTGATGGCGACACTTTCTTGGACTTGCCCTGTTTTCAATGACCCTGACAGTTTTGAGGAGGACTGGTCAGGTATTTTGTAGAATGTCCCTCAACTGATGTTTGTCCGATGTTTTTCTCATGACTAGACTGGGATTTGGGGTTTGAGGGAGGAAGAGCACAGAGGTGCAGGGCCGTTCCCATCACACTGAATCAGGGACATGCACTGTCAACAGGACTTACCCCTGCTGATGCTGACCTGGGTCACCTGGGTGACGGCGTATTTGTCAGGTTTCTCTACTATAAAGATACTCTCTTCTACTCCGATTCCACATGGTACCCTTTGAGAGCAAGTCACTAAGCATAGCCTCTAATTAAGGAGTTGGGGGTTACCCTTTGTCTTCTTAAGGACAGGGTATCTATATACATTATTTGGATTTCTTCTGTGTGGGAGATCTGTGTTCTCCCCCATTTATTATTTAATCCTTTGAATCCAAATTTGTATGGATTCATGAATATTTATTTTTTACTTTGGGATAGCTATAATCCAATTTATTTTTTGTTTTCTTGCTTCAATTGTTCCAGCTTTGGCCATTGGGACCTCTTTCAGTTGGCTCCTGTGTCCCTTGACTTAACCTCTTCAGTGTGTGTGTGTGTGTGTGTGTGTGTGTGTGCACGCGCATGCACGTGCACACACATTTATCACTTCCTTGCTTTCTGGCACTAAAAGATATTCCAGGTTCATCTTGTATGTTTCCTGCCCCAGTCCTGGAATCAGCCATTTCTCCAAGGAGCCCCATTTTTTACTGGAGAATGGTATTAAAGGCCAAGTTCTGGTGCTAGGTGCTCTTTGCTACTGAGCAGGTTGCTTCTAGACCCCCTCAGCTGACAGAACAAGAAGTTGTGCATGCATGCCAACCTGTGTGTATACACACATCTTTAGATATTTCTCTATGTAACCATGTGCATCAACATGGAGCTTATCATGAGTTCATACTGATGTCTCCAGTGCTAACCCATGACCCATGGATCATTCTAGCTCCTTCTCTTGCTTATGTACCTGGCATCAATCTAAACTTACCAAGACCTCTATGATACATTTTCATTTGGTTAAGTTTAAAAATATTTTATAAAATAGTCTACAAAAATGTCATGTAGTTGTTTATTCATTTAGGCAGGGTCTTACTCTGTTGCCCAGGCTGGAGTGCAGTGGCACACTCATGGCTCACTGCAGCCTCAACCTCCCAGGCTCAAGCAGTCCTCCCACCTCAGCCTCCCAAGTAGCTGGGACCACAGGGACATATCATCATGCCCAGCTAATTTTTTATTTTTCATTTTTGTAGAGACAGGGTCTTGCTATGTTGCCCAGGCTGGTTTCGAACTCCTGGCCTGAAAGGATCCTTCCACCTCGGCCCCCCAAAGTTCTGAGATTACAGGCATGAGCCACTGCACCCAGCCCATTTTGGCTTTTTGCTTCTTATCTAAATATAGCTGTTAACAATGCCAAGTTTAAGGGTAGCTAAACAAGGTGGCAAAATAGCTTAACACAGCAGGAAAAGGGGGAAAACTGGAAATGCATTGGTACTTAGAAATTAGGTGGCAAAAAATCAGTGAAGTCTGGGATGTCAGCAAGAATGGTGGGGTACACAGCCCCATGGGCCTGTCCCCCAAAGAAACATTGAAAAATCTAACAAAACTGTCTCAACCAACTTCATCAAAACTTTGAAAAATAGGCAAAGGTTTACTGCAACCAAGCAAATGCTGAATCAAGAAAAAGGCAGGTGGGGTATGGTAACTCACGCTTGTAATCCCAGCTTTTCAACTTTGAGAGGCTGAAGCAGAAGGATCCCTTGAGACCAGGAGTTCAAGACCAGTCTGGGGAACAAGCAAGACCCTACCTCTAAAAAAAGAAAAATAAGAAAAAACTTAAAAATGGTAGGAGAGCCTGGTGCGGTGGCTCACGCCTGTAATCCCAGCACTTTGGGAGGCCATGGCGGGCTGATCACGAGGTCAGGAGTTTGAGACCAGCCTGGCCAACATGATAAAACCTGTCTCTACTGAAAATACAAAAATTAGCTGGGCATGGTGGCAGGTGCCTGTAATCCCAGCTACACAGGAGGCTGAGACAGGAGAATCACTTGACTCCAAAAGGCAGAGGTTGCAGTGAGTCGAGATCGCACCACTGCCCTCCAGCCTGGGCGACAGAGTGAGACTCTGTCTCAAAAAAAAAAAAATGGTAGGAGAGCCTGGTGATGACTCTGTTTGCCCTCCTGCCACCCCCCAATCTTGAAGGCAGCAGCATGTTCCTAGCATGGGACCTGGTCCCTGCTTCTGGAGGCAGAGCACACCTTACTGGAAAAGAAGTGGGTATTTATTCTCACCAGTCTGTTGGCTGCCTGAAGGGCTGACACAGGCACTTGTCATTGTTTCACCTAACTCAGAACCCACTTGCTGCAGAAGAGTGGCAGACGTTGCTTGGAACCATTGTAAGGCAAATAACTTGCAGCTTCCTGGAGCTAAAAATTATAGTTGAGGCAAACAATGAAGCACTGAAAGCTCTGGAAGAAAAACTGAGGAGAGAGATGCTTTTGGAAATTAGGGCATTCAAAAGTACCTGTGGATACCGGGAAATGTAGAAAGCCCCATACATGCGCAGAGAGCTTGCATGCTCAGAAAAAAAGATCTAAGAAGACCTGAGCTTTCACCTGGGGCTGGTATCTATGCTCAGTGCAAGTAGGAAGTGAAGGCTAAGGTAGAGCTGTGAAAAGCCTGGCTAAGCAATGAAGGAGGCCCCAGCACAAAGCCATCCACAAAACAGATTGGGAGAAGTTTCTGTTACTTTTTCTGTTTCTCTCTCTGTGTGTGTGTCTCTCTCTCTCTCTCGGCTTCTGAATCTGAGATGCCCACTCCATCAGGGAGGCCTGGTGTAGATGATAAGGATGTTTACAAAAGCAGCAGGCAGGAGGTGGCACCCAGGGCACATGTCAGGCTGCCTGTCCTTTGAAGGTGCTCTCGGAGGAGGAGGGACTCTTGGTGGTGCTGGGAGTGCTCTGGAGCTCCTGTGCTACTCAGATGTCTCAGCTTTAATCTCTGGAGGTTGCTGTGATTCAGATGCCAGTCAGATGCTGAATTGATCCTTATTCTATCTGAATGCTGTAGCTCCAGGGTGGGGCTCACCCCCATGGCCTCTGTCTGTGGGAGGCCAGGACAGAGTTGTTCATCCAGTCAAGCAGTGGGACTAGATAGGCCTAGAAACCAGCTCCCCCACTGCAGCAGACACAGATGTGGCCCAGGCCCAGGCACCCCAATATGGGGAATGGGCTTTCCTGAAGTTGGATGGGCATGCCTTTGGTGAAAGCAGTTTTGGGTTTTGATTTGTGGACACCTGGGAACGTGGGGTGGTGCTTGGCTGGCAGCAGCTGCTGCAGCCTCACCGAAGGCATCTGCCTGGGGCCCTTGCCGAGCTGACACCGCAGGTATGGAATGTCTCCCCTGCCAGTGTGCCGGCCACCATGAAAGCATAAGGAATTTCCAGAGGAAGCACAGTGGTGGGGTGTGTGGTTGGACTGTCTGCCCTGCACTGACAGTGCCTCCTGTGCCTGAACACTCATGGTCTCTCCATGCAGGAAGAATGTGCCCGTGGAACAGGTGACACACGCAGACAGAGAGCAAACCAAGAAGGTGGTGTACGCGGTGGTCTATGGAGCAGGTAGGCTGCGGGCCGGGAGCTGGGGTCTCAGGGTTACCTGTAAGCTGGCGGCTGTGTGCCTGTGTTTAAATGTGGCTGTGCCTCAGAAATCATCTGTGAGTCCCTGGGTGTTGTTTATGCTCTGATGACACCTGCAGTCACCAGACACTGGCCAGACCACCCCATGCCTTGACCTGCTCAGAGTCACATCCAGCCTCTCAGGGGAGGCCACGGAAGTGGGCAGGTCAAGTGTGACCAAGCCGTTGGCTCCACCCCTACACCATACCACTGTGCTAGGCACCACTGCTGTGCTTGGAGACCTTCGAGGAGACCCTCGTCCACACGCATGCCAAGGCATTATAAAGTTAGATAGCCTCAAGGTGTGCAGCGCTTGGACTCATTGCCACATCTCAACATGCACCCCATCTCCCTAGGGCAGAGCTCACCTAGCTGGGCCATGCAGCCAAAGCACCCCACAGAGGGCAGAGCCAGGCCTTGGGCTGGGAGCAGAGCAGTAGGGGTCCAATCTCAGGGGTAGCATATAGGAGAAAGCGGGGCTAGGCCAGGAAGGACTGAAGGCCAGAGGTTTGGGCTGCCTGGGGCCTCTTCTGCAAGCCTCTCCCTCCCCTCCCCTTTTTGCTTCCCTTCCTGCTTCTGCTCCTCTCCCTCCTTCCCCCTACCCCCTAGCCCCAATACCCATGTCAGAGCAGGCCTTCTATTCTCTTCCACTCACCCTTCTTCTACTCTCCCTTGGACTCCCTGACATGGGATGTCTGGGATTTTTTAATTCTTTTCTGGCCCTGGGTCATGCTGAATCGGCGTGGCCTAGTTTCCCCAGCCAGCCAGCTCCTTCTTAAGCCTGTTCAGACCTCCTTTTCCCTGTGATCAGTTCTTCTTTGAGCAGCAGGGCTTGTGCAAAGACCCTGAAAAGAAGATTCACCATCCTGCCATGGAAACCCTTTGTTTATTCACAGAAAGGCAGCAAAACCAAACAAGCTTCAGTGGAAGAATAACGGGGCAAGCACATAGTAGATTGTCCCTAAGAGCTGCCCTACAGTCTCCATTGAGAATGTGGTGCCGTTGAACAAGCGTCCAGAGTGCCCCACCCCGAAACTGTGGATGGATAGCTTGTCTAGAACCACAGCCAATCAGCCAGGCCAGCTCCAACCTCAGAGCTTTGCACTGCTCTTCCCTCTATGGGAACACCTGCCCCTGTACCACCAGAACCCATCCCTCACTTCTGCAGACCTGCGCTCAACTCTCCCCTGTGCAACCTTCCTCAACCACAGTATTTGTTACCCATTTCTAGGTAACAAATTGCCACAAATGTAGTAACTTAAAATAATACACACTATCTCACAGTTTCTCTGGGTGTGGGCATGCCATAGCTGGGTCCCCTGCAGGGGCTGCAGTCAGGGTGTTGGCTGGGGCTGTGATCACATCTGTGGCTTGACTGGGGAAGGATCTACTTTGTTGGCTTCTGTTTCTTTCTTTTTTTTTTTTTTTGGAGACAGAACCTTGCTCTATCCCCCAGGCTGGAATGCAGTGGCACAATCTCAGCTCACTGCATTGAGCACAAAATTGGCTCAACCTCCAACTCCTGGGCTCAAGCCTCCTGCCTCAGCCTCCTGAGTAGCTGGGATGACAGGCACCTGCCACCACATTCAGCTAATTTTTGTATTTTTAGTAGAGATGGGGTTTCACCATGTTGGCCAGGCTGGTCTTGAACTCCTGACCTCAAGTGATCTGCCCGTCTTGGCCTCCCAAAGTGCTGGGATTACAGGCATGAGCCACCGCACCTGGCTGGCTTCTGTTTCTTGCTGGCTGTCAGCCGGAGGTGGTCTCGGCTCCTTGCCACATGGGCCTCACGCCTTGGGCAGAGCCTACATCTTGGCAGCTCTGCTTTTCAAACCAGCAAGGGAGCAAGAGACACCAGCTCTGCACCCACTCGCCTGTTCATGGTCTCATGCCCCAGCTCAAACATGGGTACCTCAAAGATAGGAGCTCATCATTTTAGCTCACTGCCTGGCACAGAGAAGACACAGGAACAAATTAGTGGACTTGGTGGTCTTAGCTCCACTTTTGAAAACATTTTGATTGTATACATGGTTTTTGGAAAATAGACTAAGAAACTTTGTTTTAAAGAACTAGATTCTGTGAGTGACAGTAGTGTGACATTGGATTGATTCTCCTCAGAGTTGCTTGGTCCACTTCCTCCTCTCAGCCTCTTCTGCGCTGCACCCCTGAACCTCCCCGGGGCCTCCGTCTTGGGGGGAAGGCATCACTCTGCCAAATCATATGAGAGTTTGTTGCCTTGCATCCTGCTGCAGCATCTTGTATTGCAAACATAACATTTGCTTCTGCTCTGCCGGCAGGACATCACCTCCCCAGTCCTGGGCCCGGCAGCCTGGGCTTGATCCCCAACCCTATCACCTCCTGACTGTGTGGCCTTGTGCAAGGCCCTCCACCTCCCTGTGCCATCTCCTCCTGGGAAATGCTTTCATAGGGTGGATGGGGCCATACCTGGCACACAGTCAGCTCTCATCTCTGTCATCTGCCATTACGTCTGAGTCCTACTTCACTTCTGTGCCATGTCAGTAAATGCCTCCAAGTGACTGAGCAGCTTCTGTAGGTCTCCTGTGGCAGCCCCGGCCTTATCCTCAGCAGGGGCAGCCTCCCCAAATCCAGCTAGGAGGGAGGGATGGAGAATGAGAGTGCCGAGCACCTGCCATGGGGCAGCTGTCCTCCGGCAGGATGGATGCCCCCACCTACCCAGAAAAAGGTGGTCTTCTCTGCCACCCGTTTGGCTCCTTCTGGAGTTATTCACTTTTTTTTTTTTTTGTCTGGAGAGGAAAAGAGCTACATTTTGTAAATAAGCAGTGAGTCATTAGCCATAATGTTGAAAAGGGTAATTTGGCTGCTTTTAGCTGTGACAGTGACACGGGTTCCCACCCTGAGCCTCCAGCTCTGCTGTTCCCATTGTTCCGGTCTGGCTTGACAGCTGGAATTACTGTGTATCCACTGCTGTGGGCTTAGGCTGGTCTCTGTTCTCCTTGTGTTTGAAACTTTGTCACATGAGCTGGGACTGAGGAAGCCAGTCAACTTGCCAGGCCTCCCAGGCTGCTGGGGCGCTTTGGAAACTCCATAGAGGAGCTTTGCACCTACCAGCTTTCAGCGGATTGTAGTGACGTGTTTTCACATAACATACCTCTGAACGGCCCACAAATGCTGAGGGCATGGGGCAAGGCATGATTCCTACACATTCTTGAGAAATCGGTGACATGACTATTGTGAAGACTGTGATGAATACAGCAGAGGAAGCAGCAGGACTTTGTGAGAGGGAGGGGAGATGCCCCAGAGGGTGCAGGGTCTGTGTGCTCAGTCCCCGCAGCCACTGTGGGGGAGCTGGCAGGGAACACACAGAGTAACAGAGCAGCCACTGTCCAGGAGCCTTGACCCCAGAGGCTGGCTCACAGGCTCACTGCTCCTCCATCAGTCAACTGAATTCAAATGTCCGTCCCCAGCCTGACGGCCCTGCTCACAGCCGCTGCTGAGCCCAGCAGGAACCTGCCTTCTCCTGGAAGCAGCTCTTGACTCCTCGGGTCTTGCTCTGAGTGCTTATGGCTCCTAGAGTCAAACCCTTGGGGCTTCTCAGATGATTCCATGACTCTGAAGCTTGCCTCCACATCCAGTCATCACGTGACCCACAGGCCTGTGCTGGGGGCACGCCGCCTGGCTCAGTGCCTGCTCCCGAGGGGCTCGCACCTGTCAGAGGAGGCACGGGAGGAGGCCTGGGCACACAGCACTGTGCCATCAGTGCATCTGCAGGAGTCCCTGGTGCCAAGGGAGCCAGGGGAGGGACCCAGCCCAGGGAGAGTTGGGAGAGTCCAGGAGCTGGCCCAGAGCAGCAACACCCGAGCTGAGTTTTGAAAGCAGCGTAGGATTCAATGTCAGATCTGTTCCAGCTAGACCAGCCCACATTCCCACAGGCCCACTATCTGCAGGCACTTGCTCAGCCCTAGAGACATAAACAGGAGTGAAAGCCTGTTAGCAATATGTGTGGGGCAGAAGAGCACTCAGAGAAAAGGGAGTGAAGGGAGTGAAGATTTTCCCTGCTAAACGTCAAATTGTAGCACACACACACACACACACACACACACACACACACACACACAGACTCACATGTGTACCCACCAGATAGGGTTAGCCGTGTGTGGGAAGAGTCAAATTGTGTGTTCGTGTAGGATTTCAGAGGTAGGGAGTACTTAGTGCCCCCAGCATGCAGATCTCTCAGGGCCTGTGTGTGAAACAGGATCAACGGAATCACAGTGTGGGGACAAGTTCTATGAAAAGAAGGAGCAGTCCACAGGAAGCATGGGACAGAGAAGTCCCCACAGAGCCAAAAGCCGTCCTGCTTGGGGAAGGGACAGTGGCCTTTGAGTGTGACAGTCCCACTGCTAAGGGTGTCCAAGGAGTGAGGAGCAAGGATCCAGGGCCTGGAAGGCCTCCCAGACCCTCAGGCTCCATCTCAGTCTCTCGTCCCTGCTGCTTGTGGAGCCACCACACTGTCCGCTCTCTTGTGGATGGGCTTTCTTTATGCCTGGGGACCGGGGCCACCTGCTGCCCTTCAGAAATCCCGACAGCTCCATAAAAGAAAGGAAAGGGATTCTCCCTTGGCCATAAGTATTTAGAAAGCAAGGCATGACTTCTGGTTATGGCCAAGTCGCTCCCATTGGAGCAGCCCTCCCACAGGGATCAACTATAAATGTGGAAAATGTATAAAAAGACAACTACCCAGAGGCACTGGGAAGTGACCAGAGCAACAGAAATTGGAGGTCAGCTGACAGCTGGAAGAAAGGAATGGCACTGGTGAATTTCTCATTCTATAGACCCTCACCTGAAGGCAAACCTCAGTTGATGCTGTGGGGACAGAAACTCTGCTAGAACATACAATCCTACTAGCTTGAAGAACTGGAGGACAAAGTTCTGGACAACCAGAGGATCTGGAAAGTGAAATGAGAAATTCTAGAAAGAAGAGAGCCAGGAAATGAGGCCAAATTCTAGGTTTGAACTCTGCTCAGATCCTTGGCTGACCCCTAACTATGCATGAATGGGACAGACTTCGAACAACCCAGAAGCCAAGGCAAAAAGGACTGACCTGAGATTTCAGTGTTTTCCCACTACAGGGAGACAGAGTTTGATTTTAGCCAAACTAAGTGCCCCTTTAAAAATAGTACTCCTGAGCTGGCACCTTATCAGTATCTAAGCGGAGTGTTTTGGAAGGAGTTAAGGGGCTGTAGCAAACGCCCTCTCCACCGTCATGGCCCAGCATCGGAATGTTCGAGGCTATGACTGCGATGAAGATCTTGAAGATGATGATCACCATGGCCAGTCTGTAGAGGATGATTCTTGTATTTCACTATCAACAGCTGCTCAGTTTATTTATTCACAGTGTGACAAACCTTCCGTTGAGCCTATAGAAGAATATGATCATGAAGATCTGAAAGAATCTTTCAGTTATGTTTCGAACCATCAGCTCAGTGGATTTAATCAAGCTCGTTTTTATTCATGCCTTGATCACATGAGAGAAGGTACTTGGAGATGCCGTGCCAGATGAAATATTAATTGAATCAGTTCTGAAGAACAAGTTTGATGTGCAGAAGCCTTTGTCAGAGGTTCTGGAACAAGATAGCATGGAGAATTTGAAGGACAAGAATGAGGGAAGAGTATCTACAGGAAAGATAGCAAAAGGTGAGGAGTCTTATTTTCTTCTTCTGAAGTTTCAGCTGATAATGTTCAAAGTTCTTATCCTCAGTCAGCAAATCATTTGGATTATAGTAGCAAACCCTTTGATTTTTCTAGCTCAGTAGGAAAATATGGATTATCTCATAGTTCTTCAGTTCCAAGTCACTGTTTACTCCATAGGAAAAAGAAACTTGACAGACTTAAAAGTGAAAAGAAACCAGAATCATGTAGGTTAACAAAAGAACTTTCACTAGCTAACTTAATTCCTGATATGTCAAGAGATTCCTGTGAAAGTCAGCCATCAGTCAGATTATCATCTACAGACAGTCTGGAAAGTCTGCTTTCAAAGAACCTAGATGCTGATTTGTTGAGACTTCATCCATCTGAATGTGCTTCCAAAGATGATTCTGCATTCAAAGAAATACTAGATTTAAAGTCCATAATGATAAAGAGCACAACACTGAATAATTCTTTATATATTCAAAGTAATTCACTATCTGATTTTTAAAACATTCCAGTACAGGACAGTTTAGGAAGTTCAGATAATCCTTTGTGCTTAACTAGCTTGTTGGAAAATATGACTGTTGATAATTTAAATGCTAGTAAAGAAACTGAAGTTGGAAGTGTTTCTTTAGTTGAACAAAGTGCCAAGAATTACATTTTTAAAAATGATAATTTGCAGTTTTCTCAGTGTGAAAGTCCATCCCTAACTGAACTGTTTCGGGAACACAAAACAATATAAGCCAGTGCTTTTACTTTGTCTGACCTTTGTAACCAGTCATCTGTCAGTTTCACAGATCTAAGTTTGGGATCCTTTCCCCTGTCACAATTAGCAAATCACTGTCAGTCTTCACCAGGAATATCAGAATTAACAGGATCTCTGTTGTCATTGGCATTTCCTAAAGCTTCTCCCACAAGAGACCTTGAGAATTTGTCACTTTCTGAATTGATTGCAGAAACAATTGATGTATACAACTCTCAGATTAAGAAAGAGTCCTTTGAGGTCAGTTTATCTGAAGTGAGGTCTCCTGGAATAGATTCAAATATTGATCTTAGGGTCCTTATAAAAAAACCCAGATTTTCTTCCAAAGCCTATAGTAGACCAATCCATTGCTCCTTCATCACAAACTAAAGTTCTAAGTTCAAAGCTAGGGAAGAAATCCAATTTTGCTAAGGATAATGAGAAAAACAATAAAGGCTGTCAGACCAGGAAACCACCTTTTTCTCTGTCTTGGACCAAGGCCCTTGCTGCTAGACCTTCAGCTTTTGCCTCAACACTGTGTCTTCATTACCCACTAAAAAGCTGCAAGCGATGCACCCTTGACCTCTATGACTTTTCTTTATAGTAGACAAGTTCAAGATGTAAAGGACAAAGAAATAAGTCCTCTTGTAGCGATAATACCATTTGACTTCAAATCAGCATCACCTGATGACATTGTAAAAGCTAATAAAAAAAAGCATTTACTAGAGAATAGTAACAAAAGGAAAACTTGATTGCTGTTGTAGAGCTTTTTATTTTTAATTAAAGTCTTAGAGGATCACTTTATATTATGGGATTCAAATTGTGCTTTTCATGAAAATTGTTGTAGATCAGTTGATTAGCTAATGCGTATTTTTGCACTGAATTTTTTTTAAACTATGTCTTCTTTCAGTGATAACAGGCTTTATTTAAGTTGGTAACCTATACTGAGTATATGTTTACAAAGTGGATATGGAAACTGGATGTTGTGAAATCAGACCTCAGATATTTTTGTTTGAAGCATTCAACTTTCTGTGTTTTTTATGATGAAATATTTTTTTCTATGAGATATTTTTGTGCTTTGTTCATAAACGAAAATGCCAGCACTTGGAATTATTATAGTTTAGTGTGAAGATTATTCTTATGTGGCACAGCATAGTTGAGACATTATATTTTAAAATACGATATAATTCCTAGTTTCATTATTTTTCTGTAGATAAATACTAAAATTTTTCTATTAGAAAATCTTAAAATTCCTGACCTTTGAGAGTACTGTGGAGATTGTTGAAATACATTTTTAATGATAATAAAATGAAAATCTTTTAAGGGACCATGTAAATATAGAAGTTGGATTTATATGTGAATTATTTTTATACATTTTTAAAAACCATTTGTCCTAAATAAACACTTCAAAATAAATATATAAAAAGTGTAAACAAAAAATTAGTACTCCTTAACCAGGCACGGTGGGCATACATCTGTAGCTACTCAGAAGGCTGAGGCAGGAGGATTGCTTGAGCCCAGGAATTGAAAGCTGCAGTGAGCTATGATCATACCATTGCCCTCCAGCCTGGGTAACACAGCAAGACACTGTCTCAAAAGGAAAAAAAAATAGCACCCCTTAGAAGAATATAATAGGATCCAAAACTCTACGTACATCTTACATGATATCCAATATATAACCCCAAATTCCTAAACAGGAAGAAACAGAATAGCTTAACCATACTCAAGAGAAAAGGCAATCATGGAAACAGATCCTGAGATGACCCAGATGTTGGAATTAACAGACAAGGATTTTAAAGTTGCTATTAATAACTAAGCTCAAGGAAGTAAAAGAAAATATGCTCTTAATAAATGAAAAAAAGAAAACTTCAAGAAATAAAATTCTAAAATGGAATTTCTAGAACTGAAAACTATATATCCGAAATAAAAAATTCACCAGATGGGCTTAACAGCAGATTGGAGGTGAGAAAAGACTTGTCTAAGAAGATACTCAAAGAAAGTCCCATCTGGCCAGCCTTGTGTATCTAGCCACCATCTGATTTCTTTCTGAGAGCCAATGGAATTTTCCATTGCAGTGCCATAGCTGAGGCACTAGGTGAGGATGGTGGTTGGAATTTGACAGAAAGAGTCATAGATGAATTATTTCAGCAAAGTGTAGCAAAACACATAACTTATTTGTGAATATATCACAATAATAGATCTTAAGCCCTAAGAGAGATATTGGAGATTTTTCATTTCCAGCCAAATGGTGCCAATTCATCAGGCAGTCCTGGGCATAGAAGGACTATGACTTTATCCGTTTCTGCTGGGATAAACTTTGGGAGAACAGGGCACCCCAGACCTTCCCACTCTTGCTGGCAAAGCAATGGAAGCAAACACCTGCCTTTTCACTCTCCTAAGTCTTGAATATTCTCTCTGTCCAGAGCTGCTACACCATCAGCTGGCCAGGGCCAGGAGTGGCCTGGCTGAAAGGAGGGCTGGATCAGAGAGACCGGTCGGTCCCATTCCTCCAGAGGGTTCTTCCCTGGTCTTCACAGACCCCACACCTTCACCCCCTGGGCCATGCTTCTGCACCATCCTGTCCAAAGGTCTCTGGAGCACCCTCTAGTACAACCCTAGAGTTTACCTATCACAGAGGACAGCCAAGACCACTGCTGGTCCCGGCCATGCTCTCCCAGGAAGGCAGGTCCTCAGGCTGCTTGTCTCTCTGGGGTTCCTTCCAAGGATACAGCACTCCCCAGGGCCAAGGCTTTCCCTAGGATCCCACTGTCGAGCAAGGGGTGATGTTCTCATGGATTCCTCATTCTCTATTTACATTATTATTCTCTTCTGGAGGAAAATGGGAGGGAATGAGTGTATATTGAGTACCAAGTAGAAACCACACACTGCTTAGAACTTCCCATGCCTTAGCTCATGGGGCTCCCAGCTGAGGATAAGGGCTCTTGTTCCTAATATACAGTGAAGAAACGGGCTTTAATGTGGGTCAGGCAACATCCCCAGGGCCACACAGAATCTCCTGGTGGGACAGGGCCCAGACCCAGGCTTCTGTGGTCACTGAACCTGCTCACATGCTTGCGGAACTCAGCCACTGCCCAGCCAAAGTCTTTTTTTTCTTTTCTTGTTAATAAATAGAAACTAGGCCTCACTTTGTTGCCCAGGCTGATCTTGAACTCCTGGCCTCAAGTGATCCGCCCACCTCAGCCTCCTAAAGTGCTGGGATTATAGACATGAGCCACCATGCCTGGCCCCAACCAGAGACATTTCTACCAGCAGCGTCGCAAGAACACCTGCATCTTCTAGAACAAAATATTGAACTCCTGAGCACCATTTTCTCATACTTTGGCCATGGAACTTCCCCTTCCTCTTTTCCTCTGTGCCCCACTCCAACCTCCGCCGTTCTGGAATTGGATCTCCCACTGGCCGCACTGGGAGGAGGGACCATGTCTACTTCATCACCACATCACCTGAAACACCTGGCAGGCACTGAGTCAGTATCACTGAATAAATACATGTTTCACAGGCCCCAGTCCCGATTGATTGGCACCTAGCACCTGGCTTGTAAGGTCAACGCCAACTCCATCCCAACCCATCAGAAAAGACCAGTGCTGCCAGCTGGACCTGACTCACTGAGCCCATGCACACAGTCACGGCTGATGTGAGTGAGGCTTTGACATGCGTCTCTCTGACTGACAGGGAAGGAGCGGCTGGCTGCTTGCCTTGGAGTTCCTGTTCAGGAAGCTGCCCAGTTTTTGGAGAGTTTTTTGCAGAAGTACAAGAAAATCAAGGACTTCGCCCGAGCAGCTATTGCCCAGTGTCACCAGACAGGTGAGTTGGCCACAACCAGAGCTCCCTGCTCCCTGCCCACCCTCTGTGGGAGGATGGGGGGACAGCTGCGTGGTTGGTGTGCAGGTGGGCCCTGGGTCCTGAGGTTGGTTTGGGGGCCTGGGTGAATCCTCAGCTCTTGTTGGATAAATAAGGCTGAAGGTTCCACACGAGAAGGGACAAGAGTCTGGGCGGCTTGAAGCAACACAGTGAACAAACTTGAGTGACTAGATGGTGGATGGACAGATAGGTAAAAACAGATACAAGCCTGCACCTGGAAAGGGAAAACATGGATTCTTATGAAAAGCACTGGAATATTTACAAATATCACCACAATCAGGTCATGAAGGAAACCCAAACAAATTTCAAAGAATATCCAATAGGACATAGTCTGCGACCACAGTGCAATGAAAAGGTGGTTTCATACATGTGTGTCTGAGTATGTGTAGCCATCCTTCCACCTACCTATTTGGAAATTGATTATACTCCTAATAATTTAGGATTAAAAAAAGAAATCCTAAGAAAATGACAAAAAATGTTAGAAATAAATTACAGTAAAAGTATCTCATCAGAAACTGGGATGTGGCTAAGCTGACGCCTCACTTAGAAGTAAAGGAATATTTTAAAGGAGTATTTTTTAAAGAAAGAGAAAGTTGTGGGCATAAATGAGTTGTGTTCTACACAAGAAATCTGGAAAAGAGCAGCAGGGAAAAAAGGAAGAAATCAGTGGGAGAGCAGAAATTAATGAAATCAACAACAAAGAGGAGGATGAATGACAGGCACAGGAATTGCACTCACAGCACTCAGCACTCACTGGGAGTGAGGAAATCAGCCGGAGAGTTGGCCTCAGCAGGACCAGCATCTTAGATGCTGCGGCCTGTTTCCTCTGGGTGCCGGCAGTGTCTGTGTGGCAGCCTCATGGACCCTCTCCGTGAGCCTCTCCCAGTGACTCGTTGATGACTTTTCACTCTGGGGCCCATGCCCAAGCCCCGAGAGCTCCAGGCAGCCCTGCTACAGGCTCCTTGTTGGTCTCACAGCAGACGGGCAGGTGGGCAGCATCTGTGCCACAGCCCACACTAGCCCGGAAGGGGAGCTTCCACAGCGCCTGAGACACAAGCCGCTTGCTCCCGTGGAGCTTACAGTCCTTGGGGGACATGGTAAACCCACAAGCATCCAGACAAGGACAGGAAGGTGGCGTCCAGGTCTGAGAGGAACAGAGCCGCAGCAGAGGCCCCAAGGGAGCTGTGCCAGCCTCCACCTCATGGAGCTGGCGACCTGCGCAGAGACAGGGCCAGGAGGAGTGCCAGCATGGGCAGGTGGGCCAGAGAACAGGTAGGGCTGGGTAAACCCAGACCATACATGACACTCCACGGAGAAAGAACCTGAGCTTTGTCCTTCAAAATGATTCCAGTCACGATGTGGGAGATTTGAGGTGCAGTCAAAGCCACCCCTGAGAATAGTCTAGAAGCATGCAGGCATTAACACAGTAACTGAGGAGGGGTGGAGGGAGAATGGCAGGTAAGAGATGTCAAGGAAGCATCAAAAGCTCAGGAGCCAGCTGGGATCTCAGATGCCTCTCTGGCCACCAGCCCTCAGGGGTCAGTGCTCTCCACGGGGCACTTGGCTGCCCCGGCTGGAGCAGACTCACTCTGACACTGGCCGTCCCAAGGCCCTGGGAGAGGCCCTGCAATGTGCTCACGTCCTTCTACATTTTGTAAACATGTCAAAAACAAAGTGTTTCAGCTTCATTCGGCTAGGACTGCTGCCTCCACCACTCTTCCTCCACCACATACCTTTCTATGCCAGGTGGCATCAGTGGGGCCACAGCCGGTTGAGCTGGCAACTCATTTAATGTGGATTTTCCTGCTGGTGTTCCTGTGGTCCCCTGCTTTCTCTGTGTGTGGTGTGCTGCTAGCCATCCTGGCACAGGAGTGGCTTCCAGGAGCATTGGTGCCATGCGAGCATCACCACAAAGGGCCAGGGCCGGAAGGCACCTTGAGTATGAACAGGAGCTGCAGGCACTGGCACCGGAAGCACTGGGTGGAGGAGAAATGAGGTTTGAAATGTATGGAGTCAGGAGACTTCTGCCTTAGGCCACAAGGGAGTCACTGGCTTCAGAGTTTGCACCCACCGTGAAGAACCAGACAACTGGGCAAAATATCTGGTGCAGCCGTTTCCAACACTAGATAGTGGGTAGCATATTGCTCTTGTTTCTGAGAGAAAAGAGGCAAATGAGTTGAGTCCTAAGAACGCCCTGTGTCTGGAGGCACAGCCCACGTGTGGAGGGGGAGCCACGCAGACTGCAGAGTGGTCTGGATGAGTGGAGGAGACGTGGATCCAGACTTGGGAGGCAGATGCAGCTGGATTTTGTAAGCCAGAGTGTCCGAGAGGAGGGAGCTAGAGAGAGAGAGAGCCTTGTAAATCTTCAAGGAGTTCCCCCTTGTGTCTGTTTTTGAACACTAAGATACGCATACATTGAGTGAAACGCTGCGGGACTAGGCACAAAAATTGCTGGGAGCAGTAATCGGGATGATTCCAGAGTTCACATGGAACTAGGAGGTGTTTGAGTTCTGACCGTCCAGAGCGGAGAGTCCTTGTTAGACACCTGGGACATTCAGAAGGGCCACACTTTAGAGGCAGGTCTAGACTAGCCTTAGATCACAGCTATTCCAAATCCGCTCTAACAAGGCTTAGAAGCAAACCTCAAAAGGGTCAAGATGATGGGCAAGTAACTTAAGCCTGCCAAAACACCCTCAAAAGGAAGACAGCACACCCCAGCATTCAACAACATAAAATTCACAGTGCCCAGCATCCGGTCAAAAGTCACTAGACCGACAAAGCAGCAGGAGCTGAAAGGGACCAAGTCAGAGCAGAAGATCTCTCGTGTCCTCACTGCCAGTCCCTCTTAAGAATCTTGTATATTGCCTGGCATGTAGTAGGTACTCGATCCCTTGTCACTTTCATGATTATTATAGATGTGGGAAATTCTTCTCATCCTCAGTCACAAGTGGAGGATTTATTTCCCACCCACACCTAGTTAAAGCAGAAGTCCTCACTGGTCAGGAATATAGTCAGCTAACACAGGTGTGTTTGTGTTCATTTTCTTTAAAAGAGCCCCCAAATTGCATACACTTCAGGCCACTCAAGATTGGATCTGCCCAGTCCAGGGTCTGGACCTGACTGAGACATCCCCCTCCTTGAGGATGTGGGCTGACCACTTTCTCCTCCATCCCACACAGTCCAGAGTTACTCCTGGGCCCAAGGCCTCCACATGGCTTTGCAAAAGCTGCCCTCCCTCATCCTATGTGAGATCCAGGTGCAGCTGGAAGTCAGGAGAGTACAGAGCTGAGAGTGTAGAGTGTGGCCAGGGGCAGTGGTTCCCCACTGTAATACCAGCGCTTTGGAGGCCAAGGCGGGTGGATCACCTGAGGTCAGGAGTTCAAGACCAGCCTGGCCAACTTGGTGGAACCCCATCTCTACTACAAATACAAAAAATTAGCTGGGCATGGTGGCAGGTGCTTGTAATCCCAGCTACTCAGGAGGCTGAGGCAGGAGAATTGCTTAAACCCAGAAGGAGGAGGCTGCAGTGAGCTGAGATCTCACCACTGCACTCCAGCCTGGGTGACAGAGTCTCACTCTGTCTCAAAAAAAAAAAAAGTGCAGAGTGCCCAGCCGCAGACCCTCGCTTTCCCACTGCAGAGCCCACTTGCCCCCGTGATAGACCCGAAGGGCCCAGGGGAGGCTTGGAGTCTGCACTGCAGTGCGGCTGTCCCTCTGCGGCCTCTGGACCTGGCCCGAGGGAGCTGCACCTGCTGTGGTGCCCGTTTCTGTCCCTCATCTACTTTTGCTCTGTGTGACTCAGGCTGTGTGGTGTCCATCATGGGCAGAAGGAGACCCCTGCCAAGGATTCACGCTCATGACCAGCAACTCCGAGCACAAGCAGAGCGACAGGCAGTGAACTTCGTGGTGCAAGGTACCAGAAGCCTCTTACCTATAGTTCTGTGTCCATTTGCTTCTTGGGTTTTAGCAGCCGCAGGGCTGGGTGGCACCCACCGATCGCTGTTGCGGTATTTCCTGCTCATCACAAACCTCCTTGCAGGAGCTTACACTACCCATGTCCTGCCTGGCAGTTACTGTCAGGAGGCATGAGGGGACACGGTCATCTTTGTAGCTAGGATGATTGGATGATTCCCGCAAGAGCTGGGCGCAGGCAGTACTGTTCCCCATATCTCTGTGGTGGGAAACTGAGGCTTCTAGGGTTTAGGAGACCTGGAGCTCAGTTCCTTGGCACTTGGCCTAGGCCCTTCCATCCTCCCCATACATGCCTGGCAGGGGTGAGGCCTCCAGGAGTAAGGCATCCAAAACCCAGGTGCCCTGCAGGAGCAAGAGGGCGGGAGGAGCAAGGACGAAGTGTCTGCCTGCAGTCATCTGTGGCCCTGGCACTCAGACAGCTCAGAGCCAGCACCTCTGTGTGGAGGTACCGTGAGAGCTCTGGCGATGGTGCAGAATGCTGAGTGCACCATGAACCGTGTGCCATGGGACCTCAAGACAGTACCACGCGCCCCATAGGCTCCGCTGCTGACCTCTGCAAGCTGGCCATGATCCATGTCTTCACTGCAGTGGCTGCTTCCCACACCTTGACGGCCAGGTCAGTGGGTGGCGGTCTCCCAGGGCTTGGATGGGAGGGTTAGTGTTCTGTGGGAAGACCCCCTCGGGGCTCGTGATTCTGACTGATCACCATCTCTGCTTATCGGGCCCCCGTCCCCTCCTGAGGCTCTCAGCCCATGGAAGGCCCTGGGGGCTACTCACAGCAGGCATGCAGACAACAACCAGCCATCCACCAGCGTGGGGTGCAGATGAGGCCTCTCCAGACAGAAATGCTGTCTCCCCCAGACCCCTCCTCCTCGGGGTGTCTGCACAGCACAAGGGCACCCGTTGGGGCTGCCCACCCCAGAGGCAGGCGAACCCCTCAGCCCCTTGAGCAGGACCCTGGGGACTCCAAACTGCCCCCACCCCTGCCTGTTGCTGCCACCAGTGCCAGGCAGTGTGCCCCACGCCCCGCTCTGCCCCCACCCCTACCTGTTGGTGCCATCAGTGCCAGGCAGTGTGCCCCACGCCCCGCTCTGCCCCCACCCCTACCTGTTGCTGCCACCAGTGCCAGGCAGTGTGCCCCACGCCCAGCTCTGCCCCCACCCCCGAGCCCAGAGCCAACATGCAGACGTGCCTTGGTGGGGGGGGCTCCGCCCTGGCTGCCCCCCAGGCCACAGCTCTCTCAGGCCTCTGTCCCTGCCTCAGTTATTCCCCCAGGGCACATACCTCAAGAGTGGGGGTGGCCAGGGGACAAGCAGCCCTCGCCCAGCCACCTCCTCCTTGCCAGCCAAGGCCTGGGGGTGCTGCAAGTGGTGACCCAGACACCTCCTCTCCTCGTTCTCCTTGTGCGGGATCCCCTCAGGAGTCCTGGAGCCCCTTCTGGGAGCTAACCTGCCCCAGCCCCCCACAGTGTCAGTCCCCGAAGGGCCTCTCGCCCTCTGACACACCATGGACGTTTTCCTACCCCCACCCTAAGAGCCCTCAAGCTCTTGGCACCAGTCCCGTGGGGGTCTAAGCACTGCCCCAGGGACTCTGCTTGCAGCTTCACTGGGCTGTGGGCTCTCAGTGCTGCTTTCTGCAGTAACTGAAGTGGTCAGGAGGCAGGAGTGGGGCATTAGAAGATTCACTCTCGGCTGGGCACAGTGGCTTACGCCTGTAATCCCAGCACTTTCGGAGGCCGAGGCGGGTGGACCACCTGAGGTCAGGAGTTTGAGACCAACCGGGCCAACAGGGCAAAACGTCGTCTCTACTAAAAATACAAAAATTAGCCAGGTGTGGTGGCGCACACCTGTAATCCCAGCTACTCAGGAGGCTGAGGCAGGAGGATCACTTGAACCCAGGAGGTGGAGATTGCAGTGTGCCAAGATCACACCACTGCACTCCAGCCTGGGCGAGAACAAGACTCTGTCTAACAGAAAAAAAATAAGATTCACTCTCAGTCCTCTCCTGCCCCATCTCACTGCCATCTGCATTCATTCCCAACACACATGCGTGCATGCACACGCACACACAAGCACATGCACCCATACACATGCACACACGTGAACACACACACGTGTTCACCCATGCACACAACCCATGCACACATATATACGCATATACACTGATGCCAGGCAGCCTCTAGTGCCCCACAGTGTTCTCATGGTGTCCTGAAATCCATGCATCCCGCTCACTTCCACAGTTTCTGCAGGTAAATTATAGCTTCTCCCAGGATATGAGCAGCTTGTGCTAGTTTCCATCTTGGCAGGAACTGAAAGCCAAATGGTGGTCTTGCCTCTACGATACTGCAAGTCTAGAAAAGTTGATTCAAGGCTGGGCGCAGTGGCTCACACCTGTAATCCCAGCATTTGGGAGGCCGAGTCGGGTGGATCACTTGAGCTCAGGAGTTTGTGAACAACATATGTGTTGCCTGGGCAACATAATGAAACCTGCCTCTACAAAATAAAAGCCGGCCATGGTGGTGCACACCTGTAGTCCCAGCTACTCAGGAGGCTGAAGTGGGAGGATCACCTGAGCCTGGGAGTTCAAGGCTGCAGTGAGCCATGATCATACCACTGCACTCCAGCCTGGGCAACAGGGCAAGAACCTGCCTCAAAAAAAGAAAAAATCGGTTCACTTTCAGCCCTTGTGGAATTGATAAAGGAAGCTGGCATGTGAGGAGCTGAGGTCTCTCTCTGTTGCTGACTGAGTCCTTCTGAAAGCTGGACACAGACACTTTTACTCAGGAACGCAGTTACTCGCTGGTCATCCTTCTGTCATCAGCCATTGGCTGTCATGAGGAAATGCTTCTCATAGCAAAATGCAAAGCAGACTCGTGTGGAATATTGGGCACATGGTCTGTGTTTTGTGAACGTGATTTGTTCTTCCAGGAGTAACGTGAAAGGCTGTGGATGGCGTCTGGAAGGGACGGGTGCAGGCTCAGTGTGGCCAGGCATCTCTGCCTGAAGCAGCAGGCATGAAACTCGATCACTGGGAGGCACACGGTGCCCCTAGAGTGAGCTGAGATCGCACCACTGCACTCCAGCCTGGGTGAGAGCGAGACTCTGTCTAACAAAAAAAAAGAAGAAGAAGAAGATTCATCTGGCCACCCCAAGGGTCTGCCCAGGTGGGCTGGGGCCACAGGACAGTCCACATTCACCACCCACAGTCCCTGTGACAGGGAAATGGCATTCGTTTGTGCCTCTTGGTCCAGATCCTAAAAAGACCAGAGAGGTTGGGCTCAGAGCAGGAGGCCGGTGGCCAGCGTTCACAGGCCTCTGTGCCATGGCTCGGCTGTCCTGTCTGTCTCTTCTGGTGCAGGCCCTTTATGAAAAGGCCTTCCTGGGTTTCAGAACGTGTCAGTGCTGTGACGGTCCCTCCCCTGGGCCTTCTCAAGGCGGGTGTGCATGAGGCCACCATGCGCCCACACTCAGGATGAGTCCACAGAGCAGTTCAGCAGGGCTGGGGGCATCCCTTGCAAGGGAGCTGCCCCTGCAGGCCCCAGACAGGCAACGCGGTGAGGCTCTTCTGGAACATCCTCCTACTGGTGCAGTGATCTCAGTCAGGCCATCCAGATGCAGAACACGGCAGCTCTGTGGCGGACCCCTCTCAGGAACAGGGATGAGAAGTTGCACCAGAGGTCCACTCCCTTCCGGAATACAACAGGATCCAAGGCCCTGCATTCATCCACCCCACACGGAGACGACAGACATCCTTCTTCTTTCACCTGTGCCCCATTTCCCAGTTAGAAGCGCGGTCATGTCTCAGTGGCTGCGAGAATGATGTGTGAGTGACTGACAACTGCACCTATTCTTAGGTTCCTGCCACACCAGCAGCTCAGAATTTCACAATGTAATTTCAAGAAGTGTGAAAACTGCTTCTGCTAAATCTGGAAAAAGTTACAAGTGCCTTTTCTGAGGTTTCTGCCCATTTGAAAAGTAAGTCCTCTTGGGAGACAAAGACTTCTGCCCGAGGCCTTGAAGTTAGTTTAAGACAAGCTTGCTGGTGCTGACAGCCTGGGGCTCTATCGCCCCTCTGACTTCTGGAAGGGCAGTGCCCACGGCCCCTGGCCAGAGGCTGCACATGAAGCACAGGCCCACCTCCCCCTCCCTGGGGGCAGCCTGCTCGAGGGTGTGAGCACCACTGTACTGCTGTCTGGGCCCACGTAGTGTCCTGTGGATGTACACCCAGGAGGGTGTGCACTTGGCCGTCAGGAACACAGGCCCAAGCTACAGCAGCTCAGACTCCAGAAGGCAGATTTTTCTCCCATCATGAGAAGTCCAGAGAACAGTGGTTGCTTTGTTTCAGAGGCTCAGAGCAGCAGAACCGAAGTCCCCCTGGCTCCCTGGCCATTCCCTCCTGGTGCTGTGATGGAGGTGGCTGCTCCAGCCCTCACACCTTGCAGGCAAAGGAGAAAGTTGTAGTGGTCAGAAGAGCATCTGCCCCTGGCAGCCCTTTACAGTCAGCCCTTTAAAGAGCCTTCCCTTTTAGGACTTTCCTGGAGTCTCTTTTCCTTCCCACTCCTTACCTCCCTCCCTGCTAAGGAAAAAAAAAATAGCCTCCTTGGAAGTTGAAGGGAATGCAGTCCTGGGCCACCCTGCCTGAGAGAGAGCCTGGGAAATGTCCTTTGTAGCTGAGGACACAGCCCCACCTCCACCACACCCAGCAACAAAGGGGCCAACATGAAGAAAGAGAGGAAGGGCGGATTGGGGCAGGTCACCGGAAATCTCTGTTGCAAAGTCCACATCCCCTGTGGAAAGTGCCAGCACAGCCCACCTGTACCCTGGGGCTTGAAGGCTGCCCCTTATCCCAGCTGGGGCTCTCCGTCACATGCCCGTGACTACTGCCCGGCGAGGACTCCCGAGCAGACCAGCTCCCTAGGGCCCTGGGCCTGCTGTGCCCATCTGTGCCAGCCAAGGATGGGCAGCAGGGGCGAAGATAGGACGTGACCCCTGCCCCTGAAGACTCGATCCAGGAGACAGAGCCAAGGTCACACAGAGGACAGAGTGCGTGGGACCCCCTGACACCCCATCCTTCCCAGCAGCTCATTCTGTGAGTTACCCACACCGCACGTCCCCTCCCGGGGGCAAGTTACCCACACCGCACGTCCCCTCCCGGGGGCAAGTTACCCACGCCGCATGTCCCCTCCCGGGGGCAAGTTACCCATGCCGCACGTCCCCCCGCCGGGGGCAAGTTACCCACGCCGCACGTCCCCTCCCGGGGGCAAGTTACCCACGCCGCACGTCCCCTCCCGGGGGCAAGTTACCCACGCCGCACGTACCCTCCCAGGGGCACAAGGCGAGCTGCCTGTGTCCACCTCACAGGAGAGGCTGGCAGTAGGTTTGGGGGCAGCAGGCCTCAGCAGAGGTCTCACATCACCAAGATTTGAGGCATCATCTGCCCAAGGTGTGTGTCACCCGTTTCCAAGGAGCATGTGGAGCCGCAGCGCCCTGGCCGAATCCAGCCCCGGTGCGGTCTGTGTGGCTAGCGTGGCGCCAGCCCTTAAGAGCTGATTGCCCGGAGCCATGACCCGTCTGCCTTGTGCTTGCACTTGAATCTGTGAGCCCTGCCCCAGGGACCTGCCCCTGGCAGTGCATTTCCCCTGAATCTCCTCCACTTGGGTCCCACTTGCTCTCCCTGCTGACGCCCTGGGAGGGGCACCTGAGGGGCTCCATGAAGGAGGCTGGGGAAGGGTGGGGCTTGGCTGGGGCCTGGCTGGGGCTGGCTGGATGCTCACCAGAGCGAGGTCTCGGAGAAGCCCTGAGGGCACAAGAACCCATGATGTTGTTCGAGGCTCGGCCCATGTCAGGGCCCCCACAACAGTTCACAAGGGGCTGTTTTTCCATCCCTGCCCAGACTTCAGACGGGACCAACCTGGGTGGGGTGGACACGGGGCACCCAGCCCCTCCTGCTGGTTGTGCCACCTGCTTCCTCGCAGCTGACCAGTCATTTCCAACCAGCTTGTCTCTCTATTGCCCCTTCTCCCAGCTCCCCAGAGCTGTCCTGGTGACAGTGGGTGACCTCAGGCAGTGGTGCCCATGCCTCACGGAGCCACATCCTCTTGGGCCTCAGTGCCAGAACCACCTTTCAGAAACCTTGGGGATGGGCCCCCACCTCTGCATGCACCCCTGAGCCCCCGCCTCACAGTCCTGGCCTCCCAGGTTGACTCCCTCCCTCCCTGCCAGGCTGGTGGCCCCCACCCCACAGTCCTGGTCTCCCAGGGTGACTCCTTCCCTCCCTGCCAGGCTGGTGGCCCAGATCCATGATGAGCTGCTGTTTGAAGTGGAAGATCCGCAGATCCCGGAGTGTGCAGGTAGCCTGGGGCAATACAGGGTTGCTTGGACGTCACAGAGAGCTAAGAGGAGGCTCCATGCCCCATGGGCACAGCCCAGGAAAGCCCCCCGGCTGTCTTCCCTTTTATGGCCCCTGCCCCACCTCATTGCTGCTGTGTCACCTGGGTCCTGGCAGGCAGAGGGGCCAGCCTGGGTTTGGGGACCCTTGAAAGGCCCAAGTGGGCTCCACCCTGGGCCACCAGCCCCTCAGAGAGCGCCAGGTGTTCTAGCTGACTGGAACTCTGGACAGCAGCTGCAGACACCCAAGGCTGCTTTGTCTGAGGCCCAAGGCCTCTGTCTTGGGGGTCTAGAAAGATGGGGAGTGGGCACTGGGGCCACCTGGGCTGATTGGGGGCTGCAGAGCTGGCAGCAGGTGTTCTTGTTGGGGGTGTTGGAGTCACTGAGGCCCCCTAGGCTCAGCACAGACTTCAGGCCTGGGTGCCATCCTGTCCCACAGGCCACCCCTCTCTGCTGAGCTACACGGCCCATAGATGAGTGAGCTCAGGCAGAATCACCCCAGCGGTCAGCCCAAGGGGTTCTTTCTCTCTCCCTTGGGAGGGCCAGGGCCTCCCCACAGCACCCAGCCACTGGTCCCATTCTGGCCTCACAGGGGAGAGGCGAGAGCAGGTGCCCACGTGGACCTGTGCCCCCAGTTCTCCAGGCCAGGTCTGTAAACAGCCGGGGCAGCTTCACGTGTTGGGAGAAGAGGCACGGGGGTGTCAGGGCTGGAAGCTTCAGGCACCAACTCTCGAGTGGTGGTCGCCATGCCCTCCTAGCCCCACCCTCTCCAGGCCTTACCCTTAGGGGTGTGAGGCTCCCATCCCTGGGGCCCACCCAGACCACTCCATCCTAAAGCAGGGCTCTGCCACTTGAAAACTATGTCCAGCCACTCATTTGAAAACACACCCATCTTACGTGACCATTTAACAAGTATAACGTGTGCTCAGCTGTAGGTTAAAAAAGGAAAGAAAACGTTCCCAAACGGCCTTGTTCCCGGGAGCAGCTTCCTCCAGCTGGCCTGGCAGCTCCTGAGGCAGGCTGTAGCCTGTGCTCTGCTCTCTCAGGAGCACTTGGGGCCAGGGACTGCAGGGCCTGGGGAACCAGGGGTTGGGCGGGGCCTGCACCATCCCTGAAGGGCTGGGGGTCAGGTCATATCTCCCAGGCGGTGTGTAGCGCCTAGCATCTCTGCCCTGCCTGCCCTCCTGAGGGCCCCACAGGGAGCGCTCTAGCTGAGTGCCAGCTCAGCCCCACGCTTGCTGCCCCTCTCTGAGCAGCAGTTGCTCGGGATCACCCGCTCAGTCAACAGCACCACCCCACCAGGCACAGAAGAGGGACCAGTTCTCTGCATACTCAGGGTAGCCCCAGCCAGCATGAGGAGCCAACGGTTCAGCTTGGCCTGGGCCGGCTCTCCAGTCTCGCCCCGATAAGAAGGTCCCCAGAGGGGCCCAGGTCCTTCTGCAGGGCTCCCCACCATGCACATGGGCCGTGTGCCCACCTGCTGGCCGACAGCTCCCTGCAGACAGTGACCGGCTCCTGCACAGAAGACACTGAGGGCCACAGAGGTTGGGTGGCCGCTGGCCCTGCTCAGGACACACCAGGGACAGGTCCCCAGGGAGACCCTCGCTCTGCTGGGGCCAGCAGGGCTGGAAAGTGAGGTGGCGCCCACCATGGCTTGGGGCTTCTGCCGCCATCTTTGCATTGCAGTGTCACACAGCACAAAAGGACTGAACGAATGTTTATCCAGGGGCTCCAGGTTTCAGAGCAAGCCCTGAGAAAGCCTGAGCTTGCGGGTCCCACCCCTGGCCCCTGCCCAGGCCTTCCCTTTCGTAGGGCTCTGAGCCCCACTGCTGCATGGTGATCCACGCCCCCACAACGGGGTCAGCCTGCCCGTGGCACAAAGCCACTGTTGCCTCAAACTTTACCGGGCAGTAGTGGGGATGGGGGGTTCTTGTGTGCCTGGTGGCTCTGGCTGGTGGGGGCTCCCTGTGCCTCCCCCATCCTCCCAGCCCCAGTGGCTCTGGAACAGAGCTGGCATGACGCCTGCCCCACCCCATGGCCCCCAGCTGGGGTGAGCTGAGCTGGAGGGGTAGGGGTGAGGGCCAGTGCAGTGTGGTGGGCCAGGCCAGGAGGAGGGGCTGCAGCGAGGGCCAAGGGGCCTGCGAGAGGCATCCTGGACTGTGGATGGGGCCAGGGGGAGCTGGACTCAGCCTCAGGGGCTGGGCACTCAGGGGTTCCTTGTGGGCATTAAGGTCCCACAGCTGGTTCAGGTGACCGAGTGGACACAGGAAACAAGGGGGCTCAGGGGCTGGGGCAGGACTCGGGCCTGAAAGTTCTCTTGTCTTCGGCTCCCAGGCCCCAAGGCCAAGAGACCAGCAGGGCCTCCTCTCTCTTCCACACTCTAGCTCTCGTCAGGAGGACCATGGAGTCCTTGGAACAGGTGCAGGCATTGGAGCTGCAGCTTCAGGTGAGGGGACACTTAAGCCTGCCCGGTCTTCCAGAGCCCAGGGTGAGGGGAGGCAAGCACCCCCAGGGCAGAAGAGCCAGGCCAAAGGGTGCAGCCCCAGCCCCGAGATGGCCACTCCGCAGCAGGCACAGCAGTGGAGGCTGGACCGTCCCTGAAGCCCGGGAAGCCCCACCCGACTCTGCTCACTTCAGTGAACAGGGACGGCAGCCGGGGCTGGACCCCTCCCTCCCTGTCAAGAGCTGTGAAGGCTTGGTCTACTCAAGGTCAGGGACCCCCGGGAGGGCTCTCCTGGCCTCTAGGAGCCACCAATCCTCCCGGGGGCAGGACCCTGAGGGGCAAGCACAGGATGCCCCAGGACACACCCACCCGTCCAAGGGCACCTTGTCTGCTGGCCGCAGCCTACCCACTGGCACAGAGGCCCTGGCAGGTGGGGGAACCTCCGCCAAGATCGAGGTGTCGTGACTGGGAGGTGGATGTGGCATAAGCCTGTTGCTGGGTGAATGTGGTGAGTGTGCACGTGTATGCACTTGTGTGCGTGTGGCTGTCTGATCATGTATCTGGATGTGTGCACCTGTGTGCTGTAGGCCCTGTCCCCCTGCTTGGGGTCTGAGAGGTGGCTGGGGGTGGCTGGCCCAGGCCTGGGGCTCACCTCTGGCTGCCACCTGCAGGTACCCCTCAAGGTGAGCCTGAGTGCCGGCCGCTCATGGGGACACCTGGTGCCACTGCAGGAGGCCTGGGGCCCTCCGCCAGGCCCTTGTCGCACTGAGTCTCCCAGCAACAGCCTGGCTACCCCCGGGTCCCCTGTCAGCACCCAGCCCCCACCCCCGCATTTTTCGCCTTCATTTTGTCTGTAGCCCCAGGCAACAGTGGGAGGAGAGAACTGGTTTCCAGCAGTCCATTGTGTGGCCTTCCCCAAGGTCACCAGCTCTGTACGCCCCAGGACGCATTAACCCTTTGGGGCTGGGGTGGCCCGTTATCCCCTGGAGTAAATGCGTGTGCAAAGCCCTCCTCATCCTTGTCTGAGTGAATTCTTCCTGTGAGAGGGAAGTGCCGCGTCCACAACCCCCAGCCACTTGGCTGGAGCAGGGCTGAGTGCCCCCAGTTGGGAGTGACCCAGGCTGGGTCTGGGCCAGACACTCCAGACTGGGTAGGCACTCCCAGCTCCCTCTTCCATGGATTCCAGGGGAGGGGGCTGCCTCGTGGCTCAGCAGCTGCTCCCCCCGGCAGGTGTCCAAGAAGCCACCAGCTCTGACGCCCTATGGTGTCACCCCCTGCTGGCTCCCTTCGCTTTAGGAAGCCATGGCCCAGGGCGTGCACCGTCCTCCCAGGCCAGCCCAGCGTGCAGCCCTGTACTGAGACGGAGAGAACACAGCCTCCCCGCAGGCACTGAGGCCCCTGGAGCTTGTGTTCCCGACTGATGTGTCAGGAGGACCAGAGGAGCCCCTCTATGAGAAGACCTGGCCACCCACTGCAGGCCTCCGCCATGGATGCAGCCTAGGGGCCACCGAGGACCCGCGGGCGTCTGGGGTCACATGCTCTCAGGCCACAAGGTCTCTCCCATGAGCCTCCTGCAGGCTAGTGACCAGTGGCTGCAAACAGGCTGGCTCCTGAGACAGCCAGTGCTCCAAGCAGCCCCTCCAGACTCTTCCCGTCCCACGTGCCCCTCTGCCTTCCCTAATGCACAGTGGCCTCACTGCCAGCCCAGCAGGACACCTGTGACTCACCTCTACCTCACAGCAGGCTGCGAAGGAGGCACCAACACGATCACCTCTTTGCACATGGGGAAACTGAGGCACCAAAAGGTCACAGGGCTCAAAAGTGCGCCAGCCAGGATTTCAGCCGCATCCTCACCCTGTACCATGGTTCCCTGTCTCTGTGGTGGCCCCTGGAAATGTGCTCCCGGGGTCCTGCTTTCCGGCCACCCCCCCGGGTACCTCAGCCCCTCCCATGTACTTCCTTACCCAGGTCTGGGTCTGGGCTCCAAGAGCATCCCTTGAAGTGGGGCACAGGGCCCCCTGCACCCTTCAGGGATGTCACCTCCGGCTGCCACCCACAGAGCGGCCAGCACTCAGGCTCACCATCAAGGTGCTGGCTCCTCGTGGGGACACCTGGTGCCACTGCAGGAGGCTGGCCAGGGGTGAGTATATGGGGTGCAGATGGTGCTGTGGGTTTGAGCAGTAGCCTTCCCCACCACCACCGTGTGTACCACCCTGCCCTCTTTCAAGTGGCCGCTGTGTCACCCGCGCGGCTTGCCTGTGCCCACTGAACATGGGTCATCTTTTCTGGGTGACCTGGGTCATCACAATGAATTGGTCAGGACCTCGCTGCTGTGGTCTGCGGGTGCTGGAAGTCCGTTCCTTCTTCCCTTCAATTACGCAGCATTTGCCTGACAGCGTGTGCAGTGCTGGGGAGGCAGGGACAGCTGGGTCCAGATCACAGTCCTGCTGCTATGCCACACCAGCCTTGCCCCTCTTGGTGCTTCCTGCCCCCTGGGGGAGCCAGGTGCCCATCCTGTGGCTCAAGGAAGCATTTGGTTTCTCCCCAGGAAGAGAACACCCACTGTGGCCGAGACGGCCTGATTTTCTCCTGGCTTCAAAAACATTTTCACCGCCTCCCATGTGTGTGGGTCCTGGGTGGCCGGGCCTGCCGCCAGTGTGGTGGGACGTCCCAGTGATCCAGGGAGCTGCCCGTAGCCACTGCTGGGCCCTCCTGCCAGCGCGGTGCTGTCCCTGCCTGCGTTCCCTGGGCAGCACTCTGAGCCCCAACAGGCCCCGCCAGGCCTTGATGTACCCGCCGCACCCAGGCCTCCATCCTGCCACAGTTTCAGTGGGATGTCCCACATGGGCTTTGCTGTTCGTAACCCGAGCCCAGGCCAAGGCTGCCTAGCCCTCCAGGCTGAGGGGCAGCCCTGCCCCTGCCCCTGCCCTGGGAAAGATACTTGCAGCCTGGGGTTCCTTCAGGGTCCTGGCTGGAGGGCCTGGCGGCACGGGTTGGGAGGGTGGGAAAGGCAGAAGCCGGGCCAAGGAAACCCCTACCAGGAAAGTGGCCCAGGGGACCAGCTGTGGAGCTGGGGGACCCCCAGACTCCAGGAGTTCCTCTGCCAACAAGACTGGCATCCTGACAGGGACCTGCCAGGGCAGGGGTCTGTGTCCACCCCATGTCTGTCTGTGAGACTCCCGACACCCAGCTCCCCACCCCACAGCCCTGAGCTGCAGCATCCTCGGCCTGGACCCCAGCCCTGGCATCCTCCCTCACAGACACTGGGGGTCCACCCCCATCCTGGTGGGCTCTAATGCCCGCTCACCTCACACCCTCCCTCAGCACCGCTGTTCCTCCGAGGGGCCAGGCAGGCAGGCGCCGGGGCTGCCAGGGCAAGGGTCAACATAACCACAGGAACTGGGAACCCCAGACCCAGGAGGACAGGGCAGCAGGGCCTGGTCCCACTGGGGTGGCAAAAATGGGGGGGGCGGGGCAAGGGCTGGGGGACAAGCTGTCTGCCAGGAGTTAGAGTACCCAGGACCAAGCACAGAGCTGGGGGAGGGCAGGGCCCAGGAGCTGCTCAGGGGGATCCCAGGCCTGAGAGTGAATGGGCAAAGCCCACCCGGCTGGGTGCCTGCTGGGGGAGGGGCCTCAGCCCAAGGGGCCACCAAGCCCCACTGCCCCACCTCCTGGATTACACTCCCTCCAGGGGGCAGTGCTGGCTGCAGGGCAGCCTGGCCAGGTGTAGGGGAGCCGAGGTGGGGAAAGCGGGTGGCCAGGGGAGAAGGGGGAGGCGGCGGGGGCCAAACTGGGCAACCAAGGGTGGGGCCACATCCCTGAAAGCCAGCCCTGCCACACAGTGGGCAGGAAGCGCCTCAAGAGAGCACGGGAGCCAAGTGCCTTCAACTCTGGTTTTATTGAAAAACAGCAGCATTGGGGGCCATTCAAGGGAGAGGCACACACCCACCCCCGGCCCCCGCAGCCCCTCTCCTCAGAACTCGCTCGCCCCCACCCTGGGGGCTGTTTTGGCACATCTGGGGCCTCAGAACAATCTGCCCCCGCCATGGGCTCACAGTACAGTTTCGGGAACAAACAGTAGCAGGTGAACCCCACCCCGTGCTCCCCAAGCCTGGCCTCCCCGGACCTGCCCTGGAGCTGCCCAAGCCCTCCACCCAGGCCCTGCTCCACTGAGGGGCAAGAGGGGCCAGGGAGGCTCGGCCCGGGGCTGGGGGCCCAGCAGGGAAGCCGTGGGCAGGACCTGCTTCCCCGGGCACTGCCAGCCCACCACCGCCGGGTACCTGCACAGCCACATATATGCAAGTACACACACAGGCACTCGTACGCATGCATGCTCATGCAACACACATGTACACTCTACATGTACAGCTGACATATACATCCATACACATGTGCATGCTCACCCATACACCAGCCACACACAAGTACTCATACGCATACATGCCCACACAAAGTACACACACGTACACCATATGCATATGTATGCACTCATACATTCATACATATGTGCCCCGTCAGAGTACACAAGAACATGCGCATCACACATGCATACGTGCTCATGCATACACACGGACATTCATACACATGTGCATGCTTATGGATACCCAAGACACAAACACATGTACTCACACATGCGCACACACACGTACATCTATACACGTGCTCACGCATGTACACAACTCATGCACATGTACACCTATACACACGTGTACACTCACACATGCATGCTCACACATGTACATGCTTATGCACCTACAACATGCACTCATACACGTGCACGCGCTCACACATGCACACCTATACACATGCACACATGCTCACACTACACATATCCAAGAACCCACTTGCACACACACACACACGCTCAAACACGTGCACATGCACACACACAGGTACACCCCTCCTTTAAAATGGCTAATTATTGCTGTTTTAAAAAAAATACATCCAACAATGGTATGTCCGGCTCGCCCTCCTTCACCCCACTGTGGCCCCAGGAGGCATCACGCCACCTCTGGAAGCACAGCAGCCGTGGCACCGAGGAGTAAGCGGATCCCATGGTCTGCCAAGTCTGGAACTCAAACCCCAAGTGTCAGCTCTGTGGCCATCAGCCCAGGAACACAGGCCTGTGGCCAAACAGAAGCAGCTTCCAAACAGACACAAGCAAGTCAGCAGGCAATACAGGGTGCGCGACTGCAGCGCCAGCCCACGGGGGATGGCAGTGGGCTCCCTCGGCGCAGGGGCAACTGTCCCACCGTCCCTCAGGCACTGACAGGAAGGTGGCCTCACGAGGGCCCACACAGCCCCCTGCCTGGCGGGGCAACCACCTTTGGCCCCCACAAAGCCCAGGCGCCAGCAGAGCCCAGGAACCCAAGCTCCCGGCCTCAGGCCACCAGCACAGCCCTGGGTGCCCCGGGGCAGGCGGGCCTCTCAGAGGGGAGCCAGGTCCTTATGGCCCAGAGAGCTTCCCCAGCACCTGCCACACAGCCAGGAAGCTCAGGGCGTCCCCAGCCCGTCATCCCCTCCAGGGCCTGCAGCCTTCTGCCATCTTCTCTGAGAAGGACACCGAGAGCAGGAGAGGGGTGGCCCCAGGACCTCGTGGCCTCAGGCCTGCTGTCCACAGGGCCTCCCAGGCCCAGCCTTCCCCCAGGGCCAGCCATCCACCCCTCAGGCCAGACTGACCCAGCCCTCAGCCCCTCCCTCCGGGGGCAGCTTCTCAGCTGCTGCCTGGCCCCAAGGCATGACACCAGCCGGAAGCAAGGCTGGGCATGGGGCGGAGGAAGGAGGAGGAGATGCCGCCACGGCTGCGGGGCTCAACTCCCTACGCTCAGGAGCCCTTCTGGGGGCCAGACCGCATGGCAGCTTCAGCACAAGCAGGCCTCCCACCCTCAGGGGCCAGGTCTGCAGCGACTCACACCTGGGCAGTAGCAGCTGCCCGGGGCCACCCCACCCCCAGCACACCAAGACCCATGGCTCTGGGCAGTGTGGGGCATCCCGAGGTGCTTCAGCCCTCAGCTGCCCGAAGCCTCTCACCAGGCCTGCACTGCTCGTCCAGCAAGGATGTCCTCCTTCCCCCGGCTCTGGCCCCAGGCACTGTCAGCCCCTCCCGCCTTCCACGCCCCCCACTCCAAAAACAGAGGCTTCCAAACACACAGAAATCCCAGGAGCCCCAGGCCCCTGAGCAGTGCCAGGGCCCGGCCTGGCTTTCCCCCGGCCTCACCACGCAGAGTCTGAGTGGTGGGTGCCCATGGGGAGCGGGCAGGGGGCCAGCACTCGGGGAAGCCGCACCAGCCACGTGACAGCAGGGCCCAGGAGGGCGCTTCAGAGGTAGAAGAAGTTACATCAGAGTTTCTACAAACGTATAAAATTCACGTCAGTGCACATGTGCAGAGCAGTGAGATCCCAGGCTGGAGGGATGAGGTGGGCCAGGTCAGGCCCACCCACCAGGGCACCCGGCCTCCAGCCCCGGGGAAGGATACACCTACCCCCCGGTGGCCTTCAAGGGCCCCACCAAGCTACACATTGGCCTGGTGAGGGTTCCGGGCAGCTCCGCCCCAGCCAGGCAGGCACACCAGTGCCTCTGCTCACCTCAGGGGCGGCAGGGTTCTGTACACAACCACCCCGCACACCCTGCCATCTCTACCAAGTCCTGGCAGCAACAAAAAAGGCCAAGCGTCTCACCACCCACAGGGCAGTGCAGCCAAGGAAGAGGTCACTCACGGGCGCAGGTGCCACCAGAATGGGAGAAGGCCACACCGTCCAGGACTCTCAGAACCCCTGGGGGGGGGATCTACTAGGATCAATATCAAGGAGACACTGGCAGTCCCTGGGCCTCCAGGCCCTGCCCTGGCGTCGGTGGGCTCTAACAGCCACCCCCCAAGCACCCTGCACCCCAGGAGCCCGAGGCTCCAAAGGCACAGGACCAAGGGAAGCTGGTGGCACCCTGACACGACACCCCCAAGACCTGACTCCACCTGGCCCGCTCTGCCCCTCCTGCCCCCAGCATGCCCCGCACCAACTGGGACCAGCCCCAGGCCAAACCCAAACCAAACCAAAAGAGGAAAAAGGCACAACTGTTTGTTTCCATTTTGCTAAAACACTTTACGTCTGTCTGTATATTCCAGATTAACAAAATCTGAGCTGCAAGAAAATAGGGTGCCGATTTCTGTACAGTCTACAAAACTCCCATCCCCAAGTGGGGACCGGGCACCTCCAGGGAGGAATGTACAGGGGAGTGGGGTCTGTACAGTGCTCTGCACACCTCAATTGCTAACAGGACAAAAGGCCCTTGGACGCAGGGCTTCTCTGTCCCCTCGCTCACTTCTCAAACGCCCTGTGAGGAGCATCCCTCCATGGCCCTGCACGTGGCCTTGATGCCTGGGACCCAGTTCTGTGGCCCACCCTGCCTGCCACGACCCCTCCCCAATTCCCCACACAAAGGGGTCTGGGCAAGTGTTTATTCTTCTCCTGCCACCAAAGCCAGGTCCACCTCTAAGCTGAATGTGCAGCCTGTGCCACCCTCCACCTCTGTCTCCCCTTCCAGGCCACCCCCCCGTCCAGGGCAGCCCCTGCCTGTCACCTCAGGAAGTAGAGACCAGGAGCACGGCCAGCGGAAGCTGAGGCGGCCACCCCTCTTCCCACCCAGCCCAAGGCAGCGCCCTGCCCCTCCTCCCGGAGGCTGCGGACTCCCTTGCCCCCCACCCTGCCCACCCTGCAGGCCGGGGCTGGGAGGCATGCTCCATGGCGGGGAATGACATCCAATCAGGGTTTCCCTCCAGGTTTCCAACAGCAAAACGCTCCACCCACCCGGCCACCCACCCCCATCACACTGGGCCAGAAACTGTGTCTTAGGGTACAAACTACCGTTTTGTCCCAAGAATTAAAGTCATGCAGAGTGCTATTCTGTCTAAATAACTTATTAGAAAATGTGTTGGTTTCAGGCTGGGAGAAGCTGTGGGCTGGGCGCTGTTGGCAGCAGCCTGGGCTGGTAAGATTCACAGGGTGGACCGTCAGCCGGAGGCAGGAGGTCCCCGGGGACATCTGGGAGAGGCCACCACGATCCAGTGGGCACTGGGGAGAGGGGTCCCATGGACCCCCACCCTGGCTGTGCCACAGACGCCATGGGAGTCACCTGGGTGATGACATCAGTCAGCCCAGCCCAGGCAAGGGAGGGGCCGGAGCCAGAGAAAAGGAGGGCGTCAGAGCAAAGCAGGTGTGGACAGAGCCGGGCGGCGCGGGGCAGACCATGCCCTCCAGGAGGTGGGGGCAGGGGCAGGCCCTCCCACAGCCAGCTGGGGGCCGGGGACAGGGGCGCTCACCAGCCCGGGTCTCCGGGTCCAGTCTGGGCAGGGCGGCAGGGCGGGGCTGTGTGCATGCGGCATGCTCGGCCGGGCCACACCCTCGGCATGCGCGGAGCAAAGCAGCGCCGTGGCCAGCTTGGGCCTCCACAGGCAGTGGGCGCTGGGGCCGCAGGCAGGGCCGGAGCCTGGCCCCGGGCTCTGTTGCAGAGGTTCTGTGCTTGGTGAGCAAGGCTGGGCCTTCCCCAGCGGCGGCGGGCAGGGCAGCGTCATGGACAGCCGCGGTGGTCCAAGATGCCACTCTTCAGGTGGCAAGCCGCCCAGGCAGGTGGGGAAGGGCGAGGGGCTGTGGCGACAAACAACCCACCCCCACCGAAGTGTCGCCGAAGAACAACAGCCCCGCACCCCCCGGAACCAGCCAGACAACCGCAGGATGTTGAAAAGGGGAAACCCAACACAAACGCCAAGTGAGCGTCTGAAAGCAGGCCGCGCCGGGCGGCGGGCAGGCGGGCAAGGCGGACAGGGCGGCCGGGGGGGCGGGCGGGCGAGTGGCGGCAGTCACTCCTCGCGCAGCTGCAGGCGGTAGCGGTGGTAGCGGACCTGGAAGAAGAGGCGCTCAGCCAGCGAGAGGGTCATGCCAGGCAGCACGTAGTGGTCACTGGCGCCCATGTGTCTGAAGCCCAGCGACTCGTAGAGCTTGTGGGCGGCCACCTTGACGGCCGTCGTGCCCAGCACCACTGCGGAGTAGTTGTGCACCACGGCGAACTCCAGCACCTTCCGGCCCAGCGCCTTGGCGATGCCCTTGCCTCGGAAACGTGAGTCCACAGACATGCGCAGCAGCTCCACCGTGTTGTCCTCCTCGTGGGCCCGCGCAGCCACAATGCCCACCACGTTGCCATCCAGCACGGCCACCCAGAAGCAGGAGCCTGCAGGGGATAGGGCGGTCAGGGACACCCGGTGAGGAAGGCTGGGGAGACCCCTCCACCTCTGGGGTGAGACAGGGCCCTTGGCACTGCCCCCTCCAGCTGGACACCAAGCCAGGGCAGTGGGACATCCAATCCCGGCAGCCCCCGGGGCCTAGCTACCAGCTCTGCTGGAGCCAAGGGAGGGGGCAGCCACTACTCAGGACAAGCAGGTAGAGCCCCCCTCCAGAGCTCCTTAAGCAGAGAAAGCCAGCCCAACCCCTGTTACCCAACAGGCCAACAGCCAGGACCCACTCAAGCCTGGAGGCTGTGCTGCTCAGAGTCGTGGTCAAAGGCCCGAGTCCCTCCTCTAAGACCAAGGGCTGGAGCAGGCTTTGCCTAGTCAGGCCCCTGCCCTGCCCAGCTACTCCCAGACCAAATGCCTTGATGGCCCGGGCCACCCTGAACAGGACATGGTGCAGCCAAACTGCTGTGGCTCCTGGCCACGCAGGGTCACCCGGGCCATCACGGCAAACTCCAGCACCCACAGCAGAGGGCCGCGAAGGGCAGGGGTCAGCAAAGTGCGTCCAGAAGGCTCCCTGCAGCCCAGGAGGAGCTTTCCTATAAATCCAAGTGGGGGACAGGGGATGGCCCCTCTGGCCCCGGCCTCTCCTAGCAGTGGGCCAAGTGGCCAAGCCATCACCCCATCCACAGCACGGCCCAATTCTCACCTCAAGTCAGGCACGAAGCCAGGAGGTGGCGGTCGTGGGGGAGGGGAACCAGCAGGGGAGGAGGAGAGGTGCAGGGGCAGGTGGGGGCGGTTGTGGGAGGGAACCTGCAGGCACTGGCCACAGGGGAAGCCCAGCCACCTCCAGCAGCCAAAGGCAGAGGCGGCACCCAGAGACCTCTCTGAAGACCAAGGGTTTGGCCAGTGGAGGGCCACACAGCCTGCCTGTGGCCCATCCAGCCTCCTCCTCAAGGAGGCTCTGCACCTGCCCCGAGCCCCGGGAAGCCCTCCCATCCCTCCCCATTGCCCCTCTGCACAGCCACCAGCCTGCTGGCTCCATGAGGGGGACCTCTGTCTCCTTCACTGCTGGACACTGAGGCCTGGCAGGCGGCTAAAGGGGTACTGAAGGCCCTTCAAGGAGAAGCAGCGTGGGGGCGGAGCCACCGGGCACCACTGCCATTGCCACAGCCATGAGCAGCTGGGCCCTCCAAACTCTGTGCAGCTCCAGGGTTCCCAGGAGGGCTGCCCCTCCTCGGCCCCCTGTCCTGGAGCCCCTGGGGTCTCCCACACCCAACCCACTGTCTCCCTACCCACATAGCACCCCTACCTCCAGGAGGGATCCTGGACCAGTATCCCTCCCACCAGCTGGCCTGCCCACCACCCAGGGGTTCTGCCTCTACCTACCCAGGCAAGACCAGAGATCAGGGCCATCCCAGGAGTAGCAACGCCCAGCACCATGTGGCCCTGGGCACACCTCACTTCTCCCAGGACTCGGTTTCCACATGTGCACAAGCAGCTCCCAGAATCCACCACGGGCCATCAGCAGCTATCCAGCCTCTGCCCTCGTGGGGTGTTCCTGCAGCCCTGCCAGCTACGCCTCCACTCCCTCACACCAGGGAGCCCATGGCCCAGAGGGAGCAGGGCCATGCCCCGTGTGCCCACCGGAGCCCCCTTTGTTGCTGTGGCCTGTGCTTCCTCATGGCCCGTTTCCCCTCCCAAGCAGAGGCTGGCCAGGGCTCAGGGGCTGCTCAGATGCTCTGTTTGGGTTTAGGAAAGGGTCAAGGAGAGCAGCAGGCACCAAGGCCGTGGCGCGGGGGTGGAGCATGGCAGCCAGCGGTGCCAGACACTGCCCCTCCCCTGACACTGACCGGGCTCCTGACAGACCCTGCCCAACCCTTTGGGCCACACTCTGTCCCTCTCATTGGCCTACAGACGCTCCAGGATCGCAGAGAGCCTCCCACCCCAGAGAGCAGAGTCTTCACCCCTGCGGCATCCGGCGTGGGGGAACCGGTGTGGCTCAGCGGCTGGGGGCCAGCCCGAGGGTGGAGAACAACCCCCACCCCCCCAGAGCCCAGACCCAGCTCCTCCAGCTATAGAAGGCCACAGGGGCTGGGACAAAACCCTTCAGCTAAGCGGCCCAGCGATCAGGCCAGAAGTGAAGGCCAAGGCTCAAGGTCAGGTCCCCTGCCCCCACCCCATCCTCTGTGCCCCAGTAGGGTCCCCGGCCCCTGCCACACAAGCCCTCTCCCCCCAGGACCCTGGCACTGCAGGCAACCCCATCCCCGCAAGGCACACCAGATGGGACCCACAGAGCCCAGCGGCCCTTGCCCCACCGCAGCAGGCGCCAGGGAGACGCATCCACAGCAGGGAACGGTGGAGCCACTACGTCGCAGGGCCAGCTCAGGTCACTCAGCGGGAGGAGCCGGCTGTGCCTCCCCCAGCCCCGCTGACACCGGAGGCCTCGGTCACCCAGAAGGCTCAGGTCACAGGGGCCCCGGCTCAGGCCCACCCACGCCGGCCCTCGCCCAGGCCTGCCCTGAGGTTGCTGGAGTGCGTGCCCCCGAGTGCTGTCTGGGGCGGAGGTCGCGGAGGGGTAGGAGCGGGACTCACCAGGCGGCTTCATGTAGTACTGCTCGATGTCCGCCATGTCCGTGTGCAGCGCGCACTCCAGGTAGGCGCGGATCACCTTGCGGCTGTAGTAGTAGCGCAGGCCCAGCAGCGCGGCCGGCACCAGGCACGTCAGCAGCAGCGAGCGGCTCACGGCGAAGCACAGCGCTGCGGGCAGAGGGCGCGGGTCAGCGGCGCGGCGGGGGTCCCCAGGCCCCGGAGACGCCACCCCGGCGAAGCCCGCTAGGGACGCCGCGCCCGGCCGCGCTCCTGGTGGAGGAGCCGGGGTCATCTCGGGTGCTTTCTACTTCTCCCTATTTCCAAGCTTCCTGCGGTAAAGACAGCCACCCCACCCACCCCCACCGCCTGGAATGAGCCTCGGCGGGTCTCTGAGCTTCCAAACACGGCAGGACACCCTCGGGATGGCCGGGCCGGGAAGGGCTCTGCCCACGCTGGCCTGCTGAAGCCAAGGTGGGCAGATCCTGCAGGGAGCTGCCCCGCAGACCAGGCCCCGCGCGGGGGAGGGCGGAGGGGGGAGGGGGAGAGGGGTGTCCCACGTTCCAGCACCGGGCCCCAGGACCCCCTCTTCCCAGGGCCCCAGCAAGAGCCCTTCCTGGCCAGCGTCCGGGAGCTCTGAGGGCAGGGACAGGGCAGGGAGGCCCCACACTGCTTCCAGCCGCATTTCGGCTGCCGTGACCTTGGGATAGTCGCGTCCTCCCTACGCGGCCTCAAGCGCCTCATCTGTAAAATGGGAGCGAACCCCCTCACCCCGGCAGGAAGCTCCGAGGGGAAGGGCACCCAAAGACCCTGCAGGGGCCGCCCTCTGCGACCGCCCCGGCTGTGCCAGGCGCGCGCACCCCCCGCGGCGCCGGCTGTCTTCCCCTCATAAATTAGCACCGAGCGGGAGGCGGCCTCCCCCGCCCGCAGATTATATTTAGGCACTCGCCGGGGCCCAGCCGCGGCAGGCGCTACCTGCCCTGGCACCCGCCCCCACCCAGGATGCCCGGGAGGGGACAGGGGAGGAGGTGGGGGTGGGGGGCTGCGCGGCGGGGACGCAGGTGCGGACCCCGGACCCTCCCCGGCTCCGGCCCGCTCGTGGCCCTGCGCCCATCCCCACGCCCATGGCCAGCCCTGCGCGGGGCCCGGCGAGGCAGAAAGCGGGGGGCTTCCCAGGCTGGTCCCCGGGAGCCGGGCGCGGGGTCCGCGTGGACGCCGGGGCGGGGGAGCTCCGCGCCGGCCCGAGGGACTGCGGCAGCCGGGGGCCCGGCGCACTGACCCGCCAGCAGGGCGTAGAGCAGCTGCGCGCGCGGGTGCTGCCGCAGGCCGCGGAAGGCCGTGTTAGGGATGCGCTCCATGATGCCGTCGTAGAAGATGCGGCGCGCCGCCTCCTGCTCGGCCGCACGGAACTCGCGGATGCACACGCCGCGCCCCCCCGGCGGCCCCGCGCCCCCCGCCCCGCCGTGAGGCTGAGCCACCGGGGCAGGTGGGGGCGCGGGGGGCGCGGCGGCCGGCCCGGGCGCGGCGGGCAGCGGGGGCCACATGGCGCCGGCGGCGGCGAGCAGCGCGTCCTTCTTGGCCCCCGGCAGCGCCTCATGGTCCTCGGCGGCCACGATCTTCGTCTCGCAGACCATGTCGGGAGGCCCACAATGCATGCACCCGGCCGGGCGGCGCGGCAGCGGGGACGCGGCCGGGCGGCGGCGGGCACGGCCGGGCCCAGGGCAAGGGCGCGGCGCCCTCGGACCCGCGGCGGCGGCGGCGGCGGCGGCGGCGGCGGCGGCGGCGGCGGCGGCGGCGGCAGCTCAGGGGCGCGGGGCGGAGGCGGCGGGCGGCCGGGGCGCGCGCAGGGAGCTGCGCCGCATTTTGGAGAAGTATTTATAATGCGGCGGCGCCGGTGCAGTCGCGGCGCCCGCGGCCCGCAGGGTCCTAGCGTCCACTGCATTGGCTGCCGGGGGTCACCATGTGATCGCGGGGGTGGGGGAGACGCCGCCCCCGCCCCGCCGGGTGGCTCGCTGGGCGCGACGGGGCGGCCGGGCAGCGCGAGGGGCCCGGCACGGGCGGGGGCGGCGGCGCGGGCGGGGGCTCCTGGCCCCGGGGGCGCCCGGCGGTGCTCGGGACCCGGCCGCGGAGCGCGTGATGGGCGCCGCCCGCCCCGCCCCCCGCTCCCACGCCGCGCGCCTGGGAGCGCCCCGACCCCGGGCCCGGCCGCCGGCGTCCGCGGCGCCACGTTCTCCTCCTCCTCCTCCGCGGCCGCCCGGAGCAGTCACGGCAGCGTCTCCCGCTCCGTCTCCTGCCTTTGTCTGAAAGCAGCGCCCGCGGTGGACCTGGGGAGGGGGCGCCGCGGCTGCCCCGGCCCGGAGCCCCCGGGAAGCCTCGTCCGGAGTCACACGGGCAGCCGGAGTGGGGACGCGGAAGGGCGGGGTCTGCGGCCTGGCCGCGGCGCCCCCCTGTCTGAGCCCCGCAGTGGGCACGGGGATGCGGGGCCCGCAGGACCCCTCCCGGCCCGGCCCCCGCCCCCCGCGGCCGCGCATGCGCCCCGTGGCCTCGGTGCAGGTGCAGCGGGGGCTCCGCGCCGTGTAGGACCTGCAGACGCCGCAGGCTGGGGCGGAGAAGCTCAGGTGCGGGGAGGCGGTCGCAGACCCCATCCTCGGCGCTTCTCGAACCTAGCCCCCTTCAGTTCTGCGCGACCTCCCAGCACCACCCCGAGGGCTGCCGGAGCAGAGTTTCCCCGACATGCGCGGGCGGGACGGGGCCAGGAGTCCAGGCCTGGGAACCCGCAGTCTGCGTTGTGCGGTGGAGTTGGGGCCAGCCGGGCAGCTGAGGTCACCTGAAGGCCAGGAGGGGCTGGGCCTGCCCGTGGACGTGGGAGTGAGGCCGCAGCGCCCTGGTGGGGTGGGGAGGGGCGGCTGAACTGGTCCACAGCCCCGTCCGCCAGAGAACGGGCCCTGGAGAGGGGCAGGGGACGGGGTGGGGGCGTGGGGGGGAGGGGAAGCCAAGCTGGGAAGGCGCCCCCTCAGTGTCTGGGGCCCGGTGTCAGCTTTTCAACCTAAAGGAGAAAAGAGGCAAAACGAATAGAAATAGAGTTTGTTGGGGCTAAGTTTGAGGACTGAGCGTGGAAGGACAGACTCAGGTTGGTCTGAATGCACGCGCTCTCATTCGCAGCAGTTGCAAGTGCGTTTTTAAAGGAAAAATGACGCAGCTCCTAAATTCACCAAGAATTTGCATTAAAATAGCATAAGCTATTGATTGGTGTACATTATTTGTCACAAATTCCAGGAACATGAAGGTGATGCTGAGGCGGCCAGGCGGACACTATAGGAAAGAAAAGAAAGAACAAAATGCCTTCCAGCAGTTGCCCCGGGCGTGGGTGGGGAGGCGGGACTGAGGCCCCGTACTCAGGTGTCTCTGGGCCAGATAATCTTTGAGTATCCCACATAGCTCCGGCTATTTTTCTTTTCTCATTTCTCGTGTTTGATCAACATTTTTCTCTTCTCAAAGCAGTGATGATCGACATTCTAGATGTAAGTTTTTCTGCTGGGAAGGCTCATTCCCGGGCCATCTCACCCCGCATGGGGGGAAAGAGGACAGGTGCGGTGGGCGCTTAAGAACTTCGTGAGGCCTCAAGGCCAAGGTTGATTGGCACGGGGTCTGTCAGGCCGTCTGCTATGAAGGAGCCACGCGTGCCGGATGGCTTCTGAGCATCTAGCTAGCATCCTCGGGGTTTTTTGGTTGACTTTGGACATCTAGAAACACAAAGCCTAATCAATTTAAGAATGAAAAATATGGGCCGGGCGTGGTGGCTCATGCCTGTAATCCCAGCACTTTGGGAGGCCGAGGCGTGTGGATCACGTGAGGTCAGGAGTTTGAGACCAGCCTGGGCAACATGGTGAAACTGCGCCTCTACTAAAAATACAAAAATTAGCCGGTTGTGGTGCCAGGCGCCTGTAATCCCAGCTACTTGGGAGGCTGAAGCAGGAGAATCACTTGAACTCGGGAGGCGGAGGTTGCAGTGAGCTGAGATCGTGCCACTGTACTCCAGCCTGGCGACAGAGTGAGATTCTGCCTCAAAAAAAAAAAAAAAGAAAGAAAGAAAAAGAAAAAATGACACAAATAAGGGCAATTATTAACAATTTGAAATCTAGAACTGAAGAGTGCTTCTATTTTTGAAGGTAACCAGATACCTATTTTGTCTCCTTCTGGTCCTGGCCTGAAGAACAAGATGTTGAAGTTCTCCAGTGATGAAAACGACCTCTCTGGCGAGGCTGCCTGGTGTGGTCCCATCTATTGTGGTTGGAGGAAGTCCTACATTTGATGCTTTTCTCATGAAATCTCCAGGTTGGAGACCTTGAACTTTCATGTCTTCATCTCCTGAGAACTCGCCGTTAACAGAATCCTTAATTAATTTAGAATGTGCAGTGAGAAGCTCTATAGGGTCTCGGCAATAATGAAGAATATCGCCTTTAAGGGGAGCTGGTTTGGAGTCTCCTTCATCCAGGCACAGGGCCTTCCTGGTATTATTTCAAAGAGAGAAAGCTGATGTTTTCCAAACAGGGCAGAACCCCAGTTCAGCACCACGGTGGAAACAGCTTAGGCCAGGGAGTGTTAGAAGCTGGTTTCAGCGTTGCAGATGGGTTTTCTATTATCCCACCTGTGCGTTCCACAGTCTGGAAGACAGAGGAGGGCTGCGAGCACAGCGGGAATGCCAATCCCTCCAATCCCAACCAGCTTTCACTATGCAAGGTAAGATGTCAATCAATCTTTTTTCTTTTTTCTTTTTTCAGAGAGAGACGAGGTTTCTCCATGTTGTCCAGGCTGGTCTGGAACTCCTGGGCTCAAGCGACCCTCCCACCTCGGCCTCCAAAAGTGCTGGGATTACAGGCATGAGGCACCATGCCTGGCCAATAAATCCCTTTTTTTTTTTTTTTTTTTTTTGAGATGGATTTTCGCTCTCGTTGCCCAGGCTGGAGTGCAATGGCGCCACCTCTGCTCACCACAACCTCCGCCTCCCGGGTTCAAGCAGTTCTCCTGCCTCAGCCTCCCAAGTAGCTGGGATTACAGGCATGTGCCACTATGCCCAGCTAATTTTGTATTTCTAGTAGAGACAGGGTTTCTCCATGTTGGTCAGGCTGATCTCAAACTCCCAACCTCAGGTGATCCGCCCGCCTCAGCCTCCCAAAGTGCTGGGATTACAGGCATGAGCCACTGCGCCCAGCCCCATAAATCTTTTATAACCTCTCACAGTTTACCCCATTCTCTTTCTTTCCACAGCCTTCTATATCCACTCACTTTTATCTATCATTCGTTTTTATCCCTTCAACTAAACCTTTAAAAGCCTCTAGACAAATTTACTCTTCCCATAACAAAAACCACATTTTCATGCCTTCTTTATAATCTTTACCAAAAACATAACCTATTCTTCTTACATGCTCTGTATTCAGAATTGTTTCTTTTACATCTAGTAGTTTTAATTATATATATAAACTACAGTGTTTTTTGAGACAGGGTCTCCCTGTTCTTGCTCAGGCTGGAGTGCAACGGTGTGATCTTGGCTCACTGCAGCCTCTGCCTCCCGAGCTCAAACAATCCTCCTGCCTCAGCCTCCCAAGTGGATGGCACTACAGACCTGCACCACCATGCCTGGCTAATTTTTGTATTTTGTGTAGAGACAGGGTTTCGCCACATTGCACAGGCTGGTCTCCAACTCCTGGATTCAAGTGATCTGTCTGCCTTGGTCTCCCACAGTGCATTAACTACAATTGTAAGTCAGTAACTTCAAGTGTAGTGAAAAACCTAGGAAGGAATTTGGAACTGTTTTATATCAGTATTTTTAGATGGAAACCATTTCTTTTTTTTTTTTTTTTTTTTTTTGGAGTCTCGCTCTGTCGCCCAGGCTGGAGTGCAGTGGTGCGATCTTGGCTCACTGCAAGCTCCGCCTCCCGGGTTCATGCCATTCTCCTGCCTCAGCCTCCCGAGTAGCTGGGACTACAGGCTCCCACCACCACGCCCGGCTAATTTTTTTGTATTTTTAGTAGAGATGGGGTTTCACTTTGTTAGCCAGGATGGTCTCGATCTCCTGACCTCGTGATCTGCCCACCTCAGCCTCCCAAAGTGCTGGGATTACAGGCGTGAGCCACCGCACCCGGCCCATTTAATAATTTTTTAGGAAGATGTTTCCTCAATTTTTTGCTTATTAACAGATCTAAATATTTTTAACTTTTCTATACCATATAAAAATACAATGCCAAAGTATATCAATTTAAAATTGTGTTTAATGATTGTTTCAGTATTTTAACTCACTTAAAAATAACCTCAGACATGTTGTGGCCGGGCGCAGTGGCTCATGCCTGTAATTCCAGCACTTTGGGAGGCTGAGGCAGGCGGATCACGAGGTCAAGAGATCGAGACCATCCTGGCCAACATGGTGAAACCCCGTCTCCACTAAAAATACAAAAATTAGCTGGGCATGGTGGCGGGTGCCTGTAATACCAGCTACCCAGGAGGCTGAGGCAGGAGAATCGCTTGAACCCAGGAGGCGGAGATTGCAGTGAGCTGAGATCGTGCCACTGCACTCCAACCTGGTGACAGAGCAAGACTCTGTCTCAAAAAATAAAATAAAAATAAAAAATAACCTCAGACATGTGATTGATATGGTTTGGCTCTGTGTCACCACCCAAATCTTATGTTCAATTGTGATCCCCATGTGTCAGGGGAGGGGCCTGGTGGGAGGTGACTGGATCATGGGGGTGGATTTCCCCGTTGGTGTTCTCATGATAGTGAGTGAGTTCTCAGGAGATCTGCTGGTTTAAAAGTGTGTGGTGCTTCCCCCTTCACTCTCTATCTCTCTCCCCTGCTCTGCCATGGGAAGATGTGCCTACCTTCCCCTTCACCTTCTGCCGTGAGTGTCAGTTTCCTGAGGCTTCGCAGTCATGCTTCCTGTATAGCCTGCAGAACTGTGAGTCCATCAAACCTCTTTTCTTCATAAATTTCCCAGTCTCAGGTGGTTCTTTACAGCAGTGTGAAAGCAGACTAGTACAATTATTACCTATTAATTTAACATAACATGATTTTAATATTAAGTTACTGAAAAAGATTTTTAAGCCAGGTACAATGGAACCTGCAAATCTGGTAACTTAGAAGGCTGAGGCAGGAGGATCACTTGAGCCCAGGAGTTCAAGGCTGCAACGAGCTATGATTGCGCCACTGCATTCTAACCTAGACAACAGCACAAGATCCTATTTTTTTAAAAAGTAAAAATACTGCTGGACATGGTGGCTCATGCCTGTAATCCCAGCACTTTGGGAGGCTGAGGTGGGCGGATCATGAGGTCAGGAGATTGAGACCATCCTGGCTAACATGGTGAAACCCTGTCTCTACTAAAAATACAAAACATTAGCCAGGCGTGGAGGCGGGCGCCTGTAGTCCCAGCTACTCGGGAGGCTGAGGCAGGAGAATGGCATGAACCCGGGAGGCGGAGCTTGCAGTGAGCCGAGATCGTGCCACTGCACTCCATCCAGCCTGGGCGACAGAGCAAGACTCCATATCAAAAAAAAAAAAAGTAAAAATACTTTTGTAATATGAAAAGTTCATTTATAAATTTTTATCCCATTTACATTCACTTTACTCATTCTTTTTTTTTTTTGAGATGGAGCTTCGCTCTTGTTGCCCAGGCTGGAGTGCAGTGGCGCAATCTCAGCTCACTGCAACCTCCGCCTTCTAGGTTCCAGCAATTCTCCTGCCTCAGCCTCCCAAGTAGCTGGGATTACAGGCATGCGCCACCACACCCGGCTAATTTTGTATTTTTAGTAGAGACAGGGTTTCTCCATGTTGGTCATGCTGGTCTCGAACTCCCTACCTCAGGTGATCCGCCCACCTTGGCCTCCCAAAGTGCTGGGATTACAGGCATGAGCCACCGTGCCCGGCCAACTTTACTCATTCTTAACAATTATGCTTGATTTGTCCGTTAAACAAAGCTAGCCATCATCTCAAGTTATTTCCTTGTTAATAATTTTTACAGCCTGAAAATGTGAGGCAGTGACCACGTAAGTGAGAACCCCAAAGTTTCAAACACAGGCATTTCACCAATCAGAAGACACCGTTGTTTTCCTCTAACTAACAATATCAGACTGGTCTTACCTACCAGAGATTTCCTCAAGTCATGTGAACTCAAAGGCAGTTGAGTTGGTTTCTATTTTTCTGATAAAATATTTTTATTTAACACCTACTTTTTCTTTAAACCAAGTAACTAATTGGTGAATTGGTTAAATTAACTAGAGCACCTTCATACCTGTTGGTAGTGAAATATCACATGCATATGACACATAAACATAGAGACACACAGACACACAGACAGAAGCAGATCCTGTAGGGGTATAAGATTCTTCATCTGTCAGTTTTCAAATTGTTTCTCCCCCCCTTTAGACTATCAGTCTCTTGATTACCTGTTCCACTGCCCTTAACAATCGTTAGCTAAGAAACCCTCAACTTATACTTCCAAAGACATGATTCTTAGGAGAAACAAGGTAGAAAATGTATATCTCAAAGGCACAGAACTTAGAGATAAACACTGTTATTTCCTGAGACAAAAAAGAGCACAGATAATTAGGTCAAGACAACACTGCATTGCTTGAGGCCGGGAGTTCAAGACCAGCCTGGGCAACATTGTGAAACCCCATTTCTAAAAAAAAATTTTTTTTAATTAGCCAGGTGTGGTGGTACATGCATGTAGCTACTCAGGAGGCTGAGGTGGGAGGATCCCTTGAGCCCACATGTTCAAAGCTGCAGTGAGCTATGATCGTGCCACTGCACTCCAGCCTGCATGACAGAGTGAAGCCCCGTCTCTGTCAAAAAAAAAAAAAAACATAAATAAAATGAATAAAAAATTTAAAAATGCCAGGAAAAGTATCTTTTTTTTTTTTTTTTTTGAGATAGAGTTTTGCTCTTGTTGCCAAGGCTGGAGTGCAATGGCACGATCTTGGCTCACTGCAACCTCCGCCTCCCGGGTTCAAGCCATTCTCCTGCCTCAGCCTCCTGAGTAGCTGGGATTACAGGTGCCCACCACCACACCCGACTAATTTTGTATTTTTAGTAGAGACGGGGTTTCTCCATGTTGGTCAAGCTGGTCTCGAACTCCCGACCTCAGGTGATCTGCCTGCTTCAGCCTCCCAAAGTGCTGGGATTACAGGCGTGAGCCACCGCGCCCTGCCCAGTAAAAGTATCTTAAACAAAAGTAAGACTTGTTATGTAAATGTAAATGTTAAGTCAATATCTTTCTCATCCTCAAAGTTTCTAGTGGTTTAGAGAAAGAGATGTCCTTAGAAATGGAGATTTCCTTTATAGATGTCCATGTCTTTTACAGAGTCTCAACATAGCCAGCTAAACGTCAGAAACTTGCATTCTGGCAGACCCCTTTAGTGAACAGGGCACAGAAAGCATCTGCAGCGTTCAGGACCTATGTTTAAATATGCGAAGAGCAGGCACAGCTGGAAGGCACAGCATCCAGATCTTTAAGAATCCGGGATCCCATCTTTACACCAAATCCCCAGTCCCCCAAGAGAAGAAACTCCATGGGACCCGGCCACACGGTGTTTCCACAGTGTGCCACGCTACGAAGACATTCTCCCAAGGCTGGTGGGTGACCCAACACCAATCAGCCCACCCTGTGATCAGCCCGTCACCCCTAGGAGTCTTTTACCTTGGTGGCAAGCCTTCCCATAGCCTCCAGGGGCCCAAACTGCACCTTTCTTATCTAAATGCACAGAGAAACAAGTAGCCCCTGCCATAATAACCATTCACTGCAGCCGCTGCCAGCTACCTCCCAGTGACTTTGGGGATGGGCTTTCGCCAGTGACTTGTCAGCCATGGCACACGAAGGTCAAGTTCTCTCTCATAGTACAAAGTAATCCCTGGAACGTGCAAAGCCAAAGAGATCAGGTAACGCAGTGTATAAGACGGCAGAGCTTTCGGCCTGAGAGGGGCCTGCCCAGGACTCTCGAGACTCCGTGAGAAAGGCAGAAGGCCCCCAAAACAGGGTGTGCGTTGGCCGTTTTCTGTGTTCCTCAAGAGGTCTCAGGTTGCTAGAAGTCTCCTATGTGGTACTGAAGATGGTACAAGGCAGGAGAAGCACAAGCAGAGGAAAACAGAAGGCATCACAGAGGAGCCGGTTCTCAAGATTTTAGGCTTCCTAAAAGGTCAGTGACGTTTTACATTTTTCGCAGCAAAATCATGCCGACAAAGCAAACAAAGGGACCAAACTTATTTTAAAAGGGGTCTGAAAAAATCCCAGCAACAGGATCCAGGAAAGAAGAGTCAGCACTTAAGGAAGCTGAGGCAGGAGGATCACTTGAGCCGAAGAATTTGAGACCAGCTTAGGTAACGTAGCAAGACTCTGTGTCTGCCAAAACAAAAAACAAAACAAAACAAAAATACAGAAAGGCTTTTAAAAATGTGTGTGTGTGTGTGTGTGTGTGTGTAGCTCAAATTTAATTTTTTAATGAGATGGGATCTCACTCTGTTGCCCAGGCTGGAGTGCAGTGGCACAAACAACTCACCACAGCCTCAAACTCCTGGGCTCAAGTGATCCTCCTGCCTCCGCCCCCAGAGTAGCTGACACGACAGGCGTGTGCTACCATGCCTGGCTAATTTTTAAAAAAATTTTTGTAGAGACCGGGTCTTGCTATACTGCCCACGTGGCTGAATGTTAGCTTTTAATTAGGCTGACTTCTGACCATAGAGCTCTTAAAAAAAAAATCCCTTCAAACCTCTTATTATCAGATTTCAGTCAGGATAAACAGAAAGTAGGTCTTCCATGAGTCTGGTTCTAAAATCAGCTTTTCCAACTGTGCACACAAATAAATTATTTTAGCCATTTCAAAGGACCCCCATTTCAGCCATTACTGCTGATGACCATCCCGGGCTATGTGGGTCCATTTCCCTAGATATTTACAAAAGGATGCCTCACAGGTGTTGTACATAAAACCAGCTGCTGTTTCTTAAGGCAGTTGTCCCTTAAAACAGTGCTCAGCTTTTGGTCAGGCGCCGTGGCTCGTGCCTGGAATTCCAGCCCTTTGGGAGGCCGAAGTGGGCAGATCGCTTGAGCTCACAAGTTCAAGACCAGTTGGGGCAACATGGCGAAACCCCATCTCTACAAAAAGTATAAAAATTAGCCAGGTGTGGTGGTGCATGCCTGTAGCCCCAGCTACTCACGTGAGAGGATGGCTTGAGCCTGGAAGGTGGAAGCTGCAGTGAGCTGAGATCGTGCCACTGCACTCCAGCCTGGGCGATACAGCCAGATCTTGTCTCACAAAAAATTGTTTTAAGAAAGAAAAATAGAAAAGGAAAAGAATGCTCAGATTTTGAAGCTTGGTTTCCCATAATTTAGGAACTTTTCCAAAGTGACCAAGGCTGGGGATGTGTTTTGGGGTGAAGTGTGCTGCTAATGAGCCACTCCTCAGGGTGTCAACTGAGAGTCAGGGACTCTAGGTAGTGGCGTGACCAGTCCCTTATTTATACCTTTCCAGATAAGTGGGAGTTCCAGAAATGTTCTCCTGTGAGGGGTGTCCTGTGAGGCCACTGCGCACCCAGGACAACAGTTCTGACATCTCTGCCAAGTCTCTGGTTGCCCAGAGCACCTGCATGGGTCGCAGACAGCAACCGACTCTTCTCTTTGGGTTGAGGGAACTCACCCTCATGCACCTTCCCACATAGGACAGACAGGAACTGGCCCCAAATAAAAAGACAAGTCTGAACTACACGCAACGGGGAGCAGTTGAAATTGTTATTATTATTATTATTATTTTGAGACAGAGTCTCGCTGTGTTGCCCGGGCTAGAGTGCGATGGCGCCATCTTGGCTCACTGCAACCTCTGCCTCCTGAGTTGAAGCGATTCTTGTGTCTCAGCCTCCCGAGCAGCTGGAATTACAGGTGCGTGCCACTGTGCCTAGCTAATTTTTTTATTTTGGGTAGAGATGGGGTTTCGCCATATTGGCTAGGCTGGTCTTGAACTCCTGACCTCAGGTGATTCATGCACTTTGGCCTCTCAAAGTGCTGGGATTACAGGCATGAGCCACCGCGCCCAGCCCAGCAGTTGCAATTTTTAAAGTTTGCTGTGTAACTTTAGGCCCAAAGATGTGAAACCACCAGTGCCAGACTGGTGCCCATACCAGGCCCTAAACCCGTTGCCCTGAGGCAGTGGCAGAGAAGGCGGAGTTCTCTGTTTATCTGAGTCCCCTGTCCAAAGACAGAGACTGAAGCCCTCTTTCTGTTAAAAGCAGGTTTAAAAAACACTCCAAATAAAATCTAGATGTCAACCAAAAAGAAAACAAAGCTCTGAATTCAGGAGGACTCACCCCTGTGCACCCAGGAAACCTCTGGAGTGGGGGGAGCACGGTGGGTTCCTGCTCATACCACCCCCAAGTCCTGGAAGGAGCCCCGGGTGGTCAGGGAAGAGGGTCACTGAAGCCTGCTGACTTATGCCAGATATGTTGACCTAAAGGAAAAAACTGAGGCAAAATTAATGTGAAGTGGAGAGTTTACTGGAGCCAGGTTTGAGGACTGCAGCGCCGGGGCACAGGGTCAGGGCAACCCTTTAGGTTCACGCCTTCCAGGGAGGCAATGTGGGTCATGGAAAATCTCAAAGGAACTCGCTGATCCATTCAACAACCCCTGCACCGAACGCTCAAGCGCAGACCAGGGTCCCTGCCCAGCCACAGGGGCAGCTCCGCAGTGTCATCCTAAGGTCGGCCACCTTAGGATGGCCGGAAGGGCGTCCCAGCAGAGGGATCAGCACACAAGGGGTCCAGGCAGGAAAAACCAGGCATTGGAGGCAAGTGAGGGGCTGGTGCGCCTGGAGAGCCAGGGGGCTGGAGGAAGATGAGGCTGGGCTTTGAATGGGGGCCTGGGGCTCCAGAGCAGAGACTGGGGGAACAGGCTGTCATGCTTCTGATGGGGGCCAGGAGAGGGGAGAAGCCATAGTCACTGTCCAGGAGCTCCTGAGCAGTGTCCCCACCCAGACCCCAAGGCCTGAGTGACCTCTGAGGAGAGTGGTCCAGCCCTTACAGGGCCACAGCCTCTGCTGGCCCCTGCCCTCTCCACCTCATCCCCACAGCCTGAGCCTGAGCCTGCCACTGCTCGGCCCCAGCAGCCAGGCCCAGGGGCAGAGGCCTGCTCAGCACGCCTTGGTGGCCCTTCCAGTCTCCATCGGCAGACTCCCTCCCACCAGCCTGCCTGGCCTCACCCTCCAGCCCCTACAAGTTACCCAAAGCCCGTGGCCATGTGACCCCCAGTAGCCCTGATGGTCTGCTGAGGCCTGTGCTCCAGCCCCGGGTTCACAGGTACCTGGAAGGCACCAGAACACCGTCAGCTTGGAAGGGTCAGGGCTGGGCTCCAGGCAGCAGCCTGGAAGGTCTGGGAGACCATGGTACTTAATCTAGGTGGGGGCTGGGGGGCCTAGAGCCCCTCCCCACGACAAGGGGAGAACCCCGTAGGCAACAAGGTGCTTCCAGCGCCAGCAGCAGAGCGCCTATATCAGCCCCAGGTTGTCGCCAAGGGCCCATTTTACAGAGGAGGAAACTGAGGCTCGGTCAGGTCAGCCTGTGGGGCGAGAGCGGAAACCCAGACCTGTCGGTCCTCCCTGGCCGCCCACCTCCGCCTCTGGCTCCTGCTTCCCTGAGCGCCCTCCTCACCGGAGACCCCTGCCCCTGCCCCAGTTGCCCCCGCGCCCCGCCTGGCCCTTGCAGGCCTCGCCTTCCTGGGAGCGGAGCGGCCGAGACCGTCCAGATTTCAGATGCCAAGCTGAGAGGCGCCCGGGCCTCCGCCGCTGGGATACTCAGGTTGGAAGAGGGTACACCAAACGCAGCGGACGTGGGCAGTGCAGCCCCACCCACGGCGGAGCGGGAACCCGCGAGCCCACGCCCAGGCCGGACTTGCGGGGTCTCCTCCAAGGCCGTCGGGGCGCTCCCATCCCGCCGCGAACGCCCCGAGCCCGAGTCCGTGGGGAGGAAGAACAGGGGGGCGGGGAGCCGCCGAGCAGCCCAGGGGAACCCCAGGACGGCGCGGGTCTGGCCACGGTGGGAGGGAGCAGGGCGGGGTGGAACGGAGCTGCGGGTGAGACGGGGCGGGGGGCGGGCCGGGGTCTCTTATGAAGTAGAACTACAGACCAGGAGGCCAGAAGAAGGAGGAAAAGCAAAACGGTCCCCAGGCCCATAAGGCGCCTAACGGGGCTCCACAGGAGGCCGGGAGGTGGGAGTGGCAGAAAAGCTCCCAAGGCCCCAGGCTCGCCCTACCTGGCATCTTCCATGGGAAGATGGCCCAAAACCACACCCCATGCAGCCCTGCGTCCCAAAGACCCCCAGAGCAGGAAGGGAGGGGCTGCGGGGGACCCCTGTAGCCAGCTCCTCCCAGAGCCCTGGCCCAGGCAGCCTCCCTGCAGCTTCCACTGGGGGAGCGCGCGGCCTGCAGGGGCCCCTGGGAAGAGCAGATCTCACCCTCCTGGGCTTCACAATCCAGTGTGGGGTGGCAGGGAGTCAGGAAAGAAACAGAGACAAACACCCCGGGACCCCTCAGGGACAAACGCTTAGAAGAAAAGGTGGTGCTGGGTGTGTCGGCGTGCGCTGGGGACCCAGCTACAGGCTCTGGGCTCTGTGGGCTGGTACCCACGCTGTGGGCCCCACTACTCAGGAGGCCCAGTGAGGAGGATTGCTTGAGCCCGGGAGGTTGAGGCTGCAGGGAGCTGTGATGGGGCCACTGCATTCCAGCCTGGGCGACAGAGCAAGGCTCTCTCTTAAAAATAACTATTTAAGGAGGGACACAGGGCTGCAGAGTGAGGCTGGTCCCAGGGCAAGGGATGCGTCCCTGCAGAGGGCACATGCACAGGCCCCGCGGTAGGAAGGGTGACCTGCAGATGGACTGTGGCAGCAGCCTCCTTCCAGACAAGCAGATGCAGTGTCCCTCCCACACGCTTTTCTACACGGCAGCAGGGAGAAGAGGACATAGGATCCAGAGAAAGGCGGCTCTGGGCTGGAGTGCAGGTGGGCAGTGGGGATACCCAGCGGTCAGGGAGGAAGGCAGGGCCCACAGGGAACACAGGGAGAGGCCCTGGACCAAGGGGATGCCCTGACACTGGAGAAGCTACAGACATAAGGGCGGAATGCAGGGAAGATCAGGGAAATAGCAGGTCCAGGAAAAGAAAAGGTGTCCCAGAAAGAGACTGCAGTGCCAGGTCACTGCTCGGCCATGCCAGGGTTGACTCATCCCTGAGTTGCTGAGCCCCTGGCAGGAAAGCTGCGCCATGGCTCCAGGACTGAGTGTGAATGCCACTGGCCCTGCCCACGCTTATGGCCAGGCTCCCTCCGCTCTGCTCCTCCCAGGCCTTCCCCGCTCTTCATGGAACCTGTGGTCCTCTTGCCTTGCTTGGCCTTGGTGGCATGAGACACACCTGTGGCTGCCCGGGACGCAGCTCAGTTCTCTTCCTGCCTCACAGCTGCTCATCACCCCTAGGGGCCCTCTTCTCTCCTCTGCCCCCAAACAGGCCACAGGGGATCCCAGACTTCTCTCTCCAGCTCCTTTTACAGGTGTACCTGCCCAGTGGCCTCCCGGACCCCCATGACCACTCCCACCCCCCACCCAAATCCCACAGGCTCTACTTGCAAACACACCTGGAATCCAGCGGCCTCTTACCCTCTGCTGCCGTGGGGCTGCTGTCCTTCTCAGTCTGCCGTCACCTCCTCACAAGCCCCGCAAGTCCCTTCCCTACCGGCAGCCAGAAGCTCCCGTCACCAAACCTTGTCCTTGTCCCAGAACCGCAAGGCCTAGGGGGAGGCCTCTCCACCCAGTGTCCCACAGCCAAGCCTGGCTCCTGCCCCCACTGTATCCCAGAGGGCACCTCCCCAGGGCTGTGTGACAAGTGTGCTCCAGACCCCGTCTTTTATAGTAATGGAGACCTCACCCTGTGCCAGGGCACACAGCTGCCCATAACACAGGACACTGAGTTATATTTGAATTTTGGATAAACAATATTTAGTGTGAGGAATCCCTAACACTGCAGGGATAAACAGGAATCTGGCTGTTCCTGGACTTGATTGGCTAAATCTGTCAATATAAGCCTAGAAATACGGCTACGTTCCTGGCCTCCCTTGCAGCTAGAAAGGCGGCGTGAGGAAGGCTGACCAATGGGAGGGACATGAGCACCACCCAGGCCATGCCCCCAAAGACACGGCCCAGCCTCCCAGCCTCTGAGCAGGTGCTGGTGGCCGGTACTGGTTCCTGCCCCACACCCCACCCTGCCTGGGCCTGCAGTGACCTCAGGCCCCTGCTCTCCCTGGCCTGCATTAGAGGGCGCAGACATCCTCCCAGCTGGACACCTGACTCAGTCTCTCCACATGTGCCAGCTCCAAGGGAGGACTCTGTTCACTGTGGATACCAGGCACGTCCAGCTCCACCCGCCCGAGGCAGGGCAGGGCTTGGGGCCCCAGGGCCAGGGAACCAAAGCCCCAGAGGCCAAGTCCCACCTAGGGCACCTGGCAGTCACCTCCAGCCTGCTGTTCACCTGGATTTGTTCCTAACCATGTTCCTGCATTACTTTGATAAAAGGCTCTAATTTTACTGAAAAAGCATTTACAGAATGAATGAAAAGAGGGAGGTGCCCGCTTCAGCTGGAGGTCACTTGGGCGCTGTGTGCACAGGTGTGTGGATGGCAGCACGGCCTCATCAAGTTCCCATCCAGAGCTCCCCGGTGACCAGGGGCCAGGCTCAGGGCTGCAGGTGGGAGCTGGCAGGGGAGATGATGCTGTGTGGGGTGGCCCTGCCCTCTCTCCCCGGGACCCTCTGTCTCCCGCAGTCTCAGGCAGCTGGTCCACCAGTTCAGTGGTGCAGGAGCCTGGAGGGGCTCAGCCCTGGGGCAGCTGCTCTGGGGGCTCAGGGGGGTCAGGCCAATTTCTACACTTCCCCAGCCTCAAAACAAGGGCAGGCAGGCAGGGGAGCAGGTCCGAGGAAGCACAGGTCACTGAGGTCGGACGTGTGTGTCCACCTCTCCGCACGGGCACTGGTATGCGAGAGCAGCCAAGAGGGCTCGCCCAGCTGGAACAGCTGGGGAAACCCAAGCCCAGAGAGGGGCCCAACCCAGGACTGCCGGGGGCGACGCAGGGGCTCTGGTGGCCAGAACAGAGAGACAGGACACAGGCATGCCACTGGGCATTTATTGACACGGAGCAGCACGGTCCTCAGTGCCCCGCTGGCCAGCAGGCACACAGGGCACGGCGCTCTGCCTGCAGCAGTAGGGTCTCCGTCTGCAAAGCAACAAGAGGCCTGAGGGTGCAGCCCAGCTGCCCACTGGCATTCCCCTGGGCCTCCACCCACCCAAGGCAGCCCTATCTCCACCGGCTCCTGAGATAGACAAGGTCAGGCCCTGGCTCTAACCCCCACACCCACAGCCTCCCACTCATCTCTTCCCTCTGCAGTGGCTCCCACTGGTGGCGCCTGCCTGGGGTCTGCTGGTGCCCACGCCATGCCAGCGTGCCCACCTGCCTTCTTCCAGCTCCCACACCACCCGCAGGGGTCCACTGTCCCCCACTCCCTCCCACCCTCATGCCTAAGGATAGGTGGGGGCTGCTCCTCCCAAGAGCTCAGCTCCAGGCTCTGTGAGTGGGGAGAGGGCTCCAGGTCTTAGTCCGAGCCCTTTGGAGTGTTCCCAAGAAGCACACTAGGGCTGGTGGGGGGTGGGACCAGGCAGGGTCTTCCCTGCTTTCTCCTTCCTAGAATTCTCCTTTTCCAGGAAGAAGCTTGAGCCCTGGCACAAACAAAAACTCCTTGGCTGCACCCCATGGCGTGGGGGCTCCCTGTTCATCCAGGCTTGGAGGGGCCTTAACCAACCTGTGCATCCACCCAGGATCCAGACCACCCTGCCCAGCCTGACCCCCCATTCCTGACACTATCGCCACATCCTCTGGCCTCAGTTTCTCCTCTGCCCCGGGGCCTTGCCGCCCATCTAGGGGATCCTGGATTGGGCTGACAGTCCTTCCCCAGGGTCCAGATCTGTCACAGCCCTCAGGAGTGGCGGTCATAGGACAAAGTGCCCAGTGAGGGCCTTCTGGGGGAGGGGCTAGAAATAGAGCATGCTGGAGAGAGGGGCGTCTCATAGGTGAGACAGGTGCCCAGAATGCCCCTTGGATGACTGGAGCCAGAGGAAGGGGGCAAGGTGCGGCGTCTTAAATCAGGGGTGAAGGATGAGGGACACTCCACTCCCCCAGGGGGCCTCTTCCTCATCCTCCCTGCCCTCCCCACCCCCTGGGAAGCCCGGGAGGACCGTCGCGCCGCGGGCGCTCACCCGCGCGTCCAGGCTGCAGGCTGTCTTCCGCAGGTCCTGCAGGGCGCGCTGCATGAACTCGAAGGCGTGGCAGTCCACGCATGGGCGGCCTGCGGGGGGCGCGGGTCAGGGTGGAGGAGGCGCAGGGGGGGTCACCCGCAAGGCCCCCACGCACCCTAGGCCCGTCCACCCAGTGCCAAAGAGCGCACGTCCCCACTCCCCACGCCACCATCTCCCGCGAAGGGGAGGACCCGCTCCCGGGAACAAAGGCGAGGCGCGGTCCTCCCCGCAGAGCCCCGGCCCCGCACGCCCCTGTCTCCAGCCCCGCCCCGCTCCCCGGAACCCGGCCCCCGGCACCTACTCTGCGCGGGGACGGCACTCCCGGCGGGCTCGGCGCGGGCCCGGGCGCCCAGCAGCGCCAGACTCAGCAGCAGCAGCAGCAGCGGCGGCGGCGGTGACATCGGGGACCGGCACGCGGGCGGGGAGGCCATGGCCAGCGGAGGGAGCGGGGCCGCCCTGAAGCCAGCGAGGGGTCAGCGGCGCCCGCCCCGCCCGCCCCGGGCCGGTGAGCCCCCGTCCCCTCCCGCGGGCCCCACTACCCTTGTCCAAGCCCCAGGCCTGGGAGCCCTGGACCCACCCACCCCGGGCCCGGGAGCCCCCGCCCCACCTCCGGTTCCCCGACTCCAGTCCGCCCGTCACCGGGCCCAGCGAACCTCTAGTCCGCGCCCCGTATCTAGAAAACGCCCATTCGGACGCCCGCACCCCCGCCCTTACCGCGGTTAAGGGACCCCGGGACCAGCAGCGCGGGGACACCGGCAGACGTTCCGCGTCCGGCGCGCAACGCGCATGCGCTCCGACCCGACCCCGCCCGGGTTCCCCACCCGACGTCGTCGTCATGGAAACCCGAGACTGCGCTGGCCGCGGGTTTAGAGGAACCTAGGACGCTCCAGGAATCGGGTGTGCCTGGCCCTGGCTGGGGGCTGCCCCCGGGGGCAGCGTCCAGGCCCATGGCGGATGCAGTCTAGAGGACTGCCTGGAGGAGGCGGCGCCGGGGCGAGACCTCCAGAGCGCACGGCCGGCGGGAGAAAAGCTGAGGAAGTGGGAAATCTGTGGCTGGAGCTCAGCAGGTCAGGAGCGATCCTGAGGGAGCTGCTCGATGCTCGCGAGGCGCGGGGAGCTGCGCATGCAAACACTTGGCCTCCGACCGCGGGCGAGTGGGGTCCAGTGTGGGGTCGCACCGCCCGGAGAGAGCTGGCCTGGGGGATCGGCTCGGGGGATCCGCCCTCGCCCGGCTTTTCCCTGGCCCAGCCTCTCCCCGATCCTCGGGCGTCAGGGTGGGCACCAGCCTGCTCGGTCCCTCCCGGCTACCCACCCCCAACCCAGGGTCCTCCTCTCCGCCTCTCGGTGTCCTCGGAGCCCGGAGAACCGCTTGCGCGGAGCCCCGACCACAGGTCCTCGGCCTCTCTGTGCCGATTTCAGTCCCGTGAACTCAGGGCTGTTGGCCTTAAAGAGCGCCGTGCAGCCAGTGGCCCCCGGGGGCGCCCGGCAAGTGCGAATCTGGGCCCCGGACGCCCTGGGAGGGATGGTCCCAGCCGTTGGAGCCAGGCCCCCACGCCGACACCGACACAGGCGGTGGCCTCCTCAGAAGGCGCCCCAGCCGCACGTGGGTGCTGGCGCCCCCGCCCCCCCCCCCCCCCACCCACCCAGCAGCCCGCGTTGTGGCCGGGAGCTCAGGGAGTAACCACACCTCCCGCCAGACCCTCTTCTTGGCGGGCGGAGCCGCACCCCTACCTGGAGGCCGCCCCGCTCGCCGTGCAGGACCCGGAGCCTCGGGCGCCCCCCTCCCCAGCCTCGCCGACCTCTACCCCCAACCCCCGGGCTTCTGGCCGGTGGTCTTCCTGGCACAAGCTGGGACTGCGGACGCACCTGCTTCTCGCGTGGTCAGAGCCGCCCCTGCCCCGGCCGGACGCGGGTGTCCTGACCCTAAGAGTGGGTGGGAGGGTGGGTTGGGGAAGCGTGCCCGTGACTGCCGCTGCCTCCTCGGGGTTGGGCCGACGCCGGGCTTCGGGGACCCGGTCGCGCCTCGGGGGTGTGCTGCATCCTCAGCGCGCTGACACGCAGGCGGGGCCCGAGGGGCCGGGTGGGGGCTGCGGGCCGGTGTCGCAGGCGCCTGGGGAGGCAGCGGCCTTCCCGAGTGTCGGGCTAGTGCGCACTTCCGCGCTCTTCTCCACTCGGAGCCAAGAGCCCGAGAGCAGGCCGTCGCGGTCCCCCAGTGGGGCGGGAGCCGTAGAGGGGTAGCCCCGCGCGGTTGCCGGGGCCGCGGAGTCCTGGGGGGGACGTGCCTCCGGGGACGCGCCGGGCCGCAGGCGTCCTTCTCCCCTTCGGTCCCACGCTGCGCCCGCTCGCGACCTGCTCCTATCACCCCTGCCCCTAGCGCCCACGGACAGTCTAATCCCAGCACTTTGGGAGGCCAAGGCCGGTGAATCACCTGGGGTCAGGAGTTCAAGACCAGCCTGGCCAACATGGCGAAACCCCGTGTCTACTAAAAATACAAAAATTAGCCGGGTATGGTGGCACCCGCCTGTAATCCCAGCTACTGGGGAGGCTGAGGCAGGAGAATCATTTGAACCCAGGAGGCAGAGGTTGCAGTGAGCTGAGATCACACCACTGCACTCCAGCCTGGGCCACAGAGTGAGACTCCATCTCAAAATATATATATATATATGTATATTTCTTACCAAAAATGCATCTTCATTCCCATGACTGTCTTCATCTCTGTCTCTCTCTCTCTGTCATACTTGCTGGTTCCTTTGGATCTTGTTTCTGTTTCCTTCCTAAATCCATATTTGAAATAACCTTAAAATTGTTCCTTTTTCTCAATAAATAACACATATTTATGCCTTTCTTATAATTTTTCTCATAAAACACATCTTTTTGGTGCACTTTATATACAGAATTATATATATTAATTAGAAGTTTAACTCTTTTTTTGAAACAGAGTCTTACTCTGTTACCCAGTCTGGAGTGCAGTGGCATGATCTAGGCTCACTGCGACCTCGACCTCCCGGGTTCAAGTGATTCTCCTGTCTCAGCCTCCCCAGTAGCTGGGACTACAGGTGCGTGCCACCACACCCGGCTAATTTTTGTATTTTTTTCTTTGGTAGAGGCAGGGTTTGCCATGTTGGGCAGGCTGGTCTCGAACTCCTGACCCCAAGTGATCCACCTGCCTCTGCCTCCCAAAGTGCTGGGAATCCAGGCGTGAGCCACTGCACCTGGCCTAAGTTTAACTCTTAGTAATTTTAATTTCTAGCAAGCAATTTTGAACTATCACATGTCAATATTTTATAGGTGAGAACCATTTTGTAATTTTTAGAGACAGGTCTCTCCGTAATTTTTTTTTGTTTTTTGTTTTTTTTTTTGAGACGCAATCTTGCTCTGTCGCCCAGGCTAGAGTACAGTGGTGCAATCTCGGCTCACTGCAACCTCTGCCTCCTGGGTTCAAGCGATTCTCCTGCCTCAGCCTCCCAAGTAGCTGGGATTACAGGTGCCTGCCCCCACACCCAGCTGATTTTTGTATTTTTAGTAGACATGGGGTGTCACCATGTTGGTCAGGCTGGTCTCGAACTCCTGACCTTAAGCGATCCACCCGCCTTGGCCTCCCGAAGTACTGGGACTACAGGCATGAGCCACCGAGTTCAGCCATAATGTATTTTTTTGATAGTGACTCTATTTCGTGAATCCAACAAGAGGACAAGCACAACACTCCCCATCATTTAAAAAAAATGAATTTGCACAAATCTCACTTGTGTTATTCACACATTTCGCTTATTTAATGCTTTCTTTGATTTTGATACCAAAACTGTATGTTGATATAAACTCCTAGGTGATGAAAAGATCATTGACAGAGCTGAGGATTTTTCATTGAAAACTAACCCTAATCCAGGCAAACATTTTAACCCAGTTCTAGGTACTGATGTCAAAAGGGGTTATGATATAGCAAGACACTAAATAACAAAGCTTCAAAATATTGAAAGCGGCATTGACAGAAGTACAGAAGAAATAATTAATCTCAATATTATAGTGTAATATTTTAACGTGCTTTTTCTGATAATTATTCAAACAGAAAATGAGTTGGTAAGGATATAGATTTGAACGCTTCACAAAACATCTGAGTACATATATTGAACACTGTATCCTCAGAATACATTCTGTTTAAGCATATGCAGAATGTTTAATTTTAAAAAAATTAGGCCAGGCACAGTGGCTTGTGCTTATAAGAGACGGGAGGATCACTTGAGGCCAGGAGTTTAAAACCAGCCTGGACAACATAGCAAGACCCTAACTCTACAAAAGATTTGAAGATTTTAAAAAGTATCTGAATGTGGTGGTGCATGCCTGTAATCCCATCTAGTTGGGAGGCTGAGGCAGGAGGATCCCTTTAGCCTAGGAGTTCGAGGCTGCAGTGAGTCATGGTCGTGCCACTGCACTCCAGCCTGGGCAACAGAGTGAGATCCTGTCTCCAGAAAAAAAATTTTAATTTTATATATATATACACACACTGATCACTTAATAAAGGCTTTAAACATGTCAAATAATTTTTTTAACTACAAATCAATGTAATTATTACTTATAATAACAAAAATATAAGTGAAAACTTCCATACTTTTGGAAATTTAAGTGCACAAATTTAATAACACATAGGCCAAATAAATCACAAGGGAAATTATAAAATATTTACAATTAGAACAATAACAAAAATAGCATGCTATAAAACTTGCAATATAAGTGTAAAATAGTATTTGTGGTAAAATTTATAGTGTAATATAATTATAAATGTAAAAATGCTGAAAACTTATGTATCAAAAGAATGCATAACATAATTTTTATGTGTATTAATAGACCTAAATATACGTAGTCTTTTATGAAATTTAGGAAACCAAGAACAAACATATTTATGTTCAGCAATTTGTTTCAATTTTTTATCTTATTTGGAAATGAACCAGACATTTATGAATATCATTTAATTTATCATAACATAACTTTAAGATTTCAAATTACATGAAAAGTTAATTTATAAATGTTTATCCTATTTACATTTACCTAATTTATTTCTAACAATTCACCTAGATGATTTATGAAAACTGAGATATTAGAAGAAGTCATTTCCTGATTAACTATTTTTATTTATTTTTTTCATATGAAGAAACACTTCTAGAAGATCCCTTTCTTATATTCTAATCTAAGCATTTAATGTTTTCAGTGCATCACACAAATATTGATGAGTTCTCATCTTAATTTAGTTCCGAATGCTTTCTAATTTTACTGTGATTCTTCCTGGATGAAGAAGTTATTTAGAAGTGTATTGGCTGAGCGCAGTGGCTCAAGCCTGCAATCCCGGCACTTCGGGAGGCCGAGGCAGGTTGATCACTGGAGGCAGGAGTTCGAGACCGGCCTGACCAACATGGCAAAACCCCATCTCTACTAAGACAGGGTAATTTATGAAGAAAGAGGTTTCCTTGACTCACAGTTCTGCAGGATATACATAAGCATGGTTGGGGAGCTTCAGGAAACTTACAATCATGGCAGAAGGGCAAAGGGCAAGCAAGCACCTTCTTCATATGGCAGAGCAGGAGGAAGACAGCAAAGGGGGAAGTGCTACACACTTTTAAACAAGCTCTCGTGAGAACTCATTCACTATCATGAGAACAGCAAAGGGGAAGTCGGCCTCCGTGATCCAATCCCTCCCACCAGGCCCCTCCTCCAACACTGGGGATCAGAGCTCCACACGAGATTTGAGTGGCGACATAGAACCAAACCATATCAGCCATCAACGTGGTCATCCAGTGCCTCCCCTGCGGAGGACACCAGAGCATGAATGTGCAATGTGACAGCCCTCCCACTCTGCCTGTTCCTGTTGTTCGTCCACACACTCACTCGCCATAGCTCTGTCTCCCCGTTCTTCCAAACTTGCTCCTTCCGGGTTCTCATCAACCAGCCAAACAGCCCCACCCATGACTCCATATATATTCTTATTTCATGACTCTTCTGCCTCTACGTGAAGCAGACAAGCAAGCTAACTGATCCGAGTTGTACCCACAGGGAGGATTTCTTCTCCACGCTGTCCTCGAGGGCCGCCCGGAACATGTTGTAGTGGAGCTTCCGTCTGTCTTCAGCTTCCGTCAACACTGAACCAGCTCATCTAAGCACCAGACACAAGATTTTACTTCTTTTGTCAGGTGAGGTGGGAAGTCGCACCCACGTCTGGCCAGTTGTGTCGGCTGTAACTCAGACTTTGGACTGACTTGTCACCCAGCTCATATAGCAAGGAGTTCCTGATGGCAGCTGGGGGAGCTGACATCAGTGTCAGCTCAGACTCTTAGGCAGTTACCTCAATCCTCCCAATAGTTCCTAATCCTCACACAATATGGAGCCAAGTCCCTAAAGATGCTCATTGGTTCACAGTATTAGACTTAATGCCTAATTAAGGATGTTTTCTTGTGTATACCTTTACACCTGGACTCCCAGTATATTTTTGCTTTTGAATGAACTGATCCAGACACTCATGCTGCCTATTAGCTTAACTGAACCGTCCTTTCTCAAGGTTTTAGAGAAAATCCCCATCTCTGGCAAAAGAGTTAAAGGAGCTACCGTTAACTATGGGTCCCTTTTGTAATATGTGATGACCTATTAATTCCCAGCCCTTCTAGGGAAGTCTCTGACAGGAACACAATCCAGCCCCTTAATTTTCTGGAAAAACGAGGGCATCAGGTATCCCTAGCAATGCCCAGATCTCTGTACAGAAGGCTAAGTATTTGGGGTATGTGCCCACTCCTGGGACAGGACTTTGACTCAGGAGTGAAAAGAGGCAATCCTGGCACTCCAGTCCCCTCAGACTAAGAAACAGGCCTTTGGGGGAATGGCTGGATTCTACTGGGTTTGGGCTCATAGCAGAACTACTTTATGAAGCTCTGAAAGGATGTGATCATGAGCCTTTAAATTGGGATGGAACCTGCCAACAGGTATTCCTAACATTAGAAGAAAAGCTGGGAACAGCCCCTACTTTGGGACTCCCAAACATAGAAAAACTTTTCACCCTTTAGGCCGGGCGCGGTGGCTCACGCCTGTAATCCCAGCACTTTGGGAGGCCGAGGCGGGCGGATCACAAGGTCAGGAGATCGAGACCATCCTGGCTAACACGGTGAAACCCCGTCTCTACTAAAAATACAAAAAATTAGCCGGGTGTGGTGGCGGGCGCCTGTAGTCCCAGCTACTTGGGAGGCTGAGGCAGGAGAATGGTGTGAACCCGGGAGGTGGAACTTGCAGTGAGCCGAGATTGTGCCAGTGCACTCCAGCCTGGGCAACAGAGCGAGACTCCGTCTCAAAAAAAAAAAAGAAAAGAAAAAGAAAAACTTTTCACCCTTTAGATGAACTTTTAGATGCTGTCCAGCTGCACCCTTTCACCTTGGCTGAAAAACAAAGGGTAGCTTTGGGCATCCTAAACCAGAGGCTCAGGAATGACCCTATACCAGTGGCTTACTTTTCTAAACTAGACCAGGTGGTGGCTGGGTGGCCAGGATACTTGCGAGCTGTAGCCACCACCACTCTATTGACAGAAGCCAGTAAGTTTACCTTGGGACAACCATCAGATGTCGTGATCCCCCCCATGAAGTATAGGGAGTCCTAGAGGCAAAGGGACACCAATAGCTAACAAGGGGCTTGTTACTTAAATATCAGACCCTTCCGCATGACACCCCAGATGTTACCCTTAAAGTATGTTGAGTTTTAAACTCTTCTCCCTTGTTGCTGGACTTCGTGTCCCAGGAAACAGGTCCCCAACTCATTCACTCCTGTGTGGAAACCATACAACAGACCTCCCCTAGCAGGCCCGACCTCGAAGATGAGCCCTTGAGCCCCTGCATAACCCCAGTGTTGAGTGGCTCAGAGATGAAAGTGGTTTTATTCATAAGGGAGAAAGAAAGATCGGTTATGCAGTAGTTAGCCGACAAGAAGGCATTGAGGCCAAAGCTTGACCTCCCCAGACATCTGCTCAAAAAGTGGAATTAATTGGTCTAATCAGGGTCCTCCAACTGAGAAAAGACTTAAGAGTCAACATATTTACCGATTCCAAATATGGGTGCCTGGTGCTCCACGCTCATGACGCCATATGGAAAGAAAAGGGACCGCTAACAGCTAAGGAATCCCCCACACAGCATTGCTCTGAGATCTTGGAATTGTAGATGCTGTCCAGCTCCCAAAGGAGGTGGCAGTTACTCACTGCAGGGGACACCAAAAGGGGGACACCTCTATTATCCCGGAGGAAATGCCCTGATGGACAGAACTGCCAAGGCCACAGGTGAAGAACACCAGTGCTCCAGGCCACGGACTAATGCCAGGTACTGCACCCATGCCAGCAGCACCCTACTGTACTCCTGAGGAAAGTAAATGGGCAGAACAGATGGGCTTACAGGGCCAGGCGTGGTGGCTCACACTTGTAATCCCAGCACTTTGGGAGGCTGAGGTGGGTGGATCATGAGTTCAGGAGTTCAAGACCAGCCTAGCTAACACAGTAAAACCCTATCTCTACTAAAAATAGAAAAAAAAATTAGCCAGGTGTGGTGATGCATGCCTGTAATCCTGGATACTCGAGAGGCTGAGGGAGGAGAGTCGTTTGAACCTGGGAGGCGGTTTTCCCTGGCCAGTGCTAGGGAGATTGTGAGGTTTGGACTGGGCAGAATTCCCCACAGCGCAGCACAGCAGCTGTGGCAGATCGTGGCCAGACTGCCTCTTTAACTGGGAACCAGACCCATCCCTTCTCACCCGGGCAGTGCCTCCCCGCAGGAGTTCCAGCAACTCCAGCCAGGGGTTTACAGACAGAACTTTCATCTCCCCGGGTCAGAGCACCTGGGGAGAGTGGTGGCCGCAGTCTCAGGTTGGGCAGACTCTATCTTTCCTGCTTGCTGGCTCCCAAGAGTCCCAGTGACCTGGATGAGGGGGCATTCCCCCCAGCGCAGTGCACCCACACTGGTAAGGGGCAGCCAGACTGCTTCCTTAAGCAGGTCCCTGATCCCATGCCTCCTGATGGGGTGAGACCTCCCAACAGGGGCCACCAGACACTTCATTCAGGAGAGCTGCAGCTGGCATCAGGTCGGTGCCCCTCTGAGACAAAGCTTCCAGAGGAAGGAGCAGGCAGCAATCTTTGCTGTTCTGCAGCCTTCACTGGTGATACGCAGGCAAACAGGGTATGGAGTGGACCCCCAGCAAATTGCAGCCGACCTGCAGAAGAGGGGCCTGACTGTTAAAAGAAAAACAGCCAGGCGCAGTGGCTCACGCCTGTAATCCCAGCACTTTGGGAGGCTGAGGAGGGTGGATCACAAGGTCAGGAGTTCGAGACCAGCCTGGCCAATATGGTGAAACCCTGTCTCTGCTAAAAATACAAGAATTATCCAGGCGTGGTGGTGGGCGCCTGTAGTTCCAGCTACTTGGGAGGCTGCAGGAGAATCGCTTGAACCTGGAAGGTGGAGGTTGCAGTGAGTGAGCCAAGATCACGCCACTGCACTCCAGCCTGGGTGACAGAGCGAGACTCCATCTCAAAAAAAAACGAAAAAAAAAGAGAAAATAAAAGAAAAACAAACAGAAAGCAACAACAACAACATCAACAAAAAAGACCCCACAAAAACCCCATCTAAAGGTCAACAGCCTCAAAGATGAAAGGTAGATAAATCCACGATGAGGAAAAACCAACACAAAAATGCTGAAAATTCCAAAAGCCAGAATGCCTCTTCTCCTTCAAATGATCAAAACACCTCTCCGGCAAGGGCACAGGAGTGGGCTGAAGCTGAGATGGATGAACTGACAGAAGTAGGCTTCAGAAAGTGGGTAATAATATACTTCACTGAGCTAAAGGATTATGTTTTAACCCAATGCAAAGAAGCTAAGAACCACGATAAAACATTACAGATGGTGTTAACTGGAATAACCAGTTTAGAGAGAAACATAAATGACCCGACGGAGCTGAAAAATACAGCACAAGAACTTCATGATGCAAACACAAGTATCAACAGCCAAATCAACCAAACAGAAGAAAGAATATCAGAGCTTGAAGACTGTCTTGCTGAAATAAGGCAGGCAGACAAGATTAGAGAAAAAATAATGAAAAGGAATGAACAAAACCTCCGAGAACTACTGGACTATGTAAAAAGATTGAACCTGCAACTGACTGGAGTACCTGAAAGAGACGGGGAGAATGGAGCCAAGTTGGAAAACACACTTCAGGATATCATCCAGGAGAACTTCCCCAACTTAGCAGGACAGGCCAACATTCAAATCCAGGAAATCCAGAGAACTCCAATAAGATATTCCATGAGAAGGTCAACCCTAAGGCACATAATCATCAGATTCTCTAAGGTTAAAATGAAGTAAAAAATGTTAAGGGCAGCCAGAGAGAAAGGCCAGGTCACCTACAAGGGGAAGCCCATCAGACTAACAGTGGACATCTCAGTGGAAACCCTACAAGCCAGAAGAGATTGGGGGCCAATATTCAACATTCTTTTTTTTTTTTTTTTTTTTTTTTTTAGACGGAGTCTTGCTCTGTCGCCTGGCTGGAGCGCAGTGGCGCAATCTCAGCTCACTACAAGCCTCCCAAGTAGCTGGGATTATAGGCACATGCCACCATGGCCGGATAATTTTTTGTATTTTAGTAGAGATGGGGTTTCACCATGTTGGCCAAGATGATCTTGATCTCCTGACCTCGTGATCCACCCGCCATGGCCTCCCAAAGTGCTGTGAGCCACCGTGCCTGTCCGATATTCAACATTCTTTAAGAATTTCCAGGCCAGGTGCAGTAGCTCACACCTGTAATCCCAGCACTTTGGGAGGCCAAGGTGGGCGGACCACAAGGTCAGGAGTTCAAGAACAGCATGGCCAACATGGTGAAACCCTGTCTCTACTAAAAATACAAAAATTAGCTGGACAGGGTGGTGCGTGCCTGTAATCCCAGCTGCCTGGGAGGCTGAGGTAGGAGAACTGGTTGAACCAGGACTCAGGAGGCGGAGGTTGCAGTGAGCCGAGATCATGCCACTGCACTCCAGCCTGGGCTACAGAGCGAGACTCCATCTCAAAAAAAAAAAAAGAATTTCCAACCCAGGATTTCAAATCCGGCCAAACTAAGCTTCGTAGGTGAAGGAGAAATAAAATCCTTTTCAGACAATCAAATGCTGAGGGATTTCATCTCCACCAGGCCTGCCTTGCAAGAACTCCTGAAGGAAGCACTGAACATGGAAAGGAAAAACTATTACAAGCCACTATAAAAACACACTGAAGTACACACACCAATGACACTATGAAGCAACTACATTAACAAGTCTGCAAAATTAACTAGCCAGCATCATGATGACAGGATCAAATTCACACATACCAATATTAACCTTAAATGTAAATGGGCTAAATGCTCCCAATTAAAAGACACAGAACGGGAAGCTAGACAAAAAGACAAGATCCATCAGTGTGCTGTATTCAGGAGTCACAACTCATATACAAAGACACACATAGGCTAGAAATAAAGGGATGGAAGAATATTTACCAAGCAAATGGAAAGCAGAAAAAAGCAGGAGTTGCAATCCTAATTTCTGACAAAATAGACTTTAAACCAACACAGGTCAAAAAAGGCCAAGAAGGGCATTACATAATGGTAAAGGGTTCAGTTCAACAAGAAGACCTAACTATTCTAAATATATATGCACCCAATACAGGAGCACCCAGATTCATAAAACACAGTTTTTTGTTTTTTTGTGTTTTTTGTTTGTTTGTTTGTTTTTTTGAGACAGAGTCTTGCTCTGTCACCCAGGCTGAAGTGCAGTGGCACAATCTTGGCTCACTGCAAGCTCTGCCTTCCGGACTCAAGCAATTCTCCTGCCTCAGCCTCCCGAGTAGCTGGGACTACAGGTGCACATCACCACGCCCAGCTAATTTTTGTATTTTTAGTAGAGACAGGGTTTCACCATATTGGCCAGGATGGTCTTGATCTCTTGACTTCATGATCCATCCACCTTGGCCTCCCAAAGTGCTGGGATTACAGGCGTGAGCCACCGCACCTGGCAATACATTCTTAAAGACCTACAAAGACAATTAGACACTCACACAATAATAGTAGAACACTTTAATACCTCACTGTCAATATTAGACAGATCATCAAGACAGAAAATTAACAAAGATATTCAAGACTTGAACTCAGCTCTGAATCAAATGGACCTGATAGATACCTACAGAACTCTCCACCCCCCAAAAAACAGAATGTACATTTTTCCTGGTGCCACATGGAACTTACTCTAAAATTGATCATATAATTGGAAGTAAAATACCCCTCAGCAAATGCAAAAGAACGGAAATCATAACAGTCTCTCAGACCATAACGTAATCAAATTAGAGCTCAAGATTAAGAAATTCCCTCAAAACCATGCAACTACATGGAAACTGAACAACCTGCTCCTGAATGACTTCTGGGCAAATAATGAAATTAAGGCAAAAATCAAGAAGTTCTTTGAAACTAATGAGAACAAAGAGACAACTTACCAGAATCTCTGGGATACAGCTAAAGCAATGTTAGGAGGGAAAGTTATGGCACTAAATTACCACATCAAAAACCGAGAAGGATTTCATATCAACATACTAACATCACAACTAGAAGAACTAAAGAACCAAGAGCATTAAATATATAAGTTGCTTTGGGCAGTATGGCCATTTTCATGATATTGCTTCTTCCTATCCATGAACATAAAATGTTTTTACATCTGTTTGTGTCCTCTCTGATTTCCTTGAGCAGTGGTTTGTAGTTCTCCTTGAAGAGGTCCTTCACATCCCTTGTTAGCTGTATTCCTAGGTACAAAACAAACCTCAGAGCTAGCAGAAGACAAGAAATAACCAAGCTCAGAATGGAACTGAAGGAGACAGAGACACGGAAAACCCTTCAAAATATCAATGAATCCAGGAGCTGGGTTTCTTTAATCAATAAAATAGATAGACTGCTAGCTAGACTAATAAAGAAGAAAAGAGAGAAGATTCAAGTAAACACAATCAGAAATGATAAGGGGTGATACCACTGACCCCACAGAAATACAAACAACCATCAGAGAATACTATCAACATCTCTATGCAAATAAACTATAAAATCTAGAAGAAATGGATAAATTCCTGAACACATATACCCTCCCAAGACTGAACCAGGAAGAAATTGAATCCCTGAATAAACCAATAACAAGTTCCGAAATTGGGGTAGTAATAAATACCCTGCTGGCCGGGCACAGTGCCTCACACCTGTAATCCCAGCACTTTGGGAGGCTGAGGCAGGTAGATTACCTGAGGTCAGGAGTTCCAGACCAGCCTGGTCAACATGGTAAAACCCCATCTCTACCAAAAACAGAAAAATTAGCTGGGCGTGGTGGCGGGTGCCTATAATCCCAGCTACTTGGGAGGCTGAGGCAGGAGAATTGCTTGAACCTGGGAGGCAGAGGTTGAAGTGAGCCGAGATCGAGCCATTGCACTCCAGCCTGGGCGACAAGGGTGAAACTCCATCTCATATAAATACATAAATAGTCTACCAACCAAAAAAGCCCAGGACCAGGTGGATTCACAGCTGAATTCTACCAGAGGTACAAAGAGGAGCTGGTACCATTTTTTCTGAAACTATTCCAAACAACGGAAAGGGAGGGACTCCTCCCTCACTAATTTTATGGAGCCAGCATCATACTGATACCAAAACCCGGCAAAGATACAACTAAAAAAGAAAACTTCAGGACAACATCCCTGATGAACATCAATGCAAATACCCTCAATAAAATACTGGCAAACCGAATCTAGGAACACATCAAAAAGCTTATCCACCATGATCAAGTCAGCTTCATCTCTGGGGTGCAAAGCTGGTTCAACATACACAAGTCAATAAATGTAATTCATCACATAAACAGAACTAAAGACAAAAATCACATGATTATCTTAATAGATACAGAAAAGGCCTTCAATAAAATTCAACATCCCTTCATGTAAAAAATGTAATAAACTTGGTATTGAAGGAACATACCTCAAAATAATAAGAGCTGTTTATGACAAACCCACAGCCAATATCATACTGAATGGGCAAAAGCTGGAAGCATTCCCCTTGAAAACTGGCACAAGAAAAGGATGCCCTCCCTCATCACTCTTATTCAACATAGTATTGGAAGTTCTGGCCAGGGCAATCAGGCAAGAGAAGAAATAAAGCATATTCACATAGAAAGAGAGAAAGTCAAATTGTCTTTGTTTGCAGATGACATGATCCTATATCTAGAAAACCCCACTGATTCAGCTCAAAAGCTTCTTAAGCTGATGAACAACTTCAGCAAAGTCTCAAGATACAAAATCAATGTGCATAAATCACAAGCATTCTTATACACCAACAACAGACAAGCAGAGAGCCAAATCATGAATGAGTTTCCATTTACAATTGCCTCAAAGATAATAAAATACGTACGAATAGAGCTAACAAGGGATGTGAAGGACCTCTTCAAGGAGAACTACAAACCACTGCTCAAGGAAATCAGAGAGGACACAAAGAGATGTAAAAACATTTTATGTTCATGGATAGGAAGAAGCAATATCATGAAAATGGCCATACTGCCCAAAGCAATTTATATATTTAATGCTATTCCCATTAAACTACCATTGACATTGCTCACAGAATTAGAAATAACTATTTTAAAATTCATGTGGAACCGTAAAAGAGCTTGTATAGCCAGGACAATTCTAAGCAAAGAGAACAAAGCTGGAGGCATCACACTAACCGACTTCAAACTATTCTACAAGGCTACAGTAACCAAAACAGCATGGTACTGGTACAAAAACAGGCACACAGACCAATGGAACAGAATAGAAAACTCAGAAATAAAACTCTACATCTACAACCATCTGATCTTTGACAAACCTGACAGAAATAAGCAGTGGGGAAAGGATTCCCTATTTAATAAATGGTGCTGGGAGAACTGGGTAGACATATGCAGAAATTGAAACTGGACCCTTCCTTACACCTTGTATAAAAATTAACTCAAGATGGATTTAAGACTCAAATGTAAGACCCAAACTATAAAAACCCTAGAAGGAAATCTAGGCAATACCATTCAGGACATAGGCATGGGCAAAGATTTTATGATGAAATTGCCAAAAGCAATTGCAGCAAAAGGAAAAATTGACAAATGGGATCTAATCAAACTAAAGCGCTTCTGCACAGCAAAAGAAACTATCATCAGAGCAAACAGACAATCTACAGAATGGGAGGAAAATTTTGCAATCTATCAGTCTGACGAAAGTCTAATATCCAGAATCTACAAGGAACTTAAGCAAATTTACAAGAAAAAAAAACACATTAAAAAGTAGGCAAAGGGCATGAACAGACAATTCTCAAAAGAAGACATACATGCAGCCAACAAACATGAAAAAAACTCAACATCACTGATCATCAGAGAAATGCAAATCAAAACCACAATGAGATACCATTTCATGCTAGTCAGAATGGCGATTATTAAAAAGTCAACAAACAACAGACACTGGCAAGGTTGCAGAGAAATGGGAACACTTTTTACACTGTTGGTTGGAATGTAAATTAGTTCAACCATTGTGGAAGACAGTATGGCAATTCCTCAAAGATTTAGAATGGGAAATACCATTTGACCCAGCAATCCCATTACTGGGTATATACCCAAAGGAATATAAATCATTCTATTATAAAGATACATGCATGTGTATGTTCATTGCAGCACTATTCACAATAGCAAAGACATGGAATCAACCCAAATGCCCATCAACGATAGATTTGATAAAGAAAATGTGGTATATGTACACCATGAAATACTATGCAGTCATAAAAAGGAATGAGATCATGTCATATGCAGGGATGTGGATGAAGCTGGAAGCCATTATCCTCAGCAAACTAACGCAGGAACAAAAACCAAACACCGCATGTTCTCACTTATAAGTGGGAGCCAAACAATGAGAACACAGGGACATGGAAAGGGGAAAAACACACACTGGGGCCTGCTGGGGGAGGAGAGGGGGGAGAGCATCAGGAAAAATAGCTAACGCATGCTGGGCTTAATACCTAGATGATGGATGGATAGGTGCAGCAAACCATCATGGCACACGTTTACTTATGTAACAAACATGCACATCCTGCACATGTACCCCAGAACCTAAAATAAAAGAAAAAGAAAAAAAAGGGAAGCAGAGCATAAAAGTTTGGAAAATTTGCAGCCTGACCATGTGAAAGAAAAGAAAAACCCATTTTCTGGGGGAGGAATTAAAGCAAGCCTGCTGCAAAAATTTGCATAAGAGGAGCCGAATGTTAATCATCAAGAAAATAGAGAATATGTCTCCAAAGCATTTAGAGATACTTATGGCAGCCCCTCCCATCACAGGTCTGGAGGCCTAGAAGGGAAAAATGGTTTTGTCGGCCATGCCCAGGGCCCCACTGCTCTGTGCAACCTCAGGACGCAGCACCCTGCGTCCCAGCCACTCCAGCCCCAGCTATGGCTAAAATGGGCCAAGATACATCTAAGGCTGCTGCTCCAGAGAGTGCAAGCCAGAAGCCACCAACGTTTCCATGTGGTGTTAAACCTGCAGGTGCATAGAGGGCAAGAGTTGAGGCTTGGGAGCCTCCACCTAGATATCAGGGGATGTACAGAAACACTTGGATGTCCAGGCAGAAGTCTGCTGCAGGGGCAGAGCCCTCATGCAGAACCTCTACTAGAGCAGTGTGGAGGTGAAATGTGGGGTTGGAGCCCCCACACAGAGTTCCCACTGCGGCACTGCCTAATGGAGCTGTGAGAAGAAAGTCACCAACCTCCAGACCCCAGAATGGTAGATCCACTGACAGCTTCCACTGTGCACCTGAAAATACTGCAGGCACTCAACACCAGCCTGTGAAAGCAGCCGTGGGGGCTGTACCCTGCAGAATCACGGAGGCAGAACTGCCCAAGGCCTTGGGAGTCCACCCCTTGCATCAGCATGCCCTGGGTGTGGGACATGGAGTCAAAAGAGATTATTTTGGAGCTTTAAGATTTAATGACTGCCCTGCTAGATTTCAGACTTGCATGGGGCCTTAGCCCCTTTGTTTGGCCAATTTCTCCCTTTTGGAACAGGAGTATTTACCCAATGCCTGTACCCCCATTGTATCTTGTAAGTAATTAATTGCTTTTTATTTTACAGGCTCATAGGTGGAAGGAACTTGCCTTGTCTCAGATGAGACTTTGGACTTGGACTTCTGTGTTAAGACTTTGGGGGACTGTTGGGAAGGCATGATTGTGTTTTGAAGTGTGAGGAGGACGTGGGATTTGGGGGGGCCCAGGGCAGAATGATATGGGTTTGTCACAGGATCCTTGGGGTGTCACTTCACCAGCTGGAAACCTCTGTGGCCAGTCGTGCCTTTTCTTGAGTTTTGCTCAGGCCCACTGGGCTCATTCTGCCCACTTGGCCTGGCAGACTGTGCTTGGCTCATCCTACCAGCTTGGATCCCAGGCCTGCCAAGGGTGAGCCAGGCAAAGAGCGGTGAGGGGTGCATGAGTGAGCAAGCACAGGGTCTGGCTACTACGCAAGCCAGGCACACCAGCTGTGGGTGGGAATAGGAGTTTTAATTTTTCTCTTTTTCCTGTAATACTTCTTTTCTATCACTCTGGCCAACTGCCTCCCACTGGGAAATACCTCTTTTGTCCTTGTTGGGTGTAGAGGCCACTCTAAGGCCTAACTGGACACCATGCTGCCACTGTTTATCCTGCTTGCCCTCCCAATCACCCTGATCCAGTGTGGGTGGTAACAGAATGCTATAGTAAATATTGCAAAAATTACAGCATCAGGGAACCATCTTCATGGTTGCTGGGTTTGTCATCAACATCCCCAGGACAGAGAGTTCCATCTTCTGGCCTATCTGGAAAATCTCACAGCCATCTCCCCAGACTTCCTAACCAACCATAGTGATCCCAAAGTACCCAGACCCCTACTTGTTAGGTGGAACTCTCCTCCACTTAATGGATTTCACCTGAACCTCCATCTCCCTACCCCTGTACCGCACTCCCCACCACTGTCACTTGGACCCAGAAAGCTGGCTATCTATATCTCCGGTGTGCTAACGATTCTCTTTTGCACTCACTGTTGTGTTGTTAACGACACAAAAGCAGAAGCTTCCCTGCAATGTTCTGACACAACTTGTTGCCAGATTCTCAAGGCTGCAGTGAAGTAAATCGGATCCCACTTGTGAGTGAGGAAATTATATATGGTGCCTTCTCCCAGGTCAGAGCATATAGGGGAAAAAACAACTGTCTAATCTGGGAAGGTGGGAGTACCACCCTGTCCTGGAAAACAAAGGTTGTTCAACCACCCCCATTGGAGCAGGGAAGGAATATCTCTATAGACCCAACTTGGCAGCAAAGGCTACACATCACGCCCCATAGGGCCTCTATTTGTGTCCCAACTGGGTTCATTTTTGTTTGTGGCCACAAGTGGGAAGAATCCCACCCCGTAACCACTCCCAGCACCCAGCTCTCAGCTCCCCAGGGAGCCCACCTGTTCTTTTAGAAGTAGCTTTCCCTTACATATCAAAATCTTGGAACAGGAGTGAATGTATGTTGACCACCCTTGCCCCTCCAGGGGCCACGTCTATAACCCCATAAGACCTAAGAACATCAGAAGATAATGAGCAATAGGATTAATTCTGGGAGGAGTCAGGGTAGTAATAGGACAATCTTAGCCCCCTGATGTGACTTTGCCTACCACGAGTCAACCCTGAAGAATCCGACTCAAACCCTAGAATCATTAGCCACCAGCACAGGTCAGGCCTTAAAAGGGAATACAAGAATCCCTAGACCGTATGGCAAATATAATCCTTGATAACAGACTAGTGTTGGATTATTTAACGAGCTGAACAAGGTGGAGTCTGTACGGTTATTAACAAAACCTGCTGCACCTCTATTAACAACTCTGGACATAATAATGTTAACATTCAAAAGATTTATGAGCAAGCTCCCTGGTTACATAGACATAACCAGAGCACAGACCCAGCTAATCTGGTCAAGTGTCAGAAATGCCCTCCCAAGTCTCACCTGGTTTTTACCCCACCTGGGACCTTTGGTAGGTATATCATTACTACTAATTTGTGGCCCTTGCTTGTTTAACCACTTAGTAAAGTTTGTGTCTTCCAGATTGCAACACTTCTACATCAAGAAAATGTGGCAATAAGGCTGCCAAACCCTCCTGTCTTCTGAACCGAATCCTTGTAGATTCTGGATATCGCACCTTCATAGGAATATTCTGAGAATATTTTCTCCTGTGAGGTAAGCTGTCTGTTTACTCTGTGATAGTTTCTTTTGCTGTGCATACACTCTTCAGTGTCACTAGGTCCCACTTGTCAATTTTTTGTTGTTGTTGCAATTGCTTTTGAGGACTTAAGTAATAAATTCTTTCCCAAGGCTGATGTCCAGAATGGTGTTTCCTAGGTTTTCTTCTAGGATTCTTACAGTTTGTGTTCTTTCATTTAAATCTTTAATCCATCTTTAGTTTTTGTATAAGGTGAAAGGTAGGGGTTCAGTTTTATTCTTCTGCATATAGTTAGCCAGTTATCCCAGCACCATTTATTGAATAGGGAGTCCTTACCCCATTGCTTATTTTTGTTAACTTTGTCAAAGATCAGGCCTTCCTTGGCCTCCCAAAGCGCTGGGACTACAGGTGTGAGCCACTGTGCCCAGCCCAGTATGGCCATTGTAACAATATTGATTCTTCCAATCCATGAACATAGGATATTTTTTCCATTTGTTTGTGTCATCTATGACTTCTTTCAGCAGTGTTTTGTAACTTTCCTTATCAATATCTTTCACCTCCCTGGTTAGACGTATTCCTAGGTATTTTATTTTTGTGTGTGGCTGTTGTAAACAGGATAGCATTCTTGATTTGGCTCTCCGTTTGGATGCTATTGGTTTACACAAATGCCACTGACTGGCCGGGCATGGTGGCTCACACCTGTAATCCCAGCACTTTGGGAGGCTGAGGCAGGCAGATCACGAGGTCAAGAGATTGAGACCATCCTGGCCAACATGGTGAAACCACGTCTCTACTAAAAAACGAAAATTAGCTGGGCGTGGTGGCACGCACCCCTAGTCCCAGCTACTTGGGAGGCTGGGGCAGGAGAATCATTTGAACCCAGGAGGTGGAGGTTGCAGTGAGCCCAGATTGTGCCACTGCACTCCAGCCTGGTGACAGAGCAAGACTCTGTCTCAAAAAAAGAAAAGAAAAAAAAAGAAAAGAAATACTGCTGACTTTTGAATGTTGATTTTGTATCTTGAAACTTTACTGCAGTCATTACAGTTCAGGAGACTTTTGGTGGAGTTTTAGGGTTTTCTAGGTATAGAATCATAGCATCAGCGAAGAGAGATTGAAGGGGGCCAGCCCCTTCACACCTGTGGGTATTTCTCGTCAGGTGGGACGAGGGACTGAGAAAAGAAATAAGACACAGAGACAAACTACAGAGAAAGAACAGTGGGCTAAGGGGACCAGCGCTCAGCATACAGAGGACCCACGCCGGCACCAGTCTCTGAGTTCCCTCAGTATTTATTGATCATTATTTTTACTATTTTAGCGAAGGGAGTGTAGCAGGGCAACAGGTGGGGAGATGGTCAGCAGGGAAACATGTGAGCAAAGGAATCTGTATCATGAGTAAGTTCAAGGAAAGGTACTGTGCCTGGATGTGCACGTAGGCTGGATTTATGTTTCTCTTTACCCAAACATCTCAGTGTAGCAAAGAGTAACACAGCGGTATTGCTGCCAGCATATCTCGCCTCCAGCCACAGGGCGGTTTTCTCCTATCTCAGAACAGAACGAATGGGAATGGTCAGCTTTACACCGAGACATTCCATTCCCAGGGACGAGCAGGAGACAGAAGGCTTCCTCTTATCTCAACTGCAAAGAGGCCTCCCTCTTTCACTCCTCCTCAGCACAGACCCTTTACTGGTGTCGGGCTGGGGGATGGTAAGATCTTTCCTTTCCCACGAGGCCATATCTCAGGCTGTCTCAGTGGGGGGAAACCTTGGACAATTCCCAGGCTTTCTTGGGCAGAGGTCCCTGCGGCTTTCCGCAGTGCATGGTGTCCCTGGTTAATCGAGAATGGAGAATGGCGATGACTTTTACCAAGCATACGCCGTGCAAACATATTGTTAACAAGGCACAGCCCGCACAGCCCTAAATCCATTGAACTTTGATTCAATACAGCACATGTTTCTGTGAGCACAGGGTTGGGACTAAAGTTACAGGTTAACAGCATCTCAAAGCAGAAACAATTTTTCTTAGTACAGATCAAAATGGAGTTCCTTATATCTTCCTTTTCTACAAAGACACAGTAACAATCTGATCTCTCTTTACCCCACAGAGATAGTTTGACTTTTTTTCCTATATGCATGCTTTTTATTTCTTTCTCTTGCCTGATTGCTATGGCTTGGACTTCCAAAAGGGTAAATTTTTAATATATAAATTATTCTTCAATAAAGCTGTTATTTAAAAAATAAGCCAGGCAAGTCATGGTGGCTCAAGCCTATAAACCCAGCACTTTGGGAGACCGAGGCAGGTGGATTACTCGAGCCCAGGAGTTCGAGACCAGCTTGTCCAACATGGTGAAACCCCGTCTCTACTAAAAATACAAAAATTAGCCAGGCATGGTCGCACTTGCCTGTAATCCCAGCTACTAGGGAGGCTGAGACAGAGAATCGCTTGAACCTGGGAGGCGGAGGATGTAATGAGCTGAGATCATGCCACTGCACTCCAGCCTGGGTGACAGAGTGAGACTCCATCTCAAGAAAAATAAATGAAGGAAGGAAGGAAGGAGAAAGAGAAATTATGGAAAGAAAAAGAAAAAAGAAAGAAGAAAAGAAAGAAAGAGAAAGAAAGAAAGAAAGAAAGAAACAAAGAAACAAAGAAAGAAAGAGAAAAGAAAGAAAGAAAAGAAAGAGGGAAAGAAAGAAAGAGAGAGGCCGGGTGCGGTGACTCACGCCTGTAATCCCAGCACTTTAGGAGGCCGAGGTGGGTGGATCATGAGGTCAGGAGATCGAGACCATCCTGGCTAACACGGTGAAACCCCGTCTCTACTAAAAATACAAAAAATTAGCCGGGCGTGGTGGCGGGCGCCTGTAGTCCCAGCTACTCAGGAGGCTGAGGCAGGAGAATGCCGTGAATCAGGGAGGCGGAGCTGGCAGTGAGCTGAGATGGCACCACTGCACTCCAGCCTGGGCAACAGAGCAAGACTCTAAAAACAAAACAAAAGAAAGAAAGAGAGAGAGAGAGAGAAAGGAAGGAAGGAAGAAGAAAGAAAGATATAAAGAGAAAGAGGGAAGAAAGGAAGAAAGAGAGAGGGAGGGAGGAAGGAAGGAAAGAAAGAAAAGAAAGAAAGAAAGAAAAAGAAGAAAGGAAGGAGAAAGAAAAAGAAAAAGAAACAAGAGGGTAGGAAGGAAGGAAGGGAGGGACGTAAGGAGGGAGGGAGAGAGGGAAGGAGGAAGGAAGGAAGGAAAGAAGGAAGGAGACAGAGAAGGGGCTTGCCTGTTTCTGAGATGATTTACCTTTAAGAGGCAGTCGAGCCTTAGGGGTTTCTGGCCAAACAGAAGAGAAAGGACATGAATTCAAACAATGGGCATCCCAGCCTGAGCAACACAAAAAGACCCCATCTCTACAAAAATTAAAATGAAAATTAATTTTTGAAAGATAGCCAGGAATGCTGGTGTGGGCCTGGGCTCCAGCTACTGGAAAGGCTGAGCGGGGAAGACCACCTGAGCTCAGGAGTTCAAGAACAGCCTGGGCAACATAAGAAGAACCTGCCTCTAAAAAACTAAATAAAAGAGGGGTGGGGCAGCGGAGGAGCTTGCAGCAGGAGTGAAATAAAGGTCATAAGGTTCACACTGCAATTGGAGGGATCTGAAAGGGTTTTACGTCTTCCCATTTTTATTTAATAAAGGAATCCTTTAGGAATTAATTTTTCTTTTCTTTTCTTTTCTTTTTTTTTGAGACGGAGTCTCGCTCTGTCACCCAGGCTGGAGTGCAGTGGCGCCGTCACGGCTCACTGCAAGCTCCGCCTCCCAGGTTCACGCCATTCTCCTGCCTCAGCCTCCCGAGTAGCTGGGACTACAGGCGCCCGCCACCACACCCGGCTAATTTTCTGTATTTTTAGTAGAGACGGGGTTTCACCGTGTTAGCCAGGATGGTCTCAATCTCCTGACCTCATGACCCGTCCCACCTCGGCCTCCCAAAGTGCTGGGATTACAGGCGTGAGCCACCATGCCCGGCCCCGAAGTGGTCTTTGAGGGAAGGGGCACCATTCGGGAAGGGGAGCACTGAGGTCACAGCGGGAGCACGCCCACCCGGGAGCAGAAACCCCTCCTGAGGGCAGGACCCCAGCCACCACACACCCTGGCGAGAGCTCGCAACTTGGGGTTGCGAACCCTCCACTGAAGGCAGTGCTGACCCGAGGGTCTCCCCAGGAGGACAGGCGTGAGCAGAGAATCTGTCTGAAAACAAGGCAAAACTGAAGAAGGTGCAGATGAGGATTTAGTGTGTTAGATAAGAACAGTGGATTCACAAGATCTGAACTCACTGGCCCTTGGTGCCCTTGCGACAGGGACATTCAGACCTGTGTTAGTTCATCCTCTTCCCAAGGAGCTCTTCACAACAGAAGGTGACAAGGACAGACGGACAAACAGAATTGTTGTTAGGAGCAAAGTAGTTTCCACAAGGATCAAAATCTTCATCTCATCGGATAATCAAAGCACACGTAAGAAGGCTTTCTCAATCCTGGAACACAAGGAGCTTTCACAAAAGAAAACCAGAGGGTCACGGGGAGAGTGCTGGTTCCAGTCGCAGGTCTCAGGCCATCCTGGGGAGGCCGTCTCAGCTGAATCCCATGGGAACATTTAGGACCATTCACTGCCAACAACTCAACAGTGACTCCCAGAAAACTTGTTTATTTTTAGAGACAGGGTCTTGCTCTGTTGCCCGGGCTAGATTGCAGTGGTGCAGCCACAGCTCACTGCAGCCTCAACCTCCTGGGCTCAAGCAATCCTCCCCCATCAACCTCTCAAGTAGCTAGGACTACAGGTGTGCTCCACCACACCCGGCTAATTTTTCAGTGTTTTGTGGAGACAGAGTCTTGCTGTGTTGCCAAGGCTGGTCTCTAACTCCTGGGCTTACGCAATCCTCCCACCTCAGCCTCCCAAAGTGCGCCTGGCCTCATAGGATTTTAGAATCTGGGCTCAGATGGTTGATGGTCTGTCTTTCAATGCAAGGACTCACTGGGATAGGACAAAGCTTATGGCCCAACAGTGCAGGACAGAGAAACACAGCCAGATGAAGGTTCTGATGAGTGAGCTGGTTCCCAGATTGGTAAACTATGTGCCAGGATACATTGTTCTGCAAGATTTTCCTGAAGCAAACAGTGATTGACTGATTTAGTTTTATCTTCCTGGAAAAAATTTTCTGGAAATAATCATTAAATCAGGTTGACATGGGTGATCTCAGCTCTTGATCCCAAGAGTTAAGTGGACACAGGTGGTCTCAATTCTCATCCCGTCCTCAATATTCTGCCAAGGCCCCTCTGTCTTTTCCATCTCTTTTTTTTTTTCATTTTCTTTCTTTCTTTTTTTTTTTTTTTGAGATGGAGTCTCACGCTTGGTGCCCAGGCTGGAGTGTAATGGCACGATCTCAGCTCACGGCAACCTCCACCTCCCAGGTTCAAGCAATTCTCCTGCCTCAGCCTCCTGTGTAGCTGGGATTACAGGCATGAGCCACCACGCCCAGTTAATTTTTGTATTTTTAGTAGAGACAGGGTTTCACCAGGTTGGCCAGGATGGCCTTGATCTCTTGACCTCGTGATCCACCTGCCTCGGCTTCCCAAAGTGCTGGGATTACAGGCATGAGCCACTGTGCCCGGCCTTCCACCTCATTTTCTGTCATCATTTTTTTCTCCAGCTTCCAGGAGCCGTCGTAGCAGCCGATTAGGACTGGCTGCTGGTGTGGTGATGACCTAGAGGGCTTCTCCCAGGTAAGGTGAGAAGAGGGATCCACTCACTGCAAGAGGCTGCATAAACTTAACCCAACACTGTAAAGGCTCTCCTCACTCATGAACAAAGCATTAGTAGTCTAGATAAAATACTAACAAGCGAAATCTAGCAACGTGTAAAAAAGAATAACATAGTCCAAATTGGGCTTATTCTAGGAAAGTAAGGTTTATGTAATTTGAAAGGCAATCAATGTAATTCATCACATTTACAAAATAAAGGTGAAAAAAACATACAATCATCTCAGTGTATGCACAACAAAACATTTTATAAGAACATTTGATAAAATTAAATGTTTGGTCATGATTTTTAAAAACCTATAGCAAATTAGGAATAGAAGGGAACTTCTTTAATTTGATCTAGGGCACCTTAAAAAATAAGCAAACATGGCTGGGGGTGGTGGCTCACACCTGTAATCCCAGCACTTTGGGAGGCTGAGGCAGGCGGATCATGAGGTGAGGAGATCGAGACCATGCTGGCTAACACGGTGAAACCCCATCTCTAATAAAAATACAAAAAATTAGCCGGGCGTGGTGGCGGGCGACTTGTAGTCCCAGATACTCAGGAGGCTGAGGCAGGAGAACGGCCAGAACCCGGGAGGCGGAGCTTGCAGTGAGCCACGATCACACTACTGCACTCCAGCCTGGGCGACAGAGTGAGAATCCGTCTCAAAAAAATAAGAATAAAAATAAGCAAACATATCACTTAATGGACTCATGTAACAGTGAAAAGTATGGCGGGATAGCTAACAGGCCAACCCTCCCACTGATTAAAGGCTTTGGAGCATAAACCAAAGCAAGCGGATTTTGGAGGGAAGTAAAAACTTGGAGGAAAGGACCAGCCTGGTGAATTTGTTTGTTTGTTTGAGACAAAGTCTTGCTCTGTTGCCCAGGCTGGAGTGCAATGGTGTGATCTCAGCTCACTGCGACCTCTGCCTCCCGGATTCAAGCAATGCTCCTGCCTCAGCCTCCTGAGTAGCTGGGATTACAGGTGCCCACCACTGTGCCTGGCTAATTTTTGTATTTTTAGTAGAGATGGGGTTTTGCCATGTTGGCCAGGCTGGTTTTGAACTCCTGACCTCAGGTGATCCACCTGCCTCGGCCTTCCAAAGTGCTGGGATCACAGGCATGAGCCACCACACCTGACTGATCCTGGTGAGTTTTAAGGCCATTTTCAAAGCTTAAGCCTGAGGACAGCTAGGGAGTCCCGGCATGGTGCAAGCAGATAACCCTAACAGAAAACTGACTGTCTTTCTGGATTTACACACCAGAAAACAGAGCCTGGACCCACACAATTTCCAGGAAGCCAGGAGGGAGTCCTAAAACGGAGAGAGCCAGAGAAGTCTCTGATAGATCACGCAGGTGAAGGTAGCCTCTAGCAGCTTGCAGGCAGGGCCGCACTGAGATTTGAAAGGCCACTAAACCTACTCTACAGAAAGCCCAGAGGCAGACACAAAGTCAACAGGGGAGAGGTCACTCCTGCCTTTACACAGCTGCTGAGAATAGATGAAAAGTCTTGCCAACTTATTTAAAAGGCTAGGCTGGGCACGGTGGCTCACACCTGTAATCCCAGCACTTTGGGAGGCCGAGGCAGGCGGATCACAAGGTCAGGAGATCAAGACCATCCTGGCTAACACGGTGAAACCCCGTCTCTACTTAAAAAAAAAAAAAAAAAAAAAAAATTAGCCGGGCGTTGTGGCGGGTTCCTGTAGTCCCAGCTACTCAGGACACTGAGGCAGGAGAATGGCGTGAACCCAGGAGGCGGAGCTTGCAGTGAGCGGAGATCGTGCCACTGCACTCCAGCCTGGGCGACAGAGCAAGACTCCGTCTCAAATAAATAAATAAAAGGCTAGAAAGCCCTAATTCCCAATCTAGATAAAAAAGAATATATACAAATAAAATTATAGGACAATTCACTCATAATCAGAGGTGCAAATTTTAAAGAAATTCACAGCGAATTAAGAGAAACAGGGTTGTGATTAGGGTAACGTATGTGAAGCACTTGCTTTGGGTAAAATATTCAGGAGGTTCCAAAATAGTTGTTAAGATAAATATTTTTCAATTAGTAGCTCCTATAAGAGGAAAATGATTTAAAAGAAAAAATATTTTAAAAGGTAAATATTTTAATACACTACCTTAAAGAGTCAAAACTCATGCAAAAAAACTATGGTGAACAAAATATAGAATTTTAAATGAAGACAGCATCAGTATCACTGATTGGTTTTCTTGCCTCAGCTCCAATATGGCTTGACATGGCACTGTTACTATCTGTCTTTGTTTAAAATTTCAGTATGTTATCATTGATTTTTTCTGGCATTGATTTTGAGTTTTTAAAATATTGCATTCAAATACCATTTGTTGTGATGGCTGAGTGTTCTGACCCCTGTTAAGCCTCCCTCAGCTCTCTCCCCTTGCCCGGGCCCTGGCCCTGGCCCTGAAAGATAATTCATCTTGACAAGTAAGGCTCCTCTGAGGAGCACAGGGACGGTTGAACATCAGAGATCCTATCACAACCTTGGGCACCACATTCATAGCCTAAAGGAAGGGCAGCGTGAGATTTTCTCAACAGATGCGGAAAAGCTCATTTTTCTTAAAGAGAAACACTGTTAGGATGAAAACTCTGGAACATAAAGGAAACAAGAAAACTTCCTTAAGTGGACAAAGGTGATCCACTAATAACTTAGATTATTTCATGGATAAAATTTAGACATGGGCCAGGTGTGGAGGCTCAGCACTTTGGGAGGTAGAGGCAGGAGGATCCCTTGAGCCCAAGAGTTTGAGACTAGCCTGGGCAATATAGCAAGACCCTGCCTTGTGAAAAAAAAATTGGACATATACCTTTACGACTGAAAGCAAGACAACAGGATTCTTACTGCCCTGGTAATGTTCAACAGGACTGGAATCTTTGGCCAATACAAAAAAAATAATAAAGGAAAAGTATAAATATACATGGAAGACACAGAACTGTCATTGTCTGTAAATGAAATATTCAGAATAACCAACTAAATCAACCCACTATTAGAATAAATATAGGAGTCCATAAAGGTTGTTGGATGTATGTCCAACTTAAAAAATAGTATTTCTCGTATTCATAATAACCAACTGGAAAATATAATAGAATACAGGATATCATTCATAAGAGCATGAAATACACTAAGGCATCTGAGTTAAGCTAATGAAAATGGTTAGGAACTGTATGAGGCCTGGCGCGGTGGTGCACACCTGTTATCCCAGCTCTTTGGCAGGCCAAGGTGGGAGGATTGCTTGAGGCCAAGAGTTTGAGACGTCATCTCTACATAGTGAGACTTCATCTCTACAAAAATTTCAAAAGCTAGCTGGGCATGGTGGCACGCGCCTGTAGTCTCAGCTATGAGGCTGCAGTGAGCCAAGATTGTACGGCTGCACTCCAGCCTAGGCAAGAGTGAGACGCTATCTCTAAAAAAAATAAATAAGAAAGAACTGGCCAGGCATGGTGGCTCATTCCTATAATCTCAGCACTTTGGGAGGCCAAGGCGGGGAGATCACTCAAGGCCAGGAGTTGGAGACCAGCCTGGCCAACATGGCAAAACCCCATCTCTACTAAACAAACAAACAAACCACAAAAATAGGCTGGGTGTGGTGGCTCACACCTGGATCCCAACAGTTTGGGAGGCCGAGGTGGGCGGATCTAAGATCAGGAGTTCGAGACCAGCCTGGCCAACATGGTGACATCCCGTCTCTACCAAAAATACAAAAATTAGCCAGGCTTGGTGTTGCATGCCTGTAATCCCAGCTACTCAGGAGGCTGAGCCATGAGAATCACTTGAACCCGGGAGGCGGAGGCTACTAGGGAAGGTGAGAGGCAGGAGAATTGCTTGACCCCGGGAGGCGGAGGTTGCAGTGAGCCGAGATCGCGCCACTGCATCCCAGCCTCACCAACAGAGCGAGACTCTATATCAAAAAAGAGAAAAACACAAAAATTAGCTGGGCATGGTAGCATATGCCTGTAGTCCCAGCTACTTGAAAGGCTGAGGCATGAGAATCGCTTGAGCTTGGGAGGTGGAGGCTGCAGTGAGCTGAGATCGCACCACTGCATTCCAGCCTGGGCAACAGAGTGAGACCCTCTCTTAAAAAAAAAAAACTGTATGGAGAAAAATAGTAATGTCTACTGAAGATCATAAAGAAAGAAAAATGAAAGCTTGTCTGTGTATCATATACTACATAAAGATGTCAGTTCTCTCTAAATTAATCTACAAACCCAATGGAAAGCCAATCAAAATACCACTAGGGTTTTTTTTTAGAAATTCAGTAAAGTTGTAAAATTTATTGCTTTAAAGTAAAAATAAGGACTTTTTTTTTCCTTTGGTCGCCCAGGCTGGAGTGCAACGGCACGATCTCAACTCACTGCAACCTTCGCCTCCCGGGTTCAAGTGATTCCCCTGCCTCAGCCTCCCAAGTAGCTGGGATTACAGGCGCCCGCCACCACGTCCAGCTAATAATTTTTGTATTTTTAGTAGAGACGGGGTTTTACCATGTTGGCCAAGCTGGTCTCAATTTTGAGACGGAGTTTCCCTCTTGTTGCCCAGGCTGGAGTGCAATGGCACGATCTCCACTAACTGCAACCTCCGCCTCCTGGTTTCAAGCGATTCTCCTGCCTCAGCCTCCTGGGTAGCTGGAATTACAAGCGCCTGCCACCATGCCCAGCTAATTTTTTGTATTTTTAGTAGAGATGGGGTTTCACCATGTTGGCCAGGCTGGTCTCGAACTCCTGACCTCAGGTGACCCGCCTGCCTCAGCCTCTCAAAGTGCTGGGATTATAGATGTGAGCCACCATGCCCGGCCAAAATAAGGACTCTTTATGTTGCAGAGCGAGGCAAATAAATTAGAAAAAAAGATAAAACTGCCTTCACAAATGGCATGATTGTCTTTGCAGAAAACTAATACAATGTATGAAAAAACTACTGGAACAAATAAATGCGTTTAGCAAGGCTGCAGGATACACAATCAATACACAAAAATCTGTTGTATTTCTATATACTGGCGACAAACACTTATAAATTAAAAATTTTAAACAACACCCTTTACAACCACATCAAGGTTATGCAATACTTGGAGGCAATTCTGAAAAGATGTGCGAGACCCTTACATTGAAAACCACAAAATGTGGCTGAGAAAATTTATTTTTAAATTTATTTTTAATTGTTTAGAGACAGAGTCCCACCATGTGGCTCAGGCTGGTCTTGAACTCCTGAGCTCAAGTGATCCTCCCACCTCAACCTCCTAAGTAGCTGGGACTACAGGCACACCACCAGCCCAGCTTTTCATATTTTTTGTAGAGATGGGGTTTCGCCACGTTACTCAGGCTGGTTTCCAACTCCTGGGCTCAAGCGATCCGCCCTCCTCGGCCTCCCAAAGTGCTGAGATTACATAGCCATGAGCCTAGCTGAGAGAATTTAAAGACCCAAATAAACAGAGAGAAATACTATGTTCACTAGACAGAAGTTACCAGTTCTCCCTCAACTGACCTACAGATTCAACACAATTCCAATCAAAATGCCAGAAGCCTTTTTTTTTTTTTTGTAGAAATTGACAAACGATTCTAAAATTTATATGGAAATGCAGGCTGGGCACCGTGGCTCACCTGTAATCCCAGCACTTTGGAAGGCTGAGGTGGGTGGATCACTTGCGGTCAGGAGTTCTAGACCAGCCTGGCCAACAGGGTGAAACCCCGTCTCTACTGAAAATACAAAAATTAGCCAGGTTTGGTGGTGCATGCCTGTATTCCCAGCTACTTGCAAGGCTGAGCCATGAGAATTACTTGAACGCAGGAGGCAGAGGCTGCAGCAAGCTGAGATTGCATCACTGCACTCCAGCTTGGGCAACAGAGCCAGACCTTGCCTCAAAAAAAAAAAAAAAAAAAAAAAAGGAAATACAGAGGACCTAAAATAACCCAAATAACTTTAAAAAAAAACAAAGTCAGAGAATTAACACTACCTGATTTCAAGACTTATTTTAGAAAGCTATAGTAACCAAGACAGTCTGGTATTGGCATAAAGATAGATGAGTAAGTCAGGATAGAAAAGTCCAGAAAGGATCGTCATTTCGACAAATAATGTGGGAACAACTGGATACCGTATTTTAAAATGAAAAAAACTTTGGCTTTCTAATTTTGCAATCTGATAGGTGTAATGAGGCATCTTGTTAATTTGGATTTGTCAGGTTGCTGATGAATTTAAGCATCTCTCCATGTGCTTCTCCGGTATTTGGGTTTCTCCTACGAATTGCCTTTTTTTTTTTTTTTTTTTTTTTTGAGACAGAGTCTCGCTCTGTGGCCCACGCCTGAGTGCAGTGGTGTGATTTCCGCTCCCTCCAACCTCCGCCTCCCGGGTTCAAGCGTTTCTCCTGCCTCAGCCTCCTGAGTAGCTGGGATGACAGGCATGAACCACCACGCCCCACTGTTTTTGTATTTTTAGTAGAAACGGGGTTTCACTATGATGGCCAGGCTGTGAATTGCCTATTCTTATCTTCTGCACATTTGTCTATTGTCAGTCTTTTTCTCGTCGATTTACAAGCATTCCTTTTTTCATTCTGAATATTAATCCATTGCTTTCTGATGCTGTAACTAAGTCCTCCTAGTGGTTTGTCTTCTTGGTTAAGCCAGATGTTAACTTGGATTTTTCCTGCATAAAACTGAAGACTCAAGATGCATCAAGCACTGTATACAGAAAAGTGCTGCGTATCCTACAGAAAGCTACAGACAGTTGGGGGTCAGAATCATTCGGATTGTTTCAAGTTTGGGGCTATTATAAATAAAGCTGCTATAAACGTTTGCACACAGGTTTCTGTGAACAAAAATTTTCATTTCAACCAACTAATGTTTACGGTTCAATCATGATTTCACAACTTGAAGTATCTTTCAGTCTTCTCATACTAAATTTGATATGTCGTCCACTGTTAAACTATTTCTTACCCTCAGATTATAATTATTAAACTTTTTTTTTTTTTTTTTTTGAGAGGGAGTTTTGCTCTTGTGGCCCAGGCTGGAGTGCAATGGCAAAATCTCGGCTCACCGCAGACTCCGCCTCCCGGGTTCAAGCCATTCTCCTGCCTCAGCCTCCCGAGTAGCTGGGCTTACAGGCAAGCCATGCGCCACCAAGCCCAGCTAATTTTGTATTTTTAGTAGAGACGAGGTTTCTCCATGCTGGCCAGGCTGGTCTCCAACTCCCGACCTCAGGTGATCCGCCCGCCTCGGCCTCCCAAAGTGCTGGGATTTCAGGCGTGAGCCACCGTGCCCGGCCTAATCATTAAACTTCTTTCAGCACTAGCCCCACTGATGTCACAACTTCACCCATTAGTCAATAACTTGTCTTTGCTGAATTCGACACTTTTGAATCATTTAAAAAATATTCTCTTAAATTTTATGTGCTATTTGCAATGTAACGGTTGTCGACATGACACAGTTTTAAGTTTAATCTTTATCATCAACATTTTCTCTATCACTTTCTTCAGTTTAAGCAATCAACAAAACCACCGCTCCAGCCCTGATGTGTATGTAGCATTTGCGGGTTTCCCCCGTGACTTCCGCAGGACTGCCAAGTTCAAGCCGCCGGGGCCAGGGCACTGCTAGCAGCTGGGCTGAGCCCTGTTCTCCCGGCGTTCCCACCGCCCAGTGGCAATAGCTGTGAACGGCGGCAGGAGCATGGCAGTGGAACAATAAGGAAAAGATCTTTTAAAAAAAGATATAATACAGAAGCCAGGCAAGGCGGCCCCGACCTGTAACCCCAGCACTCTGGGAGGCAGAGGCGGGCGGGCGGATCGCTTGAGCCCAGGAGTTTGAGACCAGCCTGGCCAACATAGGAAGGCCTCGTCAAAAAGACAAAAGGGTAAAACGAATTTAATAAAATGAAGTTTAACTTTTACCCATGTTTGTACCTAATGACAAGCTTTTAAAACTGAAAAGTTCACTACTGGCTCCTGCCCGGCGGCTCCAGCCCGACTGGGGGCCGGGGCCTCCCTGCACTGCGGGGTCACGGGTGCCCCTGGATAGCTCCCGAGCGCCCTCCGACCCGCATGCTCAGCGCAGCCCCGTCGGCGGCGCGCCACGGGCAGAGCGGGCTCAGCGGGGGACGGAAGCTCAGCGCTGCGACCGGGATCCCGCAGGCTCGCTCCGCAGGGCCGCGCCTCCTCTCCGTGCAGGTGCTGGGCCCGCGGGGGCGGGGCGTCCACACGGTCCGCGCCGAGACCCAAGCGGGGAAAAAGCGAAGAGCGGACGGCGGGGCAAGCGCCACAGGGAGCCTCCGCCCCACCGCGCGACCAGCAAGTCTGCGGCGCTTGACACCTGCACTGCGAATGCCAGACCGTAGCCCGGGCTCCCAAGACGCGAATACGCGCGCCTGCTCGTGACGTCATCTTTTGCGGTCTTCCCGAGAGCCGGCAGCGGGCGCCGCCATGATGTTTTACGGAAACCGATAGTCCTTGCTCAGCGGCACCCCGTCCTTCCGGCTCTCGGCTTTGCCACAAAGCTTCCCGGAGACGCGGCCGTCACCCAGAAGCGCTCTCTGGGGAAGCCCCGCTCGTGGGACCGCGCCGCCTGCGCCGCCTCTGCGGCCCGCAGCCCGACGGGCGCCGCCATGTTGGGGTCCTAGCCAGGGACGCGTAGGTGTCTTCATAAGATGCCGGGGCAGCGGCGCGCGCTTTCCCCCAAGATGGCGTCCATGCGGGAGAGCGACACGGGCCTGTGGCTGCACAACAAGCTGGGGGCCACGGACGAGCTGTGGGCGCCGCCCAGCATCGCGTCCCTGCTCACGGCCGCGGTCATCGACAACATCCGTCTCTGCTTCCATGGCCTCTCGTCGGCAGTGAAGCTCAAGTTGCTACTCGGGACGCTGCACCTCCCGCGCCGCACGGTGGACGAGGTAAGGCAGGCGGGGCGCCCCGCGGCCCCCAGATTCCCAACCTTCCCACCTCCGACCCGCACACCCAACTCCGGACCCTCCTCGCTCCCTCCCCCAACCTTCCCATCCCCCTTCAGACTGTTAACCCCCCCGCCCCGCCCTCACGCCCCCTCCTCGCTCCTCCGAATCCCTCCCTCCAGTCCTCACCTCCCCCTGGGTCCTCATCCCCCGCCTCGATCCTCATCTCCCACCTCGGTTCTCATCCCCACCGTGGGTCTTCAGGACCCCCCGCCCCTCCTCGCCCCCTGGGAATCCCCCCCTAGGGTCCTCACCTGCCTACCTTTCGTCCTCACCCCTACCCAAGTTTTCACCTCCCCTGGGATCCTCAACCTCCTCCCCGCCGGGCCCCGGGTTCTCGCTACGACCCCCAGGTCCTCACTCCCCTCCCTGGGTCCCCGGGTACTCATCCCCACCCGCCCCCGCCTCCCCCGCCTTCGGTCCTCACCACCCTAATCCCCCACCGTGCCGAAGCGACCGACTCTTGGAGCGGGGGTGCGCCGCCCCCAGCGGGGTCTCCCATCGGGGTTTCCCGTCGGGGACGCAGCCCTGGTGACCTGGGCGAGGGCGGGGATCCCGAGGGAAACCCCTGCGTGAGGAAGGGGCGGCCTGGGCTCGGTAGCTCCAGTGTCCGCTGACTGGATTTTCTTGTTCTCACCTCGCAAAGACCCCGGCCGTCCGGAGCGCTCTGTGTCCGTTTTACTCTTTTCTACACGCCGTTTTGCGTCATTCCAATAAGTGGGTGTGTGAGGTTTGTTTTCTTTTTTCCTAAACTTTATATTGTATCGCTTTCCGTGCGAAATAAACCGAGTAGTTTTGCAGACTATTGAAGCCCCATGGTTGTTTAAACGTTCCTGGCTACTGATGTATTATTAGCTATTACAGGTTGTAATTGTTTTTGATTGAGATATGACATGTATGGAAAAGTGCATTTTTGTTCAGTTTAACGAATAATAATAGCATCGCGAGCCACTCCTGTGATCCTTACACAGGTGGAGAAGTAGAACCATGCCTGTTCCTTGGAAGCCTCCCACTGGTAATCACGGCCTTCTTCCTTTCCCCTTCCTCATTTTGGAAAGGTAATCATTTCTGTGCCATCTCCCCGGTGTTAGCAATTATTTATGCACCCCTAAATGGCACAGCTTGGTTGCCGGATTTGGACTTAGTGTGATGGTATCATAGTGTATTTTGTGTGTGGCGTGCATGTGTCTTTGGTCGACGCCGTGACAGTTTCATCCACGTTGCAGCTGACTGCAGTTTAATTTTCACTGCTGCGTGGTATTCCTGTCTGTGAGCACGAGGCACTTTATCCATTCTGCCACAGTGACACGCTTAGCTTTTGTGCTCTTGTAAATCATCCCGTTACTACATTACGGTCATACGTTCAGGTGTTTGGAATCTTGGATTTCTCTAGGGTATAACATCTAGGAGTGGAATTGTGAGGATCATAGGATCATGCCAAATTATTTTTCAGAGTGTTTTGTTTTTGTGTTTTTGTTTTGTTTGAGACAGGGTCTGGCGCTGTCACCCAGGCTGGAGTGCAGTGGCACCATCATGGCTCCCTGCAGCCTTGACCTCCTCACCTCAGATCTTCCCATCTCAGCCTCCTGAGTAGCTGGGACTACAGGGTTTCACCATGCTGCCCAGGCTGGTCTTGAACTCCTGACCTCAAGCAATCTGCTTGCCTCAGCCTCCTGAAGGGCTGGGATTACAGGTGTGAGCCATGGCACTCGGCCTCCTGTTTGGTTTTCTGCTTTGAGAATTGTATATTCAAATCTGCTTTTAAATTCTCTTTTTTCCCATTGTTTTGTAAGAGTGTCTTTTTTATTATTTATTATAAATGCTAGATATCAGTCCTTTTTCAGTTACAAATATCTCCCAGTTGTCCTTTGACTTCGACTTAGCTTCCTGGAATCCCTTTTTTTTTTTTTTTTTTGAGACAGCGTCTCGCTCTGTCAGCCAGGCTGGAGTCTAGTGGTATAATCATAGCTCACTTTAACCTTGAACTCCTGGGCTTAAGCAGTCCTCCCTCCTAAACCTCTGTAGTAGCTGGGACTGATGCGCTGCCACCACGCCTGTCTAATTTTTGTGCATGTGTATGGAGATGGGGGTCTTACTGTATTGCCCAGGCTGGTCTTGAACTCCTAGCCTCAAGTGATCCTCCTGCCTTGGCCTCCCATAGTGCTGGGATTACAGGTGTGATCCGTGCGCCCAGCCCTTTTCCTGGAATCATGGATGAATAGAAGCTCCTGGTTTTAACATAGATGGTGTATTCATCCGCCGACTATCATTGGTGCCTATTGTGTCTCCCCGAGGGACATGCCCGGAACACTCCCTGGGTTATCTTGGCGTAACTGTACAGTTTGACCTTTCGCACTTGAATCTTCAGTCTGCGTGGAATTGATGATTGTGTGAAGCAGGGAGTCTAATTTTCCACATGGATGTGCAGTTAGTCCAGCACCCAACGTTGATTGAAATGACTGTCCTTTTCCATTGATCTGCTCTGTAACTTCTGCTGTGGATGTGTTTCTGGGCTGTGCTCTGTTCTTTTGGTCATTTACGTATCGATGTGCTAATAACCCACTAAGTCGGTTCTTGTCACTTTATTTATAAGCCTTGTTAGCTGACGGAGCAGACCCTCCCACTGTATCTTTCTCCGGGATCATCTTTGGCTATTCTTGTCCCTTCACACTTCCACATGTATCTTCTATACTTACTTCTTAAACACATAGAGCCTGCCTGCTGGGATTTTAAGGCTGAGCTGAACTTGCAGTTCATTCTGGGGTGCTGTCCTCTTTATATTGCATCCTATAATTTGTGGGTGTGGGCATATCTATTTAGATGTTCTTTGTGATCTCTGTAGGGGTCTTCCATCTCATATATTACCACCTATTTCATATTTTTCCATGCCGTTGTGAATGGTATCTGTTAAAGTCTTAGTTTTTACTTGTTGCTGGTATATAGAAATGCATTGATTTTTGTTTTTGTTTGTTTGTTTGTTTGTTTTTTAGACGGAGATCTCACTCTCTCACCCAAGCTGGAGAGCAGTGGCGCGATCTTAGCTCACTGCAACCTCCGCCTCCTGAGCTCAGGTGATTGTCCTACCTTAGCTTCCCGAGTAACTGGGATTACAGGCATGCACCACCACACCTGGCTAATTTTTGTATTTTTAGTAGAGATGGGGTTTCACCATGTTGGCCAGGCTGCTCTCGAACTCCTGACCTCAGGTGAGCCACTATGCCCAGCCTGATTTTTGGATAATGAATTTGTGACTAGCATCTGTGCTAAAGTTTTGCTAGTTGCAAAATTTTTTTTTTCTATAGAATCTCCTTGATTTTTCTGTGCACTTCATATTATTTTTCTTTCTCCAATTACCTTTTGTTTTTTTTCTCGTCTCACTGGACTGGCTAGGACCCTCCAGCTCATTGTCTTACCTCCGATCACACAGGGAGAACTCGGAATGTTTTGCCAGTGAGCATTATGTTCCCTGTTGTCTTTAATAAATACCCTTTATCTAGTTAAGGAAATTCTCTTCTTAGAAGACTTGTAAAAAAAATCTTTTAATCATGAATTTTTTTAAAATAGCTTTACTGGCTGGGTACAGTAGCTCACACCTGTAATCCCAGCACTTTGGGAGGCCGAGGCAGGCGGATCACGAGGCCAGGAGATCGAGACCATCCTGGCTAACATGGTGAAACCCCGTCTCTAAAGAAAAAATACAAAAAAATTAGCCGGGCATGGTGGCAGGCGCCTGTAGTCCCAGCTACTAGGGAGGCTGAAGCAGAAGAATGCCATGAACCCAGGAGGCAGAGCTTGCAGTGAGCCGAGATTGTGCCACTGCACTCCAGCCTGGGCGACAGCAAGACTCTGTCTCCAAAAAAAAAAAAAAAAAAGCTTTATTAAAATATAATGTATAGCTGGGTGCAGTAGCTCACGCCTGTAATCTCAGCACTTTGGGAGGCCAAGATGGGCGGATTGCTTGAACCCAGGCATTCGAGATCAGCCTGACCAATATGGTGAAACCCTGTCTCCATAAAAAATATAAAAATTAGCCAGGGGTGGCGGCACATGGCTGTGGTCCCAGCTACTTGGGAGGCTGTGGCGAGAGGATCACTTGAGCCTGGGAGGTTGAGGATGCGGTGAGCCATGATTGCATCACTGCACTCTAGCCTGGCCGACAGAATGAGACCCTGTCTCAAAAGAAAAAAGATATTATTTATGTACCATATAATTATGCCAGATAGTTCACCATTTAAAATGTACAGTTCAGTAGTTTTTAGTATATTTACAGGTTTGATGATCATTCTAGTCAATTTTCAAACATTTTCATCATCCCCCAAATAAATCCTATACTCATTAGCATTTCCCCAGTCCTCTTCCTCCCCACTCCTAGGTGACTAGTAATCTACTTTTTGCTTCTATAGATTTGTCTATTCAGGATATTTTATATAAATAGAATCATACATCTGGTCTTTTGTGCCTGACTTCTTTCACTTAATGTAATGTTTTCCTTTTTCTTCTTCTTCTTTTTTTTTCTTTTTTTTTGAAACAGAGTCTTGCCCTGTCGCCAGGCTGGAGTGCAGTGGCGCCATCTCGGCTCACCACAACCTGCGCCTCCCAGGTTCAAGGGATTCTCCTGCCTCAGCCTCCCCAGTAGCTGGGACTAGAGACACGCGCCACCATGCCCAGCTAATTAGCTAATTTTTGTATTTTTAGTGAAGACGGGGTTTCACCATGTTGGCCAGGATGGTCTCCATCTCTTGACCTTGTGATCCACCTGCCTTGGCCTCCCAAAGTGCTGGGATTACAGGCATGAGCCACTGCTCCCGGCCTTTATTTCTTCTTTTTAAAAAAAAAAAAGGGGGGCCGGGCGCGGTGGCTCACGCTTGTAATCCCAGCACTTTGGGAGGCCGAGGTGGATGGATCACAAGGTCAGGAGATCAAGACCATCCTGGCTAAGACGGTGAAATCCCGTCTCTACTAAAAATACAAAAAATTAGCCAGGCGTGGCGGCGTGCGCCTGTAGTCCCAGCTACTCGGGAGGCTGAGGCTGAGGCAGGAGAGTGGCGTGAACCCGGGAGGTGGAGCTTGCAGTGAGCCGAGATCACGCCACTGCACTCCAGCCTAGGCGACAGAGCGAGACTCTGCCTCAAAAAAAAAAAAAAAAAAAAAAAAAAAAAAAAAAGGATGCATAAGCAGAACATGCAGATTTGTTACATAGGTATACGTGTGCCATGGTTTGCTGCATCTATTGACCCATCCTTTAAGTTCCCTCCGTTCACTCCCACCCCTAATAGGCCCTAGTGTGTGTTGTTCCCCTCCCTGTGTCCATGTGTTCTCAGTGTTCACCTACCTGCCACTTATGAGTGAGAACATGCAATGTTTGGTTTTCTGTTCCTTTGTTAGTTTGCTGAGGATGATGGCTTCCAGCTTCATCCATGTCCCTGCAAAGGACAGGATCTCATTCCTTTTTATGGCTGCATAGTATTCCATGGTGTATATGTATCACATTTTCTTTATCCAGTCCATCATTGATGGGCATTTGGGTTGGTTCCATGTCCTTACTATTGTAAGCAGTGCTGCAGTAAACATACATGTACATGTGTCTTTGTAGCAGAATGATTTATATTCCTTTGGGTATATATCCAGTAACAGGATTGCTGGGTCAAATGGTATTTCTGGTGTTAGATCCTTGAGGAATCGCCATGCTGTCTTCCACAATGGTTGAACTAATTTACACTCCCAGCAACAGTGTAAAAGCCTTCCTATTTCTCCACAGCCTCGCCAGCATCTATTGTTTCCTGACTTTTTAGTAATCGCCCTTCTGACTGGCATGAGATGGTATCTCATTGTGGTTTTGATTTGCATTTCTCTGATGATCAGTGACGTAGAGCTTTTTTTCATGTTTATTGGCCTCGTAAATGTCTTCTTTTGAGAGGTATCTGTTTACCTCCTTTGCCTACTTTTTGATGGGGTTGTTTTTCTGTTATAAATATGTTTAAGTTCCTTGTAAATTCTGGATATTAGCCCTTTGTCAGACGAGTAGATTGCAAAAATTTTCTCCCATTCTGTAGGTTGCCTGTTCACTCTGATGACAGTTTCTTTTGCTGAGCAGAAGCTCTTTAGTTTAATTAGATCCCATTTGTCAATTTTGGCTTTTGTTTCCATTGCTTTTGGCATTTTTGTCATGAAGTCGTTGGCCGTGACTGTGTCCTGAATGGTATTGCCTGGGTTTTCTTCTAGGATTTTTATGGTTTGGGGTTTTACATTTAAGTTTTTAATGGATCTTGAATTAATTTTTGTATGAGGTGTAAGGAAGAGGTCCAGTTTCAGTTTTCTGCATATGGCTAGCCAGTTTTCCCAGCACCATTTACTGAATAGAAGATCCTTCCTCATTGCTTGTTTTTGTCAGGTTTGTCAAAGATCAGATGCTGGTAGATGTGTGGTGTTATTTCTGAGGTCCCTGTTCTTCTCCATTGGTCTATAGGTCTGTTGTGATGCCAGTACCATGCTGTTTTGGTTACTGTAGCCTTGTAAGTGTAGTTTGAAGTCAGGTAGCGTGATGCCTCCAGCTTTGTTCTTTTTGCTTAGGATTGTCTTGGCTATATGGGATCTTCTTTGATTCCATATGAAATTTAAAATAGTTTTTTCTAATTCTGTGAAGAATGTCAATGGTAGTTTGTTGGGAATAGCATTGAATCTGTAAGTTACTTTGAGCAGTATGGCCATTTTCATGATACTGATTCTTCCTATCCATGAGGATGGAATGCTTTTCCATTTGTTTGTGTACTCTCTTATTTTCTGTTTTTTCTTTTTTTTTTTCTGAGATGGAGTCTGGCTCTGTCGCCCAGGCTGGAGTGTAGTGGCGCGATCTCGGCTCACTGCAAGCTCCGCCTCCCCGGTTCACGCCATTCTCCTGCATCAGCCTCCCTAGTAGCTGGGACTACAGGCGCCCGCCACCACGCCTGGCTAATTTTTTTGTATTTTTAGTAGAGACAGGGTTTCACCGTGTTAGCCAGGATGGTCTCAATCTCCTGACCTCATGATCCGCCCGCCTCGGCCTCCCAAAGTGCTAGGATTACAGGCATGAGCCACCGTGCCTGGCCTTTTTTTTTTTTTCTTTTGAGACAGAGTCTCGCTCTGTCGGCCAGGCTGGAGTGCAGTGGCACGATCTCGGCTCACTGCAACCTCCGCCTCCCTGGCTCAAGCAGTTCTCCTGCCTCAGCCTCCCGAGTAGCTGGGATTACAGGCTTGTGCCACCACGCCCGGCTAATTTGTGTATTTTTAGTAGAGACGGGGTTTAACCGTGTTGGCCAGGCTGGTCTCAAACTCCTGACCTCAGGTAATCTGCCTGCCTCGGCCTCCCAAAGTGCTGGGATTACAGGCGTGAGCCACTGCACCCGGCTCCTCTCTTATTTTCTTCAACAGTGGTTTGTAGTTCTCTTTGAAGAGGTCCTTCACATCCCTTGTTAGCTGTATTCCTAGGTATTTTATTCTCTAGTGATTTTGAATGGGAGTTCATTCATGATTTGGCTCTCTGCTCGCCTATTAAAATCACATTGATTTTGTATCCTCGGACTTTGCTGAAGTTGCTTATCAGTTCAACAAGTTTTTGGGCTGAGTTGATGGGGTTTTCTAAATATAAAATCATGTCATCTGCAAACAGAGACAACTTGACTTCCTCTCTTCCTATTTGAATACTCTTTATTTCTTTCTCTTGCCTAATTGCCCTGGCCAGAACTTCCAATGCTGTGTTGAATAGGAGTGGTGAGAGAGGACATCCTTGTCTTGTACCAGTTTTCAAAGAGAATGCTTCCAGCTTTTGCCCATTCAATATGGTATTGGCTGTGGGTTTGTCTTAAATAACTCTTAATATTTTGAGATATGTTCCATTAATACCTAGCTTATTGAGAGTTTTTAACATGCAGGGATGTTGAATTTTATCAAAGGCCTTTTCTGCATCTGTTGAGATGATCATGTGGTTTTTGTCTTTGGTTCTGTTTATGTGATAGATTATGCTTGTTGATTTGCGTATGTTGAACCAGCCTTGCATCCCAGGGATGAAGCCACTTGATCGTGGTGGATAAGCTTTTTGATGTGCTGCTGGATTCGGTTTGCCAGTATTTTATTGAGGATTTTCACATTGATGTTCATCAGGGATGTTGGCCTGAAGTTTTCTTTTTTGTTGTCTCTTCCCAGTTTTGGTATCAGGATGATGTTGGCCTCATAAAATGAGTTAGGGAGGAGTCCCTCCTTTTCAATTGTTTGGAATAGTTTCAGAAGGAATGGTGCCAGCTCCTCTTTGTATTTCTGGTAGAATTCAGCTGTGAGTCCGTCTGGTCCTGGGCTTCTTTTGGTTGGTAGGTTGTTGTTACTGCCTCAATTTCAGAGCTTGTTATTGGTCTAGTCAGGGATTCGACTTCTTCCTGGTTTAGTCTTGGGAGGGTGTATGCACCCAGGAATTTATCCATTTGTTCTAGATTTTCTAGTTTGTTTGTGTAGAGATGTTTATAGTATTCTCTGATGGTAGTTTGTATTTCTGTGGGGTCAGTTGTGATAGCACCTTTATTATTATTATTACTATTTTTTGGTGTCTGTTTGATTCTTCTCTCTCTTCTTTATTAGTCTAGCTAGCATTCTGTCTATTTTGTTAATTTTTTCAAAAAACCAGCTCCTGGATTTGTTGATATTTTTTTGGGGGGGAGGGTTTTTCGTGTCTCTATGTCCTTTAATTCTTCTCTGATCTTAGTTATTTCTTGTTTTCTGTTAGCTTTGGGGTTAGTTTGCTCTCTTGCCTCTCTGGGTCTTTTAATTGTGATGTTAGGGTGTCGATTTGAGATCTTTCTAGCTTTCTGATGTGGGCATTTAATGCTATAAATTTCCCTCTTAACACTGCTTTAGCTGTGTCCCAGAGATTCTGCTACATTGTCTCTTTGTTCTCATTGGTTTCAAAGAAATTCTTGATTTCTGCTTTAATTTCATTATTTATCCAGGAGTCATTCAGGAGCAGGTTGTTCAATTTCCATGAGATTGTGTGGTTTTGAGTGAGTTTCTTAATCTTGAGTTCTAATTTGCACTGTGGTCTGAGAGACTGTTATGATTTCAGTTCTTTTGCATTTGCTTACTTCCAATTAATTACGTGGTCGATTTTAGAGTAAGTGCCATGTAGCACTGAGAAGAATGTATATTCTGTTGATTTGAGGTAGAGAGTTCTGTAGATGTCTACTAGGTCCACTTGATCCAGAGCTGAGTTCAAGTCCTGAACATCCTTGTTAGTTTTCTGTCTCGTTGATCTAATACTGACAGTGGGGTGTTAAAGTCTCCCCCTATTATTGTGTGGGAGTCTGAGTCTCTTTGTAGGTCTGTAAGAACTTGTTTTATGAATCTGGGTGCTCCTGTATTGGGTGCATATATATTTAGGATAGTTAGCTCTTCTTGTCGAATTGTTTCCTTTACCATTGTGTAATACCCTTCTTGTCTTCTTTGATCTTTGTTGGTTTAAAGTCTGTTTTATCAGAGACTAGGATTGCAACCCCTGTCTTTTTGTTTGTTTGTTTGCTTTCCATTTGCTTGAAGTTTCCTCCATCCCGTTATTCTGAGCCTGTGTGTGTCTTTGCATGTAAGATGAGTCTTCTGCATACAGCACACCAATGGGTCTTGACTCCTTATCCAATTTGCCAGTCTGTGTCTTTTAATTGGGGCATTTAGCCCATTTACATTGAAGGTTAATATTGTTATGTGTGAATTCGGTCCTGTAATCATGATGCTATCTGGTTATTTTGCACACTAGATGCAGTTTCTTTGTAATGTCATTGGTCTCTATATTTTGGTGTGTTTTTTCAGTGGCTCGTACTGGTTTTTCTTTCCATATTTAGTGCTTCTTTCCAGAGCTCTTCCGGGGCGGGGCTGGTGGTAACAAAATCCCTCAGCATTTGCTTGTCTGGAAAAGATTTTATTTCTCCTTCACTTATGAAGCTTAGTTTGGCCGGATATTAAATTCTGGGTTGAAAATTCTTTTCTTTAAGAATGTTGAATATTGGCCCCCAAACTCTTCTGGCTTGTAGAGTTTGTGCAGAGGTCTGCCATTGGTTAGTCTGATGGGCTTCCCTTTGTAGGTGACCTGGCCTTTCTCTCTGGCTGCTCTGAACAGTTTTTCCTTCATTTCGACCTTGGAGAATTTGATGATTATGTGTCTTGGGGTTGATCTTCTCATGGAGTGTCTTAGTGGGGTTCTCTGTATTTCCCGAATTTGCATGTTGGCCTGTCTTTCTAGGTTGAAGAAGTTCTCCTGGATAACATCCTTAAGTGTGTTTTCCAGCTTGTTTCCATTCTCCCCGTCTCCTTCTGGTACTCCAGTCAGTAGTAGGTTTGGTCTTTTTATGAAATCCCGTGTTTTTTGGAGGCTTTGTTCGTTCCTTTTCATTCTTTTCTCTCTATTGTTGTCTGCATGTCTTATTTCAGTAAGATGGTCTTCAAACTCTGATATCCTTTGTTCCGCTTGGTGGATTCGGCTGTTAATACTTGCGGATGACTCATGAGGTTCTCGTGCTGTGTTTTTCAGCTTCGTCAGGTCATTTATGTTCCTCTCTAAACCGGTTATTCTAGTTAGCAATTCCTCTGACCTTTTATCAAGGTTCTTAGCTTCTTTGCATTGGGATAGAACATGCTCCTTTAGTTCATCGTTGTTTTTTTTTATTACCCATCTTCTGAAGCCTACTTCTGCCAGCTCGTCCATCCGATCCTCCGTCTAGTTCTGCGCCCTTGATGGAGAGACATTGTGATCGTTTGGAGAAGAGGCACTCTGGCCTTTGGAGTTTCCAGCATTTTTTTGTTGATTCTTTCTCATCTTCGTGAGTTTGTCTAGTTTCAGTCTTTGAGGCTGCTGACCCTTGGATGGGGCCTTTTGTTGTGGTTGTTATTGTTGTTGTTGATGCTGTTGTCGTTTTCTGCTCATTTGTTTTCCTTGCAGTAGTCATGTCCCTCTTCTGTAGGGCTGCTGCAGTTTGCTGGGGGCTCACTTCAGGCCATGTTCATCTGATTCACTCCCATGCCTGGAGGTGTCACTAAAGGAGGCTGGAGAACAGCAAAGATGGGTGCCTGCTCCTTCTTCTGGGACCTCTGATCTCGAGGGGCACCAACCTGATGCCAGTAGGATCACTCCTGTATAGGGTGTCTGACAACCCCTGTTGGAGGGTCTCACCTAGTTGGGTGACATAGGGAGCAGGACCCGTTTAACGAAGCACTTTGTCCCATGATGGAGGGAGTGTGCTTCAGTGGGGGGAAACCACTTGTCTGGGCTGCCCAGGTTATTCTATATTTAACATTTTGAGAAATTGCCAAACTATTTTCCATAGTGGCTACACCATCTTACTTTCTCCATAGTGATTTTTGAGTGTTCAGTCTCTCACATCCTTGCCAACATTTGCTATCTTTTTGATATAGCCATCCTAGTGGGTGTGAGCACAAAGGAACTTTAAATTTTATCAGATGCTTAAATATCTATTGACATGTAATTCACCACATTAACAAAATAGCTTTAATTATAAACCAACCTCGCATTCCTGCGGTAAACCTAAATTGGTCATTTTATGTTGTTAGATTATATCATCCTGATGTTTTGTATAGGAATTTTGTATTATATCTTTGTTCTTGGGTGAGATTGACCTGTAGTTTTACTTCCCCAGACTGTCTTTGTTGGATTTTGGTATTGGGGTTATGCTACCCTTAAAAAACGATTTGTAACGAATCTGGTCTTTTCTTTTTCTTTGGAAAGTTTGTTTACTAATGGAGTGATTTCTTCCTAAATATTTGGTAGAACTTGGTAATGAAGCCTTCTGGACCTGAAATTTACTTTGTGGGAGGATTTTTCAGTATTGATTTTTGTTTTTATGGGTTTTGTTTTTTTTGTTTGTTTGTTTTAATGCATAGTGTCACTGTCACCCAGGCTGGAGTGGCAGTGATGTGATCATAACTCACTGTAACCTTAAACTCCTAAGCTCAAGTGATCTCCTGCCTCACCTTCCTGAGCAGCTAAGACTGCAGGCATGCACCACCATACCTGCCTACTTTTCTTTTTTTCAAAATTTTTTGTAGAGAGAGTGTCTCAAAATACCCTTCTGTCATCGAGGCTGGAGTGCAATGGTGCAATCTTGGCTCACTGCAACCTCCACCTTCCAGACTCAAGTGATTATCGTGCCTCAGCCTTCTGAGTAGCTGGGATCACAGGCGTGTGCCACCATTCCCGGCTAATTTTTGTATTTTTAGTAGAGACAGGTTTTTGCCACGTTGGCCAGTCTGGTCTCAAGCTCCTGACCTCAAGTGATCCACATGCCTTGGTTGCCCAAATTGCTGGGATTACAGGCATGAGCCAATATGACCAGCTCAAACATCTTCTTTTTAAATGTCAGAAGCATGTATAGTGATTATTTCTTATTTTTTCCCCCTTGATCCATCTCACCAGATGTTTGTTGATTTTATAAGAATTTTCAAACTACCAGCTTCTGGCTTTGTTGAACTTGGATTTCTGTTTCACTAATTTTTGCACTAATTTTCTTATTTCTCCTGTCTTTGTACTTACTTTGTTGCTCTTTTTCTAAGTTTTAAAGATGGATGCCAATCTCAGGCTTCTTTTCGTGTGTGTATGTGTGTGTGTCCATAAATTCTCTTCTAATTACAGTGTAAGCCGCATCCCACAAGTTTTGATAGTCACAGAACTGTATCGTCACACTATTTTTTAATTTCAGTAAGTTCTTCACTGATCCCTTGGTAATTTAGAAATGTTTCATAATTTCCCTACATTGGAGGGGAAGATATTTTAGTTTTGTTTTTATTATTAATTTCTAGCTGTATTGAGCTCTTGTCAGAGAATATGGTTTATTTTAGTTGTTTGAAATTTAAGATCTGCTTAATGGCAAAATGTATGGTCAGTTTTTGTAAATGTTGCAAGTAAGCTTGCAAATCATATGTACTCTCTATAGTTTTGAGATCCATTGCTCAGTGGATGTTCATTAGGCCAATTTGTATAATCATGTTGTACAAATCTATTCTATTCTTAACTGTTTTTTGTTTTAAAGGTGTGGGGTCTTACTATGTTGCCCAGGCTGGACTCAAATTCCTCAGCCTCCCAAGTATGTAGAACTACAGGCACGTGCAGTTTGGTTTAAAAAAAAAAAAAAAAATCAGTGAGAAGAGGATTTGTTGATCTCCCTGTTAGGATTATGGGTTTGTCTGTTCCTCCTTCTCAGCTTATGCTGTATATATTTTGGGGCTGTGTTATTAGGTGCATCCAAGTGTATAGTTGCTATAGTTACCATGTGAGCTCAACCTTGGATCTTTACATAGAGATTCTCTGTATTTAGTAATGTTTTGTTCTTAAAATCTGCTTCCATCTAACATTAATATAAATATACCAGCTTTATTTTATATGTATTTTTCTTGGACTTCGTCCTTATGTATTACAAGAAATTGTGATAAAGACCTCATTTAACTGGATCGTGAAAGGACTAGGCCATTCTGGGTCATTTAGTTTTCTGAAAAATATTTTTATTTATTTTCTTGGTATTTAAAAAAAGGTTTATAAGACATTCTAATTTATCTTAGTTTTCTTCATTTATTTAGGGGTCTGGTACCTTAGGGATATCATTCTGAAAATTAAACTTTTCTACATAGGACCATAGATACAGGGTGACTAGATGACTGGGCTGGATGTGTTCCACAGGGTATCAGTCAGGATTCTCCAGAGAAACAGAACCAAGAGGGTATATAGACACATACATGCACACACACCAGGAGAGCCAGTGATGTAAGCCCTGAGACTCAAGACCCAGGAAGAGCTGATGTTTCAGCCTGAGTCTGAAGGCTGGAAAAGACCAATCTTCCAGCTCAAACAGGCAGGAGTTCCCCTTACTCAGCATTTTTGTTCTGCTTTGGTTTTCAGTTGATCGGATGAGACCCACTCAGCAGTAGGGAGGGCCCTCTGCCTCACTCAGTACAATTCAGATGTTAGTCTTATGTAGAAACATCCTCACAGACACACCTGGAATCATGAGGGACTAACTGTCCAGGTGCCCCATGGCCCAGTCAAGTTGACACATAAGGTTAACCTTATACATGGCATGTGCTGCAACTTGTGTTTCTGAATGAAATTCTACAACCAGTTCACTGGTTTTGTAATGTGTCTTTTTATTTTTAATTTTTTTTTTTTTTTGAGACGGAGTCTCACTCTGTTGCCCAGGCTGGGGCACGCAATCTCGGCTCACTGCAAGCTCCGCCTCCCGGGTTCACGCCATTCTCCTGCCTCAGCCTCCCAAGTAGCTGGGACTACAGGTGCCCACCACCACGCCCGCCTAATTTTTTGTATTTTTAGTAGAGGCAGGGTTTCACTGTGTTAGCCAGGATGGTCTCAATCTCCTGACCTTGTGATCCGCCCACCTCAGCCTCCCAAAGTGCTAGGATTACAGGTGTGAGCCACCATGCCCGGCTTTTTTTTTTTTTTTTTTTGACAGAGTCTTGCTCTGTTGCCCAGGCTGGAGTACAGTGGCGCCATCTTGGCTCACCAGAATCTCTGCCTCCCAAGTTCAAGCAATTCTCCTGCCTCACCTTCCCCAGTAGCTGGGATTACAGGAGTGCACCACCATGCCTGGCTAATTTTTGTATTTTCAGTAGAGATGGGGTTTCGCCATGTTGGACAGGCTGATCTCGAATTCCTGACCTCAAGTGATCCACCCGCCCTAGCCTCCCAGAGTGCTGGGATTACAGACGTGAGCCACCGTGCCCAGCCAATTTTTAATTTTTTTAAGAAATGAAATCTTGCTCTGTTGCTCAGGCTGGAGTGGAGTAGTGCCATCTTTGTTCACTGCAGCCTTGAACCCCTGGGCTCAAGTGATCCTCCTGCCTCAGCCTCCCTGGTAGCTGGAACCACAGGCGTGAGCCACTATACCCGGCCCTATTCCTCTGAAAAGCTTAGTAAACAGCAGTTCTTTATACCAGGGAAGAGGAAGAGGAAGAGACATTTTAATGATGTGATAGTTTATTCAGTAAAGAGTACAGAAGTGAGTTAGGGCCCCTGCTCTCTAAGAATTACAGACCTTACAAGATAGGCCTGGGCCGGGCGTGGTGGTGGCGCCTGGATTCCCAGCACTGTGGGAGCATGAGGCAGGAGAATCGCTGGACCTGGGAAGGCGGAGGTTGCAGTGAGCCGAGATCCCACCATTGCACTCCAGCCCGGGCGACAACAACAGCGAGACTCTGTCTCAAAAAAAAAAAAAAAAAAAAAAAAGGCCCAGGGGAGCTGGTTCCCACCTTCCACCAGCAAAAGGCACCTTCCATGAAGCTGGAAGGGGCCTCCACCAGCGCCTTAACTGATCTTGGATTCCCACCTCCAGAACCGTGAGAAGTAAATTTCTATTGTGTGTAAGCCAAGCATTTTCTTTTTTCTTTCTTTCTTTTCTTTTTTCTTTCTTTCTTTTCTTTTTTTCTTTTTTTTTTTTTTTTTTTTTTTTTTTGAGATGGAGTTTCGCTCTTGTTGCCCAGGTTGGAGTGCAATGGTGCGATCTCAGCTCACTGCAACCTCTGCCTCCTGGGTTCAAGCGATTCCCCTGCCTCAGCCTCCCAAGTAGCTGGGATTACAGGAATGCGCTACCACGCCCGGCTAATTTTGTATTTTTAGTAGAGACAGGGTTTCCCCATGTGGGTCAGTCTGGTCCCGAACTCCTGACCTCGTGAGCCGCCCGCCTCGGCCTGCCGAAGTGTGGGGTCTACAGGCGTGAGCTACCGCACCCGGGAAAGCCAAGCGTTTTCCTACAGAAGCCCCAGTATAGAGCGAGCCAGGCTTCAACATGCGCGTTCTGGAGAGAAAACATTTACTCCACAACAGTGGTCCTTTTTGTTTTAAATTAACATCCCCGACTTTTTTTATCCTTACCATTTTTATAAAATGCCGCGCGCTTGCCTCTTGACAGGCGTAGGGTTTCCCTGGGGCTGCTGTGAAGAGGCAGCACTGGCTGGGAACAGCGGGGCTGTGCCGCTGCCAGAGGCAGCGTGTGCGCAGCGCTTCCTGCAGCCACGTAGCATCTTCTGCCGCATCGCGCACCCGGGCGGGCGTCGGGAGTGAGGGCCCGGGGCACAGCGTCAGCGGCCGGGGCGACACCCTCCCTGGTTGCCCAAGGAACAGAAGGGGCTGGGCCACGTGGGGGGTTCTTGACTCCTGAGGGCAGCTGGGTGTCCTGCAGGGCAGATGCAGAGGGGCTTGGCAGCAGGCAGGCTCCCCTGGCACGACCTCTGATCTCTGCCCTTCGAGCCAACTTCCCTCAGGGCAGGAAGCCCGTGAGGACAGTGAGGGAAGCTCTGGAAGGTCCTCCCACTCAGAGGCCACCAGGAGGCGGCGCTCGCGGGGACGTGATGGCCGCAGCCCTCGTAGGACAGGTCTCTGGCGCCTGACGCAGGGAGTGGGTGTCAGGAAGGCCTTGGGCTGGGGTTTCAGCCCCGGCGTCTGGACAGGGCAGGGCGCTGTTGTTCACCCCCAGCGCCAGCCAGCCCAGCTGTCTCACACTGTGAGCAGCCCAGTGGGCGCATGGCAGAGGCACAGGCACGCCATGGCCTGGCTTTCTGCGTTTCCTCGTGGGAGGGGGTTTATGTGGCCGAAGCAGGCCCTGGTGTGGATGGATCTGGCCTTCCAGGTATTGAGGGAGCGCGGGATGCGCCTGCTTCCTCCACCCGCGTTGCCCATGGCCTCCCCAAGGCCCTGGCCTCACTCCAGATCCCGGGGCCACCTCCAGGCTCCACGAGCGCCAACTCCCAGCGCCGTCCAGACCCAGAGGCAGCCGTCCCTGCCTAGATGGTGACTAGGCACCAGCTCAGCTGTCACGGGTGCTGCCCCAGGTCCCAGGCCCCACCCCCTGCTGCCCAGGCACACACCCCCTGCAGCAGGTGACTCCACCCTGCTCCTGCGCTCTGCTGTGCCGGGCACCTGCCTGCTCTACGCCCCTCATCCCCAGGATTTCCCACCCGCAGGCTTTCTGCGGGGGCAGTGGTGGCCCCGGCTTCTCACCCTTCAGGTTTTCTTGCATCTGCGCACCGGTGGAAGAGAGTAGGCCCGGTGGACTGGGTGCTGCTGGGAGGTGGGAGGCTGCCGGGAGGGCACCGGATGCCGGGGCCTTGCAACCTGGCAGAGGCTGTGCTGCTCAGGGAAGCAAGGTGGCCCTGGGGTGAGGCGGGGGGCTCAGAGGAAGGGGAGCCCTCAGGAGGAAGTGTTGGGGACAACTGCCAGAGAGCCCGGCCACTGCCCAGTGCCCATCTGGAAGCTCAGCAGGGAGTGGGCTTGGAAGTGGGCAGGGGCATGGTGGCGCCGGCAGCATCCTCTCTTGCAGATGAAGGGCGCCCTGATGGAGATCATCCAGCTCGCCAGCCTCGACTCGGACCCCTGGGTGCTCATGGTCGCCGACATCTTGAAGTCCTTTCCGGACACAGGCTCGCTTAACCTGGAGCTGGAGGAGCAGAATCCCAACGTTCAGGATATTTTGGGAGAACTTAGAGAAAAGGGTATGTTGTGCGGCTTTAATTCATGTTGGGTGGAGGGAAATGGATCTTTCTTGAAAAATTTTTTTCTGAAATGAATTTGATTTTTAGACCTTTACGTTTTTCCGTGTGTCCCGGTCCCTAGAATATTAACTGTATATGCACCATCCTCCCCCGTAAGCTGCTGCCTGGCTTTTGCCATCTTTGAAAACAAACTCCAAACAGCCCACAGGCCCCATCCTCACTGCTACGGTGTCAGTGGGAGGCTGTGTCACGCCACTCGCCGTCTCTCTCTGGTTGGCTCCGTGAGGGCAGGGGCTCTGCCCATTCAGGTGGTATCTGTAGATCCTAGGTTCTAGGGCCCAGAGCATTCCCTGGCCCAGAGTACATGCTCAGAAATGCATGTTGAAAATATCAACAATTCAGTTGTTTAAATGTGAACTGAAAGTCACTTAGAAAATATTCACAAGGCTGGGCTCCGTGGCTCACTCCTGTAACCCCAGCACTTTGGGAGGCTGAGGTGGCCAGATTGCTTGAGCCCAGGAGTTCGAGACCAGCCTGGGAAACATAGCAAGAACCCATTTCTACAAAAAATAAAAATTAGGTGGGCGTGATGGCACGTGCCTGTCCTCCCAGGTACTTGGGAGGCTGAGGCAGGAGGATCACTTGAGCCTGGGAGGCCAAGGCTGCAGTGAGCCATGATCGCGCCACTGCACTCCAGCCTGGGTAACAGGGTGAGAATGTATCTCTTAAACAACTATTTGTAGATGGATTTGAAGAACATGTCTTGATGGGATGCTTGATGCTTGTGCTTTTCTGAGTTTCTCTCCTGCTTTGGACAATTAGAACTGGCTCCTCAGAGCCCAAACGTTGTGCCCCAGCTCCTTCAAGGGCAGCACCCAGAAAGACAGGGTTGTGGGATGGAGACATCGAGGCTGCACACTCCTGCAGGGGCCCTGCTGGCCACCCCCCTGCAGGTGGCACCTCTCCCCACCTGTGAGGTCACACACACCACACAGATGCCTCTGGAGCAGTGGTCTGGACAGGTCTACCCCACCCCACCCCACCCGTTCGTGTCTCAGGAGCGTCCTGCGGGCAGGAAGGCTGAGGGTGGTGAACTCTCATGTGCCTGCCTGTGCTTTTTCTCCAGGTGGGGCATGTAGCCAGTTCAGGTGGGAGGTCGCCTGTCCCTCGTGGGGCAGTTCCTGGGCTCTGAACCGTGGGTGAGCACACAGGCTGAGGAAGTGGATGTGGGCAGTTTGGATGAGGGCCGGGGTTCCAGGAGAGACCACCAGCCTGGCTACCCTCGGGGACGGGAAGAGAGAAGCCACAGATCGGGGGTCCTTCTTACGTGGGGGTGGGATCTGTTAACATTTCATGTTCTGCAAGTGTCTGGAGCCCTCCAGGAATCACTGTATCTATGTCAGCCTGTGGTTCTCGGTGTCCTTGGTGCCAGAGGTTTCCAGTTTGCAGCCCTCTCAAGGCACGCCCGCCTCTCAGGCCTTCCTGTTCTGAAAATGCGCCTGGGTGTTCTGCTGGAGCCGTGGGGAGTCAGTCTCGAGGACCTCAGGGGACAGCCGAAGCTCGCATGACCTAACCCTAACTGAGGAGGGTGTGGGGCTGGGCAGCCGCCAGCTCCTCTCAGCCGGGAGGTCCGCGGCCTGGGCGCCCCTAACTTCATGTGGTTCTTACCGGCAGTGGGTGAGTGTGAAGCGTCTGCCATGCTGCCACTGGAGTGCCAGTACTTGAACAAAAACGCCCTGACGACCCTCGCGGGACCCCTCACTCCCCCGGTGAAGCATTTTCAGTTAAAGCGGAAACCCAAGAGCGCCACGCTGCGGGCGGAGCTGCTGCAGAAGTGTGAGTGGCCGCGGCCGCCATCGGGCATTGTCTTTGTAGTTTCCAGTCATAGGTTTCTTAGGTTCTAAGGTACCAAGACTGCCCCTTCAAGGTGGCGTTCTGGGCCAGGCATGGTGGCTCACACCTGTTGGGAGGCTGGGGCAGGTGGGTCGTTTGAGCCCAGGAGTTTGAGACTAGCCAAGAAACCCCATCTCTACCAAAAATACCAAAAAATTAGCCGGGCATGGTGGTGTGTGCCTGTGCTCCCAGCTACTCGGAAGGCTGAGGTAGGAGGATCACCTGAGCCCACGAGGTTGAGGCTGCAGTGAGCTGTGATGACACCACTACACTCCAGCCTGGGAGAGAGTGAGACCCTGTCTCAAGAAAAAGAAGATAAAGTTCTGCATAAAGTTTTTTGTTAGAAGTTTATCACTATATTAAACTTTATGTTCTGAAAACATGCTTTAAAAACTTCAGAATTTAGGCTGGGCATGGTGGCTCACACCTCTAAACCCAGCACTTTGGGAGGCTGAGGCCAGCAGATCACCTGAGGTCAGGAGTTCGAGACCAGCCTGGCCCACATGGTGAAACCCCGTCTCTACTAAAAATACAAAAATTAGCTGGCTGTGGTGGTGCATGCCTGTAATCCCAGTTGCTTGGGAGGCTGAGGCAAGAGAATCACTTGAACCTGGGAGGCGGAGGTTGCAGTGAGCCAAGATTGCACCACTGCACTCCAGCCTGGGCAACAAGAGCGAAACAACATCTCAAAAAAAAAAAAAAAAAAAAAACCCACAAACTTCAGAATTTTAGGTGAAGGCATCTCTAATCTCTGTTACCAAATGAACTCTGTGCCAGCTGAGTCACGCTGTTGGGCACGGTGGGTGCCAGTGTGAATGGCTGGAGGGGCACTGTCCTTACTCTCACATTGCTGCCTTCTTGAGTGGCCAGTGATCTCAATTTCACTTGAAAGATATTTAATCATTTCAGTTAACGTTTTCCCAAAGCACGACAAAGATTTCAATAACATCGTTTTATTTTGAATGGTTATGGAATTAATATTTATAGTGTACATCAATACCCCGTTTCCAGAGAATCCAAATAAAAGGCTGACAGCAGCTGTGCATGGATCTTGGCTGGAACGGGCAGCAGCCAGGGCCCAGCGCTGTCCGGGAGGCTCCGTGCAGCCCTGGGCCCACTGGGTAGCCCAGGAAGGACTCTGCTGGCCCCTTGGGCCCCACCCCCTTTGGAGGCCAGCAGCGGCCACAGGGTCTGCTTTGGGCACTCGGTGTCCCCTGACCCTTCAACCTCACTGAACCAAGTCAGGAATATCTCTTCGTTTGTTTCTTCCTCATATTTTTGTATCTAGACCGTGCCTGCTGACCCTCAGCGAGGACGGCGCTACCACTGGGCCAGGGGGAGGCCCGGGTCGATGGAGAGGGCTCATGAGGTCCCTCAGCTCCTCCTCGGCTGCTTCCCCCTGCCATGGGGTCCTGGGAGGTGCAGCCACAGCCACCCAGCTCCCGAAACTTGCTCACCTGAGTGAGTTTCTGACTCGTTGTAAAGTGCGAGCTGGTGTCAGGCCCTGCTCGGAACAGCTGCTCATTTACAGAGAATGCGGTGTTCACGGCTCAGGCCGTCGGATGAATCCACTTGACAGAGATGCTTTTACAAGGGCCAAGGGCTCTTGCTCTGAGGATCCCTGACACATGTGACCTCTTCCTTCCAGCCACGGAGACCGCCCAGCAGTTGAAGCGGAGCGCCGGGGTGCCCTTCCACGCCAAGGGCCGGGGGCTGCTGCGGAAGATGGACACCACCAGTAAGGCCCCCACCCTGGTGCCGTGAGCCTTGCTTTTGGGGCAGAGCTAAGGGCTTGACCTGGAGACCCGCTCCCTGTTGGGGAGGTGGTGCCTGTGAATGGTCTTCAGGCAGCAGTGTTGGGAGCCCGTGGGAAAGCGAAGGCACTGGGGCAATTTCACCGGCTTCTCCCCTTGGGGAGCTCCCTGGGAGGATGTGTGGGCACGGAGACAGGAAGGCCGGGATCTGAGGACAGCGCTGGGCACAGAGACAGGAAGGCCGGGATCTGAGGACAGTGCTGGGCACGGAGACAGGAAGGTCGGGATCTGAGGACAGCACTGGGCACGGAGACAGGAAGGCCGGGATCTGAGGACAGTGCTGGCCCCTGCTCCTCTGCTGTTGGCACCGGTGGCTCTCGGCCTTCCCAGCTCGGGCTTTCGGCCCCAAGTGCTGCTCTTGGGTTCCGAGTGTCCCTGGGCGGCTCCGCAGGGAGGACGTGGCCGTACTCAGCTGCCCGTGGGGCTGTGCCCCCTGCACCCCTCCATCTGCCCTTCCTGATTTGTGCTCTCAGGGCTGGGCGTGAGCTTAAGCAGGATGCACCCTGATCACAGGAAGACGGCGTGCCCCTGGGAACCATGGCAGGGCATACTCACCCCAGAGGGTGCTGGATAGTGACCTGGGGCCAGAGGGCAGGACGGGTGTCGTCCTGTGCTGAGACAGCTGGGTAAACTTGCAGATGGGTGGGGCTGAAAGGGCAGCCTTACAGGCGTCCTCCATGCAGCTCCCAGACCAGCCTGGCTTAGTTTATTTGGGCTCCCATAATCCCACAGTGTTCACATGGGACCTAGTAGAAGGCATCTTGGGTCTGCTGACTATTGTCCCTGTGTGGGGGGCCGTCCCCGGGTTATGTTCCTGCCCACCGTAGCCGAGGTTCCACCTTGCTCTCCTCTACCCCGCCTGGAGCAGACCCTTGTCTTTCCACCCCCACCAGGCATCCCAGGGCCAGGGCTGCACCTGCTGGCCCAGGGAGGGTGGGCCAGCCGTTGAGCAGTGTGTCCAGCCTGGCCCAGTGTGCTGATGGCACCATCCCCCGGGCGTCCTCTCTCCGGGCCTGGCACCATGAGAGCCACGCACGCCTTGGAGGGTGCGTGTGGGCGCTGGTGGGTAACAGCGTAGGTAGGCCTCAGGAGTGTCCTCAGGGGACAGGGGGAGAAGGCTTGGGAGGGCGGCCCTCAAGCCCAGGCACCTGGCTTCATGCCCCTGGCTTCACGCCCCTGCCTGTGGAAGCACAGGAAGGAGGCAGAGCTCAGCCCCCGCCACACTGGTGAGAGACTCCACCTGGTGAGATCCTGTGGCTGGGCTGGGGTGCCGCTGTCTTTGTTTGGTGTCTTGGCAAAGTGTGAGGTCGTGGCTCCAGGCGTTCGCCTGCTCCCTGAGGTCCGGGATCCTGGGGGTCCTGCCCGCTGCCCGCCAGGGGTTTGGCCCTTCCCCACTGCGGCGCTAGCGTAGAAGAGGGTGGGATGTTCTGGGCTCAGAGGGGGTGGGGGACGTTTGCCGGTCACTGCTGCTGGCGCCCTGACTGTTGCCGTCCTCCAGCCCCACTCAAAGGCATCCCGAAGCAGGCGCCCTTCAGAAGCCCCACAGCGCCCAGCGTCTTCAGCCCCACGGGGAACCGGACCCCCATCCCGCCTTCCAGGACGCTGCTGCGGAAGGAACGAGGTGTGAAGGTAGGCCCGTCCCCCAGCTCCTGTGGCGCCCCTAGGCCCGTTGCGCCCTGGTGCTGTCACTAAGGCAGGGCTGTGCTTGCTTGTCTTGGCAGCTGCTGGACATCTCTGAGCTGGATATGGTTGGCGCTGGCCGAGAGGCGAAGAGGAGAAGGAAGACTCTCGGTGGGGGTTGGGGCCTGCGTGTAGGCGGCAATGGGGGTCCCTGCGGGCCCTGCCCAGTTGGGGTGGGTTGTGTCCACGCTCGGCGGGCAGGGCTGTGCCCCCGTGAGGCTCCTCTCCGTGGGTGGGTGCCTGCTTTTCTCCTCGCTCCTTGGTGGCCTCTCCTGGGAAGCTGTTTGCTTCCCTGCTGCTGCCCTGAACTGAGACTGCAGACGCGCCCGGGCACTGGCGAGGACGCCTGTTTTGTCCACAGATGCGGAGGTGGTGGAGAAGCCGGCCAAGGAGGAAACGGTGGTGGAGAACGCCACCCCGGACTACGCAGCCGGCCTGGTGTCCACGCAGGTAGGGCTTGGGGCTGCGCCCCATGTCTGGCACCACTGCGGGTGCCCCTTTTGTTCCGATTGTGGCCACTAGTGTGCTCTGTCGGAGAATATATATATGTATGTACATATGTGTGCAGTCTGTATTTATGTATGTATACATATATGTACATGAGAGGCAGTGTGGGCCGTGCCCTGACATGGGCATCTGACTCAGGCTCGGAGCGGGAGCCTGCCCCACGCTTGCTGGAGGGGCTGCCAGGGGAGTCCTCCTCACCCCTGTGCCTCAGTGTCACGTCAGGCAGGGCTGGTGGGACCTGCCTTGCACGTGGCCATGAATGGGTGCAGGACAGGCCTGTGGGGGTGCTGGGTGGTCAGAGGCCTCAGTGTCCCGGAGACCAGGCCCTGCCTGCGGGTGGGAGGCAGCCACGGGGCGCGGCAGGTGCACAGAGGCTGCAGTGGGTCGTCTGAGGCCAGGGCCTGGAGGAGGCCACACTGCGGGGTCACTTTGGGATAATAAGCTCCTTTCTTCCCACCGCTGCGTGTTCTGGGTTTCTTAACATGAGCATCTTCCTTTATATCAATGCTTCGTGGTAAGAAAAAGCATCGCTCCTTCTGTGCTCAAGATGGGCGGTTTGGGCTCCTCAACCCCTCCCCTCTCCTACACAGGAGCGGCTCAGTCCCCAACTCTGCTGGGGCGCCAGGGGCCAGGGGTCAGGGGTCCCGTTGTCTAGCCCAGGGAGCTCGGGAGAGTGGCCCCCGCCTTCCTGCTCTAGCTCGGGGGGCCACAGCCTGTGGCAGTGGAGCTCCGGGTCGGGCCATGAGTTAGCACATGCCGGAAGCATGGCTTCTTCTGGAAGGAACCTTAAACTCTGTGTTCCAGAAACTTGGGTCCCTGAACAATGAGCCTGCGCTGCCCTCCACGAGCTACCTTCCCTCCACGCCCAGCGTGGTTCCCGCCTCCTCCTACATCCCCAGCTCCGAGACGCCCCCAGGTGAGTCTGCTGGCCCCAGCCTGGAACCAGCCAAGCTGCCTGCCAGGACATGGCCTTGCCCACGGGCGCTGCCAGGGCTGCGGTTCTCACTCCTGCATCTCTGTTGTCCCCCTTCTGCCTCAGCCAGAATCTGCTGGGGGCAGATGCCCCGCTGGTCAGCTTGAGCTCCAAGACATAAACCAGCTGCTTTGCCCCACCCTGCCCGTCCTGGGCACAGACAGGCAGCCGCCCCAGGGGACACGGCAGGGGGGATTGGGTTTGAAAGGGTCTTCTGTCACGTGACCCAGCTCTTGTTGCTGGGTAGGCGGGAGGGGAGCTGAGAGCCGTCCCCTCCCAGACGGAGGGCACTGCCAGGCTCACAGCACCTCAGGCCAGGTCCTGGGCCCAAGGGGCTTGAGGATACAGCCTTCCTGTCTTCCCACCAGTGCCTACGGTATGGGGACCTTCTGCAGGCCAGCAGCTGGCCAGAGTCCAGACATCTTATCTGCGAGTCTGGAAAGGCCTGAGACCACTGGCCTTGTTCCTCTGGCTGGGGCTCCTGGGGCCTGTGCCTTGGCTGGGGGCCACAGGGAGTTCTTGTCAGAGGGTAGCAGGACAGAGAAGGGGAGCTGAGCCTGTCACCTCCAGGAGCACTAGGGTTTGGGAACAGGGTGGGGGTCCAGCCCCCTCACCAGGCCCCGGTCTACTTGCAGCCCCATCTTCCCGGGAAGCCAGCCGCCCACCAGAGGAGCCCAGCGCCCCGAGCCCCACGTTGCCAGCGCAGTTCAAGCAGCGGGCGCCCATGTACAACAGCAGCCTGAGCCCTGCCACACCCACGCCTGCGGCGCCCACCTCGCCTCTGACACCCACCACACCTCCGGCTGTCGCCCCTACCACTCAGACACCCCCGGTTGCCATGGTGGCCCCGCAGACCCAGGCCCCTGCTCAGCAGCAGCCTAAGAAGAACCTGTCCCTCACGGTAGGTGTACCCTGGCAGGGCCCACAGGCCACCAGGTAGGTGGTACGGCCCTGGCCACCTCCCCTAGCGTGGGGGTGCCACAGTGCCTGCAGGGGGATGCAGGAGGTGGTCCTGGCAGGGCCCTGGCACCCACACCCCTCTCCCCCCTGTAGAGAGAGCAGATGTTCGCTGCCCAGGAGATGTTCAAGACGGCCAACAAAGTCACGCGGCCCGAGAAGGCCCTCATCCTGGGCTTCATGGCCGGCTCCCGAGGTATGTTCACAAGGCAGGGCCTGGGGGTGCACTGGGCCGGGTTGGGGGCAGGTGCCCCCAGACACCCACCCAGCAGCTCCTGCTCTCTGCAGAGAACCCGTGCCAGGAGCAGGGGGACGTGATCCAGATCAAGCTGAGCGAGCACACGGAGGACCTGCCCAAGGCGGACGGCCAGGGTAGCACAACCATGCTGGTGGACACAGTGTTTGAGATGAACTATGCCACGGGCCAGTGGACGCGCTTCAAGAAGTACAAGCCCATGACCAATGTGTCCTAGGGCCACCTGCCTCACAGCTGGCCGTCACTTGGGTCCACGGGACGATGGCTTTGCCGGCTTAAAGTAACCGGATGGCGGACACCTAGCCCCCGAGGTCCCCCAGCCGCCGCCCTGCTGCTGACCCAGCCTGTTTTAAGTTCTGGATGCATTTCTCTGGGGTGTTTGGGGCTTATTTTTAAAATTTTAATATGGGTTCTTTTTTGTGTGATTTAAGACACTTTTTGGACTCAACGTTACATTTTTGAATGTAGTAAGTTAACCAAAAAAGTTACAACTTCCTAATTTTAGTGACAGCTCTGCCTGTTAGACTCTTACTTTTTAAAATCTTTTCTATTTTCCCTCGCTGGGGCAGTGCCCTCCTACCCCCAGGGTTGAGGGGACCAAGGTGGCATGGTGGTACTGGGGGTGCGGCAGGGACACCCAACACCAGAGCGTGGGAGACGGTGGGCCTTGTCCCCTGCCTGTGCCTGCCTGGGAGTTTTGTATTCATCTTTTGTATAGTTGTGGACATTTAAGACAGTCTTTGGGTACCTATTTTCATTGTAAAACTATCTGAACCATTAAAGTTGAGCTTTTCTAAAGAAAGCCACCATAGCTGTGTTTGGGGCCAGCTTGTCCTCCCTGCTCCGGGGACCCAGTCCCTCCCTAGGCGGCTGTCAGGACGGGGTGGGCCAGGGCTGGGGGCTTCCTAGGACACCCTGGCCCACAGGGTGGGGAACAGGTAGGATCAGCCCTCGGGGTACTCCCTTGACTTACTTACTTGGCTGTGGGCCTGGGGACCACCCGGCTCAGCTGACTGCAGGGCTGGGGGACAGCAGTGGTTCCTTCTCTCTAGACCATTTCACCCTTAATGGGAATTTGGGAAGCAAATTATTTATTTCTGAAAGAAGAAAGCATTTTTCCAAAGTCAGTTATGCCTGCTATTTCCAGTATTTGTCATACTTCCCAAGGTGGCACTGCCTCTCCCCAGCGGGTCAGGTCAAAGGCAAAATGACACAGTCAGGACAGGGAGCCCCACCCATCGGAGGCATCAGTGCCACACCCGATGCTTTGCAATTCAAAGTAACTGGAAACAAAATCAAACAATCCCATATAAAATAAGTTAAGAAAAAAGCCTTTAAAATGTTTTTAATACAAAAATACTCATACACAATTTTCCAAACACAGCTTTCCATTTTAAATGCTATTTTCCCCCAACTGGCAAGTCTCAACTCTCTATTTCAGTATATCCCTCCCCCCCAAAAGTGAATTTCAAGTTTTTAAGTCTAACTATCAAACCTGGTGACAGCACCCAGTATTCCTAAAAGGAATCTGACCTTACATTGTATGAAGTTTAGACACCAATAGGCACATTTAAGTTTGTATTTAATTTCTGACGGGGCATTTCACACCTCAACAGGGTATGGTGAGGCTGTGACACCCCGTGGACACAGCATTTTACTCTACTGACTAACAGTCATCAACTACACTCATAGGATCAAGATATTTGGCAACTGACAGTCATTTGCATTAACTTGAATTATAAAACAGGTTTACTTCTGGAAAATAAGGTAGTTCTGGAAGATGGGCACTGCACACGCCAGGGTTTAGATGTCAAGACAGACAAACACTGCGAAGGGGACCCAGACAGCCACGGACGGGTGTCACCGGAAGGCTGGCCTGAGGACGGACAGCTGGGTTCTCACTTCAGGTGCCTGAAGAGTTTCCCCCACAGGTGACCACATTTTAAGCTGCCCATTCGGACACATCCCCCTGTGGGCACACACGGGTGGGTATGGGTTTAGGTGCAGATGCTGGTTTCAGATGCCAAGGAATCCTGAGGGATTGGGGCGGTTTTTGTGTTTTGCCTCACATTAATGACGAAGGATTGAAGCTGATGTTCAGGAAGTCACCACGTCCTCAGAACAAAGCTGGGCAGGGCCGAGAGCCAACCACACCCACGGTCACAGCTGGGGGCCTGGTCAGCCCCAGTGGCGAGAAACCCTGCAAGCTCACGGCCGCTACCCCAAAGCCTGGCTCCACCGAGTTATCAACGGGTATTGTAGAGACATTCAAAGTTAGTGTTACTTGCTCATTAGTTTAACAGTTTTTGGAAAGGGGGAGGAACCATATTTAAAATGTTTGCATTATTTCCTTCAGAAAAATCATAAAATTTGGAAGTATTATCAAAGCGATTAAAAATCACAAGATTTCACTACTGTCCAACACAAAAATAAGTTAATATATGCTCCCCAAAGTGCACTGCAAAGCCGATTCTGCTGTTTTGACGTAAGCATTGTTCGTCCCTTACCTGCCGGAAGGGATCTTTTGGGCAAGTGACAGCGGGGCCCTGGGGCCTTAGACTCTAAGGTGTGTGGGGACATTGCCCGGCCTGTCCCTAGAACAACCTTCCAAGTTAGGGCATAAGGAGCATAAATCTATGAGCCGATCCAGTATTTTCTTAGGACAGTTTGGGAGAAGTTAGAGTCTGAACTGGAAAGCACTCCCACCCTGTCTTAACCGGCGAGTGCACCTCAGAGGCCACAGGTGCGCGAGCAAGTCAGTGGCTACACAGCTCGTTTCCCCTGGGTCCTCTGTGTAGTTAACTTTGCTGGGGACCCTGATGGGAGAAGGGACAGCCACCAGCCAGTGAAACTTCCAGTCAGTGCTCAGGGAGGTGTGGGACCCTGCAGGGCCACACACCCCTGAACCCCACGCTTACAGGTCGCAAAACCACGGAGTAGCCACTCTCAGGTCCAAAGACACTGCAGTTTTTACCAAGGCATAAAAGATGCCACAGAAAATTTAACAGGAGCCTCAGCAGCAGTTTTCAAGGGGAGTTTTGTAAACTTCTCTGCAAGATGGATGTGTCCTCCTTAGGTTATTTTAAGAAAAGGCCATAAAAAAGCACCTGCTGCTGAATGTTCTCTCCCTCTCTCCCAGACAAGCAGCCCCTCAGGACACGTGGGCAAAGGCACACATGGTGCCCCCTTCTCAGGGTGCTCCAGACTTCCCAGGGTCAAGGATCCCTCAAAAAAAGAACCAAGTCTTAAAACATATGTAGTACTCAGATAGGTCTCACTGTAGAACTGGACCTTTTAAAAACTGAAGTGAAATCTCACAGGAGAGTGGGTGTCATACCTGGCCTAGCCCAGTGCCCATAACACACGGACGAGGCACGCACACCTGCCAGGCAGGCCTCCACCCCCAGGACCACACCTCTCAGTAGGTGCCCTGGCAGAGGGCACATGTGATCAGCAGAGTCTGCATCTTCCATCACCAGACCCACAGAGTGCTGAGATGGAAGCCACTCTGGGTGGCAGGAGAGCTAGACTCCGTCTCTCTTTAGACCCACGTGCTGGCGTCCCCGGGGCCTGCAGCGCCCTACAGGGCTCCCTAAGTTGTCACTTCCTGTGCTCTAAGCAGACTGCGGTCTCACGCCCTGCAAAGTCACTCCTTTCGCCATGGAGCTCAGGGCCGCATCAGTAAACACACACTTCAGTCGGTGGTGATTTGTGAAATAGGTTTAGCAAAAATATATTGAGAATAAAAATCAGAAACTGGTAAAGAAAAGCCAAATGAAAAAAATATACAAAGTTCTCCCCCAAATGTTGATAAGAACCTAGCGAGTTCAGAAGATAGGCCCAGGTGAGAAGTAGGCCCAACCCGGCCAGGCCTCGAAAGTGCTCCGCGTAAACTACACGTTGAAAGTGGACGTGTTATTGGCATTTCATTCAAATCCATGAGGAGAAAACACTACGGGAGGAAATCTTAACACCATTGCTGCCACCACCTGCAGGGCCAGCTTCTCACTAGGATGGAAAAGAAGCATTTCTGAGGAACAATTCACATTAGTACAAAAAAATGATATAGCCATTTCCAAAGAGCAGAGTAATGATCACAATGGCAGTTTCGAGGAATCCAGGGTCAGTCCTCACACGGGCCTCACCCAGCCTCTCCTAAGTGGCGACGGCGCTGAAAGCCGGAAAGGGGGCAACGCGAAGCCGAGTTTCTAGCGACCCTTGGGAAAAGCCTACGCTACACATTTCAGAGGAGATTAAAACATTCCATATGCCAATTAACTTTAACCTAAAAAAATAGAGTGGGAGGGAACCTTGACATTCGGAGAAATTCAAGTGTGGCGGTAACGCTGAGGAGTGAGGCTGTTTGTCCAGGAACGCTGAGCTGGGCTCAGACGGTCATCAGTGCAGACGCAGCGGATGCTGCGGAGGATGGCTCAGTGGTGGGGAGGCGCTCCCTCCCGAGGAGGCCTGTACGTCTGTGTCCTGGCGGCTCGAGCTGGGTCCTCTGGGCCAGTTCATGCTCGCCCTCTCCCGCAGGCAGGGCCGGCCGCCCTGCACCGCCCCTGGATCCGGCCAAGCTGCTGCCTGGCGCTATTTGCCCTCTGTGACTCTCCGCCAGCCCCTCCGCCGCCGCCTCTTCCCCTTCGGCTTCCCTGGCTCTGGCGGGGGCTTCTCAGTCTTGGTGCTTCTGACCGATGCCGCCCCTAAGTCATGCTCACAGCAGTAGGACCGCCCGTCCGGGGTGCAGCTGAAGGCTGTCCCGTCCTGGTGCTCCTTACAGAACGAATTGGGGCACAGGTGGCAAAATGAAGTCGAAGGTTTGCCACACACGTCACAATGATGCCAAGGACATTCCCACTTCCCTGCAACAGAACACAAGATATGAGCACACAGAAGTGATGGAATCACGACTTCAACATTATCATGGTTGAAGATGACTTATAACTGTCAGGTCAAATGAACACAAAATAGTGCTGGCTCCAGAGAACAGGAGGCAGACAACTGTCTACGACAGCCCGGCCGGGCTCCCTGGCCAGGCCTGTTGACTCCACAGTACCTGCCAGGCCCCTAAGGACCACCTGTTAGCGTCTCTTTATGTTTCAGCAACTGAGAGGAGCTGTGCCAGGTGCAGGAGTGTCCCCCAGCCCGGCGTGGACAGGCAGGGGCTGCTGTGCTCATTTCCATGTGACCTGCCCTCTCCCAAGGGACTGATTTTCAACTTGGGTATTCATCTTTCTGGCATGACTCTGTAAAGGCTCTCTCAGGTTAGGGACCACCCTCGCACCCATGGCCAACACTTTTCTCTATGGTGTGTCATCTTTACCATACAAAAATGTTCTTACACAAATATCTGAATTCTTTTTTTTTGAGATGGAGTCTAGCTCTGTCGCCCAGGCTGGAGAGCAGTGGCACAATCTTGGCTTACTGCAGCCTCCGTCTCTTGGGTTCAAGTGATTCTGCTGCCTCACCCTTCCGAGTAGCCAGGATTACAGGCGCCCGCCACCACGACCAGCTAATTTTTCTATGTTTAGTAGAGATGAGGTTTCACCATGTTGGCCAGGCTGCTCTCGAATTCCTGACCTCAAGTGATCCATCCACCTTGGCCTCTCAGAAGTGCTGGGATTAGAGGCATGAGCCACTGTGCCTGGCCTGGATTTTATTTTTATAGTTCTGTTTTTGTTTGTTTGGTTTTTTTTTTGGGGGTGGAGTCTTGCTCTGTCGCCCAGGCTGGAGTGCAATGGCGCTATCTCAGCTTTCTGCAATCTTGGCTCACTGCAACCTCTGCCTCCCGGGTTCAAGCATTTCTCCTGCCTCAGCCTCCCGAATAGCTGGGATTACAGGTGCATGCCACCACACCAGTCTAATTTTTGTATTTTTAGTAGAGACAGGGTTTCACCATGTTGGTCAGACTGGTCTCGAACTCCTGACCTCAGGTGATCTGCTCACCTTGGCCTCCCAAAGTACTGGGATTACAGGCATTAGCCCCCGCACCTGGCCTCTTTTTGGTTTCTTGTTTTGGGTAAGGGCCTTTTAATTTTTCTTCTGTGATTCCACACAGTCAAGAGCCCCATGGTGACACACTGCAAGATTGTAACGGAGGTGGCTGCACCCTTAGGTGTGAACCATGATGTCTGCGCAGCACCAGAGTCATCTCACAACCCATTTCTCAGACTGTCTCATCACCAAGTGGAACAAGACGCTACTGTTTTCCCACTGGCGCCTGTCATCTCTGAAATGCGGGTGCTGGAAGGTGAAGCCCACTCTACTTCCCTTCAAACAGAGCCAGAGCTGCAGCTCCTTCGTCAAGCAGCGGAGCCTCCTGGTGCACAGCGCCACCTCTGGGGACAGCCTGCCCTGCACATCCAGGACAGGGGCTCTGGGCCCCTCCATTCCCACTGTAGTGCAGCCAGGCCAGGCCCCTCTGGGCTGCCAGGGAGACGCTGCTGTAGAGGCCTTTCTCCTAGGAGGGGCTTTAGTTCCCAGCGTCGCCTCCTTCCTGGCCGCCCCGCCCCCACAGCATGGATGAGGGCCCCAATTCTGCAGCTGGGCCTTGGGCTGCCTGAATCCCTCCTGGAGGTTCCAGGGGCTACTCCGTCACCACATATCTTCTCTGCTCGATGCAGAGATCTAGAATGTGCGGCTGGTGGAACAAAGAAAGGCTCTGCCACCCTGGATCAGGGCCTTCGCTGCATGAGCGCCTGATGCGCCTGCACCCAGATGAGGCCCGGTCAGCAGGAAGAGCGTCAGCAGCCGCCATCAGGAGCCTGCCACACAGACACAGCCCCAAGCCACCGCGAGTCTGCACACCCACCGAAGGGCCGCTTGCCAAGGCCCAGGCAGGACAGGTGGTAGGCCTTGGTGCAGAACTTGCGGTCACACAGCACCAGCTGCCCGCCATCACCACAGCGGAAGCACTCGTCCTCTGACTGCCTCTTCCCTTCCCCTTTTGCTCTGCGCCGCCTCGTTTTCTTCTTGGTCTTTTTGCCCTTTTCCTCTGATGAAAGGGTCGTCGAGGTCTAGAGTCAAGAATTAAGCACAGATCACCGGAAAGAATTACACAGGCTGAAGCAAATAGGGCAGAAGAGCGAGCTACGATCCAGGAACTTCAGAGATCTCTGCAGGTGCCCAACATTAAGAGGAGAGGAGAGGAGTGTCCTCCTCGTGCTCCCCAGACATCCTTAGACTCACTCGACTCAGCGTGAAAAAGCTGAACAAAGACTACGACTAGAGTGAGCTTTGTCGGAAGCCTGCAATGACGCATCTCAGCAGCATCTCAGCAGACACACAGCTCTGGGATCTGCTGATGGGACCCACTGGCAAAGGAGGCCACCACAGGCAGAACAGCTCCCGCCCGCCACCCAGGGTCTCCTCATTAGGAAATTCCACAGGAACGTGGGCACAGGTGGGCGGCAGTGACCTGAGGGCAGCGACCATCCTCAGCAACACGGCTGAGGACAGACACTGGCTCAGGGCCGAGCTGGTGCCACCGCCAGGCTTTCAGGCCCAGGTTCTACACAGCACAGGGAAGGGGTGCAAGAGTGCCCCCCCAAATCTCTGTCCTTCCTGGAACCTTGGAAGGTGGCTGTATTTGGAAATAGGGTCATTGTCAATGAGATCTGTTAAGATGGGGTCACACGGTAGCAGGGCAGGCCCTAAGTCAACAGGACCAGTGCTCTTATAAGAAGGGCAAGTCAACAGTCATGTTCGCAGGGAGAATGGTTGGGCGGTGCTGCTACAAGCCAAGGAGCAGCAAGGACTGTAGCCGCCACCAGGAACGGGAGACAGGCCTGGGAAAGAGCCTCCCAAGGAACCTTCAGAGGGCGCACGGCCCTGCCCACACCCAGAACTGCGAAACCACGCGTCTGTGGGGGCATTGTTCTGGCAGCCCCAGGAAACACGTTCAGTGAGGAACTCTTAACGACTGGCCTTTGTTGAGAGCCGTCCTCCCCAGCCCACAGCAGGGAACTTGCTCCCACCTGTCCCAGCAACAAGCCAGCCTGGAGGAAGCCGCTGTTCACGGGGGGCACATGTCTCCAGGAGTGCAAAATGCCAACACAGAGCCTGGGGGGAAGGAGGGCGCCACAGCCTTACCTTTGGTCTATCCCCGAGGAATCCACTGCAATTGGAGGCTCCACACCGGCAGACCGTTTTTTCATTGCCCAGACAATCGAGGTTGTAGTTAAAAGTCAGCTCCGTCCCTGGGAGAAGAGACGACAGACACCAAATTGGAAACACCTGCCTTTCTCTTCAAAAGCTAAGGGGCATGTATTAGGTCAATAAAAATACTCTTATTATTTTTGTATCTGTACTGGCTTGATCCATGGCCTTTCAGTTTTGCTTGGTAAAAGAGATATTCAAACCAAAAGAGACTCCACATCAGCACCCACCTCCCCCAGAGCCTTTCCAGTCCAGCCCCATGCAGCTCTCAGCAATGGCCACTCTGCCCCCATAGCCAGGAGCCCCAAGCAGGGTCCCCAGAGCTTGTACCTGCAGGAATGTCACAGACGGCAAACAGGCCCACACGAGTGTCCCCATTCACTGTCCACTTGAGGGTCTCACAGTTGGGCTGGCAGCTGTGATTCATAAATCGAGAGTAGTTTCCTTTGGGGCCAGCGTCTATTATACGGTCCTGTAAGGTCAAATGATATATGAGGTCAAGTGTTAGCAATCGCATGTTATTTTTAAAGGGAATTTTCACCATCATAAAGCACATTGAACAAGTTGTGTTCCTTGTTGTACTGAAAACCGTGGTGTCCTGTGTCCACTGAGACAGGACACCCCCAAACCAGTCCTGTTTCTCTTGCTCACAGAGGACAGGTCAGGACCACGTGGAGAGGACCGAGCCTTAGTGAGCGCCGGGGAGGACAGGACAGGGAGCTGGAGCTCCCAGCATCCTCCATGATGGCAAACAAGGGAGCTAAGGTCAGCACCAACAGCATAGCCAAGTGGCACTCAAGGACAAGAACAAGACTCACCCTGGCTGGGCGCAGTGGCTCACGCCTGTAATCCCAGCACTTTGGGAGGCTGAAGCGGGCAGATCACCTGAGGTCAGGAATTTGAGACCAGACTAGCCAACATGGTGAACCCCCATCTCTACTAAAAATACAAAAAAAATTAGCTGGGCGTGGTGGTGGGTGCCTGTAATCTCAGCTACTCGGGAGGCTGAGGCAGGAGAATCACTTGAACCCGGGAGGCGGAGGTTACAGAGAGTGGAAATCGTGCCACTGCACTCCAGCCTGGGCAACAAAAGCAAAACTCCATCTCAAAAAAAAAAAAAAAAAAAGACTCACCCAACCGAAAAACCAGCAAAGGATGCAAAGAAACAATTCCCAAAGAGCAAATCCAGGCAGAGGTGGAGAAATGCAGATCAGAGTGACAGTGAGCTCTGACTTTGCACCCATGGTGCTGATGTGACGTTGGCTGAGATGAGGGGGTGGCTGCAGGGCTGGCAGGAAGGCTTTCGAGACAGCAACCTGATAAGGGCCATGGGAATCACAAATGCAAGCACAATGTGGCCTAGAACTGACCCACTGAAATCCAGGTGCCTGGAGGCCAAAGGCAGGAACTGGAGACAACATCTCCACCCAGCAGCAGGGAACGGACGGCCCCGGCCTCCACCTGAGGAGCCGCCAGATCCACCGCACAACTGCGTGGGGAAAAATCAAAAGGCCACATAAAGCGTAACAGTCACGTGTTCAAACAAAACCACGTGTGTGAACAGGGATAAACACTGGGATAAACATGGTCCCAGGAAGCAGCAGGCTTCGGAATCACTATTCACACGCCGCCTCTGACACAACTGCCCACGCACCCAGCCCTGGTGCAATCTCCCAGGGTGCCCCTGTCTGGGACCGCTGGCCCCCTGTCCTTTCTACATACCCACACAGGCCACCCTTTAAAACCAGAAATTGTACCAGAATGTGGTTCTCTGCAAGGTGCTTTTCACAATAATAAAATGCACTAATCAACCCAGAGTGCCACTCTTCAACACAGAAGTGGGGGTGCTTATCCGCCCTCTGCAGATGCTTTGTCATGACGCGCTGAGCCGCGGTGCTGATGTGCACGTTGGCATGCACACCACTTCTGCAGGGCACTGGGGACGAGGACAGCACGGGGCATGCACATGGGACATGCCACCAATGCCAACAGGACAACCCAGCCTCTGACGCCTGGCAGCACCGTGTCTAACCTACATTCCTACCATTACCAGCAGGGCCTGGTGCCACTTCCTTCTTATCGGGCCAGTTTTCATCTGTGGGTTGCCCGCCATGTCTTGACCCTGTTTTATTTATCTTAACTGACTTACAGATGTTCCCTAGATATTCCAAACATCAGACCCCTTTATAACAATATGTCAGCTGGGCGCGGTGGCTCACACCTATAATCCCAGTACTTTGGGAGGCCAAGGATCACTTGAGGCCAGGAATTCGAAACCAGCCTGGCCAACATGGTGAAACTGTCTCTACTAAAAATACAAAAAATTAGCCAGGTATGGTGGTGGGCACCGGTAATCCCAGTTACTCGGGAGGCTGAGGCAGGAGAATGGCTTGAACCTGTGAGGCAGAGGCTGCAGTGAGCTGAGACTGTGCCACTGAACTCCAGCCTAGGCGACAGAGTGAGACTCCATCTCCAAAAAGAAAAAAAAATGTGTCAAAAACTTTCCCATAGCTTCCCAGCTCCCACTGGAATCTTCCGTGCACAATGTCTTTTCTCACAAAACTGCCTCCGCCTTATGCAACTATTTTACCCTTTTGCTTCATGCGTTTTCGGTTTGCTGAGTAGTTGCACGCAGCTTTTCCCACCACACAGATTATAAAATGCATCTCCCCCCCTCCTAGCTGTTCAATCCATCTGGAATTGGCCTTCATAAGTGGTGTGAGGGGAGGCATCAGTGCGTGGTACGCGGGCTGCCCGGCCCTGGCTTTGGCCCCACTCCCCCTGGCCATCCGCCTGGGTTTGGGCCCCGCTGGAGTCACAGGAATGCCATGGGGAACACTGACACCCCCAGGACACGCCCACCCTTCCCACAGTAAGGCTTCAAGATAAAGCACTGGCTAGACCTGCAGATCTTTCCTTCTACATGGACTTTGAAATTGCCTGTCCAGGTATATTTAAACGTTTTTGCTATTTTTATCGCACCTACAACGAGCTTGCACTGGGGAAGATTTCCACCCTCACAGCCTCTCCTTTCCCAGCTGGGACATAGCCTGTACCGCCACTCATCCATATCATCTCTCGTGTCCGTCAGTGACACTGCCGAACTTTCCACAGAAGCCTGCTCCATTCCATACACGCATCAATGCTCTTTGTGGCTTTGCATACATGAGGAGGGCAGGGGAAAACCTGTGGACCTGGCCTCTCTCTGTTGTCACTACAGTTCACATAAGGCCATCACCAAACACAGCCGTCTCATTCTCCGAGACACACTGTTTGCCTCTTGCTGCTCTGCTGTTTCTGCCCTGCCTGCATCACCCAGCACCCGCAGCCTTGGGGGTACAGGAGCGGCGTGAGCGTCCTGCCTTATTTCTGAACTGGCCACAAGTGTCTGGCTCACTGAGCATCAGCTGGCAGCCGCTGATGTCTTTTAGCAAGCTAAGCATAGTTGTAGTCCTGGTTTCTTGGGAAGTTTTCATCAGGAATAGGTTTGAATTTTCTCAAATGATTTTCTGGCGTTCATGAAAATGACTCTGGATTTGTTTTTGTCCTTTACCTGATAGGGTTGTTAAGCCCTCCTTGCAGTCCTGGGGTAAACCCCACTCGGTCACAAGGAACTGCTCTCCATGCTTTTCAGGTGCACCCCGCCGGCTGGCACACACCCTCACAGGTCCCAGGTCCCCTCCTCCCATGTTCACATACAGGTCCACGCCCTGGCTCGGACCTCACGCCTCAGTACATGTGCCTCTGAAAAGTACACGGCACTATTGTGGGCTTGTAAGAAGAGATTTATTTATTTCTATTGTTTCTGTTTTCTAAGTCTCTGCTTGGTCTCTAAACACTTCCTCCAGTGTATTCTGTCCTTCTTTTCGACAGTGCTGAATTCATGCTCATCATCCGTCCAGGATCTCTGCCTTCAACTAAGAGGTGAACTCACCGTCAGCTGTATTCACTGGCCTTTCTCCTGGATCCCACAGGCCAGTGGGAAGGCCCTAAATTTAGGGTGCATCTCATCCCCAGTGGTGGCTCTGGTGTCAAAAAAGCCTTCTTCTGTGTCACTGAAAGTGGTAGGGCCTGAATTCTGCCTTGTCTGAGAACAACTCCTTTCTTCGACTTCACCTTGGCATACCTTTGGCCACAATTTTTTTTTTTTTTTTAATTGAGACAGGGTCTCCCTATGTTGCCCAGGCTGGTCTCGAACTCCAGAGCTCAAGCAATCCACCCGCCTCAGCCTCCCAAAGTGCTGGGATTACTGGCATGAGCCACTGCACCCAGCCTGCCCACAATTTTATTTTTAACCTTCCAGAATCTCTTTGTTCCTTGCATGCTGCAGAGAATTCGGTTTTATGATCCAATCTGGAAGTCCTTTAAAAAGTAAGCGAGCCCATTTTCCTCTTTCCAGATATGCTGGCCACAGTCAGAACACATTCATGTCTTGCTTGTTTCTATGGGCTTTCAGCCTTTCACTGTGAGGCAGAGGAGCTGCTTGATTTCCTGCTGTTGGGGACTCCGTCCTGTCCTGTTGGCAGCCCTTTATGTGACCCGTCAGCCTGCATGCCCACATGTAATGTCCCGGACATTATATGTCCCTGCTTGTGCACACTGAAATCAGCCTGGACCCCCTCCCTCAACCGCCCCTAGAGCCCAGCTCTCATCAGTAGCATTATCTTCATGCTGTCCTTTGCTCCTGAACACACCTCAGCTTCTGCTCCCACCTGACTCAGCGGCTCTGGCTCGCCGGTGTTGGGGATGAACTTACCCTCCTTTCTCCCTGCTCCTCCCACTGCCCCTTCTGGTGGGGGCAAGATTCTGAGTACGCATCACTCCTTCTGGCACGCTCACCCCCGGCAGCTGCCACTGCCCAACTTGTTGCTGGAGCTTCACCTGATTCTGCTGGAGGCCTGGAGCTCATCTCTTAGCAGCTGACTCAGGAAGGACGTGTTCCTTTAATTCTCTATGCTCCAACCTGCGTCTCTGTAGCTGTTACACCCAGAGAGCCACATGCCTGGATAGACACCCCTGGCTCGTTCTGTGGAGCCCACCCTGTCCCGAGCACTGGGTCCTGCTGTGAACAGCCTCCACTTGGCCCTATTTCTCCCCTTAGAAGCAATTTTGGCTTTTTGTTTTGTTTTTTTGCCTGGCTATCTACAGGATTCTTGCTTACGTCCAGTAATCCTACTTAACGACATCGCCCAATCTGACTCAGCCCCACTGAACCATCCTCTGGCCTGCTTGAATGCACAGTGCCTCTCCTCAGCAGCCCCTGCCCAAGGCGTCACTCGCATCCTTCTCTTTCCTACCTTCCTTCTTTCTCTCTTTCCCAGGTTCTTTCAGCTGCACTCTGCTCACTCCCCACATCCACCCTCGTGCCGTTCTTATGGTTCCTACTCTCTAGTGTGTTCCTTGAGGTTTAGGCTTTGCTTAGAAAATAATTTTCGTTTCCTTGTTTCACTCCTGAGTTCTACAAGTTCCCAATCTAGCTCTCCTTTCTGCCTGGCTATCTCTGAATCCTCATATTCAAAAAATCTGTGAATATTAGAGTATAACTTTTATCTACTTTGTGATAAAAATTTTTCTAAGTGGCTTTTCTCCATCTGTAAGGAAGTTCTGCTGTTTTGGGTCAGGATTTTGTTGTTTGTTTTAGAGACAGAATCTGTTGCCTAGGCTGGAGCACAATTGTACAGGACCTTGGCTTACTGCAGCCTCGGCCTCCTGGGCTCAAGTGATACTCCCACCTCAGCCTCCTGAGTAGCTGGGACAACAGGCACATGCCACTGTGCCCAGCTATTTTTTTTTTTTTTTTTTTTTTTTTTTTTTTTTTTTTTTTTTTTTTTTTTTTTTTTAGTAGAGACAAGGTCTTGCTGTGTTGCCCAGGCTGGTCTCAAACTCCAGGCTGGGCTCAAGCGGTTCTCCTGCCTCGGCCTCCCAAAGTGCTGGGATTATAGGCACACACCATTGCACCTGGCTGGGGTTTTCTTACATAACCTTTTCATCGTTTTCTGAAGAAGTCGGATTTCTTGGAGCGGGTACTGGCTGGGTCCCAGGTTTGTCTCACTGCTTTCAGCTTGATGGAGGTCTCCTCACCACAGAACCCAAGTCTCTGTGGGCCCTCAGAGCCTCAGGTCCCTTTCTCTCTGCCTTCCAGAATGTTGCCTTCCTTTTGGAAGGTGATCCTTTCAAAGATGTGTCATCTCTTCTTCCCAGGAGCTCCCCCATGCCTTCTTTTCCCACTGCTCCCTTTCACTCTCAGCGCCGCTGGGAGCAGGCCCCAGGTGCTTGCTCTGCCTGCCAGGCCGCACTCCCGCATCTCTGCACTCCTGTGTCCGGGTGACACTGCAGGTCTCCAGTACTTTCCTCTGCCTGTTGGACTTTCAGTGGATGGGTCTGTTTGTCCCCCAGTTTCAGTGAAGATGTACTTTGTGTACATTTTTTGTTCTGGAAGTGAGCAGCTGCCATCTGCTACCAGAATCCTATGTATAGATTTGTTTGGCTGTGAATCACATTCTCTTAGTTTTTTCTTTGAACACTACCTTTAGGATCTTTCCAACTGTCGGACGTGCATCTAATCTAGTTCTTCCTCTCCATGCTGTCTCCTGTGTCTCCTCCACCCCAATAACTACACACATTAAGGCCTGTGGGAGCCTTTCCTTGTTCTTACTATGTACTGACCCTAATGTGAATCTTAGTCTTAACTTATACAGTTAAACCACTTACATATATTGTGATTATTGACATTTTGATTTTTTTTAATCTGTGCTTTCTAATTACTATTATTTCTCCTTCCCCCATCTTCCCCCCGCAGGTTCTACTAAATTGACTTTTCTTCATTCTCCTTTTTACCCTTTAATGGTGTGGAAGTTACACCTTCCACTTCTATTCATTTAGCAGTTTCCCATGTAGACGTCACATGTATACTTTAACAAAGTCTAAGGTTAATAAATCTCTTCCCTCCACCCTCACAGAACAAGCAGCTCACCCTGGCGTCACCACACTCCCGGTGCTCCCTGTGACCATTAGTGTTCAATGCCTCCTCCTTTTCATCTTCCTTCCTGCCTCGCAGTCATCATCATCCATCCTAATTTGACACAACCTGACTTATTTAAGACATATCCACATACCCACAAACTTGTCTGTTCACTGTTACTTCTTGGATCTCACATTTAACTTCTGACATTCAATGTTCTTCTTCCTAAAATATCTCATTATTTCATTCAGCTAAATTATACTGATGGTCAGCTCTCTCCATCTTTGTCTGAAGTCACAGATAAGCAGGGCACTAGAACGCAAGGTCTAGGGTTATTTTCCCTGGTGTGTAATTCTTTTAATATGCTGCCAATTTGGTTTGCAAGTACAGACGCTCCACTTGAACCTGGCCCAATTTCTCTCCCAGATAGTATCAAAGAACTGAAATTTCCCAGATCACCCATCTTGACAGTAAGACACCAGACTGACCACCTGCTGCCTGTTGACCAACTCCCTTTCCTTATCCCTCCCTAATTCCTGTTTTCCCACACATGGTTACAATGAGATGCCAGACCCCTCATCCAACCACCTGCTGCCTGTTGACCAACTCCTGTATAACCACTTGAGTTGGCTGGGAAGATGGATTTGAGGCTGGTCTTGTCTGATGTCACCCACATGAAAGCCTTTCTTCTCTGGCAACACTGACTGTGTCAGAGATGGGCTTTCCCTGCAGCGAGAAAGCAGACCTAGGCTGAAACCTCAGTGTCTGGCAACACTCTTACAATGGGGCTATGTCCCAATAAACCCACTGTTAAGTTGGAAATATCTTTTTTTTTTTTTTTTTTTTTTTTGAGACAAAGTCTCGCTCTGTTGCCTGGGCTGGAGTGCAACAGCATGATCTCGGCTCACTGCAACCTCTGCCTCCCAGGTTCAAGCGATTCTCCTGCCTCAGCCTACTGAGTAGCTGGGATTATGGGCGCCCGCCACCACGCCCAGCTAATTTTTGTATTTTTAGTAGAGACAGGGTTTCACCATATTGGCCAGGCTGGTCTCGAACTCCTGACCTTGTGATCTGCCGGCCTCGGCCTCCCAAAGTGCTGGGATTACAGATGTGAGCCACCGTCCCCGGCCTCTCAGGAGATTTTTAATTACTGAGTCAATCTCTTTACTAGTTATAAGTCTATTCAGATTTTCCATTTTTTTCATGATTTAGTCTTGGTAGTTTGTGTTTCTAGGAATTTGTCTATTTCATCTCAGTTATCCAATTTACTGGAGTACAGCTGCTCACAGTACTCTCTCATAATCCTTTTTTATTTCTGTAGAAGCAGTAATAATGTCCTCACACACCCAGTTCTGATTTTAGTTATGTGAGTCTTCTCTTTTTTCCTAGTCCATCTAGTTAAAGGTTTGTCAATTTTATTGATCTTTTTAAAGAACCAACTTTTGGTTTCATTGATTTTCTCCAGTTTTCCAATTCTCTATATAATGTTATAACTTGATTATATTAAGTTTAACTTCAATAACATAAAAACCCTGCCCCTTTACAGCTCTGTCCCCATCCTTTTCAGTCGCTCATATCACAAAATCACATCTTTATGTATTGAGTGCCCTAAAACACAAGCTAGTAATTCATGAGTAAAAGTAGTAATACATGAGTAGCTTAAATTATATAGAAAACAAAATGTTAGAATTTACAAACTAAATTACAATACCAGCTTTTAAACTAGTAATTGTTTTTTAAATGTATGTCTCTTTTTTTTTTTTTTTTTTTTTGAGACAGAGTCTTGCTCTGTCGCCCAGGCTGGAGTGCACTGGCACGATCTTGGCTCACTGCAAGTTCCACCTCCCGGGTTCATGCCATTCTCCTGCCTCAGCCTCCCGAGTAGCTGGGATTACAGGCGCCCGCCACCACACCCGGCTAATTTTTTTGTATTTTTAGTAGAGATGGGATTTCACCGTGTTAACCAGGATGGTCTCGATCTGCTGACCTCGTGATCCACCCATCTCAGCCTCCCAAAGCACTGGGATTAACAGGCGTGAGCCACCACGCCCAGCCCTAAATGTACGTCTCTTAAATCATGCAGACAACAAACAAACAAATGGAGTTATAAACCACTGTTACAACAATACAAACTTTTATAGCTGACCATGTATTTACTTTGAGATCTTTCTTCTTCATACAACTTGTAGTTACCGTATGGTATCCTTTCATTTCAACCTACAAGACTTCTCTTCATTACCTCTCTTGACCATTACTTGCAAGGCAGGTCTAGTGCTAAAAAAACTTCTTCAGCTTTTGTTTATCTGGGAATGTCTTAATTTCACCCTTATCTTTGAAAGACAGTTTTACTGCATACAAGTCTTGGTTAACATTTTTTTTTCTTCTTTTAGCACTTTGAATACATTGGCCCACTACCTGTAGGCCTTCAAAATTCCTGATGAGAAATTTGCTGATAATCTCATTGAGAATCCCTTGTGATATGATTTAGCTTTGTGTCCCCACCCAAATCGCATCTTGAATTGTAATCCTCAGGTGTTAAGGGAGGAACCTGGTGGGAAGTGACTGAATTATGGGACGGTTTCCTCCATGCCATCTCATGACAGTGAGTGAGTTCTCTCAAGATCTGATGGTTTTATAAATGGTAGTTTTTCCTGGGCTCTCACACACTTCTCTCTCCTGCCGCCATGTGCAAAGGTACCCTTCACCTTCACCGTGATGGTAAGTTTCTTGAGGCCTCCCCTGTTATGTGGAACTGTGAGTCATCAATTAAACCTCTTTCCTTTATAAATTACCTAGTCTTGGGTAGTAACTCTAGAGCAGTGTAAAAATAGACTAATACACCTTGCATGTAATGAGTAGCTTTCCTCTTGCTGTTTTCAAGATTCTTTTTCTGGTTTTTGAAAGTTTGATCATCTGGAGTTTATTGAGCTTCTTTAGATGTTTATATTTGTGTGTTTCATCAAACCTGGGAATTTTTCAGCCATTATTTTTTCAAAGTTGTCTCTGCCTCTTTCTCTCTTCACCATCTGGGACTCCCACAATAGATATATTGGTCTGCTTGGTGGTAGCCCACATGCCCCTTACGCTCCGTTCACTTTTCTTCAATCTTCTTTTCTGTTTCTCAGGCTCAACAATTCCTTTTTTTGTTTGTTTCTCTTTATAGGTTCTCTATCTCTTCATTGATACTGCCATTTCGTTCATACATGATTTTGACTTTCTGCAGGTTTTCCTTTAGTTTTCTCAGCATCTTTAAGGCAGATATTTTAGAGTCTCTGTCTAGTAGATCTGTCATCTGGCCTTTCTTTTAGGGATAGTTTCTGCTGATTTTGTTTTCCCTTTAAATGGCCATATTTTCCTGTCTCTTTGTAGGCTTTTTTTTTTTTTTTTTTTTTTTTGCTGAACACTGGACACGTAAGTCTAATAATGTGGTAACTCTAGAAATTAGATTCTTCCTCCCCTTGCCCTAGGTTTGCTGTTTTTGTTATTTTTATTTATTGTTCTTGTTTTGATTGTTGCAGGCTGTTTCTGTGCAGAGGATCAACCCAAGATGGAAATTTAAGGTCTTTCCAGATCTTTTTTGAGCCTGTACCTTTCCCTGAGCATGCACAGTCACTTTCTAATTTTCTAAATTTTCTTATTTTCCCCATAGTTGTTTTTGAATTTCCTAGTCTTTTAATGTCTGGCTCCCAAAAGGGGAAAAAGAGAAAAATGAAAGAGGGGGGCAATTGGTGCTGGCCCTTTAAATACTCTTGAAGATACTTCAGCTGGAGGGGGAGGGGCTTGTAACGACTGAGGGAGGTGTGATAACAACGGCAGCCCACCTCTTTGTCTGCACCTCTGTGATCAGAAGCAGCAATCAGGGATCCTGAGCACAGATACCCACTATTTGGAGAAAAGGATCCTTCTTGCTCACCCTGAACCCCTCAAGCTGTGTGCAAGGCACTCCAAGAACAAGTGCATGGCTGTCTGTGGGGCATGGGTAGCCACTGCTGTGCCAAGAGCTGAAACCAAAATTAACCCCAATTTGCCATCCAAGCCTCCCCTGAAGTTGCAAGCCTTCAGTAGCTTCCAGAGTTCCAAAATGGTTACATCAGACAGGTCCTTCTGGTGCAACTGTGGTCTAGGTGGGGACACAGCTTCCTGCTCTGCCATTATCCCAGGATCCTCTCAATGACTCTATTTTAACCTCCGCTGTTGTTTGTTCGTATTTGTCTGATTTACCCTCCATATCTCATTATTTTCTTGTGGCATCTAAAGCTCTATTCATGGCTTTAACCATTTCTAATACACTTAGTTCACATTCTCCTTTAAATGTAGTCTTGTTACCTCAGGTCCTCGCTAAAAGCAAAGCCTTCCATTAGAAAGGTCTGCTCACGAGGGTCACCCCTTTATTGCGCTTTGTAAACGTTTAAGTAGGGCTCCTTTTTAAATTTTGGTTTTGTTTAGAGACCGGGTTCCCATTCTGTCCCCCAGGCTGGAGTATAGTGACATGATCATAGTTCACAGCAGTCTTAAACTCCTGGGCTCAAGCAGTCCTCCTGCCTCAGCCTCCTGAGTAGCTGGAATCACAGGCGCGGCTAATTTTTTTTCTTTTTTGTAGAGATGAGGGTCTGTGTTACCCAGGCTGGTCTCAAACTCCTGGCTTCAAGTGACCCTCCCAACTCGGCCTTCCAAAGTGCTGGGATTACAGGCGTGGGCCACTGTGCCCAGCTTGTTTTTTGTTTTCATAGGAAATATATGAGGTATGAATTGCTTAAATGTCTCTCATGTGTCACAGGCTTTATCTTTGCCTCAATCAGGTACCTCAGGTGGATTACCATGTCAGGAACCAACTTGTGGATTAAATGCTCAACCTGGCATTTCTTTTTTACTCATCAAAAGCAAACTGCAGTATCCACTTGGCATTTCTTACAGCACCTAAGTAGTTTACATTTAGACTCCAAAACATAAGGCACGGGCCTAGGGCTTCGATGTCTAACAAATAACCTCCCTGCCCTCCTCCACAGACACAACAGAGAAGCATATTTGCTGCCTCTTGGGGCAAGTTTATTAGTCCCTTCCCTAGGGCTAAAACCCTCCCAGGGGTCTACACAGGGTACTCAACTCCAGTTGGCCACCAAGCCTTTGAGCAAGACTTATCACTGGTCCCCACATGAGGGTTAAAACACAAGCTCCTGCCTGCTCTACACGCCATGGTCCTAGAGGCGCTGTGTACAAACCCACTCTTGCCCTTATGGACCTGCTTCCCATCTTGCCTTTTTGCTCCAGCACTGCAAAGCTTTCCTATTTACTTAGCAAGCTCAGACCCCTTATCTGTCATCCTATGTGGGTGTTGCTGAAGAGTCACTGGAGCTTGTTCTTTCTCTCTAGTTGTTTATTCTTGGTTTTCTGTTCATTTTGCACTTCAGAATCCCTGCTCCAATGTCATAGGGTATGCCAGAGCCCACCTCCTAGAGAAGACCTGTGTTGACAGGGCCCTGAGAGCAATGTGCTGCTAGCTTATCCCCTGGGTGGTGCGCCCTGACAGAGCATGTGGGAGGAAGCGCTACCCACCTCTCCAGCTCTAGGGCTATTTCAAGACAATTCTTTTATTTAAAAAAATTTCATCAGCCAGGTGTGGTGGCATGTTCCTGTAGTCCCAGATACTCAGGAGGCTAAGGTGAGAGGATTGCTTAGGCCCGGGAGATCGAGGCTGCAGTGAACTATGACTGTGCTACTGCACTCCAGCCTGGGTGATAGAGACCCCGTCTCAAAAAAGAAAAACAATAACAAAACCTAGGAGTAAAAAAATTTCAAACCTAAGAAAAAAATGGAAGAATACTGTAACAAACATCAGTATACCCTTCACTCATTCAGTATTAACGTTTTACCACATTTGCTTTTTCTATTTATGGATATATGTATACACACACAAATTTTTTCCCGATCCTTTGAAAGTAAGTTACGAATATCTGACATCTGACTCTAAACACATCACAAGTCATTCTCTTGCGCAGCCACAACACTTTCCATACCTATGAAATTTAGCATGAAGAACAGCCTCCTGTCCAAATTAAAATTTTTCCCACTGCCCCCAAAAGCATACTTTATAGCTCCTCATCCCAGATTCAGGCTCTGATCAAGAAGCACACGCCTCCTCTGGGTACTTCTTTAGTCTCTTTTAACCCAGGATTCTTTCATCCTTCATGACACTGACTTCCTTGAAAGGTGTAAGCCCCACGACCTGTGACTGACACAGAGCCCAGTGCTCCCCCGGAGCAGGCTCCACTGGCCACCGCTGCCCCACTACTGCAGGGGTAGGGGATATAGCTTCCCCAGGGACCACTGACAAGGTTCCTGGAACCATTCTTATTTCCATAGCAGCCCTTTCTCTCTAGGTCTCATCACATCTGTCTTCCATGAATTGTTCAACATTTTTTATCTGTGATCATTTTCTATCTGGTTTTCGAGCACTACTATCAATCTACTCTTTTAAAAATAGCCAGACTTTCCTGCTAGATGACGAGCTTAAGGGCAACAAAAGGCAGAAACATGTATTCTATCTCCCTTCCTTTCAAAGACCACTCAGGCACTAAGGAGGCCACACTTCCCTAGCTGAAGTCATCCAGAAGCCAAAAGCCTGCCGTGTGAGGGAAGGGATGACACGCACCCCCACGGGGCTGCGGCCATTGAAGGAGCCGCCCTGGAAGGGCCCGGCAACACCTGTCAGGGTTGGGCATCAGGCCCAGAGCTGAGCACTCCAGATGCACTGTCTTTTATCCATGGCCACTTTTACACAAATCTTCCTATCCTCCTTTTCCTGAGAACATTGATCCCTCTAGCACCTAGGTTCCAAAATGCTTAGAAATATGGGCTTCATACAAGCAACAACCAACCAAAAACGATTCTGCTACACAACAGAGAAGATGCTGAGACCTTACCCAAAGAGCACTGAAAATTAAAAAATAAAATACAATCACTTTTTAAAAACAAAAGAAGATGCTGAGACTTCCTCATCTGTGTCCTCTCTACTTCCTTGCCCTGTACTAAGGCTGCTGGGAACGCTCTGCATGCACACCCGGACAAGCAGAGCCTCAGGGTGCCTGGGTGCTGAGAGATGGTTACTCTAGCCCTCCGGCACAGCTGAAAGACACGCTGCACCTCAGAAGAAAATGTGCAGATGTTTGAAAATAAGCAGCTAAGGAGACAAATGCTGGCACTGCCACAGGGCAAAGTCCAGTTCTACAGGTGACCATCAGGGCTCCAGGTCCAGCACACTGCAGAAGCTCACAGTGGAGTAACCTTCCGCATTACCTTGTCTATAGTGAGCATGTAGAAGTGGGTGATGTCGTTCTCGTGTGCGTGCTTGATTCTCGCCATGCACTCCTCCTCGTCGATCAGCTCCCCAACGTACTCGTTAACAAATTCTCCCTGGAAATCACAAGCATGTGGCCATGACAAAAAGCGTGCTGACCAATCCTCAGTGTTGGGGCTCAAGACTCCCCATCATGATCACTTAGAACGGGCACCACACACATCAGCACACCTCCGTGGAGGGCATGTACAAAGTCTCCATAAATTAAATTCAAAGGATCTCAGACATATCTGTATGTAAAGGTTGCCAATGAAAAATGTATTAAGTATTCACGAAGTGGCAACATGCCAACCCTTGCTTCCTACACGACCTTGTCTCAGGAGCGCTGTCTGATAACCAAGCTTCTACATAACCCACTTTACACGGTGATCCCCACAACAGAGAAAATGGCTACAAAGTATCTGACAGGATATAAAGCAAGAGTCTGGGTGAATCAGCAGTCAGGCAGTCGAGGAACAAGGGTGCTAGGGAGGTGTTTCTAAGCAACCTTTTGTGCTGTTGCTGGAACTGGCACCAGGCTTATGAACTCTCTGTGCTGGGTCAGCCCTGGTATGGACCTGGGTCATGCCAAAATACATCAGGGTCAGCAGTTCTACATGTCTCTCAGTCCCTGGATGTCCTTGGGACACAGTCTGGGAGGCAGGAGGTCAACCGTCCTGGTGTCTACCAACGACTTGGTCCTAGACCGTGCCAGGACCACCCCTCACAAGAGCAATCTCCTTACGCCTGCTGGTGAGTGCTCCCAAGCACCTGGCTGCTAGCCCAGAGGAAAGTGGGTCACTTCGCAGATCTTCCATTTCATAAAAATAACCATCAGAATTCTGACATAAGGCATGCTTTAAGGGAATGTGTGAGTTATAGCAGATACCTTTCATGTAACGTTTTAAAATATTCAATTGTAATAATTCAATTCAAAAAAATATTTCAGGTCAGGCACAGAGGCTCTTGCCTAAAATCCCAGTGCTTTGGGAGGCCTAGGCAGGAGGATGGTTTGGGGCCAGGAGTTTGAAATGAGCCTGGGCAACAGAGCAAGACCCCATCTCCAAAAAAAATAAAATTATTAGGGCATGGTCAAACACGCCTGTAGTCCCAGCTACTTGGGAAGCTGAGGTGGGAGGATGGCTTGAGCCCAGGATTCTGAGGCTGCAGTGAACTACAATCATGCCACTGCCCTCCAGCCTAGATGATAGAGTGAGACCCTGTCTCAAAACAAAAACAAAAAAAACATTTTTATCCAAAAAATACCATTCTCACATGACTACAAAACCACAAGCAAATCTAGGCCTAATTACCCAGTGAACCGTAATTTCTCAAAAGCAGGGGAGGGGATAATGACACATACCTTTCTGATGTCCCTCTTGGCGACCAGGCCCCACCCTTTGCCATCTGTCTTGATGATCTTGGTCTCTGGGTACTGGCGCTTGGTGAAGCACTGGTTCTGGCAGAACTCGCCCGCGGGACACACCTGCGGGTGGCACTCAAACATCAGCATCCTGTTCAGACACTCCGAATCAAAGCCACAAGGATTCTCATCTGTGGGCTTGCAGTTGCACTTAGGGATTTCTGAAATATCCGCTGTGTAGATCTGGACTTTCCCATAAGGCTTATTCACCTGCAGGGAAGGAGTAAGCTGTCTTGGTCCACACATGAGAGCCTTCCGAATACCCTGGCACACCCACCACTGCCTCTCCTTACCCAGCCTCCAGGTGGCCTTTTAGAAAGCTTCAGAGTCCCGGCTAGGACACACTCCTCAGAACAGCCCTCCCCAGATCCCAGAGGAGCTCTCTGCCTTCTTAGCACAAGAGGCAGGCAGGGCAACACAACGCCCTCTCACATGATTTTATCTTAGTGTCTGTGCACCTCGTTGATGAACAAGAGCTGACACGTATCCAGCCAGGCCATTGTAAGATGAAGAGAGAAAACGCGTGTTGACTGCTTAGTACACTGCAGGGTGTCCAGCAAACGCTGGTAAGAGCTCTTCTGAGCAGCTTCCCGACCCATCTCTCTGACTCTTCCTTTACCAAGCACCAGCAGCAAGCCACATGGGAGTCCACCCCAGGAGGAGCAGTGCTGGGCAGGAGGGCATAGCCTCTGCTCTCATGACCTTGTGGTTTATTATTAGTGAAAGACAAGCAACCAAATAACAAAGCAGTAGAGACAGCTGAAAATCAGCTGGGGTAGAAATGCATAATCTTAGGGAAGAGGTGGCGAAAGACACTCTTTTCACTGCTGTGGTATGACAAACTGTACACTTTGGAGAACAATCTGGGAATATTCCCCAAGAATCTAAACATTTCATGCTCTCTGACCCTGTGATTCTGTTTCTGGGAATCCATCCCAAAGAAAATATTATATAAAGATGAATACAGAGCACTTTCTTTACATACAAAGATATTGACTGCAGCCCACATTTTACAAGCAAAGGCAGAGCACCTGACCTCCGGCACACACTTATCACGTCAGGAACGGCCACGAGGCTCCTGGGGATGGGGCCCGAGCCGCACCAGCTCTGAGCGCAGGCGGCCCTGAGGGGCCTGGAGCTCTCACAGAGCCCTGCCCTGGCTGCACTTCCTCCTGCTCTCCTGCTGGGGCTCTCGAGCTCACTGGAATAAACACAGAACTGGCAAGCCCCCCCACCGCCCCCCGCCCCCCCGCCCCGCCACCTTGCTCTCTGAGGTACAGGATCTACGTGTTTGGGGCTCAGTCACTGAGCCCTGGCCCTATGTGACTGACTCCCAGCACTTGGCGACAGCCTGGTGCAGGTGGGAGGCTCATCCCTCAGCTCCTCCTGCTCCAAGCAGCCCAGTCAGGACTGTCACCCCAACCCTTCTCTAAGCTACCAAGCCAAGCCTCACGCTCCAAGGCGGATCCAAGAACCCCCATGCAGATCCCCCCATGCCATTTGCTCATGGTCTCTTGTGTGGCCATCCATGCCAGGCACCACAGATCCTGACTGGTGACAGTCCTCTCCCCAGCCATAGCCTGGGTGTGCCTGAGAACCTCTCACGGCCCTCGGGGAAGACTCCCTCCACACGCGTGCACGCAGCTCCCACACGCCACCTTGATGTGCTTGTATGGTGGAGGCTTGCGCTCGCTCTCCTGTGTTTCTCGGGCTTCCCTCTGAAGCTTAATTTCACGAAAACGAGCTTCAGCTTCTTGCAGTGCTAAAAAGTCAATGAAATAGGAGTAAAGATTTTAGTAAATAAAGGTAACTACCTTTCAAGCTCCATATTTTTATAGTTCACTCTAAACTTTCAATGTTAAGTATAGTTTCTGGTTCCCATAAAACTAGAGTCTATGAACAACTGTCAGTGGGCAGGTATTTTTAAATGTGGCCAAGTGTGTGAGGCAGAGGAGTGCTCAGAGAACAGCCATCACCTCTCTACAAGACAGGCCCAGGGCAGAGTTCTGTCGGGAGCTCCCTGTCCTCCACTATGGCCTAAGGACAAAGCACCAGGGTCAAAGCCTGGGACTTGCTGTTCTCAGACAGAAAATAAAAATGCACCTGAGGCCGGGTGCAGTGGCTCACGCCTGTAATCGAAGCACTTTGGGAGGCCGAGGCAGGCGGATCACCTGAGGTCAGGAGTTCAAGACCAGCCTGGCCAACAGGCTGAAACCCCATTCTCTACACAAAAAAAAAAAATTAGCCAGGCATGATGGCAGGTGCGTATGGTCCCAGCTACTTGGGAGACTGAGGCAGGAGAACTGCTTGAACCCAGGAGGTGGAGGTTGCAGTGAGCCGAGATCACACCATTGCACTCCAGCCTGGGCAACAGAGCAAGACTCAGTCTCAAAAAAAAAAAAAAAAAAAAAAAAAAAAACATGCAGCTGAGCTCCTCTCGAAACAAAAGGGGTTCTGAGAGATTAACCATAGGCTCAAGCAAGAACCGAGGAAACACACACCCCTACAATCTGTCCCAAGAAGGAGGCCAGCCCCATGTCAACGCTAGACGTGTCCTGTGGTCTGCCCTGTTTTTGCAGCCGCAAGTCAGCCACAAAGGTTTCTGGCTCTACAGGACACCTGCATCCACAGTTAGGAGACTTCGCCGACAGTCACACCAAACACATAAGTCCACCTCTCAATTTAGTCTCGCCCTCTTAATAATTTTTTAAAATCTTTCAATGTTTACCCATTCTTTATGAGATCTCTGAGTGCCCACCATGCACTCCTACCACTCAGTGCAGCCTGCAAAGCTTCTGGCAGCATGGAGCTAACCAAGCTTTAAATATGCGGGTCCCCGCCTGCAGTCACACAGGAGCCAGCGCTGACCCGGCTGCAACACAGCGTGTGCTTCTCCCTGAATGAGCCACATGCACACACCTCGGGTTTTCTCTACTGGCCTCATTCTCTCTTGACCGATCATAAATACCAGTTCCTCCAGTGCCTCCCTCAAACGTGGGTCATCAGCCAGCCATGCCACATCGTTGCTCCTGCCTCCCACCCCAGCTGGGGAATCAGAGGCCAAGCACCTTGTCTGCTTGACCACCCCTGATTCCTCATGCACTGAAAGGTAAAGTGAGCCCCCAAGAGCCTGCTGCACAAGGTCGAGACAACAGGACCCTTCCTTCAGATCTGCATTTTACATAAAGGCAAGCCATGGAACATTTCTGTAAATTAGTACTAAAAATAATTTCTGAATAATAGGTTTACAGAATTTTAATGAAATTAATCACAAACCAATGTTACAAAAGTTATCAGTGTATCTTATTCTATGCTCAACAAATAAACCAGACTGCAAACATTTTCCTAATTTAAAAATACAGATTGAATGCTTAGTCCAGTATTTTCTATAAAGATCAAATTTTAAAAAATAGAAATTAGGGGTAAGAAAATGCACGAGAGTGCTGTCTCACTCTCTATCTGAAAATCTCCGTACCGTTTTTGAAGACTCTTCCGATCCCTCTGACCCCCTGGTAGCGGCTGCCCCGGTCCCCCTCCATGTACGGGAACACTCGCGCCTGATGCGTCCAGTAATAATCTTTAGACCCAAAGAAAAACACAGGGAATTCTCCAATCTCGTGCTTCATTTTCTGAATATTTGGGGGAACATTTTTGGGATGGCAAACTTCTGCCGGCCACCATCTATTATAAATATTAAAAACAGGATTCACAGACTCCTCAGAGACAGCGATAATAATTTCAATACTTTAAGTACTGTAAAGTGAACACATGTGAACAGAAAAGACATAAAAGCATACGATTCTATGTCTCACACCTGTAGTTCCCAAGTTTCACCCAAATGATATCCTGGAAGTGCAGCTTCTTCCCAGCCCTGCAGTCATTGCAGAACCAGCTGCCATCAGGCATCTCGATGTTCAGGCAGTCAGGGTGGAAGGCCGCTGGGCAGGACTCACAGCACAGAAGGCTCCCCCCTGCAAGAGGAGGGCGAGGCGGCCAGGCTTAGCCTGTCTGCTATGGCTCAGCCCAGATTCAGTGCTTCACAGTCTACACTTATTACAGCCTTAACTTATAAACATCAGTTTTAAAACAGCGATCTGTACATTAGCACGAGAGCAAATGTCATTTTCACCACAAATAATTTCCTGTATGTTTGCGAAATGATTACAATTTAGAGCTACTGTGATATACTATGAATGTGAAGACGCACAGAACACTGTCAACAGCAATGAACACAGCACAGACAAGGAATGAGCCTGCCTTGATATGTGGCTCCTGGGAGTGTGAGAGGCGTGTGCCGCAGACACCCCCAGGCCCCTCACCTTTGGAGCACACGAAGCACCAGCTCACGTTGACGTGGGCGTGGTGTCGCTTCCCCTTCCGAGCAGTGAAGTGGGCAGTGCAGATGATGCTGTTGGAGGCGATCACTGAGCATCCTGCTGCCAGACAAGCATCCCCGCTGTGATAGGCAACGGGGCAGCGGACACACCGCATCATTTTACCTGAAGGCAAAGAAACACACCCTAAGGACCCCAAACATTGACTCCAGTCATAGTGAAAAGAGCAACTAATAATTACTCAGCCTCCATGAATTTGAAAAGTTAATGCTAAAATGAAATGGAGGTATTTGATTTAAAAAAAGCTTTCTGAGTAAAGGTGCTTCAAAACCATGTTTGAGAAAATGGTCACACATCTAAAATGCCACATGTCTCAGCCTGGGCACTGCAGGCACCTGGCGCACGTGGGCAGCCGTCCTGGGCATGGTGCAGTGTTGAGCAGCATCCCTGGCCTCTACTCACTAGATGCCGGGAGCACATCCCCAAAATATCCCCAGACATTGCCAAATGTCCCCTGGAGGACAAAATTGCCCGATAAAGAACCACTGGTGTCAAGAAGTACAGACAACCTGCCACCCTCATCCCGCACACCTAACGTTAGAAAATCCAAATGTAATTTGATTTAAAGATGTTTTCTTACATATAATGGGCCATTAAAACCAGAGCAAACAAGCTTGGTGTGGTGGCTCATGCCTGTAATCCCAACACTTTGGGAGGCTCGGGTGGGAGGATTCTTTGAACCCAAGAGTTGAAGACCAGCTTGGGCAACACAACAGTGAGACCTCGTCTCTACAAAAAAATAAACAAAATTAGCCAGGCGTCGTGGTCACAGCTACTTGAGAGGCTTAGGTGGGAGGATCACCTGAGCCTGGGAGGTCAAGGCTACAGTGAGCCATGATCACACCACTGCATTCTAGCTTGAGCAATGGAAGGAGACCCTGTCTCAAAAAAAAGAAAAGAGGTCAGAGCAGTGGCCTAATAGTTCAAGACCAGCCTGGGCAACATGGTGAAACCTCATCTCTACAAAAAAATACAAAAATTGGCAAGGCGTGGTGGCTCATGCCTGTAATCCCAGCACTTTTGGGAGGCTGAGGCGGGTGGATCACCTGAGGTCAGGAGTTCAAGACCAGCCTGACCAACATGATGAAACCCCGTCTCTACTAAAAATACAAAAATTAGGTAGGTATGGTGGCGGGTGCCTGTAATCCCAGCTACTGAAGGGATGAGGCAGGAGGATCGCTTGAACCTGGGAGGCAGAGGTTGCAGTGAGCTGAGATCGTGCCACTGCACTCCAGCCTGGGCAACAGAGGGAGATTTTTTTTCTCCAAAAAAAAAAAAAAAATTACAAAAATCAGCCAGGTGTGGTGGCATGTGCCTGTAGTTCCAGCTATTCAGGAGGCTGAGGCAGGAGGACAGCTTGAGCCCGGGAGGACAGCTTAAGCCCAGGAGGTCAAGGATGCAGTGAGCTGTGACCGCACTGCACTCCAGCCTGGGTAACAGAGCAAGACTCTATCTCTATAAAGAAAAAAAAAAAGCCAGGGTAAACAAAATCTATCAAATGATCCAAAGGTTGCCCCTCTCCTATAGTTAAGCATCTTTAGGGTGATATTTAGGATGGACAGAAGGAAAAGGGAGACAGGTCCTTTGTCAAAGAAAACCCAACCCAGCCAATGCCCAGTTAGTCACTCAAGATAATTAATGCTCTTTGGTGACAATCCCAACAGCCCACCTTCCCAAGCGCCCATGGGCCTGCGTCTGGCCTGCATCTGAACCCACAACAAGGCTGCGCAGGTGCACCTGTACCTTTCGACGGCCTTGGGTTTGAAGGGTTGGAAGCATGGCAGCTCACACAGCTGTGGAGGGGGCAGCGGAAACCTCGGCTCTCAAATACAGTCAGAGGGTATTTTTTCACACAAGCCTCATGGTAAAATTTTCCACACTGAGTTACCACACAGCGCTTAACATCTGTCTTGCTTTCTTTACACACGAAACATGAGTGAATCCCTAACAAAAAGTTAAAGAAGGGGTGGAGAGAGAGGTGCAAAGAACAAGAATTAAATTGCAGTTCTGAGCCACTAAAATCAAGCAATTCCTCTTCAGAGGCAGCCACGCTGCTAAAGCACCTGGCCCTGTTTCCAACCTTGCTCACTAGTCCAAGCATTCTCCAGCAAAAAGATCCAGCCACCAAGGATTACCTTGCTGCGATCTGAGCTCCAGCTTCACCTGAAATACAGGAGAATCTTACTAGGCAGCCTGGCTGGGGAGGCCCAGTCTAACTGGCAAGAAGCTTGAAGGAAGGGGCTCCTATGAAAAGAGGCCTTTCCTCCTTGAGAGCAGCTGGCCAGTGGTGGAGCAGTCACTTATCATTCTGGGCAGGCAGACAGACACTCCCATAAGTGAGGTGCTGCTGTGGGGCTGCCATGGCCTGGGAAACTCTCCAGGTGTCTTCCTGACCCAGGAAGTGTTCTGACGTGAGATACGAGACTCCTTGGGCCCGGTGAGTAGGCAGGAAGGGCCACGGCTGTGCAGGTGTCCTCTCATCATCCTCACAGACCCCAGACTGTGCCGGGTGACACCTGATGCAGTAACATGGAGGCAGAACAACAGCACTGACAACCCAGGACAAGCCTGGAGCTGTTCTTTCTGTTGAAACTGAGGCTCAAGGTGACACTGTGTCTTCATAAAGAACTCCATGTTCCTATGGACTTCAGTGTTCGGTGACCAACCAGGTTACCTGTACTCTTAATGCCGCACTGTCTGAGCGGCAGTGCCCTGTGGTGGCCGCCTCACACATAGCACAGGCTCAGGCCAGCCCATGGGATGAAAAGCCCATGACCTATCATCCCGCCACCCTGCCCGCCAACTGATGGAAAGGTACCAAGGGGGCACATACGACTGAAATCAGAGCAAACCCTGCAGCTACTGAGAGGTAGGTACACCTGCCAGCTGTGGGCTACAAGCTCCAGAGAGCGCCAGGCGGTGGGGGTGGGGAGGGGGCTTGTCCTCTGCAGGCAGCTCGGGGCAGGACTTGGTGCAGGGGGTTGCAGGAGCAGGTGGCCGGCCAGGCTGCAGAGCTGCCCGCCCGTGGGAACTTGCCTGAGGCACACTCGCTGCAGGTGAACCTCCCTTCTGGCCTCCGGGAAAGCCCAAGGCAGGCGAGGTGGAAAGCTCCGCAGCAGGGTCCTTCACAGAGCAGGAGGCTGCCCGGCTTCTCACACAGCTGCGGGGGCAGAGCAGGCGGGTAAGCAGCGCCCGGCAGTCCCTTCTGCACCTCTTACCGCAAGGGAAGCCGTCTGCTTCTGTCTCCAGTGGCAGAAAATCCCATTTTGCTACTCAAGGATATATAATAACATGCATGGGCAAACGTCTGGCCCAAACAGAATGTACAAATACAGTATCAGATTAAAACAAGATGACTGTTACAGAAAGAGGCCAGTCCTCAGCAATGGCAAAGGAAGTAACAGGATCACAACCCTGAAGGATACATCCAAGATATTTCAAATCAGATTTGAAAATCAACAGAAATCAAAGGCACCCTAATCCAGATGGCACGTGCCACGCTGACTGCATCACACTTCCCATGCATCGACTGCCTGGCATGGAAGCTCCCATGCCATCTCCAGCTGACAGATGGGGTGGGACTGAAGCACACAGTGTAGGTGGCCTGGCTGGGGTCCTGTGGGCACACACAGGTCTAGTGATGGCCCCCTCAGCCCACAGCCTGGCCTGACCAGTGTACATGTCATCAGTGAAGCTAAAACAGGCCTAGCACCTCACCTTTTCCAACAGGAACTTTATATGTGTGTGTGTGTGTGTGTGTGTGTGTGTGTGTGGATTACATGATGTGTATACAAATCTCATCCTACATGTGAATTATGGATGTTAATGGAGACAACTCAATCCCAGGATTCCACTGAGAGTCAGTCTGACCCCTTCAAAACAGAGATGAGTGAGTGATGGTGAGACTGGGGAAGGGGTCTGGTGGGAAGAGAAAAGACACTACAAATTCGCTCTGCGTACCGGGGCCCCGGTCAGACACCAGCACGGACACAGCGGATGCTGCCTTCTCCTCACCTGGCACACATACTCCTTTTTGGCAGTCACTCCTCGCTCAGACTTTTTGGATGAGACAGACACTTCAGTTTGTGTTTCGTCTGCACTTTCGTATGGGGACTCCGAGGGCTCGTCTCCCAGGCTGTCCGAGACCTAGAGATGAAGGAGGCGGATGACAGTTCACTAGTCGCAGAACACAGCGGGTGGCCATGCCCTGCAGGCAGGCTCGTCCCACCCCGCCCCACCACCCACCAGGCTTTCTCAGCACTGGTCCTGTACCGCCAGTGATTTCACAGTGGAAGCAACATCAACTGGTTTTTGTGATAATATAACCTGTCAATTAGGCTATGTAGAAAATTCAAAAACGGACTTTATTCTACCTAGTATTTAGCATATATATGCATATAAGAGGCATATTCCTTAAAATGAAGGAAGTGTTATGAACATCCAATTTGCTCTAGTAGGTGAACTAAGACAGGCTTTTTGGAACAAGAATCTTGGCCCTTCTTACCTAGTCTGTTCAGGTTCTACTACTCTAAGGTGGGAGAAACATGCTAACACCAAACGAATGTGTAAAGGAACCACGGATGAAGTAAGTGTCAGCCTCATCAGGTGACCGTGCTGTCCAGCTGCCGCCGGGGTGGAGACCATGCGTCCTTTCAGAAGTATGTGCCTACGCGGGGGTGCAGAGTCAGGAGAGTCTTCCGGACTCACACCACAGGCTGACCGTTCGGTTTCTCTTCTTCCTCTCATTGCCTATTTGTCCTGATATTTCACAGTTCACTTGTTCTCCCCACCAGAGAAGTGAGGTGGGCAAAGGCAAGGTAAAATCTACCTACTTGATTCACATCTGAGTCCAGGTAAAAGGCCTGGGATAAAGGCATGGAATCCCTGAGCGAGTGGAATGGCTCGCAGGTTGTATCTCTTCTGCCTCTCTCCCCCCTTCATTTAATAGAAATCACTGAAGACCAGGCTGAATACAGCCTCACCCTCATGTACACAGCATTTCACCCTCACCTGACAAGCAACATCAACAAATATTTAAATGAATAAAATAGAGAATCTTCTTGTCTGTCAAATCAAGTGTTTAAAAAATTTGGTTTTTATTTGATGTTAGGTAAATAAGTGTTGAACACTGAATTTTGGAGATGAAACAGAGCAAAAGCATAAACTACATTTCCTGTACACCTCAATCATCACAAAAACAAGTAATTATGTTATCGGCTTGCTGTTTGCCAATGAACACAAAGTCAGAAATTGGAATTGGGCCATATTAAAAAATAAAAGCCAACCCCACCAGGGACTCTGACCAATCCTGTGACCTTAGCAGTGAGCTTTTCCACATTTAGCTGGCATTGCAGGGAGCGGTGGAAGAAAAACAAATTAAAAACTAACAGAGAAGTGTTTGCTGACTTCAGAGTAGTGTTAGAGTGGGCTTTTTTTTTTTTTTTTTCTCGAGACAGAGTCTTGCTCTGTCGCCCAGGCTGGAGTGCAGTGGTACAATCTCAGCTCACTGCAAACTCCGCCTCCTGGGTTCAAGTGATTCTCCTGCCTCAGCCTCCTGAGGAGCTGGGTATTACAGGCACCTGCCAACAAGTCTGGCTAATTTTTTTGTATTTTTAGTAGAGATGGGGTTTCACCATGTTGGCCAGGCTGGTCTTGAACTCCTGACCTCGTGATCCACCCGCCTTGGCCTCCCAAAGTGCTGGGATTACAGGCATGAGCCACCGCACCCAGCCAGAGTGGGCTTTTTCCAAGGGCATCCGTCGGCTCTGACTGGTGACTGTGGGTGGTGACAGATGTGAGCCACTCTTCTCTTCTCACTAGATACATCTCCTGACAGCACAAAGTCTAAAGAAAACGCAGCCTCTTAATCTTGATTTCCTCACCTTTTCCAGGAAGATGGACTAGCGTCATGAACACTAATCAGAGCAGTGCACATTTTAAGGCTCTGTCACTGTGAGGCTGCCAGGAGGGCCCTGCAGGAGCCATAGCGCACATCCTGCTCTTTAACACCCACAAAGGGCCACTTGACATGCTCTGAGTTCAAACCTCAAATTTAACAAGCCCATCAGATATGGACTCAGCAGTGGAGACCTGAGCACTTCTGAGATGAGACTGGAGGGGGAGCCAGGGGAGCACAGGGCATGGGGAAGCAGTGGCCACACTGTCTGGGGCCCCACTCAGAGAGTCACCCACACAGTCGCCCAAGCTGACCCATCTGATGGGGGAACCAAGGCCCAGAGAAAGGGGCCTTCTGCATGGCTCAGGCGAGAGAGCCCCAGCGCTATCCACCAACCCATGCTCTTCCCTTAACGTGGTGGAACAAACTTAAAAAGCTTTAAAAATGAGAAAAAAAATGCATGGAGAGAAAGACAGAAAACACAAAGCAGTCCTGGGTCAGAGGAAGGAACAGCACCTTTTATTTCAGATTTACAGAAAAAGTTAGCACGTTTCCACTTGGAGAGATTTCCTACATTAACAAAGTCTGTTTTGAGGAAATAAACACTGAATACATATTTTGAATGGAAATATATAAATGTTAACGACACACATGAGGCTCATTTCCTGATCAGGGTCTGGGACCCACATACAGAATACAGACCTTACAATAGTACAGTCCATGACACAGATTGCAGAGATTCCGACTTTTTCCCACCACACCCCCTCCCAGCCACCGGACAGACAACTAGCCACAGTCGGGGAGGATCCAATGCTCTCGGCTCAGCAACCACCCGCAAGGAGAGCAAAGTACGAGGGCGTCCCACAGCAAGCCTTACTCCAGCCGCAGGCTCCACCTCCACGCACCAGGTGACGTGACTCACTCGGAGAAGCCATTTGTGGAGGTGGCACATTCACCTGTACGGTCCCAACATAGTCCCAAATCTCAGTCTACAACATCTACGATCTATTCCATATCCAACGGGATGCATTTGGAAAGGAAAAGTGCAGGGGCTGAGGGGACACAGACTCTGTCAAGAACTTTCCCGTTGCTTCCCGCGTCCACCACAGCCATGCTGCGGCACTGAGCTCCGAGCAGCTTAGCTCCTGACTTTTCAAAGTTTTCTTCAGTCTGAAAATACTTTCTCCACTCTCTACTCAGAATAAGATAGTACCAAGTTGCCTATTTGCCTTAGAAATACATTCCTTCAGGGCAGGGAATGCAGTCTCCTTGATCTATTACAGGGACTTTTCAAGATGATATTACCAAACATAACGGAACCTAGTGAACACATTCCAGCCAACTGCTAAAAGCACGTGGCCCTTCAGGGTGACCTGTATGAGCTGCAGTCAGATGCCACCTTCTGTGACTGCAAAGCGCTCCCCTACTCTTCAGAGTGGCGTCATACACATTGAGTTTTTAATTTTTTGACAAAACAAATCCCTTCACAACTTGAATACGACATCGTTTTCGAAATACAATTACAGACCTTGAACAATAAATATTTCTATAAACTGACATAATTTTCATGTTGAAGTGATGGTTTTGTAAAGAAGGAAGCTGATGGCGAGAAGTACCTCCACAGTGTTTGCGTTTACAAATGACAACAGCCCTGTGCTCAGCAGATTAAATGAGTGTGAAATCAAGACTAATTTCAAACAGGTCTTCCAAGTTAACAGCACAGTAAAATGTTAAAGTGGAATTAAAATAAGTCACTCATCATCTAAAATACTATAGTTCATAACAATTTTTATTAAAGTGACCCTTCTAGGTTACACAAACTAGAAACTTCCTGGCTATCCCTAAATTCTAGGGTCAGGGCTGGGGGTGAGTCTCTGAGAACAGAGGAAGTCTCCACTCACAGAGCACCACTGCACACCACAGTCGTCTTCTAACCTGCACAGGCTTTTGTGTAGCCGTAGCCACATAGCCCCAAGCAGGTGGCAGCAAGGACCAAGTGTCCTGTGGCCAGAGTGAGGCCAGGTGGCTGCTGCTCCCAATTCAAGGCCCGCCCTTGTCAAAGGTAAAATGAATCTAAAATATCCTATCAACCCAACTTTGTCCCACTGTGTCCTGAGCAGTGGCCATCCCACAGGGAGTGTGCTGGGGAGGAGCCTGGTCTGGCCGACTGCAGACAGCAGGCTGTGCACTGTCTGCGAAGGACTTGAAGACAATGACAAAACTGCCCACAATACACCTGCTTCCACTGGCACAGTGCTGAGCAAACCCCCATCAGCCGGACCAGGACCCCCACCCCTACCTCAGTCATTTCTTGAAAATACTATATGCCTGGATGGTCAGCATGCTTCAAAATATTACCCGAGAGTTATATGCAAAAAGGCCAACAACTACAGGTAGGCTAGAAAAAAACATAAATGTGGACCTAACACGTAACCATGGAGTTCAAAGGTATCCAACCAAAAAGATGAGGCCTGTCGGGCTGTTGGAGAGACACCCTACTGTAAGAATGTCCCAAAGGAAGCATGCCCCTTGCTCATCCAGTATAGGAATCAGATGAATATAATACAAATAATTTTCTACCTGCTAATTACAGTCAATTTGACATCACTGCCAGGTAAATTAGTGGTAATTTCTAACATTCTAGGTAAAACAATAAAAATGGTACCCAAAGGGATCAAAACCAATTTCGTTGACAAAAAGTCCTAAAATATGAATCAGAATATTTCTTTTAAAATAAGCAAGACCCACCAGGTGCAGTGGCTTACGCCTGTAATCCCAGCATTTTGGGAGGGTGAGGCGGGTGGATCACGAGGTCAGGAGTTCAAGACCAGCCTGGCCAATATGGCGAAACCCTGTCTCTACTAAAAATACAAAAAAAAATAGCCAGGTGTGGTGGCAGCCGCTTGTAGTCCCAGCTACTCGGGAGGCTGAGGCAGAAGAATTGCTGGAACCAAGGAGGCGGAGGTTGCAGTGAGCCGAGATTGTGCCACTTACTGCACTCCAGCCTGGCCAACAGAGTGAGACTCTGTCTCTAAATAAATAAATAAATAAATAATAAATAAATGCAAGACCCCCCAAATTTTAGAAGTTAAGAAGCCAATAACAGCTTCGTGAGTATTTTAAGAAACCTTTTCTAATGATAGTTACCTCAGTTTCTCTGGCAAAAGACTATAATTTAGCTTTATAATCTCAAAGATAAACCGCAAACCTCAGCAATTACTCTATTTATAGATTTTTTTAAAAACTAAGGTGATGAATCTATTGATTTTAAAAGCATAAAATGCTACATTTTCACACTAAGGCAAAAGGGCTCTCACCTGGTCTGTATACAAAAGTCTACCTGGCCAGAGGAAGCTTTGAAATTAACTAAAAATTTAAAAGGGCTAGATGTTAGAGAAGTGTGTTGTAAGTCAAATGAAAAAGACATGAAGCAAGCTTGCCAAAGTCATAACAACCTTATTTTTCATCTACCGCTATCAGACAGGAGCCTCTCCAGCGAGGGGAATCCGTGGCTTTACAGCCCTCCATGCACGTCTCAGGCCCAGATGCAGTGACTGATGTCAGCCATCAGAAGAGCCTCTGCTGCCAAGGCAACCCTTTCAACTCAACTGGATCAAACAAGCCAAGGATTCTTCCCTCATTTGGAAATGCTTATACTGGCTTCCATGCCGGGACACAGAGGAGGACAGAAGCCCAGCTCGCAGCCCTGCCATCACAGGTGCCACCCACTCACATCAGGCTTCTGGCAAGAGCCTTCTCAGGAGCACTTTCTTATCATCTTAATTTTATATACATCCACAGGCACTTTTTTTGGTTTTGGAACTAGATGCTAATTTATAATCTTAGTTTTCTTTTTTAAACTTCTCTGTGACAGACCCAGCACTTGTTCTGGCAGCCTCACACACACCTCTGGACACACACCATGGGCAAGCAAGGCCAGGGCCAGGGCAGCACAGGAGCAGCAAGCTTGCTCCTGACAGCATGGCTCTCACACAGCATCCTCCCTCCTTTCCTGTGGTGTGCTCAGCTCTTAACGTCTCCAGCTACATGAGACTCTCCAAATGCCCATCTCCCCATCCCACCCCCATCTTGTTCCCCAGTCCCTGAGCACCCCATTTTAAATCTACCTAGGCTTCTGTGTGAAGTACTTAAACAAAAAACACAAAATCAGATCTCTCTAGAGCTGCGGGGACCTCTCGGAGATCCTCTAAGCACCACTCAAGAAGCAGCAGTGGGACAGAGGAGCCCCGGACTCCTGTCCGAGGACTCTGCACATCACACACAGTCACCCTCTGCCTTTCACGACATGAAAGGTTGTGTCATGAAACCTCGCTTAAGTTTCCTATTGGTTTTAAGAAACATTCTCTTAAGAACACTGGAGCTGTTTCTAGTTGGGAGATACAGGTATAAGAGATAAAATGTATACTCAAGACAGCACTGAGATGTAACTACACCTGGAGTCAGTATGCTGAAAAAAGACATTTAATTTTTGCATGAACACTGAGGAAAGGCCCAAAGATCCATCTAGAGCAGGTGGGGCAATTTTAGAAGCAGATATATAAAGGCTTTATGGCCCAATGGCTCTCAGATCAGTCTTAGAAAAACAATTCAGGACCTCTATTGCCAATACGTGCACTACCTGAAGATGCCACCCTATTACAATGGAGTACTTACGTTTTCAGAACAGCTACAATCTAAGCTTTTATATATTCTGACAAGTTTTCACCTCTTGTGAATGCCTCAAGTTTTACACTGGAGAGCCACCTCCCCTCTCCAGGCACAGACATAGTGTGTGGAAGATGGTCTGAAGTGAGTCAAATGGGACTAAAATGGTTCCATGTATGACAAACAAAATTCACCTCAACAACCGGCAATTCAAATGTCTTAAGGCTAGAATGTATCACCATTATTTTGAGGTTCTTATGAAATGAAGGAATTCCACGTTAAATTAGTAGCATAATGAATTTCTGTACTCTTGGCAAGCCAATGGTCCTCCCTAAGTTCTTTCAAACGAGAGCCGTTTCCACCCACCTCCTTCAGGAAACCAGGAGATGGTCCTCTCGGAAAACTCCGCTCCTCTATGATGAGCCCACTCCTGGCATCTGAAGTGGGACAATGCTGCCACACATGGGACTGTCCCTCTCACTGCAGAGTGCTGAGTTCACTTGCCCCTGCCCACCTTCCCAATGTCCCCAGGGAACGATGTCACCCCACCCCCCGCTGAGAAACACTATCATTCCCGTCCACATTCCCCCATGTGACCCTGGGTATTCAGCTGATGCCAATGTCATGCTGGTCTTTGGACACCATTTGGTCATTTGCAGGGTTTCGCTTTCTCCATAATATAGAGGGAGCACCTATGCGCTGGCTGACTTCTAATGCATCTATCAGTTATGGGCTAGCTGGCTGGCCACCCATGCAAAATTCATCATGCTGTAATTTCAAATGAAATCCCTTCATTTTCACCAAAAGCCTTTCAAGGTAGAGTCTTTACTTTGGGTGACCGCTTATTGAACCAGAGCCATTTTTATACCATCTTTTTTTCCCCATCTTTAAATTTCGTGGGGTTTTTGAGAATTTTAATTTTACTCTTGAGCTTTTTCATGTCCTTTGGAGTAACACAGCTTAGATTGCTCCTAGACCATCTCTGGGGCTATGTATCCTGCAACATTTGAGCAGAGCCAATAGAGCAACCCAACCAGCCCTCAGCCATACAGTCCAGCACCCTGAAGCGCCACACACACAAATCCAGTGTTCGGCCACTTCTAGGTTTATTTCATCCTCGCATGCATAATGCAGTCAAGAGGACCATTTTTCATGCCAAAGCAAAATTTATACTTTTGGATAAAAATAGAATGATGGCAATTTTATCATTTTTATTATTATAACCATTATTACTGTCACAACAGGAAGCCACGGAGTCCTGGCCAGGCACCCTAAGCATCTTACATGCGTTACATTACTTAATGGTTTACAACAAAATATTAGTCAGAAACGTTCATTAAAGATAAAACACAGCCAAAGAATCTGCCGGGAATGAACTGTGGGCTACTCGCATGGTACTGTGAATAGCACACCTTCTGCTTTTATGAGCTGAAGGGCAAGTAAGCCTTTTCCTTACCATGCAAAAATGCGGACACCTGGGGCAGGACACCAGGCTGCTCCCCGACATTAAGACAATGAAACATGAGGGCTGATGCTCTATAGAAGCAACTGATGCAGAGGTTGGTGTACATAACCTGATTACAGTATCCCCTTGGTCTGGGGCCTTGGATCAAAAGGGTTAAATGGTTCACAATAATACTGTAAATGGTATTTTTTTCTAAAAATTTACTGTATCTAGTGTCATAATAAAACTGTTTAGTAAAAAAGGATAGAATCAAAACTCTTCCTGCCTCTTATGTTGGAAATTAGTGTAGTATCTACAATACTGAATATATCTCATTGGCAATGAGAACAGCTGATGAGGACTCCTCCTAACGTGTGCTGTTAGTTTGTTTCTGAGGGTAGCGACGCTGATATTTTCCACAAAAATCCAGTAAGTTACAAACTAGAGGAGACGCAACTCTAACAGGGCCACCCCTTCCGTGCAAAGCCCTGCTGCAGCTCTGGACAGCCCCCAACTAAAGGGTCTGCCTTTCAACTTGAAATCTACATTGATCACTGGAATATGAACGTGTTTCTATTATGAGATGAATGTGATTGATTAAATGGCCTTGATTAGTTATCTTACCTTGGTCTTAAAATTTGTTATCTGTTTTCTTCATTGTATGTGTTTATTAATACCAGTAAAAACAGATTATCACACATCTTCCATAAAATGATTGTGATAGAAATGTCACTGAGTGTGTACGATGATACGCCACCTGCAGCAGCATCCTGGAATATTACATCATTCTAAGTGCAGTACAGAGCAGCTGGGTTCAAATCCAACTTGACTGGTGTGGGCTCCCACAAAAGCTGTTACCAGTGAAGGCGAAAAAAATAAGAATTTGCTCTACTAAAGGAATAAAAAATGAAGTTACAAAACACTTAAATCACATTAATTCCTTCACAGGCCTTTGTCATGCAAGTGTGTAATTTTAATTTATTCTCTTCCTCAGGGTGATGTAGTACCATGTAATAATTATTCCAATAAAAATTTTTATTTATCACATATACCTTTTTCAAGAAGAATTTAAACTACATGACCTAAAGTGTTCTGAAATACCAACCCTATGAAAGTACCTTATTTCAAACAAATGTGATGAAAGGGAGGAAATACAAACATGCAAAGGGGGTGTGACCCAATGGGTGTGTGTCAGTGTGGACCTCAAACAGCAATTCTCATGGTCACCTAACTCATATCAGAATCGGGCCCAGCAGTCAACAGGCTGTTTTTTATAACACTACACTTTGCCTCATATGCTAACAGGCATTCAGCATTGGAAACATCACAAACATTTACTGTAGTTCAGTCGCGTTAATACATAATAGACAAGTTTATTTGTTCACCTAAAGTAGTTTTAACAGCATAATTCTATAAAAATGAACACTAATGGAAGATTTATCTAAGCCATACAAAAGTAGTTTAATGGAAAAGACCCAGTAATTTAAATGTTTTCATATAAGGAACATGATGCACACTATGGGATCTATGCATCACCTTCAAAATGTAGGAAGGTGGATTAATTTCACATATTTAATGTATTATATAAATGTATTTAACAACCTATCAACTTCTGACGTTCTGAAGAATTAAAATTTAAGTCTAATGATGATAAAATGCTTCATCTATGTCTTCTCAAGGTCAGAACAACTGCCTAGGCCAGGGAGACTGAGCTCCCCTGACTCATGGGCAGGCCTCGACCCCTGCTACACTGGCCTCATGCATTACTCTAAATCAAAGCCTTCGATATACATGACTTAGGATCAGGAATAACAGACAAGATTTCAGCAGGCTCCATGTTCTGTCTACTGTACCTAACAACAGTATAAGCAACAACTCAAGTGAATAACCGGACCAAAATTATGATAACAGAAAAACTCATTAAAAGCTCTTTAAAGCAAAAATCTCAACTTAAGTGAAAAATGTTTAATATTCTTCTTTGGAACTGTAAATGACCTCTCATTTAATTTTCTAAGATTTTAACCTGAACTTGGACAAGAAAGAAAGGAAAAAGGAAAAATAATTTGTATAAAATTTGCCTTTTCATATTTCAGTAAGCTCCTAGATGTTTCAGTAAATAATTCTTACTGCATTTTCTCCAGTGTGTCCAAACGTCACAAAATGCTTAATTATCTACACGCATCAAACTGTAAAGCAGCACCAGTCCCACCATCCGTGAACAGGTCTCGACCACCACTGAGTTGGTTTGAGTCCCTGCAGAAAATCCCACTCGGAGGAGTGGTCGCTAAGGATTCAGAGTGGCAAGCCGCAGAGCTCTATGAGCCCCGCACAGGTTGCCTAGCTCTCTGACCTTCCTGCACTGGAAGGCCTACCCTCCTCTAATGAGTGGAAACAACTGAGGCACACCCCATCCTTCCTGGGGACCATGGCAGAGACCTGGCCAGAAGTGCCGCCTTCTGACTCAGCAAGAGTAAGGGGCCTGTCCAGCCCTTGCCTCACTACCCTGTTCCAAAAGGGCCCCCAGTTATCATCTCCTCATAAATATGACAAAAACAGGACCCATGTCTACAATGAGAAAAACAGCATCACGGAGAACCAAATAACAAGAAATTAAAACTCCAAAGCTCTATGAAGGTAATCCCTAAAAATCAGGAAACCAAAACTACCTCCGAACAAAAAAGTGTCACACCCTACATTCTGTGGCTATTTGTTGTTTTTGGCAACGGCAAAAAATTTAGGTTTGATAATAAAGTCTAAGTGTCATGTTACAATGATGGCAGGCAGCAGCCCCAAATGGCTTTATTTTGCTATCATGTACTTTGCAAGTCCAGAACACAGGAGTCATATTACAATGGTAGTTCTGACTTACCTCAACACTCAAGTAACTAAAAATGTGCCAGAATTTAAAGGACCAAAGCCATGAAATGCATGAGAACAAAGAAATCTTTGGCTTCCTCCATGAGCCTAGGTCTGGAAGCAACAGGAATCAGGTGTGGTGTGTGAGTCGCCTTCCACCCCACCCAGTATCTGTCAGCTCAACTGACACTGTGCCCTTTCAGAACCAACGCAGACTTACTTCCATGTGAACTCTTACAGTGTGAGGGCTACACAGAACACAACATTCTTCAGACAGATTTTAAGAACTATGAAACTGCATCAAGACTGAAGTATATCTGTACATGTACACAGACACTGTGTGCGTGTGTATAAAAAGTGCTCAAATAAACTAACATAGTGCACTGTTTGTCCATTTCATGAATCTGAGTTAGCCAAGAGGCCCTAAAGCATCTGCACTGGCAGTGAGCACCAATGCTGTGCTAATGAAGTCTGAGCATTACTCACACTGCAGCGTGGGCAGCTAAATGGCCTTCATACCAATGCCATGGTTATCGTTATTATTATTATTTTACCTCATTCTCAGTTAAGGATGCAGAAGGAGATGAACTTTTGCTAAACCCAAGAGCTGAAGATGCTGCCGTGGAAGCCCGATTTCGCTTCTTCAGTGGTTTGCATGCATCAGACAGATTTTTCGTTGCTGTAAAATAATTTTGGTTTGTAAAGTTTCAAATCATAAACCCTTGATCTTTTTACTGCTTAAAAATTACCCCTCAAATAAGTGAAGTTCTAAAGATGAATCTTCTGAATTCCTTTGTCCTTCTGGCTTAACTTTCTATCATGGAAAAATCTGAACATAAACAAAAGCAGACAAACTGTACAATGAACCCCATGTCCTCGCTACTTGGCCCCCAAAAACATCAACCTGGGGCCAGCGTGGCTCTATCCATACCTGGTTCCATGTCCCCCTGCCAGATTATTCTGAAGCAAATCCCAGACATATCATTTCATCCATAAAAAGTTTAGCACAAATCTCTAAACATAAAGTCTTACATATAACCACAATGCTACTCCCATACTTAAAAGTAACAATGCTCTTATATCATCAGCTAGCGTTCAAATGTCCAATTGCTCATGTCTTTTTTTTTTTTAAAGTCTGTTTAACTGATTTTTAAAAGCCAGTCAAGCACCTCATGCAAAACAAGAAAAACAGAGCCATTGCCAATCTCCCCTCACTCTCCTCCCCAGGGTTTTGTTTTCCTTTTAATTAAGAGTTGGAGAAGGTATGACTTCTTCAATAAGGGATCAAACAGGTATTTCAAAAAGATAACTAAAAGGTAAAAGGAAGTGTAATTTCCCCTCTTATTTTTTTGACAATTATTTTTCATAAACGTTTTAAGCTAGTTTCTTTAGCATGTGAAATATAAATAACGAGCCCTTACTGTTAGCTTACATGCAGAGGGTCAGGGTACTGAAGGGTGACAGAATTTACAGTAGCAACTGGCACCATCAAGTAAGAAACCTGAAAACTTCTGGTTGAAATCACTTTTCTAGTAAAATTTTAAATTGCAAATAATAGAGCCAAGTAAAAAGTAACTTCAATAAAATTTAGCCAAACCCTTCAAAATAACATACACATTAAAACAGTTTAGTTTTCAACCACAGGAGAACCTCCTTTCCTTCTTTTTCACTCCTAGCTTAATTGTGGATTCCTCCCCTGCCCTGTTCCCCTTCACCAGCCCCAGCCTTCCCCTTTCACACTCTCAGCCCACCCACCCAGCCCAGTCTGGGCACCCAGAAGCCAAGAAGGAAAGGGCGCTGACCACATTACCTGCCTGGCTCTTGAGCGAGGAGGCTGCCTCCATGGCCTTGTAAGAGCTTGTTCTGGCCGTTTTGTCAGTGATTGTGTCTCTCTATTATTTAAAAAAAAAAAAAAGAAAAGAAAAAAAGGAAAAAAAAAGAAAAAACAACAAAAGGAAAAGAAAGGAAAAAAAATCTCCTCATGTGAATGAACACAGGTTGCTGAAAAGTTTCGTGGCAGAAACTTCTTCCTTTGGAAATGTGTTCCACACATAAGTCATCCATGGTTGCCCAATCTCAGACTTTTTTCACAATCTGGACTGATTCTTTCTTCGCACCTCCCGCTCTCGCATCTGTCAGGAGGGCGAGGTGGGTGGTGCCACGCCAAGACCTGCTGCAGTCATGTGGTTAAGACACCTGATACAAGTCGTATTGAACGTGCACCTAGACTCTCCACTGAACCCAAAGCAGAGGATGAACATGAGAAAAATGGATCCCTCCATTCAAGAGGTGCCCAATCAAGTTAGACTCAGCCCTGCTAAGTCAGGACCAACATTACTAGTATCACTATACTGAGGATTTCCAATTTTTAGACAAACACCAGATACACCTAATGAACAAAGATCATCAGTAAAATATGTCACAACTGAGAAAAGCAAGAAATGGGAGAAGGGATCATGAAGCTTTTATCAAGGGCTGAGATTCTGAAAGGTGTGGCTGAAAACTGTCCTGTCCCCATAGCACTAGAGCAACACTGCCCAGGGAATGACTTGCCACTCCTGCACTCATACTCCATCTCACCCACCTGCCTGGAACCAGAGCCAGTGAAACAGGATGCGGTGAGGTGGAATCCAGAGGATCATGGACAAGGCGACAGGAGAATGCACTTGGGACAGTGCCTAGCATGTCAGAAGTGCTCAGTGCACATTGGGTGTCATATGTGGTTTGGCTCAGGTTTATAAAACCCAAATCTGAAGAGACACCATTACTTCTTTTTATCATGTGCTATCTCCTGAGATAGGAGCTAATAAAACATTACTAGCCACTTAATGTGAATTTTGGTATTCTGAGTGTCCAGGGTCATGTATTTTTTAGGTATACCATTTACACAAATATTTCAAAGCAACCAGTTTCAGTATGATTGCCAGCAAAGGGCTACTTTAATAGAAGGTAACCTGGCCAGCCGCAGTGGCTCACACCTGTAATCCCAGCACTTTGGGAGGTGGAGGTGGGCGGATCACTTGAGGTCAGGAGTTTGAGACCAGCCTGGCCAACATGGTGAAACCCCATCTCTACTAAAAATACAAAAAAATTAGCTGGACATGGTGGCACGCACCTGTAATCCCAGCTACTCGGGAGGCTGAGGCAGGAGAATCACTTGAATCGAGGAGGCGGAGGTTGCAGTGAGTGAAGACTGCACCACTGCACTCCAGCCTGGGTGACGAAGTGAGACTCCCTCTCAAAAAAAAAAAAATTAGGTGACCAGAGCCAATGTTCAGTGCAGGCTTCCTGGTAACTACAAACCTTAGCGACTACAGGTGAATCTGGCCTAGCTTACTGCTGAACACTTGATCACTCAACAACCTCACCTGATGCCAGGTGCCCCAGAAGAATGCTCTGTGGGCCGGAAAAATGGCGCAGGGCCTGCCTGCTCCTCTCAACTACAAATACAAGTTTAAAGAAATAAGATAAATGATATGGTGTCCACATATTTACACCTTAGCAATATGTGAGATGTATTTTCCATTCTTTGAAATAAAAAGAGCATTTTAACTCAGATCAGTGAAAAACAGGATGAAGCTTTACTCAAAATCACAAATATACAACTACTCTGTCAGAACTATTTTTTTTTTTTTTTTTTTGAGATGGAGTCTCCTTCTGTCACCCAGGCTGGAGTGCAGTGGCGCAATCTCAGCTCACTGCAACCTCCGCCTCCCAGGTTCAAGTGATTCTCCTGCCTCATCCCAAGTAGCTGAGATTACAGGCATGCACCACCACACCCGACTAATTTTTGTATTATTAGTAGAGATGGGGTTTCACCATGTTGGCCAGACTGGTCTCGATCTCCTGACCTCAGGTGATCCACCTGCCTCAGCCTCCCAAAGTGCTGGGATTACAGGTGTGAGCTACCGCACCCGGCCAGAACTATCATCGAATAAAATAGAAATTCAAACAAAGTACGAAGTCTAATTAAAGTCTCAGTTCATGAAAAACTTAACTGGACATCTGAGACAGTTGAAATGAATGGCACCACTTCATACACTAGGAAAAGGGCTCACGTCTTCTACATGCATGGGCACCATACGCTAGACAGAATAACCCGGTGTTTCCTTGGTTGGTTTCACTCCCCTGCAGGTACCAGGCAAACTGTCCCTGGACACATGCTGGCAGTAAGTGAGGAGCACAAGGACCTGGGGCTGGCTTTGTATCTATGCTGCACTTTTCTTGCACAGCCTGTTTAGTATTCCCATTCAGTAAACGATAACATGAATTACTAATAAACTAAATAAAATCTAGGTTCATTGCCTTTAATGAACTGTTGACTTTTTATTGACATGTAACACATATCTCTAATGGACTTTGATGCCAGTTCATTACTTACATCCTGAATAATAAACCCCATAGAGAGGTTATGGTGTTTGGGGTTTTTTTTGTTTGTTTTTTTTTTTTGAGACAGAATCTTGCTGTGTCGCCCAGGCTGGAGTGCAGTGGCATGATCTCCGCTCACAGCAACCTCTGCCTGTCAGGTTCAAGCAATTCTCCTGCCTCAGCCTCTTGAGTAGCTGGGATTACAGGCGCACACCACCATGCCCAGCTAATTTTTTGTATTTTTAGTAGAGACGGGGTATCGCCATGTTGGCCAGGCTGGTCTCGAACTCCTGACCTCAAGCAATCCACCTGCCTTGGCCTCCCAAAGTGCTGGGATTAGAGACGTAAGCCACCACACCGGGCCAAAGAGGTCATTTTTAGTGACAATTTTGTCCAATCTAAAAAACAAGAATTACTCAAAGCATTTGGATGTCTGTTTTCTTGCAGAGCAACACACCATCGGTTTCTGTGATAACATCCCTGGAGGGTAAGAACCTGCAAGCAGCCTTTCTCAATGGGGTTCTGTAAGAAATGCAAGCCTTCTGCTGAATACCAGCCTGGGAGGAGCTGGGTGCACTGCCACCTACATCTCATGTGTGCTCCCATGCAGGGAAACAGTGGCACCAAGAGTCACAGAGCATACACTCTGACAGGTCAAGCAAACCTGGAACACAATTACCTTCCGAAGACTGTGCTTGTCCGTCCTGAGTCTTTTCCTGGGTGTGTCCTCAGCTTCAGCATCTTCTGTAGGGTCCTGTATCCTCTTTGTGTGGTTTCTTTTTTTCCCATTTACGTTACCTTGGAATGGGGAATGGGGAAAATGTACATGAAAACCACTCCAAAAGCTGCATTTGAAGCACTGTGAGAACCTACCCAGGGCATTCAACATACAGATCCAGCCCATGATGGGTTTCCTGTAACCCTGCTGATTTCCAGGGCTTATGTCTTACAGATCAAATCTCTTTACAACAAAAAAACTGGTGACTATATCTAACCTTAGGGATTATATTAGCATCTGTTATATCTGTTTTATATATATATATATATATATATTTTTTTTTTTTTTTTTTTTTTTTTTTTTTTTTGAGATGGAGTCTCGCTCTGTCACCCAGGCTGGAGGGCAGTGGCACAATCTCAGCTCACTGCAACCTCCGCCTCGTGGGTTCAAGCCATTCTCCTGCCTCAGCCTCCTGAGTAGCTGGGATTACAGGCACGTGCCACCACGCCCAGCTCATTTTTATATTTTTAGTAAAGATGGGTTTTCACCATGTTGGTCAGGCTGGTCTCGAACTCCTGACCTCGTGATCCGCCTGCCTCAGCCTCCCAAAGTGCTGGGATTACAGGCGTGAGCCACTGCGCCTGGCCTTATAATTATAATTTAATGTATTAAAGCATTAAATTTAAATATAACCCAGTATTTTATCTATCTATTTATTTTTGAGATGGAGTTTCGCTCTTGTAGCCCAGGCTGGAGTGTAATGGCACAATCTCAGCTCACTGCAACCTCTGCCTCCTGATAGCCCAGTATTTTAAAAAAATCTTTTCCTAGGTCGGGCATGGTGGCTCACGCCTGTAATCCCAATACTTTGGGAGGCTGAGGTGGGCGGATCACCTGAGGTCGGGAGTTTGAGACCAGCCTGACCAACATGGAGAAACCCCATCTCTACTAAAAATACAAAATTAGCCAGGCATGGTGGCACATGTCTGTAATCTCAGCTACACAGGAGGCTGAGGCAGAAGAATCGCTTGAACCCAGGAGGTGGAGGTTGCAGTGAGCCGAGATCGTGCCATTGCACTCCAGCCTGGGCAACAAGAATGAAACTCTGTATAAAAAAAAAACAAAAAACAAAAAAAAATCTTTTCCTTACTAACATTCAAAGACTTGTGGAATTTAAGTTGAACTTAAAAAAAAAAAAACAACTTGCTACTTTTTAAACATTTCCTTAAACATGTTAAGTAGTAACACTACATTTATATATGCAAATTAAGGGCTTCCTCCATGTTTGCTCAGCTGTACCATGTGTTAGGTGTTCCCAGGAATAGCAGCTAATCCAAGACCTAAGGCATCCAAACAATATCAACCTAAGACGGTAAGGTGTAACAGTGCAAATTCTACAGAGATGATTAATTTCAACATGCCAATGTTTATTTTAAATATAAATCCAATATTATCATTTGTATGACTGCTTTACAGAGGGGTTCAGGGTTTTTATTAATGGACTCTTCATAAAACATCTTGCAGGGCCGGGCGTGGTGGCTCACACCTGTAATCCCAGCACTCTGGGAGGCCGAGGTGGGTGGATCACGAGGTCAGGAGATTGAGACCATCCTGGCTAACAGGGTGAAACCCCGTCTCTACTAAAAATACAAAAAAAAAATTAGCCGGGCATGGTGGCGGGCGCCTGTAGTCCCAGCTACTCGGGAGGCTGAGGTAGGAGAATGGCGTGAACCCGCCAGGCGGAGCTTGCAGTGAGCCGAGATCGCGCCACTGCACTCCAGCCGCCTGGGCGACAGAGCAAGACTCCAACTCAAAAAAAAAAAAAAAAATCTTGCAGAAGGACACTGTTGCCCTGAAGGACGCTGTCACCCTCAAGCCTCACTACTGTTGGGACAGGAGACACCAGCAAAAGAGTGCTCAGCTCCACAGGGTCCAGCAAGGCCTCAGGCAGAGGTACAAGTAAGTGTCCGTGCCCTGGTGCCAATGCGTTCACAGAGCCTCACCTCAGGTCTAGGCCTGAGCCCAATGCGCAAGAAGAGTCAGCAGCCAAAGCGTGGGGGCCCTCACCAGCTGCAGTTCCAGCCTGGTATGATGGGGGCCAGGCAAGCAGCCCTCGTGAAGTCCACTCCTGGCCACACCACTGCAGGCTGGTGCAAAGGCAGTCTGGGGAAGAAGCCTGTGGAATGCTCGGCAGCAGGACCTGCTCAGGCACTGCCAAGCATAGGCACCACATGGCACAGCCAGCCAAACTCTTGAGGCCCCCCTCAGGCAGGTCTGCCTTCAGAACACCCGTTCGTGAGCACAACGCCAGCCCCGCGCCTCGCTTTCCCACAGGCGAGGTCCTTGACACAGCACATCCTCGACACAGCACCTCCTGAGCACCTCTCCATTCATCCAGGATGATGCAGCAGCCGCTTCTTACAGAAACAAGCAACAGGGGCATCTGTATGGATTTTCATTTTTTTTGAGATGGAGTTTCGCTCTTGTTGGCCATTCCATTGGCTGGAATCCAATGGCACGATCTCGGCTCACTGCAATCTCCGCCTCCCAGGTTCAAGCGATTCTCCTGCCTCAGCCTCCCAAGTAGCTGGGATTACAGGCATGTGCCACCACACCTGGCTAATTTTGTATTTTTAGTAGAGATGGGGTTTCTCCATGCTGGTCAGGCTGGTCTCAAACTCCCGACCTCAGGTGATCCGCCCACCTCAGCCTCCCAAAGTGCTGGGATTACAGGTGTGAGCCACTGCGCCGGGCTGGAATTTTTTTTTTTTTTTTTTGGAGATTGACTCTTGCTCTGTTGCCAAGGCTGGAGTGCAGTGGCGTGATCTTGCCTCACTGCAACCTCTGCCTCCCGGGTTCAAGAGATTCTCGTGCCTCAGCCTCCCGAGTAGCTGGGATTACAGGCATGCGCCACCAGGCCTGGCTAATTTTTTTGTATTTTTAGTAGAGATGGGGTTTCACCATGTTGCCAAGGCTGGTCTTGAATTCCTGGCCTCAAGTGATCCACCCACCTTGGCCTCCCAAAGTGCTGGGATTACAGGTGTGAGCCACCGTGCCCAGACATCTGTGTAGATTTCTAACACTGAGGTCATGGGCGCGCGACAAAGATGTGGTGCGCCATCCTAGTTGTTAGCACCAGGGTTACCTGAAAGTCAGGATTAAAGGACACCCAAGAACCTGCATACACCTGACACACACTGTGGGCAGAAACTCAACTGTCACTTCTATCCACTAAGCACTCAGCAAAATATAACACAATCAAATTTATGCTTACACTTCGAGGGTAAGCTGAATCTGGCTTCAGGAAGAGCTGGCTCATTTTTAAATAAGCCAGTCATTTAAAAGGAACACGTCTCTAAATTTGGTGTACTGATAGAGTGAGGTATATTTTCTTTTAAAGAAAATATACAAGTCCTAAATATCCTTGCTATTCTAAATTATAGTATTTGCAATGAACACTGAGGAAGTTGAACAAATTCAAGATTAATGAGATAGTTGATGAAGAGATCTAGAAACACCTAAATCAAGATGAAAACATCTGAGAAAGAGAAAGGTGACAGCAGGCACATGTGGCCAGACCCTCTCGCTTCCGGGCCCCGACTTCCTTTTAGGTGAGTCTTGAAACACTTTATGTTTGGACTCTCCAAAGCTCCTCAATGATGACTCTTCAGATATACAGTACTTTTTTTTAATTTTAAATTGATACCCTAATGTCAGTTATTTTTACATTCAAATCTCAGTTTTTCACAATTTACATCCAAGCACATATTTATCACAAATCTAACCACTGTTACACATCTTCAAATCTTACAGTGTCAGCTCTCCCTCCTCTTGCCACTGCCCAAAGCAAACTAGCACTTTCGGTTTTTTTAAGCCGAAGGACTAGGAAAGACCAAAGGATACCTGAATTCAAGGTCAGTCCAGTCACCCTTCTTGCCCTATGAGCTCTCAGGCAAACAGGCCAGGAGCTGCCCACACTCCGGGCCCCTGTAAGGTGCAGACTACAGCCGAAACCAGGAGGATTGCTCTCAGAAGCAAGAAAAGTGCTGCCTCCTCGGAAGTCACAGGCCTGAAGGCTGACCCTACCACATCATGTAAGCCTGGAATCCAAGAGACGACCTTCCCTCCCCTTCCTTCTTCTGTCCTCTCTTCACACAGCCCCATCAGCAGCAGTGACCACAGTGGCTGCTCAACTTGGGTAGGAGAGCAAGGGAGCCACAGGCCAGAAGGCACCACACTGAATAGCTCTCATAAGCCAGTAAACGCAGATGGCAGCTGTTTTTACTGTGACCACACGCACTTGGACTGCTGGCCCAAACCCCACGGGTCAGAAACAGGGAGAGTGGACACACTTCCCTACAGTTCCAAGATCAGAGCTCAGCTTGCTACACTACACACATCAACCCAAGCGGAGGACATCAGCGTAATGCTATGTTTACCAGAGTCTTCTTCAGCCTGGACAGGGGCCACCAGGGCAAACTTGGTGTTGTAGCGTGCTCTCTGCTTCTCACTCAGCAGACTCCACTGTGACCTGAGCAGCTCTTCAATCTCCTCACCTGAAGCATCTGGGTGCTCAGCTACCACCTGTGGGAACGGGAGAAGGTGCAATGAGAAGTTAAATCTGTAAAACTCATCGGGTTTTGTTTTGCATGAAATCAAATGCACGGCCCTTTAGAACTTAGTGTGTCGCATTTTTATTCCCACATCATGGAACTATGTCCATAAAAGCTTCAAGGAAAAGTAGTGCTTAACTGATGCTGTGACTCACTGAAAACTCATAAATTAGAATAGTGCCAGTGAAAACAATTCAACTCTACTTCTGTAAATGTTGGAAATGATAAATGATAAAAATATATATATACTTTTCCAAAACCACTAACTCACTTAAGACCCAGCCTCTAGGCACCCCTGAAAAATTAGCTGTAGAGCCAGTGCCACAGGAACGCTGCCCCTGAACATGGAGGTGGGCTCAGCTCAGTGTCCTCACTGGGCAGCACCTACCCTCGTCTTTCAGGTATAGGCCCTGGGCAGGGGTGAAGGCACACACCAAGGAGTGCGAACTGGCTTCTGTCACAGCTCAGGCCAGCACACGGAGACAACCTTGCACAGCCAAAAGATGAGGCTTCCCTACCCTCCAGCCACACCAGGGCTGCCAGCATCAGCACCCGGAGCATGCTAGAAACGCAGACTCCCGGGCCCCACCCCAACCTGCCTACCAGGAATCTGCACTTTCACAAGGTCTCTAGGATGATCCACAGACACAGTGAAGTCTGATCCTGGGGACTTGGCTGCACCTGGTAATAACCTGGGGGTTTGAAATCCTATGGTGCTTAGGTCCCACCCAAGATCAACCCAACCCGCCGGGTCTGGCCTCAGTGATTTAAAGGTTTCCCAGGGGTTGCTAATGTGTCCCCAAGTCCGAGAGCCACGGATCTCGAGAGCAGGGCACAGGGCTGACACACTAATGCCAGCCAGCCAGGTGTAACCCACCACCTGTTTCTGTTCAATGTCTGAAAAACATCATAATATTTCATGACACAAAAATTACAGGAAATTCAAACAACAGTGTCCACAAAGTTTTACTGGATGTCAGCCCCATGCATTTGTTCCCATGCTGCCCATGGCTGTCTTCCTGCCACAACAGCAGAGCTGAGCAGTCAGAACAGAGCCCTCACTGCTCACCAGCCCTTTGGAAAGTCTGCTGACTGGCTCGGCACCAACCAGCTCTGATGCTGGCTCCTCTACTGGGTAGTTCTGTGGACTTCGGCAAGTGAAGGCACTGTCTCTGCCTCCACTCTGTGAAACGGGGGCAGTAACACTCCACCTGGCAGTGGTAAGGAACCATCAGGTTAATGTTGGCTGGTTACCATTACCACCTGGACCTACCACCTGCCCAGCCAATACAGGTAACCTTTGCCCCCAAACCCAAACCCCTCCTCCCAAGACAGTCACCACAGACGGCTTCGTATAGCCTCCCATGGCCCCACCATCTGCCCTCTTGTTGCCTGGATGAGTCATGTGCTCCACTCCCTCTTGTCCTCACCCTGGCCTGGACACCAACACCCACCAATGCCCACCCACCACCTCTCCAGACAACCTACAGACACCCCCAGCCTAACTGCCTGGGACCTCCCACCTCAAGGACACCTTCTGCAGTTCTGGGTCTGGCTCTGACCCCCAGCACTCCACCAGTGTTCCCTGTGGGGTCCCTGTCCCCAGCCCTGCATATGTCTACTCCTGCCACACCCCTCCCAACCCAGCAGGCCCTACCCTGATTGCTGCCATGACTCACTCCATGAGCCCACTCACTCCCAACTCTTCAAGCTCCAAGGGCCTCAGCTCTTCAACCAGTGGAAGTTTCTGCACAGGGCTTTGGATCCACAACACATCTGCCTCTCACCTCCTCAAACAGAGCACATTCCTTCACGGGCCTGCTGCCCTCCCACCCACCTCTGCCCCTGGCACCCCATCACCCACCATGACTCCAGAGCCCCCAGTTAGGATGAATGCTAACAGTGTCCTTTACTGCTTCGTCAAAGCAGAGTCACAAGCGCCCTGCAGCCACCTCGCCTCACAAGACAGTCACCACAGACGGCTTCTGCGGGGAAGCCAGGAAAGTGTCATCATCATCTTAGGTTAACAGAGCAATGACTCCTCATTAAAGTCTCCGAGCTTCACAGTGAAACTGTATGGTATGATGGTTATGAGTTCTAAAAACACAAAAGCGCATGCCCACACACAATTAGGGTCAGGTCCCGATTCTCCTACTTCCTGACTGCATCATCTCACTGAAACCTTACAACTTTTAAGCTCAGGTTAGCCAGCTATAAAGCAGAGATAATTTATATTTACCTTATAAGGTGATTCTGAGGAGTACTAGATATACTTTTGTACAATAACATACTGGCAAGGTATCTGACATGTGATAAGCACTTAATAATGGCCACTTCTTTATTCTTAACATATCAAAAACAAGCTGGACACATGGCTCATGCCTATAATCCCAACATTTTCGGAGGCCTAAGTGGGAAGATCACTTGAGGCCAGGAGTTTGAGAGCAGCCTAGGCAACAGAGAAAGATCGTGTTTAAAAAAAAAAAAGAAATTATTTTTAAATTAGTTGGGTATGGTGGCAAGTGCCTGTAGTCACAGCTACTTGGGAAGTGGAGGTGGAAGCATCACTGCAGCCTTGGAGTTCAGGGCTGCAGTGACCTATGATTGCACCACTGCATTCCAGCCTGGGAAACAGTAAGATTCTGTCTCAAAAATAAATAAAAATTTAAAACATACCAAAGAAACATGGAAAACCAAATTTCCACAATCCCACAGCTGACTAAAACATTGCCAACGTAATTGGAGACTCTACAAATTAGAGTCTTCAGATTACATTCCCCTCCTTCATCCTGCACGGCCTTTTTTTTTTTTTTTTTTTCTGAGATAAGAGTCTCATTGCGGCCCAGGCTGGAGTGCAGTGACGTGATGTCAGCTCACTGCAACCTCTGCCTCCTGGGTTCAAGCGATTCTCCCACCTTAGCCTCCTGAGTAGCTGGGATTATAGGCATGCACCACCACACCTGGCTACTTTTTGTATTTTTAGTAGAGATGGGGGTTTCACCATGTGGGCCAGGCTGGTCTCGAACTCCTGACCTCAAGTGATCTGCCCGCCATGGCCTCCCAAAGTGCTGGGATTACAGGCATGAGGCACTGCACTGTGCTCCCCCCAACATCTTTTTAGAGTTTTCTTTTGCTTTCAGGATTCAGCGAAGAATGTTTAGGTATCCACCCTCCAAGACGACCCCCCACCCCTCTGTGAGCCCTGCCTCCTAGAGCTCAAGCCCCCACTACTGCTTACGGCGCAGTCAATAACATAGTGCAGAAATGGTTGCATATGACTCCAAGTGTAGGGCATAAAAGATATCCACCTTGCTCTTTCTTGGATCACTTACTCTGGAGAAAGCCAGCCCCCATCATGTTGTGAGGACACACCAGCAGCCCTGTGGAGAGGGCCACATGGTGAAGGACCGAGGCCTCCTGCCAGCAGCATGAGTGAGAGAAGGTACCCTGGAAGCAGATCCTCCAGCATCAGTCAAGCCTTAGGATGATGTAGCCCCAGGTAACATCTTAAATGCAACTTCAAGAGACCCTAAGGCAGAACCACTAAGCTAAGCGGTTGCCCAATTCCTGGCCCACAGAAACTGTGAGACAGTAAATGCATGTTGTTGTCTTAAGCCACTAAGTTTTGAGGTAACATGTTATGCAACAATAGATAACGAATACCAAGGCATGTAAAAAGAACTGAGACATAAAGCACTGGTTCTAACGGGTGTGTAAAACTTAGGATCAGGAAAGGTAGAAAAGGCTTTAAAAGTTAAAACCTCAGGCTGGTGCAATGGCTCACACCTATAATCCCAGCACTTAGGGAGGCCGAGGCGGGCAGATCACCTGAGGTCAGGTGTTTGAGACCAGCCTGGCCAATATGGTGAAACCCCGTCTCTACTAAAAATACAACAATTAGCTGGGTGTGGTGGCGTGCACCAGTAGTCCCAGCTACTAGGAAGGCTGAGGGGGGAGGATCGCTTGAACCCGGAAGGCGGAGGTTGCAGTGAGCTGTGATTGTGCCACTGCAATCCAGCCTGGGCAACAGAGTGAGAGACCCTGTCTCAAAAATAAAATAAAAAAAATTAAAAATTCAAGCCAAACCAGGCACGGTGGCTCACACCTGTAATCGCAGCACTGTGGGAGGCTGAGGCAGGCAGATCACGAGGTCAGTAGTTTGAGGCTGCCTGGCCAACATGGTGAAACCCTGGTTCTACTAAAAATACAAAAATTAGCTGGGCGTGGTGGTGGGCACCTGTAATCCCAGCTACTCGGAGGCTGAGTCAGGAGAATTGTTTGAACCTGAGAGACGGAGGTTGCAGTGAGCCGAGATCATGCCTCTGCACTCCAGCCTGGCAACAGTGCGAGACTACGTCTTTAAAAAAAAAAAAAAAAATTCAGGCCCGAAAAGCCTGCTAGTGAAAATGCTGCTCATACTGGAGCCGGCCAGGTGCACTGGCTCATGTCTGTAATCCCAGCACTGTGGGAGGCTGAGGTAGGAGGATCACTTAAGGCCAGGAGTTTGAGTCCAGATTGGGCAACATAGCGAGACCTCATCCCTATAAAAAATAGAAAAGTTAGCCAGGCGTGGTGGCACATGGCTGTAGTCCCAGCTACTAGGGAGGCTGAGGTGGGAGAATCACTTGAGCCTAGGGAGGTCAAGGCTGTGGCAAGCCATGATTGCACCACTGCACTCCAGCCTGGGCGACAGAGTAAGACCCTGTCTCAAAAACAAAAACAAAAACAAAAAAAAATATATATATATATATATAAAGAAGTATATTTCTTCACTAGTAGGGAGAGAGGAAGCTAGAAAGTGACCTCTAGGCTGGGTGCAGTGGCTCAGGCCTGTAATCCCAGGGCTTTGGGAGGCCAAGGCGGGTGGATCACCCGAGGTCACGAGTTCAAGACCAGCCTGGCCAACATAATGAAACCCCATCTCTACTAAAAATACAAAAATTAGCCGGACGTGGTGGCATGTGCCTGTGGTCTCAGCAACTCGGGAGGCTGAGGCAGGAGAATCGCTTGAACCCGGGGGGAGGAGGTTGCAGTGGGCCGAGGTGGCGCCTTCGCACTCCAGCCTGGGTGACAAAGCAAAACTCCATCTCAAAAAAAAAAAAAAAAAAAAAAGAAAGAAAAAGAAAATGACCTCTAAAGAGTCAGCAAGTAGCAATTAAAAGTCCTGAAGTCAGCCTTCCATCTAGGGACCCTAGAAAAGGAAGGCACAGAAAGCAGCAAGGAAGTTCCACCTGACTCTATCCCTCAAGGGTTGGCCATTGGTTAACTGACAACCCAACAAAAACCATCCTTGTGTGCACCAGCACTCCCGAAAAATAAAAAACAATGTAGAAAGACCTAGGTTACAGATGGAAGCAGGGAGGAGCTTCCTCAAGTTTAGAATTGCTTATTACAGAACAGTTAAAGAGCATCCTAATAGTCATTGCTTTTCCGATAACAGAAAATTCTTCAAAACCACCCAGCCAGAGTCCAGTGGAGGGAAGGGAGGCCCCATGGGCCTTACATTAGGAACCAAGGGTGGGCAGGGCAGAGTGTTGGATATTAACACATAGCTCAATTTTTTGTAGTTTTTGCTTTGACAGGGTCTCGCTCTGTCATCCAAACTGGAGTGCAGTGGCGCAATGATGGCTCACTGCAGCCTCCACCTTCCAGGCTCAAGTGGTCCTCCTGCCTCAGCTTCCTGACTAACTGAGACTACAGGTGTGCACCATCATGCCCCGTTAATTTTCTTGTTTTGTTTTGTTTTGTTTTTGTAGAGATGGGAGTCTTGTGTTGCCCAGGCTGTTCTCAAACTACCAACCTCAAGCATCCTACCCTCCTCGGCCTCCCAAGGTGCTGGGATTACAGGTGTGAGCCACTGCACTGTGCCCAGAACTCAGTTTTAACTGTATACCTTCAGTTTGGTTTTATATTACTTTTAGTATAGTGCCAATCCAGACTTTCATTTTTAGCACATTTCTTAGCACTAGAAGGACCATCTGAGATCAATTTGGGTCCCAAAAAGCCAATAGGGTGGTCTTTGGACAGTGGCTTCAATTCTCAGGTACCCACTTTTTTCACAATTCCAAACTAGTGAACAGGTTGTAGAGACACAGCCGAGCAACATGCCAGAGTGGCTGACGGGGCGGTTCCCACCCGACACCGCCTTACCCTGCTTCCAGGGCCCAAGAGCATACAGCACCTCACCAACCCTGTGCAGGCCTAGCTGTCAAACACTGGAGTGTCCATTCAGAGCTTGCCACTGCACCCTCCCCCAACATGCCTGAAACGGTGGCTGTCCACACATTGCTGAGTACTTTATACCATTTTATTTTATTTTTATTTTGGTAGAGATAAGATCTTGCTATGTTGCCCAGGCTGGTCTCAAACTCCTGGCTTCAAGTGATCCTCCCATCTTGCGCCTGGCCTGCTTTGTATCATTTTATATCCAACAATGACCACAGCTACTCCACCAGGTGTTAATGGCTCCTCCCTGGATAGACCTCTTGGCTCCTGGAGAGAGGCACATACCTTCACAGCTGCCCACTTACACTTTTTAGATGGACGCAGAGAAAGGGATAAGTTAAACTCAGTTGTGGGTACGTGGCCCTTTTCAAACCACACAAGTGATAGAATCTGCATACCCTTCAGCAATTTGTTTCTTCTTTGACATCCAATGAGTTCACTTTAATTGATGTGTAGTTACACTGTAGGAACATACCAAAGTCTGTCACTGGGTAGCTTTTTGGTTTTGGACACTGTGGTTTCTCTTTGCGTGCAAGGGCAAAATTACTCTAGGGTAAATATCTAGGAGTAAAACTGTAAGAGAAAAAAAAGCACATCTTCAATTTCACTAGATATTGCCAAATTTCTCTCAAAACAGGTGTAATAAATGATGTTTCACCAGCATTGTATGAGGAGTCCCACTGTTGCTCATCTTCTCAATCCCTGGCTGTTCTGAGTTTGATGTCTGCTCACCTGATGACTGTGAAGGACCATCCCACCAGGATCGTAACATACAGCTTCCTGGGCATGGCCGCAGTTGAGCAGCATCTCTTCATGCACTTACTGGCTCTCCAAGAAACTTGCCCTTCTCCTTCAGAATTGTTTCGGCTCTTTACAGAATTTGTCCTTTCACTGTGTCGATGGTCTTCTTGACACATAAGAATTTTTTTTTTTTTTTTTTGAGCCAGGGTCTCTGTCACCCAGGCTGAAGTGGTGCAGTGGCTCAAGCAATCCTCCCGCTTCAGCCTCCCAAAGTACTGGGATTACAGGTGTGAGTCACCATGCCTGGCCTAGATTTTCATTTTAACATACATAGTTTTATAGCCTTTATAGCCTGTTATCAGTTTGGCTTATTTAAGAAATCCTTCCCTCTCCCATGGTGACAAAGCTCCTCTCCCATGCTGGCCAAGTTCATAAATCACAGTGGTCCCAGCACCATGTCCAGTGCAGACCTCCCACCCAACTGGCCTGCAGCCCTTTCCCATCCATGTCCACATGCTCGAGAGCCTGTTCTGGGCCCCGTCTTGGGCCATATCACTGCCCTGCGTAAATACTGCTATTTTATTTTTTATGAGACAGACTCTTGTTCTGTCACCCAGGCTGGAGTACAATGGCACAATCCCAGCTCACTGCAACCTCTCCCTATCAGGTTCAAGCAATTCTCCCGCCCCAGCCTCCCGAGTAGCTGGGATTACAGGCGCCTGCCACCATGCCCGACTAATTTCTATATTTTTAGTAGAGATAAGGTTTCATCATGTTGGCCAGGCTAGTCTGGAGCTCCTGACCTCCGGTGATCCGCCTGCCTCGACCTCCCAAAGTGCTGGGATTATAGGTGTAAGCCACCACACCTGGCCAAATACTGCTATTTTAAATAAGATAACTTCCTATCTGGTAGAGCAAGTCCTCAGGCCAAGCCTCTCTTCAAATGTGGCCACAGCAGCATCCACTTACAAAGGGCAAATAAATTCCTGTTAGAAGTTTTATTAGAATTATACTCAATTTATAGATTATTAAAGGGAGAATTGACAACTTCAGAAGCTTGAATCTTCCTATATATAAATACATCTTTATTGGGGTCTGCTACTAAAATATCAGTTATTTTTCTCTAAAGTTACATGCATATTTCGTAATATTGATTCCGCAGTACCTGACATTTTGGTTTCTATCATCAATGGTATCTTTTTTAACATTACATTTCCTCTTTGATGCTGCACTTGTATGTTAATTTTATATCCACCAATTTTGGTGAACTCTATTAATTCTAAAAGATTTTCTGTACATTCTCTTGAGTTTTCTACATAGACTTCTGCAAACAATAACAGCTTTATTTATTCCTTTATAATACTGGCTAGTATTTTCTTGGAGACAAAGACTCATTCTATTGTCTAGGCTGCAGTGCAGTAGTGTGATCTCAGCTCACGGCAACCTCTGCCTCCAGGTTCCAGCAATTCTCTTGCCTCGGCCTCCTGAGTAGCTGGGATTACAGGCGCGCATCACCACGCCTGGCTAATTTTTTCATTTCTAGTAGAGATGGGGTTTCACCATGTTTGCCAGGCTGGTCTCGAACTCCTGACCTCAAGTAATCCACCCACCTCAGCCTCCAAAGTGTTGGGATTACAGGCGTGAGCCACCGCACCCAGCCTAATATTGGCTACTATTTTCCATACAACGTTTATTAAATGGTGAAAAATGGTTTCCGTCTCATTCTTTTTTTTTTTTTTTTTTGAGACAGAGTCTTGCTGTGTTGCCCAGGCTGGAGTGCATTGGCGTGATTTTGGCTCGCTGCAACCTCCGTCTCCCAGGTTCAATTGATTCTCCTTTCTCAACCTCTCAAGTAGCTGGGATTACAGGCACTCGCCACCACGGCTGGTAAAATTTTGTATTTTTAGTAGAGACGGGGTTTCACCACGTTGGCCATGCTGGTCTCAAACTCCCAACCTTCATTGATCCACCTGTCTCAGCCTCCCAAAATTCTAGGATTACAGATATGAGCCATTGTGCCTGGCCCTCGTTCATGATTTTAAAGAGAATGCTTTTTTTTTTTTTAATTTGAGACGGAGTCTCACTCTGTCGCCAGGCTGGAGTGCAGTGGCACGATCTTGGCTCACTGCAACCTCCACCTCTTGGGTTCAAGCAATTCTCCTGCCTCAGCCTCCCAAATAGCTGGAAGTACAGGCGCATGCCACCATGCCCAGCTTATTTTTTATAATTTTGGTAGAGACGGGGTTTCACCATGTTGGCCAGGCTGGTCTTGAATTCCTGACCTCAAGTGATCTACCCGCCTCAGCCTCCCAAAGTGCTGGGATTACAGGTGTGAGCCACCATGCCTGGCCTAAGGAGAATGCTTCTAAAGTTTCATCAGTAATATCCTTGATGAAAGCTTCTGATACATATCCTTAAACAGATTTAGGAAGTTCACTTTTATTCCTGGTTTACTAACCTTTTATCAATAAGCAATAATTTTTTTGTTTAAGACAGGGTCTCACTCTGTGGCCCAGACTAGAGTGCAATGGCATGATCATGGTTCACCACAGCCTTAAACTTCTGGACTCGAGCAATCCTCTTGCCTCAACCTCCTGAGTAGTTGAGACTACAGGCACATGCCAGCACATCTGGCTAATGTAAAAAAAATTTTTTTTTTTTAGAGACAGGGTTTCATGTTGCCCAGGCTGGTCTCAAACTCATGGGCTCAAGCAATCCTCCTGCCTCACCCTCCCAAAGTGCTGGGATGACAGGTGTGAGCTGCCACACTCGGCCTTTCTTTTCTTTTTATGAGACAGAGTCTCACTCTGTCACCTAAGCTGGAAAGCTGTGGCACAATCACAGCTCACTGCAACCTCAAAACTCCTGGGCTCAAGCAATCTTCCCACCTCAACCTCCCAAGGAGAAAAAGCAATGAACTTTAATACACGTACCAAATATCACATATACCCCATAAATACAGGGTGTTTACTTAATTAAAAAAAGCAATGAATTTTATCAAATGCCTTTTCTCCCTCTATGGAGATGAGCATTACACAGTAAGTCACAATAATAGCTTTCTAACATCAAACCACCCTTGCATTCCTGAGAAAAGCCCTACGGATTACCCAGGCTGGAGTGCAGCGGCATGATTTCAGCTCACTGTGGCCTCCCGGTTCAAGTGATTCTCCTGCCTCAGCCTCCTGAGTAGCTGGGATTACAAGCGCACACCACCATGCCCATGCCCAGCTAATTCTTGTATTTTTAGTAGAGACAAGGTTTCACCATGTAGGCCAGACTAGCCTCAAACTCCTAACCTCAGGTGATCTGCCCACCTTAGCCTCCCAATGTGCTGAGATTACAGGTGGGAGCCACCACGCCCAGCCATGGGTTACTCTTGAAGGCATCACTCAAATGCCTTTCTCTGGCAGAATTTCCAGATCCCATATAGGGACAAAAAAATCATGTCCAGTAGATTTATTAGAATACCCACAGTCACCCATTTATGCATCTCTGCCTGAACTACTCATGGCTCCTTATTGTGCCACGCTGCCTGCCACAAAATACATGCTGGTTAAAGATTCATGGAAAATTTTTTGAAGACAGACTTTTTTTCCTTTTTTTTGAGACGGCGTCTCATTCTGTTGCCAGGCTGGAGTGCAGTGGTGCAATCTTGGCTCACTGCAACCTCCGACTCCCTGGTTCAAGCAATTTTCCTGCCTCAGCCTCCTGAGAAGCTGGGATTAGAAGCACGCGTCACCATGCCCAGCTAATTTTTTTTTTTATTTTTAGTAGAGACGGGGTTTCACCATGTTGGCCAGGATGGTCTCAAATTCCTGACCTTGTGATCCACCCACCTCAGCTTCCCAAAGTGTTGGGATTACAGGTGTGAGCCACTGTGCCTAGCCAACACTATTGTTTTTGATACCTTTGATCACCACATAGATTTAGACTACTGAATGGAAAATTCCTATGGAAGTAAAATTAAAATGAACACTTAAAAAAAGCCTTTTAAGCATGAGAATATGATCCACTCCAAGTAACATAACCAAAAGTGGGAAGTGGGGAACCCAACTCCTTCAGTTCTTTACAGCCTTTATTATGTCCTAACAGACTGTGCATTTTATGCAAACAATTAAGAAAATTATATAAATGTCTTAATCACATTGCTACCCTTTTAAATGTCAGGGAAATAAATCAACACCCTCAGTGCCAGTGGACACAATGAGCTTTATAGATGAGCATATCCTGCACTGGAAGCTTCAGAACAGACTGTTGGAGAAAATGCTAACCTGGAGTCACACATTAAGGACATGGCCACACGCTTCAAGCAAAGCGCAGCCTGTTGAGACCCACTTCCCTCTGTGCTAGTTTTTGTTTTTTTTTTTGGAGACACAGTCTCGCTCTGCTGTCACCCAGGCTACGGTGCAGTGATGCCATCACGACTCACTGCAAACCCCACCTTCAGGACTCAAGGGATCCTCCTGCCTCCAGGACTCAAGGGATCCTCCTGTCTCAGTCTCCCAAGCAGCTGGGACTACAGGCATGTGCCACCACACCCGGCTAATTTTTGTAGAGATGGGGTTTCACCATGTTGCCCAGGCTGGTCTCAAACTCCTGAGCTGAAGCAATCCTCCCGCCTTGGCCTCCCAAAGTACTGAAATTACAGGCATGAGCCACTGTGCCTGGCCTGTTCTCGGTATCTTCTTATCCACATTAGGAAGGATATTTTAAGAACTCAGAGTGCAAGTCGAGTATCTTTTCCCTCAAGGGTCAGAATGGCTGTTCCCTAATAATACTTATTTATTAGATCTAAAATCTATGCAAGGCTCATGTTAGAGTCTCCTGATAATGCTGAGAAACAGATGATTCTGCACTGAAGGGATGTTCCTCAAATTCTGAAACTTGCTAGCATGAAACACAACTTGGTACTGACCTCATCCCTGTGTTTTTGACAGAAGACCAAAAACTGGGATGCTGCATCTCCCTTCCTGCTTCGTGGCACGGAGACTGTGGTCTTCTTCCTCCCAGGAGGAGACCCTACTCCTCTTCTGGGGTCAGCCTCTGCCGTCTTTTGAGGAGTACTCTTCCCTATGTCGGGGTGACTCTCCAGGGTCTCTGCAGAGCTACACAGTTTGGCCCTCCGCCTTCTCTTCATGGGAATGCACTCTTCTCTCACAGACTTGGGGTTTTCAGCAGCTTCTTCACTGACTCCTGAGGATTCTGCCATTTCTCCCAAAGACTCTGCAGCAATGCCAGCCTCCTTGGCTACTTGAGGGTTGAGATGAAGCTGGTCCCCCACATAGAGAAAGGTGAACTTGGCTTTCCGCTCCTCCACTGACATGCTTGCAGCTTCTTCTGCTTGAACAATGCCCATTTCCCACTGGGCCCTCAATTTCCCTGAAATTGGTTTCAATAGCTGGGAAAAGAAAAAAGAGACACTGTAAGTTTCACTACACAAACATAAAAGTTAACTACTTTTCCTAGGCACATGATTCATGCCTATAATTCCAGCACTTACGGATGTCAAGGCAGATGGATCACTTGAGGCCAGGAGTTTAAGACCAGCCTGGTCAACATGGCAAAACCCCATCTCTACTAAAATACAAAAGATAAGCCAGGCATGGTAGTGCATGCCTGTGGTCCCAGCTACTAGGGAGGCTGAGACACGAGAATCACTTGAACTGGGAGGCAGCAGATGCAGTAACCCGAGACCACGCCACTGCACTCTAGCCTGGGGTGACAGAGCAAGACCCTGTCTCAAAAAAAAAAAAAAAAAAAAAAAAAAAAGAATACTTTTACATTTTCACATAATTTTAGAAATAAAAAACTTGGCCAGCGTGGTGGTTCCCACCTGTAATCCCAGCACCTGTGGTGGCCGAGGCAGACACATCACCTGAGGTCAGGAGTCCAAGACCAGTCTGGCCAACCTGGTGAAACCCTGTCTCCACTAAAAATACAAAAATTAGCCAGGCGTGGTGGCAGGCACCTGTAATTCCAGCTACTTGGGAGGCTGAGGCAGGAGAATCGCTTGAACCCGGGGGGGGGGCAGAGGATGCAATGAGCCAAGATCATGCCATTACACTCCAGCCTGGGCGACAAGAGTGAAACTCCATCTCAAAAAAATTTTAAAAAATAATAGAAATAAAAACTTATAAAAACCAATTTTAGAATTCAGCCCAACATAATACCTTTATTGTTTCTTTAAACCAGAAATCAATTCCTATCACATTACATTAATCCCTGTGTGTGTGTGTGTGTGTGTGTGTGTATACACATATATATGTACATATATGTGTATATATAAATTCTAAAACCAGTTATCTCTGAGAGTCATCAAATGAGCAAAAAAAAATCAGTTGTGTCTCTAAAAGAACTTTATCATATTGTAACATGGCATCCTTGGGCAAAAGTCAACAATGAAAGAGATTGTTAAGCCATTACAATATTTCGAGCAAGTGTAAGTTCAAAACAAAAATAAGTTTACTTAAAGAATAAAAATTAAATTTCTGGTCTAAAAGTAGACTGAAGGGTCATCTATCACCTTAATTTTCTCAGCTTTCGTGGGTGCCTGCTTGGCACTTTCCTGGCATAATTTTTCAAACTGTCCTTCTCCTTCAAAAGCTACGAGGCTCTTCTCAAATATCCAAGCTCTTTCTGGGGCGTCACCAAAGAACTGTACGTGATACTGGCGTGCACTCTTTTTCTGACCTAGTTTTTAAAATAAAATGTTAGAGAATGAAAGTTAGAATCTGGGATGAAACTAGTCAAATCTACTGCTATTTTGCAGGTGTTTTCCTTCGTGTTGTCTGAGCCTGTTAACCTCAAAACAAATTCTATACTTCTTATCCCTTCCATGCCACATGCCAAAGAGGGAAACTAATTAACTTACAAGAGACTCAGATAAGGTTCAAAATTGAATGGGAAAGAAAGCCAACCAGGCCAGGCGCAGTCCCTCACGCCTGTAATCCCACCACTTTGGGAGGCCGAGGCAGGGAGATTGAGCTCAGGATTTCGAGACCAGCCTGGGCAACATGGCAAAAGCCCATCTCTATGAAAAATGCAAAAATTAGCCGGGTGTGGTGGTGTGCACCTGTAGTCCCAGCTACTCCGGAGGCTGAGGTGAGAGGATGGCATGAGCCTGGGAGGCACATGTTGCAGTGAGCCAAGATCATACCACTGCTCTCCAGCCTGGGTGACAGAGCTAGACCCTGTCTCAAAAACAAAAAAAGAAAGAAAAAAAAAAGAAAAAGAAAAAAGCTAGCTAGCTGACTAAATGCATTCCTTTATTCCCTCTTAAAAAGATACCAAATAAGACAAGAGGACATCTGCAAGAAAGGAGTGAGAGAGGCAGTGAAGGAGGCAGTATACGGGCATCACACAACCTGGGTTCAAATCCCAGCCCTGCTACCTACCAGCTAGCTACCCCCCTATCTCACAGTGCTAGGGTAACAGGAGCATCAGTGGCCTCAGAGAGCAGCTCAGACCACAGAGTAACCCCACAGATGCCCACTAGTCTTACTCTTAGCTGAGAGGAAGAAGCCACGTCCCACAGTGCAGCCAGGGGGATGAGGAAAGAAAGAGACGGGCCCAAAATCCAAGAGAGGAGGTACCAGATTCCACTGAAGTCAAATGAGAAGGTGAATACAGGTAAGCAGGTTAAAAGGTCAGATCTCTGTGCCAGGTGAGAGGAGGGAGGGGGATCTCCCTGGCACAGGGGTGACCACTCCCTGTCCCCTCATGCAGAACACTGGCCCAGATGAATCAAAGGATATTTCCTGAAGACCTGAAGTGCTCTCCAGAGGAAAAACCTCTCCAGTGAGTCTTCTGGAGATTCCCCCAATTAAGTGGCCAATGGCCAATCAGACCCTCTAATGCAAAGGAGGGTGGATAACCAAGCCTCCCCACCCATGGTTGCAGGCAGCTCTAAGTGTCGTGCTCTTAAACACGAGCCCAGCACCAAGGAACCCCTGGACCCAGGGAAGCATCCAGTATGAATGAATCCAAAACACACAGAAATGAATGGCCCTCTGCAGGGCTACAGACATAAGGCAAGGGAAGAGAAGATACCCAACAGAGAAACCCTGTGTGCTATGAAAAGAGAACACAGAAAAACACAGAGATATTTGAAATTCTAAAATACAACTATGAAAATAAAACTCAGGCCGGGCGCAGTGGCTCAAGCCTGTAATCCCAGCACTTTGGGAGGCCGAGGCAGGCAGACCACGAGGTCAGGAAATTGAGACCATCCTGGCTAACACGGTGAAATCCCATTTCTACTAAAAATACAAAAATTAGCCAGGCATGGTGGTGGGCACCTGTAGTCTCAGCTACCCAGGAGGCTGAGGCAGGAGAATGGTGTGAACCCAGGAGGCGGAGCTTGCAGTGAGCTGAGACTGCGCCACTGCACTCCAGCCTGGGAGACAGAGCCAGACTCCGTCTCAAAAAAAAAAAAAAAAAAAAAAAGAAAAGAAAAAAAGAAAAAAATTCAACAGGAAAGCTTGGAAGATAAGAAATCTCCCAGAAAGAAGAAAAAAATTAAGATGAAAAATACCTATTTCCATAGCAACCTGTAACATCAATCTAGGAGGTTTGATACCCAAATAATAGGCTTTCTGGAGAAACAGAGAAGCTCCAAGAATAAACCCAAAATCAAGTCTCCAACTAAAACAGTCCTAAGTGTCCCACTGCAACATCCACAGCAGGGCACACCCTGCTGAAATTCAAGCTGCTGGGGGTTGGGTGAAAGGCCAGCCTCCAAGTTAATGGAACAAGAAATAGAATAGCAAGGTATGTGAAGAATAGCAAATTATGTGAAGAATGGCCAAAAACTCTGGATGCTAGAAGGAAATGGAGTAATACCTTCAAAATTCCTAGGGGAATTCTTCTCAACATAAAATTCTATAACCAGTCAAACCATCAATCAAGTGTGAAGATAGAAAAGTAGCATACTCTGGGCCAGGCACAGTGGCTCACGCCTGTAATCCCAGCACTTCGGGAGGCCAAGGTGGGCAGATCACCTCAGATCAAGAGTTCAAGACCAGCCTGGACAACATGGTGAAACCCTGTCTCTACTAAAACACAAAAAATTAGCCAGGCATGGTGGCGTGTGCCCATAGTCCCAGCTACTCAGGAGGCTGAGGCGGGAGAATCACTTGAACCCAGGAGGTGGAGACTGCAATAAACCAAGATCGTGCCACCGCACTCCAGCCTGGCAACAGAGCAAGGCTCCATCTCAAAAAAAAAGTAGCATACTCTGGGCTGGGTGCAGTGGCTCACACATGTAATCTCAGCACTTTAGGAGGCCAAGGCGGGTAGAATACTTGAGGTCAGAAGTTCGAGACCAGCCTGGCCGACATAGCAAAACCCCATCTCTACTAAAAATACAAAAATGAGCTGGGCAAGGTGGCACACACCTGTAGTCCCAGCTACTCGGAAGGCTGAGGCACGAGAATCACTTGAACCCAAGTGGCAGAGGTTGCAGCAAGCTGAGATCCCGCCACTGAACTCTAGCCTGGGCGACAAAGCAAGACTCCATCTCACAAAAACAAAAGTAGCATACTCTGAACTGCAAGGACTCAAATTTACTTCCCATACAAACTGTCTTAAGATACCAAAAATAGCCTCCAGGAAAAAAGAAAACTTAACCAAGAAAGAACACAGCATAGAACTGTAGGGATCAGCCCTACAGGGCCTGTGGGTTTTTCTCCTCGTGTGCGGAGACGAGAGATCGTAGAAATAAAGACACAAGACAAAGAGATTGAAGAAAAGACAGCTGGGCACAGGGGACCACTACCACCAAGATGCGGAGACTGGTAGTGGCCCTGAATGTCTGGCTGCGCTGTTATTTATTGTATACAAGGCAAGGGGGCAGGGTAAGGAGTATGAGTCATCTCCAATGATAGGTAAGGTCAAGCGAGTCATGTGTCCACCAGACAGGGGGCCCTTCCCTGTTTGGTAGCCGAGGCAGAGAGAGAGAGGGGACAGCTTACATTATTTCTTCTATGCATTTCTCAGAGAGATCAAAGACTTTAATATTCTCACCAATTCTGCTACTGCTATCTAGAAGGCGGAGCCAGGTGTACAGGGCGGAACATGAAAGTGGACCAGGAGCGTGACCGCTGAAGCACAGCATCACAGGGAGACGGTTAGGCCTCTGGATGGCTGCGGGTGGGCTTGACTGATGTCAGGCCTTCCACAAGAGGTGGTGGAGCAGAGTCTTCTCTAACTCCCCCACGGAAAGGGAGACTCCCTTTCCTGGTTTGCAAAGTAACGGGTGCCTTCCCAGGCACTGGCGTTACCGCTAGTCCAAGGAGCCCTCTAGTGGCCCTGTCTGGGCGTGACAGAGGGCTCACACTCTTCTTCTGGTCACTTCTCACCGTGTCCCTTCAGCTCCTATCTCTGTATGACCTGGTTTTTCCTAGGTTATAATTGTAGAACAGAGATTGTTATAATATTGGAATAAAGAGTAATGCTACAAACTAATGATTAATAATATTCATATATAATCATGCCTATATTCTATGTCTAATATAACTATTCTTATTTTAAGTATTTTCTTTATTATACTCGAACAGCCTGTGCCTTCAGTCTCTTGCCTTGGCACCTGGGTGGCTTGCTGCCCACATAGAACTACAGAAAACAATGTAAATAACTAGGGAAAGCAGCTTAAAGAAAGTCTAAGCTTACTGCAGTGCAAAAGGTTAAGAGTGCTAGCAAACCAGATTCAAGCAGGAAAAAGGAAGATTCTAGGAGAGAGCTCCAAGGGAAGAAAAGATGAGAGAGAAGAACTTTTTTACAAAGAAAGAAAATCTAAGTAGTAAGGAAGGAGGGTTAAAAGATGAGTTCCAAGAAGCAGAAAGGGAAGATGGGACTCAAACCCAGGTTTTCATTTTTTTTTTAAGGAGAAAAAATAACTATATAAATATATAAATAGGAGAAACTAACTTCATAATAAGGATGAGTTTTAAGGATGAGGAGATGAATACTTGAAAAAAATTAAGGCTGTATGGACAACATAGTGTATGATTTCAAAAGAAAGGCAGTAATTAATTCCAAGGGAAACAAAAGGTTTTACAAGAAAATGCAATTACAGAACATAACTTGGTTTTTCACTGAATGATATTTACATAGTCAAAATTATGTAAACACTTATTTTTCATTTATTACAAATAGTGACTAAATTATATGGGGAGAATGGGCGGAAAGAAATAGAAAATGGCTGAAGAGTTCAATCTTCATTTTCCATGATAGAAAGTTAACAGAAAATGTCTACATGAGAAATCAAAGTATTAGAAGTAGAAGAAAATGTTGAAAGAGATAAAAATAATTACCTCTGGGGAGGAGAGAGGAAGGCAGGGGATGATTTTTCACTATTAATCTTTCAGTACAATTTGACTTGTTTTTAAGTGTTCAAACTTCTTTGATTTGAAAATACCTAAGATTCAAGGATATGTCAAGGGATTTGTGACTTCTTCCATTACTTTAAAACTTTGTAAGAACTTTTCTTAGTAATGAAAATGAATACAGGTATGTTATAGCATTTTTATAATAAAGAAAACCTGTAACAGCACACATAATATAAAATTAAACCATGTTTATAAATAATGACACAGATAAATGCTCCTTACATGTCAGGTGGGAAAAAAAGCAGAAGAGATTATTGTAATCTGATCCCAAGTTTGTAAAATAAATGAGTGTAACATTCTGAAGTTCTTTCCTATCTAGAAACTGGATAACATAACCAAATTTTCTACTATTTTTATGGGTTTCTTTAATCCATAGGAACTATCCTTTGGTCCAAGTTGAGAGGTGAATATCTCACTGTTTTTATTTTACCAATAATTAACCAGTTGTCCCAGTACTATGTTATTAGTAATCCTCCCTTCCTATGCAATTTCTTTCTTTCTTTTTTTTTTTTTTTGAAATGGAGTCTCGCTCTGTCGCCCAGGCTGGAGTGCAGTAGTGCGATCTCGGGTCACTGAAACCTCTGCCTCCTGGGCTCAAGCAATTCTCATGCCTCAGACTTCCCAGGAGCTGGGATTACAGGTGCCTGGGACCACACCCAGCTAATTTTTGTACTGTTAGCAGAAACAGGGTTTCACCATGTTGGCCGGGCTGGTCTCGAACTCCTGACCTCAAGTCATCCACCTGCCTTGGCCTCCCAAAGTGCTGGGATTATAGGCATGAGCCACTGCACCTGGCCCTCTTCCTATGCAATTTCTGATGTTCCTTAATCACCATCTGTATAAAAATGCAAGTCACTGACCTCCCCACCTACATCCCCTTCGAAGAGAACCTGGCTTCTACTAACAGTCCTGGTACCTAATTTTGTACTGTGTTCCTTTTTTCCCCATCACAGCCCATTAGACTACAGGTAGTTTGTGACTCTCTGGGCTCAACTAAGCCAGAGTTTCTCTCCAGATTTTGTGGAGCCTGTTAAGTTCCATGCATGCAAAATGAACCCCACCAAGAGACAAGGCTGCCTCAGAGATAAAGCTCCAGGGAGGGAAGAGAAGCCATAAAGATGCAGACAAGGCCAGGTGTCTGCGGAAGCCAAGAATGGAGCACAGGAGCAAAGTCACAACGACATGAGACCACAGAGCTCCCTGGGAAACAAAGGACAAGCATGACCATGCCTGAGTTTCCCAGTTCAGTCTCTGGAGGGCACCAGAGCCCCAAAATAGGTAAAGCAGAAATTGCCAGAACTACAAGTAGAAAAACAGCACATCCACAATCCCATGGGAGATTTTAACACATCTCTCATCAAGTAATAGAACAAGCAAGAAACAAATCAGTAGGAAGATAATACCATCGAATAGCACAAGACATGAGAAAGCCAGATTACCTGCAATATTTTTAGAAAATGCCAGAAGCATTTTTTTTCCTATATAAAGCAAGGAGGGTTAATTCCCAACATTCCCTTCCATAACACAGAAAAGGTGACAACAAAAATCTCCACAACAGAAAATTACTTGATTCCAGACCACAGTTACCTAAAGAGACCAGTGAGTGTAATTAGTTATCTTCTGTTTCCAACTTAAAAGGTTGAGCCTTGACCAGCCTGGCCAATATGGTGAAACCCCATCTCTAGCAAAAATACAAAATTAGCCGGGTGTGGTGACACATGCCTGTAGTGCCAGCTACTCGGCAGGCTGCGGCAGGAGAATCACTTGAACCTGGGAGACAGAGGTTGCAGTGAGCCGAGATTGTGACACTGCACTCCAGCCTGGGTGACAAAGAAAGACTCTGTCTCGAAAAAAAAAAAAGGTTGAGCCTAAAAGCTGCTAGTCCACCTAGGTGCCCTGGTAGATACTAGCTAACACAGGTTCTGCTGCTGTAAATTACAACAATGCTATTAAGACTTTCATTAACTTAAGATTGCCAAAGGAAATTTTGATTTCCAAAAGAATCAAGATTGAGCTGTAGCTTATGAGTTATGTTCACTTTTGCATGTATATTATACCTCAGTTTTCAAAATTTAAGTATATTACTAAGATACACGGATTCAAACTGGTCCATAAGTCCCAAGCATGATAAATAAAATTTTTTTTTTTAAACAGAGGCCGGGCGCAGTGACTCACGCCTGTAATCACAGCACTTTGGGAGGCCGAGTCGGGCGGATCACAAGGTCAGGAGGTTGAGACCAGACCAGCCTGGCCAACATGGTGAAACCCCAGCCCTACTAAAAATACAAAAATTAGCTGGGCATAGTGGTGTGCACCTGTAATCCCAGCTACTCGGGAGGCTGAGACAGGAGAATTGCTTGAACCTGGGAAATGGAGGTTGCAGTGAGCCGAGATCATACCACTGTACTCCAGCCTGGACGAGTGAGCAAGACTCCATCTCCAGGAACAGAAAAAAAAAAAAGGATAGGAATAGAGGGTAGAAAAATATAAAAGTACTGGCTTCACAGGACCCATGCTCAGCCCACTCCACGGCAGGAGCTATCTCTTCTTCACATCCCTGTCCTTCCAAAACAACGACACTCACCACTCACTGTCTCATTCTCATCATGGGGTGCTGCAGGCCAAGTGTTGGAGAATCAAAAATGGACCCAAGAGCTCCACTTGGAGCAAGGGTTCAGCACTGCTTGGAGACCTACTGCACAGAGTTTCCCTTGCAAACTCTGTCTCCCAGAGCAATGAACACAACCAGTGACCAGACCTGGGCTCCTACATACTATTCTGTACTCAAAGAACCTAGGCCTTCTCTGAGAAATGGCTGATGCTAGGGTTGGGGGGCGGGTGGGAAAAACAGTACAAGATGAGCCTGGAACATCTTGTTGTACCAGAACGTAAAGAGGTGCTCAAGCGCTGATGGGGACATGTCAAAGGCATACAACTTAAAGGAACTTAATAGAATTCCCACTGGTCAAATTTGGGACAATGTGAGGATTTAAGAAAATAAGGACTAAAATACATAACTCTTTTTTTTTTTTTAGGGAGGAGCTCATTTTCATAGAAAAATGACAACTAAAATGTAGAAAGTGCAATAATAGCCAGTTACCATTTAACAAGTCCATGATGAATCATCAAGGACTGCTAAAGCCGTGGCTGCTGGGGACAGGTATGGTGGCTCACACTTGTAATCCCAACAATTTGGGAGGCCAAGGCAGGAGGAAGATCACCTGAGCCCAGGAGTTTGAGCCTGGAGTGAGCTATGATTGTGCCACTGTACTCTAGCCTGGACAGAGCAACAGAGCCAAGACCCTATCTCAAAACAACAACAACAAAAGCTACACTGCTGGGACAGACTACAAGCACAGCCCACAGGTCCCTCATTAGTGACAATGGGGACCTGTGCCTTTCCACAGAGAGCTCTGGTGGTCATCGCCTACCAGGGGTGGGTCAGCTGACACATAAGCTCCTCCTGATGTGGTCTGACTAGCACTCTGTCCTTCCCTCACTTCTCTTTGTTCTGCTCACTTCCTTTGACCCCTTTTCTTTTAAGATTATCTGAATCTCCTTTCAGTTGGAGGGTTATCTACCCAGGCATGACTCCTTCTGAACTGCTTTTCAAATGTACAGTATCTTTTATACTCTAATGCCTTCACACACACACAAAAGTATATTATCAGTCTTCTGAAGTAGGTTTGCTTGTGCCTCCTACTCTACATCCCACAATAATTCCTAGAGAAGCCGACTGCTGAGGTGAGGCAGGCCACTGCCCAGCCCATGCTGGTGCAGGACACTCCCTTCTTCTGCACACAGATCTTTAGTAAAGGGCCAAAGCTACCTTTCAAGGTTCCAACTTTGAGATCCAACCTGGCCTTTCTGACCTAGGTCTGATCATGAGAAAGCTAAAGCAGTCAGGAGGAATTGGGGATTGGGAGTGCTGTTCTAGACTAGCAGAAGCTAAAGAGGCACAACCACCAGATGCCGAGTATGCATCTCAACCCCAAAGTACAGAAAAAGACAGGTAGGGGCCTGCTGGGGACATGCCCTACACCTGCTCTTAGCACAGCAACAGACCTTGTTACTGATGTGATGTTTCCCGAAATGCGGCTGGTGCTGAGTCAATAAGGAAACTGTCCTTGTTCTGACGTATTTGGGGGTAACAGTGCCACAAAAGCTACCAGCCATCATGCAACAAAAGAGATGGAGGCTAGGCACAGTGACTCATGCCTGTAATCCCATTGGGAGGCCAAGGCGGGTGGATCACAAGGTCAAGAGATCAAGATCATCCTGGCCAACATGGTGAAACCCCATTTGTACTAAAAATACAAAAATTAGCTGGGTGTGGTGGCGTGCACCTGTAGTCCCACCTACTCGGGAGACTGAGGCAGGAGAATTGCTTGAACCCGGGAGGCAGAGGTTGCCAAAATCGTGCCACTGCACTCCAGCCTGGCAACAGAGTGAGACTGTGTCTCAAAAAAAAAAAAAAAAGAAAAAGAAAAAAACAAAAAGAGATTCAACAGGTAGAACAAGATGTTTCAAGGTGGAGAATCTAGATGAGGGGATAGGTGTCTGCTGTGCTGTTTTACTTTGACTTGAAAGTTTTTAAAATAGATTAAAAAAATAGATCAAATATTTCACACATACACAAAAAAGCTAGAATCCAAGTATACCCATTTGGCATTACGTTTTGAAAACTGAGGGAATACCTGAGGACGTGAAAACACTTAAAAACAGATACAAAAGTATTAAAATTAACCAAACACTAGGTGGCTGCAGGGTTAATAACTGGTCAAACATGAAGGTTTTCAGGAAGCAGCTATAGAAGAAACCAGGGGAATGGGGGTTGAAACAATAAAAACTCAGGTTTTAAAAGTAAAAGTGAGGATAATGACAATTGCTAATACAAGCATCCGGTGGTCACTGCATTAAGACCTTTCCATGAAGGTGATGGTATCATCTTCCTCATTTTCATATACAGGGAAACTGAAGCTTAGCGAGATTAAGCTCATTATCAAGATCAGCCAGCTAACTAGACCCTGGCAGGCTGATTCCTGAGTCCCAGCCTCAACCGCAGAGAGTAACACAACGGTGCCATAAGCACAAGAGTGAAAGCACTTAGCCACAGTGCAAGGTCCAGGAGTCAAGCAAAGAAAGAGAGATGAGGCCGGGCACGGTGGCTCACGCCTGTAATCCCAGCACTTTGGGAGGCCGAGGTGGGCAGATCACTTGAGGTCAGGGGTTTGAGACCAGCCTGGCCAATATGGTGAAACCCCATCTCTACTAAAAATACAAAAATTAGCCAGGCATAGTGGCACACACCTATAATCCCAGCTACTCAGGAGGCTGAGACACAAGAATTCCTTGAACCCAGGAAGCAGAGGTTGCAGTGAGCTGAGATCGCGCCAGTGCACTCTAGCCTGGGAGACATAATGAAACTGTGTCTCAAAAAAAAAAAAAAAAAAAAGAGAGAGAGATAAGTAAAAATGGCAGTATATCTGAATGTCAGAGAAGCTGTTGCAGACTACAGGAATTACTTAACTCCAAGGCAGGGAAAAGATGCAATGATATATAAGTTGGGCTGCGGCACTGTGGCTCATTTCTGTAATCCCAGCACTTTGGGAGGCCGAGGCAAGCGGATCACTGGAGCCCAGGAGTTTGAGACCAACTGGGCAACATGATGAAACCCCATCTCTACAAAAAAAAACACAAAAATTAGCCAGGTGTGGTGGCACACACCTGTAGTCCCAGCTACTCAGGAGGCTGAGATGGAAGGATCACCTGAGCCCAGAAGGTAGAGGTTGCAGTGAGCTAAGACTGCGCCACTGCACTCGTCTGGGTGATGGAGCGAGACTCCATCCCCAAAAAAAGAAATTAAAAGTAATAAGCCCTAATAGGAAGAACAAGGAGACTTTCAAAAGACTACTTCAGTTTCATAGGCATGAGAGGCTAAAAGCTAAAGATGGCATCATATAAATAAGTAAATAGCCCCAGACACTAAAAAGGAAATCAGTAAGAGCTGCTTGTGTGCCACACAAACAAATGACATGGGAGTCACAGGGTTTGCTGTGTGGAGACTATGCCTGGTTTTAGAAAGCAGAGAAAGAATTAGCAACCCCTCACACACACCCATGTGTGCCTGCACCCGGGCTGCAGAGGCTTGAAGGTCCATCCTCAGACAAAGGGGAGACAGCTTCTGTCTCAACCAGCATTTATTTTTTCATACACTGACCAAGTCTAGAGGCCCTGGGGTACACCCTGGGGTTCCCGCAACCCCTTGGAAAGGAATCCCCGAATTCTGGCAAGCCAAGGATGCCAAAGGTCCTCCATGGAGACAGAGCTGAAGCCAGGCCATAGGCTCTTCTGCCACAACTCCTGCAGAGCACACATGGCACAGGACAGGAGGCCAGGGCAGGACTCAGGCAAGGGCACCCAGGACTCGGCAGAGTCCTCTTCGTCCTCAGCCTGCCCCTCTAACATCTACATCTGCCAGGGAGGCACCTCTGTACCCCACTCCTAGCAGCCACCTGCTCCCACAGCCAGCTGACAAGCCTGTTTTGGCCATGCAGGTGGCAGTACAAAGACATAAGCTCATAGCAAGGGCAGCAACGCTGCCCCAACAGGAGCTCAGGCCTCCAGCCAGAGACCAGAAGGGGACATGTACGCAACTACCACCAAGGGGCCATAAGAGGCTGACTGGTCAGCAATATTGGACTGGAGCATTGGCCTAGTCTGGCCTGACTCTAGACGCCACACTTCCAGAGGGTGCACAGATCAGATCACAGGGTGACACTAACTTGCTCAGTTCTAACTCCGCACTCGCCACATCGCAACTTGCTCAAACTAAATTCCAACTTCACTCTAGAAGAACTTTCAGAAAAACCTCAAACCACATTATCTTTTACTATTCCTCTAAAAACACATTTATGGGTTGACCAACTATTATTTGCTATGTATCAGGGACATATAACATTCTTTTTTTTTTTTGTGAGACAGAGTTTCGCTGTTGTTGCCCAGAGTAGAGTGCAATGGCGCGATCTCGGCTCACTGCAAACTCCACCTCCCGGGTTCTAGCAATTCTCCTGCCTCAGCCTCCTGAGTAGCTGGGATTACAGGCATGCACCACCACGTCCGGCTAATTTTGTATTTTTAGTAGAGACGCGGTTTGACCATGTTGGTCAGGCTAGTCTCGAACTCCTGACCTCAAGTGATCCACCCACCTCGGCCTCCCAAAGTGTTGGGATTACAGGCATGAGCCACCGTGCCTGGCCGTACATTCTTAATATGTTACATCAGCCGCTCCATGTAAAAATCAATGTATCTACCCAAGCTTCATAAGACAAAGATAATCACTTCCAGTGTTTTCCATCTTCCCATAGGCCTAATAAAATTCACTTGGACATTTTTACAACTTAAACTTAGCATAAAACACTCTTGCTGCAAATCATCCTGAAACAAGCAATCATTGTAACTAAATAATAAACTATCATAAAAACAGAAATTACACAAGGCAAAGGTCATGTGTCCCTTAACACTAATTCAGTCAGATGAAGTACGTATTTGAGTTGAATATAAAAAGAAATGGCAACACATCACACTTGAATCAATCACTAACTTTAGGTAAAGCTGCAAAAATGAACCATAGCAGGGCTATTTAGAAAGAGTAAGAAAGGAGCCTGGAGATGAGAAAGATTAAGTGCAGAAGAGAAAGTTGGAAAAACAACCCAAAGAACACAATACCTTTAAGTTTGGTATAGCTGTGAAGGAGTGGATCTGCAGAAACCATGCAAGGCCACCAAGGGTAACCCGACACTTTGGACCACACCAAATCACCAACGTTGTATTTCAACAGGTGGTCTTTGTCTCTTCCAGTGTTTGGACAAGACTCTTTCTTAGCTGGAATCTGAAAATGAACAACAGAAGACAAACACTAACACATCCAATCACTACCTGTGTATCCAGAAGACCAAGAATTCACCAGGCTACAATGTCCAAATACACACAGACCCCAAAAATGGAGTGTGCTCCCTTGCTGTGTTTTAGATGATAGCCTCAACATCGTTTCATCAAAATTTTGTCTCTCAGGCCAGGTGCGGTGGCTCACGCCTGTAGTCCCAGCACTTTGGGAGGCCGACGTGGGCGGATCACAAGTTCAGGAGATCGAGACCATCCTGGCTAACACAGTGAAACCCTGTCTCTACTAAAAATACAAAAAATTAGCCGGGCGTGGTGGCGGGTGCCTGTAATCCCAGCTACTCGGGAAGCTGAGGCAGGAGAATGGCGTGAACCCAGGAGGCAGAGCTTGCAGTGAGCCGAGATCACGCCACTGCACTCCAGCCTGGGCGACAGGGCGAGACTCCATCTCAAAAAAAAAAAAAAAAAAATTTCTCTCTCACTCTCAGCTAAAGGATCAGGACAGTGCATAGCACACAGCAGGTGTTCAACATTTTGAAGATCTCTATATAAATCTATTTCCTTGGCCTAGTATTAATAGACGGTCTTTAATGGCACTTTATTCAACTGGTCGAAAAGGAATTCTCACAGAATTCCAAATCCATACTGACTTCTGCCCCTCCAGTCATGTCTGACGATCAGTTCTCAGCAGCCCATGTGTCACCAACATGAACCATCCCAGTGTGGTGAGGGCAAGGGCACCAGGAGGACTAGGAGCAAGTCTCGGCTCCATCACATGTAATTTGAGTCCTTGGGGCTCTCTGAGCCTCAATTTCTCCATCTCTAGAACATAATGGGTAGGTTAAGGCTGAACATTCCACCAAAGAAAAACTCCTCCCCACAAGCCACTCACAGTTCTGCTCTCCAGTGGAAATAAGCACAGCCAGCATGGCCCCAACCCTCCAAGGGTGAATCTCTAGCCTTGCTCAAGAGCACTATACACATGAGTAGATTGTTCCACTGCCTCAGGCCTCAGTTTTCTCACCTGTAAGCTGAAGATGCCGGCCCAGAACCTTGCCATAAGCATGCTGGTGAAGCCTGGCATGAGCTGCCACATGACACATTTTCATGTTTTTTTGATCCTCCCATCTCAGCCTCCCTAGTAGCTGGGACCACAGGCAGTGCCACCACGCCCAGCTAATTTTATTTTTTATAGAGACCAGGTCTCGCTATGTTGCCCAGGCTAGTCTTGAACTCCTGGGCTCAAGCAATCCTCCTGCCTCAGCCTCCCAAAGTGCTGGGATTACAGATGTGAGCCACCGCATCAAGCCTGACATACTTTCCGAACAGCTACCAGATTACTGCACAGCAACCCAGGTTTACATTTATTGACCCCACTCTCCAGAGGAAGAGTCAAAATTCAGGTTGAGTTACTCAAGTTTTAACAAAACCAAGGGACATGGCTAGGAATAAAAGCCAGATTTTTTTGTTTGGTTTGTTTTTCAGTTGGAGGAGAAAGAAAAAGCCAGCTCTGATGCAGGAACATCGTTTGAGGTCAGGAGTTCGAGAACAGCCTGTGCAACATACCAAGACCCTGTCTCAAAACAAAACAGCTAGGACTCTGACAACTTGCACAGGCCTCTTCCCAAGCAAAAGCATGAGGTTCAATACTGCCGTGGGCACTTCAAAAAATCTTTGTAAGCTGGGCACGGTAGCTCATACCTGTAACTCGAGCACTTCAGGAGGCAGAGGTGGGAGGATCGTTTGAGCCCAGGGGTTTGAGACCAGCCTGGGCAACACAGCAAGACCCTGTCCTACAAAAAATAAAAAATTAACTGGGCATATAGTGGTGCACACCTGTGGTCCAACTACTCAGGAGGCTGAGGTAGGAGGATCACCTTAGCCTGGGAGGTCAAGGCTGTTGTGAGCCATGATCACACCACTGCCCTCTAGCCTGGACAACAGAGACCATCTCAAAATAAATAAATAAATAAAATTTAAAAACTTCACCACTGCAATGACATGAGCGAGAACTAAACAGCTCCTGAGTAATCAAAAAACGTTTTTTTAACCCTCAAAGCTCTTCATTATTTTAACAATTTCAAGGAGCTGCAACTAAAAAGCAACACCCTATAGACCACCAGATGAGCAGAGACTGCTGCCCCATCAAGAGTTCCTTCCTTCTGCCAAAGCCATGGCCCCTTGGTTGTTTCCTATGGCTTATACTCATCCGAGTGTTAGGGCCATCCCAAGTGCCACGTGAAGGCGTGGAGACACCAACCACCAGGCAGAATGGAGCAGTGCCACCACACCTTTCCATCGCAAGTTAGGATAAGGAAACACTCATTCGCTTGTGTTCAATGTGCTGGGCTCTGCACTGGGAACCAAGAACAGGAGGCAAAAGACACATCCCCCTAGGCCTCAGGGAGGCAGGCCATCTGCTGGACCACCTGGCTGAGGAGACAGTAAGTGGACATTGGACCACAGGGTAAGGACAGCGGGAGCACCTCTGCACAGCTCTGCTTCCCACTCATCAGATGGTGCAGACTTAAGAAGTCACACTCTAGAGCCCAGCCTGTCTCCACTGATCACATCAGGCTAAAGAACACCTTGGAGATGAGATCCATAAAAAGCGTGTAGCCTGATGTTGTCAAGCAAGGGCTCTGAAACTGGCAGAACCACGTTAAGAAACAAGCTTTGCCTCTTTTTAGCCATTTGAATCTTGAACACTTAGCTCACCTCTCTAGACCTCTCAACTGGCTCAGCAGCCAGCTGAGAACTGAGGAGGCAGTGCCAGGGCATCCTGGAGCCCACCCTCCAACCCACAGCCAGGGCTCAGGCAAGTGGCTGGAAGTACCAGGCCTGTCCTCACCTTCTCCGTCCACCCCAGTACTCGTGCAGGTGCCCTCATAGAGTGGCCATGCTCACTGCTCAAGGTCACATGACCCCTTACACAACATCTCCTAAATACCTTTTTATCTGAAGGACTTGAGATCTTAGACACAAGAGCTGCTTCGACAAGGCCCTGCTCCAGCAAGGAGTCATATTTTATGCTCCTCTTCCTGTTCCTTCTCGCCTTGTTTTCTGGTTTTTGTCCATTTTCTTCTGACTGAGACACATCAGCAGCACTGTCACCACAAATGGAAGATTCAAAGAGAGGCTTCCCATTCATGTATGTTTTGGTGATTTTCAGCTTAATTTCTGGAGAGCCATTTTTGATAGGGGTAGTGTTAGGGGGTGTCCCAATCCCTTTCATTTCCTGGGACTCAAAACGCAGTTTGGCATCGTGTGCGCCGGGTTCTCCATTAAACACCCGGGAAGTAAGATCTTTCAGCTTGTCGGCTGGAATAAAGGGCAGGGCGTCGTGGCCGTTAAACTTCTGCATGACCCCCTCCTGCAGGCTACTGGAGAGCTGGGCTTTGCTGAGGAACACAGAACACTCACGGTTCACCTCGCAGCTCGGAGTCTTCCCGTTGGCACTGCCGAGGATTTCTGGTGCCTGCTTCATCTTTATGCACTTTACAACACTCTGAACAGAAAGGGGACTCTGCTTGATGCTAAATTCCATCCAGCCCAGATGCTTCCGTTCTTAGAACACTATGGTATTAAAAAAAGAAGAAAGAAAGAAAAAGCAATTACATTTAAAACCTAGGATAGGTATGCCAGGACCTCTACAGCTTTGTGGGGTCTGATTTTCCTTGTAAGCAATTTATGATGTTTTTATAATAATTCAGGTCACGGAAGGCAGTTTTAGTATCACAAAAATTACACGGAATCACAAAATGATAAAGCTGAAAGAACAAGGAATCATTTTTTAAAGGAAGAACATGAAAGTCAGTCAAGACAGCACACGCCAGTCATACCACTAATAATCTACAGTGTGGCCATGGACACATAACTTAACTTGCCAATCATCCCTGAAACACAGATTTCCACCTGTCCACCAACATATACTTAAAAGAGCTAATGTGTGTGAGGCAGCTGGCATAATGCCAGGCCTATGCAAAAGGACAACAGGGAATAGCATAAAAGCAAAATCAACACTAACAGGAAAAGAGCTCATCCCAATCCCTCCTGTTACAGCTGAGGTATCAGGCAGAGGCTCAGAATGTGCCCAAGATGACCTGGTCAGCAAAGTTTAAAACCACATATTCCAACTCCAAGCACAGGATTAGCTCCAGGTTGATGAAAATAAGAAGCAAAAAGCCAAGAGTCTCCAAGGGTGAAAGCAATCCCAGTCAGGTCTGGCTATGCTCAACCCAGTATTCTTATCTCAGTCCATTAATCCCCTCCGTGTTCAGGCCTAAATGAAACAAGAAAGAACACAGCAGTAAGCTCACATTTTTTAGCTACTACCTGAAGATTAACTACTTGAGAACAACACTGCTGAGCCACAACACAGGTTACTTTGCCAGTGCACCACACTGGCCAATGAGGCCCACGTGCAGAAGGGGCAGTTTAGGAAGGTAACTCGCTGCAGCATGCTGGTGTGGGGTCTTCCCTGCAAAGCTACAGTCCCTAATCTGAGACATCTAGTGAAGGGGCCAGAGCCCCAAAACACAGCTAGGAATAAGAAACAGGTAGGCACCCGCCCCAGCTGGGAAGGCATCTCTCAGGAGTACACCATCACAAGCTCCAACAACAGCCCTCTGAGAAGCCAGAAATCAACAGCATCAGACACTGGGGAAAATCTGAGTACAGTAAGGACCAGAGATGCCCGTGGACTAGAACAGCGGTTCTCAAATGGGGAGGATTTTGTTCCCCAGGGACACTTAACCTCATCTGGAAGCATTTTTTATTACCACCACTAGGGGGCGGCCCCTGACCTCTGATGGGTTGCGGTCATGGATGCTGCTGCATCTCCTGCAACGCACAGGATGCCCGCGCAACAGGGCTATGCGGCCCGAGATGTCCACAGCACTGAGGTGGAGGACACCTGACGTGCAGCAATAGGGGGCTGCTGGTGTCTGCAACCCGCAGTCTCCACAGAAAAGCAGACAGCTGAGGAAGGAGACAGGAAAAAAAGAGCAAATGTAAAACCTTGAAAAAATGTTGAAGTCCCAGTTCAGCTTCATGTGCTCTGGACAACTCTTTAACACCAAAACACATACAAATGTGTTCTGTGTGACCCGCACAATTTCTTAAAAAGGTAGATCAAAGTCAGTTCCTCTTCCAGCTCATATCATACCAACTGTCCCAAGGTAAAAACTATAACCCTGGACAAAACATAAAAAGCCACCTCCTGAAGGAACGGAGAGCAACCAAAAGCAGAGAGAAAATGGATGGAACCAACTGTTGAAAGAAAGGGAACAGCACTGGGTGAACTCCATTTTGAAATGTGTGACTGAGGAGAGTTTGAAGCAACTGTAACAACTATAAAATGAGGGGGGAAATCTCAAGGAGAGAGTCTCAGAGAGGAGTCCCAAATTCTGCCTATAAACTCTGCCCAAATTCCAGGCTGATTCCAAGCAGCCTAGCTTATGAAATAACTGAAAAGAGATTCCAGCTGCTGGACAAAAAAAAAAGTGTGTTTTTTTTTTGTTTTTTGTTTTTTTTTTAGACGGAGTCTCGCTCTGTCACCCAGGTTGGACTGCAGTGGTGCAATCTCAGCTCACTGCAACCTCCACCTCCCGGGTTCAATTCTCCTGCCTCACCCTCCTGAGTAGCTGGGACTACAGGCGCCCACCACCACGCCCGGCTAATTTTTTGTATTTTTAGTAGAGACGGGGTTTCACCGTGTTACCCAGGATGGTCTCGATCTCCTGACTTCGTGATCTGCCCACCTTGGCCTCCCAAAGTGCTGGGATTACAGGCGTGAGCCACCGCACCTGGCCACAAAACCATTTTTAAGGGGAATGTGGTCAGGCTTTGGGAGGCCGAGGCAGGAGGATCACTCAAATCCAGGAATTCAAGACCAGCTTGGGCAAGACAGTGAGAGCCCATCTCAACAAAAAATACAAAAATTAGCCAGTCTCGTGGTGATGTGCACCTGTAGTCCCTGCTACTCAGGAGGCTGAGGCAGGAGGATCGCTTGAGTCCAAGAGGTCAAGGCTGCAGTGAGCTATGATTGCACTACTGCACTCCAACCTGGATTACAGAGCAAGAGTGTAAAAAGAAGGGGGGAAAAAAAGGAAGCAGAGCCTCACAGATCTGTGGAACAATATTAAAGGGTCTGGAGTTCCACCCAGGAGGAGGAGGGAAAAAAAAAAGGCAAAAATATTTGGAGAAAACAATGGTCCTCCAAAAGTTCCCCAATTTAATAAGACACAAATGTACAGATTCAAGAAGTTCAGCAGCTGGGTGAGGTGGCTCATGCCTGTAATCCCAGCACTTTAGGAGGCCGAGTCAGGTGGATCACTTGTGGTCAGGAGTTCGAGACCAGCCTGGCCAACATGGTGAAACCACAACTCTACTAAAAATACAAAAATTAGCCAGGCTTGGTGGCACACACCTGTAATCCCAGCTACTTGGGAGGCTGAGGCAGGAGAATCGCTTGAACCCAGGAGGTGGAGGCTGCAGTAAGTAAAGACCACGCCACTGCACTCCAGCCTGAGTGAGACTCTGTCTCAAAAATAAATCGATAAAAATAAAAATAAAATTTTTTGTAGAGACGGGATCTTGTCTTGTTGACCAGGCTAGTCTCTAAGTCCTGGCTTCAAGGAATCCTTCCCAAAGTGCTGGCATTACAAGCAGGAGCCCCTGTACCCTGCCAAACATTTTTTTTTTCCCCTTGAGACAGGGTCTCACTACCACCGAAGCTGGAGTGCAGGGCAATGGCACAATTTCAGCTCACTGCAACCTCTATCCTTCAGGGCTCAAGCAATCCTCCCATCTCAGCCTCCTGAGTAGCTGGGACTATAGGTGCACCCACCATGCTCAGCTAACTTTTTAATCCTTTTTTTGTAGAGATGGATCTCACTATATTGTCCAGGCTGATCTCAAACTCCTGGGCTCAAGGGATCTTCCCATCTCAACATCCCAAAGTACTGGGATTACAGGCATGAGCCACTGCACCCAGCCCAAACCACTTTCCTTTTTTTTTTTTTTTTTTTCCTTTGAGACAGAGTCTCACTCTGTCACCCAGGCTGGAGTGCAGTGGTATGATCATGGCTCACTGCAACCTCTGCCTCCCAGGCTCAAGTGATCTTCCTGCCTCAGCCTCCTGAGCAGCTGTGAGGACTACAAGGCACTTGCCACCATGCCCAGCTAATTTTTGTGTTTTTGTACAAAGTCTCACCATGTTGCCGAGGCTGGTCTCCAACTCCTGGGCTCAAGCAATCCACCCCCCTTGGCCTTTCAAAGTGCTGGGATTACAGATGTGAGCCACCATACCCGGGTTTAACTATCTTTCTTATGTTGGGGAAGGCAAGGAGAAAGAAAAGAAAAGAGAAGAGAAGAAAGGAAAAGAAAGAAAGAAAAAGAGAGAAAGAAAGAAAAGAAAAGAAAAAACAGAAAAGAAAAGAAAGAAGGAAAGAAAGAAAGAGAAAGAGAGAAGGGAAGGAAGGAAAGGAAGGAAAGAGAGGAATGAAAGAGTTCGGGAAGGAAGAGAGGAAGGAAGGGAGGGAGGCTGGGCACAGTGGTTCACTACTTGTAATCCTAGCACTTTGGGAGGCCGAGGGAGGATTGCTTGAACCCAGCAGTTTGAGACGAGCCTGGGCAGCATAGTGAGACCCTGTCTCTACAAAAAATAAAATTAGCCAGGCACACTGGCACACATCTACAGTCCCAGCTACCCGGGAGGCTGAGGTGTGAGGATGGCTTGGGCTCAGGAGGTTGACACTGCAGTGAGTTGTGACCACACTATTGCATGCCAGACTCAGCAAGACCTTGTCTAGCTACACTGCCTAACGCAAAGCAATAGAGAGAAATCTCCAGGTCTAGAAATGAAAAGGGAACAGCAGTCTGGAGCCTCATAGGATGCAGGCTGCCCATGGCAGGACCCCAGGGTTTAAGAGCTGGGGCTTGGCAGCCGGAATACAGAACGGAGGTGCAGGACAGGGGCTTGGGCCTGACTGGGCTGCCTGCAGAGAGCCCGAAGGAGAGGAGTCATGGCGAGCAGCTGGCCACAGTGATTAGGAGCACCAAGTGTGGAGCTGCCGTCTGGACTAGAATCCCAGCTCTGCCACTTACTACACTGTGGGACCCCGGCCAAGAGCCTCTACCACTCATCCTCACTCCATGTCCTGAGGACAGAGGACCCACCTTGCAGGTACTTTCAAACATTAAGGAGGAAAAGAAGCCACCACCAGGCAGAGGACTTCCTCATCACCAGGTGAGTGTCTGTGGTCACAGTGCTGTCATCATCACCTGAGCCCCTCTACCAGCCAGCCCAGGGCTGGGCCCTCAGCAAACACCCACCAGAGGCCACTGGGGTGACAGAGCCACCCTTGAGAAATGTGAACCCCAAGCCTCTGCCTAAGAAGGCTAAATCCGGAGACCAAAAAATGTCAAAACAGGTCTAGAATGAGTGACACTGGTAGGGCCTGCAGGGAAACCTGAGAACTGCTCATGGGGAGCCCCCCTCTCCCCGGGAGAGCCACTGAGAGATGCCCCTGAGGTAAACACAGCCTCCCACCAGCAGTGAGAGATCCTCCAGGAGCCAGGCATAGGACAGTATGGAAGGTCTTCTACAGAAGAACAGGAAATTACTGTTTTCATGATTTGCAGACTTGGAAAAAAAAGGTATTGGTACTGAAATTAAAAACTCAGTTGAGTTGAATATAGCAGACCAGGCACAGCTAAAAATATAATAGATTAGAAGATAAATCTGAGCGAATCAGCAAGGAAAAGGGCTGATAAAGAGATGAAAACCATGTAAGATAAATTAAGACATAACATTCATGAATGTTTCATTCTTTCAAATATAAAGTGCCTACTATGAGCAAGACACTGATTTTAGGTGTTGGGATTATAACATTGAACAAAACAGGGTGAAAAACCACTCTATGTCTACCCAAAAGAATTAAAAGCAGGAACCAGAAGATATTTGTACAACCATGTTCACAGGAGCACTGTTACAGTAGCCAAAAGGTAGACGTAACCCATCAGCAGATGAATAGATAACCAAAATGTAGACTATCTGCACAGTGGAGTAGTATTCAGCTTTAAAAGGAAGGAAATGCTGATATCTGCTACAATATGGATGAATCTTGAAGAAACTATGCTAAGTGAAATAAGGCAGACACAAAAAAGACAAATACTGTAAAATTCCACGTACATGAGGTCCCCAGAATAGAATTCATAGAGACAGGAAGTAGAATGGTGAGTGCCAGAAGCTGGGGGAAGAAAAAGGAGGATGGGGAATTATGGGACAGAGTTTCAGTTTGAGAAGATGAAAAAGTTCTGGAGACAGTGTCATGGTTGTATAACAATGTGAATGCACTTAAGACCATAGAACTAAATGCTTTAAAATAGTTAAAATGGTAAATTTTATGTTACGTATACCCCCAAAAATCCTCTACCTTCAAGGAGCTTACATTCCAATGCAGTTCTAGTTGGAGAGGCTTGGGAGGATGAGGGAAAGAAAACTTTTTCTTTTCATTTTTCTTTTTTTTTTTTATCGAGACAGGGTCTTCCTCTGTTGCCCAGGCTAAAGTGCAATGGTGCCATCACAGCTCACTGCATCCTAGAACTCGTGGGCTCAAGCAATCCTCCCACCTCAGCCTCCCAAGTAGCTGGGAATACAGGCATGCACCACCACACTGGCTCATTTTTGTATTTTTTGTAGAGATGGGGTTTCACCACATTGCCCAGGCTGGTCTCAAACTTCTGGACTCCCAAAGTGGTAGGATTACAGGTTGAGCCACCTCAGCCAGCCAACAAATTTCAAAGAGATGAAACATTTTCCAGAGATGAAAGGAAAATTAGATATTCTGAATAAAAGAGCACCCTATGTTCTGAGCAAAATAAATGAAAACAAATCATCTAGATACATTGTATTGAAATGACAGAACATGAAGGACAAACAGAAAATCTTCACCAGGCGTGCTGGCTCACACCTGTAATCCCACCACTTTGGGAGGCTGAAGTGGGAAGATCACTCGAGGTCAGGAGTCTGAGACCAGCCTGGCCAACATAGTAAGACGCCGTCTCTACAAAAAATTTTAAATTTAGCCAGGTACAGTGGCGCACACCTACAGTCCTAGAAGCTAGTCCTAGAAGCTAATCCTAGCTTCTTCAGAGGCTGAGGGAGGAGGATAACTTAAGCCTAAGAATTCGAGGCTACAGCAACCTATAAGCATGCCGCTGTACTGCAGCCTGGGCTACAGAGCAAGACTGTCTGTCAATCAATCAAGCAAGCATTAAGGGAAAATAAATGCCCACCTCGTGCGCCACCACAAGTGTCCAGAATTTTATGCCCAGGTAAATTATCATTCAAACATGAGGCAAGGGCCGGGTGCAGTGGCTCACACCTGCAATTCCAACACTTTGGGAGGACGAGGCAGGTAGATCGCTTGAGCTCAGAAGTTCGAGACCAGCCTGGGCAACATGGCAAAATCCTGTCTCTGCAAAAAAATACAAAAATTAGCTGGGTGCATGCCCATAATCCCAGCTACTTGGGAGGCTGTGGCAGGAGGATCGGTTGAGCCTGGGCAGCAGAGATTGCAGAGAGCCAAGAAAGCACCACTGCACTCCAGCCTGGGGGACAGAGCAAGACCTTGTCTCAAAACAAAACAAAACAAAACAAAAAGAGGCAAAATACATCTTGCAATATGCAAAGACTGAGAGTTTATTTATTTATTTATTTTTATTGAAACGGAGTCTCTGTCGCCCAGGCTGGAACTGTGCCAGTGGCACAATCTCAGCTCACCACAGCCTCTGCCGCTGGGTTCAAGTGATTCTCCTGCCTTAGCCTCCCGAGTAGCTGAGACTATAGGCATGCACCACCACGCCTGGCTCATTTTTTTGTATTTTTAGCAGAGACGGGGTTTCACTATGTCGGCCAGGCTGGTCTCAAACTCCTGACCTCAGGTGATCTACCCGTCTCGGACTCCCAAAGTGCTGGGATTGGAGGCATTTAAGCCACCGAGCCTGGCCTGAGAGTTTAATATGCATATCTCTTTCACAAAAGAAAGATGTAAAATCACAAGGACAAAGAACAGAAGGGATTAGAGTTAGAGATGTCAAACCTGGGGATGTGGACTTAGAGGAATCAGATTGGTACTGGAGAAGTGCTGTTGTAGGAAGAAGACTAATAACCTAAGAATTCCTCGTTTATAAATATTTTTCTTCTTAAAATTACAAATGCAACATGACCATTATAAAAAGGATGAAAATGTTTAAGCACTCAGGTGAAAAATAAAAATACAGAGGTTAAAACAAAAATTACCAGTTAAGAGTTACCAGTGGTTCTAGGACAGGCACGGTGGCTCATGCCTGTAATCCCAGCACTTTGGGAGGCTGAGGCGAGCAGATCACAAGGTCAGAAGTTCGAGACCACTCTGGCCAACATGGTGAAACCCGTCCGTACTAAAGATACAAAAAATTAGCCGGGCGTGGTGGTGCACGCCTATAATCCCAGCTACTCAGGAGGCTGAGGCAGGAGAATTGCTCGAACCCGAGAGGCGGAGGTTACAGTAAGCCGAGATCAGGCCACTACACTCCAGCCTGGGCGACAGGGCAAGACTCCGTCTCAAAAAAAAAAAAAAAAAAGAATTATCAGTGGTTTTCTAAGGGGGACAGGAACAGAGGTGGGAAGAGTTAAGCATCACATTGCTGTTTTTTAAAATAAGTGCTTAGGAATTACTATTCACATTTCATGGAATATATACAATATGATCTGGCACGTTAAGGGGCTAGGGAGGCTGAACAGCCCCTATAGGACCACATGGACCTTGGGAGGTCTCCAACATGAGGGGAGGGACTCCACTCTCAGAAGCGGGGGGAAGGCTATGGACAACAACAGTCACCATTCAGAACCCACTCACTCAGGCCGGGTATGGGGGCTCACACCTGTAATCCCAGCAATTTGGGAGACCAAGGCAGGAGGATCGCTTGAGCCCAGGAGTTGGAGACCAGACTGGGCAACATGGTGATGGCGAGACCCATCTCTAAAATTAAAATAAAAATAAAGAAATAAAAATAAAGAACCACTGAGTCCCACCCAAGTTCTCCAGCACTTGGAAATAGAGCAACAAACAAAATGCCTTCCTTATTCTTGAGGTGCTAATATTCCAGAGGAGAGAGGCAGAAATTAGGAAGAGTAGATATGCTAGGAAAAGAGAAAGCATAGAGGGCAATGGGGAGGCAGGAAGACTATTCCTTCCTGGACTGGGGCTGGGTAAGCCCTAGTGTGCATTTCTGGTGAGGTTTTTTGTTTTTTTTGTTTTTGTTTTTTTTGAGACGGAGTCTCCCTCTGTCGCCCAGGCTGGAGTGCAGTAGCGCGATCTCGGCTCACTGCAACCTCCGCCTCCTGTGTTCACGCCATTCTCCTGCCTCAGCCTGCCGAGTGGCTGGGACTACAGGTGCCCACCACCACGCCCGGCTAATTTTTATTTTTGTATTTTTGATAGAGATGGGGTTTCACCGTGTTAGCCAGGATGGTCTCGATCTCCTCACCTCGTGAACTGCCCGCCTTAGCCTCCCAAAGTGCTAGGATTACAGGCATTAGCCACCGTGCCCGGTTCTCTGGGGAGCTTTAACACTTCAGACACAGTAGGCCTCACTGCTCCCACCTTGCCCACTGGCTTAGATGTCAGCTAAAGCCCACTCTGATAATTCCGTGAATCCAACTGAGCAGAAGGAGGTCTCAACCCTAGGACAGCAGTGAGATCTTCAGGACATTCCCCAGAGCCAGGCCGTGAGACGGACAAAGCTCCAACCCGTTCCTCCAGGGGCGGAAAAGACTGAAATGGAAAACCCAAGTTCACATATATGATTTACACATACCTAAAATACCCTCATTTTCTAATATATCACACTAGTCTGCCTGAAATATATTTCAGCCCTGCTATCACTGAATGATGGTAGAACCTCTGTTCTCATATAAAACAATTCCACGTAGGCGGGGCACAGTGGCTCACACCTGTAACCTCAGTACTATGGGAGGCCAAGGCAGAAGGATTGCTTGAGCCCAAGAACTCGACATCAGCCTGGACAACATGGCAAAATCCTGTCTCTACAAAACATACAAAACTTAGCTGGGCGTGGTGGCATGTGCCTGTGGTCTTAGCTACGCGGGAAGCTGAGGTGGGAAGACCACTTCAGCCTGTGAGGCGGAGACTGCAGTGAGCCGAGATCGCGCCACTGCACTCCAGCCTGGGTGACAGAGTGAGACCTTGTCTCACAAAAGAAAAAAAAGGCCGGGCGTGGTGGCTTACCCCTGTAATCCCAGCACTTTGGGAGGCTGAGGCAGGTGATCACCTGAGGTCAGGAGTTCGAGACCAGCCTGGCCAACATGGTGAAACCCCGTCTCTACTAAAAATACAAAATTAGCCAAGCGTGGTGGTGGGCGCCTGTAATCCTAGCTACTTGGGAGGCTGAGGTAGAACCACTGGAACCCAGGAGGCGGAGGTTGCAGTGAGCCGAGATCATGCCATTGCACTCCAGCCTGGGCAATGAAAGTGAAACTCCGTCTCAATAAAAAACCTTGTATAGGCCGGGTGCGGTGGCTCACACCTGTAATCCCAGCACTTTGGGAGGCCGAGGTGGGCGGATCACGAGGTCAGGAGATCGAGACCATCCTGGCTAACACAGTGAAACCCCGTCTCTACTAAAAATACAAAAAACAATTAGCCGGGCATGGTGGCGGGCGCCTGTAGTCCCAGCTACTCGGGAGGCTGAGGCAGGAGAATGGCGTGAACCTGGGAGGCGGAGCTTGCAGTGAGCCGAGATCACGCCACTGCACTCCAGCCTGGGCGACAGAGCGAGACGCCATCTCAAAAAAAAAACAAAAAACAAAACAAAACAAAAAAAACTTGTACAAGAATGTTCACAGCAGCATTATTTGTAATAGCAAAAAGCAACCCAACTGTCTATCAACTGATGAATGGTTGAACAAAATGATCTATCCATGCAATGGATATTTAGCCACAAAAAGAAATGACGTCCTGATTTATGCTACAACATAGATAAACATGATGCTAAGTGAAAGAAGCTAGATACAAAGGCCACATGCTGTATGATTCCATTTATGTAAAATGCCTAAAATAGGCAAATCCATAAAGACAGAAGTAGAATGGCTGCCAGGGGCTGGGAGAGGAGAGGATAGAAAGTGACTGCTTAACAGTGCAGAGTTTTTTACTGAGCTGATGAAATGTTTAGGAATTAGGTAGCAGCGACTTTTGCACAACACTGAACATACCAAAAACACCACTGAATTGTACACTCTATAATGGTTTAAACAATAAATGTTATGTGAATTTTATCTCAATTAAAAAAAAAAAAGGTCGGCTGGGCACAGTGGCTCACGCCTGTAATCCCAGCACTTTGGGAGGTCAAGGCAGGTGGATCACCTGAGGTCAGGAGTGGATCACCTGAGGACCAGCCTGACCAACATGATGAAACTCTCTCTACTAAAAATACAAAATTAGCCAGGCATGGTAGCACATGCCTGTAATCCCAGTTACTTGGGAGGCTGAGGAAGGAGAATCGCTTGAACTCAGGAGGCGGAGGTTACAGTAAGCTGAGATGGTGCCATTGCACTCCAGCCTGGGAAACAAGAGCAAAACTCCGACTCAAAAAAAAAAAAAAAGTCAAATCTTGGCCGGGCGTGGTGCCTCACACCCATAATCCCAGCACTCTGGTTGGCCCAGGCAGGAGGATCGCTTAAGCCCAGGAGTTCAAGACCAGCTTGGGCAACATAGCAAGAACCCCAGCTCCACAAAAAGTAAAAAAGTTAGCTGGGTGTGGAAGCGCATGTCTGTAGTCCCAGCTACTCAGGAAGCTGAAGTGGGAGGATAGCTTGAGCCCAAGAGGTAGAGGCTGTGAGCCATAATTACACCACTGCACTCCAGCCTGAGTGGCAGAAGAAGACCCTGTCTCAAAAAATACTAATATACGACTGGGCGCAGTGGCTCACGCCTGTAATCCCAGCACTTTGGGAGGCCAAAGCGGGTGGATCACCTGAGGTCAGGAGTTCCAGACCAGCCTGGCCAAAATGGCGAAACCTCGTCTCTACTAAAAATACAAAAATTAGCCAGACATGGTAGCGGGTGCCTGTAATCCCAGCTATTCGGGAGGCTGAGGCAGAAGAATCACTTGAACCCAGGAGGTGGAGGTTGAGGTGAGCCGAGATCATGCCACTGCACTCCACCCTGGCCAACAGAGTGAGACTGTCTCAAAAAAAAAAAAAAAAAAAAACTAATATACATGGGAAGCTCAAAAATAATAAAGCAGCCAGGCGTGGTGGCTCACGCCTGTAATCACAGTACTTTGGGAGGCCGAGGCCGGTGGATAACTTGAGGCCAGGAGTTTGAGACCAGCCTTGCCAAATGGTGAAACCCCATCTCTATTAAAAATACAAAAATTAGCCAGGCGCAGTGGGTTCACGCCTGTAATCCCAGCTACTCCGGAGGCTGAGGCAGGAAAATCGCTTGAACCCTGGAGGTGGAGGCCGCAGTGAGCCGAGATTGCCACTGCACTCCAGCCTGGGTGACAGAGTGAGACTCAGTCTCAAAAAAAATAAAAACAATTTAAAAATTAAAAAATAAAGTAATGCCTTCAAAATTCTGAGGAAAAAATCATTACCAACCTAAATGATATATACCCAACCAAGCTATCAGCTGAGGATATGCACAAATGATTGTCTGGCATATAAAGTCTTTTTTTTTTTTTTTTTTTTGAGGCAATCTCGCTCTGCCACCCAGGCTGGAGTGCAGTGGCCTGATCTCAGCTCACTGCAACCTCCGCCTCCCAGGTTCAGGCAATTCTTCCTGCTTCAGCCTCCTGAGTAGCTAGGATTACAGATGCCCAACACCAGGCCTGGCTAATTTTTGTATTTTTAGTGGAGACTGGTTTCACCATTTTGGCCAGGCTGGTCTCGAACTCCTGACCTCAGGTGATCCACCCACCTCAGCCTCCCAAAGTGCTGGGATTACAGGTGTGAGCCACCGCACCCAGCCATATAGTCTTAATAAACGTTGCCTCACACATATTTTAAGATAACTATCAGACCACGTATCACCAAACATGAAGGTAAACTAAGGAAGACATGAGATCCAAAAAACAGATGGTCCATCCCAGAAGATGATGTGAACAGCTGTGCAGCAGAATAGGGAGGAGTCCAATCTGGAGCAGGAAGACAGCTCTGGGAGAAAGGTCATCACAGAAGAAAAAAAAAAAGAAAAATAGGAACTGACAGATCTAGTGTAACTGACCATCCCAAAGGCTTTTTATACAGTTCATTTGAAAAACTTTAGGCTAAATTAGTAACAGATACATGGAAAGTAAAGCCAACAGAAAAACTTACCACCAGGAAAACAAAGTCATACAAGTAAATATTATCCATCACAGTGTATGATTTAGCTGAACAATGTAACAATTTATATTCATTTAAACCAAACCTTGCTATAAAAGTGTGGTAGATTAAAAACAGCCAACAAAAATTAGCCAGGTGTAGTGGCTCACGCTCACACCTGTAATCCCAGCACTTTGGTAGCCTGAAGTAGGAGGACTACTTGAACCCAGGAGTTGGAGGCTACAGTGAGCTATGATCGTGCCACTGTACTCTCGCCTGCGCAAGGGAGCAAGACCTCACCAATAAAATATAAATAAAGATGGTCAATAATTCTTTGTCACTCTACCAAGAGATGAAGGTCTGTTTCCCCACTCCCTTGAGTCTAGCCTGGCCCTGTAGCTGTTTTTACCAACAAAACATGGCAAAAGTGGGGACTTGCTATAACTGAGCAAGGGAGATTTTTAAAAAAGAAGAACATGTCAAAAGTGATGACAGTTCTCACTACAGCCTTTAAAACAACTGGCAGATCTCACTTCCTCCCTCATGGAACCAGCCACCATGCTGCAAGGAAGCCCAAGCAGCCTCATAGGATAGACCACACTGGGAAGAATGAAGCCCATGGCCAAAAGTCCCTACTGAACTCTCACAGTTGACAGCCAGTACCAACAAGCTGGCATCACATGGAGCAGGAGGAACAAGCTAACCCTGGCAAACCATGTCCCACTTACAAAACTGTAAACAAATACAGGTTGTTGTTTTTTCAACCACTAAGTTCCGGAATAGATCATCAAACCACCACAATATTGGGAATGTTGGGAAGAAGTAGGGAGGTAACATGGGAGGTAAGAGGGGGCGGGTAAGAAAGCTAAATCTTCATCATCTTCCACAGATAGAACTGAACATATATCAATCTGGAAGTTCTAAAATTAGCAAAATAAGCAAGTTTTTTTTTTTTTTTTTGAGATGGAGTCTCGCTCTGTCCCCAGGCTCAAGTGCAGTGGCGCAATCTCAGCTCACTGCAACCTCCACCTCCCCAGGTTCAAGCGAGTACCCTGCCTCAGCCTCCTGAGTAGCTGGGACTACAGGTGCACGCCACCACGCCTGGCTAATTTTTTGGGTGTGTGTATTTTAGTAGAGACGGGGTTCCACCATGTTGGCTAGGATGGTCTTGATCTCCTGACCTTGTGATCTGCCCGCCTCGGCCTCCCAAAGTGCTGGAATTACAAGGCGTGAGTCACTGCGCCCGGCCACAAGTTACTTTTTAAAGTACAGATAAATAGAAACAGCTGAAAGGCCAGGCACAGTGGCTCAAGCCTGTAATCCCAGAACTTTCAGAGGCCAAGATGAGTGAATCACTTGAGGCCAGGAGTTCAAGACCAGCCTGGCCAACATAGTGAAACCCTGTCTCTACTAAAAATACAAAAATTAGCTGGGCATAGTGGTGCACACCTGTAATACCAGCTACTCAGGAGACTGAGGCACGAGAACTGCCTGAGCCCAGGAGATGGAGGTTGCAGTGAACTGAGATCATACCACCACACTCCAGCCCTGGCCACACAGTGAGATCCTGTCTCAAAAAGAAAAAAGAAAAAAAGGAAACAGCTGAAAGAGCAGAGGTTGCCTTGATGGAACTCTGAAGGGGAGTACAGCAGGGACTGTCAACTTTGATTACAAGACTCACAAAGCATACGTCTTCAATGGACGTGCTTTAGTTTCGTAAAGGAAAAGATAAGCAGAAAATATGCTTCAACGTTTTGGTTGGTGAGAGCAGAGTTGTATGTATCCTTCCACTTTTCTGTATTACACAAATTATTCATAAAATATATTTTCTGATTATAGAATTATTAAAAATACTTAAGCTAATTTTGCCATAATGATGTGCCAAATTGCACATCTCTGGAAATAAAATTTATATAAACTCTAGGCTGGAACTCACACAACTCAGTTTCTCTATATCATTCCTGCACCTGGAACTTGTCCTGAGGGAAGAGAGCAGTGAGGAACTACCTGTATCAGGGCAGCTATGCAGAACCGGTGCAGAGATCTCTGGGTGGTAACAAAGAGGAGCAGTGCATGGGTACCAAGAGAGGCAGTAACAGCTCCTGAGACAGGGGCACCCACCAAGAAGGCACAGCCATGAAGAGCAGCTAGGCTCAAGGACCCAGAGCATGCCTCCACACTCCAGCATGATGTGTGGCCCCAAGCAGCCACTTGAGACTCCCCAGAGGCAGAAATGCAGAGCAAGGACAAGGTCCTATCAAAATACATGTCAACAGGGGCCACTGAAACAGACTTCCTTTACCTCAGAAGTTTTATCAACATATCAGAAGTTTTATCAACTTACAAGAATGACCAGGGCCCCCTCTCGCAAAGAAAAGAGAAGGCAATGACCACAGTTCATTCTGTTGTTATTTTTTCTGAATCAGTAGAGAGCCCTCAATAATGCTCCACTGATCCATAAGCAGGGGTCTGAGATAGGGCACTGGCAATGTCTTGTTTCTGCCCTTTACTGATTTAATCCACTAATTTGCTGAAATGCCTATAGCAGCTGTGAACATACTGGTATATAAAAAATAGACATGCATTCAGCCTAAAAAGGTAGATAATGGACAAACAAGCAGCACTATTTGTTTCAAAGGAGTTACAGGCAGTTGAATTTTATTTTGTTTTTTTTGAAACAGAGTTTTGCTCTTGTCACCTAGGCTGGAATACAATGGCATGATCTCGGCTCACGGCAACCTCCGCCTCCCGGGTTCAAGCGATTCTCCTGCCTCAGCCTCCTGAGTAGCTGAGATTACAGGTTGCCGCCACCACGCCTGGCTAATTTTTAGTATTTTTAGTAGAGACAGGGTTTCTCCATGTTGGTCAGGCTAGTCTCAAACTCCCGACCTCAGGTGATCCGCCTGCCTCGGCCTCCCAAAGTGCTGGGATTACTGGCGTGAGCCACCACGCCCAGCCCAGGCAGTTGAATTTTAAAGACACACTTGCAGATTTCAGAACTCAACTGAAAAGAACCCAATAAACTGTTAACACGATATATAATCCCAATTTGTCTTCTATAAATAGAGCACACAATTTGCAGATAAGAACGAGGCTGGGCCCGGTGGCTCACGCCTATAATCCTAGCACTTTGGGAGGCCAAGGCAGGCAGATCGCGAGGTCAGGAGATCGAGATCATCCTGGCCAACATAGTGAAACCCCATCTCTACTAAAAATATAAAAATTAGCTAGGCATGGTGGCACATGTCTGTAATCCCACCTACTCGGGAGGCTGAGGCAGGAGAATCACTTGAACCAGGGAGCTGGAGGTTGCAGTGAGCCAAGATTGGGCCACTGCACTCCAGCCTGGGTGACAGGGCAAAACTCCGTCTCAAAAAAAAGAACAAAAGGGGCCTGCGGTGGCTCACACTTGTAATCTTAGTGCTTTGGGAGGCGAAGGTGGGCCAGATCACTTGAGCTCAGCAGTTCGAGACCAGCCTGGGCAACATGGCAAAATCCCATCTCTACAAGAAATACAAAAATTAGCCAGGCACAGTGGCATGCACCCATAGTCCCAGCTACTTGGGAGGCTGAGGTGGGAGGATGGCTTGAACCCAGGAGGCAGAGGTTGCAGTGAGCCAAGATCATGCCACTGCACTCCAGCCTGGGTGACAGAGCAAGACCCCATCTCCTCCCCGACAAAAAAACGGAGAAAAATCTAATTTTTATACCTGCAACTTTCTCAGTAGTCTCATTTTGTAAGATTTCATTGTGGGTAGTGCTGCTTCTGCTGAAATGTCATTTTTCTCTCCCACTTAAGGAAGAATAAGTTGTCTTAAGTTAAACAAGCTTCTCCATGCTCTCATGACAGTTCCAGCCTCTATCCTAGGCTACTGTGTAGAAAAACGTGAACAGAGAACAAGAGGCAGCAACGCAGCTCCTGCGTGCAGCTCCATGTGGGCCACACGCGCTCCTCATCGCCATCTAGGCAGCTCCTTCAGCTCACACATGCTGAGCACCCACACATGCTGCTCGCTCTGGGAATGCAGCCATGGACAAGACACAAGAGCCCTGCTTTCATGGGGCTTCCACTACAGCTGGGAGAGCAGATGGGGACAACAAACAAGGTGGGATCAGGAGAGCGGAGGAGGTACACTTTTTTTTTTTTTTTTGGAAACAAAGTCTTGCTCTGTTACCCAGGTTGGAGGGCAGTGGTGTAATCTGGGCTCACTGCAACCTCCACCTTCTGGTTCAAGCGATTCTCATGCCTCAGCCTCCTGAGTAGCTGGGGTTACAGGTGTGCGCCACCACGCCCAGCTATTTTTTGTATTTTTAGTAGAGACAGGGTTTCGCCATGTTGGCCAGGCTGGTCTTGAACTCCTAGCCTCAAGTGATCTGCTTGCCTCAGCCTCCCGAAGTGCTGGGATTACAGGCCTGAGCCACTGCGTCCAGCCCTGCAGAGGGGGTACACTTTTAAATGGGGGGAGGGGTATCAAGGTGGGGTTCATTGAGAAACTGTTACTTGAGCTAAGGAAGTCCACAAATTTTTATTTCCTAATGGGCTTTCTCTTGTTTCTGAACCTGAAATGGAAGGTAACGTAAATGCATACAGAAAGAATGCTATCTGGACAGTAAATGGCACCTCTATCCATCTGGTTCTGTCAGACAAAAACTTAGGGCTATCACTGGCACCAGAACTTCCCCTCATCTCTCCTTATCCCAAACAACACAACTTATCAGTTTTACTCCAGAGGCCTTCCTAGCTAGGCCTGTCCACTTTTCTCCACACCCACAATCCCAACAATGGCCAACCACCAAGCTCTTTCACCAAGACTGACGCCAACAGCCTCCTGACTTATCAGTCAGGAAATTCAGACAGTAGCTCTCAACTCAAGGGCATCAGAATCACATGAAGGACACATTAGAACACAGATTGTTGGGCCCCACTCCAGAGTTTATGATGCAGTAGGTCTGAGACATGAAAATGTGCATTTCTAACTAGCATCCAGGCCACTGAAGCTGCCAGTCTGGGGACCAGACTTTGAGAACCACTGGAGACCAGGTTATGGTACAGTAACAAACCCAAAACTGTTTGTTACTTGGCTCAACCCAGTTTTTTGTTGTTGTTGTTGTTGTTGTTGTTTTTGAGACAGAGGTCTTGCTCTGTCGCCCAAGCTGGAGTGCAGTGGCGTGATCTCAGCTCACTGCAAGCTCCACCTCCCGGGTTCACACCATTCTCCTGCCTCAGCCTCCCGAGTAGCTGGGACTACAGGCGCCCACCACCACGCCCAGATAATTTTTGTGTGTTTTTAGTAGAGACGGGGTTTCACCATGTTAGCCAGGATGGTCTCGATCTTCTGACCTCGTGTCCACCCGCCTCGGCTTCCCAAAGTGCTGGGATTACAGGCATGAGCCACTAAGCCCAGCCCAAAGTTTTCTTTCTTGCCCATAGTACATATCCGTTTGTTTCCACAGTCAGAAACAAGAGAAAGGGAACACGATAAAGCACGTGTCTCAGCACTTCCACTCAGAAGTTACGTGTCACTTTCCAATGGCCAGAGCAAATCACAGGCCACACCACATTTCAAGGAGACAGGGCTGTCCAATCCAATCAGGGACCCAAAGCAGGGACAAAGGAAAGGTTTTCACCTGAACAGAGTGACCACAGATTGGGCTTCTGTACACACTCTTCCCGAACCTTCCCCAGCACCAACTCCATCTACAGAGCAATCTGAGGAATCTTCTTTCCAAAGCAAATAGATTCATGTCACACCATCACCCTTAAAACCTCACATTGCTCTTAACAGGACCTAAAAGAACTTGCCCAACACCCTCTGCTCCAGCCACACCAGCTTCCTCCTGCTCTATCACAGAAGCTCTGCACAGGCTCTTCCCTCCATCTGATACTCACCCCCACCCTCATGGAGCCAACACCCAATCCCCGTTCTGCTCTCTGCTCCCTGCTCTAGTGTCTATCCCATCAGGAAGTCTTTCCCAAAGCCTTGTCAGGTATAACCTCCCTACTAGATGCACCTAGATCTTTCCTTCATGACTTGCTTTGTGTGATGAGGAATTCTAAACACATATAAATGTGGAGAGAATAATTAGAACCAGGGCTCAGAGGGGTGGCTCACACTTGTAATCCCAGAACTTTGGGAGGTGCAGGCAGAAGGACTGCTTGAGTCGAGGAATTCAAGACCAGCCCGGGCAACATGGCAAAACCCTGTCTCTATTTAAAAACAAAAACAGGCCAGGCATGGTGGCTCACGCCTGTAATCCCAGCACTTTGGGAGGCCGAGGCGGGTGGATCATGAGGTCAGGAGATCGAGACCATCCTGGCTAACACGGTGAAACCCCGTCTCTACTAAAAATACAAAAAAATCAACTGGGCGTGGCAGCGTGCGCCTGTAGTCCCAGCTGCTGGGGAGGCTGAGGCAGGAGAATGGCGTGAACCCAGGAGGCGGAGGTTGCAGTGAGCCAAGATCACGCCACTGCACTCCAGCCTGTGTGATGGAAAGCAAGACTCCGTCTCAAAAAAACAAAAACAAAAACAAAACACATAAAAAATTAGCCAGGTGTAGTGGCACACGCCTGTGTCCCAGCTACGCAGGAGGCTGAGGTGGGAGGACCATTTGAGTCCGGGAGGGACCCTATCTCAAAAAAAAGTTAGAACCCATGTGCCCATACCACTGTCAACCTAGACCAGCCCTGAAGTCCTGATGTAACCACAAATAACCTACTCCCTCTCCCATAGGATCATGACACAAACCCTAGATGATGTACCATTTCATCAGTAAATGTCTGTATGCACCTCTAAAAGGGAGGAATTACTAAACATAACAAACCCACTATCACAGCTAAAAATAAAAATAATTCCTCAATAATAAATATAATCAGTGTTCCAAATTCTAACTGTCTCAAACATCATAAATGATATTCAGCTGTTTCTCTAACAAACTGATCTGACACAAACACAGATAAGCCCTACAATAAAAATTAGTCCATGTTCCTCCAGTCTCTTGTCATCAGTCCCCTTCATTTTTCCCTGTTGATGAGTATGGCTTACTGGTCTTATAGTTTCCCACATTTCTCAGTGTTGCCAATGGCAACTCTGTAGTATTTCTCTTGCCCCTGTATTCCCTGTAGATTGGTTGTTAAACATAGGAGCTTGACTGGACTCAGGTTGGATTTTTTTTTTTTTTTTTTGGCAGGAGTATTTCACAGATTTTTCAAAGATACGACCTTTGCTCACTGTCCCTCCCCATTTTATCCCATTACAGGCCTATAAAACCCATGGGAACAACGACATAGGTCTTGGCTCATCATTGGCACACAACTGATATTCAATGAATGAAGAAATATCAGGCAGAAGTACACTGCCACACTGACTGGCAGAAATATAATGGCTCAGTCTTCCATCCACATATAGACAGCTGTATGTTAGTTTTCCAAGAGGCAAAACAAGTAAGTTCCCAGGGTACAGAATCAGAGGTCAGGCCCTGCAGGAGTTCTAACTTCATCACATACAGCCTTGTGACTTTGGATCAGTTACTTGACATCTTTGGGATTCAATTTCCTGCTGTGAGGATTCAATGAGAAGAAGCTGCTTCGCTGCTGAAAGATTTGTGTAGCAAGGCTCTACAAAGATTACACCAACTCAGAATTTTGGAGGGGAAAGAACACAGAAGCCTCCTATTTCTAACACGTATTTTAACCAAAAATCTAGAAATTCACATTTTTACGAAATAAAAATCATTAGGAAAACAGAATAATACCCAAAAACTATCTCTACTTGTTAACTAAGTGCTTTCCACATTTAGGCACTGAAGACATATCAAAGGGCCCTCACCTTGAAAAATTCACAACCTGGAGAAGAGAATGGGGCAAGAGCCTGTGCAACATGCTAACTGTCATAAGAGGGCCCAGTACTCACAAAGGCATGACAAACTTGGGAGAAAACACACACACACACACACACACACACACACACACACACACACACACACACACACATCAAGTGCCATGGGCCCAGGGTCTGCAACACCCGGTTCTGGTAGAAATAGGGAAAGGCTTCACAAAGATGAGGGGTGAGCCATAAAACCACCACAGCAACACAAAATTAGGCAACTCAGGAAGAAGCAACAGCACATGCAAAGATCCATGGGACAGGGCACGGCTCATCACAAGAGCTACAGGCAGCGTGATGAGATCTCACAGCAACCACAAAGGACTGGCCAGCAAAGACGCTAGAAAGACAGGCAGGATCACTGGCCAGAGTCATAGAGGAAAGAAAAAATACACATTTTTAAAAAAAAATGTGTTGTAGGCCAGGCGCGGTGGCTCAAGCCTGTAATCCCAGCATTTTGGGAGGCCGAGGCGGGCAGATCACAAGGTCAGGAGATCGAGACCTTCCTGGCTAACACGGTGAAACCCCGTCTCTACTAAAAATACAAAAAAATTAGCTGGGCGTGCCTGTAGTCCCAGCTACTTGGGAGGCTGAGGCAGGAGAATGGTGTGAACCCGGGAGGCGGAGCTTGCAGCGAGCTGAGATCACTCCACTGCACTCCAGCCTGGGTGACAGAGCGAGACTCCGTCTCAAAAAAAATAAAATAAAATAAAATAATAAAAAAAAGTGTCGTATATATTTATATATATACACATAGATACATAAAGGAAAGACAGGCAGGAACCACATGCCATGCTCAAGATCTAGGGCTTTCTCTTCTAAGCAAACAGTGAAGCTCCAGAGACACATTTTTAGGCAGGTAGGTGAGATCAGAGCTTCCTTCTGGAAGGAAATAAGGTAGGTCAGAAGCAAGGCCCACTTTCCCTTCCCCTGGTTCACAGAGAGGTAACAGTGGTACCAGCAACTACCCAATCTTTCCATCTGTAAGGATTGGACCAAGGACCCTCTCCTGCACCACTCTCACGCTATGGCCCAGTCCCAGCAATGCTGCCTCTGCTCATTCTCTCCCACCTGTCCACACCTTCCCAGCCTCGCCTCCTGTGCATTGGTTAAGTCACAGTTCTCCAGCCCTGCTAATGGTGCATAAGGCTCTTCTGTGACCTCTGCCACCAGCCCATGGCCCTCCACCTTTCCAACTCCACATCAAGGCAAAATGCTCACACCACTCCCCTTCATTCACACCATTTCTGGGACATATTATGCCCCCTAAGGCATACGAAGTACTGAGGGCTGTGTATGTATTCAAATAGTCACTGAATGCCTGACAGTCACTCAGGTACCATTCCAGGTGCTGAGGACATGACAGCAAGCCAAGCAAAAGGAGAAAAGTCCCTGCCTTCACAGAAGACCCAATGCAGCCAGTAATTCACATGGAATGTTGGAGGTATGTGCTATGGAGAAAATCTAAGGCAGATGGGGAGTGCCAGATAGCAACAGAATAATTTTAAAAAGTTTTTTTGGCCAGGCACGGTGGCTCACGCCTGTAATCCGAACACTTTGGGAGGCCAAGACAGGCAGATCACTTGAGGTCAGGAGTTCGAGACCAGCCTGGCCAACATGGCCTAGTCTCTACTAAAAATACAAAAAAAAAAAAAAATATATATATATATATATATATCAGCCGGGCATGGTGGCACACACCCGTAATCCCAGCTACTTGGGAGGCTGAGGCAGGAGAATCGCTTGAACCCAGGAAGCAGAGGTTGTGGTGAGCCTAGATTGTGCCACTGCATTCCAGCCTGGGTGACAGAGTTAGACTCCGTCTCAGAAGTGTGTGTGTACGTATATAATACTTTTTTTAAATTTTATTTTTCTTTTGGGACAGAGTCTTACTGTCACCCAGTCTGGAATGCAGTGGCATAATCGTGGTTCCCTGCAACCTCAAACTCCTGGGCTGGAGTGATCCTCTCGTCTTGGCTTCATAAAGAACCAGGATCACAGATAAACTGTAACAGTACCCGGTCACAACAGAGTACTTTAAATCAGTGGTCAGAGAAGGTGCCCGAGAGGGAGAAGCACAAAGACCTGAAGGAGGGTGAGGGGTAAGCCACACAGATACCTGGGGACAGCATTCCAGGTCAAAGAAGGAACAAGGGCACTAGTCGGAGGCAGCAGAGCTGCAGGGCTTCAGAGCAGGCAAGAGGCCCGTGTGGCTGGAACAGAATGAGAATGGGAGTGGGTGATGATGGAAAAGACAAGGGCCTCCCAAAACAGGCAGGAGTCAGGCACAGCATTCAGTGTGGGGCCCAAGCTGAGACCTGGCAGAAGGAAGGAAGAGGGAAAGCATGCCTATCCCCCACACACATGGGGTAAGGGGGCACATGGGCAGAAGAAAGGAACAAAAATTGACCACACAAAGGCCCAGAGGAAAAACATGGCAGAAAGAGATGAGCTGAGTAACTGAGATGAGGGCAAAACAAGTAGTGCAGTGAGAGTCAGAAAGCCAGTGAGAGACTCGTCTTGAACCCCAATGGGCAGTGAGAGTCACCCCCTGAAGACTGGGGACACATAGGACATCTGTATTTTAGAAAGACAAGGCAGTGTGTAGAGAACTACCTGAAGACAGTAAAACTGGAGTCAGAAAAATGCTTTCTGATCATTAGCCTCCATAATATAGCAGCAAAAAATATATGAAAACCATCAAAATGTAAGAACATTGCTAACATGCACAGATCCTCTAAAAGCATAACAATTTTTTTTTTTTTTCCTTGAGACAGAGTCTCTTCCTGTCGCCCAGGCTGGAGTGCAGTAGCATGATCTCGGCTCATTTCAACCTCTGCCTCCCAGGCTCAGGGAAGTCTCCTGCCTCAGCCTCCCAAGTAGCTGGGATTACAGGCACCCACCACCACGCCCAGCTAATTTTTTGTATTTTTAGTAGAGACGGGGTTTCACCACATTTCCCAGGCTGGTCTCGAACTCCTGACCTCAGGTGATCTGCCTGCCTTGGCCTCCCAAAGCACTGGGATTACAGGCGTGAGCCACCGCACCAACAAACGGCATAACAAATTTAATTCACATCATCAACTCTCTCAGTGCCAACTCAAGTCAACTTAAAAATTGAGGTTCCAATTCCTTCCAGAAAAAAAAAAAACATTTTTTCTACACACCCACTAGGGTAGTCTCACTATTGGGGTTTTGTGTTTAGGTTTGTTTTTTGAGAGAGGGTTGTGCTATCTCCCAGGCTGGAGTGTGGTGGTATGATCACAGCTCACTGCAGCCTCAAAGTCCTGGACTCAGGTGACCTCCCACTTCAGCCTCCCAAGTATCTGGGACTATAGGCACACACCACCATGCCCAGCTAATTTTTAAAAATTTCTGTAGAGATGGGGTCTCCCTATGTTGCCCAAGCTGGTGTCAAACTCCTAGTCTCAAGCGATCCTCCCACCTCAGCCTCCCAAAGTGCTGCAATTACAGGCATGAGCCACTGTGCCTATCCACTACTGGAGTTTTTGAGCTGAGGCCATCACTCAGCTAACCAACACTGCAATTTCTACCCTTGTATATTTTGTTGAAACCACTAAGTATTACAGAAAGTAAAATGCTTTGAAAACTCATCTGGGGCCAGGTGGTTTTAGGAAAGCAGATACTAAAACAAAACTAATTTGAAATCTGTCTTGATTTTTTTTTTTTTTTTTGAGACAGGGGTCTTGCTCTGTCGCCCAGGGTGGAGTGCAGTGGCGCGATCTCAGCTCACTGCAAGCTCTGCCTCCCAGGTTCACGCCATTCTCCTGCCTCAGCCTCCCGAGTAGCTGGGACTACAGGCACTGCAACCATGCCCAGCTTATTTTTTATATTTTTAGTAGAGACAGGGTTTCACCATGTTAGCCAGGATGGTCTCAATCTCCTGACCTCGTGATCCACCCGCCTCGGCCTCCCAAAGTGCTGGGATTACAAACTTGAGCCACCGCGCCCAGCCAAAATCTGTCTTGAATTTTTTTTTTTTTTTTTTTTTTTTTTTTTTTGAGATGGAGTCTCGCTGTCTCCCAGGCTGGAGTGCAGTGGCGCAATCTTGGCTCACTGCAAGCTCCACCTCCTGGGTTAACGCCATTCTCCTGCCTCAGCCTCCCGAGTAGCTGGGACTACAGGCGTCCACCACCATGCCCAGCTAATTTTTTGTATTTTTTTTTTTTTTTAGTAGAAATGGGGTTTCATCATGTTAGCCAGGATGGTCTCGACCTCCTGACCTCGTGATCCAACCGCCTCGGCCTCCCAAAGTGCTGGGATTACAGGCGTGAGCCACTGCACCCGGCCAATCTGTCTTGATTTTTTAACTAGCAAACCAAATGTAATCAAATCAATCAATTCTTTAAAAAGCTATACTGCAGGCCAGGCACAAGGCCGAAGTGGGAGGATCACCTGAGCCCAGGAGTTCATGACCAGCCTGGGCAACATGGTGAAATCCTGTCTCTATAAAACGCACAAAAATTAGCCAGGCATGGTGGCACATGCCTGTTGTCCCAGCTACTCAGGAGGCTGAGGTAGGAGGATCGATTGAGCCCAGGTGGTCAAGGCTGCAATGAGCCGTGATCATACGACTCCACTCTAACCTGGGTAACACAGCAAAACCCTGTCCCCAAAAAAAAAAAAAAAAAAAAAGTAAAAAGCTATACTGCAACTTGGCCGGGCACAGTGGTTCACACTTGTAATCCCAGCACTTTGGGAGGCCAAGGCAGGAGGATCACTTGAGGCCAGGAGTTACAGAGACCAGCCCAAACACTGGAAGACTGACTCCATAAAAAATTTTAAAATTAGCTAAGCATGGTGGCATCTGCCTGTAGTCCTAACTACTTAGGAGAATGAGCTGGGAGGAAAGCTTGAGCCCAGGAGTGCCAGGTTACAGTGAGCTATGATTGCACCACTGCACTCCACACCAGGTAACAGGTGAGACCCTATCTCAAAAGAAAAGAGCAATATTGCAACCAATAGACAAATATAAAATGCTAGAGTCCCTGGGTAACCAACATAAGTCTTTTTCTCCCCCAAAGTACTCGCTGTAAATAACCATTCATTAAAAAGGAATTAGCAAATCATACAGTTTATAAATACACGCCTAATCCTCTAAAGCCCCCGTGTCATCTCTTCTTTCGTATTCTGTGTACTTTATATTTTTTTATCTTGACCAAGGATAGAGAAATTGATGAGGTAGATTTCTTGCTCCATCTTGGTGGTAGTACAGATCTGTTCTACTACTTGTTGGACTTATATACTTGCAATGTTTCAGAGCGACCTTAGCCAAGCCATTTCCTTTCTAGACTCAGCTTCTTCTCCCAGATGCTCCATTACTTACAAAACAGAGAGGCAAACAGGCCAGATATCGGCATTAAAATGGGCTGTTTGTTTACCCTAAGCCATATACCCATTTATTCGGCACTTACTGAGTGTATGCCATGAGAATGCACCAGCAAAGGCAATGCTGCCCAAGGCAATGACAGAGTCCTACCTCTAAGAGTTAACCCAACAGGGGAGAAAGGTCACAAGTGGCCATTAAAAAGCCATGAATTATGCTCAAAGAGGAAGGACAGGTGGCAGGCAGTCCACACCCAAGAACAGCCCACACAAAGGCCTGGAGTCAGGACATGGTACCACGTATTTGGAGAACAAGGTCACACTTACCACAATCAAGCAAAACAAGAGACTGAGGCTCAGAAGACTAAAATGCTTATCCAAAGTTGTATGCATTCTATGGCCATGAGCAGCCCACCAAAAAACAAAACAAAAACAAAAAGGCAAAACCAAACACGTGGATCAGAATATATGAGTAAAAAGCCTTATGGCTTCTGTTGCCGCTGATTAATTATTTACTTAGAAAGGTTATTTGCCCACTTGCCCAGCTAAAAAGGACAGGGCAGAGCCAGGAAGGCTGAGTGTGCCTGTAGTAACCACTACTCAGGAGGCTGAGGCGGGAGAATCACTTGAGCCCAAGAGTTTGGGACTGAAGTGCACCATGATTGCTCTCCTCTGAAATAGCCACTGCACTCAAGCCTGGGCCACATAGAGAGACCCTGTCTCTAAAAATAAATAAATAGCACAGGACAAAATACGTTTGGATTATGAACTTCAGCACCATCTTAGCACTGCTTTTAAGTTCTTGCTTGGTAAAGAGAATCCTGTAGCTTAGTAAGACTAATTCCTGCTACTTTTGCACGTTTTACACTGAATCTTCAAACAAAAAAAGTTCACATTCTGCCATGTGAGTAAACTTTGTAAGATTTGATTACTTTTAGAAGGAGAATATAATCTGAATAGGCAGAAGGTTGTACCCATGTAACCCCCACAGGATTAGGAGTGGGTTGTCTTCTACCTATTCAGATTATCTTCCTGACTCATTCTAGGATTCTGATTAATGCTTCATTTGGGTCCCCACATTTCAGCAAGTACTGGTTTAAAAGCCCTGGATAAGTTGATTGCATAAAAACAAACCAAGTCACACCTACAGCCTGTTGACCTTATAATTTTGTTGTGCATGTCTCCAAAAGTTATATTAGTTTATATGTTATATATGAATATATAAGATAAATTGTCCATCATTCTTTGAAATTCACAGTTAATTACCTCATACTCTTAAAATAAAATGTTTACTGTTAGAATCAGAGGCCAGACTCTGGTATTAATGCAGTCAGGAGAGGACAATTTTTGTACTGAGATCAGAGCTCTTCACAAAAGCTTACACAAACTCAAAATTGTGCAGTAAGTCCTCACTCTACCAACCATCAGCCCAAAACTGAAGGTTGCTGGGTTTGGGTGGCTGAGAAAATGGAAGGAAAGAAAAGGAAATGACTCAAAGTAATCGTGCTTAAAGCATGAGTCCTCTTCATCTCCATTTGGCAGTTTAGATTTGAACCACCATCAGTTGTGGGGAATGAGAGCACACATCAAGTACACAAGGAAAGGCTGTGCTCACAGAACTTGTTTGCTTTACGTTGTTGGCGTTCTGCTCTTTAAAATATTGTTGTTCTCATCACATTTAAATATGTAACTAGGGCACTTAAAACATTTTGGGAAAATTAAAAAGTTTAAGTCCCAAGTTCATAAATGGGATGGCTCCTAAGTTATTTTCCACGTTGATATTTGAAATACACAAAATAGAGTGAATATAACCCATGCGTGATGCTGGCGTTTAACTCATTTAAAAATCAAGGCTTGAAAGTCTGTGAAGCAGGTGGGTAGCACTGAAGAGCTGCTCCTGAGCCAGGCCTGAACTTTATCCAATTAGTCTTGTCTTCACAGGGTCTGCTCACTTAGACACACACACACACACACACACACACACACACACACACACACTACACGTTATCTACCTAAAAACGATTAACGTCACCACATCAGTTTTGATACTATGTTTCCACTTGAATGTCAAAGCCCATCGTGGGCACAGAAAGATTCGTGCTGCAATGGGTCCTATACAATACCCTCATCCATTTTATTTCTACCGAAACTTAAGACCAGCATTTTTTAAACGCTGAGATTTTAAACCACGGTTCCTGTGAGTGGAGCAAAACCAGCCATTAAGTCGCCAGGTCCCATCTCATGCACTGAGGCTTCAAGGACTATCAATCTGCATCCTGGGGCGAGGGGAACATCCCAGGCGGAGGCCCGGACGCCGAGGGCGCGCAGCCCCCCAGCAGGGTACCCACACCCGGCTCACCCCCGCCTCCACCTGCCAAGGGCCGGACCGCGGCCCGGCTTCCCGGGGGAGCGTCCGCGCTGACCAACGCCCGGGCGCCGCGAGTGTCAACGCCAGACACCGCCTGCAAACAAAAAGCGACCCTCGGCCCGACCCCTGGCCCCGGCGCCGGCCCCGGGACCCCAACCTGCCCCTCCCACCGGGCCGCCCCGGACCGGGGACGCCGCACAAAGGCCGGCCCGACCCGCTCGGCGCCGCGGGAACAAAGGCGGCCGCCTCGGCCGGGCCGGGCACAGGTGCAGCCGCAGGGCCCGGCCGGGCCCAACATGGCCGCGCCCGCCCGCCCGGCCCCGTTAGCCGCCGCCGCCCGCAGGCCGCCGCCCCTCCCCTGCCCGGACGCATCCCGGCCTCCGCGGTCCGCCCGGTCCTCCCGCCGGCCCTCAGGCCTCCGCGGTCCTCGCGGTCCCCACGACCCTCTCAGGCCGCCCGGCCTCCCGGTCCCCCAGCCCATGAGCCGGCCCCTCAGGCCTCCTCAGTGCCCCCACTCCTCCCGGCGCTCCCGCCCCCTCAGGCCTCCGCGGTCCTCCCCGCCGCCCCTCAGGCCTCCCACAGCCCGGCCTCCCGGCCCCAGCCCCGGCGGTTGGCGGCCCGCGACTGTTGGGCGGGCGCCCCAGTGACCTGCGGTGCGTCGCATCCTCGGCGGGCGGCTCTCCGGAGCGGCAGGCTGGGAGGGGGCCGGGGCCGTGCGGCGGTAGGGCCCAGACGGGGAGGGGGCGGCGGCGGCGGCGGGCGCAGCGCGGCCAGGCCGAGGCTCTCGCGCGCGGCGCCGACCCCGCCCCCGCGCCTCCCGCCCGCCGCCGCCGCCGCCGCAGCCGGGGCCGCCGCCGCCTCGCAGAAGCCGCGGGAAAAGTGCGCGCCGCTGATTGGCTGCCGCGCTCGCGGGGCCCGCGGACCGGGCTTTTCAAATCCGCGCCGGGGCCGCGCACGGGCGGGGCGGGCAGGCACGCGGCGGGTGGGGGCCGCGCGGGCGGGCGGGGCTGGCAGCGCCGGGAGGGCCGGGCCGCGGGCCCCGCGAGCCGCCTCAGAGTAGCGCCGGGCGCGCGCCCTGCTCCCGCTACTCGGCGGCGCGCACCCGGCCCAGACCCGGCGCCCTCGGGCGCCGCGCTCGGTGACGTCACGATCCGCGCCCAATCACCGTCCGGAGCCGGCGCCCCAGAGCCGTGGGCGCGCGGCCGCGGAGGCTGGCGTTGGGCGCGCGGCCCGCCCGCGCGGGTCCCCAAGCTCCTGTCCCGTGAGAGGGGCGCGGGGCCCCGGGCCCGCGGGAGGCTGCTAGCGGCGTGCGCCTCGCGGAGCGGCAGTGCGGGGACGGGTGGGGAAACCGCCGTAGAGGCCCCGCCGTGGCGGGCCCGGAGCCTCAGAACAGACGTGGCGGAGAGGGTCAGACGCCACGACGGGGCAGGGCAGGGCGTCGTGCTCTTCCCGCCTAACGGCCGCAGGGCGTGAACCAGTCCCCCGGGCGAGGGTCCGACCCGGAGCTGGGCGCGGTTGCGGGAGGACCGCTCGCGAGGGGAGGACGCCTGGTCCAGGGACGCTGCCCCAGCGCCGCTGCGGTAGAGCCGGGCTTCAGGGGGTGGCGCGGGCGACTGCGTGCGGCACAGGGAGGAGGAGGAAGCGGCGCGGGCGAGCGGGGAAGTCAGACGCTGCAAAAAGTGGGCGGGCCGGGCGGTTGAAGCCGGTGTGATTTGCTGCCCGCCGCCCATGGAAGTTCGGCTCCTGCCTCCAGGTGCTGCCGGAGCTGGCGGCCTTGGGTTTTCTGTCAGGCAGGTTCAGGGAGCCGGGGACACCTTCGGCCTTGAGCCTTAGTGTCTGCTCGAGCTTTACAGGCCCAGCTTGAGCCCTCGCTGAGAAGAGGGCCCAGGGGAGCCTGGCGAGAGTTTGGTCAAGGAGAGCTTTGTGAAAGTGCGCTACCCGGGCTATAGAACGACACCTCAGCCCGGGTTCTGCCTCCCCGGACCCACCTGCAGCCACCAAGGAGTGGCCACAGTTCACCTCCTCTTCCTCTCCCGCGCCGCCTCCGCCCCCGCTGCTGTCCCTTCACAGGTGCTGGGCCCTGTATGGGTTGAGTTGTGCCCCCCCCCCCAAAAAAAACAAGTGTTGCTGCAAGACTTACTATAAGGCTACAGTAATTGAGACATTGTGGTACTGGTGGAAAAATACACAAATAGATCCGTGAACAGAATAGAGAACCCGGATATAGACCACATAATGGATTCAGCTGAGCTTGACTCTAGGAAATGGAATGGAGAAAAGACAGTCTTTTCAACAAATGCTGCTGGAACAACTGGATGTCCACATGCAAAAAAAAAAAAAATCAGGCTAGACACAGACTTTACACCCTTAACAAAAATTAATTCAAAATGGAGCCAAGGCCAGTGGCTCACACCTGTGAGAAGTGTGAGCCAGCACTGTGGGAGGGAGGCCAAAGTGGAAAGATCGCTTGAGCCCAGGACTTGGAGACCAGGCTGGGCAACATAGCAAGACCTCGTCTCTATCACCAAACAAATAAATGAGTTTTTAAAATTACAGCCAGTGCCAGGCACGGTGGCTCACACCTTTAATACAAGCACTTTGGAAGGCCGAGACAGGTGGATCTCCTGAGGTCAGGAGTTCGAGACCAGCCTGGCCAACATGGTGAAACCCCCATCCCTACTAAAAAAAAATACAAAAATTAGCCAGGCATAGTGACGGGCATCTGTAATCTCAACTATTCAGGAGGCTGAGGCAGGAGAATCACTTGAACCCGGGAAGTGGAGGTTGCAGTGAGCCGAGATCATGCCACTGCACTCTAGCCTGGGTGACAGAGCAAGACTGTCTCAAAAATTAAAAAATAACAAAAAGTGAATAAGCCAGGCACAGTGGCTCACACCTGTAGTTCTAGTTATTTGGAAATCCGAGGCAGGTGGATCATTTGAATCCAGGAGTTCTGGGCTATGCCATTCAGGTGTCTGCACTAAGTTTGCCATCAGTATGGTGACTTCCCAGGAGCTGGGAACCACCAGGTTGCCTGAGGAGGGGGGAGCCAGCCCAGGTCAGAAACAGAGCAGGTCAAAACTCCCATGCTGATCAGTAGTGGGACTGCACCTGTGAATAGCCACTGCACTCCAGCCAGGACAACATAGCAAGACCTCGTCTTAAAAAGTGGACAAAAAGGCAGTGGCTCACACCTGTAATCCCAGCATTTTGGGAGGCCAAGGAAGGAGGATCCCTTAAGGCTAGGAGTTTGAAACCAGCCTGATCAACATTGAAATCCTGTCTCTACAAAAAAATAAAAAAACAGCTGGGCATGGTGGTGCATGCCTGTAGTCTCAGCTACTCAGGAGGCTGAGACAGAAGGATCTCCTAAGCCCAAGAGTTACATGAGGCTACAGCAAGCTGTGATTGCACCACTGCATTCCAATCTGGGCAACAGAATGTGACCCTGTCTATAGTAAAGTGGACAAAAGACCTCCACAGACGCCTCCCCAAAGTAGATACCCAGATGGCAAGGATGCACGTGAAAAGAAGATCCTCATTATCAGGGCGTAATCTCAACTACTCAGCAGGCTGAGGTGGGACGACTGCTTGAGCCCAGAAGTTTTAATATAGCAAGACCCCATCTCTCAAAATAAAAATAACAAGAGGTAGAGAGACCTGGGCTAGCAGTTAGTATGCTCAGCCCCCTTGTCATGGGACGCCTGGGAAGCTTCAGAGAGTCCACACCAGCAAGAAGGCTCTCATCAGACACACCTCTTGGACCTTGAACTTCCCAACCTCCATAACTGTAAGAAATAAATTCCGGCCAGGCACAGTGACTCACGCCTGTAATCCCAGCACTTTGGAAAGCTGAGATGGGGGATCCGTTGAGCTCAGGAGTTTGAGACCACCCTGGGCAACATGACAAAACTCCATCTCTATAAAAAAAAAACAAACTACAAAATCAGCTGGGTGTGGTGGTACATGCCTGTAGTCCCAGCTATTCAGGAGGCTGGGTGGGAGGATCACTTGAGCTCGGGAGGTTGAGGCTGAGTGAGCCGTGACTGTGCCACTGCCACTGCACTCCAGCCTGGGCAACAGAGTGAGACCCTGTCTCAAAAATAAGTAAATAAATTCATTTTCTTTATGAATCACCCAGTTTCAGGTAGTCTGCTATAAGCAACAGAAAACTGACTAAGAAGCCAATCTGAAAGGGCTACAGACTTGTGTGATTCCAACTCCATGACATTCTGGAAAAGGCAAAACTATGGAGACAATAAAAAGATTAGCCAGGGGTTAGGGCAGGAAGGGATGAGTAGGTAGAGCACAGATGATATTTAGGACAGTGAAAATACTCTGTGTGACACTGTAACAGTGGATACAAGAATGTACAGCACCAAGAGTGAACCCAAAACCGGATTTTCAGTGATCATGACGTGACAATGTGGGTTCATTGATTACAAGAAATATACTACTCTATTGGGGAATGCGGATGATGGGGGAGGCTGGGTGTGTGGGTGAGAAGGGGCTATATGGGACCTGGGTGCACTTTCTGCTCTATTTTGCTGTATACCTAAAACTGCTCTAAAAATTAAACTTTAGGCTGGGTGCAGTGGCTCACTCCTGTTAATCCCAGCACTTTGGGACCAAGGCAGGTGGATCACCTGAGGTCAGGAGTTCGAGACCAGCCTGGCCAACATGGTGAAACCCAGTCTCTACTAAAAATGCAAAAATTGGGCTGGGCGCAGTGGTGCGTGCTTGTAATCCCAGCTACTCTGGAGGCTGAGGCAGGAGAATTGCTTGAACCCAGGAGGTGGTGGTTGCAGTGAGCCGACATCATGCCACTGTACTCCAACTTGGGCAACAGAGCGAGACTCTGTCTGAAAAAATAAATATATAAAAATTAAACTTTATTAGTTAAGAAAAAAGATACATTGAAGTCTTAACTCCCAGTACCTCAGAATGTGGTCTCATTTGGGGATGAGGGTCTTTCCAGAAGTAATCAAGTTAAAATGTGGTCATTAGGGTGGGCCCTAATCCAATATGACTGTATCCTTATAAAAAGGGAAAATTTGGAGACAGATAGGCACACCAAGGAGAGGCCATGTGAAGAGGAAAGCAGAGGTCAGGGCAATGCTTCCGAATGCCAACGACTGCTGGTGAGAGGATGGGACCCATTCTCCCTGGCAACCTAAGAAGGAACCAACTTTGGAAATGCTTTGATCTCACGTATCTGGCCTCCCGAATGTTTAAGCTACCCAGTCTGTGGTATTTGCTACAGTAACCCGAGCAGACTGATACGGTCCCTAATAAGGCTTCTGGAGAAGCTGACCTATGGCAGCTGAAGGGGCTAGATTAGAGTCGGGGACATGGAGGTGTGGCAAGGACAGCAGGCTTGAACTCAGGCAGTGGAGACAGAGACATTTACGAAGACTCGGGGCTGGGACAGGTATGAGGGGCAGAGGGAGGTGAGCAGTGGCTTTTTTCCTTCCCAGGATTCTGGGTACTGTCCCCACAGCAGAGGCACAGCCTTTGGCGCTGGAGCTGTGGGAGCCAGGCAAGCCCCTCCACCCCTTGGAGGCTGTCTGTACAATGGGAAGCACGTGGCAGGAGCCAGCCTGGGAGCCTAGCACATGGCGCTCAGCCTGCGCTCATTTCTTTTCTGGTAGACTGGATTCCTGCCCAGGCCCCAACTCCAGGTGCTGCTGTGGGTATTAGAAGGGGTGCTGGGAGCTGAGACGTGAGCTCTCTGGACAAGGCTGTGTACCCACAGCCTTGGTTCCTGGGACTCAGACACCTCAGGCTGCGGAACAAGACATCTGTTGGTGCAGCCTCCAGACTTTTGCAGCCAGGTCACCTGCAGATAGAAACAGGCATCCAGCTGTGCCCTGCTGTTGAGACCAGGTGCTGTGACGCAAGGCTCCATGGCCCAGCCTACTCCTAAATCCTCCAGGTCTCTCCAGCCACTCAGGAGTGCTCAAAGTCCAGTACTCCTCCTGGTCTAAAGGGATGAGAAAAAGGTCCCTAAGGCCAGGCAGGGTCCATTAAAAGCAGGATGAGAGTAGGGAGCCTGAGGTTTTAGGTCCAGGAAGAGCCTCAAGGGCAGGACAGAACAAAGCCTGCTGGAACAGACCCCTCGGTGATCAGCCACAGGCTACCTCTGCTTCCCACTAGAGAAGGGACTGGCCCAGAGTACACTGGGGCCCAAGGAAGCCCTCCCCAGGGTCCCCACTGGAAGGGATTATCAAATTATTTATTCCTCCTCCAACCATACGTGGCGAGGCCCTGCTGGGTCCTGCGCATAGTGTAGGCTTGGGCAGCGGCCAAGAGATGCCCCACAGCAGTCACTGCCAGAACTCACCCGAGGCCACCAGAAGCCCCTACAAGGTGTCTTATTTGGGTAGTGGCCAAGACCCTCTGGCTGTGGGGAGGAGGACAGGTGCCTCTCCAGGCCCGGGATCCCTCTAGGGCACAGGCCTGGAAACGGCCTGCCTCCCCAACGCCATTTAAATCCCCGCAGCGTAAGAGGAATACCACCACATCTCATTTCATTCTACAGATTTGGAATTAGGGCTACTTTTCCCCAAAAATCTGCATTTTGAATAGTACAATCAACATGTAAATGTATTCAAAACATGCAAGTGTGTGTTTGGATTTCCTGGAAGAAAGTTATCTGGGGCTGGCTGGTCTTTTCCTGCCCAGCACAAGCCTCCCTGAGCCCAGACAAGCTCTCTCGGGTGGTCCTGAGCCCCTTGCAGTTGAGTCTGGCCAGCTCTGCACCCCAATCCCCCCGACACACACACCAGGGGCCTCTCCCCAAAGGCGATGTGTGTTGTTGCTCTCAAGAGCAAGAAGGGGCTGGGGTGGTGGCTCATGCCTGTAGTCCCAGCACTTTGGGAGGCCGAGGCGGGTGGATCACCTGAGGTCACGAGTTTGAGACCAGCCTGGCCTAGTGAAACCCCATCTCTACTAAAAATGCAAAAATTAGCTGGGTGTGGTGGCATATGCTTGTAGTCCCAGCTACTTGGGAGGCTGAGGCATGAGAATCGCTTAAACCTGGGAGGCAGAGGTACAGTGGGCTGAGACTGTGCCATTGCACTCCAGCCTGGGCAACAAGAGTGAGAAACTCTGTCTCAAGAAAAAAAAAAAAAAAGAGCAAGAAGGAACAGGTCCGCACCAGACACCTCTGGTGGGTTCCTGCGGAAAGGAGGCCCTCGTCTGAGGTGCTTGCCATTTGCAGGTGTGTCGTCCGGGCTCATCTGAGAGGCTCCAGGGTGGGCTGTTGATGCTTCAGTCCCGCAGGGTAATGCTTTGGGCACAGAGACTGCTGAGACGTTCTGACAGCCAGGGCCGCTTCCCCATCCTTGAAGGCTGAGAGAAGTCGTTCTTGGAGGGCAGGCCTCAGGCAGGTTGGTACGGGCCATCGGAGGGGGGCCTGGGTCCTGGGTGGGACCAGAGTGACCCTGAGCAGGTGGTCAGGGACAGTAGCAGCCAGGCAGAGCCTGGCTCTTTAATCTCTTTATGACTCTCCTCTTTTCTCTAACGAAAAGCTCTGTATCTGGCTGTCAGCCGTATAGTCACCGCCTACTCGGGGCCTACAGTCCTAGGAGGGAGAGTCCTCTCTCCCTTCCATGTGGCTCTTCATGGCTGCATGTCTGGTACCTCCTGGCCCTGACCTCCCTATAAAGGCTGCTGCCAAAGGAGCCCCTGAGCCCTGGCTTGGCCTCCCCAACCCCCACCAGGGCTGGGGTCCCCCAGGGGCCAGGCTCATTGCCGTTTCCATGGAGATGTGTGCACTCTGACCCCAGCCTTTCTCCGTCCCAGGCCAGATAAAGAGGGCTTCCAAGTGGAAACCAGCAGCCTCAAGCTGCCCCACCTCCCAGGCCCCAGGTGGCTCCTGCCTCCAAGGAGGGGAGGGAAGGAGGCCCCATCCCCTCAACTCAGGGCCCAGCAGGTCCAGAGCTGAAGCAGAGCCGCAGCTAGGGCCAGAAGGGCCTCCCCTGAGGCCCTCCCAACAACCCTTTCCCAGCCTAACCACTCTGGTCTCCAGGTTGGAACCTCACCTTTCCCAAGTTCTGGCTCTGTCCCAGCTCCCACTCAGCCCAAAGGCCACATTGGTTCCCTGGGATGGCCCATGGGAGTGACAGCTGCAGCCACTGGAAGCCCACGGGCAGCACTGCAAGGCCTCTTAGGGCCATGTGAGCAGAGCTTCCACTGAGTTGGGGTCCCCATCGGGTAGGGGTGATGGACATGGGGGCTGAAATCCAGCTGAGGAGCCCCACTTCCCTCCCTGTGTCCTGGCTGAGTCCCAGTGGTCACCTCCAAGAATAAACCACATATCAGGACCAGGCTTCAGTCGTGGGGGCAACTGGAAATCCATCTCCCCACAAAGATGCTTCCTGGAGAGGCCACCCAAGCAAGCAGAGCCCCAGGCCTCAGAGGTGACCCGCACTGGTGTCACCCCTTGGACAGTCAGACACCCACCTTTGGCAAGCACCAATCTGAACTTTACCCCTCTCGCTGTGCCAGCTCTCAGCTGAGGGACAACTTCCTCTAGAGCCCTCCTTCATCCCCCGTAGCCCCATGAACACTACCTCTGGACTGGACTTGGGGGCTCCCAGGCCAGGTTCCCCCTCCTACCAGTTTCTTAGGACCACAAAACGCCAGAAAGTTACCCTCGTCGTTCCGGAGCCTAGGAGCCTGAAAACAAGGTGTCAGCAGGGTGGGAGGCTTTGGGGAGGGTCCTCCCTGGTATCTCCTCAGCTTCCGGTGCTTGCCTCAGTCCTTTGGTGGCACCTCTGATCCCTGGCTCCGCGGTCACGTGGCCTCTGCCTTGCACGTCGCCTGGATCTGTTTTCTCTTAGGAGGACCACAGATCTTTTGGAGTAGGGCCCTTCCTAATAACCGTATCTTACCTTGATTACATCGGCAAAGACGCTATTTCCAAGTGAGCTCGCACTTAGAGATACCAGGCTAGGGCCCGAAAATCTCTCTTTTGAGACAAGGTCTCAGCTCTGTCGCCCACGCTGGAGTGCAATGGCACGATCACGACTCACTGCAGCCTTGACCTCCGAGGCTCAAGCGATCCTCCCGCCTCTGCTTCCTGAGTACCTGGGACTACAGGCCCATAAGACCACGACCGATTTCGTTTTTTGTTTTTTGGTTTTTTTTGGTGGGGGGGGTCGGATTTTGCAGCGCGAGGTCCCTCGGAGGAACATTGTTTCGTGCTAAAATAGCACTTCTTTTTTTAATTATGAAAATGGCAGGAAATTAAAACCCACAGCAGCAGAAGGAAGAAAATAAAAGTTCTTCCTAAACCCTGTGCCTGCAGCGACGTCTTTGGGGAGCGCGTTGGGCCACTTCTTCCCTAGACTGGCGACCGTCTTTGGCAGCCTGAGTTAGGGACTGACCAGGGACAGCCAGAGTGCCACCCCAACCAGTCTGGGACAGCCACGCAGGACAGAGGCTGCCTCCCCTTCTGCCAGCCAGCCAGATGTTTTACTGTTTTTTACTGCAATAATTTTAGATTTACTGAAAAGCTGCGAAGATCATAGGGACTCCCCCAACCTGGTTTCCCCTAATGGTAACATCTTACATTTCCAGAGTAGCTTGATGGAAACCAACACTGGTCCCTTACTATTAACTGATCACCAGGGTCAATTCAGAGTTCACCAGTTTCCCCACAAATGTAGAAGGATCTAAAAAGCAAATCTGGCTGGGCACAGTAGCTCCCGCCTGTAATCCCAGCACTCTGGGAGGCCCAGGCACGTGGATGGCTTGAACCCGAGTTGGAGACCAACCTGGGCAACATAAGCAGACCTCATCTCTACAAAAATTTAAAAATTAGCCGAGCATGGTGGCATATGCCTGTAGTCCTAGCTACTCCAGAGGCCGAGGCAGGAGGATTGCTTGAGCCTGGGAGTTCAAGGCTGCAGTGAGCTATGATCACGCCACTGCACTCCAGCCTGGGTGACAGAGACTCTGTCTCAAAAAATAAAAAATAAAAAGCAAATCTAGGTGCAGCAAACCACCGTGGCGCACGTTTACCTACGTAACAAACTTGCACGTTCTGCACATGCATCCTGGAACTTAAAGTACAATAAAATTAAAAAAGAAAAGAAAGAAAATCTATGTGCAGAAGGTGGAGCCCAGCCAGAGCACTAGTGTGCAGCACCCCACTGAACTGGGGGCAGTAGCACAGCTGGAATCTGTGGGGAAGGCCCTGGAGAGGAAAGTGTTTGCAGGGAAGCCTGAGATGTCCCACTGTCCTTGGCTGAGGAGTGGGCTGCACCTGCTCAGGATGAGGCCACCTGGACTTAACAGGAAGCAACTGCCATAGGAATTCTGGCCCAGCCTGCGTGGAGAGACCTCATTCTAACTTCATCAATGTCCCTCATGAATGCTTTGGTACCTGGCTCCAAACCCCTCTCAGCCCACAGACTTGGTATGCAGCTGAGACACCAGGACCCATGCCCTGGGAACTGGGACTGTGTCCTAGAGCAAATTCTCTAGGCACATCCTGTCTTAGTTATCTATTGCTGCATAATGGACTACCCTCAGTTCTTCCCCATGTGGGTCTCTACAGGCTATCTGAGTGTCCTCATAACCTGGCAGCTGGCTGTTCCCGGAGTGGAAATCCAAAAGGGAGCAGGGAGCCTGTAATCCCAGCATTTTGGGAGGCCGAGGTAGGTGGATTGCTTGAGCCCAAGAGTTCAAGACCAGCCTGGACAATGTGGCGAGACCCCATCTCTACAAAAAAATACATAAATTAGCCAGGCATGGTGGCGTGTGCTTATAGTCCTAGGTACTCTAGAGGCTAAGGTGGGAGGATCCCTTGAGCCCGGGAGGTGGAGGCTGCAGTGAGCTATGATTTTGCACCACTGCACTTCAGCCTGGGCAACAGAGCGAGACCCTGTCTAAAAAAAAAAAAATATATATATATATATATATACACACACACACACACACACACATACACATATATACAGTGGGTTCCATTGATTCAAATAAAAAAATTTTTTAAAAATTAAATAAAACAACAACAACAAATTTAGGTCAAGCATGGTGGCTCTTGCCTATAATCCCAGCACTTTGGGAAGCTGAGGCAGGAGGCTCACTTGAGGCCAGGAATTCAAGAACACCCTGGGCAACATAGTGAGACCCTGTCTCTACAAAAAATTAAATAATTAGCCAGGCATGGTGGCACATGCTTGTGGTCCCAGCTACTCAAGGAGGCTGAGGCAGGAAGATCGCTTGAGCCCAGAGGTCAAGGCTGTAGTGAGCCGTGATCATACCACTGCACCCCAGACTGGGCAACAGAGTGAGGCCCTATTTCAATTAAAAAAAAGATCCAAATGCATAGCCCTCCCATGTCCCAGCCCAAAGCCACCACTTTTTTTTTTTTTTTGAGACGGAGTCTAGCTATGTCTCAAAAAATGCAATGTAGTGTAGTGTACACTGGAGTGTAGTGGCGTGATCTCGGCTCACTGCAACCTCCATCTCCGGGGTTCAAGCGATTCTCCTGCCTCAGCCTCTCAAGCAGCTGGGATTACCGGCATGTGCCACCACGCCCAGCTAATTTTTGTATTTTTAGTAGAGACGGGGTTTCACCATGTTGGCTGGGATGGTCTCGATCTCCTGACCTCGTGATCTGCCCACCTCAGCCTCCCAAAGTGCTGGGATTACAGGTGCGAGCCACTGTGCTTGGCCCAAAACCACCACTTTTATCTGCAGGTGGTTCCTCAGTGGGGTGAGAGGAGGCTGGAGGCTGGAGGCTGACCTCCACTTCTCCTGCTGCATGTACCTGGCTAAACCTTCTCCCAGCTGCAAGGTGACCTGGTATCCAAGGTTTTTCTCCTGGGCTGTCACCCTAGCCCCTGCCATCACCAGTAAGTGCAAGCACCCTGTGTGGAGCATCCCACTTTCGTCAGCTTACTTGCTCTGGTACCTGGCTCCAAACCCCTCTCAGCCCACAGGCTAGTGATCCTGCTATCTTCTGCTGTCTCCGGCTGCCCCCTCCTGTTCTTCCCTTTCCTTCTCCCCAGTTTCAATTCCTGGGACAAGCCTCATAGTCTCTTGCAAACATCCTTGTCTCTCTTCCTTCATCATACTTCCCAGCAAATCCCCAATCTGGGCAAATGCAACTCTGGCTGCTTTGCACCAGAGCATGGGTCAAGTGCAGCACACAACCCTTCTAAGTCTTCCTCTAGTTCGCTAACTGGTTCCCTAACCTCCCTAACTAGATCCCTAACCCCCCTCCCTAACTAGATCCCTAGCCCCCCTTCCCTAACTAGATCCATAAACCCCCCAACTAGGTCCCAACCCCAACTAGGTCCCTAAGCTGCCTGACTAGTCCCTAGCCCCCTCCCTAACTAGATCCCTAACCGCCCTCCCTAACGGGATCCCTAACCTCCCTAACTGGGGCCCATGTGCTGCCTGGGCTTCCTGCCCTGTTTCTCTACTATCACTTGTATACACACCGAGTGACTATGGAAGGTTATGTGTGATTTGTGAGGAACATACGGAGAAGGAAAAGGAAGTTTCCCCAACCAAAAAAAAAAAGGAGAAGAGAAAAAGGCTAAAAACAGTGCTTGCTATTAAACCACTGCGCCATGGTTCTGTGCCCTTGTTCTGCTGCATATGGAGATGTGGGACTGGAAGGCCTCATTCCAGCCTTAAGGGTGCACACTCAGCTGGCTGGATGCCAGATTTCTACTTATTTCTTTTGACCTATTTTTTTTTTTTTTTTTTTTTTTTGCTACAGTCTCGCTCTGTCACCAGGCTGAAGTGCAGTGGCACAATCTTGGCTCACTGTAACCTCTGACTCCCTGGTTCAAGCAGTTCTCCTGCCTCAGCCTCCCGAGTAGCTGGGATTACAGGCATGCACCATAATGCCCAGCTAATTTTTGTATTTTTAGTAGACAGGGTTTCACCATGTTGGCCAGGCTGGTCTCGATCTCCTGACCCCGTGATCAGCCCGCCTCGGCCTCCCAAAGTGCTGGGATTACAGGTGTGAGTCACTGCACCTGATCACAGCTATTTTAATTGTTGAAAATTTATCTAAGATCCCACCCTGCCTGGGCTGCACGAGCATCGCAGACAGCACCTGCCTGTGTCAGTCCTGCTGTTGGCTCTCCGCTGCCAGGTTTTCCTTGTCCTGGTCCAGGGATGGTGGGTCATCCCAACTGCAGGTGAGGGTGTGTTCCACATTTCCTCACACCCAGCACTTTGGGCAGGGTGGAGGCTGCGGGGAGGGCTTCCCTCCTCTTTCAGTGTCATTCAAAGTCCTGTAAACAGGCACTAGCACAGATGGGGCAGTCACCACCTCCTGCCTGGCCTTGCCGGGACACCTGGGACCCCACAGCATTAACGGGAGGAGCACTATTTCTTGCACCCTCCCCGGGGTCACCCTCCCTAGCCAGCATCGGGCAGGGTCATCTGGTGCTCAGAACCAATGTCCAGACCAGGACTAGGACATACAGTCCTACAGCTGGGCCATAAAAAGTCCTACAGCTGGGCCATAAAAAGTCCAGTTCTTTCTGACCCTGACCAACTGTCCACTCCAGCTCAGGTCCAACCCTGGGTGGGGAGGCAAGGACTATCCTTCTGTATCCCCCTCTTGCCTCCTGGGGGATGGGTGGAAAAGGGGCCCCTTCATGTCTGTTGGCAGCACAGGCCTAGGTTCAGGCCTAGTTGTGCTTAAACTCAGTCTGCATTTGATGTCTGCAGTGCCCACTGACCGGTGTGGACACAGGGACTTACAGACGGCTTCAAAGTGCCCTGCACTAAACAATGCCCCCTTCTCCCACCTGAGATGGGGAATCCAAGCCCATCCAGGCCCAGTACCTGGCAGTTCCTGCTGGGGAAAACCACCCAGGCAAGCAGGCTACGTTTTCCTGATGGGTGAGGACCGACTGCATGGACAGCAGGGGCAGAGGGGACCCTGGGGAGGGAGCCTCCTAGGGAGATGTGCCATTCAACCAGCCTCTTAAGACTGGGGAGCTGGCTGGCATCAGGCGTTTCACACCCCATGCGCTCCAGGGAACAGAGATGCTGAGTGTGCACTACAAGACCCTCCCCAGGCGGTGCCCTGAGGTGCCGCGGAGAAGCAGAAGGAGACAGGTTACATCCCTGAACAAGACAGAGGGCAGGGCAAGTGCTGTGCTGGGGATCTCCTAGCTGGAGATCTCCACCAGCTGGGCCCCCAGCGCCGCAGGTCCCCATATTTCTCCCTGCCTGCTTTCTCTGCCCCAGCTCAGGGATCCTCATCTTAGGGAAGGAAGGGGAAGGTGGAGCTCAGAGGTCACGGTCTGCTAGGAGGCTGCACGGTCTCTCTCCCCTGGACTGGTCAGGGCTGGCTGTTAAACTGGGCTGGGGGGAGGCTCCTGGGAGACGGCGCATGAGCGGTCCGCGAGCCCAGCCCAGCTCTGGCGGGAATTCTGGAGACTCCGAGCCAGGTCCTTGGCGTCCTGGGCTTCGGCTGTTCCTTCTTGGACTGGGAAGTGGAGCGGACAGGGTATGGCCCAGGTTAGGAAATCTGGCGCTCTTGCGGCGCGCGGGACCCCAGGGGCTGCTTAGGCCAGAGCGAAACGAGGGGTCCCCCCGCGGCAACGCAGGACCCATATCCACCGCTCCCGCTCAGACGGGAGGACGCGGTGTGCCAGGATGGGGGGCTGCTATGCTGGCTGCGCCGCCACCCGGCCTAGTGCCCTCGCCTCCAGGGGCCGGCATGGCCCTGTCCTTCGGGGCGGGACCCTGCGCTCCCGTCCCCCCAGTGGTGACGGGGACCCCCGACGCCGAGCAGCGCCGTATCTGGGGAGCGCCGCCCGGTACGCAGGGAAGAGGCACTCAGGGCTGCGCGCGCCAGAGTGCAGCCCGCCGAGGGCAGAGCCACAGAGCAGGGGGGCCGGCGAGGGACCGCGGCCGAGGGCGTCAAGGGCGCCCCTCCATCCCCAGCGTCCCCTGACTTGCCCTTGGAGCCCCAAGCTCCCAGGAGCCGTTTTCTACTCGTGGGTGCAGGACTTAGTCCCAGAAAAGTTCCGGACACATGCGCTGCTGCCGCCGCCCGGAGACGAAAAGACACTCCCCGCGCAAGCGCGGCCGACTCCCTCAGCTCCTGCGGCCGCCACGCTGCGAGCCCCGGCGTCCACGGTACGACGGGAACCAGGATGCAGCGAGCCCCAGGAGCCAGCCGCCCCGGTGCACGCCGGGACCGGTAGTCCGCGCCTCAGGGTAGTCCACCGCTCCGGTGCACGCCGGGATCGGTAGTCCGCACCCCAGCGTGCAGGCCGTCCCGGTGCACGCCGGAACCGGTAGTCCGCGGTGGCGCGGTCCGCCCCTCACCTGGCCAGCGGCGGGCGCTGAGGGGCCCAATGGGAGCCGCAGCCTGGCCGCCCCGCCCCGCGCCTCCGGACGTCTGTGCCGGGACAAGGCCGCCGCTGGTGCCGGGTCCTTGAGCAGAGCGCCTCCCGTCCGAGGCCAGCCGCCTCTGTCAGCCGTCCTTGCGGGCCGGGTCTGAAGCGCCGCCGGGACGGCGAAGAGCCGCGGCCGCCGCGGAGAAGGAGGCAGCGCAGGAGGCCGGAGCGGCCGCCGCGCCCGAGCACATGGCGTCCATCTTACTGAGGAGCTGCCGCGGCCGGGCGCCCGCCCGCCTCCCGCCGCCGCCTCGGTACACCGTCCCGCGGGGTAAGCGGCGGGCGCCCCAGGGCGGGGCCGGCTCCCGGCTGGTGGGTCGGGAGCGCGGACGACCCGCGGGTTCGGGCTGGTTGTCACGGCGATGCGGGGGGCCCGGTGGTCCCGGCCTCCGGAGCCCCTGCGGGACCGTGGGGCCCCGGGTCTCGTCGCGGGCTGGGCCGCCAGCGCCGGGCGGAGCCGCTGGGCCTCTGCCGCGTGTTGTGACCTTAGGCGGCCGGGTCCCCGCGGGTCACTGCCTCAGAGACAGGCTTGGGAAAATTCTGAAGGGCTGGGCAGCCCTGGCGCGCCCTGCGCGAGTAAGCTTGGTGGAACGTGTCCACGCACGAGGACGGCCGTGCCCTTTGGTCACGTTTGGGGTCCCGGAGACGAGACTGGGTGGGCAGGGCAGGCACTGGCGAGCAGGACCTGCTGGGCTGCAGGAGCCTTCCTGGTCCGTCACTGATGAGGTGATGCCGGCACCTACAAACCCCTGTGGTGTGATTAGGCCGCGACCTGCACCCGGGGAACACGGGGACTCCGGAGCCGCTGAGGGTCCTCAGGGTGCGTGGCTTTAGCCCCCCTAGCCTCAGGTGCTGTCTGGAGTGAATGCTGTCCCAGGGTGTGCCCACCTCCTCTCTCTCTCTAATTAACCAACTTATTTGAGTTTATGTCCTTATTTGTAAAATTGGAATAAACATAAAACTTGCTAAGAGGGACTCAAGTAAAATAATTAGTGCAGTGGTGTGATCATACTCACTGCACCTCAAACTCCTGGGCTCAAGCTATCCTTCTGTCTCAGCCTCCCAAGTTGTTAGTTGTGCCACACAACACCCAGCTAATTTTTTTTTTTTTTTGTAGTTTTTTTGTAGAGACAGGGTCTTGATATGTTGCCCAGCCTGGTCTTGAACTCCAAGGCTCAACTGATCCTCCTGCTTTGGCCTCCCAAAGTGCTGGGATTACAGGAGCCACCATGCCCAGGCACCCAGCTTCAATATTCTTGTCTCTGTTCCCCACCCCCAGAGAGATAGATTGAAGTTGCCCTGAATGTATCCTCCCAATTCTTGTATTTTTTTTATTTTTTATTTTTTATTTTTTTTGGAGACAGAGTCTCAATCTGTTGCTCAGGCTAGAGTGCAGTGGTGTGATCTTGGCTCACTGCAACCTCCACCTCCTGGGTTCAAGTGATTCTCTTACCTCAGCCTGCCGAGTTGCTGGAATTATAGGCACCCGCCACCACGACTGGCTAATTTTTGTATTTTTAGTAGAGACTGTTTTCTCCGTCTTGGCCAGGCGGGTCTCGAACTCCTGACCTCAGGTGATCCACCCACCTCGGCCTCCCAAAGTGCTGGGATTACAGGCGTGAGCCACCGCGCCCGGCCCCCAATTCTTGTAATTTTTTTTTTTTTTTGAAATGGAGTCTTGCTCTGTCATCCAGGCTGGAGTGCAGTAGCATGATCTTGGCTCACTGCAATCTCTGCCTTCCAGGTTCAAGCGATTCTCCTGCCTCAGTCTCCTGAGTAGCTGGGATTACAGGTGCCCACCCTCATGCCTGGCTAATTTTTGTATTTTTAGTAGAGATGGGGTTTCACCATGTTGGTCAGGCCGGTCTTGAACTCCTGACCTCGTGATCCACCCACTTCAGCCTCCCAAAGTGCTGGGATTACAGGCGTGAGCCACCTCGCCTGGCCAATTCTTGTAATTTTTAACAATAATGGCTGGTTAGCCACTGAAACTTTTGGAGTGGTGAGAGGATGTTGAGGGGTGGAACTGCACAGTCTGAAGGTGGAGCTCAGCATTTGGTCTTTCCAGTTGCTGTGTTAGATGTTAGAGCTCTCTCTGGACCTCTTGATGGTGATAAAAGTACTTTTAACACTTCGTGCTTATGTAGCAGATTTTTGATAAATAATAATAATAATTAGCTTTTTATGTGCGATTCTGTCATTTCAGGAACACAAATGTCTTCTGCAGTTACTACTGTGCTTTGTGACAGGGACACTGGCAGGTCTGCTGTAGAAACAGTAGGGATTTCAGAGCCAGCGAGACCCAGGGCTGGACTGTGGAGGAGGTCCCTGAACTTATGAGTGACACACCGAGTGGAGTGCTGCAGGCCCCTGCTATTAACATCTTAGATGAGTAGGGTTCGTTGTCACAGTTAATGAACTGACATTGATCTGTTACTGTTCACTAAAGTCCATAACATATTTAGATTTTCTTTACTCTCCCATTCTTCATTCTGAGGTCCCTTTTCTGTCCCAGGACCCATCTGTACCACCCTTCTTGATTGCCTCTCAGGCTTTCCTTGTCTGCAGTGACCTTGACAGCTTTGAGGAGTACTGCCCAGGTGGAGTGTAGGGTGCTGCTCTACTGGTATTTCTTGATGTTTCCTCATAATTAAGCTGGGAAAGATGGTTTTTCGGGAGGAAGACCACAGAGGTGAAGCATCCTTATCACATCACGTCGAGGCTCCATGCTGTCCAAATGATTTGTCACTGTTGATGTTGACCTTGATTAGTAGGCTGAAGTGGTGTTTGTCAGGTTTTTCACTGCCCAGTTACTCTTCTCTCACCTCTCCATATTGTCCTTTTTGGGAGGAAGTCGCTTTATGAGCAGAAGCAGGGTTGACTCTAAGGGCTGTGTGGGAGAGGTGACCTCTGGCCTGAGCCGCCTGGGGACAACAGTGCCATTTGTTGGAACTGGGGAGGACTTGGGGAGGAGCAGAATGAGGAGGGGCGCTAGTTGAGAGTTCTTGGAGGTGTGGACTGTGCCGTGCCCATCAGACCTGTGGGGCGTGTGTATTCAAGTCAGGGAAGAGATTGCCTGGGGAGGAGGTGGAGGTCAGGTAGGGAGGATCTCCCAGGAGTGGCAAGGGTGAAGCCAGATGAAGAAAGGTTTGTTTGTTCTTTGACCTGATCCTGGCACCAGCACTGAGGGCTGAAAACCCTGGAAGTCTCCTGAATGATGGGAGTGTCTTTTTTCATTTGTTTGTATTTTGAGACAGGGTCTTGCTCTGTCACCCAGGCTGGAGTGCAGTAGCTTGATCATGGCTCACTGCAGCCTCTAAGCGATCCTCCTGCCAGCTGATGTTTTAAATTTTTTGTAGACAGGGTCTCTGTTGCCCAGGCTTAACTCCTGAGCTCAACAGCGATCCACCCGCCTTGGCCTCCCAAAGTGCTAGGATTACAGGCGTGAGTTTGGGAGTGTCTTCTGTTATTCGTTATCACTGCACCTGAGTTTATGCTGATGAGGTGACTCCAGGCAGGCCCTTAGATTGAGGTGCTGGCCATGCTGTGATTAGAGGGTGGGAACTTCCTGCCCCTTCCAGGGAGGGGAGAGGGTTTGGAGATTTAGTTCAGTCCCCGTGGCCAGTGGGCCAATACTGTAATCAGTCATGAAGGCTTGATGAGAACTTCTGGGTGAGGAGGCTGGCGAGGCTTCCCACTGGTGTCCACCCAGCTCCACAGGACGAAGGATCCTGTGCTCGGGACCTCCCTGGCCTTGCTGTCTGGTTGTTCCTAGGTACCCTTTATAATAAACTGGGATAGCAAGTAGAGCCCATTGCTGACATCTGAGTCTTTCTTGTGAATGATCAAAACCAAGGCGGTCATGGGAACCCTCAAATGTGTGGTCAGCTGAAGTTGAGTAAGCCTGGGCACATGGAGTGGGGGCAGTCTTGTGGGACTGAGCCCGTACCCTGTGAGGTCTGCACTAACTCTGGGTAGTGTCAGTATGGAATTAAATTGTTGGACTCCCAGTTGGAGAATTCGTTGGTGTTGGAAAAAAGAACAGAAGGGCTCCCAGCAGGGCCTGGCCACAGATGACACCTGTGCTCGTGAGGGACGTGGAGCAATGATCCCCATCACCCCGAATGGCCTTGACTGGGGGTTCCTTGGAGAGCTGGGGACAGAAGCTGTCAGAACAGGTTTTGGGGAGAGCCTAGTAAGGGAGCCAGTGGGACAGGCAGTGCTAGAGAGAAGGTAGGGTCACTGGGGGACAGACCAGGGAACTCTGGGAGACCTGCCAGCCTGCCTGCTTGCCGGGCTGAGCCCTTGAGGCACAGGAGCTGGCCGGGGCAGGGGTGGAGGGGCTGAAGGTGCCATGGTGTGGGGAGGATAGCGGAGAATGCGCTGGGCCCTCTTCATGTGGAGACAGGTGGGGGCCAAAGCTAGTCTCAGCTGGAGTGAGAAGGGCCTTGGCATGCTCACATGTGCTGTGCTTTTAATTTTAACTTAAAATGTAACTTGCTGTGTGTGAGAACATAGCCAACATTTTCCCCTTAACCCGGCTCCCAGTTCACAGACCGGACTGTTACAAGCCCTAAATGTGGCACGTAGTAGGAATTTCCTTCCCCACAGAACCAGGAGAGTTGCCTCCTGTTAAATGAGGTGAAGTGACGTATCGGTCCACTACGAGCAGGGTCAGTGCCTGCCCTCCCCATCTTGTCCCTCCTCTCACGGTGGCTCTCGTTGCCGGCTGGAGTGAGCTCCCCCCATCTTAAAGCTGCACTTGCTGCTCCCTGGCTGTTGACTCATTGCAACCCCACTGCCTGGAGGTTCAAGGTCACTGGGCATCTCAGGGTGCTACCTGCTGGCTCCCGGCACCGCCTAGCCTCTGCACAGCCTGGCCTGGCACCTCCGTGGGCTGGTGCCTCTGGCCCTGCTGCTCCTATTCCTGTCTTGTTCCCAGCATGAAGTTTGATCACAATGGGCTCTGAATGTCAGTAGTATGAATGAACTCTGACTTTATGCTTATAGGAACTAGAGCAAGTTAGGGAAAGCATCAAAAACATGTTGAAATCCTAAAAATGTGCTGTACACTTATCACTGTTGTTTATACAAGAAATGGCTTACTCTTGGTGTTTTTGTGGTTCTTCTCTTTTTTTTTTTTTTTTTTTTTTTTTTTTTTTTTTGAGTGCAATGGCGTGATCTCAGCTCACTGCAACCACTGCCTCCTCGGTTCAGGTGATTATCCTGCCTCAGCCTCCCGAGTAGCTGGGATTACAGGCACCTGCCATCATGTCCGGCTAATTTTTTTTTTATTTTTGTGGAGATGGGGTTTCACCATGTGGGCCAGGCTGGTCTTGAACTCCTGACCTCAGGTGATCCACCCGCCTCAGCCTCCCAAAGTGCTGGGATTACAGGCGTGAGCCACTATGCCTGGCCTGTGGTTCTAGTAATTCTTTTTTTTTTTTTTTTTTTTTTTGAGACAGAGTCTTGCTCTGTCTCCCAGGCTGCAGTGCAGTGGTGCGATCTCAGCTCACTGCAAGCTCCGCCTCCCGGGTTCACGACTGTGCTGGGATTACAGGTGTGAGCCACTGCGCCTGGTCCGGTTCTAGTAATTCTTACAGCTCTTGCCCCTTGGGATCATTGCTTGCTCTATAGGGCTGTCTGCATAGAGGTCATGTTTCCACCAGAGCCAGCTGAAGTGAGTGGGGATGGTGCCACCGTTAGGAGTGCTCCCTCCCTAGGGCTGGCCTGCTTGGCTTCCCTCTTGGGGTGTCTGGAGTCAGGATCTACTTGAGGCTTCCCATCTTTTTTTAGGACTACTTTGAGATACTGTTTTCATAACTGGGGCAGACCCTTCACTTAGCAGTGCTCTGAAACCTTCCAACACTCAGAACTGGCTTCCAGAAACTTACAGAGGTTTCTACAAAAGAGATCTGTACTCTTTCAGATTTTTTTTTTCTTTTTGAGACGGAGTTTCACTCTTGTTGCCCAGGCTGGAGTGCAATGGTGCGATCTCAGCTCACTGCAACCTTTGCCTCCCAGGTTCAAGCGATTCTCCTGACTCAGCCTCCCAAGTAGCTGGGATTACAAGCATGTGCCGCCATACCCGGCTAATTTTGTATTTTTAGTAGGGACGAGGTTTCACCGCTGGTCAAGCTGGTCTTGAACTCCTGGCCTCAGGTGATCCACTCGCCTTTGCCTCCCAAAGTGCTGGGATTACAGGCGTGAGCCACGGCGCCCCGCCTTCTTTCAGACTTAAAAGAAGGTTTCAGGCTGGGCGTGGTGGCTCACGCCTGTAATCCCAACACTTTGGGAGACCAATGCAGGAGGGTCGCTTGAGGCCAAAAGTTGGAGACCAGCCTAGGCAACAAAACGAAACCCCGTCTTTACAAAAATTAGCCTGGCATGATGGTGCACACCTGTAGTCACAGCTACTTGGGAGGCTGAGGCAAAAGGATCCCTTGAGCCCAGGAGTTCAAGGCTGCAGGGAGCCGTGACTGTACCACTGCATTCCAGCCTGGGCAAAGTCAAATAAATCAAAATGAACAAAAGGCTGGGCACGGTGGCTCATGCCTGTAATCCCAGCACTTTGGGAGGCCAAGGCAGGCGGATCACCTGAGGTCAGCAGTTTGAGACCAGCCTGGCCAACATGGTGAAACCCTGTCTCTACTAAAAAAAAAAAAAAAAAATTAGCTGGGCATGGTGGTGGGCACCTGTAATTCCAGCTACTCAGGAGAATCGATTAAACCCAGGAGGTGGAGGTTGCAGTGAGCCGAGATCACGCCATTGCACTCTAGCCTGGGCGCAAGAGCGAAACTCCAAAAACCAACAACAAAAAAAGGTATCAGTATAAATCCCTGATTTACTACTCATTTATTTTCCCCTGTTCCTGTTACAGGTAGTCCAGGGGATCCTGCTCATCTCAGCTGTGCTAGCACCCTGGGGTTGAGGAACTGCCTGTGAGTAAATCAGTATCACTCTGCACCTGTCTGTTTGAAAACAGGGTTTGAAAATGGTGGAGAGTCAAGAGTGACTCTTGATTTTTGAGGGAAACAGTGTATCCTATTTTCCTGTTCTTTGTTTCTTTTAAACTTTTATCTTTCCATTTTGAAAATGATTGTCACATGCCTCAGTGAATCTATAGGCAGTATAGAAACATTCCTAACCTCAGTGCCCGGTTGCACTTGGAGAGCTGGGGACAGAAGGCTTCCTGTCCCCTAACAGGAATTAAATGGAATTTAATTGTTGGACTCCCAGTTGGAGTGGGCACTGGCCACTGTGCCCTCAAAGTGCCCAGTGTCAGTATTTTGATGTACAGCAAGTCTCATTTAATGTCTGTAGGTTCTTGGAAACTGCAACTTTTTTTTTTTTTTTTGAGACAGAGCCTTGCTCTGTCACCCAGACTGGAGTGCAGTGGCACATGCTTGGCTCACTGCAACCTCTGCCTCCCAGGTTCAAGTGATTCTCCTGCTTCAACCTCCCGAGTAGCTGGGATTACAGGCATGCCTCACTGCACCTGGCTAATTTTTTTTTTTTTTTTTTTTGAGACGGAGTCTCGCTCTGTCACCCAGGCTGGAGTGCAGTGGCGCAATATCAGCTCACGGCAAGATCCACCTCCCGGGTTCATGCCATCCTCCTGCCTCAGCCTCCCGAGTAGCTGGAACTACAGGCGCCCGCCACCACGCCTGGCTAATTTTTTGTATTTTTAGTAGAGATGGGGTTTCACCGTGTTAGCCAGGATGGTCTCGATCTCCTGACCTCGTGATCCGCCTGCCATGGCCTCCCAAAGTGCTGGGATTACAGGCATGAGCCACCACGTCCGGCTGCACCTGGCTAATTTTTGTATTTTTATTAGAGACGGGGTTTCACCATGTTGGCCAGGCTGGTCTTGAACTCCTGATCTCCCGTGATCCGCCTGCCTTAGCCTCCCAAAGTGCTGGGATTATAGGTGTGAGCCACCATGCCTGGCAGAAACTGCAACTTTAAGGTCTACGAATAACATTTTATTATAACTTTGGATGAGAAAAGAAATTGGTTTTCTTATGTCTTTTTGCTTAAGGTTGCATTTTCTTTTTTTTTTTTTTTTGAGACAGAGTCTCGCGCTGTCGCCAAGCTGGAATGCAGTGGCGTGATCTCCGCCCACTGCAATCTCCACCTCCCGGGTTCAAGCAGTTATCTGCCTCAGCCTCCCGAGTAGCTGGGATTACAGGCACGCACACCACACCCAGCTAATTTTTTTTTTTTTTTTTTTTTTGAGACCGAGTTTTGTTCTTGTCACCTAGGCTAGAGTGCAGTGGTGCGATCTCGGCTCACTGCAACCTCTGCCTCACGGGTTCAAGCGATTCTCCTGCCTCCGCCTCCCTAGTAGCTGGGATTAGAGACGCCGCCACCACACCCAGCTAATTTTTGCATTTTTAGTACAAAAGTACAAAATTTTCACCACATTAGCCAGGCTCATCTCAAACTCCTGACCTCAGGTGATCCACCTACCTCGGCCTCCCAAAGTGCTGGGATTACAGGTGTGAGCCACCGCGCCTAGCTGCTCCCGTTATTTTCTTTAGTGAGTTCTCCAGCAGTTGTTCCTCCCTGGGGACCAGTTCCCCCAAACCTCGTCCGTCTGGACCTTCCTTCTAGATGAGCTGAACCATTTCACTTCTAAAACAGTCTTTTTGGGATTGTATCTGAAGTGTCATTAAACCAGTTGGGAAGGAATATTACTTTTTTTTTTTTTGAGACAGGATCTCATTCTGTTCATTGCCCAGGCTAGAGTGCAGTGGTGCAATCATGGCTCACTGCAGCTTTGATCTCCCAGGCTCAAGCCATTCTTCCACCTTAGCCTCCTGAGTAGCTGGGACTACAGGCATTACCAACATGCCTTGCTAAATTTTTTTCTTTTTGGTATTTTTTGTAGAGACGGGTTCTCACTATGTTGTCCAGGCTGCTCTTGAACTCCTGGACTCAAGCAGTCCTCCTGCCTTTGGCCTCCCAAAGTGCTGGGATTACAGGTGTGAGCCACTGCACCCGGCCTGTTTTCTTTGTATAGGCCACATGCATTGCATTTTAGATAATTCCCAGATGTTTATTATTTTCATTATTTCTTTTCATTATCTTTTCTAAGTGATCATTGCTGTCCCGTAAGTTGCTAAGTTGTACAATTTTCTTGTATCTGGCCCCTTTCCTGTTATTTGTTCAGCTCTTGTAGCAGCCCAGGTTTAGTTTATGGCTGTGATCTTAGTACATAGTAATCATCTGCCTCTTCTTTCCCAGGGCTTCTGCTTCTGAGGTGGTTTCATTTCTTAGCTCGGTAGCCAGATCTGTGTCAGAACAGCTGTAGTCAGTCATGTGGTATCACAATAGCAGAAAATACAGGATCTAGTGTTTGTGACATATGATGTTAGCTTTTGGGTTTAAGTAATCTTTGTTCTGTCTGTTACTCTTTTTATTAGGAATGGATGTTGAATTTGTCAAGCAACTTTTTAGCATTTAAATTTCATACTAAAACATAAATGCTGGCCAGGCACGGTGGCTCACACCTGTAATCCCAACACTTTTGGAGGCTGAGTCGGGCAGATCATGAGGTCAGGAGTTCAAGACCAGCGTAGCCAACATGGTGAAACCCCATCTCTAATAAAAATACAAAAATCAGCTGGGCATGGTGGTATGTTCTTGTAATCCCAGCTACTCAGGAGGCTGAGGCAGGAGAATTGCTTGAACCGGGACCCGGGAGGTGGCAGTTGCAGTGAGCCGAGATGGCGCCACTGTACTCCAGCCTGGGCTAACAACAAAACATAAAAGCTGTACTTTATTCACGTAACTTTTTTTAAAGTTCCCAATTTTGAACATCTACTTAAAAATTTAAACAATGAGGACTGTACAGCTGTTTTAATGGACTTGTCTACTTATCAAGAATTATGGATGAGGCCGGGCATAGTGGCTCACGTCTCTAATCCCAGCACTTTGGGAAGTTGAGGTGGGCAGATCACTTGAGGCCAGAAGTTCAAGACCAGCCTGGCCAACATGGTGAAACCCCGTCTCTACTAAAAATACAAAAATAACTGGGTGTGATGGTGCGCGCCTGTAGTCCCAGGTACTTGGGAGGCTGAGGCAGGAGAATCGCTTGAACCCAGGAGGTGGAGGTTGCAGTGAGCCAGGATCACACCGCTGCGCTCCAGCCTGGGCAACTGAGGGAGAGTCTGTCCCAAAAAATAATAATATAATAATTATGGATGAGGCAAGGTGCAGCGGCTCATGCCTGTAATCTCATGCCTGTAATCCGAGGCGGGCAGATCACTTGAGGTTAGGAGTTCAAGACCAGCCTGGCCAACATGGCGAAACTTCATCTCTACTAAAAATACAAAAATTACCTGGGTGTGGTGGCACATGCCTATAATCTCAGCTACTTGGTGGCTGAGGCAGGAGAACTTCGTGAACCTGGAAGGTGGAGGTTGCAGTGAGCCCAGATTGTACCACTGCATTCCAGCCTGGATGACAGAGCAAAACTGTGTCTCGAAAAAAAAAAAAGAAAAAAGAATTATGGATGGTGGTAATGTTTCAGCAGCCAAAAAATTTTACTTTTTATTTGGTCACACAATATAAACACCTTTGCATTTTTAGTACAAAAATACAAAGTTTTCACCACATTGGCCAGGCTCATCTCGAACTCCTGACCTCAGGTGATCCACCTACCTCGGCCTCCCAAAGTGCTGGGATTACAGGTGTGAGCCTTGTAGTCACCAGATAAGTAGCTATAAATGGTAACCATTTACATTAGTTTTTGTAAACAGTTATTTTACAGATGCAGGTAATCCTCAGATGAAATGGCCCAGATCTCTGAGGGTGAGTAGGTGGATCATTTTTTTGGGGGGGTGCGGGGGACAGAGTCTCACTCTATCGCCCAGGCTGGGGTGTAGTGGCACAATCTCGGCTCACTGCAACCTCCGCCTCCCAAGTTCAAGCAATTCTCCTGCCTCAGCCTCCCGAGTAGCTGAGATGATAGGCGTGTGCCACCATGCCCAGCTAATTTTTGTACTTTTAGTAAAGACGGGGTTTCACCATATTGGCCAGGCTGGTCTCAAACTCCTGATCTCGTGATCTGCCCACCTCGGCCTCCCAAAGTGCTAGGATTACAGGCGTGAGCCACTGTGCCTGGCCTTTTTTTTTTTTTTTCTGTAGAGACAAAGTCTCACTATGTTGCCCAGGCTGGGTTCGAACTCCTGGACTTGAGCAGCGCTCCTGCCTTGGCCTCGTGTAGTGCTGGGATTACAGCTGTGAGCCATGGTGCCCAGCTGATAGAGCATTTTTTTTTTTTAAGACAGTCTCACTCTGTCACCTAGGCTGGAGTGCAGTGGCACAATCTCAGCTCACTGTAGCCTCTGCCTCCCTGCAGCCTCCACCTCCCGGCTTCAAGCAGTTCTCACGCCTCAGCCCTCCAAGTAACTGAGATTACAGGTGTGTTCCACCACGCCCTGCTAATTTTTGTAGTTTTAGTAGAGACAGGGTTTCACTATGTTGGCCAGGCTGGTCTTGAACTCCCAGCCTCAAGTGATCCACCCACGTTGGCCTCCCAAAGCACTGGGATTACAGATGTGAGCCACTGCGCCCTGCTGGAGTATTTTCGATCCAAGAGAACATCGTGGACATTATGTAGCAGCTTCCAGCCTTCTTTCTCATAGAAACAAAGGCAGAGAAGCAGCACCCAGACTTTGGGTAAGCAAACTGTAAGACAGCAGTTGTGAGACCCAGCAAACTTGAATCTCACTCAGTGGGGAAACCTCAGCTGATGTGAGGCTATTTTTATTTCTAAATCTGTACTTAGCGTGAATGCTGATGGGATTTGCCGGGGGATGTTACTGTGGTGAGGACCAGGCCCCTGTAGGTGTGCCCAACTCTGGATGGCTCCCTGCCTTCACTGAGTCCGCCGTGTGCTTCTCTGCCTGGTCTGTTTTTCCGAGTCTTCGTCTTTGCCTGTCGACACCCCATGACTGCTGGCATCATGCCTTCTTGTGGAAGCCATCATCTTCCTTGCTAACTGAGGGTTGTGGAGTTGTGTAATTCAGCTTGATGCAGGGAGGAGGTGTATTCCCATGTGTGGGCACTGTCATCACCCACACAGGGAGGTGAGCCCACCTCACAGAAGGAACACAGCCTGGCCAGGGGGCAGTCTGAGCCTGCGTGGGCTCTGCTGCATTCTGTGTGGCTCGGCTCTCGGCACACCTTGACTCAAGACTGCGTGGATTCAGGGGCCCCTTCCTGGCTCAGAGGTGACCCCAGAGCTGAGGAGAACCTAGAGACATGGTGGCTGGGGCTGGACCAGCGCCTGGAGAGAGTCTGAAGCTGCCCTCACAGGGATTGGGGAGGTGACCGAGGTGGGGTGCCTGTCCCCCTTCCCACCCCTCCCAGGCCTCATTGGTGTCCACCAGGCACCTTCGACGTGTCTATTTCCCGTATTCTTGAGAACCTCTCCGTGAGGTCAGTGTTGGGTTTGCATGTCTGTAATTGAGGGAAGATTTTGAGCCTGGGAGAGTCCTTGGGGGAGGTCCCCAGACCATTACTGGTGCAGAGTGGAGCCCCTGCTGCTCGGGCTTCTGATCCTGGTGTGTGGTCGCTCTAAGCTGCCCTGGGCTGACAGTGCCCTGCACCAGCCGTACTGCCTTCTCTGGGCTGCAAGCCGAGGATCCCCATCTGAGAAACAAGCAGCGGGTCCAGAGAGTTCCCCGCCTGGCTTCCAGCCCTGATTGGTGGCTTCTCCGAGGCTGCAAGGCGGTGGTAATCACGAGAGCCACGTCGTTGGTGGGTGTTCCCACGTTGCAGGTACCGTCCTGGTACTTAGTATCTGTTAACACACAGATTCACGAGGAATGCTCCCAAAGCACAGAGAGGTTAAATTACTCAGTCAAGGTCACGCAGCAGTAAGTAGTGGAGCTGGAATTTGAGCTCTAACAGTCTGCTCCGGAGCTCGGGCCTTGCTGCTGGTTTCAGGCCAGGCACAGAGAGCTGATGGAAGCAGGAGGAGCTGATGTGAAGTTATGCGACACACATGGCCTTTTAGGTGAGCTAGGGCCACCCGGGGGATTTGTGTCCAATCAGCAGGGGAGTTTCTAGTGTGCCAGGCAAGACACGCAGGAGATCATGAGGCTGAATGGGCCTTGTGCAGGTCAGCTGTTTGAATTTTGGACTGTAAATGGTGGTGTGGCACCACGCTGCGGTCAGATGATGGTCTCTGTGTTGCACACAAACCATAGGTTCTGGGCCAGGCACGGTCTATGCTGCAGAAGCTTAGGCTGCAGTGGCCTCCTCAAGGCCTTTCTGTGGGTGGATATGGCACAGGCGGCCACTGGGGCCGATGCAGCGTGGACCGAGATGGGTCTGGGTTAGTGCCAGCCTCCCACTGCTGCCTGTGAGGCCTGGAGCCTGCTCTCTGGCCCTCGCTGGCCTACATTCCAGTTGGGAGAAAGCAAATGTGCACACAGTGTGCACCTGGTCTCTAAGACGGCCAGATGTCAGCAGGGCACCCGCTAGGAGGCAGCACTGTGGATGAGAGGTGAGAGCGGTGGAGTGGTCAGGGAGGTCTGAGTGAAGCAAGGGCATGAGCTAGGGATGTCCAGGCGGGGGGGGCAGGTGTGAGGCTCTGGGCTTGGAGCCTGCTGGTGCCGGACAGAGTGGGCAGGTGAGTAGAGGAGGAGGAGATGGGCCTTGGCCCTTATTCTTTGGATTTTGTTGTTTTGCTCTGGTGCCTGCGGGCAGCTAGTGTAGAGGTCTGAGGTCAGCAAGCACCCTTACTGATTTGCAGGACTTGTTCAAGAGCCACGGGTCTTTCCAGAAAGTCACTTGTTGGAGGAGAGGACCTCCAAAGTCAACAAAGTCTCTGCTCTGCACTCCATTCCCCCACGAAGTGCCAAAGCAATGCACCCTACCTCCCCAAGTCTCTGGGAGTGGGCCTGGGAGACCCACCCAGGGATCCAGCCTTTGCTGATTGTGTTTGTGTCTGACCTGCCTGCCTTTCTGTGGGGATCGCCAGCCCACGCTCCTGTCCGACGTGGTGTGGGGCTGAGGGGGCTGCACACTGTCCTGGCCTCCCTTCCGAAGGGCTCCCCAGCGGGCAGTGCAAACATCAGGAAGTAGGTGGGATTGTGTGTGGTTGTGACATGGCATGGCACGGGGCATGTGGGTTTTGCTGCTGCTGGTGTTTGGTGCTGAGCTGTCAAAGGCTAGTGCTGGCTCTTAGTACTGTTTTCCACTCTTCCCTTTTCAAGGAATGTTCCATTTGGCTGCTGCACTCCCATCCACCCTGTGTCCCCATCCTCCAGAGGCGATCACCTTGGCTGCTGGACTCTGAGGCCCCAGTGCCTTCGCATAGTGTCGAGAGCGCCATGGACCTCTACCTCTGTGGGTTTTGTGGCTGTGGGACCTCAGTGCCTTCCTGTGCGTGGCTGGCACTCTTCGCGCCCTGTTCGCGATGACTCAGTAGTAGAGAAGTCCCTCAAGTCCTTGAAGGACAAGAACAAGAAGCTGGAGGAAGGCGGCCCGGTGTACAGCCCCCCCGCAGAGGTGGTGGTGAAGAAGTCCCTGGGGCAGAGGGTGCTGGACGAGCTGAAGCACTACTACCATGGCTTCCGCCTGCTATGGATCGACACCAAGATCGCGGCACGCATGCTCTGGCGCATCCTCAACGGCCACAGCCTGACCCGCCGGGAGCGCAGGCAGGTAATGGGGACATGTCTAGTCCTTTCTTTTTTTTCTTGCTCTATCACCCAGGCTGGAGTGCAGTGGCGCAATTTCCTGGGCATGGGCGATCCTCCTGCCTCAGCCTCCCGAGTATCTGGGACCACAGGCATGTGCCACCACACCTGGCTAATTGTTTTTTATAGATCCAGGGTCCCACTTTGTTGCCCAGGCTGGTCTCAAGCTCCTGGGCTTAAATGATCCTCCCACCTCAGCCTCCTAAAGTGTTGGGATTGCAGGTGTGAGCCACCGTGCTGGGCCGTGCCCAGATTCTTTTCACTCTGTAGACTGCTTGAAAAATATTTTTAGTGCTTGCGTTCTGTTTGGTAGAGAATAAAAATCGGTAAAACCTATTGCCTAGGAAAAACTCGGTTTACCTGTGTATTTCCTCTACCCTCCACCACAACAGTCATCAACATGGAAGACCACGCAGCAGACACCAGCTGGGTGTCCTCTGATTCAGTTCTGATACCGTCTACCCAGAGATAACATCAGATCCCACAGGGTGAGGGCTCTGTCCCCAAGATGCCCCCTACCAGTCTCAAGTCCAGGCCTCTCAGAACTTCTGACAGACTGGCTTCAAGTTAGGTTCCCACCACCCCCCCTTCGTTTTTTTTTATTATTATTATTATTTTTATTTATTTATTTATTTATTTTTTGAGACGAAGTCTCACTGTCGCCCAGGCTGGAGTGCAGTGGCGCGATCTCGGCTCACTGCAGGCTCCGCCCCCCGGGGTCCACACCATTCTCCTGCCTCAGCCTCCCGAGTAGCTGGCACTACAGGCGCCCGCCACCACACCCGGCTAATTTTTTGTATTTTTAGTAGAGACGGGGTTTCACCGTGTTAGCCAGGATGGTCTTGATCTCCTGACCTCATGATCTGCCCACCTCAGCCTCCCAAAGTGCTGGGATTACAGGCGTGAACCACCGCGCCCAACCTTATTTTTATTTTTTGAGGCAGAGTCTCACTCTGTCACCCAGGCCTGAGTGCAGTGGCACAATCTCAGCTCGCTGCAACCTCCGCCTCCGGGTTCAAGTGATTCTCCTGCCTCAGCCACCTGAGTAGCTGGGACTACAGGTATATACCATCACACCTGGCTAATGTTTGTATTTTTAGTAGAGAGGGGTTTCACCGTGTTGGCCAGGCTGCTCTCGAACTCCTGGCCTCAAGTGATCCACCTGCCTTGGCCTCGCAAAGTGCTGGGATTATAGGCATGGGCCACTGTGCCTGGCCCCCTCTTTGTTTTTAAATTGTTTTGTTTATTTTTGTGGGTACATAGTAGGTATATGTATTTATGGGTTACTTGAGGTGTGACACCCACCCCCGCCCCTTTGGGTTCGATTAGTTTGCTGGAGCGGCTCACAGAACTTAGAGAAACACTTAAATTTATCAGTTTACTATAAAGCATAGTGCAAAGGATGCAGGTGAAGAGACCGTAAGGCCAGGTATGTACGGGGAAGGGGCATGGATCTTCCATGCTTCCCAGGGTGCAACCCCCGGTGAACCTCTACCGTGTTCAGCTTTCTGGAAGCTCCTTGAACCCAGTCCTCTTGGGCATTCCTTCCCTCAGGGAATAGGGCGGAACCCTCTTTAGGGAGGGTCTTAAAACCCATAGTCAGGAAGTTGGGAAGATTAGTGACCTGCCTTAGGGCAGGTGAAAGGAGGGTAGAGAGGTCAGAGGCCTGCCCCCAAGGCCTGACACACCTAACATTATCACAAGACTGTAACAAGGGCAGTTGAGCCAGGAACCGATACCTGTCATAACACCACACCTATGGAAAGGCGCACCTCGCCACCGAATTGAATTGCAACACCGTCTGCTCCTGCTTCAACTCTTTCCCACCAGCAGTTTTCAGCACACACCTCCACCCACGCTCGATGCCTTCACCCTCTTGATGCCCTGCCCTGGCTCTCCACTGCTGTTTCCTGGGAGGGGCCTGCATCTGCGCAGTTGCACCTCTGGTGCAGGCCCTTTCTGTCTTAATTGCTTCAAGGCCTGTCTGGAGGGGCTGCGCGCGTCCCTCTGGGTGAGTTGTTTTTATTTTTGGGATCCATGCTTCTGACCCCAAGGTTCCACATCTGCCATCTGTGATAGAACCTGCTTGCTCACCAGTGCCCAGGCTCTCGGGGCTCCTGGTTTGTCCTCCGGTGCACCAGCTCCTGCTGTCCTTCACGGTTCTAAAAAGATTCTCCATTTTCTGTCTTTGTCTCGGGGCTGCAATCTAGATGTTTTCTTTCTATTTTATTCATTCTCTTTTCAGCTGAAGTACTCTTGTTTAATGCAGCCACCAAGGTTTTATTTTCAGTGCCTATGTTTTTAACTCTAGAAGCTCAATTAGTTTATTTTAAATTAATTTTTTAATTTAAAAGAGATGGAATCTCACTTCAGAGGGGTAAACCTTGTGTGATGTAGGTGGTGAGCTAGTTTCTTCAGCACAGATACTGTTTGCTTCTGTGAGAGCCATGGTACACCATGGGCCTCAGAGAGTGCAGCCCTGTGTGGGAATCGAGTCCACTCTCTCCCAGGTGCAGCCTCATCTCCTGTCCGCTCCATCCTTTCCTCCCAAGAACACCTCATGGTTTCTAGCTCTTGGGGTTTATATTACGTTTTTGTGGCTCTACTATTTATTTACTTATTTTTATTTTTGAGACAGGGTCTCACTCCCCCACCCAGGCTGGAGTGCAGTTGCAACCTCGTGGCTAACCAAAGCCTCAGCCCTCCCAGGCATAAGGGATCCTCCTACCTCAGCCTCCCATGTAGCTGGGACCACAGACGCACGCTGCCATGCCAGGCTAATTTTTAAATTTTTCGTAGAGACTGGGTCTCACTATATTGCCAAGGCTGGTCTCAAACTCCTGACCTCAAGCAGTCCTGCTGCCTCGGCCTCCCAAAGTGCTGGGAGGCTTCCCAAAGCCACTGCACCCGGCACCAGCCTTCCTTTTTAAAGATAATCCTGGCCGGGCGCAGTGGCTCATGCCTGTAATCCCAGAACTTTGGGAGGCCGAGGCGGGCCGATCATGAGGTCAAGAGATCGAGACCATCCTGGCCAACACGGTGAAACCCTGTCTCTACTAAAAATACAAAAATTAGCCGGTCGTGGTGGCAGGCGCATGTAATCCCAACTACTCAGGAGGCTGAGGCAGGAGAATCACTTGAACTCAGGAGGCAGAGGTTGCAGTGAGCCGAGATCGCGCCCACTGCACTGTATCCTGGAGACAGAGTGAGACTCCATCTCAAAAAAATAAAAAGTAAAAAAAAAGATAATCCTGTGCACTGAAATGTGCTCTAAAAGGTTGGGATTTGTAGTTCTGCTTTTGTGTTTACAAACATTTAAGAAGTTATTTTCTTGGTTGGGTGTGGTGGTTCACGCCTGTAATCCAGCACTTTGGGAGGCCAGTGCTGCAGATCACCTTAGGTCAGGAGTTTGAGACCAGCCTGGCCAACATAGTGAAACCCTGTCTCTACCAAAAATATAAAAAAAAATTAGCTAGGCGTGGTGGTGCATGTCTGTAATCCCAGCTACTCTGGAGGCCGAGGCAGGAGAATCGCTTGAACCAGGGAGATGGAGATACAGTGACCCAAGATCGGGCGATTGCACTCCAGCCTGGGTGACAGAGCTAGATGCCACCTCAAAAAAAAAAAAAAAAAAAAAAACTTGTAAATTTGGATTTTAGTGATGGTTTTGCAATGTATAAATTTACCAAAAATCATCAAATTTATTTAAAATAGTTGAATGTTATGGTATGTAAATTACACCTCAGTAGAACTGCTAAAAAAATTAATGAGGCATATCAAAAAACACATGTGCCAGCTTTAAGGATATGTCCTGCCCAAATATGGCACCGTTTGGGAATAAAGACAGCCGTAAATTGTAAATCAGTCAAAAAATACAGGAGTCCATGGGTCCAGTGCGATAAAAAACAGAAAAATGAATGTATAGGAAGGCAGGGTCCTCCCCTCCTGCAGATGACAAGATAGGAGAGTTAGGCAGCCCCTGTTTTGTACCCATGAGAGTGGAGGCTGGCTCAATGAGTGCGGGGTCGGGAGAGAGGCTGATGAGGAGGAGGACATTGCTGCTCTCAGGGCGTCTCCCTGGGAACGCTCACTTGTTGCCAGTGGAAACGCAGGAGACGTAGGAACTACATGGAACACCTTGGCCAAGGGACCCCTGTGAGCAGCACCAAGGAGGGGCAGCATCACCCGCGCTGTTTTCCAGCAGTTGTTCAGGCTTCACAGGGATTTCTGATTATTTCAAATAGGATGTTTCTTTAATGGCATCAAGTACTAGTTTGTTTATGTCAATGAAATACTCGGGTTTTTTCCTAATGATTGCTTTGTAGTATAGTCTTAGGAAACACAAGAGAAGCCCTCCTTATAGAGCACCCTCCAAGAGAAGGTGTGGCTCAGCCTATCCTGGTGACTCTCCACCACACTAGTAATGCCCAGTCCTCAGCCTGCAGCCCTCACTTGCTGGCCCCCGAGCCCAGAGTGCTGGCCGGTGTCCTTGGAGGACTCGATCGCTGGGAGCACCCAGTGGCCCTTGGTGTCAGCACCATACCCTGCTTTTCTGGAGGCTGCTGGCACCTGCTTTGGACCCTGAGGAAGAAGTGGGTTTTGGGAATGGTCTGCTAAGTGGTTCTGGAACTTAGAGTCCTCAGTGGGTCCTGTGAGTCGCTGCCTGAGGTTGTGCCTATAAACCATTATAGGAGAAATGCTCACACCCCTTGCCCCTGTTCCCACATGTGCTCTGCTCCCCTCTGATGGATTCCGCCCCTTCCAGTTTCTCCGGATCTGCGCCGACCTCTTCCGCCTGGTGCCGTTCCTTGTGTTCGTGGTGGTGCCGTTCATGGAGTTTCTGCTGCCTGTTGCTGTGAAGCTCTTCCCCAACATGTTGCCATCCACATTTGAGACTCAGTCACTCAAGGTAAGGGCAGCATCCCAACTGCTTGTTTTAGAATGAGTCTGAAATTCATTGTGATAGCTTCCTTGTTTGTGACTTTTCAGGTGCTAGATATTTTTGAGACTTTATGTATCTTCATATTGTCCTTGTGCTGTGCAATAATTATTTAGTGGATGCTGGGTTTTGGATTTGTTTCTCTTTATTTCGTTATTTATTTATTTATTTTTGAAACAGGGTCTCGCTCTGTCACCCAGGCTGGAGTGCAGCAGTGCGATCTTGTCTCACTGCATACAACCTCTGCCTCCCGGGTTCAAGCGAATCTCCTGCCTCAGCCTCCCAAGTAGGTGGGATTATAGGCATGTGTGCCACCATACACAGGTCTCGCCCTGTCACCCAGGCTGGAGTGCAGTGGTGCGATCACGGCTCACTGCAGCCTCAAGTTCCTGGACTTAAGTGATCCTCTTGTCTTAGCTCCCGAATAGCTGGGACTACAGGCTAAGCCACCATGCCTGACTAATTTTTTTTTTGTTTTTTATAGACAAGATCTGCTATGTTGCCCAGGCTGGTCTCAAACTCCTGGGCTCAAGTAATCCTCTTGCCATGACCTCCCAAAGTGTTATTGTGGGTGTGAGCCACTGCTTCCAGCTCAATGTATTTTAAAATACAGGTTTTCTAGACTAGGAACACTCCCCTACCAGTGCTATAGGGGAGTCATGAGGTCCTTCTAGGGCAGGGTCAGCCAGCTGCAGCCCACAGGCCAGATCAGGACCCTGCCTGTTCTCAGTAGAGCCCTGTGGGGACCTGCGATGCCCAGTCATGTGTCTTGTCTGTGAGGCACCAGCAGAGTTAAGCATTTGTTTTAGACCACACAGCCATGAAGGCCAGATGCTTTCCTGTCTAGCCCATTACGGAAAGTGTGCCGATCCTTGCTTTAGGGAATCACACGAGTTTGTTTGGTTTTTTTTGTTTGTTTGTTTGTTTTTGTTTTGTTTTTGTTTTTTTTGAGACGGAGTTTCGCTCTGTCACCCAGGCTGGAGAGTGCAGTGGTGCAATCTCAGCTCACTGTAGCCTCCACCTCCTGGGTTCAAGCGATTCTTGTGCCTCAGCCTCCCAAGTAGCTGGGATTACAGGTGTGCATGCCTGGCTAATTTTTGTGTTTTTAGTAGAGACGGGGTTTCACCGTGTTGGCCAGGCTGGTCTCAAACTCCTGACCTCAGGTGATCCACCCACCTTGGCCTCCCAAAGTGCTGGGATTACAGGCATGAGCCACTGTGCCCGGCCCACACGGGTACTTTTTAAAACCATGAAATAAAAGAGTTTGAGAATGTATTGCACTTAGATGAGAGTCAGTGTTTTGTGAAATGTTTCTGGGAGTGGGGGTCGGGCACAGGCGTGAGATGTTTTCCTTGCCCGAACCACAGTCTGAGCAGTTGGAATGCAGTGCCCTCTCTGCCCTTGCAGGAGGAGAGGCTGAAGAAGGAGCTTCGGGTCAAGCTGGAGCTGGCCAAGTTCCTCCAGGACACCATCGAGGAGATGGCCTTGAAGAACAAGGCAGCCAAGGGCAGCGCCACCAAAGACTTCTCTGTGTTTTTCCAGAAGGTGCTGTGATACATCTGAGTCCCTGTGACCTCACCAGGGAGCCTTCCCTGATTTTCTGTTTCCCTTTCGCTGTGCTCAGCAGAGGGGAGCTCCCCCAGGTGCTGGCTGGCGCTTGAAAGCTTACCCAGGAGGCTCAGTCGGGGGCCAGTGGAGTGTCAGGAGTCTGGCCCCCACGAGCTCCCAGTGAGTTGAGCTGTGGTGGCTGCGCCTCGTCAGCCTTCAGAATTATGGGTGTCTGTCTCATCACCCTGCAGCTGTCCAGGAGCAGTAGAATCTGACCCATGAGGAGCCTGAGACCCTGATGGTGTGAGGTGTGGGTGGCTTGGCCGGGCTCCTCTGCTGGGCATTGCCCTCTGGCTGGAGTCAGTCAAGAAGGTCCCAGGTCCCAGGGGCTGGTCAGGGGCCTGGACTGTGGGAGCAGTGGGGGCTGGAGAGGAGGAGCGACCCTTGAGGTTTCCTGCGGTCATGTGGTGAATGAGGTGAGGATGGGGAGAGGGCAGCTGCCACGGACGAGATCCCTGAGGACTAGATGGGGTTCACGAGGCCAGTGTTGTTGGCTTGAGGGACTTGTGCCACTTTGGAGTGAGAAGGATGTGTCTGAAGTGCAGGAAGAGCTTAAACCAGGGGCTAGAAACTCCAGCCATGCGTGTGCATTGTCTCTGGGGTTTTCCCGCTGCAGCACAGAGGCGAGTGGTTTCCATGGCTGCAAAGCCAGAAATACTTGCTGTCTGGCCCTTGACAGAAAAGACTGCCAGGCCGAGGCCTAACCATGGAGAAGCCTCTCGGGAGGAGGCGACACAGCCATGGGGCTGCTGAGCCCCCCATGGAGTGGGTGGTGGTTCCAGCAAGATGTTTTAGGGGGAGCCATGCTTTGGGAGCCTCACCCAGGATGTCGTGCCTTGCAGAGCAGGAGGAGGGGCCCGTCCCAACCTTTCCTGGGCCGCCCAGCTGCCAAGAAGGATGTGCTTGCAGTCACCTGCATTGGGGTGTGCTGCGTAGGGCCGCCCCCAGGAGCACACCTGAAACAGTGTCTCAGAGCTGGCATCCTGCATGTTACGATTTGAGTTGGGCACCAAGTCAGGCTCGTCCTCCCTCATCTGTCACCTCTGCTAAGTACCCTCCTAGCCCAGCTCTTGGCAGAGACTGAGCTGGTGGCTTGTCCCTCAGGTGGTAGGAACTGCAGAGGATCACCCAAAGGGCCCTGAGTGATCCGCGCTAAGGGACTCTAGCTCTCCCTAAAGAGCTAGATGGCCACCCCTCCCCCAAGGCTCAGGCAGTCATCCGTGGGAGATGCAGGTGCACACAGGTGCACCTCTTCCTGCCCCAGAGCAGCAGGGTCCCGGCCACTTCTGTGGCAGAGAGAGGATCACAGGACCTGCATGCAGCAGCCTGTGGGCCCGGGCGTCTCCCCCAGCAGACAGCAGCCTCAGCTTTGCTGGTTCAGGCAGGAGAGGTCCACAGGCCAGACGCCACCTTTCCCCAGGCTAGCCCAGCACCAGAGTCAGAAGTCAGTGGTTTGAGGCCAAGCTGGGCAGGTGACTTGAGGTCGGGTATTTGAGACCAGCCTGGCCAACATGGTGAAACCCCATCTCTACTAAAATACAAAAATTAGCTGGGTGTGATGGCGCAGCCTGTAATCCCAGCTACTCGGGAGGCTAAGGCAGGAGAATCCCTTGAACCCAGGAGGTGGAGGTTGCAGTGAACCGAGATCACTGCATTCCAGCCTGGGTGACAGAGCGAGACCCTGTCTCGAACAAACAAACAAAAAAAAAGAAGTCAGTGGTTTGAGTCCCTGAGGATGAGAGGCAGCACCCTTTGGGAATATGGTTGGTCGTGGGAGGGAGCCGGGTGGGCACGTGTCCCGGGGATGACCCTTGTGACCACTTCCGCAGATCCGGGAGACAGGGGAGAGGCCCAGCAATGAGGAAATCATGCGTTTTTCCAAATTATTTGAGGATGAGCTGACCCTGGACAACCTGACACGGCCGCAGCTGGTGGCCCTGTGCAAGCTGCTGGAGCTGCAGTCCATCGGCACCAACAACTTCCTGCGCTTCCAGCTTACCATGCGGCTGCGCTCCATAAAGGCAGATGACAAGGTGAGCCTGGCCATACTCCGCACCACAGCTCTGGTGTTTTACCTTTTTTTTTTCCTGATGATAAAAGCAGCATGTCCTCATTGTAGAAACTCTGGAAGATGCTGAACGATCGAAAATAAGCTCACTAGGAGTCTTGCCACTTGCAGATTGCAGATCCTTTGAAGATGGATGTCTTTTCTCTGGCAGCTTCTCGGATGATCTCTCTGTTTGGATTTCATCAGATTTATAATAACTTGCTTAGGTGTGTCTGTCTTTGTGATCATCCTGCTTATTGATGACAGTGCCTCTGTGCCTCTCTCCTCACATCAGGGTCTTCATCGAGGGTCCGTTTGCCCCTTTGCCCTGTCCTGTCCATCGCACATGCTTGCCTGTGTGCTTCACGCCCTTTTGTGCTTTCAGGGCGCTGCCCTCCTTCTAGGTCTGATTACTCCTTTTTTTTTTTTTGAGACGGAGTTTCGATCTTGTTGCCCAGGTTGGAGTGCAGTGGCGAGATCTCGACTCACTGCAACCTCCGCCTCCTGGGTTCAAGCGATTCTCCTGCCTCAGCCTCCAGAGTAGCTGGGATTACAGGCGCCCGCCACCATACCCGGCTATTTTTTGTATTTTTTAGTAGAGACAGGGCTTCACCACATTGGCCATGCTGGCCTCAAACTCTGGACCTCAAGTGATCTGCCCACCTCGGCCTCCCAAAGTGCTGGGATTACAGGCGTGAGCCACTGTGTCCGGCTGGTTACTCTTTTATTCATACTAGGAGCTCTTAAGATTTCAGTTCTCAGGTAAAACTGTTCATCTTGTCATCTGTCTTTTTGAATGCACTAACCCTAGTTCACATTGATTACTCTAATAACTGGGTGGTCCGTAGGCCTTTTTCTTTTGCTCTCCCTTCTGATTTTGTTTGTAGTGTTTAGTTTTTCCTGAATGCAGGCATTGTCTGTGGAAGACAAAGAGGTTCAGGGAAGTGTTGAACTCTTCCAGGAAGAGCCTGCCTGCATCTCTGGTGAGCAGGTTGAGGGCCAGTCATTTCCATGAATCAAGGCAAGGCCATGTGGGGAGCCTGTATCCCGCCCTCGCCGGGACACAACAGGCACCCCAGCCCTGGTGGTGATGGTATCAGAGAAGGCTGAGGGGGCCAGCCCCTGTGGTGTCAGTGGAGACCAGGTAGGGGGCTTGAGCTTTCCTCTCATCTGACAGTGTATCCGCCACACTCCCCCACCGCTGGGGTGGCCTTGGGGACCCAGCGGAGAGTTGGGACTTTGACCACTGCCCAGCAGGAACAGGGTCACGTCTACCATTGTGCCAGTGGGAGCCAGGTGGGAAACAGTACTGAGATGCTTCTGCCCTCCTGCTGGGGGAGACACCTGTGAGAGCCAGAACTCCCACCCACCTGTTCCCAGCGGTAGCAAGCCGCACCGCTGTCCCGCAGATGTCTGTGGAGGCAGGATGGGGAGCCTGCACTTCTTATGAGGCAGCGCTCCCACCACTTCTAAAATATGCCTGGGATTTAGCTTATGGATGTGAGTGAGTGACAACATGGAGAGGTCAATGCCATTGAGAGAAATGTGTTACCCACAGCTCCCCTGTCACTCAGCCCCACAAAACCTCCACACCCATGGGGAGCAGTAAGCTGGGGGGATGATGCCTGCCTTCCTTGTCTGCAGTAGGTGGAGACATGTCTGACTGGGCAGGAAGGGAAACACAGACGTTAGGGTTTGTGGTTGGCCCATGAAAGCTGGACCGTAGGGAAGTGGAAACAGCTTTGGCCTTGTTAGCTTGGTCCTGGGATTGGTAGACGCCAGATCATCAATTGCAAACTCTGCAAATTAGAACACCCACCGCCCATGCCACCATGCACCAGAGGAGGTCGGCTGCGACACACTGAAAGTCAGATCTAGATTCAAGAAGCAGGAAGGTATCAGTGAATGAGAAAAACAACGCCTGGTACCAACCCTGAGATGACAGTTAGAGACCCTGCACCTGGGCCTCAAACAGCCACCAGCGCAGAGTTCCAAAAGCCACAACAGAGTAGAACATGTGAAAAACAGATCTGGGCAAAGAAAGAGAAGAAATATGTTATTAATAATATTAAAAGATATTGAGAGAAGATATTAAGGCCAGGCACAGTGGCTCACATCTATAATCCCAGCACTCTGGGAGGCCAAGGTGGGAGGACTGCTTGAGCCTGGTAGTTTGAGACCTTCCTGGGCAACATAGTGAGACCCCCCACCTCTACAAAAAAATTTAAAAATTAGCTGGGCTTGATGACTTGTGCCCGTAGCTCCAGCTACTCAGGAGGCTGAGGCAGGAGTATTGCTCGAGCTTGGGAGATTGAGCTTGCAGTGAGTTGTGATTGTGTCACTGCACTCAGCCTGGGCAACAGAGGGAGACTCTGTCTCTCAAAAAAATTTGAAAAAGAAGAACCAAATGAAAAATTACAACTGAAAAATACAATATCTAAAGTCAAAACCTGGGTGGGCTCAACAGCAGAATGGATAAAACAAAAGACAGAACCAGTAAACATTAAGATAAAATGATAGAAATTACCTGTTTGAACAACAGAGAGAAAATAGTAGAAAACATTGTACAGAGCCCCACAGCCTGTGCTGTAGCAAGTGTCGACCATCTGTGTTATCTGATGTTCCGGGGGAGAAAGGATAGAGCAGGGCTGAAAAAGTACCTCAAGAAATAATGGCTGGCTGAAAACTTCCCAGGCTCAGTTAAAGATGTAAATCTGCAAATTTCAGAAGCTGAGTGAACCCTGAGTAGGATAAATCCAAATAAATTCACAGCAAGTCACGTCAGAGTCAAACTAATGAACCCTGAAGACAAAGGGTTTTTAAGGCAGTGAGAGAAAGGCATCGTGTGTGTGTGTGTGTCGTCGTTTCATTTATGAATGCCAGGTCTTTTTTTGGGTTTTCGGGGAGATGGTGTCCCCCAGAGGTGACTCCTGCATGATCCTGTTCAGAGAGCACTCCAGGTGACAGCAGCAGACATGGAGACAAGCGCGTCTGTGAACCGGCAGCACCGGGAGCTGGGGAAGGTGGCCTCTGTCTTGACTGGGTGGGTGGCATGTGCTAATTGCAGTGCTGCTGGTGAGACATTATGCTAGGGGAGGCATCTGATGCATGGGAGCTTTGTTACTTGTTAAAACTGGATGTGTGTCCACAGTTACGTCAAGTTTGGTTTTAGAAGTGGAGGTGGTGGTACTGTCTACCCCACGGGGTGGTTGTGATGTGGAGTGAACTCTGAGATGGTGGGCCCTGCTGCAGAGTCCTGGCGTGGGAGCCCTGTTGCCGGCATCTGCCTAGCAGTAGCTGTCATTACTTCTCCGTGTCTCTCTTCACCTGTTGCTCCCTGTATGCCTTGGTGTCCTCTATCTCTGGGACTCCTGTTTGCTTTTCCAGTTGGTGTCACAGTGACCTTGGGCTGAGCGGAAGAGAGGGGCCCTTTGGGTATGAGGTCAAGATGTGTCTTCAGAGTGTCTGGTTCCCTCGCCTTCCGTCCCTCCTTCTTTTCCATCCTGGGCACACTTTGGCAGATGGGGGACTGGGGGATCAGGAGAAACAGCAGGTGGCAGGAGTGGCCAGGGTGGGGCTGGTTCTGCCATCAGGACAGAGGGTTGGAGGTGGACTTCTTTGTCTCGGGGTTGATCGTGGCCGTTCTGCACTTCCCAAGATCCTGACCCTCCGTCACAGGCTTCCAGTCACTTCTAACCTAGAACTGGGCTTTGGTGGCAGTGGTTTGATTCTTGCTTGGCAAAATCTGTTATCCACTTACTCTGGAGGGTGTTCACATAGACACTGTCACCCACCAGCAACTGTCCCAGATGATAATTCACTGCTTTGTTTTCTAGCTGATTGCTGAGGAAGGGGTGGACAGCCTGAATGTCAAGGAGCTGCAGGCAGCGTGTCGGGCACGAGGCATGCGGGCCCTGGGCGTCACGGAAGACCGCCTGAGGGGTCAGCTGAAGCAGGTGCGTGAATTCGCCTTGTGCCAGGCCGGCATGGGCTCAAGGGAAACATCAGCCTTGAAAGGCCACTTGGAGGCTCTTCCCAAACTCTGGGCTGGCCTGGCGAGGTGACACTGTGACCTCTCTGGGGACGGCTAGGATGTTTGGGCTGTTGCTCGCCCTTCTGCTCTTACCACATTCACACCCCTGCATTCTCACCTTTCATTGCCTTTTGAATATTGCTTTGATTTTTCTTGTTTGCTTTTAGTTGATTTTAAAGACCTTAATAACTTACTATTTTGGTTATCTGTAGTCAGATGAGGACTGGAGTTCACCTCTGAGATGTCGGACGTGTTCACATTTTGACTCTTTCTGAACTGGGGCCATGGAAGGTTTGGGTGGCATGGCACGCTCTGACTTTGGAGCTGCCCCTTCTCTTGGCCACGCCCTGAGCTGGTGCCTCGTTCCCAATGCCATCAAATTGAGTGGCTTGTAGGTCGGAAAGTGACAGCCCCAGCCCCTCACTCTTACATGGAAAGGTTAAGGGGTGCAGGGCTCCAGCCGGTTTCCTCCCGGTGCCCTGGCACTGGCATGCCCTTGTTGGCAGTTATCCTCCTCCCGGGTTTTTCACACAACCTGCAAGTGTAGATGAAGGTGTGTGTACACACTTCTCCTCTCGACACAGACAGTATTTATGGCGTGATCCTGTGGCACCCCCTGCCTTCCACAGCTGCGTCTTCCATCGGATTCCCCAGCAGAGCCTTCTCTGTGTCTGGCATGGGTGCTGACCTCCCTAGCACTCTGCCTAGCCTTCTGGAGCTCCGTGGGGACATGGGCCACACACACAGGGGTGTCTGAGCAGGGGGGCAGGTGCTGTCCCTGCCCAGGCCCCTCGGCCCCCAGGGGAGTGTGGCGCATTGGGGGCCCGAGTGTCATGTGTTCACACTTTTCCTTCTCTACCCACCTCTCGGCGGTGCCTTTCTTCTCTTAGGGTTTGTTCTCATGTTTTGCCCTGTGTTCAGTTTGTCTCTAAACATTGTCACGGTCTTTCTTGCCCATTTGGAGATTGTCTTGGTGTCACTCAAGCAGCCAGCCCCGGAACCTGGCCTGTGCAGAGCCTGCAAGGGCCCGAGTGCTGACCGGCCTCAGTGACACTGCCTCTGTGGGCCCGTATATGTTGACCTGGGCTGGTCTTGTTTCTTTGTTTGAGACAGAGTCTTGCTCTGTCACAGGCTGGAGTGCAGTGGCGCGATTTCGGCTTGAAATAACCTCCGCCTCCCTGGTTCAAGCAATTCTTGTGCCTCAGCCACCCAAGTAGCTGGGACTACAGGTGCGCACCACTATGCCTGGCTAATTTTTGTATTTTTAGTAGAGATGGGATTCGCCATGTTGGCCAGGCTGGTCTCGAACTTCTGACCTCAGGTGATCCGCCCACCTTGGCCTCCCAAAGTGCTAGGATTACAGGCGTGAGCCACCGCGCCCAGCCCCTGGGGTGTTTTTAAGTGAAGAGTTAGTGCCCTGTTCTGAGGCCCTTGGGGTCCTCGCTGTGGGGGTTGCTGACCCCCAAGCCTCTCTGGTGTTTTGTTTACTAAGGCCGTCATCGGGTCACGCAGCACAGCAACAAACAGACCTTGCAGAACTTGAGACACCATCTTCTTTGAGAGCTATTCTGGTGATGAGGTGGGCAGACCTGCTGTGGTGCCAGCAGGGTTGGGGGGCTGCCCATGTGCTGAATCTGGCCTTGGTTGCAGTGGCTGGACCTGCACCTGCATCAGGAGATCCCCACATCGCTGCTCATCCTGTCCCGGGCCATGTACCTCCCAGACACCCTCTCTCCAGCCGACCAGCTCAAGTCCACACTGCAGACCCTCCCAGAGATTGTGGTACGTGCTGTCGGAGACCCCTTTTACCTCATCTCTTCATAGGTGGCTCCGCTCTTCTGGGGTGGGGGGAGGTGTGCAAGTGCACTCATTCCTCAACCATGGGCGAGGATCCCCCCATCCACCCAGCCTGCCTCCCACCCCCTCGCTAGTGCCCCCACCCAGCCACCTGTCCCCTTCCTTCCATCCCTCCTCACCAGCCCCTTGCCTGCCATCCCCCGTGTGGCACAGTTGCCAGTGGTCCCGACCTGGCCACGTGTTGGCTGCTGTGGATCTGGGCCGCGGCCCTTGGAGCTGTGCCAGCAGCGCCTGTGCTCCTTCCCACACGTCAGGAGTCATCGGGCAAGCGCAGAGGGCGGCCCAGGGGCCTCCCAGCAATTGCGGGCAGCACCTCGGCAGTGCCTTCTGTCCTGTGTGTGTGAAGCCCAGGTGGTGACAGGGGCAGGGGACACAGGACACAGGACAGAGGTGAGGGGCAGCAGGGGCCTCTGGTGGCTTCTGGGCTCACCCACAGATGTACCCTCTTCTGAAGGCAAAGGAAGCGCAGGTGAAAGTGGCCGAGGTGGAGGGTGAGCAGGTGGACAACAAGGCCAAGCTGGAGGCCACGCTGCAGGAGGAGGCGGCCATCCAGCAGGAACACCGTGAGAAGGAGCTGCAGAAGCGCTCGGAGGCGGTGGTAAGCGGTGGTCCTGCTCCGTGCCGCGTGGGGCTGTCCTGAGCTAGCCTCCCTAGAAACCCCCGCACGCCCACAGTCTTGGCCTCCCGCGTGCTTGCCCTGCAGCTCTGTCCTGCATGTTTATGTCCTCCTGGAGTGGTCAGGGAGGCAGGGTGCCCAGATGTGAGGCCTGCAACTCTGACATGGGGACTCCCCGATGGCCACAGTGGTGCTCATGGGAGATACACCTTAGCCGTCTCAGAGGGGCAAGCTTAGCATATGGCAGTGCCCACCCTCTCCTCAGGGACTTGCTGTGAGGGGCGCTGGCAGAGGAGCCTCAGGCTCCCCCAGCCTCTGGGCTCCTCTTCAACGTGGGCCCTGTGGTCCTCTTGGGTCACATGCATGGTGCCCACCCACAGGCTCAGCCTCCTGCTCTGCAAGTGACAGGGCAGCTTGGGGGAGTCTTGGGGAGACCAGAGATGGATAAGGTGCTCTAGCCTGTTCTGGAGTGGGCCCCAGGTGACCTGGCAGCTGCATGGAGCCTCCCTAGGGACCTTCTGTGGCAGGTGTGCTGCCCGATGTCACCTGCAGGCCTGCTCCCAGTGTGGCCTCTGCCATATGTTCTGAGCTTCGGGGAGCGAGAAGACTGCTTCTGTGTGATGGCGGGCCCTGGGCCGGTGTCGCCTTGCCTTTCAGAAGGATGTTGAGCCCGAACGTGTGGTAGCTGCTCCCCAAAGGCCGGGGACCGAGCCACAGCCAGAGATGCCTGACACAGTCCTGCAGTCAGAGACCTTGAAGGACACTGCCCCCGTGCTGGAGGGCTTGAAGGTAATGAGGCAGGTTCTGGGGCCCTGGAGGCTGAGGAGGGCATGGCCTGGCTTTGTGGACAGTTGTGAGGCAGGGATGGGGACAGGTTAGCTGGGGCACCTATAGCCCTCAGTGAGAGGAGATGGTGCAAGGGGTTGAGGATGAGGCCACTGGGCCCCTAGGAGGCTTGGTGGTTAGGAAAAGAGTGAGTCCGGCTGAGCTCCGCACTGTGCCTGGGTGCACAGCAGCTGACGCTGCCGTGGACTTAGCACCCTGGCCCACAGTGTGGCAGGTAGAGATGCCAGTCGGCAGGTTTCAGGGCCCTTTGCCAGCTTGCCCAGACAGTGAAGGGGTGTGGAAGCCAATGTGGCCCCTCAAGGTGGAGCCTCCTCCACAGGCCCAACCTGCTGTCACCTCCTGTGGGGTGATCTGGGCTTGGGGCATCTTCAGACTCCCCATGCGAGCCTGTGAGGTGCAGCCTCCAGGCGCTTGTGCTGCCCACCTGGGGCGCCTCCTGGTACCTTCCATCTTGAACTCGCGGGCTGAAGTGCAGTGGCGCCATCTCGGCTCACTGCAGTCTCAGCCTCCCAGGTTCAAGCAACTCTTCTGCCTCAGCCTCCCAAGTAGCTGGGAGTAGAGGCGTGCACCACCAGACCCAGCAAATTTTTGTATTTTTAGTAGAGAGGGGTTTCACCATGTTAGCCAGGCTGGTCTCAAACCCCTGACCTCAAGTGATCTTCCCGCCTCAGCCTCCCAAAGTGCTAGGATTACAGGTGTGAGCCACCACGCCCAGCCATAAAAAAAAAATTTGGCCAGGCACAGTGGCTCACGCCTGTAATCCCAGCATTTTGGGAGGCCGAGGCGGGTGGATCACGGGGTCAGGAGATCGAGACCATCCTGGCTAACATGGTGAAACCCCGTTTCTACTAAAAATACAAAAAATTAGCCAGACATGGTGGCATGCACCTGTAGTCCCAGCTACTCAGGAGGCTGAAACAGGAGAATGGTGTGAACCTGGGAGGCGGAGCTTGCAGTGGGCGACAGAGTGAGACTCTGTCTCAAAAAAAAAAAAAAAAAATTCACTTTTTAGCAAATCAAATAGAACTATTCTGTAAAAAGAATCATGATCACATGGGATTTGTTCAAAAAATGCAAATTGGCTTGAATTTTTTTTGTTTTGTGAAGGGATCTCACTCGGTTGCCCAGTCTGCAGTGCAGACATGACCTTGGCTCACTGAAGACTTGACCTCCCAGGCTGAAGTGATTCTCCTGCCTGAGCCTCCCGAGTAGCTGGGATTATAGGTGCCCACCATCACACCCAGCTAATTGTTGTATTTTTAGTAGAGATGGGGTTTCACCATGTTGGCCAGGCTGGTCTGGAACTCCTGACCTCAAGTGATCCTCCCACCTTGACCTCCCAAAGTGCTGGGTTTACAGGCTTGAGCCACTGTGCCTGGCCAAAATTTTTAAAATGTAATTTCCATATTAACGGACTAAATTAGAAAAGCTGGGAACGTTTATCTCGGTAGCTGCAGAAAGAGCCTGTGGCAGAACCCAGTATCCGTTCCTGATACGCAGATGTCCTGCACATGCAGGCAGCTTTCTCAGCCCAATCAAAAGCATCTGCAGAAACACCTCCAGCTGCCGTCACCCTCAGTGGTGAGACGCTGATGAGGTTGTCTGTCCTCACTCTGAGCTCAGCATCAGCCTGGGGGTTTCAGTCAGGGCAGTTGAATACAGAAAACAAAACCATATAGATCAGAAAGGAAAAAGGAAAACTCTTTATTCACAAATGGTGTGAACAGTCAACTGTGCTTCACTATGGTAATGAGTAGTCAGAGAAGGTTTGAACAGTATGGCACCCCCCAAAATGAACTACTTAGGGATAAATTTGGAAAAAGATATGCAAGTGCTGTCCACGGAGTACTGTAAAATGTTGCTGAGGGAAAGAAAAACCAAACAGAGAGGCTGGGCGTGGGGCCCACACCTGTGATATCAGCACTGTGGGAGGCCGAGGTGGGAGAATCGTCTGAGTCCAGGAGTTTGAGACCAGCCTGGGCAACATAGTGAGACGCCGTCTTTACAAAAAATAAAAAGTTGGCCAGATATGTCAGTGTGTGCCTGTAGTCCCAGCTCCTGGGGAGGCTGAGGCAGGAGATTGCTTGAGCTTGGGAGATCAAGCCTGCAGCAAGCCATGATTGCACCACTGCACTCCAGCCTGGGCAACAGAGTGAGACCCTGTCTCAAAAAACAAGACAAGAAACACACGACCACAGGGGCAAATCTCAAAATAAGTGAGTGAGAGAAGTCAGACAAAAAGAGTGCTTGCTGGATGATCCGTCTATCTAAGATGCTAGAAAGTGCACCCGAGTCTGCAGTGGCAGGAGGTGGACCTGAGGTTGCCTGGGGGTCGGTGGCGGGACCCAGTGGGGACACAAAGATGCATTTGGAGGTGACTCTTTGACTGTAGTGAAGGTTTCACAGTACATGTGTCAATTCATAGATGACATGCTTTAAACAAATGCGGTTTGGCATATGAGGGCAGACAGTGACTGCGTGCAGCAGCCAGTGTAGCAGTGAACCTGAACCCTGCTGGTCTCTCGTTACCAATGACTGTCCAGTGAGACTCTTGCCCTGGGCTGCCCATATAATATGAACAGAGCAGCTGGTCACTTGGGAACAGGCCAGTTCTTTCCCTTGGCTCAGGCTCTGTTGTTTGCCCATTTTTATCCCAGGAGGAAGAGATCACGAAGGAGGAAATCGACATCCTCAGCAATGCCTGCTCTAAGCTGCAGGAGCAGAAGAAGTCACTCACCAAGGAGAAGGAGGAGCTGGAGCTGCTGAAGGAGGACGTGCAGGACTACAGCGAGGTGGGTGGGATTTGCTCCCTGGACTCTGAGACTGCACGAAGAGTAAAATCGCTGTACTGGCCCCAAAGGCATTACATAATACTTCCGTCAGATACTTGATAAGCTGGCCAAAGAGTGTTTGGAGAGGAAAGCACATTATAAATAAACCTTATTCAGTAACCTTTCCACAGCCATTCCGGCTGGACCAATCCTCTGTAATGTGGCTGTGTGCCGTTCTGGCCACAGATGTGTGTGCACCTTTTTTTTTTTTTTTGAGAGAAGGTCTTGCTCTGTTGCCCAGGCCAGAGTGCAGTGGCACAATTTCAGCTCACTGCAACCTCCACCTCCTGGGTTCAAGCAATTCTTGTGCCTCAGCCTCCCGAGTGGATGAGACTGTAAACATGTGCCACCATGCCCAGCTCAATTTTTTGTATTTTTAGTAGAGACGGGGTTTCACCATGTTGACCAGGCTCATCTCGAACTCCTGGCCCCAGGTGACCCACCTGCCTCGCCCTCTCAAAGTGCTGGGATTACAGGCGTGGCCACCGTGCCTGGCCACATCTTTTAGTTTCTAAACATGGGAAGGTGTCTCATGAAGAGTTTGGTCACTTGACAAGATCTTATTCATGATTATGTGAAAGTGGCTTTTTTCTTTTCTTCCATGGTGATTTTTTTCCCTTTTTTTGTAAATATTACTTCCTAATAACGATTTTTTTTTCTTTCTTTCTTTCTTTTTTTTCTTTTTTTGAGACGAAGTCTAGCTCTGTCGCCCAGGCTGGAGTGCAGTGGTGTGATCTCGACTCACTGCAACTTCCGCCTCCTGGGTTCAAATGATTCTTCTGCCTCAGCCTCCTGAGTAGCTGGGACTACAGGCATGTGCCACCACGCCTGGCTGATTTTTTGTATTTTTAGTAGAGACAGGGTTTCACCATGTTGACCAGGCTGATCTCGAACTCCTGACCTCATGATCCACCCGCCTCGGCCTCCCAAAGTGCTGGGATTACAAACATGAGCCACTGTGCCCGGCCCCTAATACGATTTTTTAAAAACTGTTTTCATAGCTCTGTTGGGAATGATAACTGATTTTTCAATTGACAAAAATAATTGGCCATTTCTAGATTTATGACAGCCCTCATGCCATGTGGGTTCTCCACTGGATGTGAGGTGCTTATCACCAGCTCAGCCTGTTCCTTCCCTCCCCTCCCCTCGCCTTCCCCATTCTTCCTCATGGTGTTTACTCGTGGGAAAAAAACAACTTGGAATTTAAAAGGACACTTAAGGCTGGGCACTGGTGGCTGAGGCCTGTAATCCCAGCACTTTGGGAGGTCAAGGCAGGAGGATCACTTGAGCTCAGGAGTTTGAGACCGGCCTGGGCAACATGGTGAAACACCATTTCTGCAAAAAATACAAAAATTAGCCAGGCATCAGCCACCTCGTCCGGGAGGGAGGTGGGGGGTCAGCCCCCCGCCCGGCCAGCCGCCCCTTCCGGGAGGGAGGTGGGGGGGCCAGCCCCCCGCCCGGCCAGCCGCCCCGTCCGGGAGGGAGGTGGGGGGGGTCAGCCCCCCGCCCGGCCAGCCGCCCCGTCCGGGAGGGAGGTGGGGGGGTTAGCCCACCGCCCAGCCTGCCGCCCTGTCCGGGAGGGAGGTGGGGGTTCGGCCCCCCGCCTGGCCGGCCACCCGGTCCGAGAGGTGAGGGGCGCCTCTGCCCAGCCGCCCCTACTGGGAAGTGAGGAGCCCCTCTGCCCGGCCAGCCGCTCCGCCCGGGAGGGAGGTGGGGGGGTTAGCCCCCCGCCTGGCCAGCTGCCCCGTCCAGGAGGTGAGGGGCGCCTCTGCCCGGCCGCCCCTACTGGGAAGTGAGGAGCCCCTCTGCCCGGCCAGCTGCTCCGTCTAGGAGGGAGGTGGGGGGGTCAGCCCCCCGCCCGGCCCGCCGCCCTGTCCAGGAGGGAGGTGGGGGGGTCAGCCCCCCGCCTGGCCAGCCGCCCCGTCCAGGAGGGAGGTGGGGGGGTCAGCCCCCCGCCCGGCCAGCCGCCCCGTCCGGGAGGGAGGTGGGGGGGTTAGCCCCCCGCCTGGCCAGCCGCCCCGTCCGGGAGGTGAGGGGCGCCTCTGCCCGGCCGCCCCTACTGGGAAGTGAGGAGCCCCTCAGCCCGGCCAGCCGCCCCGTCCGGGAGGGAGGTGGGGGGGTCAGCCCACCGCCCAGCCTGCCACCCTGTCCGGGAGGGAGGTGGGGGGTCAGCCCCCCGCCTGGCCAGCCGCCCCGTCTGGGAGGGAGGTGAGGGGGTCAGCCCACCGCCCAGCCTGCCGCCCTGTCCGGGAGGGAGGTGGGGGTTCGGCCCCCCGCCTGGCCAGCCGCCCCATCCGGGAGGTGAGGGGCGCCTCTGCCCGGCCGCCCCTACTGGGAAGTGAGGAGCCCCTCTGCCCGGCCACCACCCCGGCTTGGAGGTGTACCCAACAGCTCATTGAGAACGGGCCATGATGACAATGGTGGTTTTGTGGAGTGGAAGGGGGGGAAAGGTGGGGAAAAGATTGAGAAATCGGATGGTTGCCGTGTCTGTGTAGAGAGAGGTAGACATGGGAGACTTTTCATTTTGTTCTGTACTAAGAAAAAATTCTTCTGCCTTGGGATCCTGTTGATCTGTGACCCTACCCCCAACCCTGTGCTCTCTGAAACATGTGCTGTATCCACTCAGGGTTGAATGGATTAAGGGCGGTGCAAGATGTGCTTTGTTAAACAGATGCTTGAAGGCAGCATGCTCGTTAAAAGCCATCACCACTCCCTAATCTCAAGTACCCAGGGACACAAACACTGCGGAAGGCCACAGGGTCCTCTGCCTAGGAAAACCAGAGACCTTTGTTCACTTGCTTATCTGCTGACCTTCTCTCCACTATTGTCCTGTAACCCTGCCAAATCCCCCTCTGCGAGAAACACCCAAGAATGATCAATAAAAAAAAAAAAAAAAAAAAAAAAATTAGCCAGGCATGATGTTGTGTGCCTGTACTCCCAGCTACTCCAGAGACTGAGGCAGGAGGATTGCTTGGGAGTGGGAGGCTGGGAGTTGGAGGCTGCAGTGAGCTGAGATCATGCCACTTTACTCCAGTCTGGGTGACAGAGCAAGACCCTATCTCAAAAAACAAAGACACTTAATTTCCTTGATTAATTAGTTCACTGAATTTTTCTTTCACAAGTGTGAAAGAAATTGAGATTCAGAGTAGATTATGTCTTTTGCTTGCAAAGCAGTGTACGAAAATAAGAAATTTGTATGATAGAAATACAATTTTATAACTCTCTGGTTTGAATTAATGGGTTTAATTACCTTTACAAGTTAATTTATTACCTTTTTTTGTTGTTGTTTGAGATAGGGTCTCGCTCTGTCACTCAGGCTGAAGTGCAGCGATGTGATCTTGGCTCACTGCAGCCTCCACCTCCTGGGCTCAAGCCATCCTCCTGTCTCAGACTCCTGGGTAGCTGGCACTACAGGTGTGCACCACCACGCCTGGCTAATTTTTTGTTTGAATTTTGGTAGAGATAAAGTCTTGCTATGTTGCCTGGGCTGGTTTTGAACTCCTGTTCTCAAGTGATCCTCCTGCCTTGGCCTCCCAAAGTTCTGGGATTACAGGCATGAGTCACTGTGCCCAACCAGATTCTTTTTTTTTTTTTTTTTGAGACAGAGTCTCGCTCTGTTGCCCAGGCTGGAGTGCGTTGGCATGGTCTTGGCTCACTGCAGCCTCTGCCTCCTGGGTTCAAGCGATTCTCCTGCCTCAGCCTCCCAAGTTACTGGATTACAGGTGCCTGCCATCATGCCCAGCTAATTTTTGTATTTTTAGTAGAGGCGGGGTTTCACCACATTGGCCAGGCTGGTCTCGAACTCCTAACCTCAGGTGATCCGCCCGCCTTGGCCTTGCAAAGTACTGGGATTACAGGCATGAGCCACTACACCTGACCCCCTTTTTCTTTTAAGACAAACTTTTTACAACCAAAATAATTTTATTAGGACTTGCAGGAGATCAAGAAGGAACTTTCAAAGACTGGTGAAGAAAAATACGTGGAAGAATCTAAAGCCAGCAAGAGATTGACAAAAAGGGTGCAGCAGATGATCGGGCAGATCGACGGCTTGATCTCGCAGCTGGAGATGGACCAGCAGGCTGGCAAGCTGGCCCCAGCCAACGGCATGCCCACGGGGTGAGTGGGGTGGCGGGCGCGGGAGAGGGATCGGAGACTCACATAGGGAGGCTGGTCCCTTTGCTGGATCTGAGCTGGGCCCTTCTGGCTCCAAAGGGCACATTGTAGCCTCTGCCTGGCTGCCTCTCCACCTTTGACCAGCAGTCCCAGCCAGGAACCCTCTGGCATGTCAGTCTCTGCCTCTCCGAGAGCAGTTCGTCCCTTCCTGGCCCCTCTTCCTCTTCCCACAGCCCCCTCTCCTCCCGCTCCAACCTCCGCCTCTCTTGGCTTCTGTTTCCTCTAATTACCAGGCTCTCTCTTGCCTCTCCCTCTTCCTGACCCCACCCACGCTCAGTAATGACACCAGCTCGGGCAGTCGGCCTTCTCTGTGCCCGACATGTCCCAGATTCCTGCGCAGCAGTGGCTGAGGGAGCTGCCGTTTTGTGAGTCCCTTCTGGGCGAATGAAACAGCTGTTGGGTGACAGCTGGTGCCCTGCAGGTCCCAAATCTCCACCCCCACACCCACAGTGTTGTAGGTGGGCTGCACGTGGCACCCTGCTCATGCTCTCGTCCCTGCTCTTGGAGGCCCTCATCTGCCCAGGGCACCACAGCCCCCATGATCATGAAAGTATTGCCAAGTGGCCACAGGCCTGAGGACAACAGCCCAGCAGCCATGGCCCCAGAGGGGTGGCCACTGAGGGGCAGACATGCCCGTGGAAACCCTGGACCTGGTGGTGTTTCTGTGTTTGTGTCCACGCTGGCCCTGGGAGCTCTTGGCAGTGTATGCAGGATGGGATCATACCTTGGGGGTCCGTGCTGGAGGTTGCCTGGCTCACGCGGAGCCGCCTGTGTCAGTGCTGACCACTTGCAGCCACAGGTGTGGGCAGTGAGGTCCCGTGTAGCAGGACGCCTGCCCGTGGCCACATGCAGGCTGTGCTTCCACAGGGAGAACGTCATCAGTGTCGCTGAGCTCATCAACGCCATGAAGCAAGTCAAGCACATTCCCGAAAGCAAGCTCACCAGCCTGGCCGCAGCACTGGATGAAAACAAGGATGGCAAGGTCAACATCGACGACCTCGTCAAGGTGGGCCTCGCTGGGGACCACGCAGGCCATCCGCCACCTGCTCTGGAGTGGGGTGGGGCAGGGGGACTGTTCATTGCATGTCCAGCACCCTCCTGGGCAGCTACCCCCTCCTGTCAGGGGTTTGGGTCTGTCACTGCGACTGTTCCTTTAAGCCGCTGCTCTCATTTGAAACATCAGAAGTGAGAAATTATTGAAGTTACAACTCAAGTGTTGAGACAGAAAACGCACCTAGTGGCTACGCATGTCACTGGACCCCGCCCCCAGCTGGTGGCACTGGGGCGCCGGTGGGGGGAGCGGCAGACACCTCTCAGGGGCCCCCGAGGCTGAGAGGCGACTGCACAGGGAGCCTGGGGGCACTTCACACCTGCCGGGGCCCCCCGAAGCTGAGAGGCAACTACACAGGGGAGCCAGGGGGCAGCTTGGGCACCGCGCCGAGGCTGAGAGGTGACTGCTGGGCTGAGCTCCCAAGTGCAGCCACTCAGGTTCCAGGGTAGCCCCGGAGACCCTGGCCCAGGATCCAGTCTCTGAAGGGAAGGCAGGGCTCTAGCCTGAGTGCGCACACCAATTTTCCCGATCACTGACATCTCTGAGGGGAAGCTGCCTCGCGGCTCCCGGTGCATGCATCAGGTTAGTGATTTTCCAGACGTCTAACAGAAGTGTTGGCTGGTTTCTTGCAGTTCAGTTTGGAAGCAAGGATCATGTATCTACTGCACACTGCCCTTCCCTTCCCTGCTAGTCTGGGTGGCAGAGTGGGGACAAGGTCCCTGCATGTCACCCCACTCTGCCCTGGGAAGCCATGGCCCAGGTTCCTGGCCAGAGCAGGAACTTGACCCTGGCAGCCCCGTTGTGCTGTCTGCCACCTGTCAAGGCAGCCCCCTGGCTCCTTTGTCCTCCCACTCTGAGCCCCTTCCCCAGGGTCTGTGGCACCAACCCTTGGGGGAATTGGTGCTCTGAGGACCCTGGGGCCCGCAGGCAGTGATTGCGTGCATGCTGCTGCCACCCCAGCCGGGGCGGCTGACGGCGCTGGCCCCGCCTCCGCCTCACTGTGCTGTAGGGCGCAGCCACCTGAGCCTCTCCCTTTCCCACGTGTGTAGGTGATTGAGCTGGTGGACAAAGAAGATGTTCACATCTCCACCAGCCAGGTGGCTGAGATTGTAGCAACACTGGAAAAAGAGGAGAAGGTGGAGGAGAAGGAGAAGGCCAAAGAGAAGGCAGAGAAGGAGGTCGCAGAGGTGAAGAGCTAGAATCACTGTCCTGGGCACCTGTCCTCCTGCTGTGCCGCCACCCTGGCAAGGGCCGTGAGGGCGATTGCTTTGTGGTGATTCTCAGTGGCTCATCTAATATTTTGGCTGGAATAAATCAGAGACTTCCATAATCAAGTAAATTTTAATTTTCATCATTCCACGGAGATTCAGTCTGTCTGGAATCCAGGAACCCCTCCACAGAATCGTGTCTGGATCCACACTGTGGTGTGGCTGCCACGGCCTCCTGGCTCCAGAGGCAGCTGGGCCGGGCCAAGGCAGGAAGGCGCCCCCATGTGCGTGGCCTCACGTCTCAGCATCTGACTGTGCTGCCCTGTCCCCAGGGAAGAGAATGAGGACCACGTGGACTCCGCCCACACAGAGCTGGCTGCTGTGCCCACCCTCAGGGGCGTCAGGAGACACAGCCTGTCCTCCTCAGGGCTGAAGATGCCTCCATTCGCCTGTGGACCTTGATTTCTAGATTTCAGTGTCAATAGACCTGTCTTCCTGCACACTTTCAGTTAGATGTGGGTCAGTGTGGAGACGGAGGTGTCTGCCATCTCTGTGGCCTCTGGAGAGTGATGTCTCCCTGCTGGGAGTGCTGGTTCTCACGTGCGGTTTCCCTTGTGTATTGGAGCTCTTTCTCGGCTTTCTATTTCCCCCAGTTCTTTAAGCAGTCAATTGGCACAGAGTTTCCCACGCTGGTCTGCCTGCCCCAAGAGCCGCGCGACTCCGACGCAGCCCTGGCCATGGGGCTCCCTTGGGTGGTGCTTGGGCTGCGTGCCACGGGGGCTGCAGTGGATTCACTGTGTCAGGGATGAGCCTGGCTTGGGGGTTGGTGGGGCTCTGAAGTGCATTTGGGGTTCTTTGTAGCTTCTAATGTGAGGTTTGAGTCCAGTGCGCCCACAGCAGCATGCCCTTCTCACCCCTTGCGGTGTTGCAGGCTCAGGCCCCTGGGCTCCTTCAGCAAGCAGGCTAGTCAGTGAGGCATGAGGATCCGGCACAGGGCATCCCCTGGGGCTTCAAGGGCAATACCCCCGTGCTTAGGGTTTGCCCTGTGCCCTCTGGGTGGGGCGGCCTCCCCGCACTCGGCACTCGGCAGCATGGCCAGGCTGGCCAGGGCGTGGGCCTGTGGTGTCCTGTGGCACCTCCACCCTCCTGCCCAGCCGGCTGTGTCACACTCATCTTTTTAAGGTCAGGTTGGTTCCTGGCAAAAATGTCCCTCCAGGGGCCTCCAAGCATAGGATTTGGAAGACAGGAACGGCACAGGCGTCCAGGAAAGCAGCTGCGCTCAGACGATGCCTTCTCCATTACTTGAAGCTTCTTTCTGTTCAGCCATTAAAGAAACTTGACAAAATAGGAACAGGAGATATTTCTCAATTGTAAACCTTTGTGCAGGGACAGTTGGCTTCCAGAGGCTTTCAGATTGCAGTTATTTGCGAAGTTGGTTTTAGATCCTTAACTAATATTTATGAATCCTCTCACCCTGTGTAAGTAGCCTGGTGTTCGTTTGTCCAAGTGTACTTACCCTCGAGAACAAGCCTTGCAGTTGCCAGGTGTGTGCAGACGCCTCTCCTGTGAGCCGCGTCGCGGGCCCAGTCAGCTGCCCCGGCTCTCATCCTCGTCCCCACCGCCTGGGCTGAGCATGTTGACGTGAACAGCCACTGCCACAGGCAGCCCATCCCACCGTCCCCTCTGCCCTGGACTCCGCGTGGCCTCCGAAAGCCAGCTTGCCCTCCGGGTGCTGCAGGGGCTTGGCAGGTGGGGAAGGCTCTGGTGGGTGCCTTTGGTGGCTTCCGTGACATCAGCCGTGCTCTGATGCAGGCTTGCTCCCTCGTCATCCTCCCTCATCGTTCTGTGTGCATTTTTCTCTATGTCCTGACCTTTCTTCTTGCACCTAAAAGTGGTGTCTGGGTGCAAATGTAAGCAGTGGTGGATCCAGAAATAAGAGCTTTGTGTAATAAGCTTCTTAAAACAGTCCTTTCTTACACCTGCCCAGGGCCAGACCCTCGGTCTTGGCCTTTTTCAGGAGCTAGGATATCTGCGCCTGGTGAAAATGAAACGAATTCCTGATTTAGGAATTCAGTATTTCCTCCTCACTCCGGCTAAGCACTCACTTTTTTTTTTTTTTTGATACGGAGTCTCGCTCTGTCACCCAGGCTGGAGTGCAGTGGTGCGATCTCGGCTCACTGCAACCTCCACCTCCCGGGTTCAAGTGATTCTTCTGCCTCAGCCTCCTGAGTAATTGGGATTACAGGCATGCACCACCATACCCAGCTAATTTTTTTTTTTTTTTTTTTTTGAGACAGAGTCTTGCTCTGTCTCCCAGGCTGGAGTGCAATGGCGTGATCTCGGCTCACTGCCAGCTCCGCTTCCTGGGTTCACGCCATTCTCCTGCCTCAGCCTCCTGAGTAGCCAGGACTACAAGCACCCGCCACCACACCTGGCTAATTTTTTTTGTATTTTTATTAGAGACAGTGTTTTACCGTGTTAGCCAGGATGGTCTCGATCTCCTGACCTCGTGATCCGCTCACCTCGGCCTCCCAAAGTGCTGGGATTACGGGCAAGTTTTTATTAGAGACGGGGTTTCATCGTGTTGGCCAGGCTGGTCTTCTACTCCTGACCTCAGGTGATCCACCCGCCTCAGCCTCCCAAAGTGCTGGGATTACAGGTGTGAGCCACCGCGCCCGGCCTGAACTCTCAGTTCTAACGCAGGGATTCAGGAATTGGGCTTTCAGACTCCTTCTGCAGTGTCACAATCCAGACTTTTTTTAAATGAAGGGCACCCCGCAGTGGCTCGCAGTGGGTCCCGGTGCTGGCAGGAGCGTGCTGGCGAGCCGGCTCTGTCTTTGTAAATCCTCCGGGGGTCCTAGGGCTGACTCCACCGGACAGCCCGTCCTGGGCCGTGTTAAGCACCTTTTGTAGAAATCGTATTTTTATTAAAACATCAAATCTGTGTTCCTTTAACAGTGCAGAGTAATAATATTTCTGAACCGTTGGGCACGCAGGAGCGAGTGGAAGCCGGCAGAGCTGTCCACGTGGCTGCAGGGGCTGGACCTTGGGGCGCGTGTGGCTGTGAGGCCAGTTCCAGAAGGAGCCTCACCATCCCTGGGGGTTTGAGTGCTGGGCCGCCCTCCATGGGTTCAGCCCTTGGCCAGGAGGGCCAGCTCTTCTGAAAGACTCCTCAGGCAGCTGAGGGGAAAGAGCACCGAGTACTGCCCTAGGGAGTCCTGGATGAGGCAGGGCCTTCAGCCTGCAGTCCAGCCCACAGGCAGGGCCCAGACGCCCTGAGGGACATGTGATGGCCTGGGGCCATGGAGGGCAGCCCCCAGCCCGGACCTCTGGGTGCCTACCTGCCTCAGCGTGGCCCGGCTGCAGGAGTGCGTGGATGGTTCCAGCGCCAGGATAGCAGTGTGGTGTCTTGGCTCCCGACCCTTCTCAGTGGACAGAAGCCATCCCTTAGGTGCTCTGCCCACACTGGGACCAGGCCCTGTGGGCACCTCACGGGCTTCTCTGCGGCCCTGGCTGCTGGTTTGTTCACACTGAGGGTCCTCCCTCGGGGCCTCCCTTGACCCCTAGGCCCTAATTAATCAGACGAAATGATGGACCCACAGCTGGGGTGGGAGGTGCTCACTCACGGGGACAGCATCCCAAAGAGCTGTGAACAAACCAGGTGCCCTTGGTGACCCCAGGAGCCACCAGTTGTGTCCTGGAAGCCGGGCCTCCCATGAGACACGTCCCCCTCAGAAAGCCATCAGCAGACAGCAAGGGCAGGGACCCTGCCAGCCTAGAGCACACCCAACCACTAGAGGGCACCCTGGTGGTGGAGGTTCAGTTGTGCTGACAGCTGGGGTCTCTCATGGGCTCACCTTCTTATGGGACAGGGGGAGGCAGCCAGGGAGCCCCTGATGGGGCAGCTTCAAGGACTGTGCCCTGCCATCTGGGGTCGCTAAGGAAGCACTCTGAGGAGGAGGGGGCTGGCCCACCAGCACCTTCATGGGCCACTGTTCTCCCGGTGGCCCAGCCCTTTGGTCCCCAGCACCCATTCAGGATCCCACTGTGCCCACCAGAGGTCCACCAGAGCCCTGACGGGAGAGGGGCCTTAGGTTGTAGCAGGGACACTGCCCAGCCAGCGCTAGGGGGCGCTCCCGGCCTGCGCTTCGAGCCCCATGCTCTGCCTGCCTTGGTGTGGATGCTGGAACTGCCTGCCTGTTGGCCTGGTCCTCCCACTGCCCTGCGGGCCTCAGCCTTCAGGCCCATGTGGGCCTCCCCATCCTGCCACTGTCACCAGGCATCCCATGGCCAGGCCTGCCTCTGGGGCCCAGCATGGGGTTTCTGGGCAAGTGGGGGCATTAGGGATGCAGTCCCTTGTGAGGCCACTTCCACCAGGCCCGCGCCCACACGTACTTCCCTGAATGGGGTTGAGTTAAACCCTTGCCTGCCCAGGAAACGGGCCAGGAACGCCCCCTGACCTGAAAGGTGAGTTTGTAGCCAGAGTATTTTAGAAGCTAGAGTTCATGCAGCTCATGGTTGGGAAACCCTGCTCTTGAGCCAGCAGAGGGGAGGAGAGACAAGGAGGATGGCAGAGGGGAGAAGAGCAGAGGGAGGATGGCAGAGAGGACAGCAGAGGTGGGGAGAGCAGAGGGGATGGGGGGAGGAGAGCAGAGGGAGGATGACAGAGGTGGGACAGCAGAGATGGGAAAAGCAGAGGGGAGGATAGCAGAAGGGAGGACAGCAAAGAGGGTGGTGGGGAGTCAGGAGAGATGGTACACCCCCTCCAGGAAGCCTTCCCAGACTTGCTCTCACCATGTTGTCCTCCCACCCTGCTAGGGCTATGAACTTGGGCAAGGGCCTGGTTCCATCTCTGGGTTCTCAGCACCCCCATCAGCACCTCATCTGCCCAAAGGTGCTTTATCACTGTGGGGGACCCTGATGGAGCCCAAGGCAGTGGGGGCACTGGTTGCCCGGCCTGGGAGGGCAGAGAGCTGATCTGGAGGAGAGTGACCGCCTGTGTAGCCCCCAGGGCCCCATGAGGGCTTTGCTTACTTTTGGCTCCATAGGGGGATGCCCAGAAAGCTCCCCAGCTGACTGGGAAGGCGGATGCCAGGAGTGGGGTGATGAGGGAAGGTCTGCCTCAGAGCTAGTGAGACAGGACCCTCCCCACCACCACCACCACCTCAGGAACCCACAAGCTGGGAGCATCCAGGGCAGTGCACCCCCCAGGCACCCTGCTCCCTTCCGCCAGGGAGGAGCACTCCCATAAACACTCCTTGCTCTTGGGGCTCCCAGCCCACCAGTGATTTTCGGTGCTGCTGCCAGCATCCATCCCGTGCAACTGGGACCACCTGGCAAAGTGACCCCTCCCTCCCCTATCCCAGAAGAACTGGAGACAGAAAGCACAGGGCCAGGTTAGCAACCAAGTGTCTTTATTTTTCGGAAAGTTCGTCGCTGGGTTAACAAAATCGCACCTGCCAGTTTGGGTGATGCCTCTGGCCACCATGCACTGGGCCCCAAGAAGAGACCACCCTGAGCCATGGCCCTGCAGGCAAGCAAGGGACAGCTGCCCGGACTCAGGGCCCAGTAACAGTACAGAACGAACCAACTGAATTCACGGCTTCCCTCCAAGCTTTGAAAGGTAGCAGTCCAGGCTATAAAACTCTAGAAGCATTGCGTAAGAAGTGTTAAGTCTACAGCAAATACATCTTGTAAAAACTCAATAAATTATATATATAGATATATATAAACTTGTAACATCTAATAACATCGGAACCTGCACGCAGGGCCGGCCCCTCCCTGGAAACCGTCTCCCTGCCTGGGACACACAGCAATTAGAAGAATTTGTATGAAAATACCAGCTTGCTTTGAAGTCCAAAAAATAAATCTCCTAAAGGAAAATCCTATAGAAATCTAATTCTCCTGAAAAAGGACAAAGGAAATAAAATATCTTCACTGGAATCACCTCCAACTATTAACAACCTTTTAGGCTTGGAGGGGATCCTCCAGCTCCGGGGCAGGCTGGACGTACATTCTTGGCCGTCCCTCTATCGGCGGGATAAACCTTCTCGGTTGTCAATAAGTTAAAAATTAAAACTCTCCGCCATGTGGCTGGCTAAATGCTGGAAGTGTTGGGGTGTGGGAACAAGAGTGCCAGGGGCCCATAAATAGCTTTACAAATATACAGGTCCAGTTTTAAAACAAAACCGGTGCCAGAAAAGGCCCTGGTCCTCTGCTTGCATGGGTGAGACCCCCCCCTGGGGCCTCCCTCCCCACCCGCCCCGCCCAGGGCCATGCCTGCCTCCTGTGCCCCCAGGGTCGCAGGCCTCCGTTGTACCAGCCTTTTCCTCTTCCATATATTTTATATATATGTATGTATATATACCATATACACAGCATCTATTTATAGAAATGTACACTAGTTTCCGGAATAAACCTTTTGCATAAAAGGTAAAGGCTCCCATCTTCAGGTACCCGTAATTTCAGTCTCTGAGGGGCAGGGTGGGAACTGGGAAAGCCTGGAGGTGGGGAGGCGGTGCCACTAACACCCCAGGCACAAGGTGCTGGACATGTGGGGCTTCCCTGCAGGCTCAGCTTTGGGTGTGGGAGGGGCCGAAGCCCACCCTGTGATGTCCCGTGGTGCAAAGGCAGAGGCCGGAGCCATGTCGGGCCCAGCTCCCTGCCCCACGGGGGTCCCACCGGGTGGGCCCACTTACATTCTGCACTGGGTACCCCCAGAACAAAGGCCCCTCGGTGCTGCAGCACCAGTCAGGAGGCCGTTGCACAGCAGCGGGGACACCCAGGGTACCTCTGCACCTGGAGGCAAGATACACACGCACACACGCACACGCGGATGTGCACACACACACACACACACGCACACGCACAGACCAAAGCTCTGTGTAGCCGTCTCTCCATCTGCACTGAGTCTCATGCCGGGGAGTGGCTGTGCACCAGCAGCAGGGTGGGCTGCTAGGGACCCCCTCACATTGTTGGGGACCAGTGGCCCTTCACGTCCGCGAGCCCCCACTGCTGGGTGGGGCCGGGGGCAGCAGGTCGTGGGCAAACACGGAGTCGTCCCCTGAGGAGCTGGAGCTGGGGGTGTCCTGGCCACCCGGGGAGTACTGCTCGAAAGGCGCCGACAGGTCCAGGTACTCCTGCTGGCGGGAGGCGGGGTGAGCGCTGTGCCACCGAGCCCCTGTTCGCACAGCCGCCTCTGTGCCCAGGCTGTGCCCCAGAAGGCCCGCCCCACACGTCAGCACTCTGGGGGGCAGGATGGCCGGGGACGGCAGGGGGAGGGGCATAGGCGGGTGGCACCAGGCCAGAGCCAGCACTCACGTCGGTGGACGTCACGGTAAGGACACGGTCCAGGTCCTCCACCAGCTGCTTGAAGGTGGGCCTCTGGGAGGGCGCGGCATGCCAGCACTCCCGCATGATCATGTACCTGCGGGCAGGGCGCTCAGGAGTGAGCCCCGCCGCTTCCCACCTTATTCGGGAACAGCCTGAAGGGCTGCCAGTCCCTCCCCCGCCCAGCCCCGGAGGGACCCCCACCCCTGAGGACCCAGTGGAGGGCCAGGGATGCCACTCACAGGTCGTGTGTGCAGTTGGCGGGCTTGTCCATGCGGTGGCCCTCCTTCAGCAGCTTGAAGAGCTCCTCCACAGGGATGCCGGGGTACGGGGAGCCCCCCAGCGTGAAGATCTCCCAGAGCAGGACCCCAAAGGACCAGCTGCAGGGGAAGGTGAGGTCAGGCTGTCCTGAGACTCCCAGGACAGACACCTGGGCGGGCACCAGGGGAATAGGCCAGGGCTGCACACTGCTGCCCCCAGGGAGGGGTAGAAACCACACCCAAGAGCTCCAGGGCACAGGCCTGGGGGCTGCAGCTGGGGTCCTGGCTCTGCCCAGTTCCCGCCTCCACCCCTGAAGCCTGAGGTCTGGAGGACACGTACACGTCACTCTGGTGAGTGTAGACTCGGTCAAACAAGGCCTCAGGTGCCATCCACTTCACGGGCAGCCGGCCCTGGGAGGGTGTGGGAAGGCGGTGTTGGCGCCAGGCGTCCTCCTGGCATGACCCCCACCCCCTCACCCCAGGGCCGGGCTCACGTTGGTTGTCTTCTTGTAGTAGTCGAGGTTGTGCACGTCCCGGGCCAGCCCGAAGTCTGCAATCTTCATCACGTTGTCCTCGGTCACCAGCACATTGCGGGCAGCCAGGTCCCTGTGGATGCACTGGGGAAGGGGTGGGAGGCAGGGTTGAAGCCTCTCCACCTCTCCCCGCTGCTCCCAGCATCTCAGGGCAGGGCCCAGCCTACTCCACCCACACCTGCCGCCCTGCTCACCTTCTGGGAGGCCAGGTACTCCATGCCCCGGGCCACCTGGTAGGCACAGGACACCAGGTCCTTGAAGGTGAGCTGCTCCTCGGGCGGCTTGCAGGTGTCGAAGGAGTAGTCCAGGCCCGGGGGCCGCCGCGCCCGCAGGAACTCCCGCAGGTTACCCTTGGCCGCGTACTCCACCAGCACGTACAGGGGCCCTGGGGACACGGGCTCCTCAGAGGGGCTGCCAGGCCCAGGAGGGCCGCCCACCCGGCACCACCGCCGCTACCACACCTACCGCCCTGCGTGCAGGCGCCCAGCAGGTTGATGATGTTTTTGTGTTTCCCGATCATCTTCATCATCTCCATCTCAGACACCAGGTCCGACAGGTCCTTGTCAGTGGCATCGTCTGTGCAAGGAGCGGGGGGCCTGTGTCAGGCAGCGGCGGCGCCCCCAGCCCTGCTCTGCACCCCTGGCCGCCCCCTCAGCCCTGCTCTGCACCCCTGGCCGCCCCCTCAGCCCTGCTCTGCACCCCTGGCCACCCCCTCAGCCCTGCTCTGCACCCCTGGCCGCCCCCCCAGCCCTGCTCTGCACCCCTGGCTGCCCCGCCAGCCCTGCTCTGCACCCCTGGCCGCCCCCTCAGCCCTGCTCTGCACCCCTGGCCGCCCCCTCCTCACCTTTCAGCATCTTCACGGCTACGGTGACAGGCTTGGCGGCCCGGTCCTTGTCAATGCCGATGGCCTCCGCCATGACCACCTGGCCGAAGCAGCCCTCCCCAAGGGGCTTGCCCAGGGTCAGCCTGGCAGTGGAGGCAGAGGGGCCATGAGTGTGCAAACTCGCCCACTCTCAGCCCACCACGGTCCCCACCCCAGCCTGGCCCAGAGCCACCACCTCCAGGAAGCCCTCCATGCTCCCCCTACAGCCTGCTCATAAGGACGAAGAGTGTCACCCACAGCCTCCCGCCCTTGCTGCCCCTCCAGACAGGGCACCTTGAGAGGGGCAGTCCCTGCCATGCACCCAGTCCCAGGAGCATCTCCACAGAACCCCAGCCACACCCAACATCCGCCACATCCCTGACGGCCCCTAAACCCAGCCAGGCCTCTGACTGGTGGCTGTTTCACCCCCACCACCAAGCCCCCTACAGCCAACGCTGGCCCTCAGCACCACTGACCGGGCCCGAGACAGCTCCCATTTGGGGTCGGCAGGCAGCTCGAGCTCGGAGACATTGGCCAGCGTGGGGCCCTCCCCTGAGGACAGCCTTGCGATGCGCACCAGTGGTGTGTTGGAGCTCATGGACGCGTTGGACTCCAGGGACACCTGCTTGGGTCAGCAGGGGCAGGTTGGCGCCGCGTGGGCGACAGGGCGTGGAGGTACAGCTGGGGGTCAGTGCTGGGCCAAAAGGGGGGGCGTTCTGACTTCCACCAGCATTGAATGAAGATTTTTAGAATGTTTCGTGCCCCAAAGTACCCTAGGCTCTACATGGTGAGCAGAGACAAGGAGAGGGGAGCCCGCCTGGCTGCAGAGAGGACTCACACAGCCCAGGACCAGCGTGGGCCGAGGGGGGGGCTCCAGGAGGCCTGGCGGGCAGGCAGCTCAGAACCTGGTATCTACTTTCTGTTACCTGTCGCTTGAGCGGGAAGCGGGAGATCTTGTGCACGGTGGGGGAGCCCAGGCCTTTCTTGGGGGGGCTGCGCAGGCGGCAGAGCGTCACAGCCGCCACCACCAGGATGAACAGGAAGAAGCCCACCCCGTAGCTGAGGATGCCTGCATACACACTGCCCGCCTCGTCAGCCTCCACCAGCTCCTCCTCGGCTGCAAAGACATGGGCGTTGAGGCCTGGCCTGGCCCCCCCCCACGGGGCTCCCATGGATGCCCCTGGCCCAAAGCCACAGGTACCACTGGGAGCGGGAGGGGGCTCAGAACCTCAGCACCCGCCTTGTCTGGAGGATCTCGCAGTCAGTAACGCCAGTGAGTCTAGAGGGCCAGACCCTGGAGAGGAGGAGCCCAGCAGAGCCAGCCAGTCCCACACCGCCACCAGGCGCCCGGGAGACACCAGAGCCACAGGAGGGGCCTTTTGGGGACCCAGATGGGAAGTGGGCTCGAGGGGGCTGAGGGGGCCCCTCTGGGACCAGGACCGGGCCAGGCCAACTTTGTCCCCACACTGGGCACAGGGCCAGGAGTGAGGGCTCAAGGAGCGGGACGGCCATAAGTCACAGGATTCCCGTCCGTCCTGGCAGCTTTGGCGTGTCCCGAGCCAGCGTCCCCCAGACAGTGCGGAGCAGCAGGAGCAGCAGAAGCCGGTACCTGGCAGCACCACCAGCCACGCAGAGTGATGAGAAAACCCAATAGAATTGCCCGCCAGACAGGTGTACTCCCCGGCGTCCTCAAAGGTGACGTTGTGCAAGGAGAGAACCTCTAGCTCCTTGTCGGTGGTGTTAGCGCCCGCCGTCTACAAAGAGAGAGCAGAGCGATAGGCGAGCGCCAGCACCGCCCTGCGGGCACCGCACAGAGTCCACACGGCAGGATCCAGCCGCTGCAAGGAAAACGCCGCCACCACCAACTCCTCAGCCACCGCCAACTTGGTCACCGCCACGCGGCCGAGGGCCCTCCGCCTGGTACACCGGTACTGAGCCCGAAGCCAGGCCCCTCCACCGGCGAGTCCTCTGTCCCAGGTGAGCGGCAGGCGGGCAGGCAGCATGCGGGTTAGCGCAGAGCCAGGCGGGTGCAGGTGGAGGATGGACACAGGGACACACAGGCTGCAGAAGCGAGCAGGCAGCGGGCGAGGGTGGAGAGAGGCGCAAAGGAGTGCTCACAGACGGCACGGAGCCAGCCCGGTGGGCACCGGGCACCTCCTGCGGGGGTCGCAGGCGTGCGGGAAGGGTCGGCGCAGGCCACAGGGCTCGAAGCGGGCGGTCACCGTGGAGGCTGGAGCTGCCAGCCTTGCCGAGGCGGCCCCGAGTGGAGCGCGAGCCAGGGGCGGGAGCGAGCAGGGCTGGGCGTGCGGGGCGTGCAGGGCGCGCGGCCAGGGCCTTGGAGCTGGAGCTCTTGTGCCGGCCGGCATGGGACAGAGTCGTTACCTGCTCGGGGCCCGTGAACGCTCAGCCAAAAGGCCTTCTCGGCCACGCCTATGAAATTGGTGGCTCGACAGAGGTACTCGCCCCCGTCCCGCTCCGACACATTGGCCAGGCGGAGGCGCACGTCGGCCTCCACACTCTCACTGATCCAGGACTGCGGGGACAAGAGACCCGGCTCAGGCACGCCCCTGAGGCAGCCCCGCCGGGCACGAGGCAGGATGTGGGAGACCCCCAAGGTACAGATCGAGGCTGGGCTGCGTCAGCCCCAAAGGCTGCCTGGAGGAGGCGTGGAGGCACTTCGAGGTGGCTGTGGTTTCACAGGATGCACGTCTCTGCCTCCACCCCAACAACCCAGCCCAGACCCTCAGACAACCTCTGGTCACTGGCCTGCCCTCCCCCGGGCTCTTGCAGAACCTGTACCCTGGACAGGGCCCGAGGCGGCCTCTCTGGGCGGGGTCGGGACTCCACCCTCGCCCTGCACCTGCTCCCCGCCCCCACGAGACCGTCTTCTCTCTGAACGGATGTTTCTCTTTGGGCTTTGAGTGTCGCAACCGTCCCAATTCAGTGGCCCCCACCCGGCAGCCATGGGAACAAAGCTAAGGGCTTCAGGAGGCGGGCAGACAGTGAGCTTGGGCCCCACTGCACACAGCTGACGAGAGCCAATCGGCCAGGTCGGGGCTCAGCCACCGCCTCTGAGGTCCAGAGGGGGCCTGGAGGGCTTGGCCACACTGCCCTGTCCTGGGGCACCACTGCTGCCCAAGCTGCACCCACCCCCAAGAAGCCCGTGGGCAGCTCCATGTCAGGGACTTCAGTGGCTGAGGTTGGCTCTCTGCAGACACGGAAACGGGTCCTAACGCAGCTGCCTATGGCCCTGAGGTGTGGGGTGGCTGAGACGTGGCCCCACAAGCAACCCCACAGCTTCTGCCCCCGAAGCTCCAGCCCGTAGACCCAAATCCTCACGCAACCCCCAGCCAAGGGGCACCCTTGGGGCCAGCCCAGGAGCCCCAGCGGCGGCACCCACGTGCACACGGTGGCCCACCTTGAGCACGGTAACGTAGGGTGTGCCGTCCGGGCCCACCTTGCTGCCGTTCACCTCCACGTGCTTGAGCCACTGGATGTGGGGCTGTGCGTCACTGTACACCTTGCAGTGGAACTCCACGTCACTGCCCAGCACCGCCGTCTGGTTGGCCGGCAGCCCCGCCTGCAGGATGGGCCGGTGCGGGGAGCGCTCTGTGGGGGCAGATGACGCTCAGGGGCCACCCCCTCCCTCACCACCACCGCCACTGCCGCCCCCGCCCCCACGCTGCCCCAGGGCCCTCACCCAGCACGTCCAGCGTGTACGTCTGCCGGATGCTGCCAAACTTGTTCTCCACGACGCAGGTGTAGTTGCCGCGGTCCGAGGGCACCACGCTTTCCATGACCAGGCTCCACTGCTGATGCCGCAGCTGCACCGGGACGCGGGCGGGCGAGTGAGCGGAGGCAGCGACCACCGCTGCCTGCCAGGCCCAGAGCCACCCCGCCGCACCCACCTTGATGCCTCCGATGCGGTGCTCGCCGCGGAACTCCCTGCCGTTCTTCAGCCAGGAGATGGAGGGAGTGGGGTTGCCGGCGGCCGGGCAGCGGAAGCGGACCGTGTTGGCGGCCGGCACGGCCAGCAGCTTCTTGTCCATCCGCTCGGGCCGTGTCCAGTAAGGGGCCCCTGCGGGCCGAGGTGCGTGTGAAGGCCATGACCCGAGTGGGAGCAGAGGCCCCTCTGAACAACCCCCTTCCCAGAGCTGCCCCTGCCCACCCCCAGCCTCAGTTTCCCATCCTGTGTAGGAAGAGGGCGGGATGAGGTTCCCAGGAGCCTCCACATCTTGTCCCCTCCCCAGGGCTTTCTCAGAGCTGGGCCGTGTGTCCCCTCCCCTCCCCTCCAGGGTGCTCTGTCCGGACCTGTGAAGTCACAGGGCACAGGGCACTGTCCAGGGGAGCCCACCTGCCCAGAGAGGCGTGCCAGGGCCAGGCCCACCAACGGGGAGACTGAAGACCCAGGGGGCAGGCCCATGTAGTGGACAAGCCAGGACCTGGGAGCAGTTTACCAGGAGAGGAGCCCAGTCGCCTGCAGAGCCAGGAGCCTTGGAGGCAGCCGGGCAGCATGGGCCCACGGGAATCAAGACCCTACACCACCCTCTGCAGAGCTCCAAGTCTGGCGGGCACCCAGAGACGGTGGCACCCTGGAGGCCCTGCCTCCTCCCATCTCGATGTCCAGGGCTCCCACCACCCCTCTCACAGCCCAACTGGTTTTTCTCCTTCCTCAGGGCTGGTGCTGCCTTCCTGCCGGGACTCCAGGCAAGGATGGGCTGGCATTCCCCAGGAGGGAAGCAGCCCTCCCCTCAGTGAGCTCACTGCCAGCCCCCTCCAGGGACATGCCCAACAGGGGCACTGAGGCCCAGCAATCAGCAGTGTGGACAGAGGCTGGAAAGAGGCACCCCATGGTGCTGAGCTCCCTCCCAGGCCTCCTGAAGACCCCCAGGGTGAGTTCCCCCAGCTCAGTTTCTCTCATGGACTCAGCCTCCCCTCCTCACCTGCTCACCCCACTGGCCCAGGGACCCAGCCCACACACCATCAGTCCGCAAGTCGTAACTGCCCCCCATGTCTGTGCCACGATGACCCTCATCACCTGCACGCACTCCCCTCAGAGCTCCCTCCAAAACCAGAAGCCCCACCTCCCCGCCCTACAACTTGGCAAAGTCCACCTGCCACCATTCCAGGCCGGGACGCCAGGCATCGTCCCCGACTGCTCTCTCACAGCCACAGCCCACCAACCAGCCACCCTCCTGCCAGCCACCCTGCCCGCCACTGGTTGTGGCAGGTGTCCCGGCGCCCTCAACCCGGGTCCATCCACCCCACGACGGCCACCTGAGTGCCCTGCCCTGCTGCGCTCATGTCTGCGGGGTCCACCTCACCTATAGCCAACACCAGAGCCCCACAGGCCAGCCCTGGCCTCCTCCTGCTCCTGGAACCCCCAGGGCCCTGTGCCTCGGTCTCCCCATCAGCAACACGGTGTCCCCTTGCACCCAGCCCTGCCACCAGGGTCGGGCATCTAGAGCCATGTCAGTGGCCCAGCCCCTCCTGCATCCTGAGGGGACCGGACCTTCGGGTGACCCCAGGGAGGTCGTTCCGGGGCCTTAGTCCCTCAGCTGCCTGTGGAGGGCAGGGCTTGGCGGTGGCAGCGGGCCCCACCCCGGCTGGCCTGAACCCTGGACCCTGCTCCCACCTGTATCCACACCTGTGTCCTCAGCCTCGTCCTCCCCGTCTTCGTCATCTCCCGAGGATGGAGCGTCTGCAAGGCAGAGATGGCCGCATCCAATGTCCAACCTGCCCCAGGAAGCCCCCAGGTGCTCCTCCCAGATGGGGCAGGGTCCCCCATTTGGGCAGCACTTCCTGGGGGTGCCCTCCTCTCCACCAATGACCACAGAGACCCCCAGCCGCTCCTGACCCACGCAGGGACTCAGGGAGCCCGGCACTCGGCTCCTTTCTGTAGCTGGCGTGGCCCCAGAGCTCACCTGTCACCCGCACACTGAAGTGGCACAGTACACGCTGCGTGAGCCGCTGCCGGCAGCTGTAGGCCCCGGAGTCCTCGTGGGAGGCATTCAGCACCTGCAGCCGCTGGGGCCCCACCAGGACACGCTCCGAGGGCACCAGCCCTGCGCCATCCTTGACCCAGACAGTGGGCCCCATGGGACCACCCCCGGGCGGGGGACAGCTCAGCTCCACAGCATCCCCGCTGCCGAAGACCAGCTGCTCCTGCTGGCCAGGCTCTGGGCCCGGGACTTCTGTGGGCAAGATGGGCGACCATGAGGCAGGCACCCCCAAACCCGGCACCATTTACAGACACAGCAGTGGAGGCCTCGGCGGCCCTGAGTGAGGAAGGCTCTGACCCAGATCCAGGGTCCCACCAGACCAGGGGCTGGAAACTGTGTCCCAAAAGGGCCAAAGGTCTCTATCTTCAGCTTTGCCAACCAGTCTGTCCCAAGGACTCCGGTCTGCCTCGGTGTGACAGCCGCCTTCCCCACACAACCTGCAGCCAACCCCACAGCGGTGGCCCCATGACGCTTCACTTATGGACATGGAGAATTCAAATCTCAAAGTGTCACAAAGTGTGACTCTTCGTTCTTTTAATTTGTTCAATTGCTTGGAAACAAAATCCATGCTTGTCTCACAGGCGGCACCACAATGGGCAGGTGCTGCGGGCAAAGGGGACAGGCTGCCCTTTGCTGGCCTCTGACTGAAATGGAGCTCAGAGGGGGTGCCAGGGTTGGCCAGCCAGCCCCCTCGTGGTGCAGATTCACCCCAGGAGGGGTCCGTCCTCAGTAGCCCCCGCACCCCATATGGGCCTGAAAAGCAGTTCAAATGGACAGCCAGGGAACAGAACAGGCGAGAAGGAAGGAGATGCAGGGTCACGTGGCCGTGTGGACGGATCTGGGGGGCGATGCGCGGGTTCACCAGGCAGAGCACAGGCCGGAGCAGCGCAAGGGGGCCGGGGCGGGGGTGGGGGCTCCCTGGGGTGGGCAAGGTTCTGTATCCTGCAGCTCCTGTGGAAGCTCCACACAGCGGTCACGATGGAAAACACACCGAGAAGAGCAAAGTACAAACATGGCGCTGGGTCCGGCCAAGTGGGTCTCACAGGCCGGGGAGTGGGGAGGCCCAGGCGGGCCCTCAAGGGGGCCGGGGGGTGGAGTCCTGCTGCCTGCAGGGGGACTGGGGCCCCCTCACAGAGGACGACCAGGCTGGGGGCAGGAAGCTGTGAGAGCCAGGGCAGGTCAGCAGCCCTGGCCCCTCCCTGGGGGCTGAGAAGCTGGGGTGGGGGCCCACCCAGAGGGGCAGATGTGCAGGTGGCCCCTGGGTCCCTCCCCAGTAGCTGCCCAGCTCCCCAGAGCCACCAAAGCCTGTGACCCAAGGACACACCATGGGCAGGGCTGGGGGGACAATCGCCCCTAGGCCTCCCTGCCAGGGCCAGACAATGCATGCAGGCAGGCGTCCTGGGCTTGGGGCCGGGACGGGGGTGGGTGGTCCCCCAGGCAGCCTCCTTCTTCAGACCCAGCTGGGCGGGTTGCGCCATCACTTGTCATTCTACAGACGCGTGGCCTAGATTCGGGGGCCCAGCTGCCCACTCTGGCCACACCAGTCCCTGGCTGCCTGGCCAGGCCCTCTTCTGCCCAACCCACCTGATCCAGCCGCACGCGCCCAGTGCCCAGGATGACCCTGCCAGCCAGAAGGGCCCACACTCATCCCCTGAAGCATCCGAGGGAGCCCTCGCCCCACAGGGACCCACAGCTCAAGGACTGCCCCTGTGGGGACCCCGCAGTCAGGGGGGCTCCTGGCCTGACCTCCAGCCCTCCGGTCCTGGCCAGTGTCTTGTGGGGACCACCCAGAGCTGGGAGCTGCTCGAGGCCCCCCAGAAGGCCGAGAACAGGCTGGTCATGGCAGCCTCAGCTGCAGGCCCTGGCCCAAGGGCAACAGCCGGTTGGTTCCGGTTTGGTCTGAGTGGCGACAACAGGTCAAGCCATCCACACAAGTATTTGCTTCAGCCTGGTCCAGCACGGGGGGACGGGGGACACAGCAGCCCTAGGCCAGCCACACCGGTGGCCATCTGCCCGTGTGTGGTGGGGAGGGTGCAGCCCTGACTGCCCCCCCACTGCCTGCCTGCTAGGTGCCAGCAGAGGCCAGGGCACCCCAGCAGGGGCTGGGTGGCGAGCACCAGGTGAAGGACAGTGTGACACGGGGCATGAATGGGCACTATAAGTTCAGGGTCTGACTCCCACTGGGAAGTCAGCAGTTGGGTGGAGCCCCCATACCCGACCCAGCTGCCAGGCATGGGGAGAGCTATAGCCCCCCAGCAGCCCTAGGAAGGGTTCTTTCTTTCTTGATCAACAAAAGGGAGGCCCCACTGACACCACACAGACACTGGTGCCCAAACACATTGGAGACAAAACTCCTGCTGTACCCAAGGCAGGGTAGGAGGCAACGCGTCCCACCTCCCACCCTTCTATGGATCTCACAACACGTGCTCCCGCCGGCGCCCCAACCTCACACAGTGCCGACCTCAACTTGGGCTCCACATGCCAACGACAGCCCTCTGCTGTGTCCCAGAGGGGCTGTGCTGGACCTGGGGGGCGTTTCCTAGTCCCAGAGTCTCCACAACTCTGCCACTCACTGGTCCTGTACCTCAGTTTCCCCCACTGTGGCACAAAGTAAAAATCCCACCCCACAGGCCCAGGAGCTCAGGGAGGGCACCAGGCCCTGAAATGGCTGCAGGAGTGAGGGTAGGGGTGAGAGGCGCTCCCTGCCCTGGGTCTCTGGCCCCAAGACTGATGTCCATTAGGCCAGGGTGCTGGGGACGGCCAAACTCTGGCCTGGGGAACCTTTCTCCAGGCTCTGGGTCTCTGCAGTGGAGGCCCAGTGCATGTGAGGGAGCATGGGTGAGAGGATGGGGGGGCCTTGCTCCATCATAAGCCCCTCGGGTTGACCCCAGAGAACAAGGATCAAATCCAGACTCGCTTCCGGAGCTGGCTGCCCCAGGGGTTTATTTGGGTTTTGGGGTGAGATGAGGGCCTGGGGTCAGGAAACAACACATTCTGGTTTCGGAGGCACATGAAGTTCTCTGCAGCTCTCTGGGGTACAGGAGGTATTGCCAGGTAGGAGCTATAAAATAGCCTAAGAGGAGGGGGCCCCCAAAAGTCCAGCCTCCCTATCTCCCCACCTGGAGTTTCACAATAAAGTCAGGAAAAAAGGGATCCGGAGGCTGGGCAGGCTAAAGAGGGCTTGCCAGGGTTATCTGGCCTAATCCTTCAAACAGCCTGCCATTATCAGTTCTCTTGGACAGGTAAGGAAACTGAGGTTCGAAGAGGGCACCTGAGCCTGAGCTGGCAGCCTGGAGGTCCAGGCCGACCCCTACCCCACCAAAGGTAGCTCCACTCCCGGCTCATTCACTCCTGAATCACTCAGGTGAGGGCTGCATGCCTCCCTAGATGAGGTGACTTCAGACCCCCCTCCTCCAGGAGACCCCAAGCCCCTGGGCTCCCACTCAAGCTCAGCTGTAACAAGGGGTGCCCCAGCCCCAGATCTAGCCCCAAGTGAGACCTGAGGGCTGGGGAGCTGGGGCGTGGGTAACAAGGGTTCCTAGGCTCACACAAGGACCCGGAGGCCAGGCTCAGCCCAGGTTAATGAACCACCCAGAGGCCACGCGGCTCAAAGTCCAGCCCTGCAGAGGAGGAGTGGGGGAGGCTGCAGCCAGCACCTTCGGGAAAGGCCCTGCACCCCCATACCCCTGCTGGGTGGGGTGGGACTGTGGGAGAGCCGACCTTGTCTACCTCCCTGCACCCTGGGGGGTCCCTCCAAGTCCCAACCAGGAATACGGCCCCCTGGGGAGATGGGGGCTGTCCTGGCAGGGCCTGGGATGGCCAGGGCAGTCCAGTGGCCAAAACCTTTCCCGCCGCCCTTGACCCCTGCGAGCCAAGGCTCCATAATTTATGTTCCCGGGCAAGCGCCAGCCTAGATCTCAGTACATTTCACGAGGTCTTTGTATTTTTACTGCCCGGCCCATCTTGTTAAGGAACCGGATTAAGTTTATTGACCGATCAACTCACTACCTGTTTCACCAGCTCCACTGCGGGCGGGGGCGCCGCTCCGGGGGAGGGGTGGGCGGGGCGTTCCAGGAGCGACTGGGGGAGGCCCCGCGCGCCCGCAGGGGGTCTAGGAGAGGCCTCGCAGCCTGGCCGCCGCCCTTCCCCGGGGCTGGCTGACATTCCCGGGCCGTAGGGAGTAATATCTTTATCTGAATGAGAATACGAAAGCCAAGCTCCCCCCGCGGCCGCCCCTCCGGCACCCCTGGAAGCGGGGCCGCCCGAGCAGGCGCTAAAAGCGCGCGCTGACCTCCCGACGGCCCCTGTCACGCCGCTGAATGACACGCACATTCAAGCGCCGGGCCACTTTCATTCATAAAAAAAATGACATTGTTCCGGGAGGCTGCAGCCGCCGACGGAGAAAGGGGCGCGGGGGCGCGGGCGGGGCGGCCGCCATCTGCCTCGGCCCTCCAGGCGCCCTCCCCGGCCCGCCGCGCCCGCAGTCGCTCACACCTCCCCGCGAGCCGCCATCAATGCGCGGTCTGTGGCCGCGTCGAGGTACAAAGAAGCGGCTGTTCGGGCCTGGGCCCGGGTGGGGCGCGAGCTCACCGGGCCAAGGCCTCCCTCCGCGCGGCCGCCGGGCTGGGCTGTGCGCGCCCCCCTCGCCCGTCCGGAGCCGGCAGCGGGTGTACGCGGCGGCGGCACCGGAGCTCTCGGCCCGGCCCACGAGGAACCGCGGCGCGTGTGCAGGTCCGGCCGGGCGCCCCTTCCCCTCCCCTCGCCCCGCGGGACCTCCCTTCAGACCCTCGACGTCCCGCGAGACCTGTACCGCCAGCCCAGTCTAGGGCCCGCGACGCTGGGACACGCGCCCCTCGCTTGCCTGGAGCTCGGCGCGCACCCACGGGGAAGCGCCCTCGGCCCCCAGGCAGGGGCAGGGTCGGCAGCGGGGACGCTGGAGGCTGCTGCCTCTTCGGGCGGGCAGGGGCCGGGCTTCGCTGACGCGCACTCCCACCCTCAGAAGTCCGGCCTCTCGCCTTGGCCGAAGCTGGCCACAAACTGGGGCCCGGGGGAGGGGGACGCCAACAATGGGAACTTTCCGTCTGCGCAGAACCCGAATAACAACAGCAGGAATCGTGGAAATGGGGCCCCCCGCGCCCTCCCGACAGGCCAGGGCTAGGGAGCCGCAAGGGATCGGGGCTGCGGACGCCAACCCCCAGCCTGGCTCCCCGTGGTGGCCTCGCACTTGGAGGGTAGCTGCGGCTCCGGGCGCCCCATAAGTCGCCGCGCTAGCTCTGGCCGCGCTCTCCGGCAAGGAGGCAGCGGAATCCGGGCTCTAACCCCGGGGCGTCACTCACACCCGGCGGCCCCTCCGACCCGGGGCCGCTTCCCGTCCCCAACGCCTCTGCCCGCACGGGCCGGCCTCTCCCGTGCCTAGTGGGTCCCTTCTTACCTGCCGCTCGCCCCACGACGCGCTGCTCCGTCCCCAAGGACTCCGAGGAGGCGCCGGCCACGATGGCCACGGCCACGCAGAGCGCGAGGGCGCAGGCAGGGGCGCCCATGGCGGGGTCGGGGGCCGCGGCGTCCTCAGGCAGCGCGCGCGGGCATGCTGCCCCCCACGGCCCGGCGCGGGCACCGGCGGGAGGCGGGCGCCGCTCGGGAGACTGCAGGAGGAGGAAGGCAGCTCGTTAGAGGGGCGGACAGGGAGGAAAGCGGCGGTGGCCGGCTCCTGCGTCCCGACCCCTCCGACCCCCAGCCGCCCCGCCCGCCGCCGCCGCCGCCCAGGGCTCCCGGGCCGCCTGGCGCCGGCCGCCTCCTCCCCGCCGCGGTCCCTCCCTCCTCCCCCTTCCCTCCCTGGCTGCTGCAGAGCCCTCCCAGGGCGGCGGCGGCGGCAAACTTTCCGGCGCGGGAAGCCCGCGCCCCGGCCCGGCCCGCTGCAGGGACCTCTGTGGTTCCGCGACAGCCGCGCCCCGACCCCTCCGCGAGCACCGTTGGACCCCTCCGCGCGCCTGCCCGGCCCCAAGCACCGACCTGGCGAGCGCCGGAGCCCGGCTCGCTACGCGCGGCTCCCGCTCCGGCTCGCTGTCCGCGGGCCCAGCTCCCGCCCCGTCCCTCCGGCCGGCGACCCGCCGGTGCGTCCGTGCGACCCGCAGAGCAGGACCGCGCGGGGCCAACTGCCCGCGACGCCGCCGCCACCGCGCACTGAGCCTGGGCTGCCCCGCGCGCCGCAGCCAGTGGGGGACGGTCCGCGCCCCGCCCCTGGCCCCGCCCCGGCCCCGCCCCGCTCCCGCCCGGTCCCCGCCCGGCTCGCGGGGGCGCAGGGCACGCCCCCTCGGGGCGGAGCGGGGCATCCGAGGGGGCGTGGCCGGGCGGGGGCGCCCGGCGGTCTCGAGGGCGTGGGATCCGGGGCAGGCGGGCTAGGCCCCCAATCGCACCGCGGGGCGGCCCAGGGGGCGGCGGGCACGGGGCGCACCGAGGGCGAGGGCAGGCCTGTGTTTGCATAGCGCGCAGCTCGGGTCCCGTGGGGCTGTGCTCAGGAGCTCAGAGGGGAGGTCTCGGCGGGGGTCGGGATGTCAGGAGGCTTCGCCGAGATGCCGCGGAGCTGAACCCTGTGTGGTGTGAGCGGCAATTCCTCAGGTGGAGGAGGGCAGGACGGCATTCCAGGCTGAGCCTCCCGTGTGCGCGGCAGGTCTGGGGCAGCCCGGCGCGGCCTGCGTACCTGACTGTCGAGGTGCAGAGGCTGCTTTGACTGACCTGGGGCCGCATGCAGCTAAGCCGCCTGAGAGCCCCGCCCGAGGGGTCTCTACCCCCCGCCCCCCAAGGACACAGGCCTGGGGCTGGCTGCCTGCCCGGCCTAGGATGAAGAGCAGGGGCTGGATACCCCTGGCTTGGGGAGCACAGCCCGGCTCTGAGGGAGGGTGACAGAGAGCTGGTGGCAGAGCCTGAGCTGGCCCGAGGTTCTGGGCTCCACGGGGTGGGCTCAGAGTCCAGCTGAAGAGGGTTGGGACTGGTAAGGTGGGTTCCCAGGAGGGGAAGGTGCTGCCCTGCGGGGGACGCTGGGGGTGCCTGGGTCCCCTCACCCCACATGACTGTTGGCTTCTGTGTCCACCCTCACAAGGAAAAGGCCATCTGCTCCCACCTTCAGGCAAAGCCCAAGGAGGTCCGGGGCCCATGGGAGCCAGTGAGCTGGCCGGGAGGGCCGGCCGGGTCTGCTGCCTGCCTGGCTTGTGGCTTCCAGGACTGGAGGTGCTCATCAGGCAAATGGGCGCTGAAAGCCCCTCAGTGACTGGCTGCCTGCTGACCCCACCCAGCTCATGCACAGCCTCACCATGAATCTCCCAGAGGCCAGGGTGTCCCTGGGCTGACCTCAGGGACTTGGAAGGGCCCTGCTCCCAGGAAGCCCTCATGCCCACCCCTCTGTGCCCACCTGGTACCTCAGCACCTGTCCTTGGCCACCCTCATTTCCTGCTCTGGCCAAGCCCATGTCCCCAGACCGTCTCGGGGCCCAGGCTCACCAACCTCCAAGTGCACTGTCCAGCCCCCTCCAGTGTACAGCCCCAGGTCACTGCCAGCCAGGTCCCCTCCCAGGACACCGTTCCCCAAGGCACAGCAGCAAATTGGCCCTGCTCTTTTTTTTTTTTTTTTTTTTTTTTTTTTTGAGAGGGAGTCTCGCTCTGTCACCCAGGCTGGAGCGCAGTGGCACAGTCTCAGCTCAAGCAATCTCCGCCTCCCTGATTGAAGTGATTCTCCTGTCTCAGCCTCCCAAGTAGCTGGGATTACAGGTGTGCACCACCACACTCAGCAATTTTTGTATTGTTAGTAGAGACGGGGCTTCACCATGTTGGCCAGGCTGGTCTTGAACTCCTGACCTCAACTGATCCACCTGCCTCAGCCTCCCAAAGTGCTGGGATTGCAGGTGTGAGCTCTCTTAACCAACTAAGTCATCAGGTTCTGAAAGCACCAGCATGCGTGTGGGTCCTGACCTGACCGTCTTGCCCCTTCCCCTGGGGGACTGGATGGGACTGTGGGAAGGAGCTCATGCGTGGACAGGTCTCCCTCAGGGAACAGCTACTGAGCGGGGCCCCTCCTGTAGGCAGAAGGGCTCAGTGGAGCTGTAGGCTCCTTTCCCAGTACCTCCAAGAAGGACTGACTCCCTCTGCACCCATGGCCACGGGTCTCTGGGAGGGGAGCATCCGTGCATCTGTGAACACATAGCTTTCTGCTTTCTTCCTCACCAGGATCCTCTCCTTGGCAGAAATGCCCAGTAGGGGTCTGTTCCCCATGTGTCCCTTCCCCAGCCCCTCTCCCATTTGTCCTTGAAAGCCTGATCCTACAGACCCTATCTCTCAGGGTCCCTTGCTCTCCAGCTTCTGGGTGGGTTTGACCAGTGGGCAGTGCTGGCAGGAGGAGGGACTGGGGACCAGGCACTTTCACAACCCACTCCCTCCCTTTGTCCCCGCAGCCCTGGCCCAGGCCCACCACCTCTCCCTCCGGTAGCAGCCGGGGACTCCTTTGTTCAGTAGCATCCTGTATTTCTAGGTTGCCCTCACAAATTACTGCACACTAGTTGACTTAAATTTACTTTCTCATAGTCTGGAAGAGCAGATGTCTGGAATCAAGGTGTAGGCAGGGCTGCACTGCCTCTGAAGGCTCCAGGGAAGATCTTTCCTGCCTTTTCCAGCTCCTGGGGGCTCCAAGCGTCCCGGGGCTCCAAGTCCCTTGGCTCGCAGCCGCATTGCTCCAGCCTCTGCTTCCCACTCTGCTATCTTCTCTTCCATCTCTTATAGGAACACTTGTCATTGGATATAGGGCCCACTTGGATAATCCAAGAGGATCCCCCATCTCAAGATTCTCACCTTAATTACATTTGCAAAGATCCTTTTCCAAATACAGTCACGTTCACAGGCTGCAAAGGGTGAGGACATGACAATGTCTTTTGGGGGCCGCCGTTCTGCCCACTACGCACTGCGTGGCAGCTGCCTCCTCTGGTGCCCTCCACATTCTGAATGGCTTCTCCAGTGGCACTGTCTGGGAGCAGTTAGGTCAAAGGGCAGGAGCATTTCCATGGTGCCGCTAATTTTGCCAAATTGGTTTCAAAAGGGTCCTAGTGCCGCCACGGCCACCAGCAAGGAGTTGCTGCCCACTCTGCCCCAGGACTGTCAGGGCCACGGGAGGTCTTGCCTGAAAGCTCGGTTTAGTATTGTCTGAATAACTGTATTGTTCAAATGGATCACTTCCAAGCCCACAGGTGCAGGTGGCATTCCCCCGACACTGAGGTGAGGCCAGGCCGGCTGCTTGACTCCTGAATTTCGGTGACTCTGCACATTAGCTGTCAGTAGCCACGATTTCATCACAGTGCCCTTGCTCAAGCGTTTCCACAGACCCTTTGCAATATTACCTGGCTTCATCCTCGTGGCACCTGATGAGGTAGGCCCTTCTGGGGCCTTTGGGGCAGGGAGGGCAGGCGAGGACTGGGGGAGCCTGTTGAGGGTCCGCATGTGCAGGAGGCTCCAAGCAGGTGCCGGCCGGACAGGAACTTCCCATCTGCTGGACTCCGGTTTACACCTCCCTACCCACTCCCCCTGCACCCCCACCCACCTCCTGAGGCCCACACCCAGGGGTCCCCCGTTAAGGTGAGTATGGGAGGCAGGGGCCGAGACAAGCGGCGCGTGCGGCTGACGGCCCGGCCCAGCCCAGCCCTGGCGGTGACTCAGAGCTGGGCGGCCTGGCTTGCTGGGGCCTGTGTGGGTGAGTGGCAGAGGGTGCCTGGGAGGGAGGCCCATCCTGGGTGCAGGGCCTCCGCAGGTTGCCCATGGCCCCGCTCACACCCGCGTCTCCTGCGTCTCCCTTGCAGGTACTCAGAAAATGGCAGAGACGCCTTCAGCAGAGAGGACGTTCCCAGCACAGTCTCAGATCCACACCGCCTGTTCCCCACAGCACTCTGGGCAGGCAGCTGCCGCCTTTCCCGACAGGGAGGTGGGCAGGGAGGCCGAGGCTTGGAGACCTGGAACCCAGGGCAGGCGAGCTGCCAGAGAGAGCCTCCTGCCCAGCTCCCCTCTGGGATCAGAACCTGGCCTAGGGCTGGGGCTGCTGCGGGGAGCTTCCCTCGGCCCTGCCATGAGGCTGAGTGGAAGGACAGGGGACACGGAGGTCCAGAGTGGGTATCAAGTCCCTTATGCCCATGGGACCCCCTGGGAGCCATGCGATCTCCCCTCGGAGCTCCCCATCTCCTACCACCTTCCCCAGGAACCACTAGTGCCCTTCCACAGTGGCAGGGCACAGGGTTGGGTGCCAGGGATCAGGGCAGGCCACCATGGGATGGAGGAAGAAGGGCCCCTGGGTAGCCCTGCTGAACTGGGCTGGGCTGTTAGTGGGGCTATAGCTGTTATAGTTTATGGGTAGTTTCTGCCTTCTATTTTATTTTTGAGACAGGGTCTTACTATGCTCTCCAGGCTGGTCTTGAACTCCTGGGCTCAAACAGTCTTCCCGTCTCAGCCTCCCAAATACAGGCATGTGCCACCATGCCTGACTTTGCCTTTTAAATTTATTCTCACAAAATTTGAAAAGTATTAAAATAAAAAAACAAACCTTGATTTGCTCATTATAACAGAAATGAAATTTTAAAGAACATGAAGAAGAAGAAAAAATATTCCAAAATCCCTAAGCCAACGCAGCTAGCAAGACCCTTAATTTTAGCTCTGAGCTTCCTGGCAGGCTGAGGAAAAAGGGTAACACCATGAGTCATGAGCTGCTGGGAGCCTGTTGTCTTGGATATGCCGGGACAGTCCCAGTTCAAACATTCTGGCCTTTTTGCCGTTTGGTTCACTCAGACCACTAGACCTCAAGTTCTGACTTTGGTTTGGAAAATGTGGCTGCTCCCAGATGAGCAAAGAAAGGAAACCAGAGCTGTCTGCAGACACAAGAGAGAGGTGTAGAGACGGGGGCGGGGGTGAACGTTCAGGCTCCCCCTGGGCTCCTGCCCCAGCCTGGGAGTGGGGGAGGCCCAGCTCCCTGCCTGGAGTCTGGCACAGGAGGGCGGCTCGAACCATGTGGAAGCAGCAGGAGGTGGTGGTGGGGTCCCCCACAGGGGTGGGTGGGGCGGGCAGTGGAGGGCTGGCCAGGGAGGGGTTAAGGCTGGGCAGCTCCCAGGATGGCGGGGGCCAGGCCGGTAGCCGCTGAGCAGCTCAGAATCTATTTTCCTAAGCACTTGGCATTTGCCTGAAACCTCAAGTGTATTTTCCCTAAGTTTTATTTTTTCTTTGACCCCAAACTCTGGTAAATTTAAAGGAAATTTAATTATGGTGTTTTGGGTCCATTTACACTTAAACCCTCTCAGCATTTTTTCCAAGACCCTTTTGGAGTTCAGCACGCCTTGGGAGCCTTCTAAATGAGCGTTTTTATTATTATTATTTTTTGAAAAGGCTTCACTCCCCGCTTCTGCCCCCCTAGCACCAGCCTTCCTGCCAAGAATAAACAAGCCCCGACTCCACAGGCTCCGTCTGAATTAGGAATCCAGGCCTCGGGGCCGCCGGTCCAACCCCACGTCACACCCTCCTCCCTCCGCGGCCTCCGCCCTCTTCAGGATGCCCCTTCCTCTCAGCCCTGCCCGCCACTCCGGGTGTCACCTGGCCAGCCTCGGCCAGAGCCCCTTCTCAGGGCCTCGCCTGGCCACCCTCTGCCTGCCCGTCCCCAAACCATGGACAACCTCAGTCGTGCTTCCGGCCAGGGCCCAAGAGTCCAGAGTGGCCAACTGGGCCCAGCAGGCAGCTGCCCACGAGAGGCTGGAGATCCCGTCCAGCCCAGCCGGGGTGTGGGGATGGCCCCACCCCCACAAATGGGTTGGCTTGGGGCAACCCCACACCCTGTGTGGTTGAGAACCTGTGGATGGCAAGGTGCGGAGTGCTGGTGGCTCCTGACAGAAACTTCATGCCAGCCACATCACCAACACCCACTTGACAGGTGGGGAAACTGAGGCACAGAGCCACAGGCAGCAGGAGGCGCTCAGTGGCCTGATCTGACAGCCCTGCCCCAGGGAGGTTTCAGCTGAGCTTGGGAAGGGTGGGGTGTTCGCCACAGTATTTAGGGAGACCCGAGAGTGGGCCAGAGCCCCCTGCCCCAGGCCAGGTGCCCAGCGGCATGAGGGACGGCAGCCCTGCCCCACCCGGCCCCACCCCCAGCCACTGCAGGGTGCTGCTCCCGTAAGGCTGCATGGGGCTGACTAGAGGAGGCAGCTGTTTGGCTCTGACCCCCTGGGCGGCCTCCTCAGGAGCCCTGCCTCCAGGTGCAGCCTTCAGCCAGGCCCCCACCCGGCACGTTCAGCAGGGGCACAGGGCCCTGATGCTCAGCCCCAGAAGCCGGCAGATGATGGCGGAGGCTGCGGCCAGAGGCCCTTGGCCTGGGAGTGGGGTCGGGAGGCTCCGGGCTGCAAGTGCAAAGCCTGATGTCTGAGGCGGGTCCTGGTGGGCCCGGAGGACCTCGCCCAGTTCCAAGGTCTTGGGTAAGAGGCACCTGCTGGGGGCCTCAGTCTCCCAAGCTATGAGGGACTCTATTCACGCCTGCTGAGAGGGCAGTGGGGAGAGCAGGGGCAACCTCCGCAAGTGCCCAGGAGGAGATGGCCTGGGCGGCAGGGCATGCCAGGGAAGGGGCGTGGCTCTGGGGACTCCAGCTCTGGGGGAATCTGGGAGAGAAGGCCCTGGCCAGGCCCTGATGATCGCAGACCTGGGCCACCCTCCCCAGCCCTCTCCAGCCCTCAGGAAGTGGGGCGTGGCTGGTCCCTGGAGACCTCTCCTAGCCCAGCTGTTGACCTGTCAGAAACAGAAGCCACCTCTTGCCAAGGTGAGGGCCTGGCTGGCGTCTTGGGCCCCTTGCTGCGGTGTGCGTGGGGCCTCGTCTGCCCGGATCCGGCAGGGCAGTCAGGGTGAGGGCCGAAACCAGCGCCCCTGCAAGAAGTCTGCTCTGGCCCCAGCCTCCCGGGGGTACGGAGCTTCTGCAGGTCTCCCAGCCCTTATGCTTCCTGCCACCTGCTCCCACAGAAGCCCTCCTGCCACTCCAGCTCAGCCGCAGTCACTGGGAAGGGGTGTCTGTTGAAGCCACAGGGTTGCCCCATTTTACAGTTGGGTGTCGTGAAGCACCTCACGAGGGGTATATTCTAACAGCCGTTGGCTGAGGGTCTGCTCAGGCACTGGGTAGAGTGTCCCCCAATGCTTCCGCTCAGCAGGAGATGTGGGCCGTGGGTGCCTTAGGAGGCTGGCAGGGCTGGGATGTCAGCGCCATCGACACCTCATCCCTGTGCAGCTCCCAGCCACGCTTCCACCCTCCCTGACCACCTGTGGCCAGGCCCACGCTCTGGGCTCCTCCATCTATGGGCCTGCCTTTCCAGGGACCCAGTCCCAAGGCTGACTGGGGCCCTGATGGAGAAGACGACCCTTTCTGCCCCAAGCTTGGGGCCACCTCTGCCTCCAGCTCTCGGAGGCCCCAAGGCTGGGCAGGACAGTGGAAGCAAGGTCTGCAGCCCCTAATAGAGACATCTTCGCCTCCTGAGGCCTCCCTTCCCCGCCACGCCTGCCTGCCTCCCCCGGCCCCAGTCTGCTGACAGCTTCATTGTCCACTGACCTGGGCAGGGGAGGGACTGAGGGCATGGGGGTGCTGACCGGCACCAGGCAGAGGCAGGCGCCTGGGAGAAGGTGCCTACGCAGTGTGCACCCAAGCCACACATAGCTGGTGCCCACGCCTATGCCACACCTGTGCCACACTATAGCCCTGGTCAGACAGGGCTGCCCAAAGGGCCTCAAACCTGCTGAGCCCCAGCTGGGGAGTGAGGGCCTCAGGGGTCTCCCAGGGGCACAGTGAAGGGGATGGGAACTGGGGGGCGGGGGAGGTGCCCCTTCCCAACCAAAGGGGACAGAGAGCTGGGCACAGTGAAGGGGATGGGAACTGGGGGGCGGGGGAGGTGCCCCTTCCCAACCAAAGGGGACAGAGAGCTGGACACAGAGGCTGGGGCTGGGGAGGCTTTGAAGGCACGGTGAGGACCAGCAGGTCCTGGGGTGGGGGCACATGGAGTGCCCGCCAGGCCTGGGCTCAGACTGCACCCACCCAGCTTGCAGCTGAGCAAGGACCAGTCACTGTCAGGGCCGGGGTCCACCCAGGGCTGGAGGGGCAGGGCAGCGCACACTCGGGAGGGCGGGTTGACCAGAGCCTTGGGTCCCAGGCCCGGGGTTATCTCAGGATGGGGGTCTGTGTTGCCTCAGTGTGGATCAAAGGGGCAGCTTATCAGGCCAGCCAGGCCAGGGCTGGCTTCCCACGGCCGCCCTTCCGCCCGCTCAGCTCCCCTCCCCGCTCCCAGCAGCCTTTGCTCCCTGCGCCTCCCTGCCCATGGGGACCTTCCACCCTCCCTTCTCTGGGATGCCTTCTGAGGCCTGCCCAGGCCCTGTGGCTCTGAGGCTTATCCCCAGATTCACCCCTCAAGGATCTGGTCTACAGCCAGGCCATGACTGACCCCCAGGAGTGGGCAAGGAAGCAGCCTGCAGGTCTAGAGTGGAGCGCCACGGGGATCAGTCCCTGGATGACAGGTCCGTTCATCTGGAGGCAGAAGGCAGGGCAGGCAGAGCGCATTCAGGCAGCGGCAGCTGTGTGCCTAGGGACCACAGGCAGAAGGCAGGGGCGTGGCACTGGTTCTAGGGTGTGAAACCGCTGGGGCTGGGTGGTCACATCCCAGGGGGGCACCCACCCTCTCAGAGGACGTGCCCAGGGCACATGGAGCCATCCAGGTGCCCCTGTGGAGCTGCTTTGGGCCCAGGGGATTGGTGTTGCCAAAGAGAAGCTCTGGGAGCCCCTACACCAGTGCCGCCCGCCTGCCTGGGCATGGAAAACTGGGTCAGAGCAAGGCTGGGCAGGCTCCCTGTGCCAAGGCCGCCGCCTTGCTGTGCCCAGCCAAATGGGCATCCACAGCCAGGGCAGGGGCTTCAGGTGGCAGCACAGCCTGGGGCTCGAACCCGTGCCTGTGTGCTCACATGGTCACGTGTGCATGTGCTGTCACGTGTGATTGTCCCAGGGACACAAGTAATGTCAGAGGCTTCAGCTGACAGCCTTGGCTCAGGCCCCACATGCCCCGACCTGGCTCCAGACAACCTGTTGCCAGTGTGGTGTCCAGGATAGCCGAGTTTCCAGGCTAGCCCACAAAAGCTGCGTGCCCCAAGTGTCCTGCTCAGCTCTGGCCAGCTCAGGAGAAGGCCCCTGCCTGTGATCCTTGTATCTCCGGGGCTCGGGGAGATAAGTGAGTCAGAAGACAGGTGAAGAAGCTCAGCTTCGGGAGGACAGACCCTGCCCTGGGTGCACAGCAAATCAAGCATAGTCGCTTCCTGGCTGAGCACCTCAGGACTGCCCATCAAGCACCCTCCCTTGGGTCAAGCTCGTCCTCCCTCCCAAGCAACCCCCAGCTTGCTGCACCAGGACACACCCCCATCTTCCGCATGGCTGCCTCAGAGAAGCTGCCAGGGTTCCGCAAGAGCTGTGCCTTGGCCTTGAGGCTGGCCCGGCCGTGTGGGGCTCATTAGCCCTTGAGGCTCATCCTCCTGGTGGTGCAGGAACTGCAGGACACTGTCACGGGCACCTCAGGACTGAAGCCCTGGGCCCCATACCCCTGCCCAGCCTCTAACCTGGTTCCTGGAGGGTAGGGACTGAAGAGAGGGACGGGCTGCAGGTGACCCCCATCCTAGGTGCCAAGGGTGGAGGCCGAGCCCTCCGTCTGCCCACAGAGCCCTGCTGCACCACTCTCTCCTGAGCATGGGGCACCTTCTTTCTCTCTTTGCCCTGGCTGCCAGGAAGCTCAGACCAAGCCAAGGGTCCAAGGGCAGGCACCTCCCTCCACAGAGTTTCTTCCTTCCCCACTTCCTCCCTGGCCCCACAGAGGCCTGGGCTTGCCTGGGCTTCCAGCCCTGCCTTGGGGCAATCTGTGCACCTGCTGGGCAGGGTCGGTCCACCAGCTGCTGCTGGCTCTGCGGTCCTCCCGGATCCACCCCACTGAAGGGCAGGGGGACGGGCAAATCTCCAAAACCAGGGGCTGGTGAGTCTCAAAGAGACCCCCATCCCACCCCCATCCCTGCCCCTGCCCACCCACCCCTTAGCTCCCCCGAGACAAAATGGTCCTGTGCCCGGGCCTCCCCCCGCTGCAACGTTGACATTGTGGCCCCATCACAGCATGGCAGGACCCCCAGAGCGGCCCCACACACCCTCTCCTAAGGATGCCCTGGACTCAAGTTGCACGGCTTGTGCGTGCAGGCCCGTGAGGGGTGCAGACATGGCACTCCGCCCAGAGAGCTTAGAGGACCCCACTGCTTGCTCCTGTGGAGCTCACGGAACTGGTAGTGCCAGAAATTGGCTTGGGCAGGTGGAGACTCGACAGCCAGCCTGTTCCCCAGGGCCTCTCTGTTCAGGTTCTACCCAGACACCCTGCACCACCCCCCCACCTGTCTCCATTGCTCTCAGACAAGGGGCTGGAGGCGCTGGACACCTGCTGGCACCGTATACCCGGAAACACCCAGCAGGTCCTCTGGCCCCCTTTCCTGCATCCCCCATGCTCTGCTCTGAATGTCGTGGGCTGCAGGCTCCATGCTGGGGCCCTGCTGTCATCACCCCGTCTGTCGTCAATGGCCAGGCCCCATCATAACCTGGCTCTGAATGCCATGACCAGCCCCCTCCCCGAGCCCCTCACCTCGGCCATCGCCCGCCTCCTGGCCATGCATCCCATCTCAAGGCTGGTCCCAGCCCGGAGGACCGGGCTCCCTGCATGGCCGTGGGCTCACCCATGCAGCCATCCATACAGTGGGGGCAATAAAGCTGCGACCAGGCCTGCAAGGAGAGGCCTCAGTGTCTGGAGACTTCTGGAAGGCGCTGGGCCGCTATTGCTTGGGCGTCGCCTCAGGCTGCCCCCAGACCCTGGAGCAGCTGCCCAGGCGGGCACGCCCGTGGGGCTGCATGCTCAGGAGAGGCGGCAGGAAGCCCCCAGACCTGCTGTGTGGCTCACGGGCAGTAGAGGGCACCCAGGCTTGACCGGGGACTCTGTGAGAGACAGGACTCCAGTCGAACAGCAGACAGCTGGTTCCTGTGAACAGCATGGGCCCAGCTCAGGGCTGCTCCACCCCCAGTCCAGTCCGGGGCTGCAGGTCTGGGTGGTGGCTCTGCTGGGGCTAGGGCTGCACTGGGGCAGGGTGGCTGGGTCCTCTCATGCTATCCAGGCCTCAGGGCTGGGAACAGAGAGACGTGTACCCTGCACAACTTCGGCACAGTGGAGCTTTATGCTTCCTGTTTTTTTCTTTTTTTACTTTTTTCTCGAGACAGGGTCTGGCTGTGTCGCCCAGGCTGGAGTGCAGTGGCGCGATCTCAGCTCACTGCAGCCTCCGCCTCTGAGGCTCAAGCCATCCTTCCTCCTCAGCCTCCCAAGTAGCTGGAACTACAAGCGAGCACCACCACACCCAGCTAATTTTTGTTTTTTTTTGTTTTTTTGGGTTTTTTTTTTTTTGAGATGGAGTCTTGCTCTGTCGCCCAGGCTGGAGTGCATCTCGGCTCACTGCCAGCTCCGCCTCCTGGGTTCATGCCATTCTCCTGCCTCAGCCTCCCGAGTAGCTGGGACTACAGGCACCCGCCACCAGGCCCGGCTAATTTTTTGTATTTTTAGTAGAGATGGGGTTTCACCATGTTAGCCAGGATGGTCTTGATCTCCTGACCTTGTGATCCACCCACCTCAGCCTCCCAAAGTGCTGGGATTACAGGCGTGAGCCACCGCGCCTGGCCAATTTTTGTATTTTTTTTAGAGACGAGGTTTTGCTATGTTGTCCGGGCTGGTCTCGAACTCCTGAGCTCAAGCAGTCTGCCCATCTTGGCCTCCCAAAATGCTGGGATTATAGGCATGAGCCACCATGCCCAGCTGGAGCTTTAAGCTTCTGAGAAGACACAGCTTTTATACATCAGATTTATTTATTGTAATTTTTTTTTTTAAGATGGAGTCTGTCACTGTTGCCCAGGATGGAATGCAGTGGCGCGATCTCGGCTCACTGCAAACTCTGCCTCCCAAGTTCACGCCATTCTCCTGCCTCATCCTCCTGAGTAGCTGGGACTACAGGCGCCTGCCACCACGCCCGGCTAATTTTTTGTATTTTTAGCAGAGATGGGGTTTCACTGTGTTAGCCAGGATGGTCTCGATCTCTTGACCTCGTGATCCGCCCTCCGCGGCCTCCCAAAGTGCTGGGGTTACAGGTGTGAGCCACCGCCCCTGGCCCTATATGTCAGATTTATTTAGGCCCAGAAAATAAAAACACTGCAGAACCTGGGGAGAGAGAATTACCGTCCTTGGGCCCTTGGCTTGGTCTGAGCTGCCCGGCAGGCAGGGCAAAGAGAGAAAGAAGGTGCCCCATGCTCAGCAGAGAGCAATGCAGTGGGATTCTGTGGGCTGACAGAGGGCTCAGCCCCCACCCTTGGCATCTGTGCCCGTGTTCCCCCTCCCAGGGCTGAGACTCTGGCCCCCACCCTGCAGATGTGTCTTGGAGCAGTGGAGAAGGCAGAGCCACGATGGGCTCATAATCGGCTCTGGGCTGGACACGATGCCTGCCAAGGGACCCCAGAGCTGAGAGACACTGAGCAGGGCCACTTGGGCCTGGAGGAGCTGGCACAGACCAGGCCCCAGGGAATGAGGGGAGGCTGTGGTAGGTCCAGCCCTGCTCACAGCGCTGCTGGAGCTGTGTTTTTTTCAAAGCCCACTTGAGGTCCAGGCCCTGCCGCCCACACGGGACATCTGAGCACCCTCTCACAGCCTCACCATGACGCCTGTTCCTTAGTCCCTTCTCCCAGACCGTCTAGGGCCCATGGAAACCTGGGTTGGCTCAGTCGCCTTCCTGCGCGGAACTCTTTTTTTTGAGACGGAGTCTCGCTCTGTTGCCCAGGCTGGAGTGCAGTGCTACAATCTTGGCTCACTGCAACCTCCGCCTCCCAGGTTCAAGCAATTCTTCCACCTCAGCCTTCCACCTGCTCGGGACTCTTACAGCTCCCGGGCTTCTGGCCAGCTCAGCACAGCTAGGGCTTCCCAACAACCTCTCTGACCACCTCGCTCCCCAGACCTGCTGGTGCACACTTCCTTTCCGCATCCTCTCCCCACAGGCCTCCCTCACCCCCCATCTACTCTCAAATCCTACCCACCAGGTGTGGGCCTCCTGACCACAGGCAGAGCCTCCACAAAGGCCTGGAGGCACCAGATGACCCCATGGGTTTGGGGAGGAGGCTGAAAGGTGGGCAGCCCCTCAGGGCACGTTAGCTCCCAGGGCAGGACCTGGGCCTGGACCAGAGCAGGACCGAGGCCAGCTGGGCCCCCGAGGGGCAGGCAGTTCCCAGAGGAACCTCCTGTAGCTGTCCTTGACCCTGGGGCCTGGCCATGGGCCCTGCCCCACCCCCAACCCAGCCGATGAGGTGCGGAGACTGAGGCCAGCAGAGGGCCCTGCCCCAGGCCTGTGTTTCCCGAACCCCAGGGCAGTGAGGGTCAGGCTTGGGGACCTCAGAGGCCTGTGCTGCAGGCCACCAGCCCTCACAGGACTCTTGTGAATCAGGCGTTGGCCCTTCGCTCTTCACTAATTCATTCAATCCCAGCCACCCGGCGAGCACCTCCTGGGTGTCTGGGGCTGCTCCCAGCCCTGGAGGCTCATCTGGGCCATAGGCCACGGCCCTGCCCTCGAAGGTCACATGGTGGCCCAGGCTGGAGGTGGGGCCCTTGGGCACTTTGTGCAGGGAGGCTGGTGCATCAGCCCTGCATGGGGCCCTGTCCCAGGGGTCTCCGAGCAGCACTTGGGCCAGGTCCTGAGCATGAGGGTGGTCAGGCTAAGCCTAGGGGCTGATGCTGCCTGGAGCCCCGGCCCCCATTCCCTGGGAGCACTCGGAAGCCCAGGACCTGCCCCTCGGCCCATTGCTGGGCCTGTCTGGGGATCCTGCCACTCGCCAGGGGAGGTGGCAGGCCTGGCAGACTGCCCATTACAGCCATGGATGCCCCCTTCTCCCCACGCCAGGGAACCCTCCATCCAGGTGGTCAGGGGATGGGGGCAAGAGCTCCTTTCCCAGGCAGAGTGGAAGGAGATGTTCAGGTGGGCCCCTCAACACCTGTCCCCTGGGCATGGTGCCAGCCTCCCCCAGCTCCAAGCTCTCTCCCAAGCGAGGCCCCAGCAGCTGAGGCCTTTGTGCCTCCTGTCACCCACCAGCCCGGGGACTGCCCCATCCCAGGCCAGGCTCCCTGGTCCTCCTGACACGCTCCTGCCCTGACTGTGCCCAGACACAGTGCGAGGACTGAGCAAAGCATGCTGGGCTGGCCCTGAGCAAAGCATGCTGGGCTGGCCATGCTCGGGGCTGGCGGGACCCTGTCTGGGTGGGGGAAGGACACTGATGGGCCCTGGTTTGAGGCAGGCATCACAGAGCTGAGGAGAGAGGGAAACCCAGGCACGAGGTGGGATGCAGGCTGGGGGGCCTGGGCTGGCCTCTTGGCATGGGCCTCCGACCACGGGGCTCGAGCAGGGTCAGGGCAAGGGGCCACTGCCACGCCTCCTTCACCCTTGCTTCCAACAGGCTGGCTTGAGGTCACCATGCCCTGAGGTCCTGGGGGCCACGCTGCATGAAAACGTGGACCCCTCAAATACGGTTGGTGTCCCTGAGTGCCAGGCTTGAGACAGATGCTGGACAGAGCAGGGAAAAGGATCCCTTTGTCTGGGGCTGGCAAGGGTGGGCGATGGCCAGGCAAGGGTGGGTGATGGCCAGGCAAGGCCTCTTGGGTGCCACAGAACAGGGCCGGGCCAGGGGAGGACCAAGCAGTGCAAGGGAGGTGGCGGGCAGCTGGCCCTGTGGCTGGAGAAGCATGGCCTCTGATGCCGGTGGACACTGGGAATCCCCAGGGGCTTCAGGCAGAAGAGAGGCGTGAGGCTGGAGGCCCCTTTGCTGCCAGGTGGCGAGGGCACGTGAGGTGGAGGCCAGCGGCCAGTCAGATGGACCCCAGGCCCACGCTTGCTCAGGGCCCAGCCCAGGAGGGTATCAGCAGGGTCCCTGGAGCAGCTGACACCAGTAACGCTGGGGGGAGGGGCAGGGACAGAGGAGGGGTCCTGAGTGGGGGGTGCTGACGGCTCAATCCTGGCCGTCACTGCTCAATGGGCCCTTGTCCCAAGCCATTGAGCGCTGCATTCCCGGCCCCCTGGCGACGGCCCTGGCCACGGCCATCTCCGGGGAGGCAGGAATGTGGCGGGCGGGGCTCTGGCTGGGGGTGGGGGCTCCCGTTCTCACGCCCGCGGCCACTCTGGCCGACTCAATTGGAATTTAAATGCCGGCTATTGTTGTCCCCAGAATGGCCAGGAGTCAGCGCTGCCCTGGGGGCTTGGCCAGGCAGGACTGGAGTGGCCAATCCAGCAGCTGGCCAGCCCAGCTCCCATCAGGCCCAGCCACCTCTGCATTCCTTTTCCTTAGCCCCCTCTTCCAGGCAGTCCTCCTGGATCTGGCCAGCCCCCTTTTCTGGCTGCCAGCTCAGATTCTTTCTGGCCCTTTCTGCCCTGGGGGGAAGGATGATGGATAGCTCCTACATGGTCCCTGCCTGGACTAGGATCTGCCTGGGGAGCCCCACCCATGGCCTGCTGTCTCCCAGAAGAGCTGGGCCAGGCCCATCTGTGAAGAGCAGCCCTCACCCTCCCAAGGGCCCCACTCCAGCCATCAGGAGCCCAGGATGGGGGCTGGAGCAGAAGGAGCTCAGGGCTGCACTCAAGGTTTCTGGGTACCCCGACCCCCTTGGTGGAAGAGGCTGGGGTGGGATGCTGGGCCCACCCCTAAGGCATCCTCAGGCCCAGGCTGGGGGTAGCACAGAGCTCTCAGGGGGTCTGACCCAGGCAGGGCTGGGAGGAGCCTCCTGGGGCACGTGTCCCCCTGAGCTCCAGCCTTGTGGAGTTGGAGGGTCCCAGGAAGAGAGGTGAAGCTCTAGCCTCCCACCCTGGAAGGCAGCTCATGGGGGTCCCCATTCCAGCTCACACACTGTGGAGCTCAGATGCACCAGGTGGGTTACTTCCCTGGACTAAGGGTGGTCCCTGGGTCTGAGTCCAAGCAGAAACCCTAGGAAGGGGCACGTGGGGATGTACCCAGCTTTTGAGGACACACAGGGACCTGCCACCATACTGTTGCCCAGTCCGGGCCTGGGGCCTCTGAGTCTGTCCTCCCACAGCGGCCAGGGTGTGTCACTGGGTACCCCAACTCCACGCAGAGCCTGCCTCACCTTTGCAGGAGCATGTAAAACCCCCAATTCCCGTTCTTACACCCCAAACCCCACCAAACACAACTCCAGCCCCCTAGGTTGGGGCCCATTCCTTGGTGCCCTGGGCCATTTGCCCAGCTCAGGCACCCTCTGAGGGCCGGGCCACCTACAGGAGGTGCCAGCCGCCCCCCAGCCCATCCCATACCCCTTCCTCCGCCAGGACTTCATTCATTTATTTATTTGCTGAACCTCTGACATGTCTGAAAGGGGCCTTTGTCCGCGCAGACAATCAATAGCACAAATGGAAATGGATTCGTGTTTGGGGAGAGTCTGGTGTGTGTGTTTGTGGGATGGGGCGGCTGGGCCAGAGGCCCACGGAGCGGACCGCAGGCTCTGTCGCCCACCCGGCCCAGCAAGCTGTGTGCTCTCCAGGAGTGGCAGATGCCCGTGAGCAGACATGAGCCCAGCCCAGCCTGGACGAGCACTGTGGGTGAATAACAGATGCCATCCTAGCACGGGCAGTGCTGTGCTCGCTCACGTGGCCAGCCAGGCCCAGGCCACCTGCACAGTGGCCAGTGAGGGTGGGGCTGAGAGACACCCAGTGAACGGGCTGTGGCCAGGTCCCTGCATCACCCGGGCCCAGGGTACAGCTTGCAAGAGCCCTGAGGCCAGGGTCGAGGTTGAGGACAGCAGGGCGGGCTCGCAGCCGAGTGGCCCCTGGGACAGGGGAGGAGGCCACTGTGAGCCGCCATTGAGACTTTTATTGGAGTGAAATGGGGGCTCAGGCGGCTGATGGAGGAGGCATGTGGCCTACATAAGGTTTTCAAAAGATTGTTTGCTGGATGGGGGCTCTGATGCCGGGGGAGGTGGGTACGGGTCCCAGCGAGAGGAGGCCACCTTGACCTGAGCAGGTGGTGGCTGGGAGGGCGGGAAGCATTCGAGCCCAGGTGTGGCTGGAAGGCCCAACCACATGGGTCTGCTGACTGATCCGCTGTTGGGGCGGAGGCACATTTATGAAAAGGGGAAGGACTCGGGTTGAGCCCTCCTGCCCCTCACTGCCATCCTCCCCATGCACACCACAGTCTGAACTCCCTCGAGGCAGAGAGCCCTGGCCTCTGCACTTGCACACTGACTCACGCAGAGCCTGGGGCTGCCTGGGCCTGATGGAGCTGGCAGGCAGGGACTGTCTTCTTCCTGGAGGACTTCCTGGTGGAGGCCTGCTGCAGCTGGAGGCCTGAAGCACAGCGGACAGCCCCAGGCGTGTGTGGTGAGGCCTGCTGCTAAGTCCTGGTCCCTTGGCCCAGTGGGGGTCGGGAAGGGGTGGGAGGTTTCTGCCTGCCCGGGGCAGCCGAGCAGCGCTGACCCAGCACTGTCCTCTGTGTCCCAGGCGCTGCTCCTGCCAGCCCCCGGCGCCTGCCCAGACAGACACGGTCCATTCATGGGCCGCGGAGACACAGCCGTGGGCATGTCAGTGGCCTGGCCTGCCCAGCTGGAGCATGGGGCCTGTGGCTGTTTGTCCAATGTCCGCTCATCCACGGCCAATGGGCTTTGTGGGCTGGCTCAGGGCAGCCAGACTCCTGGCTGGTTCTCAGCTACTGTGACTGTGGTCTCTGAAGCAAGGGTGGCAGTGAGGGCAGGAAGCTTGGGGACACCATGGGAGGAGCAGGTTGAGGGTGAGGAGGGAGCCCCACTGTCCAGGATGTGAGGTGCAGGGCACATGGGACCCCAGATCTGCAGGTGGGGCTGCCCCACAGGGAGTGCTGGCGGCTATGGGAATGGGCAGAGCTCAGAGGTCCCCTGGGTTATTTATTTATTTTAGAGATAGGGTCTTGGCTGGGCACGGAAGCTCATGCCTGTAATCCCAGTACTCTGGGAGGCCGAGGCAGGCAGATCACCTGAGGTCAGGAGTTCAAGACCAGCCTGGCCATGGTGAAACCCTGTCTCTACTAAAAATACAAAAAGTAGCTGGGCATGGTGGTGTGCACCTGTAATCCCAGCTACTCGGGAGGCTGAGGCAGGAGAATCACTTGAACCTGGGAGGCAGAGGTTGCAGTGAGCCGAGATCGTGCCATTGCACTCCAGCCTGGGCAACAAGAGCAAAACTCCATCTCAAAAAAAAAGATAGGGTCTTGCTATGTTGCCCAGGCTGGTCTTGAACTCCTGGCCTCAAGTGATCCTCCTGCCTCAGCCTTCCAAAGTCCTGGGATTGCAGGTGTGAGCCACCATGTCAGACGCCCCCTCGGGCCGGCCTGCTGCTGCCCAGGAGCTCCTAATTAAGCCACAAAGGGCAGCTCCCTCTGGGGATATTGCACTTGGTCCTCGGCCTTTGTCTGGAGGTCTACCCCTCCAAGGACCTCGGGGCAACCTGCCAATGTGGGGTCTACTCATCCCATGCACCAATGCTCCCTTGGACTGCAGTGGGAGGGGCATCCCTGTGCCTTGGGTGACCTACGTTGGGTCCCAGGCCATCCTATTCTGCCGTGAATACTACCCTCCAGGCCCCCACACTGGGCCACAGACCACCAAGGTCCCCCCCTGCTCAGAAGTGGCCTGCCTTCACATAGCCTGACACCCCAGGGCCACAGCCTCTGCCCTGACCCTGTGGCCCACCCCGACAGCACTGGCAACCTCAGCCCCATCCTCCGACTTGGCCCAAGAGGCATCTTCCTAAAACCAAAGCTCTGTCTGTCTGATGTGCTCAGGCCAGTGTCTGTAGGCAGCCCAGGTAGGGTGGGGTTCTTGAGAATATCGGCCCACCCTGAGCCTCTTCTGGGCAGAATGAGAACCCCATCCTCCTTCTGGGGCCTGGGTTCCCTCACGGCTGGAAAGGGCCCATAGTGGCCAGTGGGGCTCACAGTTTGGACTCCTGGCCAAGAGGCTGCGCTGAGCCCAGGGATGAGTCTGGGAGATGTAGCCTGGCTGAGGCCGCTGTGGCCTTGTAGGTTGGACGTTCTTGCAGCTTCAGCTGCTTTGGTCAGGCCCCCGTGTGCACATGGCTGGACAGGGAGGAAAGGGCAGGCAGGTGGATAGCCTGGGGGCTTCGGGTAAATCCCCAAGGTCTGGAGTTGGACACGGGGCTGCAGAACAGCTCCAGCAGAGCCTCACACAACCGTGTCAAAAACCTCCGTCACAGGCACACCCAACACCCCCATCCTTCCCATGAGCCAGGACATGGCCCGGGGGGCCTCTCTCCGAGGGAAGTGTGCCACCATCACGACGTGGGGTTCAGGAAGCAGCCCAGGCTGAATGGAGGAGAATGGAGGCAGGAAGGCCAGGAAGAAGTTGAAGCTGCCTTCCCAGCGACAGGTGAGGCTGGGGGCTCGGCTGAGCCCCACCAGAGGATCACGCAGGGCCTGGGGGCTGTCCACCTAGGCATGGAGAACAGGCCCAGAGGAGAGGGCCACAAGCCCAGCAGTGAGTTCAGGAGCCCTGGAGCCCAGAGCCACCATCCTAGGCCAGAGCTGAGCACCCGCTGGGATTTGTGCCTGCTGGAAGATGCCCTCCTCAGATCCCCTCACCCCTGTCCCAGGGCCTACCACCCCATCACCCACACTGAGCCATGAGGGGTCAGAACAGACATGGGCTGTGGTCCGGCAGCTGCCCGCACCCCTATGCACAGAGCCGCGGGGCAGAGGGGAGCCTCCATCTGGGCCAACAGGGCCCATCTCAGGCAATGAGAACAGGAGGGGAGGTGGGGCTGAGGCCTGGGGTGGAGGGCTTAAAAGGGCTTCCCAGACAGGCCACAGCTGAGTCGGGTCTCAGAGCAGAAGTGCATGGCCAGTGAGGGCAGCGGGGGTGGGAGGTGGGACCTGAGGACCCTGGGTAGAGGCCATGGCGGGCAGAGGCCAGCAGCCAATCAGAGCTGGCAGCTCACAGTCACCCCCTGGGGACGGTCTGGGTCCGCATGCCCAGAGGGAGGCCAGTGTGAGAACAGCCAGGTGAGCCAACCTGAACGTGCCTCCCTCTCGGCCCCCACCCTGACCCAGATCTCGCTGCCATCTGAGCAGGAAGGGAGCTGGGATCTGAGATTGGGCCTCCACAGACTCAGATGCTGCAGGGGTGGGCCCCACCCGGCAAATGGGAGACCAACACCAGAGAACCAGCTGCCCTGCTCGGCCCTGACCCAACCTCCAGAGCCCATCTCTCTCTGGAGGCGGCTCCGGCCCCACCATTCCGGCCCCTGCCCATATCTGGGGCAGATCAGCTGGGGAGGGACAGGGACAAGAGTCGTGCTAATCTCTGCATCTCCTGGGATGGCCCCGCCAGGTTTGCAGCGGGTGGGGGGTGGTGAGCAGGGTAGGATTTCCAGTTGGCCCCATCCCAGGCGCCGACACCTGCTTCGGGCGCGACGAGTCCATTCTGCTCCTGTCAGAGATAACACCTCCAGCGCTCACCGGCTGTCCAGGGAACAAGGGCTGGCACTGGCTCGAGCCAGGCAGAGAGGTGGGCACGGTGGGCCAGGGCCCAGGGGAGGGCCAGTTGGAAGTGATAACCTCCCCTTCCTGCCTTCCGTCAGGGGGCCCAGAGGGAGGGGCATAGGGTGGGAGTGGAGCAGGCTTGGGGGACCCAAGGGGTCCCTTCCTCTCCAGGACACAAGCCACCTTGGACACAACTGGCCCCTCCCTCATCCCCCAGTCAAACAAGGTGGCCAGAGAGGACGTGGGGGAAGGAGGTGGAGGCCTGGGCCAACTCCCCAGATCCCCCAGCTCCTGCCTGACTCTTGGCCATCTGCCCAGCCCTGGGAAGAGAGGGCCACAAGCATCTTTTGGTGGTGCCATAAGTGCCCCCTGACAGTAGCCTGAGTTTCCCATGCTTTGAGATGGGGTGGTGGGGAGGGACTGACCTGTCCCTGGGTCCGCACCATCTCTGGGTCTTTGGACACAAGTGTGTGGGTAACCACGCTTCTGCATGGCATAGAGCTGGCTTTGGGTAAAGTCCCTATCCCTGTGGTCCAGTCTGAGAGGTGGCTGGTCACAGTCACCCCGACCCCCCGCCTCGGAGGCTTGGGTTCCCCCAATAAACTGGGCCGCCATCACACAGCCTGCAGGCTGCTTTGCACACTCTCGGCCTCCACCGCTGCCAGGCACCACAAACACCCACTGAGCCCAGACTCTGCCAGGGACCAGACCCGGGGCCCCTCCCAGGGACCCCTCCCAGGGCTGGGGCCTATGTTTGCCCAGGGGCCATGTATTCATGGGTGTGCCCACACCCGCAGGCATGTGCTCACGTGTGCCTGTGTGCCCGTGTGTCTGTGTGCACAGAGGGGCCGGGGCAGAGTCCCTGGTAGTGCCCTGCTGAGCAGGCCCCAGGCCCCCCTGCAAGCGGTCAGGTCGGAAAGGTTAGGGATCAGGACACAAGTTGCTGTCACCAGGAAGCCGAGGCCCGTGCTCCCAGCCCCTCCCCATGCCTGCCCTGAGCCCCCCGTAGACTGCCAGTGGCTCCTCTCTGGGCCTCTGTGGGCTGAGCTGGGGCCTCTGCCTGTCAAGGCCCCCGTTCACCCCCCTTCGGAGTCTGGGGCCCCGAGCTGCGGTGCAGAACTGGAGGGCGGGGGCGGGGCTGCGCCACAAGCCAGACCCGGAGGCCCCAGCAAAACCGCGAGGCCCAGCATCGGGCCGGCTGGGGTGGGGGAGGAGGGGTCCTGGCCCACACTTCCAGCCCCCGCAGGGTCCTCACACACCCAGCCTGGCCTCCAGACAGGCAACTGGACCCAGAGAGGGGTGGCCACTCCCAGGCTGCATACAGCATACCAGGCCAGGCGAGTAGAGGGGGTGCTCCCGGCAGTGACGCGCCACTTGAGACAGAGAGCCCCTGCCCAGCCCACACCCGCTGTCCTCATGGCCTTCGGGCACGCAGTCTGGCCAGGGACCCTGCCGGGACCCTCCAGTTTCTCACCCTGGTGAGTCCTGTGTGCTGTGCCACCACCCCATTGACATAGGTCCTCCTATCGCCATGGGCCTCCTCGTCACCATAGCCCCCCATCGCCATGGTCAGGCCTCAAGCCTGAGCCCAAGTCTTTGATCAGGTCACAGCTCCAGAGTGACCTGAAGGCCCTGGGTGGGGAGAGGTTTGCAAACCCACAGAGCCCCCAGGGACCTCACAAGGTTGCCCCGTGCAGTGCAGTCTGAGGCTGGGCACCCCTGGTGGGCCTGAGACGTGCTTGGTCCTGCTCCCCTGCCTCCTCTGCTACCCAGAGCTGCAGAGCCTGGAGCCCTGGGCCGTAGAGACCTCAGCCCTCACTTGCCCTTTGCCTCTCAGGTCCCAGGGTCAGGGTTGGGGTTAGGTTTCCTCCGAGTGAAAAGCCCAGGGGCCCCTCCTAGTGTCTGTGTCCCATAGGAGTCAAGCCTCAGGTGCATGCCAGAACATGCACCAGCATGGCCTTTGTCCCCAGGCCACCAATGCCCGCGACCACCAGCGTCCGGAGGAGAGGAAGCCCTCAGGGAGCTGAGACAGTGGGCAGACTCTACCCGACCCAGAGTCCGGTGCCCCCCACCTGGCTACACTGCCCTCTTGGAAGCCGTCCTCCCCCACCCCTGCCCGATGGTGGGCGTCCTGACTTCTGGGGGCGAGTCCTGCAGACCCCTGGTAGGGCTTTGCACTGTGCCAGCCTTTCTCCCATCAGGTGCTTCTCCTGGGGGGTGGGCACAGAGTGGGGGAGTCTTTGGGGCTTTTTCCCAGGAATGGTCCCAAGTCACCCTCTCAGAGCCAGCTCCACCCCCACCCGCTCTGCACCCCCGGCACAGAGCCCAGAGGCCTACAGAGCTCATTAGCACAGCAGCGGCCCCGCCGAGCTCGCTTTAATTGGGGCCGGCGGGACGTGAGAACCCGGGGACCCCGTGCCCGGGCCGCAGGGGGAGGGGACACCCGTCTGGGCTGCCCGCGGCGGCGGCCCGGATTAGCACGAGGCTCAATGGGCCCAGCGAGCGGTAATTAAAGCTGCCCGCCCGGGCTGCCGCGGGGCCCAGGGAGGCTCTGGCGCCCGCCCCGGTTCCACCCCAGAGCCCGCCCCGCCTGAACCTGCACAGTAGCGCCCCGCGCCCATGAGTGCTGGGAGGCCACATCCCCCTCCTCACCAGCCCTCCTCCTTCCTGCCAGGGTGACCAAGGTTCGTTGCACGCTGCCTGCCTCGGCAGGGGTGCCTGCCTCGGTTTCCCCTTTAGAAAGCGGGGCGAACACAGCCCTGCCATGAAGTGTCTCGGGGTGGTGGGAAAGGGTTGTGGGTGGATCCTGGTCTATTAGTGGGTGCAGGGGTGTGGCCAGCCACTGCAGAACCCTCCAGAACTCCTGCACATTCACCTCTGCACTGGACTTCCTGGGAGCTGCCCAAAGGCCTGGCCAGGTACTAGAAACCAGGCCTGAGGGGTCCAGCCCAGACCCTGAGTGGGGCAGCCTCCTCAGGGAGGGCCTCTGGGAGGCCCAGCTGAGCCCTGCCTCGGGGGGCTGAAGGGCTGCAGGCCCCTGGGAACCGTGGTTCCTCCTTACTCCACCTGACTTCCCTGCTGTCCCAACCCGCACCTGGGACCTGGGCCTGGAGGTGGCTCAGGGATGAGACAAAGAGGCAGGCTGGCATGGGGCATGGCCTTCCCCTTGGCCTGACACCCCTCCTGGGGCTGACTCCAGAAGAGCAGTCCCAACTGACCCAGAAGCTGCTGAAAGTTCCAGGGTTGAAGGTACAAGAGCAAAGGCAGAGAACTAGCCCTGCTGCCTGGTCTCAGTGGGAAGTGGAGGCCATGGGACCCCCATGGTGGAGTGGCCCCCCCTTGGCCAGTCGCCCCCACATCAACCCTGTCATTACTTGATCGGGTTTCCCGCTGCAAACCCCAGGCTCCTGTGGTTTCTTCAGAGTCACAGGATCCGGCCAGGCCTGTCCTTGTCCTGGCCAGGAGAGTGGAAGCCATGGGGGACTCGGAGGACTCTGCCTTTCCAGAGGCAAGGGGGTCAGAGCTGGCCAAAAACTCCTCCAACCAGCAAAGACGGGGCTCCTGAGCTCGGGGTCATCCCCGTGGGGCCTAGGACAGAGGACTCTGGCAGGCAGGACCCACAGAGCCTCTGCCCTGGGCACTGATAGGCTCCAACGGGTGCCCCCTAGAGCCAGGGCCGCCCCCTGAAGCCCCACAGGCCCCACACCTGCCTGAACTGGTCCTGAACTATCTGGGCACAGGGTGGGGGCATCAGGAGACACGGGGCTGTGGGCATGTGGGGGGCAGAGGGGGCCCGCCGATACAGCCCTCCGGGGACTCACTGCAGCCCACCCACACATGCGCTGGGGCAACAGCACCTGTAGGTGCCCACCTGGTGCCCACCTGCCTAGCCCTGCTGGCCTGCTTGGCCCCACGCTCCTCCCAGAACGCAACCCGTGTGGGTGCCAGGCCTGTGGGTGGGGGGCAGGGGACTGTCAATGTTTTACCACCAAACTTCAGAGGCCAACGTGACTCTGGGTGGCAACAGGAATGGGGCCCCCAGCCGGCCCCCCACAGGCCTGCCTGGGTCAGGTTTGGCCACATTTTTTCTCTTGGGAGAGGGCTTGTTGCTTCCTCTGGTGAAGATGTTTACTCTCCTGAGGCCGGGGCGCCTGCTGGGGTGCCTGTGCCTGTGTGTGCCTGCGTGTGCATGTGTGCACGTGTCCCTGTGGCTGGGTTGCTGGAAGCGGGTCCTGGGCGGCAGCGAGGGTCGAGCTGCGCTGGGGGCCAGCATGAGCAGGAACAGACGGAGGATTAGAGAGGGGAGCCCGGCCCAGGCCATCCCCTGCGGACCGCAGGGCCAGCCACACGCGTGTGGTCCAGGCCAAGACCCCTGCCCTAGGCCCCTGCAGGGCTGGGCAGATGTGCAGAGCCCCTGGGCTCCTGGGCCAGCAATTACCCTAAATAGGCGGCCCTGGAGACGGCGGGGCCAGGTGAGAACGGGCGAGTACACCCTTGGTGTTGGGGCTGAGGTCAAGTTCCCCCTCCACACCTGCTGTAGGGTGACCTTGGGGTGCCTCACTGCACCTCATTTTCCCACCTGTAAAATGAGGGTAATAACAACACCTTTTTGTAATGTAATCTGGGTCAGGTGTCCCGGGATAGGGCCGGGCATTCAGACAGCGCTCCGCATATGTGAGAGGGCCGGAGCTCTGTCTGGGAACAGCGACATCTCATGAGCAGCCTCCCCTCTGGCCCCAGAGCCCAGAAACTACTTTGAGAGAAAAGGATGAGGCCAGGTGGTGGGGAAGGGGTGCTAACCTGCCTATGGAACCTTGGAGCCAGGGCTTCCAGGAGGACGGGAGGCGTGCAGGGACCCAGCGGCCTAGGGCTGAGCTCAGGAAACTCCCGCTGACTGCCGGGAGGAGGCGGTGCTGGGGTTGCGAAGAAGGGCTGGAAGCCGGGGCCTGGGGTGGGGGTGGAAGGCGGGGTGGGCTGGGGGGGCGGCGGCCGTGACCTAGCGGGGGCACCACCCCTCCCACCTGGAGAACACCCTTGGGTCTCTCCGAAGGGCACGAGGGTACGGGCCGCCCCAGCTCTGCACAAAGGGCAGCTCCGGGCCGCTGCTGGCGGAGCGGGGTCGAGAGCGGGCGCGGGGCGCGGGGCGGGGGGCTCCGGCCGGCGCGGGCGTGGCGGGCGGAAGGGGCTCCCCGGGCGCCGCTCAAAGGCCGCTAATGTTCGCTAATCCCGGCCTTTCAGGCGGCTGCGGCCCGAGCTGTTGGCCCAACAACAGGCGGCTGAAAGGGGAGCGCGGGGCGCTGGGGGCCGCTGCCCCCGCCGGCCCCGCCCCCGACCCGGCGGCCTCGCGCCCGGGACCCCAGCCCTCGGCGCCCGGAGGGTCCGCGCGCGCCTCCCGGTGGGGACACCGAGGCCGGGAGCGGCCGGGCGAGCAGGGCAGAGCGGAGGGGGGAAGGAGGGAGAGGGAGGGGGAGGAGGGGAGGGAGGGGGAGGAGGGGGAGGGAGGGAGAAGGGGAGACCCGCCCCCTCAGGCTGCGCCGTGGTTCCCAGGCCGGGAGGGGCGCGGGGGCCCCCTGGTCGCAGACGGGCCGGGCCCCTCTGGAGCGTGACCCCGGCTTTCAGCGCCGCCCCTGGCCCGGCCCCAGCGCCTCGTTAGGGATTTAATTAAGGAGCCGCCGGGGATTTGCATAATCTCCGAGCCGCGCGGGGAGCCCCGGAGGCGGGCGGGCGGAGGGGGCGGCGGGGCCGGGCGCGCCTCTGGGCTTGGGTCTCCCAGTCGGGGCCGCAGGGGCCGGAGCAGACGAGGGACCACCGCGGGCAGGAAGCACCCTTTGTGCCACCGCCGGCCCTGGAATTCCCCGTCGGAGCCGGAGAGTCCCCTCCACGGCCGACTGGCCTCGCGGACCCAGCTGGACGGGACAGGGCTCCCCGGGGGGCCGCGCTCACCCCACCCCCCTTCCCCTGGCAAACAGCAAAGGCAAACATTCCAGCCGCGCCCGCCGGAGCCAGGAGGGTGAGGGCAGGCGGCCGACCCCTGCCAGTGGCAGGACATCCCCCTGCAGCCCTGGTCTGAAGAGGGCAGGGACCAGGCTCTGGCTGGAGCTTCTGTGCTGACCCCTGAGGCGGGGATGGCCGGAGACCCGTCCTCGGACCCTGGACTGGAGAGGAGGTGGGGGGGGCCTCGGGCGACCTGCTCAAGGGCCCTGTCGCTGTGGCTGAGCGCGGGTCACTAAGGCCCGAACTGGGTGGGTGAACCCTGCTTTCGCACCCGCCCACAGGGCCCCTGCCTCTAGAGGCAGTCCAGATGGAAGACAGGGTCCCAGGCCTAGAAGGGGGGGCACGTCCCTGCCCCTCCCCTCCCTCCTCCACTGGCACCTCACAGCTGGGAAGTGCATGACAATGTGGCCTTGGGAGGGTTGCCGGGACTCAGCAGGAGGCGTTGCAGGCCTGGGCCATCCTCTGGGCCTCCGCCATGGCCCCAGCAGCCTCCTCACGCCTGGCACTCGCCTGCCCTGCGGGCATTCCCACAGCCTTCAAAGGGCATGTGGGCCCTGAGAGGGGCAGGGCCTTTCATCTCCTGGGTGGCAGGCCCAGAGCTGAGTGATTCCAGGGGTACTGGCCTCCCAGGCCCTGCCCCCTAATACTCTGGTGGGACCTGGCACCCCAGCCAGCCTGGGCTCTGCCCACCATGTCAGGGAGGGGCCCCAGGGCAGGGCAGGAGGTTGGGAAGGTGTGAGCCTGCACCTAGACCCAAGGCCACCTACAAAGGCCAGAAATTACACCCTCCTCACGTTTGACCCCAGCCCCAGTCCCCACAGGGACCTTGCTGTCCTGGGTGGCCTCCTGTCCCCTGTGCCCACGGCAGCCAGGGGATCCCCCACATCCTGCCCCATCCCACACCTGCAGTGGCTCCTGTGACCTCCAGGTCAGAACCAAAGCTCCCTGGTGCCCACTAGGCTGCAGCACTAGTGCCCTGTGCTCCACGCCCTCCTCCCTCCTCCCTTCTCCCCACTCTGTGCCTGCTCCATTGCTGGAACGCAGGTGCCTTGCTCATCTTCACCCCTCTGAGCATCCCCCCAGGGTGCAGGTACATTGCTGGAACGCAGGTGCCTTGCTCATCTTCACCCCTCTGAGCATCCCCCCAGGGTGCAGGTACGTTGCTGGAATGCAGGTGCCTTGCTCATCTTCACCCCTCTGAGTATCCCTCCAGGGCGCAGTCACGTGACACAACAGGGCTGAGGTGGAGCCCAGGGCTGTGGTGGTGCAGGGCTGGCTCCTCTAGGGAGGCCTGGACAGAGGGGGGTCCACACCCAGGCCCGCCATGGGCTTTGCCTGCAGAACGCCTGCACACTGCCGTCTCCCAGGAGCAGCGGGCAGGGGACAAGCCTGAGCAGAGGGCAGGGGACGAGGCCAGCCTGAGTCAGGGGAGCTTCCTCTGCGTGGGTCTTCAGGGGTGAATAGGAGCTTGCTAGGATGGAGGAGGAGGTAGAAGCACCCAGCAGACCCCAGGGATGCAGGGGTGGCAGTATGAAGTGGGCTGGGCAGGAGGCCAGGGCTTTGGGGTCTCTGGATTGACCCTGCAGCTTTTTGTGGCCCAGGGACCCTGGGGACAAGAAAGTGTCACCAAACATTGAGTTCCAGTCCCTGGCAGGCCCCTCCCTGCACCAGGCTTCAGTGCCACCCAACTCTTTGTGCCCCAGGGAGACTCCACTCATCTGAGAGCCAGGGCTGGGGGACAGGAGTGTCCTAGCTGCAAGCTGCACTGGGGCCAGGGACAAGGCAGCCCCAGTGGGGAGAGGCAGGCAGAGGGGTCTCTGGAGAGAGGTGGGTTTCGGCGCCCAGAGACACACAATGTGAACCCAGCCCTGACCGCCCAGCCCCATTCTCAGCTGAGGGGTCTGGGCCCAAAGCCAGCCACACCTTCCAAGGAGAAGTCCTTGGAAGATGCCAAGATGCCAAGAAGATGCCCCCAGCCCCTTACCAGCCCCCCGCCACCTGCCTCAGTACCTGAGTCCCAGGCCATCATGTCCTGCTGGCCCCTGCTCTGGCACCAGGCATCCATCTTGCCCGCACCCCTCGCAGGGCTGGAGGTGGGGGCTCAGGCCTACCCCGAGGAGAGGAGGAGGGAGGGGAGGATGGACACCTTACGGGGCGGTACCAGCCTCAGGCCGCAGCCCCCACCATGGTCTGTGGTGCAGGGGAGGCTCTAAGGAGGCTGGGGGTTCAAGGGCAGAGGGCCGTGCTCAGGGAGGCCCTACAGGAACAGGAACAGAGGGTGGGGGATCCCCTGTGGGGGCAAGATGTGGGTGGGAGCAGGCTCAGGAGGCCAGCCAGGCTCACACTCGGCCCCCAGGTCTCAGTCACCTGCCCTTGGGGTCTGCAGGGCCCTATCGCCTATGGCCACGAGAGGGACAGACGCCAGCTGCCTGGTTTTCATTCAGTTTCACTTAAATTGTCTAAATATTGGCCGGGCGTGGTGGCCAATCACACCTATAATCCCAGCACTTTGGGAGGCTGAGGTGGGCGGATCACCTGAGGTCGGGAGTTCAAGACCAGCCTGACCTGTTAACATGGAGAAACGCTGTCTCTACTAAAAATACTAAATTAGCTGGGCATGGTGGCGCATGCCCATAATCCCAGCTACCTGGGAGGCTGAGGCAGGAGAATTACTTGAACCCAGGAGGCGGAGGTTGTGGTGAGCTGAGATTGTGCTGTTGCACTCCAGCCTGGGCAACAAGAGCAAAACTCCATCTCAAAGAAAAAAAAAATTGTCTAAATATTGTCCTAGGCAGCTCCAGACCCACGCCCCTCCTTCCGACTCGCCGTTCTCCAGGGCTGCACCTGAGGGCTGGCCTGTGTTTGCAGCCCCCCAGAGCTGAATGCCTGCTCTGCTGAGTGGGGCCTGAGCCCAGCGGGGCAAGCCCTGGGCCTGGGTCTCTCTTCTTTCTCCTCCTCTGCCCCCAACCATCCTGGCACCCAGCCCAGCCCCTGAAGGGACGACTTGGCTCTTGACTGTGGAGGTGGATGGCCCGGACGCCCGCTCCAGGCCACGACCTCCTGGATGAGCACAGGCCAGCTCATACTGTGGGGTCTGGGGGCAAGGGCGAGGCTGCCCAGAGGGCTTTGGGGCCAGGGTCAGGGTGGGCCTATGGGTCGGGGGTGCAGCACCGAGCCCCCGGCCCGGCCCCGCGGCCAGAGACAGCCATTCCTGAAGGGGCCTTTCTCCGAGCCGGGTGCGGCAGGAGCCCCCGCCTGCCCAGCCTCGCTGCCGGCGCCTCTCGGCCGGCGGCCACAGCCCTGATGTTGCTTTAATAAAACAAAGTTTTTCTTTCGTGCGCGGCCTCCAGTGGTGAAAGGGCCGATTTACAGAGCCAGAGCCCCCTCCCGGCGCCCCGCCCGCCCGCCCGCCCTGCGGTGGCGCTGGCCTGGCCGCGGGTAATTTATAGCCTCAACTTAGCACACTTGCCCGGGCCAGGGCGGCATGACTGGGGCCCTTTATCCCGGCCCCGGGGCCGGGGCGGCTCAAGGCTCCATTCACGGCCGCCGCAGGCTCCCGCCCGGCCACGTTCCTCATGCAGGCGTTTGGAAGCCCCGAGGCACCCGGTGGGTGAAGACAAGCTGTGTTGTTTGTGCCTTGGCGGCGGCCGCTCTCCGACCCCCATGGCCCGGCCCCTCCCCAGCCCGGCCGCCCATCCACAGGTGAGGAGACCGAGGCCGCGGCAGAGGCGCTGGAGTTTCTCTCTCTGTTCAGTGGGACCCAGGTTTCCTCCAAGGACACGATGGCTTGAGTCAGGGCCCAGGAAACATGGTGCTGTCTGGGGATCCCAGGTGGAGGCATGTGCACTTCAGGCCAGGCATCTGTGCCCTCCGAGTGGCAGCTTGCGTGCTCTTTGAGTGGCCAGTGTGTGTGGGACCCCTGTTAAGGTCACCCCCACCCCGGGAACCCCACCTGAGGGGGCGTGGGGAAGGGGTGAGGTGCTCCAACCAGGACCAGGCCTCCTGGGAGTGGGAGAGACCTCCGCTAGAGGATGGAGGTTGGGGGTGCTAGTGACCCACAGCTCAGGGACCCGGACGGCATGTGCTATGGCCTGCAGTGACCTTTCGGAGAGGCTGTCGCTCCTGGTGCAGGCCTCAGTGCCGGCATTCCTCAGAGGTCCACCCGGGCAGCCCCTGGGCCCACCCACTCTGTGTGGGTTTTCACAGGCTCACGGGCTCCCAGGCGGGCACACACACGGCTGCCCGCACTCACATGCACACCTTGCATCAGACACACGGAGCTCACTCACTCAGTGTCTGTGCCGCCCTGGCTCCCCTTCTGCCAGGTTTAGACCCCTGCAGGTCTCAGTGAGGCACACTGCCCTCTGTTCCGCACCCTACTGTTTCCCCGGCTTGGGCTCCCAAGGGAAGGGGCAGAGGAACAGAGAAGCCCTGCCTTCTGCCCTCTGCCCTGACTCGTGGTAAGGGGACCTCTTGTGTCCTGGAGTCTGCACCTCTCCCGCGCAGTGCCGAGCATGCCGGGGTCGGGGGGTGCAGGCAGAGGAAGCAGGTCCTGAACAGGAGCCTGGAATCTTGGGGGCAAGTGCAGGAGCCCACTCTGGGCCTCCATCCCTTTGGCATTGACCTTGAAGGCTGCTGTGATCTTCCTGGGGTGAGGGCTGGCACTCCCCCAGTCTCCCCAGCATGGACAGGCCCAGCCTACTTGCCTCCTGGTAGGGGCTGTTCACCTCCAGACCCTGGCCCTTGAGTGCCATCTGTGGATGGCCCAGGGGCTCTGACTGGACCCTTCTACCTGCTTCTTGATTTCCGTACTGGGCCCCTGTACCTACTCCTGATTTCTACACTGGGTCCCTGGACGTCTGGCCCTTCCACCAAACAAGGCTCAATGGACCCAGGGGCCTGCCGAGGTCCCACGCAAGTCTGAGGTCTTGAGGGAGGGTGACGGGTGGAGGGTCGGGGGGCAGGGGTTCTCCCTCAGGGTTCCTTTCACTCAAGATGCCACACCCTCCATCCTGTGCCACCCAGCTCCAGACCCGGGGTCAACCACTTGTGCCAAGGAGCCTGAGATCCCAGCCCATGCCCAGCCAGTCAGAGGTAAGGAAACGGAGGTGGGCAGGAGGCCCGCTGGGGGCCTACGCTGCCCCTGAACATGAGGGAATGAGCAGGTGGCGGGGTCTGGAGGGTGTCCGCCTCAGTTCTGTGGCCCCCAAGGCTCCAAGCTCCCCCCACCTCTGCATGGTAGATCTCTGTGAGGGGCAGGGTACAGATCCCCACTGAGCGGGCACCCTGGGGCTCCCACGTGGAGGAGCACAGGGTCCCACACTGCAGACAGCTGGCCAGGCCGGAGTTCAGCTCCTCCAAGGTCAGGAGTCGGGAAAGTTGAGAGTGCAGAGGGAAGTGATGGTGGACGGGGTAGACAGGGTGCACGGGGTGGATGGGGCCAATGGGGTGGATGGGGTGGGCGGGGTGGATGGGGTAGACGGGGTGCACGGGGTGCACGGGGCGGATGGGGTGGACGGGATGGGCGGGGTGAACGGGGTGCACAGGGTGCATGGGGTGGATGGGGCCGATGGGGTGGACGGGGTGGGCTGGGTGGACGGGGTAGACGGGGTGGATGGGGCCGATGGGGCCGATGGGGTGGACGGGGTGGGCGGGGTGGACGGGGTAGATGGGGTGCACGGGGTGGATGGGGCAGATGGGGTGGACGGGGTGGGCGGGGTGGACGGGGTGGACGGGGTAGACGGGGTGCATGGGGTGGATGGGACAGATGGGGCGGATGGGGTGGACGGCATGGGCTGGGTGGACGGGGTGCACGGGGTAGATGGGGTGGATGGGGTGGATGGCGTGGGCTGGGTGGACAGGGCGGACAGGGTGCACGGGGCGGAAGGGGCAGACAGGGTGCACGGGGCGGACGGGGTGCACAGGGCGGACAGGGTGCACGGGGCGGACGGGGTGCACAGGGCGGAAAGGGTGGACGGGGTGGATGGGGTGCGTGGGGCGGACGGGGTGCGCCGGCCGGGTGGGGCACGCGGGGTGGGTAGGGCGCGTGGGGTGCGTGTGGTGGGCGGGGTGGATGGGGTGCACAGGGTGGTCGGGGTGGATGGGGTGGACGGGGTGCATGGGGTGCACAGGGTGCACGGGGCGGGTGGGGCGCACGGGGCAGGCAGGGCAGGCAGGGCGGACAGGGTGGACAAGGCGCACCGGGTTGCATGGGCAGTGTCTAGCCAGCACCCTGCCCAGCACCTCACAGAGGAATGGGTGACGGGCTGCCCAGGTGGAGTGCTGGGGGCCCGGAACACCTTTGCTTGCATCTCTTTGGAGCAAGATTTTCACTTTGTTCCCAGTGTCTCCGGGGGCAGTGACAGGAGATGGGGGTGGGGGAGGGGCAGCTGCATGGTGGGAGGGGGCCCGGCTGGAGGTCAGGTGGACCCAGTGCAAGGGACCGACAGGGTTAACGTGCCGCCTCCGCTCCCACCATTATAGCTCGGTCATTATAACTCCATCTCCTGCCTGTGTCCTGGCCCTCCCAGGGCCTCCCGGAGCCTTTGTCTCACTTTCTAAGGCTCTGACAGGATCAGGGAGGGTGGGGGCCCCAGGAAGAGAAGGGGGCCTGCAGCATACAAAGCCCCTGGCCCCCTGGCCCCCAGCCTTGGCGCCTCCTCTGCCAGGATGCCAGCCTGGAGCCACTCCCAGGATGCCCTCCTTGGGGGCTGGCACAGGCCAGGCTGGGCGGGCATCCCCTGAGCCCAGCCCAGGACAGATCCGCCCTGGCCGCACCCCATGGCCACCCCTGAGCCATTCCCAGGCCCTGCGAGGGTGGAGAGCCCCCCGCCGTCCTCGATTCCTCGTGCTCGGCTGCAAGCTGCTAGGAGCTGGGTGGGGGTGGGAGGCGTGTGACCAGGCGGAGGATCCGGGCAGGGGGCGGGTGTCCAGGGACAAAGCCCGCCTGTGATTAAGTCATCTGCCCGACGCACCCAGCCCAGCCAACCATGGGTGAGAGCTTTGCCTGCCCACACCCCTGGGCTACTGCCGTCAGCCTGGCCCCCTGGCCCTGCAGCAGGGGTCGGTCCACCCCGCCATGGTCGGGGTATCTGCCTCCCTCTACCCTGCTGTGGCCTCTACTGACCAGATGCCCACAATGTCCTCCCAGGGCCTGTCACCCTCTCGCCCCTCCCAGGACACTTTGCCTCAGTGTACCCATCTGTTCTAGGGACCACTCAGCTGGAGAAGCATCCGACTGTCGTCTCACCTCCCCTAGGCCTGAGGCTGATGCCTGCAGCCCCTCCTACCTGCTCCTACCCTGAGCTCCCGGAGCTGGAGGGCTAAGGAGAGCCAGCTGGGGTGGGTGCAGGGTCACCCTGCTTACGAGTGTGGGAAGTCCCTGTGCCCCGGCTGCCTTTCCTGTTGTTCCTGACGCTTCCGGGGGCCTCTGCTGGGCTGGCTCTGCCTGCCCCACCTCCTGGGAGTGGAGGGAAGATTCCAGTTTGGTGGGGACCCTGGGGGCACCAGAGTTGGGAGGCTGTCTGGGCACCTGAGGGACCTCAAGAAACACATGCTCTCTCACAGTCCCCTAACACCAGGCCCATGGGCGCCACCAGGCATTTGTGGGCTCCGGCCCCAGCCACAGAAGGGCTTCCCAAGCTGGGAGCCCTGGGGAGTCTCCACCCGTGTTAGAGCAAACGCCAGGTGGAGAGGCCTCCATGGGCAGGGTCAGCTCCCGGCCCCTCGGTCAACTCGTCCCTAAAGTGGGGGCATGACCCCCTCCAGCGGGGAAGGCTGAGGTGCAGTGGGGCTGGAGGCTCAGGCCCGGCCCCAGTGGGTGACTGGTGGGATTACGGCTGTCAGGCTGCGGAGATGGGGTTTCAGGATGGGGCGGAAAGTGGGGCGGAAACTTCCTGGGATTTGTTGCTAATCAGGGCCTGGGGCGGCCACAGTTTGTCTTTGCCTTGGTCACACGGTCACAGTCTATCTGGCCAGCATTCTGGGAGCTGGGGAAGGGTGGGACAAGGGCCCTGGAAACCCAGCCCAGAAGGGCCCGGGTGGGCTGTTGAGAGCCTGGGCGGGTCCTTCCTTCTCAGGGAAAGCGCAGGGGACTCTGTAGGCCCTGGGCGCCAGCCCGCGGTCATCTCTGGGGAGCCTGACTGGTGGGTGGAAACTGGCCTGACCCCCTCAGGATCCTGGGTCCCTCTTCTCCCCAGTGAGCTGCCCTGTGGCCTGGGGGACAGGTAGGCACCAATGAGACAAACAGAGCGGGTGCCAGGGAAGGAGGGGCCTTCTCCCCGCCCCCCCGCACCCAACTCTGTGCCTACCCAGAGGGAGGGGAATGGAATGGTGGGCCCAGAACCTCACCAGGACCCCACTTCCCACTCCAGGAGCCTGCTGCTCCCCCTTGCTTGCCGGGGACCCCGGCCAAGCTTCTTGGTTTAAACTTGTGTTTCTCCAGTTCTATTTCAGCTGGCCGGGGCTACAGGGAGGCCAAGAAAGAGACCCTCCTCACCTGCCGCCGCCTCACACCCCACCGTGTATCCTGCGGCCCAGACCCCAGCAAAGGAGGGCACAGGGCTGGCCTGGGGTGGACTGGGGTGGACCCTGCCAGTGGCTGCTGACTTCCCAGGCCACCTGGGCTTTCCTGGCCTGCGCAGTCTCCCGGAACTGCTTCCACTGGCCCAGGGCCTGGGAGTGCCCCACACTCGGACAGGGCCCTGGCAGCCGAAGGGAGGGGCTTTCTGAGCCAGTGGCCTTGGGACGTGCAGGGAAGGGGCTGGCGTACTGAGGTCACACTGAGTCTCCCTTCACCACTAGACAGGAGAGGCCTCCCTGATGGTGGCTCTGGACTCAGGGCTGAGGCAGCTATGCAGGATGGCTGGAGCTCAGCGGTGCTCACTGTGGCCAGATGCCACCAGGTAGTGGCGGGCATCAGCCGGGCAGTTGCTGGTGTCATGAAGATATCAGCCCACCTCCATCGACCTGCCCAGGCCTGTCCGGGTTGGGCGTCCCCAGAGCCCTAGGCTGAGGCTGAGGCACCTGGGGCTGTGCCGCTCCCCTCCCCGCCCCGTTCTAGCCGGGGCCTGCCTTACCCTCCCTGCCCCAGGGATGGTTTCTGGCGGGGAACGCAGTGTCCTCTGAGACCCGCCAGGTCCCAACAGATGGGAGCGCTGTTCCCTCCCACAGCCCATGCCCAGTGGCCCCAAGTGGGCCCTCAGCTTCCTCTTCTGGCTCTCAGACCAGCACAGCACGCGGCAGGTGCCCACGAGGTCCGACTGGGCTCCCTCAAGCCTTCTGCCCTCTCGCCCTGCTGCCCGCTGTCCCCACTGGCTCTTTCCTGTCACCCTCCTGCCCCCCACATCACCCCTGATTTCATCAGAAGGCCCATCACCACTAGCTGCTGCCTGGCCTGTATTTCCTTCTCCCCGGGGCAGAGTGGGAGCTTGGTGAGAATGCAGCTGCATCCCCAAATGCCTGGGACAATGAACGTGGCCAGTAAATGTTTACTGATGGACGGACAGGAGGAGTGACAGAATGGGGCGGGGACTGTGGTGCAGGACTTGGGGCTGATGGGCCATGTGCCTGGGGGAAGGGCACTCGGCTGGCCGTGGAGGATGGGGGGTCAGTGGCGGGTGGGAGGGGTACCGAGGTGACGAGGCAGTGGCTGGAGGCCTGGAGGAGTCGAGAGGTCTGTGTGTGGCCGCTTGGTGTGCAGAGGGCAGAATGCTCATGCTCAAGGCAGGAGAAGCGGGAGGGCTGGAGTGGGGGTGGGGATGAGGTGGGAGTGGAGACAGGGTGGGGGTGGGGGTTGGGTGGGGGTTGGGTGGGGGGATGGGGGGATTATGGGGGCATGGAAAGGGTGGACGTATGGAGGCTGGAGGGAGATGGGTGGATGGGAAGTGGGTGGGCAGGTGGGAGGCGTGGACGTGGAGCTGGGAGTTGAAATGGAAGTCAGCATCTCCCTGAATACTGGGAGCTGGCACTGGAAGGTGTGTGGGGTTTTCTGAGCCCTTCCATAAATGAAACCCCAAGGGCAGGCGGCCAGGTGTGGGAGGGGGACCCATCAAGGGGATCCACTGCATCATTGCCTGTGCCGCTGGCATTAGTGATTTTTGGGGCCCCAGCGGTGCACCCAGGGCCAGAGCCCAGCCTCCACGGTCCCGGCACAGGCAGTGTGCTGCCACCTCCCCCTGCCTGGAGCAGCACTGGGGGCCGTCTCCGGTGGGACGGAGCTGGTCACCAGCCCTGGGGAGCCCGGTGTGAATGAGCACACACACCTGCCTCAAGGGGCCCTGTAGGCACCCCCACCCCTCCCGCTCCAAGCAGGCTGAGGCCCAAGGATGAGGTCACGTCTGCTGTGGGTGCCCCTGGGCCAGAGGCACGGAGCCCAGGGCATCGCAGGTCCTTGCCCCTGCCCACCTCCACTCGCTTGGGCCATCTTGGGGTCACCAGGCGGGCACCAAGAGGAAGGAGGATGGCATAGACACCACTGGCCCACCTGCTCGGCCCTCAGGACTCCTCCCTGGACAGCCTGGCCAGGACCTGGGGTATCCCGGTGCTCCCACACTGGCCTTGGGAGCCGGGCCACAGCCTGGACAGGACCTGGGGTACCCCGGTGCTCCCACACTGGCCTTGGGGGCCGGGCCACAGCCTGGCCAGGACCTGGGGTACCCCGGTGCTCCCACACTGGCCTTGGGGGCCGGGCCACAGCCTGGCCAGGACCTGGGGTACCCCGGTGCTCCCACACTGGCCTTGGGGGCCGGGCCACAGCCTGGCCAGGACCTGGGGTACCCCGGTGCTCCCACACTGGCCTTGGGGGCCGGGCCACAGCCTGGCCAGGACCTGGGGTACCCCGGTGCTCCCACACTGGCCATGGGGGCCGGGCCACAGCCTGGCCAGGACCTGGGGTACCCCGGTGCTCCCACACTGGCCTTGGGGGCCGGGCCACAGCCTGGCCAGGACCTGGGGTACCCCGGTGCTCCCACACTGGCCTTGGGGGCCGGGCCACAGCCTGGCCAGGACCTGGGGTACCCCGGTGCTCCCACACTGGCCTTGGGGGCCGGGCCACAGCCTGGCCAGGACCTGGGGTACCCCGGTGCTCCCACACTGGCCATGGGGGCCGGGCCACAGCCTGGCCAGGACCTGGGGTACCCCGGTGCTCCCACACTGGCCATGGGGGCCGGGCCACAGCCTGGCCAGGACCTGGGGTACCCCGGTGCTCCCACACTGGCCATGGGGGCCGGGCCACAGCCTGGCCAGGACCTGGGGTACCCCGGTGCTCCCACACTGGCCTTGGGGGCCGGGCCACAGCCTGGCCAGGACCTGGGGTACCCCGGTGCTCCCACACTGGCCATGGGGGCCGGGCCACAGCCTGGCCAGGACCTGGGGTACCCCGGTGCTCCCACACTGGCCTTGGGGGCCGGGCCACAGCCTGGCCAGGACCTGGGGTACCCCGGTGCTCCCACACTGGCCTTGGGGGCCGGGCCACAGCCTGGCCAGGACCTGGGGTACCCCGGTGCTCCCACACTGGCCATGGGGGCCGGGCCACAGCCTGGCCAGGACCTGGGGTACCCCGGTGCTCCCACACTGGCCTTGGGGGCCGGGCCACAGCCTGGCCAGGACCTGGGGTACCCCGGTGCTCCCACACTGGCCATGGGGGCCGGGCTTTCCCCAGGGCCAAGTTCTTGTCATCCCTTCAGTCCCTGTGGGGGCTTGCAAGGAGCAAGGCCAGGGCTGGGGTCACCTCTAGGTCTTTGGCTGCAGCAAGAGGTGGGGGTTTGCGGTGGATCATCCCCCACCCACAGCAGGGTCAGGAGAGAGAGAGCAGGGTCTCAGTGCCCGGTGGGCGTGGCTCCTGTCCCAGGTGCGCCGTACGGTCGCCAGGCCTCTGTTCTGCTGTATGCCCATTTTACTGTGGGGGCACTGAGGCAGGCAGCGGGTAAGCTGGGGCTGCCTGGGATGCGGACTCCATAGCCCTGAGCCCATGCCCAGGCGCCTCTATCCCAGGTCAGGGCCAGAGCTCCCGCTCAGGCTGGCACAGAGGCAGGAATGGAGTCTCGGCCCCTCTCAGCCTTTGCTGGGCCACCCGTGCCGGGTCCTCACGCAGGCAGGGTCCTGTGACTGTCCTGCCTCCACAGGACTCGAGCTCAGTCATCAGTCCCTCCTGGGGTGGGGGTGCAGCTTTGCTGGGGAAGGGAGGGGTTCCGGGCAGACGCCAGGCCTGCCTCCGCCACAGGAAGAACTGGGAAGGCCGAGTGGGCAAATCTTATTAGCCAGCAGACTTCCGAAGGCCCCATCGCTGACCGCCCAGCGACCTTCCATCTCTCTGCCTGGCTGTGGGTGGGAGCCAGGGGCCGCCATTGCTGTGCCTGTATCGCACCCCGCCAGGGGCCAGGTCGTCCCTGAACAGGTTGGGGAAGCCCCACTGGGTCCCTGCCTGGCCCAGTTTTTACTCTGGCTGAAGAAGGCTCTGGGGTGTCTAGGCACTTTCCCAGCCTGGATGGAGCTGAAGCATGGGTGTTGGGGGCCCTGTCCAGCTCTGAGGTTCCACTCAGCAGCCTGGGCCATTGTGGCTTCAGGGATGTGCCCCCCGCTTGCCTGGAGTGTGGCTAGAGTCGGCGCCATCCCAGGGGCATGGCAGCTTGGCCCATCCATGGGCGCGGCATGGCCTGGGCCCCTCCCCTGCCCCCGGGGCCTGGGCGTGTGACCCAAGATCCTGACACGCTGGTCTCTAGCTGGCTGGCCCGTTTTAGGGCCTGGGCGAGGCCACCACCGAGATGTCCCAGTCTGGAAGGGCCTCCAAGTTGGGGCACTAGCCTTCTGGCGGTACCATCCCAACAAGTCAACTCCAAGCCGGCTTCCCCAAGCCTCAGTTCCCCCATCTGTAGATGGAAAGCATGACCAATCACAGTCTCGGCTAGGCAGCGGCCCCGCAGCGAGTGCTGGGCGGGAGCCGCGTCCGGGGCCCTGTGGCCTCGTGGGCTGTGGCCTGTGCTCCCTTCCTCCCCCAGCCCAGAACCTGCGGGCAGCGAGGCCCTCAGCGGGGCCCCCATCTGGAAACGATTGTGCTCATGGCCCTCAAAGATATAATTAAAATATATTGGGTTTTATGCTCCTTCCTCAGCTGGGGCAGAATCCAGGCTGGTTATGAAATCGGATCGTGCTGATTGGGCATGGGGGCCGCGGACTTGGAGGGCGTCCGGCCCCCGCCCAGGCTGCCTTCGTGGCTTCCCTGAAAGCTGGTGGCACAGAGGAGGCGGTGGGGGCCAGTGCGGGGGGCTTTGCTGCGCCCACTGCCCCGTGTCCTCCAGGGGTGTTGCTACATGGTGGGGGGCAAGGATTGGACCCAGAGCTGCCCAGGAGGCACCCAGCCTGTTCCCACGCCTGCCCTTGCCCAGTTCCTAGGACATGCCCGACTCGTGTGGACCGCCCTGCTCTGTGCCAACGTGGCCTCTACTTCTCTGTCCTCCAGGCCCCACCTCCCCCAGGAAGCCTCCTTGGTGGATGCCCCTGATAAGACCCATCTGAGATCCATCTGACAGTCACCCTGGCCCAGGGCAGATTTGGAGTTCAAGGGGGCCCTGGAGGGCTGCCTAACGCTGTGGCTGGCTCCTGCCTGGCCCCTGCCCCAGCCTAAGTGCCTCTGCTATGCCTCAGGCTTCAGTGGCTGATGAAAACCACACCTCAGCCCTGGGAACTGGTGGCTGCTCTCTGGGGAGCCCTCTGACAGGTGTGGGGCAGGTGCTGGGTCCGGGACAGGGCCAGGCCACACGTGGGACAGCCAGCGGCAGCTATCTCTCCCATCTGTGCCCTGCCTGGCCGTCTGCTGCCTGGAGGCTGCCCACACCTGCTCTGAGGCCTCTCAGCCTGAATACCTCCTCCAGGGAGCTCTCCACGCCTGCCTTAGCCTTCAGTGTTCATCCCTCATCCTGTCCTAAAAGCTCAGGTTCCAAGTCATGTCCCCCTCCCTGGCCTCAGGCAGCAGCCACCTTCCCAGCCCCCCAGCACAGGGCTGTCTGTAGGCCTCTCCCTGTTGTGGGCGGTGGCGCCCAGGAGAGCCCTGCTCAGAGCAGCTGTCTTGTGCCTGAGTCCAAGGCTTCCCCATCACAGCGCCTGTCTCCCTTCAGGTCTCAGGGCCTCAAGTGGCCCCAGTAAAGACACGCGGCCCAGCTCCATGGCCCGAGGAGATGGCAGCTTCTGCCGTGAGCCTGGCTGGGCTCTCCCGGGTGCCGGGTGGTAGGCTCAGGGCTCTGCCAGCCCTCCTCCCCACATGCCCCCAGGATGGGCAGCTTTTCTCTCCCCAGCTGCCTGTCCCACCTCAGGACTGGTGACAGATCCTCACTGGCTGCCCCCTCCCACCTGCCAGAAGCAGTGCCTGAAGTCCAGAGGACTCCAGGTGCCAGGCTCCCCCTGGGGAGGAGCACGGGGCCGGGCAGTCGTCTGCAGGGGAGGAGCAAGCTGGTGGCTGGGACACACAACTCCCCATGGTGTCGGGCTGGGGGCAGCATGCCTGACCTGGCAGTGGCCCCGGTGACGGCTCGGTGTGGCCACGGCTGGGCTCAGGCCAGTCTTATCTGTGGAGGCTCAGAGACCAGTGGCCACTTCCTGGGTCTCTGGTGGTGGCGGCTCCCACTATGACTTCCCCAAGCCGGTCTGGTGCCCACACCCTGGGCTGGGGGTCCCCAGCCCCATTGCATGCTCCACAGCACAGGCCCCAAAGGCCACTGTCCAAGGCCATCCCCGGGTGCCCCTTGCCCCACACCTGGGCCCCTCGTGGGCTGGAGATTCGCTGCTTCTGACTCGGGTCCCAGGGCAGGGCACCCACCTGGGTCCCAGTGCCCAGGGGCTGCCGCCCACATGCTGAGCCCCTGACCCTAGAGTTTCAGGTCCCAGCTTGAAAGTGGGGAGGGTGCCTGTCTCCGGCTTCTGGAGATCCCCGGGAGGGCACCCTCCTCCACGTGGGCCCGGGAACAGGAAGTGCTTGAAGGGGCTTCCAGGCCGGGCCAGCACTGCTCTGTGGATTTTTCCAGGGAGGGGCTCCTGGGATCTGAGGTCCTCTAAGACCCCCCACCCCCAGCCCCCAGCAGGTAGGGACCCTGCCACGCTTCCCTCTGAGGTCTCCACAGGAGTGGGTGCAGGTCCTGTGGCTTTGCTGGAGGTAGGGCTGGGGCCTCCTGCAGCCCCAGGTCATGGGTCTATGACTGTCCCCATCGGGTGGTGGCTGGCCTGGAGAGTGTCTCCTCTCACGGGTGGAGTCAGGGGCCTGGGTTTCAGGTTGGGGGCTTGGGGACTTCAGTGAGAAGACAGGCCAGGACCTGGCCATGGACAAGGGGACAGCAGGAGAGAAGGGGGTGCTGCCCCCAGCTGGGGCCCCAGAGCCCCCCACCTGGTTCCCATCTCCTCTGCCTCCTCCCCTTTGCCAAGAGGCCTCACCACCAGCACCCCAAGTCCCCACAGGCTGGTGCCCTGCGAGGCCCCGGGCACTTCCTCCAGGAAGCCTTCTCCCACCCCTGCAGCTCAGCCACACCCAGCGGCCCCCAGCCAGAGGAGGGGCACCTGGGACCAGACAAGCCTGGGCTCGGGGCAGAGGTGCCTTCCTGCTTTCTGGGCGTGTGGGGAGGGGGTTCCCAGAAATGCCGAGGAGGCCTGGCCGGCAGCCCGAGGGGAGAGCCCCTGGCGCTTCCTGCTTGGCAAGGAGGCAGGCCTCTGCTGCCTGAGCTCGGAGAAGTGGGAGAAGCGAGTCAACGACAACAACAACCATCATCGCCCTCCCTCCTCTTCCCAGGCCTATGTGGAGGAGGGTGCCCTCCCCGGGATCTCCAGAGGCCTGACCCCTGGCCGGTGGGCGGGGCAGGCGTCCTGTGCTGCCCCTGAGCCTGTGCCTGCACCGTGCCCATCCAGCTGCCCGGCAGGATCCTGCCCGCTGTCCTGGGCTCCCGAATCAGAGCCCCTCTGGGCTGAGGGGAGGTCACCGTTCCCCAGCTGAGTGGATTACCTGGGGCAGGGCAGAGAGGCACGTCGCCTGTGGGTTGGGGTCTGCCTTGCCCTACCCTGCCTGAGAGGATGAAATGAGCTCATGTTCCTGGCAGAGGAGCCAGCACCTGGCGCAGAGGGAAATGAGCTGTGCCGTGGGCACGTTGGGGCGGGGGAGATCCAGCCTGAATCCGCCCAGCTTGGGCTGCCCTCCGGCCAGGTGTGGCCTCCCAGGGGAACACTGTGGACCCTCTCGACAGCTGAGAGGTGGGGCAGGTCGGGCACTGACCAGGATTCCCAGCCTCCTCTAGGAGAGGGCCCAGCCTGGCCATGCTCCCTCCCACGCTGGGGCCCAGCTCAGGAGCCCCCACCTCCAGGAAGTCCCTCAATGCTGAGGGCCCGCCTCCATCCCCACCCATGCTGGGCTGTCCAGAGTGCTGACCACACAGAGGCGAGTGAGCAGCATGGCCTTGTCCGGGGGCCTGCACCTCATCACCAGCATTGGGGGTGACAAAGTCCCCTGAGCTCTGCGGGTGTGGACCTCAGGGAGGCCAAGCTCCTCCAGGACACAGGTTCGGGCTGGGGAGGGGACACTTTCCTGGGAGCAGCTCCCTGCTTGGCAGGTGCACCTTAACCTGGAGAGCTGGGTGCACAGGCAGGAGCCTCCGGGCCTGGATAGCCAGTGAGCCTGGCAGGGTGGTGGGGACACAGATGGACGTCCCCAGCAGGGATGGTGCAGGTGGAGGGAGGAGCGCCCGGCAGGTCCCTGCTGTCTGGGTCTGCTCTGGTGGTGGCTGCGGGTGAGTGCCTGTGGACTGGTGGCATGGCACTGGGCTGCTCGGCCGTGTGTTTCTGATTCCTCGAGGCCTCCCTAGCGCAGTGTGTGTGCAAGGTACGCCCACCCTGGGCCCACTCAGTGTCCTGGGCTGCCTGGCCTGGTGCAGGACCACCCACCAGGCGGCCCCTGTCCATCTGGGGTGGGGGTTGTGGGTGAACCCTGGGGGTAAAGAGGCCGCCTCCCTGGCCCAGAAGAGCCCCAGGGTTGCTGGGCCCGGGACAGAGAGGGCATGGGGCCGCCTGCGGTCCTAGAGGGGGCACAGAGCCAGGCCCAGCCTGACCACTGGCCTCGAAGCGTGGATGCAGCTCCCATCTGCTCCCCGCGAGCTGGGCCAGTCCCGACGCAGCCCCACACCTGTGGGAGGGTAGGACCCTGCAGGCCAGCCCCGCCCGCCGAGCGCTTCTGCTGCTCTGGCCTTGAGCTTGTCAGGGGCCCCTGCGGACAGCATGACAGAGCTGGGTGAGCCCCCATCGTGGGGTGGGGGCAGGGGACCCTGATGGGAGCAGCAGGACCCCTCTGAGGGGCATCTGGAACCCACCCAAGATGCTCACTCCCTCTCCTCCTCACCCTCCAGCCCCCCACGGCCTTGTCACCAACCGGCATGTTCCATGGGAGTGGGTGTGTGTGTGCCTGCACCTGTGTGTCTACTGGTTCCTTCACGCTGCCGCTCCCCACCCCGCCCCCGGCCAGAAGATTCTCACCACAGGCCTGTTGTGACTGTCCTGTCCTTGCCATGCCCAGAGCCTGGAACAGTGCGGGGAACAGAGATGGTGCTCAGTACACATTTGACATGTCATGCCCAGAGCCTGGAACAGTGCGGGGAACAGAGATGGTGCTCAGTACACATTTGACATGTCATGCCCAGAGCCTGGAACAGTGCGGGGAACAGAGATGGTGCTCAGTACACATTTGACATGTGAATGAATGAGTGTATGTGGAGAAACCTTAGAATCTCAGGGTTCTACCTCCACCTTGACCGATGGAGACACTGGGCTTGTGTGGGCACAGGGGGGTCGGGGTGAGGGTCTCCCCAGGGCCAACTGTATGGCACCTGCCCCACCCCAGCCAGGACTGCCTGGCACCAAGCGGGCTCCTGCTGTCAGGATGCTCTAGGTGGGGTGTGGCCTCAGCCACCGGGCATGCAGGGGGCAAGGGTGGGTCACCACACGCCCTGGGCAGAAGCCCTGGGCCTTCACACTCCCCTCTGCCGCTGGGCCCCTGTGGGACGCTGGCAGCTTGCCCTCCCCAGCACTGCCCTGGACCCACCCCACTAGGCTGGGAAGGAACTCCCTCTGGGAACCCCTTGGGCTCACAGCAGCCCCGGCTCTGCCCATACAGGTGCGCCCCTGCAGATGCCCCCTTGGGATGGTGTCCACACCGTGGCTCTGCCGGAACAGCCTCCCACATCCCCAGTCTCTAAGTGTGGAGGGACATGGAGCCTTTGGACACCAAGTGCCCGGGCCACCACTTATCAGCGGAGGCAGCCCCCGGCCCACACAGGAACCCTTTCTTTGAGGGTCCAGAGGCCCGAGGCCTGAGTGTCTCACTCACAAACAGCCCTGCTCTGCCCACTGTCCCTCAGAAGCAAACATAAGTGCATCCCCCCGCCCCCTCCTCTCTCTGCAGAGTGGGCCCCAGAGCTCCTGTGAGCTCAGCCAGGTGGGGCCGTCCGTGTCAGTGGGGTTTGGGGAGACAGGTGCGAATGGACATTGAGGGACAGAGGAGACACAGGGCAGGGGCCCCGCCCACCCTGATGTCTGCAGGGGCTCTAAGCCCTCACCTCACCCCTGCTGGCCTGGAGGGAGGGGCCTGAGTGGAAGGGAGGCCGGGACCGGGGGCGGGGACCATGGGGCGGGGGTTCCTGGAGCCTGCACAGTTGTTCCTTCATTCATTTGACACACCTGCAAACCGTGCAGCCTCAGCCTGGTGTTTGGAACCGGGCTGGGGCAGGCGCGTTTGAGGGGCTGTTTCCTGGAGTCTGGTCCATGCCTGCAGAACTGCAGAGTTGGAGGACCCAGTGAGCACCACTGGTGGTTCAGGCTGTAGAGCGCCGTATCCCCAGCCACCCAGTTACAGGGTGTGTTCCCAGAACCCAGCTGGGCAGGGTTGGGTAGGGAGGGAGGGATTGGGCCTTGCCAGGGCCCCCCTGTCCTGCAGTCCCCCTGTCAGGCTAGGCCAGACCCTCAGCTAGCGAGGGTGCCTGGTGTGCTGCCTCCAGCCCTGCATGGCCTGAAACCTCCCAGTCCCCAGCCCTGCCCTCCACAAACCTCCAGGGGTCTGGTGAGTGTGCAGGGTCCAGGGAACAGAGGGGAGGCAAAGTTGCAGTGAGGGGCTGGTGGGGAGGGGGTGGTGAGGAGGGGGCGCAATGGGGAAGGGGGGCTGAGGAGGCAGGTGAGGAGGGGGCAGATGGGGAGGGGGCATGGTGGGGAGGGGGCATGGTGGGGAGGGGGCACAGTGGGGAGGGGGCGTGTTGGGGAGGGGGTGCGTTGGGGAGGGGGCGCAGTGGGGAGGGGGGAGGTGGGGAGGGGACAGGTGGGGAGGGGGCAGGGGGAGGGAATAGGTGGGGAGGGGTCGTGGTTGGGGGACAGGTGGGGAGGGGGCGTGATGGAGAGGGGGCACGTTGGGTGGGGCGGGGGCGCGGTGGGGGGGGCGTGGTGGAGAGGGGGCGTGGTGGGGGGGCACGTTGGGTGGGGAGGGGGCGTGGTGGGGAGGCGGCGCGGTGGGGAGGGAGAGCGGTGGGGAGGGAGAGCGGTGGGGAGGGGGCAGGTGGGGAGGCCCTGTGGGGAGACCTGGTGCGGGCCCAGGTGGCTCCTCGTCGCCCCAGGGTGGGGGCCTCTCCTGGAGGCCTGTGGCCAGGCGGTAGGAACGGCCTGGCAGGAGTGCGGTCGCGCCGGGTCTGCAGAAGGGGCTCCGGTGGCCCAATGGCGCCCCCTGCAGGCTGTTGGGGTCCAAAGGCTCAGGCAGAAGCCCCAGGAGTTCGGGGTCCCCAGAGCTCGGGGGCAGCCAGGAAGTACACGTTCCACCCCTCCAACCCACCGCACAGGCGGCACGCGCACCTGCTACTGGAGCACACCCCGAGGAAGGCCTGGGCTCGGGCAGAAGCCCCTCCTCGGACCTCGTCCAGCCTCAGCCCTGTGGGGACAGGGCTTTTCCCTCACGTGCTCCAGCTTCCTGAGCGGCTGCTGGCCCGGTCCTGCCCCTCACAGAGCTCCCTAAGAGAGACAAGGGATGTGCGCTCAGCCCACCAGGGCAGTCCGGCGCGGCGCGGGGGCTTAGTCCCCAGGCCTCCGGGGGTCCTTCCCAGAAAGTGGAGTGATGGGCTGGAGGAGGGACCTCCGGCACCCACGTGGGCTTGCAGCGACCCTCACTGGCATGGACCTTGGGGACCGAAAGGGGTCTGGGGTTCAGCCTGGGCTGGGGACAGCTCCTGAGTCCATGGGAGGGTGATCTGGGTCTGCCTGCAGGCTGGGTGAACTCTCTCCCGGGGCTCAGGTTGGGTAGGGCAGGGTGGGGGCTGCAGAGGGGGTGCCTGGCAGGGAACGCTCGGGCTGTGGTCAGCTTGTCCTGGCCTATCTCCCTCGCCCCCACCCCCTCTTCCATCCAGCCTGGTGGCTGGCGGCCCCTGGAGAGAGCATGGGGGCATGGGAGTGAGCTTGGAGGGGCAGCCCCACCGGCCCTGTTGAAAGGGTCTTGACCAGCCCAGGGAGGCAGCTGCAGGTTCCACTCCTAGGTGGCCTTAGAGGGGTGGAGGTGCCCCACAGACCTAGCTTCTCCACGTGGGCCGAGCCCTGCACTCCCCTCGGGATTTGGATATTGGCTGCAGGGGGAGCTGGGCAGTGGGTGGGCACCAGGCTGGACAGCCCCTCGGACGGCAGGGGTCTCATCCTGCCTGGGACCAGATGGCTTGCACCACAGACACGTTTCTCTGGGTTCTGGAGGCGCCAAGTCTGCCATCAGGGTGCTGGCGGGTCAGCTCCTCCAAAGTGCTCTCCCGGCCTGCTGCCTTCCCGCGAGGACACTAATCCCAGCAGACCAGGGCCTCACCCTCACGACCTCGTCTAACCCTCACCCCTCCTTCCAATGGGGCGCGTCGGGGGGTGTTTCTGAGCCCTGCCCTGAGCTGTGGGAAGGGCAGAGCCGAGCGCTGCCTCCATGACTGTGTATGAGGACTCCCACGGAGGCAGCCCCCAGGACAGCTCCTGTTTCCTTGAGCCCCCCACAAGGCGACTGCGTGGATGTGCAGGGGGTCCGGGGCTGCGGAAGTCCAGGCCACGGCTGCGTGCCCAGCTCAGGTCATATTTACCAGGCAGGCCAGTGCCAGGGCCCCCACCCGGCCTCGCAGCCCTGAGTTAACTCGGGCTCCAGGATAAACACCCATTCAGCCACACAAGGCCCCTTTGTCCTGGGAGAGAGGCTCCGGGCCCAGGACGCTGCCTGGTGGCCGGTGTCCTCGGCGCGGCCCCAGGCCCGGCCGGGTGCCCTGACACGTCCAGCCGCTCTGCACGGCCTTCTCTGGGCAGGCTCCCGGCTTGGCTCAGAGAGGCCCCAGCAGGGGACAGGGCCCTGGGCAGCTGTCGGAGGAGCCAGAAGGCCAGACCGGCAGGGCTGAGTGAGGAGGAGGACCTGGCAGCCGCCTTGTGTCCTGAGACCTCGTCAGAGCAGAGCTGACCCTGCAGAGAGAGGTGGGAGTCCTGCGGCCGGACATGCCTGTGGGCAGCGGGGAGGCCGAGGCGGGCCGTGCCGCCCATAGGGCAGCTGGTGAGCTCTGGAGGCTCGAGGGCCCTTCTGCTCCCCCATATCCTCAACCCCAAGCAGGAGAGGGGGCCCCACACCCTGTGCTTGGCCCGTCTCCCCAAGCCAATGGCCACTGGTCTGTGGGCCTCGGTTTCTCGTCTGTGAAGTGGGCCACGGAAGGCTCTCAGAGGCCCCTCAGCCAGGGATTACACCCTATTGTTACCCAGGCTCAGGGCTGAGATGGGGATTGCTGCCCAGGGGAGGGAGGGGTGCGATGGTCCTGGGAGGCCAGTCAGGAGGTGCTGCAGGAGCACAGGTGGGCTATGGAGGGGGAGGGGAGTGGCCCCCAGGCCCCCCTGAGGCTGGCCCAGTCCCTGCCCCAGCCGTGACTGGCCATGGCCCGCTGTGGCCGTCCATCCCTGTGCCAGGCCCCCTCCTCCAAATGTGCTAAGAACAAATGCACCCTCATGCCCTTGGGGACACCCCACTGGCCACCCAGGCTGAAGCCCCTGCCCGCTCCTCAGCCTCCCTGGCGGTCCATGCGGCTTCTTGGCACCCCCGCCCCGCCCCTTCAGGGTGTCACCCACCTGGTCTGGTCCCTGCATGGCCCATGGCGGCAAGCGACCCCTGGCGACGGCTGGGGGTGTTGTTGCACCCACCCGAGGGCCAGTACTGGAGTGCTGCTCACCAGGCCGAGGGGCAGACTTGCAGAGCCTTGGAAGCAGGTCCTGGGACTGCAACCCCCAGGCTCAGACACTACTGGGGCCAGGTGACTGCGGCCGGATCTCGGCCTGGGTCCCTCCCTATGTGGGAGCCCCACTCTTCACTGATGGGAGAAAACGGCTTTTCTGGACGGCGTGATCTGGGCACAGCAGCAGCACCGACCCCTGGAAACAGGTTACAGCGTCAACCCTTGGCCCTGCCCGGCCCCTCAGGAGGCCCTGGCCCTCTGGCTGGTGCTGGGGTCCTAGGTGCCATGGCTGAACCCAGCGACCAGCATCTCTCAGCTCGGTGCCCAGGGTTCCCAGGATGCCCCAGGTGGGCCAAGCCTCTGCCTGACCAGAAGGGCTCCTGGAACTGCCTTGGGTTCCAGTGTGCCTGTCTTGAGTTTGAGATCCACAGGACAGGACTGCTGGGGACAGGGTTAGGGTCGGGGAGGAAGCCCTGCGGTGTGGAGACAGAACTTCCTCAGGGAAGCCTGTTTTGCTCTGAAGCCTCCACGCCCCCGAGGACGACAGGAGCTGAGCAGCTGCACCTGCAGGGGGCCTCCTTCCACACCCACACCCAGGTGAGCGCTCAATTAGCTGGGGCTGCAGGCTCGCCAGGTCGGCACCAGAATCAGAGCCACCGGCACGCATGCCTGGCTGTTCATGGTTTTTATTTTATATGAAAACTTCCCTGTCTCTACTAAAAATACAAAAAATTAGCCGGGCGTGGTGGCAGGTGCCTGTAGTTCCAGCTACTCGGGAGGCTGAAGCAGGAGAATGGCGTGAACCTGGGAGGCGGAGCTTACAGTGAGCCGAGTTCGCGCCACTGCACTCCAGCGTGGGTGACAGACTCTGTCTCAAAAGAAAAAAAAAACCCAAAAAACAAAAAAACGAGTCCATTTGGACTTTGATGTGTGTACCTGAGGCCAGGACCATGTAGCCAACCCGAGGTGGCCGGGGCAGACTGGGCAGGCCTGAGCCTCCTCCAGCCACTGGCTGTCCCTGCCCCTCAGCAGGGTGGCCTGAGCCTGGGGTAGGCAGGGACCAAGTGGCCAGCTCTGAGGGGAAGGGAGGGCACCTGCGGGTCGGCTCAGCCTCAGGCCAGAGCTGGGAAACCTTTGCTTCATCAAGACCAGAGCGGCTTCAGTGTTTAAATTGAAAGGAAACTTTTATTTCGTCATGTTTTCAAAGCAATCTAGTTTTAAAAAAAGTTGAAGACAAGACAGAAAAAAGAACATGACACCTAAGAGAATCAGACAGGACGGACGGACGGGAGCAGGGGGGTGGGGACAGCGGCTCCGGGGAGGTCAGATCTTCTCCATCTTGGAGATGAGGTCGTCGCAGATCCTGGTCAGCTCCTCGTTCTCTTTAGTCTGGAGGAGGAAGATGAGTTGCGGGGCTTCTCCCTGCTTGGAGGGAGCGGCAGGCCCAAGGGCCTTCTAGAAGGTGCTGCCAGACGGCCCCTTGAGCTGGGCTTCCCGCACCCACCTTCTGCTCCACTGTCTTCTCCAGCGACTGGATCCGCATCTGCTCCTTCCTCAGGCTGGCCTGGAGGGCCAACGCTTCCGCCTGGGCCTTGCTCCGGACCTGGGCGATCTCCTCGTTTGCCCTGGAGGGGTAGGGGCAGGGCAGAGGCTGAGCTGGGGCCCAGGTGCTCAGACTCTCCCTCCAGGGTGGGGCCTCGCCCAGCACTCACAGCTGCAGCTTCTCCTCCGCGTGGGCCTTCAGGGCTTGGTACCTCTGGCCTTCCTGGGTGATCCTCGCCAGGTAATCCTCCACGCACTTCTTCAGTGACTCTTCGTTCTAGGAAGGGGCAAGCATTAGCTGTGGGTACCGCGCCATCTGCTGGAGAGCACCCAGGCTTGGCGTCTGGGGACCTGCAGATCCTCGAGGCTGTCTGGGGCATCAGCCGTGAGCCAGTAGCTCCCGTTTTCCTTTTGGAAAAAGCCCCTTCACACAAGTTCCCAGCTCACCCTCTCTGGAGGGTCAGGACAGCCCTGGCTGTCCACCGAGATGCCGGGCCTGAACCTGGTGCCCTCACGGCTGGGCCCCCTCCTGCCACACCTGCAGCCTCTGCTGGCACCAAGTGCTGCTGGAAAGTGGGATGCACCTGGGACCACTGACAGCCCAGCCCGTCTCCCTCTGGAGCTGAGCCCTGTGCTTTGGGGACAGGCAGGGAAGGCCAGCAGGAGCCACATGGTTACCCAGACACGCCTGCTCCTCACAGCTCTGGGGGCATCTTCTGCTCAGTGACTGAGAAGCCCCAACTGAGGGGTTCCTGGGCCCCCGAGTGGCCTCTGCTTGGGAAGGCTCAGCCTACCTGCCCTCTTCCTGCAGTGCCCCCAGCGGCCTAACAGCCCAGCCATCCCCACTCCTCTGTCGCAGCCCTGTATCCCAGGAGCACCCTCAGCACTGCAGCCTCTCCCTGAGCCCCTACCCAGCATGCAGCCCCCGATGTCCTGCAGAGGTCACGCCTCCCTTAAGCCCACAGCCCTGTTTCTCTGCTGTGGAAAATTCCCAACAGCGTCTGTCCGGGAGGCGGCAGCCGGAAGTTCTCACGTGTGCACAGGTCAAGCCTCCCACCACAGCGGCGTCTCTCCCTCTGGCTCTGGGGGCTGCCGTCCACACACTGGTTCCCAACTCAGCCTCTTCTTCCCTCATCTGACCTGTACCCTTTGAATTGTTAACTTTGTTAACTGTGTACCTGTTAGAAATTTCCATTTGGTTCTTCTCCAGTTTCTGTTTTTTTTTTTTTTAGACGGAGACTCACTCTGTCACTCAGGCTGGAGTGAAGTGGCGTGATCTTGGCTCACTGCAACCTCCGCCTCCCGGATTCAAGCGATTCTCCTGCCTCAGCCTCACAAGTAGCTGGGAGTACAGGTGCATGCCACCATGCCCGGCTAATTTTTGTATTTTTAGTACAGAAAGGTTTTCACCATGTTGGCCAGAATGGTCTTGAACTCCTGACCTCATGATCCTCCCGCCTTGGCCTCCCAAAGTGCTGGGATTACAGGCATAAGCCAGCCTAGTTTTTCTGTATTTTTTGTTTTTTGAGAGAGTCTCGCTCTGTCGCCCAGGCTGGAGTGCAATGGTGCCATATCGGCTCACTGCAACCTGTCTCCCAGGTTCAAATGATTTTCTGTCTCAGTTTCCTGAGTAGCTGGGACTATAGGTGCACACCACCATGCCCAACTAATTTTTGTATTTTTTTTTTTTGAGATGGAGTCTCACTCTGTCGCCCAGGCTGGAGTGCAGTGGCACGATCTTGGCTCACTGCAACCTCTACTTCCTGGGTTCAAGTGATTCTCCTGCCTCAGCCTCCTGAGTAGCTGGGACTACAGGCAAATGCCACCCTGCCCAGCTAATTTTTGTATTTTTAGGAGACGGAGTTTCATCATGTAAGCCAGGCTGGTCTCGAACTCCTGACCTCAAGTGATCCACCCGTCTCGGTCTCCTGAAGGGGATTCTTTTCTAGTTTCAAGGTCTCTACTGAAGCAATACTCTTCTGAATACAGAAGGCAATTACTTTAAAGTCTGCACTGGGTCGTCCAAGATGGGATTAGATGTGCAAAGGAGCCTCCATGAGGAAGTGGGGAGGTGGCCAGTGGGAGCTGAGGCACAGGCCTGCCCCGGGGAGAGGCGAGGCCAAGGCAGCTGCTCACACCACAGCCCAACCTGAGGGAAGGTCAGCAAAGCCGCTGTGTCCTCAAGCCAGCAGCACCGTGTGAAGAGTCCTGCCTCTCCAAGCGTCTGTGCTGGGCCAGACTGCTGTACTCTGCTGCCGGTGGGCACTCTGCTGCCACAGGGCCCTTCCCATCTGCTCCCTGCAGACCTGAGGCACCACCTGCCGGTGCCAACTCCAACGTCTGGGGCTCCTGTGGGTCTATCAACAGTTTTTGTTTTTGTTTTTTAATTTTATAGATGGGGGTCTTGGTCTATTGCCCAGGCTGGGGGTGCAGTGATACAATCATGGCTCACTGCAGCTTCGACCTCCCGGGCTCAAACGATCCTCCCACCTCAGCCTCCCTAGTAGCTGGGACCACAGGTGTACATCACCATGCCTCACTCTAATAACGGGTCTGATTTTCACTCATGTTTCCTGTTCCTTTCACACTTGGTTATTCTGTGCCGGACACTAATTTAAAACTCTGCAGCAGCAATTTAAAGCATAAGATACCTTCTTCCCTAGAGTATTCAGGCTTGCTTCTGTTAGGCAGCTGGGTCCCAGCCACTGACACCCACCTGACTTCAGGACTCAGATGAGGTGTGGCTCAGCCAGGGCCGCTTTTCCAGTTTAGTCTGACTCCCAGGGGACCCATCTGGTGTCCCCAACCCCCTTGCACCAACAGTGACAGCCCCTCTTCCAGCTGCACCCGCAGGTCCAGCTCCTCTACAGGAGGCGTTGAGCACCTCCGCTCCAACATCGCTGCTGTGGGCAGAACCCTCTGGCGGCCTCGCAGGCACCTTCCAGGCCTGCTCTGGGCAGATGGATGGCTCAGACATCCCTCCTTCCAGCAAGCATGTGGGCCTTGCCCAGCACAGAAGGTGGGGGGGCTCAGAGTCCTGTGGCCAGGAGGACACCAGGGTGGCCTTGCACAGCCGTGACCACCTTTCAGTGGGCCTCCCACCTTGGATACTCCATGCCCTGGGTCCCCAACCCTTAGGACCCAAGCGCTCGGACAGCCCAGACACCTTTCCGAGGTGCCCCAGGCCCCGGTGCGCCAGCGCTGTCTCAAATCTCAGATGCTTGATCATAGCCGAGTCATCTGTCACACAACAGCGGACGGCTCAGATGGCCTCCCTGCTCACTCTGCCTCCCGCCGCCCTCAGCTGCCTTGCAAACCAGCTATGCTGTGACTCCTGCACCCTGTCTCGTTCACAGGTCATCCCATGCCCCCGTGGCAAGGGGAGGCTTGGCCAAGGACCAAGGTGCAAAGACAGCAGCTTGTAGCCCCGCTGGCTTGGACCACGAGTCCATCAGCCTCCGAGGTGAGGACACCAGGGTGGCGGAGACATACCTTGCGGTAGCCCTCGATCACCTCTTTCTGTTTCTCAAAACGCTTGAAGAGGTCGGAGAAGGACTTCTCCATGGAGTTCAGATCTGTGGTAAGTTGGTCTTTTTCTTTTAGAACTTTCTGGATTTCAGCTTTGGAAAGTTCCTTCTGCTTCTGAACTTCCTCTTGAGAAAAGAAAAGCAAACGTTCAGGATGAGGAGGCAACCGAAACGATGGGTGCCAGAGACAGCCCAAAGAATGAGGCGAGGGACTCGAGTGCCAGGAGGAGAGGCGGGCAGTGGGTGTGAGCCTCAGAGGGTGATGGGTCCCTCCACCCGGGATCTTCTAGGCCGGATGCAAAGCCCAGGAAACAGCTGTTTCCTCCACATCAGATCCGCAGGGAACTGGAGCCTGGGCCAGAGGTCCCTGAAGAGGTGGTGCCCAACACCCTAGAGCCTAGGGTGAGGCCTGGGAGCCAGTATGGAGAGCTCCAGGCTGTGCGTCGTGCTTCGTGGTGGTCCTGGAGGGACTGCAAGGGCCAAGCGGTCACCTGCCCCCGGCTGACACTCAGCCTAGGACAGATCCCCACAGTAGCACCTCCAGGAGCCCAAGCTTTTGGGAGGCCAGGTGAGGCCTGGTGTTCCCGTCCTGCCAGACACCTACAGAGGCTGCTGCTAGACATGGCCGCACGGTGAGGGCAGGGTGGAGTGGGGTAGGCCACAGCGGGACAGACTCTGCTCCCACCACAGCCCCACTGCTAGCTCAGCATCTGCACAACTGTGGGGCCTGAGAAGCCCTGGCTCCGTGGGAGAACTGTGGGGCCTGATAAGCGCTGGCTCCGTGGGAGAACTGTGGGGCCTGACAAGCGCTGGCTCCATGGGAGCCACCAGCCTCACTACCACCAGCTTCCCCGCAACTCGCCTCGGTGGTTCCACGGCTGGGCCCATGTTGAAGGGACTCGTGTGTTAGGAAAAGGGGCCTCAGGAGGGTGGGGTCCTAGGCAGGGTGCAGGGCAGGGCCAGGATGGGGCATAGGCAGCCCCTCGTGGAGGCATGTGGCCTCGGCGGCCCGGGCACTCACCCATGGCCTGGTACACAACCTCTTCGAACCTGTCCATGATTTTCCTGTGGGAGGAGAACAGACACACAGCCATTGCCTCGGGTGCCCAGCGGTCCCAGGCCAGGTGGGGGTGGGGATGGGGATAGGGACAGGGATGGCGAGGGGGATGGGGACGGGGACAGGGATGGCAAGGGGGATGGGGACGAGGAGGACTGGGGACGAGGAGGACTGGGGACGGGGAGGACAGGGGACGGGGCCTCCTTACCCCAGTTCCAGGTTCTTCCCGTGAAGCTCCTCACACCTGCTCCTCAGCTCCCGGTTCTCCTCCTGTGTCGCCTTTACCTGCTCAGGCCACACCCAAGTCAGCAGGCAGGTGGGCCAGACTGACCCTCCCAGGACTTCCCCACAGGATGGGGCCAGCCCACACCCGAGGTCCCTGGAGCGACGTCCCAGAGGCACAGTTCCATGTGGGGCTTCCAGTGGGACCCTGGGAACCCTGTTGAGGCCAAGGCCACCCGCTCCACGTGCACTTGACTGCCAGGGGGCAGGAGGCATGAGGCATGAGGCTGCTGGCTGTGCTCCTGGGTGGGACCAGCAGGCACCCAACAAGTGTGTGTCCCTGCAGCCACCCCTGCAGCCCAGTGGCAGATACTAGGGGTCCTAAGTGTTAAATATAGTGAACTCCAAGTTTGTCTTCAAAGAATCAGTAAGTCAGTATGTTCAGATCTCTTTTTTTTTTTTTTTTTTTGAGACAAGAGTCTCACTCTGTCGCCCAGGCTGGAGTGCAGTCACGTGATCTCTGCTTGCTGCAAGCTCCGCCTCCCGGGTTCAAGCCATTGTCTTGCCTCAGCCTCCCGAGTAGGTGGGACTACAGGTGCCCACCACCACGCCCGGCTAATTTTTGTATTTTTTAGTAGAGACAGGGTTTCACCGTGTTAGCCAGGATGGTCTTGATCTCTTGACCTCGTGATCCGCCCACCTCGGCCTCCCAAAGTACTGGGATTACAGGCGCGAGCCACTGCGCCTGGCCAGATCTCTTCTTTGATTCTCCATTTTAAATTCCTGGTTCTCTTCGCCCCTTGCTTCTAGTTTCAGTAAACAATTTTCCCGCCAGTCCTAATCAGTAGTTCACATCTGTTCCCTGGTCACCTGCTCTGTCCTGACTCATCCCGGTCACCTGCTCTGACCTAAGTCACCTTGAGTTACCTGTTCCTAACCGTCCTTCCCGTCAAACTACTCACCCCGCCACTCTGGCTCTTACCCCGCCCTCTTTAAAATAGCCAATTGGAATTGCCTTAGACTGTGTGGTCCAACCTTAGCCAACAGGGGAACAACAAAGCAGTAGGGCTACCTGTGTCAGGAATAAGAACCCCTTCCCCTCCCTTGTTCAGGTGTGCTCTCGCCGTTGCTCCATCTGCGAGGGGCACCCTTTCTGCAGAAAGTAAAAACTGCCTTGCTGAGAAAATTAATGTTCGAGCGCTATTTCTTTGTGGCACCAGAGAACAAGCATTGTGCATTTCTAACGTAAGTTACATGCAGGGGCCACCTGCCCCCGGAGCCCAGGCCTGCAGAGGAGGGGGCCGGCCACACTGTGGTCCCCAGGCCTGCTATTGGGTTACTCACACGGGCTCTGACACAGGGAAGGAGGTTGTTGGGGTACGGGGTCAGGGCCACATCACAGGCCTCTGCGGAGACGACACCTGGGGCCACTGTGAACAACACTGGTGTGGATGTTGGGGCTTGAACCCAGCCCTGCCAGCCGGCCTCCGGAACCACCCTGTCTGCACCTCCCTGGGGACCGTCTGGCGACGGTAGCTCACAGTGGTGCCTGCAGACACCCAGCCCCTTTGTGTGCCTACAGCTCTCTTAGGGACAATTTAGGCCCGGAGTTAGAACAGGCTGAAGCCTGGCATGTACAGTGAGGATGGAGGGAGACAAGGCAGGGGACCCTCAGATGTGGGGCGGGTGAAGATGGAGCTTCCTAAGCTGCCAGGAGATGCGTCTGGATTTGTGGGAGGGTGGGAGGAAAGGGGCAACGCTCGGGCTCACGGCGGCAAGAACCACACTCACTGCTGCAAGGCCACCAGAGTCCAACGCCGTGCCCAGGCCAGAGAGTCCTGGGGAGGCTGCTGGTGGGCAGCTGACTGCGGGGACACTGGGTGGAAGCCTGGACCCTCAGCGACCTGGGCAGCAGTGACAGGCCAGGGGCCGGCAGCTCTCTGCAATTCCACCCCAACCAGCAGGGGCAGGGATGGCAGGGATGGCAGGGACGGCGGGTCAGGCCGTTGGACCCCACCAGTGCCCACTGTTGGCCAAGCCCCAGAACAGCCTGCAGGTTCTGTGGAATAGCTACTACCTGCGTCCTTACCACTGCATCCAGGTCCTTCTGGCTGTACTGGAGCAGGTCCACTATAGGTCCGGTGGACAGGGGTGGGCCCCCAGGTGCGGGGACACCTGGGGATGGGCCTGGCACCTGCGGGAGATGGGGATGAACCAGGAGCCCATTTCGCCCTTTCCTCCTCTTACCTCTGAGCTGGTGTGAGGGAGGAAAGGCCCACGCAGGCCAAGAGCCTCAGACAGTGCACGAGGGACCCGAGACAGTGCGGCGAGGGAACAGTGCGGTGGCCCCATGTCCCCAACAGAGCCAAAGGCTCAGACCCCCAGGAATAGAAAATATAGGCCCTTAAAACAACTCGTTCCCTCAGACCACACACAAGACAGTTCAAGAGGGACTCAAGGACTTACAGGAATGTCCAGTGCTCCCAAGAAATCAAACTCCACAAGCTTGGCTTCCCGCGGACGTCCTGAGGGAGTCTCATTTGCACCGTGCATGCTGCCACCAAGCAGAGGCAGCCTCAGTCACTCAGGCCCTCCCAGTGTTGGGTAGGACACAGAGGACCATGTGGACAAGCTAACCGGGCTCTTTGCTTTTTAGTTTAAAACCACTCAAGTCAGGGTAGTGGTAGAAAATGCAGACCCGCATCCAGCATGCCCGGCCTCTCTGCTGCCCCGTGCCCCCCTCCCTCACCTGCCCGTCCCACGTGGCTGCTTGTCCTTCCGGGAGAGCACGGTGACGCTTCATTACCCACTGCAGGCTGAGCGGAGCCAGTGCTGCCTCATCAGGGGGCTGTTCACAGCTCAGAGCCTTTTTTTTTTTTCTTTCTTTTTCCGAGACAGGGTCTCACTCTGTCACCCAGATTGGAGTGCAGTGGCATGATCTCGGCTCACTGCACCTCTGCCTCCCAGGCTCAAGTGATTCTCCTGCTTCAGCAACCCAAGTAGCTGGGATTACAGGCTCCCGCCACCTCACCTGGCTAATTTTTGTTATTTTTAGTAGAGATGGGGTTTCACCATGTTGGCCAGGCTGGTCTCAAACTCCTGACCTCAGGCGATCCACCTGCCTCAGCCTCCCAAAGGGCTGGGATTCCAGGTGTGAGCCACTGCGCCTGGCCATGTGTTAGGATTTGAAGGCCACACAGCCTCTGTCACACTACTCAGTTCTGCCCTTGTAGTGTGAAAGTTGCCACAATTTGCAATGAAACGGGCATGGCTCTGTGATGATAAAACTTTACACAAACAGGCAGTGGCCAAGTCTGGCCCACAGGTGATAGTTTGCTGACCTCTGTTTTTTGGGTTTTTTTTTTTTTTTTTTTTTGAGATGGAGTCTCACTCTGTCGCCCAGGCTGGAGTGCAGTGGCGCAATCTCAGCTCACTGCAACCTCTGCCTCCTGGGTTCAAGCAATTCTCCTGCCTCAGCTTCCCAAGTAGCTGAGACTACAGGTGCATGCCGCCACACCCGGCTAATTTTTGTATTTTCATAGAGATGGGGTTTCAACATGTTGCCCAGGCTGGTGGCAAACTCCTGAGCTGAGGCTATCCATCCACCTTGGCCTCCCAAAGTGCTGGGATTACAGGCGTGAGCCACCACGCCTGGCCTGCCGACCTGTTTTAGAGGAAGTACTCTTACAAGATTTAAGTTTAGATCTTTAATCCACCTAGAATGGTGGCTGTAACCAGCAAGGCAGCAGCCCTGTGGCTGGAGGGTAGGCTGCTGTTGCTCCTGCCAGACACACAAGGCTGCTCTGGGCTTGCTGCCATGCCCACCCCTAGCACAACTCCTTTCCTGTTCTGATCATCTCCCCCCGGTCTAGAAGCCTCTGTGCAGACAGCACACCTAGGAACAGCCTCCAGTCTTCCCACACTCAAGGCTTCACGCGTGAGGGAGGGCTGGCGCACATACCTGCTGGTCTCGGTGGCCACGGGCACTGGTCTACGAGGACTGTCCCTCAGGAGGGGGTCGAACTTGAGGTATAAGGACTGCTTCCTCAAGGCTGACTCCTTAAACTGGGGACAAGAGGGCAAGTAATCAGGTCTGACTGCCATCCCCTAACACATAGGGGAGCTAAGGGCCAGGGAGTTCACCCGCACACTCCCACCCCCATCACCCGCACACTCCCACCCCCGTCACCCGCACACTCCCACCCCCCGTCACCCGCACACTCCCACCCCCCGTCACCCGCACACTCCCACCCCCGGTCACCCGCACACTCCCACCCCCGGTCACCCGCACACTCCCACCCCCCGTCACCCGCACACTCCCACCCCCCGTCACCCGCACACTCCCACCCCCCGTCACCCGCACACTCCCACCCCCCGTCACCCGCACACTCCCACCCCCCGTCACCCGCACACTCCCACCCCCCGTCACCCGCACACTCCCACCCCCCCGTCACCCGCACACTCCCACCCCCGGTCACCCGCACACTCCCACCCCCCGTCACCCGCACACTCCCACCCCCCGTCACCCGCACACTCCCACCCCCGGTCACCCGCACACTCCCACCTCTGGTCACCCACAACCCTGCCCGAGACACCCCCATTCCCAGCAGCACAGCGTGTCAGAGTTTCATCCTGGGCTAAGCGCCAGGTAGAGAGCCCTAGAGCCCTGCCACAGGACGCCACTTAGAGGAGGTACTGCAGAAGGGGCCCTAGATTCACAGCCTGCCACAATGCCTGGGCCTGTGCGCAGCTGGGGGGACGTGGACACCAAGGGACGCTCCGGGGGCAAGACCTGCCGTGGCTGCTCTCGGACACCCTGCGGGTGAGGCTTTGCAGAATTGCCTGGTACCTACCGAGGAAGTTCCAAACTGCTCCAGGTAATCCACCTCCGCGCCTGTGCCTAGAACTGAGAGGAGTGAATCATGCTGCCGCCATCGCCCCTCACCAGGGCCCTAAGGGCGGCGGGCTGGTGTCTCCCTCGGCACTCAGTGAGGCAGGATCATTCCAGCCAGCAGTATTTCCTCCCTTGGAGGTGTTGATGTTCGGGGCCTGACTGCTCTCTGTGGCAGGCGCCTCCTGGGCACCGCAGGGTGCTGAGCGGCATCCCCAGCCTCTACCCACTCCCTGCCAGCAGCACCCCCAGGTGTGACAACCACAAACATCTGGGGGAAGGCGGGGGCAAAACTGCTCTGGTTGAGAACTATTAGTCTTTAAAATTACCCTAGACAAGTCTTTTAATTTTTGATAATATAACTTTTGATTAAAACTAAGGGTGGAGGCTGACGCAAGTGGATCACTTGAGCCCAAGAGTTCAACAGGGCAAAACCTTGTCTGTACAAAAAATACAAAAATTAGCTAGGCACGGTGGTGCACTCCTATTACAGGGAGGCTGAGGCTGGAGAACTCCTTGAGCCTGGGAGGTGGAGGCTGCACTGAGCTGAGATTATGCCACTGCACTCCAACCTGGGCAGCGGAGGGAAAACTGTTTCAAAAAAAAAGAAAAAAGGTGCCTCATACCACATACAAAGATTAACTCAGAATGGATCAACACCCTAACTGTGAGAGTTAAAACTATCATACTTTTTTGTTTTGGTAGAGGAGGAGTCTTGCTACGTTGCCAGGGCTGGTCTTGAACTCCTGACTTCAAGTGATCCTCCGGTCTCGGCCTCTAAAACTATAAAACTCTTAAACTGTGGCTGGGCGCAGTAGCTCACATCTATAACCCCAGCACTTTGGGAGGCCAAGGCAGGTGGATCACCTGAGGTCAGGAGTTTGAGGCCAGCCTGGCCAACATGGGGAAACCCTGTCTCTACGAAAAATACAAAAATTAGTTGGGCACGGTGGCATAAGCCTGTAATCCCAGCTACTTGGGAGGCTGAGGCAGGAGAATCGCTTGAACCCAGGAGGCGGAGGTTGCAACAAGCTGAGATCTTGCTACCTGCACTCCAGCCTGGGTGACAGAGCAAGACTCCGTCTCGGAAAAAAAACAAACCAAACTGGTACTTTAAGACAGGGTCTTGATCTGGCTGAGATCCAGGCTGAGGCATCTCTAGTTTTGTCCCTCTCTTCATGCCTAGTAGTATTTGCTCATTCTCTCCTTTTCTCAATTAAGCTAAAAAACGGTTGCCAATTATTTAGTCTAGCAAAAACTTGTAGGTCCTTCTCTGCTATGGCCTTGTCAGTTTTCTTTTTCTTTCTTTTTTTTTTTTTTTTGAGACAGAGTCTCGCTCTGCTGCTCAGGTGGAGTGCGGTGGCGCCATCCCGGCTCACTGCAACCTCCGCCTCCTGGGTTCAAGCGATTCTCCCGCCTCAGCCTCCCAAGTAGCTAGGATTACAGGCATGTGCCAACACACCCAGCTAATTTTTGTATTTTTAGTAGAGATGAGGTTTCACCATGTTGGCCAGGCTGATCTCAAACTCTTGATCTCAGGTGATTCGCCCTCCTCAGCCTCCCAAAGTGCTAGGATTACGGGCGTGAGCCACCACACCTAGCCTTGTTGTCAGTTTCCATTTCTGCCTTTTTTTTCTTTCCTTCAGATAGGGTCTCGCTGTCGCCCAGACTGGAGTGCAGTAGTGCAATCATGGCTCACTGCAGCCTTGACCTCCTGGCTCAAGCGAGCCTCCTACCTCAGCTTCCCGAGCAGCTGGGACTATAGGTGTACGCACCACGCCCAGATAATAAAAAAAAAGGTTTTTTTGGTAGAGATGAGGTCTTGCCATGTTGCCCAGGTTAGTCTCAAACTACAGGGCTCAAACAATCCTGCCTTGGCCTCGCAAAATGCTGAGATTAGAAGTGTGGGCCCCTGTGCCTGGCCAAAAGCCAACACTTTGAAACATCATCTGATAAGGGACTTAACTTTTTATTTTTTCCTTTCCTTCACTTCTTGAATAAAAGGGATTTACCTCTTAAAACTCAGTAATAAAAACATAAGTGGCTCAATGGACAAGAGATCTCGACAGACACTTTCCCAAAGAAGATATCCAACGAGCACACAAAAAGACGCTCGTTCATGAGCCACCTGGGAACTGCAAATGAAAACCGCAACCAGATCCGCTTCCCACCCACTGGAAGTCTAGGATCAACAAGACAGACAAGCAGCGCTGGCGAGGATGTGGAGAAACTGGAGCTCTCTTATAACTGCCAGTGGGAATGTGAAACACTGCAGCCACTCTGGAAGGCCACCTGGTAGCTAAAAGGTGAGCAGAGTTACTGTGACCAGCAACTCCACTCCTAGCTATGTATCCAGGAGAAATGGAAGAATACATCCACATAGAACTTACACCTGAACATTCGAGGCAGCACTACTCCTGACAGCTAAAAAGCAGAAACCAGCAAATCCATGAATGAATGGATAAGATGACATGAAGCCAAGCCGCCACGGCAAGGACAGGAGCACCCACACCTGCTCCAGCACGGCCAGGACTCGGAAACACACCTCCCCGAGGGAGACGCCGGACACAGAAGGCCGCGCTGTGTGATTCCAGGGATCCTGCGTGAGGGTGACAGGCCCATCCCAGCTGAGCTGATATCCCCACATGGTGGTGGCCCACAACTATCCTGTCAGCGACAAACCCTACATGCCACTAGTGTCTGCTGCGTGCCTGGGTTTTCAGTTCTCTAAATTGAGATCTTACCCACCTGGCTGTGTGTCCTTTAAAACAACTCAGCCATCAGTTCCTACCAAATGCACTTTAATTTAAGGACTGTTCCACCTTCCAGTCTTACAGACAAACCGTATTTAACTGCAGCCTCCAATCTTACGGACAAACTGTATTTAACTGCAGCCTCCAATCTTACGGACAAACCGTATTTAACTGCAGCCTCCAATCTTACGGACAAACCGTATTTATTTAACTGCAGCCTCCAATCTTACGGAAAAACCGTATTTATTTAACTGCAGCCTCCAATCTTATGGACAAACCGTATTTATTTAACTGCAGCCTCCAATCTTACGGACAAACCATATTTATTTAACTGCAGCCTCCAATCTTACGGACAAACCGTATTCAACTGCAGCCTCCAATCTTACGGACAAACCGTATTTAACTGCAGCCTCCAATCTTACGGACAAACCATATTTAACTGCAGCCTCCAATCTTACGGACAAACTGTATTTAACTGCAGCCTCCAATCTTACGGACAAACTGTATTTAACTGCAGTCTGGTGTCTAAGGTTCAGGCTTCACATTTCATTATCAAGGGGTTCTGGGCCGGGCGCGGGGGCTCACGCCTGCAATCCCAGCACTTTGGGAGGCCGAGGCAGGTGGATCACTTGAGGTCAGGAGTTTGAGACCAGCCTGGCCAACATGGTGAAACCCTGTCGCCACTAAAAGTACAAAAATTAGCTGGACGTGGTGGTACATGCTTGTAATCCCAGCTACTCGGGAGGCTGAGCAGGAGAATCTCTTGAACCTGGGAAGTGGAGGTTGCATTGAACCCAGATTGTGCCACTGCATTCCAGGCTGGGTGACAGAGCGAGACTATCTCAGAAAGAAAAAAGGTCGTTTCAAGCAGTATTTCTGATGATCGAGTATCCAGTTGTTGACTCTACACTTGTATCTCATTCGCGCACTGCATTGTTCACCTCTCCTGCTCATTTTCCTGAGTCTACAGTTTCCATTTCTAGAAGTCTTTTATGTTAAAGGTATGAGCCCTGCTCTCCTAACACTGCCTAAGTTTTGACAAACCACAAGTTTGTGCATGAGTCATTCAAAATCAAGGGACCCAACTGCCTGCGGAATGACCACCTGCCGATGACGCAGGTGTCTCGAGCTGCCCAAGTGCTCACGGGATCCCCTCCGGGCAGACTGTGTGTGACGTCTGTGCCAGGCAACGTACCCTCAGCGGGGTCTCTGAAGCTCTCCTCTTTCAGCTCCAAGGCAGGCTGCCCCTGCTGATGGGTGGGCACTGGCTCACTGCCTGGACAGCTTGTGGGAAGCGAGGTGCTGGCAGAGTTCAAGGCTCTCTCCTGGAGGAAAGGGCAGAGTCACCCTGTGCAGTGCAGTCAAGGTACTTGGGTGTGCCTTTGCCTCCCCACAACCTTGTTGAAGTAGACTTGAGGGAGAGGGAGCGGGACATCCCACCCCGTCACCCAAGGCTGCTGGGGGCTTCCACTGCCTGCTACTCTTCTACACGACCAGGCCAGGAGCACAGGTACCCACACAAGCATCCCTTACCTTGCTCTCTGCTGTTGGGGTCTTGGTTGCCAACTGCACCACAGGCGTGTCCTCCGCTGAGGCTGAATGCAGCTGCCTGGGGAGACAGAGTCAGCAGAGGCCCATGCCCCCCACCCCATAACCCCGGCGTCCCCTGCTCCAGCACTGAGCTGCCATCGCCTTTCCCTGCACTGCTGTGCCGGCCACGTGAACATTCAGCTAGAGCGTGCCAGGCATGGGGCTGCCCCAAGCGATCTGGCCACAAAACTGCCTCACCAACCTCACCCAGCAGGAAAACACACGCCTTGCCTGCCAGCTCTGGGAGAAGCAGGCTGGGAGCTCTAAAGTCAGCACGATGCAGCCAAAGGGAATCACAAGGATGAGTACATCCCTTTTACTGTGAAACTGACAAAAGGCTTCAGATGTGGAGGCTGGGGCAGGTGTGGGCAGCAAGCCACCCAGGTGCCAAGGCAAGACACCGAGGGTACAAGCTGTTCCAGTATCATAAATATACAGAATAAGAATAGTTATACTAGAAATAGATTATAGATATGATTATATATGAATATCGTTAATCATTAGTTTGTAGCTTTACTCTTTATTCTAATATTATAATAATCTTTGTTCTACAATTATAACCTAGGAAAGGCTGGGTGCGGTGGCTCATGCATGTAATCCCAGCACTTTGGGAGGCCGAGGCGGTCGGATCACGAGGTCATATCTAGACCATCCTGGCTAACACGGTGAAACCCCGTCTCTACTAAAAAATACAAAAAAATTAGCCGGGCATGGTGGCGGGTGCCTGCAATCCCAGCTACTCGGGAGGCTGAGGCAGGAGAATGGTGTGAACCCGGGAGGCAGAACTTGCAGTGAGGCGAGATCACGCCACTGCGCTCCAGCCTGGGTGACAGAGCGAGACTCTGTCTCAAAAAACAAACAAACGAACAAACAAATAACCCTAGGAAAAACCAGGCCATATAGAGATAGGAGGTGAAGGCACACGGTGAGAAAGTGACCGGAAGAGGTGTGTGAGCCCTCTGTCACGCCCGGACAGGGCCACTAGAGGGCTCCCTGGTCTAGCGGTAGCACCAGCGCTTGGGAAGGCACCCGTTACCTAGCTTGGTCTAGCGGTAGCACCAGTGCCTGGGAAGGCACCCGTTAATTAGACTGGGAAAGGGAGTCTCCCTTTCCCTGGGGGAGCTAGAGAAGACTCTGCTCCACCATCTCTTGTGGAATCAGTCAGGCCCGCCCGCAGCCATCCAGAGGCCTGTGTCCCTGTGATGCTGTGCTTCAGCAGTCACACTCCTGGTCCCCTTTCATGTTCCGCTCTGTACACCTGGCTCTGTCTTCTAGATAGCAGTAGCAGAATTAGTGAAAGTGCTAAAGTCTTTGAAATACATAGAAAAAATAATGGCGTCAGCTGTCCTCTCTCTCCGCCTCGGCTGCCAAACAGGGAAGGGCCCAGTGGACACGTGACTTGCGTGACCCTACCTATCATTGGAGATGGCTCACACTCCTTAACCTGTCCCCTTGCCTTGTATCCAATAAATAACAGTGCAGCCAGGCATTCAGGGCCATTACCGATCTCCGTGCCTTGGTGGTAGTGGTCCCCCGGGCCCAGCTGTCTTTTCTTCTATCTTTTTCTTGTGTCTTTATTTGTACAATCTCTTGTCTATGCACACGGGGAGAAAAAACCCACAGACCCAGTAGGGCTGGACCCTACAGGCAGGACAATCTCCCACTGAGCAACTCTAGGGGATGTAGCCTAAGACCATTCAGCCAGGAGGCAGCAGACCCACGGCCAAGACCCCAGCAAGCAGCGGACGCCACCCAGGCAGTAACAGGCTTTGCCTGGCTTTTGGAGTTACACACCCAAGTCAAGTTCACCTGAGGAGGAACATGACTGGGGGACAGGGTCCTGCCCAGGGTTGGTTGCATTTGGCTTCTGGCCTGAGCCCGCCCTTATTGGATCCCTCCTTGGGCCAGGAGCACTAAAGAGATGCGTGGCAGCCAAGGCAAGGCCAAGCACCCTCAGCTGGGAGCCACCTGAGCCCTGTTTTTACCCAGAGGCCCCTCCTCAGGCGGAAACTACCCGGCCTCAAAGGAGTATCTGATGACACTTCTGGCCTCGGGTCCTGGACCACATACACTGCAGGGCAGCTGCCCCACGCCACGCTCCCCACCCCATCCTCACACTTACTGACTCAGACAGGGACCTGGCTCCTCCGTGGCAGGCCCAGCACTCAGCTGTTCAGCCGCTGGCTGGCCCAGCCTGGTCTCAGGGCTTTCTGGGGGATGGACCTCTCTGCAACCAGACTTGGTGTCACCTCCAAATGGGCTGAAGTTTGGGTCATCCATTTTGTCCCAGTCGAGGTGGTAAGAGCCCTGAGAAGCCGGCATGGGGGGGTCCTCTCCCGCTCCGCTCCTACCGTCGTCCTCCTCCACCTCCTGCGGGGCCTTTTGCTGCCTCGCTGCTGCTTTCCTCAAGGGAGGCTTGAGGCCGGACCTCTCTCCTAGTCTCCTTGGTGGGGGTGCCCTTTTGCTGGTGGCGCCATCAGATAAATCAAATTCTAGTTTTACGGGTCTGCTCCTCCAGGAGCTGGCCATTTGGCCCGCGGCCACTTCTTCCTGAGGACTCAGGGTCATGGCCCTGCCAGCCACCAGGTGGTTGGTTGGGGCTGTGCTCTCAGGAGCAGAGGTGTGTGCACAGGTAAGGGTCTGAGTGCCATCTGCTGGCACGGAGGTGCCCACACCCGCAGGGCAGGCCAGGGCTTCGCCAGGCAGACCCTGCAGGGGTGCTCCTCCGCAGGCTTCCTTAGGGATTGCACCAGGAGGCGAAGTGGCCACTGCTGTGGGAGCACAGACCCCACCGTGCCGGCATTCTTCCTCGGCTCCGTGTGGAGTCTCCGCTTTGTGCTGGGACTCTGTCCTGCAAGGGTCTTCTAGGGTCTCAGAGGTGGGTGTCACTCTTCTGTCTAAGGAATAGGAACTAAGGTTTTCCTCCACGGCTTGCTCAGGGCTGCCAGACACTTTTCCTGGAGACACCATTTGGTTCTCAGAACTTCCTGGGCTCTGGGAAGAGCTTGAGCAGTCCAGGTCAGCCAGGGCACCCGGGCCAGACTTGCTGGAGCTGCCACTCCCAAAGGCTGGGCTTGCATCCCCCAGGAGGTCGGTGTCAGCCTCCACTGGTTTCTGTAGAATTCCATGAGTAGTTTCGGCCTCCACTTCCTTGATGAGCTGTTGGCTTTTAAAACAGACTTAGTCAACGTGAAGCAGTGAGTACCTGGTGAGGTTAGGGGCCTCAGCATTCATTCTTAACATAGGTTTAACTCTCTCACACCAGAAGCAGGGCTGAGTCACCCTTGGCACGGCTTCCCGTTCTCCACCCCCCACCTCACTTCCGCAATGTGGTTCCTTCCTGTCCTCCCAGGGACCAGCTCCCGGTGGAACGGCTGGACACAACCACGTGACTTCCTCGCTGACCCCGCCCTCACGCTTCTTGGGGTTCCAAGTTACAGGGGTGCCTCTGGGCTGCTTGCCTATTTAATTGTGCTCATCACGTGCTTTGCCAGGTGCTGGACCCAGACTCCTCCAGCAGCCTCTGCCACCCAAACAGCACTCGTCATCATGCACAAGGTCTGCCCCCAGGCCCACAGCACGGACACAGCACAGGCTGCTGCCTGGGGGGTCAGACGTGGGACACCACACCCAAATGCCTCAAGCTGATGCCAGAGAAAGAAGCTTGGAGGCATCTCTCCCACCTGGTAGACTGGGCTCCTCAATTTCCCACCACTTCCTTTATTTTTATGTTTTATTTTTGAGATGGATTTTTGCTCTGTTGCCAAGGCTGGAGTGTAATGGCATGATCTCGGCTCACTGCAACCTCCGCCTCTGGGGTTCAAGCGATTCTCCTGCCTCAGCCTCCCAAGTAGCTGGGATTACAGGTGCCCGCCACCATGTCTGGCTAATTTTGTTTTGTATTTTTAGTAGAGACAGGTTTTCACCATGTTGGTCAGCCTGGTCTCAAACTCCTGACCTTAGGTGATCCACCCGCCTCGGCCTCCCAGTGCTAGGATTACAGGCAGGAGCCACCGCACCCGGTATCCACCACTTCCTGTAAAAAATCCATTCGAGCACCTGCCCACCAGCATACAGTGACCCCACCCTACTCCCCAATAGACAAGGCTGGCTGCCACCCTCTCAGCTGTCCCCTGCCTATGCTCCAGGGCCTGGCCCCAGTCCTCTGTGTGGCCTCCAGCCTGCTGTGGGCCTGTAAGTCATATAATCATTATTTCTGCCTGTGTTTCTCCTAATCACCGAAGGGTGTGCACCACTTAATGACCCTGAATTCTAACATTAAGGGACCTGACAGCATTCCGATAACACTTTAATCTGCATGAAAACATCAGCTACAAGCAAAACAAGAAAGCTCAGTCAACATTGTCCTCTGGCTTAAACCTCACCCGAGGACATGCCCACAGATCAGTGCTGGGGACTTGCAGGCCCCAGGACGGCCAGCAGGGGGCGTGGTAAACAAAGGTTTTCTGCACAAATCTGCTTTCCCCTTCAAGCAGTGCTGTGGCCAGGGACAGTCAAAGCCTTCACTGAAGGGCAAGGCTGAGGTGCAGGATGCCACCTTCAGGCACAGAAGGGCCTGAGTGGCCTCTGCGACGCCTCCCTGGGATGTGGCCATGCTGGCCCACCCAGCACCCGCCTGCTACAGTGCCACAGGTGCAGAGAACACCTTCCCAGGGACCCACCTGTCTCTGGGGCACTCGCTGCTCACAATGTGGGACTGCACGGCACAGGGCCCCTGACAGAAGAGGCGGCTGTTGGGATGGTTGGGGCTGGACTACAACACAGAGGGCACAAACACTGTTTCACCTGTTCCCCGGCCTTCAGGTCCCTGAGAAGACGCAGGGTCATGTGCCAGTGACTCAGATAAGGGGCCCATGTCACCTGCCCTTCTCTTCCAACTCTTCTCTAAGTTTGAAGATGTCAAAACTGAGAAACTGAGGGTGAGGGACCTGTCAGACTGCTCACAACTCCTCTGCTGCCCAGCTGCCACCTTGGGGCGGCACTGCCCTCCCAGGCGGCCACTCAGCTGTCCTCTGAATGATACGTGGGCAGCTGCACGCAGCGGCTGCTCTTGGTCTCATCCCACTGACGTGGGAGCACCACAGTGACCACCACCTGGGCCTCAGCAGAGTTCCAGAAAGATGACAGCCACGAGTCCAAGCCACAAGCTCAGAGTCACTCTGGCTGGAGCCCCTCAGGGCCAACCTCTCAAGCCCCTCCCAGCTCCTCTACACCCTCCGCCCTATGGGGGCTGCTGGGTGACCCTGGAGGCATAGAGGAGAGGCAGGGGATCTGTGGCTCTGGGATGGATCACACCCATGGCACCTGGGAGGCGACTTCTCTGCTGCTGGGTCTCCCTTCCTTCTTGGGGTCGTTGTAAACCAATGTTTGATTCATTCTCACTTCGTTTGACCAAATTTCAAAAGGGGCAAAAAACAAAGTTGAAAAGTAGCAAGCAGACACGGGAAGAACTGCAAATTCAGGCTGGAGGGGTAGAGGGGAGACGGACCCAGGGCCCAGAGAAGGATGTAGGAAATGCTGCCTGCACTTACTGGTGACATTTTATCTCAGGGGGTGAGAAGCATCAGTGGTATTCTGTTCCTTATGCTTTTCTCTGCACATCTAAAATCTGCTTAAAAGTTTTGGGCCAGCTGGGTGTGGTGGCTCATGCCTGTAATCCCAGCACTTTGGGAGGCCGAGGCCGGCAGATCACCTGAGGTTGGGAGTTCAAGACCAGCCTGACCAACACGGATAAACCCCATCTTCACTAAAAATACACAAAATTAGCCGGGCGTGGTGGCGCATGCCTGTAATCCCAGCTACTCGGGAGGCTGAGGCAGGAGAATCGTTTGAACCCGGGAGGTGGAGGTTGTGGTGAGTTAATATCGCACCATTGCACTCCAGCCTGAGCAACAAGAATGAAACTCCGTCTAAAAAAAAAAAAAAAAAAAAATCGGCCGGGCATGGTGGCTCACAGCTGTAGTCTCAGCTACTAAGGAGGCCAAGGTGGAGGACTGCTTGAGCCCAGGAGGTTGAGGCTGCAGTGAGCTGTGATGGCACCACGACACTCCAGCCTGGGTGACAGAGCGAAACTCTGTCTCAAAACAACAGCAACAACAGTTACATCAGCAAAAAACCAACAGAAAATCATGCCTCTGGGGTCCCTTCCCACGCTGGATGCAAATGAGGTGTTACTGGGTGCCCAGACAGATTAGTTCAGCCGCAGAGTAAAGAGCTGCCTCCAGGATCCTCCCTTTCTAGGCAAAGACAGACACCGCCTCGCCATCCGCTTGCAGTTAAGAATCAGGTCGGCTAAAAAATTAGCTGGGAGTGGTGGCGGCGGGCGCCTGTAGCCCCAGCTACTTGGGAGGCTGAGGCAGGAGAATGGCATGAACCTGGGAGGCGGAGTTTGCAGTGAGCCAAAATCGAGCCACTGCACTCCAGCCTGGGTGACAGAGCCAGACTCTGTCTCCAGGAAAAAAAAAAAAAGTGAAGTATGAAGTTATCCAAGTATCTGATGATCGACTTTTCTGTTAGTGAACTGGCCATATGCTGCATACACTCAGTGCAGATTTCAGGAGAAATCCAGCCAAGGCCGGCCGGGCGTGGTGGCTCACACCTGTAATCCCAGCACTTTGTGAGGCCAAGGCGGGCGCATCATGAGGTCAGGAGGAGATCAAGACCATCCTGGCTAACACGGTGAAACCCCGTCTTTACTAAAAATACAAAAAAATTAGCCGGGCGTGGTGGCAGGCGCCTGTAGTCCCAGCTACTCAGAAGGCTGAGGCAGGAGAATGGCATGAACCTGGGGGGCGGAGCTTGCAGTGAGCGGACATTAAGCCACTGAACTCCAGCGTGGGCAACAGAGCAAGACTCCATCTCAAACAAACAAACAAAAAATCCAGGCAAGGCTTGACAGAACAAGACAGCACTTTCCTGCAAGAGTCATCGGACAGAGAGGGTGAAGCTCCAGCACGTCCAGCAGCACCAACACTTACTTCTCTTTCTGTGTCCAGACCAGGTGTGAGTTTTCCAGTCCAAGGGTGTCATCCTGAGTGAAAGGAGCCTCAAGTTTGCTGGCCATGCTAGGACTTAGAATCCTGTGCGTCTGTGGATCCCGCAGAGGTGTCTGAAAAGTCACCTGTTGGGGAGTGAGGAGGAGAGCACCTATTCATTAGTTCAAGCTGTTACAGCCACACCAGCAGTGTCCTGCAGCTCAGAGGTCACCAAGAAAGCAGGCCCTAGGGCAACCTGGCCAGCCACACACTGTACAGGTCACACTTACCTTCATAGCTTTGGCCAGGTTCTTGGGTGGCACATTTTCCTTCTGTGACACACGAAGAACAGACGATCTTCCGGTAACTTCTGGTGGCGAAAACAGGAAGTCACAATTTTCTGTATTTTTTTCATTGCTGACATTTTTGTCGTTTAAGACCTGCAGACTCATTCTGGAAAAGCAGAACATGTTTGTGTCAGTGTGAGGGCAACACTACCACATTGTCCAGACACAGACGTGACAGCTGCCGCAAGGGGCACGACCACTTCCCACACAGGTGTGCCCATTGCTCTGGAACTCACACCTCCCACACGTGTCTCTTGGCAGAGAAAGCCTCAGACTGAGTCCCCATCTTGCTTCAGAGACTCACTCTCCAGCCTGGCAGGGGGAGCCATGGGCAGCACTGCTGCTTCCTGGGACCAAGAGCTAAAGGGCCTTCAGGCTGAGATGGTGAGAAAGAAAACCCAAGCCTGCATAATCTCTACTGCTGTATTACTACATCAGGCGGAAGTCAAGAGACAGAAAAGCCCTGGCCTATAAGAAACCCAGAAGAGCCAGAGGAAGCCCTGGTCTCCCCACAGGCCTCTGCATGTGACGTGAGGCAGGACCGGGCAGTAGAGGGCAGAAAAGCAGGACAGCAGCTCTGGTCTGCTCTCTCCCACCGGGCTAGGCAGCGGGACAAGACCAGGCTGAGAGGGTGAAGGCCCAGAGGAGGAGCTGGGAGATGGTGCGCAAACAAGGGAAGTCCAGAGCTGAGCAACAGGTGCCAAGGAACTTCCACATCAGAGCCTCCAGTCAGTCCCAGGTTCCAGGGCCGCCCAGGTCCTCATGCCGGTCACCCACACACTTGCCACCCTTTCTGTCTACAGCGTTCCCAGTCTAGGGAATGACGTAGGCAAAAAGGCTGCCAGAGAGAACCGAGTGCCGACCAGGGCAGGAACCCCACGGGCACCTGGTGGTGGAGGGGGACCTGGGGAGGCTTTGATTTGAAGAAGAGCAAAGTTGGGGAGGGTCCTGGAGAAGAGGGAGGGGGCAGCCCCGGCAGGTCGGTGCTGCAGCTTGAGAAGCCCACTGTGGTGCTGTGTGTGGGTGGGGAGGTTAAGAAGCAGGAGGGAAGCAGGGAAACTACAGGCTTCTGGAGCCCAAGGAGTAGATGCCAGACCAGACCCGGGCCTGGCCACTGGCACATACGTGACTTACGGACGACGCTTAGGTTTTCGCCCTGAATAACTGGGTACAGGGCAGGGGAAGGGGTGCTGGATCGCTGGGGGACCCGCAATCCTGGAACTCATGGAGAAAGTGACTCGGAGGAAGCCTTCTGGCGGCCTGGAGGAGCTCGGGAGAGCTGCAGACACAGCCTTAGTCAGGAGGGGCCTTTACTGACTATGGAGGCCCGGGAGGGGCTCTGGGCAGAGAAGGGACCGGCCCCAGGCTGGTGCTTTGGTGCTACTCTGGTGCACAAGAGGGATGCGGTGCGGGGGGAAGGTGGAGCGGCGCAGCAGGTGCGGGGAAGCGGTAGGGGCCCAGGTGTCCGCCGCAGGTGACCTAGATGGAGTTGGCCCCAGGACGGAGGCCGGAAGGGACCAAAGAACAACAAGAGGGTCCGCGTGCTGGGAGCCAACAAAGAGCCAAGGTGGGCGACCGAGAGGAGAGGATCGAGGAGAGCAAAGCACCTCGGGGCGCCCGCTCCGCCGTCGGTCTTGGCCCAGCTCTAGCCGCCCCTGGCCACCGTCCAGGGGGCCCAGCCCGGCGGTCGGTCTAGGGCCGGGTCCCATGACAGGGCGCGGTACAGGCTCTGGCGGCGGCCCCAGGAGGAGCCGTGGGGGACGCTTCCCGGGGAAAGCGGCGGCCGGGGCGGGAGGGCGAGTGCCGAGGGCGGGGCGGGGCGGGGCGGGACGGCCTCGCGTCCCCAGGACCCCAGCCTCCCCGCGCCGTGTAGCCGCTCTCCTACCTGCCCGCCCGCCCGTTGCCGGGCTCTGAGCCCGCGCCGCCGCCACCAGGAAGGAGGGGTCCGCGTCTGCTCCACGCCGGGGGCCAAGCCTGGCTGCTACCGCCGCCGCGCTTCTAGCTCTTGATGGCCGCCTGCGCGCCGGAGTTTCAAACGCCGACGGTTGCCTTCGCGCGGCCAATCAGCGCGCGGCCGGGGGCAGGACCGCGGACGTCCAATGGGAAGCTGTGCCTCGCCGGCTCCGCCCCCCGCCCCCCCCCCGCTCGTGCGCCGACGGTTCCGTTTCCGGAGTGGAGGGCACGCCAGGGTGTCTGAAGCTGAGACCGCGGGCTCGCAGTCGACCCATGAATTTCGAGTTCCGCAGCTGACGCTACTGGGCGGGGCTTCATGGCCAGGGCCTCGCTCAGGCCTAAGTTTCCCCACCTGTGCTCAATGCACAGGTGCGGTGCCGCCTCCAGGGCCGGCCGTGAAGAGAGGCCGCACCCGCACGGGGACTGCATCTCCCAGAGCGCCCCGCGAGCGGCCGGGCGGCGGGACTCCACGTCCTAGAGTGCCCCGCGGGCGGCCAGGCGGCGGGACTCCACGTCCTAGAGTGCCCCGCGGGCAGCCGGGCGGCGGCCGCCGCAACCGACAGGTCCGGGACTGGGCGCTGCGGCCTCTTCCGCGCGCCGGGGCGGGGGCCTTGCCCGACAGCTTCCCGGCGGCTGCGGGATGGACAGCCCCGAGGTGACCTTCACTCTCGCCTATCTGGTGTTCGCCGTGTGCTTCGTGTTCACGCCCAACGAGTTCCACGCGGCGGGGCTCACGGTGCAGAACCTGCTGTCGGGCTGGCTGGGCAGCGAGGACGCCGCCTTCGTGCCCTTCCACTTGCGCCGCACGGCCGCCACGCTGTTGTGCCACTCGCTGCTGCCGCTCGGTGAGGCTGCTCGGGCCGGCCAGCCGCATCCTCTCCTGCGCAGGGCTTGCTGGGAGGTCAGGAGGAGGCCTCCGCCAGCTCCCCGAGGCCCCGAAAGCGCCTGGGCGCAGCTGGGGAGAGGCGCCGGTCCTCATCCAGAGGGACCGCGGCGTGGGCTGAGCGCGCTTAGGGGCGCCGCCGGCGCTGACTTGCAGGTGACGGGAACCCAAGTTCAGAACCTTGGGCAGGGGATGCTCCGGCCCACCAAGTCCTGAACCGTCACGTGCCTGGGGGTTGCAAGGCCAAGCAGCCTTTGCTTGTCGTGGTTGGGGGCAGTGGCCAGGAGAAGGCAACTGTTGATTGAGTCCAACGGAAGGGGTCGGAGGGGCTGTGTGGAGGGTGGCACTGCACTAGGCCTTGGAAGGTGGATGTGGAGAGAACAGGCGGATTTGGAGGCAGTTCCAGTTTGGGGGCGCCACAGGGGCAGAGGCTGGGGAGGGCCTCTGTGCAGTGCAGGTGGGACGCTCAGAGTTGTCCAGGGTGCTGGGCTGGGCCCCAGGTGCTAGCTGGGGCTCTGGAAGGTCCCTCTCTCAGCTGGTTGGATGACGGACAGGTGGGAGGTGGGGGGTGCAGTGGCTGGAGGGGTACCTCTGGAGGACACGGGGGCAGACGCAGCCCTGGGAGGACAGATGGCCAGTGGCTGGCCAGGTCTGCCACTCTGGGGATACAAGAGGGGTGACCCTCCACATCCTGGTGTGAGGATGCAGCTGCCTGGGCCCAGAAGAACTGGAGGCAGGTGTGGGGTGGAGGCGCCCAGGCCTGCCTCATGGAGAGGGTGGACTGGGGGCCCACTTGTGAGATGGGTGGGGCTGAGTGGGGCTGGGGCCCTGACCAGGCCACTTTCTAGGGCTACTGGGTGGGTTTCTGTAGCCCTTCCAGCTGCACCCTCCCCAGAGGCCTGTGAGGGACAAGTGAATCGTGGCAGCCACACCTGGAGCAGACAGCACAGCTGGCCTCGCAGTCGGATGTCAAGCTCTTTTTATTTTTAACTTAGTTTGAAAGTTTTCAAGCTTTATTAGGTATTAGTTACCTATTTTATTTTTATTTTTACTTTTTGAGATGGAGCCTCCCTCTGTCACCCAGGCTAGAGTGCAGTGGCGCGATCTCGGCTCACTGCAACTTCAGCCTCCCGGGTTCATGCCATTCTCCTGCCTCAGCCTCCTGAGTAGCTGGGACTACAGGCGCCCGCCACCACGCCCGGCTAATTTTTTGTATTTTTTTGTGGAGATGGGGTTTCACCGTGTTAGCCGGGATGGTCTCGATCTGACCTCGTGATCCGTCCGCATCGGCTTCCCAAAGTGCTGGGATTACAGGTGTGAGCCACTGTGCCCGGCCCCTAGTTACCTATCGTTATATGTCACGTTACCTTGAAATGCAGTGACTGGGCCAACTCCAAATGTGGACTATTACTTTTTGCCAACTGGAACCTGCTGGTGCAACTCCTCACCATCTCCATGGCTTATTTGGACCTTCAAATTGTCCCCGATCTGGCCAGCAGGGCCCTGAAGCTGGCTCCGTGTCCTCTGGACATGTCCCATCATTCTTTGAGACTTGCTTCCTTTCTCGCACATAACTTCTCAGCTCTGGGATGGGCCACATTTGATCAGCCTCCTCAGAGCGGGTGAGATTGAGAGACTGAGATCCTGTCCAGGCAGCTGCCCTGGCAGGCCAGGGGTCAGCTCTGCCTGAGGTAACACCTGATTGTGTTTATTTTTCCCTTTCTAGGCTTTTGTAGTTTTTTCAATACTTACGTATTGTGTGAAACTAAAGCAGCAAATTAAAAACCTTTTCCCCTAATATATCCTGCCTTTGCCACAGGCAGGGAGAGAGTGGCCGGCTGGGGAAGTGCAGAGTGGGTAAAGCCCAATTACCCTGGGAGCTGACCCTGGAACCCGGGCAGAGGGCCAGGTCCAGGGCTGTCGGGGGTTGGACAGCGGCCTGGCACTCACTTTCCCCTGAGGCTCACCCTGTCCTTTGCAGGCTACTATGTGGGCATGTGCCTTGCGGCTTCAGAAAAGCGGCTCCACGCCCTCAGCCAGGCCCCTGAGGCCTGGCGGCTCTTCCTGCTGCTGGCCGTGACCCTCCCCTCCATCGCCTGCATCCTGATCTACTACTGGTCCCGTGACCGGTGGGCCTGCCACCCACTGGCGCGCACCCTGGCCCTCTACGCCCTCCCACAATCTGGCTGGCAGGCTGTTGCCTCCTCCGTCAACACTGAGTTCCGGCGGATTGACAAGTTTGCCACCGGTGCACCAGGTGCCCGTGTGATTGTGACAGACACGTGGGTGATGAAGGTAACCACCTATCGAGTGCACGTGGCCCAGCAGCAGGACGTGCACCTGACTGTGACAGAGTCTCGGCAGCATGAGCTCTCGCCAGACTCGAACTTGCCTGTGCAGCTCCTCACCATCCGTGTGGCCAGCACCAACCCTGCTGTGCAGGCCTTTGACATCTGGTAAGAGTGTGGTGCCTGCGGGGTGCGGAGGGCACATGGCAGGCCAGAGCCAGGCTCTGGCGCCACGACCCCTGGGAGGTGCTGGGTGTAGCCGGTGTGGACTCCAACACTCCTGGGCTTGTGTGACACCAGGCAAGGTGTCCACAAGACACCAGTCACTGAGCCCTCCCGCATAGCCCTCCCTCGGGTCCCCCTGCACTCTTGGCCTCCCCTTCCACTCCCTGGAGCCACCTCCCCCAGATTCTTGGGGAGCACTCAGGACAGTGCAGCCCTCAGGCTGGACAGCTGCCTTGCTCCTAGGTCCGCCCCATGCCTAGGCTGGGCCGTCTGGCACTGGGTCCGTGGGCTCTGGCTTTAGGGCCATCTCTCCTGGTTGGTCCTGGTGCGACAGCTGCCCTGTCACTCCTTGGGGTGTGGCCTCCATCTTCCGCTCCCTTTGCCCTGCAGAGGGGCCCAGCAGCTCTCCTCCCTGCAGGCTGAACTCCACTGAGTACGGGGAGCTCTGCGAGAAGCTGCGGGCACCCATCCGCAGGGCAGCCCATGTGGTCATCCACCAGAGCCTGGGCGACCTGTTCCTGGAGACGTTTGCCTCCCTGGTAGAGGTCAACCCGGCCTACTCAGTGCCCAGCAGCCAGGTGGGGGGCCTGGGCCAGGGCCGGGTGGATGGGTGGGTGCCCACGGGCGTCTGCCTGGGCTCCTGGTGACGCTCCACCTGCCCGCAGGAGCTGGAGGCCTGCATAGGCTGCATGCAGACACGTGCCAGCGTGAAGCTGGTGAAGACCTGCCAGGAGGCAGCCGCAGGCGAGTGCCAGCAGTGTTACTGCCGCCCCATGTGGTGCCTCACCTGCATGGGCAAGTGGTTCGCCAGCCGCCAGGACCCCCTGCGCCCTGACACCTGGCTGGCCAGCCGCGTGCCCTGCCCCACCTGCCGCGCACGCTTCTGCATCCTGGATGTGTGCACCGTGCGCTGAGTGGGCTGGGGCCTTGAGGTGACTGTGTCTCCCCCCAAAGCCACAGGGCAGGGAAGGGGGTGGCTGGGCCTCCTGGCTGGCAAAGGGCTCTACTTAAAGCACATGATCTAGAGCAACTGGCCTCTGCCCTGGGTCTGCAGAAGGCTGAGGACTTTTGGTTAAAAGCAATCCTCATGAAAACACCCCACCCTGCTTGGCAGCCAGGGTACAAGTCCTGGGCACCTCCTCTTTGCCTCCCTCCTGCCCCCTTCCTGCTGGTGGGGGCAGATCCTGCACACACAGACACAGCGTCTGCCCCCGAGCCATTCCCTGGAGACACCAGGTGGTCGTCATCTGGGCCATTTGCCTTACTTCTCTGGAGCATACCCACCCTCAGTTACGTGCTAGACCTGGACCGCATTCTCCTGCCCTGTCCTGGAGCTGGCCCCTGGCTGCCTGGAGGACCCTGGGTAGGTCCTGAGGGTGGGATGAAGAGGGCACTGCTGTGGTGTGGGAGCAGTCCTGGGGCTTCCTGGTGGCTGTGACCAGTTGAGGGGCTGTTCCTGGGTGGGGTGGCAATGGGAGGACAGGTCAGAGCGCCCTCATTTGTGGGGCTGCCCCTCCGGGTTTCTCATCCTGTCCTTGGTGCCTTTTTCTGCCCAACAAGTCCAGGGAAGGCCGAGGCCTCAGACTCCTGGGTAGGGGTGGGGGTTTGAGTTGAGGACCAAAGTGCCATAGCGACATCCAGAACACAAGCCCACCAGGGGTCCAGCCCAGGCTACCCACTCCCCTAGGGTCTCCCAGGCTCAGAAGGGGATGCACGCCCCCTGTGGTCAAGCCTCTGGTGGGCGTCTTGCCCAGTTCCTGATGGTTCAAGGGGAGGGGGGATGTTGGCCAGGCCCCAGGGCACAGCCCTGACACAGGTGTGGCTACTGGAGGGGCCTTCATACCTGCGGCCCCAAAGCCCCTGGGCTTGGCTGTTTGAGGCAGAGGTGATGGACTCAGGGGGCCTGACACTTGGGATTTGGGAGGCTTCCTAGAGCGCTCAGCAGGTGAAGGCAGCAGGGGCCATGGCCGGGAGCCAGGCCTAGCTTTGACCTGAGTTTTAAGGGCTGCCAAAGAGGGGCAGTGGGTTGGGGTTGTTTTTACTACAAAATAAGTTACTTAGTTTTATAAAGACAAACCGATTGTAGACAAATGACACCATATTTAATAAAATTTAGTCTGAAGTGATGTACTGTGTTTTGTGTTGCCCGATATTAAAACCAAACTTTTGTCATAGTTGGAGAATGGCCTGGGGGTATTGGAGAAGCCACCTTAGAGGTGGAATTGCGTGCGTGGCGTGCTTTGTTCAGAATAAGGAGGAAAAAACCCATTGGTTGGGAGGCGGGTGCAGTAGGAACCTTCCCCTCTGATTTCTGGTTGGGGACTCTGGGGTCTTGAGAACCCCTGACCTAGGGCCATCTGCAGGAGCAGGGTGGGAGGGGCAGAGACACGTCCTGGGGGACGTCACTGTGTGGTCGCCACTGTGGCTGCTTCCAGATGCAGGAACTGATGTGGGGACACATGGGTAGCCAAGGAGTGAGCAGCCTTTCGGGTTCACTTATGTTTGCAGCTGCGTCCTGTGAGGACACCAGGCTGTCTCTACTGATCTCACTGTGGGTCAGGGTGGCCCAGGAATTGCCAGCCGAGCACCTAGGGCAGCCAAGACAGCACCCCGGGGTTCCCCACAGCACTGGGCCCTCAGGTGAGCACCCCAGCAACCGGACAGTGAGTGCTTGCTGCCTTTTCCCCATTCTGCTTCTTGACCCACAGGACGGTTCTTGGGGAAACAGTACACGTAATCCTATTGAAAGATATGACAGTGGGCTCTAGTTTCCTGCGCTACGAGTGTCTTCAGATTCTTTCCAGCCTGGTACTTTCACTGGCATTCTTTTGCATACACAACCAGGCGCTGCTTTAACCAACAACAGAGATCCAGTGAGCATCTACTGAGGGGCTGTTATGGGCCCTGACTGTGCCAGGCCCTATGGCTCACAGGCACTTGGGACTCTTTGGCTCTGTGCTGTTAACTTAGAGAAGAGTTTATTTCTTCTAAAAAGTTACAGCCTGACGAGACTCGCTTGAACCTGGATAGCAGAGGTTGCAGTGAGCCGAGATCGCGCCACTACACTCCAGCCTGGGCGACAGAGTGAGACTGTCTCAAAAAAATAAAAATAGTTAACAGCCTGCAAGATGGCCATCCCTCAGACTGGAAAGCACAGCCTCTGGCCAAGACCAGAGATGGGCACTTCAGAGGAGGAGGAGGGGTTGGGGCAGGAGGTTTATGCTGAATGGGTTGGCTAAACTTGCATATTCAGCAGGTGACAGGAGGAGCTATGAATATTCATGAAGGCAGTCCTGACGCATGCATCCTGAACAAACATACAATCTACATTCACTTTGGGTGGAGACTTAACATTTAAATGTATTATAATGAGGTTCTACACAGGCCAGAAGTGGTCCATTACTGTGGTCTCTTATCTGGACCAAGTTACTGAAATCAGTCTCTTGTCCAGTGAAACTGTAGTTATGGCTGGTGGAATAGGGGCTGGGGGATCAGTCAGCATCCAGTGGAACTGCAAATTGGTTTTTATTGTTTTGAGACAGGGTCTTACTCTGTCGCCCAGGCTGGAGTGCAGTGGCGCCATCTGGGCTCACTGTAGCCTTGACCTCCCAGGTTCAAGGAATCCTCCCACTTCAGCTTCCGAGTAGCTGGGATCACAGGCACACACCACCACGGCCGGCTAATTTTTTTGATTTTTAGTAAAGATGAAGTCTTGCTATGTTGCCCAGGCTGGTCTCGAATTCCTGAGCTCAAGCAATCCTCCCACCTCAGCCTCCCAAAATGCTGGGATTACAGGTGTGAGCCACAGTGCCTAGCCTTTTTGTTTAAGTTTTTTGTAAAGATAGGGTCTCGCTGTTGCCCAGGCTGGTCTTAAACTCTGGACCTGAAGCAATCCTTTTGGAGGCTTCAGCCTCCCAGTGTTGGGATCACAGGCATGAGCCATCATCTCACCCACTGCACTGTTCCAATATTGCTTAGCTCAAGGCCAGTGCTTATTGAGCTACTAAGAGGAAAAGAAAAGCAGTGTGGCAGTAGGAATATAGTTTAAATGTAGGGTGTGTGACTTAACCCTTGCCTGGCATTACCTTAGGTCCTATTCATAATTTGGTATCTTATTGCCACTGGTGTCCCCTTGACCGCAAGGGGGTCCATTCAGTTGTTGGGGGCTTAGGATTTTAATTTTTTTTGAGACAGAGTTCCGCTCTTGTTGCCCAGGTTGGAGTGCAGTGGTGCAATCTTAGCCCACTGCCTCCTGGGTTCAAACAATTCTCCTGCCTCAGCCACCCGAGTAGCTGGGATTACAAGCATGCGTCACCATGCCGGGCTAATTTTGTATTTTTAGTAGAGACAGGGTTTCTCCATGTTGGTCAGGCTAGTCTCGAACTCCCAACCTCGGATGATCCTCCCGCTTCGGCCTCCCAAAGTGTTGGGATTACAGGCGTGAGCCACCGCGCCCTGCCAGGATTTTATTTTTAGTTTACAGTGTTGAGGGTTATGGGATGCCCAGGGCCTGGGGAGGAAGGGGACAGGATGTGTCCGTCCCAGTCTGAGGATAACCTTTTCGAGTTCAAAAGGGGGCGGTGGACGCACCAAGGCACAGTCCTGAGGGCAGCAGGTGCAAAAGTCGGGCCCTCCCAGAGGTGTAAGGCCTTAGAGGGATCCCAAGCATCCCTGGGGCTCAGCCTCCTGGACCTGACCCCACTGCCCACTCTTTTGGCTGGTTCCACTCTCCCCTGCATCCCTCACGTTGTCCCCAACAGGAAGCTGTGGGAACCTGTTCTCAGGTGTAGTGCACCCGTTGGGGTTCTAGTTGGCTGGATCCGCGGGGCCGTTAGCTGCAACTGCGACGGCGGGGAAGCGGGACGGGATGGTGCGGATCTACAGGACCTCGCCTCCAGGTGGAACCTACCTGCTGAGCCAGGGATTCTTCAGGATACAAGCCCAGTCAACTCCAGGCAGAGGGTGGGAGCGTCATGCACCGGCGACACAGTGGAGGACGTCATGGACGGGCAGGGAGGCAGCGGCAACCGAAACTAGCGGCTCAGTCGGTGGCCGGTGTGCGGCCAACGGCCAGGGCAGTGGGACCGGAAAGACTCAGTGTAGTTGTCAACTATTGCTACCTAAAAGGTTACTCCAAAACTTTAAGCGGCTCAAAACAATAGACGGCGCGTACGGGGCCTGCAGCGGCCACGGGACCGTGGGAAGCAGTCAGTACCCGCCACAGGCCGCGCCTTCCGGGTTCCGGGTTCCCGCCAGGGAGGAGAAACGCCCCCACCTGGGCAGGAACCAAGCAGAGCCGCGCTCCACCCAGGCCGGGACCAATGGGAGATGCGCCACGACCCAGGCCGAGAAACGTGCCGCTTACCCTTCCCCCACGACCTGCGCCGCGTCGCGCGCGGCCGAATCTCCCGCCAAAGCTGCCCCCGCCCGCCAAGGCGCGACCTATCAGCGTCGCAGAGGCCCGCGGCGGCCCGGCCGCCTCAATCCCGCGGGTGGGGGCAACCTTTTCCTCAGGCCTCTCCTCAGCCCACGGCGTCCATCTGGCTCCCGAGCCGAGGGCCGGGCAGTCGGGCTTCGCGGCTGCCCGCGGTCCCGAGGCCTCGCCCTAGCCCCAGTCGGCTCGCGAGGCGCGCGCAGCTGAGTGGACCCCTGCGGCGTGGCCCGATGGTCTCGCCCGACCCGGCGCGCGCGGGAGGCCGAGGGGCGGGGCCCGGCGCCCACATAAAGGCGGTTGGGGGCGGGGCGCGCAGAGCTCGTGAGCGTCGGCGCGGGGACGCAGGTTTTTGCCTCGGGCCCTACCCTGCTCTACTCTGCGCTCTCTGCCCGCGCCGCCGCCGCCTCGGCCTCGGCCCTGCGCTGCGCGCCCGGCCCGTGCTGCCATGGCCTGCCGCCCGCGAAGCCCGCCGAGGCATCAGAGCCGCTGCGACGGTGACGCCAGGTGAGGCCGGGCTGCGCGGCGGGCGAGGGAGCGCGTGCCCCGTGGGGCGGGGGTTGTGCGGGGCCGGGGTGTTGGAGGGCGGGGGTTGTAAGGCGGTCCCGAACCTCCCGAGCCCAGCCGACCGCGTCCCTCCCCGCAGCCCGCCGTCCCCCGCGCGATGGAGCCTGGGACGGAAGCGCAGAGCCGACGGCAGGCGCTGGAGGCCCGAAGACGCCGAGGAGGCAGAGCACCGCGGCGCCGAGCGCAGACCCGAGAGGTGGGCGCGGGACCTGGGGGTCGGGGCGCGGTGGGGCCCTTGACGAGGCCGCGGGCTCCAGGGACCTCGTCGCGCTCTCGCGGTGCCGGGATCGGTCAGGTCGGCACCCTGCGTCCTTTTATCTTGGTCTCCGCGCGGCCCGGGGACTGGGGCGGCCGCAGCAGGCCTGGGAGGCGCTGGAACACTCCGGAAGCCTCTTGCCAGGATGGGAGTCAGCTGAACCGGTGTCAGCCCGAGTTAGCCGGTTCGAGTCTGTGTTGTGCTCCCGGGAGAGGTCAGGGTCTCTGACGAGCTTCTCGTGAACACGTGGAAGTCAGGGGACACCCGAGTCCCGAGGAGAAGTGAATTTACAGGGCTTACCTGCTTGGCCATATTCTAGGTTAGGCAGTGTGCAGGGAGGGTGGAGATGCGAGCGAAAGGAGGGCTCGATAGGGCTGGGACAGCCGAGGAGGGTCTGGAGGAAATAAGCAGGGGTGCCAGTGGTCATAGTGGCGGGGCTTTTCGGGGCTATGGTTAGAGAAAACTTCTCGAGGGGCTTTGGGGTGGCTCGTCCCGCAGTGGGGGCTTGTTGCTCCTAGTTCCCTGAAAGGCGTGGTGACTTGGCCGAGGTGGAGCAGTGAAGGTGGAGGAAAATGCGTGGTTCGGGATAGACTTCTGAAGGCAGGACCTGGGAGACTTGCTGATGGGTTGGGGATGGGAGGCGTGAAAGGAAAAAAAAAACTCGGACCCAAATTCACTGTGCCAAAAGGAAAAAATTATGCTGAGGGCCGAATCATGCAAGAAACTACCTTTGCGTTACTTTTTTTTTTTTTTTTTTAAAGACAGGGTCTCATTCTGTCTCACAGGCTGGAGTGCGGTGACGCGATCTTGGCTCACTGCAACATCCCCCTCCCGGGTTCAAGTGATTCTCCTGCCTCAGCCTCCCCAGCAGCTAGGATTACAGGCGCATGCCACCGCGCCCGGCTAATTTTTTGTATTTGTAGTACAGACAGGGTTTCACCATGTTGACCAGACTGGTGTCGAACTCCTGACCTCAAGTGATCCACCCACCTCGGCCACCCAAAGTCCTGGGATTACAGGTGTGAGCCACCGCGCCCGGCCACCTTTGTGTTTCTTTTTGTTTCTAAGCAGATAGCTACAGATAAAAGATTAAATATCTCCACGGGTGAACTCTGTTCACCTTAAGTGGCGACTTACTGAGCACACTAGGAATACATAATTGACTATTCCCCTACCTGCTCCTTTTCTCTTGGAACATGTAGATCCTTTCTCCTTCAACCTACTTTTCTCTTTTAAATATTGAAGCCCTGACAGTCATCTCTGGAGAAAGGCACAGACCACAGACTCTTTCTGTAATTTCGTGTTCTTCTAGGTATGTCCTTAACATTAGCTAAATTCCTAAAGCAATTGAGACCTGTCTCAGACACTTTTTGGTTTACACAGGAAAGAGGCATCAAGAATGACTCAAGCCTTTAGCTCTGAACGCTGTTGATTCGGGCCATTTGCTAAGATAAGATGGGCTGGAGCAGCTAGGCATGGGAAGTTGTGACGCTTGAGAAACTGCTTAGAGAAGCAAAGGAGATGTCAAGAAAGGTAACGGAGTGTAGGAGTCTACCTGGGAGGCGTCTTCAGGCACAGTGAGTTACCAGGATATATGGATGATATTTGGAGACTTGGGTCTGGGGGCGGGCGCGGTGGCTCCTGCCTGTAATCCCAGCACTTCGGGAGGCCAAGGCGGGCCCATCACCTGAGGTCAGGAGTTCGACACCAGCCTGACTAACATGGAGAAACCCCATTGTTGGGGACCAGCCTCAACACTACCTGTAGGGTACTTGAAGTCCGGTGGTGACAACGGAATGAGAAGAGACAGGTTAAGAGTTCATAAAGGTGGGAGCCAGGGGACCAGTTGGAAAATGGAGGCTGCAAAAGGCCCAGAGTTGTGGTCTCCACACTATTTATTGAGTACAATCACTTTAAGAAGTAGGCCAGGCGCGGTGGCTCACGCCTGTAATCCCAGCGCCTTGGCAAAAGGTGGGTGGATCACGAGGCCAGGAGATGGAGACCATCCTGGCTAACACGGTGAAAACCCGTCTCTACTAAAAATACGAAAAATTAGCCGGGCGTGGTAGCGGGCGCCTGTAGTCCCAGCTACTCAGGAGGCTGAGGCAGGAGAATGGCGTGAACCCGGGAGGCGGAGCTTGCGATGAGCCGAGATCACTCCACTGCACTCCAGCTGGGGCAATAGAGCGAGACTCCGTCTCAAAAAAAAAAAAAAAAAAGAAGTAGATGTTCAGGGTGAAACAGTGAAAGGGAGGCAGGCGTCATAGGCGTAATTATAGCGGTTTCAATGAATCTCCTTTGTGCTCAAACAGCATATCTAACTTATTGGAGAGTAGCTAGTGGGAGCGGGCTTAATTAGGAGGCTGCACATCTGTCCACATTCCAGTGCTTTAAAGGAGTGTCTTTCTCCTTGAACACTGTTTACAGATAAGAGAGCAGGTCTCGCTCTGAGCATGGGAACACGATGGCAGTTAGGAGGCTTTCCTCCTCAGAGGCCTCTTGTGGCTTTTCACAACTTACTTTGCCATATTTTTATGGCCAGCTTATACAGGCACCCGATAAGCCTTTTTCCCAACACCCCATCTCTACTAAAAATACAAAATTAGTCGGGCATGGTGGCGCATGCCTGTAATCCCAGCTACTCGGGAGGTTGAGGCAGGAGAATCCCTTGAACCCAGGAGGTGGAGGTTGCGGTGAGCCGAGATCACGCCACTGCCTTCCAGCCTGGGCAATAAGAGTGAAACTCTGTCTCAAAAAAAAAGACAAAAGACTTGGGTCTACGGGTGGGTACAGAAGAGGCCCTAGGTCCAGATATGAAGGGAAGGTAATCAAACCTTATTGAGATCAAGCTCTGAACTCTCCAGTGGTCTCATTTAGCTGAAGATAAAAATATTAAATCCTTACAGTGCTTTAGAAGTTATGGAAGTTTTTGGTGTCCTCATTCCTCAAACTATAGGAATGCTTCTGTCCTAGGGCCTTTGCACTTAGTGTTTGCACATTGTGGATAATGCCTGGAGGCACCTGACAAATAGAGCCAGCTCGTTGATGGATAAGATTAGAAGTACTCTTTGGAAGGTTGTTAGCTTAGTGTGTAAAATTAGGCTTTGTTGTCCCAAGATAGGGTAGATTATGAATATAACCTACTTAATCTAAGAAATGGACTTAAGGGTACCAAAATATGGCATGTAGTATATGGTCATTCACATACACAGGCTTTAAATTATTCTTGTAGTTCAGGAATTTGTTATGTTGGGAGACCCAGACTTGAACCTCTTGATACACTAGTGAGGATGCTTGTATCCAATCCTGGACAAACCTCTATTGAGTCAATTTAATTTTCAGTTAATTACCTAATTTGATTTCATAACTTTCTACCGTTTTTAGAATCTGGAAATTTACTTTTAGAAATCCAATTTAAGTTTATCTGAGTTGTGTGACTGTAAGGGAAGAAATAATAATTACATAAGAGGATTATTCATTTGTTACTGCAATTGCATTTTCAAAGCACAGCATTTAGTTTACAGCTAAAATAGGTTGCTTATTTGTTGTAATTAAAGTTAGTATCTAGTGTATTTCTTTGTGACGGAGTCTCCCTGTCAACCAGGCTGGAGTTCAGTGGTGTGATCTCACCTCACTGTAACCTCTGCCTTCCAAGTCCGAGCAGTTCTGCTTCAGCCTCCAAGTAGCTGGGACTACAGGCATGCGCCACCACGCCCGGCTGATTTTTTTTTTTTTTTTTTCCTTTTTGAGATAGAGTCTTGCTCTGTCGCCCAGGCTGGAGTGCAATGGCGCGATCTCAGCTCACTGCAACCTCTGCCTCCCGGGTTCAAGCAATTCTCCTGCCTCAGCCTCCTGAGTAGCTGAGATTACAGGTGCGCACCACCACGCCTGGCTAATTTTTGTATTTTTAGTAGAGACTAGGTTTCACCACGTTTGTCAGGCTAGTCTCGAACTCCTGACTTAGTGATCAGCCTGCTTTAGCCTCCCAAAGTGCTGGGATTACAGGCGTGAGCCACCATGCCTAGCCTAATTTTTGTATTTTTAGTAGAGGCAGGGTTTCATCATATTGGCCAGGCTGGTCTCAAACTCCTGACCTTGTGATCCGCCCGCCTTAGCCTTCTAAAGTGCTGGGATCACAGGCATGAGCCTGTGCACCCGGCCCAGTATCTAGTTTTAATATTAGTAGTGATCAACAGAAAAATGGGGTAGAAAAATAAAAATGTGAGTTTATGTCTGATGTATAAATAAGATACATCAATTTGAACTGCCAGAATTTGGGGCTCGAAGCCTTAAGCTTTTGGGTTTCCTGATTATTATTTTTTAAATTTTAATTATTATTTTTTTTAGACAGAATCTCGTTCTGTCGCCCAGGCTGGAGTGCAACCTCCACCTCCCAGGTTCAAGTGATTCTCCTGCCTTAGTCTCCCGAGTAGCTGGGATTACAGGCACCGGCCACCACACCCAGCTGATTTTTGTATTTTTAGTAGAGACAGGGTTTCACCATGTTAGCCAGGCTGGTCTTGAACTCCTGACCTCAGGTGATCCACCTGCCTCGGCCTCCCAAAGTGCTGGGATTACAGGTGTGAGCCACCACGCCTGGACTATTACTTATTTATTCATTTGTTTTTTGAGACAGGGTCTGTCTCCCCCAGGCTGGAGTGCAGTGCACGATCTTGGCTCACTGCAACTCCGCCTGGTGGATCACTGCAACTTCCACCTCCTGGGTCCAAGGGATTCTCCTGCCTCAGCCTCCCTAGTAGCTGGGATTACAGACACGCGCTGCCACGCCTAGCCAAGTTTTTGTATTTTGGTAGAGACTGGGTTTCACCATGTTGCCCTGGCTGGTCTGGAACTCCTGAGCCCAGGCAGTCCGCCGGCCTCGGCCTCCCGAGGTGCTAGGATTACAGGAGTGAGCCACTGCTTGGCCATAAATTTCCCAATATTGACTGAAGACTGTCTTGAACTTGAGATGGAACTGAGCTCCTGGATGTGGTTTAACTCAAGCACCGGGGGTACTTTGCCAGTAGATGGAGTCCTGACACAGCAAGGACTCTGACATATACTCCTCCATACACATTGTAATCATAGCGTACATAACATTCTGAATTATTAATTACATGCGCCCGAAAGGTAAATGGATATGCTAGCTATTCTGTATTTTATTTATTAATTTTTTGGGACGGAGTCTCTTGCTGAGGCTGGAGGAGCAGTGGTGCAATTTCGGCTCACTGCAACCTCCGTCTCTGGGGTTCAAGCAGTTCTCCTGCCTCAGCCTCCCTAGTAGCTGGGGACTACTGGTGCGCACCACTGCACCTGGCTAATTTTTGTATTTTTATTAGAGATGGGGTTTCGCCATGTTAGCCAGGCTGGTCTCGAACTCCTTACCTTGGGTCATCCACCCGCCTCGGCGTCCCCAAAGTGCTGGGATTACAAGTATGAGCCACTGTCCTCTGCCACCATATATATTTTTTTGAGATAGGGTCTTGCCCTGTTGCCCAGACTGGAGTGCAGTGCCAGGATCATGGCTCACACAGCCTTGACCTCCTGGGCTAGAGTGATCCTCCTGCCTGGGCCTCCTGTGTAGCTGGGACTACAGGCACGCCTCACTATGCTTGGGTATTTATTTATTTTGGAGATGAAGTTCCAACCTTTTTATTAAAATCAACTTCTCACAATGTATAAATACTGCATATTAGCACACATGAAAAAGACAACTTCTAAGGCACCCAGAAATACGTTCATACACGTTACAGGACCATTCGCAGAGTGGACAATTTGCTGTAGACAGTCAGCATTGGATAAATCAGAAGATTATCATCCCTCAGTACTGTACCCAGTCTCAGTAAATATTTACAACATGGTGAGAAGGTGTCAGCTGTACCTGCTTTATAATTCTATGAAGTACTCAGACTTACAGATAATTCAGAACTAAAGACTCTCCCATGATAATCTGACAAAATAAAACAAGTCGTCTAAAGTCTTAGTGATTTTGGTGTGTGCTACATCCATGATCAAATCCAAACGCTCCTGGGGTGGGCTGGATAAGTTTTTGGTAGCCTGCTTCATTATCAGAAGTTTGTCAATAAGCCTTGCCAGTAGAATACCATTTCTTCAGCATCAGTCATTTCTCAACTGGTTAATGGATCAGTAATCTCATCATGAATGAGAATGGAGAGAGAACAGAAGACAATTCTTCTCACACTTAACAGTAATTAGGATGGGTCAGTGCAGTCTGGGTACGGTGGCTCACAGCTATAATCCCAGTACTTTGGGAGGCCGAGGCAGGTGGATCACCTGAGGTCGGGAGTTCGAGACCAGCCTGGCCAACATGGAGAAACTCAGCCTGTATTAAAAATACAAAATTAGCTGGACGTGGTGGCTCATGCCTGTAATTTCAGCTACTTGGGAGGCTGAGGCAGGAGAATCGCTTGAACCTGGGAGGCAGAGGTTGCAGTGAGCCGAGATCATGCCATTGCACTGCAGTCTTGGCAACAAGAGTGAGACTCCGTCTCAAAAAAAAAAAAAAAAAGAATGGGTCAGTGTAGAACAGGAGGCGGCAGACATTTGGCAAGTACAGGATCATGCTGTTTAGTATAGACATGTCTGAAAAATTCTTACCCTGGAGGTTCATATTCAGATGGAGGAGTCTACACTGGCCAGATAACCTGGAGGAATGCCAGACCTGCACTTTTATTATATGGATACAGGCTTGGGACTACACAGCGGAAACACCCACCTGAGATAGCCTCAATTAGAGACTTATCTTGCAGAGCATTCTCAGTATGACAGCGAATCCCTCTGTATGGCCAGCCAGGGGAAGCACGAGGTTGCTGGAAGTGAGTAGTTGCTCTGCACCGTCAAGCATGCACACATCTGTCTAGATGTGCCCGCGATCTGTGAAACTCGGGCTTTGTTAGAATAATGGAAATCTTTGGTCGTCGGTTTTATGAAAGGCAATATTGTCACAATCCTGTCAACATTGACATTGGCAATGACTTCAAACTGGGACTAATGGCATAGGGACAAATTAAATACAAGATGGGAAACTCTACACTCTCTGAACTTCTTAGAGTCAACTTCATAAGCTCCAGCATCAGGCTGGATGTTGGATCAATGAGATAAGGTTAACCCATAGAAATGCCAGAACTGAAGCTGAAAACTAGATATGGGTTTTTCTGACTGCCACACACACTGCAAAAATTTGAAGCAAATATCCCATCTTAATGACTTTATAAACACACACCAGAGATGAACGAAATAACTTGATTTTAGCCATCTGATAGCCCTGGACTACTGAAGTGTGGACACCCAAAAGGAATCATAATTTAGTTTGAAGTCTAAAATCTAGTTGGTTTTATTAGACCCCCAAACACAGTGCGCACACTGCCAAGGAGCTCCATGACTTCTGCTCTAGTAAGACAGCCCTGGATAGACAGATGCAGCTGATAGGTTACGTTCTACATCTAGTTTGCTTTTGTCCTGCTAAACTCCAGTTTAGTATGGTTTGATACACATAGTTCACTGATATAATGCTTTTATTTTTTTGGATGGGAGATAGAGATGAGGTCTCACTATCTTGCCCATGCTGGTCTTGAACTCCTGGGTTCAAGTGATCCTCCTACCTCAGTTTCCAAAGTGCTGGTATTACAGGCGTGAGCCACTGTGTCCCACCAGCCTTTGAATATTTCTTAACATACAGTTTGAAAGAAAACAAAGTATGTGTCATGGTTCAGTAGCATTTTCGTTTTATTGCAGCTTTACCACTCCTGAAGGCCCTAAACCCCGTTCCAGATGCTCTGACTGGGCAAGTGCAGTTGAAGAAGATGAAATGAGGACCAGAGTTAACAAAGAAATGGCAAGGTACACATTTTGGACCACCTTGAAGTGTTAATCTGTGGCGTTTTCAGTAACACATTAAATTTGATATTTGTCTTAGAACAGTGGTTCTCAAAGGTCTGGGCTCCAGACCAAAGGCATCAACATTTCTTGGGAACTTGTTAGAAATACAGATTCTCAGACCCTTCCCTGGGCCTGCGAATGGGGTGGGGCCTGGCCATCCTGTGAAAAGCCCTCCAGGCGGGTCCACTCTTTCAAGCTTGAAGACCACTGTCCTCTTGGTGGTAATCCTTCCAAGAGTGGAAGTAGGTGCACAGTGGTGTTACTGCTGGATTGCAGGCTGGAGGACTATCAGAACTTTCTTTCTTTCTTTCTTTCTTTTTTTTTTTTTTTTTTGAGACAGTCTTGCTCTGTTGCCCGGGCGGGAGTACAGTGGCAAGATCTCGGCTCACTGCAACCTCCGCCTCCCGGGTTCAAGCGATTCTCTTGCCTCAGCCTCCTAAGTAGCTGAGATTACAGGCACAGGCCACCACACCTGGCTAATTTTTGTATTTTTTGTAGAGACGGGGTTTCACCATGTTGGTCAGGCTGGTCTTGAATTCCTGGTCCGCCCACCTCGGCCTCCCAAAGTGCTGGGATTACAGGCATGAGCCACTGTGCCCGGCCTAACTATCAGGAACTTAACTATAGTCATTTGTTACCACCGACCTTCTGTATGCGGTGCTCACACAACCCAGCACAGTAGATGGAGTGCTCTCTCCAGGTGAAGGAATACATTGACACTTGGCTTAGGCAACAAACACAGCTCAGAAATGCCAACATACAAGGAAAGGTCTCAAACTCGGATTCTGTGAACCTCTTGCAGTTGTACACAAGATTGTTGGGTGTATCCAAGTTCTTGCAAACTAAGCTACTTCCTCTTCGTTGACTCATTACCTAATGCATCCTTAACCATGTTTAATCTCCCTTGATTATCAGTGTGTTGATCTTTTCTCTTTTGATGAGTTGTCTAACTCAAACCCAGTTGCAAGGACTGGGTTTATTCAAACCCAGTTAAAATGTGGCTCATAATTGAAGTATTTTACAAGATAATTTTAGCCAACAAGTGGCTGATAAATCAAACAGGGTCTCGAGAAAAATGTGTTTTGCGTGTCAGCCGCGGAACCATACCTAGACTGTCTGTTTTCATTTTGGCAGCCAGTGATGGTATTTATAGCAGCCTCCTTTGAAAAGGGACGGGAATATGTGGGAATTGGTTATTGAACATTTGGGGGAGTTATTTGTCATTTCTTCTGGTATCAAAATGTGTGGGTGGATATATGCCTTGGTAGAAGAAATGAACTAGGAGTTCACAGATGTGAGTACCAGTGTTTTTAGTGAATTATTGTATTTATATAGGTCTTGACTTCCTCAACTATAAAATTAGAATGTTTGACTTGACTTGTATAGTTTGTGTTGCATGCACAAGTCTTAGAACAGTTCTTGCATACCTATAGCCTAGTTGCTCCCTCAAGTCACCCCTTGCCAGGGTTTATCTGCAGCTCTTATTCATGCGTATTCCACCTGTCCAGATTGTCCTGTGAGTGGACCCCATTTGTTCTTCAGATATCTCATGGGTCTGTGCCTGAAAATTGTCCTGTTTTGGAAAACAGCACTGTTTGGACTGCTCTGTTGATTATACCCTTTGTGATGGAAAGCTACGGCTTTTATTTACTTATTTTTTTGAGATGGAGTCTTGCTCTGTTTCCCAGGCTGGAGTGTAATGATGCAATCTCAGCTCACTGCAACTTCCGCTTCCTAGGTTCAAGCGATTCTCCTGCCTCAGCCTCTCGAGTAGCTGGGATTATAGCTGTGTGCCACCACACCTGGCTAATTTTTGTATTTTTAGTAGAGGCTAGGTTTCACCATATTGGCCAGGCTGGTCTTGAACTCCTGACCTCAGGTGATTCGCCCGCCTCGGCCTCCCAAAGTGTTGGGATTATAGGCGTGATCCACCTTGCCTGGCCAAAGCTGCGGCTTTTAGTGCAACCTGTGTAATTTAAACTCCTGGCCCTTTAGTGAGCCATTACTGACAGGCCGGCTTACTTCCTGACAGTAAGAAGGGTATGAAATGTCAGCTTACTATGCTTTAAGGAGACTAACAGACTACAAACTAGCAGTATAAGAGTATGAAAATGGATTTTCTGCACGGCATGGTGGCTCACACCTGTAATCGCAGTACTTTGGGAGGCCAAGGCGGGTGGATCACCTGAGATCAGGAGTTCGAGACCAGCCTGACCAACATGGAGAAACCCCGTCTCTACTAAAAATACTAAAAATTAGCCAGGCGTGGTGGCGGCAACCTTTAATCTCAGCTACTCAGGAGGCTGAGGCAGGAGAATCGCTTGGACCCAGGAGGCGGAGGTTGCACTGAGCCGAGATCTCGCCATTGCACTCCAGTCTGGGCAACAAGAGGGAACTCCGTCTCAAAAAAAAAAAAGAAAATGGATTTTCATCATACCTGAAAACCAGTCTTTCTCATCTGTGGTACTGGAGAGAATGAGGCCCTGCAGCAAATGATTTGCAGGACTAATCTCTGAATCGTACAAAGATGGTGTTATATAGCCAGTGCTACTCTAGATGCACGGGCGATAAATTACTTCATTACCTTCTGGCGTCCAAGCTGCACCAAACACCTCAGCAAACTGGGGTGGATTTTAGATTTTGAGAGGAGGCACAGTAATACATGACATAATTTAGATACCCGCATGACAGGCCAGGGGTGGTGGCTCACTCCTGATCTCAGTACTTTGGAGAGGCTGAGGCGGGAGGATTGCTTGAGCTCAGGAGTTCAAGAGCAGCCTGGGCAAGATAGACCTCCATCTCTCCAAAAAAAGAAAAAAATTTTTTTGGAGATGGGTGTGGCGGCACTTGCCTGGAGTCCTAGCTGCTTGGGAGGCTGAGGTGAGATGATTGCTTCAGCCCAGGAGTATGAGGCTGTGGTAAGCCATGATCGTGCTACTGTACTCTAGCCTGGGTGACAGAGTGAGACCCCATCTGAAAAAAAAAAAAGATACTCACATGAACTTGGAGCTCAAGGTTAGCTCGTGATTTCAACGTTAGATTGCGCTAGACTCCTTTTGGAGATGTCATAGTTTTTTTTTTTGTTTGTTTGTTTTTTTGCAAAACTGCGTTCTGGTAATGACTGCGATAGAAAGCAGATACCTCAGGAAGTTCATGAGGAACAAGACAAAAGGGGACACGTTTGGTCTCCAAGATTGGAGAAGGTATGCAGTGCCCAGTAGGCATACGAGTCCCATTAGTAAGTTTGGTGTTTTTAAAATAATTTATTTGAATTTATGTTTTGTTTTTCTCTTTTTAAGGCTGCCAAGTTTTAGGGAATGTAAATTTTTGTTGTGTGGATCTCACTACTTAAACTGAACCTGACAAAGATTTCTTTTGGCCCACGGAGCTTCTGGATTGCATAGGATGGTGTGCCTGCGGGCATCAGGGTGGAGCTTCCTCAGACCTGGCTGCTTTATTTTTATATCTTTTTTAAAAACAGCAATATTTATTTTGCCCTCAGATATAAAAGGAAACTCCTCATCAATGACTTTGGAAGAGAGAGAAAATCATCATCAGGAAGGTAAAGGCTGTGTAAATGTTTCTTTTCTAATTTGATAGACCTGTAATTTGTTAAAAAAAAATTGTGACTGTCAGAAATGCTGACTGTCGCAGTAGCATTTATTAATACCTTTTTCACTAATTTGAAATACTGTATCTGTTGTGTACTAAATTCCCATACATGCAGTCTCTGGACTATTTAGGATTCATATGGTTGGGAATCTGGAGTGAATCCTCCATTATTGTGTTTTGACATTTTCTTGGCTTACCTTACATACATGGTGATCTTAATTGAGGGCTTATTCTGTTAATCTGTTGTTTTTTCAGTTCTGATTCAAAGGAGTCTATGTCTACTGTGCCGGCTGACTTTGAGACAGATGAAAGTGTCCTAATGAGGAGACAGAAGCAGATCAACTATGGGAAGAACACAATTGCCTACGATCGTTATATTAAAGAAGTCCCAAGGTAGTCTTGTTTCAGTGGCATGTCTTGAACAAGCCGTGTGGCACTGCGTTTCTAAAGAGTTGCTTAGATTGGGTAGTACAAATGATGCTGGGGATAGTTCACACCTGCTACGAGCTATTTAATAGAGACTTACTGGGGCTTATCACGTAAATAAAGAATGGATTGGCAACTGGAAAACTAAAGACATGAAGATTTTAAAAATCATTTTCATCATTTTGAATGTGAGATAACATTTTATTTCTTAGGAGTCAGCAATCATGCAGATGTAAGCTTATTAAAATACAGGATGGGGAAAAATGAAGTTCAGGTTAAATATTGTAAAATTCTAATTGGAGGAAAAAAATTGGCATTGCCCTGTTGTCTTTAAGCAGCATGTTCTTACCTATCCTGCTCCCTCAAACAGACACAGAAGGATATAAAGAAAGCTTTAGTGTTTTCCCAAACTTTTTGGCAGGATTGGGGTTGAAATTTACTTTTCTGGGCCAGGTGCAATGGCTCATGCTTGTAATTCCAGCACTTTGGGAGGCTGAGAGGACTGCTTGAGGCCAGGAGACTAGCCTGGGCAATATAAGGAGACCTCATCTCTACAAAAAATTTAAAAATTAGCCAGGTGTGGTGGTTTGCACCTGTAGTCCCAGCTACTTGGGAGACAGGTGGGAGAATTGCTTCAGCCCAGGAATTCAAGGTTACAGTGAACCATTAATCACACCACTGCACTCCAGCCTGGGCTGCAGAGTGTGAGACTTTGTCTCTTAAAAAAAAAAAAAATTTTACTTTTGGCTGAGTGCAGTGGCTCACGCCTGTAATCCCAGCACTTTGGGAGGCCGAGGAGTGCGGATCACGAGGTCAGGAGATTGAGACCACCCTGGCTAACACGGTGAAACCCCGTCTCTACTAAAAATACAAGAAATTTGCTGGGCGTGGTGGCACACATTTGTAGTCCCAGCTACTCGGGAGGCTGAGGCAGGAGAATCGCTTGAACCCGGGAGGAGGAGGTTGCAGTGAGCCGAGATGGCACCACTGCACTCCAGCCTGGGTCACAGAGCAAGACTCCATCTCAAAAAAAAAAAACAATTTTTTTTTTTTTTTTAACTTTTTTGGAACATAGCTGGCAAAGGAATAGTAAGATTCAATGTGATGGTGCTTTTTTTTTCCCTCCTGACCGAGTCTTGCTGTTACCTAGGCTGAAGTGCAGTGTCATATCATGTCTCACTGTGTATTCATTTTTTTTGAGACGGAATCTTGCTCTGTTGCCCAGGCTGGAGTGCAGTGGCGCAATTTCAACTCCACCTCTCGGGTTCAAGCGATTCTCCTGCCTCAGCCTCCACAGGCGCCTGCCACCACACTTGGTTAATTTTCGTATTTTCAGTAGAGACGGGGTTTTACCATATTGGCCAGGCTGGTCTCGCACTGCTGACCTCGTGATCCGTCTGTCTCTGCCTCCCACAGTGCTGGGATTACAGGGGTGAGCCACCACGCCCAACCATCATGGCTCACTGTAGTCTTGAACTCCTGGCCTCAAGCAATCCTCCTACCTCAACCTCCTGAGTAGCTGGGACCAGCGGTGCATGCCACCGCACCTGGCTAAATTTTTAAATTTTTATAGAGATGGCAGTCTCCCTATGTCGCCCAGGCTGGTCTTGAACTCCTGGCCTCAAGTAGTCCTCCCAAAGTACTGTGATTACAAGCGTGAGCCACTGTGCCCGGTGGATAGTGATTTTTTTGAGACTGAGTTTCACTCTAGTCCAGGCTGGAGTGCAATGGTGCAATCTTGGCTCACCGCAACCTCCGCCTCCCAGGTTCAAGCGATTCTCCTGCCTCAGCCTCCCAAGTAGCTGGAATTACAGGCATGCGCCACCATGCCCGGGCTAATTTTTTTGTTTTTTTAGTACAGATGGTGCTTCTCCATGTTGGTCAGGCTGGTCTCGAACTCCTGACTTCAGGTGATCCGCCTGCCTTGGCCTCCCAAAGTGCTGGGATTACAGGTGTGAGCCACCGCACCCGGCCCGGATAGTGCTTTTTTTTTTTTTTATTTTTTTTAAATTATTTTTTTAAACATATTTGTTCATTTTGTAGGATCTCAGTTGATTTTTTATTTATTTATTTATTTTTGAGACGGAGTCTCACTCAGCAGGCTGGAGTGCAGTGGCGCGATTTTGGCTCACTGCAACCTCCGCCTCCTGGGTTCAAGTGATTCTCCTGCCTCAGCCTCCCGAGTAGCTGGGATTACAGGTGTCTACCACCACGCCTGGCTAATTTTTTGTATTTTTAGTGGAGACAGGGTTTCATCATGTTGGCCAGGCTGGTCTTGAACTTCTGATCTCAGGTGATCTGCCTGCCTCAGCCTCCCAAAGTGCTGGGATTACAGCGTGAAGCACTGTGCCCGACTTTTTTTTTTTTTTTTTTTTTAAAGTGGAGTCTTGCTCTGTTGACCAGACTGGAGTTGCAGTGGCATGATCTAGGCTCATTGCAACCATCGCCTCCCAGGTTCAAGCAATTCTTCTGCCTCAGCCGCTGGAGTAGCTGGGACTCCAGGCATAAGCCACCATGACTGGCTAATTTTTGGTATTTTTAGTAGAGATGAGGTTTCATCATGTTGGCCGGCCTGATCTCAGGCTCTTGAGTTCAACTGATTTGCCACACCCAGCAGTGTGTTTTTTTTTTTTTTTTTTTGAGACGAAGTCTCGCTGTGTTGCCCACGCTAGAGTGCAGTGGCACGATCTCGGCTCACTGCAAACTCTGCCTCCCGGGTTCAGGCGATCCTCCTCCCTCAGCCCCCCAATAGCTAGGATTACAGGCACAGGCCACCACGCCCGGCTAATTTTTGCATTTTTAGTAGAGACGGGGTTTCACCATGTTGGCCAAGCTGGTCTCGAACTGCTGACCTCAGGTGATCCACCCACCTTGGCCTCCCAAAATGCTAGGATTATAGGTGTGAGCCACCGCTCCCAGCCCCTAGCTGTTTTTTTTGTTCTGTTTTGTTGTTTTTTGTTTTTGTTTTTTTTAAATAGAGACGAGGTCTCACTGTGTTGCCCAGGCCATTTTCAAATTCCTGAGCTTAAGTGATCTTGGCACGACCTCCCAAAATGCTAGGATTACAGGCATGAGCCACCATGCCTGGTGATCTATAATATTTAAAATAATACTAATCTCATAGTTTGGTTAATCTTCAAGCTAATGTGGAAATGTGAGTGGCATGTGGGCAAGTGCTAGAATAATCTTTCTCCTGTAGACACCTTCGACAACCTGGCATTCATCCCAAGACCCCTAATAAATTTAAGAAGTATAGTCGACGTTCATGGGACCAGCAAATCAAACTCTGGAAGGTGGCTCTGCATTTTTGGGATCCTCCAGCCGAAGAAGGATGTGATTTGCAAGAAATGTATGTCTTTATTGCATTCTTGTTCTGTGATTCTCTGATTGTTCCAGTGACTGGAGCAGCTGTGCACCACTGGGACAGGAGGGTCTGGTGCCAAGTCCCCCAGCAGCTGTTGGGGAGCAGAGCAGCTGCTGCAGCTTGGTGCTGAGTTCTTCTGTACTGGGAGGGAGGCAGCTGGAAGGAAGAGTTTGCTTCCTGGATTGAGTTTATTTTTTCAAGCAAAGTCAATCTGGGAATACAGTTTTTGTTTGTTGTTTTGCTGTTTTTCCCCTAAAAATTACAATAATCTCTGGAATTTGTTTTTTAAATATAAATATCCTAAAAAGGATTTGAGTCATTTCGGCTCAACCATGAAAATAAAAGTTCTTAATTAAGGAAGGAAGGCTTTCTTTCTCTGTTGGCTTTTTTTTTTTTTTTTTTTTGGAGATGCTCTGTCACCCAGGCTGGAGTGCAGTGGTGTGATCCCGGCTCACTGCAACCTTCACCTTCTGGGTTCAAGTGGTTCTCCTGCCTCAGCCTCCTGAGTAGCTGGGATTACAGGCACGCGCCACCACGCCCAGCTATTTTTTGTATTTTTAGTGGAGACGGGGTTTCACCATGTTGATCAGGCTGGTCTCGAATTCCTGACCTCGTGATCTACCTGCCTCAGCCTCCCAAAGTGCTGGGATTACAGGGGTGAGCCACTGCTCCCAGCCCCGTTGGCCTTTAAACTTGTGCCTAGTTGAAATGTCTCAGCTCTGAACTTTTGCTGCATCATGGGAATACCTGCTGACCAGGAAGGTAGAGAGAATGATCTTGTACCTCCCTCCCTCTATGTGGGGTTTCTTCTCAGCTCCCCTCTGGTCCTGAGCTTCTCGCTTCCTCAGACACATTCTTTAAACAAACAATTAGAGTTTCTCCTCTGTGCTGGGAAATTTTTTAGAGACTGGCATGTTTGAAACGATTTTAAGTGGCTTTACCAGTTTGTTCTGACAGATGTCATTTGGGTTTTTTCCCCCAGTGTGACACCATTGTCCCATTCTCTGAGTAGAAACTTGGAAAAATTAGTGATAATGCATAGTATGTTCATCACAGTGCTCGTTTCTCCCCCTCAAAAATTGGGCTTATGAGTGCTTCTGTTTCCAAGGATGCTTGTGTGGTGAGCCCAGCAGATCTTTTTGTTGCTTCTCATTGCCAGTCCGCTTTCTCTTTGCTGGATTGATTGGGCTGGGATTAAGTCTGTCAAATAGTCACTGAAAGCTGACCCCTCAGGGAGCCTAGGGCACACTGTCAGTGTTGTGGCTGTACCATATGGATGGGGTTTGTCTGTAGCGCCCCGTCTCCTGGCTTTGTTAAGTTAGTGCCTGACGCACCTGTTGGATCTTGTTTAACAGACACCCTGTAGACCTTGAATCTGCAGAAAGCAGCTCCGAGCCCCAGACCAGCTCTCAGGATGACTTTGTAAGTACTTTGGATAAGTCTTTCAGCTTGGGGGTTGCAGGTGAATTGTTAATAACACATGCTGCCTTATAAACTGAAGTTTGGGCCGGGCACGGTGGCTCACGCCTGTAATCCCAGCACTTTGGGAGGCCAAGGCAGGCGGATCACCTGAAGTCAGGAATTCAAGACTAGCCTGGCCAACATGGTGAAACCCTGTTTCTACAAAAATACAAATAATAGCCAGGTATGATGGTGGGTGCCTGTAGTCCGTGCTACTCAGGAGGCTGAGGTGGGAGAATAGCTTGAACCCAGGAGGTGGAGGTTGCAGTGAGCTGAGATGGCGCCATTGCACTCCAGCCTGGGCAACAGAGCAAGACTCTGTCTCAAAAAAAAAAAAAGAAAAGAAAACCGTCTGCTGCGCGTGGTGGCTCACGCCTGTGATCCCAGTGCTTTGGGAGGCTGAGGCAGGCAGATCACCTGAAGTCAGGAGTTCAAGACCAGCCTGCCCAACATAGTGAAACCCAGTCTACTAAAAATACAAAAACTGGCTGGGTGTGGTCATGCAGGCATGTAATCCCAGCTACACGGGAGGCTGAGGCAGGAGAATCACTTGAACCCGGGAGGCAGAGGTGGCAATGAGCCGAAATTGTACCACTGCCCTCCACCCCGTGTGACAGAGTGAGACTCTGTCTCAAGAGAAAAGAAAACCGTTTTTAAATGTATCAGTTTAAATACTGTCTCCTGTTCTGAGACAGCCACTATTTGTGGTTTTGTCTAGGCTTTTAGAATTCTTTCTGTGCTTATAAACTATGTACATGGCCAGGCACAGTGACTAGTGACTCCTTCCTGTAATCCCAGCACAATGGGATGTGTGCACATCTAAACTTCAGTGTCTTGTAAATGGTACATGTGGTTTCTCTTTGCAGTGTTATTAAAATCTGTCTCAGTTGCACGTGAAGCGTACACCTTGCTGTGCATTACGTCACATGATTTGCCACATAAGGAGTGGGGTGTAGGAAGTGGCCCCTGTTTTCAGGGTGAGAGGAATGTCAACCGACCCATGCTTCTGTTTTCCAGGATGTGTACTCTGGCACACCCACCAAGGTTAGACACATGGACAGTCAAGTGGAGGATGAGTTTGATTTGGAAGCTTGTTTAACTGAACCCTTGAGAGACTTCTCAGCCATGAGCTAACTGCCACCTGGCGGCCAGGAAGAGAAACAGCTCCTCCCCGACTAGGTGGAAGGCTGGCCAGGCACTAAGCATGTGTGTGCACTTGTACCTGGTGGTTTCTCTGTTAGCAGTCCATTATCTCATGCTGAATTATTTTTGCCTTACTTTCTTAAGAAACATTAATTTTATGTATAGTGAGTATATTTTGCATGTTTTAAATTGTAAATGGAGCTAAGTCCAAGAAAGTACTTGAAGCAATCTTCCAGCGAGCTTAATTGCATAATCCCTGTTGTCCTCCAGGGTAAGCTGACAGGTCTACTTAACTGGTTTTCCACAGGCATCTTCAGTTATTGCTTGTCAGATGGACTGTTTTGGATTTAACCATGTAATCCATGGGACCAATTGAGAGTCAGCTACTTTTATAGGCATCAAAGTATTCTCAGACACCTTTAATATCTTTATGGAAACTTAATTTTTGGCCTTTTATCAATATGTCATAACAGCATTCTGAAGTCAGACATTGTTAAATTGAGCTATTAAACTAATGAGTTTTATGTAAGTTATAAATGGTCTTAATTTGGTACTTGTAAATAACTCTAGTTAGACTCTTTAGAATACTCCAAGAGTTAGGGCAGCAGAGTGGAGCGATTTAGAAAGAACATTTTAAAACAATCAGTTAATTTACCATGTAAAATTGCTGTAAATGATAATGTGTACAGATTTTCTGTTCAAATATTCAATTGTAAACTTCTTGTTAAGACTGTTATGTTTCTATTGCTTTTGTATGGGATATTGCAAAAATAAAAAGGAAAGAACCCTCTTTAACTGATTGGGGGTGTTGCCAGGTGGGCCAGCTGCCATGAGAGCTGACATGTTTGGAGGGTCAGAATTGTGTCTGCCTTTCTTGTGTCTGAAGCAAGTGGCACTCAGTGAGTGGCGCTGGGTAAAGGGCCTTCTTTATTTTTTTAATTTTATTTTTTGAGAGAGTTTCGCTCTTGTTGCCCAGGCTGGAGTGCAATGGTACGATCTTGGCCCACTACAACCTCTGCCTCCTGGGTTCAAGCGATTCTCCTGCCTCAGCCTCCCAAGTAGCTGAAATTACAGGTATGTGCCACCACACGCAGCTAATTTTGTATTTTTAGTAGAGACAGGATTTCTCCATGTTGGTCAGGCTGGTCTCGATCTCCCGACCTCAGGTGATCTGCCTGCCTCGGCCTCCCAAAGTGCTGGGATTACAGGTTTGAGCCGCTGCGTGTGGCCGGGGGCCTTCTTTAATAGGTGTCACATGTCACATTTGGTCTGATGCTTATTCATCAGCACTGGCGTGACAGCCTTCCCTGTCTCTTGGGAGAGACCCTGCAGCAGGATAATCATCAGTCTGAGGGTGCCCTGCCCCCACTGCCTTCACCCTTGGACCATGGTTGCTGCCTGCAGACGTGACCACTAGTCCACGCCACAGCCACATGTCCCGGAGATCCCTCCAAGTGATGCTGGGCTGGTCTTAAGCCAGGGATGGGCTCAGGTAACTTTGTTCGAGGAGCTTGAAGAGGGCAAGAAGCTCTTATTTACTTAGCTTGTTTATGGAGACCTCAAGCAGTGTCAGGTGGAGGGTGGTAGACACTGGGGTCGTAGCACATGCCCTGGTGAGGAGACCCAGCTCTTTCAGGGTGGTAGGAGGTGCCTGATAAAAGGTGACATCTGGGGAGGGCAGCAAGCAGAGGCCACGAAGTGGGAGCACTCGGCATTGACTTCAAGAGTCCTAAAATGTGGGAGGACTTCTGGGGGCATGACTGCAAGCCTCAGTCTTGAGAAGGCAGAGGTGAAGGTCCTTGTTAGATGGTGACAGTTCAGTGGCGCTGTGGCCTCCATCATGACTGCGACGGAGTTTGTCACTAGGGAGCTACTTCCCCTAAACTGTGAGCAGGTCCTTAGTGATGAGCAGCACTCAGTGCTCTTAGGCTAAAATTCAGTGGCTTCCAAGCAAAAATGACATCCAGAAGACAGCTGGAAAGGTGATCTAAGCTAAAGCTGAGGGTGTGGCATGAAATCCTCTGTTACAACCATAGAAAGTTGAACCTTTCTCTCTTCACTGGAGTGCAGTGGCGCGCCTTCAGCTCACTGCAACCTCCACCTCCTTTGGCTCAAGCAATTCTCCTGCCTCAGTCTCCTGAGTAGCTGGGATTACAGGCATGAACCACCACACTTGGCCAATTGTAGTTCTAGTAGAGTCGGGGTTTCGCCATGTTGGCCACGCTGGTCTTGACCTCAGGCGATCTGCCCTCCTCGGCCTCCCAAGGTGCTAGGATTACAGGTGTGAGCCACCGCGCCCAGCTATTAGAACCTTTCTTTCCCTCAATAAGACTTCTTGCTCCTCTGCAGGAGCCCAAGATGGTGCTAGTCTGAAAAGCCCCACAGATGTGGCTTCTAATGAACTGAACCCTATTAAGAGTCACAGAATTAACATGGGCGGAAGCTGCTGCCAGGCTGGACTGAAAGGGCCAGGCAATACAAGAGGCCTTGAACCCTCAGGTTCCTACCAGCGGGAAGTAGGAAGATAAAACTCTCTAGCTGCAAACACAGGCTGCCTTTTGTGAAAAAGAAGGATAATTCAGAGATGGAGCCAGGAGCTTGGAGGACTGAGGCTGGCCTAGTCAGGGGACTGCCAGGTGATGTGTGCCCAGCTGGATTTCAGACTTGCTGTGGGTCAGGGACTCCTGGGAGCATCTGCAGCAGGTGTCCTAGGTCTGTCCCCGCTGTTCATTGGCGGGGGGTGGGGGGTGTGCATGTGTGTGGTGGGGGCCGGGGACAGTCTTTACATGGAAAGGGGCTCAACACAGGAGCTGTCAGGAGCCTCCTCCACAAGGGAGTGGATTCAGGTGAGATTCTGGGCTTTTTAAACTAGAATGCTTAGTTTCAAATCTAACAACACATGTATGGGACCTGTATGCTGAAAATGGCACAACCCTGATGAAACAGAGATCTAGTGGAGAAATGTAACTTGTTGATGGACTGGAAGACTCAATCAAGATGTGATGAAACAGAGATCTAGTAAGTGGAGAAATGTAACTTGTTCATGGATTGGAAGACTCAATCAAGATGTCAATTCCTGGGCCGGGCGCAGTGGCTCATGCCTGTAATCCCAGCACTTTGGGAGGCTGAGGCGGGCGGATCTCCTGAGGTCAGGAGTTTGAGACCAGCCTGACCAACATGGAGAAACCCCGTGTGTATGCAAAATTAGCCGGGTGTGGTGGTGCATGCCTGTAATCCTAGCTACTCAGGAGGCTGAGGCAGGAGAATCGCTTGAACCTGGGAGGTGGAGGTTGTGGTGAGCCGAGATGGCGCCATTCTACTCCAGCCTGGGCAACGAGCGAAAGTCCGTCTCAAAAATAAATAAATAAATAAATAAAAATCAGCTGGGCATGGTGGCACAGACCTGTAGTCCCAGCTACTCCGGAGGCTGAGGTGGGAGGATCCCTTAAGCTCAGGAGTTTGAGGCTGCAGTGAACTACGATCACACCAGTGCAACCCATCCTGGGTGACAGAGTGAGACCCTGTCTCAAAAAAAAAATAAATAAATAAAAACTTTGGTTCTGCCAAATACCGTTAAAAGAATGAAAAGGTCCGGGTGCGGTGGCTCACGCCTGTATCCCAGCACTTTGGGAGGCCGAGGCGGGCAGATCACGAGGTCAGGAGATCGAGACCATCCTGGCTAACACGGTGAAACCCCGTCTCTACTAAAAAAAATACAAAAATTAGCCGGGTGTGGTGGGGAGCGCCTGTCGTCCCAGCTACTCCAGAGGCTGAGGCAGGAGAATGGCGTGAACCCGGGAGGCGGAGCTTGCAGTCAGCCGAGATCGCACCACTGTACTCCAGCCTGGGCGACAGAGCGAGACTCTGTATCAAAAAAAAAAAAAAAAAAGACAAATCCACAATTATATTCAGAGATTTCAACAGTGCTCCCTCAGTAATTGATAGAACAAGTAGATTAAAAAAACTATAAGGATATAGGTGTGAGCCACCTTGCCTTTAATTTTTTTAAATTGTGAAAGATACATGAGGTGTACAGAAGAGTATGGAAAATAACATAAAGCCTCTGCACACATAACCAGTTTTGTCAAATCTTTGCCAAGATGGCTTCCAGATCCTTTTTGTTAGTTCCTGATCCTTTTTTTTTTTTTTACGCTTTTTTTTTTTTTTTTTGAGATGGAATCTTGCTCTGTCACCCAGGCTAGAGTGCAGTGACACCATCTCGGCTCACTGCAACCTCTGCCTCCTGGGTTCAAGCGATTCTCTTGCCTCAGCCTCTGGAGTAGCTGGGATTACAGGCGCCCGCCACTGCGTCTGGCTAATTATTGTATTTTTAGTAGAGATGAGGGTTTCACCATCTTGGCCAGGCTGGTCTCGAACTCCTGACCTCATGATCCACCTGCCTCGGTCTCCCAAAGTGCTGGGATTACAGGTGTGAGCCACCGCGCCTGGCCTTGTTAGTTTTTATGGAGGTGAAATTAATATAAAATAAACCACTTAAAGCATACAACTTAGTGGCATTAATACATTCATAATGTTGTGTGGCCACTCCCTCTATCTAGTTTCAAAACATTTTCATCACCTCAAAAGGAGACCCTGTACCCAGTAGGCAGTTGCTCCCCATTCCCCCCCCCGACTCGCTAATCCACTTGTTATTTGCCTATTCCGGACATTGCATGTAAATGGAATCATCCAGCATGTGACCTTTTGTGATAGTGTTTCTTCAGTCCCAGAGTCAGGCAAGGGAGACTTGGTCAGCCCCATCCTAGGGTCCCTGCTACCCAAGCCAGCCCCATCCCAGTGGCTCTGGGGAACCTGCCTAGAACAGCCCTGCAGCACCAGAAAGGCATGGGCACCAGGCCAGCCCCGCCCTTCCCTTCAGGGCTTCATCAACGCCAGACCACCATGGACCTGAGACAAGGCGGCTTCTGTATGGGAGCAGGTAGCATTCTCAGAGGGCCATCAGGAGAGCAGGTGGTGGCAGAGCCACAGACTGTCACTATGGTGGGACAAACCCCTTTGCTCTGAGGCTCAGCTTCCTTATCTGTAAAATGGGGAGGATTCCAACACCTTCCTGTAGGCTAGTCCACAGCAAGGGCTAGCTACACAGCACTATGATGACTGACCCTCAGCCAAGGCAGTCCAACTGCCCCACAGCAGCCTGAAACATGGCCCTGATCTGACTCCTCCCACATGAGGGAGAGGTCTGAGCCCTGAGACTCAGCAACCATCTCTGGCCAGCAAGTGTGTCCCTATAATCTGCCCTGTAGGAGGGCTTTGAAATGCTTTTCGGTTTTATGGAGATCATCAAGGCAAATGGGACATTACTTTAAAGGGGCACAGACTCATATTTCTGTCTTTTTTTTTTTTTTGAGACGGAGTTTCGCTCTTTCCCCCAGGCTGGAGTGATGTGATTTCGGCTCACTGCAACCTCTGCGCTCCCCAGGTTCAAGCGATTCTCCTGTCTCAGCCTCCCAAGTGGCTGGGATTATAGGCGCCCGCCAGCACGCCCGGCTAATTCTTGTATTTTTAGTAGAGACCGGGTTTCACCATGTTGGCCAGGCTGGTCTTGAACTCCTGACCTCAGGTGATCCACCCGCCTCGGCCTCCCAAAGTGCTAGGATTACAGGCATGAGCCACCGCATCCGGCTGACTCTATTTCTTAATCCACTAAAAGCCCTTAATTATCCAAGTAATGGCTGAGAGGGGTGGGTAGATATAAGTTAATCAGTCACACAGCTCTGACGTTTGTGATTTGAGGTGGTTGTCTCCGGTCCACAGGGGCCAGGATGGAAACCCAGCTCAGGAGGGGCTGCCATGGGCAGAGCCTCGCCCCGGGCACAGGTGCCCTCATCCTCTTCTGGCCACTTTCTGCTCTGGTCCACGTCACAAAGACACTTGTCCTTGGGTAACCTGGCCAGCACAGCCTGACTGTTGCAGGTGGGGAATTACCGGACCCCAGCGAAGAGAATGGCCTGGACGCCTGCTCCAGCCCTTCTCCCCTCCCCAGCCCCGCTGGGACTCCCACTCTTCCAGACAGGTGAGGCTGACTCCAGCCAGTCCTGGCGTCAGCTGGCCTGGCTTCGCAGCCTGCACAGGACTAGCCTTACCAGGCCCAGAACCTGTTGGGAGGCCCCAGCCTGACCCCTGGGAGCCCCGATGCCTCCCCCAGCATCCAGCCCCAGGGGTGCTGCGTGGCCTCACCCATAGCCTATTCCCGGAACCAGCCGGCCTCCATGCATCTGTCTGCCACAGTGTCCACTGTGGGACGTGGCCACCGAGCCCCACGGTGGCCAGGGGACACAGGTAGCTCTTTCTCCCGTCAGACCACCCCTTCTCCCCACCCCCACCAAACCCTCAGGGGACGCACATGGGGAGGCACTGGACCGCAGGGTCCCTCAGGCCCCTCCCACCCCAGGGGCCCCTCTCCAGGGGTGGGGAGCATTTTTCTCCTGCACCTTTGAGAAATCATCTGGTCTGAAATAAATCCCGCCCTACCTCAGTGGAATCTCCAGAGTCGGCGGATATCCACACAGCCCAGGGCCAGCACACCTGGCCGTCAGAGGCCCGCCCTGGGTCAGGCGGCTCATCTCAGCCAGGACACACCCGAGCCCCAGCACGGGAGGCTGGAGAGGGAGGCAGGGACCCCCTTCCTGGGAATTTGCTGGAGACCCCGAGAGCGGGGCACGGCCTCCTTCCGCTGCCCGCCACCCTCTCCTCTGCAGGGTGCTCATCCCTAGGGACCCCCCAAGAGTCCGGTCTCCCTGGGCCTGCTGTGCTCGGACGGAACCAGGCCCCAACCCCGCCTATCGCCAGAAGGAGCCCTGCAGCACGGTCCGCCCTCGGCGCCCATGAGCGAGGGCCTAATTCACACTGTGCAGGTGCAGAAGTGCGACCCGAGAGGGCGAGCGACCTGCCAACGGCTACACAGCGGGCAGACGGCAGGCGGGAAGGCGGCGGCGGCGAGCCTCGGGCCCCGAGACCGCGCGCCCCGGGCTGGGTCACCGCCTGAGCCACGGCTAGTGCCGACCGGGCCCTCCTCGCTGCGCGTCCTGCCCCGCCCCCTCAGGTCGCCGCCGCCGCAGGTCTTGCCTTCTAGGCCTGGAGGACGCCGCCGAGTGCCAGGCACGCACGCGCGCAGGGGGCGGGGCGTCGTCCCGGGGGCGGGGCCAGACCCTCGCACAGGGCGCGCTGCGGCTCGGCGGGCGGTGCGAGCCTGGGCGCCTGGAGGTCCCGCCCCCTCCGTCGGCGCGGCGCGGCTGAGGGCCGGCGTGGAGAAGGCGGCGGCTGACGGGCTCGCGGCAGCGGCGGGGCGCGGGCGGCCAATGAGGGCGGCCGGAGGGGGCGGGGCGGCGGCCGCGGTTTTGTTCCGCCGCGGCTGAGGCTCGTCGCCCTGAGGTAGCGGGGCCTGGGCGGCCGGCGGTCTTCTCGCTCCGCCGCCCAGCGGCCGCGCTCAGGTACCGAGCCCGGGCGGAGCGCGCCGCCGCCCCCTCCCCTCTTGTCCACGCTGCCCATGCCTCGGCGCACCGGCTCCGAGCTTTGCCCGCGGCACGTGGAGGGCGCGGGCGGTCGTGGGCGCGGGGCCCTGCGCTCCGAGCTGGGCGCGCGGACTACGTCCCCCAGCCCCCGCCGTCTGCGCCGCCCGTCGAGGCGACTTTCCCGCACGAGGCGAGGCCCGCCCTGGTAGCCCCGCGCCGTGGTTCGGTGGCGCGAGAGGCGGGGAGTCGCCGTGGTAAACGGGGCCTTGGGGCGTCCCGAAGGGGACCCAGACGCGGGAGGCCAGACTTCCCCGGCGACCCGAGGAGGGGACTTGCGGCGGATTCCGAAGCCGCTTTTTCTGCGTAGCCTGGAGGGTGTAAATGGCCGAGATTCTCCTGTGTGGAGAAGGCGCCGGTGCCCGCCCGCTGCTGCCCGACTCTAGAGGGGTGTCTTTTTCCGTTAATCTGAGCGCAGTCGCGGAGCCCCTGTTTCCCACGCAGCCTGTGTTAAGTGGCCTCGTGAGTTTTCGCGCGGCATCCTTGGTGCCTCTTCTTTGAAGCTAAGCTTCCATAACTCTAAAGCACTTTTCGTTTTAAACTCAAACCAGACTCACACTTGATGTTTCTATGATCATCTATCTCTCAGTACGGATGGATGAGTTTGGCTTCAAGAATGTGCTCGTGGCTGGTGCCAAGGGAGTGAGTTTTCTCTGTTGCTTGTTCAGTCCGTTACAGATCGAACTCCTTGTTCCACTCTTTCCCCCTTCTCACTACTGCACTTGACTAGTCTTAAAACGAAACAAAAAAGGAAAAGAATGTGCTTCCGTTTCACAATATTTAAGAAATTTAACCTGAACATATTGATGCTGCTTTAAACACCCTCCTGTCGCCTGAGCTTCTCCCTCATCAGGGTGGGTGCTAGAAGGGAAGTGCACCCTTGCACCCTGAAGGTAGGCTGGGAAACGGTTTTGATTTATTTGAAGCTCTTCAATATTACCCCAAAATGGAAATTGACATTGTTTAGAAACAGTGACTTTTCTTTAAATTGGGTTAGTTAGCGCAGGAAAACGAGGTGGTAGTTCTTTCAGACAATTGTAGTTTTCCCTCGTCCGGCGCCATTGTCCCGCCTCCTTGAGTCCTCCTTGTGCGCTGGGTACTGGCAGTCCTGATCCCTTTCTGTGGCTTGATAGTTGATTCCCCGTGCTGTCCCATGAACTTAGAGCTTTTGATTCTGCAGCTTTGTCCCTCTGTTGTGTTCTGTGTTGCGACTTTGAGGGTCACACTCACTGAGGCCTTGGTAATTGTTCCGCCCCTTTGGATGCGTCCTTATGTTTCTTAGATTGGACGTGGGGACCACAGAACGTTTTTGTTACTACTTGAAGTATATAAGAGAAAATGCCAAAGTAATTTTTTCTTTTTTTTTTTAGTGCATGCATTTCTAGTTATAGAGGTAGTTGCTCTATAGTGAGGCCTTTCTAGTTGTAGAGGTAGTTGCTCACATGCAATGATGTGCACAGGAAACAGAAATAGGAAGAGGCTCTAATCCGAGAGAGTACACATTTTTAGCTGGTAGATAAAAGAACTAAGAAAACAGGTATTTTTCACCGGTGCATTGGGAACAGGGAAAATGTTTTTTTAAAAAAGGAAATTAAGGCTAGGCGCGGTGGCTCACACCTGTAATCCCAGCACTTTGAGAGGCCGAGGCGGGCAGATCACGAGGTCAGAAGATCGAGACCATCCTGGCCAACATGGTGAAACCCCGTCTCTACTAAAAATAGAAAAATTAGCTGGGTGTGGTGGTGCGCGCCTGTAATCCCAGCTACTTGGGAGGCTGAGGCAGGAGAATCATTTGAACCCAGGAGGTGGAGGTTGCAGTGAGCCAAGATGGCGCCACTGCACTCCACCCTGATGACAGAGCGAGACTCCGTCTCAAAAAAAAAAAAAAAAGGAAATTAAAAAGTTTTATATAAACCCTTTTGGCATTTTCTGCAATGATATTAAAGAAAAATTGAATTTCACAATCTTTTAAGCATTTGTTATTAAGTGGTTATAATTTGAAAATGTGTGTCAGGGACTCAGGAACTGTCACATGTGTTATGTAGTTTAATCTGATTCCTTGGAGCCTCATGAAGTGGGTGGTTTCTTCTCATTTTCAGTTTCCAAGGAACCCAGGCCTGGAGAGGTGGTTACTTGTCCAGGTGAAGTTACTTGGCCTGGCTAGTGAGTGGGCCCAACTGGTGTCTGAACCCGGGGCTTTGTGCAGCTGTCCAGAGCTCACCTTGTGTTCTTTACCTCACAACAAAATTACTTGGTGCAGTTTATCTTTTTCCATGTGGTGATATGGTGCAGCCTGTTCTCACCAGTGGAGTGGTTACAATGATAATCTTCATTTTACGATTTGAATTTCTTGGCCAGGCTTGGTGGCTCACACCTGTAACCCCAGCATTTTGGAAGGCTGAGGCAGGAGGATCACTTGAGCCCAGGAGTTGGAGACCAGCCTGAGCAACATAGTGAGACCCCCATTTCTACAAAAAATAAAAATAAAAAATGAGCTGGGTATGGTGGTGTGCACCTGTAGTCCTGGCTACTTGGGAGGCTGAGGTGGGAGGATTGCTTCAGCCAGGGAGGTGGAGGCTGCAGTGAGCCTAGGCAACAGAGAGAGGCTTCATGTCGGAAAAAAAAAAAAAGATTTGAGTTTCTTCTCCTTTGTTGGGTTGCAAAAGGAACACTTCGAATGTGGTTTCAGTGCACTTAAAAATAGCGAGTTCAGCCGGGCGTGGTGGCTCACACCTGTAATCCCAGCACTTTGGGAGGCTGAGACATGGGGAGAACCCACCGACCTTGTGGGGCTGGACCCTACAAGGTGGGTAGGTCACCTGAGGTCAAGAGTTGAAGAGCAGCTTGGCCAACATGGCGAAACCCCGTCTCTACTAAAAAATACAAAAAATAGCTGGATGTGGTGGCGGGTGCCTGCAATCCCCGCTACTTGGGAGGCTGAGGTGGGAGAATCACTTGAACTTGGGAGGCTGAGGTTGCAGTGAGTTGAGATCGCGCCGTTGCACTTCAGCCTGGGCAGCAACAGCGAAACTTCATCTCAAAAAAAAAATCGAGTTGCTAGACACTATACCTTCTGCCCCCACACATGCAGGAACTCCTGTATGACTAGCATCGCCCACCGGAGTGGTACATTTGCTACAGTTGATGAACCTACATGGACACATGCTTATTATCCAAAGTCCATAGTTGACATCAGGGTTCACTCTTGATATTGTAGTCTATGGATTTAGACAAATGTGTAATGACCTTTGTCAACCATTATAGTATCATGCAGAATAATTTCACTGCCTTAAAAATCTATGCCCTGCCTCACCTCTCTCTACCCCTGGCCCCTGGCAGCCACGGTTTTTTTTTTGTTTGTTTTTTTAAATAGTCTCCACAGTTAACCTTTTCCAGAATGCCATATGGTAGGAATCATACAATACGTAGCCGTTTCAGACCCGTTTCTTTCACATAGCGACATGCGTTTAAATATATTCTGTATTTTTTGGTGGTTTGATAGCTCATTTCTTTTTAGTGCCAAATAATATTACACTGTCTGGATGTACCACACTTTATCTGCTCACCTACAGGAAATCTTGGTTGTTTCCAAGTTTTGGCACTTACGGATACAGCTGCTGTGGGCATCTGTGTGCAGGTTTTGTGTGGACATAGGTTTTTAGTTCCTTTGGGTGAATACGAAGGAGCAGGATTGCTGGATCATGTACACAGTTGCTCCATATCCTCCTCAGCACTTGGGTGTTGTCAATGTTCTGGATGTTGGGCATTCTAATTGGTGTGTAGTGGTACCTTGAGTGTAGTGGTTTTTTTTTTTTTTTTTTTTGAGACGGAGTTTCACTCTCGTTGCCCAGGCTGGAGTGCGATGGTGCGATCTCGGCTCACCGAAACCTCCGCCTCCTGGGTTCCAGTGATTCTCCTGCCTCAGCCTCCTGAGTAGCTGGGATTACAGGCATGTGCCACCACGCCCGGCTAATTTTGTATTTTTAGTAGAGACGGGGTTTCTCCATGTTAGCCAGGCTGGTCTTGAACTCCTGACCTCAGGTGATCCACCTGCCTCGGCCTCCCAAAATGCTGGGATTACAGGTGTGAGCCACCATGCCTGGACTTTTTTTTTTTTTTTTTTTTTTTGAGACGGAGTCTTGCCCTGTCGCTCAGGCTGGAGTGCAATGGTGCGATCTTGGCTCACTGCAACTGCTGCCTCATCCTCCCGAGTAGCTGCGCTTACAGGCACCTGCCATCATGCCCAGCTAAATTTTGTATTTTTAGTAGAGATGGGGTTTCGCCGTGTTGGCCAGGCTGGTCTCGAACTCCTGATCTCAGGTGATCCACCCGCCTGGGTCTCCCAAAGTGCTGGGATTATAGGCGTGAGCACCACACCCGGCCCCAGTTGGTGAGGGGTGTGTTAAAGTCTTTGCCCCAATTTTTTCTTTAGTTGGATTGGGTTCTTTTTTTTTTTTTTTTTTTTTAAATGGAGTTTCCCTCTTGTCGCCTAGCCTGGAGTGCGGTGGTGCTATCTTGGCTCACTGCAACCTCCGCCTCCTGGGTTCAAGGGATTCTCCTGCCTCAGCCTCCCGACTAGCTGGGATTACAGGTGCACGCCACCACGCCAGGCTAATTTTTGTAGTTTTAGTAGAGATGGGGTTTCACCACATTGGCCAGGCTGGTCTCGAACTCCTGACCTCAGTTGATCCACCCGCCTTGGCCTCCCAAAGTGGGATTACAGGCATGAACCACTGCACCTGGCCTTTTTTTTTTTTTTTTTTGGAGACATGGTCTCACCCTGTCACCTAGGCTGGAGTGCAGTGGCATGATCTCGGCTTACTGCAACCTCAGCTCCTGGGTTCAAGTGATTCTTTCTACTTCGACCTCCTGAGTAGCTGGGATTACAGGTGTGTGCCCACACGCCCGGCTAATTTTTGTAGTTTTTTGGTAGAGATGGGGTTTCACCATGTTGGCCAGGCTGGGGTTGTTTTCTTATTGTTGAATTTTAAAATATCTTTTTATATTTTGGATAATGGTTCTTTGTCAAATAAGTCTTTTGCAAATATTTTCTTTCAGTCTGGAACTGTTTTTTATTCTCTTGACAGTGTCTTTTGCAGAGTAGATATTTTTAATTTTAATGAAGTTCAACATAACAATTCTTTCTTTTATGGATCGTGCCTTCAGTGTTGTATCTCAGAAGTCATCGCCAAACCCAAAGTCATCTATATTTTTCTCTTGTGTTATTTATCTAGTAGGATTTTTATAGTTTTGCCTTTTACTTTAGGTCTGTGATCCATTTTGAGTTAGTTTTCATGAAGGGTGTCCATACACTCCATGTCTTTTTTTTTTTTTTTTGAGATGGAGTCTTGCTTTGTTGCCCAGGCTGTAGTGCAGTGGTGTGATCTCAGCTCACTGCAACCTTTGCCTCCTGGGTTCAAGTGGTTCTCCTGCCTCAGCCTCCCGAGTAGCTGGGATTACAGGTGTACGCCACCACGCCTGGCTAATTTTTATAGTTTTAGTAGAGGTGGGGTTTAACTATGTTGGCCAGACTGCTCTTGAACTCTTGACCTCAAATGATCCACCCATCTCGGGCTTCCAAAGTGCTAGGATTATAGGCGTGAGCCACTGCACCCGGCCTCATGTCTTTTTTTCTTGTGGATGTCTAGTTTTTCAGCAGCACTTGTTGAAAAGACTCTCTGTTCTCTATTGTATTACCATTGCTCCTTTGTCAAAGATCAGGGACTGTGTGGTTCTATATCTGGGCTCTCTATTCTGCCTGTTCCATTGATCCAATTGTCTATTCTTTTGCCCATCCCACACTGTCTTTTTATTTTGAGACAGGGTCTTGCTGTGTCACCCAGGTCGGAGTGCAGCAGTGCAATCATGGATCATTGCATCCTCCACCTCTCGGGCTGAAGCAGTGCTCTCACCTCTGCCTTCTAAGTAGCTAGGATTGTAGGCACGCAGGTAATTTTAAAATTTTATGTAGAGATGGAGTCTCGCTATGTTGCCCAGGCTGGTCTTGAACTCCTGGGCCCAAGCCTTCCACAGTACAGGGATTACAGTTGTGAGCCGCTGTGCCTGGGCACACACGGTCTTGATGACAGCAACTTTATAATAAGTCTTAGAGTTGAATAGTGTCAGTCCTCCAACTTTGTTCTTCTCCTGTAATATCATGTGGGCTATTCTGGGTTGTTTGCCTCTCTGTATAAACTTTATTTATTTATTTTTTGAGATGGAGTCTCACTCTGTCACCCAGGCTGGGGCGCAGTGGTGCCATCTCAGCTCATTGCGACCTCCGCCTCCCGGATTCAAGCAAACCTCCTGCTTCGGCCTCCTGAGTAGCTGGGATTATAGGCGCCTGCTACCACACTCGGCTAATTTTTGTATTTTTAGTAGAGATGGGGTTTCACCATGTTGGCCAGGCTGGTCTCAGGGTGAGTTCTCTTGCCATCTAAAGGGAGGACGCGGCCACTGTATCCCTCTGCAGTGAGACAGCGTGTTGACAGCTATTCCCTCTGTGTGTGAATGGAGAGCCAGAATGAGCAACATCAGAGGAAACCTCCAGTGTGAAAGCAGAAGCCAGGAAAAGCAGAGAAGACCAAGGGAGCTGAGATACAGAGTGCAGGGACCAGAAAAAGTAATTTAAAACCCCCCATGAAAAGCAGCCCTGTATATGTAGTAGAGATAAGCGTGAAGACAGGTCCCGACATGGGCATTTGGAGAAGAGGAGGGAGCCCTTGGGGGTGAAGCATACACACGTCATTGGAAGGGTTGGAGGAGCGGAGGATAGATCCTAGAACAGCGGCAACAGCAGCAAGCGTGGGACACGGAGTCCAGGAACAGACGGAGATGCAGACCAGGGTGGGGTGCAGAGTGCGCCATGAGCCAGGCTGGAAGGACGTGGTCTCTGGACCAAGGAAGACCTTGCTTGAGGCGCCTTGAGCATTTTCTAAAGTTGGGGCGAGAGAAGACCCTGAAAGCTGAGCAGGCATCCTGGGAGTGGGCTTCTTACAGAAGTGGAGGAGAGAAGAGGTGGGGTCTTCACGTGCCCCCCTTCTCAGGAAGCTGCAAGATGAGGGGGAGGGGTGCCCCGAGTGGGCTAGAGCACAGCCCCGCCAGCGCTGAGCACAAGGTGGGACTCCAGGAGCAAAAGGGCTGAAGGTGTCCTGATGTCTTTGACCAAAGGGCTTATTCCTAGGAGGTTTATAAATCTGCTGGGGAGGTTGGGGCAAGACTTTATACTAGGCAGAAACTTTGCACTCGTAAAAAGGAAGGAATTGTGAACTTTGGAGAACAGACCCCACTGTGTGGCCTAACTGGAAACACTATAGTGACGTGATAATGTCAGCGATGACTTGACAAAATGTTCACACAGCCGTATTGGGAGGTGTGGGGTGGGGCTGTGTTGGCAAAGAGATACACCCTGACATGCCTTCAAGCCAGCAGATGATGCTCAGAGGGGCGCGCTGGGGCACAGTCCAGGAGCAGCAGTGTCTGCGGGCTGTGTGCATGGGTGTAGTAAGTACCCAAGGACAGGGCTGAAGGGGTGGAAGTGGCCACTGTGGAGTGGCGGAGGTGAGGCCTCTGCACGTTTGGGAGTAGCTCAGTATTGGTTTGTAAGCCAGCACCCTGTGTGTGTTGCCGTGGTGAAATAAAATAGAGCTTGTTAGGGGTTGAGTGAGGTCCGCCCCTAGAAGTCACATGTTGAAGTCCTGACCCCCCCCCAATACTTCAGAATGTGCACTTACTTGGAAATAGGGTTGTTGCAGATGTAATTAGTTAAGATGGGGTCACACTGGAGCATGGTGGGTCCTGCCGCAAAATGACTGATATCCTTATAAAATGGAGAGACTTGCACACAGGCACACACAGGGAGAATGCGGTGGGAAGATTGGAGTGACGCCAGAGCCGGGAGGGAGGCCTGATCAGTCCCTCCCCAGAGCCTTCAGAGGGGCATGGCCCTGCTGGCGTCTTGGTCTTGGACTCCCAGCCTCCAAGGACAGCTGGCCAGTTCGTTTCTGTCCTAAGCCACCACTTTGTGATACTTGGTTATAGGAAGCTAATTCATGGCTCTACAAATGCTGTATCTGACTCCATGTGGATCGAATTAAATTAAAACACAGAAAAATCGAACCTGCTTTGGTGCCTTTTTGGAGGATGGAGTCCTGGAGAATGAGAGTGGCCAGAGCCGCCAGCCGAGGGCATTTTGCCGCTGTCCCGTGAGGTGGCCATCTGAGCTGAGGCACTGCCTGTGGCAGGGGCTCGTCCCTGCTGCCCCCGTGGAGCTCCAGCTCTGGGTTTGACCCTCCTAGGGGTCTGCAGGGCACCGGTGTGGCCAGATCCTGGGGAGCGAGGGGAGAAGATGGGGGAGTTCGGGGACCAGGGTGAGGATTTTGGCCTCTGTCCTAAGGGCTGAGGAGGCTGTTTCTGGGGGCCAGAGCACCGTGATCTGCTTTCCGCTGAGGTCGGGCCAAGGGTTGCCCAGTGGATGGGAATGAGTGTAGGCTGCTGTGGTCCTCCAGACCTTGAGGATCAGGCTTGAGCTGGGTGCAGAGGTGGAAGGAGAGGCAGGGAAAGCTCCTGGGGTTGTTGGCTAAGTCACCAGTGCAGTTACAAGGAAGGGATTTACGGTGCAGTTACAAGGAGCCTTTGGGAGCGAGGACGGCGACTTAATGCCGGAAAAGTGGAAGTGAGTTCGTTGTAGCCGTCCTCTGAAGTGAGCCCACTTAGTGTGGGGAGAAGGCATCGCCTGGGCTCAGGGCAGTGCTCGTGGGCTTGGGAGGGACCACTTCCTGTCTGGAGGGGCCGGCGCCGAGAGGTCCTGGAGTAGGGGCGAGGGATGCCTGATGCCGGCTGTGCTTCCTGGAGCTCAGGTGGTGTGTCCTCTTTGTTCTTGCTGGGTCCCACTCCTCACCTGTTGGTGGCAGGGACAGTGAGTTCTGGCAGCGGGAGCCAGGTTTCTCTCACTTTCCACGTCTCTTCTGCATCTACCTGGAACCCAGAGGTCTCTTCCCACTTGTCCTGGCCTTTGTCTCCTTTTCCGGGACCCTCTTGTTTAGCTTTCAGTCCTGGCTTCAATGTCACTGCCTTAGAGGGGCCTCTCTCATCGCCCCTCGAAAAGGCTGTCCTGCCATGGTGGGGTCCTACGGCATCCTCACTGCTACCATCCGTCACTGTTTCTGTATCTCTGGGCTTTCCCAGCTCCGGCAGGGGCTTCCTCTGGTCCTGAACTGCTCCTTCCCCAGACTTCCCTCATGCAGACTGGAGACTGGCCTCAGAACTGCCAAGGGGGAGGGACTTGCTGTCCATCACGCCTCGTGACTGGTGCTGCATCCTCATGGCTCAGTTTCTTCTAAGGGGAGACGGGCCTGACGTTGTGTGTGTGGAATCACATCCCCCAGGAGGTTATGTTCAAGTCTGCACCCCTAATACTTGCAAATGTGACTTTATTTAGAAATAGGGTCTTTGCAGATGCTATTGTATTTTTTTTTTTTTTTTTTGAGACAGAGTCTCACTCTGTTGCCCAAGCTGGAGTGCAGTGGCATGATCTCGGCTCACTGCAACCTCCGCCTCCTGGGTTCAAGCAATTCTCCTGCCTCAGCCTCCCAAGTAGCTGGGACCACAGGCACGTGCCACCACACCCAGCTAATTTTTTATGTTTTTAGTAGAGACAGGATTTCACTGTGTTAGCCAGGATGGTCTCGATTTCCTGACCTTGTGATTTGCCCGCCTCGGCCTCCTAAAGTGCTGGGATTACAGGCGTGAGCCACTGCGCCCGGCCAGATGCTTTTGCAATTAATGTACATTAAGATGAAGTCATATGATTAGAGTCGGCTCTAACCCAATCATTGGTGTCCTTTTAAGAAGAGATAGCGATACAGAGACTCTGGCGCTGGGGAGAAGGCCGCATGGTGACAGGCAGAGATCGCAGTGGTACAGCTATAAGCCAGGAAATGCCGAGGACTCCCAGAGCCACTGGAAACTGGAGAGAGTCCTGGAACAGGTTCCCCCTCAGCCTCCAGAAGGAGGCACCTGTTGATACCTCAGTTTTGGACTTCCGGCCTCCAGAACTGTGAGAGTAAACTTTTGTTGTTTGAAGCCCCCTCAGTTATGGGAGATTGTTATAATGGCCCTGCTGGCATCTTGGAAGCCAACACACGTGTCGGTGATGACCTGACTAACGCCTTCCTTCCTGCAGGAAATGCAAGTTCCACACGAGGGTCTCTTCCCTGCCCAGCACTCACAATCCCCGTCGTCTCCTGGGCTCCCAGCAGGGAGCTGCTTTTGGCAGTAGGCGTGGTCCCTTCTGCGCTGCATGCGCCTCCCGCGTGCCAGAGCTGCTGCATTGACACTGCTGGGTGCTCTGCATTGGCGCTGCTGGACACTTGCCCTGGCTGGTGCTTTGCGGGCACACTTTATCTGATTTTTTTTTGAAACGGAGTCTCGCTCAGTCACCACACTGGAGTGCAGTGGTGTGATTTTGGCTCACTGCAACCTCTGCCCCACCCGGTTCAAGTGATTCTCCTGCCTCAGCCTCCTGAGTAGCTGGGACTACAGGTGCGCGCCATCACACCAAGCTAATTTTTATATTTTTAATAGAGACGGGGTTTCACCATGTTGGCCCAGGATGGTCTCAATCTCCTGACCTCCTGATCTACCCTCCTCGGCCTCCCAAGGTGCTGGGATTACAGGCATGAGCCACCGCGCCCAGCCTGTCTGATGTTTTAAAGTCTGTGAGTTATGAGCGTGTGACTCTTGCACACACGTCATCGTTTCTCTGTCGAGGGTGTGCAGACCCTCCAGGCGTTCACATCACACGTGACCACAGGCAGTAGTCACAGCCAGGAGTGTGGCATCAGTGTGGCATGGTGCTGGCATCTGACAGTGCTCAGGCAGATTTGGGACATGTCCTCCCTGCCATTTTTCTGACCCAGGGTCACGTGCTGCATTGGGACCCCCTCCAGTCTGGGCGGGGCCTAGCCGAGCTCTTTCCTGACTCCATGCTTCTGAAGATCTCTGGCTGGTCATTTTGTAGAGTTGGCCTGTTTTGAGATTGTCTGACATTTCTTCAGAATTAAATAATCAGGTTCCAGGCCAGGCGTGGTGGTGATACATACCTGTAATCCGAGCACTGTGGGAGGCTGAGGTGGGCGGATCACCTGAGCTCAGGAGTTTGAGACCAGCCTGGCCAACATGGTGAAATGCTGTCTTTACTACAAATACAAAAATTAGCTGGGTGTGGTAGTGTGTGCCTGTAATCCCGGCTACTCGGGAGGCTGAGGCAGGAGAATCGCTTGAACCCGGGAGGCGGAGGTTGCAGTGAGCCGAGATCACACCACTGCACTCCAGCCTGGGCGATGGAGAAAGACTCTGCCTCAAAAAAAAAAAAAAAAAAGGAAATTCAGGTTCCTGTGTTTGTGTCCTGGGCGCCTCGCAGGAGGCTCTCGGGGTGTTCACATTGATCGCTGGGTTCAGGTGCCCGCCGGGCAAACCTGCTGTTACTGTTTTTCCTTGGTGGCTGCCAAGCATCTTTTGGGGATCACTCTGAGGCTGTGAGCTCTGTTTCTTGCCATACGTTCTCTGTGGGTCCAGCATCACGGATGCATCTTGCCTGAGACTGTTGTGTTGGGACATTGGTCAAGTGGTGATTTTAAAGCATTTCCCTCATTCTCTCTGCACTCACTAGTGGCTCCCCACCACCCCCACCTCACCTGGGTCCATGGGTTCCTGGGTTCGTGGGTTCATAGGTTCCTGGGTTCCTGGGTCCATGGGTCTGTGGGTTCCTGGATTTGTGGGTCCATGGGTTCATGGGTTCCTGGGTCTGTGGGTAGCTGGTTCCTGGGTTTGTGGGTCTGTGGGTCCCTGGGTCCGTGGGTTCCTGAGTTCATGGGTTCCTGGATCTGTGGGTTCCTGGGTCCATGGGTCCATGGGTTCTTGGGTTCCTGGGTCTGTGGGTACCTGGGTCTTTGGGTCCGTAGGTCCCTGGGTTCCTGGATCTGTGGGTTCCTGGGTTTGTGGGTTCATGGGTTCTGGGTCTGTGGGTCCATGGGTTCCTGGGTTCTGAGGTTCATGGGTTCCTGGGTATCTGGGTTCATGGGTTCCTGGGTGCCTGTGTTCACTGCTGCTCGCTTTGCTCTGTGTCACAGGCAGGCTGTTGGGGAGCCATCCTCACTTCCTGTACCTCAACAGGCTCCAGCTCTTTTCCCTGCCCCAGCCCTGAAATCAGCCGTTTCTATACAGACTGTGAGGCCTGTTTTTAAAATAAAATCCTAGTTATTATTTTTTCAAGTTATAGTGTGGCTGCTGTTGCCTTTCTAGGGTTGTGTGTGTGCTTTGTGCAATCAGGAGGGTTTGGAAGGTGAGTGTGCAGCCCCTCGTGGTGCACGGTGTGAAGGGAGCTGGCCCCTCACCTTGCAGGAGTGGTTGGTGGGATTAGGGAGGGAGGCTGGCTTGTCAGCCATAGAGCCCCATCCTGTGAGGGCTCTGAGGCTGGGACAGAGGTGAGTCCGGGCCGTGGCTGTGGCTGTGAGCTGGTGGCTCTGACGCTGGGACAGAGGTGAGTCCGGGCCGTGGCTGTGAGCTGGGGGCTCTGACGCTGGGACAGAGGTGAGTCCGGGCCGTGGCTGTGGCTGTGAGCTGGGGGCTCTGACGCTAGGACAGAGGTGAGTCCGGGCCGTGGCTGTGAGCTGGGGGCTCTGACGCTGGGACAGAGGTGAGTCCGGGCCGTGGCTGTGAGCTGGCACCCCAGTTACTGGTGGTTTTTCCCCAGCTGACATCGACCAGCGTGGGGTGTGCAGTGTGGCTGGCTCTGATTTGTGCTCCTTAGTTTGAGACAATTTGAATGGAGCCACTGCTGTGGAGAGGCCTCCTTCTGAAGCATCACAAGTGGGCCCGGCTGACCCTGGCCCAGCGCACGACACCCCTCTTGGAGTCTGAGGTTCTTGGCGGTGGGCTGGAGATGACAGTGGTGGCTGCCGAGGGTGGTGGGAGTGGTCAGCGCCGAGCACGCGATTTCAGATCCAGTGAGCCAGGCGGGCACAGCCTTTAGCTGATGTGGTGTGTCCCCTGGCCTGGAACAGCCCCATGGGTGGGTGGCACCCGTCAGGACCTGTGCACAGACCCTGCCTGGGTTTGGTCTGCCCAGTGCCCTGGACCTGGCAGCAGCGGGGCTGTGCCTGGTGACGGGAAGGCTCCGAGCCAGGCTGGGTGGCCCACTGTGCGCGTCGCTGCTGTGTTGGTGGTGGCGCCTTTGCCCTGGCCCTCGTTCAGGAAGATGCTGGCTTTTGGGCTCTAGGGAAGTGCATGTTGGTTTCTGTCGAGAGTGGTTGTGTGTGTACATTTTAAGCGTGGAACGCAGGTATTGAACCGTGTAGAAACCTTTCCAGCGTTGGCAGAAGTGTGCGTGTGAGTCTCCTTTGCCCTTTTACTTCACTGGCAGGTGTCGTGAACTTGGATGCCGCCTGCCTTCCTAGCGTGGCCCACGTGGCCGGGGGGTCCTTCTGATGGGGCGGCTCACGTGGCTCCCACGTGCCAGGCTTTTGGGGCAGACGCTCGTGAGCGGTGCTGCCTATGGGTTGCCTTCATTGGTGGAGGTGAGGCCTGGGCTTTGGCGTCCTGTCCGCCCTTAATCCTTGCCTAGGAGCAGTCTGTGGGCCCCAGAAGACTGGCCCGAAACTGGAGCTGGGCGGCAGCTGAGGACGTGCACCCTGGAGGTTGTGTGGAGGTTCCGTCACTGCTGTCTTAATTCCCAGGCACTCTTCTTTTTCTCTGGAAGTTCCTTTTTGAGGGTGTCCTGGTCTTCATGGAGGTGCTGTATCACTCCGAGGGCAGAGGGCTACTGCTGAGGAAGGCCTTGCCGTCCCACCTAGCACTCTTTTCCAAGTTGCTGGTTTTGCTTGTTTGCACCTTGTCTGTTTTGGCCTCTGTTGGGTCTGAACTAGGTGGCCTTGGCAGCTGCTCACACCCAACAGTGGGACCCTGAGAAGGGTCAAAGCCGGGGCAGGTTGGGGACATGCTGGGTGCAGGGCCACCTTGCTGGGCACCTCGGCTGGTTGGTGTCTGTTGGGAGCAGCCCTGGGGCCGCCCCGCAGCCTCTGCCTGCAGTACAGATGAATCTGCCCACTGCTGGGGCTGGAGAGCTCAGGGCCTGAAAGACCCCCTGAGCCCTCGCCCTTCCTCCGCCGGCCCCTTGCTGTCAGCACGCCAGGTGCAGACCCTGGCAGGCTTCCTGTGCCCCAGCTTCAGTGTGGAGCGCTTGCCTAGCTGGCTGGCATGGGAGCGGGAGGGGTGTTTGGCCACTTGGAGCAGAAGGGGGTGGGTAGTCAGAGTTTCTGTGTTCTTGGCTTGATATTGGCTTTCCAGCAGCTTCCCAGCTTCCAGAATGTCCTTGCCATCATCTCCCATCCTGTTTCCTCTTTTTTGGAGCAGAGGCCTGGGGTGGCCTGTCTTCTTCTTTCAGTTGAGGCTTCCGGGGCGGGTGGGTCTAATATGTGTCTTTGCCTTTAGCCAGAAGACCACCGTGATTAGATTTTCCAGAAGAGAACTCGCGTGGTAGTTTTGAAAATGGGAGGGTGTTTGTGAGGCGGGATATCAGAAATACTTTATACAGAGGGGACTAGGCATGTAGCAGAAACATCAACAAAATGGTTTTGCGTATAATCACATGATGATTTCTCTCTTCTGAGAAACAGGCACAAATCCTGAAGAGCCCGTGGGCATGGACTGCTCATCTGTAAAGAAAGTGGAGACATGACCTTGAGATTTGGCTGACCCAGGAATGCCGGGGCCTTTGCAAGTCTGATGTTCCAGGACTCCAGTGCCTGTTGGTGTGGACGGAGGACACGGGGCCCCGACCATGGTCACACTCATCACTGAGAAGCTGCAGAGCCAGAGCCTGGACGACCTCACCTGCAAGGCGGAGGCTGGCCCGGTAAGCAGCTGCGGGTGGCACCAGGCTGGGTGCTCCTCCCCCGTGCTGTCACAGGGGAATAGCCACACTGGGAGGTGGAGGTGAGGGCTAAGTTCTCAGGGGCCTGGGGGGCCCTGCCGGGCCAGGGATGGGGGTGTCTGGTGCACATGTGGGCCCCAGAGCCCATCAGTGTAATCACAGTGGATTTTCACGATCATTTAAAAAAAAATAGACTTATTAAAAATGCCAACTGGGCGTGGTGGCTCATGCCTGTAATCCCAGCACTTTGGGAGGCCAAGGCGGTCAGATCACTTGAGGTCAGGAGTTCGTAACCAGCCTGGCCAACATGTTGAAACCCCGTCTCTACTAAAAATACAAAAATTAGCCGGGCACGGTAGCAGGCGCCTGTAGTCCCAGCTGCTCGGGAGGCTGAGGCAGGAGAATGGCATGCACCCGGGAGGCGGAGCTTGCAGTGAGCGGAGATCGCTCCACTGCACTCCAGCCTGGGACAGAGCGAGACTCCGTCTCAAAAAAAAAAGAGCCTTGACTTGCTGTTTAAAAAAATAGAGTTTTACTGAAAGGCTGACTTACACACAGAAGCTGGAGCCCCAAGCACAGGTGTGCCTGTTACCATCCAATCAAGCAGCAGCCTGCGCCCCGCCGGGCTCCCTGTCCCTCCCCTCCTAGCCGCGCCTCCCAAGGGAGCCTCTGCTTGGATTTGATCACCACGTTAGCTTCCTGCAGGCAGCTTGATATTCCTACAGTCATGGTGAAGTGAACTTTGGATGTGCCACCTTCAGGACCCCCCCGCCCTAGTTAGATGGCAGATCCGGAAGGAGGTGGCTGATGTCTAGCCTGGAGGGTCTTGCCAGGCCCTCAGAGCCAGCAGGGGTGCTTGGAGCGCCTGCCTGTCCTGGGCCTGGCTTGGCTGTGGCTCTGGAGGCGTAGGCACGCTGCATTTGTAGCCCCTTGCATGTTACAGAAATGAGAGGGTGAAGGGAAAGCTGTGGGTCGCGGGCCTTTGGACCGGGCACATGTGACCCATCTTCACCGCAGGGGGTTCCAGTGAGGGTCTGAGGGTCCAAGCTGAAGCCTCTCCTCCCGAAAGCTGGCGAGCGTGGGTGTTGGGCTGTGGGAGGTGGCATGTGGCCTAAACCTTCGCAAGCACTGCTTGTGGGGCCTGGCGCTCAGGGCCACTGTGACTGAGGTGACTGTGGCAGCACTGGCTGTGTCCTGTAGTTAGTACGTTTCCGGCTGTCAGCCCACGGGTAGAGGTGGCCGAGGCGGGGAAGGCAGTGCTTGCCTGATGTCTCAGTGCCTTGCTGGCTGCAGAGCCATGTTCTTTCCAGACACTGTGGCCGGTTTCTCATTTTTTCTTTTTTTTTCTGGAGACAGAGTCTTGCTTTGTCATCCATGCTGGAGTGTAGTGGCACCATCTCAGCTCACTGCAACCTCCGTCTCCCGGGTTCAAGTGATTCTCGTGCCCCAGCCTCCCGAGTAGCTAGCGTTACAGGCACACGCCACCACACCCGGCTAAATTTTGTATTTTTTTTTTTTTTTGAGACGGAGTCTTGCTCTGTCGCCTAGGCTGGAGTGCAATGGCACAATCTCAGCTCACTGCAACCTCCATCTCCCAGGTTCAAGCAATTCTCCTGCCTCAGCCTCCTGAGTAGCTAGGATTACAGGTGCATGCCACCAGGCCTGGCTAATTTTTGTATTTTTAGTAGAGACAGGGTTTCACCATATTGGTTAGGCTGGTCTCGAGCTCCTGACCTCATGATCTGCCTGCCTCGGCCTCCCAAAGTCCTGGGATTACAGGCGTGAGCCACCACACCCAGCCTAAATTTTGTATTTTTAGTAGAGACGGGGTTTCACCATGTTGGCCATGTTGGCGAGGCTGGTCAGTGATCCGCCCACCTCAGCCTTGCAGAGTGTTGGGATTACAGGCGTGAGCCACCGCGCCCGGCCCCATTTTTCCTTTTGATTAAATGGAGAAAACATTTTTAAGATGTCTCTAACCAAGACCAAAGGATACAGAGTGGCACATGCCTATCAGATGGCTGTGTGCCTCTGAGGACATTTTTGGCAAGTGGACGTCAGCCAGGGCGTGGGTGGCTTTCCAGGGAGGTGGCTACGCAGCATGCCTGCCGGGCCTGGGAGGTGTCTGGACGGATGTCCTGGTGTGGGGTGACCCACGGGCCCCCACGTCCTCTGTGCTTTAGGTGGCCGCTCTTCACCTCTTTTTTTTTCAGCTTTTATTTTAGATACAGGGGGTACAGGTGCAGGTTTTATTTTAGATACAGGGGGTGCAGGTGCAGGTTTTATTTTAGATACAGGGGGTGCAGGTGCAGGTTTTATTTTAGATACAGGGGGTGCAGGTGCAGGTTTTATTTTAGATACAGGGGGTGCAGGTGCAGGTTTTATTTTAGATACAGGGGGTGCAGGTGCAGGTTTTATTTTAGATACAGGGGGTGCAGGTGCAGGTTTTATTTTAGATACAGGGGGTGCAGGTGCAGGTTTGTCACTTGGCTATATTGCACTCGGGTTGTGAGCACAGTACCCAGTAGGTAGCTCTTCAGCCCCGGCCTCCTCCCTGCCTCCCATTCTTCATCTCTTTGTGGAGCACTTGTCCATTGACAGAGAAGGCAGCATAGGCAGTTCCTTGGTCAGCCTCGGCCTTGGGACAGGAGCCCTGGGAGCCCTGCAGGGTGAGTGGTCACGAGGGTTCCATCACAGCCTGCTCCTGCTCCTGCTGACCCCAGCGGCTCTGTTAGTGGCCAGCCAGGGCCACTGTTGAGTCTGTTGCTGTTGAAGATGGTTTTTCCCAATGACTCCTGTTTTCTTAAAACACGGCCTGTGAATATGGCGGTGGTTTCTATCTGAAAAAGGAGGACAAACCTTTTTATCCCTAAATGTAAATCTTTTTACTTTTTTTTTTTTTTTTTTTTGAGATGGAGTCTTGCCCTGTTGCCGAGGTTGGAGTGCAGTGGAGTGATCGCACGTCATTGCAACCTCCGCTTCCAGGGCTCAAGCGATTCTCTCGCCTCAGCCTCCCGAGTAGCTGGGACTACAGGGGTGTGCCACCACGCCCAACCTATTTTTTAATTTTTTTTTTTTAAAGTGATGGAGTCTTGCTCTGTCACCCAGGCTGGAGTGCAGTGGTGCAGTCTTGGCTCACTGCAACCTCTGCCTCCCGCGTTCAAGCAATTCTCTTGCCTCAGTCTCCTGAGTAGCTGGGACTACAGGCATGCGCCACCACGCCCGGCTAATTTTTTTTTTGTATTTTTAGTAGAGATGGGGTTTCACCATGTTGGCCAGGCTGGTCTTGAACTCCTGACCTCAAGTGATCCACCCACCTCAGCCTCCCAAAGTGCTGGGATTACAGGCATGAGCCACCATGCCCAGCCTTTATCAGGATTTTTTAAAAAATTATTTTTCATTTGTTTATTTATTTATTTTATCTTTTAGACAAGAGTCTCACTCTGTTGCCCAGGCTGGAATGCAGTGGCGCGATCTTGGCTCACTGTAACCCCCACCTCCTGAGTTCAAGCGATTCCCCTGCCTCAGCCTCCTCAGTAGTTGGGATTATAGGCACATGCCACCAAGCCCAGCTAATTTTTGTATTTTTAGTAGAGACAGGGTTTCACCATGTTGGTCAGGCTGGTCTTGAACTCCTAACCTCAGGTGATCCACCCGCTTCAGGCTCCCAAAGTGCTGGGATTACAGGCCTGAGCCACCGTGCCCGGCCAGGATTTTTAATCTGTGTAATTCGGACAGTGTGATTGCCTGTGTTGAGGAAACCCAGTTACTCAGTGATAGATTGTTTACACGTGAGACCAGCTCTCCCATGTCAACTGAATATCTAAACACAAGTTACTTCTAACATTCAAGGAAACAAGTCAGTATTTTAAATAGCCAATTCATTGTATAAAAATAGAAACTGATGTTTTCAAAGGTGACTTAAAATAGTATTTTTATGAAAAATAAGTGTAGACAGTTGTAGAGAGTAGAAACTCATACATTCATGTATGAGGTTCTGTGTGGAAGTATATCTTCATACATACCCATGGCCCGGCCTCAGTGAGCAAGCGAGGCGGGTGCCGTTAGCTCAGGGCTCCTTGTTTGATCTGCGCCTTTACCCAGTCCCTTCCTGCCATGATTTCATAGCGCATTCTAGACATACTTTCTCTGTAAATATCTCACTCTGTATCTCCAAAAGATAAAGACTTTAAGACACATGACCAGAATGTCATTTTCACACCTAAAACTCTCAGAGATTCCTTAATATCTCTATCCGGTCAGCATTCAAACTTCTCCGATTGTCTGAGTTTAAGAATTTGTTCAGGGAGTCCAGATTCAGGGTGTCTCATGTCCCTTTTCCCCATAGGGTGCTCCTTGGAGCTTGTGTGTTGAGGACCCAGCTGCTTGTCCTGGAGTGTCCAGGCTGCATGCCCCCGCTGCCGCCTCGTGCGCTCCCCTCCCACGTTTGTTCTGGGAGTTGCTGGTTGGAGCGAGCACTGCCCTGCCCCTTATGGTTTCCTCTAGTTGCACATAGATTTTTAAACTGAAATTAAAGTTGATTTAGCTTTTTTTTTTTTTTTCAAAGACAGGGTCTCATTAATTTGTGAACGTTTTTGGTAGAGACGGGGTCTTGCTGTGTTGCCCAGGCTAGTCTCTAACTCCTGGCCTCAAGTGACCCTCCTTATGCGGCCTCCCAAAGTGCTGAGATTGCAGGTGTGAGCCACTGCGCCCAGCCTACAGTTAAAGTGGAACCCACATAATGCTGTTTCTCACTTGTACCAGAAACACTTCTAGTGCTCACTGTCTCTGGGTGGCTGGTGGCTGCCGTGGTGGACAGCCTGTTGGCTGTCCCTCACCACAGAATGTTCTCGCAGGCAGTGCTGTGAGGCTCGAAGCTCGATCAGGTTCGTGTTTGAGAGACCACCATTTGCTCATCCGTTCCTCTGTTTTTGGACCTTTGGGTGGTTGCCATATTTTAGCTATTAGGGATAATGCAGCTGTGAACATTCATGTGTGAGTTTCTGTGTGGAAGTTTCATGTATGAGTTTCTGTGTGGAAGTATGTCTTCATTTCTTTTGGGTGCAAACCTAGTCGTGGGATTGCTGGGTCATATGGTGATTCTATGTTTAACATTTTGAGGAACTGCCAAACTGTTTTCCACAGTGTCTGTACCATGTTCCGTTCCGCAGCAATGTATGAGAGTTCTAATTTCTCCAACTCTTTTTTTCTGGAGGCAGAGTCTTGCTCTTTCGCCCAGGCTGGAGTGCAGTGGCGCGATCTCGGCTCACTCTGCCTCCCAGGTTCACGCCATTCTCATGCCTCAGCCTCCCAAGTAGCTGGGACTACAGGCGCATGCCACCACTCCCAACTAATTTTTTGTATTTTTTTAGTAGAGCTGGGGTTTCACCATGTTGGCAAGGATGGTCTCAATCTCCTGACCTCGTGATCCGCCTGCCTCTGCCTCCCAAAGTGGTGGGATTACAGGCATGAGCCACCGTGCCTGGCCCTAATTTCTCCAACTCTCATCAATGCGTGTTATTGTCCATTTTTTTGATGAAAGCCACCTTCATGGGTGTGGAGTGGTATCTCATTGTGGTTCTGATTTTCGTTTCCCTATGGTTAGCTATGTTGAGCATGTTTTCACATGCTCATTGGCCATTTGTATCTCTTCTTTTGAGAAATATCTAATGAAATCCCATTTTTACTTTAAAATTGGGGTATTTCTCTTTTTATTTTTGAGTTGTGAGAACCTTTTTTTTTTTTTTTTTTTTTTTGAGACAGGGCCTTGCTTTGTTGTTGCCCAGGCTGGAGTGCAGGGTCTCAATCACTGCTCACTGCAGCCTCGACCTCCTGGGCTCAAGTGATCCTCCTGCCTCAGCCTTCTGAGTAGCTAGGACTACAGACATGTGTGACCACACCCAGCCTTTTTTTTTTTTTTTTTTTTGATGGAATCTTGCTCTTGTTGCTAAGGCTGGAGTGCAGTGGTGCGATCTTGGCTCACTGCAACCTCCACCTCCTGGGTTCGAGAGAGTCTTCTGCCTCAGCCTCCTGAGTAGCTGGGATTACAGGCATCCGCCACCACGCCCAGCTAATTTTTATATTTTTAGTAGAGATAGAATTTCACCATGTTGGCCAGGCTGGTCTTGAACTCCTGACTTTGTGATCTGCCCACCTTGGCCTCCCAAAATGCTGGGATTACAGGTTACAGCCACCACGCCCACCCCACACCCAGCTATTTTTTAAAAATTTATATCTTTTAGAAAGGGGGTCTCACTGTGTTTCCCAGGCTGGTTTCGACCTCCTGGGCTCAATGGGTCCTCCCGCCTCAGCCTCCCAAAATGCAGGGATTACAGGTGTGAGCCATGACACCTGGCCAGTAAGAGTTTTCTATGGTTTCTTCCCCCGTTCTGTCATTCTGTCATCTCGAGAGTGGTGTGTAAATGGAGTGACACAGTGCACAAGCATATGGGTTCTGCCTTTCCATCAGCATGCTTCCCTGGAGATCCGTCCGGCGGTTCCTCTGCGCCACCAAGAGGTGCTCCGTGGCGTGGAGGTGCACTCTGTATAACCATGTGGAGGAATGCCGCGTCCTAATGCAAATCATGACGTGATTTTTAGGGTTGTGTCCTCATGGGGGACCTACACAGACGACCAGTAACCACAGGCGTGAGGCGGTGGGAGGGGAGTGGGCACGGGTGCCTCGCTGAGCTGCTGGAGCAGCAAAGAGGGTTGGAGGTGTAATGGCGGCTGAGTGCTGGAAGATGGGCGGGGTCTTAATGTTGGGGTGGGCAAAGGCCATTGGGGCCACAGGGAGGGGGACGTGGATGGGTGGGTGGGGCCAGCATCTCACTGTGCTCTGGCTGGGGCTTCCCCAGAGAGCCCGGGACAGCAGCCAGGAGGCGGTAGGGCCTGAAGGTCACGTGTGAAGGTCATTCAGCGCGTTGGGGCATCTGCGCTGCACTGGCTGTGCTGGGTTAGCAATATGGTGCTCACTTCCTGCAGGGAGGCGGGTGGGAAGCAGGTGACTGAGGAGTCGCGATATTGCATCAGGAAAAAAGTAGAGCCCAAGGGGTGCTGGGAGTTTACATAGGGCGCCGGGCAGTGACCCCTGGGTGGAGCTGGAAGGTGGGTGGTGAGCCATATGGACATCTGGGGAGTCAGCCAGGTGGAGGTTCCCATGGCCGTGGGAGGCTGTGAGGGTGGGAGCCTGGGGGCACAGGCATCTGGGATCTGACTCTCAGGAGTCCAGAGGGCAGAGTAGAGGGCCGCGGCGGCCAGGACCAGAGCAGCAGTTCCCGGGCCGAGGGGCGGAGAGCAGGGAGAGCTGAGAATGTCAGGGTAGGGGAGAGAGGAGGCGGTGTGATGGGGCTGTGCTGGGGGCTGTAGGCGCAGGGAAGCTCACTGTGCCGCTGGCCTGGCGGGCACGGTATGGGTGGGTGGCAGGCTGTGGTGTCCTCCAGCCCTGTGCAGCTGTGCAGATATAGGCTGGGATTGATTGGTAGAGAGTTGGTTTTTAAAAAACTTTTAGTTTTTTTTTTTTTTGAGATGGAGTCTGGCTCTGTCACCCAGGCTGGAGTGCAGAGGCGTGATCTCCGCTCACTGCAAGCTCTGCCTCACGCCATTCTCCTGCCTCAGCCTCTTGAGTAGCTGGAACTACAGGCGCTCGCCACCACGCCTGGCTAATTTTTTTGTATTTTTAGTAGAGATGGGGTTTCACCGTGTTAGCCAGGATGGTCTCGATCTCCTGACCTCGTCACCTGCCTGTCTCGGCCTCCCGAAGTGCTGGGATTACAGGCGTGAGCCACCGTGCCCAGCCTAAAAACTTTTAGGTTTTTAAAGACAGGGTCTTGCTGTGTTGCCCAGGCTGGAGTGCAGTGCACTCAGTCGTTCGCTGCAGCCTTGGCCTCCCTAGCCCAAGCAATCCTCCCACCTCAGCCTCTTGAGTAGCTGGAATCACAGGCTCATGCCATCATATCTGCTCTTTGTTTTGTAGAGACCAGGTTTCCCTGTGTTGCCCAGGCTGTTCTCAAACTCGTGGGCTCAAGTGATCCTCCCACCTCGGCCTCCCACAGTGCTGGGATTCCCCTGTGTCCGGCCCTGAAGTACAGATTTCTTTTTTTTTCTTCTTTTTCTGGATGGAGTCTCGCTCTTGTTGCCCAGGCTGGAGTGCAGTGGTGTGATCTCGGCTCACTGCAGCCTCTGCCTCCCGGGTTCAAGCGATTCCCCTGCCTCAGCCTCCCAAGTAGCTGGGATTACAGGCACCCACCACCATACCCAGCTAATTTTTGTATTTTTAGTAAAGACAGGGTTTCACCATGTTGGCCACGCTGGTCTCAAACTCCTGAGCTCAAGTGATCCTCCCGCCTTGCTGGGATTCAGGTGTGTGCCCCGGTGCCCAGCCCTGAAGTCCAGATTTCTTGAGGCTTAAGGGCTGCATGTTCACGTTCCCCGAAATCCGTATGTTGAAGTCCTCACCCTCAAGGTGATGGGATGAATATTTGGAGGTGGGGTCTCTGGGAGGTGCTTAGGTCATGGCAGCAGTGCCCTCATGAATGGAATTAAGTGCGCATATGTGAGAGGCATCAGAGAGGAAGCCAGCCCCTTCGACCATGCATAGATACAACCGGAAGAGCAGTCTGTGAACCAGGAGGTGGCCTTACCAGACACTGAATCTGCCCATCCCTTGATCTTGGACTTCTGCCTCCAGGACTGTGAGGAATAAGTGTTTTTGACAAGCCCCCTGCCTGAGCCTGTGGGACCCGGCTGCCCAGCCTCTCCTGGCTCCTGGGGACCCTGGCTCTGTTTGTCTGCTGCACCCACATCCCACACGGCCAGTGCTGCTGGGAGTAGCTGCTGCCCCTGGCGTGTCTTTGCATAGAGGTGGTCACATCTGGGGCCGTGCGGGCTTGTGGCTCCTTCAAGCTGCCTGTGAGAGCCATCTGTGCCAGCTGGGAAAGTCCTTTCCTTGCTAGACGTTTTTCCATGGTAGTGTCGGGCTGGGTGCTGTTCATGTGGCCCCGGGGAACGGGTGCTGTGCGGAACAGGAAGAGAGCGAGGTCCTGGTGCTTGCTGGGGGGAGGCCCAGGGCCGGGAGGATCGACAGCAACAAGGGCCCCTGTGGCGTGAAAGCCTTCAGGTCCTTTAGCAGAGCTGCCTCTCCTCTCTTCCATCGGGCCTGGGTCCCGGGGTGGGAGAACCTGGAGGTCGTGTGGTTCCCGGGCCCGCACCAGGCCCTGTCCTCATGGTGTGGCCGGGTGCTCACAGCTCCACACCGCCGTGCTGGCTGAGGTGGGACCCCGTGTGTAGGCGGCCTGTCTTTTTTCGGGGTCACAAACCCAACTTTTAACTTATTCCCTTTACGGGAAGCAGTGAAGGATTTCCTTTTAATTTTATCGTGTTTGGAAATGTTATCACAGGACGCGATGCCATGGGCTTAGGTGTTAACTGAGAGGTTCCGAGGTGTGGCAGAGGAGCCCCACAACTCTAAGGCAGAAAAGCAGAGGGGCTGCTGTGCCCGGACCCTGCGGGACAGCCGTGTCCTTGTCACAGGGTGGCCTGTGTTCTCACAGACGAGGAAGCTCTGGGAGGTTAGGGAGCTTGCCGGGCACCCGGCAGGACCCCCCTCCTGTGCCCCATCCTCTGCAGGGCCCTGTGTCCCGCCTGCACGGGCCAGCGTGCGGAAGCAGACACATTAACGGCCTCCAAGCCGTGACCTGCCAAGCAGCTCCCTGACACTTCATGGGGCAGGGAAGAGAGCCCTGTGGCATTTCCCTTAGTGCCCTCCCTATAGACCCTCCAGCTGCCACCACGCCCCGTGGCTTTCCTGCTTCCAGGGAGGGAGACCCTGCCCTCTGGACGTCTCCCTGGACCAGCGCCACACTCCAGAGCCTGGCTTAGGGGCTCAGGTCCCGTGTCTGAGCTGTTGCAGGTGGGAAAGGGCCCCTTGGGTCTTGGCTGAAGTTCTTGCTGAAAAGTAAGTGGTGAGGTTTGCAAAGATGGCTGCAGCTGAGGCTGCCGAAAGGCAGGAGGGCCTGAGCTTCAGGAGCAGGGACAGGATGCATGCCTGTGGCTTGGAATAAAAATGTCTGAGGCCGGGCGTGGTGGCTCACGCCTGTAATTCCAGCACTTTGTGAGGCCGAGGTGGGAAGATCACAAGGTCAGGAGATCGAGACCATCCTGGCTAACACGGTGAAACCCTGTCTCTACTAAAAATATATTAAAAAAAAACAAAATTAGCTGGGCGTGGTGGCAGGTGTCTGTAGTCCCAGCTACTCGGGAGGCTGAGACAGGAGAATGGCATGAACCCAGGAGGCAGAGCTTGCAGTAAGCAGAGATAGCGCCACTGCACTTCCGTCTGGGCAACAGAGCGAGACTCTGTCTCAAAAACAAACAAACAAAAAGTCCGTTTAGTGTTAACAGCTCTTTTAAAAACAGAAAAAATTTAAAAAAAAAATTAAAAATGTCCGTTTACAGCCGGGCGTGGTGGCTCATGCCTGTAATCCCAGCACTTTGGGAGGCCGAGGCGGGCGGATCACGAGGTCAGGAGATGGAGACCGTCCTGGCTAACACGGTGAAACCCCGTCTCTACTAAAAATACAAAAAATTAACCAGGCGTGGTGGTGGGCGCCTGTAGTCCCAGCTACTTGGGAGGCTGAGGCAGGAGAATGGCGTGAACCCGAGAGGCGGAGCTTGCAGTGAGCTGAGATCGCGCCACTGCACTCCAGCCTGGGTGACTGTGCGAGACTCCGTCTAAAAAAAAAAAATTGTCCATTTACTCAGTTGAATTTTGTTAGGTTTTAATAAAACTGTGCTTATTTTAATCACTAGAAAGAAAACACTGGGGAAAGGTAGAACGTGCTGCAGTGATGAAAATGGGGGATATTATTGCCGAATTCTCACGTGTCAGTCACAGTATTGAAACTTCTCTTTCCTGTCAGTTGCAGTATTCTGCCGAAACCCTGAACAAGAGCGGTCGTCTGTTCCCTTTGGAGCTCAACGGTGAGCGCTTTAGGAGCTGTGGCCGGAGGCCTGAGCAGGGCTGGGACCGGGCTCCTGGGCTGGGAGGGTCCTGGACGCAGAACGTGAGCCGGATCTGCAGAAGCCCAGGAAGGTGTTCGTGTGCCCTGCACTGGGGCGTGGGGTGGTCCCTGCTGCTGTCCTCCCACGGCTGGGCCAGTGGTCAAGAGTGGTCTGTGAGCAGGACGGCTTGTGTAGGGTGCGGGCCCAGCCAGGTCTCTCCCTCGTCAGCTGGTGGGGCCCAGGGGTCTGCTGCACCCTTTCTGGAAGGTGCAAGGCCCACCCTGTGGCCACTAAAAGAAGAGGACGGTGTGGCTGGCAGGGCTTGTAGCGTCAGCTGGAGCGTGCCATGGCATACTGGGCGGCCCACCCACTGTCCGTGCAGTGGAAGGTGTGGCTGTGCCTGGTTCACCTGCAGGTGGGCTCTTCATTGATGGAGAGCAGGTGCCCCGAGTATGGGGGCTGGCTGGTGTTCACGGGCCGGGTAACCCTGGGGTCCCAGGTCCTCCCCCAGCGAAGGTCCCAGGGGCATCTCCCTCTGTTGGCCCTGCTGACCCGACTGTGACACGCCCAGCGCCCTGTGTCACGCAGAGTGGGCCCGTTAGGAGGCTCACCTTGCTGAGTGCCAGATGACCAAAGTGAAGGTGTTTTACCAGATTCTTTCATGAGTAGATGGAAGTAGGAGGTGTGAGGCCCCAGCTGGCCAGAGCCCCACCCCCTGCCCGGCCTGTGGTGCGATGTCCTCACCTCAGCCTCCTGGGGTTCATCCTGCACACGGGGCCAGACCAGCCACCTCCATCCTGGCTCAGAGCCCCGCAGCGCTTCCTACACTCCTCACCCAGCTGGCCGCTCTCCCTGCCTACACCTCCACGCCTCCTCCCCACAGCCCCCATCTCCCGGTCACCCCAAGGTCACCCCAGGGCCTTTCCCCAGAGGCAGGTCTCACAGCCTCCACTCCAAGTTCCTCAGCTGGACAGTGACTGCACAAGCCACTGGGGGAGTCCTGGGGGTCCAGATGACCCCACCTGGGCAGACTCCATGCCAGGCCCATGCACCTGGCCTTGCTCTCAAGGCTTCTCCGAACCAGCAGGCAGTGGGCTGGGGAGCGCGTTAGACAGGCGGCCCCAGGACAGTTGTGCAGGAAGTGAGACTTGAGGAGGGGCTCCAGGCCTGGACCTGGTGGCTCTGAGGTCTGTGAGGAGTTTCTGGGGCTCAGACTCTCCCTGAAGACCGTGGCAGCAGGTGTGACCCTGTGTTGCCCATGTTACTAAGGGACCTGAGCTGCTTTAAGAAGGGGCCCTGGAGAGTCCTGGCCGGGGTAGCCGCACACCCTTGAGATGCCTGGTCACAGAGGGAGAGGGGCATTTTGAGGATGCGGGAAGAATGTTTTAGCAAAGCTGTCGGGAGAGCAGAGCCGTGCGGTTGTTCTCAGGGAGGCACCGGTGGGGAGGCTGACACCTCCTTCAGACACAGTGTCCCCTTAAAGAAGTGAGCCGAGCGCCGCAGCTAACCCAGCAAGGGCAGGCGGGGCTGGTGTCCACTGTGCGCCATGGACATCTTGGAGAAGCACGCCCAGGGGTGGCGGCGATGGGGCTGTGCCCTTGACGGCTCTGCCAGGCTATTTGCTGGGACGGATGTCGCCTCACACTGTGGGAAGAGGCTGGGCCTGCCCTGTGGCTCACCTGTCTCTTCCCCTGCCTCTTTGTGTCTTTTTTTATAGACCAGAGTCCCTGGAAGGTCTTCAGTGGAGGACCGCCCGTCAGAAGCCAGGCAGCCACGGGCCCTGATTTCTCCTTCCTGCCGGGCCTGTCTGCTGCTGCTCACACCATGGGTCTTCATTGGCAGCCACAGTCCCCGCGCCCAGGCGCAGGCCTGGGTGCAGCCAGCACCGTGGACCCCAGTGAAAGCACAGGCTCGTCCACGGCCCCACCGACCAAGCGGCATTGCCGGTCCTTGTCAGAACCCAAGGAGCTTGTGCGCTGCCGGTCCCCTTGGCGCCCCGGCAGCTCCAAGGTCTGGACTCCAGTCTCCAAGAGGCGGTGCGACAGCGGCGGGAGTGCCACGCGGCAGGGAAGCCCCGGCGCCGTCCTGCCGAGGAGTGCTGTGTGGTCGACCGGTCCCACCTCGCCCGCCACGCCCCGGCCGTCCTCCGCCAGTGGCGGCTTCATGGACAGCAGCGAGGGCAGTGTGGGCTCAGGCCCGCTCTGGTGTTCCGCGGAGTCCTGCTTGCCCTCCACGAGGCGCCGCCTGTCCCTCTCACAGGAGCGACTCGCGGGTGCGGGCACTCCCCTGCCCTCCGCCAGCAGCAGCCCCACGTCCACGCCTGCGCTGGGCCGGCGCCGCGGGCTGCTCCGGTGTCGCTCACAGCCGTGCGTGCTCAGTGGGAAGAGGAGCCGGCGCAAACGGAGGCGTGAGGAGGATGCCAGGTGGACACGCCCATCTTTGGACTTCCTGAAAATGACCCAGGTGAGGCTTTCTTATTTCCAGGGGCTCAGAGGGGCATAGATCTGGACAGGGCGGTGCTGGGGTGAGGCTGGCTGATTCTCTGGATGCGGCTGCTACCATCCGGCTGGTCTTCTCTGGGCTGGGAGGAAGGGAGTGAGGAGAGCCATCCAGAGTGCGTGGGAGCGATCGGGGGCCTGTCCTGGTGTCAGAGCACCCAGCTCACCCCGCCTGCTCCCGCAGAGGCGGAGCCCCACACATGGCCCAGGGTGGCCGGCCAGGCTCACAGTGAGGCCTAGGGGAGGCAGCAGAATGGAGCTGTGGGTTTCTGGCCTGGCTGAGCCCCCCGCCTCAGCTGCTGGGGAGTCACCTGACTTTTTCTGGTGATGGCTCAGGAAGTAACAAGCTGTCCTGGGAGCCCCATTCGAGGCAGAGCCCGGAGTCCTCTCTTGTGGGAGCTGGTGGGTGTCCATGTTGCAGCTCAGAGCCCAGCAGCGCCTTTGCGCCTTGGGACTGTACAGGCACCTCCTGCAGAAACTGTCTGGATGTAGGAGAGAGCCTTCACCCACTTGAAGATTCTCAGTGCCACCCACCTCTCCACACCCCCGTCACAGGCTGTGGTTGGCACAGAGTTAAGGAAGGAAACAGGACTGAGGAGGCTTCCCCAGGTCTTGCTCTGTGTTACTAAGGGAGTGCATTCACCAGAGACCTCTGGGGGCCCTGGCAGCGCTCGGGGAGGGAGATGGCAGAGCCGTGACAGAGTAGGGTGGGCTCTGTGCACACTCACTGGGTCATCTGTGTCGGGGGAGCTTTGGGCAGTGGCAGAAATTAACAGGACTTCCCGATGCCAACTGAGTGCCAGCCAGGGCCGAGTGGGGCTGTGGCTAGGGTGGGGCGGGATCAGTGTCAGTCTCTCTCCTCAATGACCTGTGGCCTTGGCAGCCCCCCGAACTCTCGTTCCCAGCCCCATCCTCCGGGCCACAGGCCTGCCCATGCCCTGCCTCTGGGGGCTGTAGATGTGGGTGGAGCTGTCCATAGTGCGGCTGCACTGTCTTGCTTGGGTGGGCTGGGCCTGGGCATCCTGTGGGGACAGTGACTGGAGAAGGGGCACAGGTGGCCCAGGTCCTCCTCGACCTGGCCACAGCCCAGAGCTGGAGAGCAGTGTGGCTGGCATGCCAGGTGGGATCCCCCAGGGTCCTCCAGGACGCTAGTCCTAGGCCACGCCGAGGGCACCGTGAGCTTTTTGCCTCTTCTGATCAGCGGGCTCTCCAGTTGATTCTTCCGGGGGGCTTGAGGTGAGTTGAAAACCCAGACTTCCCTGCTATGAAACTTTTCTGCAGAGAGCAGGGTTTAGAGAAGGCTCTGATCTTTTGCTATGAGGTGGGCTGACCTGGGGAAGCCAGTAAATGCTGGAAAGCTGGTGGCAAGCTTTGGACATAGCACAAGCAGGCTGTCCCTGCTTGCCAGGGCTTGGGGTGTGCATGGCGTGGGTGTCAGGCCCCGCGGGGACCAGGAGGGACGGGAGCAGAGGAGGGAGCTGCCAGCTCAGCACGTTGTGGGGCGGGGAATGATGGTGCCAGCGACGTATTGATGACCAGACAACAGTCCTAATGTAGAGTGGCCCTGGGTTTCTCAGATGCCTTGGGAGACAGACCAGGTGGTTGGGTGAGTTGGTGATCGAGGACCCTTGGTAGAGGCTGCGTGGGGCTCAGTGTGGAGATGGGGTACCCCCGGTAGAGTGTGAGGTGTGGGTAGAGGCAAGGACTCGCCAGACCCAGGACCAGGGCTCATGGACACCCGGGGTGGGTGGTGTGGCGGGGAGATGGGTGGGAGAAGGGCAGGGCTGCCGTTAAATGCTGTGTGGTGTGTGTGTGTGTAGTGTGTGCTCTGTGTGGTGTATGTGGTGTGTGATGTGTATGTGACGTCTGTGGGTGGTGTGTGGTCTATGTGTTGTGTGTGTGTAGTGTGTGTGGTCTGTGGTGTGTGGTGTGTGTGTGGGATGTGTGTTGTGTGTATGTGGTGTAGTGTATGTGTGGTCTATGTGGTATGTGTGTGGGGGTGTGTGTGGTGAGTGCTGTCTGGTGTGTAGTGTGTGGTGTCTGGTATGTGTGGTGGTCGGTGTGTGGTGTGTGTGCTGTGTGGTGTGTAGCATGTGTGGTGTGTGGTGGGTAGTATGTGGTGTGTGTGTGACGTGTGTGGTGTGTTTGGTGTGTGCTGTGTGGTGTGTAGTCTGTGTGTGGTGTGTGTGTGCAGTGTGTGGTCTCTGGTAGTGTGTGGTGTGTGTTCTGTGTGTGGTGTGTGGTCTGTGGTGTGTGTGGTGTGGTGTATATGTGGTGTATTGGATGTGTCTGGTGGGTGTGTCTGGTGTGTGTGTGTGTGGTGGTGGTGTGTGGTGTGTGTGATGTGTGGCCTGTGTGTGGTGTGTGTGTGGTAATGTGTGGTGTGGCCTGTGTGTATGGTAGAGTATATGGTGTGTGGAATGTGTGGTGTGTTTGTGACGTGTGTGGTATGTGTGATATGTGTCGTGTGTGTGGGGTGGGTGGTGTGTGTGTGATGTGTGGTATGTGGCATGTGTGTGTCTGGTGTGTGTGATTGGTGTGCGTGTGGTGTGCGTGTGACGTGTGGTGTGTGGTGTGTATAGTGTGTGTGTATGGTGTGTGTGACGTGGGTGGTGTGTGTGACGTGGGTGGTGTGTGTGACGTGTGTGGTGTTTGTGTGTGGTGTGTGTGTGGCATGTGTGTGGTGTATGTGGTGTCTGTGGCGTGTGTCTGGTGTGTGTGGTGTGTGTGTGACTGGTGTGTGTGGTGTGTGTGGCGTGTGGTGTGTGTGGCGTGTATGGTGTGTGTGGCGTGTGTGGTGTGTGTGTGACGTGTGTGTGGTGTATGTGGTGTGTGTGGCATGTGTGTGTCTGGTGTGTATGGTATGTGTGATGTGTATGTGTGACTGGTGTATGTGGTGTGTGTGTGGCGTGTGTGACGTGTGTGGTGTGTGTGTGGTGTGTGCGTGCATGGTGTGTGTGTGTGTCTGATGCATAGGTGGGTGCCTGGTTTCTCTCTGGGAGGAGAAACCCCCGTTGTGTGGGAACTGGAGCCGTGACCCCTAGGACTGGGGCTGCGCGGGGCATCCATCCCTCAGATTCATGCAGCCCCGGCTTTGGGTCCCTTGCTGAGCCTGCGTGTCCCTGTCCCCGGCTTTGGGTCCCTTGCTGAGCCTGCGTGTCCCTGTCCCCGGCTTTGGGTCCCTTGCTGAGCCTGCGTGTCCCTGTCCATGCAAGCGCTGGTCACCCAGGCTGGTGTCCCGTCCTCTGGATGTTTCTCTGATTCAGTTCTCCTTCCTCTTGACCCCGGTTGTTCTGCCTCAGGCCTTGATACCTTCTTCGGCTACTGAGACATCATCCTAGTTGGCTTTGTTGCCGCTAATCTCCATCTTTTTTTTTTTTTTAAGACAGAGTTTCGCTCTTTTTGCCCAGGCTGGAATGCAGTGGCACGATCTCTGGTCACTGCAACCTCCACCTCCCGGACTCAAGCAATTCTCCTGCCTCAGCCTCCCGAGTAGCTGGGGTTGCAGGCATGCACCACCACACTTGGCTAATATTTGTATTTTTAATAGAGATAGGATTTTACCATGTTGTCCAGGCTGGTCTTGAACTTCTGACCTCAGGTGATCCGCCTGCCTCAGCCTCCCAAATTGCTGGGATTACAGGTGTGAGCCACCGTGCCCAGCCCTCTCTTAATCTTTTTTTTTTTTTTGAGATGGAGTCTCGCTCTGTCCCAGGCTGGTGAGCAATGGAACAGTGGTGTGATCTTGGCTCACTGCAACCTCTGCCTCCTGGGTCCAAGGGATTCTCCTGCCTCAGCCTCCCGAGTAGCTGGGATTATAGGTGCCCACGACCATGCCCGGCTAATTTTTGTATTTTTAGTAGAGATGGGGTTTCACCACGTTGGCCAGGCTGGTCTCGAACTCCTCACCTCGTAACCCACCCGCCTCGGCCTCCCAAAGTGCTGGGATTACAGGCGTGAGCAACTGCATCTGGCCAGCTCAATCTTGATACCACTGCCAGAGTGAATTCTCTGCAATGAAGATGCATGAGCACTGTCCTAGTCCTCTCCTTGGGACAAGCAAGCCTGAGTCCAGCAGCTTCAAACTTCACACCTGTGTTAAAATAAAAAAACAAAACCTGCTGGGTGTACTGGCTTACGCCTGTAATCCCAGCACCTTGGGAGGCTGAGGCGGGTGGATCATTTGAGGTCAGGAGTTCGAGACCGGCCTGGCCAACATGGTGAAACCCCGTCTCTACTAAAAATACAAAAATTTGCTGGGCATGATGGTGGGCGCCTGTAGTCCTAGCTACTTGGCTGAGGCAGGAGAATCGCTTGAACCCAGAGGCGGAGGTTGCGGTGAACTGAGATCATGCCACTGCACTCCAGCCTGGGCGACAGAGTGAGACTCTGTCTCAAAACAAAAACAAAAACAACAGAAAAAACCAAATCAAAACCAAAAACCACCACGCCTGTGCCACCTCACAGTCAAACACCACGCCTATGCCACCTCACAGTCAAACGCCACGCCTGTGCCACGTCACAGTCAAACGCCACACCTGTGCCACCTCACAGTCAAACGCCACGCCTGTGCCACCTCACAAACACCACGCCTGTGCCACCTCACAAACACCACGCCTGTGCCACCTCACAGTCAAAGGCCACGCCTGTGCCACCTCACAAACACCATGCCTGTGCCACCTCACAAACACCATGCCTGTGCCACCTCACAAACACCACGCCTGTGCCACCTCACAACACCACACCTGAGCCACCTCACAAACACGACGCCTGTGCCACCTCACAGTCAAACACCACGCCTGTGCCACCTCACAAAAACCACGCCTGTGCCACCTCACAAACACCACGCCTGTGCCACCTCACAAACACCACGCCTGTGCCACCTCACAAACACCATGCCTGTGCCACCTCACAAACACGACGCCTGTGCCACCTCACAGTCAAACACCACGCCTGTGCCACCTCACAGTCAAACGCCACGCCTGTGCCACCTCACAGTCAAACGCCATGCCTGTGCCACCTCACAAATGCCACGCCTGTGCCACCTCACAACTGCCACGCCTGAGCCACCTCACAAACACCACGCCTGTGCCACCTCACAAACACCACGCCTGAGCCACCTCACAAACACCACGCCTGAGCCACCTCACAAACACCACGCCTGTGCCACCTCACAAATGCCACGCCTGTGCCACCTCACAACACCACGCCTGAGCCACCTCAGGGGTCCGGGAGGCCGATGGGGAGGCTCTGCTCAGGCCTCCTTGGAGCTCAGTCAGCCAGGCTGTGGTTACCTGGAGGCTCGACTGGGGCTGCAGGACCTGCTTCTAAGTTCACCCATGTGGCTTTTGGCAGGAGGCCTCATTTCTTTGCCACGTGGGCCTCCCTGAGGGGCAGCCTGAGTGTGTTCACGATGTGGCAGCTTGATTTCCCATAATGAGTGACCCCAGTGGGCATGAGTGGGCCCCACAGAGCCCTGTGTGACCTGGTCCTCACCAGCTGAGGTTTCGTCTGCTCCTTGACTCTGTCTAGCCCTTACTCAGTGGGAGGAGGGTCGGGCTCCACTTTTTGAAGGGAGTGATTTCAAAACCGCTCTTCTCCATAAGGAGTGTCGGTCAGAAACGGTGCTTGTGGAATGGTGTTGGCATTGATGCTGGCTCTGGTGCCTCCCACGCCTTGTGCCGGACTTTGGTTGGCCACAGACAGGTAGGGGGCTTACAGAGAGGATAGGCAGGTGCAGAGCTTTCTTTCTTCCCTTGTTTGCTTCTTTCTTTCTCTTTCCTTTTCTTTCCTCCCCTCCCCTTCCCCTTCCCTTTCCCTTTCCCGTTCCCTTTCCCCTTCCCCTTCCCCTTCCTCTTCCCTTTCCCTTTCTGTTTTGCTCTTGTTGCCCACGCTGGAGTGCAGTGGCATGATCTCAGCTCAGTGCAACCTCTGCCTCCCAGATTCCAGAGATTCTCCTGCGTCAGCTTCCCAAGTGTCTGGGATTGTAGGCGCCCACCACCACACCTGGCTAATTTTTGTATTTTTAGTGAGATGGGGTTTCACCATATTGGCCAGGCTGGTCTTGAACTCTTGGCCTCGGTAATCCGCCCGCCTTGGCCTCCCAAAGTGCTGGGATTACAGGCGTGAGCCACCACTCCCGGCTTGCCCCGTTTTCTTCAGTGACTTTGTTAATGAGCCAGAACAGTGATGTGGGTGCTGCACACCCCATTCTGCTCCTGGGACTCAACCTCACCTGAAATAAAAGCTTTTCGTTTATTTGCTTCATGTGGGGGCCAGGTGATACCTGCCCGCCCTGAAGTGTGCATTGCCTTAAATTCAGCCGCTTCGGTCTGCTTGCTCACGAGTGTCTTCAGTGTGACCGTAGTCATCGCTTTCTGGTAAAAAGAAGGTTTGTGGGGAGAGGGCCTCATCAAATGTCAGGAAAGCCCCTGAGGAGACAGGCAGTGTCTTCAGGGGCCACGTCTGCAAACCCAGAGCCCTCCTGACCGCGGCTGCAGAGGACAGTGCCAAGACTCCTGAGGGGCCAGGGCTGCCTGCTCTCCCTCTTTCCAGCTCTTTGCTCATCCCACCCAAAAACTGGCTCCCACCTTTCTCTGTGTCCCTCATCTGCTGTCTGTGTGCCCGTCTCCCTGTCAGCCAACCAGTCTTCACCCACACCCACCTACCCCTGCCTGCACCGCACCACCTGAATATGTGGCACCTTTGGTGAACACGTGGCCTCCAGCCTGGGTTACCTGTCAGTTCCTGGTTTTGTTTTGTTTTTTGGAGATAGGGTCTCTCTCTCTGTTACCCTGGCTGGAGTGTAGTGGTATAATCACAGCTCACTGCAGTCTCCATCTCCCGGACCCAGGTGATCCTCCCACCTCAGCCTCCTAAGTAGCTGGGACCACAGGTGCACACTCCTGTGCCCAGCTAATATTCTCAATTTTTTAAGAGACAGAGCCTTACTATGTTGCCCAAGTTGGTCTCAAATTCCTGGGCTCAAGCCATCTTCCTGCCTCATCTCCCAAAGTGCTGGGATTGCAGCCGTGCGCCACCAGGCCCAGGCTTTGCCACTTCCTGTTTGTGTCAAGCTCCTCTCCACCTCAGGGCCAAAAAGAAATGCTCTGATTTTCCTTTACAACTTTTATAATTGTGTGTTACCGGACAATTAGTCCTGACTCTGGGTGGGCACACACACATACCCACCATGCACACTCACCCCCACGCTTATGTGCACACTCAGGTGCACACTCCCACTCATGCACATCTCTGCATGCTCACGCTCGCTCACATCTGCACCCCGGCTGTGCTGTGCTTGCACCTGGCGGACTCAGTATGTGCGGCCCAGCTCTGGTCCGGCGTCCCTGGCGTGTGTTGTGCAGTCTGCGTGCGCGGCTGTGTTCACCCTGCAGGGCTCCTATGTCGGGGCTTATCGATGGGACCGTTCGGCGATCATCCTCAACCCCCCGCCACCCCCTGCTGTCTGCTCTGAGTCTAGGCTCACACCAGCTTCCCCAGGTGTCAGAGGGCTGCTCTCTGAGCAGGGTGCAGGGGCACTGCCTTCCCTGCCTTTCCCTTGGAAACAGTGCATGTTTTCCTAGGAAAACATTTAGGATTTTCTGCTTTTTTTTTTCCCGAGATGGAGTCTCGCTCTGTCGCCCAGGCTGGAGTGCAATGGTGCCATCTCGGCTAACTGCAACCTCTGCCTCCCAGGTTCAAGCAATTCTCTGCCTCAGCCTCCTGAGTAGCTGGGATTACAGGTGCCTGCCACCATGCCTGGCTAATTTTTTGTATTTTTAGTAGAGAGGGGGTTTCACTATGTTGGCCATGCTGGTCTCGAACTCCAGATCTCAGGCAATCCACCCACCTCAGCCTCCCAAAGTGCCGGGATTACAGGCATAAGCCACCATGCCCGGCTTTTACTGGCGAAGCTACTTTTTCTGTTTTTATTGGCAAAGCTATGTTTCAAAGTTGAAATTAAAATATGACCATTGAAAATATGCACATCAGTTATGGTTCCAGCAGAGTGTGGGAGCAGCTGCTGGTTTCTATAAAAGTGTGTGCTTTTAGGGCTTTGAAAAGCTTTTGCCACGTAGAGAAGGCGCTCAGCTGCCTCTGGAGAGACCGAGGCTGCTGCAGAGAAAGAAACAGCTCCCTGTGTGGCCCTGCAGCTGGGTCACCCGGAGCCTGAGGAGTTCTTCAGACAGGCAGGCAGCTTTGGGGCCAGCAGTTACATCATGGGCTAGAACCTAAGGACAAGCTAGAGGTGCATGTGGCCGTGTTCACACCTTCAGGCCCGCTGCGTTTTTGGAGGTCTTGGGTTTAGTGAGCAGATGGTGCCTTCCGCAGCCTCAGTCACGAGAGCGCAAGGCTTGTCCTCCATGGGGGGCCTCTGCTGCACCTGCTGAGCTGTTTTCTCTGGGCCTCCTGGGTGAAAATTGAAAAACCAAAAGCTTTGAGCAGCTCCTGGTACCAAGAAAAGGACTGACTTAGTTTGTTTTTGCTGCTGTAACAAAATACCCCCGACGACGTCACTTATAAATAAGAGAAATGTATTTCTCAAGAGTTCTGGGCTGGGCACAGTGGCTCACGCCTGTAATCCCAGCACTTTGGGAGGCCGAGGTGGGCAGATCATGAGGTCAGGAGATCGAGACCATCCTGGCTAACATGGTGAAACTCTGTCTCTACGAAAAATACAAAAAATTAGCCGGGCGTGGTGGCGGGCGCCTGTAGTCCCAGCTACTTGGGAGGCTGAGGCAGGAGAATGGCGTGAACCCGGGAGGTGGAGGTTGCAGTGAGCCGAGACCGCGCCACTGCACTCCAACCTGGGCGACAGAGCAAGACTCCGTCTCAGAAAAAAAAAAAAAAAAAAGAGTTCTGGAGGCTGGGAGCCCAAGACCCAGGCCCCAGCAAGTCTGGTGTCTGGTGAGAGCCTGGCCTCTGCTTCCAAGGTGGCCTCTTGTGGCTGTGTCCTCACCTGGCGGAGGAGATAGACGATGCGGAGGACTGAGGCTGGTTCCCTCCAGCCCTTTATGAGGCTCTCGTGTCTTGTGCAGGCCCGCAGGACCTGATCAACTCGCAACACCATGGTAGAGATTTGGAGGGACACGTTCAAACTGTAGCAGGGACCATCAAGAACATGGAATGTTTGAGACGGCACAGACTGAAAATCTGGAATTTGTAGCTGCTGATTTTTCTTGCTTGTTTTCTCAGACCTTCTCTCCAGGAGCCATGCCCAGGGTGGTCAGAGGTGGTGAGTGAGGTGGCAGAAGCGAGTGCTGGGCAGGGGGCGCACTGCTGGGCACTCACTCCATACCTCCTGATGGGCACTGGCTGTCCCATCCCCCTTGGGGTGAGGAGCCGGTGCCATCAGTGGCTGCACAGTCAGGGTGGAGAGTTCCCTCCTTCTGCCTCTGTGTGGAGGGCTGGGGAGACAGGGAGGATCTTTGTTCTCCAACTTCCTGGCTTTGTAAGGCTGTGTGCCCCTCAGCCCGAGCAGGTTGTCTGAGCAGGGCTCACTCAGCCAGTTTTTTCATGTGCCGTCGGCCAGCTCCCCTGTCTAGAATGCTCTAGTCCGTACTTTCCTAATAACCCTCTCTTCTGCAGGGTTGGGAGGGCGCTCACCAGAGGCAACAAGGGGTCTAGGGTCTTGGTGCTTCTCAGACTGGCCTCCTCGCCTGACACATGCACGGAGCTTGCTCTGGCCATCTCTGTCCCTGCCTGTGCCATGGACATCCCTGTGCCCTGTGGGCCTCTGTGGCTTGGCCGGGCTGGCCTGTTCCTCCCTGTGGCAGGAGGGAGGTGCTTGGCTCTGCTTGGCTGCCTGTTTCAACATGCAGTGTGCTGCCCTCCAGGCACTGCCAGGCCCTTGGGGAGCACCCCCCACCCTTGACTGCTGCCTGGCCCTGCTGCAGAGTGGCCCACGGCCAGGGCCGCCTTGGCTGTGAGGGGACCATGTGAGCCCCTCCCACATGGTGGATGGAGCTTGCGCTTTCACAAGAGAGTAAACCGGTGTTTTAGTTTGACAAAAGCCAGAGGCTTTGGCAAGGGGTAGGTACAGATGTGGCTGAGACAGGGCCCTGGACGTTTGCTGAGTGACGTCAGGTCAGCTCGTAGGAGGCTTCCCTGACCTTCCAGGGTCTCACCGGCTTCCGGTAGCTGAGTTAACCCACCTCAGGTGCTGGAGGCCCTCCAGCTATCAGCTAGGGCCCGTGCACCCCCCAGACTGACTGAAGGGCTTCGCACACAGTTTGAAAGGCCTCTGCGCTTTGGAGCCCAATTTAGAACTTGAAGGCTTGACCTTTGTGTTTTGGACAACTGTTTTGTGTTTAACCTCAGATGGAGGTGACCATCGAACCAGAGTGATGGTAGCAGGAGCTGGGACGGAGCCCCAGGGCTGGCGCCCAGGGACAGGGGGTGTGGGCGGACGGGTGGCGCAGTCCAGGCCAGCATCGGCCCCGTGGGCCTCGGTTTCCACCGTCTCTACAGCGTGGGTGGCCTGTTCAGTTCCGTGTGGCCTTCGCTAGCGCTGTTGGGCGCTGAGCTGTACAGCTGCCGTGTCTGTGGGCAGCAGTTTTTTCTCCTGCACCGACTGTCGTCCAGAGGCGTTCAGAGCCTGCTGTTTTCACGCTCTAGCTGCACAGCTGCGCCCGCGAGTGCGAGTCATGCGTCCGAGGCCTCGGCGTGACCTTATAGCATCTGTCGGGTCCGAGCAGTCAGTCCAGAGGGTCGACTCTGAATGAAAATAAAACGTCGTGGTTTGAAATGGAAGGAAACCTGGCCCCTGAGGGTGCGTAGCATCCCCGCCACCCTGGTGCGTGCGTAGTGCAGCCTGGCGGTGCCGTGGGTTGGAGGCCATCCTGTGTGGGCAGCACGGCAGCCAGAGTCTGCAAGGTCACGGGTGACACCAGACCGAGCCTGTGAGACCCGGGCCTCCACACCATCCAGCAGGGGCCCAGCAGACCAGCCACATCCTCATGCCGGGCCTGGGGCTTGTACGGACAAGGGATGTCCATGGGCAAATTCACTTTGATTTGAATGAAAAATAAATTATGCATCCCTATTTTGTGACCAAAACATGTGGCCAGTTGTATCTTTAAAGATTTGAGTGGGGCTGGGCGTGGTGGCTCATGCTTGTAATCCCAGCACTTTGGGAAGCTGAGGCGGGAGGATTGTTTGAGCCCAGGAGTTTGAGACCAGCCTGGGCAACAAAACGAGACCCCATCGCTACAGAAGATACAAAAATTAGACCGGCATGATGGTATGTACCTGTTGTCTCAGCCACTTGAGAGGCTGAGGTGGGAGAATTGCTTGAGCCCGGGAGGTCGAGGCTGCAGTGAGCTATGATTGCACCTCTGCACTCTAGCCTGGGAAACAGAGCGAGACCCTGTCTCAAAAAAAAAAAAAAATTATTCTTTAGAATTTCACTTCTCAGTGATTCACTTTTTATAGTAGAACCACAAAGACAGAAAATATGTCTTTTGTCTATTTATTTATTGTTTTGAGACGGAGTCTCACTCTGTCTCCCAGGCTGGAGTGCAGTGGCCCAATCTCAGCTCACTGCAAGCTCTGCCTCCCAGGTTCACGCCATTCTCCTGCCTCAGCCTCCCGAGTAGCTGGGACTACAGGCACCCGCCACCACACCCGGTTAATTTTTTGTATTTTTAGTAGAGACGGGGCTTCACCGTGTTAGCCAGGATGGTCTTGATCTCCTGACCTCGTGATCTGCCCGCCCCGGCCTCCCAAAGTGCTGGGATTACAGGCGTGAGCCACCACGCCTGGTGTCAATTTGTCTTTCTTAGAAAAAAGGAGCTCTGTCCCCGAGGGCCATGTGCTTTTATAAAAATCAGTCGCTGGAAGTGTTTCCAGGAAGTGTTTGAGGTTCCTGTCTGTGGGGTGTTTCCTTGCTCTGGACGAAGGTGATTTGGGGAGTTTCTTGGGTCCTGTGGAATTGGTGAGCTTGTGCTCTAGGTCATAACTTTAGGTGGCCGCGGGTGCTGTGTCAGTGTGGCCTCGTCATCGGCATCATGGCGCCCCTGTGCCCTGCAGGCGTGGCCAGTGGCACCCACGTGCCCTCACAAGCCTGAGCCACGAGATGAGGCATCTGAAGCCAGCGTGGTGTGGTCGAGGAGGGGAGCCTTGACCCTGAGGAGGCCCGGAGGTGACCCGGCAGGTGGGGCTGGGTAGGAAGGCTGCTCCCAGTGGCAGTGGACGAGTGGCGTGGATGGTGCTGGGCACCACAGACGGGGGACTTGAGGCAAGGACTGGGAGGTGGCGGGGGGTGGGGGCCCGGGAGTGCTGAGGGGCTGGTGCCCTGGCCATGGCCATGGACTCGTGCCCCAGCTGGACACACCTGCTGGGTCTCAGGGCCCTGGAGACGCCCAAGAGAGCACGCCTGGGTGGATGGAGACTGTCTGCAGCTCAGAGCGCTCTGGTTGGGGGGTGCAGCCTGGGGGGACCCCCTATTCCTAACAGGCCTTGGGAAGGGAGGCTACTGAGTGAGATATAGCTGGGGGGCAGAGTGAGAAGGGGGTGGTGGCGGCACCTCCGGAGGGCAGAGGGAGGGCCGGAGCCTGGCACACAGGGACCTGCTGTGGACAGGCCTGGGCGTGGCATGGGGGTACTGGAAGCTGCTCGCCTGGGATGAGGGCGGGCCTTGCCCAGGGGAGACCCCTGTGTGTGCACCTGTTTGTCGCACGTATTTTGAGATGAGAAGGATTTGCATGTGTTTCTATTAGAGTAACTATTAGGGGAGGAGGTGCAAGGACAGAGAAGGTGGGAGCTGCGTCTGGTGGGCCCCTGAGGACATCGACAAGGTGGGGTTCCAGGGGCCTTATGGGGGCAGGTGGAGAAGAGACAGAGCCACCACAGGGCCTCAGAGGTGGCTGTGAGGTGCTTGCTGAGAGCGGCCCTGGGTGGGGCTGTTGTCGGAAGTGGAGGCACAAGGCACCCTCCCTGGCCAGGCCACCTGCCAAGGACAAGACTGGGACAAGGCTGTCACCTGTGAGCCCTGGGCATCTTGGGGCTTGCTTAGGTGTCAGGTGCCCACCAACCTGGTCCGTTGGGTCTGGGCAGGGCCAGGCTGTGCGTCTCTGCCCACACCAGCTGGGCGGGGGCTGAGGAGAGCTGAGGGGCCAGCTGGTTGGGCTGGGGCGGGCATGGGCAGGGTCCGAGAAAGGGGCTCTGAGAGCTGTGGCTGGTGTACAGGGGACCAAGGCCCCTGCTTTGTGTGGTCTTGGGGATGGCCAGAGCCCCAGCACACTGAGCCCTCGATGGGTTGGTGGGATGCTGCCTCCTGGGTGATCTGCTAGAAATGCTTTAAGCCCGTATCTTTTCTATTGCAGACTTTAAAAAATTCAAAAAGCCTTTGCTCCCTCAATTACGAAGATGACGATGAGGATGACACCCCAGTGAAGACGGTTCTGTCCTCCCCATATGACTCCCGGGGCCTCCCTGGCATCACCATGCCTGGCTGCAGCCAGAGGGGCCTCAGGACCAGCCCTGTCCACCCCAACCTGTGGGCCTCTAGGGAGTCGGTGACCGGTGATGGCTCCCGCAGGAGCAACGGGGACTCCCGTGATGGGGACAGTGCCGGGGAGGAGGGCGTCTTCCCCCGGGCCCGCGGGGAGCTGGACCTGGAGCAGATCGAGAACAACTGAGGCTGGTGGGGGCTGGTTGGGGCCATGGCTGCCGCCTGCACCTGCCCTGGGGCACAGACTAGGTTTCATGTTGCTTGGAACATTAAGGCGTAATTTTGATTCAGTTTTTCCTAAAGAAGCATTTTGCATTTTTATGGCTTTTGCAGTTCGGGAGAAAGCTTCTCTATTTTGGATGCATTTCAGAAGGGCGTTCTATTAAACATGAATCTGCAAACAGATTAACATGTGTCTGTGTTCCCCACGGAAGGCCTGCCGTGCAGGGCGCCTTGTGTGCTTTAGTTGCTAGGAAACCCCAGGTGTTGGTGGTCAGGGTCCCACTGGCCCCGTGTGTCCCCTCCCTCCTGACGGGTCACGGTGCTTGGGGCTTGCGCATGGGCATCTGTGCCCATGAACCTTGTCACCCATGTGCCAGTGAACCGCCAGCTTGTGGCCGCCTGGTTTTCCACTGGTGGCAGTGATGGCCTTTGGGGCAGACCAAGCTGCCATGAGTCCCTGCTTCCCGTGGCCTGGGAGGGCCCTTGCGCCTTCAGGTGGGGTGTGGTGCCAGGCCTCTGGGAAGGCCGTCCTGCCGGCAGCACCCGTCAGCACCCACTCTGTGAATTTAATACAAGGCCTTTGCTTTGTGCATACGACTTCTGATTAATTTTCGTTTCCACCATCTGAAGTGGGCCTGGCTGTGCCTCAGGCCTCTGGTCTCTGGCTCAGAACCAGACAGGGCAAGGGATTTCCTGTTTTTCATTCCTGCACTTTTAATAAAATCATAGGGGTTTCGAGTTCGCGATAGCAAAAGAAAACATTAATACTTTTTTGAAATTTTCTTGTTTTTTTCCCAATAAAATTCATGAAAGGTCATTGAAGTTAATCAATGCCACTTTCTTAACTGACATGGGCCACAGATCAAAGGTGGGCAAAGGTGGCGAGTGGTGTGGTTTTTTTGGATCAGCTTTCCTGAGGCCGAGCTGCTTGGGTGAAAGTGGGGTTCCGGCTCTCGGGTGACCCTCCTGCCTCTGCCCTGCAAGACGGGGGATGGCGCTGGGGAGTTTGGGGCCTTAGCAAGTGGGAGCCCCCTCCCTGGCCAGGCTCTGCCCTCCTCTGTTGGGGCAGTGCCTACTCTCCTGCTGTGCTGGCCCGGGGTCAGGAACCCTCCTGTCCTTGGCAGGCCCTGGGTGGCTCCTGTGCCACCCAGAACAGAACAGGAGCTCAAGAGAGTGTCACCTGCTCCCCAGAGCCACCCCTGGCCTCATGTGGAGGGAAGGGAGGGCCCTGGCATTGGACTTTGACACAGTTGCCAGACTGCACAGGAAAGTTGTGTTTTGGATTAAATTTGTGGAGATCAGCTCCGGGTGGTTTAGCAAAAGCCACAGTCACCTGCGTAGTCATCCAGGGTGCTGGGATTTGGGGTGGGGCGGGCGGTGCTCTGAGATGACTTAGTACAGGGCAGGGTCCCTCAGGTCAGAGGCTGGCTGTGGGGCTGGAGTGGCCTCCAGGGCACCGGCCACTGGTCTGCAGGACATGGCAATCTGGACAGCAATGGGAGACAGGGCTGTGGGGCTGGCATGGTGGTGGTGTCAGGCCTGTCAGGGTCCCACAGGGCCCTCTGCTGCAGGCCGGGGAGGGCGTCAGAGATGAGGCAGGGTGTGTGGCTGTGGCTGCAGAGGGCCCCGAGGTCCCCACCAAGGCCTGGATGCCCTAGGGGCAGGTGGGGCCTCGCCCCCTCCCTGCAGTCACTCTCTACGCTCTGAGTTCACCCAGCGTCCCCTCCCGCTGGATGGTGACCCCGGTTTGGGAGATCTGTCCACTGTGTCACCTGGAGTCTAGAACAGTTCCCAGCTGACTCTCGCTACCTGAGTCCCCTTCAAGGACAGGCAGGAGGAGGGGGGCCACTGACTCTGCTCCCACCCCAGCCCAGGGCCCTTGGGGCCCCTCACCAGCTCTGAGCCTGGCCTGGGTGTGTGGGAGCGAGGGGATGTGGGGTGAGCTGGGGTTTACGTGTGGAGTCACCAGCCGCCCCCCACCCCTCCGACACTCCCCTTCCCTTGACGGAGCGTCTGGTCCTGCCTGCAACCCTTGGATTTGCCACCTTCCCCCAGGGCTTCCCCACCTCTCTCACCTCCTACCCTACCTCATCTCCTCCTTCCCCAAACCTCTGGCTCTCCTGGGCAGAACCTTTCCGGCTGGCTGGTGAGTGGGGCTGGAGGCTCCTCCTGAGGCCCGAGCCCAGGGCCATTCCCCTCGGTGCCCTTGACGTAGGGTGTCTGGTGGGTGGGGCCCTCGGTGGGGCAGTGCAGCCGGTTCTTCTGCAGTGCCGACCTGCTGTGTCCTCTGCGGGTGGGGAGACTGAGACGGAAGGTTCAGGGCACCCTTGGGTCCCCCGTCTGCCTGGCACAGGGTGGCGTGTGTGTGGGAGTGAGCTCACAGCCCGGCCCCTGGGGCTTGTCCCCAGGGCTGTATTTTCCCTTGGGTGTGTCTGTGTGTTTCCTGGGATGGGGGGCCAGGACCCTCACCAGGGGCATTTGAGTCCCTTGGTTGGCCCTGTGGGGTCACCTGTCTGAGGCCGGGGACAGCCTAGGGGGGTCGGCCTGCTGCCTCGGGTGGATGCTTGGCCCTTTGGGGATGGAGAGAGGCTGCTGCTGAAGCTGCAGGAAGTTCTGGTGGGGTGGGGGCTACTCAGCTGTGTCACCCACGGTGGGCCTGGACTTGGTCCTTCCTCGACTGGCCACAGGCAGGGGGTCCCAGGGCCCTCTGGGGTGACCCCAGAGCCATGGACAGGTGGATGGGGGGAATGGAGGGCATGCGGCACAGTGCAGCCCCTGGGTCCCTGGGACCTGCTTTGGGCACCCACCTCAGCGGTCAGCCCCTGTGGGATCCACTGGGCTGGGCAGACATGGTGGGAGGGCCGGGGTTGTGCCTGGTACCCTGGGACAGCTCCCTTCCTGCACTGGGGGCCTGTGAGGCCACTCCTCAGTCCCAACGCTGGGATCCTCCAGACAGGCCCCTCTCTGCCCCTAGCCCCCAGCACTGCTGCAGTGGCCCAACCATGCCCACCCCTGCCGGGCTGCCCCCAGCCCTCCCCCTCTCCTGGGGCCTTCCCCACTGCAGGGCTCCTGTCCCTGTGAAGGGCTCCTGAGGGGAAGGGGCTGAGGCAAGGTGGGGCAGGGATATGGGGATGAGAGAGGGATGGCTTCCCCACCCTTCCCAGGGCATCCACACCTATGTCTTCTCCTGAATACGCCTCCATCTTCCCCCAGGCTCCCTCTGTCCCTCGAGGGCTGGCCTCACCCCCCTGTACCCTCCAGCCCTGCCCAGAGCCTCTGAAGACCCGGGGAGGTGGGGACGGCCTGGCTGGGAGCCTCCCTGGCAGCGTGGGGTGGCAGCCTCTGTGCCAGGGCCTCAGAGCCAGCCAGTCCCCTGCAGTCACAGGCCCTGTGCTTGTCTAACCTTTTATTCCTTGTCCTGGGCCTATTCTTTGGCCATCCCCGCCCCCCGAGCATGGGTGCCGGAGGAAAGGCAGCCCAGCCCAGCTGAGAGCCCCGGACCTCCCTGTGCCGAGAGCTTGTCCGCCCAGGCACTCCCCAGCCCCAGACAGTTGTGGCCGCTGAGGCAGTGGCCCTCACCAGGCAGCCCTCACCAGGAGAGGGGCCTGCCTGTGCTCTGGTGCAGCGGGAGCTCCTTGTTCTCGTGCTCACCGCTGCATGTGCAGCTCAGCCAGTGCCCTGGGGGGAGGAGGGGCAGATGCTGGGGGCATGGGTGACACTGGAGGGCACCTTCGCTGTTCTAGCCCTGCAGATGGGACCCCCCCCCCAGCAAGAACAGGAATTTCAGCTCTCCTCCTGGCTGGCCTTTGGGTGGAAGGAGGGAGGTCTCCCTTGAGGACCCTGGGCCCCATGCTAGCCCCGTGGCCTCCTGATGCCTGGCCTGGCAGACGCAGACACGGACCCCTCTGTACCCGAAAAACCCAGGTCTTGGGCAGGCAGACACTTTCTCCTCTGACAGAGGTGGATTGGCCAATTCTTGGCTGCTGCTCTAGACTCAGGAGGTGAGGGCATGGGATCTGGGGAAGTGAGTTCCACTCAGGACAGCCGGCGTGAAGGCCCGGAGGGACGAGTGAGCCAGGTGCCCAAGGCCGTGGGCTCAGGTGGAGAGCGCAGGAGTGAGTCCACGTGCAGCGGGAAGCTTGACGCGCGAGGACGGACGGGATCTCCCGTGAACGGGGCAACACCACAAAGTTAGCTGTTTCCCAAAGCAATGCACTGCTGCAAAACCCAGCCAACTGCGAGGAGAAATTCACAACCTCCGTCCTAGGCAGAGGTCTGGTAATCCTCTTGGTGGTTAATCGGTCAAGTAGACTCGAAAGGAAACAATAAGGATGCATGAGGTTTGATGGTGCTGGCTCCTGGGCTTGAGCGGAGGGGCGTCTATGGAATGGGGCTCACCCAGCTGGGAAGTCACATTAGTTTCAGGCACACATGGAGCCTATCAGAAATGGACTATTTATAGGCCAGAAAGCAAATGCCAGTACATTTCAAAGAATTAGTATCATGGCCGGGCGTGGCGGCTCACACCTGTAATCCAGCACTTTGGGAGGCTGAGGCGGGCAGATCATGAGGTCAGGAGATCGAGACCATCCTGGCTAACAAGGTGAAACCCCATCTCTACTAAAAATACAAAAAAAAAAAAATTAGCTGGGCATGGTGGCGGGTGCCTGTAGTCCCAGCTAGTCGGGAGGCTGAGGCAGGAGAATGGTGTGAACCCAGGAGGCAGAGCTTGCAGTGAGCCGAGATTGTGCCACTGCACTCCAGCCTGGGCGACAGAGCGAGACTCCATCTCAAAAAAAAAAAAAGAATTATACAGATCCTATCTTCTGACCACAACTCAATACCAAAAAGCAAACAAAACCTCATGTGTTTCAGAAATTCCAAAAACGCACTTGATGTAACTCATGGGTTATGGAAGAAATCAACGGAAGTGAGAAAAGACTTAGAACCGGATGGCAGTGGGCGCGGCAGATCCGTGCTTGTGGAGTAGATCCCAAGTGGTGTGTGGAAGGGAATTTACAGTCCTCAGTGACTGTATTAGAAGAAATAGGAGTGAAAAATAGCCAGGCACAGTGGCTGGCGCCTGCAGTCCTAGCACTTTGGAAGGCCAACAGCGGGGAGGATTGCTTGAGTTCAGGAGTTTGGGACCAGCCTGGGCAACATAGCAAGACCCCGTCTCTACTAAAAATAAAAAAATTAGTTGGGTGTGGTGGCTTATGCTGGTAGTCCCAGCTTCTTAGGAGGCTGAGGTGGGAAGATTGTTTGAGTCCCGGAGGTTGAGGCTGCAGAGAGCCAAGATCACACTACTGCACTCCAGCCTGGATGACAGAGCAAGACCCTGTCTCAAAAAAACAAAACAAAACAAAACCCAGAAATGAATGAAACTGACAACAAGGCTACAGCAGAGAAGACCCACAAGTTTTTTCTTTGCTAGACTGAATAATTGGCAAAAGTCTTTTAGCTTAATTGAGAAAAGGGGAGAATGAGCAAATAAATACTACTGGGAATGAAAAGAGAGGCAGAACTAGAGATGCAGTCTGGATTATAAAGATAGAGGATATTATGAATGACTTAGAGGAAACAGACAAATTCCTGGAAAAAATTGCCAAAAACTGACTCGAGAAAGAGAACCTGTAAATAGTCCTGCAGCCACTTACCAGAATGAAACAGTAGTTTAAAATCTTCCTGCAAAGAAAGCCTCAGCCCCAGATGATTTTATTTTTTTATTTTTTTTTTTGAGACAGAGTTTCTCTCTTGTTGCCCAGGCTGGAGTGCAGTGGTGCGATCTTGACTCACTGCAACCTCTGTCTCCTGGGTTCAAGCAGTTCCCCTGCCTCAGCCTCCTGAGTAACGGATTACAGGCGCGCACCACCATGCCTGGCTAATTTTTTTGTGTTTTTAATAGAGACGGGGTTTCACCATGTTGGCCAGGCTGGTCTTGAACTCCTGACCTCAGGTGATCCAGCCACCTTGGCCTCCCAAAGTTCTGGGATTACAGGCGTGAGCCACCACGCCTGGCCCCCAGATGATTTTATAGGCAACCTCCACAAAATGCATAAGGGAGGAAATTCCGGCCTTTCCTAATTCCGTTCAGAGAATGGAAAAAAAAGACCGTGCCCACATTATGGCCCAGGCACGTATGATCTTGATGTGAAACCAGATGGGAACAGGGGAGGGAGCTGCTGGTTGATGGCTGAACATGGTGGCCGAGGTGGTGGCCCTGAGAGCTGCATTAGACCTCAGGGCTGACTCTGCCCCTTCCCTGCTTTCCTCTGCGTGTGTGGACGGGTGTGGAGGGGTTGTGGGGGCAGGGATGGAACTCAGAGGGTAACAGGAGCCCTCAGCAGAGACCTCTTCCCTCCTGCCCACCCTGCCCTGTCTCCACTGGACCCCATACAGGGGAGTCCTGTTTGCACGAAGCAGCTTAGACACCTCCTGCCACACCCCGAGTTCAGGGTCACAGGCAGGCAGAGTCCACTGTGGGCTCCAATCCAGTTTCCCTGCCAGCCCTTGGACAGCCAGTGAAGAGGCCCCGGCTCCCGCACAGGCTGCAAACCCCACACTCCCTCTGCCACCTGCTACTCACTGCCAGAGAGCCCTTCCCTGGACCCCTCCTGGTGTTCTGCTGGTCCTCCCGGGTGTCCCTGAAACCCCGGGCGCTCCCCCAGCCACAGCCTCATTGCCCTGAATGGTGGGTTCTGCGTTGGTGCTGAACGGGAAGTGAGGTCCTGTAGCCAGACCCCCCAGTCATGCCCCCTTTTCTCTTTTCCTGCAGTTATGGATATAGATTTTTTTAAAAAACCTCTTTAATTCTGGTAATGTATATGTTCTTGGAGAATGGTCAGTTTTGTGAGGAATATCGAATGCATTAGCTGTCACTTTCAATCTCCTGGGCTGTTCTGATCCCCTCTCGGTCCCGGGCTCCCTTGCTTCCCCGCTCTGTTGATGAGGTGCTTGGAGCCTTGCTTATTTTATTTATTTATTTATTGGGAAGAACCGGCTCTTGGATTTACTGATGGGCTCACCCATTCTTCTTGTTTCCAATTCATTAATTCCGCCTTTATCTTCGTTCCCGCCTCTCCTGCCTCCCGTGAATCTGCTTTATGGTTGTTTTTCCCTCCTGTGTCGAGTATTTTGTTCATTTATTTCCAGTCTCTTTTGCTCAGTAATAAAAGCATTTAAAGTTGTGAATTCTCCACCAACTCCTCCTCCATCTGGCTTCGTGGACCTGCAGTTTCTCTTTCCATATAATTATAAAATCATCTCTCGAGGTGAATTTTATTTACCCTCTGACCCAGGAGTTGTTTAGGAGAGCATTTCTAAACTTTCAGATCATCTGGCTGCTTCTTCAGACCTTTGCATTCATTTCTAGGTTTATTGCATTGGTGTAAATTATGGTTTAAATAATGAAGCCTGTGAGTGTTTCACCGTTTGGAATGCAGGGAGATATGCGCTCGTGTGTGTGAGCATGAATGTGTACCTATGCGTGTGAGCATGAGTGTACCTATGCATGTGAGCACGTGTACCTATGTGTGTGAGCATGAGTACCTATGTTTGTGAGCATGAGCGTGTACCTATGCATGTGAGCATGAGTACCTGTGTGTGAGCATGAGTGTGTACCTATGCCTGCATGCGCCCTGTGCACATGCATGTATGTCTGTGCACGTGTGTGCATATGTGCCTACAGGCATAACTACATGTGTGCCTACATGTTCTGCATGGGAGTCTGTGTGTAAGTGTACCTGTGTGTGTGCACGTGTAACTGTGTCCACAGGTATTTGCAGGTGGGTCTATGTGCACATGGGCATGTGTGTCCATGTACAACTGTATAAGATGCACACGTGTGAGCACTGTGTAGTGTGTGCCTGCGTGGTGTGTATACACAGGCGTGCAAACTGCCCACGTACATGCACGCCTGTGGAGCGTTCTGTGGCTTCAGACGGCTGCTGAGTCGAGGATGGTGATGAGAGGACTCAGGCTTCGTTCCAGCTTTGTCCACGTGGCTCTACTCCAAGGGCGCAGATGATAAAACATCATGAATGGGTGTTGCTTTTATTGTTTGTTAGTTGTCTGTTGAGACGGTCATGTGACAGTTCTCTTGTCATCTGTGGGTCGGTCTTCTTGGGGGTCCATATCAGAATACTGCACACTGGGCTTAAACAGCAGAGCTGTCTCTCCTCCCAGTTCTGGAGTCTGGAAGTCCGAGATGGAAGCATCAGGAGGGCCACTCTCTCCCAGGGCCTCGCTCTGTGGCTCAAAGGCGGCCACCATCTCCCTGTCTGCACGTGGTCGTTTCTCTGTGTGTGTCTGTGTCCTCATCTTCTTCCTCTTCCTATGAGGACACAGGTCAGATTAGATTAGGACCGACTCATGTGACCTTATTTAACCCTAACTACCTCTTTAGAGACCGTATCTCCAAATACTAAACTTTTTTTTTTTTTTTTTGAGATGGAATCTTACTGTGTCGCCCAGGCTGGAGTGCAGTGGAGTGATCTCGGCTCACTGCGACCTCCACCTACCGGGTTCAAGCGATTCTCCTACCTCAGCCTCCTGAGTAGCTGGTATTACAGGCACGTGCCACCACACCCCGATAATTTTTTGTATTTGTAGTAGAGACGGGGTTTCATCATGTTGGCCAGGCTGGTCTCAAACTCCTGACCTCAAGTGATCCACCCATCTTGGCCTCCCAAAGTGTTGGGATTACAGGCATGAGCCACCACGCCTGGCCGTGGCTTGGATAATTTTTAAAAGTGAGGAGCAATTTTTTTGTTGCTGTTTCCTTGTATATCATGTGTCCCCCGTCCTCAGGAAGCTTTTAAGATCTCTGTATTTTTGGTTTTCAGTGGGTTGCCTGTGGGAGCGGCTTTTCTGTGTGTTTATTCCACGTGTTTGCTGGTTGGTTTGGCTGTTTTTTTAGCTTCTTGAATCAGTGTTTCTATAGCTTTTTCCTTCTGTAGGGTGCCTCAGTCTCCCCACTCTCTTTCTCTGGGGCGTCTCAGAGGCTGCCCAGTGCACCGTGGATATGGCACCTTCCCTCTGTGGTTGGGCGCCTTCAGCTCAGAGGCCGTTTCCCTGGGACTGCTGTGTGCCCTTCCCTGAGGAGTTCCCAGGCAGTGGGGGACACACTCCAGGGACAGGAAGCCATAATGCCCGGCACAGGAGCCCCACAGTGCTGTCCCTGGACTCTCAGAGGTTAGCATGTGTGGGAATGGCCTGGGCTGCACGCTGGCCTCACTGCCCCGCACTGAGGCCCAGAGACCTGGCCTTGCCTGGGACATGGGGTTGATGGAGACCTGTGCTGCCCACAGCAGGCCTGGGGCTGCCTCTGGCTTGTCCACCGCTGCTATTGCAGCTCCCGGGGCAAAAGGCTGCTGGGAAGCCCCGAGCAGGGTCTCCGCCTGCCTCAGCCCCGCTCCAAGCCGTATGCCTCTCCACTGACAGGTGGCAGAGTCAGAGCCATCCTGACTCCAATCTTTCTTCTCTAAAGTGTTATAATAATTTATTGGAAACATTGTTTTTATTGTTAGTATTAATACATTTATTAATTTATTATTATATTATTTTTGAGACAGGGTCGCCCCCAGTCACCAAGATTGGAGTGCAGTGGTGTGATTATGGCTCACTGCAGTCTTGACCTCTGGGGCTCAAACAGTCCTCCTGCCTCAGCCTCCCAAAGTGCTGGGACTGCAGGCATGTGCCATGGTGCCCAGCCTCAACATAAAATTTAGTGTTCAGTTAATTGGCATTTAGTACATTCATGAGATGGTGCAGACACCGCCTCTATCTGGTTCCGAACCATTTTATCCCATCGCCCAAATGAGCCCCCTCCCCACGAGTGGGCCCTCCCCACGCTGCCCTGCCCTGGCAGCCTCCCCTCTGCTTGTTGTCTCTGTGGAGCTGGGCATTTCGTAGATGTGGGATCATGCTGTGCGGGCCTTTTCTGTCTGGCTTCCACGATGGTGTTTAGAGCAGGCTCCTGGCCTGTCTTGGAAGTGGAGGTGAGGCTGAGGGGAATTGCTGAGCCTGCCTCAGGTGTGGGACGGACTGGCTGAACGGGGCCCCGGGCATGTATTTCTGTAGACCCTGCTCTTGCCTGTGTGTCCCCATACACGATTCGTGACACGTGATCCATGAGTTGGGGGTCGGCAAACTGCGGCCCACAGGCCACATACAGACCCGACCTGTTTCTGTAGAGTTTGATGGGAACTCCCCGACGTGCATTTGTGTAGGCCTTGGCTGTGGCTGTTCCGGCTGCCGTGGCAGAGGTGAGTGGTCTCAGCAGACACCATGGGGGCCACAACACCAAGGTGGGCTCTGACCCCCTGGTCACGGGCAGCTCAGAGGACAGGGTGTCTCAGGCCCCTGCAGCAGGTGGCACCAGGGCCAGGCTGTCTTGTGCACCTGCCTCGTGGGCAGCTCCGACAGCTTGGGAGGGGATGACCTACCCTTGTGTGTGAGGAGTTGGTCCCCTCGTCCAGGACTCGTACCCTCACCACACCTGACAGGCAGGCAGCCGGGTGAGGTGTCCAGCGGGGTCTCACTGTGGTCTTTTTGTGCTGGGCGGAGGGGCAAGCAGGGGAACATGGGGAAGGATGAGGAAGGGAGCACAGGAGGGAAGGTCTGGGAGGGGAAGCTCCATCCGGCACCTGCTCAGGCCAGGGCCCATCTGAATAAACCACAGCTTTAAGCCGGGGTGTGAGGCCCAGGCTGTCCCTAGCGAGGCTGTGTGTGGTGGAGCTGGGCCAGCCCTCTGGCCACAGAGATGAGCTGTGGGTGGGCCGGGGTGGGCTCAGCTTTGTTCTCAGAGCTGCTTCCGGGACTAACTGCCTTCGGAGACTCAAACGATCCTCCTGCCTCAGCCTCCCAAAGGGACCCCAGGTTGGGTCCCTCTTCCCAAGGGGCTGAGTCTGGGCCTGAGGGCCCTGCTCTGGGAGCCCCCCTTGTACTCTTCACTGAAGCTGGGCACTGGCAAGGCCCTGCCTTAGCCCTGGGCAGCTCCTGTCTGCTGAGGACCTGTGCGGGCAGCCACAGGCAGGATGAGGGGGTGGCCCAGAGCTGGTGGAGCCTGGACAGGCCCAACCCCAGGCCAAGGCCATGGCCAGTGGCCCTCAGGATGGACATGTCCCCTACTGCCCCCTGGCCAGGCCTCCAGGGCACAGTCCAGGCCCAGGACTGACTCGGGCCACCCTAGAGGGGTCCTGAGGCCCCAGGCTCCGCTTTCCCTGGCGGGCCCAGCTGCCGGGTGGTCTGGCCTGGCCTGAGGCTTCGCCCGCACTTCCCCTGGAGGCCGCTGGGTGGCAGCAGAGATTGACTCTAGGTGGTGGCCACAGCCTCGGCCTCCCTCTGTGGGCCCTGGAGTCCTGGTGGAGAGTGCAGACCCCCTGGGGTCCCAGGTGCGGTGGGGATGGGGCTCCCTCCACCATGGGTCTGGCCCACTCTAGTGCCCCAGGGACCCTGCTCCTTCCTCTTCCCAGCTGGGCTGGGCGAGGTATCCGCCTGGAGGGGATCGAGGTGCTGTCCTCCAAAGCAGGCATGGTGCCCATCCTGGGGTGGACGTGGGTGAGAGGAGAACCCCATGGCCCCTGCCTCCTGGAGACCACACCATCATGGGGACTCATCATGGATTTAAGGCACACAGGGCCCCAGGGGAGAAGGTACTCAAACTCAGGTGTTCCAAGGCCCCCTTATCTTGGGCTACGGATTAGGGGACCCTGCAGTGGGCGAAGCCTGGGGAGTCTTAGTGCAAGTGCGTGCCCTCCCCCCATGCCAACCTCCCCCCATGCCACCCTCCCCCCATGCCACCCTCCCGCCATGCCACTCTCCCCCATGCCACCCTCCCCCATGCCACTCTCCCCCATGCCACCCTCCCCCATGCCACCCTCCCCCATGCCACCCTCCCGCCATGCCACCCTCCCCCATGCCACCCTCCCCCATGCAGCCCTCCCCCATGCCACCCTCCCCCCATGCCACCCTCCCCCATGCCACCTTCCCCGTGCCACCCTCCCCCCGTGCCACCCTCCCCCCGTGCCACCCTCCCCCGTGCCACCCTCCCCCGTGCCACCCTCCCCCGTGCCACCCTCCCCCCGTGCCACCCTCCCCCCGTGCCACCCTCCCCCCATGCCACCCTCCCCCATGCCACCCTCTCCCATGCCACACTACCCATGCCACCCTCCCCCATGCCACTCTCCCCCATGCCACCCTCCCCCCATGCCACCCTCCCCCCATGCCACCCTCTCCCATGCCACCCTCCCCATGCCACCCTCCCCCCATGCCACTCTCCCCGTGCCACCCTCCCCCCGTGCCACCCTCCCCCCATGCCACCCTCCCCCTATGCCACCCTCCCTGTTCAGGTACACCCTCCCCTGGGCCACCCTCCCTGCCCACATGCGTGCCCTCCCCCGTGCCACCCTCCCCGCCCAGGTGCACCCTCCCTTCATGCCACCCACCCCCCGAGGTGCACCCTCCCCCTGTGCCACCCTCCCTGCCCAGGTGCACCCTCCCTTCATGCCACCCACCCCCCCAGGTGCATGTGGGTTGACCCCAGGGCCTATGGAATCCTCTAAGCCTCGTCACTGGACGCTGCAGCTGACAGGAGGACCCTGAAGGGAGATGGGACTTGCCTGAGGGCATCAGCTCACAAGCAGAGCCTGTCTCTCCCAAGTCACTTCATGGTGGGTGGGAGGCTCATGGCTCAAGCCCCAGGCCCCCTGCATGACCTCAGGAGGGGCTGCCCTGCTGAGTGGAGACCCCCAGGTGGGGCTGCTGCTGGGACACTTGCCAGAGGGCAAGGGGGTGGTGGAGGGAGGCAGTGGGTCCCTCTGGCCCTGGGCTTCCTCCCCGACACCCTTCCCCTGCAGGCCTCAGCTGCAGCTCTTGGCCACTTGGCCCCAGTGTGGACACTGTCTCTGCCCTGGAGAATGTGGAGAGGACAAGAAGGATCAGGCCCACGGCAGACGGGAGGTCTCGGGCCACCGGGAGCCCCAGCTCTCCACCATGCTGTGGGGAGGGGTCAGCCTGGCAGGGTCTGCTGGGGAGCTGTGGCCAGGTGGGCTCCAAGCAGGGGACTGGGTGTGTGTGGCACCCCAGGGTGCTTTCCATCTGAGGCTCCAGCGTAAGCAGCCCCGCGGTTATACAAGTGACTGTGGTCCATAAACATTCCGGGAGGTGTATCCGTCAGTCGGCAGTTCACGGCTGCTCTGTCACCCGAGGGCGTGAGCTGCTCAGGGAACAGAAACACCCACCAAGCGGCCACCATGGCCTCAGCAGGATCAGGCCCTGCCTGAGCACTCTGGGTGCCTTGGGGTCAAATGGTAGTGGTCGTGTTCCCTTCTCCTGCTGGGCCGGGCCCTGAGTGCCCAGTGCTGGGGCTGGTGGGGACCTGGTTGGCCGAGGGAGGCTGTGTGTGAGGGTGCAAGGCCAAGCTGGACGGCTTCCTGGGGGCCGACCTGGGGGCACCGGAGCGAAGCCTCACCCTCCTGGCCTGCGTCCATGTGGCCACGCTTGGTCCTATGGCTCTGGCTGGCCTCACTGGGCCCATGGTTGCCACTCTTTGCCAAGCCTTAGTCTGTCCTGTCCCACAGCCCCTGCCCTCAGGCAGCCTCCAGGCCAGGCCCCCACCCTCTCCATCTGGAGGCTGGGGGAGGGCTGGCCACATACAGGCCACAGAACCTGTGATTGAGCCCTGGCCAGGGGCTCAATCAGTTGGATGAACAGTAGGTGGGTTTGTGATGGAGACTCAGGGCTGTGTGTTGGCACTGCCAGGCTGAGTCTCTGGGCTCAGGGCATGGCTGTAGCTGAGAGTCTACACTGTCCCGGGTCCCCCAGACTCAAAACATCACTGTGGCTGAGAGTCTGCACTGTCCCGGGTCCTCCCCGGGTCCCCCCGGGCTCAGGGCATGGCCGTGGCTGAGAGTCTACACTGTCCCGGGTCCTCCCCCGGTCCCCCGGGCTCAGGGCATGGCCGTGGCTGAGCGTCTACACTGGGTCCTCCCCGGCTTCCCCGCTGGGTCTGGTGATCGGGGTTCTTCCTGTTCTGCGTGAGTGGCAGCCTCTGGTCTGAGTTGGGCTCCCTGGGCTCTGCCGTCTGGGTCAGCTTCTGCTGTGAGATGCTGCGGAAGGAAAGCCCACGTGGACGGCTCGTGACGGCTGCCGTCTGTTCATGCTCCGTGCAGCTGTAGTCACTTGGGCTCAGCTTGGGGTAAGGTCCGGCCTGACCCCTACCTCCTTCTGGGCCAACCGCCCCTGGCTTGCTCTGCTCCTGGTGTGGGCAGAGCACCAGACGAAAGCCCTATGCACCAGGGTCATCCAGGAGCCAGATGGAGACAGGAACAAGGCCCAGAAGGACGGCAGGGGCTCACACCACTTCCCCTGCACCCTTGCAGGCAGCCACACCCAGAGTCGGGGCAGGAAAAACATGCTGGGCTGCCTCCTGGAAGGCTCTGCAGAGGATCACTGTGGAGGATTCTGATGGGCGGACCCTGGGGAAGGGGTTGGAAGCCCAGATCCCACCCACTGAACCTGCCTCTGGGGTCTCTGGACAGCTCCTGGCTGCCCAGACATGACCTGTGCTGGCCAGGGCGGTGGCTTCAGTCTCCCCCAAGGCTCCCCTTGGCGTGACCCTGACCACATGGGCTGGGACGTGGGGCCTTCTGATCACCTGGCGTGACCCTGACCACATGGGCCGGGACGTGGGGCCTTCTGATCACCTGGCGTGACCCTGACCACATGGGCTGGGACGTGGGGGCTTCTGATCACCTGGCGTGACCCTGACCACATGAGCCGGGACATAGGACCTTCTGATGCCTCTTGGGCCCTTGGGTCCTTGAGTGGTTCTTCCAGGAGGGCCTCTGGGGGAGTCTGGAGTGCGCCCGCATGTCAGGGGAGAGCTTTGCTGTCATCTGGCGTGAAACACAGCATCTGGGACAGAATTCCAGGTGCCTTCTCAGCCAGACCTGCAGCGTGGCGGTACCTGGCGTGGTGGCGGGGAGGCGGGCTGGCCTGGCTGTGAGTCCTCACCTTTGGTTTGCGCGGAGGGTTCTGTTATTGCCTTTGAGGATGTAGATGTCTCCAGAGGGGCTGGGTGGCAATCTTCCTACAGGTTTTGCCTGGAATGGGGGCCCTGGAGTCCATGCGCGGTCACCCCCGCCGTCCTTCTGGGCCTTGTTCCTTTCTCCATCTCGCTCCTGGATGACCCGTCAGCCTCCGCACTGTCACATTTGTGGTTCAGAGGGTCACGGCGCTTTCTGCCTCCTGAGGCACCAGTCCCCCCTCAGAGCCTCAGTTTCTCCACTATGAAGCAGGGATACCTGTGTCTCCCTTGACGCAGCGCCTGACCTGGGGGCATCCCTGGTGAGCCCTGCGTCCAGCCCCACCCTGCCTGCCCTGGGCCCTGCAACGTGCTGGGCAGTGGACATGGCCACTGTGTCACAGACAAGATGAGGCCCAGGGACCTGAGCCAGTGGTGGCCCATGCCCATGCCCACAATGCCAGCCCTCCCTGGCCCCACTGAGCAAGGGGCTCTTCTACGCCTCAGGGAGGGGGCACCTGGCCGCCAGTGGTCCCTGCAGACGACACAGCTGGAGTAGGACAGGCCACCCACAGCCTGCCCAGAAATGTGGGACAGGAATCTCAGGCCTCACACCCGCCCCAGGCAGGCATGGCCCCTGGGCCCTCAGGTATGCCCCAGGGTCCCGGGGGAGGCTTGGCCCCATCTCGTGGCCTGGGGGCTGAGCCCAGCCGGGCACCCACTTCTCCCCACCCGCCAGAGAGGGACTCCATCAGCACCACCCTCCTCAACTTTTTTCTCCTCCCCAATTAATTAATTTAAATTGACCATTAAGTCAGCCGAGTTTTTGATTGATATTTTCATTAGCAGCCCTGTCCGACGCCCCGGGAATGTATGGTAACGTCCGATCCGCGGCGGCCGCACTCCTCCGCAGGCTGAGTTATGGCTGGCACCGCGCGGCTCCCGGGGTAATTTGAATTCAGATGAGCTGCCGCCGTGTTCCGGAGCGGGCGGCCGTCTGCTGACGGATGGCACTTGGGTTACCGCAAGGTCACCGTGCAACCGCCACCCACCACAGGAGGGGCTGGCCAGGCCGCCGGGGAAGGCGGGCAGCCCTGCAGCGGGTGACCAAGTGGACTCCCGAGAACTGCCCAGCCGGTGGCCATCCGGTGAAAGCGCTGGCGAGCCTGGGGGCCTGGTGGCCTGAGACCGTGGCCAAGCCTCACAGCTGCCATCCCGCGGGGGCCGGAAACCCACCTCTGCTTGAGGCTGCCACAGCCTCCTCTCCCGGAGCTGCGGTAGGGGTGGGGGTGGCGGCAGGAGCCAGGCCTCTTCGTGAGGAAAGCGCTGACCAGGACGGAGCAGCTGCCTTTCACGTCGGGGGAGCTTGGGCCCATCTCAGGGTCCACCTGCAGCTGGACACAGTCTCCTCTACAGCTGATGTCCCCGTCCTGGAGTGGGCACGCCAGGGCCCTGGCCATGGACCGCTGGAGGGCTGGACCTGCCATACTTTCTGCTGTTCAGCATGGGGGACCGCATGCCGGGCTGGTGGCCACAGTGGGAGGCACAGAGCCTCGGGTGCCACTGTCAGCCCTGTGACCATGGGGGCTGCCTCAGCGCCTGTGCCTTCGTTTTCCCACGGGCACAAGAGCGATCATAGGGTGCCTCCATCTGTGGTTTAGGGAGGGACACGCGGGCGGCCCAGGCAAAGTGTGAGGTTCGTGCTGGCCGTGTGCGTGTGGCCTCCCCTTCCCCTTGGTGCTGACTTGTCCTGTCCCTGGCAGGGGCCCCTCGAGGCGGAGGGTGGTGGCTTCTGGCCTCAGGCCTGGTGGGGGCTTCAGGAGACCCTTGGAGGGCTTGGAAATGTGGTGCCTGAGTCTGAGGGAGGCAGAGATGGCTGCGGGCGGGATCTGAGTCCCAGCCTGGGCCCAGCCAAACAGCCGCTGTTCCCGACCTCCCTCCCCGAGGGAGCCAGTCCAGAGCTCCACCGTCCCCTCACAGCCCCCACCAGACCCCCAAATGGGCATGCAGGGCCGGAGACCCTGCCCCTCTGCCCCTGTTTGTGTGTCTGAGGCCATTTAAAATGGGCACGGAGGGCCAGCTGTACTGCCAGTCACAGGGCAGGGCTGGTGGGGCGGCCCCTCAGTGGCAGTGCCCTGGGAGGGAGGAGGAGCCCAGGGGAAGGAGGTCATGGGAGGGGCCGTGGGGCCAGGGCCTGGCTGGAAGCCTGAGGGGCCACAAAGGAGTCCCCAGGGAAGGTGCCCACCCCAGCCAGATCCGCCTTCAGCCAGGGGGCTCCTGCTGCAGTGACTCCTAGGGAAGCAGCCGCCTTTGTTCTGCCCCTGTTGTCACCCCCACACTGGGGGCTGCACTCTGACCGTCACGCTGGCTGGAGAGTGTGAGCCGAGGCTGGCATCCTGATGTGACTCCGGGTCCTGCCTCTCTCCGTGCTGCTGCTGTAACGGCACCGTGTCTGGGTAACTGATCGTGAACAGGGGTCGGCCGGCTCAAGCTTCTGGAGGCTGGGAAGTCCCAGATTGCGCAGCCGCATCTGGAGGGCCTCTTGCTGTGTCGTCAGGTGGCAGAGGGCAGAGAGGAGGGAGGAAGGCGAGAGAGCAGATGGGGTCGGAACCTGCCCTTTAATATGGGCCCCGTTCCCAAGACAGCAGCATCGATCCGTTCATGAATGTGGTGCCATTCGACCCAAACACTTCCCATCAGGTCCCACCTCCCCACACCACCACTGTGGGGATCAGGTTTCCAACACATGAGCCTTGGGGGACGCATTCACCCCACAGTGGGTGGGGAGCCCCATGGCCGCAGGGATATTCCCCCAACACGGTGCCAGGGACGGCACGGGCCAGACGTTCAGCCTGCTCTGTGTGACCTGCTGGTACCTGCAGATCCAGGTTGGGGTCTCAGACCTGGGGAGGGCAGGGACCTTGTGACAGCCTTGGATGGGGGGACTGCCCCAGTCCAGTGGGAGGGGCTGGCACTGCCTCCGTGACCTGGGACAGGACCCAGTAGAGCTAATCCTGATTCCCTCACCATCTTCTCTCCCTGCTGTGGAGCCTGGGTGGTGGCAGATCCACCCCACTGTCCCCCACCCCAAGCTGCTGGGCCCCACCTCCCAACCTTCCTTGCAGTGGAGTGTGGCCATGTGACTAAGTTCTGTCTGATGAGATGTGAGTGAAAGTGTTGGGCAGGACTTTCAGGAAGACTCCTTAAAAGTAGCTGACTGGCCGGGTGCGGTGGCTCACGCCTGTAATCCCAGCACTTTGGGAGGCTGAGGCGGGTGGATCACGAGGTCAGGAGATCGAGACCATCTTGGCTAACACGGTGAAACCCCGTCTCTACTAAAAAATACAAAAAATTAGCCGGGCGAGGTGGCGGGCGCCTGTAGTCCCAGTTATGCGGGAGGCTGAGGCAGGAGAATGGCGTGAACCTGGGAGGCAGAGCTTGCAGTGAGCCGAGATCACGCCACTGCACTCCAGCCTGGGTGACAGCGAGACTCCATCTCAAAAAAAAAAAAAAAAAAAAAAGTAGCGTAGCTGACTCAACTAGGAAAAGGGTCCCCTGTTCTTTGTGTTCCTTCTTTCTTGCTTCCTGAAACTGAGGCGTGATGGCTGGGGCTCTGGCAGCCATTTGAACCATGAGGTGACCTTGGGCAGGAAGCCACATGCAAGGAGGTGGAGCAGAAAAAAGCCAGAGGTTGCCTACGTATGTGGTGACCCTGGGGACCCGATCCCAGCCTGGCGTGGCCACCTCCAACTCTTGTCTCATGAGAGAGAAGTTGACTTTTGCTGTGGTTGCTGCTACCGTGTTGATGGCAGCGTTGTGTTTTGGTATTGCTGTTGCTTATGTTTTTGTTGGTGGCAGTGATGTTATTTCTGTTGCTGTTTTCATCATTGTTTTTGTTTTTGGTGGTGGTGGTGGTGGTGTTTTTTCTTTCTTTCTTTTTTTTTTTTTGAGACAGAGTCTCGCAGTGTCACCTGGGCTTGAATGCAGTGGCGCAATCTCAGCTTGCTGCAACCTCCACTTCCTGGGTTCAGCCTCCCAAGTAGTTGGGATTACAGGCGTCCGATGTGGTGGTGTTTTTGTTTTTGGTGGTGGTGGTGTTGTTTTTTCTTTCTTTTGAGACAGAGTCTCGCAGTGTCACCTGGGCTTGAATGCAGTGGCGCAGTCTCAGCTCACTGCAACCTCCACTTCCTGGGTTCAGCCTCCCAAGTAGCTGGGATTACAGGCGTCTGATGTGGTGGTGCTTTTGTAGGTTCTGGCATTGCTGATGGTGGTGGTAGTGATGGTCCTGTTGGTGGTGATGGTGTTTTGTATGCAGCCAGTACAATTCCTGACTGTGGCAGGAACCAAAGAGAATCCCCCCTCTGTGGAAACAACTCCCGGAAAGGCCTCCCTTGCTCCAGGACAGAGTGAGAAGACAGAGCTCAGGTGCTCCTGTGGGATGTCTGCAGAGGAGGGGCCATTTCCTTCCACAGCTGTGTCCAGGCACACTTGAGAGAGGTCTGTTATGGGAAATAAGATGACATTTTATTTATTTATTTATTTATTTATTTATTTATTTATTTTTAATTAATTAATTATTTTTTTTTAAGACAGAGTCTCACTCTGTCGCCCAGCCTGGAGTGCAGTGGCACGATCTCAGCTCACTGCAACCTCTGTCTCCCAGGTTTAAGCGATTCTCCTGCCTCTGCCTCCCCAGTACTGGGACTACAGGTGCCCGCCACCACGCCTGGCTAATTTTTGTATATTTAGTAGAGACGGGGTTTCACCATGTTGGCCAGGCTGGTCTCGAACTCCTGACCTTGTGATCTGCCCACCTCAGCCTCCCAAAGTGCTGTGATTACAGGCATGAGTCACCACGCCCGGCCGACTTGTTTTTTAATAAAGTATAAGGAAATGTGGAGACCATGAGGCGAGAGAGGACAGCTTAGATGATCGCAGGGCAGATGAAGTGAAGCAGATCCAGGTGCCAGTGTGGGCGAAAGGGACCTGACATGCCCAGGACAGGCCTTTGCGTGTGGACGCCGTGAACCCCCATTCCTGCCAGGGCCCTGAGTGGTACAAATGGAGCTCCAATGCACAGCAGAACTGGGATCTGTAGTAAAAGGCAAAGCGCAAGGCTGGTGCCCGGAGCGTGAGTCAGAGACGCTGGAGATGAAGGGCGGGGGTGGTCACGGGAGGCCAGGGGGGTGAAGACCTGAGAAGCCGATTGCAGGGTATAGACCCAGAGATAGGCCAGCACCTGGTGCGGGAGGGAGATGTGGCTTGGAGGAAAGTGCCCATGTCCACAGGTGCATGAGGCTGGGAACAGGGCGGGAAGGCCGGCCAGTCCTGAAGTGGGCCAACCCCAGAGACGCCGAGCTGGGCAAGGGAGCCCAGGCCGTGCCTGCCATACCCCTCCGTGCGCGCCACCAGCTGGCCCTGGCCTCTGCCCTCCTGCCTTGCCTGCCCTGGTGAGGCCGGGTCGTTGGCCGCCCTGGCAGTGTGTACCGTTCCCTCTCCAGCTCCGTGTTTGCCCAGCCCCGGGCAGTGGTGAGGGGCCGCTCGCCACAAGGTGGGATCCTGGCAGCTCCTGCCTCAGCCTGTGGCTACAAAGTTCAGTGACTCGTTAGTGACCTGCTTCGCTTAGAAGGTGCCGGAGCTCAGGGAGGATGGGTGAGCAGCGTGGGCCCAGAGCCTGCCTGTCTTTGACCCCGGGAGGAAGACAGCCCAGGCCGTTATGTGGGCTGCTTTGGGGTGGGGGCTCAGTGGACCCCCAGCTCTCACCTGCGGACGCTCTGCGGCATCCCCTTCCCCGTCTTGTTGGCAGCGTGGAGCAGCGTTGCTGGGTTGGGTGCAGGTTGACGTGTTTCTGTGCTGTGTTCATTGAGGTGAGCTTGTGGCTGCCGCAGATAAGCCCTGAGCCCTCAGGGGGCCGTGGAGGCCTCAGCCCAGCCCAGTGAGAGGGCTGTGGGTTGGGGGCTGGGGGTCGGGGCTGGCTTATCTGTGCGGTGGCGTTCCCCTGCTGGGATGGTGCTGGGGTTGCACACACAGGCCCGTGTGGCTGGTTCTGTGGCTGGTTCTGTGGCTGGGTCCCATCCCTCCAGCCACGTTTTCCTGGCCATACCCCACGGCCTGGGAGGCCGGCGGCATGGAGTCGCTTCAGCCCAGGAGGGAAGGGGATCTTTGGTGGCCACAGCCATGAGCCACAGTCCACCCCTCAGGCTGCCAAACAGCCTCCCCTCCCGTCTTCCTTCCCCAGAGCTGCCGTCCCCATGCAGCTCCAGCCCACACCTCCAGGTGGGCATAGCAGGGCCAGGAGACTCTGCCTCCCATCCCTGGTCATGTGTCTGGGGCTGTCTGAAGGGGGCCCTGGGGGCCGGGCTGTGGTGCCAGCCCACTTCCCACCCAGGGACATTTGGGCCTGGAGCTATGGTCAGGCCCCACCAGTTACTGGTGTTCCAGTCCGGGCCTGGTTTTCCTGGGATTCTGGCCAGGTCTTTGGCCATTCACTCACCCGCCTACCCTCAGACACACTTTCCCATGCCATCCCCACTGAGGGTGGCCACCTGGGGGCCACAGCCTGGATGCACCCCTGCCGTGATGGGCCTTCGGGCTCAAGGCCAGCCTCACTGTCTCTGCAAGGCAGCACCTGCCCTGTCTTCTGGTTCTACTTCTTCCTCAAGAGGCAGTGCTCACCTGCCTCTGTCTTCCTTCCAGGTTGCCTCATGGACTGTTTCACCAAGTGTGTTGCCATGACATAGCACGGCCCTCCGTCTTCCCATCTTCATGGCATCTGACAGCCGTCTCCTCACTGGTCGGCTCCATGCCAAGCAGTTGTGACGCACGTCAGTTCTGTTGTGGTGGCACCATCGCAGCGACTTCTCTCTTGGTGAAGGGGTTGCTGCTGCTCACCGGTAGCTGCCGACTGCTCCTGGGTGCTCCTGACATGCAGGCGCTCCCTTCAAGGGGTGGGCACGGGCACCCTCAGTCCTGAGGCTCTGCTGTCCTCACCGCTGAAAGAGAACCGTCAACCCAGAATGCTATACCCAGTGAGAAGACCGTTCAGGAATGAAAGGGGCATCAAGACATCCTCAGATGAAGGAAAACCAAGCGTGTTTGTCACCAGCAGACCTAAAAAAGAGTGGCTAAGGCAGGTCTTGGAACAGAAATGGAAACAGTGAAAGAAGGAACCTTGGAACATCAGGAAGGAAGAAAGAGCGCAGTAGGCAGAATTATGAGTGAACATAATAGGTTTCCTTCTCCTCTCGAGTTTCCTAAATTATGTGTGATGGTTGAAGAAAAAAATTAGAATACCGACTGATGTGATTCTCGATAAATGTAAAGGAAATGTTTATGATATGTTATAGGTGGGGAACTAAATGGACACCAGGGAGGGAAGGCTTCAGCACTTCCCTGAAACTGGTAAAATATCAACACCAGTAAACTGTCATGAGCCATGTATAAGTAATAACCTAGAACAGCAACTAAAAAAGTGGATGAAGAGATATACTCAGAAACATCATAAATAGCTCAACAGATAAATAACTCAACACACGATCCCAAAGTCATGAAGATATTCTCCTGTTTGCTAAAGTAAGTTAAAATGGAGACTGAGCAGACAAAACATGCAGGCCTCATGAGTGATGTCAACCTTGCTTGATTTGTGAATATAAATGAAACTTTTTTAAAAAATTTCAAGATGGAGTCTCACTCTGTTGCCTGGAGTGCAGTGAAGTATATGGCTGGAGTGCAGTGGCGTGATCTCAGCTCACTGCAACTTCTGCCCTCTGGGTTCAAGCGATTCTCCTGCCTCAGCCTCCTTAGTAGTTGGGACAACAGACACGTACCACCGTGCCTGGCTAATTTTTGTATTTTTTGTGGAGATGGTGTTTCACCCTGTTGGCCCAGCTGGTCTTGAACTCCTGATTTCAAGTGATCCACCCGCTTCGGCCTCCCAGAGTGCCGGGATTGCAGGCATGAGCCACGGTGCCCAGCCCATAAGTGAAACTTAATTTGAGCCTATATTAAAGAAAAACAGAGCTGAAGCTCAGCCAACCAAAGCAGCCAATAAACTTACATAACTAAGGCTTCTCCGCGGGACAGACCGAAGCAGGCAACAGTGTGACTGTCACCAATCCAAGCTTTTCTTTGGTTCACTTCTGCATCCGTCTCATCAAAGCCTTCACCCTGCATTCCCTCAACCACTTCTGGTTTGCAGCTGCTCGATTCAAGAATGTATTTGCTCAAATAAACTCTTCAACATTTTATTTTGCCTTTTAAACATGTGTTTTCCTAGAACAGTCACAGTTTTAGTTTTTTTTTTGAGATGTGAGACAGAGGCTCGCTGTGACACCCAGGCTGGAGTGCAGTGGCGCAATCATGGCTCGGCTTCCATGTCATCCAGCCTGGTGGGCGCCAACTTGCTTGGCCCCTCTTGTTGGCCCTTGGGCTCAGTAGGGAGGGGTGGGACCTCCCCACTTCCAACCTTGGCCGTGGGGACCCACGTGCCTGGCTGAGTGAGCTGCTCCTGGGCTCCTGGCACTGTCTTCATCAGCAGTGCTGGTATGTCCGGTGACTTGCTTTATTTTGGGTTTGTTTCATTTTGTCGTTTCATTTTGTGTTTGATTTTGCATCTCACTTCGCTCCGCAGTCTCACATGCTTCCTCTCCTGGCTGTGCCCACCCCTTCGTCTTGCTGGTGTCTTGATTTCCTGCACCAGAACCTGCTTACTGCATCCAACATCCCCCATCCTTCTTTCCTGGAATCCCAGAATCTCTCACACAGTGGCTGGACCAGCGGCCTGGCTCCATGGCTGGGGCTGTGGGTGGCCGAGGGGTGGGGCTGGGAGGCTGGCCAGGGGCTGGGCCTGTGCAGTGGGCTGGCCCAGCACCCAGGGGTGATGACAGGCAGGAGGCCCCTTGAGCTGTGGCAGGTTGGTCTCTGTTGAAACAGCCAAACGGATGTCTCTGAAACATCGCCATCCACAGCCTTGCCCAGCCCTGCCCAGCCCTGCCCAGCCCCTGCCCTAACGTCGCTGCTCTGTCTTTGCTGCATGGCGGCTTTGGAGAAAAGTGCATGGTCCTGCATCTGTGGGTGCAGACAATCCCTTGTTCGGATTCTGCATTTGCACATTTGCCTCCTTGATAAAGTGGCAACCCCCAAATCAGTACTTGTGGTGCTTTTGTGGTCATTCTTGGACATGTGAGGAGCAGCAAACAATTCGGGCCATCCCCTGTGTGCGCCCAGGTGGGATGGGCGTGGCTGCATCCTGTCTTCCATGTGTGCCCAGGTGGGATGGGAGTGGCCACATCCTGTCTTCCGTGCATGCCCAGGTGGGGTGGGTGTGGCCGCATCCTGTCTTCCGTGTGTGCCCAGGTGGGGATGGGCGTGGCCGCATCCTGTCTTCCATGCGTGCCCAGGTGGGGTGGGCGTGGCCGCAGCCTGTCTTCCGTGTGTGCCCAGGTGGGGATGGGTGTGGCCGCATCCTGTCTTCCGTGCGTGCTCAGGTGGGGTGGGCGTGGCCACATCCTGTCTTCCATGTGTGCCCAGGTGGGGATGGGTGTGGCCGCATCCTGTCTTCCGTGTGTGCCCAGGTAGGGTGGGCGTGGCCTCATCCTGTCTTCCATGTGTGCCCAGGCGGGATGGGCGTGGCCACATCCTGTCTTCCGTGTGTGTGCCCAAGTAGGGTGGGCGTGGCCGCATCCTGTCTTCCGTGTGTACCCAGGTGGGGTGGGCGTGGCTGCATCCTGCCTCCCTTGTGTCCCCAGGTGAGGTGGGCGTGGTCGTGTCCTGCCTTCTGTGTGCCCAGGTGAGGTGGGCGTGGCCGCATCCTGCCTTCTGTCTCTGCTCATCTGTAAATGTCCTTTTTTGTGGTTTACGTGTGCCATGTTTTTGCTCTTGCGTCCCTTTGGTGATTTTGCTGTTTAAAGCGGCCCCTGTGCCCGGTGCTGAAATGCCATCTGGTGTCCGTCAGCATAGGACGGCCATGGGGCACCCCGTGGAGAAATGCGTGTGGGGCGACCTGCCTCTGGGTGGGAGCTGTGGCACCGCTGGCTGTGAGCTTGATGTTAAGGGATCAATATACACGCTCAGTACGGTGTCTGTGAATAGGGCCACACATAAAGCAGGGCCGGGTATTGATTGGCGGATGGAGCTGTTGTGACCAGAGGCGGCAGGAACCTCCCCTGGGCTGTCCCCAGGAGCAGGAGCTCCCTGTGCAGAGGCTTCCTAGACAGAACCCCAGGGGCAGCGAGGGCCGACCTGGCGCTCCGTCCTCTTGCTGCTGCAGTGATGCTGCTCTGGGGCTGTGCCTCTTCTGGTGTTCTGGTGTGTCTCTGCATGCCCCTCACGTCTCTGCATCCCCCTCACATCTCTTCATCCCCTTCACATCTCTGCATCCCCCTCACGTCTCTGCATGCCCCTCATGTCTCTGCATCCCCCTCACATCTCTGCATGCCCCTCACGTCTCTGCATCCCCCTCACTTCTCTGTATCCCCCTCACCCCTTCGCCGGTGGGTGATGCTTGGGTGCTCCTCAGCAGGCCCCGTGACTTTGGCCGTGTGGCCTGAAGTGGGGCCGTGGAGCCCCAGGGTCTGCAGACACCCTTTCCACAAGCCCCACAGCCGGCCTCTGGGATGGGCTGCGCGCAGCCTGCAGGCCCCAGTCCTCCTGTCCCGGCCGGCGGTGGCTGTGTTTTGCCCCTCCAGTGTCTGCTCCTCCACACCGAGTGTGGCAGGCGCCCAGAGTGACTGGCCGCATTCATCTGACTCCTGTGAGGCCGGTCGCGTGAGCGTACCAGCCAGCCGGCACCCTCCTCCTGAGAATCGCCGAGTCTTTGGTGCTCACTTCTTCTTCGGGGTTCTCTGACGTTTTCGTATCCGTTTCTGAAGCTGCTGATGTGACCCCAGCCTCTCCCTCTTGGCGTGGGACCTGAGGTACAGGTGCAGGTGCACTGTTCTCCATATAATGATCCTATTATCTTTCATTCCTAGCTTTTGAGTTATGTAAAAAAATAGCTATTGAACTTTATGAAAAGCATTTCCAAGTCTTCTGAGACAATTGTGTGGTTTTTCTCCTGTGGCTCCTGATGGAACTAACCACAGGGGTGATTTTCTGGTGTGGAGCTGTCCCGGCACACCTGGCCTGCTTCACACGGTGTCACTTAAGGTACACTGTTGGATTCATTTCCGTGAACGCAGCTTGCCTGTGACACACACGCACATAGCCACGCACGTCGGTGTGGATCTCAGGCCTGCCCGGGACTTTCTTCTCTCGTGGTGCCTGCGTGTGCTTATTTTCGCATCAGGGTTGCGGTGCTTTGCGTGTTTGTGTCCCTCCAACATTCATGTTCAAACATCAGCTCCAACAGTAGGACTAAGAGGCAGGGCCTTTGGGAGATGGTTAGGTTTCAGGGGCCCTGCCCTCCTGGCTGGGATTAGGGCCCTTACCGAGGGTTTTGAGGGATTGGGCCCACCCACTTCTGCTCTTTGACAGGGTGAGGACCCGGTGACAGGATGCCATATTGGGAGCGGAGCCTGGGCCCTCGCCAGACACCAAACCTGCCGGCGCCCCCACCTTGGGCTTCCCACCCCCAGTACCTTTCTGTTCTTTGTAAATTACTCAGTCTGTGTGTTTTGTTACAGCAGCAGGGGCAGGACTAAGGCAAGAGTTGGCCATGCCTTGTGCACAGAGGTGGGAATAGCCCTGCTTTCTATTCTCTGTTCTCTGTTTTCCTGAGTAGCTTGTCCCTGCCGGGTGGGGTTGCCGCAGAGGCTGCCTCTGCTGACCCTTTGGTCACTGGGGAGGGCTGGGAGGCCGTGCCAGTGTGTGCGCAGGTGTCTGTGCTTGCGTGTGCATGCCTGGGTTAGTGAATTTGTGCAGAGATGTACATATGTGTAGCAGGCCATGTGCCTTGTGTGTGTTGGCATGTGTGTGCAAGTGGGTGCCATGTGCCTGTGTGTCAGTGTGTGTTCGAATGTATACGTGCGTGTGTGATCACATGCCCGAGAGCATGCGAGCACCCACATTTGTGCAGGTGAGTGGATGCAGGTGTGTACATGTGTGCACTTGTGAACCTGCCCTGTGTGTACATGTGCTGTTGTGTGCATGCTTGTTCATGCTGTGTGCATGTGGGTGCCGTGTGTCAGTGTGAGCACACGTGTGTCACATGCGGCAGGCCTGGGCGTGTGTGCATGCACCAGGCTTGTATGCATCTGTGCAGGTATCATTTGTGCACCTGCCATGTGCGTGTTTACGCAAGTGTGTGTGATGTGTGGGTGCAGGTCCGTGTGGGTGTGCACATGTGTGCCTATGCATGTGTGGTGTGTGTGAGCATGTGTATGTGTGCATGCATGCCTTCGTGTGTGTCTGAGGGGGCAGAGCACACCCCTCGAGCGTGCTGGCTGAAAGCACTTGGCCCTGCCTGGGCTTCTCAGGAAGCCCTGGCAGGAGCCCAGTAGCCACTTTAACCTTCACTGGCAGCACCGTGAGAGGTCCTGCACGACCTGGTGTAAATACAGCAATCCGCACTTCAGATAAATACAAGATGCATCAAAAGATTTAAGGCACCTGTTGTGTATTTAAAAGAATTATATCTTGTTTATGGTTCAGTATAAAACGCACAGCTGATTTATATAGTGGCTGGCCCATCGCAGAGGAAATCTCATTTCAATCATAAATGGCAGGGTTTGATTTAAGAATTCATTCTTTAATGGGTCTGCAATGTTCAAATTTAAACCCATTCAATTCATCAGCCAAATATTCAATATGGGCACAGGGAACTCATTTAGGCAAACAGAGACTTTTAATATAAATTTTCCGGGAGATTTCTCCATCGATTCCGCAGTTTAGTGCAAAATGATTTGTGCGATACATTCTTGGGGATCAATGCCGCCGGTCAATGGCTCCTATAAAACCACCTCCCCCGCCCGGCACGGGTCAAGGAACTTTAGCTCTCGGGGAGCTGCTCGGCCAGACGGCAGCACTCTGCTGGAGTCGTCCCTTCTCTCTGCATGTGCCGCCATCCACTGGCCACCTGCTGGCAGAGGGGCTGCCTCCAGCCTGTGCTGAGAACCTTTGGCATGGCCGGGGTGGGGGGCCCTCACGCTCCATGCTGGCCCCTTGCCCACCGTGTGGACAGAGACTGCAGGGCTCAGGAGCCACGGAGGCTCCTCTGCTGCTGGCACATGGAGCAGCCTGGCACGGTGCTGCCCACCCAGGCCTTGGTACCTGCCTGTGTCTGGAGGCCCAGCAGGGGCTACATGTGGCCTTTGAACTGAGGAGCTGCCTGTCTTCTTGTGCACCAGGGGCACCTCAGGAGAGGCTCTGCCAGCTGGGCCAGTGGAGATCAGCTCAGTTCCCTGGCCTGGGACTGGTGAGGAGCCTCTGTGACCTGAGCTGCCCTTGTGGCCTGAGCTGGGTCTGAGGGCTGCTCTCCAGGACAGGCCAGGAGGACGGCGGGGAGACTGACTGCTGAACACCAAGGCTTCGAACTGGGGTGGCAGGGGCCCCCCTCCAGCCAGGGGTGTCTCTCAGAGCCCACGGACAGACCCCACACCCCCAGATCCTGGCCCAGGCAGTGCTCCAAGGACTGAGCTGAGCAAGAGGAGTGACGGCCACACACAGTGTCGCTGCAAATGAGGGACACCGCCCGCTGTGCCCCCGCTTCCTGTGCCCCCATTCCCCAGCTAGGGCCCTGAGGATCTGCCGGAGGTCACCAAGGCAGGGTTCAAAGCCACATGGTCCAGCCCACCTCCGTGCAACCAGCAGGTGCCAGTGGCAGGGCTGTGCCCTGGAGCAGGGTGGGTGCTCAGAGTGTGGGCAGCCTGAGGGCCTCGGGTGTGCTGCGGACAGGGCTGGTCCAGGGGTGAGTCGGGGGCAGGAAGAGGGCAGCCGGGGCCCGGGTTGGGGGCAGGGGCCATTGTTTTGAGTGTGGCCGCAGAGCCTGGCAGGGCAGATGGGGGCATCTGGCTGCCCTGCCCTGTGATGGGGCTGTGCAGTGGGGGAGAGCCTGGGAGGTGCCCCTCCAGCCTTGGCGTGGGGTCACAGCCACCTCGGCTGCCTGCCCAGCTGGGGTGCCCAGGCCTCCGTCCCCCACCCCAGGCCGCCCCCCACGTCACGGAATCACTCCCAAGCCCAGATGCCCTGCCTGGGGACTTTGCAGTCTCTCCACCCCAGGCCGCCCCCACTGCCCTCCCTGTTGTCCTCCAGGCCCTAGTCCGGCCCTCCCAGTGTTGGGCACCTCTTGCTGCTCTGGCCCCGAAAACAGGGGCTCTGCTGGGATCCCCGGTCACCATCTCCACAGACCTTCGAGGCACGTAGCCCCTGCACCGTGCATGGGCATCCGAGAGCCTGCTCACTTGTTCATCCCTCCCCTTGCCCGTCTGCCCCTTGGGCTCCCCTGCACGGGCGGTGTCCTGAGGCGGGTGGCAGGTCTTCCGGCAGGCAGCTGGGGTCCGGGGGCCAGGGGAGGCAGCTGGGGTCTGGGGGCCAGGGGGGTAGAAATTGTTGGTGTGGGGGCAGCGCGTTGAGTGGGGTGTAGGGAGGGGTTGGGGAAGGGGGACAAGCTGCTGTGGATGGGCCCAATCCTGGGTGCCCCCTCGGCACTGAGCTGGCACGGGGCTCAGCATCCATGATGAGGGGTTATAGGTGCTCACAAGCATAGGGAAGTCGCAGGGGCTGAGACACCCATCTTGGGGGCCGCCACAAAGCCCTGGGTTCCAGGGAGGCCGTATTAGTCCATTCTCATGCTGCTATAAAGAACTGCGTAATTTATAAAGGAAAGAGATTATTTATTTATTTATTTATTGAGACAAAGTCTCTGTTGCCCAGTCTGGAGTGCAGTGGCGCGATCTCGGCTCACTGCAGCCTCTGCCTCCTGAGTTCAAGTGATTCTCCTACCTTAGCCTCCCGAGTAGCTGGGATTACAGGCGCCTGCCACCATGCCTGGCTAATTTTTATATTTTTAGTAGAGATGGGGTTTCACCATATTGGCCAGGCTGGTCTTGAACTCCTGACCTCAGGTGATCCACCTGCCTCGGCCTCCCAAAGTGCTGGGATTGCAGGCGTGAGCCACCGCACCTGGCCAGGAAAGAGGTTTAATTGACTCACAGTTCCATGTACTGAGGAGGCCTCAGGAAACTTATAACCCTGATGGAAGGCGCCTCTTCACAGGGCAGCAGGGGAGAGGATGAGAGCCTGGCGAAGGGGGAAGCTCCTTATTAAACCATCAGATCTCGTGAGACTCACTTGCTGTCAGGAGAACAGCAGTACGAGGGTATCTGCACCCATGATCCAGTTACCTCCACCGAGTCCCTCCCACAGCATGTGGAGATTATGGGAGTTACAATTCAAGATGAGATTTAGGTGGGGACACAGCCAAACCCTATCAGAGGCCCCGGGGCAGGTGCAGGCCTGGGCCTTCCCGTGAGAGTCAGTGAGGCCCTGGAGCCTGTCAGGACCTGGGGGGCTGGAAGGAGGCCCGAGGGGCTGATGAGGGATGGGGGTGTGGGGCTGGCCATGGACCCCAGGCCCCAGACTCTGTTTCTGAGAGTGGGGGACCCCAGGCAGCAGAGACAGCCCTGCCAGAGCCACATCCTGAGGGGAGGGGCTCCCTGAGACCGGCGGCAAGGCTGGACAGCCCTCTCTCCCAGAGGCCTAGGGGGCTCCTGAGCAGGAGCCAGGGCTTGGGGTCTGCAGCACCACTGGGCTTGGTTCCTGATGTGGATTCAAGGCCAAGTCTGAACTGCATCAGCAGCCACCATCCCATTTGCTCAGTGGTGCAGCGCTGAGCCATCTGTGTCTCTCCTCCTGCTCCTCCGTGAGCCCTGCCTCCAAACCCGCATGGTCCCTGTCCCTGGTGCCCTCCGTCCCATAAGCCCAGCATACGAGGATTCACCAGGAATGAAAAGCAGAACCCATATTGATTTCATTTCCAAATTATTAATCAGCTTCACAGCTCAGCAGAAGTATTGCATTGTTCAGCTTGGACAGATCCAAACGGCTCTCCCTCTGGCGAGCAGGGATGGATGAAGGACGGGGAGTGATGGACGGGGCTGAGGCCAGGCACTGGTGGGCAGCGGGTGTCAGGTGCCAGAGCCTTTACTAAGCAGAGTGTGTGTGTCGCGGCTGCAGGACCCTCCTTGGGTTTCAGCCACTGCTGACCTGACTTTGCTGCCTCTAAGCCTCCCCCACCCACTGGGCCCTCCCACCAGGGGCCTCACCTCTTGCCACGGAGCCCCTCAGGAACCAGCAGGACAGGCTCCTGGGACAGCAGAGAGCAAGATGGAGACAACTGCAGCCTCCACCCGTGGCCGGCGCCTGGGCGGGGAGGAGCCCCTGAGCATGGAAACAGCAGATCCACGCAGTTTCAGGCCACCGTCGCCACTGTGGAGGGAATTACGGGGCTAGGGGCACCGAGGACGGGGCTCTCTCAGGAGACCATGTTTACACGGAGGTCTGGAGGTTCAGAAGGGGCCGCCTGGGGTAGGGGGTCTCAGGGTGCAGGCACGGCAGGTGCAGAGACCCCGGGTGGAACACAGAGAAAATCGGAGAGGCCGGGAGGGGCTGAGGAGACCAGGGGGGCCATGGGGGCACCATCAGTGGCTGAGCTGGGGTTTTGTTCTCTGTGTCCTGGGAAGGTGATTTTTTTGTTTTTGTTTTTATTTTTCTGAGACAAAGTTTTGCTCTATCACGAAGGCTGGGATGCAGTGGCCCAATCTCGGCTCACTGCAACCTCCACCTCCCGGGTTCAAGTGATTCTCCTGCCTCAGCCTCCTGAGTAGCTGGGATTGCAGGCACGTGCTACCACATCCGGCTACTTTTGGTGTTTTTTATTTATTTATTTATTTTTTTTTTGAGACGGAGTCTCGCTGTTTTTGCCCAGGTTGGAGTGCAGTGGCGTGATCTCGGCTCACTGCAACCTCTGCCTCCCCGGTTCAAGTGATTCTCCTGCCTCAGCCTCCTGAGTAGCTGGGATTGCAGGCACCCGACACCACGCCCAGCTAATTTTGTATTTTTAGTAGAGACGGGGTTTCTCCATGTTGATCAGGCTGGTCTCCAACTCCCGACCTCAGGTGATCCGCCCACCTCGGCCTCCCAAAGTGCTGGGATTAGAGGTGTGAGCCACTGCGCCCGGCCTGGGCGGGTGAAGCCAGGGCTTGGCATGGCTTGATTTCCACAGGATGGATGTGGATTAGGGGGCGTCAGTGGTGGGGGGCGGCCTCACTTAGGCCCGAATGGATGAAAGGATATGATGTGGAAAATTCACTTCAAGATGCTCTGGGGGATGGGTGGGGTAGAGATGGAGCCACTTTGCTCCTGAGTTGACGATTGAAGGCCGTGGGTGAATGGCACGAAGTCCCATGCTACAGGTCTCACTGCTTTTGTGTACGCACGCACGTTTCCATAATAATAGAATAAAAACTGGAATGAGACACCCACTAGGATGGCTATGATTTAAAAAAAAAAAAAACCCAGAGGCTGGATGCAGTGGCTCACACCTGTAATCCCAGCACTTTGTGAGGCCGAGGCAGGCGGATCACTTGCCGTCAAGAGTTCAAGACCAGCCTGGCTAATAGGGTGAAACCCTGTCTGTACTAAAAATACAAAAATCAGCCGGGTGTGGTGGCGCATGCCTGTAATCCCAGCTACTTGGGAGGCTGAGGCAGGAGAATCGCTTGAACAAGGGGAGCAGAGGTTGCAGTGAGCTGAGATCGGGCCACTGCACTCCAGCCTGGGTGACAGAGTGAGACTCCGTTTCAAAAAAAGAAAACAAAAAACCCAGAAAGTGGCAAGTGTTGTGGAAGCTGTGGAGACGCCGAAACCCTCGTGCCCTGTTGGTGGGAACGTGAGGTGGTGCAGCTGCGGTGGGGAACAGCATGGCAGCTTCCAAAACGTTAAACAGAATCTCCAGGTGATCCTGAAATTCCGCCTCTGGGTTCAGGCCCAAGGGAGTGGAAAGCAGGGGCTGGGACAGCTGCACCCGCATTCACAGCAGCGCTTTTCCCGACAGCTAGGGGGCGTGGCCGCCCAAGTCCCTCGCAGGGGAACGCTACACAGGGGTCCATCCGTTCAGTAGACTATTATGCAGCCAGGAAAAGGAAGGGGGTTCTTCAATGTGCTTCAGGAAGGCGCACCTTCAGGACACCATGCTGAGTGAAACGAGCCATCGTCAGAGGACCCGTCCCACATAATTGAGTCGTTTATGCACTTGTCATTATGCACTTGTCTGAGTCATGCGGTAGGCAGGACACACACCTCATGCACTCTGGGGGTCTGGGGTCTGCCTCGGTCCTCTGCATGAAACAGTGGGGCTTCTAGAATCTGAAGGGCACTGGCTCTCGGCTATCTTAGCAGTCCCGTGAGGAGCCCGCGGCGAGAAGAGCTTACCGTGGAGGGGTTGGGAGTGTGGCTTTTGTCTAATGACATAGACCCCAGTAAGAGTCATAGGAGGCCGGGTGCGGTGACTCACGCCTGTAATCCCAGCACTTTGGGAGGCCGAGGCGGGAGGATCATGAGGTCAGGAGATCGAGACCGTCCTGGCTAACACGGTGAAACACTGTCTCTACTAAAAATACAAAAAAAAAAAAAAAAATTATCCAGGCGTGGTGGCAGGCGCCTGTAGTCCCAGCTCCTCAGGAGGCTGAGGCAGGAGAATGGCGTGAACCCGGGAGGCGGAGCTTGCAGTAAGTTGAGATGGCGCCACTGCACTCCAGCTTGGGCGACAGAGCGAGACTCCGTCTCAAAAAAAAAAAAAAAAAAAAAAAAAGAGTCATAGGAAACCCACAGCATTTTGGAGAGAATTCCTGGCACGGGCCCTGCTAGGCCAGCTAACGTCAGTCATGCTGCCTACAAAACAAAGAGAGCACTTCCAGTTTGGGCTAAAAAGGACAGGAACAGGACAACGAGGGTCCCCCTGAACTCCAGTGGGGAGGGGGAGAGGGGAGAAACCCTTTTGTAGGCCACACAGGCTTCATTTTATAGAAAGGGGAGAAGACTCTGAAGCCTGGGCCGGGAGCATGAGAGCCTCCCAGACTCCTGGGAAGAAGGGGTGCGCCAGTCAGCAACCTCGAAAGCTGTGTCCCCCCAGGGTTTCAGAACTGCTGCAGGCGGTGCCTGCGGGTGCCTCTGGGCAGCCCCACCCTTGAGTGCAGGACGTGGGCAGAGCTCGCCCTGCAGGGCCGGCAGGGAGCCCTGGGTCTCTGGGGTGCACGGAGGAGGCACCCCGAGGAGCCGCGTCCACACCTGGACCCGCAGGGAGAGGAGGGATGGGAAGTGTGGCCGGAGGGCGGCTGTGGCAGAACACGCTTTTCAAAGTGGTTGCGCGTCGTCCCCTCCCTCACGCTCATCTTGCTCTGGGCCTCTCACAACCACACTCCGAGGCAGGCTCCATGCCCAGCCCCTGGAAGATGGGTGCAGGGTCCTTTGGTGGAGGCGGAATGGGCGACTCCAGGCTGGGTCACCGGCACGGCTGTCTCCTGGGTTCTCCTGAGCACTTGCTCCTGGGACCTGGAGCTGGGCTGTGAGGAAGCCCCAGCCACACGGGGAGGATGGGGAGGCTGTGCTGGGAGTTCCGACTCCAGTCCCAGCTGAGGCCGCGCTGAGAGCACCCAGCCAATGCCTCCGACGTTGTGGAGCGGAAACAACCCCATCCCTACCGCCTACTCTGAATTCTGGGCCTGGAGGCCGTGGGCATCGTGAAATCGCCGGGTGGAAGCCGCTCAGCTTTGGAGTGGTTGGTGCTGCCACAGCAGACCCTGAACACCCGAGACTCAGCAGCCAGGCAGAGCCCGGTGTCTGCAGGTGGCGGGAGCAGGGTCTGGCCCAGATGTGAGCAGGCAGGTGTCCCAGAGAGAGGGGCAGGTTCCTGCCAAGGAGGAGATGTGGAGGCCTCACGTGCGTGTTGAGAGGGGGCAGGAGGGGGGCAGGGCCAGAGCCATGGGGAGTTGAGGTCCTGGGAGCAGCTGGCAGACAGCACTGCGGGAAGGGGGCAGAGCACTAGGGGAGCCGCCGCGGGGTGGGGGTGGTGCTCGGTCTGGGTTTTCTTTGCTCTAGGCTGGGGATGCTTTTTCTGGAGTGGGGTGGGGGCTGCAGCGGGCGCTCTGGGGAAGCAGGAGGAGGCGGGAGGGCGTGGGAGCAATGGTAGTCCCGGGAAGGGCCCCAGAGGATGGCCGTGTCCGTCGGAGGAAGGGGGCAGTGCAGTCCCTGTGCCGTCCTGGGGAAAGTAGGGTGGTCATGCGGTCCCAGCACTTGTTGGAGAGAGGGAGTGAGGGGCCCTGACCCCCCTGAGTCTCAGTTGCGAGGCCAGGGCGCCGTGCGGCTTTGTGAGTGGGGGGCTCCCTGGGGTCTCTCGGGGATGTGCTGACCTTGGGTGTCCCCCACGCCCTGCACACTGAGGCCCCCTCCTGCCCACGGTACGGGACCCTCCACGTTCCTGTCCCGGGTCCAATTCCAGGCTGCAGGTCTGCGCCCTCAAACAGCACTGGGTGCCCCCACCCCAACCTGTGTAGGCAGCCACCGCCTACACCCGGCCTGAGCCCTCCCCATCTCCTTTCTACTCCGGCCGCTGCGCACGTGGGGTCTGACTCAGCCCTTGGGCAGCCCTGGTTGGGTGGGGCAGCCCTGGGTGGGTGCGGCAGCCTCGAGCCTTCTACCCCACCCATCCACACAGCCTGGGACCATCCTGGGTCTGCACCAGGCAGCGCCTTCCCGGGGACAGGAACTTTCCTCGGGTCCTGTCCACCCCAAATGTTTAGAGTTGGGGGCAGCAGGGGCAGGCACCCTGCCTGGACCACCCCGCAATGATGGCCCCAGTGTGGCCTGGGCAGGGGTCTCTGAGGGCAGCCGGGCAGGGCTTTTCTGGCAGGCTGGAGGCAGCAGCTGTGCCCATGAGGGCTTGTGAGGGATGGGAACCCTCCTACCTGGCTGGCCCAAGGTGGCCTTGGCCCCGTCGCCCCGAGAACTGACACCGGCCAATGTCAGGCCTGCAGCAATCGCTGTCTGCTCTGCGTAGGGCACTGCCCAGGACGCCTGCCAGCCTCTGAGGCTCCACACCCCAGGCTCCCTGGGGCCCCGTTTTGTGACATTGCTTCTTCCACTTTAAATCTGCTTAATCCTTTCTTTGGGGCAATTTCAGCACATCCTGAGGGGGCTCTTCAAGCTGCAGGCCGCACACACACTGCCAGGTGGTGGGGGCTGCCTGGTGGGAGCCGTGTCAGTGGGGCCAGGGATGCTTGGGAGGGGCAGGGCTGCCTTCACCACCCAGAGCCAGGCTGGACCCCTCCAGTGCCAGGGTCTGTAGAGGGAGGAAGCCTCCTGGGGCCATCGGCAGAGGGATGGGGTGCCGGGCCCCACCCTGCCCCTGAGCTGCCCCAGGCCATTCCTACCCAATGGGGCTTCCAGCCTTGGTCAGCAAGGCGTCCTCCCCTGTCCTGCGGTGGGCGGCCCAGCAGCCTCTGTCACCGCCTCTCTGTTGCTGTGGTCGGCTCTGCCTTCTGCCCTGCAGAGGGGAGCCGTCTCGCCCCTCAGGCACTGTGGCTGGCCTGTCTCTTGTGGGCCCCTTGAAGGTCTGGCTCTTCCCCTCCCCGTGGGTGACGATGCATGGCTCCTGGGTATGCCCACCAGCGTTTGCCCATTCCACCCTCCTGGTGGCCCCACGCCTGCAGGCTGTTGCCATCCCATGTCTTATCCAAGGAAACTGAGGCACAGAGAGGCTCCTTGCTACTCGGCTCGCCCCACTCATACACAGAGCTGGGCTTCCCACTGAGCAGGAGCCTCCACGCTGGGCTTGGGGAAAGGTGGCGAGAGGACGCAACCTCTGAACTCAGTGCCCTCGTTGTGAAATGCGCCACCCCCGAGCTGTGTCCGGACGGCTGGGAGATGGGAGAGGATGGAGGACAGGGCAGCCAGGAGGGTGACCCCCATGACCTGAGTGCCGTGGCCTGGCCTGGTGGGTAGACGGAGGGGGCGCCCTGGAGTGGTGTGAGCCATGGCCCTGGCGGGCCAGCTTCCGAGCAGCCCCTCCCGCCGGAGCCGGCTCCTGCTGCCCTCAGACCGCTCCTGGGGCCCTAGTGGACCTCCTTCCCACGGTGGGTGGGCCGAGACCCCTGGGGTCCGGGACCGTCACACCCGCACTTGCCACCGCCGTACCCTACACCGGGTCTCGCTCAGCCTGGCCTCGCAGCTCCTGCCTGGCGGGGAGGGGGCGCGCGGAGGGGCCCAGACCTGAAATAATTCACTTTCTCTCCCCCCAGCTTTGAAGCGAGTCAATTTTTCAAACCACATTTGCTCTCTTATTGTTTATTTTCGGGCAGCAGCAGCAATTTTCGAGGCCGCTGCCGATACCCACCTCAGATATCTCTCGGGTCACCTGTCATTCCAGAAAGGTCAGCGATTCATTTAAAGTTTCATCACTCTTCACATAAGCAGGCAGACACCATTTCATTTGCCGCAGCCTTTGTGTGGGCCAGAGACCCCAGCCTGTCGCCGCCTTCCTGGCCGGGGAATTGACGGCAAGACCGGCACCTCTGCCTGTGTATCGCACCCACCGCCCCTCCCCTGCCCCTGCAGCCACCTAAACAGACTTTCATTTGGAGGCAATTTGGGAGGTGGGGGCCCAGCTCCCCCGGCAGGACTTCTTGCCCCAGATCTCTTAAAATGGAATTATCCAATTATGCCAGGCCCCCCTGCATCTCTGCCTAGCCACCGTGTGGATGACACCACCAGCCATGCATGAGGCAGGCCTGGTCCTGGGTGTAGCCGCCGGCACCACCATGAACCAGCCCTGGTGCCCTGGCACGCCAAGGTGACACCCACCGTCCCATCTCCCCCGGCCCACCTCCACCATCCCACCTCCCCCGTCCCACCTCCCCCGGCCCACCTCTACCGTCCCACCTCCCCCATCCCATCTCCCCCGGCCCACCTCCACCGTCCCACTTCCCCTGGCCCACCTCCCCAGGCCCACCTCCCCAGGCCCCACACAAGCTGGACTGGCCGCCCATCCCCCCTCCCCCAGCCTCGCACTAGCTGGATTGGCCACCCGTCTAGTTTGGCACCTAGTCCCCATCGGGCACTTTGGGTCAGGCAGCCCACGTGCCAGGCCCTGCCATAGCTTAGGGCCTACAGGAGGGACACATCCTCTCCCCAAGGAGCTCACAGCCCAGGGGAGGGGGTGCCAGGGGAGGGCAGGAGAGACAAACTTTGCTCCTGGGGAATGGGTGATCCTGGCAGGCCTTGAGGGTTGGGCATGGCAGATGGGGCGCATGGCAGATGGGGCGCATGGCAGATGGGGTGCATGGCAGATGGGGCGCATGGCAGATGGGGCGCAGCCTGTTCTGCAGACTTTCCAGGTGGGGGCTGGGGGGCGCAGTGCACCCGGGAAGGGGCAGCAAGGCACAGGTGGGCGCAGGAGGAGGCCTAGGAGCTGGGATGACAGGGGCCGGGTCCCATGGAGCTCCTCCCGCCACGCCCTGCCTGCTCAGCCCTGGCCTGTGTGAACGGTGGACGGATGGGCCCTTGAGGGTGGTGTGTCGGAAAGAGCAGCTGGAAGGGCGAGGCCACTGCCTGGTGTCCCCACTGTATGGGGGGCCCCCGGAAAGCAGTGCCCAGGAAAGTGCAGGTTTTTCCTGCATGGGGGACCCAGGTGGGTGTCAGACCTGCTGCGGCTCCAGGGGTCCCTTGGGAGGTCTCTGGCCCTGCCCGTTGGCAGCCTGGGATGAGGTGGGGGCCTGACTCAGTGGACAGGGTCTGGAGGACTGTCCCAACCCCCACCCCCACCTCCACTGTGGCAGCTGGGGCAGGGCTGGGCAGGAGGGCTCTTGAGATGGAGGCCTCAAGACAGCTGGCCCTGGGCGTGGCCCTGGGGGGCGTCTGCCTGCTGTTCTAGGAGCCTTGAGCTTCTCGGCCCCTCCCTCCAGGGCTGGGCCCTGGGGCAAGGCTGGTCGCCATGTCCCTGACGTCGAGCCCAACAGCCTGGGCCTGACAGGAGCCGTCTCCTCCGAACCCGCCCTTGCCCCGCAGAGGATGCAGTGGTACAGATGCTAAGATGGAAGACACAGCGACAGGGAAGTGGTCAGGGCTGGGTGCAGGGGGATTGCCTGAGCCGGGGAGGCTGAGGCAGGAGGATCGCTTGAGCCTGGGAGGTCCAGGCTGCCATGAGCTGTGATCACACCAGTGCACTCCAGCCTGGACGACAAAGTGAGACCCTGCCTCAAAAACGAAAAAGAAAAAGAAAAGTGGTCAGGCGGAGCGGGGCAGAGGGGAGGCAAGCCGATGGGGACCACGGTGTGCCGGCCACAGCAATGGCGCCTTCCTTGCCCACCCTGGCCATGCGGGGCCTGCAGGGACAGTGCACACGTGGGGGCCCAGCCCCTGCCAGGGCCTCGGGTGGGTGGGTGGCCTCCTGGTGCAGCCCTGTCCTCCCTGCGCTGGGGGCAGCAGTAGGGGAGGGGCTGAGGGTTAGAGGGAGAGTGGCTCCTGGGCCCCACCTGCCTATAGACGTGGCTTTCTGGTTCATTAGGCCTGGGGAACTGCCGTGTCCACCTGCTGACTTGAGGGGCACCCTGAGGCTCCTGCGAGGGGGTGAACCCAGCCCCTGCGTGCCCCAACTTCAGGCCAGAGCCCTCCTCTGCAGAGGAGCCCCAACTCTGACCCCTTCTGGAGTAGGGCACCCACTCCTGCCCCAGCCCTCAGCTCACCTCACACTGAAACAGGCAGCAGGGCTTGGCTCATCCCTGGCAAGGCAGCCCCCACATCGGCTCAGCTGAGTGCCTGGACTCTGGCGAGGGGGGACTTGCTCAGTGGTCCCTGCATTAGGGAAGTGGCCTGTGCCCCAACCATAGCACCCAGTGAAAAGTGGGAGGGGCCTCGCCTAGGTGGGAGAGGGGGTCACACGTGGTGGGGCCTGCATCAGGGGAAGGGAGAGGGAGAGGAGGAGGGAGAGGAGAGGAAACAGGAGGGGGAGGGGCAGCAGTACCCCGAGGGACCGCCACAGCGCCATGCAGCCCACACCCTCTGCCCTGCCGTTTTCTTTCCTGGGGGCCAACACTCAGCGCCACTGGCCCCACTGGGACTCGGGGTGCCTGTGCAGGTGTCTGGGGTGAGTATGCGTGTGGCTGGCAGGTGGCGGGGTGTGTGGTGTCTGTGCATGTGTGTTTGACTAGTGTGGGTATGTATGTGTGTGTTGTGAGGGGGTGCAGCCTCCCAGAGGGCCAAGCGGGGTGGGCTGGGCTGGGCCAAGGCCCGCCTAGGCTCTTGCAGAGGTAGGGGAGGTGCTCTGGTCCCCCGGGCTGAGGGCAGTCCCCACCCTTGAAAATTGTGCTATTTGCACAATTCTTTCTCATGCATTCCACCTGCGCTGACGAGGGCCCACGCCTCCCCAGCCTCCTGTCCAGTTCTGCTCCTGTGGCTGTGGGGCCTGGGGCCACTCATTTGGCCTCTGTGCCTTGTCTCCTTGTCTGTGAAACACTCAAGATGTCCCTCAGGTCCAGGTGCCATGCCCTGCCCCCGATGGGCTCCTGGCTGGCCCGAGTCCCACTGTGCTTCTGCTCCGGCCAAGTACCGGGTGGAGTTGGAGCTGACGGCCCTGCACTCCGGCACCCTGGATCCCCTGGCCTCCGGCGAAGTCCCGGGCGGGGTTGGAGCCGACGGCCCTGCGCTCCGGCACCCTGGATCCCCTGGCCTCGGTGATGAAGGGTCTGCCAGGCCAGGAGGGAAGCGGGCCGGGGAAGGAACGCGGTGCTGCACCCGCACACACCCGTGCGCACGCCGCAGAGAGGAGAGAGAAAGATAACTGATGGGTAGTATTTTAAGGCATATTAACCCAATTACAAGTATATTTTTACAATCATGGCTCCAACATTTATCACGCAGCATTTATTAGCCCCGGAGCTGGGCTGTGCCACGTGAAGGCTGTGAAACAGCAGCATTTCATTACGCTCCGCCCGCCGGGCTCCATCCTGCGGCTCTTAAACCGCATGATTTTATCAAAATCTTCGGAAATTGAAGCAATCACTAAAAGGTGTCGGGGAATTAAAATGTCCTGTCTCAGTGTAAGAGATACACTTCTCGTAACATATATCAGTGGCTCTTTTTTTTAAAAGACACATTACTATGCAGAGAAAAGGCATCAAACCGGGAGGGGGTGCGTTCCAGAAGGATCGGACGACAGCAATTCTTCACGCTTAAAAATCGTCTCCTGAGGGACGTGCTGCCTGCAGAACTGCTTCTGCGGCCGCTCTGGGAGCGCCAACGTGGCTGTCTTACCGACTTCCTTTCTCAGCCTCATTGTTTGGGGATTGCGGCCCCCGTCAGCCTCTGCTTTGAGGAAACAGATCCAGGCAGCCCCTGAACCAGAGTGGGGGTCCTGGCTCCCGTCCGTGCCTCTCCGGGCCAAGGGCCTGGCGGAAGGCGCAGTGTTTGGAGTCGGCCCCACGTTTCTCCTGCACACTCCATGCAGCTGCGGCTGCAGGCCTCGGATCAGAGCAGGCAGTCCCCTGTGCCTTCCCCACCGCCCAGGGCCTCGGTGGAGCTGTTTTTCTCCCAGAATCTTCTCCCACTTACCTCCCCACAGCCGGAGAAGGGGCAAGAAGGGGCTGGGCCCCTAGGGGCTCACAAAGGGGGTGCGTAGGCAGCAGCAGTGGCCTTCGGCTGGGCCTGGGGGTGCAGCTTGGCTCTCAAAGGGCACCTTCCAGGTGTTTGTTTTAGAACAGTCCTGGGGTTCCCACGAGGTCATTCTGCCAAGGTCCTCAGTTCTTTTTGGAGACTCGCTCTGTTGCCGAGGCTGGAGTGCAGTGGTGCGATCTCAGCTCACTGCAACCTCTGCTTCTCAGGTTCAAGCGATTCTCCTGCCTCAGCCTCCTAAGTAGCTGGGATTGCAGGTGCCCGCCACCACATCCGGCGAATTTTTGTATTTTTAGTAGAGATGGCGTTTCACCATGGTGGCCAGGCAGGTCTCGAACTCCTGACCTCATGTGATCTGCCTGCCTAGGCCTCCCAAAGTTCTGAGATTACAGGCGTGAGCCACCGCACCCGGCTGGTCCTCAGTTCTTTGGGACGATGGGCTGTACCACCCAGGTGCCCCCTGCAGCCACATAGGGCTGGATGGGGCAGGAGGCACTGTTGGGGGGCCCCAGAGGGTTTGACTTCCCCTCTCAGGAACTTGGGACTGTTTAGGGGCCCACACTGTGCTGGGTGAGTTCTGAGGGAGGGGCTGGGGGTCTGGAGCAGGCAGGGGGCACACCTGTGTGGGGTGTGTGGCTCTCCAGGGCCCTGGGCCCAGCAGCATGGTTCCTGGGCTCCTGCCTGGCCCCGAGGAAGAATCTGGTCCCCAGTGCGTGTTTGCTGTGGGGTCTGAGTTGGGGATAGACGTGCGGGCACGGGGCAGTCCTCAGGGCTCCCCTCACCTCAAGCTGCGTCGGGCTAGTGGGGTTCTGCTGGGTTTGAGTTTAGGATGGGCAGTGGTGGGGGGAGGAGCAGAGGCAGGGGAGTGAGGGGACCCTCGAGGAGGACCCCTGATAGAGAGCCAGGCGGCTGAGGGCCCTGCCGATGTCTGGCTGGAGCCCAGGGGTGCCCAGTGTCTGTGTTCTCCAGATGCCCTTGGTGTCTGGGGAGCCCAGGCCTGTGGGAAGAGGCTGGAGTCCCAATGAGGGATAAGAAGGCCCTGCCCCACTGGCTCCAGAGATGCCAGAGGAGCTGCCTGTCCCCTCTCGGAGCCTTGGTGGCCTGGACGTTGAAGTGGGGGAGATGCGATGCTGGAGGGAGGCCCCTAGGAAGGTGCGGAGCTGCCCAGGGCGAGCCCCCGGGGGCCTTTCCCACCTGCCAGAGGCTGTCTCCCTCTCCTCTGTTTCTCCCTCTGTCTCTCTCTCCCACTGTCTCTGTCTCTCCCCACTCTGTCTCTGTCTCTTCCCCATCTCTGTCTCTCCCCTTGTCTCTGTCTCTCCCCTTGTCTCTGTCGCTGTCTCTCTCTCTCCCTGTCTTTTCCCCTTTTAATGGAAGTTTCATGGGAGAAGTACAGTTGGGAATCTGGAAGCAACCTGCATGTACCGTGTGGCACAGCCTCGGTGGAGGCCACAGCAGTGCGTGGCGGGCGGACACCGTGTGAGTGAAAGAGCCAGTCCCTGAAGGTGCCCTTCCATCTGGTCCCTGTAGAGGGCATGCCTGCAGTGACACAGCTGTGGAAATGGAGGGCAGATGAGTGGTGTCTGGATCGGGTGGTGTGGTGGGCAGTGGAGGGCCAGGAGGGTCCTTGAGGTGGGAACAGCACCCACATCCGGACGGTGTAGCCAGCATTGGGCGGTGACACTGGCCACAGCTTGGCAAGAGGGTACCTTTGGGGGAGGGTGGGTGGGGGCGCACTGGATCTCTTTGTGTTGTTTCTCATAACTGTATGTGAAACTACAATTTTCTCAAAGTAAAAAGTTTAATTGAAAACAATACGTGGCTATAATAAAAAATCTGGAGAGCATGGAATTATGTAGAGGGGACCTGCCAGCCCAGCGTCCCTCAGCCTGGCCCCGTGCTCCCAGGAGGGGACCTGCCAGCCCAGCATCCCTCAGCCTGGCCCCGTGCTGCGAGGACATGAGTCAGAACTCAGCCCCTGCCAGACCATGCATGGTCCCTGGAGGTGGCCTGGTGATTCTGTGGGTGTGGCCCGGTAGTGGCCTTGGAGCCAACCCTCCCCTCGTCCCTCTGTCTCTGTGTGCAGTTTTTGCCCAGCGCAGGAGCAGGGACCCTTATGGGCCACATCAGCAGGGACAGGCAGCAGAGGCTGGACGGCCACTCTTGTGGCCCCACGTTTCAAGATGGTGGTGCTGGTCCCCATTGAGCTCAGCCATGCCTTGGGCAGACAGTGACCAGGGATCACACCCGGTCCTGTGGACCCTCACTGAGTGCCTGCACCACAGAGAGGATGAGCCTGGCCTCTGGGATGGGACTCTCCTCTGACAGCACAAGAGAGGAAGAGACAAAGGGCCCCAGTAGACCACAGATGGGCCTACCTGAGGCCTCTCAACACATCAGAGCTGGTGCCTGGACTGAGTTGCAATTCTGCTGCTTCTTCTCTGCCCGGCTGGACTGGGGACCGGGCCTGGCTCCTGGGAGCTGTGCGCTGGCACTTCCCGCAGTGCTGGGTAAGCTCCAAGTGTCCTGCCAGGCTTTGCAGTGTCAGGAGGGGTCTGTGCACAGGACGAGGGTTGCTTGGTGCTGTTTTTTTGTCTGCCGTCTGTGCCACGATTTATACCAGTGGTGACTTCCCAGGGCTCCCACCAACCCCAGCCCCACCCTACCAGCCACGTAAAGTGTCAGTGGTTTCTGATGTGTCCAGCACCACCAAGCCTAGGGGTGGGGCAGCCCTGCTGTCCCCGGCCTGTGGTGGACCCCCAGCCTCTGCATGCCACTTCTCAGCCTTCAATAGACAAAAGCCTGGGAGGGTCAGCAGGACGCCAGGATGTGGGGAGCCTGTCCTGGCCACTGTCCAATGGCCACGCAGGACCATGGCAGCGTCTGTACAAAGAGGGGCTGGTGGGGCTCCTGCTGCCCGCCTTCTTGCACCCCTGCCGCGGGGGCCCTGTGGCCGTCCAGAGCCTGGAGGTGGGCGGGGGTCCCTGTGGGCAGAGGGACCAGTTGTGCGTTTCTGTCCTTTCAGTGGCTGCGTCTTCCCTGTCCTCTGACTCCTGTGGGAGCTGGAATCTGTGCCTCCCCGTCCCTGGCATGTTGGCACTGGCTGGGTCCCATGGTGCTTTGGTTGGTCCCCGATGAGCAAGCTGTGTCTCCATCCTGTGGGGGGATGGGGTGGCGGACGGCCCAGTGGGCCTGTGCACGGCTTTGCCTGGGGCCGGCAGTCTGCAGGAGGAACAGACGTCCCCCTCCACACCCGAGAGCTCCTTCCTGGCGGCAATGCATATTATGAAGGAGATGTGAACTTTGTAAAACTTAAGCACCTTACACATTTTTTTTTAAGAGACAGGGTATTGCTCTGTTGCCCAGGCTGAAGTGCAGAGGCGCCATCACGGCTCACTGCAGCCTCCAACTCCTACACTCAAGTGATCCTCCTGCCTCAGCCTCCTGAGTAGCTGGGACTACATGTGTGGAGCCACCACCCCCGGCTAACTTTTGTATTTTTGCAGAAATGGAGTCTCCCTATGTTGCCCAGGCTGTTCTCCAACTCCCAACCCCAAGCAATCTGCCTGCCTTGGTCTCCCAAAGTGCTGGGATTACAGGCGTGAGCCACTGCACCTGGCCTAAAACTATTAAAGCATAGATCCACATTACCAGATTTTTGAAAAGAAGATAGAGAAGAGAACCCAAAATAATCATGATGACAGTAATACCCCCACCATGGGGGGTGCCTTTTGTGCCTGCTTGTATACCCCGGGGGGCAGTGCCTCTATCATCCTTTTTTCATGAGGGGAAACTGAGGCAGGGGATTGTTAGATCCTGCCCAGGGTCCCCCCACAAGGAGAAGGGGACACAGGCTGGGGCAGGTGCTGGGTCCCTCCCCTTCCTCCACCTCCAGGAAGTCTTCCAGGCTGAGCCCCGACCTGGTGACCTGTGAGTCGGTTTATCTGTCCATCCTGCCTCCTGCTATGTGGGGCCGCTGGAGGCGGGGCCACTGCTGGCTCCCAAGGGAAGGAGGGAATCTGCCCAGAAGGGGCTCAGGGACCTCGCAGAGGAGGCTCCGGCTTGGCTGCCCTGCTGGCAGCCTGGGGGGACCTGGGGCCCGCGGCGCCCCTCCCTGCAGCGGTCTCTGCTCACCCTTGGCCCCGGGAGCTGCCCCCAGCGGCCCCTGCTCTCCCTCGGGTCGGCCTTCCGCGACGCCGCCCTGCCCTAGACCGTATTTCCTGCTTGTTGGTGTCACAGACTTTGCCACGCAGGGTCAAGAGTTACCCTGCCCCGTCCTTTGTGTTCTAAATTTAATTGTTGCACTCCTTTTCTCCCTTAAAAAGATCAGTAAAAACTGTTAATTTGATCAATACTTAATTTTTTCACCCGAGCACGCGTCTTCTGCTGGCCCGTGATAAGCTGGCGGCAGGGCAGAGGGACAAGTGAATTGTCAGGAATTTCTCCAGTCTCCCGCGGCCACTCCACCACTTAGAGCCGTGTAATTTATACCCCGGCAGCCGCTCTGCAATTACCCTGTCTATTGCTGTCGACAGTATCGCGCTATCTTTTAAATAGATCCGGCCTGGCTGGTCCAGACGAGCGTCCAGGACAAATGACGCCATCCCTCATCCCGCAAGCCCTAAAGAGATAAGTCCCTTAAAGAGGGGACCATTTATCAGCTGATACAAGCTGGATACTTACAAGCCCACTTCTTTGTTTGGGCTCTTTTCAGATTTCCAAAGCTATTGATCTACCGAGGGGGGAGCTGGGTTGGGGCGTGGGGCGTGGGGCGCGGGTCGACTGTCAGGGGCGGCCCTGGGCCTGAGCTCACCCTGCTCGGAGGGGCCCTGGCGTGGCTCCGGGCCGCGGTCCAGCCTCCCCTGGCCTGGGCTGAGCGCACCTGCCGCGCGGGCTTCCCTCCTGCGGGCGCGGGGACGTGGGTGCCTCTGCTGACTCCAAACCTCTGGGTTGCAGACCAGGCGCCTGGGCCAAGCCCTGGACCCGCGAGGCCGGTGTCGGGAAGGCTCAGATGCCCCCGGCCCCCGACCCAGGACCTGGTGCCCCTCTGGCCGCCACCGGCTCCCGCACAGGACGCCTGTGTCCCCACCGGCGGAGAACGCCCGACCCTCTGCTGCGCCCGCTCGTGCTCCGCATGGGCCCTCGGCCCTGGGCACTGGGGAGAAAATGACCCAGCTGGGCTGGGATGGGGCAGCAGCTGCCCTGCATCAGGGCCGGTTCCGTTGCCATAGGCTAGCCGGGCAGGGTGTGAGCGGCCCCGCGCCCCGCAGCCAGGACCTCGGCCATGTGCCCTGCAGACGCCCCTCCTGCGGGGCCCGTGTCTGGGGGGCTCCAGGCGTGTGCGGGTGGGACGTGGTGCCCGGCGCCCACTCAGGCGCCCCCGCGGCCGCCTCTCCTCCCTGTGGGCAGCGATGGCAGGGGCTGCCTGGGCTCTGCGGCGAACTCTGTTCTCTCCTGCTCCTCCCACCCAGGCCTCAATCACCTCCTTCCTTCCATGCTGTGAAGATCCTGCCCTCCCATCCCCAGGCTTCCAGGCTCTCCAGTGTCACGGCCCTGGGCTCACCCTGGCTTGGCCCAGGAGAGGGGCTGGGCAGGGGGTGCAGAACCGCGTGTCGGGGGCTCCTGGGTGTGGCCGGAGCCCGGGAGCCCTAGGGCCCCTCTCCTGCCCCTGTTTTCCCCCAGGAAGGACCGCGGCGCCCCCCAGCCTCCGGAATCCCGCCCCCTGGCCCCCTCGGCCTTGCTCAGGAATCCTGGGCTTGGGCCCTGCCCCTCCGGGACTTTGGGGGTAATCTGTGTGGTCTCGGCCTCGCGCTCTCCAGGCCTGCGCGCTCTGACGCTGCCTCCCGGAGCCGTCGCTCCGCCCACGGAGACTGATGGGGCCGCGTGTGGACGTGGCTGGTGCGCGCCGTGCACAGCCGGTCATCTGTTTGGTCTTAATTTAGAAAACCTTCACGAGATTATTACGTGGCATTTTTTTTTCCCTGGGGTGTTTGATGGTATCAGGTGGGTGCAGAGCTCAGCCTCTCCAGTTTATCTTCCTCAGAGAGCTGCATTAACACATAGGCACAGCGGCCCGACAAACCCCACAGAACAAACAGAAACGATCTTAGCAGCGTCTCTCTTTAAAAATAGCATCCATTTATCATCCAGCCGGATGGTGCTGGGCTCAGCCTGTGGTCTGGGGTGACCGACTGCTTTGGGCTTAAATATCCACTCTCCCGTTTCACTGTATTTAAAGTCTTCTCTTTCTACCCTGCACCCAAGAAGGAGGCCCCCAAAACTTGTGTCAGCAGCCAGAAAGGGGTGGGCAGCTGGCATTTGGGGTGGAGCTTCCCAATTTGTAAAGGAAGGAGGAGCCCTGGAGGGTGACCTCCTGCGGCCCTCCTGGGAGTCCCTCAGCTCAGGGTCTCTGGGTTTCCTTCTGCTGCTAAGATCCCTCTCTGGGTCATGCTTTCCCTCCAGGGACTCCCAGGCCCCTGGATGGATCCCAAACTCACACCCAGAAGGAGCTGAAAGTAGGGTAGGGCCTCAGGGCAGACCATGTGCTCAGAAGGAACCAGGACCTACCTATTCCTTTGTCCACTCACAATAACATGAACTAGAGTATTTGATGTGCAGGTGGGCCCTGTGTGGGGTGTTGCAGTTGCTGTGGGAAACAAGACTGACTGCCACCCCATCCTGGCAGAGCTTACCATGCCATGGCCAACACTCTCTGTAGGAATGTCATGGGGTACATGTGCATGCACATTCTCTCTCTCCTCCATTCCTGGCAAGTACAGGGGTGGCTGGCTTCTTTAGGTGCATCACAGGTCCTGGAGTGCAGAGTCCACAGTGTGTCCAGAGGGGGGCCAGCCTGCAGAAATAAACCCTAATGCCACAGTGAGTACAATAAATGTAAATGAGTTAGACTCAATGATCTGAAAGTAGAGACTCACAGGTTGAATGAAAAACAAACTGCTGCTGTATGCTCCTTAGAGAAGACACATTTTAAAGGAGAAAGGGCACAGAAAGATTGAAAATCAAGGGATGGAAAAGAGATACACCAGGCAAATATGTACACCCAAAGCAATGTGGAATAGCAATTCTAATGTCAGACAAAATAGAAATAAGGCCAAACAAATCACAAAAGACAAAGAAGAATATTAGGGACTAGTTCAAAAGAACAACAGACCAAGAACATAGAATGATTATATATATATGTATATATGCATTAAATAATATAGTCTTAGAACATATAAAACTATAACTGAGAATATTACCAGGAGAAATATATGACTAAACTGTGTTATTTAGAATTTTTGACAAATTCCTCTTATAAAACAATAGATTAAATATACAAAAGTAAGTCTATTTAATTTGAATGGCATAATAAATTAATTGAATTACCTCTATTATCTATCAGTTTACACATCTCATGGAGAATACAGATTTCTTTTGTGCACACTTATTATTCACAAAAACAGGCCATGTGCTAGGCTACTGTATGGTCACCTTCAGAGGCAACCTACCCAAAATTTGTTTCAAATATTGGGAACGGATGGCTTCACACATACACACCAACAGGGCTTGAAATGGTTTGGATTGTTTGCATAACTGAGGTCTCTGAGGAGAGCAGGGCAGGCCTCCCAAGCAGGTCAAGAATGGCTTGAGAGAGCAAGGAATGGAAAGGTTTTTACTGTGGTTCAGGGCTGGACCTGGTTGAGAGTTTTCGTGTGCAGGCAGGGCCTTTTGTGGTTTGAATTCCCCACCAGCATCAAATGAGAGAGCACCCGGGCTTTCTTATCAGCTTGTCCAGATGTGGGGCACAGGAGAAAAGGGAGGGATGCTTAAAAGCTGTTGGCAGCCAGACATCAAAAAATGGAGTCGGGCTGCTTATTTCAGCCACAAAAGAAAATGATAAATTTCAAAGAATTGGCATAATAAAGACTGTATCCTTTCACTATAATGCAATACAATAAATAAAAGAATTGTAAAAAAAAGGAAAGTCCAGATATCTGGGAAAAAAAATCGTAAGTACTGAATACCCCTGGTTAAGAGAAAAATCATAAAGAAATTATACAACATTTAAAGCTCTGTGTGTGAGGAGCTGTGAGACATACCCAAAGCAGTACCTAGAGAAAAAAAATTATGATTTTGAATAAACTTATCAGAATACAAACAAAAGTCAAAAATAAATAAGCAAAGCATTTAACTCAATAGGCTAGAAAAAGAACTAAATATATAGCTAAGGAAACAAGATGTAAATAAAGAAAAAGCAGAAAGCAGTGAAATAGAAAACATCTTTAACATTAAAAAGTCAGAGAAGATTTTCAAAGCTAAAACTGGACCTTGTAAGTATAATAAGACAGGCAGTACTGATGACAAAGGAGAGAAGAAGCAAAGTAAATACAGAATGAAAATGGAAAATAATGGCAAAAATAATGAAGGGAAAATTATGAATGACTATACACTAGTATATTCAGAAAGCCCAAATAAAACGAATACATTTCTGTAAAAATATAAAATGCCAAATTGACACCACAGTAAATAGAAAATGTAAAAGACTAATATCCATGAAAGAAATTGAAATGGAAAACAAATAATTCCCCACTAAAAATCTTCAAGAAAGAGAAATTATTTCTCATGCAAACTCTTCCAGAGAACAGAAAAAAAAAGAAATGTCCTGCAGCTCATTTTATGGGCAAGCAACACTCTTATTCCAAAATCAGAAAAGACAATTGTAAGGCCATTCAATAAAAAAATTATAAATAAAATATAACCAACCCCAAGTGTATGTTTCTAAAAATCATTATCAAATAGGTTTATTTCAGGAATGCAAAGATGGTTCAACATCAGAAAAATCTATTGCCATGATGTACCTCATGAATGGACTAGAGGGGAAGAATTGCATGATTATCTTTACAGATTAAAAAAGGATTTGATAGCACTGGATCTCTATTTATTGTTTAAACTCTCAGAAAACTAGTAGTGGACAGAACATTTTCTTAATTTGATCAAAAGCTACCTATTTAAAGACTGACAGCAACATCACTATTTATTAGAAAAACTTTACACAGCATCTCCCATAGGAGCGAGTACAAAATAAGGGAATATCATGTCTATTTCTCAAATTCATCACCAGGATGAATAGAATAAGACAAGAAAAGTGCATAGGAAGTACTGGATTGGAAAGGGAGGAACGCACTGCTATCATATGCAGATGATGTGATTACCTACACACAAAGCCCAACAGATTCTGCAGATACATCACTAGAACTTATAAAACGATTTAGCAAAGCTGACTGATACAAGATCATTGTATCATTGTCCATTTATGCATAATAAATTACTCTCAAGTTTAGCAGCTCAGAACAATAAACATTTATTTTTCAAAGCATGGGAGCAGGCACTTGGGAGCAGCTAAGTTGGATGGTTCTGGCTCAGGGTCTCTCAGGAAGCTGAGATTGAAGTGCTGGCTGGAGCTGAAGTCACCTGAAGCCTTGCCTGGGCTGGAGAATTCGTCTTGAGGATAGCTCCACTCACAGAAGACCTCATCTCCTTACTGGCATTGGTGGAAGGTTCTTTCCTGACCATGTGGACCTGCCTGTACTTGGATGTCCTCATGACACAGCAGCTGCCCCCACCCCCAGCAAGTGACCTGGAAGCCAGCAAGTAAGGAGGGCACCACAGGGCCTTTGATGTCCAGTTCTCGGCAGTCACGCACCATCATTTCTGCCGCATTCTGTTCATAAGAAGAGATCACTAAGCACAGCCCACACTCAAAGCGAGTGGAATTAAGCTCCACCTCTTGAAGGGAAGGGCACTGAAGAATCTGGGAGCATATTTGTAAACCACCACAGTTATCTTACAAACATCACTAGTGTTCTGAGGGAAAATAGAAACTGCAAATGGGGAACCACCACAACAGTGCTGAAACAATTGAGGACCTAGGAATTCACCTGAGGAAGAACGCACCAGACCCTATTTGGAGAATGGGAAAATCCCAGTCTGCTGAAAAGGCGGGCATGAAAGCAGACCTGCATCACAGCCGCCGATGGCTGACTCAGCATTAAGGATGCTAGTATTCCCTGAATTAATCTGTAAATTAAATATAATTCAAATGAAAGATTTTTGAGAAGTGTAATAAACTAATTTTAAAATGTACATTGAAAAATGAAGATACAAGGACATCTTAGACAGTCTTCAAAAAGAAAGAGCAAAGGGAGGGGGAATTACCCTACATTTATTAAAATATTAAATATAAATTAAAATACAATCATTTAAAATTTATTAAAATTGCCTACGGTTATAAAATGTATTCAAACATGCTACAAAGACATAAAAACAGTATGCCAATGGCACTGGAACAAATAAATAATAAAACTGAAGACAGATCCCCCCTGATAAATCCATGTTTTTGTGGCAGCTTGATGTCACAGGGTGATATAATATGTCTTTGGAAAGGGAGGAGGTTTTTTTATTTTCGAGGCAGAGTCTCGCTCTGTCACCTAGGCTGGAGTGCGGTGGCGCGATCTCAGCTTACTGCAACTTCTGCCTCCTGGGTTCAAGCGATTCTCCTTCCTCAGCCTCCTGAGTAGCTGGGATTACAGGCATGCACCACCACGCCTAGCTAATTTTTGTATTTTTAGTAGAGATGGGGTTTCACCATGTTGGTCAGGCTGATCTTGAACTCCTGGCCTCAAATGATCTGCCTGCCTCGGCCTTTCAAAGTGCTGGGATTACAGACGTAAACCACTGTGCCCGGCCAGAAAGGGAAGAGGTTTTAAAAATGCCTACTGTTTTTAAGCAACAGGTTTGGGAAAAGCTTCATGACATTGGTCTGGGTAATGATTTTTTGGATATGACCCCAAAAGCACAGGCAACAAAAGAGAAAATCGATAATTGGGACTATGTCACACTAAAAAGTTTTTGCACAGTAAAGGAAACAATCAGCAGAGTGAAGAGACAACCAGTGGAATGGGAGAAAATGGTTATAAACTGCCCATCTGATGAGGGGTTCATATCGAAAATATACAAGGAACTCAAACAACCCAATAGCAGGAAAACAAATAACCTGATTGAAAAATTGGCAAAGGACCTAAGTAGACATTTCTCAAAAGAAGACACACAAATGGCCAACGGGTTGTAAAAAGTCACCCAGTGTCATGAACAGTCAGGGAAATCAAAATCAAAATCCCAGTGAGATATCACCTGACACCTTTTAGAACAGCTACTATCAAAAAGATGAAAGATAACAAGTGTTGGTGAGGATGTGGAGAAAAGTGGAAAAGAGTACAGAGGTGCTTCAAAAAATTAAGAATAGACCACCACACGATTCAGCAATTCAACTTCTTCTTTTTTTTTTTTTTTTTGAGACGGAGTCTCGCTCTGTTGCCCAGGCTGGAGTGCAGTGGCGCGATCTTGGCTCACTGCAAACTCTGCCTCCCAGGTTCACACCATTCTCCTGCCTCAGCCTCCCGAGTAGCTGGGACTACAGGCGCCTGCCACCACGCCTGGCTAATTTTATATATATATATATATTTTTTTTAGTAGAGACAGGGTTTCACCATGTTGGCCAGGATGGTCTCAATCTCCTGACCTTGTGATCCGCCCACCTCGGCCCCCCAAAGTGCTGGGATTACAGGCGTGAGCCACTGCGCCCAGCCTCAACTTCTGAGAACATATTCAAAGAAAATCAAATCAGCTTCTTGGCTGGGGGGGGTGGACCACCTGAGGTCAGGAGTTTGAGACCAGCCTGGCCAACATGATGAAACCCCGTCTCTACTAAAAATACAAAAAATTAGCTGGGCATGATGGTGTATGCCTGTACTCCTAGCTACTCGGGAGGCTGAGGCAGGAGAATCGCTTGAACCCAGGAGCCAGAGATTGTGGTGAGCCGAGATCGCGCCACTGCACTCCAGCCTGGGCAACAAGAGGGAAACTCCGTCTCAAAAAAAAAAAAAAAAAATCAGTCTCACCAAGAGAGACCTGCATGCCCATGTTCATGATAGTACTATTTGTAACAGCCAAGATATGGAATCAATCTAAGTATCCATTGACAGATGAATAAAGAAAATCTGGTCTATATAGACAATTGAGTACTACTCAGCCTTTAAAAAGAAGGAAGCTGGGTGAGGTGGCTCATGCCTATAATCCCAGCACTTTGGGAGGCTGAGGCAGGAGGATTGCTTGATCCCAGGAGTTCAAAGCCAGCCCAAGCAACATGGTGAAACCCTGTCTCTACTAAAAACACACACACACACACACACACACACACACACACACACACACACACACAAATTAGCCAGGTGTGGTGGCGCATTCCTGTAGTCCCAGCTACTTGGGAGGCCAAGGTGGGAGGATCACCTGAGCCTGGAAAGTCAAGGCTGCAGTAAGCCAAGATTGCTACTGCACTCTAGCCTGGGTGACAGAGTGAGACCCTGTCTCAAAAACAAAGAGAAGGAAATCCTGTTATTGACAATGTGGATGAACATGGAGGACCTTATGTTCAGCAAAATAAGCCAGGCACAGAAAGACAAATACTGCGTGATCCACTCATGTGTGGACTCTAAAGAAGTTGAACTGAGATGTAGAGAGTAGAGACATTGGGCCGGGTGCAGTGGCTCACACCTGTAATCTCAGCACTTTGGGAGGCCGAGGCAGGCAGATCATTTGAGGCCAGGAGTTTGAGACCAGCCTGGCCAATGTGGTGAAACCCCGTCCCTACTAAAACAAAAATTAGCTGGGCATGGTGGCATGTGCCTGTAATCCCAGCTACTCAGGAGACTGAGGCAGGAGAATTGCTTGAACCTGGGAGGCAGAGGTTGCAGTGAGCCAAGATTGTGCTACTGTACTCCAGCCTGAGTGACAGAGCAAGACTCTGTCTCAAAAGAAAAAAAAAAGAGAGAGAGAGAGTAGAGACATTATTAGTCAAAAGGTACAAAATTTCAGTTATTAATAGATTAGAAGAGTAAGTTCAAGAGATCTACTCTACAACGTGTGACTATAGTTAATCATATGTTGTGTTGTTGAAAGCCATTGAGAGTAGATTTTGTGTTCTCATTACAAAAAATGATAAGCATATGAGGTTATTTAGCTAAATTTATGTTACTTAGCTAAATTTAGCCATTCCACAATGTATGCATATTTCAAAACATCATCTTGTACATAGTAAACATATATAATTTTAGTCAGTTAAGAAATTAATTAATTAAAAAAACAAGTCTGCAAATACCATGACATTCCTCCCACTGAAAGGTGAAGTCTGTCTCCTCTCCTTAACTCTGGATTGGCCCTTGTGACTTACATGTAACCAACAGAATGCAATGCAAATGACACTGCATGACTTTCGAGGCTAGGTCAGAGAAGGCCATGCAGCCTCTGCCTGTCCTCTTGGGACACTTGCCATAGGGGCAGCCAGGCACAGAGTAAAAAGTCTGACTGTCTCAAGACCGCCATGCTGGAGGGGCCACATGTAAGCATTTGTGTTGACAGCCCAGCCAAGCTCCCAGCTGACAGCCAGCCTCCATTGCCAGCCATGGGAGTGGCCAATGGGGACATCCAGCCCAGGTGGCTCTAGCCCCAGCTGACATCCAGGTGCAGCCACATGCCACTGTTCTCTCTTCCCAAATAAGAGCTGCCCTTGCTGAACCTTTCCCAAGTTACTCATGCTCAAAAATGTGAGCAAATTAAGATACTTGTTTTAAGATGCAAGGTTGTAGAATAATTTGTTATGCAGAAATAGTACCTGGAACATATAATGTTGGGAAAATTGCCTCACTTTATGGAAAATGGAAGGCAGGATCCCTACCTCATACCATATACAAAGAGAAACCTAAACATAAGAGATTCAGGACCTAAATGTAAACGGTAAAGCTGTAGGCTCATAGGAGAAAATGCTGTGGAATTTCTTTGTGACCTTGGATAGGAAAATATTTCTTAAGCAAGACTCCAAAAGAACAAATCATAAGATGAAAAATGGATGGATTTGAATATATCGAAATGAAGGATTCTGTTTGACAAAGAATTCGATAGGCCATGTTAATGAATGGACGACAGAGGAATAGATGATATCGCAACATCTGAAACCTACAAGGGATTGACAGAATACACAGGAAACAGCCATCAATCACCTTGAAGAAGACAAGGCCTCCAAAAGAAAAAGGGGCAGAGACACGAACAGGAGATTCTCAGAGAGAACCTGAATGGTTGATGATAAACAAGGAGTGGTTGTTCAGCTTCTCCAGTGATCAGAAAGACGCAAATGGAAACAGCAGTGAGATAAACTCCGCACCCGTCAGAGAGGCCAAAATTAGATAATTGTATAGTTCCCAGGATTGACAAGGATGTGGGCCAAGGAGAACCTCTGGCTGGAGAGGACGTCTCCTGGAAAGCAAGCTGGCGGCAGGTGGTGAAAGCAGGCAGGTGCCCACCCATGAGCTGGCAAGAACGACACTAACGCTTCAATCCTCGCACAAGCCCCGGGAGGAGGGACAGGTATCAGGCGGAGCACAGCAGCAGGGTCAGGAGCACAAAGGCCAGGATGGCTCCACCTGAGCTGCTGGGAGCTGCAGGACTGGGAGGGTTGTGCACACTCGCTGTGCCTTGTCACTGGAGCTGCGCATGAGACGTGTGAGAAGCACATGAGGTGATCGTGCAAAGTGCTTGATCCCTGCTGGCACAGACCAGAGATTATTGTCCTCCTGGGAGCACAGATCAAGCACAGGGAAGCCAGTGAATGGCTCATTCCCCAAGGGAGACACAAGACTCCTCTGAGCAGTGACTTTGGCCTTAGGCCTGTGCTGGGTCTAAGATGTGGCCACCTTGCCTCCTGCTGGTCCCGCTCTTCTTCGTGGGGCAGACCTGGGACCCCGCTTCCTTTGCTTTTCTCCCATGTCTAACTGTACCCTGCCTGCAGAGGACACTCCGCCCACCTCCTCTTGGTGCTGGTCCCCTCCCCAGTGCACTCTCGACAGCCTCTGGCCCTCCCAGAGAACATGATTTTGCTGGGTCTCTGGCACCCACAGTGTGTTCACCCAGCACACCCATCTCCCTTTGCCATCTCCCAGGACAACTGGGCATTGCCATTTCACTGAGAGTGAACTATCACTTTGTTTAGGCTCCTAAGAGCCAACTAGCAGTGAGTTTGCCCTATCACCCAGGTTCTTGACAGGATGTTAATTCTCATGACTGAGAAAGAGTCGTCAAATCAATGCATTCTTGCTCATCCAGGCTGATCCCTTCATCTGGGACCCAGAAATCCAACCCCAAGGTTTTTCTCTGGATCCTGCCTATATATGTAGCTATTTTTTGGTTTGTTTTGCTTTAGTTGAGACAGGGTCTCACTCTGTTGCCCAGGTTGGAGTGCAGTGGGGAACATAGTTCACGGCAGACTCGACCTCCTGGGCTCCAGTGATCCTCCTGTCTCACCCTCTCTAGTAGCTAGGACTACAGATGTGCACCACCACACACCTGGCTAATTTTTGTTTTTGTAGAGATGGGGTCTCACCATTTTGCCCAGGCTGGTCTTGAACTCCTGGGCTCAAGAGCTCCTCCCGCCTCGGCCTCCCAAAGTGCTGAGATCACAGGCGTGAACCACTGCACCCGGCCTGTGCCTCTTTTTGCAGCTCTTTCTGTGTACAGCCTCTTTCCTCCCCTACCAGGCCCTCCACCTCCCAGCTAGGTCATGCTGGGATTTAACACTGGCTGTTGTCCTGGCAGCTGGAGACGAGAGGGGGCTACCTCCTGAGGGGCACCTCTTGCCCATGGGGGGCAGGTCTGCAGGGTCTTCCACACAATAGACGTGCCAGCTCTTATGAGGGAAGGGGTGACTGCTGCAAGCCCAGCGTTCAGTGTTCAGGGCGTCTGTAGAGCCATGTCCTCAGGGGCTGCCACCTAGATGTTTCATCATGTCTTTTGTGGTCCCAGCCTTTCCCCAGTGGGGCCCTGACCGCCACATAACAGATGTGCCTTGGCTTAGCAGTGCAATGTCTCTGGAGCTCTGCGTTCTAACATTAAGGTCCTCAGTCTGCCACTGCACCCTGGCTGCCCTCCCCCTGAAGGAGATATGGGCCCTGTGAGTTCCCATGGAGGTCCTTGGCTCTCACTCTCTGCCTGAGTTGCTAACTGCCTCAGTTTCTCATGACTCCTGTGCAGGGTGTCAGCACAGCTCAGCAGTAACCAGCCAACTCCACCATCTTTTTGGGCATCATCTTCCCTATCTTTCAAATGCCCGAGTCATCACATCTGCCCTCTTGTCCCCTGGGTATTTTGCCAGGTCACCATCAGTGAAATATTCACTTGAAACATTTTCTCCCTGCCAGGATAGTAAATCAGAAGCAATACTACATCCCTGGGGAAATGGCAGAGCCGCCATCAAAGAATCAGGGGTAGTGATGCCTATCACGTTCCCAGTTTAATTCACAGTTTGGTCTGTGCAGAAGCCAGATGACTCTTGGAGAATGACTGTGGATTACTGTTCACTTAATCAGGAGATCCCTCCAATTGAGCTGCTGTTCCAGATGTAGCATCTTTACTGGGGCAAACCAACACAGCCATTGGCTCCTAATATGCAACTATTGGCTGGGTGCGGCGGCTCACGCCTGAAATCCCAGCACTTTGGGAGGCTGAGGTGGGCAGATCACGAGGTCAGGAGATCGAGACCATCCTGGCTAACACAGTGAAACCCCGTCTCTATTAAAAATACAAAAAATTAGCCAGGCGTGGTGGCGGGTGCCTGTAATCCCAGCTACTCAGGAGGCTGAGGCAGGAGAATGGTGTGAACCCGGGAGGTGGAGCTTGCAGTGACCCGAGATTGCACCACTGCACTCCAGCCTGGGCGACAGAGCAAGACTTCATCTCAAAAAAAAAAAAAAAAAAAAAGCAACTATTGACTTGGCTAATGCCTTTTTCTCCATCGCAGTTTGCATGAGTTCTTGGAAGCAGTTGGCTTTTACCTGAAAGGGCCAGAAGTATACCTGCACAGGGATATGACACCTCTACTCTCTGCTGTGATACTGACTGCAGAAACCCTGATTGTCATGCCATGCTCCACTATTGGACAGCATTCTGCTGATGGCTCTGAGGAGCAGGAATTAGATGCCTTAGTAAACTAGAGGGTGGGAGATCAGCCCCACAGCATCCAGGTGCCTGCCCCTTGAGTAAAGTTTCTTGGAGCTTAGTGGTTTGGAGCATGTCAAATATCCCCCCATGGTAAAAGGCAAGCTGATATGACTTGCACCATGGCAAGAGAGGTACAATGCTCTTGAGGGCTTTTTGGATTTTGAAGGCAACATATACCACCTCAGAGTATTCTGCTTTGACCCTTCTACAGAGTCACCTGTAAGCTGCTAGATATGAGTGGGGACCAGAGCAAGAGAAGGCTCTGTAGCAAGTTAAAGCTCCACTACAAGCCACTCCATCACTTCAGCCTTACAACACTTTAGATTGTGTTAGGGATTGAACGTCTGTGCCCCTCAAGATTTCATATTCTGAAGCCCTGCTATGGTTTGAATGTGTCCCCCAAAAGTTCATGTGTTGGAAACAATCCCTTTGCCCTTGTAAGTAGATTAATGTTGCTATCACAGGAGTGGGTTTATTATCTTGGGAGTGGTTTTTTTTAAATAAAAGCAAGCTCTTTATGGCTCCTTTGCTCTTGGGTTCTCACCATCGAATGCCCTCCACCATGTTACGATGCAGCAAGAAGGCCCTCACTAGATGCCGGCACCATGCTCTCGGACTTCCCAGCTTCCAGAACCATGAGCTAAATAAACTTCTTTTCTTTACAAATTACCCAGTCTGTGATATTCTGTTATACCCACAGAAAATGGACTAAGACAAGCCCTGATTCCCACTGTGGTGGCATTAGGAGATGGGGTCTTTGGGAGATAATTAGGTTTAGATGTGATCATGAGGGTATAGCCCTCATAATTGGATTAGTGCTCTTATATGAAGAGAGACACCAGAGTGCTCTCTCTCTCTCTACCATGTGAGAACACAGTGAGAAGGTAGCCTCTGAAATCCAGGAAGAGAGCCCTCATCGAGTATCAAATCTGCTGGCCTTGTAATCTTGGAATCCAGCCTTCAGAACTGTGAGAAAGAAATATCTTTTGCTGAAGCCCTCCAGTCTCTGGTATTTTGTTATAGCACCTATGCTGACTGACTGAATCTTCAACAACACTCAAAGCATCCATGGCAAAAAAAAAAAAAAAAAAAAAAAAGGACACTATATGGAGCCTTTGCTAAGCACCAGAGGGAAAATCACAGACATCCAGGGTTTGGGAGCAAATCTACACCCTCTGCTGCAGAGTGTTCTTTTGAGAAACAGATTCTCCCTTGCTGCCAGCCTTGATATAAACTAAACACGTAGCCATAGGATATCAGGTGCCCATGTGGCCTGAGCTTCTCACCATGAACTGGTCACTGTCTGACCACCTAGCCGTAATGCTGGCCATTCACAGCAGTGATCTACCATAAAGTGGAAATGGCATTTATGAGATGAAGCTTCAGCAGTTCCAAAAGGTGTGATTAAGCTGAGCGAGCAGGAGCTCAGCCTCCTTAGACACCAGCTCCTCTTGCATTGCTTCCTCTCTCTCAGCCCATGCCCGCATGGTGCTCCTGATGACCTGTTGACTGGGGAAGGAGTAACGTATTCAAGTCTGGCTTACAGATGGCTCTGAACTATATGCTGGTGCCACCCAAAAGGGGACAGCTGCAGCATTAAGCCCCATTCAGGGTTGACACTGAAGGGCAGTGGAAAAGGAAAATGTGCTCAGCAGGCAGAACTGACAGCAGTGCATTACATTGTTTACTCTGCAGTGAGACAGGTCCAGTCTAGTATGGATCTATACTGACTTCTGAGCAGTTGCTTATGTTTGGCTGGATGGCCCAGGATTTGGAATAAACACGATTGGAAGGTTGGTGACAAGGAAGTTTGGGGAAGAATTGTGTGCAGAGACCTCCCAAAATGAACACAGATAATGAAGATGTTGCATCTGTATTCCATGTGAAGGGCTACCAAAGGGTGTCCACCGAAGAGACGGTTCTCAATTTTTGGTGGATGAAATGACACTACCTGTGATGTCTGTCAGCCTCTCGCCCCTGGAAATCCCAGTGCTTGTTCAACAGGTCCATGAACAAGGAGCGTGGTAGCAGTGTGGGGGCTGGGAATGGGCTTGACCTGTCTGCCCAGCCACCGCTGCTCAGTGTCTACTCAGCCAACAGCAAAGACTTACAGTGAGTCCCTGATACAGCACCAGGACAAACAGCAGCCATCTGTGGCTGACATTGTCATCTGTCGATGACACTGGAACTCTCCCATCACGGAGGGAGCACAGATTTGTCCTCACTGAAATGGAGATCTATTCTGGATATGAATTTGCCTTGTCTGTTCATGACGCTTCTCTGTTGACTTCCAGAATGCCTATCCACCATAATGTCATTCCTCTAGCATTTTGTGTGGCTGAGGAGACCATTTCACAGCAAGTGCAGCAGTGGGCTCAGGCCCATGCAACCAGCTTTTCCTCCCACACTCTCCATCACTGGGAATCAGGTGGCTTCATTGACAGGCAGAATGGTTCACGAAAGGCATAGTTATGGAGCCAGCTGGGAGACCACACCCTGAAAAGATGGGATTATCTGAAGGAGTGTGGCTTATGCTTTGAATCACAGACCATATATGGTGCTGTCTCCCCACAACCTTATTGAAGGTTAACTTTACAATCTAATCTTTAAGTAACAGGATATTCCGTGGGACTATGAATTTGAGGAGAGATTCTTATAGCCCATACGGATGCAATGACTATGCAGCCTGTGTGTCTTCTCATTTGGGGAAAGAGTGAGAACTTCTTTACTTGGATATCGTTAGGTGGAAATAGGAGTTGTTTTAGGATTGCAAGTGAGTTCAAATGCATGTAGGATGGTGCACGTGGAAGCTGAGCAGTCAGAAGGGTGACTGTGCCACTAAGCGATTTATCGCCTCTTAGCTCCAAATTCACCCTTCAATACCCACTCTGTGATGATGGTGGGATTCTCTTAAGCATTTTCCTTTACAGGAGCCTGAGTGAAGCTTCCTCAGCAAAGGGCACTGGAAGGACATCGCAGAGGAAGAGGCCCTTTGGTGGCCCTGGCAGTGGCCCTGTTGGGCAGGGTAGCTGTGTGAGTGGCCCCAAGAGGCTGGTTGGCTCTTGAGGCCCCGTGCCCTCTAGGGGCTCAGCCTCTGTCTCTGATACTGGCAGGCTGGGCATCCAGCAGTGGCAGTAGCTGGATCAATGTTGGTTGCAGGAGCAGAGCTGATGGGCCTGGAGTGGCTTCCATCCCAGCCGCCATGGCTGCTCATTCATGACCCCGTTGCCAGCTGCCTCCTGCTAGTTGAGTCCAGTCAAGTTGGCTGCTCAGTGGCTCTTCTGTGCAGGTACTCTCTGGTGAACATCATATGTCAGACAGATCTTCACTTACACTTGACGTCCACTCCATGGGCCCACGAGACCTCCTTGACCCTGAGCTTCCAATCTTTTTCCCTCCAGGCCCCTGACCACCCAGCCAAACCATTTGTATACGTAGTTACGGGGACATGTTCTGAGAGCTGTGTCATTAGGTGACTCCACTGCTGTGCAAACATCACAGGGTGAACTTGCAGAAACCCGGACAGCACAGCCTCCTGCACACCTGGCTGTGTGGGGGAGCCTATTGCTCCCAGGCTACACACCTGTACAGTACGCCACTGTCCTGAACGCTGCAGGCAGCCATAACACAGTGAGCATTTGTGTATCTAAACAGAAAAAGTGTAGTCAAAATACAGTGCCATAATCTTATGGACCAACATCGTTGGTCCGTTGTTGACTGAAACATCGTTACGTGGCTCCTGACTATATATTCTAACCCTGGTCCATTTCTCTTTCCACATAAAGTGGATGGCCAGGTTCATTGCCATCCACTTGGCAATGAACCTGCCCACAGAGCAGGTCTCTCCTCACCCCTGCCTGTCAGGGCTACCCCCAGAGGGCTGTTGTGCGGCCCCAGTCTATCTCCTTGGCATCCATGTCCACACACCCAGACTGTGACCCATCTGTGAGCAGAGCTCAGCTTCTCTCGCCCTCTGTCAGCTCCCTGTGGCCCAACATAGCAGGGGCGTAAGTGGAGAGTGGTGCCACCATGGAGGGTCATGGTAAGTGGAGGGTGGCAGGTGCCACTGTGGAGGGTGACAGTGACTGGAGAGTGATGTAGTGCCACCGTGGAGGGTGACAGTGAGTGGAGGGTGATGTGGTGCCACTGTGGAGGGTCACAGTGAGTGGAGAGTGGCAGGTGCCACTGTGGAGGGTCACAATGAGTGGAGAGTGGCAGGTGCCACTGTGGAGGGTCGCAGCGAGTGGAGGGTGGCAGGTGTCACTGTGGAGGGTGACAGTGAGTGGAGAGTGATGCGGTGTCACCGTGGAGGGTGACAGTGAGTGGAGGGTATCAGGTGCCACCGTGGAGGGTGACAGTGAGTGGAGGGTGGCAGGTGTCACTGTGGAGGATGACAGTGAGTGGAGAGTGATGCGGTGTCACCGTGGAGGGTGACAGTGAGTGGAGGGTGGTGGGTGCCACTGTGGAGGGTGACAGTGACTGGAGGGTGGTGGGTGCCACTGTGGAGGGTGACAGTGAGTGGAGAGTGATGCAGTGTCACCGTGGAGGGTGACAGTGAGTGGAGGGTGGTGGGTGCCACCATGGAGGGTGACAGTGAGTGGAGGGTGGCGGGTGCCACCGTGGAGGGTGACAGTGAGTGGAGAGTGATGCAGTGTCACCGTGGAGGGTGACAGTGAGTGGAGGGTGGCGGGTGCCACCATGGAGGGTGACAGTGAGTGGAGGGTGGCGGGTGCCACCGTGGAGGATGACAGTGAGTGGAGGGTGGCGGGTGCCACCGTGGAGGGTGACAGTGAGTGGAGGGTGGCGGGTGCCACCGTGGAGGGTGACAGTGAGTGGAGAGTGATGCAGTGTCACCGTGGAGGGTGACAGTGAGTGGAGGGTGGTGGGTGCCACCGTGGAGGGTGACAGTGAGTGGAGGGTGGCGGGTGCCACCGTGGAGGATGACAGTGAGTGGAGGGTGGCGGGTGCCACCGTGGAGGATGACAGTGAGTGGAGGGTGGCGGGTGCCACCGTGGAGGATGACAGTGAGTGGAGGGTGGCGGGTGCCACCGTGGAGGGTGACAGTGAGTGGAGGGTGGCGGGTGCCACCGTGGAGGGTGACAGTGAGTGGAGAGTGATGCAGTGTCACCGTGGAGGGTGACAGTGAGTGGAGGGTGGTGGGTGCCACCGTAGAGGGTGACAGTGAGTGGAGAGTGATGCAGTGTCACCGTGGAGGATGACAGTGAGTGGAGAGTGATGCAGTGTCACCGTGGAGGGTGACAGTGAGTGGAGGGTGGCAGGTGCCACCGTGGAGGGTGACAGTGAGTGGAGAGTGATGCAGTGTCACCGTGGAGGGTGACAGTGAGTGGAGGGTGGCGGGTGCCACCGTGGAGGATGACAGTGAGTGGAGGGTGGTGGGTGCCACCGTGGAGGATGACAGTGAGTGGAGGGTGGTGGGTGCCACCGTGGAGGATGACAGTGAGTGGAGGGTGGCGGGTGCCACCGTGGAGGGTGACAGTGAGTGGAGGGTGGCGGGTGCCACCGTGGAGGGTGACAGTGAGTGGAGGGTGGCGGGTGCCACCGTGGAGGGTGACAGTGAGTGGAGGGTGGCGGGTGCCACCGTGGAGCGTGACAGTGAGTGGAGGGTGGCGGGTGCCACCGTGGAGGGTGACAGTGAGTGGAGGGTGGCGGGTGCCACCGTGGAGCGTGACAGTGAGTGGAGGGTGGCGGGTGCCACCGTGGAGGATGACAGTGAGTGGAGAGTGATGCGGTGTCACCGTGGAGGGTGACGGTGAGTGGAGAGTGATGTGATGTCACTGTGGAGGGTGACAGTGAGTGGAGGGTGGTGTGGTGCCATTGTGGAGGATCACTCGGGGCCCAGGCCACCTGCCTGTGTGACTTGTTTTCTTCCATCCTGCCTTGGCCAACACCAATGCCCTGCTTACATCTTACCAAGGGTTGTTAATGGGCCCATTCGGCTTCTGTGGTGATGGCTTGGACACCATGGGGGGTCGGCTACCCCAGCTCCCGATGAACAGCTCTGACTGGAGGGTCACTTGGAGTCCTGTGGGCTCCATCAGGGCCCAGTCGCACCTCAGGACCAGCATTTCTCTCTCCTGTGAGTGGCATGGCCGTACCTCAGAACCCGCAGCTCTCCCCTGGGCTTCTCCTGTTGAGGCCTTGTTGCCCATGAGAGACACCCCTTTCCCTGCAGAGCCTGCCTGGCTGTTCAACCCAGACATCTGGTGGCCTGCTCTGCAGACAGACCTGGTCCTTCCGCACTGGAGGCCAGCAGCCTTCAGTGTCACCTTGTGTGGGTCAGAGCCATGTTCCCCAGTGTGGGTTCTGCTGCCCCCAGAACCTGGAGAGGCCACGGGGCATGGTGCTTGCTTCTCAGCGGGAACCTCTCCACCAGCCTGGCCCTTCAGTGGCATTCTGGGAAGCAGGCTCGAGATGAGGAGAGCACACAGGACCCTGCTTAGGGAGGCTGTTGGGATTCTTATCTGTCGAGGCACAGAGAAGCAGGAGTGGCCGAGGGGAAGCTGGGCGGTGATGGGCCCGGGCGTGAGGGCTCAAGCCATTTCATCAGAAGCCTGGAGCTGGGGAGGCTCTGCAGAGAGACCCCACTGGGACAGAGGGCTATTATACCCCTCATCCACTCCTCACTGGATATGGGAGAGGACTGATCTCGGGCTGGGTGGCTCTCTGAGGCCAAGGTCAGCCTCCAAATGGGGTCTCAGCCAGGGCCGCCAGCCTCCTCCTAGTCTTCCCAGCCTGGGTGCAGGGTGCAGGGCCTCCCGTCCACTCTCTCTTGGGTCTGTGTAGGTGGCATACATGGCACTGGCTCACTCCCTGCCCTTCTGGTCTTTCCCCGCGGGCTGGTGGTGGCGTCCCTGGCAGGGAGGGGAGTGTCGTTCAGCTGGGTCCAGGAGGAACTCCGTGGACTCTGTCCAGCCCTGCTGGGCAGCATGCCCTGACGGCCACGGCCTGGCTGGAGTATAGGTCGCAGAGCATCTGCCCTGCCACACTGCCCCCACGGCAGGGACCCTTCTTATCATATCAGTAGTAAACGCTGAAACGTGACATGAGAATGGTGTCTCCTTGCTGTCCTAAAGCTCATTTCTTGGATTGCTGACAAGGTTTGGCTGTTTGCCATGTGCTGCCTTCAAGTAGTCAAGGAGCTCTGTGTGGCTGATGTAAAGAAATTTTGGGCGGGGAGTGATGGCTCACACCTGTAATCCCGGCACTTTGGGAGGCCAAGGCAGGAGGATCACTTGAGCTCAGGAGTTGGAGGAGGCTGCAGTGAGCTGTGATCACACCACTTCACTCACACCCAGATGACAGAGCAAGACCCTGTATCAAAAAAAAAAAATGCTGGGCATGGTGGCTCAAGCCTGTAATCCCAGCACTTTGGGAGGACGAGGAGGGCAGATCACCTGAGGTTAGGAGTTTGAGACCAGCCAGGGCAACATGGCGAAACCCTGTCTCTACTAAAAATATAAAAATTAGCTAGGTATGGTGGTGGGTGCCTGTAATCCCAGTTACTTGGTAGCCTGGGCAGGAGAATTGCTTGAACCCAGAGGCAGAGGTTGCAGTGAGCCAAGACTGCCCCATTGCACTCCAGCCTGGGCGACAAGAGCAAAGCTCTGTCTTAAAAACAAAACAAAACAAAAAAAGATATTTGGCCTGCTTAGAAACACATACATGTCTTAAAAGTCTATTTGGGTTTTGCCAGTAATATTCCAGATATGCAGGACCACGAGGAAGAGAAAATTCAGGTAACAGTTAAACATTTAAGAAAATGACCGATTTCTAGAACATTTGGAGAAAATTGGAAACTCAAAATTGGTTTTGTCTTTAACTTCCACTTCTGTAAGGGAGGGGACATTATGATGAAAGTCTGGTCTGAGCAACTGTGGCATGCAAGACCGCAGGAGGCGAGGCCGGGGTGAGGGGCGGGGCCTGGGCCGCAGGCGGGGCCCTGAGCAGAGGTAGGGCCCTGAGTGGGAGGCGGGGCCCTGAGTGGAGGCGGGGCCTGGGTGAGAGGCGGTGCCTGGATGGGAGGCGGGGCCCTGAGTGGGAGCCGTGGCCCAGGTTGAGGGGGGACCTGGGTGGGAGGCGGGGCCCTGAGTGGAGGCGGTGCCTGGGTGAGAGGCGGTGCCTGGGTGGTAGGCGGGGCCCTGAGTGGGAGCCGTGGCCCAGGTTAGAGGGGGGCCTGGGTGGGAGGCGGGGCCTGGGTGGGAGGCGGGGCCTGAGTGGGAGGCGGGGACCTGGACGGGAGGCAGGACGTGGGAGGGAGGGAGGGCTCGGGCAGGAGGCGGGTCCCTGAGCGGGAGGCAGGGTCCTCAGCGGGAGGCGTGGCCTTGGCGGGAGGCGGGGCCCTGAGTTGCGGGCAGGAGGCAGGGCCTAGGCGGGAGGTGGGGCCCGGCTCCCTGAGTGGAGGCGGGGTCCGGGCAGGAGGCGGGTGGGGTCTGGGGCTCCGTGCACCCCGCGCCGGGGATGCTTTCTCCCTAGCTTGTTGCGCCGTCCGGTTCTGCCCCAGCCTTAGATCTCAGCTCTGAGCTGCCCTCACATCCCTGCAGATCTTTTCTGGCCACACTGGTGGCCCGCGGGGTATGGCTGCTTCTGTCTCGCGGCGTTGGCCTCCCTGACTGGCCGCGGGTGTAGGGCGCCGTGGGCGGGGTCCCTGGGGCGAGGCTGCCTGGCCTCCGCGGTTGGTTCGGCGGCCGCGGGGCTGCAGCTCCCGGCTCGCACTCCATCATCGACGGATGACAGCGGGAACGGTGGGAGTTCATTACAGGGACCATGAATTGTTGGAGGTAATTTAGATTACAATTTAAAGTTTAATTTAAAAATCTATCAACAAATGTGAAAGTACTGGAGGAACATTTTAAAATGCACTTTAATCTCACCAGCACAAATAGCTTCTCGGGGCTCTAAACATCATCACCTGGAAAAACAGTAAAACTTTACTGCATCTTTAATTAAATTACAAACACAAAGGATAATTAACTTTTTTATTTTTACTTTATTCGTGCCATTGTTTCTCCTCCGAGTAAATATCTTCCGGCTGCAGGAGCGGCTGTTACGAGGAAGTTTACGGCGAGGCCTGATGGGTGGATGCCCCAGGGCGGATGCTCGGCCCCTGCGCCCTCCCTGCGGGCCCCGCAGCGCTGGGGCCGCGCCACTTCGTGTCCCCACAGCGCGGACACTCCTGGCCAGCCCGTGGCGGGAGGCGCCCTGGGGACACGCGTGGCCGTGGCTCGCGGGTGTCGCGTGTGCTCACCTCGGACCTGGGCGTTCTGAGTCGTAACTCACGCCTCGCAGCGGTCCTGGCAGGCAGCCCCACCCCCTTTTACAGGCGGGGAAACGGGGGCTCAGAGAGGTCGGGCCATCCGCCCTGGTCACACAGAGGCTGCGTCACCGGCTGACTCGAGCCTGGCCCCACCCGTGCGCGCTGCACTTCTGGGTGCTGGGCTGCGGCCCAAGCCCCCTCCCCAGGACGCGGGGCTGGGACAAGGGGGCGAGTGCGGAGGGCGGGGGGGTGGCGCAGGCGCCCACGCAGGGGCTTGGTACCTAAAGGCGACATGCCGGTCCCCATGGGGTAGTAGATCGTGGGGGCCCGAGGGCGGCCGGGGTAGGGAGGGGCCTCCCACGAGGGCCGTGGGCGCAGCGGCAGGGCCCAGCCGAGGCCACCAGGGGGCGCCCAGCAGGCGCGGGCGGGGCCGGGGGCCGGGGCTCTGGCTGGGACCCTCGGGCGGGGATGGCGGCTAGGGGCGGGGGGCGCGCCAGGGCAGGGAGGGCAGGGGGGGCAGGGGCCTGACGGGAGCCCCTGGAGGCGCAGCCGCCTCCGGGCGGGCCGGATTCGGGAGGGCTCGGGAGGGGCGTCCAGCAGCGCTGGGAAGGGGACCTCGATTCCGGCCTGGAGGGCGGGCGGTGCTGTGGGGGGAGCGCCCCGGCTCTGCGCCTGCGGGGGTGGGGGGCCTAGGGGTGTCGCAGCCGGGCCGCGCCCTTTCCCGCCTGCCCTGCCTCGAGAGGCGACCCCTCTCCTCCCCCTCTTCTCTCCCCTCTCCCTCTTCTCTCTCCTCCCCCTCTTCTCTCCCCTCCCCCTCTTCTCTCCCCTCCCCCTCTTCTCTCCCCTCCCCCTCTTCTCTCTCCTCCTCCGCCCCTTCCCTGCCCTGCCCTCCCCTCCCTTCCCTGGTAACGGTGGGAGCTTTGGTTCGCTACTTGCCTCCTCCGAGCCTCGTTGTCTGTAGAGGGCGGTTCGGGGTAGGGGGGTCGCGACCTCGTAGGTGGGCGTGGAGGGCAGGGCGCTTCCCACGGGGACCTGCAGAGTCTAGTGGGTCTGTCGCGCTCACGACAAATCTTCTGCCCCCAGCAAGGCCCGTGTGATGCCCTCTCCCCGTAACTGAGGGTCCCCTCACCTCCTACCCCCACACGTTCCTGCAGAGCTTCCAGGCCACACCGGCTCTCACGCCAACGCTCGCGCCCTTCTACACACCGGGTGCGGGCACTAGCGCACGCACCGCTGTCCCCAAGGCTGGTCGGCCCCTCCTGCCTGGCACGCCCGCCCCTGGCACTTGCACGCAGACGGGGTGCAGGCCACCCTGGGTGTTCAGTTTTAGTGCGGTGGCTGCTTAATTATTGGTTAATCTAGCAATTTAGCATGCTTCATTTAATTCTAATTAGGAGAATTAATAGGCAGGGAATAGCGATTTCAATGGACTGGCACAAAACAAAACCTAGCCTGGACATCGTGCCGGTCTGGGGGCCGTGTCCAGGCTTGGGGGGGGCCTGGGGGTGTTGGCAGCCAGGACTGCAGACCTTCCCAGACGCCTGAAGGTCGTGGCGGGGGAAGGCGCTCAGGGCGGGCAGGAATCGTGCTGTGGCTGCTCACCCCGGCCTGCAAGGGCAGCCGGGTCAAGAGCATGGGGAGAACCCCCAGAGCATCCCCGGGCAGCACCCCCACAGCCCCCCACCTGCAGCCCCGCAGCCCCTCACCTGCAGCCCCCAACCCGCAGCCCTGCGGCTGCCTGGTCCCGGCAGAGCCTGTGTTTGTCTCTGCTCATCAGGCGGCTCCCTGACAAGGCCCCGACATTGGACAAGGCTGTCCCTCTAATTAAGGTGCTAATTGAATTAAATGGCCGCGATAATGAGCAGATGAGCGGCATAAAAAGTACAGAGTCAGATAGGCCAATTAACAAGAGCGCCGCGCATAATTATAACATTGGAAATACATGCAGCTCGCTCCAACATTGTTAATTGTTACCGGGGGATTTATGGTAATTGGCCCACAACAGGCAGCCGGGGAACCTGCCCAGGGCTGGTAATTAAAAAAATGATATTCCACACAAACGCAGGATGGCCTAATTAGGCCTTGATTTACATAAAGGCCTTTGAGGAGGTGCTGGGTACCTCACCGCTGCTGCTGGGGCCACTCTGGCCAGCAGTCCACGAGGTGAGACCAGCAGGCAGGAGCCCCCCTACCGCCCCGCACCCTGTGGCCACGGGAGCTGCTGGCGTCCAGGCTCCGTCTGCTGGCGGGGTCCCCATGGCCATCCCTGAGCCCTGAGCACAGGCCCTGCCTCTGTCTGGGAGAGGACCTCCAGGGCCCAAGGCCACCTTCCCCTGGGTTCGCCACTGTCCTGGGGGGGTGGGGGGGCAGGTCCATTCGTCTGGCACATGGCCCCCTCTGCTCTCCCTGTGTGCTCCCCTCCTGCAGTGTCCCAGTGAGTGTGCCTGGCCAATGTCCTGGGTACATGGTCAGGCAGGTGATCTGGGTCCAGCCCTCCGCTACCACGAGGACAGCCTCAGACCCAACACCCTGGTGCGGGAAGTGCCCCTGCCCCCACCGTACCCGCTCAGTTGCCTCAGAGAGGACCCGGAACACTACCAGACGCACAGAGGGCTGGAGGGAGGGAGGGGCCGGGAACAGTGTGCAGTGTGGGAGGGAGGGGCAGGGGCACCCTTGGAAGGCAGAGAGGAGACCAACTAAGCTCTGACTCACCCCTCGTTCTGTCTTACCCCCTCCCTCAAGGAGGCCGCCCTGCGCCCCATTTTACAGCGTGGGAAGTGAAGTCTGATGTCTGACAAACTAGGCCCAACTCTCCGGGCTTCCGCCACAGCCCCTCTCCTCTCCTGGGGCTGTCCCCAGGGGCCAGCACGGTGCCGGGCACCTCTCCAGAATGTGGACCCTGGCCCCGTGCCCCGGCCCCAGCCGGGGCGCAGTCCCAGTCGCCCCTGCGGCGTCCCCGGCCTGCCCACCGCCGCCGCCTCTTCGACTTTCTGGAGCAGATTTACCGTAATGTTCACACTCTGAACAGAAAACTCTGCCTCATTTACAAATATAATTTCAATTGAGGGTAGTTTTCCAATCTCCTTTCATTGGAGTCCCAATTGAGCCCCTTCTCGAGGTGCTGATGGCATGATTAGACAGTGTGCGCGCCGAGGCAGATTAGTCAAGCGCGGCCCCGTAAATTGGGAAGGATGTTTTATCAGGACACGTCGCTGCGCTGCAGGCAGCTGTGGGGTGCTCTGGGCTGTCCCCTCAAATCACGGTTATGGAATAATTTAGCCCGCGATTCTCTGCGATTACTGCCGCCACTGATCATGCTGTCACTTTCCGAGTGAGCACTTCATCCTGCGTTTATTCATGCCAGATCTGTTTTGCTTTTGTAATGAGCACATATTACCCCGGCACAAAGAGGGTGAAGGCAGCCGCGTGATAGATAGGCGCGAGATTAAATGGGATCTTTATGACTTCTGCAGCCATCAGTTCTGACTGTGTGATAAGACGCGTCGACTAGGGCCCTGATTTGCTCTTTATTGGAGCCAATATTAGCATGCTCTCACCAGTGCACGGGCCGATCAAACCCACTTAAGGTGGACTCACCGCATAGGCCCAGCTGCAGATGCTGCTGGGATGGCCAGGAGGGAGGCTGCAGCCCACAGCCGGGCAGGTGGGGGGTGTGGAATTCTCACACTGCCCTGGGGCCACTTCACCCCGGGTGGCTTGCAGGGGGTCCCGGGGGTGAGGTGCCCCTGGTGACCCCGGGCTCCGTGGACTGTCCTGTATGCCTGGGTCTCAGGGTGGCCCTCTCCCTTCCCACCCCTTATCAGGCCGCCAAGAACGATGGCTCTCCTGACCCATGCTGGGGACCCAGCAGCCTCCTCATTCTGCCCCCAGCTCCTGCTCTCTGGCAAGGAGGGAGATTGGCTTGTTTAGGACCCCGGGGGTGCCAGGCCATTTCCTGGGTGGGGGCAGTATCCAGCACCTTCCTCTGCCACTCAGTATCATGGAGACCCCTCCCTCCCCCTGCTGGACAGCCGCCACCTGTACTCAGCTTCGGGCAAGGCGCTCCCCATCCCGCCTCTCTGTCTTCCTGCCATACCTTCAGCAACCCCCTTGACAGCCCCCCTCCCAGGCCACCCCTCTGTCAGGGGCACTGCCTGTGCCTGTCACTGCCTTTCTTTCCCCTGGTGTGGCCCCTGCCAGACCGCAGCCATCTCCCCTGTCAAAGTCCCCTAAAACTCAGACTGGATGATCTGCATCCAGTCTGCACATTGGATGATGCCAAGTGGAGATTGGATGATGCCAACTCGGGCACAGGGTGGGATGGGGTAAGGTTGGGGGCCAGAGAGACTTGGGGTGTGGCGGAGCCCTGGACCTGAGTCCGCACAGCATCCCATCCTGTGGCTGCGCTTTCTCCTGAAGGGGCTGCCAGCCCTCCCCAGGGACCGCAAGCACAGCTGGGTGTGCCCCATGCAGTCAGCCCTGCCGGGTGGCCCCCAGCTGCCTCTTCCCCCAGCAGGGCGTGGGCAGGCAGTGGGCACTCAGGGTAGCTGGCTTGCTGCACCCTGTCCTCTTGGTGGGCGGACGGGGCCCCTTCACTGCGTGGGGACTGGACTGCTGTCACGCGCCTTTAGATGTGCAGGTTGCTTCTGTGGCCACCTTCTGTGAAGGGGGCCTGTCACTCATCCGCCTGGCACATTTTTAACCTCAGTGTCATGTGTTGACACCGAAGGAGGCAGAGACCATGAAAGCTTGCCATAGCTGAGGGGTTCGGGCGGCCGGTCCGTCTGGGGAGGCCCAGCAGCCTGGCACACAGGGCGTGGGCCCTCCGGCCAGAGACAAGCTGAGCCTGCCACCCGCTGACCACCTGCCGTCCAGCCAGCCCCACCCACCGGCTCCAGGCCCACCTCCTGCGCCTGTCCAGGCCTCGCCTGTCTCAGGGGTGCCCGTGTCTGCAAGGCCTCACAGGAGGGGCTGGGACAGAGTGGGGCTGGGGGTCCCTTAAAATGATCCCTCGGCTGAGGGCCGCAGAGGAAGAGAGGCGTGGGGGCACCAGAGACCATCTGTGTTTTAAAAGAATGTCTTCCAATCTTCCTCACAGAGGAATCTGAAGAAACATGCTGGATGTCCCCGGAGAAGGAGCTGAACCATTTGAGTGGGGGCTTCACTGACTCTCCCCACACACAGGGCACCGGGGGAGAGCAGCCACATGACCGGCAGGCGGGGGTTTTGCCCCTGGTGGGAGGGGATGAGGAGGGCACCAGTCCGGCCCTGAGACAACCCCCAGACCAACCCTGACTGGGACACTCTGCAGGATGTCAAGCAGTGCCCCCTAAAGCTGTCAAGGCCGTCCTAGACCAGCGGGGCCTCAGGAGATGGTGCAGAGTCCCGGACCAGACAAACGGCACTGGGAAAGCAGGAGCCCAAAGGAAGGCTGGAATTCAGGGAAGAGCCACGTGCCAGGCTGTGACGAAGGTGACAAGATGAAACACTAGGGGGGCAGGGGAGGCATCCAAACTCTATGTGCTGTCTTTGCACTACTCTGTAGATCTAACATTATTCGGAAGTGAAAGTTAAAAATCACTGGGGCTCTGGCGTGCAGTGTGGCTGCTGGGAAGGAGGGGAAGAGTTGGGCATGAGGGAAGAGCTGGGATGAGGGAAGAGCTGAGGGTGAGGGAGGAGCTGAGGGTGAGGGAGGAGCTGAGGGTGAGGGAGGAGCTGAGGGTGAGGGAGGAGCTGAGGGTGAGGGGGAGCTGAGAGGAGGGAGGAGCTGAGGGTGAGGGAGGAGCTGAGGGTGAGGGAGGAGCTGAGGGTGAGGGGGAGCTGAGGGTGAGGGGGAGCTGAGGGTGAGGGGGAGCTGAGGGTGAGGGGGGAGCTGAGGGTGAGGGAGGAGCTGAGGGTGAGGGAGGAGCTGAGAGGAGGGAGAAGCTGAGGGTGAGGGAGGAGCTGAGGGTGAGGGAGGAGCTGAGGGTGAGGGGGAGCTGAGGGTGAGGGAAGAGCTGAGGGTGAGGAGGAGCTGAGGGTGAGGGAAGAGCTGAGGGTGAGGGAAGAGCTGAGGGTGAGGGGGGAGCTGGATGAGGGGGGAGCTGAGGGTGAGGGGGGAGCTGAGGGTGAGGGGGGAGCTGGATGAGGGAGGAGCTGAGGGTGAGGGAGGAGCTGAGGGTGAGGGGGGAGCTGAGGGTGAGGGGGGAGCTGAGGGTGAGGGGGAGCTGAGGGTGAGGGAGGAGCTGAGGGTGAGGGAGGAGCTGAGGGTGAGGGAGGAGCTGAGGGTGAGGGGGGAGCTGAGGGTGAGGGGGAGCTGAGGGTGAGGGGGAGCTGAGGGTGAGGGGGGAGCTGAGGGTGAGGGAGGAGCTGAGGGTGAGGAGGGAGCTGAGGGTGAGGGAGGAGCTGAGGGTGAGGGGGAGCTGAGGGTGAGGGGGGAGCTGAGGGTGAGGGGGGAGCTGAGGGTGAGGGGGAGCTGAGGGTGAGGGGGGAGCTGAGGGTGAGGGAGGAGCTGAGGGTGAGGGGGAGCTGGATGAGGGGGGAGCTGAGGGTGAGGGGGAGCTGAGGGTGAGGGGGGAGCTGAGGGTGAGGGAGGAGCTGAGGGTGAGGGAGGAGCTGAGGGTGAGGGAGGAGCTGAGGGTGAGGGGGAGCTGAGGGTGAGGGAAGAGCTGAGGGTGAGGGAAGAGCTGAGGGTGAGGAGGAGCTGAGGGTGAGGGAAGAGCTGAGGGTGAGGGAAGAGCTGAGGGTGAGGGGGGAGCTGGATGAGGGGGGAGCTGAGGGTGAGGGGGAGCTGAGGGTGAGGGGGGAGCTGAGGGTGAGGGAGGAGCTGAGGGTGAGGGGGGAGCTGAGGGTGAGGGAGGAGCTGAGGGTGAGGGAGGAGCTGAGGGTGAGGGAGGAGCTGAGGGTGAGGGGGGAGCTGAGGGTGAGGGAGGAGCTGAGGGTGAGGGAGGAGCTGAGGGTGAGGGGGAGCTGAGGGTGAGGGGAGAGCTGAGGGTGAGGGAGGAGCTGAGGGTGAGGGAGGAGCTGAGGGTGAGGGGGGAGCTGAGGGTGAGGGGGGAGCTGAGGGTGAGGGGGGAGCTGAGGGTGAGGGGGGAGCTGAGGGTGAGGGGGAGCTGGATGAGGGGGGAGCTGAGGGTGAGGGAGGAGCTGAGGGTGAGGGGGAGCTGAGGGTGAGGAGGGAGCTGAGGGTGAGGGAGGAGCTGAGGGTGAGGGGGAGCTGAGGGTGAGGGGGGAGCTGAGGGTGAGGGGGGAGCTGAGGGTGAGGGAGGAGCTGAGGGTGAGGGGGAGCTGAGGGTGAGGGGGGAGCTGAGGGTGAGGGAGGAGCTGAGGGTGAGGGGGAGCTGAGGGTGAGGGGGGAGCTGAGGGTGAGGGAGGAGCTGAGGGTGAGGAGGGAGCTGAGGGTGAGGGAGGAGCTGAGGGTGAGGGGGAGCTGAGGGTGAGGGGGGAGCTGAGGGTGAGGGAGGAGCTGAGGGTGAGGGGGGAGCTGAGGGTGAGGGGGAGCTGAGGGTGAGGGGGGAGCTGAGGGTGAGGGGGGAGCTGAGGGTGAGGGAGGAGCTGAGGGTGAGGGGGAGCTGGATGAGGGGGGAGGTGAGGGTGAGGGGGAGCTGAGGGTGAGGAGGAGCTGAGGGTGAGGGAGGAGCTGGATGAGGGGGGAGCTGAGGGTGAGGGGGAGCTGAGGGTGAGGGAAGAGCTGAGGGTGAGGGAGGAGCTGAGGGTGAGGGAGGAGCTGTGGGTGAGGGAGGAGCTGAGGGTGAGGGGGAGCTGAGAGGAGGGAGGAGCTGAGGGTGAGGGGGGAGCTGAGAGGAGGGAGGAGCTGAGGGTGAGGGAGGAGCTGAGGGTGAGGGAGGAGCTGAGGGTGAGGGAGGAGCTGAGGGTGAGGGGGGAGCTGAGGGTGAGGGAGGAGCTGAGGATGAGGGGGAGCTGAGGGTGAGGGGGGAGCTGAGGGTGAGGGGGGAGCTGAGGGTGAGGGAGGAGCTGAGGGTGAGGGGGAGCTGGATGAGGGGGGAGGTGAGGGTGAGGGGGAGCTGAGGGTGAGGAGGAGCTGAGGGTGAGGGAGGAGCTGGATGAGGGGGGAGCTGAGGGTGAGGGGGAGCTGAGGGTGAGGGAAGAGCTGAGGGTGAGGGAGGAGCTGAGGGTGAGGGAGGAGCTGTGGGTGAGGGAGGAGCTGAGGGTGAGGGGGAGCTGAGAGGAGGGAGGAGCTGAGGGTGAGGGGGGAGCTGAGAGGAGGGAGGAGCTGAGGGTGAGGGAGGAGCTGAGGGTGAGGGAGGAGCTGAGGGTGAGGGAGGAGCTGAGGGTGAGGGAGGAGCTGAGGGTGAGGGGGAGCTGAGGGTGAGGGAGGAGCTGAGGATGAGGGGGAGCTGAGGGTGAGGGGGGAGCTGAGGGTGAGGGGGGAGCTGAGGGTGAGGGAGGAGCTGAGGGTGAGGGGGAGCTGAGGGTGAGGGGGGAGCTGAGGGTGAGGGAGGAGCTGAGGGTGAGGGAGGAGCTGAGGGTGAGGGAGGAGCTGAGGGTGAGGGGGAGCTGAGGGTGAGGGAAGAGCTGAGGGTGAGGGAAGAGCTGAGGGTGAGGAGGAGCTGAGGGTGAGGGAAGAGCTGAGGGTGAGGGAAGAGCTGAGGGTGAGGGGGGAGCTGAGGGTGAGGGAGGAGCTGAGGGTGAGGGGGAGCTGGATGAGGGGGGAGCTGAGGGTGAGGGGGAGCTGAGGGTGAGGGGGGAGCTGAGGGTGAGGGGGGAGCTGAGGGTGAGGGAGGAGCTGAGGGTGAGGGGGAGCTGGATGAGGGGGGAGCTGAGGGTGAGGGGGAGCTGAGGGTGAGGAGGAGCTGAGGGTGAGGGAGGAGCTGAGGGTGAGGGGGGAGCTGGATGAGGGGGGAGCTGAGGGTGAGGGGGAGCTGAGGGTGAGGGGGGAGCTGAGGGTGAGGGAGGAGCTGAGGGTGAGGGAGGAGCTGAGGATGAGGGGGGAGCTGAGGGTGAGGGAGGAGCTGAGGGTGAGGGAGGAGCTGAGGGTGAGGGGGGAGCTGAGGGTGAGGGAAGAGCTGAGGGTGAGGGAGGAGCTGAGGGTGAGGGGGAGCTGAGGGTGAGGGGGAGCTGAGGATGGGGGGAGCTGGGAGGGAGGAGCTGGGGATGAGGAACTGCAGTGAGGGAGAAGCTGGGAATTGGGGAGGAGCGGAAATGAGGGAGCAGCTGGGATGAGGGAGGATCTGGGAAGAGGAAGGAGTTGGAAATGAGGGAGGTGCTGGGATGAGGGAGGAGCTGGGGAAAAAGAGGAGCTGGGATGAGAGAGAAACCAGGAAGAGGGAGGAGTTGGGAATGAAGAAGTATCTAAAATGAAGGAAGAGTTGGGATGGGGGAGAAGCTGAAGGGGCGGGAGGTGTGGAGAGACATTTTAGAGGTGGGAGGCTGTGTGTTTGTGTGTTTGAATGTGTGAGGGTGAATGTGTGTGAATGTGGGTGTGAATGTGTGTGAGAATGTGTGTGTGAATGTGGGTGTGAATGTGAATGTGTGTGAGAATGGGTGTGAATGTGGGTGTAAATGTGAATGTGTGTGTGTGAAGGAACCTGAGTGAATGTGAGTGTGAATGTGAGAATGTGTGTGAAAGTGAATTGTGTGAATGTGGGTGTGTGAATGTGCGTGTGTGAATGTGAATGTGGGAATGTGAGTGAATGACTATGTGTGTGAATGAGTGTGAGTGAATGTGAATGTGTGTGTACATGTGAGTATGTGTGTGAACAGTTTTGCGAGTGTCTGGACAGTGTGTGCATGTGCGCATAGGATGTTCTATGTGACTGCATGTGCAGGGGCCTCACCTGCCTCCACAGTGGCTTGGCCACACCTTTTCACAGCTGGGGAAGCTGAGGCCCGGCCCCTCTGGGGCAGGAGTCAGGATTGGTGGTGTCATCTGCCCGTCTGCTGGAGCCCCTCCCACCCTCATGCTCCCACCAACCCCCACCTGGCTTCTGCCACAGGTGGCTTGCTCTTTGTGATTTTTAGGCCTCCAGCCCCCTTCCCCCGACCAAGCCATGGATGTCCCCCAGCTGTCCCCACAGGAGTGTGGTGAGGGTCTGCAGGTCTACACGGAGCCTTAGCTGGGGCTCCCGCCTTGGAAGCTGGGTGGGGGTTCCGTGCCTCCTGCAGGCCCCCCCTAGCCTCTCCCTTATCAGAGCGGCCGAGTGCTCCCGACTCCCCCACCCACCGCCCTTAATAGAAACCCATAAATATCTCTACTTGCTAATTTAAAAAGGGACGGGGCTGTTTATGAGCACCCCAAGAATGACATTTATGGGCCTGAAGGTAAGTGATTATTGACAGTAGACAAAGGCCGAGGAGTGGAGGAGCTGGCCCATTCGCTCCCAGAGATAAGGAGAGTGTTTCCTTTTCTCATGCTAATTTCAAACCTGAACTGTACACATTAGAGCAGGGAGGACTTCCCTTTCTTTTCATCTTAAATGTCACTACAAAGCGCTGGGATCCCAGGAAAGAGATGCCAGGACAACACTCTCCTGCCGCAGGAGTGGGGGTGACGCTGTGGCTGCCAGGCGTTGGTGGTGGGGCTGGGATGGGGGACGGGGCTGGGAACTCAGGGTGTGGGAGGCCCCAGGGTGCGGGAGTCTTGTCTCCTCCAGGTGTCAGAGTGCCTGACCCCACAGCTCAGCTCCCAGGCAGAGTGCGCCAGGGACCCACCGTCTTCCTATCTCACCAGGCCTCAGCCCGCAGAGTGCTTTAAGAGAAAAGCAGATTAAGTGTGTTGCCTTGTCTGTTACATGTGTGTGCCAGAAGCCGCTGCATGCACACTTGTTCCAGGGCGAGGAAAATAGGGGTGGCTGCTGCCCTGGGCCTCGGATCAGAGAAGGGTGGGGCAGCCCAGAGAGCAGCTTTCCACCTCCTTGCACGATGCACCCCTTCCACGCTCCCTTCCCCCTGTCCAGGGTCAGGGCTCTAAGAGAAGCAGGAGGTCACCCCCAAGCGGCTTGCTGAGGAGGCCCTTCCGCCTCGTGGGGCCATGGCAATGAAGAGCACACTTGGACCCAAAGGACAGAGCACTTAGGGCGGCGAGCACAAGCCTTCAACTCCAGGGACACCTTCCTCCTGCCAGCGCCAGGACCTGGAGACGTTCTTCCCTGGCAGCACCAGCACCTGGCACCAGGTCTGGTTCACCTGCCGACCCCAGCCCAGGTGAGGCCCTGCCTGGCTGGAGTCAGGGCTAGGGAGGTGGAAAAATAGCAGGTGATTCTCCAGGGGAAGTCTGGAAGAAACGGGTGGGCTCCAGGAGGACACAGGCTGGGCAGCCAGCGGCCTGGCCTGGTGAGGCTCAGCCTCAGCCTCTGCTTCCACCCCTGCACTCACAGCTGCAGACACCGTGCTTGGGGCAAGACTGCTGGGCTGGGGTCTGCCAGACCCTCAGTGAGGCGGCCAGCATCCCCCACTTTCCCTGGGAACTAGGGATGAGGGTCAGAGTCTGCCCCCCATGGCCCTACCCACACTCCTAACCCTTGGAAACCTCTGCTGCACACCTGTGACCTGTGGTGGGTTGGGCACTGCCCTCACCCTGTGGCCCTCCTGGCCCCTGCGGCCCCCACCTACAGTGCCCCAAGCGGAGGAGGGAGTCCCCAAATGCATAAACACAGGTTCCAACCCGCAGCCTCGCCCACCGAGGCCTCATTGCACATTGTTGAGGTTGGGGCATCCTCTTCACCCCCACAGACCCCCCCCCCCCCCCCACCAACTAGTCTGGCCATAAGCAGCTCCTCCAAGTCCCTCTCAAGGGCCCAGGAGGCCGGCAGGTCTGGTCCCAGTGGCCTCCCCAGCCTCCTTGACTTCCTTAGCTGGGCTGAGGCTGCCTCTACCCGCCTGGGCACCCTCTCTCCTCTCCTGTCTCAGGCCTGCTGGATCCGTTCAGATTTGACACCAGGGCTGTGCTGCTGTGTTGGCCTGGAGTGGACGGGCTGTCCAGGAGGAGCTGCACTCAGCTTGGGGAACTAGGGTTGGAGAAGCCCCTGAGGAGAGAGGACGGGCCGTCATTTGGGGACCCCTGCTGCTGATGCAGGGGTGCAGACGGGGCCGTGAACCGCCAGGCCCTGACCTGGTTCTGGGCGTGCACTGGGGGAGCTGTGGAGCCGAGCAGTGTGAGAAGGAGGCAGGTCCCTGAGTGTGTCTCACTGTCCTCACCTGGCACACGCGGATGGTGTCAGAGCCAACCCGTGTGGATGGATAAGCCACCTCGTGGGGGTGCCAGACGAGGACCCAGCTGCTCTGTTGCTAGGCACAGGGCCCTGGCCTTCACTGCACGGCCGGCACCGAGCCCAATGCCAGGCACATGGAGGGTGCTCAGCCCACCCTGGCCGGGCCATTTCCTTTGTCCCCTCTGGATCCCTGTGTTTGTTGGGTGGCTGAACGACCCACTCTGTGTGATGTCTGAGGACTGAGCCACCCCTCTGGCTAAACACTCTGTCCGCACACTTCCAGGCGTGAGTTAGGAATTCCGTGCCCTTGCACCCTCTTCCTACCCAGGGTCAACCCCCCTCACACCCCCACAGGTGTCCAGAACCCAAAGTTCTGTGGCCTAAGGAACCCCGCTAGATAAGCCAGGAGCTAATATCCCCGCCTCTCAGTGTCAGAGCCCCTGGAGTGGGGTTGTGAGCACCAGGCAGATCTGCTGAGGATCTGAGCGGATTCCTCAGCCAGGTGCATCTACCGGCATCTGCCAGCTGCAAGCCAGCCATGCGCCCCCTACGCGGGTGTCTCAGAGGTGGCGTGAGCCCCAGACAGCACCCTGGAGCTGGGCTGTGTCCAGGGTTCTGCCTCCCCCATGGCATGTTGCCTGCAACTTCATTTCTGCCCCAAAGTCTCCCCAAGAAAAGCGTGTTACTAATGCCATTGCGCTGCTGTGTGAAGCCGGGGGTCTGGGGGTCCTTGGGGTGGGTGAATCTGGCCTCCCGGCTGCCATGGTTTCGGCTCCACAAAGGGCTCCCACCTCGGTGTTCTGCTGCCCCACCCTTCCTCCCCCACAGGCGAGGACAGGGCAAGAGGGGTCTCCCTGCACAGGCGGAGTGCTCAGTGCTGCCGTCTGGCCCTGCCGCTGGTTCTGGCCTTGTTCTCCTTGCACAACAGGCCCAGCCTCTCTTCATGGGCCTTTTCTTGCCTTTGCCCACACACCCCTGGGATCCAGGGTCGTCTGAGCCAAAAGGCCTTCGAGGTCATCCAAGGTCATCCAGGTCGCCCTGGACCACGGCACCCCAAACTCCCCCGAGCTCCCCAGAGGGCTGCCCAGCCTCTGAGAAGCCCAGAGGAGAGCCTGCTGCAGCCCACTCCACATCCTGCAGACTCAGAGCCAGAGGCCGGAGAGACCAGGCGGGCTGTGGGGAGCTGGGCCCTGCCCCGTGCCCTGTAGGCTCCCCAGGACATACTGCCCTTGGCTGCCTACAGACCCACGGCCACACAGGAGCCCCAGGACCAACCAGCTCAGCCTACCAGAGACCTGGAAGCCGGGACAGCAGCTTGCCGGGCCTGTGCCGGGAGGGTCTGCCCGGGACTGCGGTCCATGTTCCAGCTGCGTGGTGCGGCCCACAGCCCCCATGGGGCTCCCGGTGGCTCCACGGCTCTCCCAGCCTCTGGAGGACCCGAGGGCCTGGCGTTTCTAATGCCCCTCAGAGCTGGGTGCGCCGTGGGCGTTGTCAGGCAGCTGGAAAATTGAAGGGCTCGCGGGGCGCCCTGGGAAGTGCGTGGCCGCTCCCTTCTCTTTCGTCCATTTCCCCTCAAACAACTTCCCGGGAAATGGACGCGGATGCTTCTGACAGTGGATGATGGATGGTGCCGCACAGCCTGCCCAGGAGAGCGCCGCGGGGCTGCGGGTCGGAGGCGGCGCGGGTGGGGTGGGAGGTGGCGCGGGTGGGGTGGGGTGGGCGGGCCGCCCCAGGCTGTCTGTGGGCTGCATGGGAGAGGGTGGAGTTGGGATGGGGGCGCTGCTGGAGGAAGGACCCGCAGAATGAGCTGTGCAGTCGTGGGGAGTGGGCCCTCCGGACACTCGCTGTGGGGAGATCCCTGGCTGGCTTGGACCCTGCCCCATTCTCCAGCCGAGACCCAGCCCGCCCATCACCTCGCCGGGCCTCGGCTTCCTCATCTGTAAAATGGGCCTGTGCTTGCCCTGCCCCGTGGTGGCGTGAGCTCCAGGAGGTGCTGCTGAGCCGGGGCCTGGTGCACAGAAGGGAGCTCCCGCGGGTGGTGTGCTGGTCACTGGGAGGCCTCAGGGTGTGCGGGCCAGGCCTGCCCCGGCTGGGAGACTTCCACCTTAAGGTGTGAGGAGCCCTCCGTGGCCGAGTTCTCCTCCGCCCCCGCCGCCCTGGTGACAAATACTAATGTCTAAATCAGCAGCCGCAGGCCGCCGCCTGCCGTGTTCTTTGCTGAAATGTCACCTGTTCCTATCTAACGATTTGCATAATGCAAACCTTCTCACTCGTAAAATACAGATTAAGAGGGGAAGCCGGAGTCATTCTGGAACCAGGGAGCCATTTCAAAGGGAAGGAGGAGGGAGGCCTGGGAGGCGCCGTGCTCTTAACCCCGTCCCTGCCGGCCCTGCCTGCACCTCCACAGCCGGTCTGGCCTAACACACTGGGGCCGAGCTGGGGTCAAGGTTGATCCCATGATGCTGGGCGGGTCCAAGCTGTGGAAGGGCGTGCTGCCCAGCCCTTCCCCTGGCTGCACGTGTGGACGGCTGTGTCCCCCATCCTCCTGCACCTTCCACCCATGTGTGGAGGGGAGGCTGGGGGGGCCGGGGGCCCTGGGCTGGGGCTGCTCCTGGTAGGTCCTTGGGGGCCTTTCGGGCTGTCCTGGCCCCAGGTGTTTTAACGATGTGGCCTCAGGCCGAGGAGGGACCCCGAGGCCAAGTCATGATTAGGGGTTTCTCCAGCCCCCCAAATCTGGCTGGGTGTGTGGTCTCAGCAAAGGGGGAGCAGGTGCTGAGGAGAGAGGAGATCCCAGGACTCTGCTGGGCACAGGGGGCGTGGCCAGGGCCACCCCTTCAGCCTGGGTTGTGGGGCCATGGCCAGCTTCTGGGCCAGAGGAGGGGGCAGAGGTCCTGAAGGTCCCTGCTGGGGGATGGCGGGGGACAGGGCTGCCGCAGGGGGTGGGAGGGGAGCTCAGAGGATGGGGCCTCTCTTCCGACAGGAGGCGAGGCTGCTCCCCGCCCTGTGCAGCGAGGAGTGGGTGGGCCTCACGCAGCCCCAGGTCCTTCATGCTGCAAAGCCAGCACCCGCCCGCCGGTCCTGGACCTTGCCCCCTCCCTCTCTCCCTCCACTGGTCTGCCCTCCACCAGTACCGGGTACCACCAGCCCTGCCCCTCCAGCTGCCCTGGGAGGGTCTGGGCTCTGGCAGGGTGCTGGGGAAAGGGCTGCACACATCTGCAGATCTGAGCCCGCAGGGTGGGATGCTGTGAAGCCTGGGACTGCAGTGGAGTGAAAGTAGAGCCCGAGCGGCACCAAGGACAGGGAGGCCCCGAAGACTCAAGGGTCAGGAGGAGAGGCGGGAGAGCCGAGGCTGCAGCTGATGTGGAAGGGCAGTGGGTGCCTGACCTGACGGGGGTGGGGGGGACCCCCTGGCCCAGCCCCTGCTCCAGGAGGGTCACAAGGGAGGGGCTGACTTACAGGCCTTCCCTGTGGAGAAGAGAGACCTGGGGCTGGACCTCCCCAGGAGCCCCCCTCTGTGACTCCACCCAAAGGGAGCCCCACTCACCTGGAGCTACACCCAACCTGTGACTCCCGCCAAAGCCACACCCACCTGAAGCCACACCCACCCGGAGCCCCACCCACCTGGAACCACACCCACGTGTGACTCCAGCCATTTTCCCGCCCACCTGGAGCCCCATCCCACCCAGAGCCCCGTCCACCGGGAATGCTGCGTGGTGGGAGCCTTGCCCCTCTGCCTGCCCTGCAGCTTTCCTCTGATCATGGTCCTAAGGAGTCTGGATTTACCAGCTCCCAGCATTCATCTACCCCTTCCCTCACCTCTCCCGGGACAGTGGACGCCTGGGAGCCTCCCCTGGTGCTCCTGGGCACCGTGGCATTCTCATCTCGGCATCGGCAGCACTGCGGCTTTAGCGGTGGCTCTGCGGGGCCCGCTTGGTGCCGCGTCCATGTCAGCTCAGGAAGCGCTGGCAGCCCTGTGGTTGGTGCCACTCTCTTCTTGGCGGGCTCCAGCACAGACAGCATCTGTGTCTGATGCCCACGAGACAGAAACCTAGACTACTCCTGGGATCTGCCGAGCCTCCCCCTCTGCAGGTGGGGCGCCCACCTCGCCGCCGGGGACGAAGGGGGTCATTGTCCTGGATCTGAGGTCCTTCTCAGTGCCGTGGGACCTCACACTGTCCCCTACCTGCCTCTACCGCAGTCCCCAGGGACGGATGGAGGAAGCTGGCGTGCATACACATGACCTAGTGTGCTGGCTTCTCTGTACTTGGAGAGCCCAGTTCTGCCCCTCTGCTGGATGCTCTCTACCGGCAGCAGGCGAGCCGTCTGTCCCCATGGGGCACCTGTGGGGCCACACCCTCGCTCTGCCTGGGCCTGTGGACATCCTGAAGCTGGTTTCAGCGGTCTCACTGGACACCAAGAACAACATTCCTAAACCTGGGTTTAGCCATGGGGTCATTAGGTTGAGCCACAGCCAACCTGCCTGCACGGGCTTGATTTATGGCCAAGAGACTGAGAGGGCCCCCTGCAGGGTCTTCACCCCACAAGGCCAGGGCCAGGCCTGAGAACCCAGGATCCCACCCACATAGAGGCCTCTGTCCCCTCCAGGGGCAACCTCACCTGTGTGGGTGTGTCCCCACCTGGAGGAGATGCTAAACCTTGCTAAACCTTGGAGCAAGTCTCAGGCCCCAAATTACTCCCCCTACCCCCATTTCTGGCCCAGCTGAGCAATGACCCAGTGCCTGGTTCTGAGCTGATGGTTCTGAGAGACCCCTGAGGAGCAGGGGTGTTGAGTGGCTTTCATGTTGGGAGCTGCTGTCACTGACCGCCCTGACCTCTTTCGAGGCTGACGGGAACACGGGGTTTTCCAGTCTGAGCTTGCAGGGGAGTGGCCTCGGGTGTAGGCAGAGGTGAGGACGAGGGAAAGGCTATGAGCAGTCAGTTGGGGCTGGGCCCCTCACTGCTCATCCATCATTCACCCGCCTTGCCAGAGGGGCCCAGCCTTGGCAAGGTCAGGGTCCTGCCTACCGAGAGCAGACGTTCTGGGGACTCCGACCTGCACCCAGGCAGCTGCCGAGAGGCCCCCAACACGGAGGCCCAAAGAACAGCCAAGGATGGCCCCACGTGGGACCCAGGGAGCAAGGCCAGAGTCCCCAGGACTAGGAGGCCTTGGACAGGGCTTGGCCCCACAGCTGGGGAGGATGACACCGGCTCAACTCCCAGAGGGATGCCAGCTGCAGGAGGTTGTTGAGCTGGGCTGCAGAGGGGTCTGCATCGGCAAGCAGGCCTGGCATGCTGGGGAGCCGAGGGGCAGGCGGAGCGCCTTTGAGGCCCCCAGCCCAGCCGGCTGCATCTGCAGCCTCCCCCGTCCTGCCCCTCACTCTGGCCTCTTAGACCACCGACCCTACAAGGCCCCCTCCTCAGCCATCAGCAAAGACAGGCTGGTCCTGCTCCTTCTTTAAGCACCTTGCCCTGACCTGCACCCCCTGCCCTCCTCCCTGGCACCCCAGCCCACCCCCTTCCCTTGGAGGGGCAGCCTCCACGGCCCTCCTGGACCCACACCGAGGGGGCTTCCGTCTGGTCACCATGGGGACCTTGCTAAACCTCGGGGGCAAGTCTCAGGCCCCAAATTATGCCCCCACCCGCAACGTTATCTGGCCCAGCTGACGTCTCCTTCCTCCGGCAGACACCGCACAGCTCCCATAGCTCTGCCTCTCCATCAGCCGTCTCCTCACAGCCTCCTCCTGGTCCCCTCCCTGCTCCTCTTGTGTCGTTCCCACACACACCTGTCCCGCCGCCCACTCTGCCTTCTCAGGGTTGCTACCTGAGGCCACATAGCCTCTGGGGTCCTGCCCCTCCCCTGCTCAGATCCCCACTGGTTCCCCTGTGCTCCAGAAGCCTGCTGACCCTCAGGTGTGCACCTGTTCCCCCTCAACCATTCTGCTTTGTGTCCCTGGGTCCCACAAGCAACCGGTTAGCCTTCCAGCCCTCGCTTCAGCGCCGAGGGTGGTGCAGGGCACAGGGTGGGTGCCCTTAAGCCTAGTGCAGTGACCAGGGGCACCCCAGGGCTGGGGCCGCCGGGACAATCCTCCCTGGGGCTAAGTCACCCCAAGTTCTGGGCCTGGATGTGCTGGGTGCTGGGGAGAGTGGGGGCAGAGGGTGCCACACAGGTCACTCCTGCCTCCACCGTAGGGGCTGGGGGTGCAGCCCTGAGGGTGGCCGGGAGGCGGAGATGGGGAAGGGCCAGGCCTCCAGCTGCTGATAAAGCTTCATTAATGGCCTCTCGCTAATGAGAAAGCCGGACTGATTATGGCAAATCGAAGGGGGCAGGGGCTAAGTGGAGACACCACAGACACCCTGGGGCAGGGGTGGGGGTGGAAGGGTGGGCAGGGTGGAAGGGAGAGGTGGTTCCCAGGCTCCTTGCTCCTCCAGTGCCCCCATGCTGGCCCTTCACCTGCCCAAATCCCCACCCACCTCCCCACGCCAGCTCTCCAAAGTGCATGGGGCCTGGGCAGCAACGGGTGGGGTCCCTAGGGGTGACTGAGTGAACTGTTTCAGGCTTTTCTGGGCAGGACAGGAGGAAGGGCAGTCCTCAGCTTGAGGCTGGGATGGGGGTGCATGGCTTGGATGGAGACTCAGGGGCCTCTAGGGCTGCAGGGAGGACGGGCCAGGCAGGTGAGGAGTTGCTCAGAGACCCCGGGCCCAGCCATGGGGTTGTTGAGGACACCTTGAACCACCCTAGCAGAGACAGCTAGGCCAAGGCTGGGGCAGGGACCATGTGGGCAACACTCACCCCGTGGGGAGCTGGCCCCGTGGTCTCTGGCTTGGGCAGGGAGGCACAAGCTCTGTGCCTCAGTTTCCCAAGAGTACCCCAGGTAAGAGGCCCATTTCCTCCTCTCCTTCAGTTCAGGAGGTGTCTGGCTTGGGAGACACACAGTCCTGGGTCTGCGGCTCTGGTGCCCCTTGTCCCTCTCCAGGTCCTTGTCCCTGTATCCAGGACCTCAGGTGCGGGGTCTGCTTTTTCTGGGAAGCACCCCTAGCTGGGGCAGAGGCAGCTGTCTCTGCTTCCCTTTGCCCATCCGTCCACCTGTTTCGAGCCTCATTGCGCACCAGACTGTCCCAAGAGCTGGGCACGGCGGGCAGAGCAGATCCTGCTTTCAACATCCAGGCCGCGGCCCTGCCCACCCTCACGGGCCACTCTCCTTCTGCTCGGCCCTCCCCCCAGCAGACCCTTCCAGGCCACTGCCTGTTAGACCGGGGGACCCACACTGCCACGTCCAGCAGCAGCCCTGGATGCCCTGACACCTCCCTTCCCAACGCCCGTCCCCAGTCAGCTTCTGGAACCTTCTCTCCAGGTTCCCTTCCTGACCACTGGGGTCCTGCCAGCTCTGCCTGCCCATGGGTGCTCTCGCCCGGCCCACGCCAGCCCTGGGCTGGACAGCAGGCGGGAGCCACAGGATTTGAGGCACCACAGGCCCCAAACAGCTGGCCTCCTACCATGCTGGGGTGTTATTTAGAGGGTTTGGGGCGAGACGAGAACAGCCTAATGGGGCTGACCATGTGGAAGGACGTCTTATCTGGGCCCGCGCCGGCCATCCATTACCACTAATTACACCGGCCTCGTGCCTCGGCCGCTCTCGGCCAGGTGGGCCACCCTGTCCTCATTGTCCTCTTCCAGGGATGGCCCTGAGACCTGCGGGAAGGGCCTGGGGTCTCCCTATCGTCCCGGAGCAGCAGCCCCACGTCGCGGGCGCCCCGTGATAGATGAAGCATGGAAATTAGTTCCAGAGTTTAACTGATAACCGCAGAGCCCGTGACACTCGGTTATGGCAGCTCTAATTGATGAGCTCATTAAGTCCATTATTAGAGAAATTGATTTCAAATAGGCACTTGGAGTGCGCGGGGAGGCAGGTGGAGAGGGAGCACGGAAGGCAGGGGAAGTCTCGAAATACATAATGAGGCACGTAATGTTATAGGTTTGTTTAATGAAAAGCCTCAACTACACGCTCGTGGCCGCGTGGGTTTTAAACACCCATTTTATGTACTAATAAAACTCCCGGCGCTGGGGTCCCTCCCTGGCCCCAGCCCACTGTGCTCCATGGCTGCCCCTAATTAATTAATTAACCCGGGCAAGGCGATCAATGAGTTAGTGGCGCAGAATCGACACTCCGAGGCCGTGGCTTGTTGGGAGGGATGAGGGAGGCCGGTGGGGCCGGCAGCCGAAGTGGGTACCTGGGCTTCCCATCCTCTGCCCTCTCGGCCTCACCCTGCCTGGCTCGGCCACCCGAGGCTGAGACAGACCCTGGATGGTGGGGACCTGGGTTGCCATGGAGCTGCTCCACCCGGCCAGGGAGAGGTGGCCCAGACCCTGAGGCCCAGGGTCCCAGAACCTGGGCAGGAGACAGTCACGGTGACCCTGACCTGTCTGCTCCAGCTCCAGGGGTCCCTCCCAGCCATGCTCCACAGGCTACCGACGCCCTCCTCTCGGGGCTACAGGGCTCAGTCTGGGATGGTTGTCAGCATCCCCACCCAGCCTCTGTGCAGCCCCCAGACCACATGCACCTAGACAGACACACATGTGGACACACACAGGTACTCGGCATCCCACATGCAGACACATGTGGACACACGTGGACACACAGAGATACTGACACAGAAATACACATAATCCCTTACAGAGACACATGGTCACAGAGACACATGCAGACACTCACGGACACGCTACACACACATGACCAGCTCTTCCTTTCTGCAACGTGCTCCGGTGTGGGTCCAGGGCTCTGTGCTCCCGGGCTCCCAGGCCTGTGGCTGCGCCTGCCCTCTGGGTCCTCTGCTCCGAGGCTTGACACCTGCTCTGTCCGGCCCTGGCCTCTCGAGCCGCCTGTGCTGATGACCACTGGCCACCCTCCTGCCGCTGACTCCCAGGCCGTGAGTCCGGAGGCCCCAACATCTCCACCCGGCTGTCCCAGAGGCTTCTCACACTCAACGTGGCTGAATCCTAACGATCCCCGATCACTTGCTGCCCAGAAGTCCCCGTCCCTAGTGAGGGGTTCCCAGCCTTCCAGGCCCCGCCATGGGCCCCGCAGTTTCTCCCGGCCCCTTCATCCCATAGAGGTTCCCATGGCTGCACCACGGAAATGCACAGAACCCAATCCCTCCTCATGCTGCCTCTCGGCTGCCCGGGTCCCCTCGGCGTCCACCCCATGGCTGCAGCTCAGCAGCCATCGCGCAGAACAGAGCCCTCTGGCCTCCAGCCCGTGGCCACGATGACCCTGGCTGTGCCTCCCACGCCAGGTGCTGTGGCGAGGGCCTCCTGCTGTCCCCTGTCTGGAGCCGCTCCCCAGGTGACCATGCTCCCTTCGCCCAGCCCTTCCCGCCTTGTCCCACCTTCCTCCACGGTGGTCACCTTCACCTGGGGTCCCGTGTGCATCCTGTGGACTGACTGCCACATCCGCACTAGGACGCAGGCTCCACAGGGCATGGTGACATCTGTTTTCTTTTTCCTCCGAGGCAGCCCAAGTCCCCAGAACAGTGTGGGGTGCCGAGGAGCTCCGCCAAGTTCAGGAGAGAACAGATTCGTCTAACTCATTTAGCCGCACAGCAGGGAGTCGGGAAACAGCGCCCGGTAACACAACAAGAAATGATGCATTTTGCAGTGGATACGATAATTAAAATGGTGCTGGAGCCATGCACAGCTGAGTTGGGCCCGGTGTGCAGGCAGCTGACGCAGGGCGCTGAAAAACAGAACAAACCTACGAGTCTGTCGGGTGACTCGACAGGGGCCGCGCCTGAAGACCGGGTGACCGAGGCGGTGCGGGAACCCGTGGCCCATGGCAGGAAGCCACTGCCATGTCCTAAGGCTGCCGGGGTGAAGCTGGAGCTGGGGACGCAGAGCCGGGCCAGGCTTCCTAGAAGAGGAGGATCAAGAAGGAGGCACCTCCCAGCGGGAGCCGAGGTGAAGAAATGCCACCCAAGACAGATGTGGAGGGGTCCAGGCCTCCGATCCTTCTGGGCTGCGGCCAGGGGCTCCCTTGACTGGACCCAATCAGAGGGCAGTGGTCGGAAGCCTGGGAGCAAGGGTGAAGGGTCAGTCCCAGCCCCAGGGCAGAGTGGCCGATGTGGCAGGGTGGAGGTGAGAGGCAAGGCAGACGGCCAGCACAGCCATCGCTGCACGGCGGCCCAGGCCCACATCTGACTTCCATGTGACCGGGCCCCAGGTGGCTGCCTGGGACACTGCAGCTCTCCCCGAGCCCCCACCCAAGACGGAGACCCTGGCTCCAGCCACCCCGCAGGCACCACACAGGGGTAAATTCCGTGTGACATCACCCGGGCTTTCTGTAACCCATAGCTACGATGCCAAACACCACAAATATTTAAAAAGTAAGGGTAGGCTGGGTAAGGTGGTGCATGCCTGTAATCCCAGCTACTCGGAGGCCGAGGCGGGAGAATCGCTTGAACCTGGGAGGCAGAGGCTGCAGTGAGCTGAGATCGCGCCACTGCACTCCAGCCTGGATGACAGAGGGAGACCCTGTCTCAAAACAAAAGACAAAAAACAACAACAGCAAAAAACCAGTAAGGGTAGGAGAAAGGGTAAAAAGACGTAATTGCATTAATGAGACGGCTGGATTCGTGATGAGGACACCGGCACCGCCAGCTCCATTTCTGTGCTGTTCACGAGGCCAGCTGGCACGGTTGCCTCCTGCCATCTCCCAGGGTTCCCTCGTCCTCCTCAGGTGGCCCGGCTTCCTCCTCCCACGGTGCAGGGAGGTTGTGGCATCTCAGCCTCATGGGATCAGGCCACCACGGAGTCTAGGGTCCAAGTGAACTCCAAGAGCCACCTCCAACTGCGGGAGTAGGAACATTCAGCCCAGACCTGTCCCCCTTGGTGTGACACCCTCAGAATCCACATTCACGCTGCTTCCCCGTGTCCCTGCATGGTCTCCTGTCCCTCAGGCTGTGTATTCAGAGAAGACAGGACAGTTTCCTTCTGGTCGTGGGGAGGGCAGCCAGCCGGGGGGGCTGGCGTGGGGGCAGCACGGGGGGTGGGTCCCTTCTGATAGGGGAGGGGCAGCTTCTGCTGCCAAGGGAGACTCACGGGGACCCGGGGCTCAGGGGTTTCCAAGCTTCCAGAATTCATCTCAGTTCATCCGGATCCCACCCCCGTCTCAGGACACACCCCCTAGCCCAAGCCCCGCTCTGAATAAAAGTGCAGACAGGGCCAAGCACTGGGTTCAGGCTGTCACTGGAAACCCCCGCGTCACGCTTGGAGCCTGACCTTCAGCCGCATCTGTCCTAGGGCTGTAAGGAAGAAGAAGTGGGTTTAAGACCGTGGCGGGGCACAGGGAGGTGCCTCCTGGCTTTCTGACTACGGCTTGGCCTTTTTGCCCTGCACTGCCCTGCCGTTTCTTCCCCTCCCCTCCCCTCCCCTCCCCTCCCCTCCCCTCCCTTCCCCTCCCCTCCCCTCCCCTCCCCTCCCTTCCCGTCCCCTCCCCTCCCCTCCCCTCCCCTCCCTTCCCCTCCCCTCCCCTCCCCTCCCTTCCCCTCCCCTCCCCTCCCTTCCCCTCCCCTCCCCTCCCCTCCATTCCCTTCCCTTCCCTTTGCTTTCCTTTTTTCTTCTTTCTTTCCTTTTTTTTTTTTTTTTTTTTGAGACAGGGTCTGGCTATGTTGCCCAGGTCAGTCTTGAACTCCTGGGCTCAAGCAATCCTCCCGCCTCAGCCTCCCAAAGTGCTGGATTGCAGGTGTGAGCCGCCGTGCCTGGCCTGCCTTGGGCTTTTTATGTTAAGGCGTCTGTGCTCATTGTTGTCCACACATGCAAATAGGAACCTCGTGAGCCAGGCAGGCATCAGCCGGGGAAACAGTTCCTGTAGGCTCGTAGGGCCTCCCCCTCCGCAGTGTGGCTCCGGGCTGTTCTGAGGCCTGGCAGGGATGGTAGGTGATGGGTGGCCCTGCAGAGGGGACTCTGTGCTTCCCAGCCCCTCTGTCCACCTCCCAGACCAGCTGATCCAGGGCCTGACAGGCACAGCCGGCCCGGGTCATGCCGAGGAAGGGACAGGAACCACCCTGCCCATCCCACTGCCTCCCAGTGAGGTGTGAGGCTGAGCCCTGGGAGCACCGCTGGGACCTGGAATTTACCTGGCAGTAACCCAGGATCTCGCAGGAGTCCCTGGTATCGGGCCCGACCCTTTGCTCCAGGTCGTTTTTCACCGTCCTTGCTCTAATGGTCAATTCGATTGAAGAAAGGCCCACGAAGTGCGCGCATTGCTGAGACACGGCCTCTGTTGCCTTCTTTAATTTTCAGGTCTGAAGACACTACTGCCCGTTGCCGCTTCAAGCCCACTGAGGGCCGCCCCCGACCCTGTGTGTGGCTGTGCAGGGGCTGGTTCTTTCCAGTGTCCGTGGCTGTGGCCAGCGTCAGGGTCGAGCCGTGACCACGGTAAGTTGAGGCTCTGGAGGGGAGTGGGGTGGGGCCAGGCAGTGCAGGGGTAAGTTGAGGCTCTGGAGGGGGGTGGGTGGGGCCGGGCGGTGCAGGGGTAAGTTGCTCTGGAGAGGGATGAGGTGGGGCCGGATGGTGCAGGGGTAAATTGCTCTGGAGAGGGATGAGGTGGGGCCGGGCGGTGCAGGGGTAAGTTGCTCTGGAGAGGGATGAGGTGGGGCCGGACGGTGCAGGGGTAAGTTGAGGCTCTGGCGGGGAGTGGGGTGGGGCCGGACGGTGCAGGGGTAAGTTGAGGCTCTGGCGGGGAGTGGGGTGGGGCCGGGCAGCGCAGGGTCCCTGTCATCCATCTGCTCACTGTGTCCTCCCCTCCCAGGCCCCGTGTGGAGACAGAGACAGATGGCAGAAAAGCGATTTACAATGTGGCCTGTTCTATTTCCAATTAAACCACAGACATTAGTTAATATGCAGGGCTGGGAAGCTCGGGCGGAGATGATGTGCAGATAGCTCTGTAAAACTCTGCTAGGAACAAATAATTTTGCACAAATTTGCAAACAGCATGGTTTTTGTAAATAACCGTAATCTTTCTACCAGCGCTGGTGCCGATTATGCGTTTTTCCTCATGATAATTTAATGATGACCTAATTTACCTACTGTTGCTGGGCGTCTGGTGCAGACGATGGCGTTGTCCAATGTGGTCCCAAATCCATCCCGTTGGCTTTCACTCATATTGACCAAGTGTTTACAAATTGAGCTGTTTTCCCCCTCGTTATGCCTGACGGTTAACTCCGCTAATGAGCCCGCTGCTGACGCGGCACCGGCCTGCCGGCCCGGGAGTCTCGGCCGCCCTCGCCTGTCCTGAGCCCATCCTGAGCCCGTCCTGAGCACAGCCCCAGCATCAGCATGGGCTGGCAGGAGGTGTCTGGCCTGGGTGCCGCCCACCCTGGAGAAGAGGAGGGGGCAAGGTGAGGCCAGGAGAGAGGCAGGGGGTGGGGCAGAGGAGGGAATGAGGAGGGGGCCGGGGAGCTGGTGCAGTGTAGGGAGGCTGCTCAGAGGAGGGCGTGACCTGAGGCTGGGTGGGGTGGGCTGGGGACTCCGGGTGAGGTGCGGTGTGGCCGGGGGAGTCACAGGACGGCCCCCAGGGGAACTTGCTCTGGGGCTGTGGAATGAATACCACGGGCAGGGGTGGAGCTTAAAACAGCAGCATTCTCTCATGGTCTGGAGCCCAGAAGCCACCTGGAATTTACCCGGCACCAACCGGCATCACCGGGGGGTACCCGGTACTTGCCCAATGGCTCCCTCTGAAGGCTGGGAGCTCCCTCCTGCCTCCTCCAGGTCCGGGGGCTGCGGCAACCCTCGCAGTGCCCTGGCTTGGAGCGGCCACTCCAGCCTCTGCCTCTGTCTTCCCCAGCTGCTCCCTGGCACCTCTGTGTTCCTTCTTAGGAGGACACGGTCATTGGTTGGGGACCTGCCCTTATCTGGGAGGGTCTCATTTGAGCCTTACCTCAGCCACATCTGCAAAGACCCTTTTTCAGATCACGGTCGGGAGCGCGGGCTTCAGGGATCTGCATGGAAGCTTCCCTCCCCGGGGTCACTGTTCTGTGGACACGGAGGCTTCCCTCCCCGGGGTCACTGTTCTGTGGACACGGAGGCTTCCCTCCCCGGGGTCACTGTTCTGTGGACGTGGAGGCTTCTCTCCCCGGGGTGCACTGTGTGGACTGCTCGGATGCCGTGGGCAGTGGCTGCCTCCACTGCTTAGAGAAGTGGGAAGGACAGTCTGCAGAGAGAGACAGGACCCAGGAGTGAGGCCAAGAGGGAGAGAGGCAGAGGCAGAGGCCACAGGTGAAAGGACAGGGACAGGGAGGCCGGCGTGCAGGAAGTGTCGGGCCAGCCCGGGCTGGTCCCCACCAGGAGCACCCTGCCAGGGCTCTGTGGCTCCGAGATTTCTCCCAACAGATTTGCTTCTCTGATCAACGGTGGTCGGAGGCCCAGAAAGAGACATGGGAGCCTGGCTTGGGAGGTTCCCACCAGCGTCTGGAGGCCTCAGTGTACTCTTCTGTAAAATGGACGAACAAGGACGCCTCTTCCCTGGCGTCTTGGGGAGGGTTAAATGGCGTCATCTCTGTGTGGGACCCGGTGCTGGCCTTTGTCACCATCCCGGGGTCTCAGTCCCTGGGCAGAGAGGCCCCTCCCCCACCAAACTCAGTTTCCAGCGGCGGCTGCTGTGTGACGGTGGGGCCTTTACTTGGTATCCGTGTGCTCGTTTGATATCCGATTCTGTCCTGGAACGCCAGCTCACAGGGCAGGGGCGGCGTGTGCTTCTCCCTCAGCTCGGAGCCCGCAGGCGGTCCACGCTTGTTGACTCTGTGGCAGGTCTAGTTCTGAGCGTCATTGTCACCTGCGCACAGCAGGGTGCTTGGATCAGCGCCTGGCCCGTGGTTGGCACCTGTGGGCATTGCATTAGCTGCCAGTATTATTCTCTCATTTAATCTTCGCAAGCTCACGAGGGTTTGCTGAGTGGATCAAGGGTCAGACTGGGGAGTGGGGGTGCTAACTGGACTACCCCAGAACTAGCAGAGCAAGGCTGGGCCAGGGCTGGTGAGGATGGCGGCTGCCCAGGCCATGCCAGGCAGGCTCCATGCCGCAGACCCTATGCCGGGACCCGCAGACTTGTTATTCAGCCGCAGGCATCGGCAAGCGGGGCATACATAAATGGATGACGGAACAGGCAGGTCGAGGCTGGTGGGGGCCGTGGCTGCACAGGCAGAAGGCGGTCTGGGGGTGGACAGACACGCTCTGGCCGAATAGATGGACGCACGGGTGGCTGGGTTTGGGATTTAGTGGGCAGGTGGGTGCATAGGTGGGTGGGGGAGGAATTGGGCGGGTGGAGACAGTAGTGAGGGGGTGTGTTTGGGAGCCCATGGGTGGGTGGGTGCATGAGCAGGTGGGTTTCTGGGCAGTGGTAGGTGGGCTGGTGCCTGGCGGGGGCCTGGGTGCGGCCCGAAGGGCTTGCCCACTGGGCTTCTCCTGGCCTCTCCTGTTGGTGGAAGCCTCAGAGCCACAGGACCCAGGAGTGGCGCTTTTGTCTGTTGCTTGGAAATAAACAACCAAAAGAGAGGTGCCGGCTGCCCCCTGAGGGCACCTGGAAACCACATACCGAGGTGATGGGGAGACAGACCGGTGGGTTGGTGAGGAGGGGTCCCCATCAGACAGGTCAGATAGAGGGTGAAGGGTGGTTGCTGGGGTCGGGGCGAGGCAGCCTCATAGGCACTGAGTCCCAATTGCGCATGGGATGTCAGGGGCCTGTGGGGTCTGGGCCAGGGAGAGACTTGGCAGCCGGGGAGGGAGTGGCCTGGCAGCCGGGGAGGGGGTGGGAGCTGGCTCTGAGGGGGTCAACCGAGTGGGCTCCCTGGAGGAGGAGTGCCTGCAGGCCAGGGGGCTGTGGGTCATGGGGGCTCAGGGGAGAGTGATAGCTGTGTCTGAACAAAAGGGTGGAGGCGGCACAGACTGGAGATCTCAGAGGAGGCCTGGCGTCCCACAGCTGCAGAGGTGCAGGGCTGAGACCCTGGCAGGCCTCGTCGGGCGGCTGCCCATTCTCTCCGAGAGCCCCGTGGTGGGCGCGTCGTCCAGGCCATCCTGCTCAGCTTCCTGGACGTTGCACGCCATGCTTGCACCAGCTGGCGGGGCTGCCTCTCTAGCATTCTTTCCCAGGCATCTGGGCTGGGGGGCGGTGATGTGGAGAAGGCATCATTGAAGATGTTATCAGGCCTGTGGGTGTCTTCCCTGCATCCCCCGGGCAGGCAGCTCACGCCATCACCCCAAGCCATGCTGGGGAGGAGAGGAGCCATGGGTGCCTGTGAAGGGGTTGTTATTACACCGCCCTTAAAAACAGTCCTGTTATCAACTGTTCCACTCACTGGTTACGACAGCAGCATTTATGTGCGCCGGTGACGGGGGCCTCGAGGCTCAGTACCGCCTGGCAGCCCTGGAGCCTCGGACCGGGCACCCCGTATTCTCCCCGGCTGGATTAGGCCCCAGTGCCATCCTCCAAGCACCGAGGGCTTCCCGGGCCCCTTCCCAGACCCCGCCCCCCAACCCGCTTCCTTTTGCTAAAAAGCGAGATTTTTCTACTATTTGTGCTGCTTTTAATCCATAGGAAGTCAATTTTCCACTCATATATTAGTTTATTTTATATTTCCAAATTGATTCGACTATGCATTGATTTCCTGTTGTGGGCATTGTGTCCTGAGCTGGGATTACGCGTTTAGGAGAAGTGGATACTCGTGGCACATAAAGGTGCTTCTACGCCACAGAGCTCTTATCTTGAAAAGGGAGAGTCCAATTTTATTGAAACAGCTGAAATCCCACTTAATTGAATTTTTTTGCTCTAAGATGTACAAGCTTAGAGACGTTTGCTTTCCAATTCAACTCAGGGTCGTGGTGTTTAAATTTCCAAACCCATAAAGACCTTTATGAAAAAGACCCTGCAAATATTGTATTTCTGAGCGGGTGCGTCGGTGAGCACCCGGGTGGGAGTGGGGAGGCATCCGTGCCCTTGGACAGCCTTTGATCCTGCGGAGGGGCCCTGGACGCTGGCTCCTGGACGGTGCCTCCCCTGGACTGCTCGCTCCCTTCCTTCGGGCCAGGCAGTTTCCTCTCCCCGCTGTGCTCGGTGGCCTGGGCTCTGCGGCTTCCTTAGTGGCCTTTCTGGGCGCCTCGAGGGTGCTGACCCCACCCTTGCCCCCACCCTTGCAGTGGCCGGGCCAGGTGGCCCTCATTCGTCAGGGACTGGCCCTGGCTGCCCGGTGGCTGAGCTGGGCTTTGACCCTGGCCACTGGCTCCCAGGCCCTCTCCCCTCACCTCCCACTGACTCTCAGGGAGGAGAGAGGAGAGGGGGTGAGCAGGCCGCACCCAGCGCCCAGCTCTCTGGAGCTGCTAGACGAAGCCTCCTGGACAGCAGCCTCTGCCCCCGCTCGGCCCAGGCCGTGCCCAGGGCAGGGGTGTGGCCAGTGTGTGTGGGGACCAGGGTCTGGGCGGGGTCTTCACTGCACCTGCCCTGGGCCTGGGCTCCAGGCCCACCAGTCACAGCTGGGTGAATGAAGGGGTGGCTGAGAGTTGGGGACCCTCTGTCTCGGGGTGTCTTAGGTGAGTCTGGGACCCTCTGTCTGGGGGTGTCTCTGAGGTGAGTTTGGGACCCTCTGTCTGGGGGTGTCTTAGGTGAGTCTGGGACCCTCTGTCTGGGTGTGTCTTAGGTGAGTCTGGGACCCTCTGGGGGTGTCTCTGAGGTGATTTTGGGACCCTCTGTCTAGGGGTGTCTTAGGTGAGTCTGGGACCCTCTGTCTGGGGGTGTTTTAGGTGAGTCTGGGACCCACTGTCTGGGGGTGTCTTAGGTGAGTCTGGGACCTTCTGTCTGGGGGTGTCTGTTGGGTTGGCTGGGCCTCCTCTGTCCTCAGGAGGCAACCTTGTCTTGCTCCCTGAGCCTGGCTGCCTCTTGAGTCCTGGAACCCGCTTGGCTGCTCCAGGTGTGTGCTGGCCTCATGGGCACCAACCCACATGCAGGGACACAGGCTCCTGTGTGCTCTGCTCAGATGCAGCTCCGCCTCCTGCCAGGCGCCACATGTGCCCCCCATGGAGTCATGCCCTGCTGCCCGGGCCCCACCTGACCACATCCAGCCTCCGTCAAGGCCTGGTCCCCATCCCTGGAAAGGCCAGACACTGGGCCGTGACACCCCCTTCCCACCTCCCACCTGCCCACCGGACTCTTTACTGAGTCTGCCCTGGCCTGGGGCCTGAGCACCTGTGGGCTGGGCATGGCCAGGTAGAGTGGACCCTGGGGACCCTAAGAAGCTCCTCCCAGCCTTGAGTGTCCACCCCAGCCATGCCCCTGGGGCTCCTAAATCCCCATGGCCCTTAGACACACTGAGAGGGAATGGTGCGTCCAAGGATAGCTCCTTCCCCCTGGAGATGGGGTGGGGTCTAGGCCTGCTTCACCTCTGGTCCGCTACCCCAGCCTCAGTTTCCCTCTAGCGCCAGGGGCTGGGGCTACACCTCACTCCTGTGGCCGCTGGATTGGTGGTCTGAACACCAAGCTGGGACAGACGGGAGCTTGGCCTGACTCCAGGGCCTGCACTGGCCATGGCGCCGTGAGTGGGTGGCCCCCTCAACTGTGGGGGGTAGCTCTGCCTCTGGGGACACCAGCCCCCTCTTTCCAGCCTGGACTATCATCTGTTCTTCATGGTTCCTCTGTCTTCCCACCACCTTTGGCCGGGTTTGGAGCCCTCCTGGTGTGCTGGGCCCTGGGGCTGTCCTGCCCAGGCAGTGAGTGTCCTTTAGGGGGGCAGGCTGGGGTGGGCAGTGGTGCTGGGTGCCGAAGAAGGCCTGTTTCTCTAGGTGAGGCCTCTCTCTAGGAGTGCTGGGCCGGGTGCAAGGCCAGCGACTCAGGCGTGCACAGCCCTGACCGTCATCCGATGCCTCTTCACACACAGTTGCACAGACGACAGTTTAATGGCGCTTTGTAATGGGAGCTCCTCTGTATCTCTATCCCATGAAAATGGCTAACGGTGATAAGGGAAGGAAGAAATGAAGAGTCTGCAAGGCCCCTGCCCACCTGCTCCCGAGAACATGCTCGCCGCCTGCGGGCATCGCCTCCGCTCCCTGTAGCCTCCAGGAGATCTCTGACCCACCAGGGGCAGGGGAGGGCATTGGTGGGGGGCTGGGGGCATACAAGGGGAGGCCGGGGCTGGGCCCAGGGGTGGCCGCCGGCCCCTTCTTCTGTTTCTGGGGTGGGAGGGCTTTGGCAGGGCCCTTTTGGGGTGTGTGGCCCGACCCAGCCTGGGTGGTGCAGCCCTGAGGGCCCAGGCAGTGCAGGGAGAGCCCAGGTCTGCAGCCCTTGAGCAGCAGGTTTCATCATTCATTCATCCATTTAGTGGCTGTTTCCTGAAAAACCTCTGGGACTTCGCCCCAAACCTCCCGAGTCTTAGAGAGTAATGCAGCTGGAGAGTGGCTGCTCCTAGGGCGGGAGTTCAGGGGAGGTGCAGTCAGCTCAGAGTCACCGCTGGGCAGTGCAGTCTGGGGAGACTTCCTGGAGGAGGTGGCATTGTCACCGTGCCCCGAAGCATTTGAGCCCCTGGACTCGGGACCCCTCGCTGCCCAGGGGCCTTGCCAGCCATCACTCTTCTCCCCCACAGTTTGTGCTGTCCCAGAAGAGCACAGCTGCTGAAATGTGCTCCCCATCTCCCCTGACAAGCTCCACCATCTTGCCCCATCCTCCCCTGCCAGCCCCTCGGGTGCGTGTGGGACAGGACACCCAAGTCCTGCTCCTTCCTGCCCTCAGCATCCCCTCTCAGCTTGTGCACACCAGAGGCTGGATCTGGAGGATGGGGCAGAGAGGCCTCCGGGTCCTGTTGTGGGGACGGCTGGCACCGGCCTTGGGCCTTCAGTGGGTGGTCCCACTGAAGCACGGCCTTCTCTGGCCCCATGCCTGACTGTGAATGGGTGAGGCTCTGAGGACCACAGAGACCTGTCCCTCAGGCCCTGCCCAGGCCCTGCCCATCCCTCCTGCCTGGGGCTCTGGGGCTGGGTCGGTGAGAGCAGATCGGGCAGTATCTGGGGAGTCCCAGCTCTGCCCTCAACTTGCCCTGAGGTGACAAAGCCTCGGCTGAAGGCGAGTGGGACCCACTGGGTCTGCAGTAGGGAAGGTCCAGGCCGGACCACGCCTGGGGGCTGTCCCGGCTCTGGCCTCGGCCCGGGCCCCCCCACCACCCCGACCAAGCTGGCCTTCCTGCCTGCACCCATCTGGGTCTTCTGTGCCCCTGAGCTGGGGCAGCGCCCCCGCCAGCATCCCAAGAACAGGAACGGGCCGCAGAGGACCAGATGTGACTGCACAGGGGCCTGGACGCCAGCTTCTTCCCTCCCGCCTGCTTTCTCACCTGGAACCGTGGCCATCTCAGAGGAAACCGGCCTGTCTCGGGATTTTCTCACCCGCAGCGCGGGGAGGGCCCTCTGGGCTGCCTGCAGTGCACCGTGTGTCCAGCAGGGGGCAAGCGCCCGGCCCCGGAGCCGCAGCAGGGTCCGCTTGGGGCCGCACCGGGTCCTCGCCCGACCTGTGTCTGAACACGCAGGAGCGGCCGGGCCAGGCAGTCCCAGCGCATTTTGATAGTGGAATGTAATTCCTGGGTGGCAGAAAAATGAAAGTGAGAAGTCTATGAATTATTACAAATGCTCTCGATCTGCTGGGGCGTGCAGCGGGGCCCTGGGCTGGAGAGCCTTTTTTTCTCGTGTTTAAGTTGGCGTGGAAGATGAAATAGTCACAGAGACGCAGTGGCCCCTCAAAGCTGTTATTGCCAGCTGTGTGTCTCCTGTAAACACTTTTCTGATTTATAACCTCACTCTGCTTTATAAATGGAAAAACCAGAAACGCCTTCAGGAGCAGCCTTTCACCGCCCAAGAGGCCTCTGCGTCTGCACGTGGCCGCGGGGGCAGGGTGCCGGGGCTTCTGGTCAGCCTTCCTTCCCAGGGTCAAGGCTTCCACCCAGGCCTGGCGCGAATGTGGGTCCTGGAAGGGTGACCCATGGTGCCTGTTTGCGTGGGACGGACGGGGTTTCCGGAACTCGGGGCATTCGATGCAAACCTGGCAGTTCCCGGCAAGCTGCTTCCCTGGACTCTGGCGGTTCTTCTTTGGTCCACAGACGCTGTGGACGGGTTTTCTGTTTGTTTTGGAAGGAGAGGGGGTACTCAAACATCCGGCGATTGTCTTTGCTGGCCTGTGTCCGAGAGGGGAAGCTGATGCCCGTGGCTGGAGGACCTCGTGTCGTACCTAGAGTCCCCTCAGGACGGCCGACTGCCAGCCATGGGCCACCCGGGAGCTCACCCCACAGCCCCGCCTCGGTGCCCACACCTGAGCCAGGTAGCCATGGGGTCCCTAGGCCTTGTGCAGATGAGGGAAGGGACTCGCTGCAGCCTCCATGCTGGCGTCTGGCCTCAGAAAGAGGGCTCAGGAAACGTTGGCCACTGACTCCTGATATCACAGTAACCCAGGGCGGCTGGGATGCTGTCCTGCTCAATGGGGAACTGAGTCACTTGTCCCAAGTCCTGCAGTGACCCAGAACCGTGCAGGTCCAACCCGGAGCAGCAGAGCCCTTGGAGCAGGCGGTGTGGATGGCAGCCCCATTACAGCCAGGATATGGGGTCAGCTGGGTTGTGGGTTGTCAGTCTCCTGGAGTTGTCTGGGGTGTGGGTTGTCAGCATACTGGGGTTGCCTAGGGTTATTTGGGGAGTGGGTTGTCAGTGTCCCGGGGTTGTCTGGGATTGTCTGGGGTGTGGGTTGTCAGTGTCCCAGGGTTATTTTGGGTGTGGGTGTGGGTTTTCAGTGCCTCGGGGTTGTCTAGGGTGTGGACTGTCGGTGTCCCGGGGTCGTCTGGGGTGTGGGATGTGGGTTGTGGCCTGGGGTTACCTGGGGCGATGCCTCCCCTCTCCGGGGCAGGTCTTCGTAACATCAGGAATTTGCAGGCACGTGTGTCTGGGTGTTGGGAAGCAAACAGTCTGTGCTGGATTTGCTCTGTGGATTCTTGAATTATCTGGAGAATACGAGCTTCTTGATGAAAAGTGTGATTTTGTGTTATGAACCGGAGAGTCATGGGCTATCAGGCCGGGGGCTGGGTAATGTCCTGAATGGCAGGCGCTGTCGTTTCCAGGAAAGACGATGGTGTGAACGTGCCATTCACCCTTTAGAGCCCGAGGCTCAGGGCCCACACTGAGGCCCTGCACTGCTTCTAAGTCTGCCCAGGATCAAGAGCGCTTGGGCAGGGGGTGTGGGTCCGTGGAGACAAGTTTATCAGTAAAGCAGGAGACCTTGACTGCCAGCTGAGAGCCTGGGGCGGGTCCGGCTGTCCTGCTGAGAGCCTGGGGCAGGGGTCCGGCTGTCCTGCTGAGAGCCTGGGGCAGGGGTCCGGCTGTCCTGCTGAGAGCCTGGGGCAGGGGTCCGGCTGTCCTGCTGCATTGAACCCACTGTTAATCCCCACTCCCCACACGGCCGCTAATGACTCCCTCAGTAGAGCCTGCGGTGGGGATGTTTACTGAACAGGAAGTAAAATTGTAATCTCCTGTTCAAACAGAATATTCACACAACAATAAAATTATAGGTTTGACCTCAGGGAACCACTCCTAGGACTTGGTGCTTCAGTGAAGAAGCAGTTCCTGCTGGGAGCTGGGCAGCATGGGCTGTGTGTGGGCCGAGAGTGGGATCAGTGTCAGCTGCCAGTGCTGCACCAGCGATGCCACGGCCACCAGCTGTGCAGGGGCCCACGGCGGCAGCGGGCGCCCATGAGAACCATCCGCAGGGGGAGTCATCAGGGCCACGCAGCCCCAGGGCGGGGGGCGACAAGGCAGGAGAGTGCCCCCAGCACCTACCACCCTGCCCAGGCTGTCCCCTTTCCAGGCAGAAATGAAAACAGGTCATATTCTCATACTGCTGGGCCTAGCACATGCGAGATCTGCCTAGACACGGTGAGTTTGCAAAGTACCAGAGACTGGAGACCGTCACCAAGCAACATACACCTCGCAGTTCTGGAGGCTGGAGGTCTAGGATCCGGTTGCAGGGCTGGCTCCTCCGAGGCTGCGAGGCAGGACCGGTCCCATCCTCTCCCCAGCTCCCCGTGGCGGCCGGCAGCCCTTGGTGATCCTTGGCCCGAGAAAGCACCGCCCTGACCTCGGCCTTCATCTTCGCACGGCCTCTCCCTGCGTGCCTGTCTCCAGATCCCCTTTCCGTAAGGGCGCCTCGTGCTGGGGTGAGGCCCGCCCTCGTGACCGCACCTTAACCTGACTTTCTCCATAAAGACTGTCTCCAAACAAGTCACATTCTGAGGTGCTGGGGGCTGGGACGTCAACACCTTCCTGAGGTGCACACATTGACCTAGGACAAATGGCATTTTCAAATTTAAAAAAACTTTAATTTTGAGCAAATTTTACAAAAAACTTTTAAATATAGTATGGAGAGTTCCCGTAGCTCCCTCACCTCCCGCAGGACAGCACTGCACCGAAGCAGGGTCCGCTGATCGGCCTGTGGTCGGCGCCATCCACAGAATGGAGTTGCTGGGGCTCCCACTGGGTTCCTACTCCGGGACCCCAGGCTGCGTCGAGGGGTCACCTTTGTGGGACCCCAGCCTGGATGGGTCCTCAGGCTTCTCTTGTCCTTCATTATCCTGGCCAGTCTGCAGGGAGCTGGCCGGGCGTTGGTGGAATGCTCCTTCCTGATTGGGGTGGGCACGCTGACGCCAGTGTGCTCTGCTCACACTCTCGTCCTCGCCTGTCCAGGCATCCATGCTGTTGGCAGCTCTAATGTGCCAGTGGTGGCTGCTGGACACCCTGGCTGTGGGTGTCTCAGGCCCCGAGTTCTGGCCTCAGTAGCAGGAAGGACAGTGGGTGGGCGCGGGGTGTCCATGGTGGGGGCCACAGTGCCGCCAGCTTTGCTCAGTGGGAATGTGGGCCCCACAGAGGGACCCAGGCTGCCTGTAGACTTTTTCTCCTGCTGCCCCTTGAGACACAGCAGTGCCTGCCTCAGCTCTTCTTGGGGGAAGTGGGGCAGGGGCACCTGCTTCTCAACATGTCAGCGACTGCCTGGCCAAGCGGGCAAGCGGGGCTGGGAGGTCTCACTGTGTGCCCTGCCCACAGGAGTTTCTGGAGAGACTCGCTCTGTTTCTAGGGGCAGACTTGGGCTGGCAGAGGCGACCCTTGGCAGTGGCAGGAGCAGCCCGTCTGGTCATGGCAGCCCAGGCCGGTCCCTCCAGCCCCTGCAAGCACCTGTCAGACTCCTTTCTGCAGAAAGAGCCAGAAGGATGCCACCATCTGCAGCTGGCCCTTGGGACCCCAGGTCTCCAGCTGCCCCTCCCACCGTCCTGAGTCCTCACACTTCTTCATGCTTGTGATGAGGGCGGTGAGCCCTGAACTCTGTTTAGGGCCGGAGAAGGGGTTGCATCAGTGACCTCAGGCCCGCAGCATCGTTCCTAATGGCCTGGACACTGGGCGGTCGTCTCAGATGGGAATCCCAGGACGCAGCAGTGTAAGGACAGCAAGCGGGCAGCAGCAGGCCCGGAGGTCCGACCCCGTGGCTCACGGGTGCCCTGCCTGCCCACTCCCTGGCTTGTGCACTGGGCCTCGGGGTCCCGAGCCCGGCAGCCGATGAAACCTCCGAGATCCTTGGAGTCTTGGGGCTCACACCCTGGCTCCCCGTCTGAGGGGCTGCCCTGGGTTGGGGCTGCTGTGATGCATGCTCAGCGTCTTTTCCTGAATTCCTGCCTCCACCTCTAAAGCTGCAGGGACAAAAGAGCAAACCAAATCAAGCCCTGAGGCACTCCAGGCGTCTCCCTACCCCCCGGGCCAAGGCCTACTCTTGTCCTAGCCCGACTGGGCCCCAGGCCTGTGCCTGGTATCTGGCTGAACCCCAGGGCCTGCAGCACCCACCTGACCCCCAGGGTGATGGCCGGTCAGGACGGTTTGTCGGTCAGGCCTGCTCAGAGCCCAGGATAGATTTCACAACCCCCACAGAGCTGGGTGGGACAAAAGGTCCATTTCTGTGGCCATTGTTGATGTCTCCTCCTGTGAGTCACAGAGGTGGCCCCACCTGCATCGGTGAGGCGGAGTGAAGGCACCGCTCCGGGAAGCCTGGCTGTCCCTGGGTTCCCCGTGGAAGCCCCACTGCATCGGAGTACAGAGCGTGAAGCCACGTAAAAATCTTTATTATCTTGGCAATTTCCTAAGTCATTGGTTCCCGTGTTTGTAAGATAAACCCACAGCCTTGGAATGTGCTGTGCTGGGGTGACGCTCCTGCTTGGGAGGTTGGAGCGGGGGCTTCCTCGGGTCACGCCAGGGCCCTGGGGGCCACACTTCAGACCCTCCAGCTGCTCCAGTAGTGGACAGTCAGGGGCACCACCGAGGCTCTCCTCCCTGCTAGAGGTTCTGGCCCTGGCGGGCCCTCGAGATGACTCACGGTGGGACTCTGGGGGGAGTGTGGGTGGATGGAGCTGGTCCCGGGGCTCCTGCCACCAGGCAGCCCCACTCAGCCATGGCCGGGGTGTCTGCACGGTTCCCAAAGGGCCCTGAGGAGAAAGGAAGATGGTGCCCGACTGCCTGTTCATGCAGCCCACTCACAACGTCCAGGCAGGGGAGGCGAACAGCACCCCTGCCCAGAGGAATGAGTAAGAAGGCGGAGCGTCCACACCAGGAAAAATGGGGAGTGTCCACACCGCGGACGATGCCGAGTGTCCACAATGGGGAGGGTGCAGAGTGTCCATGCCGGGAAGAATGCGGAGTGTCCACACCAGGAAAAATGGGGAGCGTCCATGCCAGGGGAGGGTGCGGAGTGTCCACGCCGGGAAGAATGCGGAATGTCCACAACAGGGAAAATGCAGTGTGAATATTCCGCATTCATAAGGGAAAACCCTTAAAAAGGAAGGATGTGCTGGCGCCACTGTGTAGACAAACCTGGGGACCCTGTGCTCAGCCCTGAAATAAGGCCAAATGACTTGTCCAGAACGACAGATTCACAGACAGAAAGCAGAATGGGGGGTGTCGGGCTGGGAGGAGGTGGGGGGTGTGGCACCTGAAGGCAGGGGGAGGTGGGGGAGGCAGGTTGGGGAGGAGAGTGGGGCGGGGCTCCTGAAGGCAGCGGTTTCTGACTGTGGTGAGGATGAGAACCTGGGATGGCACTGTTAGTGTTGGGTGGGTGCCATTGCAAACATCCGAGTACACAGACATGTGCCGTGTAAGATGGCTAATTTTAGGTTATGTGAATTTTGCTTCCAGTAAAAACTAAAATAAAATAGGTACAGTGACCACGTCAGTGGGGCCAGGAGGAAGTGAGGTGATGGAGGGAGGGATCCTCCAGGGTCCTCTGGAGGTTGCAGAACCTTGTCTGGGGCCTGCAGATTTGCAGGGAGGCATGGGCCGGAGGCTGCAGAACCTCGTCCGGAGCCCGTGGATTTGCCGGAGGTGTGGGCCAAGGCGGGCACCCTGGGGTGTGTCCTGGTCTCAGGGCATCTCACCAGGGAAAAGGGCCCCGTGCTGGGCAGGCCTGGGCTGCCTCCTTGACTCTGCCTGTGCCTGTACCCACTTGGGGTCCGGAGCAGGTGGAAGGCGGTGGTGCCTGGTGTGGCCCCTGCTCTGTCTGCTGCTCTCTCCTCCTGGGGGCTGAGGGAGACCTGTGGGATGTGAGCTGGAACAGCACAATCGGAGTCCCTGAGCCACGAGCTGAGTCGGGAGTCCCCGGCCTCCGAAGCACAAGCCTAGAGACCTCCAGTGTCCCCGGGGATGGACCTGCAGCATTTCCGAGAACACAGATGCTGACTCCACGAGGCCGACTCAGAGCCGCCGTCCTCACCGGAACCCGCAGGAAGAGCCTGAAATCAGTGGTGTTTTCAGGGCTGTCGGAACAGACGGGGCTTCCAGGGCCTGGGGTGGGGCCGGGGCCCAGCAGCGTCTTCCTGAGTCACGTCCGCTTTCTCCTCCTCACTTGCTCCAGGGACCTTTACTCCGGGGTGTGTGGCTGAGGGCAGAGGTGTCCGAGTCCTTCTCTGTGACAGGCTGCCGCACTCGCGGAGATGCTGGTGAGGAGGAGGCAGGGTGCCATGTGTGTTCTCTCCACCAGCCTGCGGCCCCCGCCCACACAGGACCAAGTTTCCTCATCTGTAAAGGGCAGGTCATTGTCCTTCCTCATGCTGTCGTCTGGGCGCTTAAACAAGGGGACATTTGCAGCCACGCGGGGCAGACACAGGTGCTTTTTATGACCCCAATGTCAATGTTGCACGGCAGAAAGTTGGGGAGCCGGGACCCCCAGGCCCACCCGAGCCTACGCCTGAGCCAAGGACGTGTCCTGGCAGGGAGAGGGAGTCCCTGGGGTCTTGTGGGACGTGTCCACAGGGCACGCCGGGGACTGGCCAGTGACGATGCTTCCCCAGGCCTGTGGACCCGGAAGGCAGGAACAGGGAGATGCTGCAGCCAGGCCGCCACGGGCAAACGCTTGTCCATCGCAGATGGGCGTCTGAGGCTCTCGGGCTGCCTCTGCCATGCCCCGGGCCCCACCTGGCTCTCTGGGGGCGGCCTGTTAGGATAATGGCCCGGCACTGAAGCCTTCCTGGGCACTGCTGCGGCCGGTCCCTCCCCAGTTCTCCGCCGGCCGCGTGATGGAGCTCTGACGGGGACAGACTCCCGGCCGGAGCTAATCGAAGCTGAAAAGGTGGAATCAGCGTGTGTCGTATCCTTTTGCCACCTTCATCAATCCAGCTAACTGGGTTTGAGCTGCGCTCGGCAAATGTTCTGCAGCGGGAAATTAATATGTAAGACATCTGAGGCCTGACGGCGGCCGCAGGGCCAAGTGGGTGCTCGGGCAGGGTGGCCTCCGAGGGCCACCACGGCTGCCGCCTGCTGAGGACCTGCAGTCTGGGGAGGGTCCCCACCCTGGCCCCCACCCTCTGCATCATCAATTCAGTTACCTCCGGGGTTGATACATATTCAGGCCGGAGGACGCCAGGGTGGAAGGAGAGGCCGGGAGACAAAGGAATCTGTATTTACCCAATAATAAGTTCCATTTGGAGGAGGTTTGAAAACAATTCCCCGTCACATTTGTCCCTGTCAGATCACATTATTCACAAATGAAGTTCACAAAGTATCAATTCAATTTCAATGAGGCGCTGGCTGGTGGGGCTGGGGCTGAATTTAGCTGGGTGCTGGGGGGGCGTGGACAGCGTGGCCGTCAGAGGTAATCAAAGGCAGGCGCAGCGGGCAGGCTTTCCATTTCACCCCCTCTGTGCACATCTGTTCCTGGATAATCCCATTTTCTACACTTCCAAATCACTGAAGACGGCAGCTGGGGGGGCTCCGGGCCCCTGGGAGCCGAGGCGGGGGCCTGGGGCTGTGCGCCCACCCAGTGCCGGGGCCTCCTGGGACTGGCACCTCTCCAGGTCAGGCTGCAGCTGTCCTGGTCCCCGGGCCGTGTGGGGTCACCGGGCCTCACGCCCCCTGGGGCCTCTCCCTGCGGCCGCATGTCTGTGGGTCCCGTCCCTCCCTGACTTTGGGAGCTACACTAGGACTCCAAGTGCGGCAGGCCAGGTCTCACTAACGCAGGCCTCCACAACACCTGTTTCAGCACTGACTGGGCAGTGAAGTTAAATATTAAAAGCCAGTGCCCTGATACAAACGCTGGAGTGTAACAAAAGCCCACCCAGAGTTTTGCCCAGGCCTTTCCTGGGCCTTAAAGCGACAAGACGATGAAGGAATTCTTCACAGGACCCGTTTAGGATTAAATAAGTTTTACTGTGGGTCTGAAGGAACTCCCCAAACCTCCGTGATTTAGCAGGAGACGAGATAACCGCAATCACCTCAGCACCTGGACCCATTTAGATTAAGTGAACTTAAACTTGCTGAGGCTCCAGAGGAAGGTCTTCAGGACTCAGACCTTATAGATGAAGAGAAGTTCATCACTTACGTCTTGAGATGAATGCACACTTACACGTAGACGTAGAGCTTAGAAGGTAGATAAGCTCTGGAAAACTGTAATTTTGAGTTGGTCTGGTGATAATTTCCCAGCCTTCTCCTTGTAATCAGTTGCAGAAATAAAAACTCTCTTCCTCCCCAGTTCATCTGCATCTCGTTATTGGGCCATGAGAAATAGCAGCCTGACCCTCGGGTTGGTCCGGGAACGCAAGGGGGATGTTCCTGCACCCTCCCACCTCTGCCCTCCCACCCTTCCCCCCACCTCTGCCCTCCCACCCCCCCACCTCTGCCCTCCCACCCCTCCCCTCCCACCCCTGCCCTCCCACCTCTGCCCTCCCACCCCTCCCCCCTCCCCCTCCTCTGCCCTCCCACCCCTCCCCTCCCACCCCTGCCCTCCCACCTCTGCCCTCCCACCCCTCCCCCCTCCCCCTCCTCTGCCCTCCCACCCCTCCCCTCCCACCCCTGCCCTCCCATCTCTGCCCTCCCACCCCTCCCCCCTCCCCCTCCTCTGCCCTCCCACCCCTCCCCCCACCTCTGCCCTCCCACCCCTCCCCTCCCACCCCTGCCCTCCCACCTCTGCCCTCCCACCCCTCCCCTCCCACCCCTCCCCCCACCTCTGCCCTGCCACCCCTGCCCTCCCACCTCTGCCCCCCCACCCTTGCCCTCCCACCCCTCCCCCACCTCTGCCCTCCCACCCCTCCCCTCCCACACCTGCCCTCCCACCCCTCCCCCACCCCTGCCCTCCCACCCCTCCCCCCACCTCTGCCCTCCCACCCCTCCCCCCACCCCTGCCCTCCCACCTCTGCCCCCCCACCCCTCCCCCCACCTCTGCCCTCCCACCTCTGCCCTCCCACCGCAGGAACGCCCCCTCTAGCCCGGGCACCTGTTAGCACTTCCGCGTGTCTGTGTGTCCTGGTCAGCAGCCCCTCCTTTCCCAGCACTGGTGAGGCTGGGGGGAGGGGAGGCTGGGTGTTTCTGGGGCTTCTGGGTCAGACGACTCTTGGATCCATTCCAACCTCAGAGCAGAGGCCAGGGGCCAAGGGCTACAGGGGTGGACCCAGCCCCATCCCCAGCCCTCCCCACTCGACCTTGTCATCCAACCAGTCCCAGGTCACAGGCATAGCACCAATGAGCACCTCCCAGGACCCAGGAGGACTGCCAGGGGTGGGGGTCAGGGGCATGGCTGAGGGATCAGGCACCCCCCAAGGCAGGCTGGGCTGGAGGGGTCTCAGCAACCCCAAGAGGCTCTCTGAGTCTCAAGGTGCCCTGGCCTTTCCCCTGCCCCAGCATGGACCTGCCCCCAGCAGCAGGACAGCCGTTCCTCTGCCCAGGCCTCTCCTGTCTGCTCTGGGGCTGCCCCTGCCACACCTGGACTCTCCCAGCTGCTGGACTTGCATGTCCCAGCACAAAGCTTGCCTCCTGCCCCTTCACTGCCTCTGAGGACCAGTGGCTCCTCCTCACCAGCCACAGGCACACAGCGGGCCTGATGCTACCTGGGGCCCCTGGTTCTAGATGTTGCTTCCCTGTGGCACAGGGCAGTGGGTGGGCCCTGGCCCCGCAGCCCTTGGCTCAAAGGGTCCCACTGTCCCGTCAGAGACTGCCGACCCCCTACCCAGGGGTCCGCACCCAGTGTCTCAGCCCCGTGTGGCCCAGGAGGCAGCCCCACCCTGCTGTGACCCTGGCCCTCCACCGCCCCATCTGTGAAGGGAAGGCTCAGGTCCTTGCTATGCTGGGTTGGGCTGGTCTGGGCCTCACAAAAGACTGCAAACCCCACATGAGCCTCAGGAGGGGACGGGGAGCCAGACAGATACTGGGGACCCGGGTGGATGTAGGACCTGGGTGTGGAGTGGGGGCATCGATGGGCTTGGACCCCTCCTCCCCAACCCTAACCACAGCAGCCTCTCAGCGTGGGTGCGAGGGAGCCGTGGGCCTGCGTGTGTGCGGCGTGTGCGTGAGCGTGGGTGCGAGGGAGCCGTGGGCCTGTGTGTGTGTGCGGCGTGTGCGTGAGCGTGGGTGTGAGGCATTGCCATGGGCCTGTGTGTGTGTTTGTGTGTGTGGCGTGTGCATGAGCGCGGGTGTGAGGCGTCGCTGTGAGCTTGTGTGTGTGTGTGTGTGGTGTGTGCATGACAGCGGGTGTGAGGCGTTGCTGTGAGCCTGTGTGTGTGTTTGTGTGTGCGGCGTGTACATAAGCGCGGGTGTGAGGCGTCGCTGTGAGCCTGTGTGTGTGTGTGTGTGTGGTGTGTGCATGAGCGCGGGTGTGAGGCATTGCTGTGAGCCTGTGTGTGTCCGCGCATGTGCCTTGTGCCTTTCGTCGCCGCCCTCCCAAACAAGATGTAACAGGAAGGCTGCAGGGATGGGTCTGGGGTCCTGGGCTGTTTGGGGAGTGTGAGGATCCCTGCGGGTCTTGATGTGGCCTCTTTCTGCTTTCGGCCGCATTGGACATTAGCACCCTGCTGGGCAAAAAATGGTTTCATGCTCCTGGAAATTGGCGGGGCCAACATGCTGATTGATTTTCCAGGCAGGCCCCTGGGTCCCCGCGGTTCCTCTGGCTGGGTGGGGTGGGCTGCCCGGCTGTGGCAGCCACCTGTGGGATGTAGGGGTCGGGAAGCATCGGGGTGTCTGCCCCAGAGGCCTTGACTGCAGGTATCTCTGCCCACTGATGAGGTCCAGCTTCAGAAACGGGAGAAAATGCCGTTGTCATCCTGTTTCAGCGAAAGCTGATCTGTGTCTTTGCTTCTCCATTTGGCTCTGCTGTGCGCCCCTGGGGGGTTCTGGGACACGAGCCCATGGAGAGGGCCTTAGTGAGAGTGAGGGATGCCGTCACCACCGCCCCCACCCCGCCCGCCGCCGCCCCATAGCACCTGCCTGTGTGCTGGCCGCGTCTCCCGTCTGCAAAGGCAAGACCTGGGTCCCTGCAGCCTGGCACCCATGTGGGGCTGCCTCACCCCGGGAGTGTGCAGGAGGTTGGGGGTCCTGTCAAGTAAGAGGACGGAGTGCCGGGGCCACCCTGGAGCCAAGGTCTGCGCTGGTCCCCATTTGAGCAACTTGGAGCTGCACTGGGCTCTCGGGCGCCTGCTTGCTGTAACATGCTGGGGGAGCCATGGGGGCGCGGGGTGGAGGCTGCCGGGCTCTCCTGCCCCTCACTACCTCCCTCATGGCTTCCCCTCTTTTGCCCCTTTCCCGGATTCTGCTGCGCCCTGGGGAGCCCCCGCTCTGGGCAGGCGTGACCCGAGGGGCAGGAGAGGCCGGGCCCTGCTGGCAGCAGCCCCCACTTCAGAATCTTGTCTAGATCGTAACCGGCGCTGGGCCCTCTTGATATATTGATCCCAGGGCCAAAGCATGTTGTAAAATGAGATGATCATAATGGGATTTAAAGTTATGACGGCGAAGTCGTGCAACATAGCCGGGCCTTGGCAGTTTCATTTACCACTGAAAAATCACATGGACGCTAGAGGCTGCAGATACCTCCGGAGATGAGGCTTGGCCTGGCCTGAGGCCTCCGTTTGAGAACTGGGAGGTATACCTAATGCTAGATGACGAGTTAGTGGGTGCAGCGCACCAGCATGGCACGTGTATACATATGTAACTAACCTGCACATTGTGCACATGTACCCTAAAACTTAAAGTATAATAATTAAAAAAAAAAGAAAGAAAGTATTTGTAGCCCAGCTTTTGTTTTCCTTCTTTTTCTATGGATAGAAGGACATTCCTTCAAACCCAGGAAGCTGAACACCCACGGCAAAGCCAACCGTGCCTGTGGGGCAGCCTCAGCCTTCTGGGATCTCCTTGGCTCCAGGTGACTTCTCTGAGCACACACACACACACACACATGCGCCCGCACATGCACGCGCACACACACGTGCACACACGTACATGCACACACGTGCACACACGCACACATGCACACGTGCACACACATACACCTGCACACACACGTGCACACATGTACACGGACACACATGCACCTGACCATGCGCTCACATGCACACACACCCACACGCGCGCACACACGCACGTGCACACACATGCACACACGTGCACGCACACACACACAGCCTGAGCTCCACCTGTCCAGTACTGTGGGGATGGGCCCAAGGGGGAGCTTCCCTTCCCCGTCTGGTGTTGCAGACGGCTGTGTCCCTTGTCTCCAGCTCACACCTCTTGTGTCACACTGGTTGAGTGTGTCTCTTGCATTTCCAGAAAAGGCGAGTGTGTTCCGGCCTGGGAAGGTGGGTGGAACCCGGGTCTCCTCCTTTCAGTCCAGCGAGGCAGGTGCTGGTGCTCCCTGGAGGAGGTTCTAGGGGGCCTCCCAGTACTCTGGGGTTCTCGACTCAGTGGTGTCGTGGGTGCTGAACAGCGCATGGAGAATAGTCTGTCTTTGGCTGTGGTTCTGAGGACCCCCAACCAGGGGAAACAGTGTGGCCGTCCTGGGCCTTTTCTCAGTTGTTGGGGGGTGAGGGTGGTGGCTTTGCAGAGCTGTGCGCTGGGACTGGGGACCTGGGTGATGTGAGAGGCTCTCCCAGCTTCCAGAAGCTCTTGGTATGGGCGGGGGGAGGGCGTAGGCCCAGCAGCCACAGGCAGCGGTGACACCCAGGAAGGGCTGGGGAAAGGCAGGTCAGGGGAGGCTTCTTGGAGGAGAGAGCCCAGAGCTGGCTCTAGGACGAGCTCCAGTGGCCTTGGCTCCTGTTTGCCCTTGTTGTGCACCAGCCACCCACAGCCTCCCCTCCTGCAGAAGCACAGACACACTCCACAGACACACTCCCACCCAGGGCTGCCATGGCCGCAGGGATGCACTCTGGTTGGTGTGGGCTGAGGGGTGCATCCTGGTGGGTCTCAGTCACAGACACACTCCCACCCCAGGGCTGCCATGGCCGCAGGGATGCACTCTGCTGGGTGTGGGCTGAGGGGTGCGTCCTGGTGGGTCTCAGCCACACACTGCTCGGCTTGCTGTCTTGGGCTATGGCCTCGTGGGGCATGAAGCTGGACAGAGGAATTTTCCTGGGTCCCCAACGTCTCGGGGCAACAGGGTGGAAGGAGCTGGTGGGGCCCTCCAGTGCCTCTGTGCCAAGGAGTGCCCAACCCAGGAGCTGCCTGGGCCCAGCCAGGAGCACAGCCCAAGCCTGGCCTGTGCCTCACCGGACACTGTTAACGTAGAGATGTATCGAATTCAGCTTAGCAACCCAGGCATGAATGCCCGGCCTTTAAAGAGAAACTTATCTGTAATTAAAATCATGCACAAGTTTTAGAAAAAGTGTTTACAACTGGGAAGAAAGCTGATTGTGAAAATGAATAGGCTTCCGTGGGGCTGGGAGTGTTTAATTCAGAAATAAATCCCCCCACGGGAGGTGCTTTTCTGGGGCTCTTTTCCCTGGTGCTTTTGGGGGCCGGCGGCTGGCGTGGCGCCATGTGGATGCTGTTGACGGTGACCTTATCGAGCTCCCATCAAAGACGTGAGGGCCGGGCTGCGGGCTCCCGGGTGGCTGGAGAAATTTGCTGCGAACTCAGGTCCTCCGCTTGTGAGCAATAAATTAGCCCAGTTAAAATCAGCAGGACCTGCTTATTCAAAGTTTATGTTTCCCTGTAAGCAGATGGTGGCCTCAGCACGTGTGGAGCAGGTGGCATCAATCATGGCTTTGGGATTTAGGAGACAGTAACACTGCTCTCAGCGGGAGAGCCTCTGCCCTGACGCGCGGCAGTCAGAACGTGATTTACGCTGGTCCGGGCTGGCTGCGGCCGCTGGTGTAATTTAGGAGGTGAGGGTGGCGATTCGGCGTTAACTGTGGGGAGGCTGATGGATCTCTGTCCCCACAGCCCCCTGCCGGCCCCTTCACCGCATCGGTGTGACCCTCTGCAGTCCTTCTTGCCATCAGAGATGACCAGCGTGGCCAGTTGGGGGCTAATTGCTTTTCTGGGCATTGATTGCAATTAACAGCACAAATTTGAGTGGGAAGATGAGGGGCTTCGGGCTGGAATGCGGCCTGAGGCGTGGGCAGCTGACTGGCCTCTGAGTACCCAGAGCCCCCGGGCAGAGCAGCTGTCCCGAGGCCTCTGAGCCACCAGACCCTGTGATGTGAGATGCGCCCGAGACCCTCCCTGCCTGCCCCACCCAGGCCCAGAAAACTCCCAGGATGAGGACGCCGCGCGCTGTGTTTGCGTCCAGGTGGATTTAGCTTGCCACGCTCAGCCGCCGATGGGCACTCGAAAGAGAACCCCGTGAACTGATGTTCCTGGCAGGCTCCCCGTGGCGCCCACAGACCCAAGCCCCTTGGCCACTGTGGTTCACTGTGGACCACCCAGGGCTCAGGGCTCGCCTCTCACGGAGTTAGGGGCAGGACCCCACCACCCAGACTTCCCGCTGGGGTCCGCCCCTTGGCGTGGGTGTTTCTGACCGGCTTTGCCGAGAGGCAGGACCCCTTGGTGACTAGGGGGTGTTTGGCAGCGGGGGAGTTTACCACCCCCTGCATCTGTGTGGGCACGTGGCTCCAGTTTCACTCGTGGGTCCGTGTCTGTGAGGTGTGATTCCTGGGTCGCCGTGGCCGTGTCAGCTGTCCCCGAGTCCCACTGACTGTCCTCTGAGCATGTCCTCTGTCTCACTCACCCCATTTTGGCCCAGCCATTCCCTGGGGCTGGTGTTTTGAGGCTGTGAATTGCTAATGGGGGTCCCTGGAGGCTGCTGGGGACACATCGGGGTGGGCAGGAGGCTCCAGACCCAACAGAGATGGGGGTCCACGGCCGGTGCCTGGGAAGGGGTCCCCCCATGGCAGGTTCTGCCTGGATTTCCTGGGTGGGTGGGGGGGCGTCCAGGACCCCTGCAGATTTGATGCAGGTACGGAGCCAGGCTGCCGGCTGGAGTCAGGGCTGGCAGACGGGGTTGGGTGCCCCTACCTACAGATGCTGGTGGGGAAGGCAGGACAGGTGGAAGGCCTGAGCCCTGGGGTCACCGGGACAAGTGGCTTCCTTAGAACCCACACAGGCCTCCCCTGTGCCCAGCTGGCTGCCCAGGTGCCTGGACCCCCACCACTAAGCTCACACGAAGGCCAGATTCAGAGAGGTATGGCCTGCGCCAGCCTGCTGGGGGGCAACCCTGTCCTCCTAGCTCACCAGCCTCGGCCCTGCTCCTCCCTCACAGCCCGCACCCTGCCCGGCCTTCAGCTGCCCCCACCAGCAGAGACTCTGCTGCTGCTTCTGTGTCTGAAGGCAAATCTGTCCTCCCTCTTGGGAGACATTGCCCAGCCCAGGGCCCTCCGTCTGCCTCCCTTTCTCCAGTCACCCTTTGATCCCTGCATCTCGGTGAGGAGAGTCAGCAGTGTGGAGCAGGGCCGAGGGGCGTCTGGCCCAGACACACACACAGCTGCCAGGACAGGGACGCAGGCAGGGCCTCTGCTGCTGATGGGGGACAGAGCGGGGGTCCCTGATGCTCTAGGCCTGGGCCCTGGTAGGTGCAGCCTCCTCCTGCTGCCGAGGGCAGGGAAATGACCGACTGTCCCCTTCCTGCTGGGAGAAGGGTGTCCCCACAAGGACAGGTGACTCCTAACACCCAGTCCCCACTCATTCCAGAGAAAATGGACTTTCACCCAGGCCGAGCCTACCCTTGGGGGCCTCGCCTCCAGCCTCCAGCCTCCAGCCTCCCTGTGGGAGCCGACGTCCTGCCTGTGGGCAGGGAGGGAGGTGTGTCCAGGTCTCCTCAGAGCTGTCCCTGACACACAGCAGCTGTGTCTGTTGGTTTTAACACCAGGGAGAAATACAATTATTTCTTAAATACAGCCTTGTGATTTATTTCTTAAACACGACCTCACCTAAGCAGCCGTCAATAGGGGTTTTCTGCTACTTGCTGCCAACTCCATCCTACGTGCCATAGACCAGAGCTCCCTGCTGTCCACACGAGGCATCTTCAGGCAGATTACAGGAGAAAATACGGGCGCTCATCTCTGTGACCTTAGTAAGCACTGACCAAGGGAGGGCCCTGAAGAGCAGCTGTGTCAAACCCCAGAACTTCTCTTTGTCAAATGACACCCCAAGAGAGGGGACCTCCAAAATGACACACCAAGAGAGGGGACCTCCAAAATGACACACCAACAGAGGGGACCTCCAAAATGACACACCAACAGAGGGGACCTCCAAAATGACACACCAAGACAGGGGACCTCCACACGCCCGAGAGGATATCTTCTGTGCATAGAAGCAAAGTACTAGTATCCAGAAAGAATTCCTAGAATCAGCTGGGCGCAGTGGCTCACGCCTGTAATCCCAGCACTTTGGGAGGCTGAGGTGGACGGATCACTTGAGGTCAGGAGTTGGACACCAGCCTGGCCAAGATGGTGAAACCCTGTCTCTACTAAAAATATAAAAATTAGCTGGGTTTGGTGGCGGGCACCTGTAATCCCAGCTACTTGGGAGCCTGAGGCAGGAGAATCGCTTGAGGTCGGGAGGCGGAGGTTGTGGTGAGCTGAGATCACGCCACTGCACTCCAGCCTGGGCGACAGAGCAAAACTCCGTCTCGAAAAAAAAAAAAAAAAAAAAAAGCGTTCCTAGAGTTAATCAGATCAAGACAGACAACTCGGTACGAAAACCAGCAAAGGCGCACACAGGCGCACACAGGTACACACAGGCGCACACAGGTACACACAGGCACACACAGACACACACAGGCACTTTGCACGGTGAGTGTCAGTGGGTTTGAGGGAAGAGGCTCTCCCTGGCTGGCACCAGGGTCAGGGGGGATTGCTGCACCCACCAAGCAGCAATGAACAACATGGAAGCTGGCGGCAGTGTGTGTGCATGCGTGTGGCCCCAGAGCCCCAGGCCCAGCACCAGGGGATGAGCCAGACCAGCGACTTGGGACAGTTTGGTTGAGTGTGGGAAGTGGGCAGCGTGAACCCAGAGGACCCAGGAACCCACACCTGAGCAGGGCCTTTCTCGCTTTTTTTTTTTTTGAGGCGGGATCTCACTCGGTCACCCAGGCTGCAGTGCAGTGGTGCGATCATAGCTCACTGCAGCCTCAAACTATTGGGCTCAAGTGCTTTCAAACTTTTTATTGCAATTTACAAGCTTTTGTAAACATCAAATATTTCAAAATTAAAAACTTAAAATTTGAGTTAAAAAAAGCTAAGCTGGCTGGGTGTGGTAGCTCACACCTATAACCTCAGCACTGTGGGAGGCTGAGGTGGGAGGATCATTCGAGCCCGGGAGTTGGAGGCTGCAGTGAGCTGCAGTCACATCACTACACTCCAGCCTGGGTGACAGAGTAAGACCTTGTCTCAAAAAGAAAAGCTAAGATTTGGACTCAACCATGAGCTGGCCCGGCTTACTGCCAGGGAGCGCCGCTGTGGGATTCTCACCCTCAGTGCTGGTTTTACTCTGATTCCCTGCCCCAGCCCTGGGCTCAGCTGTTTCTTTAAATATGACTTGGGAGGTATTTAGGATCTGGTATCTGAGTGGCCCACGTGCCGACTGTCATCAGGGTGTTATTGCTTCCAGCCCGTCAGTGGTCAGAGCCGGGACGCGTGTGCGTGTGTGGATAGACTCACGTATGTAAAGAACACAGGACGACATTTTGGGCTGGATGATTAAAAAAAGGGACACAGTAGAACAGGTGACAACATTTGAATGTTGTAGGTTAGATCATATTTTATTAATGTTAATTTCCTTATTTTGATGTTTGTACTGCAGTTACATAAGAGAATGTCCTTGCTTTTAGGAAGTGTGCATTGCACTTAGAGGGACATCATGTCTGCAGCCTACTTATAAACGATAAAAAACCATCTAGATAGAGGAGGAGGGGGAGCGTGGGAGACAGCAAGGGTGCTAAAGGCCAGCATTTGCGGAATCTGGTGAAGGATGTGTGAGAATTCTTTGTACTATTTCTGCAACTTACCTAGAAGTCTGAAATGATTTAACAATGCTAAAAGATGATGTATGCTCACCCCCAGGAAAGGAGGAAAATGCTGAGATTGGATGGATTCTTTGTGTGAAATTAGTAACAAAATACTCAGAACTGTTATATTTTAGGAGGATATAATCAATAGATATCCTGGGTTAGCTGCTACCCATATGGATGCAGCAAAATTTGACCCTGCAGAAAAAAAATATCTTCACGGCTTCGGGATGGGGGATGTTAAATAGTACACATGAAGTACCAACTATAAAAAATTTAGAAAAGCAGAGCTTTTGCTCATCAAAATCACCACAGGCCATCATCCAAGGGCTTGTATAATCACAACATAAAAAACTGCTACAGACGTATAAGAAAAAGTCAACGCAATGTCAAAAACTAGCAAAAGACTCAAACAGGTACTTCACAAAACACGGCACCAAGGGACCAAGCAGCATGCAAAAAGGTGCTCAACGTCATCAGGAAGCAGGGGTGGCAAAATAAAACCAAAATGAGATGCCGCCACGCATCTACCAGGGTGGCCAGAATGAAAAAGACTGAAAGCCTCAAGGGTTGGCAAAGAAGTGGAGCAGGAATGTGCTGTTAAGCGCCTAACAAGCACTCACCTGATCTGCAGCGCGGGCTGATTTCCATGGTGCAAATACTCCTGCTGTGGTTGATTTCCAGTTACCAGTCTTGTTGCTCGTGTGGAGTTGGAAGAGATTGGCATGGTTGGCTCTTGCAAGCCCCTGTGAGCCAGCTCCAGCCACTACTAAGGAGCAATCAGAACTCCCATCCCTGCTGGTGTCATGTACGTTGGTGCAAGCAAGTTAGGAAACTCTCTGGCAGCATCTACAAAAGCCAAGCACAAGAACTCCCTTTGACTCAGCAACCCCACTCCTAGAGGCACCTCGAAACAGAAACATACACATCATTCACAAAAAGACCCGTGCAAGAATGCTCCCAGCTCTGCTACCTGGAATAGCATCAAATGAGAAAATACCCAAATGCCTACTAACAGCACGGGGAAAACTTATTTGTGGTGTATCCACACAATGAAACATTCTACAGATGAGAATGGGCAATTTACTGCTACACATGGCAAAATGAATGTGCTTCCTAGACACAATGTTGATTGAGCAAAAGTGTTCAGACACAAAAAGTTACTCACGCAGGTTTCCTCTATATTAAGTGTGAAAACAGGCTGAACAAACTCATGGAGTTAGAAAGTATAAAAGTAGTTACCTTTGGGGAGCACAGAGGTGCCAGGAGGTGGCATCAGATGGTAATCATCTATTTATTGAGTCGGAGGGGGTTACATGGATTTCATTTTGTGATAATTGAGTGGTACATTCATACATTAAGCACTTTTCTGTATAAATATTATGATTACATTTTTAAAGCTTTAAAAAATCATGACAAGTCCTATAAACTAACAATGAACAATCCACAAATGAAATTAAGAAAGCAATTCCATTTTCAACAGTGTAAGAAAGAATAAAATACTTAGGAATAAATGTAACCAAGGAAGTGAAAGACTTGTACTTTGAAAACAACAAAACATTGCTGAAATAAATTAAAGAAGACATAAATAAGTGAAAAGACTGCCCATGTTCATGGATTGAAAGACTTCATATTGTTATGATGACAATACCACCCAAAATAATCTACAGGGTCAATGCAATCCTTATCAAAATCTCAACATGTTTTGTAGAAATAGAAAAGTCCCTCCTAAAATTCATATGGAATCTCATGGGACCTCAGATAGTCAAAATAATATTGAAAAAGAATAACAAAATTGGAGGAGTCACACTTTCTAATTTCAAAACTTACTACAAGATGATCTAATCAAAACAGTGTGGTAATGGCATAAAGACAGACATTTAGACAAACCAATGGAATAGAATAGAGAGTACAGGAGTAAACCCTTGCATATATGGTCAAATGATTTTCACCATGATACACAAGTGACCGACAAGGGTGTCTAGACCACTCAATGGGGAAAGAAAGGACAGTCTTTTCAACAGAAGGTGCTGAGAAAACTGGATATCCATAGGCGGAGAATAAAGTTGGAGCTTTGGTCTTAAATCACATACAAAAACTAAGTAAAAATGGACAAAAGACCTAAATGTAAGAGGGGAAACTATAAAACCCTTAAAACATAGGGAGAAATCTTTGGATTTGTCAATGATTTCTCAGATATGACACCATAAACACAGGCAAAAATAAATAAATACAACTTACTCAAATTTTAAAACTTTTGTGCCTCAAAGGACACTATCAAGAGAGTGGAAAGGTAAACCACAGAATGGGAGAAAATATTTGCAAATCATGTACCTGATAAGGGATTAACATCCAGAATATGTAGAGAACTCCTATAACTCAACAACGAAACAAACAACCCAATTCAAAAATTGGCAAAGGACTTGAATAGCCGTATCTCCAAAGATGATGAACAGGTGACCAACAAGCCATGGAGAAAATCTTTATATCATTAGCCATTAGGGAAATGACAATCAAAACTACAGTGAGTTACCAGTTCTCTATCATTAGCCATTAGGGAAATGGCAATCAAAACTACAGTGAGTTACCAGTTCTCTATCATTAGCCATTAGGGAAATGACAATCAAAACTACAGTGAGTTACCAGTTCTCTATCATTAGCCATTAGGGAAATGACAATCAAAACTACAGTGAGTTACCAGTTCTCTATCATTAGCCATTAGGAAAATGACAATCAAAACTACAGTGAGTTACCAGTTCTCTATCATTAGCCATTAGGGAAATGACAATCAAAACTACAGTGAGTTACCAGTTCTCTATCATTGGCCATTAGGGAAATGACAATCAAAACTACAGTGAGTTACCAGTTCTCTATCATTAGCCATTAGGAAAATGACAATCAAAACTACAGTGAGTTACCAGTTCTCTATCATTAGCCATTAGGGAAATGACAATCAAAACTACAGTGAGTTACCAGTTCTCACCGTTAGGATGGCTACTATCAAAAAACAGAATGTAATAAGTGTTGGTGAGGACATGGACACATTTAGAACCCGAGCGCGTGTTGGTGGGAGTGCTAAATGATGCAGGTGCTGTAAACATGATGAGAGTTCCTTAAAAAATTAAACCAAGAACCACCACAGGAACCAGCAATTCTACTTCTAGGTATGTTCCTTTGGTACATACTCAAAGAAATTAAAAGCAGGGATTCAGACAGATATTTGCCCTCCCATGTTCATAGCAGCACTATTGACAATAGCCAAGAGGTGGAAACAGCACACGCGTCGAAGGGTAAGTGGATAAACAAAATGTGGTATACATAAACAATGAAATATTATTCAACCTAAACAGGACGGAAGGTCTGACACGTGCTACAACACGGGTGAATCTTGCAGGCATTACACCTAGTGAAATAAGACACAAAAGGACAAATACTGTGCGATTCCATTTATATGAGGTCCCTAGAATATACAAATTCCTAGAGACAGACAGTGGGATGGTGGGTGCCAGGGGTGTGGGATGAAAAGAGCTCTGTAGACGGATGGTGGGGACGGTTGCGTAGCATTGTGAATATACCCAGTGCCATGGAATTGTACCCTCAAAAAGGGTGAAAATGGTAAATTTCATGTTATGTACATTTAACCACAATTTAAAAATATGAGCAAAAAGTCACGAAGAAGTTGTTTCAGTCTGGGTCCAATCAGGAGACAGAGACCACACAGGGCAAATCCAGGTGATTTAATGTGGAGAATCACAAATGACCAGAAGTGCAACCAGAAGTCAGAAGCGGCTGGTGCAGGCCTTGGGGAATCTGGTGCCGGGGGCAGGCAGGAGGCCTTCAGGCGCTTCTTCCACATAGAGAGGGGAAAATCTTCCTGCCAGCCGGCCAGGAAAAAACAAAAGTCATGCATTACCTACAAATCTGTGATACTTTGGGATGAGCTTAGATTTCCCTGTGTTCTGAAATATCAAACGACTCTGAGCTACACACACAGACATTTGGGGGGAAAGAATATGTCACACAAATTACTGTTCCCATCAGAAGAGAGCAGAAAGACATTCCCGGATGCTGCACGGTGCAGCCACCAGCCCTGTTGTAGGCGCTGAATCTTCGGTGCCCAAGGCAGGCTGTGGCACAGGGAGGGAGCTCACAAGAAGCTGGCGTGAATACAGTAGTCTCCTTTCCCATGGTTCTGCCTTCCACAGTTTCAGCTACCCGCGGTCATCCACAGTCCAAAATTGTTCAGTGGAAAATTCAGAATAAAACAATTCTGAATTTAGCATGATGTTCTGAGTACTGCAGTGAAACCTCACACCTGCCTGCTCCATCCTGCCCGGGACAGGAGTCATCCGTTTGTCCAGTGGATCCACGCCGCAGATGCTGCCTTCCCATTAGCCACTTAGCAGCCACTTCGATTATCAGATCGAGAAGGCAGTGTGCAGGTATTGCTACTATGTGAGGTTTCCAGCTTCCACTGGTGGTCTTGGAACATATCCCCTAGGGACGAAGGCGGTGGCGGGGGGAATCTTCTGAAATAATGCCAGTGATGAGAAGCCGGGAGGACGGCTGGCACGGCCCCTCCTACATGCTCCCAGTGCTTCTGTTAGGACAAAGGCGGTCTTCTGAAATAATGCCAGTGATGAGAAGCCGGGAGGACGGCTGGCGCGGCCCCTCCTACGTGCTCCCAGTGCTTCTGTTAGGACAAAGGTGGTCTTCTGAAATAATGCCAGTGATGAGAAGCCGGGAGGACGGCTGGCGCGGCCCCTCCTACGTGCTCCCAGTGCTTCTGTTAGGACAAAGGTGGTCTTCTGAAATAATGCCAGTGATGAGAAGCCGGGAGGACGGCTGGCGCGGCCCCTCCTACGTGCTGCTCCAGTGCTTCTGTGATAGGTCTTTTTACTGTCCCCATGCACAGATTAGACAGAGGAAAACAGAGGTTAAGTGGCTTGCCCAGAGTTGCAAGTGCAGAGCCAGGAGTCGGCTCCAGAGCAGGTGCCATCCTGAATTAATGAAGACGTTGGTCCCTTGACAGGACAGCAAGGAGGCTGCAGCAGGAGCCCCGGAGCCTCGGGGCCTTGAAACATACACGCTGTGCGGATGTCACACGATGAAACCACCGGAGCAGCACTTGGAAAGAGCTGCGCAGCTTCTGTGAGAAGGAAGGGCAAAGGTGACTCCTCTGCTCTCGCCGTCAGTAACCAGAGGAATCTATGTTGAAAATAAATCTGAAAAAAGCAAGAAGGATTAAAACAAGTTGTTCCTTCTCCAACTCATGGAAGGTGATTTAAAAGTGCACAGCCCGAGTCCAGGGGTGAATGGCAGAGCTGTGCAAGGAGCTCAAACGGGGAAGTGTGGGAGGAGGCAGCAGAAGCCACAGCAGAGGTCCCTGTGAGGATCGATAGCACTGAGGGCAGCACTGCTTGCACCTGAGCCTCAGGGGACACACAGGGCACAGCAAGCGGATGGGAGAGTGCAGGGGCAGACACCCCCACTCCACTCTCAGAGCACCCCAGCTCCTCTGAGAACCAAGACCCTTCCCTGGCAAGGCAGAAGTGAAGGGCTTGTCTGGTGAAGCAAAGCCCACTATCCACAGGATTTGGTGGGTGTGGGAAGCATGGAGGGAGGAGATTGGCCTGGAGGGCCTGGGTGGGCTCCCAGTTCCAAGTGACGGAGGCCCCTAGAAAGGAGAGTTTGAGTCTGGCCCCATCCCGGGAAGCTGGCCCCACCACGTCCACAGTCTTTGACGTGTCTTATATAATTCCCCCACCCACACTGAATATCAGCTGACTGTAAGGACAAGCTTCAAACAGAAGAAGAATGGGGCAGGCTGAGGCTGGGTGACTTCCAAGGATGGATCATAAAAGGCAACTTACCCTAGTCCTGGCCGCCATGTTGAGAGGAAGCCCAGGTCAAGGTGAGGCTACACGCAGGGGTCCCAGTCCCAGCCCAGCCAGCCTGACCACCTGATGGTGAGTGAAGGGGCCTCTGGACGATTCCAGCCCAGACTCCAAATCACCCCAGTGACATCAAGAGGAGCAGAGACCAGCTGTCCTCACTGAGCCCTGCCCAAAGTGCAGATTTGTAGGCAAAACAGATGCTGTCATGGTTTTAAGACATTAGGTTTTGGGGTGGTTGGTTATGCAGCAATTGATAACACTAGGCAACCTTTGCCTCCACGTGGGAGACCCTGAGGCAGACACCCGGGGGGACTCCCCAGTTTCTCCTGGCTGGTTGTCTGTGGTGGTCTTGAGTGTGTGCAGACTCTGTGGCCACTGTGGAAGCCATCACCCAGTGCTGGGGATGGAGGGCAGATGGCACATCCCTGCCCCATGTGGGCACCCTGGTACAGCCACAGGCAGAGGGGGAGGGGCCAGGCCTGCCAGCCTTCTTGCATCACCCAGATAGGCCCCAGCAGGTCCCTGGTAGTGGCTCCTCCTCCGGAAGCCCTCCTGGTGGTCTTCTGCAGCCCCCCTGGCCCTCCCTTCTCTCCCAGCCTCATGACGATCAGGGTAGGAAGGAGGCTTCCCTGTGCTTGCTGAGACGCAGTCAGACCCCTGAGACCTGTTCTGTCACGCAAAGCACAAGCGGCACCTGACTTTGGGCTGAGTCGGGATAATTTCCAGCCTCGAGTCCAGGCCCACATCAGGATGCGGCAGAGGTCACAGAGCCTGGCTTGCCCCAGAAAGACCTGGACTCAAAGTATTTGGGCAGGAGGCTGGTAAGGCACTGACGTCCCCAGGCCTTGCCTGTGGCTGTGACGGGACAGAGGACAGGTGGGCCTTGGGTGTTCACACCAAGGGGCATGAGGGTGAGGGGGGCAGGGGCCAAAAGAGTGGAGGGGAACCCAGGGTGGCAGCAGCAGCCTTAGCTACGGGCCGGCCTTGCAGGGGGGCTTGCAGGGGAGCCTGGTGGGGTTGCTCTGTGTGCTGGCCGTCAGGATGCAGGGCCTGTTCCCTCCGGATGCGGCCTCTGCTGAGTCCTGCAGTGGAAACACTCCTGCCGTGTATCGGGACAGGACAGACAGCTTCCTCCTCACCTCAGGGACAAAGGGGACTGTCTGTACCTCATCTGTGAAGCCAAGGTGTCCGCCCAAAGCGCTGTGGGGCTGAGGCGCTTCCTTCTTCCTGTGTCCGTCCGCTGCCCCTGGGGGTCTTGGGGACAGTTGGGGGAGGCGTTGCTGTAGGCGCTGGGTCCAACCTCTTTCCAGGTGGGGACCTGAGTGGCAGCTGTGAGCCCAGGAGGGCGCTCTTCCTCGCGGGCCAGGGGGGCTGCAGAAGACCACCAGGGGGGCTTCTGAGTTGCTGGCGGGCACTCAGCTGGGGGCCGGTGCTGGGGGCCAACAGGCGCCCAGCAGGGGCTTGGCGTGGCCTCCGCCCTTGGAGGGATGAGCTGGGGCTGGTGCTCGACCCGCGTTAACTTCTAATTTAAAGTCTCTCACCAAAACACAATGGACTTTTGACATACAAATATTAAAAATTAAATTTCCCGAGTTCATTATCTGATAATTAGAACTAAATAACATCTTAACTGAGAGGCCAGCCCCACGCAGATCAAGTCAGTTCCATTTAAGATTCCATTAGACCAGTGTCGGAGCGGTAAGTAATGGACCATAAAATTTAATTTGGAAATGATCTCGCGCCGAGATGGAGCGATAGCGCTTCACAAAGAGCGGCCGGGCCACGGGGCCCCGGCGGGGGCGGGATTCAAAGGCACCGCGGCGGCCGCCGGGAACATGTGTTCGCGCTTTCTTCCCTTTCTCGGCCCTGCGGTATTTAAAAGTCAGAATTGACCAGTGTAGCTCCATGTAATTACAAAGATCCCCTTATCAGAGTCTATTTGCCGGCGCGAGGAAAGAGAGGCCGGAGCCGTCGGCTCATTTGCATGCGGGGCCCGGGCGGCCGCAGGAATCACCAGAATCAGCGCGGGCCTCGCTGCACCGGGAGGGGCCGGGCATGGGCGGGGCTGGAGGGGGGAGAGGCGTCCCCGGAGGGGCTGGAGGGGGGAGAGGCGTCCCCGGGGCGGCCTGGGAGGGGCCGGAGGGGGGAGAGGCGTCCCCGGGGCGGCCTCGGAGGGGCTGGAGAGGGGAGAGGCGTCCCCGGGGTCGCCGCCGCGTAGGGAGGGGTCCGCGCACCCTGGACAGGCCGGGGCTGGTGTCCCGGGGTCGCTCGGGTCTTTGCAGAGTGACGACGGCTGGGAAGGACCCCGCTCCTCAAGCCAGACCCAGAGCGGCTGAGACCTTTCCAGAAGCTGCTTCCGTGCTGAGTGCAGGGAGCCTTTCCAGGGAGCCTTTCCGCGCTGCCTTTCCAGCCGTTCCCTCCCCGAGCCTGGCCTCCGCCCTTTTCCGCCCTTCTGGGCTCAGCAGGCTTTGGACGCTGGTTCGACCCCCGCCCCTGGAAACCATCCCCGTGGCTTGTGGGTGCCGGGCCGTGGCGCAGCCCCACGCTGACGGCAGAGGAGCCCTTGAGCCCTCGCCGAGCCCCGCACTCCTACCCTGTGCTGGCAACCTGGCCACCTGTCCCCTGGTCCACCCGCGCCGTCAGGGCGGGCCGGGCAGCGGGGCCTCCAGCGACAGGATCCAGCAGCGGAGAGGAAGGAGGCTGAGGGACCCCACTCCGCGCCCGCCCCTCGCCCCACCCTCCGCTAGGCAGAAGCCCCCACCGCCAGACCCCAAGGAAGCGTCTAAAATTAATTCTTGTTCCCGCAGCAGCGGGTGACCCCGATGTCTCGGCCTCCACGGCTCTAGCCGGCAGCCGGCTCTGCGTCTTATCTCCAGAGCAGCCTCATTTGTTAACTTCTCGCTGAATACACCCACTCCCATTATTTCTGTAATTCTTGGCAATAACAGCCCTTCCCCTAATGAAACCTGCATTATTGGAAGGTTGCAGTCCTGACCCGGTGAAGATTAGCTGTGTCCTCTGTTATTGCTACATATGTAATTGTATAATTGATTTTAAAATTTACTTTTGTGTCCCCACATCATAAAGTAAGCAGCCCATTAAGGGGCAGAAATATAATTAATATATCTCTAACCACTTCAACCCCGGGGAAACAAGGGCTGGGGGGCTCTGCCGGCCTGTGGGCGGGGGCGCCGCGGGGTCCACCCCTAGGCCTCCTACAGTCATGGGCCTCGGGAGGGGCTGTCCAAGGGGGTACGAAGTGGGGTGGGGTGGTGCCTCCTCCAGCGGGAAGGCTGCCTGCTTGTGGCCATGCCCCCTCCAGCCACCCCCAGGCCCAGTGGCCCTGCCCTTGCTGGAGTGTGGTTGTGGTGAGGCTGGACTGATCCCACGGGGGCCCTCTGAGGCTGAAGCCCCTGCCCAGCTGCCTGCATCGTGGGCACCCAGGGAGCAGAGGGGAGTGAGGGGCCTGTAGGAGGCTGCAGGGAGCTGGGCCCAGGCCAGCCCCTGTAGCAGGGTACATTCCACCGTGGTTCTCTTTGCCTTTGCCACCCCTTCCCAGGCACACAGACACCCTGTGCCTGCTTGTCCACCCTCTGCCCTAACCAGACCCCGTACTCCATGAAGGGCCACTTGGGCCCCAGGGTCAGTGCACATGCTGGCTCCAGAAGAGGCTGGTGCTGGCCCCCAGCCTTTGCAGCTACGCTGGCTGGCCGGGAGGTCTCCAGGGTTGGCTCCAGGCACTACCGCCTTTGAGGGGATGGAGAGGAACCAGGGTGCCGGGAGCCTGGAGACCTGGCCCAGGTGGAGGGAGGCACATAGCCTTTGCCCAAACACCCCTGTGGCACCCCAATTTAATGTTTTTTGTTTGTTTGTTTTTCTGAGACGGAGTCTCGCTTTGTCACCCAGGCTAGAGTTCAGTAGCGCAGTCTTGGCTCACTGCAACCTCCACCTTCCACGTTCAAGTGATTCCCCTGCCTTGGCCTCCCGAGTAGCTGGGATTACACGTGTGCGCCACCACACCTGGCTAACTTTCGTATTTTTTATAGAGATGGGGTTTTGCCATGTTGTCCAGGCTGGTATCGAACTCCTGGCCTCAAGTGATCCATCTGCCTTGGCCTCCCAAAGTGCTGGGATTCCAGGCATGAGCCACCACACCCGGCCTAATGTTCTTTCTTTTTATTTAAACAGCTTTATCGAGATATGACTTGCACACCATTTAAAGTGTAAAATTCAGTGTTTTTCATTTTCCACAGAGCTGCACAACCATCACCACAGTCCATTTTCAACATCTGCATCACCTCCAAAGAAACCCTGCGCCATCCCCTCCGCAGCCCCCGGCGACCCCTCACCCGTCATCCAGATTTGCCTGCTCCGGGTGTTTCCCAGGAGGGTGTTTCCCAGGAGCGGAGTCACGGAACACGCCCTTTGTTGCTGGCCTCCTTCACTGGGCACAGAGTCCTCAGGGTCCCCCCAGGCTTCAGTGCCAGCGTCCTTCCTTTTGATGCGTGTGATGCTCTGGGTGAGGACAGCCTCTGTGGGTGGCCAGCTTGCCCGGCAGTGCAGACTTGGGTGCCCCCACCGTGGCTGTCAGGGCGGCTCCCTGCCTGCTGTTGGCACGGGGTGGACGCACTCACAGGTGTGCAGACGCATGGATCACAGGTGTGCAGACGCATGGATCACAGGTGTGCAGATGCATGGATCACAGGTGTGCAGATGCATGGATGGGTGTGCAGCGCACACTCGTGGGTGGGGTGCTGGGAAGGCCCGGTGCCAGGCCAGAGCTGCAGAGTACAGCAGGGGCTCCTCAGCCTTGGGCCCTCAGGCGGCTTCATGGCCAGGGGGCCCCACTCAGAGGGTGCCTGGTGCTGCGCCGGGAGGCCAGCTTTGCTGCACATAGACCCTGGGCAGTCAGGCAGTGCTGCTGGCTGAGGGGCTGGGCAGGACGAGGGCCTGGTCTGCTTGGCCTCCCTAGGACAGCCTCCACACAGACAACAGCCCTGGAAAGGCCGTAGGCTCAACTTCACCAAGTGCTGCCCGTCCAGGGGCTGGTGCCACCGGAGAGGCTCACCTGACTGCCCCTGTGGCAGGTGAGCTCGAGGCAGGGGTGTAGTCTGCCCACCAGAGGACCTGTGTTGCTCCCAGACAGACCGTTCACAGCCTCTGGTGTGGATGGGGCCGCTCGTACATCGCAGTCCTCAACAGCCGGGTCTCTGGGCTCAGCCCTGTCGGCCGGGGGTGGGGGGCTCATCTGTGAGGAGCAGCTTTTGTCCCACAGGAGTGAGTGAGGGGTCTGAGAAGATGTCATGAAGACAGGGCGAGAAACAAAAGTTTCATTTCAACTGGCTGACACTTTCACAGAAGCAAATATCAGCGACCCAGTGACAGGTGGTGGGTGTCCCCGAGACCCCTGGTGGGAGCTCTGTGGGTCACAGCGGCCACGGGGTCTGACCCCAGTCACCCACTGGGGGCCAGTCGCTCCCCAGGGCCACCATGGTGTGGGTGTGCCGGGGGGTTCTGCCTAGATGCCCAGGACAGCCCTGAACAGCCGCAGTGCCTGACACCGCAGAGAGCAAGCGTCTCCACCCAGGGCTAGCCCAGCTGGGTGGCACCTGTGGCTGCTGGTGGGCGGAGGGCTGGAGCCTGTTCTGGCCACTGCTGGCTGACTTCACTGCATGGGAGAAGGGCGCGGACCCTCCCGTGGTCCAGCTCCAGGGGCAGGATCGTCGCTGTTACCCAAGGCCAGCAGTGGCATCAGACACAGCTAGGTGCAGAGATGCTACACTCCCCGCTGCCTCCCTCCCCTGAGGAGGGGTGGCAGAGGGCCCAGGAAGATGCCTGGGGCTGAGAGGGAGAAGGCCAGCGGGACACCAGGAGCAGGGGACCTGAACCCCACATGCTGAACCCCTCGAGCCTCAGGTGAGTCCTGGAGCCCGGGCCCTGCCCAGCCAGCCTGGCCTACAGATACACCCCGAGGGCACCCCTTCCCTCACTGTCAACCCACTCCAGGAGAGGACGCATCAGATAACCCCGTAAATCACACGTCAAAACACTTTTTAAAGGAAACCGCTGAAGAGACAGCGTTTCCTCAGCCTGGTGAAGACGCATATAGCAAAATCTATGTAAGAAAGCCGGCTACTTAATCACGGAGACGAAGAGCCTCTGCGAGAGATTGTTCTGCTTAAAAAATGTGGTGGCGACTTGCAAATATGTTTTTAGAAGCAATTTTATTACAAACTGTCCCATCGGATAGCGCCTGGAAAGTTATGGGGAGCTGTGTTCATTCTTCAGATGCTGAGACAGCAGCGGGAGGTTGTTACAGGAGGATTTATTCCAGTAGAGCTGGGGAGGGGCCCGGGCCAGGTGTCGAGGGGACGGGCTCCATCTGGGTCTGTGTCCTTCCCAAGGGGCCGGGTACAGGGTCCCTGCCAGCCCCTCCCCTGCTCAGTGCCTGGCTCCTCTGCCTCCCTCCTTGCTGGTGCCCCAGTAGAGGGGCCCTGGGAGTGAGGAGCAGCCGTCTGGAGGGAATGCACAGATCGCAAAAGGCCGGAGGGAGGCCCAGGCTCAGGGACACGGCACCCACAGTCTGGCTGACGGAGAGACGTGAACACAGCCACAACTCACAGAACACTTCAGAAGGACTCAGGCCCCAGCAGGAAGAGGCAAATCACAAGAAGCCCCTGGTGTGGCCCAAGAATCTGTCTTTTTTCTAAGTCAGGTGTGAGACCTGGAGTCCACAGGGACTGTGTGGGGTCTCTGACCTCTTCCTCCTGGCTGGAGGGGGCTGAAGCCAGAAGACACTCTCTGCTCCTTCTGCATTCTCCTCATCACAGTGTCTGCCTGGCAGCTCTGAGATGGCCCCAGGGATGCACACCCCTACGGAGTCCCCTCCCCTGGAGCGGGGCTGCGCCTAGCAATGCTTCTGGGTGATGTGGCAGGTGGGGAGGCAGCTCCTCTGAGAGGAGGCTGTAGAAAAGAGCATGCCTCTGTCTTGGGTGCTGGCTGGATTTCTCCCTCGCCTTCCTCCCCTCCCTGACCCTATCTCTCTCTCATCACTTCCCCTTGGGGGAAGCCAGCGGCTGGAGCGAGTCCACTCAGACAGCCTATGGAGAAGCCCATAGAAGCAGGAAACCGACATCCCTGGGGTATAGGCAGTGAACGTCGGTGGCTTGCCAACAGCCTCGGGATGTTCTTGGGAATGAATCTACCACCAGTCAGGCTTTGAGATGCCTACAACCATGGCTGACAACTTGACTGCAGTTTCACCAGAGACCTTGAGCCAGAACTACACAGTTAGGCTGCTCTCAAGTTTCCGAGGGTCCCTCAGTAACCGTGCAGGATAATAAATATTTGTGATTTTTAGCTACTATGTTTTCAGGCAATTTGTTATACAGCAATAGATAAGTAATACAACTAACCATCATAATCATCATGACCATCATCACCATTACAATCATCACCACCACCACCACCATCATCACCACCATCACAATCATCACCACGATCACCATCACAATCATCACCACCATCACCATCACAGTCATCACCATCATCATCACCATCATCACCGCCATCACCACTGTCATTATTATCACCAGCACCATCATCACCACCACCATCACCATCACAATCATCACCACCATCACCATCACAATCATCACCACCATCACCATCAGTCATCACTATCATCATCACCATCATCACCGCCATCACCACTGTCATTATTATCACCAGCACCATCATCACCACCACCATCACCATCACAATCATCACCACCATTGTCACCACCATCACCACTGTCATTATTACCATCACCATCACCATCATCTCCACCATCATCACCATCACCACCACCACCATCCGTCACCATCATCACCGCCATCACCATCATCTCCACCACCATGATCATCACTACCATCAATATCACATAATCACATCAATATAATCATCACCATCACCACCATCACCAGTGTCATCTTTGTCACCATCACCATCAATAACATCACCATCACCATCATATTTCCACCACCACCATCACCACCACCATCACTATCACCATCATCACCATCACCAATACCATCACCATCATCACTGTCACTATCATCACCATCATCATCACCACCACCATCGTCACTACCACTATCATCCCCATCACCACCATCACCATCTCCACCATCACCATTGTTACCATCATCACCACCACCATCATCATCATCACTATTACCACCATCACCACTATCATCACCATCACCACCATTGTCATCACCACCACCATCACCACTACCTTTATCATCACCACCATCACCATCACCATCGTCACCATCACCATGACTACCATTACCATCATCACCACCACCACTACCACCACCATCACCTCAGTGTCACCACCATCATCATCATCACCATCACCACTATCACCGCCATCACCATCAACCACCACCACCATCATCACTACCATCACTACCACCATCATTACCAACATCACCTCCATCATCATTGTCACTATCACCATCACCACCATAACCGTCATGACCATTACCATATCACCATCATCACCATCACCACCATCACCATCATGACCATCACCATCAACCGCCATCACCATCAACCACCATCACCATCATCACTACCATCACTACCACCATCATTACCAACGTCACCTCCATCATCATTGTCACTATCACCATCATCACCACCATAACCATCATGACCATTACCATATCACCATCATCACCATCACCACCATCACCATCATGACCATCACCATCAGCCACAACCATCATCACCATCACCATCATCATCAACCACCACCATCACCACCAGCATCACCATCATCACCATCACCACCACCACCATCCTCATCACCTCCACCATAGCTATTGCCATAATCATCATCTCCTTTCTTCCTGGTCCACAGCTCTTTTCACACCTGGTCTCTTAATAATCAGAACAGTCATGCAAGAAGAGGAAACTGGGACTCAGAGGTGGAGCAAGTTCCTTACGGCCACCCAGCAGACATGGCAAAAACCGAGCTGAGGCCAAGTCTGTCCAATTCCAGCTGCTCCAAGGCTCAGGACAGGCGTGTGCTGGCCCATATTCCCTGGAGGGCTCTTTAGTCCAAGATGGAAGAGTATGGCCACCCAGCTGGGACCAGCAAAGAGAGGTAGGAAGGGTGGGGTGATGAGGGAAGAGCTTCCTCCCAGCCTCACCCTTGAGCCTCGAGGACTTCTTTCCAGAGACCCGGCTCAGGCAGCCCTCAGTCCCCAGACCCCCTCCATGTTCTGGTCCTACAAAGAAGGCCGGGCTCGGGCAGCCCTCACTCCTCAGTCCCCCTCCCTGTTCTGGTCCTATAAAGAAGGCCGGAAGCCCGGGCCCTGCCTGGGTCAGCAGGGGTGCCTGTGTGGGCAGCCTGGGGTGTGGGGAGTCAGACCATTTGTGAGTGTCCAGGCTTTAACATGACGCTCAGTGTCCAGAGAGGCTGAAGGCGACGGCGCCATGATGGGAGAAGAGGCTGGCGGGCAGGGACTTGGAGGGCGGGGACCTCCAGGCGGGCTGCGGCAGCGGGAAGGGGCCCCAGCGGCTCCGGCGCCGCGCACGGGAGGGGAGGGCCCGCCGCTAGGTGGCGCCTCGCCCTGCTCCACCGATGTGGCCGCCGCTCCCAGCTCCCGGCGGCCCGGCCCCGCCGCCTCCCCACGGCCGCACCTTGCACCGGCACCGCGGATGGGCCCAGTTTCTACGGCAGCGGCGGTCGGCAGTCGGACTGGGGCTGCCAGCGCGGGCCGCACCCTAGGGCGCACCCCGCTCATGCGCTCCACAGCGCCGCGTGCCCTGCGGCCGTGCTGGGACCCTCCTGGGGCGGTGCTGGGCGGGGGGCGGTGGTGGGGTGCGGGGGCAGTGCTGGGGCGGTGCTGGGCTGTGCTGGGGCCGTCCTGGAGCTGTCCTGGGGCCCTGCTGGGCGGTGTTGGGCTGTCCTGGGCTATGCAGGGGACGTCCTGGGGCGGTGCTGGGCAGTCCTGGGCGGTGCAGGAGCCGTGCTGGGGCCGGGGCTGGAGCCGTGCTGGGCTGTCCTAGGCTCGGGGACTGCCCGCACTGGCGCTGCCCCAGGGACCTGGTCCCTGACCCCTGGCTTCCCCGCTGAAGCCCGCCTGGCAGGCCTGTCGCCCCCACGGACATCGGCCCGGAGCTGTGGCGCGCTCGGTCCCCATCAGGCCTGACAGTGTGGCCCTTTAGCCAGGGCCGCTAATTGATAACACTTAATTAATCTGCCCAGGAGAGAGATCAAATGGGGCTGGGTCCCGGCGGCCGTGTATTGACCCGGTTATTTCAATTAACCGCGGGGCCAGGGACTGCTCTGCTGAGACCACCCCAGCTGCCCCCAGCCCGATCCCCGATCTGTCTGCGGCCCAGGCCCCACCCCGGCGCCCCGCTCGGGGTCCATGGCCGGCAGCTCCAGGACCGCAAGGCTGCGCCTAAAGGAGCTGCTGCTTGCAATTAACTGCTTTATTTAGGGCATTTTTTTTTTCTTCAAACAGCAATTAGATTTCTGTAGGCTTTGGAGAAAGCAAATGACCCGCAACAAGACACCTTATAAATCAGGCCCTGAGGGTGGGCGAAGCCCCACTTTGGCAGGTGGCTGGCTGCCCTGCAGGGGCGTGGATGGGGGGGCTGCGCCCAGAACTCCCTCGGGGCATGTGTGGGCTGGAGCCACGGTCTCTGCCCTGGAAAGGAGAGTTTCGGGAGGCCTTGGGTGCTGGCACCCTATTAAATTGCAAAGCACCCACCCTCCCCTGTCCCCACTACCCTGCCCTTCCTCCCTCATTCCCTCTCACCTCCCCCATCCACCCCCCACCCTTCCTCTCCTCCCTCTCTCTTTCCCCTTCCCTCTCCTCCCCTACTCCCTTCCTCCCTATGCCCGCTCTGTTCCTCCTCCCTATGGAGCTATGATTGGACAGCCTAGGCCATGTGCCCGTGTGTGGACCAATCACTATAGTTAGACAGATGGGGCACCATGATTGGACAGCCTAGGCCATGTGTCTGTCCCTGGACCAATCACCGTGGTTAGACAGATGGAGCACTATGATTGGATGGCCTGGGCCATGTGCCCACTCCTGGACCAATCACTGTGGTCGTAAAGATGGGGTACTGTGATTGGACAGCTTAGGCCATGTGCCTGGCCCTAGACCAATCCCTGCGGTGGGAGAGATGGGGCACTGTGATTGGCGGCCCTCCTGACGGGGCTGGGGGATCGCTCTGGGGCGGGAGCCACAGCATCCAGTGGGGCAGGGGTCGAGGCCGCCCCAGCTGCCTTGATGGCGGTCGTGGGACCCTGGGTGCTGAGCTGGGGCGCGGGCATCCTGAGTCTGTTAGTCTCTGAGGCCCAGCCATGGAGGCCGCGCTCCGGAACCCTTGAAAACCTCGGGCCCAGCGACAGCTAGTCCCAGCTCCGGGATGGCCATTCCTGTTCTGTCCCCCTTCCTTTCCGGTTCCCAAGTGGCTGCGGTCTCCGGAGGCCCAGTGCAGACTCCTGGTGGCAGGGACTGGGCGGAGAGCAGGCAGCGACTGCGGAATGGGAACAGGGTTTCCTCTTTGTTGAAGTCAAAATAAAACGTAGATGAATCTCTATGTTTCGTGGGTTTTATTTGAGAGGAAGGAATTGCAGTTCGGGGCACACACTCAGACCAGGGGGGCTCCCCATCTGAAGAATAAAAACAAGGCTGCAGCTCAGGAAACAGGAAGGTCACCTGTGGTCCCGAGGACGTCGGGCATTGGAAAAGCTCGGGCCCGCAAGTCCCCACTGCTGGGCCAGGCCGGGCAAAGTCGGCCCCGGAGTTGCGGCCCTGATCGCAGTAGCTGCAGATGAGGCTGCCTTCAGGTGACAGCAGTTTCAGCAGCTGGACTTGCAGAGAATCACATTCCTAGAGGAATGTCTTGCACCCCGAGTGCTTTTCCCTCAGCCTCCTACTCTGATGTAGTTGGGTGTGACAAGAATGACCCAACTTGTAAGATCAACTTTCACAGGGTGAGGAAAATGTTCTGGAATTAGGCCGCGACGATGGTTTCACAACCTTATAAATACACTAAAAATCACAGAATTGCATGCTTTAAAATGGTTAATGTCATGTTATAGTTCAATTTGAAAAAGCAGTGGAAAATTTCTTACGAATTAATACTAAGAGAAACAACCCAATTCAAAACACACCAAAGATTTGAGGAGACGTTCTTACCAGAGAAGATACACAGCTGGTAAGTGAATACATGAAAAGATGCTCGACATTGTTAATTATCAGGAAAATGCAGGTTAAAACCGCACAAAGCTGCCACTGGGCACCTATTGAGTAGCTGAAATTACAAAGACCAACCTTGCCAAGTGCAGGTGAGGACACGGAGGAGTGTGCGTGCATCGTGGTGGGGAGTAAAGTTGAACAGCCAGTTTAGAAACCAGCTCGGCTGTTTCTTTAAAAATTACATATACATCTACCCTACAATTTCACCATTCCACTCCTAGGCATTTACCCAGGGGAAATGAAAGTGCATGTCCACACAAAGACTTGTACGTGAAGTGCATTGAACTTTATCTGTAACAGCCCCAAACTGGAACTACCCATATGTCCATCAAAAGGTGAATTGTAAACTGTATCACTGTGTATCATAACCACACAATGGAGTACTGCTCAGCTCAGCAACAAAACAGAACTACTGTTACTCAAGACGACATGAATGGATTACAAAATAATTGTGCTGCGTGAGAGAGGCCAGAGGGGAAAAGTGTACATTTGTATAAAATTCTAGACAGTGAAAGTTAATCTACAGTGACTGAAGATCAGTGGTTGCCAGGCTCAGAGGAAAGGTTGAGAGGAGGTGTCAGGAAGGGACAGAAATGACTTCTGGGGGTGACCGGAATGTTTGTGTCCTGGGTCCCGGGGATGTTCTTGCTGGCATGGACACATGTCAAAACCCATAACATTAAACCCATAACATTGTACATGTTAAATATGTGAGGTTTGTTGTATGCCAATGATACTTTGATAAAGCTGTTTTTTTTAAAAGGAGCCCACCCCTGGGGCTGCCCTGCTGTCCCTGGTCAGCTGCTCGTGTCCCTTCGTAGGACAGGCAGGTGAGCACTGGATGAACCCGCAGCCCTCGGAAGGCCTTGAGCCTCTCCACTCCTCCCTGGCACTGAAGCTGGGCCTCCCTCCCGAGCCCCAAAAGCTAGGGGATGTGCAGGCACTGAGATAAATGAATCCCAGCCAGCAGGCATGGGCAGGGAACACCCCGGGGACGAGGGGCAGCACGGAGCCCACAGAGGATGGGGGCAGCCAGGGCTGCGAAGTGGCTGAGACGGGGGAGGGTCAGGCCTGGTGTGTGGGCCTCTGGGGCAGGGCCTGGGCTCTGAGCATGGTCACCCCCTTCCACTATCCACGCCCAGCCCCTGATGCCTGTGCCCTGCCTGCTGTCTCCACCTCCAGGGTGCCATGGATGTGGCCCAGGGCTGGCCTCAAGCCTCAGATCAGCTACTTGCCCTGGGGGAGTATATACCTCACTCCCTGGCCTCAGTTTCCCTGCTTTTAAAAGGAGACCCCATGGGCTGTCTGCTCTTGACCAATGGGAGGCAAGCAAGCTGCTGCTGGAGGGAACATCTTGTTTGAGGCTGCCACGGTGCTCCAGAGACAGCCCCTGTGCTGCTGTCCCTCCAGGTGGAGTGCAGAGGAGGCCTGGAGGCCCAGGTACCCAGGAGCTCCCTGAGGAAAGGAGGGAGGGAGAGCCCTAAACGGAGCTCCCCCACTTCTTCCTCCCTCACCCCCATCTGCCCAGAGAAGATGGGCGTGCATCTCCCTCTGCCCAGGGCCCACCCATCAGGCTCTTCTCTTCCCAAATCCACTCCCCATCCCAGGCGACCGACCCAATCCTCGAGCCTCAGGCGACCGACCCAATCCCCGAGCCTGGAGAGACCTCGCTGGGACATCCTGCCTGGGTCAGCCACCTGCAGCTGTGCCCCACCCTTCAGTGGCGGCCCGCTGGGTGGTCCTGTCTGCATCTGAGAAGCTGAACTTTTCCAGCTGCCAGCCTGCCACAGCCCAGGGAAACAGGATTGCCCCCAGACAGAGAACAGAGACACAAAGTGTGGAAAATTGGAGTGACAGCGCTGCACTGATCGCTTGTTGAATGAGTGAGCGAGCAGTTTGCAGGGAAATGTACATTTATATAGTGCATTTCACCAGGCTGGGTCAGGGCCACTGGCCAGATACCCGCGCCACAGCTGCTGGGGCCACACACCTGGGCCCCAGGAGGCTCCCCCATGAGCCTGGGAGGATCCAGGGTGGGCAGAGCCTGGCTGGGCATGGGGGTGACTCCACGCGGCTCTCCCAGGCTCCCCCTGTGCGCCGCTGCCTGCGGTCCAGGGACCTGTGCCCTTCCAGCGCCCCTCACAGCTCTTCGCCCACCCTGCCCTGTCCCTGCAGACCCCCCCACGGCCCCCCCCAGATAACAAGCCTCTCCAAAGCACGCCAGCCTCCCGCCTCTGCTGCCCCTCAACCTCAACTACGTGACCTCACATCCCTCACAGACTCCGGCCCGGCCCTAGCCAGCCTGGGGACAGCGAGGACCTGCAAGGGCTGTTCCTTGGCTCAGGGGCAGACGCCATGCCAGTGCCAGCACTTACCACTCGGGCGTCCTGCAGTTAGGAAGAGAGAGTCAGGTGCTGCTACAGATGGAATCACCCCCCCAATCCTGGGATTCCTGTGTTGAAGACCTGACCCCCAGTGCCAGGCTACCCGGAGACAGGGACCCTGAGGGACAGTCATCTGAAGTGATGGGTGTCCCTGCAAGGAGAGAGAGACCCCAGGAGGTGAGGACACAGTGAGAAGATGCCACCTACAAGCCAGAGAGAGAGGCCTCAGGAGAAACCAAACCTGCTGGCACTGGAGTCTTGGACTTCCCAGCCTCCAGAAGTGTGGGAAAATAAATGTTTGTGTGTGAGCTGCCCAGTGTGCTATTTCCATCATGGCAGCGAGCTGACTAACACAGGAGTCCATGTGGAAAAGTGGAGGGGAAATGGCCATTTTTAAACAGATGATGTGGCTGTATCCCTGCAAAATCAGCTGAAAACCACCTATAGCAAAAGCGTACGTCAATAAGGAGTCTGGGAACAAAATAAATAAGCCCAAATCCACAACAACCAGAAAGAAAGAAAATTATAAAATGCTTATGAAGCTGGCCAGATGCAGTGGCTCACAACTGTAATCCTAGTACTTTGGGAGGCTGAGGCAGGCAGATTGCTTGAGCCCAGGAGTTTGAGACCAGCCTGGGCAACACGGCAAAGCCCCATCTCTACCAAAAATACGAAAATTAGCTGGGTGTGGTGGCGTGCATTTGTGGTCCCAGCTACTTGGGAGGCCGAGGTGGGAGGAGGCAGGAGAATTGCTTGAGCCTGGGAGGTGGAGGTTGCAGTGAGCTGAGATTGCACCATTGCACTCCAGCCTGGGAACGGAGCAAGACCTTGTCTCAAAAAGGAGAAAAGTAAATAAATAAATAACTTAGTAAAAGATGTGAGCCCTGTACCAAGAAAGCTTTGAAGTTCTGCTGGGGGACACAAAAAGCAGCCCATCCCAGGATGGAAAGACTAAACGGAGCTTCATCCCTGAAGTCATTGCCAATAAAAAACAACACGATCATTCAGAACCAGGCAAGCTGAGTCTGAAGTTGTGCAGAAAGTAAGCATGCAAGAACAGCGGGAAGCCCAGAGAAAGCACGCGTGGGCTTCGGCATCCAGATAGGAGAATAGATGGAGAATAGATCACAGAGCTACAGGGAGCCGCCATGGCACAAAGGACTCAGCACAGAGCCCAGCAGTGAGTCTACAAAAGAGAACACGTGCTGCAGGCACCTTCTCAACGGAGAAAGAAGATGGAGTGAGTGCCTGGTGACCCCTTGGTACCTAGTTCACTTGCAATCAAATTAAACTATAGACGTAATCTCAGAGGAGACAAAACTTTTCTATGCAACCAAACACTATAAAAGATGGATACATTTGACTAATGTAAAATCATGTATTTCTTTTTTTTTTTTTTTCATTTTTGAGACAGAGTCCTGTTCCCGGGCTGGAATGCAGTGGCATGATTGCGGCTCACTGCAACCTCTGCTTCCCGAGTTCAAGTGATTCTCTTGCCTCAACCTCCCAAGTAGCTGGGATTACAGGTGCCAGCTACCACGCCCAGCTCATTTTTGTATTTTTAGTAAAGATGAAGTTTCGCCAACTTGGCCATGCTGGTCTTGAACTCCTGACCTCAAGTGATCCGACCGTCTGGACTCCCACAGTGTTGGGATTACAGGTGTGAGTCAATGCACCCAGCCAAAATCACGTATTTCTAAATGGCGGAAGTTGCCTTCCCAGGAGAAAAAGACAAACGGGGGCGGGGGGATTGCAACATGAGAGAGGAGTAAAAGGCTAATGTCCTCAAAAAACTCCCCCAAAAAGAAAGAAAGAGACGGCGATGGAAGAGCAAACCAGCATAGGCAGGAGTGCAGATGCAGGGTCCGGACCCCCCACAGTGGGACGGGATGTCTCACCCCTGCTCCCCTCCGGAGTCCCACCCCTCTGAGTCTATCCCACTCAGGACCCCCAAGTCTCCCAGTCTTTGGCCCTGCCGAAGCCACCTCTGTCCTCTCAGGGCACAGCACGTTCACGGGGGAGGGTTAAGCCAGAATTGTCAACCTGAGAGCAGGGGGAGGGTGGCACGGACGCCTCCTGAGCCCCCATTATATCCCTCCCAGGCAGCACCAGACACGTAAATGCGGGGGCTCCTGCCCCTGTGCGCAGCTGATGTTCTCCGAGGCCTCGTGGGGACTCGTAGGGACACCGTTCTGGAAGCAACGCCAGCCTCCATGGCTGAGGCTGTTCCAGGCAGCCCTCCTGGGGGGACAGAGGCCCTCGGGACCCTGCTTCTGGAGGGCACAGGGGCCTCTGGCCAGGGAGCTGCCCCATCCCCAGAAGCCAGCCCTGTTCCCCAGGGTGCCGCCTACAGCTGCTGTCAGCTCTGCGAGTGTTTTACAGAAAACACACTTTGATGAACTGAGTAGACAGGATGCCTTCGCACCTCACTGGGGTGTCCATCAATGCTGCCAGCACAGGCGGTGGGTACCGCAGGAGGATGCCTGGCACCCAGTCGGGTACTGCCCCAGAAGTGGCATTTTTCTTGGGAGGCCATGGAGGACAACAGACCCTGTGGCATTTGCATGTTTTGTGACACTTCTCATGCCAGGGCTGTGCACAAGGGAGAAAAGCAAAGGGAGCCGGGTCTCAGTCTCACCTGCAGTAATCCTGGCCCATGAGGCCGCTGCCAGGTCAGTGACAGGACAGGGGGCAGGTGGCATTTCCTCTTGCTATGGCTGAATCTGAAGGTGCAACCAGTATCCAGAAAGCCCAGCTGAGGCCCACGTTGGAAAAATGAGAAAAAAGGGAGTTTTCTCCACACTGGCCACAAGGATACTCTAAACATATGAAAATACGCTCCCCTCTTCTCCTGGCCCTCTGGGACCCGGACAGAGCCCCTCTCCTGAGTCTCGTCCGCCAAAGCTGATCTGACCTACTCCGTGGGGGCTGGCTTCCACCCCACTGCACTCCGAGAGCCTGTGGCTCCAGTCCCCCAGGGAGGGGTCAGCCCAAAGGCCCCACCAGGCCTGGCCCCAGTGACCTGCTGCCAGCCATGACATCAGGAGACAGGGCAGGGGGAAAAACTGGGTGGCCCACAGACCCGGGGCCTCCCTGCTCCAATTGCCCTGTGGCCTGTGACTTCACCTTGGGGTGTGTGCTGCCCATTCTAGTGCCCCTCTCCAGCACCCCAGTACTCCCAGTGCCCACGTGCCAGTGGCCCCAGAGGCCACTCTACAGCAACCCCAGTGCCCACTCTCCACTCCTTCAGTACTCACCCCCCAGTGACTCTAGTGCCTCCACAGTGACCCCAGTGCCCACTTTCTCAGTGAGCTAGGAGGCAGAACTCAACTCCAGAGGTGGGGCTTGGACACTGGACCTAATCGAGGACTAGCCAAAACAGATCTGGGAAGAAGCATCTCCCAATAAGACACACTCACCAGTGTGTCATGTCAGTCACCACTGCCATGGCAACAACCAGAAGTTACCGCCCCTTTCCATGGCAACCACTGACAGCCCAGATGTCACCGCCCTCATTCTGGAGAATTCTGCATAAACCACCCCTTAATTTGCATATCATTAAAAGTGGGCATAATGAGCACAGAGCTGCATCTGAGCCGCCACTCTGGATGCACTGCCCATGGGAAGCCCTGGTCTGCGAGGAGGGGCACCTCTGCCTCTGCTGTGACCCCTGCCCTTGGATTCTTTCCTGGGGGAAGCCAAGAACCCTCCCAAGTTATGGCCTCGACTTTGGGGCTTGCCCATCGTGCATCACCAGTTCCCCCCACCACCCCCCGCAGTGGCCCCAGCACCCCCAGTGGCCACCTCACAGCGACCAGCGTGCCCATTCCTCTTCCCACTCCTTCAGTGCCTCCAACTCACGGCCCCAGCGCCCACCCTCCTGTGCCCCTTCCCCATGTTCCCCAGATCCCACCTTCCAGAGCTCCCCTGTGCCCCCATCCCAATGCCAGCAGTGTCCACTGCCTGGTGACCCCACCCCAAGGCCCCCAGGAGCCTCCAGGTCTCCAGCTCCAGGTCCAGGCCTCCTGTGGCCACATGGACAGCACAGCCTGGCAGCCACCTTGTCTTCACCCTGGGGCATTCTTCCTGGGGGGAGGGCAGAGGTCAACCAGAGGTCAGGCAGAGGTCAGCTAGATGTCAAGGCGACCCTGGTGGAGGCCCCTCCCACCTGCTGAGCTGCAGAAGTCCCTGCCCACCAAGTGAACCGTGATTGGCTCAAATCAGAGGCGGTGCATGGCCCCAGCTGTGAGGATTGGCTGAGGCACACATGACCTCGGCCCATCCAATCAGATGAGGGCAGGCCATGGTGAGGCCGAGGGTGGAGGATGCAGCTGCACCAGGCTGGACCCTGGCACTGAGGCCTTCGAGGGGGACGGGGCTGGGCCGGCCCAGGGACCCTGTGCCCTCATGCCCTGTGCCTCTCAGGCCAGCCTGGGCTCCTGCAGAAGCGCAGCGGCTCCTCGGCCCCGTGCGGGTGGGCTGCGGGAGGAGGGCGCCGGCCGAGGGGCGAACAGGAGGACCCGGGGGAGCCAGGGGAGCCCGGGGTGTCCGGGTGATCGAGTCCTGGGGCTGCCGGGGCCTTAGGGGACTTTCGGGGCTGGTCACCCGCGGGTGGGTCCTGGTGTGCAGGGGCCGCAGGCTTGCAGGCAGGGATTTGGGTGAGGGTGTGGGGCTGGGGGCAGCGGCTCAGGGTGGTCCCGGCCCTGCCAGGGGAGGAGCGCGGCCGCCCCGGGGCCCCCCACGCCACTGTGGCGGGAGTTTTTAATGCCACCCACGAGATATCAATCTCTGCTCCTTCCAAGACAAATGCCGTGTCAGGCCGGCTGCCTGGACCCCTTATTTATCACCATTTAATATATATTAAAGCGCTCACACCTCTGATTGCCAAAACAAACAAACAAAAAAACTGCATCAATCACAGGCCGGCAACAGGCGGGAGGCAGGTGGGGCGCTCAGGGTGTCCCCTCTGGCCCAAACTCCCTTGGCCTCCATGCCCTAGCAGAGGCCCGGTATCCTCCTTCGGCCCAGGTCACCCGCTTCCACGTGCAGCAATGCCCCGTGGGCAGGCCAGCTCTCCCCACTCCCTCCCCCAGCGAAGCCATCGCGGTGCAGAGGACAAGAGGCACAGAGGGCTTGGCCTGTAGCCAGCAAGAGTTCAAGAAGACACAGCGGCCTGGCACCACTTCCTGACAGATCTCTGAACCCATCACGGCCACCCTGTCCCACCAGGTACTGCCTGCTGAGACTGCCTAGGCACAGGTGGTCTGGGGCTTAGGGACCACCAGTTCAGGGAGCCCCCTACCTCACTCAAGGTGGGGCCTGCTTCTGGCTCTCCTTTCCAGGGAGCTGGGGCCCTGTGGCCTCCGTGTTAGGATGGGGAAACGGCATAGCTGTGATGGACCCAGGGCAGACTCTTTCACCTGGAGAAACGGACCCAATTCCAGGCAAATGTTGAAATACAGAGCAGTGATTGTAGTCGGAGACAGTGGGGAGTGGACAGACCCTTTCCTGTCAGGTGCGTTGGCAGCCGTGGACTTGCAAATGTGGGCAATAGAGACAAGACTGAACGTAGCCGGAGGCGGAGCCAGGATCCTCGGGGCACAGGCGGTGCATGGAGACCCATAAATGGAGACACTGAGGCCTGGGCCAGGCAGGCTCACACCCTGATGGGCAGCCTGTACATCAACAGTCCCTCCACCCCCAGGTGGGGACGCCCCTGGCCCTGCCCCCACCCATCCCCTGCCTCTGCCACCATCCCTCTCCGTCACCACTCCCCCCTCCCATCTCATAATGAGACTCTCTTGGTCCCCTGGGGGTGGAGCCCTTGGTAGCCCCCAGGAGTGGGGGCTGCTGGGACTGCAGTGGGAGGGGAGGGGCATGGGCTCGGGCCACTAAATCAGTCCACGCTTGTCACCAGCTCGGGGCCGCGGGAGCCGCCCGAGCGGAAATAACAAATGGCTGTCATTGTGGAGCCAAAAACCTGTGATTATAATTATCACATCCTCAGTGACCTTGCGTAAACTTTAATCCCTCTCCAACGGAGCATTTAAATAGCCTTCGCTGCGTGCCACAGAGCCCCCCGGCGCGCCTGCCGTGCCCCCAGCTCCTGCAGCTGGCTCCCAGGGAGCAGGGACACCTCTGGAGCCACCATGTCTGCCATGGAGCTGTTCACAGGCACTGGGCTGGGGGTGCCTGTGGCCAACTTCTTATTGGGCTGGGGCAGCAGGTGGGGGGACAGGGTGGGGGTCGGCCAGGGAGGTGGGGAGCCAGGCACTGCCTCCAGGACCCTCTGACTCACTGCATCCTGTGGCCTGGTCCTGGGGTGAGGACAGGGGGTCGGAGGTCACAAGCCCTCCATCCCCTCGCCCTCCAGAGGCAGGGCACGTAGCCCACCAGCCAGCTTCTCCTGGAGGGCCCCTGGAAGTCCTTCAGTTAGCCTCGGGCAGCACCGTATTCCCCTGTTCCTTGGCCAGCCTTGGAGTGGTCTGGGCCTGAGTGGGCTGAAGGGTCCTCGTGCAGCCTCAAGGTTCTGGCCTGGGAGACCTTGGAGGTCCCTCAAGAGTGGCTCCCCTCTAAGAATGTGGCAGGATGGGGACCCTTGGGGCCTGCGAGTGTGGTCCCCCACTGACTCAGTGTGGCTGTTCCAGCTGGGCATCCACACCTGGAGTCCCACAAGGGTCGTGAGAGGTCTGGATTGAAATGGTGGCTTCCCTGTAGCCTTCCAGGGCCCCCAGCACACACCCCTTCCCAGGCCAGGGAGAGCTCTGGGGCCGAGCTGGGCCTCCAGGCCAGTCTCCTGATCACACACAGGCTTTGGACTCGAGGCCCAGAGGGCCAGGTGTCAGTGACCTTCGTGGTGCCCCAGTAGGCCCGGACCCAGCCCTGTCCCTCTCCAGCCCCTGACATGAGTGTGCCCTTGCTTGGGGAGGTGCTGCAGGAGGGACTGAAAACTCTCTGAACTCCTCCCTGGCCCTCTGGAGGCAAGGGGCTTGCGGCAGAAGCCCCCGGGGCTTGGCTGGTGCCCACTCTCTTTCTCCCCACTCCTCTCTTCCCTGCAGGAGGAATTGCCCCTTTTCAATATCACTTCTCTGCAAGATGTTGGAGCCATGGGGTCAAACGTGCCAAGGACGTTCCTGCAGGCTTCGCTCAGGGCAGGGGCAGAGGGGCACTCGATGCCAGTCACCAAAGGCACTGACAAGTGCTGTTGTAAAGAACATGACTTGGTTTGAGTCCTGAGTTCTCCAGATCAGTGTGAGCAGGAGCCCCTTGCTTTCGAAGCACCCCCATTACCTTCCTGGGGTTGGAGGAAGGGTGGAACTTCCTTCTCCCCTCCTGGGGTCACACCCCGTGCCAGGTTCTGGGATAGCCAAGACCTGGCAGACGAGGCCTCTGCCCTCCCTAGAGCTGCCTGGCATCAATCAGGTCATGCCAAGTGTGGGTGTGCGCCGTGAGGGTGGCTGGAGCCTTGAGCGGTCAGGGGGTCCTGAGGGAGTCGGCCAAGCAGAGGTGTGGATGGGGGGTCCTGAGGGAGTCGGCCAAGCAGAGGTGTGGATGGGGGGTCCTGAGGGAGTCGGCCAAGCAGAGGTGTGGATGCGGAGGGGACGTGACCAGCACACAGGCAGGAAGGGGATCCCAGGCAGAGGGAGCATCTCATCTCTGAGAGGGAGAGGTGGGTGCTAGGACTAGCCAGGCCAGGCCCTCTCCTGGGCCAGTCCCCCTCTCCTGCCCTCACCTGCCATGCCCACACGCACACCTGTCCCCAGCTGCTGATGCGGGTGGCGGGCTGGGCAGGTGAGTTGCAGATCAGGAAGCAGTCACAGTGGCCTCCTGCTGTCAGGGTGTCCATCAGGCAGGTAGGGGGGTCCGTGGGGCACCCAGGTGCTGTACCCGTGCCTCCTGGTGGTTCCTCAGCCTGGCTTCCACTCACAGCCTGCAGGTCACAGCCTGCCCCCAAGGGGCTCCCCTCCTCTGCCCCAGTCCCAGTGCTAGGCTCTTCCCAGAACCGGGCTCCTGCCTACACGGTCCCCCAGCTACAGGTGCGGATCTCAGTGTCTCTCCCGGGGAAATCCCAGCTCATCCCTGAGATCCTATAGTTACCCCCCAGGAAGGTGTCCCCACCCCTGCCCTGAGCACCCAGCATGGCCTTGTCCCTAGGGTGGCAGGAGGGTGGCAGGGGCAGGAGAAAGCCACCAGGGAGCTCTCCCTGCAAGCCCGCCTTGCACACAGCTGGAGCTCAGAGACACGCCCAGGGTGGGACTGAGACCTCTGGATGGTGGTACCGAGGTGCCTTCATGGGGTGAGTGGGGGGCAGGCCAGGCCCTGCACAGCTGCACACACATTGGCACATGCAAACACACACATACGATGCCTATACACTCATGCACATGGACACACGTATGCACAGTTACACACAAACACGAGTATGGTAACATGAGCACACCTGAGTACTTGGACACACACGAACACAAGTGTGTGCACACACACACATGCACACTCAGACATGTACACTCACCGTGCTGGGAGTGTGAAGGGCTGGGCCCAGGCATGGGTGCTGGCTGTGGAGCAGGGGCCTGGCTGGTCTGGGACAGCAGCTGAGTCTGCAGATGGGGACAGGCCAGCAATAGCAGAGGGGCTTGGAGGGGCTTGGAGGGCCCAGGCCCAGCCCTGAGGAGCCCCAGAGCCCAGGGGTGGAGGAAGCGGGGCCTGCCTCAAGGCTGGAACAACTGTGACCAGCGGTGGCCTGTCCCAGGGGGAGGTGTGGCCACCAGGGCCAGTCCAAGGGATGGAGGTCCAGGTATGGAGCTCCTGAGAGCTGCTGGCCTGTACACCACCCTTTCAGGGGCCTCAACTGGCCAGGCTGCCAGAGGCAGGTGTGGTCGGGGGGCCGCTCAGCACTGGGATGGGGATGGAGGCCTTGACACACACTGTGAGGCCCAAACCATAGATAGGCCTTAGGGGTGGAAACAACCTCAGCTGGTTCCAGGCAGAGGTTGTTCATCCTTCCACCTACCTGCCCCCAATTCATGATCCTCTCTCCTTTTATCCACCGTGCGCTCATACCATCTGTTCGCCCCTTATACATTCATCCATCAAACTATAAATTTGTCCATCCACTCATTCATTAGCTCATCAGCTCTTCCGTATGTCTATCTATTCACCTGTCCATCCGCCCACCAAGCCTCCATCCACCTCTGTATATTCATGTATCCGTCCACCTGCTCGTTCATCAATTCATACACTTACCCGTGCATCCATTTCTCCATCACTCAATTGGCCCATTTATGTGACAGGGGCTGGAGTCTGGTGCCCATGAGGCGGTGCCTGCCTTCACCAGGAGCACATACCTTCGCCTAGGTCCAGGTGCAGAGCTTTTAATGGGAGAATGAGGAACTTCTCTTTTTGGTTATCCTAGATTTCAGTGAGTGAAGAAGTAAGGTCAGCAGCTGAGATTGAAGAGTAAGCAGAGGGTGTTAGCAGTTTAAGGAAAGAAGAGACTGGTGAGGGGAGAAGTGTCCCTGAAAGCAAGAGTGCGAGTGAGGAAGAGAAAAGGAGCAGGATTGCTGGGCAGTGTTAAGCAGCCCCTGGAGGCTCGTGGCCGTAGATTTACCCAAGTTCAGCATGATTGTGTGTTTGTGTGTTTGATTGTGTGATTGTGTGTTTGTGTGCAGCCACATTCCGCTGCTCAAGTTCTTCTACACATTGACCCACCTATCCATCCATCTACCCAATCCATCATCCACCCCCCTACCTATTCATCCACCCATCCAGCCACACCCCCGTCCACCTGCCCACCCCTCATTCTTCCATCCATCTATCCACTCACCCACCCACCTGTCCATCCACCCACCCATTCATCTACCAATCTATACATTTATCCACTTGTTCATCTCTTCATCTGTCCATCCATCACCCACCCCCCTCAACTGATGCAGACAGGAGACAGGGAAATACTGAGTGGAAGAGAGTGGTTCCCTGGCAAAGACCCCACCCTCAAGCCTGGAAAACTGAAGCCTTAAATGGGAACAGGCATTCCTGTTTTTTCACCCAAATGCTGCTTTGTGGCCCACCACACCACCCTATCCTGTACTCATGTAAACCCCAAACCCAAGGCTCCACAAGCAGATGAGCAGAAGAGCAGAGAAACAGCAGAGTGGTGCCGTAGAGAAGGAGAGAAGAGAAGGAACACCTGAATGTCAAGAGGAGCTTGGCTGAGGATGGTGGGAGAGGAGATCAGCCGCGGGACAGCTGAACTCCAGAGGTAGATCATCTTCCCACTCCGTCTCTTTTCCAGCTTCCCATCCATCTCATGGAGAGCCACCTCCATCTGGCAATAAAATCCCCCACATTTACCATCCTTCAATTTGTCCATGTGACCTGATTCTTCCTGGATGCCCGACAAGAACCTGGGTACCAAGAGGGCACTGAGCTGGTTAACACTTAAGCTGTCTGTGGATGGCAGAGCTAAAGGAGCCCTGTGACACACTCACTGGGGCTTCAGTGCAGGCATCATCCCTAGATGCTACTGTGGGGCTGAAACCCAAAAGCACTTGCTCCGGCTCCTGCAGCTGCCCATCTGCATGCTCCCCCTCCCATAAGAGATTTGAGTGCACAGCGGCCGAACATATGAGCCACCCCCCTGTTGCATGTCCTGTGAGGGGGATCAGGGAACACCCCCATTTCATAACTATCTATCTATCTTATTTATTTCTTCATCCACCCATCCATCATCCATCCTTCCATCCACCCGCTCACCCATCCATCCATCCATTTCTTCATCCATCATCCATATCTTCATCCATCCTCTATCATCCACCCATCCATCTATCCATCCATCCATCCATCCTTCCATCCACCCACCCATCCATCCATCCATCCATCATCTACACATCCATCCTTACGTCTGTCCATTCATTTATCTCTCCATCCATCCATTATCCATCCATCCATACATACACCCATTTCTTCCATCCATACACCCATTTTGTCCATCCGTTCATCCACCCATCATTTACACATCCATCCATACATCTGTCCATTCATTTATCTCTCCATCCAGCCATCCATTATCCATCCATCCATCCATCCATCATCTACACATCCATCCATACGTCTGTCCATTCATTTATCTCTCCATCCATCCATCCATCCATCCATCCATCCATCATCTACACATCCATCCATACATCTTTCCATTCATTTATCTCTCCATCCACCCATTATCCATCCATCCATCCATACACCCATTTCTTCCATCCATCCATCCACCCATCATTTACACATCCATCCATACATCTGTCATTCATTTATCTCTCCATCCATCCATCCATTATCCATCCATCCACCCATCATTTACACATCCATCCATACATCTGTCCATTCATTTATCTCTCCATCCATCCATCCATCCATCCACCCATCATCTACACATCCATCCATACATCTGTCTATTCATTTATCTCTCCATCCATCCATCCATTATCCATCCATCTATCCATCCTCTACCTATCCATCCATACATCTGTCCATTCAGCTCTCCATCCATCCGTCCATCCATCCTTCCATCCACCCATCCATCCACTCATTCATCCATCTGCTCTTCCATCCATCACACATATCTCACCCCTCCTCCATTCTAGGGAATGGTATAAAGGACAGGACACTGTTCCTGCCCTGGAAGAGGATTAAAGTCCCAGGTGAACAGAGGGTACAAGTGGGTAAATGTGGAGGGTGATACTGTGGTCATGATGCGCAGCACTCTTTGTGTCTCTGTGTCTCTGTGTCTCTTTGTGTCTTTGTGTCTCAGCTAGAGGCTGAGCGCCAGCTCTCCACCACTCCCCCACATCCTGGACTGTATCTTAGACCACTCAGTTCAGGAATGGTGTCCCGGGCTGGCTGTCGAGCTGGGTCTGGGCTGTGGGCAGGTCCCTTTCCTTCTTCCCACTCACTGCCCCTTTTGTTGTCTCCCACCCTTCCAGGCCAGGTTTGGCTCCCTGGGGGCTGGGCTGCAAGGCCCATATGTTCTGTAAGCTACAAGAAAGCAAAGCCACATGGAAGCAGTTCGTGTTCCCCATGTGGCTCCAGACTCCCTCTGCCCTGCGGTGGGGTGGAGCTGGGGGGGAAGTGGGAGCCCGAAGCCCCTCTAGCAGTGGCTGAGCTGTCTCTGGACCCACAGAGGCTGCGGCTCCTCAGGAGGAAAAGCCTTGAGCCCCAGCCAGCCTCCAGCACCCAGGCTGGGCTGAGCTTTTCATCAGGGGCCTCACCACGAGGGACATTGGGGGTGAGGAGGCAGAACTCAGGACAGGCAGCCAAGGAAGACCTCCTGCCCCTGAGCTGGCCCCGCCCGATGGCTAAGGATGGCAGGGCCTTCCCACGCCTTCCCTGGAAGACCTCACGCAGCCCAGCCGGACAGGTAGGCCCAGCACGGCTCTCGTCCCACTGTGTAGATGAAAACAGGTTCGGGAAGCGGCGCCCACAGCCAGAGGCACTGTCCATCCTCCCTGGCAGGGCAGGGCAGCCTCACCACATCCCCTGTGGCCACACATGTGGAGGCACTCACACTCCCTGACCCGGTGTCGTGGCTGAACCCGGATCTGCTCATGCCTGTCTCCCGGCTCGTGGCAGCCTGTCACTGCTCTGCACCTGTCTGGGTCACAAGGACCAGGCTGTGGGCCCCTCCCTGAGCAGCCCTAGGGTCTCCACACTCCAAGGCAGGGTTGGCTACAGCCTCAGGGCCACAGAAGGGCCCCTGCCCCCGCCTGTCCAAGCTGCAGCCTCTGACCTGGGGGGCGGTGGAGGGGGCGAGGCAAGAGCGAGTCCTGGGTCGTGGTGGGGCGGGGCCCTGGGATCCCTGATCCTCGGCCATCACACGGTGCCCTCCATGCCCACCCGGCAGTCGCACTGAGACCCGGGCCGCAGCCTCACTGTGAGCCTCCTTCACACACAGTGACCTTGAAATGCAGGAGGAGTCCCGAGTGATCAGGGGAGAGTGTGTGCTGTATAAATTTCATGCTCTTCATAATGACATTTGTCTGCTGCCCGGCTCCCCTAGGCCGCACCGTCAATCTCCCAGACACGCTCGCCTCCCGCCCCTGCCCAGAATAACCTAAAACCCGAAAAACTTCCATCACTCCTGCTTTCTTCTTAGAAAACACTCAATATCTCAATCTTATCAGACCCGTTATTTATGTGTCTCTACTCCCAGCAGATGAAACGGGACCGCAAAATCCTCAGGCCGTGCCTCCAGCAGCAACAGACAAACCCGCGAGGGGCTCCCGGGGAAATTCTGGGAGTGGGTAGGACCCCGACAGGAGCCGTGCTGGGCCTCCCATCGGGGTCCGCCCTGCCCTGGATGTCCACTCCACCGGGCTCCCGGGGCTGATGAGAACCAGGTGCCTGCACACCCACCCTGCGCCAGCTCTGGAGGGCTGGGCCCGCGTGAGGGTCACTGTAGGGCAGTTTGGTGGCTCCAGTGACATGCACGGCTCTGTGGCCCTATCCTGTCCCCCTCACACAGTCAGAGCTCCGCCGGCTCACACACAGTCAGAGGCCCGGAGGAACCCTGTGGATGGCAGGGGCAGAAAGGCTCCTGGTGCTCAGGGAGGCGGGTGAGGCTGGCCTATGGGCCATTGGCCAGGCGAGGTGGCCCTCCAAGGTGGGCGTGGAACCGCTGCCCACCTCCCTCTCAAGCCAGACACCCTGCGTGGCTCTGATACCTGCTCTCCAAGCTCTGGGGAGAGGGGCCCGTGAGGTCGCAGACCTCAAACGTAAGCACAAACAAGCGTTTTCCCCAATATACAAGACATGCAGATTCGATGCTGGGTGCCGGGCTGGGGGGTGATGGCGGGGAGGGCCCCTCCGTGGAGGTGGCTTCACTTAGGAGGTCTGGGGAGTGGAGTCCGGGGTCAGGGGTGGAACCATGGACAGTGGTCCTGAGGCGGGGTGTGGGGCCTCATACCCGCCTCGCACGCAAGCGTCTTCCTGAAGATGACGGGTCTGAATGTAACATAGTAAATGGGAAGTTAGAAGACGTCACTATCAGCCACAGGTGGGAGAAAGATTTCTCAAACAAATGTTCTAAAGTATAAACTAGAAGGTAAAAACGGACACACATTTTGATGCCATCAAATAATTATTTTGCTGCACAGAAGCGAAAGGACGGGCCACACTGGGAAGGATGTTTGCGACGTCTAAAACCGACGGACACTTGGTATCTAGAACTCCACACATCAAATTACACAGCAGCATGACGACGCGGCCTTGGCCGGAAACTAGGGGACGACACCAAATGGCAATTTGCAGCTGGGAAAACCCAGGAGGTGCAGAGGCTGAAGTCGTTAGGAATCCAGACATGCAAATAAAGCCACGCTCCGTGCCCATTGGACTGGTGAACACGGAGGCGCCTGTCGTGCTGAGCACCGCCAGGATCTCACGGGGCCCCGCGCCCTGCAGGGAGCCAGGATTGGGGGCGGGTCTGTCTCCACGTCATCGACCAACTGTCCTGGAGGGACCTGCAACTTCCCGCCCAAACCCAGTCACTCTTGCAGCCAAAGGGACAAGTGGCGAACACTGGCGAGCAAACGCTGGCAAACACTGGTGAACACGGGCAAACACTGGCAAACACTGGGGTGCCTGTAGACTCAGGGACGTGCAATCTCTCTGCCTGGGGTCAGCAGCTCCCCAGGAGGCCCCGAGGTCCCTGAGTGCAGGCCCCAGTGCTTGCTGTGGCCACAGTGGGCACCAGAAGTGGGTGGGGGAGTGAGGGGGCTGTCCTCAAGAGAATGTGCAGCACCCACAGCAGCTGGGAGCCCCAGACCCTGGAGCCCTGGGCTGGTCGGCACAGGCGTCCTGGAAGAAGCAACCTCCTGGCAGACAGTGGGGAGGGCTGGCCAGGAAGAGCTGTGGAGGGGGCTGTCCCTGTGCCCTGCGCTGCTGCCCCCCAGGACATCACAGGACTTCCTCCCGCTGCAGAGCCTCGGCCTTTCTGGGAGTTGGGCAGAAGGGGCTCCTCATATCCGTCTCTGGAGCGCCCGCCCGTGCCAAGTGGCCCAGGGCCTTTGTCGTCAGATGCGAAGAACCACATCGTCCCCTAGTTCCCACATGAACGGGCACTGTCCGGGGCAGGGTGGCCGGCACAGCTGGCTGGCAGAGTCCGGGGCCTCGGCAGGTCACTGGTAATGGTCCCTGCCAAGGTTCCCTGGGTGGCCTCATGGGTCTGATGATGGCTGAGGTGCAGGAGTCCCACCTCCCAGACTCTGAGGCCCCCCTACAGGCTCTGGCGTGTGGCAGCGGTGGAGAAGACCCGAGGTGTGAACCTGTGGGGCAGGGGGCTGCAGAGGCAAAGCCCAGGCAGGGATCCACCAGAAAGGCAAAGGACGGAGATGGGGTTCTCTGCCCGGCGAGCCCCCAGCTGGCAGAGGCCCTGTCCACCAGCACAGCTGCCACGGGGGATGGAGCCGCACTGGAGGAAGCAGCATCAGACGTAAAATAAATCTCTTAATAAAATTACCGTGGCTCGGCTTGGCACCCTCTGTGCATGCAAAAACCTCCTCGTGCTGCGGCGATGAGGGGAGAGGTCTGTTCCCAGGAGGGGCCCAGAGGTGCCCACACCACCGACGTGTGCCCGGCCCCACGGAACTGCAGCAATCCCATGACAGTGATGAACCAGCAGAACAAAGAATCCGTCCCCAAAGCAGATTCCACCTCTGCCGCAGGGACCAAGAGCCTTCTCCTGACGCATGAGGAGAGAGACCATGCGCCGCTGGCCGTCACAACTTGCCTGCCTGGTGGACCGAGCCCAGCAGCTGGGCAGCCTCCTGGGAAGGGTTCCAGGGGCCAGGAGACATTGGGGCTAGCAGAGAGGGGCTGGAGAGGGAAGTAGAAGAGGGGAAGAGGGGAGTTCAGATCTTGGCTCCCGCAGGCACCCTGGACCTCCATACCTGACTTCATCTCTGTGGCCCAAATTCCCCAACTGGAAAATGGGTACAATCAAACCTGCCCTGTCAGAGGCACCGTGGGAGCCTGCCCTCCCAACCTCAGGCGTCAGGTGTGGATGTAGCCCACCTCCAACCTCCGTGGCCCACTGAGCTCCAGGATGGGTGCCTGACTGAGCTGAGACCACCACGTTCCTGCTCCTGGGGTGCAGCCGCACACAGCTGAGAGGCAGGCAGGGTGGGAGCCAGGAAGGCCAGGTTTGGGAGCTGGTATGCCTCAGGAGGAGGGTGTGCCACCAGCTCACAAAGGGAGAGCATGTGGCTCCAGAGGGAGACAGAAGCACTGCCAGGCCCCTGTGCTGCCGGCAACAGGAGCCCGCACTCACAAAGCATCACAGGCAACTCCCTGCTCACACAGCCAAGTGGGCTGTGACCTTCCTGCTTCAGGCATGGTTGGATCCAGCATCTCAAAGCAGAGACCAGGCTGTTTCTGCCTGTCGGGGTGGCTCAGAGGCCTTTCTGGCGGGCAGAGGCAGTGAGACCCAGTCCCAGCTTGCACCCCAGGCTGCTGGATACTCAGGTGGGCCCTGGAGGGGAGCAGGGGAACGGGAGGAGAGGGCTCCGTCTAGGTTGTGCTGGACCCTGGGAACAGATGGCAGCTGAGATGGGCACTGTCCCCCAGGAGGACAGCCGGTCAAGAGGGTGCAGAGGCCCGAGGGAGACACTGTTGTGCCCCAGGAGGACGGCGGTCAGGGGGACGCAGAGGCCCGAGGGAGACACCCTGATGGTGGCACAGCTGAGTCTCCCATGCTCAGCATGTGTGCCGTGAAGCCCCACTCCTCCCCCAGGTGGAAGAGGAGGGGCTGCCCCAGCTGTGACCACAGCTTGCAGGAGGCCTCAGGTGAGGGGGTGAGGATGGCCCCTCTCTGCAGGCAGGGGTCAGTGTGGGGGTGGACACCCCTGAGTCAGCTTGACACTGGTGCCCTGGGGCTGCTTAGCCTCTGTGAGCCTCAGTTTTTCCATCTGTGTGGGAATGCACCCGTCCAGTGTGATAAAGCGTCACATGTGAGCTCCCGGGGGGCTGTTCGGGCTCTGAAGGAGCATCGGAGTTGAGGTCGCAGCACTACAGCTGCACTCAGTGGGGTCCTCGGCTGGGCACGCACTGGCCCGGGGGGGGAAGAATCTGCCAGGGCCCTCAGCACGCCGGGAAGGGCCCAGTCTGTCACCCAGGCTTGTCCTTGGCTCTCACCACACAGCCCGGGGCGGGGCCTCCCTGCAGCCACACGGCCACCCGGGCCTAGGGCCGCCAGGCACTGCCCTGTCCAGTAATGGGAGGGGCCCTCAGCTCCCTGGTGGTCCGTTTGTAGGGGAGCCCCCTGCCCACTCCTCTACGCCAGCCATCGGCCCTCTGAGGGGCTGCCGCACTGCCAGACCCTGGCTCAGGAGCCCGCGAGCTGGGAGGAAGCAAGTTTATTACCTTCCACAACGTGGTAAGCCCGCGCTGATTGCTGCATTAAGGGACAGCACCGCTAGGCTATAAATTACAGGGGATGTTCTCACGTGTCTGTCTCTCCAGGGCCAGCCAGGAGAAGTTAATTATTTTTATAGGTCCAGACAGGGCACGGGGTGATCAGAATGCCAGGTCCTGGGTCCAAGCCACACAGAAGCCGCCCCTTGCCTGCTCCGAGAGCCAAGCCCAGCGTCCTGGGAGAGGGGGCCGGTCACGCCTGCCCGGGTTCCGTGTGCCAGCCCCCGGCTCCTCCCGCGGATGAGCAGGTGGGGGAGTTGTTCCTGCCCACAGAGGAGTGGGCTGAGCGCTGAGTGGCCGGCGGGCCATCAGTGACCCTGAGGAAGCAGGCTTCCCCCAGTCGCCGACCACAGCCTACATTACAAATACATAAATCATAATGTTTCAACAAAAGCAAAATTTAATTTTCTCCTTTCAGCCGTTATCTGGGCAGGGTGGTATATGGCAGCCTGCGCCCGCTCATTCATTACACCCGCTGAATGGATAATGGCAGGCCGAGTCGATTGCAGCCGGCTTTGTGAGGCCTCTGAATGTGCTGTGCAGCCTGTGGCGGCCCAATCTCCCCGCATCTGTAATAGATACACAGGACTCTATTATTCCTTGCCAGAGCAAAATTAAATAGTTGTGTGTGTGCCGGGGTGGGGGCCGGGGCTCCGGGAGGCGGGAGGCGGCGTCGCACCAGGAGACCCGCTCAGCCGCCAAAGCACCCCCGGCACCCACAGAGGCTGTCCCCAGCCCGGCAGGTCCAGGGCCCCGGAGCAGCTCCAGCTCTACGGTCAGCGACCCCTGCCTCCGTGGCCTCTTGGCCTTCCCATACCCGCCATCCCACGGGACGGGCCCATTTCACAGACCCAGGACACTGAGGACTGAGCTGTGCCCTCCTTTGCTCTGGGTGTTTCTGTGGGACAGTGGAGTCCAAGGCTCCTTGGCTCGAGACCCAGGGACAGGGTGATTGGGACGAGAGGCTCACGTCAGCTTGTAAAAAGGGGGCTCCTGCACCCCACCCACCTACGATCCGTCCATGTCCCTTCCTGTGTGGCGGAGCCCCCTCCACCTCCAGCCTGCAGACGTGCCCCAGCCAGGCTCATGGCCTGCCATGCTTCTCATGGGGCGGGTCTGCTGGCCAATGACCCCACACCGGGGTTCTGAGAGTCGGGAGCTGGGGGTGAGCTCAGATCTAACCCCCTCCCACCTTCTAGGTGGTAGAGCTGGGAGCTGGTCCCCCTTCCCAGGGGAGGGACCTGCCAGGGCAGAGAGCTGATCGGGACTTGGCTTAGCATCCAGGGCGCCTAGGAATCCCCCAGCACCTGGCTCCTTCCTGCAGAGCACCTGGCAGGGGCAGGAGAGGGTGGGCCTGCCATGGACCCTGGAAAGGGATGCCCAAGACCCCTGTGAGTGAATTGCCCTGGCCCTGTGTCCCGTGACTGCCAATGGCCATCATCCACTGCCCCCGCTCCTGCTTGAAGCCCACACCCCAGGGCAAAAGCCTGTCCTGGAAGTAGGGGCTGGGGTCCCCCAGAAAACCCCCGCCTGTCATTCCCAAGGGCATGACCTCCCATGTGGACAGAAGCCATCCGAGCAGAGACACAGCCTGGACGGGCAGCTGCGTCCAGCTCCCGGAAGCGCCCTGGGGAGGTGGGAGGCGGCAGGTTCGTGATGGAAGTGTGGATGCCTCTGACACAGCCGGAGTTACTTCCTCCCGTGCCCCCTCGTGCGTGTCTGCGAACGCGCTTGACAGAAATGGAGATGGAGTGCAGCCCGGGCTGCGGCCCCCTTTCCATTTAACCTTCGCGCTGCCCCTCCTCATTCACAGACGCCTCTGCAGGAGCTGCTCTGGGGCTGCCGAGTGCTCTGCCCGGTGGAGGTGCCATGGGGTCTCTCAGCCCCACCCCAGGCGCTGAGGCCAGCATCCCACAGACACTGGAGCCCCAGGGCCCCATGGCCCCACGTCCCCATGCACGGCCATTTCGACCTGACAGCCGAGTGTCTGCAATCTTGGCCCCATCCTGTGGCCTGAGTCTCACTCTCACTTCGCAGCCCACAGCTGCCCGTCAGCTTGGGCTGAGACTGTGCAGAGAGTGGTGGGCCAGGTTGCTTGTGTCCCGCAGAGCCTGCCTGTCCCAGGAACCTCTGTTCTCATGGAAAACTATTGGAGGAGCCAGGCGTGGTGGTGCACACACCTGTAGGCTCAGCTACTTGGGAGACTGAGGCAGGAGGATCACCTGAGTCCAGGAGGTCGAGCCTGCAGTGAGCTGTGATGGCACCTCTGCACTCCAGCCTGGGTGACAGACTGAGACCCTGTCTCAAATAAAAAAGAAAAGAAAAGAAAAGAAAATGGTCAGGGCCTGCCTAGTGCCCACAGGCTAAGAGCCCAGGCCTGGGTTCCAAGGCACTAAGGTGGGGACTGCCACAACAGTGTAGGGCCCGGGGGCTCGTGGCAGCAACTGAAGGCCAGCGTGGGTCCAGGAGAAGCTGTGGCTCCTTGGTGGGGCACTGGCTTATGGGGTAGCCTCGGCTGGGTCTGGATACTTGGTGACTTCCGTCAAAGCTCCTGCTTTGTCCCTTGATGACTGTGGAGCAGATGTCTTGAGTTTCTGGTCACATTTGGCTCCTAAAACTCAGTCTGAACTGGGCACGGTGATGCATGCCCATAATCCCAGCACCTTGGGAGGCTGAGGCAGGAGGATCGCTTGAGCCTGGGAATTTGAGACCAGCCTGGGCAACACGATGAGACCCCATCTCTACAAAAAATAACAATCAGCCAGGCATGGTGGCATCTGCCTGTAGTCCCAGCTACTTAGGAAGCTGAGGCAGGAGGATCCCTTGAGCTCAGAATTTCGAAGCTGCAATGAGCTGTGTTGATACCACTGCACTCCAGCCTAGGTGAGAGAGCAAGACCCTGTCTCTAAAAAAATAAAAAGTAAAATAAAACTCAGTCTGGTTTAAACCTTTTTTACAAACCTTTCTGTTTGTTCCCCCAGGCCCCTGAGAGCTCTCGGTGGGACTGAGCTGGCGTGGCGCTCCCTTGGCAGGTGGGTACTTCCTCACCGTCTCTCCCGTCACTCAGAAAACATTTACTGAGCACCTGCCGCATGCCTGGCATTGTGCTGGGGAAAAGAGACTCAAGAACTCCTGTCCTCATGGACCTGGCATCCCAGGGACAGAGATGGTCACTAAACACAATACGGAGGTACATTTTGAGGTTAGAAAGTGACAACTGCATGGAAGTTAAACATTGGCAGGGGGGTGGAGTACAAATTCCAAGTAGGCTGGAGGTACATTTGCTATTTTCAGTAGGATGGGCTGGGCGGGTAGCAAAACCTTGAAGGCAATAAGGGCAGGAACAGCATTTCCCACAAGGGGAACAGCCAGTGCAAAGACCCTGAGGCCAAGGCCTGCCTGACCCCCTCAGGACAGCAAGGAGGCTGGCAGAAGGCTGAAGAGGGTGAGGTCTGAGAAATCATGCAGTAGAGCACATGGATCTGAGACCTCTCAAGGGCCTTCACTTGGCTGTAGTGAAGGAAGCCACTGAAAGGTCTGGTGGAGAGGAACGAGGATCTGATGTGTGTTTTAAAAGGATCACCTTGACTGAGGTGCAGAATAGACTGCAGGGCCCAGGTGGAACCAGGAACGGCGGGAGGAAGCCCCTGCAGGGAAGCAGCTGGGAGATGACGGTGGCCAGGCCTGGATAATGGGGTGGAGATGACGGACAGGTTCAGGACATATTTTGAAAGTAGAGCTGGCTAGGCTTGGTGGCTCATGCCTGTAATCCAGCACTTTGGGAGGCCGAGGTGGGCAGATCACCTGAGGTAAGGAGGTCGAGACCGACCTGACCAAGATGGTGAAACCCTGTCTCTACTAAAAAAACAAAAGTTAGCCAGGCATGGTGGTGTGTGCCTGTAATCCCAGCTACTCGGGAGGTTGAGGCAGGAGAATCGCTTGAACCTGGGAGGCGGAGGTTGCAGTGAGCTGAGATTTTGCCATTGCACTCTAGCCTGGGCGGCAGAGCAAGACTCTGTCTCAAAAAAAAAAAAAAAGAAAAAAAAGTAGAGCCAACAGGACTTGTTAATGAATTGGATGAGATGAGTCAAAGACAAATTCAGAGTTTTGATATGAACAACTCAAAGGTGGGAGCTGCTTGCACCTGAGTGGAGAAGGCTGGAGGAGAGCAGGGCTGTGGGAGGGAGGTCAGGAACTCAGTTCCGAGCATGTCGATTGGGCATCCGAGTGCCAGTGCTGACAGCAGCAGGTTTTATGAGAAGTTCAGAGAGAGCTCTGGGCTGGAGAGAGAGATATGAGTCATTGTGTGGAGATGGGTTTTAAGCTACAAGAGCCAATGAGATCACCCAGGGAATGATAGAAACAAGAGGAGGGCCAAGGCTGGAGCCTGAGGACACCCATCATTAAGAGATCAGAGAGATGAGGGGAAGCCAGCAAAGGACAGAGAAGAAACATTTGGGGAGGGGGGAAGCCAGGGGCATGAATTATCTGGTAGCCATTGAGGAAAGTGCCTCCAAGAGGAGGGAGAGATGCTGCTTGGGGTAAGGTGAGGACTGAGAACTGACCATGTGATTTTCAAATGTGGAAGTCCCTGGTGATCTTGACAAGAGCAATTTTCATGGAACAATAAGGAAGAAAACCTGATTGGAGTGGACTTAAAAATAATGAGCTCTATTTATGGACAAGATGAAGTGAGAGGATTTGGATTTACCCCCCCACCTGAAACAACTAAAAAAGATAAATGAACCAATGGATCTACAGACATTGAACATCAGGCAATGAAGGAAAATTATGTCAGAGACATGGAAAAAATGAGGCAAACCTTAGGATTTTCCCAGTCTACTGCCTTGAGAAGTTTGCAGACCATGGTGCAGGGAGGGGGAACCCAGGTGGAGCAGTGAAAAGAGCACCAGTAACCTCCGGGACAACTTCAAGCAGCACTGTCAACCTAATATTCAAGCAATGGGCCCTTTTTATCTGTGGGTTCAGCATCTGAGGATTCAACAAACCACAAATCAAAAACATTTAAGAAAAGAAAGCATCTGTGCTGAACATGTACAGACTTTTTTCTTGTCGTTACTCCCTAAACAATACAGTATGACAACTATTTATGTAGCATTTACATTGTATTAAGTATTATAAGTAATCTAGAGATGATTTACAGTATTTGGAGGATGTGTGTAGGTTAAATACAAATACTGCACCCTTTTATATAAGGGACTTAGCTCCATGGATTTTGGTGTCTCTGGGGAATCCTGGGTCCAAACCCCTGATGGATACAGAGGGACAGTTGTATATGTGTGATTGGAGCTCTTCAAGGGGGAGGGAGGACAGAAAAAATACTTCAAGAAATCATGGCCAAAACTTTTCCAAATAGGATGAAAACTATAAATCTACAGGTCTAAGAAACTCAACAAATATCAAGCATGGTTCATTAAAACCAGTGATAAAGGGGAAATCTTAAAAGCAGCTAGACTGTGACACACACACACACACACACACACAAAATGTGCAAAGAAACAAAGATGAGGGTGACAGCAGATTTCTAATTGGAAACAATGCAAGCTGGGAGAGAATGGAACAACATTTTTAAGGTGCTGAAGGAAAAAAAAAACACTGTCAACCTAATATTCTTTACACAGTGGAAAATATCTTTCAAAAACAAAGGCATGACCAGGCATGGTGGCTCATACCTCTAAACTCAGTGCTTTGAGAGGCTAAGGTGGGAGGGTCTCTTGACACCAGGAGTTCAAGACCAGCCTGGCCAACATAGTGAGACCCCATCTCTAAAAAAAGTAAAAAAGCTTAGCCAGGTGTGGTGATGCATGCTTGTGGGCCCAGCTACCTGGGATGCTGAAGTGGGAGGATCCCTTAAGCCCAGGAGTTCAAGGTCACAGTGCATTGTGATTGCATCACTGCACTCCAGCCTGGGTGACAGAGAGAGACCATCTCTAAAAATAAAAAAACACACACACACTTACACACACATGCATGCACACACACAAAACAAAGGCAAAATAAAGAATTTTTCAGACATAAGAAAAGCTGAAAGAATTAATCACCAGGAGATTCACACTACAGGAAGTGTTAAAGGATCTTACTCAACAGAAGGAAAATGATAACAGGGGAATACACAGAAGAATAAAGAGCATCAGAAATGGCAGCTGTGACAATTTTCTGTTTCAAGCAAAAAAGTAAAAGCAAAATATATTGTGGGGTTTATAACATGTGCAGAAGTAAAATGTATGACAACAGCACCAAGACCAGGAAGGGAGAAATTGAAGTATGTCAGTGTAAGTTCATATGCTGTCTATGCCACACTATAATATCACTTGAAAGCAGACCACGACAAATTAAAGAGGTATACTCTAAACCCTAAAGCAACCACTAAAATAAGAAAACAAACAACTATAGTTAATACAGCAAAAGGAGAGAAAATGAAATCATAAAAAATGAGACGTGGAAAAATGGGGCAAACCCTAGGATTTCCCCAGTTTACTGCCTTAAGAAATTTCCAGACCATAGTACAGGGAGGGGGAACCCAAGGGGAGCAGTGAAAAGGGCACCAGTGACCTGTAGGACAACTTCCTGAATCCAAAGGAAGACAGAAAGAAAACAAAGGAACAAAGGATAGGTGGGACAAATGAGAAACAAAAAGCAAAACCATATATTAAATCCAGATAGATTAATATTTACATCAAATGCAAATTGCCTAAACACTCCAATTAGAAGGCAGAAATTTTCTGATTCAGTAAAAATGTCAAGACCCAACTATATGCTTCTTATGAGAAACTCACTTTAAATACACAAATTGATCAAAAGTAAAAGGATGGAAAAAATAAATCATGTTAATACTAATCAAAATAAATCTGGAGGGGCCATATTAATATCAGACAAAGTAGATTTCAGAGTGTAGAATATTACCAGGGACATAAGGGTCATTTTATAGTGCTAAAGGGTTAATTCATCAAGAGGACAAAAAAATTCTAAATATTTATGCACCCAACAAGGGACCTACAAAATACATTAACTAAAAACTGAGAAAATCACAAGAAAACATAGACAAGCCCGTTGATATAGTCAGAGATTTCAACATCCTTCTCTCAATAATTGATAGGACAAGTAGGGAGAATACCATCAAGACTAGAGAAGATTTAAATGCTATCAACCAATTTGATCTCATTGATATACAGAACACTCTGGCCAATGACAGTACGAGTTCTATCCTTTCAAGTTCACAAGGAACATTTACCAAGAAACACCATATTCTGCACCAGAAAATAAGTCTCAATAAACTTAAAAGTATTCAAGTATGCAATATATAACATACATATGTTGTACAACCACAATGGAATTAAACTAAAGATCAATAACACAAACATCTGAAAATTTTCCAAATATATGAAAACTAAATAACACACCTCCAAATAACCCCTTGATCAAAGAAGAAATAAAAAAGAGAATGAGAAAGTATTGTGAACTGAGTGAAAAGGAACATATAACATGTCAAAAATTTTTGGATGCTGCTAAAGCAATGTAGTACTTAGAGGGAAATTTATAGCACTAAACATTCATATTAGGAAAAAAGAAAGATCTTAAATCAGTGATCTCAGCTTCCACCTTACAAAACCAGGAAAGAAAAAAGCAAATAAAACTCAAACAGAAGAAATAAAATTATAAACATTAAGTGGAAATCGATAAAATAGAAAACAGAAAAGTAATAGAGGAAAATCAATGAAACCAAAAGTTGGTTCTTTGAGAAGATTAATAATATTGATGATCCAGGCTAATCAGGAATAAAAATGAGAAGACACAGATGACCAATTTCAGGACATTAAAAAGGTGACATCATTTTAGATTCTATATGTATGAAAAGGATAATAGAACATTGTAGACAGTTTATGCCAATGAATTTAACAATTTAGATGAAATGGACAAATTTCTCAGAAGATACAAACTATCAAACCTCATTCAAGAAGAAATTTTAAATATGGATAGTCCTTTAGCTATTAAAGATTGAATTTGTAGCTAAAAATCTTCCCAAAAGAAAACTCCAAGACCAAATAGGTTTTAAGGAAAAAATAATACCAATTGTATATAAACTCTTCCAGAAAATTGAAGAGAAGGAAATAATTTCTAATTCACTTAATGAGACAAGCATTACTCTGATGCCAAAACCAGGCGAAAAAAATGACATTAAAGAAAACTACATACCAACATCCATTATGAACATAAATGCAAAATTCTTAGATTTTAGCAAATAGAATCCAACAATATTGTTAAAGGATAATACATCATGATCAGGTGGGGTTTATCTGTGGAATGCAAAGTTAGTTTAATATTTAAAAAATCAATGTAATTCACCATATTAACAGCCTAAAAAGAAAAACCTTATGACTATTTAGATACAGAAAAATCATTTGACAAAATCCAACAATTGTTTCTGATTTAAAAAAGATAAAACTTAGCAAAATAGGAGTAGAAGAGAACTTCCTCAACTTGAGAAAGGACATCTCTGAAAAACCCACAGCTAATACCACTGAATGGTGAAAGACAGAATGCTTTCTCCCTAAGGTTAGGAAAAAGGCAAGGATGTTTGTTCTTAACCTTCTATTCAACATTGTGCCAGGTATTCTAGCCAGTGCAATAAGGCAAAAATAAAAAGCACCCATACTGGAAAGGAATAAGTAATACTTTATTCATACACAGCATGATCATCTACACAGAAAATCCTATGGAATCTACCAAAAAAGATATGGAATATACAAAGGCTAATAGAAATAATAGTTTGTTGGGTATGGTGGCTCACACCTGTAATCCCAACACTTTGAGAGGCTGAGGCAGGAAGATTGCTTAAGCCCAGGAGTTTGAGACCAGCCTGGGCAACATGGCAAAACCCTATGTCTACGAAAAAGAAAATTTTAAAAATAGCTGTGCACAGTAGCATGTACCTGTTGTCCCAGCTGTGTGGAAGGCTGAGGTGAGAGGATCACTTGAGCCCAGGAGGTGGTGGCTGCAGTAAGTCTGCACTACTGCACTCCAGCCTGGGCAATAGAGGAAGATCTCACCTTAGGAAAACAAAAACAAAAACAGAGCCAATACTTAAGTGAGTTTTGCAAGGTTGCTGGATACAAGATTATTATATGAAAGTCAATTGTATTTCTATATACTAGCAACAAAAAATTGGCAATTAAAAATTTTAAATAGTATTTACAATGCCACAAAAAATATGAGATGCATAGGAATAAGTCTGACAAAATGTGCATAGGAGCTGTACACTGAAAACTATTAATGTAAAACATTGCCTAGAGAAATCATGGAAGACCTAAATAAATGAAGAGATATACCATATTCATGGATCAGAAGACTCAATATTGTAAGTTGTCAATTATCTTTGAATTCATCCATGGATTCAATGACATCTAAATTAAAATTCCAGCAGGTTTTTTTTCTTTTTTGAGATAGAATCTCACTCTGTCACCAGGCTGGAGTGCAGTGGCACAATCTCAGCTCACTGCAACCTCTGACTCCCTGGTTCAAGTGATTCTGCTGCCTCAGCCTCCCAAGTAGCTGGGATTACAAGCACATGCCACCATGCCCAGCTAATTTTTGTATTTTTAGTAGAGATGGGGTTTCACCATGTTGGGCAGGATGGTCTTGATCTCCTGACCTCATGATCCACTTGCCTTGGTGTCCCAAAGTGCTGGGATTACAGGTGTGAGCCACCACGCCTGGCCAGCATTTTTTTGGTGGAAATTGACAAGCTGATTAAAAGAATCTAAATAGTCAAAATAACTTTGTAAAATAAGATCAAAATGGGAAGACTTACGCTACCTGACTTCAAGACTTATTGTAAAGCTACAACAATTAATACAGTACGAGCTGAAGTTGAGACTTTGCATTAGTTCATCCATCAACAGCCACAACAACCACATTCAGTATTGTGCGTGTTTCTCTCTCACCCCCTTCTACACTGGGTGGCAGGAAACTTTTGCCAAAGTCCAGCTCCTACAGGGTAGCCTCCCCTTTCCCTGGCCCTGGTGACAGCTTCCTGCCCTCATCCATCAAGCCCACCCTGTGGCCAGCCCTGGGGCTTTGCCACCCCCAGTGGGTTTCCTTGTGGCTACCTGGTGTGTGTGTAGCCTGGGTGGCTGGGTCCAGTAGGAATCAAGACTGAACGACCCCCACAACCCATGGAGGGTGTGGGCTAGGAGCAAAGACAGGTGCTATGTTCTGAATGTGACCGCAAAATTCTTGTGTTGAAACTTAGTCACCAATGCAATCGTATTAAGAGGTAGGGTCTATATGAGGGGATTAAATCAGGAGGATGGAGCCCTCATGGATGGGATTAGGGCCCTTATATTATAAGAGGGAGTGAGGTAGTGGTTTTGCTCTATTCTGTTCTTCCACCGTGTGAGGAACCAGCAACAGAGGGCCATTTTGTGAGCATAGAGCAGCCCTCACCAGACATCAAACCTGCTGATGCTTGATCTTGGACTTCCCAGCCCCCAGAACTGTGAGAAGTGAATTTCTGTTATTTATAAATTGCCCAGTCTGTGATATTTTGTTATAGCAGGACTAAGACAACAGTCAATGAACAAATGATTCTTTGAAGGAGAAGAAAACACAAAGATGATAAAACTAGGCTGTTTCTGTCACTTGCTGATTAGATGGACCAGCTGGGTGGAGAACCCAGCAGCAGCTGGACCACTGTATTGTGAGCTTCCAATACAGGGAAGCCCTCTACCTTGGGCATTTCTGTGTTTCCCACACAGTGTTGCTCCCAGGGGCAGACCCAGTGCCTCCTGGCTGGGGATTGGCATCTTTGGGAGGGCATGGACCATGGCTGCCCCATTCCTGCTGGGGTCCTGGTACATACTGGCACAAATAAGGTGCTAGTAGCTCCTTGGAAGAATAAACTCTTCCCTCTTGCTGTCTGCAGTCTGTTAACTCACCCCCTCTCTCTGCCAACTGGGACTGTGATCACATCTGCAGACACCCATAGTCTATCCTGGGGTAGAATGGAACAAGCCATGTGAGGGGTCATGAGTCAGCTCACCCCAACAGATTCAAAACCTTGGCCAGAGGAGAGCAGCTGGAAGTGGGAGCTAGTGTCAAGCATCAGTGACAGGCATGGGGAGGTGCAGCCCAGGGCAGCAGGACTGACAGGCCTCTGGAACAGACCAGGCAACACGATGCCCCCATGTGATCTCTACCTGGGATCCCCCTCATGGCTCTCTGCCCACACTGGATACTCACAGGAATGAGCACTACCTGGCTGCAGCACCCCCTCCGGGTCACCATCTGGGTCCACCCATTACAGCATCGGCGCTGGAGACGGGCACGTGCTGGTCCATGCAGATTCCACTCTTCTCTATTCCACTGAAGGCAGGGGCAGTCCCCTCCTGGAGGTTGGGATTGGGTTTGGGGGGAGTTTGGAGCTTGTCTGGCAGCTTCTCTGGCAGAGCAAGGCCACATCTGCCCTGAAGTTAGGAGCCAGTCTCTGAAGACTCTCCGTAGGCCCTATGCCACCCGTTCTCTCAGGCCTAGGTGGGTAAGAGGTGCCCTAAATAGGGACTGATTGGAAAGTGGATGACAGCAGAGCCAGCAGCCAGGAGGGGGGTCCATTTGCTGATGGCTTCCCTTTCACCAGTGGCTCCTTCTTTTTCTAAATGGGCACCCCCATCCGTCCCCAAGCCATGGAGGACATTGAAGGCAGCCTTGCACTGTCCCTTCCTCCTCTGCCGGGGCTGGCAGCCACCCAGGTAGGCTCCCGCCTTGACAAGGCTGTGCCCCCTGAAAGGGCATCCTTAGAGCCCTGCTCCTGGTGGGGAAGCCAAGCACTTTTGTGGACAAGGGCCCTGGAAGGGAAGGGTGAAGAGTCGGCCTTGGGTGGAGGCTCAGCTGCATGCCTTTCCAGGGGGTGCTGGCCTAGGGAGGGGTCCCATCCTTACCTGGGCCAGGTTCCCAGGCTGCCCTGTGAATTCACACGTCCTCCTCGCCCCTACACAGCCAGCACCAAGGGAAAGCAGCCCCAGGCTATGGTGACAGGAAGTCCCCCTTCCCGCTCCTGCAGATCCTCCTGGGATGGCGCCAGCATCTCAGCTGAGATAAATTCCCAGGCAGAGGATGGGCCTGAGGGATAAAGGCCGCCTGGAGCAGGAACAGTGCTAAAGCAATAAGGAAAGGCATAATGGCCCCGCACTTTTAATTTGTGACTAATTTGTTGCACAACGAGGTTGCAATTTTCTAATTGTGATTGCCATTTTAATTTTACTCATGGCTGTGCAACCAACAATGTATAGTCTAGTAATTAAAATTAATTGTACCTTCACCTGCATATTTCTATTAGGCTGTTAAATTTAGTCTGTAAGCTCAATGATTCTGTTCCCTGAAAGATGCCGAATTCATTTCACTGAGCCTGATTCTGCCACACTTGGTAACTCTCCACTCTGAAGGTGGCCTTGCCTTCTGATGAGGGGACGGGGCCATCTCTGCCCCAACCCCTTGGCTCTTGGCAGGCTAGGGGAGCTGAGCTGTCAAGGGCTTTCGCTGAGCCTCCAAGTCTATTATTTGTTACACTTCTAATGAGTTATTAGGTTCTTAAATTGTATGTAGGGATTTCATGAATAATCTTGGAAGACACAAATGGGCTTTCTCCACCAAGTTAAGTCCATGTATGACTCCCATGGCTCTTGCTGGACGTCATTTTCCCAACATAAGCATCTTGGTGGCCATCGGTGGAGGTGGAGGTGGGGCAGGGGTCCCTTCTGAGTTCCGAGTGTGAAGACCTGAGAATCAGGCCTGGGTGCCAGGGCCAGGGAGCCCTTGGATGCCATTGCCTCTTCCCAGCAGCCACCTGGGTTCATGGGGAAAGAGCCTTTCCTGTGCTGGATGAGAGCAACTTCCAACAATCCTCCTTCCACCTTGGAGGCCTGGTGCCCCCCACCCTGGCTGTGCCCAGGGGGCACTAATCTCCTTCAATTAGATGTGCCCTACCAGTTCCTGGTAAAATTGCAACAGCAGCCAGGCCAGATAGATGGACCCTGAAGTGCTGGGGGCCCAGACCATCCAAGCCCAGCCTGCTGCCCACCTTTTGCACCATCCCTTCCAATAATCACCTGGGACCCAAGACAGCTGTGGTGTCTGTGATTTGAGACCAAGAATCCTACTGATGGGCCCTGCACTGTGAAGGAGCAAGCTGAGGCCTCGGATCGAATCCGCACTGTGGAGGAGCAAGCTGAGGCCTCGGGCATGGCCGACTGTTCATTCAACTGGTCTGTGGACTCCATAATCACCGGAGGGAAGGAGGCCCCTGAACAGAGTCTCCCGGGCCCTGGGGACCAGATGGGCCTCTCCTGGCCACACAAGGAGCCAGAGAGTGATTCATACAGGCCCAGGCCGGCCTCCAGAGTCACGGCAAAGAGGGTCCTCAGAGCAAGTGACAGTGAGCAATGGGGACACAGGGTGGCTGACCCAGCCAGAGCCAGCCAGGAGAGGGAATAGCCCAAGCCATCTTCCCCAAGGGAAGCAGAAAGAAGACAGAATTCAGGAGGAACACCTAGAAAAACCCAGCCTGGGCAAAAAAATGCTCACCCTGCATTCCCCAGGTGGACCCGCCCACGGCCTCACTGGTTCCAGTAGGACCCACCGCCATGCTTATGCAAGTCTCTACCCGGGGGAGGTCAGGAGGGCCCACCAGGATCACCTGGACACTGCACTGTACCCCACACATCTCACCAGCCATGCAGATGGCCCCTGAGGCCAGGCTCCCTGGGCCCCTTGGGAGAGGTTGAGGGAAAGCTGGACCTGGTGAGTCCTGCTGGGGCGGGGGTGTTTCTGCCCCAGAGAAACTCTCACTTGGGCTCCAAGTCACCCGGCTATGTTGGTATTGACTCTGTCCCCTCTAAGAGCCCCTGGAGGGGCACGGATGGGCCAGTGGGCAGAGGCTAGACAAGGCCTCCAGGTGTGGGTCTCATGCTCAGGAAAAGGTGTCTGCCCAGACTGAGGGCTCTGCACCCATGGGCCATGCCAGGCAGCCTGGGCAGGGGAGGGAGGGAGAGAGATATGAGGCCAATGGGACTGACTCCTGGCAAAGGACCTGAGCCTTCTTCTGTGAGTTGAAGCTTCCCAATTCCACTGAGCCAGGAAGCCCATCTTGCTGGTGCCTCTTCTCTGAGCCAGGCCATAATGGGGCTAGGAAGGAGTCATCAGTTACTGTCCTTCCTTGACATCAAGGAAAACATGGATCTTGATTGTGCAAGAAGGAAGGATGGGCCCTGAGAACCTTTCAGGGAAACTGGGAATAGATACCTCCCCACCCACCCATCCACGCATGCAACCATCCATCCACCCACCCATCCGTCATCCACTCAACCATCCATCCATCTTCCCATCCATTCATCCATCCACTCACCCAGTGACCCATTCACCCATCCATCCACTCACCCCCTAATCCACCCAACCATCCAGCACACATCCATCATCCATCTGCCCACCCACTCACCCACCAACCCACCCAACCATCCACCCACCCACTTATCATTCACCCATCCATCCATCCATCCACTCACCCATCTACCCATCCACTCACCCACCCAGCCACCCACCCACCCATCATTCACTCATCCATCTGCCCACCAACCCACCCAACTATCCAGCACCCATGCATCATCTGCCCACCCACCCATCCATCCATCCATGCGTCATCTGTCCACCATCCATCCATCTACCCATCCATCCATCATTCAGCCATCTACCCACCCAGCCACCCACCACCAATCCATCCAGTGACCCACTCACCCACCCAACCATCCATCCATCCATCCATCCATCCATCCACCAATTTACCTATCAATCCATCCATCATCATTCATCCATCATCTATATATCCATCTACCCACCAGCCACTCATATATCTATTATCCATCCACTCTCCCACCCACCACCCATCCATCTATCCATCCACCCACCCATCTATCCACTCATCTATCATGCATCCACCCACCCATCCATCATCCACCCATCTATTCATCCACCCAGCCACCACCTATCCATCCATTTACTTATCAGTCCACCCATACATCATTCATCCATCATCTATACATAATCTACCAATTCATCAACCATCTATCCATTCATCTACCTATCAATCAATCCATCATTCTTCCATCATCTATACATCCATCCACACCTCCAGCCATCTACCCACCCATCCATCATCCTTCCATCCATTCATCCATCCATTCATCCACTCAGCCATCACCTACCCATCCATCTATTTACCTATCAATCCGCCCATCCATCATTCACCCGTCATCTATACATCATCCACCAATTGATCATCCATCTATCCATTCATCTACCTATCAATCAGTCCATCATTTATACATTCATCCACCCATCCACACACCACTGATCCATTATCCATTCATCCACCAACCTACCAATGCACCCATCCATTCCCCATCCACCCACCCCATCCATCCACCCACCATCCATCCATCCCCCACCCATCTATCCACTCACCATTCGCCTGTTCATCATCCGTCCTTCCACCCACCCTCTCATCCTCTCAGCAAGTGCACACTGAGTGCCTGCCGCATGTCAGAGCTGAGCACAGAACAGGACAGGCAGGGCTTGGAGCCCTCAGGTTTTTCACATCCTTAGGTGAGGCTGGTAGGCAAGATAGATAATAAAACGTAAATTTGGAAAACATGTAGCGTGTCTTGCCAATACACACTATGAAAAAAATAGTGCAGGGAAGGGGGCCAGGTGCTGAAAGCTGGTGGGGTACAGGGGCGGCATTACAGCCTCAGCCTGAGGAGGTGAGGGTAGTCTGATGTGGAGCTTCGAGGACTGTTAGAGAAGCAGCCAGGGGGCCAGGTGACTGGGGGGTGAGCACGGGACATGGTCTCAGGACCATGGAAGGTCTTGTTCCCTTCCCTGGGTAACACAAGAGGCATCAGAAGCTGAGAGCCAAGGAGCGACAAGATGTGAATCTGGCTTTATGTGACCTCCCCATGAGGCTGCCCCCACCTTCTCTCCTGACACACACCAGCAGGGGGTCCTAAGCCACGGATGTGACCAGTCACCCTGCTTGATGCCCTCAGTGGCTCCTGTCACCTCACGGTAAAGCTCAGCCCTCAGCACAGGTTGAAGCCCCAACAGCTCCTGCACCACCTCTGCACCCTGTGTGCCCTCGCCCTCCACTAGCAGTCATGCCAGCGTCTTGCTTTCGTCCTTCCTTGCCTTTGACCTTCCTGTCCTTGCCCCTAGACATCCTTTCCCCAGTTCTTACTCTGGTGAGCTCCCTCTCCTTCACAGGCATCCTCCCCCAGGAAGCCCTCTCTGGACCCCTGGGCAAGGCTGGGGTTATCTGCAAGTGCCAGGCATCCTGGCTGTGAGCAGCGGCCGGGTGCATTCAGGCCATGGCCCACCCGCTCTGCTGGGCCCACCTGGGGAAGCTCTGCCCTTCCTCCATCCGTGAAGGTAGTCCTCTGGGGCTGTCCTGTACCCTGCAGATCTGGCTTTTTCCTGCTCTGGTACCTCCTGCCTTCCCTGCTGATGCCCAGCCAGGTGAAGAGCACATGCCTGGCTCCCCTGGTGGGTCCCTCCTGCACCTCCAGGGACACTGGGGGGTGAGACAGTCCTGCCCACGCCTGCCCAGTGGAATATGCCCAGGCCTGGATGCCTGCCCTTCCCCCTCACTTGCCCTGATCCTGGCAAAGTACTCCCCATGCTCCTGCACTCAGGCCAGCAGTCAAGAGTCCTCCCCCGTCCCTCACCCCTCCATCACCAGGGCACCATTTCATGGTGAACAGCTCTCCCATCTGCACACCCTGGGCCAGGCCTAAACCAATGAAGGGGCCTCTGCACGGCCTCTCACTCTCCCACCTGCTTCCACCCCACAGCCAGAGCAGCCTCAGCAAAGGCCACTTTGGGCATGTTCTTCTCTGTGTGGATGCTACCTTTCCCATCCTCTCCACAGCCCAGCCTCATGCCCCCCAGGGCCTCTCATCTTCCCTGCTCAGCTCAGCAGCCTCCAGAGCCCCTCAGCCCCGTGGCTGCCCCACCACCTACTGCTGGGGCGCCTTTTCCTCCCACCCGCCCAGAGCCCTGCACTGCTAGCTTTCTGCCCCTTCTCCTCAGCGCTGGTCACCGTGTGCTGCCACCCAGGGCTCACAGGCAGGGACGGGCGGGGCCTTGTTGCTGCTCCCGAGGCAACCCCAGTAGCAGAATTCAATGAATATCACTGAACAAATGAATGAACAAATGGACGGGCGTCAGTAGTACACCTCAGCTGCATGGTTCCCATGCTCACTATTTTTAAATAATAGGACAAAATGCAGCTCTGCTTTGAGGTCTCATGGGAGTGGATTCTGCGGTGCCAGGGAAGGTGGGCACTTGGCCATATGGAGCTGCTGGGCTGAGAGTTCCAGCCTTGTCGGTCAGGCCTGTGCTCCTGGGTCAGGGCTGGAGGTCCCCTGATGCTCCCCCTGTCCTGCTGCCCGTGGCTGGCTCCCGCCCAGAGGAGACAGGGAGGAAGGCCGGGGCGGTGCGGGAGCACTGGGGAGGCCCTGCCGTCATCGGGGTGGGCAGAGTTGCCAGCAGCAGATGCTGCTGTTCCAGGGTGAGGGCACGGTGGGTCCAGAATCCTGAGCAGTCCACTTTACTGGCCAGTGCGCAAGAGGGTGCCCCCACCAACCCTTGACCTTCTGACCTCCCCCTACCCACCCAGTCCTCCACCCTAGTGGCTGCCTCCTCCTGGCCCTTCTTCTCCACCCACTGCAGGCCAGGCTGTCATCTTCTTTGCACCCCGCCCACCCTGGCCTGGCAGCCATCCCATTTCCAGGTGGCAGGGTGGGCAGGTGGGGGGTGGGCAGGTGAGGGGTGTGGCAAGTGGGGGGTGTGGCAGGTGGGGAGTGTGGTAGGTGCGGGTGTGTGGAAGGTGGGGGCTGGGCAGGTGGGGAGGGGAGTGAACAGGTGGGGGTTGTGGCAGGTGGGGATGTGGCAGGTAGAGAGTGGGCAGGTGGGAGGTGGGCAGGTGGGGAGTGGGCAGGTGGGGGTGTGTGGCAGGTGGGGGTGTGGCAGGTGGGGGTGTGGCAGGTGGGGTGTGTGGCAGGTGGGGGTGTGTGGCAGGTGGGGGTGTGGTAGGTGGGAGTGTGGCAGGTGGGGTTGTGGCAGGTGGGGTGTGTGGCAGGTGGGTGTGTGGCAGGTGGGTGTGTGGCAGGTGGGGAGTGGGCAGGTGGGGGTGTGTGGCAGGTGGGGATGTGGCAGGTAGAGAGTGGGCAGGTGGGAGGTGGGCAGGTGGGGAGTGGGCAGGTGGGGGTGTGGCAGGTGGGGGGTGTGGCAGGTGGGGGTTTGGCAGGTGGGGGTGTGGCTGGTGGGGGGTGTGGCAGGTGGGTGTGTGGCAGGTGGGGAGTGGGCAGGTGGGGGTGTGTGGCAGGTGGGGGTGTGGCAGGTGGGGGTGTGGCAGGTGGGTGTGTGGCAGGTGGGGAGTGGGCAGGTGGGGGTGTGTGGCAGGTGGGGGTGTGGCAGGTAGGGGGTGTGGCAGGTGGGGAGTGGGCAGGTGGGGGTGTGGCAGGTGGGGGTGTGGCAGGTGGGGGGTGTGGCAGGTGGGGGGTGTGGCAGGTGGGAGTGTGGCAGGTGGGGGGTGTGGCAGGTGGGAGTGTGGCAGGTGGGGGTGTGGCAGGTGGGGAGTGGGCAGGTGGGAGTGTGGCAGGTGGGGGTGTGGCAGGTGGGGGTGTGGCAGGTGGGGGTGTGGCAGGTGGGTGTGTGGCAGGTGGGGAGCGGGCAGGTGGGGGTGTGTGGCAGGTGGGGATGTGGCAGGTAGAGAGTGGGCAGGTGGGAGGTGGGCAGGTGGGGAGTGGGCAGGTGGGGGTGTGTGGCAGGTGGGGGTGTGGCAGGTGGGGGTGTGTGGCAGGTGGGGGTGTGGCAGGTGGGGGGTGTGGCAGGTGGGGGGTGTGGCAGGTGGGTGTGTGGCAGGTGGGTGTGTGGCAGGTGGGGAGTGGGCAGGTGGGGGTGTGTGGCAGGTGGGGATGTGGCAGGTAGAGAGTGGGCAGGTGGGAGGTGGGCAGGTGGGGAGTGGGCAGGTGGGGGTGTGTGGCAGGTGGGGGTGTGGCAGGTGGGGGTGTGTGGCAGGTGGGGGGTGTGGCAGGTGGGGGGTGTGGCAGGTGGGGGGTGTGGCAGGTGGGGGTGTGCAGAGTTTCCTAGCACCTGCCTGCCCTCTTGCTCCAGGAGCTGGGTCCTCCCCTATCTAGTAGGAGACAGAGGGATGACAGATCCCATGGGCATGTCAGTGGCTGCTGGGAACAAACGCAAGCAAAGGAGGGGACAGTGACGGATTGGGGGGAGGGGGCCACGAGTTTAATCCAGAGGTCAGGAGAGGCCTCCTCGCGCAGGTGACAGCGAGAGCCTGACGGGGATCCCGGCGTGGCCACCTGAGGAGGAGCCTTCCCGGGCCAAAAGAGGAGGTGGAGGAGCAGCCGGGCAGGGTGGGCTTGACCGGAGGGCTCGGAGGCCTTGCAGGCACCGCAGGGAAGAGGCGAGGCTGACCAGACTCGCTGACCAGACTGGCATCTTGGTGGAGAACAGCGAGTGGAGGTCAGGGTGAGGGGTTGCGGGTCTTGACAGGCGCAGCCAGACAGCAGGAGCGCGGCGGGGCTGGGGGCGCCTCTGGGGAGATCCGGGAGGTGGAGCCGGGAGGAGCTGCCACCCGGGTGGGACCAGGAGTGGGGGGGTCCCAGCCTCGGGAGACGGCTCGTGCGGGGTGGGCCGGGGTCCCAGCTGGAGCAGCGGAGTGGAGATGCCCGCAGGGGCTGGACGCCGAGCCCGGGGTGCGAGATCTTGGGGGCGGGAGGACGCGTGAAGCCTGCAGCGGACGGAGGGCAGGCCCGGCCGGCCCCGACACTCACCCGGGCTCCGGCTGCCCCGCGGGACACGGGCGCGGGACACGGGGCGCGGTGGCCGCTGACACCCGTCAGGCGCGATAACGGGCGCGGCGCCGCCGACGCCGCGAGCGCATTAATCTTCCCCAAATTAAAATCTGCAGCGCGGCGTTTAAGATTGAGGCCACCACGGTTCAGCGCGGTGTGACCGCCAATTTTGATAAAAGTGTTTTAAGAGCGGGGAGACGGAGATAAATTGCCTGCGGCTGCGGCGCGCCACCGGGTGAGAGCCGCGCAGACCCCGGGTCGCCCCCGCCGGCCGCGCTTCCCGCAGTGACGTCCGCTGACATGGGTCCGGCCTGGGCAGGAGGGGACCCCGCCCCCGGCGGCTCCCCCAACCCCCACACCCCCGAGACACCGGGCAGGGAGCTTGCGTGGGGTCCATGGAAAGCCCACCCGGCCAGCCGGCGCCAAGGAGCCGCCCGGAGCCCGGAGCGCAGCCGTGTTCCCCACACGGTCCCCACCCGAGGTGTCCAGCTGCGCCTGACTGAGAGGGCGAATGCCTGATGCGTGCAAGTTCCTTTCTTCAATAAACCCCTCTAGAGCGCCCAAGGTGCAGGCACTGGCTCTGTGCGATGAGCTCCTGCAGGGATCAGCCACCTGGTTCCAGAAGGGGCCGGCCAGGCTCAGCAGTGAGCCCCACTCAGGACCACGCCCACTCTGCCAGGCCCAATAGTGAGTCCCTCTGGGAACCACATGCGCCCTGCCAAGCTCAGCAGTGACGTCCACTTGGGACTACACCCACCCTCTGCGCCCTGACAGCTCAGCCAGCCCCAGGTCTGGCCGGGGTGTGATGGGTGACGCTGGCCATGTGGAGTCAAGACACCTGGGTGGGGACACTGGGAGCTGCCCTCCTGGGGAACCTCCCCAGGATTTCCCTGTCCCCTGCTCATGAGGGACCCCACAAGAGGGCCCCTTCACCACCCCTCCTCCTAGCCAGATTGGCCCCTGTTTTAAAGTCAGAGTTAAAGCCCCTTCCTCCTTGGGGCCTTCTCAGGCCTCACTCGCCTGACTTCCAGCGCCATCTTCACCCCGTGCCTCACTCTCCTGCCCTGTTGGGCGCTGCCCTCGGGTCCTCTACCCATGGTCAGCATTGGTCCCAGCAGATGCCCTGACCCACTCCCACAAACCCTCCCAGGCCTCAGCCCCTCCTGCTTCCTAGACACATCCCCACCTGGCCAGCTAGAGCTGCCTGTGAGGGCAGTAGGGCTGGGCTGGCCGGGTCTCCGGGGGAAGGAGAAGCACTGGCCTGGAGCCTGGGCAGAGCTGGGCCCACGCCAGGGCCTGGGGTCTGAGAAGGAGCTCTCTGGGAGCGGTTCCTGGGGGAGGAGACAGAGCCTGAGAGGGATTCGCAGGGAGAAGGGTGCTAGGAGGGCTGGTTACAGCATTGGGGTCAGGATGGAGCAGGTCCAGGGGAGGAGCAGTGTGGGGGACTTGAGGCCGATTTTTGAAGGACCCAGAGAAGTTGCATTGGCGTCAGCTCAGCTGGACACATCGTTGATGGCTTTTGCCTTTTCTTACAAAGTTGAAGCCTGTAGGAAACACCTGGTTTGCTTTGGGTGAAGCCTGCCTGCCTGCTTGTCCTCTCCCCTGAGCAGCTGTGAAATTGATATTTAAAACTAATTGTACAGCACCCTCGGGGCAGCCGTGCCAGGCAGTGGCTGGACAGTGGCCATATTCATTCCATCTTGCCTCGGGCTCTGTCCATGACCCCAGCAGGAGATTAGGGCTGAAGATGAGGGGCTTATCTCCAGCGGACAGCGGCTGCCCCACCCCCACTGCCAGCCACAGCCCCCTCCTCCGGCTGCCCACGGCCACTCAGCTGCCCCCTCCTCGGAGAGTGGTCCTCCGATCTCATAACATCCAATTACTGCCCTGACTGCTGTCTGGGTCTCAGATCAAATCGCTCAGCTGCAGTGAGGAGCCCCAAACAGGTCAATCTTGGCCGGTTAGACACGGTGTCCAGCATGAGGCCGCGGAGCCCGCCTCGGGAGCCAGAGGCAACATGCACAGCCCTGGGGTCGTGGCCGCCACCAGCGTCTTGATGATACTGGGCTCTGGCTGTGAGTCAGGGCCAGGACACTGTCAGCATGCAGGGCGCGGTCAGGCATGGACACGAGGGTGGTGGCCTCGGGAAAGGTCACCAGCGACTGGCCACCAGGCCACCCAGCAGCTCTGGCAGTAGGTGCCGTGGCCCCCGGCCCACTGGCTGCAGGCCTGTGTGCTGTAGTGCACTGGGTGGAATAGCATCCCTCCGAAATTCCTGTACATCAGTACCCATGAGTGTGACTCATTCAGAAACAGGCTTTGCAGATGTACTCAAGGTAAAATGGAGTCACATGAGTAGGGCGGGCCCTAATCCAATGACTGGTGTCCTTGTAAGAAGAGAAAACAGAGACATGGAGACACCCACGCAGGGAGATGGCCATGTGAAGACAGAGGCAGGTGGAGTGTGCTGCTACAAGCCAAGAGGATGGCATCCAGGAAGGCCAGCAGCCCAGGAATCTGGGGAGACGCAGGAAGGGTCCTCCCCTGGAGACTGCAGAGAGTGTAGCTCTGCCAGCACCTGGGTTTCAGGCTTCTGGGCTCCAGCCTGTGAGAGGACGCACTTCTGGCATTGTTAGCCCCTCAGGTTGTGGCACTTTGTTATGGCAGCCACAGGACATTGGTGTGCCCACTGTGTTGGCAAAATCTCTGGTTGGTCCCTAGGTCCACAGCTTCTGCCCATCTCCCACCACCTCCCCTCCAAGCCTCCTACCCTTCCCATGGCCCTTTGGGGTACCCACAGCTGTACCCTGATGTTCAGAGGTCACTTGAATCCACTGAGAATCTTATGTCAGTCCCAGCCATGTCATCAAACAGGGGCCAGCCCCCTGTGATCTCCACCCCCTACCCTGGGGGCCTCCTCAAAGCCAGGCAGCAGGGCTCTGCAATGCCCTTCAGGGTCCCAAGACCCCGAACCTCCCCCCCTTGCCAGTCAGCCCCAAACTCAGCAGGAGCAGGTGCAGCGCTTAGAGCCATCCGCAGGCCTGGCTCTGCAGCCTCCACCTCTGGGAGCCTCAGTGCTTGCATCTGTAAAATGGGGGCGAAACTGCCACTGCTGAGGTGGCCTGCGCTGTATCATCCAAAGGAAAGAGTGGAAGAAGGTGTGTAAAAACGATGCCTGGTCAGCCAGTGTAGACAGGAATTATTCAGGAGAACCAGGTCCCTGCAATGTCCCTAGCCCCAAGGGTCATTGTGAGGACTAAATGGGTAAAGCTCTCTTTGCACAGTGCCCAGCCCTTAGTGGGCACTCAGCAGACACTTTTCTCTGCCCCTTGGTATTGACAGCCACCGGGGGCCTCCTCTGGACCCTGCATTCTCAGCCTAGAGTGGAAGGTGTCACCAGTACCGGTGGCCTGCTCTCCCTTTAAGGTTGGGCCCCAAATGTGGGGTCCTTTATGGCCCTCCTGCCACAGGCACTGATGCTCATCCGTGGCCTTCCACCTGGGGGCTCCTATTTCATCCACAGCCTCTTGTGCTTGTGTGCTCCACCAAGGTTTCAAAAACCCACTATCCCATTTAATCTAACGGCAACAGTTTGAGGTCAGCAAGGCAGATGTCTTTCCCATTATCTCTCACGTCATCATTGCTCATATTCACCCATCATCACCACCATAATCATCACCATTATCATCATCCCCATCATCACTATCACCATCACTATTATCATCATTCACACCATCCCCACCAACATTATCACCACCATCACCACCATCAGCAGCAGCATTGCTATCATCACTGTCACCATTAACATAATCATCACCATTATCATCAACATCGCCATTATCATCAACATCACCATCATCATCATCATCACCATCAGTAGCATCACCATGACCATCACCATCACTATCATCACCATTATCCCTACCATCATCACGATCATCACCACCATTGTCATCACCATGGTCACCACCATCACCACCACCATCATTATCACCATCACCATCATCATCATCACAGTCACCATCATCATCACCATCACCATCTTCACCATCATCATCACCATCACCACCACCATCAGCAGCAGCATCACCATTACTATCACCATCATCCCTACCATCATCGTCATCACCATAATCACCACCATCATTACCATCACCATCATCTTCACCATCATCATCGCTACCACCATCATCATCACCATAATCACCACCATCACCACCATCATCACCACCATCATCACCATCACCACCATCACCATCATCATCACTATCATCATCACCATCATCACCACCATCACCACCATCACCACCATCACCATCATCATCACTATCATCATCACCATAATCACCACCATCACCACCATCATCACCACCATCACCACCATCACCATCACCATCGTCATCACTATCATCATCACCATCATCACCACCATCACCACCATCACCACCATCACCATCATCATCACTATCATCATCACCATCATCACCACCGTCACCACCATCACCACCATCACCATCATCATCACTATCATCATCACCATAATCACCACCATCACCACCATCATCACTACCATCACCACCATCATCACCACCATCACCATAATCACCACCACCAGCATCATCACCATCACCACCATCATCATTTTCACTATCATCATCACCATCACCACCATCATCACTACCACCATCATCATCACCACCATCACCACCATCATCACTACCATCATCATCACTATCATCACCACCACCAGCATCATCACCATCACCACCATCATCACTACCATCATCATCACCATCACCATAATCACCACCATCACCATCATCACCATCATCACCACCATCATCATCACTATCATCACCACCACCACCATCATCACCATCACCACCATCATCATTTTCACTATCATCATCACCATCACCACCATCATCACTACCACCATCATCATCACCACCATCACCACCATCACTACCATCATCATCACTATCATCACCACCACCAGCATCATCACCATCACCACCATCATTTTCACTATCATCATCACCATCACCACCATCATCACTACCACCATCATCACCATCACTACCATCATCACCACCACCATCATCATCACCATCACCATAATCACCATCATCACCACCATCATCACAATCAACACCATTATCACCATCACCATTGTCACTGTTGTCAACCCAATGATGATCTTCTTCATTATCTTCACAATCATCCATCATCATCACCATTGTTGTCACTGCCATCAACCCCTTCGTTATCTCCTTTATCACCACCATGACTGTCATTATCATCATTATCATCATCATCATCCAAAACCAATTTTCAGCTGCAAAGTCAAAGGTAAAGAGAAGCACTGAATGACTTGCTGAAGGCCACTCGGTCTTCTACAAGGCCACTTTTTAGAAGGGTTCAAACACTCAAACACCTTCTGGTCTTCTTCTGTACCAGTCCCAGAAGAAATGCCACCCAAGCAGCCCCCACAGTGCCCTACGCTCTCTACCTTCCTCCTGGAGATGTGCTCATTTTCTGGCCCATGCCCACAGTCAATTCTGCTTGAGGCTTCTGTATCCTGCTCACTCCCTCAGTCATGCCCCATTTCTGTAAGGCCAGAGAATCCTTTTCCATAATACCCAATAAATAACCTGGATTTAATTGAATTAATATCGACAGCATGTAATTGCTCCTGGTTGTTCAAGCCTGCTGAAGAGGGGCGTGAGGGGGTGGGGCAGTGAGGTTATTGCTTTAAAAAAAAAATGCCCTCAGCCCCGAGCAGCATTTTGGCCTTATTATTATAGTTATAATGAGGGCAGCTGATTTGATCTCTCCTTCCACAATAGCGCAGCACAGCCTGGCTAAATAAACAGCCAAAGTCCTTTGTCCCTGTGGGCTGTTTCTGGGTAATTAAAATCAATAGGGTCTTCCTCGCAGATCTCCTTAGCCTCATCAAGCCTCAGTGCTCAGGGCTGCCAGGTGTAAGACAAGCAAATGAACTTGCAGGCCCCTGGAGGGGTGGACTCAAGAGCTGCTTGCAAACAAACCAACGGGGCAGGATGGGCAGCGCCCCGGCCAAGCCCCCTTCCCACCTGCTGGTGGCTGTCCTCCAGTGCTGTGGCCTCCCTGGGTCCCAGGAATTTTGGAAACAGCCACAGTCCCAGAGGTGATTGTGTGTGGGGGGGAGGTGGTGCAGGGGGGAGGCTGCAGTGAGGGGACTCCAGAGTGGGCCGTGAGGCCAAGGTCTCAGGCTGCAGCTCCGAAGCCAATGGACAGAAGCCCCCAGGTGGGGCCTGGGGTCTGTGAGGAGGATCAGAAAGGGTTCTCCCCACCCGGGCCGGTATCCTTTGCCCACTCTCCCCACCCCGGCCGGGGACCTCTGCCTTCCCCACTCCACCTTTAACTTCATGGAAGGTGAAGTAAGTCCCTGTGGAGCACTGGACTCCCATCCCCAGCAGCCACCCCACATCCTGTCCCTGGTCCCAGGGTGGCACTCAGCGGCCACGCGTGGACTCTCTGGACCACACAAGCTTCAGGGCCCTTGCTCACTGCTCAGCGGGTGGGCACCGAGGGGCACCCACCTGCAGGGTCCTGTCCTGGGCTCTGGGGTCCAGGAAGTGAATGGCATAGAGCCCACGCCAAGGCAGGGAGGCCAGCCTGCTGCACTTGGAGCAAACTGGGAAGGAGCTGGCACAGGGTGTGGGCAGTGGGGCGGGAGGGCCCCGAGGAGGCCGTGGCAGGTGCAGGGACCAGGCCCCGGGAGGCCGTGGGGGCAGATGAGTGGACTCCAGAATCATGCCAAGGACAGAGACTGAGAGGTCTGTGAAGATGGGGTGGTGGGGGGCACTGACGTGAGGGTGAGGGGCCAGCCGTGGGGGTCATCAAGATCAGAAGAGCCAGCAGGGCTGGAGGCACCCGCTTGGGGTCCTCAGTGTGTGGATAAGGGATGAGTGCAGACAGGGCAGGGAGGGGTCAGGGCAGCACCGGTTGCCCACAGTTAGAGGATGGGGCCTGGAGAGACAGAGAAAGCAGCACGGAGCCAGGGCAGGAGAGTCCGCGGGGAGCAGAGCTGGGGTGCTGGGCCGAGCTCCAGAGGCAGGATTGGAAATGCCCCCAGGGGCTGAGGCCACACTGGGCTCCTCCCCACCTCCTCCTCCTCCGCACCCTGTGAGGCAGGGACCACAGTGCTCCCTTTACAGATGAGAGTGGTCATCATACTCAAGGTTGCACGGCTTGCCCTGTCCTCCTCGTCTCCAAAACAGACCTCGGCCCCGCCCACTTGTCCACTCTGGGGGACCCCTGCCGAGTCTGCCTGGCCACTCAGGGACCTTCTCACTGGTCACCACCACGGATGCATCCTCCCTCTCCTGCCCCTTGCTCTGGCCCAGTCTCCTCCCTCAAGGCCTCGGCGACTCCCCCTGCACTGGGCTGTCTGTCCAGCTGTTTTTGAGGCTGCTCCCACAGATCTCCCCGCCCTCTGACATCCCTTCTCCTGGCCCCCTCGACCACAGTGCCCGGCGTCTCCTCCCCAGCACCGCGCAGTCTGGCTGCCAGGTCCGGCTTTAGTCCAGAGAGCAGGCTTAGAGGGCAGGGACAGGGGTGGGGCAGAAGCTGCCCGCTGGCTACAGCCCCTAAGGGAAAGGCCCCTTCTGGATGTAAACTGTTACATTTCCACCCATGTGTGTGAGTTTTGGCTTCTGCTAGGCCCTAGCCTGGCCTCAGGCCTGCAGGGCTTGTCCCATGTGGTGGGGTGGGGACCACAGCACCAACCTGGGGAGGCCGCTGCAGCCTGGGAGAGGCTCCACCTGAGGCCCTTCCACCCCAGCCTCTCCACTCCCGCTCAGAGCTCCCTCCCTGCCCAGCTGCTCAAAATCCTCTTCAAGACAGCCTGCAGCAGGGGCTGGAGTCACCCGCCTGTGCCCTGGGACCCAGCACGGAGCCTGGTGACCCACAGGAGACAGCCAATTCCTGTGTCCGTCAGGGTCCAGCCGGAGGCAGAGCTGACACAGGCCACCCTTGGTGTGGGCTCAACGGGTGAGTCCTAGAGGGTGGGGGGAGCAGGACCAGAGGCCCTCGGACCCTGATACGTAAGGACCTGATGCTGGCAGGGGGAGGCTGCCCCAGCCAGCCCTGCGGGGACACTGCCCACCAATCAGAAGGCGAAGGGTTGGGCTCGGCCAGGCCACCCGCCCCTCACCTCCACTCAGCGGCAGGTTCACCAAGGATGTCTAACAGCCCAGCTCTGGCCTTCCTCCCACACAGCCTACGGGCCACCCAGTGCCCGATGACACCTGACTTTGAGGGTCTCTGTCTGGCTTGCCGAGGACCAGGGAAGAGTTTACTTCCATTCTTAAAGAGGTTTCAACTTCATGATCCTCTGTAAGCCCTCTTTTCCTAATTAAATGTAGCCTGAATTAAATTCCTTTCAGGGTGCGGGGGCAGCCGGCACGCTGACCAGCCAGAGGGACCCTCACCCCTCGGGGTGGGCACGAGCAGCGATCACAGGACAGTGATCCATGGGCCAATATCCCCAGCACCCACGCAGCCGACCCCAGGGCCGCTATTAGCTGCTTTTTAATTAACTGTCCACCTCTCCCACCCTGGGCAATCAGATGCCCAGAAGAGGGAAGGAGCAGCCAGGCAGTCTGGTGTCCACGGCCTCCTTTCCTGCTGACACTGTGGGGCTGCCGGCGCCCCCTGAGCCGCACTCCGGGGCCTCTGTGTCTCCCTGTCCTGCACAGTGCAGAAATCCCAACCTTCACCCACATTCCCTCGGGTCTCCCAGGGCCTTCTGGTCTTCTCGGGTTGGCTGGGGGAACACTGGATCCCGCAGAGGCAGCGGCAGGAGTGAGGGGCCCTCGGGGGAGGGAGGGCGGGGGCTGGGGAGGGGACACCCGAGGTAGGAGGGGGCGGAAGGCCTGGCAGCAGGAGGACCGGGGTAGGGGAGCCGTGTCGGCCACGGGGTCAGGGGGCTGCGGCTGCCCCCTCCCTTGGGGGTGCCTGGGGACACGGTGCACCCCACAACCACCAGCCACCTCCCAGGGCCTGCCCACGGCACAGGGGTCCAGAGACCGACAGTGGTGAATCAGGTACGCGCCGACTGGACCTTGGGTTTCCAGAAACTGCCTCCAACAGAGATCCTTGGATTTGAACCCAGGCCCAGACAAAGCTGGGACCCCAGCCCTGCTCCTGCACTTATTTCATGAAGCTTTGTGGGCACTGACTCGCTGCCTTCCTGCGGCAGAAATCTGGTGGGAGAGATGGGCACAGACGGGAGAGGGCAGGCTGCCTGGCGAGGAGGGGGCAACGGTTCAGCTCGGTCGGCACGGGGGCCACTTTGATTAAGTGACTTGGAGCTGAGGCCACAGCAAGGGAGCAGTGAGCTCCACACAGCTGTGGGTCCCGTGCTCCCTGCAGATGGCATGTGCAGAGGCCCGAAGCAGGCAGGGATGAGGTCAGCGTGGCTGGAGCGAGCGCAGGAAGCCGGTGGCCAGGGAGGAGAGAAAAGGCTGGGGGCCCACGGGGGAGGCTCTGCGGCCTTGGCTGCAGGCTACAGGAGCTGGCCCCTCTGAGAGCCGGAGGGAAGGACAGCTCTGGGCTCCTGACTCAGGGGGCCCTGCCAGAGCCCTCTCAGGCCCTGCCAGCACGGCCGCCACAAGGCCTGGCTTACTCCCAGGACCCCAACTGCAAGCAGAATGTGGAGCCCACACAAGGGGCTTCAGAGAGCTGCAAAAACACACGCTTACAGCCACTGGGAGGTTCACAACCAGCAACACATGCCCACACACCTGACACCCTCCCACACACACCTGCACTCCCCACACACGCCTGCACAGCCCGCCACCAGCACACAGACGACCACCCCCCACACTGGTGGAGGCCTCCTCAGGCTCCCTGGCTGGCTCACGCTCCATCCACTCCCACCGCCTGTGTACACAGCCCCACGGGGGCCGCCCACCAGGCTGTCCTCTGCGGATGCTGGACACTGACCCACGCGGGGCTTGTAGGGGGGGCGATGTGATAACTCTGCAGTCTCAATGAAACGCTGCCGCCAGCCCTTGGCTGGAGGATGCTGGGGGCGGGGGTCCTTCTCCAAGCCTCCTTTCCTTTTCCCCAACTCCAGGGCTGGAACATCAAACCTCAAGCCCCTTCTCACCCTCCATTCGCAGGAGACCCCACTGCTTTCTGATCTGACACCCGCCTCCCCTGAGTGTGGCTCCTCTGGGCTGGGACGGTCTCAGGAGTGACGGGAGCAGCATAGGACACGGCGCACGTTCCGTTCTCTTCTCTCCCTGCGGCTGGAACACAGTGTCTCGGAGCCTTCCCTGGCTGGGGGACAACCTGTGTGTGCACCTGGGCCCTGAGCACAGGGACTGGGCCTCTCCTTCCTCTGGAGACCCCAGACGTGCACAGTGTGTCCTCCGTGACGAGCAAACATCAGTATTCCTTAATCCAGTATCATGAAGCCCAGTGGGTGGCCACTGGGGGCTGCCCGGTAACCTCGGGCCAGCTCAGTGGGGTCCTGGGCAGCAGCTTCTCCCCCCACTTGGAGTCGGAGAGCAGCCTCCAAAGACCCCCGGAACCCCCCGGGCACAGACCGAGGTCAGGTCACCCCCAGTGTGCTCAGGACCGGGATGCAGAGACCGCCGGCATTGCGCAGGCTGGGACTGGAGGGAGGCGGGGCGGGAGGGAAGCCTCCTGGGAGAAGTTGACCCTTGCAAGCGAACAATCCCCGGCGATTTCCCAGTCAAGTCCCGGCAAGCAATCAGAGCCCCCCGCCAAGGTTCAGGAGCACGGATGGAGGCGAGAGGGCAGCCTCTGCCTTCATGCTTTATTCCCTGACAGTATCCATCTTTCCAAATTGATTTTTGATATCCACAGTGACCTGGAAGGGAGACACGGCGATAACTCTCAGAAAGTGGAAAACAATATTATCGCCACAAATATGAATTACTGGCCGCCAGGTGAAATCTACTGTGCAGTGAATTATGTGACTCTGGTGCTCCTATAATTCTTGGGAATTTTATAGAGTCGTGAGAGGGCCTGTGGGCGCCGACAAGCACTTAACAGCCAGAACCGGCCCCACAACTCTCGGGGCCATTTGATTTAGCCGCCCGGGGCACTGTGGGCCACTCTGCCCTGTCTGGGAAGCACGAGGAAGGAGGGGGGTGGTGGGCCGCCACGTCTGGAGTTTCAGACTTCATCTGAGGCTCTGATCATCATTCTCAGGGCTGGAGACTCTCAGACGCTGCCTCGTTGCTGTCATGGGCAACAGAGCAGCACCCGCTCTGTTCTCTGTTCACCCTCTCTGTTCCCTTTTCACCCTCTCTGTTCGCTGTTCACCCTCTCTGTTCCCTTTTCACGCTCTCTGTTCCCTTTTCACCCTCTCTGTTCCCTGTTCACCCTCTCTGTTCCCTTTTCACCCTCTGTTCCCTTTTCACCCTCTCTGTTCCCTGTTCACCCTCTCTGTTCCCTTTTCACCCTCTCTGTTCTCTGTTCACCCTCTCTGTTCCCTGTTCACCCTCTGTTCCCTTTTCACCCTCTCTGTTCTCTGTTCACCCTCTCTGTTCCCTTTTCACCCTCTCTGTTCCCTGTTCACCCTCTCTGTTTCCTGTTCACCCTCTCTGTTCCCTGTTCATCCTCTCTGTTCCCTTTTCACCCTCTGTTCCCTTTTCACCCTCTCTGTTCCCTGTTCACCCTCTCTGTTCCCTTTTCACCCTCTCTGTTCTCTGTTCACCCTCTCTGTTCCCTCTGTTCACCCTCTCTGTTCCCTGTTCACCCTCTCTGTTCCCTTTTCACCCTCTGTTCCCTTTTCACCCTCTCTGTTCCCTGTTCACCCTCTCTGTTCCCTTTTCACCCTCTCTGTTCCCTGTTCACCCTCTCTGTTCCCTATTCACCCTCTCTGTTCCCTCTGTTCACCCTCTCCGTTCTCTTTTCACCCTCTCTGTTCCCTCTGTTCACCCTCTCTGTTCCCTCTGCTCACCTGCTCTGTTCCCTCTGTTCACCCGCTCTGTTCCCTGTTCACCCTCTCTGTTCTCTGTTCACCCTCTCTGTTCTCTGTTCACTCTGTCTGTTCCCTGTTCACCCTCTCTGTTCCCTGTTCACCCTCTCTGTTCTCTGTTCACCCTCTCTGTTCCTTGTTCACCCTCTCTGTTCTCTGTTCACCCTCTCTGTTCCTTGTTCACCCTCTCTGTTCTCTGTTCACCTTCTCTGTTCCCTGTTTGCCTTCTCTATTCCCTCAGCGGGTACCTGCCAGTGGGAGTAGGTGGTGGGAGACCCGTTTGGCCTTGTCAAGGGTCCACACACCTTCTGTGAGAGGGGCCTTGGGGCTCACCTGGCCCAACCCAGAGTAGGTGGACACCCAGAGTCCCACAGCAAAGGGCGTCCTGCCACCTCACAGAGCAAGGCCAGGCCTGCCTTGCAGGATGAACACAGCAGAAGACATCTGGGGGGGCAGGTGGAACCAGTGCTGACCAGTGCCTGTCCCTGGAGGTGAGGCAAGGCTCCCACCCAGGCAGGCAGGATCGAGGGGTAGGGAGGCCTGGGGGCTGTGCTGAGCCCTGCCCACAGCTGCTGTCCATTGGTTGAACAAAAGCACAAAGGGGCCAGGTGCGGTGGCTCAGGCCTATAATCCCAGCACTTTGGGAGGCCGAGGCAAGCAGATCACCTCAGGTCTGGAGTTCAAGACCAGCCTTGCCAACATGGTGAAACCCCGTTTCTACTAAAAGTACAAAAATTAGCTGGGCGTGGTGGCGCATGCCTGTAATCCCAGCTACTCAGGAGGCTGAGGCAGGAGAATCGCTTGAACCCGGGAGTTGGAGGTTGCAGTGAGCCGAGATTGCACCACTGCACTCCAGCCTAGGCGACAGAGCAACACTCAGTCTCAAAAAAAAAAAAAAAAAAAAAGTACATAGGAAGGAATGAGAGAATGGATGAATGAATGAATGAATGAGAGAACTAAGAAAAGAAGGAAGGAGGAGGGAAGGAAGGAAGGTGGGAAGGAAGGAGTAGCTGAGTGAGTGAACATGAGTGCCCATCTGGCTGGCCAGAGCCAGAGACAGTGGGAAGCATTTCTGAGCTCAGACCCAACCTCCAGCTGCCTCAAGTCGGCCTTGTCTGACGGGGGCATTTGGGGCCCCAGGGTGCAGACGTCGGGGAGAGAGGAGAGTCAGTCAGTGTGAACGCTGTGGAGATAAACTCAGTGGCAGGGTTAAGGGGAAGCACCTTGATGTTCGTGCCCCTGGATCAGCTCTGTGCCCATTACTGGCTGGGCTGCGGGCTGTCCCCACCCCAGGGATAGCCAGGGATCCTGGGGCTGCGTGTCTGGGTTGAAGTCGGGGACATAAGGTGGTGGGGAGTTGGGGCAGAGGAAGGGGCTGCTGGAAGTTGGGGCTGAGGGGGGTCGCCGTAGGGCCTAGTCATCAGGGTCCCTTGCTGACCAGGACTCCCCAGAGCAGGGCGGGGCTGGCTCGGCAGCTCCCCACAGGTGATGGCCACCTCCTCCAGGACCCCAGCCCCAGGGCCACTCAGAGATGGGGGTCCGCATGGGAGGTTGAGGGAGAAGCCTCTCGGCCAGGTGTCCAGGACGTCCTGGTTGTCACTGATGCCTGGAACTGACTGGAAGTGGAGTCCACAGGCTTCTCCAGGCCCAGACCTCGGTTCCTCGTTCTCCGACACCCAGGATCTCCCTCAGTCCTGAGACTGGGATCCACGCTGCCCACTGGTTGCAGGAACTTCCTGTCCCAGGGTCCTGGGGGGCAGAGGCCGGGACCGCGGGGCTAGCCTGGGTCTGTCCTCTGGCCTGGAGTTCTCTTGGCAGCCCGGCCTGGGGGCTCCCGCTGCACCGCCTCACCACCAGTTGGGGGTGGCGGCAGGACCAGGATGAGTGCCAGATCTCACCGGGAGGCCTCGAGGGTGGGATGTGGCCGACCGTCTCCCACGGTGGGACAGCAACAACACAAATGTCATTTAATTTACATGACAAAGTGGCGCCTTTATTGCGAGCTGACAGAATGCCGCTGGGGCAATTTCCGAAAATTATTTAAACAATGTAATGCGTTAAATGTCAGCGCTGGCTAATTATGTTTATGCTAATTGTTAATTAGCCCTATAATGCAGATAGTCTTAATTAACAATGGTTGTGAGTGTGGGTGGGGGCTCTGGTGGCTGACACAGACTGTGTGGGCTCGGAAAGGGCTGGGAGGTCCCGGGGGCTGGGCACGGGTCCTGCCAGCCAGGCCTGGGCACCAGCCCGCAGCTTCTCCTGTGTGGCCTTAAGGTCCCCTCAGCCACCTGCATCCATAGCAGAAGGACCTCCGGAGGCCAAAGTGTCCTTCCTCTCCCTCTCTCCTCCCTCCCCCGTCTCCATCCTCCTCCCCTCTCCACCAGGCTGAGGACAGATCGGAAGGAACCTCACACAGGCCAGCTGGGCAGATGTTGGGGTCCTGGTGGCCCAGCCCTGCATGAGCCCCTCCTGTGGGAAGGACAATGTGGCTCATTGTTAGGGGAGGAGAGGCTGCTCAGCCAGGCACCCCCAGTCACTCACCACCCCCCAGAGCGCTGCCAGGAGAGGGTGTTTAGTCCCCTGTGATGGAGGAGAAGTCAGACACCACTGGGGAAGGCTCTCCTGCCAGGCAGGGAGCTGAGGCTTAAAGGCCCCAGAGCCCCCACACTTTCCTCCAAGCCCCCTTCTACTGGGCCACCTGGACTCAGGGAGGGGTTCTGCCTTACACTCCATGACTTCCCAGGGACCCTGACCTCACTGGACAGGACCCTGGGGCCACCCCATGGGCAGAGCGGGCCACTGTGCACCCAGCTGGATGAAATGAAAGGAACAGCCACAGGGACTCCCTGGGGTGGGGGCCCTGGTCTAGGCCATGGGGGGCTGAGCTGGAGAGGGAGAGGAAACAAGCAAAGTCACCCAGAGGAGCCGAGATGGGAGACCTCTTGAGTAGGATCTAGGAAGTGTCAGGGAGAAAGAGGAGGACTGGTCTTACAGGGCTGGGTGGGATTTGCATAGCACAGGGCAAGCATGGAAGCTGAACCAGACACAGGGAACAGAGAGGACAAACACGGAACAGAGATGACAAATACACAGCTGAGAGGGCAAACAGGGAACAGAGAGAGCAAACACAGAACAGAGAGGGCAAACACGGACCAGCGAGGACAAACAGGGAACAGAGAGAGCAAACTGGGAACAGAAAGGGCAAACACAGAACAGAGAAGACAAACACAGAACAGAGAGGACAAACAGGGACCAGAGAGGACAGACAGAGACCAGAGAGAACAAACAGGGACCAGAGAAGACAAACAGAGACCAGAGAGGACAAACAGGGAACAGAGAGGACAAACATGGACCAGAGAGTACAAACACAGAACAGAGAGGGCAAACAAGGACCAGGGAGGACAAACACAGAACAGAGAGGACAAACAGCGACCAGAGAGGACAAATGTGGAACAGAGAGGACAAACAGGGACCAGAGAGGACAAACATGGACCAGAGAGGACAAATAGGGAACAGAGAGGACAAATGGGAACAGAGAGGACAAGCAGGGAACAGAGAGGACAAACAGAGAACAGAGAGGACAAACAGAGTGTAAACTAAAAATAAAATCCTAAGCTCCTCACCAAATAAATGGAGTCCCTCTATCCAAGGGAACCCCAGCGAAACCTTAAAGACTTGGCTCCCAGTCATGATGGAAAGGGAGGTGGAACTCACCCTGTTTTAGTTTCTCCTTTTTAGAGTGTAGCCACAACTGACCGGCATTAATGTTGGTGCCTAAACATTAGAGGTCATTAGAGATCATTGGAGATCTGGAGGTCACGTGACTGGCAGAACAGACTCTTCATGGGAATAAGATATCAAATTATAAACAGGGCTCAAAAGCTACGCCAGGCAAGGGTAAGTCCCACCTGTGGGCCATTGATCCTGCTAAGTAGGGCATATTGTGGCTGACTGACATGGCATCCTTATCTTAAACACTCCTTTCTGGTTTTTGACAAAGTTTTATTCCTTTAATCAATTGCAGATTAAAGGATCTCTGAATCTACCTATGACTCGTGATATTGTTTGGCTTTGTGTTCCCACCCAAATCTTATCTTGAATTGTAATTCAAATTGTAATCCCCATATGTTGGGTGAGGGACCTCATGGGAGGTGATTAGATCATGGGGCAGGTTCCCCCATGATGTTCTTTTGATAGTGAGTGAGTCTCACCAGATTTTATAAGTGTCTGGCATTTCCCCTGATGGCACTTCTCTCTCCTGCCACCATGTGAAGAAGGATGTGTTTGCTTCCCCTCCCACCATGATTTTAAGTTTCCTGAGATCTCCCCAGGCATACAGAACTGTGAGTCAATTAAAATTCTTCCCTTTATAAATTACCCAGTCTTGGGTAATTCTTATAGTAGTGCGAAAATGAACTAATACAGTAAATTGGTACCAGGAGTGGGGCACTGCTAGAAGGATACCTGAAAATATAAAAGTGATGTTGGAACTGGCCAGCTGGCAGGGGTTGCAACAGTTTGGAGGGTTCAGAAGAAGAAGAAAAATGTGGAAAAGTTTGGAACTTCCTAAAGACTTGCTGGATAGCTTTGAATAAAATGCTGATAGTGATATGGACAATGAAGTCTAGGCTGAGGTGGTCTCAGATGGAGATGAGGAACTTGCTGGGAAGTGGAGTAAAGGTGACTCTTGCTATGTTTTAGCAAAGAGACTGGTGGCATTTTGCCCCTGCCCTAGAGCTCTGTGGAACTCTGAACTTGAGAGAGATGATTTAGGGTGTCTGGAGGAAGAAATTTCTAAGCAGCAAAGTGTTCAAGAGGTGACAGAGCATTAAAGTTTGGAAAACTTGCAGCCAGATGATGCAGTAGAAAAGAAAACCCCATTTTCTGGGGAGAAATTCAAGCTGGCTGCAGAAATTTGTATAACAAGGAGCCGAATATTAATTTCCAAGACAATGGAGAAAATGTCTCCAGGGCATGTTAAAGACCTTCATGGCGGCCCCTCCCATCACAGGCCTGGAAGCCTAGGAGCAAAAAATTGTTTTGGAGACCTAGGAGGAAAAAATGGTTTCACGGGCTTGGTCCAGGACCCCCTGCTGTGTGCAGCCTAGGCCTTGGTGCCCTGCATCCAAGCCACCTGAGCCATGACTAAGAGGGGCCAAGGTACAGCTCAGGCCATTGTTTCAAGCCCCAAGCCTTGGCAGCTTCCATGTGGTGTTTGTCCTGTGGGTACACAGAAGTCAATAATTGATGTTTGGAAACCTCTACTTAGGTTTCAGTGAATGTGTGGAAATGCCTGGATGTCCAGGCAAAAGTCTGCTGTGGGGGCAGAGCCCTCACGGAGAACCTCTGCTAGGGCAGTGCAGAAGGGAAATGTGGGTTTGGAGCCCCCACATAGAGTCCCCACTGGGGCACTGCCTAGTGGATCTGTGAGAAGAGGGCCACTGTCCTCCAGACTCCAGAATGGTAGATCCACCAACAGCTTGCACCATATACCTGGAAAAGCCACAGACACTCAACACCAGCCCATGAAAGCAGCCAGGAGGGAGGCTCTACCCAGCAAAGCCACAGAGGCAGAGCTCCCCAAGGCTGTGGGAGTTCACCTCTTGAGTCAGCATGACCTGGATGTGAGACATAGAGCCAAAGGAGATCATTTTGGAACTTTAAGGTTGAATGACTGCCCTACTGGATTTCAGACTTGCATGGGCCTGCAGCCCCTTGTTTTGGCCAATTTCTCCCATTTGGAATGAATGTATTTACCCAATGCCTGTACCCACCCTGTATCTAGGAAGTGACTAACTTGCTTTTGATTTCACAGGCTCATAGGCAGAAGGGACCTGCCTTGTCTCAGTTGAGACTATGGACTTGGACTTTTGAGTTAATGCTGAAATGAGTTAAGACTTTGGTGAACTGTTGGGAAGGCATAATTGTGTTTTGAAATGTGAGAAAATGAGATTTGGGAGGAGCCAGGGGTGGAATGATATGGTCTAGTTCTCTGTCCCCACCCGGTCTAGTTCTCTGTCCCCACCCAAATCTCATCTTGAATTGTAATTTGAATTGTAATCCCCACTTGTTGGGGGAGGGACCTCATGGGAGGTGATGAGATCATGGGGGCAGTTTCCTCATGACATTCTCATGATAGTGAGTGAGTCTCACGGGATCTGATGGTTTTATAAGTGTCTAGCATTTCCCCTGCTGGCACTTCTCTCTCATGCTGCCATGTGAAGAAGGATGTGTTTGCTTCCCCTTCTGCCATGATTGTAAGTTTCCTGAGGCCCCCTCAGCCATGCAGAACTGTGAGTCAATTAAACCTCTTTCCTTTATAAATTTCCCAGTCTTGGGTAATTCTTCATAGCAGTATGAAAACAAACTAGTAAAACTTGTAAGCCTCTGTTTTGAGATTTCCCACCTTTTCAGGCTGAACCAATGTATATCTTTGATATAGTTTAGATATTTGTCCTGCCCAAATCTCAAATTGAATTGTAATACCTAAGGTTGGAGTTGGAGATGGGGCCTGGTGGGAGGCGTTGGAACATGGGGGTGGATCCCTCATGAATGGCTTGGACCCTCACCCTGGTGATGAGTGAACTCTCCCTCTGAGTTCACATGATATCTGGTCATTTTAAAGCGTGTGACACCTCCTCTGCATTCTCTCTCTCTTTCTCCTCTTCTGGCATGTGATGTACCTGCTCCTCCTTTGCCCTCCACCATGACTGGAAGCTTCCTGAGGCCTCCCCAGAAGCAGATACCAACACCATGCTTCCTGTACAGCCTGCAGATGTGACTTTAGAGAGGACAGTCCCCTCACCCATACCACTGCCACACAGAGAGGGAAAAAGAGAGAGCACCCATGCATATGTGTGACCTTTCAAATCACAGCCCCACCCATTGGTCGACAAGGCCCAATTGGCATTTTGTAGATTACAGTTTGAGCAATCAGATTATTCATGCCTCCTTTACTAGGGAGAGGTGTCAGAAGTAGAAGGCTTCCCACTCCCCTCTCTCTGTCTCCAAGGAGGTCATTCATCCTTGCTAGAGCACACAAAGGCCCCCACTGCACCTCTGCAGCCACATCTGTAATGGTGTCCCCACATTGGCACCTCCCACTTCCCTCTTGATAGTTGAGGGAAGGTAACATAGCATTACACTACTGATGATGCTAGGATGACAGGAAGAGCAGGGGCTCAAGCACTCCTGCCCCAGAACAGGCTACAGGGCCAGGGAAGCTGTGCTTTTTGATCAATGAAACATATGTGCATCCAAATCCAAATTCCTCCACTGAAAAGCTGTGTGACCTTGAGCACTTTACTCTGCTGAGTTTCCTTATTTGTAAAATGGGAATAACACTTCTCTGTCTGGGTTGTATTAAGGTAAGAAATGAAGTGTGCAAAGCATCTAGCATGCAAAAAACACTTGATATGCTTGATCAAGCTTTATCATCATTGCCATCAAGCATCACCATCGCCTGACGGGGTGATGATGGTAATGATAGTAACGGTGACGACTGTGGTAGTGATTGCGTTGGTGACGATGATTGTGATGGTGATGATAATGATGATGATAGTGATGATGATAATGGTAATAATGGTGGTGGTGATAGTGATGTGATGATAGTGCTGTTGGTGGTAGTGATGGTGATGATGGTGACAATGATAATGTGAGATGATGGTGGTGATGGTGATGAGATGATGGTGGTGATGGTGATACTGATGGTACTGATGATGAGATAATGGTAATAATGGTGATGATGACAATGATGATGTGAAACAATGATGGTAATGGTGATGATAATGTTGATGGTGGTGATGGTGCTGATGAAGGTGGTGATGATGCTAGTGATGATGTTGATGATGGTGATAGTGGTGGTGATGGTGTCGATGGTGGTGATGATTATAATGGTGATGGTGGTAGTGATGATGGTGGTGACAGTGATAATAGTGTTGACGATAAGAATGGTGGTGATGAAAATGTGATAATGGTGGTGATGGTGTTGGTGGTGGTGGTGATGGTGATGATGGTGATGGTAAAAATGTGATAGTGGTGATTGTGGTGGTGATGATGGTGGTGATAGCAGAGGTGACGGTGATATGGTGGTGATGGTGGTGGTGCTTGTGATGATAGAGGTGATAGTGGGAATGATGGTGATAATGGTGGGTATGGTGATTATGATGGCAGTGATGGTGACAATGATGATGGTGGTGGTGATGGTGATGTGACGTGGTGATAATGGTGATGCAGATAATGGTAATGATGATGGTGATGGTGATGATAATGATAATGTGAGATAATGATGGTGATGGTGATGGGGATGGTGGTGATGTTGATGTGATAATGGTTGTGATGGTGGCGACAGTGGTGGTGATAGTCATGACAGTGGTGATGGTGGTATTGATAGTGATCATGATGGTCATAATGGTGGTGATGGTGGCAATGGTGGTGGTGGTAGTAATGCTGGTGTTGCTGGTAGTGATGATGGTGATGGTGATGATGATTATCGTGATCATGATGGTGGTGATGGTGATGATAATAGGGTACTGTTGATGGTGGTAGTGGTGATGATAATGATAATAATGATGGTGATAGTGATGACATGGTGAGAAGATGATGGTGGTGAGGATGACGGTGGTGATAGTGATGTGGTGATGGTGATGATAATAGGATACTGTTGATGGTGGTAGTGGTGATGATGATGATAATAATGATGGTGGTAATGATGACATGGTGAGAAGATGATGGTGGTGATGAGGACGATGGTGGTGATAGTGATGTGGTGGTGGTGATGGTGACGATGACGGTGGTGGTGATTATGGTGATTATGATGTAATGATGGTGATGGTAATGATGGTGATGATGATGCTAATGTGAGATGATGATGATGGTGATTGTGATGACAATGGTGATAGTGGTAGTGATGGTGATGATATGGTGATGATGGTGGTGATGGTGGTGTGGTGATAATGGTGGCAATGGTGGTGGTGATGGTGGTGATGATGATGATGGTGATGGTGGTAGTGATGGTGATGATGTTGGTGATGATGATGTGATGTGAAGATGTGATAATGGTGGTGATGGTGGTGGTGATGGTGATGAGGATGGTGGTGATGATTGTGGTGACAGTGAGGATGGAGGTGATGGTGGTGCTAGTGATGATAAAGGTGATGGTGGTAGTGATAGTGATAATGGTGTTGATGGTAATTATAATGGTGATGGTGGTGGTGTGGTGATGATGACAGTGGTGATGATGATGTGATGGGGATGATGAGGAGAATGGTGGTGATGATGATGTGATCATGGTGTTGATGGTGGTGGTGTTGGTGGTGGTGATGGTGATGGCAGTAGTGATGATGATGTGAGGTGATGATGGTGACAGTGGTGATAGTGGTAATGGTGGTGATGCATTCAGTGGGCAAAAGTTAAACAAAGAGCAAAACCTCTAGTTGCTGTGGCCATGAAGCTGTGTGACAGCATCGTGCTCACAGTCTCTTGGCACTCATGTTTCCGTTGGCATCCATTTTCAGCTGGAATGCCACCAAGAAGTTATCCTTCTCTCCAAAAGAAGGGGGGCATAAGGCACACCTTCCTGTCCTTTCAGGGTCACAGAACACAGATGGGTACACCCTACCCCTCAAGCCTGGAACACAGATGGGCTCCAGGCTCCCTTTCCAAGTGATGGGGGCTTGAGATGTGTCAAAGACTTGTTGGGCTCCCCAGGGACACACAGGAGCAATAAGTGGGGGAGGGAGCAGAGGAGGGGCCCCCAGTGAGGACTCACCAGGCAGGTTCACTCTGCTCTGTGTGCCTCAGAGACTACCCATGCACCAGAGGGCCTTGGGAACCACCTGTGGTGATGGTGGTGGTGCTTGTGATGGGATGCCCTGGGAGGCATCCTTCAGCCAGATGATAATAAGAAGTGGGGATCATATATACTACCCAACAGGCCAGCTCACACACTCTTCAGGGTGAGGGGCTCGAATAACACTCGTGCCTGGACGTACACCAGGACACGTGCTCACTCTGGTGAGAGGGCCTGAGGCTCACGTGGCTCCAATGCCCTTCACCAGAGGACATCTGGGAGCTGCGGGAGCATCTTCAAGGAGGATGCATCCTGAGCCCACCCCAGCAGGGCTTGGCACAGAGTCACAGAGATGGAGGGTGGTGCACGGACCGGGGCAAGCCAAAGCCTCCCTGGCCAAAACCTACCATCGGACATGCAGTTCCAAGTCATGGGGCACCCTTAGAACCCCTGACCTCAAGCAGTGCCAAACGTGGGCGGAGCTGAGGGTGGCTGGGCAGGAGCCAATTAACCCTAGGCCTCCAAGGCCAAAAATGGCAGCACTTAGCCTTATTTAGTACCATTTATACCAAACCGACAATTGTACATTCACACACTCAGCCAGTATTCCCTGAGCACCTGCTGCATCCAGCCATGTCCTCAGAGCTGGCCGAGCTGAGAAGGTGAGGCCAGGAAACAAGAGCAGCCCTCCCTCCCGAGCACCTGCTCTGTCCACACCTGGTCCTCACAAGGAAACTCAGGGAAGTCCAGGGAAATCCCCAAACCGATGAGGAATCAGGCTCAGGCAGAGGGGCTGCCCAAAGTCTGTTCCACGGGCAAACCGGGCTCCCACTGGCCCCGTGATTCTGAAACCCCAAGATTCTGAAACTCCATGCTGCCCAAAAAGAGCTGCAGAGACCCCCTCCTTCCCCCACCGAGGAGGGAAGAGGTCCACGGGCCTTAGACAGGGCCCCGTGGGTGTCCAGACCATCAGGATGGTGTGGGCACCTGGGAGAGTGAGGTGGGACCAGAGCTCAGCCGACGGGGCCCACTGGAAATTGCTATCTGCTCCAAGCCTTTCTCTTCCTGCCCTGTGCTCTGAGGAGGAAGTCAAGGAAATGGCAGTGCTGTATCCTAAGGCTGGGTGTTCACTACAACCCTTCCAGTGCTCCCTTGTGCAAGAGACGAGGTGCATGGAGGTGACAGATTGTGCCCGGGCCCCGGAGGGAGGGAGGGGAGGCCAAGCTGGGATTTAAGCCTGTGCCAGCCAGGCTCTGGGTACGAGTTCCTAACCAGTCCCAGAGCCCCCAGCTTCCACCCTCTGATCCCAGCCACGGAGTCCCCTTGTCCCGGCCTGGGGGTGGGGGAGGAGCAGGACGGTCTGACCACAGGGGGACTCGCACCCACCCTCGTTTCTACACCTGTTCACCAGCTCTCACCCCCAACCGCTGACGGCAGAAGAGGGACCTCACGACGCCCAGGAGAGGAACCGGAGCCCAAAGTCGACCCCTTGGGTCCAACTCAGCATCTTTGGGCACCTGCAGCCCAGTCAAAGCCCAAAGTCGCTGGGGACGCTGGCTCCCTCCCCTTTCCCAGAGCTCAGGGCCTCTGCCTGCTCCTGCCGGGGACTTGGTGGGCTGTGCCCTGAGGGTCCCAGTGCGTGGTCCCTCCGTCTGAGCCCCTTGTCCTCGCCCCAGGCCCCACTGAGGCCTCTGCCTCGGACTCCTACACACTCCAGACTGAGGTCCCTGAACCCTCCACAGGAGCCCAGGCAGAGCTCTTCAGAATATTCCGGAGGACCCCGGGGTGTGCAACCTCCCCCACCAGCCTGTTCCCCCACCTGGCACCATGGGAGAAGAGGGACTTGGCCCCACTCGCAGGCCTGCTGTCTCCCTGCCCAGGGCTGGCGGACCCTCCCCTGGTGCCAGCAGACCTCGCACAGCGCTGGCAGGTCCCATCTCCACCTGGGGTTTTGATGCCCCCACTCAACCCCCTGGCTTGCACCCAGAGTGGGGCTTCCTCTCTCCCCGCCTCCACTCTGGCCCCCTCTCCACCATGGCGGAGAACTCCAGGGGCAGGACCCAGCTTCCCACAGGGAGTGGAGGCCAAGGCGCCTCCCTCCTCCCCCTCACGGCTCCTCTCCTCCTCCTCCAGGAAGACTCCGGGGACCCCCACAGGCGGGTCCCTCCCTTTTCCCCAACCCCCCACTCCCTGTGTGCCGGTGTGCTCCTCTCACCCTCTGGCCACAGGCCTGCCGAGAACACTGCTCCCCGGGCGAGGCCTCAGCTCAGTTGGGCCACACTGGGCTCCAGTCTCCTCCAACCTGACCACCATCGGGGGGGCCAAACCCAAGCCCCCTGACGGAACGGGAGGGAGGAAGGTGGGAGACAGGCCTGGAGGCTTGGGGGAGCCAGGCCCAGCCCAGATCAGCCTGCAGGGTGTGGGAGGAGCTGCATTTTGCTTTTAATGTGACAGACACTTAAAGGAGAGACAGGGATTTGCGGTCCCCATCAAACCATGGCCCATCTCCCAAGGCCTTCTCTTATTCCTGGCAACTGTAATAAAAAAGCCAGGTGTGTGGCCTCCTGTTTGTAGCTCCCCAGTTGTGTGGAGATGTCATTTACAAGAAGACTCACCCTAATCAGCCCACTCTTTAGGCTCTGGCCCTGGGCGGGGAGCCAGGGAAGCAGTCAGCTCTGCACCCAGGGCTCTGTGCAGGCTCTTGTCCGCTGTAAGCCCGGGCTTAACAAAGCCTGTCCCAGGACCCCAGGCCCTGTAAGGATGGTGCCTCACGCCCCAGCAGCAGGCGCCACGGGCTACCAAGCTCCCCCGGCTGGGGCTCCTGGGGACCCGCGTTCTGGGCACCTCACCCACACGCACCGAGCAGACGGGTTGAGGTGTTGCAGTGATGGAGCCAGGGGGCCACCCGTGTGTCCACGCAGGGCAGGACCCATCTCACCAGACCCTGCAACCCCAGGTGGGATAGGAGGAGCGCACGCGGAGGGCTCCCCAGCCCTCCTTTGTCTAGCTTGCTCTGCAGCCCCCGCCCTGCCCTTGGAACAGCGGAGGAGCTCCGGGTGAGACCTCAGCACACAGGCGAGGCCAGCCCTGAGGACAGTGCCCTGTGGAAGAGCCTGGGGCAGACTTCAGTGCATTTAGGCACAAGGCGAAGAGGGTGCAGCCATCACTCGGAGTGTTAGGAGCGTGGCCAGGAGATGGGGGTGGCCTGGCTGTGGGGGGAGCCCCAGGGAGGGCCCACACAGGCACCGTCGAGGGTCTCAGCACGTGGAGCCAGTGCCGGTCAAAGCGGAGGTGAGAGGGGCAGGGAGGTATCAGCGTCTGTGTGGCAACACCGCCCAGACTGGGGAGGGGCTGTCAGAGGACCCAGAGGTCTCTCAGGATGTGTGGGCTGGAAGTGGGGTTCTGGGCTTCGGGACGCTCAGAAGGGCCTGGAGCTCGGGAAAAGGGGCTGCCCTGGAAAGCCTGGGCTGGGGCCCCAAGGGGTAGGGGCCGGGACATGAGGAAGCAGAGGAGAGTAGGAGGGCAGGCAGCGCCCAGGGCGGAGGAAGACCAACAAAGCACAGGCTGGTGACGAAGGGGCCTCATGTCCCGGCCTCCTCCCTTCTGAGACCCAGCCCCTGTGCCAGGCCCACTCAGATCCAGAGCCGCACATCAGATGCCCCTGGGCGCCTGGATCCCACCCTCCTTCTGTCCTGGCAGCCCCGTCAGAAGGCTGCTGCCATCCCACTATGCCCTGAAGAGGACAGAACAAAGCCAGGGGGTCAAACCAGGGTCTGTGTGAGTGTGCGCTCCTCTGAGTGTCAGCTCCTCTGAGTGAGTGCTCCTCTGAGTGTGTGCTCCTCTGAGTGAGTGCTCCTCTGAGTGTCAGCTCCTCCGAGTGCACGCTCCTCTGAGTGTCAGTTCCTCTGTGTGCTCCTCTGAGTGTCAGCCCCTCTGAGTGTCAGCTCCTCTGAGTGTGCACTCCTCTGAGTGTCAGCTCCTCTGTGTGCTCCTCTGAGTGCTCCTCTGAGTGTGAGCTCCTCTGAGTGTCAGCTCCTCTGAGTGAGTGCTCCTCTGAGTGTGTGCTCCTCTGAGTGTGTGCTCCTCTGAGTGTCAGCTCCTCCGAGTGCGCGCTCCTCTGAGTGTCAGCCCCTCTGAGTGTCAGCTCCTCTGAGTGTGCACTCCTCTGAGTGTCAGCTCCTCTGTGCGCTCCTCTGAGTGCTCCTCTGAGTGTGTGCTCCTCTGAGTGTGTGCTCCTCTGAGTGCTTCTCTGAGTGTGAGCTCCTCTGAGTGTGTGCTCCTCTGAGTGTCAGCCCCTCTGAGTGTGTGCTCGCCTGAGTGTCAGCTCCTCTGAGTGTGCACTTCTCTGAGTGTCACCCCCTCTGAGTGTCAGTTCCTCTGTGTGCTCCTGAGTGTCAGCCCCTCTGAGTGTCAGCTCCTCTGAGTGTGCGCTCATCTGAGTGTGAACTCCTCTGAGTGTGTGCTCGTCTGAGTGTGAACTCCTCTGAGTGTGCACGTCAGCAGGCCTGGCCTGTCACTGGGTGGCAGTCTGGGGCCAGTCCACCTTGGCTTTGGTACCGACCCCCTCTTTGCTAGGAATGGCACCGACACTAACGGCCCCCAGGTCATGATCCTCCGCCCAGAGAATTGATGACTTGGAATTGACTCCTCATAGCTTCTCCATCAATTAGAGCCTTTGCCCTGCTTCTGCTGTCTCACTTATTGTCCTTCCTGTAACTGCAAAATCAAAACAGTTCTGTTCAGCATTGATTAGGACACGGGACCCCGTGTAAACACACCCCTCCTCTGTCACACATCCTTCAGAAAGTCCCCAAGATAAATGCTCCACGTTCTGGGAAACACAGATGAGAGTCCCATCTGGCATCAGCACTGCCAGCAGCAGCAGAGACCCTCAGGCGGTGGGGCCTTCCAGACGCCTGCGGGGGAGAGGGGTGTCCCCTCTGCCAAGGACCCTGTGCCCCTCCTGCTGCCTGATCTGAGGGTCTCAGAATGACGGATCCTGTCTGAACCTCCAGACCCCAGGGTGTTTCACTCTCTTCTGCACCCCTGGACCCTGTGCCAGCCACAGTTCTCCAGAAAAATGGGACCGCTGGGAGAAGCCTGCACATTAAGACATTGATTTCACAGAACTGGCTTATGCAATTGTGGGGTCCAGCTGGGCGCGTCTGAGTAAGCAACAGACTGGAAACGGGTGGTGGCTGACACTGCCATCTTCAGACAGAATTTCTTCTCTGGGAAGGCTGTGTTGCCCGTCAGGCCTTGCCCTGGTTAGAAGAGGCCCAGCACATTAGGGAGGGTCATCTCCTTCCCTGAAAGCTGACCGATGGTGATGTTAACCACACCTGCAGTGCACCCCACACAGCACCTAGCGAGGGCTTGGTGGGATGTCGGGGCTGCAGCCTCACCAAACCAAGCCGACCATCATGGGCTAGGAGCTCCCTGAGGGCACAGTCTGGCCTGTGAGGCACAGGGGACCTGGGCTTACTTGGGTCTTGTCCCTGCCCTGAGAGGCCAGCACCTGCTCTGTGCTGGGGGAGCCGGGGAGGCTCAGGGTGGGGGATGGCGCAGGGGGGACTGCGTTATTGGGTAAAATTGGAGGATGCTGGGGTCTGCCCAAACAGCTGGCAGGACAGACAGGGCCTCCACTGTGAGGACCTGGGGCTCAGACTGACCCTTCGATGCTCCGCGTCTACCCACTACCACGGGGGCTCATTAGGGGCAGCCACGTGTCCTTGCCCGGCCATTGACCTTCACCGTGGCTCCAGACCCTGTCCAGCTGCCTCCTCAACACGTCCAAGTGGCTGATCAAGACACTTGAAGTGATCAAACCAAACTGTTCCTCTCCGGCCCATCGTCCATCTTCTTTTTCTCAGAAAAAGGCGCTGGCCCTCGCTGTCACCATCGCCATCCTGCGCACCCACCAAGGCCCTCCGCAAACCCCACCAGCTTGCCCTCGGCACGCACACCAGACTCAGCACCTTGTGGCATCTTGGCCCACCTGCACCTCTGTCACCAGGCCACTGGCCACCCCAGCTCCAGCCCTGGTCGGCTCCATCAGCCAGAGGTTGCTGTAGAAGATCTTGGGACCCCAGCCGGGCTCCCGTCCCTCCTGTGGCCCCAGCCGTGTGCCCAGGAGAACCCGAGCTGCCGGCCCGCCTTTCCAGCCTCCACCCTGCTGGTCCCTCAGTGGGAGCTCAGTCACCTCATCCTCCTCAAGGAGCTGCCCTGGCTGCCCAGACCACCACACAGAGCTCCCACCTCTGCACAGGGCCCACCAGAGCCCTGCCTGGTTGTTCCGGCACATTTCTCCATCAAGGTCAAGCACACAGGGCAGGACCCACCACACGTGTTCACGGTGGCGTCTCCATGCCCCATGGTTTGTGGATGAGCAAGTGACCGGTGCTCCCAGAACAACGCCCTCCCAACCCAGAGCAGGGTGGTGGGTGAAGCCCCTGGGTGGGAGCCCACGCAGGCCCTTGGGGTGCGGCCCACATTTCAGCTCCCACAGCTAAGCTCATGGGACCCTCCCCTGGGCCGCAGACACTCGGCGAGGGCAGGCTCCAATGCTGAAGGAAGCATTGCTTCACACGGAGGGGCACGGGGAAGGAGCTGGACCCCTTAGATTAAAAAGAAGAAAATCAACCCACAAAATTGTACAGCAGACGGGACTAAACCTCACAGAAGAAAGAATGGTTCGAGTGATGAGGATGCACGGTGTCCTCTCTGCATCGCCAAGTTGGGCATATTCGAAGGATAAACAGGGGCTGTGTGGGCAAAGGAGCCAGCTGAGGGCCCAGGATGGGACAAGTGCAGCTCCAAAGAGCAGAAGGACTGCCATGAATGAAACACATCAAATCTGGCTCGAGCCTTGGCTCAGTAATGACACAAAACAAATGAACACCTCACTGGGCACCTCTGGAGGTGATTAGGGTGCCAGTTTGTTACTCTGAAAAATGTATCAATACAGGAGAAGAAAACAAGCATTTATCCTGTTTGTCCTGAATAAGTGGTATTTCAGAGTAACCAAACAATTTACGAAGGAAAATTTTCCCTTATATAATTGCAGCAGATAAATGACTAAGAAAATAATGAATTAGAAAAAACATCTTTGTGTAACCTTTTATAAAATAATGAATTGGGGCAACAATTATCAACTGCCACCACCTCAGCCCATAAGTCAATCTCAGCATCAGACAGGGCCTAAACTGGTGTATTGCTTGCTGACACAAAATAAAACAAAAATCTCCATAGGATTTAAAGAAGATCCAGAGTCTCATAATTTCATATTCAAAATGACCAGGATACAATCCAAAAATACTCAATATGCAAAGAACCAGGAAAAGTCTGACAAATTATCAAGGTGAAAGACAATCAACAGATATCACCCCCCAAGAAGACCCATTTGTTGGAATTATCACACTTTTTTTTTTTAAACAGTCTTGCTCTGCCACCCAGGCTGGAGTACAGTGGTGCGATCATTGCTCACTGCAGCCTCCACCTCCCAAGGTCAAGCAATCCTCCCACTTCAGCCTCCTAAGTAGCTGGGACTACCAGTGTGTGTCACCATGCCTGGCTAATTTTTAAAATTTTTTTGTAGATATGGGGTCTCAGTATGTTGCCCAGACTGGTGTTAACCTCCTGGGCACAAGCAGTCCTCCTGCCCTGGCCTCCCAAAGTGCTGAGATTACAGGCATGAGCCACTGTGCCTAGTCCTATCACACAGATTTTAAAGCAATTATTATAATCATGCTCTAAGAAGTAAAGGAAAACACTATTGAAAAAAATGGAAAGATTGAAAGTCTCATCCCAGAAAGAGAAGCTATAAAAAAGAATCAAATGGAAATTATAGAACAGAAAAATACAATAACCAAAATTAAAAATTCACTGGGTGAGTTCACAAGAAGAATGGAGATGACAAGGAGGAAAATCATTCTGAAATTTTAGAAAGAGCAATGGAAATTATCCAGTCTAATAAAAGAGAAAAAAATTCTTGAAAAATAAACTGCTGGCCGGGCATGGTGGCTCATGCCTGTAATCCCAGCACTTTGGGAGGCCGAGGCGGGCAGATCACGAGGTCAGGAGATTGAGACCATCCTGGCCAACATGGTGAAACACTGTCTCTACTAAAAATACAAAAAATTAGCCCAGCATGGCAGCAGGCACCTGTAGTCCCAGCTACTCGGGAGGTTGAGGCAGGAGAATGGCATGAACCCGGGAGGCGGAGCTTGCAGTGAGCTGAGATCACGCCACTGCACTTCAGCCCGAGTGACAGAGCGAGACTCCATCTAAAAATAAAAAAATTTTAAAAAAAACAAAACAGCTGGGTGATCATAGTGGCTTATGCCTATAAACCCAGCACATTGGGAGGCTGTGGTGGGAGGATTATGTGAGGCCAGGAGTTTGAGACCAATCTGGGCCACATAGCAACACCGTGTCTCTACAAAAAAGTTAAAAATTAGCCAGGTGTAGTGGTGCATGCCTATAGTCCCAGCTACTCAGGCTGAGGTGGGAGGATTGCTTGAGCCCAGGAGCTCCAGGCTGCAGTGAGCCAAGGTCGCACCACTGCACTCCAGCATGGGCAAGAGACTAAGACCCTGTCTCAAAAATGAAATAAAATAAAATAAAATAAAATAAAATAAAATAAAATAAGTGAAATAAAATAAAATAAACAGAGCCCCAGGGTCCTACATGATGCTAGGAAATGGTCTAAGTTTTGTGTCACTGGAGTCCCAGAAGGAAATGAGAAAATAGAAATATTCAAAGAAATAGAGTATAAAATCTGCTGAAAAGTCATAAATTTATAGATTCAAAGAAGCTCAGTGAACTTCAGAGAGGATAAACTCAGAAAAATCCATACCCAGAAACATCAATCAAACTACCAAAAACCAAAGACAAAGAAAATGCCTCGAAGGCAGCCAGAGAAGAACAGTGCACGGCATGAGGGAAACTTGGGTTTGAAAGCCTGTGGATTTCTCATTAGAGAGCACGGGCGCCTAAGGCAGTCGGCCAGTGTTGTTAAGTGTGAAAAGAAACTAGTTGTCAGGCCGGGCACGGTGGCTCATGCCTGTAATCCCAGCACTTTGGGAGGCCGAGGTGGGTGGATCACTAGAGGTCAGAAGTTCGAGACCAGGCTGCCCATCGTGGTGAAACCCTGTCTCCATTAAAAATACAAAAATTGGCCGGGCGCAGTGGCTCGCGCCTGTAATCCCAGCACTTCCGGAGGCCGAGGCGGGTGGATCACGAGGTCAGGAGATCGAGAACATCCTGTCTAACATGGTGAAACCCCATCTCTACTAAAAATACAAAAAATAATTAGCCGGGGGTGATGGCGGGCACCTGTAGTCCCAGATACTCGGGAGGCTGAGGCAGGAGAATGGCGCAAACCTGGGAGGTGGAGCTTGCAATGAGGCGAGATTGTACCACTGCACTCCAGCCTGGGTGACAGAGCGAGACTCCGTCTCAAAAAAAAAAAAAAAAAAAAAAACTAGTTGTCAACCAAGAAGTCTGTACAGCAAAAATGTCCTTCAGGAATTAAGTAAACTAAAGACATTCTCAAATGAGGGAAAATAAAGAGAATTTTTCACTGCAGATTTGTTCTAAAAGAAATGTGGGGCCTGGCGCAGTGGCTCACACCTGTAATCCCAGCACTTCGGGAGGCCAAGGCAGGTGGATCACTTGAGGTCAGGAGTTCGAGACCAGCCTGGCCAACATGGTGAAACCGCATGTCTACTAAAAATTAAAAAAAAAAATTAGCCGGGCATGGTGGTGGGCGCCTGTAGTCCCAGCTACTCAAGAGGCTGAGGCAGGAGAATCGCTTGGATCTGGGAGGCAGAGGCTGCAGTGAGCCAAGATTGCACCATTGCACTCTAGCCTGGGTGACAGAGCGAGACTCTGTCAAAAAAAAAGAAAAGTATAGAAATGTGAAAGAGGGTTCTTCAGGCAGAATGGAAATGATTCCAGAAGGAAACTTGGAACTGCAGAAAATATAAATATCTAGGTGAAGATAAAATACTATTTTTTCTTCTTACTTTGTTAAAGCATGCATGATAGCTGAGAGTAATGAGTTGAGAGCAAAAATTATAACACTGGGGAAGTTATGAGTGTATATAGATATAATAATGATTATAACACCAGGGGAAGTTGTGAGTGTATATAGATGTAATAATGATTATAACACTGGGGGAAGTTGTGAGTGTATATAGATGTAATAATGATTATAACACTGGGGGATGTTATGAGTGTATATAGACGTAATAATGATTATAACACGGGGGGAAGTTGTGAGTGTATATGGATGTAATAATGATTATAACACCGGGGGAAGTTGTGAGTGTATATAGATGTAATAATGATTATAACACTGGGGGAAGTTGTGAGTGTATATGGATGTAATAATGATTATAACACTGGGGGATGTTATGAGTGTATATAGACGTAATAATGATTATAACACGGGGGGAAGTTGTGAGTGTATATGGATGTAATAATGATTATAACACCGGGGGATGTTATGAGTGTATATAGACGTAATAATGATTATAACACGGGGGGAAGTTGTGAGTGTATATAGATGTAATAATGATTATAACACCGGGGGAAGTTATGAGTGCATATAGATGTAATAATGATTATAACACCGGGGGAAGTTGTGAGTGTATATGGATGTAATAATGATTATAACACCGGGGGAAGTTGTGAGTGTATATAGATGTAATAATGATTATAACACCGGGGGAAGTTGTGAGTGTATATAGATGTAATAGTGATTATAACACCGGGGGAAGTTGTGAGTGTATATGGATGTAATAATGATTATAACACTGGGGGAAGTTGTGAGTGTATATAGATGTAATAATGATTATAACACTGGGGGAAGTTGTGAGTGTATATAGATGTAATAATGATTATAACACCGGGGGAAGTTGTGAGTGTATATAGATGTAATAGTGATTATAACACCGGGGGAAGTTGTGAGTGTCTATGGATGTAATAATGATTATAACACTGGGGGAAGTTGTGAGTGTATATAGACGTAATAATGATTATAACACGGGGGGAAGTTGTGAGTGCATATAGATGTAATAATGATTATAACACCGGGGGAAGTTGTGAGTGTATATAGATGTAATAATGATTATAACACTGGGGGAAGTTGTGAGTGTATATGGATGTAATAATGATTATAACACTGGGGGAAGTTGTGAGTGTATATGGATGTAATAATGATTATAACACCGGGGGAAGTTGTGAGTGTATATAGATGTAATAATGATTATAACACCGGGGGAAGTTGTGAGTGTATATAGATGTAATAATGATTATAACACTGGGGGAAGTTGTGAGTGTATATAGATGTAATAATGATTATAACACCGGGGGAAGTTGTGAGTGTATATAGATGTAATAATGATTATAACACCGGGGGAAGTTGTGAGTGTATATAGATGTAATAATGATTATAACACCGGGGGAAGTTGTGAGTGTATATAGATGTAATAATGATTATAACACTGGGGGAAGTTGTGAGTGTATATGGATGTAATAATGATTATAACACCGGGGGAAGTTGTGAGTGTATATAGATGTAATAATGATTATAACACTGGGGGAAGTTGTGAGTGTATATGGATGTAATAATGATTATAACACCGGGGGAAGTTGTGAGTGTATATAGATGTAATAATGATTATAACACCGGGGGAAGTTGTGAGTGTATATGGATGTAATAATGATTATAACACCGGGGGAAGTTGTGAGTGTATATGGATGTAATAATGATTATAACACCGGGGGAAGTTGTGAGTGTATATGGATGTAATAATGATTATAACACCGGGGGAAGTTGTGAGTGTATATAGATGTAATAATGATTATAACACCGGGGGAAGTTGTGAGTGTATATAGATGTAATAATGATTATAACACCGGGGGAAGTTGTGAGTGTATATAGATGTAATAATGATTATAACACTGGGGGAAGTTGTGAGTGTATATGGATGTAATAATGATTATAACACCGGGGGAAGTTGTGAGTGTATATAGATGTAATAATGATTATAACACTGGGGGAAGTTGTGAGTGTATATAGATGTAATAATGATTATAACACTGGGGGAAGTTGTGAGTGTATATAGATGTAATAATGATTATAACACCGGGGGAAGTTGTGAGTGTATATGGGTGTAATAATGATTATAACACCGGGGGAAGTTGTGAGTGTATATAGATGTAATAATGATTACAACACTGGGGGAAGTTGTGAGTGTATATAGATGTAATAATGATTATAACACCGGGGGAAGTTGTGAGTGTATATAGATGTAATAATGATTATAACACCGGGGGAAGTTGTGAGTGTATATGGATGTAATAATGATTATAACACCGGGGGAAGTTGTGAGTGTATATAGATGTAATAATGATTATAACACCGGGGGAAGTTGTGAGTGTATATGGATGTAATAATGATTATAACACCGGGGGAAGTTGTGAGTGTATATAGATGTAATAATGATTATAACACCGGGGGAAGTTGTGAGTGTATATGGATGTAATAATGATTATAACACCGGGGGAAGTTGTGAGTGTATATAGATGTAATAATGATTATAACACTGGGGGAAGTTGTGAGTGTATATGGATGTAATAATGATTATAACACCGGGGGAAGTTGTGAGTGTATATAGATGTAATAATGATTATAACACTGGGGGAAGTTGTGAGTGTATATAGATGTAATAATGATTATAACACTGGGGGAAGTTGTGAGTGTATATAGATGTAATAATGATTATAACACCGGGGGAAGTTGTGAGTGTATATGGGTGTAATAATGATTATAACACCGGGGGAAGTTGTGAGTGTATATAGATGTAATAATGATTACAACACTGGGGGAAGTTGTGAGTGTATATAGATGTAATAATGATTATAACACCGGGGGAAGTTGTGAGTGTATATAGATGTAATAATGATTATAACACCGGGGGAAGTTGTGAGTGTATATGGATGTAATAATGATTATAACACCGGGGGAAGTTGTGAGTGTATATAGATGTAATAATGATTATAACACCGGGGGAAGTTGTGAGTGTATATGGATGTAATAATGATTATAACACCGGGGGAAGTTGTGAGTGTATATAGATGTAATAATGATTATAACACCGGGGGAAGTTGTGAGTGTATATGGATGTAATAATGATTATAACACCGGGGGAAGTTGTGAGTGTATATAGATGTAATAATGATTATAACACCGGGGGAAGTTGTGAGTGTATATAGATGTAATAATGATTATAACACTGGGGGAAGTTGTGAGTGTATATGGATGTAACAATGATTATAACACCGGGGGAAGTTGTGAGTGTATATGGATGTAATAATGATTATAACACCGGGGGAAGTTGTGAGTGTATATGGATGTAATAATGAGACAACTTTCTGTATAAGGGAGCAATCTGGTTGTGGTGCGAAGTTCTCTACGTCCCATTTTAAGTGGCAAATATTAATTATAAATAGACTGTGACAAATTCAGCATGTAGATTGCAATCTTCAGAATGATTGCATAAAACAAACAAACAATTTAAGGAGTGAAGAAACCCAGTAGAAGAATTAAAGTGGGAGACTTCCACATGGAAATAATCCGACAGAAGACAGGAAAGGGGTGGTAGAGGAACCAAGTGAGAGGCCTCAGCAGACACTCATAATAAAGCGTTAGGTCCAAGTCGAAATAAATAGTTAAAATTAAATACCCAGGAATTCACCAAATAAGGGAGAGAGCTCTACAATTAAAACTACAAAGCAATGACAGGAATTGAAGAGGAGGCCGGGCCGGGGCTCACATCTGTAACTGATGATAGGAATTGAAGAGGAGGCCGGGGCGGGGGCTCACCCCTGTAACTATGATAGGAATTGAAGAGGAGGCCGGGGCGGGGGCTCACCCCTGTAACTATGATAGGAATTGAAGAAGAGGCCGGGGCGGTGGTTCACCCCTGTAACTGATGATAGGAATTGAAGAGGAGGCCGGGGCGGGGGCTCACCCCTGTAACTGATGACAGGAATTGAAGAGGAGGCCGGGGCGGGGGCTCACCCCTGTAACTATGATAGGAATTGAAGAGGAGGCCGGGGCGGTGGTTCACCCCTGTAACTATGACAGGAATTGAAGAGGAGGCCGGGGCGGTGGTTCACCCCTGTAACTATGATAGGAATTGAAGAGGAGGCCGGGGCGGTGGTTCACCCCTGTAACTATGACAGGAATTGAAGAGGAGGCCGGGGCGGGGGCTCACCCCTGTAACTATGATAGGAATTGAAGAGGAGGCCGGGGCGGTGGTTCACCCCTGTAACTATGATAGGAATTGAAGAGGAGGCCGGGGCGGGGGTTCACCCCTGTAACTATGATAGGAATTGAAGAGGAGGCCGGGGCGGTGGTTCACCCCTGTAACTATGATAGGAATTGAAGAGGAGGCCGGGGCGGGGGCTCACCCCTGTAACTATGATAGGAATTGAAGAGGAGGCCGGGGCGGGGGCTCACCCCTGTAACTGATGATAGGAATTGAAGAGGAGGCCGGGGCAGGGGCTCACCCCTGTAACTGATGACAGGAATTGAAGAGGAGGCCGGGGCGGGGGCTCACCCCTGTAACTATGATAGGAATTGAAGAGGAGGCCGGGGCGGGGGCTCACCCCTGTAACTGATGATAGGAATTGAAGAGGAGGCCGGGGCGGTGGTTCACCCCTGTAACTGATGATAGGAATTGAAGAGGAGGCCGGGGCGGGGGCTCACCCCTGTAACTATGATAGGAATTGAAGAGGAGGCCGGGGCGGGGGCTCACCCCTGTAACTATGATAGGAATTGAAGAGGAGGCCGGGGCGGGGGCTCACCCCTGTAACTGATGACAGGAATTGAAGAGGAGGCCAGGGCGGGGGCTCACCCCTGTAACTATGATAGGAATTGAAGAGGAGGCCGGGGCGGGGGCTCACCCCTGTAACTATGATAGGAATTGAAGAGGAGGCCGGGGCGGGGGCTCACCCCTGTAACTGATGATAGGAATTGAAGAGGAGGCCGGGGCGGGGGCTCACCCCTGTAACTATGATAGGAATTGAAGAGGAGGCCGGGGCGGGGGCTCACCCCTGTAACTATGATAGGAATTGAAGAGGAGGCCGGGCCGGGGCTCACCCCTGTAACTATGATAGGAATTGAAGAGGAGGCCGGGGCGGGGGTTCACCCCTGTAACTATGATAGGAATTGAAGAGGAGGCCGGGGCGGGGGTTCACCCCTGTAACTATGATAGGAATTGAAGAGGAGGCCGGGGCGGGGGCTCACCCCTGTAACTATGATAGGAATTGAAGAGGAGGCCGGGGCGGGGGTTCACCCCTGTAACTATGATAGGAATTGAAGAGGAGGCCGGGGCGGGGGCTCACCCCTGTAACTATGATAGGAATTGAAGAAGAGGCCGGGGCGGTGGTTCACCCCTGTAACTGATGATAGGAATTGAAGAGGAGGCCGGGGCGGGGGCTCACCCCTGTAACTGATGACAGGAATTGAAGAGGAGGCCGGGGCGGGGGTTCACCCCTGTAACTATGATAGGAATTGAAGAGGAGGCCGGGGCGGGGGCTCACCCCTGTAACTGATGATAGGAATTGAAGAGGAGGCCGGGGCGGGGGTTCACCCCTGTAACTATGATAGGAATTGAAGAGGAGGCCGGGGCGGGGGCTCACCCCTGTAACTATGACAGGAATTGAAGAGGAGGCCGGGGCGGGGGCTCACCCCTGTAACTATGATAGGAATTGAAGAGGAGGCCGGGGCGGGGGCTCACCCCTGTAACTGATGACAGGAATTGAAGAGGAGGCCGGGGCGGGGGCTCACCCCTGTAACTATGATAGGAATTGAAGAGGAGGCCGGGGCGGGGGCTCACCCCTGTAACTGATGATAGGAATTGAAGAGGAGGCCGGGGCGGGGGTTCACCCCTGTAACTATGATAGGAATTGAAGAGGAGGCCGGGGCGGGGGCTCACCCCTGTAACTGATGATAGGAATTGAAGAGGAGGCCGGGGCGGGGGTTCACCCCTGTAACTATGATAGGAATTGAAGAGGAGGCCGGGGCGGGGGCTCACCCCTGTAACTATGACAGGAATTGAAGAGGAGGCCGGGGCGGTGGTTCACCCCTGTAACTATGACAGGAATTGAAGAGGAGGCCGGGGCGGGGGCTCACCCCTGTAACTATGACAGGAATTGAAGAGGAGGCCGGGGCGGGGGCTCACCCCTGTAACTGATGACAGGAATTGAAGAGGAGGCCGGGGCAGGGGTTCACCCCTGTAACTATGATAGGAATTGAAGAGGAGGCCGGGGCGGGGGTTCACCCCTGTAACTATGATAGGAATTGAAGAGGAGGCCGGGGCGGGGGCTCACCCCTGTAACTGATGATAGGAATTGAAGAGGAGGCCGGGGCGGGGGTTCACCCCTGTAACTATGATAGGAATTGAAGAGGAGGCCGGGGCGGGGGCTCACCCCTGTAACTATGACAGGAATTGAAGAGGAGGCCGGGGCGGTGGTTCACCCCTGTAACTATGACAGGAATTGAAGAGGAGGCCGGGGCGGGGGCTCACCCCTGTAACTATGACAGGAATTGAAGAGGAGGCCGGGGCGGGGGCTCACCCCTGTAACTGATGATAGGAATTGAAGAGGAGGCCGGGGCGGGGGCTCACCCCTGTAACTATGATAGGAATTGAAGAGGAGGCCGGGGCGGGGGTTCACCCCTGTAACTGATGATAGGAATTGAAGAGGAGGCCGGGGCGGGGGTTCACCCCTGTAACTATGATAGGAATTGAAGAGGAGGCCGGGGCGGGGGCTCACCCCTGTAACTATGATAGGAATTGAAGAGGAGGCCGGGGCGGGGGTTCACCCCTGTAACTATGACAGGAATTGAAGAGGAGGCCGGGGCGGGGGTTCACCCCTGTAACTATGATAGGAATTGAAGAGGAGGCCGGGGCGGGGGTTCACCCCTGTAACTATGATAGGAATTGAAGAGGAGGCCGGGGCGGGGGCTCACCCCTGTAACTATGATAGGAATTGAAGAGGAGGCCGGGGCGGGGGCTCACCCCTGTAACTGACGATAGGAATTGAAGAGGAGGCCGGGGCGGTGGTTCACCCCTGTAACTATGACAGGAATTGAAGAGGAGGCCGGGGCGGGGGCTCACCCCTGTAACTATGATAGGAATTGAAGAGGAGGCCGGGGCGGGGGTTCACCCCTGTAACTATGATAGGAATTGAAGAGGAGGCCGGGGCGGGGGCTCACCCCTGTAACTGATGATAGGAATTGAAGAGGAGGCCGGGGCGGGGGCTCACCCCTGTAACTGATGATAGGAATTGAAGAGGAGGCCGGGGCGGGGGCTCACCCCTGTAACTATGATAGGAATTGAAGAGGAGGCCGGGGCGGGGGCTCACCCCTGTAACTATGATAGGAATTGAAGAGGAGGCCGGGGCGGGGGCTCACCCCTGTAACTATGATAGGAATTGAAGAGGAGGCCGGGGCGGGGGCTCACCCCTGTAACTATGATAGGAATTGAAGAGGAGGCCGGGCCGGGGCTCACCCCTGTAACTATGATAGGAATTGAAGAGGAGGCCGGGCCGGGGCTCACCCCTGTAACTGATGATAGGAATTGAAGAGGAGGCCGGGGCGGGGGTTCACCCCTGTAACTATGATAGGAATTGAAGAGGAGGCCGGGGCGGGGGTTCACCCCTGTAACTATGATAGGAATTGAAGAGGAGGCCGGGCCGGGGCTCACATCTGTAACTGATGATAGGAATTGAAGAGGAGGCCGGGGCGGGGGCTCACCCCTGTAACTATGATAGGAATTGAAGAGGAGGCCGGGGCGGGGGTTCACCCCTGTAACTATGACAGGAATTGAAGAGGAGGCCGGGGCGGGGGCTCACCCCTGTAACTATGATAGGAATTGAAGAGGAGGCCGGGGCGGGGGCTCACCCCTGTAACTGATGATAGGAATTGAAGAGGAGGCTGGGGCGGTGGCCCACACCTGTAATCGCAGCACTTTGGGAGGCCAAGGTGGGCAGATACCTGAGGTCAGGTGTTCAAGACCAGCCTGGCCAACATGGCGAAACCTCGTCTCTACTAAAAATACAAAAATTAGCCGGGCGTTTTGGCGGGCTTGTAATCCCAGACACTTGGGAGGCGGAGGCAGGAAGAGTTGCTTGAACCCGGGAGGTGGAGCTTACAGTGAGCCGATGTTGCACCACTGCACTCCCGCCTGGGCGACAGAGAGATACTTTGTCTGAAAAAAAAAAAAAGAAAAAAGAAAAAATGAAAGAAAAGAAAAAGAAGTTGAAGAGGGCACAAAAAGATATTCCGTGTTCAGGAACTGGAAAAATCAATATCGTTAAAATGTTCATACTACCCAAAGTGATCTACAGATTCAATGCAATCCCCCTATTAAAATACCAATAACACATCACAGGAATAGAAAAAAAATCCTGAAATGTATATGGAACCAAAAAAGACCCCAAATAGCTAAAGCTATCCTGAGAAAAAACAACAAACAAACAAAGAACAATTGTAGGAATCACATTAACACATAGATCAATGAAACCAAGCAGAGAATCCAGGAACAAGTCATATACCTACAATTAGCTCATTTTCAACAAAAGTGCCAAGAACCTACATTCAGGAAAAGACAGTCTTTTCAATACACATTTCTGGGAAAACTGGATATGCATAAGCAGAAGAATGAAGCTCAACCCCTACCTCTTGTCATATATAAAAATTAAATCAAAGTAGATTTAAAGACTTAAATCTAAGACCTCAAATTATGAAACAGCTATAAGAAAACATTAAGAAAACTCTCCAGGACATTGGTCTGGGCAAATGTTTCTTGAAGAATACCCCACAAACACAGGCAACCAAAGCAAAAATGGACAAACGAGATCACGTCAAGTTAAAAAGCGTCTGCACAGCAAAGGAAATAATCAAAACAATGAAGAGACTACCTGCAGAATGGGAAAATATTTGCAAACTACCCATCTGACAAGGGATTAGTAAGCAGAATAGATAAGGAACTCAAACAACAGTATAGGAAAAAAAAATCTAATAATCTGATTTTTAAATGGGCAAAAGTTCTGAGTAGACATTTCTCAAAAGAAGACATACAAATGGCAAACAGGCATGTGAAAAGGTGCTCGACATCACTGACCATCAGAGAAATGCAAATCAAAACTATGAGATATCATCTCACCCCAGTGAAAATGGCTTTTATCCAAAACCTGGAGGGTAACAAATGCTGGTGAGGATGTGGAGGAAAGGCAGCCCTCACACACCGCTGGTGGAAATGTAAATTAGTGCAACCACTATGGAGAACAGTTTGGAAGTTCCTCAAAAAACTAAAAACAGAGCTACCATACGACTCCCCAATCCCACTGCTGAGCACACACCCCAAAGAAAGGAAATCAGGTTACCGAAGAGATACCTGCCCTTCCATGCTTGTTCCAATACTGTTCACAATAGCAAGATTTGGAAGCATCCTAAGTGTCCACCAGGAGATGAATGGATAAAGAAAACGTGGTAGTTATACACAATTCTGTCATAAAAAAGAATGAGATCCATGGCCAGGCGCAGTGGCTCATGCCTGTAATCCCTGCACTTTGGGCAGCTGAGGTGGGGAGATCACCTGAGGTCAGGAGTTTGAGACCAGCTTGGCCAACATAGTGAAACCCCGTCTCTACTAAAAATACAAAAATTAGCAAGGCGTGGTGGTGCACGCCTGTAGTCCCAGCTACTCAGGAGGCTGAGACAGGAAAATGGCTTGAACCAGGTGGCAGAGGTTGCAGCGAGCTGAGATTGTACCACTATACTCCAGCCTCGGTGATAAAGAGAGACTCCATCTCAAAAAAAAAAAAAAATGAGATCCTGTCATTTGCAACAACATGGATGGAACTGGAGGTCATTGTGTTAAGTGAAATAAGCCAGGCATAGAAAGACAAATTTTGCTTGTTCTTACTTATTTGTGGGAGATAAAAATGAAAACAACTGGACTCAGAGAGAGTAGAAGGATGGTTCCCAGAGGCTGGAACGGTGGTGGGGGGTGGGAGTAAGGCTAATGGGCACAAAGGGCAGGTAGAAAGAATGAATAAGACCTAGTATTTGATAGCACAACAGGGTCACTGTAGTTAATAACAATTTAATTGTACATTTAAAGATACCTAAAAGAGGCCGGGCGCGGTGGCTCACGCCTGTAATCTCAGCACTTTGGGAGGCCGAGGCGGGTGGATCACGAGGTCAGGAGATCGTGACCATCCTGGCTAACACAGTGAAGCCCGGTCTCTACTAAAAACACAAAAAATTATCCGGGCGTGGTGGTGGGTGCCTGTAGTCCCAGCTACTCGGGAGGCTGAGGCAGGAGAATGGCGTGAACCCCAGGGGGTGGAGCTTGCAGTGAGCCGAGATCGCGCCACTGCACTCCAGCCTGGGCAACAGCGAGACTCCGTCTCAAAAAAAAATAAATAAATAAAATAAAGATACCTAAAAGAGTATAATTGGATTGTTTGTAACACAAAGGATAAATGCTTGAGGGGACGGATGTCCCATTCTCCATGATGTGATTTTTATGCATTGCACGCCTGTATCAAAGTATCTCATGTACCCCATAAATATGTACACCTACTCTGTACCCACAAAATTAAAAACAAACACAGTTATATTAAATGTCAGTAATCTAAACATACCCAATTAAAAGGCAGAGATTGTTACACTGAATTTAAAAAATATCCATCCCACCACATGCTGGCTACACAGAACCCACTTTATATATGACTATATTTGTAAATTAAAAGTTAAAGGATAAAAGAGATATACCAGGGAAATGTTCATCAAAAGAAAGCTGGAATGGCTACAATATCTGATAAAGTCAACTTCAGAATGAGAAAAATTATTAGGGGTAAACAGATATTACATAATGACAAAAGGGTCAATTCACCAAGAAGACATAAAAACCTAAATGTGTATTGCCCTCATAACAGACCTTTAACTGAAAGGAAAAGTAACAGACTCACAGCTCTAGCTGGGGCCTCAACAGTCCTCTCAGTATCAACAGAACAATTAGGCAGATAAGGAGGGAGGATACAGGAGAACAGTACCATCAGCCAACAATTTCTAAATGACATTTACAGCATCTGCCATCCAACAGCAGCAGGACACATGTTCTTGTCATGTACACATGGAACTCTCCAGAGAAACCATATCCTGGCTTATAAAACAAAACTAACAGATCTAGAAGAATTAAAATTATGTAAAGCATGTTCTTTGACAATAGTGGGTTTAAACTGGAAATGAATGACCTAAAGATACCTTTAAAACCCCAGAGGCTGAGAAATTAACAATTACACTTGTAAGTAATCCATGGATCAAAGAAGTTCTCCTAGAAGAAATTAGAAAGCATTCTGGACTAAATACAAATGAAAATTTAAAATATCAAAATTTTTGGTATGCAGTTAGAGCAGCTCTTAGAGGGAAATTTTTAGCAATAAATGCTTATATTAGAACATCTCATTGACAACCTAAGCTTCTAACTGAGGTAACTAGACAAACCAGAGCCAAAGAAAACCAAAGCAATCAGAGGAAAGAATAGTAAAGATAAAACCGACGTCAGTGGAATTAAAAACAGATAAACAACCAGGTGCAGTGGCTCATGCCTGTAATCCCAGCACTTTGGGAGGCTGAGGTGGGCGGATCACTTGAGGTCAGGAGTTCGAGATTAGCCTGGCCAACGTGCAGAAACCCCGTCTCTATTAAAAATACAAAAGTTAGCCAGGTGTGGTGACACATGCCTGTAATCCCAGCTACTTGGGGGTCTGAGGCAGAAGAATCGCTTGAACCTGGGAGACAGAGGCAGTGAGCTGAGATGGCGCCACTACACTCCAGCCTGGGTGACAGAGCGAGACTCCATCTCAAAAAACATAAGTAAATAAAATTTTAAGAAAAATAGAAACCAAAATATTAGATAAAATCAATGGAATCAGAAGCTGGTTCTTTGGAAAAGTCAATAAAAATAGGTAAAACTGATAAAGAAAGAGAAGATACAAGTGACCCATTACAGCCTTAACAGAGGGGCTGTCACTGCGGAGCCCACAGGCATTGTAAGGATAACAAAGGAGCATTCCATGCACAGATTCAGCACCTTAGATGACAGGACCAATTGGAAATCCACAAACTACCAAGACTCACTCAAGAAGAACTAATAACCTGAACAGCCCTATCTCCACTAAAGCAGTTGAATCCACAGTTAATAACTTCCCAAAAAAGAAAACTCCAGGTCCAGATAAATTCACTGGTGAATCTTACAAAATATTTAAACAAAAATAACTCCAATTCTATACAAAACTTAATCAAAAAATAGAGGTGGAAGTGACACTTTCTATTTTATCTTATTTTTTTCTCTTTTTTTTGAGTTGGAGTCTTGCTCTGGTGCCCAGGCTGGAGTGCAGTGGCGCGATCTCGGCTCACTACAAGCTCCACCTCCCAGGTTCAGGCCATTCTCCTGCCTCAGCCTCCCAAGTAGCTGGGACTACAGGCGCCCGCCATCATGCCCGGCTAATTTTTTGTATTTTTAGTAGAGACGGGGTTTCACCATGTTAGCCAGGATGGTCTCGATCTCCTGGCCTCGTGATCCACTCGCCTCAGCCTCCCAAAGTGCTGGGATTACAGGCATGTGCCACCATGCCTGGCTGGAAGTGACACTTTCAACTCATTTCGCAGGGCCAGAATTCCCCTAATACCAACACCAAAGTCATCGCAAGAAAAGAAACTACAGGACAAAACCTCTCAGGCACATAGATGTGGAAATCTTCAACAAAACACTAGCGATCAAATCCAGAAACATGGAAAGCATGAGCACATGATGGCCAAGTGGGGTTTACCCTGAGAACACAAGGCTGTTCAACACAGAACGCCAGCCATCACAATCCACCACGTCAACAGACGCAACGAGAGAAGCCATATGAGCCTATGGATACGGAAAAAAAATGTGATAAAATGCAACATCTGTTAGTGATTTTACAAATTTCTCAGAAAATTAAGGATAGGAAGGAACTTCCTTAACCTGGAGCTGTTATAAAATGTTTTTGAATTTTTAGGATTTAATCACTGATCGTGGGTATATAGAAATTAGATGGACCTTTTTCAGGCTTTTTCTCTGACCTTGCTGACTTATGAATTCTGGGTGCTTTTTCCTTGGGATTTTCTACGTAGACAATCATGTCGTCTGTATGCAGGGCTAGTTTTATTTTTTCCTTTTCAATATGTTTACATTTTATTTCTTTTTCTTGCCTGAAATATTTACAGGTGAAGCAACTTAATGTCTGAAGACATATTTTAAGATTCCAGAATAAAGGTGTGGCTTTGGATACACAAAACCATATTGACACCAAAATGTTGACAGATGTTGCATCTGAGTGACAGGTCCCAGGAAGCTGATCTTACTCTGCTCTGTATTTTTGTGTGTGTTTGAAATATGTTATAGTAGAGGGTACTTTTTTTTTTTTGAGATGGAGTCTCCCTCTGTCGCCCAGGCTGGAGTGCAGTGGTGCGATCTCAGCTCACTGCAGCCTCTGCCTCCCAGGCTCAAGCAATTCTCCTGCCTCAGAC